>NC_090653.1:149994160-152851660 GCF_040937935.1 Hyperolius riggenbachi | reverse complement strand
GAAGGTCTTCTGGCTGTAGGTGAGTAAATGGGTTTTTCTTTTCTTTTTCAGGTGATGCGGATTATGCATATTGGGGTCATATCTGCTACGGATTGTGCATATTGGGGTCATATCTGCTACGGATTGTGCATATTGGGGTCATATCTGCTACGGATTGTGCATATTGGGGTCATATCTGCTACGGATTGTGCATATTGGGGTCATATCTGCTACGGATTGTGCATATTGGGGTCATTTCTGCTACCGATTGTGCATATTGGGGTCATTTCTGCTACCGATTGTGCATATTGGGGTCATTTCTGCTACCGATTGTGCATATTGGGTAGAGTTGGGCCGAACCTCCGATTTTCGGTTCGCGAACCGGGTTCGCGAACTTTCGCGAAAGGTTCGGTTCGCGTTAAAGTTCGCGAACCGCAATAGACTTCAATGGGGATGCGAACTTTGAAAAAAAAAATTAATTATGCTGGCCACAAAAGTGATGGAAAAGATGTTTCAAGGGGTCTAACACCTGGAGGGGGGGATGGCGGAGTGGGATACATGCCAAAAGTCCCCGGGAAAAATCTGGATTTGACGCAAAGCAGCGTTTTAAGGGCAGAAATCACATTGAATGTTAAATGACAGGCCTAAAGTGCTTTCAAACATCTTGCATGTGTATACATCAATCAGGTAGTGTAATTAAGGTACTGCTTCACACTGACGCACCAAACTCATCGTGTAACGCACCGCAAACAGCTGTTTGTGTAGTGACGGCCGTGCTGGACTGGTGCGCACCATGGCGAGAGTGCAGGTTTTGGTGGCTTTACAGCCCATATGGTCAGTCACCTGGCTGATGTAGCTGAATGACAGAACAGTGACTGTCCAGCTGATCAAATTTGGTCTGACCACAATGAGGCAACGACCTTATTATCGTGGGTGTGCCCCCCGAGACACTCATCTAGGCGCCGGTCATTGCTCCATTGTGATACGCAAGCCCCTTCACCACGGCAAGGTAATGATCACGAAGGGGAATGGGCGCATGTTCATGCCTTTTTTTTTGTTGTTGCAGCTGCCCGCAGTGCAGCCAGAAAAATTAGGCAGTCATGTACACGCACCCGAAAAATTATTACAGCGGCCGCTGCTAGCAGCGGCCTAAAAAATTCAGCAATCCGCCTGGAGTCCCGGACCCTGTTGGTGGTGGCGGAGAAGGTAGTGAAGCGGCCTGCAGGCAGACATGCTGTGTGGAGGGACTGGGAGCGACTTAGTCTTCTTGGGGCAGGCCAGGCAGCCAGTCACACGGCGTGCAGGCAGAGATGCTGTATGTGCGGGGACTGACTTAGTCTTGGGGCGGGCAGCAGCCCTCCGGGATCCATGCCTCATTCATTTTTATAAAGGTGAGGTACTTAACACTTTTGTGACTTAGGCGACTTCTCTTCTCTGTGACAATGCCTCCAGCTGCGCTGAAGGTCCTTTCTGAGAGGACGCTTGCGGCAGGGCAGGAGAGAAGTTGGATGGCAAATTGGGACAGCTCTGGCCACAGGTCAAGCCTGCGCACCCAGTAGTTCAAGGGTTCCTCATCGCTGTTCACAGCAGTGTCTACATCCACACTTAAGGCCAGGTAGTCGGCTACCTGCCGTTCCAGGCGTTGGTGGAGGGTGGATCCGGAAGGGCTACGGCGAGGCGTTGGACTAAAGAACGTCCGCATGTCCGACATCACCATGAGATCGCTGGAGCGTCCTGTCTTTGACTGCGTGGACACGGGAGGAGGATTAGTGGCAGTGGTACCTTGCTGGCGTTGTGCCGTCACATCACCCTTAAAGGCATTGTAAAGCATAGTTGACAGCTGGTTCTGCATGTGCTGCATCCTTTCCACCTTCCGGTGAGTTGGTAACAGGTCCGCCACTTTGTGCCTGTACCGAGGGTCTAGTAGTGTGGCCACCCAGTACAGCTCATTCCCCTTGAGGTTTTTTATACGGGGGTCCCTCAACAGGCAGGACAGCATAAAAGACGACATCTGCACAAAGTCGGATCCAGTACCCTCCATCTCCTCTTGCTCTTCCTCAGTGACGTCAGGTAAGTCAACCTCCTCCCCCCAGCCGCGAACAATACCACGGGAAGGTTGCGCAGCACAAGCCCCCTGCGACGCCTGCTGCGGTTGTTCTCCTGCCGCTGTCCCCTCCTCCTCCTCCTCCTCCCCCAAAGAAACACCTTGCTCATCATCCTCTGAGTCTGACTCATCTTCTGCACATGACCTCTCTTCTTCCTCCTCCTCCCCCCTCTGTGCTGCCGCAGGTGTTGAGGAAACAGCTGGGTCTGATGAAAATTGGTCCCATGCCTGTTCCTGCCGTAACGGTTCCTGGTCACGCTCATTCGCAGCTTCATCCGCCACTCTACGCACAGCACGCTCCAAGAAGTACGCGTAGGGAATTAAGTCGCTGATGGTGCCCTCACTGCGGCTCACCAGGTTGGTCACCTCCTCAAACGGCCGCATGAGCCTGCATGCATTTTTCATCATTGTCCAGTTGTCGGGCCAGAACATCCCCATCTTCCCAGACTGTTTCGTTCTACTCCAGTTGTAGAGGTACTGGGTGACGGCTTTCTTCTGTTCTAGCAGGCGGGAGAACATGAGGAGGGTCGAGTTCCAGCGAGTGGGGCTATCGCAAATGAGGCGTCTCACCGGCATGTTGTTTTTACGCTGAATTTCTGCAAATCGTGCCATGGCTGTGTAAGAGCGCCTCAAATGCCCACAGAACTTCCTGGCCTGCTTCAGGACATCCGCTAAGCCAGGGTACTTTGCCACAAATCTTTGAACCACCAGATTCATGACATGTGCCATGCAGGGTATGTGTGTCAGCTTCCCCATATGCAAAGCGGCAAGCAGATTGCTGCCGTTGTCGCACACCACGTTGCCTATCTCCAGGTGGTGCGGGGTCAGCCACTCATCCACCTGTTTCTTAAGAGCAGCCAGGAGAGCTGCTCCAGTGTGACTCTCCGCTTTGAGACAAGCCATGTCTAAGATGGCGTGACACCGTCGTACCTGGCATGCAGCATAGGCCCTGCGGAGCTGGGGCTGTGTAGCTGGAGAGGAGAACTGCCACTCAGCCAAGGAGGAGGAGGAGGACAGCGAAGAGCATGTAGCAGGAGGAGAGGAGGTGGCAGGAGGCCTGCCTGCAAGCCGTGGAGGTGTCACAATTTGGTCCGCCGCTTTCTGCTTGCCATCGTTCACCACCAGGTTCACCCAATGGGCTGTGTAGGTAATGTAGCGGCCCTGCCCGTGCTTGGCAGACCAGGCATCCGTGGTCAGGTGTACCCTTGACCCAACGCTCTTCGCAAGAGATGACACCACTTGCCTCTCAACTTCACGGTGCAGTTGGGGTATGGCCTTTCTGGAAAAATAAGTGCGGCCTGGCATCTTCCACTGCGGTGTTCCGATGGCCACAAATTTACGGAAGGCCTCAGAGTCCACCAGCCGGTATGGTAACAGCTGGCGAGCTAACAGTTCCGCCACGCCAGCTGTCAGACGCCGGGCAAGGGGGTGACTGGCCAAAAGTGGCTTCTTCCGCTCAAACATTTCCTTCACGGACACCTGACTGCTGCTGTGGGCAGAGGAGCAGGAACCGCTCAAGGGCAGAGGCGGAGTGGAGGAGGGTGCCTGTGAAGGTGCAAGGGAGAGAGCGGCATAAGCAGATGATGCACCTGAAGGAGGAAGAGGAGAAGGAGGGTGACTTTGCTTTTGTGTGCTGCTGCTGCTTTTGCTCAGGTGGCCATCCCATTGCTGTTTGTGCCTTTTCTGCAGGTGCCTTCGTAAGGCACTTGTCCCTACGTGAGTGTTGGCCTTTCCACGGCTCAATTTTTGTTGGCAGAGCGAACAGATGGCTTTGGTCCGATCTGAGGCACACACATTAAAAAATTTCCACACCGCTGAGCCACCCTGGGATGTGGGCACCTCAGCAGCTGATGCTGAAGGGCAAGTTGGCTGGCTGTACATAGGTGGCGAATCTGGCGATACATGGTGCCGGACTCTGCCACCAGCTGTTTCTGACGAAGAGCTGCCCCAGCTTCTTTCAGCAACTTCTATCCTCCTACTACTCTCTGACTCCCCCTCTGAACTGTCCCCCTCTTCATCTCCTCTATTGGGAACATACAGAGGATCCCTATCATCGTCATCATCGTAATCATCCTGCCCAGCTTCGCTTGCCTCAGAAAAATCCAAATGTGTAGGTCCTTCATCCTCCTTACACGTTACATCCATAGTGTTGTCGCGTAACGCAGACATATGAGCTGGTGAAAATTCATCTGGCTGTAACAATGGCTGTGCATCAGTGATTTCACCACCACTAAATAATTCTTGCGAAGTGTCAAATGCAGCGGAAGTGGTGCTAGTAGTAGCGCTGGTGGCTGAGCAAGATGAGGTGTTCTGTGTCGCTAAATACTCAACCACGTCCTGACAATCTTGGGAGGTGATGGGACGTGCCTTCTTCCGAGCACTGTACTGTGGGCCAGGTCCACACGAAATTACATTTACACGACCTCGCGCAGACCTGCCGGGTGGCCTTCCTCTGCCTCTGCCACTACCTCTTCCTCTACCTGTTTTGTCCATATCGGGTATGCACGGAGTGGTATATCACACTGCGTGCACTCACGTAGGTAGGTGGGTTCACTTAACTGCACAGGTATGCGCACTGATGCGGTGGGTTCACTGAACAGTACAGGTATACAGTGGCGGGTTCACTGAACACAACAGGTATGCAGTGGCGTGTTCACTAAACAGGTATACAGTGGCAGGTCCACTGAACAGAACAGGTATACAGTGGCAGGTCCACTGAACAGAACAGGTATACAGTGGCGGGTCCACTGAACAGAACAGGTATACAGTGGCGGGTTCACAGAACAGGTATGCAGTGGCAGGTTCACTGAACACAACAGGTATGCAGTGGCGTGTTCACTAAACAGGTATACAGTGGCAGGTCCACTGAACAGAACAGGTATACAGTGGCGGGTTCACAGAACAGGTATACAGTGGCGGGTCCACTGAACAGAACAGGTATACAGTGGCGGGTTCACAGAACAGGTATACAGTGGCGGGTCCACTGAACAGAACAGGTATACAGTGGCGGGTTCACAGAACAGGTATACAGTGGCGGGTCCACTGAACAGAACAGGTATACAGTGGCGGGTTCACAGAACAGGTATACAGTGGCAGGATCACTGAACAGGTATGCAGTGGCAGGATCACAGTACAGGTATGCAGTGGGCTGAGGGCTCACTGAACAGAACAGGTATGCTGTGGCAGGATCACTGAACAGCTATGCAGTGGCAGGATCACAGTACAGGTATGCAGTGGGCTGAGGGCTCACTGAACAGAACAGGTATGCTGTGGCAGGATCACTGAACAGGTATGCAGTGGCAGGATCACAGTACAGGTATGCAGTGGGCTGAGGGCTCACTGAACAGAACAGGTATGCTGTGGCAGGATCACTAAACAGCTATGCAGTGGCAGGATCACAGTACAGGTATGCAGTGGGCTGAGGGCTCACTGAACAGAACAGGTTTGCTGTGGCAGGATCACTGAACAGGTATGCAGTGGCAGGATCACAGTACAGGTATGCAGTGGGCTGAGGGCTCACTGAACAGAACAGGTATGCTGTGGCAGGATCACTGAACAGGTATGCAGTGGCAGGATCACAGTACAGGTATGCAGTGGGCTGGGGGCTCACTGAACAGAACAGGTATGCTGTGGCAGGATCACTGAACAGCTATGCAGTGGCAGGATCACAGTACAGGTATGCAGTGGGCTGAGGGCTCACTGAACAGAACAGGTATGCTGTGGCAGGATCACTGAACAGGTATGCAGTGGCAGGATCACAGTACAGGTATGCAGTGGGCTGAGGGCTCACTGAACAGAACAGGTATGCTGTGGCAGGATCACTGAACAGCTATGCAGTGGCAGGATCACAGTACAGGTATGCAGTGGGCTGAGGGCTCACTGAACAGAACAGGTATGCTGTGGCAGGATCACTGAACAGGTATGCAGTGGCAGTATCACAGTACAGGTATGCAGTGGGCTGAGGGCTCACTGAACAGAACAGGTATGCTGTGGCAGGATCACTGAACAGGTATGCAGTGGCAGGATCACAGTACAGGTATGCAGTGGGCTGAGGGCTCACTGAACAGAACAGGTATGCTGTGGCAGGATCACTGAACAGCTATGCAGTGGCAGGATCACAGTACAGGTATGCAGTGGGCTGAGGGCTCACTGAACAGAACAGGTATGCTGTGGCAGGATCACTGAACAGGTATGCAGTGGCAGGATCACAGTACAGGTATGCAGTGGGCTGAGGGCTCACTGAACAGAACAGGTATGCTGTGGCAGGATCACTGAACAGGTATGCAGTGGCAGGATCACAGTACAGGTATGCAGTGGGCTGGGGGCTCACTGAACAGAACAGGTATGCTGTGGCAGGATCACTGAACAGCTATGCAGTGGCAGGATCACAGTACAGGTATGCAGTGGGCTGAGGGCTCACTGAACAGAACAGGTATGCTGTGGCAGGATCACTGAACAGCTATGCAGTGGCAGGATCACAGTACAGGTATGCAGTGGGCTGAGGGCTCACTGAACAGAACAGGTATGCTGTGGCAGGATCACTGAACAGCTATGCAGTGGTAGGATCACAGTACAGGTATGCAGTGGGCTGAGGGCTCACTGAACAGAACAGGTATGCAGCCAGGAAGAAGTTAAGCCTAACTAATCTTTCCCTGAGAGACAGTCTGCAGCAGCTCGCCCTACTCTGACTAATGCAGGCACACGAGTGGCCGTAATGGCCGCCGCTGCCTGCCTTATATAAGGGGGGGTGGGGCTCCAGGGGCTAGTGTAGCCTAATTGGCTACACTGGGCCTGCTGACTGTGATGTAGAGGGTCAAAGTTGACCCTCAGGTGCATTATGGGGCGAACCGAACTTCTTCCGCAAAAGGTTCGCGTGCGGTACCCGCACGCGAACCACCTAAGTTCGCGCGAACCCCGTTCGCCGGCGAACCGTTCGGCCCAACTCTAATATTGGGGTCATTTCTGCTACCGATTGTGCATATTGGGGTCATATCTGCTACGGATTGTGCATATTGGGGTCATTTCTGCTACGGATTGTGCATATTGGGGTCATATCTGCTACGGATTGTGCATATTGGGGTCATTTCTGCTACCGATTGTGCATATTGGGGTCATTTCTGCTACCGATTGTGCATATTGGGGTCATTTCTGCTACCGATTGTGCATATTGGGGTCATATCTGCTACGGATTGTGCATATTGGAGTCATATCTGCTACCGATTGTGCATATTGGGGTCATATCTGCTACCGATTGTGCATATTGGAGTCATATCTGCTACCGATTGTGCATATTGGGGTCATTTCTGCTACCGATTGTGCATATTGGGGTCATATCTGCTACCGATTGTGCATATTGGAGTCATATCTGCTACCGATTGTGCATATTGGGGTCATTTCTGCTACCGATTGTGCATATTGGGGTCATATCTGCTACCGATTGTGCATATTGGGGTCATATCTGCCACCGATTGTGCATATTGGGGTCATATCTGCCACCGATTGTGCATATTGGGGTCATATCTGCTACCGATTGTGCATATTGGGGTCATATCTGCTACCGATTGTGCATATTGGGGTCATATCTGCTACCGATTGTGCATATTGGGGTCATATCTGCTACCGATTGTGCATATTGGGGTCATATCTGCCACCGATTGTGCATATTGGGACCATATCTGCCACCGATTGTGCATATTGGGACCATATCTGCCACCGATTGTGCATATTGGGACCATATCTGCCACCGATTGTGCATATTGGGACCATATCTGCCACCGATTGTGCATATTGGGACCATATCTGCCACCGATTGTGCATATTGGGACCATATCTGCCACCGATTGTGCATATTGGGACCATATCTGCCACCGATTGTGCATATTGGGACCATATCTGCCACGATTGTGCATATTGGGACCATATCTGCCACCGATTGTGCATATTGGGACCATATCTGCCACCGATTGTGCATATTGGGGTCATTGGACGTGTTTTTTGTTAAAATCTGCTCACATTACGTGTATTTTCTTGAGAAAACCTGCACAATTATGTGAATTTTCTGGGAAAAGGGTCACCAAAACTTGGGCCCTCTGTCTTTGCGTTGCACTTTTAAAGGGAACCCGAGGTGAGAATAATATTGAGGCTGCCATATTTATCTCCCTTTAAGCAATACCAGTTGCCTGGCTGCCGTGCTGGTCCTCTGCCTCTTATTCTTTCAACCATAGACCCTGAACAAGCATGCAGCAGGTCAGGGGTTTCTGACAATATTGTCAGAACTGACAAGATTAGCTGCATGGCTTGTTTCTGGTGTAATTCAGTTCACCACTACAGCCAAATAGATCAGCAGGGCTGCCAGGCAACTAGTATTGTTTAAAAGGAAATAAATATGGCAGCCACCATATCACTCTCACCCTGGGTTCACTTTAAATTACAGTTAGCCCCGCCCTCATCCGGTCATGACCACGCCCATTTTTTCGCCGCGGCGCGCTTTGCGCGCCGCAGGTTGTAGCCACACCCATTTTTTGCCGCGGCGTACAGCATCTGTGTGTGCAGCATCTTGCAAAGATTTTTTTCTGATAGGGAGTTCAGCTCCATAGAATAGACTGTGTAGGTATGGCTCTCATACTACATGAAGGGTGGTAAGATTGGTCTGTGATCTTTCATTTTCCAAAGACTATAGTCTGATGTGTGTATGAGCCTTTAGTCTGCTGTCACTTGCTGATTTGATAATATCCACTTCTTCACTTTTCTGCTGACTATTTAGCCTATCACGCTCCATTGGTGTTTCCCTCTCTTCTTTCAGGTATGCAGTCATGAACATTAACCCTCCTGGCGGTATAAAAAAATCCGCCAGGAGGGAGCGCAGCAGTTTTTTTTTTAAAAAATTTTTTCTATATCATGTAGCGAGCCCAGGGCTCGCTACATGATAGCCGCTGCTCAGCGGCATCCCTCCGCCCTCTTCGATCGCCTTCGGCGATCTCCGATCAGGAAATCCCGTTCAAAGAACGGGATTTCCTGGAGGGCTTCCCCCGTCGCCATGGCGACGGGCGGGATGACGTCACTGACGTCGGGACGTCATTGGGAGTCCCGGGCCACCCCTCGGCGCTGCCTGGCACTGATTGGCCAGGCAGCGCACGGGGTCTGGGGGGGGGGGGGCCGCGCGCCGCACCGGATAGCGGCGATCGGGCGCGCGGCGGCGGCGATCGGGGTGCTGGCGCAGCTAGCAAAGTGCTAGCTGCGTCCAGCAAAAAAAAAATTAAACAAATCGGCCCAGCAGGGCCTGAGCGGCACCCTCCGGCGGCTTACCCCGAACTACGTTCGGGGTTACCGCCAAGGAGGTTAAGGTGCGTACACACATGAGACTATAGTCGTTTGTAACGATCGTTCCCCGATCTTTACCAACGACGATCGTTACAAAAAACGAACCACCGACTATTAAGGCAAACGACGAACGAGCCAAATCGCTACAAAAGAAAGTTCTGTCTCGGCGGATTTTAACCAACGACGATCGTTTGCAAAAGTAGTACATCTTTGGAAACGGTCGTTCGTACTAGGCTTGACATGCGCATTTCACTATTTCTCTGTGAAACTTCTCATTTTTATGCGCAGGCGCAATAGTTGCTTTACGTGATGTAACGTTCGTTCTAACGATCAGATCGTTACACACCTTTTAAAACTATCTTTACATAGGTCGTTCTTTCATCAATTAAAAGTTCGTTCGTCGTTCTCAACGAACGATCGTTGTCACATGTGTGTACGTAGCATTATTCTCTTGACTTATCTATACTGTATGTTCCATTTCTCTACTCCCTTAAAGAGACACTGAAGTGAAAAAAAATTATGATATAATGAATTGGTTGTGTAGTACAGCTAAGAAATAAAGCATTATGAACAAAAACATAAGTCTAATATTTGTTTTCAGTACAGGAAGAGTTAAACTCCAGTTGACATCTATGCAAAAAGCCATTGAGCTCTAGGACTTTGTGCAGAGAGCTCTGACTTCTGATTAGGTTATCTTAGGGCTGGTTCAGACGGACGCTTGCGGAGCGTTTACCGCAAGTGTTCGGAACGTCGCAGTAAACGCTCCCATTCAAGTGAATGGGAGCGTTTACACCGAGCTTTTGCGCGCTTTTACCTGAACGCGGCGTTCGGGTCCCGATTTTCGCGAGCGTTCGGGCTGCCCCTGGAAGCGACATGTTGCTTCCAGGGAGCGGCCAACCGCGACGGCTAATGTTCCCCTAGGGGAAGAAAAAAACGCGACCGCATCACGACGTGACCGAAGGCTACTGAAATCCTGACCGCGCAGCCGCCGCAACGCCCCCAGACGCGACGCTACGCAGACGTCCGTCTGAACCAGCCCTTAACTGTATTGTGTTTTTTTTTTTTTTGCAGAGAACAGTTCAGGACAGGTCAAAAGTTCACTGCCTGTTCTGTAAAAACATTTAGAATGCTGAGTAATGTTAAACTGCAAATATTAGAGAATGATGCAATGTTATAAAAAAAAAAAAAAGCTGTATAACTGAAAATAAAAATATGAGAATATTTTTTTTGCTACCAATGTTCTAGTAATTACCCCTACTACACAACCAATTCCATGATATCATATTTTTTTTTTCGCTTCAGTGTCTCTTTAAGCTAGGTACCCATGTCAAGACTAAAGAAGATGGCATGGGGAACTTCTGGCGACCCGCAATCTGACGAACGCTTGTTCCCTGATTCATCTTCTGCAGTGGGTACAAACAATGGCACAAGACAGGTGCGATGTGCAGAAGTCTATGATGATCAGAACGATCGTTAGCAATCAGATCTGTTACGATGGTCGTTTAAAAATGAGTGATCGCTGCGGGTGGCTTCATCATGCAATGTTGTTTAACACAGCTTTGTTAAACAATGTTGTAAAAAAAAATTGCCGTAAAAGTTGCTTTGTAGGTATGGGCCTTAACACTTTAACATAACTAGACCATCCTGTATACAACAAACTCATTTTCCTCACTTCTAATTTAGTCCTTGATCCTGTTCAGGACTAGGCAGAATCGCATATGCATTTTTCACTATGTGCTATGGAGAACGCATATGTGATTCTGCCTAGTGCGTTTCTACCCTGAGGGATTTTTTGAGCGATTCAAAATGCTAGCGATTTCCCTAAACGCTCAGCTAATGTTAATGAATGGGCCAAATTCCACTGGAGCGATTGTGATTACCAAAATCGCAAACGCAGGACATGCAGCATTTTTGAGTGTTAGCGTTTTGCATTATCGTTAGCATTTCTGCAAAGTATATAAATGCTGGCATAATCACTCATGAATCGCTATGCAGAGCGATTTGCTAGCGTTTTTAAATTACTGCACACTGTAAAAAAAATTGAAAGGAACAATCAGAATTAAAAATGCTAAATCGCTACACAATCGCTGGCAAAACACTTACACTTTTTAAAATCGCTACCAAAAATCACCAGAACACACTCATGAAATCTCTTAGGGCTCGTTTCCACTATCGCGAATCCGCATGCGTCCAACGCATGTGGATTCGCACATGGTATGCAAGTGGATGGGTCTGTTTCCACTGTTGCGTTGGTGATGTGCGTTTTTCTTCAGCGGTGAAAAAACGCACAAAAGAGCCAACGATTTCGCCTGAGAGTGGAATGCATGCAAATCGCATGCAATGTT
The DNA here is from genome assembly GCF_040937935.1 of Hyperolius riggenbachi. Classification (NCBI taxonomy): domain Eukaryota; kingdom Metazoa; phylum Chordata; class Amphibia; order Anura; family Hyperoliidae; genus Hyperolius; species Hyperolius riggenbachi. The sequence goes on along the minus strand of NC_090653.1, from coordinate 152,839,912 downwards.
TTTAATAGGGAAATCGCATGCGTTTTCCCCATGCGTTTTTTGCCGCGAATTCGCATGCGAATTCGCATAGGTACGATGTAAATTCACACAGGCAGTGACATGGTTAAAATCGCATATACCCTCACCTATGCGAATTCGCATGCGAATTCGTGGCAAAAAACGCATGGGGAATCGCATCCGCATGCTATTTTATCAGCGGTGGAATCCAGGAGATTCCGCACCGCAACAGTGGAAACGAGCCCTTACAAAACGCCCATTAAAAACGATAGCGATTGAGATAGTGATTTGCGATTTGTAGTGGGTTCAAGGTTTTAGGGCTCATTTCCACTATAGCGAATTCGCATGCGGTTTTCGCATGAAAATTCGCATAGCAATACAAGTGAATGGGACTGTTTCCACTTGTCAGGATTCCTTTGTGTTTTTCTGTGCAGAAAAAATTCGCATGGCAGAGCCATCAGAATTCGCATACCGCTATGCAAATCGCATACAATGTATTTAATAGGAAATTCGCATGAGGTTTGGGCATGCGAATTTGCATAGAAACAATGGAAAAGCACACCAGCACTGTCATGGTTAAATTCGCATACATCGTCATCCATGCGAATTCGCATGAAAATTCGTATAGACCCGCGTGCGAAATTCGTATCCGCATGCGAATTTTTACCGCGGCGATTCGCACCGCACAAGTGGAAATGCAGCCTCAGTCTGGTTTCTGTGCCCTCAGTTCAAAGTTTTCTTACTATGGCCATTGAACTTATCCCCCTCCAGTCAATTCACTAGGTGGCTTTTCTCTCCTTTTCCTCTGTTTCTCTGTACCTTCTGTTATGCTAGGGATACATGGTGCATTTTTGTTTATCAATCGAGTCTGCAGTGCATGGCTTCGGGCGGCCATTTTCCCGTAGCCCTGCTCTCTGCATGCAGGCAGGAAGTCTCGTCGTGACGTCGGGAAGGAAGAGGATCGTGGGCGCGCGGGCGCTGCGCGCCACAATGAGGTCGGGACTCGGGACAGGAGGTCGGGAAAGAAGGTCTTCTGGCTGTAGGTGAGTAAATGGGTTTTTCTTTTCTTTTTCAGGTGATGCTGATTATGCATATTGGGGTCATATCTGCTACGGATTGTGCATATTGGGGTCATATCTGCTACGGATTGTGCATATTGGGGTCATATCTGCTACGGATTGTGCATATTGGGGTCATATCTGCTACGGATTGTGCATATTGGGGTCATATCTGCTACGGATTGTGCATATTGGGGTCATATCTGCTACGGATTGTGCATATTGGGGTCATATCTGCTACGGATTGTGCATATTGGGGTCATTTCTGCTACCGATTGTGCATATTGGGGTCATTTCTGCTACCGATTGTGCATATTGGGGTCATTTCTGCTACCGATTGTGCATATTGGGGTCATTTCTGCTACCGATTGTGCATATTGGGGTCATATCTGCTACGGATTGTGCATATTGGGGTCATTTCTGCTACGGATTGTGCATATTGGGGTCATATCTGCTACGGATTGTGCATATTGGGGTCATTTCTGCTACCGATTGTGCATATTGGGGTCATTTCTGCTACCGATTGTGCATATTGGGGTCATTTCTGCTACCGATTGTGCATATTGGGGTCATATCTGCTACGGATTGTGCATATTGGAGTCATATCTGCTACCGATTGTGCATATTGGGGTCATATCTGCTACCGATTGTGCATATTGGAGTCATATCTGCTACCGATTGTGCATATTGGGGTCATTTCTGCTACCGATTGTGCATATTGGGGTCATATCTGCTACCGATTGTGCATATTGGGGTCATATCTGCCACCGATTGTGCATATTGGGACCATATCTGCCACCGATTGTGCATATTGGGACCATATCTGCCACCGATTGTGCATATTGGGACCATATCTGCCACCGATTGTGCATATTGGGACCATATCTGCCACCGATTGTGCATATTGGGACCATATCTGCCACCGATTGTGCATATTGGAGTCATATCTGCCACCGATTGTGCATATTGGGGTCATATCTGCTACCGATTGTGCATATTGGGGTCATATCTGCTACCGATTGTGCATATTGGGGTCATATCTGCTACCGATTGTGCATATTGGGGTCATATCTGCCACCGATTGTGCATATTGGGACCATATCTGCCACCGATTGTGCATATTGGGACCATATCTGCCACCGATTGTGCATATTGGGACCATATCTGCCACCGATTGTGCATATTGGGACCATATCTGCCACCGATTGTGCATATTGGGACCATATCTGCCACCGATTGTGCATATTGGGGTCATTGGACGTGTTTTTTGTTAAAATCTGCTCACATTACGTGTATTTTCTTGAGAAAACCTGCACAATTATGTGAATTTTCTGGGAAAAGGGTCACCAAAACTTGGGCCCTCTGTCTTTGCGTTGCACTTTTAAAGGGAACCCGAGGTGAGAATAATATTGAGGCTGCCATATTTATCTCCCTTTAAGCAATACCAGTTGCCTGGCTGCCGTGCTGGTCCTCTGCCTCTTATTCTTTCAACCATAGACCCTGAACAAGCATGCAGCAGGTCAGGGGTTTCTGACAATATTGTCAGAACTGACAAGATTAGCTGCATGGCTTGTTTCTGGTGTAATTCAGTTCACCACTACAGCCAAATAGATCAGCAGGGCTGCCAGGCAACTAGTATTGTTTAAAAGGAAATAAATATGGCAGCCACCATATCACTCTCACCCTGGGTTCACTTTAAATTACAGTTAGCCCCGCCCTCATCCGGTCATGACCACGTCCATTTTTTCGCCGCGGCGCGCTTTGCGCGCCGCAGGTTGTAGCCACACCCATTTTTTGCCGCGGCGTACAGCATCTGTGTGTGCAGCATCTTGCAAAGATTTTTTTCTGATAGGGAGTTCAGCTCCATAGAATAGACTGTGTAGGTATGGCTCTCATACTACATGAAGGGTGGTAAGATTGGTCTGTGATCTTTCATTTTCCAAAGACTATAGTCTGATGTGTGTATGAGCCTTTAGTCTGCTGTCACTTGCTGATTTGATAATATCCACTCCTTCACTTTTCTGCTGACTATTTAGCCTATCACGCTCCATTGGTGTTTCCCTCTCTTCTTTCAGGTATGCAGTCATGAACATTAACCCTCCTGGCGGTATAAAAAAATCCGCCAGGAGGGAGCGCAGCAGTTTTTTTAAAAAAAATTTTTTTCTATATCATGTAGCGAGCCCAGGGCTCGCTACATGATAGCCGCTGCTCAGCGGCATCCCCCCGCCCTCTTCGATCGCCTTCGGCGATCTCCGATCAGGAAATCCCGTTCAAAGAACGGGATTTCCTGGAGGGCTTCCCCCGTCGCCATGGCGACGGGCGGGATGACGTCACTGACGTCGGGACGTCATTGGGAGTCCCGGGCCACCCCTCGGCGCTGCCTGGCACTGATTGGCCAGGCAGCGCACGGGGTCTGGGGGGGGGGGGGGCCGCGCGCCGCACCGGACAGCGGCGATCGGGCGCGCGGCGGCGGCGATCGGGGTGCTGGCGCAGCTAGCAAAGTGCTAGCTGCGTCCAGCTAAAAAAAAATTAAACAAATCGGCCCAGCAGGGCCTGAGCGGCACCCTCCGGCGGCTTACCCCGAACTACGTTCGGGGTTACCGCCAAGGAGGTTAAGGTGCGTACACACATGAGACTATAGTCGTTTGTAACGATCGTTCCCCGATCTTTACCAACGACGATCGTTACAAAAAACGAACCACCGACTATTAAGGCAAACGACGAACGAGCCAAATCGCTACAAAAGAAAGTTCTGTCTCGGCGGATTTTAACCAACGACGATCGTTTGCAAAAGTAGTACATCTTTGGAAACGGTCGTTCGTACTAGGCTTGACATGCGCATTTCACTATTTCTCTGTGAAACTTCTCATTTTTATGCGCAGGCGCAATAGTTGCTTTACGTGATGTAACGTTCGTTCTAACGATCAGATCGTTACACACCTTTTAAAACTATCTTTACATAGGTCGTTCTTTCATCAATTAAAAGTTCGTTCGTCGTTCTCAACGAACGATCGTTGTCGCATGTGTGTACGTAGCATTATTCTCTTGACTTATCTATACTGTATGTTCCATTTCTCTACTCCCTTAACCTCCCTGGCGGTAAGCCCGAGCTGAGCTCGGGCTATGCCGCGCAGGGGGAGATCTCAGCCCCTGGTGGGGCGATTTTTAATCTGTAAATTGCTGTGCGCGCAGCCAGCACTTTGCTAGCCGCGCGCACAGCTTGATCGCCGCCGCTCTGCGGCGATCGGCCGCACGCAGCGGCGAAAGAGGGCCCCCCCCCCGCCAGAGCCCTGCGCTGCCCGGACCAATGAGTTCCGGGCAGCGCTATGGGCTGGATCGGAGGTGTCTGACGTCAGGACGTCGGCTGACGTCCATGACGTCATCCCGATCGTCGCCATGGCGACAGGAGAAGCCAAACAGGGGAACGCGTTGTATACGCGTTCCCCTGTTTGCTATAGATGCCGGCGACGATCGCACTAGAGGGACACATGCGCCCTCTAGTGGTGTTTCATGTAGCTACCACTCTGGTAGCTTTACATGAAACAAAAAAAAAAAAATTTAAAAAAAAGTTTTTTTTGCCAATTTGGCAAAAAAAATTAACCGCCAGGGAGGTTAAAGAGACACTGAAGTGAAAAAAATTATGATATAATGAATTGGTTGTGTAGTACAGCTAAGAAATAAAGCATTATGAACAAAAACATAAGTCTAATATTTGTTTTCAGTACAGGAAGAGTTAAACTCCAGTTGTCATCTATGCAAAAAGCCATTGAGCTCTAGGACTTTGAAAGTGCAGAGAGCTCTGACTTCTGATTAGGTTATCTTAGGGCTGGTTCAGACGGACGCTTGCGGAGCGTTTACCGCAAGTGTTCGGAACGTCGCAGTAAACGCTCCCATTCAAGTGAATGGGAGCGTTTACACCGAGCTTTTGCGCGCTTTTACCTGAACGCGGCGTTCGGGTCCCGATTTTCGCGAGCGTTCGGGCTGCCCCTGGAAGCGACATGTTGCTTCCAGGGAGCGGCCAACCGCGACGGCTAATGTTCCCCTAGGGGAAGAAAAAAACGCGACCGCATCACGACGTGACCGAAGGCTACTGAAATCCTGACCGCGCAGCCGCCGCAACGCCCCCAGACGCGACGCTACGCAGACGTCCGTCTGAACCAGCCCTTAACTGTATTGTGTTTTTTTTTTTTTTGCAGAGAACAGTTCAGGACAGGTCAAAAGTTCACTGCCTGTTCTGTAAAAACATTTAGAATGCTGAGTAATGTTAAACTGCAAATATTAGAGAATGATGCAATGTTATAAAAAAAAAAAAAAAAGCTGTATAACTGAAAATAAAAATATGAGAATATTTTTTTTGCTACCAATGTTCTAGTAATTACCCCTACTACACAACCAATTCCATGATATCATATTTTTTTTTTCGCTTCAGTGTCTCTTTAAGCTAGGTACCCATGTCAAGACTAAAGAAGATGGCATGGGGAACTTCTGGCGACCCGCAATCTGACGAACGCTTGTTCCCTGATTCATCTTCTGCAGTGGGTACAAACAATGGCACAAGACAGGTGCGATGTGCAGAAGTCTATGATGATCAGAACGATCGTTAGCAATCAGATCTGTTACGATGGTCGTTTAAAAATGAGTGATCGCTGCGGGTGGCTTCATCATGCAATGTTGTTTAACACAGCTTTGTTAAACAATGTTGTAAAAAAAAATTGCCGTAAAAGTTGCTTTGTAGGTATGGGCCTTAACACTTTAACATAACTAGACCATCCTGTATACAACAAACTCATTTTCCTCACTTCTAATTTAGTCCTTGATCCTGTTCAGGACTAGGCAGAATCGCATATGCATTTTTCACTATGTGCTATGGAGAACGCATATGTGATTCTGCCTAGTGCGTTTCTACCCTGAGGGATTTTTTGAGCGATTCAAAATGCTAGCGATTTCCCTAAACGCTCAGCTAATGTTAATGAATGGGCCAAATTCCACTGGAGCGATTGTGATTACCAAAATCGCAAACGCAGGACATGCAGCATTTTTGAGTGTTAGCGTTTTGCATTATCGTTAGCGTTTCTGCAAAGTATATAAAAGCTGGCATAATCACTCATGAATCGCTATGCAGAGCGATTTGCTAGCGTTTTTAAATTACTGCACACTGTAAAAAAAATTGAAAGGAACAATCAGAATTAAAAATGCTAAATCGCTACACAATCGCTGGCAAAACACTTACACTTTTTAAAATCGCTACCAAAAATCACCAGAACACACTCATGAAATCTCTTAGGGCTCGTTTCCACTATCGCGAATCCGCATGCGTCCAACGCATGTGGATTCGCACATGGTATGCAAGTGGATGGGCCTGTTTCCACTGTTGCGTTGGTGATGTGCGTTTTTCTTCAGCGGTGAAAAAACGCACAAAAGAGCCAACGATTTCGCCTGAGAGTGGAATGCATGCAAATCGCATGCAATGTTTTTAATAGGGAAATCGCATGCGTTTTCCCCATGCGTTTTTTGCCGCGAATTCGCATGGGTACGATGTAAATTCACACAGGCAGTGACATGGTTAAAATCGCATATACCCTCACCTATGCGAATTCGCATGCGAATTCGTGGCAAAAAACGCATGGGGAATCGCATCCGCATGCTATTTTATCAGCGGTGGAATCCAGGCGATTCCGCACCGCAACAGTGGAAACGAGCCCTTACAAAACGCCCATTAAAAACGATAGCGATTGAGATAGTGATTTGCGATTTGTAGTGGGTTCAAGGTTTTAGGGCTCATTTCCACTATAGCGAATTCGCATGCGGTTTTCGCATGAAAATTCGCATAGCAATACAAGTGAATGGGACTGTTTCCACTTGTCAGGATTCCTTTGTGTTTTTCTGTGCAGAAAAAATTCGCATGGCAGAGCCATCAGAATTCGCATACCGCTATGCAAATCGCATACAATGTATTTAATAGGAAATTCGCATGAGGTTTGGGCATGCGAATTTGCATAGAAACAATGGAAAAGCACACCAGCACTGTCATGGTTAAATTCGCATACATCGTCATCCATGCGAATTCGCATGAAAATTTGTATAGACCCGCGTGCGAAATTCGTATCCGCATGCGAATTTTTACCGCGGCGATTCGCACCGCACAAGTGGAAATGCAGCCTCAGTCTGGTTTCTGTGCCCTCAGTTCAAAGTTTTCTTACTATGGCCATTGAACTTATCCCCCTCCAGTCAATTCACTAGGTGGCTTTTCTCTCCTTTTCCTCTGTTTCTCTGTACCTTCTGTTATGCTAGGGATACATGGTGCATTTTTGTTTATCAATCGAGCCGCTGATGGCTCAATTGATAAAATCCGACGTGTCTGATCAGCACCTGGATCGATTCCACGCTCGATACTTGCGGGCAGAACAATGGGAGAAAACGAGTGGAAGATCAGAAGCACCCGCAGGGATGAGCGGGAATCGATGCAGGCGCCCGCAGGGACGAGCCGGTATCGAGCCAGCGGCTCGATTCCGGCGCATAAACGCACCGTGTATCCCTAGCATAAGGACAGTTTTCCACTAGCAGCGATCTAATTTCCCCAATTGTAATCCTATTTTCCCAAATCGTTTGTGCTGGTACTTTAAGCATCCAGTGAAACAAAAACAAAAACAAAACAAAAAATCACAAAACATAAATCATAGAAAATTCACATTGCTAAATTGCACTGTGTTTGCAATTATATTTGGGGTTACATTTTTTGCGTATCAATTGAAAAACAGCCCTTAAGCCTGGGACCCACTAGCAACTGCAAATCACAATCTAAGCATTTGCAGTTGCAATTTTTAAAACATTTTAAAAAGCTATTTGCGTTGCGATTTGAAGAAAGGCAATTTGCATTCCTTCAACCACGAGTGCTCTGAAAATGCTACAGGCAGTGTGTCTGCAATTTCTACAAAATTACAAGTTCTGTAAGAGCTCATTCACACTATGCGTGTTGTAGTGAGTTTTGACTCACTGCACATAGTGTCAATTTTACAAGGGAACATGAAAGTCCATAGACTTTCATTTTATCATTACACTACAACAGTGAGTTGCTGTGCAGTGCATTTCAACTCGTCGGGAGTTAAAACTCATAGAAATGTATGGAAATGCACAGCAACTCACAAACCCAATCACACATATTTTATTCATGCATTTCAACTCGCCGACTACTATGAATGAGCCCTCATAGAATCACCTGCATAAGGTTACACTGTCCTAGCGCTTTGCAAATCACCATCAATTGCGCTTCAAGTGGGTCCCGGTGTAGTGCCGAGTTGTCCTACTTTGTCGAAATGTACTACCTGGTCTAATCTGGTAGTGTCAATCGATTAGTCAAGGTGTCTAAATATGCAATTTTATCGAGATATGCTACTGGTCTGCCTAACTTACTCACCCTTCTCCACTCGTAACCCTAACTCTACCCCCTCTCCTATCCTAACACTAACCCTCCCATCTGTTCTCCTAACGCTAACCTCCCTTTTCTACTCCTAACACTAACCTACAACCTCTCCTAACCTGCTCCTATGGGATGCTTAGTAGTAGTTATTATCGACAAGCCGGCGGAAGGATATCAGGCAAACTGAGCTCAAATACTGGTGCACATGCCCAGATCGGATTTCAGCATGTCTCGATAGGAAGCATAAATCGGCATTACACCGGCCCTTGCTGCAAATCCTACATCCTGTTGGCATGTGGGACACTGCCCTCTTGTGGTTCCTTGAGATTTTGTTCAGAGGTGTCATCCTCCCCTTCACTTACGGTTCCCCAACAGACCCTTTTCTCTTTTCTTTATACAATATCCTTCTTAATAAACTTATCTCCGCCTCCAACACCCCCAGAACGCTGATGACACCCAGATCTGTATGGTTTCTCATGTGTACCAGAACTCATGGAGAAGCATGTAATCCATTTGAACACTGATGGATTTGAAAGGCTCAGATTTGCTGTGATTACTTCCTGATTCAGCGCATGATCAGGACCAGCAAATCGGAGCTTAAAAACAAAACAAAACAAAAAAAACAATCACATGCTTCCACACAAAAAAAACACACCATAGTGAAAAACTTTTGACATTCTTCTACCTCTTCAGTCACATAATGGTATCAAAATGAAATCTTCAAATTACTTTGTGTCAGAAAAGACATAGAAAGACTACTTTTCCGCACCGTAGCCCTGCATACCATCACCTGCACCTTCTTCACTTATTTTTTTTCTACCTGAGGAGACTTGTAGACCATTACATAGTTAAATATTACTGCAGGAATGGCTGTTAGAAACCTTTTAAAGAGGAACTACAGTTAAAAGGTTATAAAAAAAAAGTGCTTCGTTTTTACAATAATTATGTATAAATGATTTAGTCAGTGTTTGCACATTGTAAAATCTTTCCTCTCCCTGATTTACATTCTGACATTATTTACATTCTGACATTTTTCACATCAGAATCAGAATCAGAATCAGAATCAGACTTTATTTTCGCCAAGTACAACGGTGGATTGTACCCGGAATTGGTTTTGGCGCATACAGGGTCGTTGATGAAAACAAGAAAATAGCACGGTTAAGCATGGTACATACATAGACATGGGACAAGCATACATAGGACAACATAACAGCGTGTGCGTACAATTAAGCAGAGCGTCGTATACAGTTAAGCATGGTACATACGTACAACAATAAAAGCAAAAATAAAAAGCAAAAACAGAGAGCATTACAGCATAAACGTACAGTTAACGTAATACAAACAGAGCAAAACATACACTGATAGCAGGAACAGAAAGAGAGTGGGACTGGAGGAGCAGCCTGAGAGCTGATATGAGCGCTGCCATTTTCGGCACTGGACGCTACACAGCGACACGCTCCCAACAAGACAGGTGCTACCGATTGTCCACGAAAGTAGAGAGGAAACTGAGTAGGATCATGATAGAGCCGGACAGCAGAGATAAAGAGAGAAGGGATAGCTAAAGAGAGAATGAGGAAAGTAGAGAGAGAACCGAAGCGAGAGGAGAGAGGCAGGGAATTGTTGGATTGCAGATTTAACAGATTAACACACCCCTCCTGGTACAGTCCGATAATCAGTCATCCTGTGCTTGAGCCATGCTTAAGCAAAGCCCTGTCCGAGGTGGTCCAGAGTCCTTATGCTGGTGGTTGCAGGCAGAGGGGGCCCAGTGGTGATGGTTGCTCCACATGGATTGCGGCAGCTACTCAGTTGATCAGGCCGATCAGACCCAGGCTGATCAGGGCAGCAGCTATGTGCCCCCTGGATTGTTGTGGTCTCCCCTACGGCATCCTGAATGTGCCCGAGGTGGCTTTCAGGCAGCGGTGGTGCACGGCTCAGAGGCAGGCGAGCAGAGCAGTGCCTGGGCCCATGGTCGCTCCACGTGGGTGGCGGCCGCCTCCGACGATCAGCCCTGTGGTGACCTGGCCGTGCCCAGAGGGAGCAGCTCACCGACGGAGATGCAGCGCTGGTGAGCGGATGGTATGGCTGCGGGGCTGCAGCAGCAGATGGGCTCACAGTGAGAGCATGGGTCAATGGAGGGGGACGGCACCGACATCCGGCTGTCCTCGTGATCTCTGGTGCACCCCTCATGCGGCGTCCTGGTCTCCTGGCAACTAGCGCAGTGGCTGGCCTGACTCATCAGCCTGCCGGAATGCAGAAATCGGGCCGGTGGAGTCAAAGCGCGTCCTCCTCACTCCCAGGTCCCAGCGGACGGAGGAACAGGCCATGTGCCGGAGAGCATGCACTGGGGTCAGCTCCTCGGCGGCAGAGCAGCCAATGCCAGCCTTCGGTGCACGCCTGGAGCCTCTGCATCTCACCCCGGCGGACGGAGGATGTTAGTGAGAGCAGGTAGGAGAAATTAAAAGGAAGAAAAAGAAAAAAGACCGGAGCCCTGTGGCCGTGGCGACCGCACCCGGCGCCATCTTGGTGTGCTTTTGTCACATGGTGACATTTTTACTGCTGGCAGGTGATGTCAGTGGAAGGGGATGCTGCTAGCTTTTTTGCAGTTGGAATCAGCTGTTATTTCCCATAATGCAACAAGGTTCACAAACAGGAAACTGCCAGGACCATGGCCCTGACAGTTTCCTGTGAGAGGGGTTTTACCACAATTATCCATACGGAGCCCCCTGATGATCTGTTCGAGAAAAGGAATAGATCTCTCATGGAAAAGGGGGTATCGGCTACTGATTGGGATGAAGTTCAATTCTTGGTCACGGTTTCTCTTTAAGGAAGAAGAGAATGGAGAAGGAAAAAAAAAAAAAAAAAAAAGGAGACAGGGATCTCTATCCACATAGGCTATCATTCATAAAGCATTATCGCATGCAGTAATGCAGAAAACAGCTGACTTTACCGAGCACTTAGCAAAATGTCAAGCAGATTCAGGGCAAGCAGAGGCACTATAAACAAAAAAAGCACATCTAAAGGGAAGTTGGGGATGCCTCTTTTATTGTAATGCTGTCTCTCCACGGAGAACAGGAATGTAACAATGTTGTAACAGTGTTACCGACAGCTGGGCTTCGGGAAAACACCGCATTTCTATTGCAGCTGTGAAAATGTTTATGAATTAGCACACAGAAGTCTAAAATACCGAATGCAGTATTTTCGGGCCCAGATTTTTTTTACCGCACATAATTTTATGAATGATAGCCATAGGCACTATGGATAGTCAATTAGATGCAATTTGTTCAGAGTTGATGCAGGATTAGTCAAATATTGTATGCAAATATATGCAGCCTAAAAATGGACCAATCGAATGCTGCTGAGGTAGAATTTGACTTTAAAGTGAATGTTTACCGTTTAAAAAAAAAAAAAAAAAAAGTCAGATACTCACCTAAGGAGAGGGAAGGCTCGGTCCTAATGAGCCTTCCCTCTCCTCTCCCGGTCCCACGCAGGATCCCCCGTGGCAGTATTCGACCAGTTCGGTCAAATACTGCCACTTCCGCAGCCGAAGGGATGTTTCGGCAGCACTCGGGCTCCCGAGGACGGGGCCGCTCCATAGTACGCATGCTATGCTCCATAGCATGCGCGAGCGCCCTCTATGACGCACTCGCGCGTACGTAGTATGGAGCGGCCCCTCTTCGGAAGCCCGAGTGCTCCCGAAGACCTCCGAACTCCCTGCGGCGGTGGACGCGTACAGGGGAGCCAGCGCAGCACCGAGGGCACCGGGAGAGAAGAGGGAAGGCTCATTAGGACCGAGCCTTCCGTCTCCTTAGGTGAGTATCTGACTTTTTTATTTTTCTAGCGGTACCCATTGGCTTTAAGATGTGTGAATTTGCATACAGTTAAATAATCTTGTATCGAATAGGCAGTCCTGCTGACAAATGATGCTGACAAATGACAAGCTATCAGATGTACAATAGTTAATTTCATAACTTTGACAAAGTTTATGAGGAATATTATTTTGCTGTTCTGACATGAATTACCATAGAGGTAGCAGATGTCAAGATTTTCAGATTTTCTCAGATCCAATAACATGGGTAAAGTCACATCCCTCTCCCTCCATTACTCTTACTGTAAACTGTACCTTCTTCCTACGGACCACCTGAAAGATACTCTTGACCAAGAGCATGCTCTATCCTTCACAGCCAGCATATCTCCATGTCCTCAGATGTACTTACTTCTCACTAACTGCTATTACTTATCTGTTCAATTTTGTGTTGGACAAATTTCCTATATCTTTTGCTCAGTTGCTCCAATTTCAGTATACACCATCTGAAGAAGATTAAATATTGGTATCTTCACATAAATAAATAAAAAAAAAAAAAAAAAAAACTCCAAAAATGATGCAGTATATTTACTTGTTACATGACTGTATAAAAACGTAACCCTAAGAAAAAAATAAAATAAAAAATGAAGCTATCCGCCATAAATAAATGAAAAGCACGGTGTCGTAGTGAATAGGACTATCGCCTTGCAGCACACTAGGGTACCCAGTTCAAACTGGTATCTGGACACTATATGGAGTTTGTATGTTCTCCCTGTGATTAAATGAGTTTCTGCCAAGTACTCTAGATTCCTCCCACATCCCAATAACATTTATGTTAAATTAGTTCCCCCAAGAAATTGGCCTTAGACTACAATAGGCATGCAGGACAATAACTGACTATGGTATAGATTAGATTGTGAGCCCCTCTGAGGCACAGCTAGTGACAAAACTCTATACACCATGTCAAAAGCACTGTGAAAGCAGTCAGGGCTGTATAAATACACAATAATACTAGTACTAATACACTAGAATTAAAAAAAATTAAAACATTTTTTTTTTAATCTTCCACTATGGACCGTATTACATTTTAGCTAAATGCCACATTACATAACTTGCAGCTATTTTGTTTTCAGCCACAGTTTAAAGAATGATGTGTACAGAGCATACCTTTGTGAACCAAATGCCTGTTTTTCTGTTCCCATTCTTGTGACTGGCGCCTTTCTGTGGATTCTTGTAAAGCATTAATTGGAGTAAGAACCATCACTCTGTCTGCAGATTGTTGCATAGATCTGTAGTCATTAGATTCACACATTGGTCCTGAGGATTCACTGGATATTGTTGAAGAATTTGTTGTTATGTTTTCAGTGCCATAACAAGGATTTCTTTCCTCAGCTGCTCCAGAGTACAGTCCCCAGCTCCTAGTAGAATGGCCATGTCTCTGCATGTTGGATTCATTTTGGTACCCCATGTAATCTGTATAGAAACAAGCTGGTGAAATGTTCTGCTGTTGCGTTACGTCACCACCATTAGTATAGTCTCTGGGTGCAGGATAGATGCCTTCATTCCAATCTTCAAGGTGTCGTACATGCATTGTAGCCGATGTCCCCTAACTAGATTAAAAAGAAAAAAGAGAAACAGTGTTATGATTGATTTAAAAGTCATTAAATAAGTATCACAAAACTGTTGGTTTCCTCCTTAAAAGTAATAATCAAAAGTTGTCTTATAGCTTAACCTGAACTACTTTACAGAATGACAAATGTTGCTGTCTCCTTAAACTGCATTAGAATTGCAGAGACAAAGTGGCTTCCAGATGACTCCACCTCATTGTAAGTTATATTGCTTCCTCTCCAGAGTGTCCCATTCTCAAGTCTCCTCCCTAAAAGCAATTCTCTTTATGGCAGGGTAATGCCTAGCACAAGGTAAGGCATTAATCTTTAGCCTGCTTAGCTACAAGTCTGTACCGTAAAAATAATTAAGTGGCATATAAAGTTTGTCACTTATTAATCAGTGTTTCACAAAACCACATGCTAAAATGCCACTCACTTCAGTAAACTGGATTTTAGGTTTACTGGCCACTGTGGAAGTCAAGCTGTATGCTTCTCTGGAATATCTGCTCAAATGCCTTGTGCACGAGAACTGGTGGAGAGTAGCACATCCATTGCTGGTGCAGTTTACTACAATCCACCAAAGCAAAGGACAAGGTGATCCAGGACGGAGCAGTGCTTTTCAGCGCTGCTAGATTTGGGCGCAGCCAGCGCCGCCATAGACTGTAATGGGAATCAGTCTATAGCAGCGCTCAGTGAGTAACGTCGGCTCCGTCAGAAGACGGAGCCGAAGTTGCTTAAAAAGCACAATAATTCGGCCTCCAGCAATCGCTGGAAGCCGAATTATTTCATTCCCCCACTATCCATGGCGGCCTGGAGGGGGAATAGTAATTAAAATGGCCCGGACTTGTGCAGAAGCAGGATCAGCCATATACCGCTGTATCCTGCGCCCAAGTCTCCCGGCGCCGATTTCAAATGTACTCGATCCAGGAAACATTTGTTTAATATATCATCTGCTGTCAGATGGGGAAAGATTGCAATACTTCCCTGCAACAGACAGTGGGGGGGACTGATGTTAGTGAAATAGCAGCATTGGGATTGCAGTCAGATTCACACATCTGCAATGAGAAGTTTTTTTTAATAAGCGCTTTTTCACACAACAATGGGCTCTATTCACAATTATTTTCCGCATGCGGAAATGCACTTGCGGTAAATTTCCGACTGAAATGAGACTTGAGATTCACAAAATTCCGCGCATGAACATTTACCGCATGCGTAAAATTTTACGCATTATCCGCATGCGTAAAAAATGCGGTAAAAGTCCGCAAAAGTTGGTAGTTCCCGCAAAAAAAAAATTTCTAAATTCATAAAAAAAAAAAAAAAAAAAAAAAAAAAAAAAAAAAAAAGGGGCGCCTTATTTCTGGCTTTACTACCGATTTTTTTTTTTATCACCTACTAGTACTTGGTGATATATTTCGCTTCCCATTGACTTAAATGGAGTTTGGAGCCTTGAGTGCTGTGTTTGCTGAACTTTAATTTTTTTGGGGGACAAGTTTTTTTTATGCCACTTTTTTTCCGCATGTTTACTATGTAATTACGCATGTTTCCCAAATTGTATGCATTGTTCCCGCATGCGGGAAACATGCAGAACATTTTTAGTGAATGTGGAAAAAATTCGGAAATTATCACTGGCGGTAATGTAGCGGTTAAAAATCTCTTACCGCATGTGTGATTGTGAATAGAGCCCAATGGGCTTCATTCACAAAACTTCTCATAACGGACTTATTTATCATCTCATTAATAACCTTTTAGCACATTTATAAGCAAAATAATCACTCATAGTATTGTTCCCAATTAACTTCATCCCAAAATTACTTTTCTTACCTTATATTTTTGCTCTTTGGAACCATAAGGCCTCTTTATTTGGAGTAAAAAGCATAACAGAATATACATAAAACAGGATGATAATAGTAACACTATGGACATCATTCATAAAGGATCTGTCGGTAAGGAGAATCAATGCGGGGAAACACTGCTGCCGGTATTTTAGATTTCTGGGTGGGCATTCATAAAAATGTATCCAGTTGCGATAGCAGTGCGGAGATTCCCCGAACTAGGCTGGCGGTAGGCAGGCGGTAGGCTTGCGGAGACATAGGAAGCAGCCGAGTTGATACATTTCTCCGTGTTCCGCTCTACTGCAGCTGCCTGGGAGGTCTGTGTCTCCATTCACTTTACATTGGTATCGCCACATCAGAGGAAGCGGTACTTCCTGACCTCATACCGCTTGAGGTATTCTTTATGAATTTACATTTTGTTACATTTGTTCCGATAATCACCGCACAAAGCGGTGATTTATCACTCTGCTCGGTAGTGTCAGTTTTTCATGCGGAAAGAGGCTTTATGAATGCCGAACTTGCTGAATGTTCGGTAAAGTCAGCTGTTTTAAGCATTTCCGCATGCGGAAATGCTTTATGAATAATAGCCTATATAATATGGTTTTTCTAAAAATCGCACTCTTCCTCCATGTTTTTACATTTTTTTTTAAATCATAACTAACTTCACTATAGATAAAGAACTTCAACCACCTGCAAAGTGAGGTAAAGTGACCACATGCAAGCCACTGAGGCCTAGCCACTCGTCAAATATGTCAATACAGCTCACCCGTCAGAACCAGCGTTGTTGCACCAATGGGTTTGGCGTGCAGAGACCACCCCTGGAGTCACAGGGAATCCACAGCAATCATCAAAGGTCCGCACCATCCAATTTTCAAGTTTCAAGTTTTTTTATTTATAGCTCTTATAAAAAGACATGATTAAAAGCAAATCTGCATGATGATGACGCACAGGCGTTTCGATACTTCTTTCTCAAATCATTGCAGCATCTGACAATACATTACACACCACACACATCTTATATAGGTCTCAAGTGGACCTGATGGAAGACTTACAATTTGCATATTCATGAGTGAACTCTACCATAGGCTGTAAACACTATCTTTAGATTTTCACAAACAAATCATTAGGCACAATTAAAAACCCAATTTCCAACTTTAATTCACATTTCAAACATTTAAAACCACTCTCCAATGTCTTATTTGCTGTTTTTAGCTCCTCGGGAGAAAAAATTATCATATTGTGGGACACTCAACCAATCACCAGTACGCCTACAACGTCCGCCTAAGACTACGTAAATACGCAATAAAATACGCATGTACGCGTACGTTATAGCCAATCATTATCATGCCTACAACGTCCGCATAAAGACTGTTGACGCGTCGCATGCGTACATATGTACGCGTACAGTCAAGACAAGCGTAAAAACGTCCGCAAAGCGACATTTAACGCGTAAAAAACGCGAGAAAAACGCGCAAAAATGTAAAGGAACACACAAAAAACGCGAAAAAAACGCGTAATCAAAACCGTAAAGTTCCAAAAAACGGCACATTGATTGAAAAATGTCTCCACACATGACAACCATCTCCCAACTAAACCTCCATCTATTCAACTCAAGATACGTTATATAATAAGTTTACAAATATCGTATTCACGATTTAACCCCTTGGGTTCCAAAGTATCAAGTCTTTTTATCCAAAAATACTCCCTTTTTAACAACTCCTTTAGTCTGTCAATACAGCTCACCCGTTGCGGGTGCCCACAAAGCATCCAGAATAAAAACAATACACAGTTGAATATTACTGCAGAGAAGCAAAGAGTGATCTCTAACCACATAGGGCTCTATTCTCAAAGACTTCCCGCATGCGGTAAAGTACATGCGGGAAGTTTGCACCCAAAATACCGGCAAGTTGGGATTCTCAAAATGTTCCGCATGTTTTTTCCGCATGCGGAAAAAGTGTGATAAAAGTGCGGGATTCATGCGGTAAAATTTCCGCAAAAGTCGGTATTTTCCGCAATAAAAGATCAATTCTCAAAGATGTTCAGGCGCATCATTTCTTCGTTAATTACCGAATTTTTATCACCTACAAGTAGTAGGTGATATATTCCGCATCCCATTGACTTTAATGAAGTGTGGAGGCTTAAGGGCTGTGCTTGGTGGACTTTAACTTTTTTTTTTTTAAACACTTTTTCATGCGACCTTTTTACCGCATGATTCCCGCATGAATAATGCCTGTTTCCGCATCTTTTTTCCTGCATGCGGAAAACATGCGGAAAATGTTAGTGAATGCTGAAAAAATGCGGAGTTTACCGCTGGCGGGAATTTAGCGCTAAAATTTTGCGGTACTTTTGGCTCTTTGAGAATAGAGCCCATAGGCAGTATGGATGGTCAATGAGATGCAAATTGTTCCCAGCTAATGCAGGATTATACAAATATTTTATGCAAATATATTCAGCTGGAAAATGGACCAATTGAATGCTGCAGAGGTTGAATTTGAATTGTCCATTTTTTAAGACGCGTGAATTTGCGTCCAGAAGTTGAATAACCCTGCATAGGCAGTCCTGCTGACAAATGACAAGCTATCAGATGTTGAAAAGTTTTTGACACAGAGTTTATAAGGAATATTATTTTGTTGTTCTGACATGAATCACTATAGAGGTAGTAGATGACATGTCAAGCTTTTCAGTATAGTGATCCAATAACATGGGTAAAACCAACGTTATCAAGTCACATCCCTCTTCCTCCAATCCATTACACTACACCTCTTCCTGTAAAACAATGCTGTGCTTTAAAAAACTTAAAGGACAACTGTAACTAGAGGGATATGTGGAGGCTGCCATATTGATTTCCTTTTAAACAATACTAGTTGCCTGGCAGCCCTGTTAGACTATTTGGCTGCAGCAGTGTCTGACTCATACCAGAAACAGGCATGCAGATAATCTTGTCGGATCTGACAATAATGGACTCTATTCACAATAAGCAGTTCGGTAAAACATTTTGTTAGGTAAAATACCTCATGCAGTATTTTACACTTTTTTTTTCCAAATTCACAAAAATCTTCTCCCATGAGGCAGAAGTTCGGTAATTTACAGAACAAACTGCCTCAATTCACTAAGTCTTGGTCGGTAAGTTTCACTTACCAGCCTTCTAGCAGGGTAGCAGGCAAGCAGGGAGCTGTGTGTGTGACTCAGAGGTTTTCCAGACTGTGCATACTGTCATTCCTTTAGATATGCTGCAGCCATCAGGGGGAGCTCTTCTGTGTAGTACAATACAAATATGCACATCTAAAGGGATGCATGGATGTCTGCAGAGTTATAGCATGTCTGCTTTGATACACTGAAAGATGCATCGGCATCCCTATTGCATCCAATCACAGGGAGAAGCAGGTTGTGTGGCTCTCCCTATTGGTTGCCTGGCTCTCCCCAGAGGCTGTCTGTCAAGTTACCGCACAGAGACAGCATGGGGAGAGCCAGTTATCAGCTGCTGTGAGCTGGTGAAAAATACCAAACACTTTTGGCCGGTAAATAAGATGTGGAAATCTTTGTGAATTGACATTTCTTGACGTTTCTTGGGGTAATCAATGCACAAGTCGGTTATTTACCTCACTAGTCGGGAACTCTGATTTTCTGTGCGGTAACTGGTTTAATGATTTGTGACTTGGGAAGGGGATCGGTAAAATCAGCTGTTTTGAGCGTTACTGAATGTCTTAATGCTTTGTGAATAGAGCCCATAATCAGAAACACCTGATCTGCTACACGCGTACTCACTGCCCGACGGGTCCGGTGACGTCCCCTTGGCGACGGTCATCAGTGACGCCTCTTCCTGGCGGCGGGTGTGCATGACGTCACGTGGCGCTACACGCCGAGAGCAAACAAGACTTCAAGCGATTGTGGTATTTTGCGCGGGAGTCGTCAGCTATCTTAGCGATCTGATCTGCCATGAGGGTTAATTGTGAGATGACATTACGTGGTCATGCGCCTGTACCCACATCGCAATATCGCAGAAACGACCGCCCGGCGCTCAAAAAAATCATCGGTCGGCAAAAGATTCGTCGGGAAAATTGTGATGTGGGTACATAGCTTTAGAGGCAGAGAATCAGCAGGACAGTCAGACAAACTGGTATTGCTTAAAGGGAAATAAATATGGAAGCCTCCATATCCCTCTCATTACAGTTGTCCTTTAATACAGTGTGAAACATGGGGAAATGTCTGAAAGCTAATAAGGGTTTCCAATGGAAAACCATTTGCAATGTATTTGTCAAAGCTTGTGTGCATACAAATGGGCAATTTCCTATATTGTTTGATTGTATGTGCAAGGCTCTCCTAGGAGTGCCAATAACAAGGATTGCTGTCACATTTTGTCAGCGCTTTGGAAAACAAGGTAATCCTAGTGGTCAATTGGAAATCTAGCTAAAGGTGCCCATACATGGTACAATTTTTCTTTTTTTTTTCGATTAGATAATTTAGTGCGATTATTCCGATAGATCGAATATAAAGATTTTTCCAGCATGTCCGATCTGATTTTTCTCGAAAAAACGAGATAATCGTTCGAATTTCTTGATAAAAAAAAAACATTTTCAACTTTCATTCGATTCGATCATTTAGATCGAATAAACGGGATAATCGAACGTTTTTATTGTATCATGTATGGCCACCATAATAGTTGGAATAGGTACAGTATATGTTATGATTATTACCGTTAATCTATTTGCTAAATAATTTATTTGCGATGAATCAGCATAATCATGATGCCAATTAAATGTTTAGTGAATAGGGATGGTAAATGAGAGGCAAATCATTTTGAGCTGATGCACGATTATGCAAATGTTATATATAAACAGCTTTAAAATGGCCAAATCCAATTTTAACTCGGCAGGATTTGATTTGTTCATGTTCAAGTTGCATATATTTGCATATCAAAATTATTTGCATCTCATTGACCATCCCTATTAGTGAACAAGTAAGGCCACATACACACATCAGACCATAGTCTTTGGAAAATGAAAGATCACAGACCAATCTTACCACCCTTCATGTAGTATGAGAGCCATACTCTACACAGTCTTTTCTATGGAGCTGAACTCCACATCAGGAAAAAATCTTGGCAAGATGCTGCACACACAGATGCTGTACAGACACAAAAGATCAGTATCTGCAAAAGATCTCTTCCTGCCAAAAATCCATTCCTGCAAATTGCAATGATAGTCTATGAGATCTGCAGATCATCATACACACATGATTTAACTGACATTCATCTGCAGATCTGCAGATCTGAAAATCCATCCTGGTGGATCTGATCTGCAGATGAATGTCAGTTAAATCATGTGTGTATGATGATCTGCAGATCTCATAGACTATCATTGCAATTTGCAGGAATGGATTTTTGGCAAGAACAGATCTTTTGCAGATACTGATCTTTTGTGTCTGTACAGCATCTGTGTGTGCAGCATCTTGCAAAGATTTTTTCCTGATGTGGAGTTCAGCTCCATAGAAAAGACTGTGTAGAGTATGGCTCTTATACTACAGGAAGGGTGGTAAGATTGGTCTGTGATCTTTCATTTTCCAAAGACTATGGTCTGATGTCTGTATGTGGCCTAAATATCATAGAGGTAGCAAAGCTGAAATACAGAAGTTACTTGATAGGCAGTGCAGTATAGCACAGTTGTGTGGTCACTGAACTGGGTAACAAACTACAAATGCTCACATCAATTTGCAGCAGGTAAAAAAACTCACAATGTTAGTGGCGTATTTGGAGCCCAAATTAGGCCTGGAACCCACTAAGAAGCGCAAAATGGTATCGCAATCCCTACCGATTTGTGATAGCGTTTTGCAAGCGATTCCCCTGCTCCTATACAATTCATTAGAATGGAAATGCTCCCAAAAGCTGCATCTCCAGCGATTATTTATTTATTCAAGTATTTATATAGCGCTGACATATTAGGCAAAGCTGTACAGAGTTTATTGTCTTGTCACTAACTGTCCCTCAGAGGGGCTCACAATCTAGTCCATACCATAGTCATATGTCTATGTATGTATCATGTAGTGTATGTATCATAGTCTAGGGCCAATTTAGGGGAAGCCAATTAACTTATTTGTATGTTTTGGGTATGTGGGAGGAAACCGGAGTGCCCGGAGAAAACCCACACAGACACGGGGAGAACATACAAACTCACATACATGCAGATGTTGACCTGGCTGGGATTCGAACCAGGGACACAGCGTTGCAAGGCAAGAGGGTACTTTTCCGTTAGCCGGGCGCATCCACTAGGTGGCGATAAAACTCTACCAGAATTACATCTTTCCCTACTATCCATGGTGGCCTGGAGGGGGAATAGTAATTAACGCCACCTAGTGGATGCGCCCGGCTAACGGAAAAGTACTGGCAAGAGCGCTAACCACTGTGCCACCGTGCTTTCCTTAAAGGGAAGGTTCAGGGAAACGTTTAAAAAAATAAAAATCCATATCCACTTACCTGGGGCTTCCTCCAGCCCGTGGCAGGCAGGAGGTGTCCTCGCCGCCGCTCCAGAGGCTTCCGGTCGTCTTCGGTGGCCGACCCGACCTGGCCAGGCCGGCTGCCAGGTCGGGCTCTTCTGCGCTCCAAGGACGGGCTCTTCTGCGTCCCACGCGGGCACGCTGACGTCATCGGACGTCCTCCGGGCTTTACTGCGCAGGCGCAGAACTACTACGCCTGCGCAGTACAGCCCGGAGGACGTCCGATGACGTCAGCGCGCCCGCGTGGGACGCAGAAGAGCCCGTCCTTGGAGCGCAGAAGAGCCCGACCTGGCAGCCGGCCTGGTTAGGTCGGGTCGGCCACCGAAGATGACCGGAAGCCTCTGGAGCGGCGGCGAGGGCACCTCCTGCCTGCCACGGGCTGGAGGAAGCCCCAGGTAAGTGGATATGGATTTTTATTTTTTAAAACGTTTCCCTGAGCCTTCCCTTTAATCGCAATCGCTCTAGTGAAATCTGTCCCATCCATCTACATTGGCAGAGCGTTTAGGAAAATCGCTAAAGATTTAAAGCACTCTCTAAAGGCTCAAAAAAACACTCTAGTGTGTTCCAGGCCTCAGGCAGATTTTCTCATTTGTATGTGACAGCTAAGTTATGTTGAGGTCCAAATGAAACCTTACCTAAATGCATTCTTTAGAAAGAAGAGAATTGTAATTCTTGAGGCCCCGTTTCCACTAGCCGCCGCGCATACTACAAGACACAGACGCGTGGTGACACTTCCTCTTCTGCGAGTACGCAACCGAATCCCGGAAGCCGTGTCACGCATGGCTATGGGATTCGCTGCCACTCGCATGAAAACTGACAGCAATGTCATCTGAATCACTATGGCAAGCGATTCGGACGACGCCAACATTATTCCCTATTGCAGAGTTTCCCTGCAGGACCAATTTCTGTCTAGTAAGTGCAATTTGTTTTATGCGCATTCAGTGAAACAAATATGGTTTTACACTATGGAGCGCTCCTCCGCTTTCCATTTTTTCTGTTCTTTTACAAGAATGACTTCCAGCCAGGCATGAAGGAGCTGCCAGCTGTGTGAAACCACCTTTGTTTGCCCATTTATCTCCAGTGGCCAGAAGCGCAAGATTTCCCCTCATGTTATAGGCTTCAGCCTACGAAGGAGGATCACTTTCACACTAACAGAGGGGACAACCGTGTCACATGGCTGTCCCCAGTACAGTGCTGCTGCAGATCGCAGCGCTGTACAGCATAATTAGA
This sequence comes from Hyperolius riggenbachi, assembly GCF_040937935.1. NCBI lineage: Eukaryota > Metazoa > Chordata > Amphibia > Anura > Hyperoliidae > Hyperolius > Hyperolius riggenbachi. The sequence goes on along the minus strand of NC_090653.1, from coordinate 152,816,480 downwards.
CGGTGGTTTCGCTGTCTAACAGTCTCCGAGCGGCGATCGCCTCTAGGGGACTGAAGGCGGAGCTCCACCTTCCAAGCAGGAGATGTGCACGTCTATATGGTGGCATACTGTTGGCATGGGCGAAATGCAGGATCTTACATTTATTGACATAAAATATCATATACTATTTGCCTGCATATATATAGCCATGCTGTTAAAGAGAGCCTGAAATGAAAATAAAAAGTCAAAATAACCATACACAGGTCATACTTACCACCAATGTAGTCTAATACTCAATCTCTTTCTCCTCTCCTGCGTCCCATTTGTCCACTGTGATCAATGCAATTCTCCGTCCTCCATTTTAAAAAAGGCCATTACCCCATAACAGCTTCCTGGTCAGCACACTGTTAAACTGTAATATCACTTGAGCCATAGGGAAACATGGACATTACCTTGCATATTCAGTTGTAACTGACAGCTGCTGATTTATAACTGACAGCAACTGGTATATTTCAGTTCTGACAAAATATTATCAGAACTGAAAGGGATCACTTTAACCCTCTGGGCGATACAATTATATCGCCCAGGAGGTGGCGCAGCACTATTTTTTTAAATTTTTTATTTTTTAAATCATGTAGCGAGCCCAGGGCTCGCTACATGATAGCCGCAGCGCAGCGGCATCCCCCCACCCACTCCGATCGCCTTCGGTGATCAGAGTAAGCAGGAAATCCCGTTCAGAACGGGATTTCCTGCTGGGCTTCCCCGGTCGCCATGGCGACGGGGCGGGATGACGTCACCGACGTCATGGACGTCGTGACGTCAGAGGGAGTCCCGATCCACCCCTCAGCGCTGCCTGGCACTGATTGGCCAGGCTGCGCAAGGGGTCGGGTAGGGGGGGGGCTGCGCGGCACGGCGAGCGGCGGCGGATCGGCGGCGAGCGGCGGCGATCGGAAGTTACACGCAGCTAGCAGAGTGCTAGCTGCGTTGTACAAAAAAAAAATTATGCAAATCGGCCCACCAGGGCCTGAGAAATCCTCCTGCGCGATATACCCCGAGCTCAGCTCGGGATTATCGCTCAGGAGGTTAAGAAGAAAATAGTGAGCTTCTGAGAGGAACTGATGGTGAGGATAGTATGTAATATTCATTTGCAGCTACGCCATGTGTTTATTTTAAATAAGTTTATTCACTTCAGGTTCCCTTTAAGATCCTTCTGTAGTATGCCACTGTCCTGCTGAAGCTTGATAACTGTACAGCTTCTGTTCTTCCATCCTGGTGTGGAATGCTGGCTCCTCCGCCAGGGACAGGCACAAACTACAGATGCTGGCTCTTCTGCCAGCAACAGCACAAACTACAGAAGGTCATGAGATCAGCGGAGAGGATCATTGGGAAACCCCTCCCCCCCACTGGACCAACCACTCCTCTCACACCAGACTGCTCTCCAGAGCACTGAGGATTGCCAATGATCCCCCACACCTAGGCCACCGTTTCTTCAGTCAGCTCCCATCAGGCTAGAGGTTTCGCATCATCTCCACCAGGATATCAAGGCATAAGAACAGTTTTTTCCTCTCAGCTGTCAACCTCTTAAACTTTCTTCATGCATCCCCCACCCCACGTGCCTCCCTTCTCCTCCTTTAGGGTTTCAGTCATTGGCATCGACAAATTGTATATTGTGTTACTCTTGAATATATCTTGCCTACAATGCTGTATATTGTTTTTACTCTGCTGTATATTACGTGCTGCCTCCTACTAAATTCCTGTAAAGTGCCAAATCCTGGCACAAACCAGGCGAATACAATGATTGTGATTGGCGAATACAATGATTGCGATTCTTTTGTATTACCTGCAAAGCTGGTAACATTGCTTCTTATTCCGTCTACTAGGTCATTAATAAATATTTTGTTGCCATAGTAGATTGTAGAAAGAAAGAGAGCTATGATTAAGGAGCCATGAGTTGGCTCCGATACGCATGAGCTATTTTATGCTGTTTCTCTACATTGCTTAGTAAAATTTGAACTTTTAATCCACGGCCGGTGCAGCGGGATTTTTCTCTTCTACGATACATATGGCTTTCTGGTGTCCTGCTCCCGACCTAGGAGTGGAGTGGTTGTAGCGACCTGCCCTGTTTCATCTTAGATTGTAGAAATACTGCAGGAAAAAAGTTCCCAAGTATTGTCTACAAGCGGTGCAAGTTCTTTGGAAAAATGTGCTACATCAGAAGTTGTAGATTTTTATTACTTGGCACTTTTTTCTTAAACGGGCCCCTTAATGGCAAGTTAAAACTGGATAATTCCCTTGAGAAAAGTAGTGCCTAGAGCAATCAGAGGTGGTGTTTCACTTTTGTTAACTTTTTTTTGTTACTTCAAAAGCACATATTTCCTGTTGCATTGCTTTATAGACTGGATTGACTGGTCCCTGAATTCTTCATTAGAGTATATCTGAAATCACTAAAAAGAAATAAAACTGGGTAAGCTTGACTGTGGTCTGCATACCAAACTACAGTGTGTTCAGAAAATGTGTCTTCCCTTAGGCACAAAAAGCGGTTCCAACACAAAGTAAGGAATTTGAAGGGTTTCAACAGCTTTGCACATTTGCATCTAGGGGATGTTGCTGTCTTCCAGTTTAGTGTAAAGAGTGTTAAGAAAGTGCTGGGAGGAAACAGGTCAGCTTGGCACCTAGTATACTACAGATGCCCATTCATTTGGATAGCAGATAGAAGGAATGTTGGCTGTTCCAAAGCTGACACATAAAACTTGCGCCGGTCGTTTTAAAACACACGCATCGCCATAGGCTTACATCAAACTATGATGCAAAATTATGTAACGTTTATTGGGGAAAAGTTGCATCATAGTTTGGTATCAGGCTTTGTTTTTAGATGATTGTGGTCCGAAATGGATGACTTTCTCTCATATGATTGTAGTATGTCACTACATCCATAACGGCACTTATCATGATGTCCATGCTGTATATAGCATTTTTGGCTCAGTCTTTGTAGCAGCCATAGACTTACATGACTTCTGGTCTGCAGCACGTCGCCATAGAGGTCGCACGGTAATGCAGGTATGCGCTCACATTAGATTAACTACTTCCAACGTGTCGCATGTAGTGTGATATGCCCCATTGACTCATTGCCCTAGTGTTAGGCTGCGGTAAAGTGCAGCACCGTGCCAGTGTGAAACTACCCTTAAGGTTAGGCACCAGGTTAAAGTTGTGACCATAGGTGGTAACAGTAAAAAACAAAACCGGACTAATGGTAGTGCGAGGTATGGGATTGAGAGGAAAGTCAGGGTAAAAAACAAGCAATGAGATGTGGACTATGCTAGGTAGTGGATAAGAATGGTCAATGAGATCCTAATAGATTCAAGGTGATGCTAAATTTTTATACATTTGGGCAGATTGGAAATTGACCAATCAAGTGCAGCAGTTGCATATTAACATAAAATTAGGATCAACTTAACAGAATTAGTAGTGTCTAATTGGCCATCCCCTTTAAGGGTAGGTTAGGGTACTAGGAGCAATGTGAATGGGCACCACGTTTATCAGGGCCTCCACCATATCTACAGTATGTGCACTGAGGATCAGGGAGGAATTTTGACAAAAGCTATGCTGCAGCCTGGCTGGCAACCTTACCCCTAGTTTTATTTCTTCAGTTAGTTCAGGTTAGTTTTAAATTGCATACCCTACTTTAATATTAATGATTCCTGTATGAAAATGTCTTCCTATCCAAAGAAAATATCAGGAGTCTTCAGCTGGGCACCTTTATATTTTCTGGAAGATGTTTTGCCACTTTAACTGAGCAATGTTTTCATTTTAACCTAAGCGCACATGAAATTATATTAGTCTAATCTGAAGAAAGGATGGATTAACAATTTATTTACCACATTGTACCCTGCTGCCCATTCATCAAACCTTACCCACCTCTCCCAATGACTCTTCCAATTAAAAAACTGACTGCACGTCTATTTTACCTACCTTAAGATGCTCCTGTTTTATATAGTAATTAGTTATTCCTGTAGATCTACAGTATGTGTGCAGAGCAAACGATCTGCAGTTAATATCCATTGAGATCTCTCTAAAGCTAAGTAACCATGCGAAGACTGAATTGCTGGATACTGCTGATGAACAACATTTCCACAATCTTTATACCAAATGTGTTTAGTGATGGGATGTGGACAACAGCAATAGACCGCAAGTGGATTGCCAATGATACGATCGCTAAATGAAGAAGGTTGCAGGGGGAATTCCATAGACATTAGCGAAAAGATCCTATAAAGATCTGTACACCCGGGGAAGTTGAACGGATTGATCCAATTTGATCCATCATGACGGTCTTTCAAAATTCATGAGCATCGTCGTACATCAGCGGTTTATAATAAATTGTTACATGATATTGATTGAAATGATCATTCATCTGTCATTTTAACAGATAAAATCTTGCTGTGGGTATGGACCTTAAGCTGTTACATCTACAAACATAGGCTTTTCTCCATAGAATCCTATTTGTATTTTTTATTTATCCCGGGGCTGTTTTGAAACACTATTCCATGTAAAAAAAAAAGTAAACACATTTGGTTTAGTTGTGTATTCATTGCAGATCATTTAAACTGAGTTCCAATTTTGAAAAAATTGCATCCAATGCTGTTTTCACAGTAGTCCGCAACCACAACATGGACAGTTACAGCGAATTTAAAGTGAACCCGAGGTGAGAGTGATATGGAGGCTGCCATATTTAATTTCTTTTAAACAATACATGAGAAATCTATTCCTTTTCACAAACAGACCATCAGGGGGCGCTGTATGGCTGATATTGTGGTGAAGCCCCTCCCACAAAGAAATTCTGAGTACATACCCTTGGCAATTTCCTGTCTGTGAACCTTGCTGCATTGTGGGAAATGGCTGTTTATAGCATACGTCACCAACACGGAAGTGAAGGACGAGAGATCATCGGCTGCACGCATGGACCACCCGGCGGCTTACCGCTTCACATCGCCGCATTGTACCGTCACTTAGCAGTAAGCATTGGCCTGCACAGCGCCCACCAGATCCACGGGGACAGGAGCCAGAAGGGGACGAGTCAGCGGACTAAGAGCGGGCACAAGAATACACTTGGAAACGCAACCCCTTAGAGGTAATTGCCGCGGAACACAGGCAGGAACATAAGAGGACACGGGGCACAATTGAGGACACAGGGCATAGAGGGGCACATGAAAAGTAGTGTAACTACTGCAGGGACACAGGCGGACACATTAGACATAAGGTAATTGCTGCGGGGACTCATAGCGGCGCCAGGAAATTGAGTTACCAAGCAGGGATTTCTACCAGGCATCTAGCATCCGGACCATAAGGCGCAGTGACTTTTTCCCCCCATGTGTTGGGGGAGAAAAAGTGCGTCTTATGGTCCAAAAAATACGGTAGCTGAAATGTTGTCTATAAGCCCCAGTGCACACCAAAACCGCTAGCAGATCGTCAAAACGCTAGCGGTTTTGGGAGCAGAGAGCAGATATTTGGCCGGGTGCACACCAAGCGGATTTTGTATGCGATCCACCAGCCGCATCAGCCAGTGAAAACGCTTGGCTATTGTATTTCAATGTGTGGTGCACACCGGCGGTTTGAGGTTTTTTAGCAAACCGCAAACGCGCAGGAGGCGCGTTTGCGGCTTGGCAAAAACCTCAAACCGCCAGTGTGCACTATCCCATTGCAATACATTAGCCAAGCATTTTTCCAGGCGGATGCGGCCGGCGGATCGCTCCAAAAACCGCTCGGTGTGCACTGGGCCTAAAAGTGTGCTGGATATAGCTGAGATTTTTTTTTTGGCTATAAGGCCTGGTGCACACCAGAGGAGTTTTTCTGAGCGTTTTGAGTTTTTAAATCTGCTGCTAATGTTATCCTATGTGTCTGTGCACACTGGAGCAATGAGGTTTTGTAAAAAAAAAAACCATAGCATTACATTGGGAAGAGCTTTTGAAACCTCTAAAAGCTCTTCCCAATGTAATGCTATGGGTTTTTTTACAAAACCTCATTGCTCCAGTGTGCACAGACACATAGGATAACATTAGCAGCAGATTTAAAAACTCAAAACGCTCAGAAAAACTCCTCTGGTGTGCACCAGGCCTAAAAGTGTGCTGGATATAGAAGAGGTTTTTTTTATTTTCGGCTATAAAAAAAAGTGATAAAGCTGAGCAAAGCGATTACTATAACCTTACTTCTCCCCACGCTCACACAGAACCCTCCCTAATCCTTAGCCCATCCCCCCCCCCCCCCCCCCTGGTGGTGCCTAACCTTAACACCCCCCTGGCGGTGACTAACCCTAAGACCCTCCCTGGTGGTGCCTAACTCTAAGACCCAACCTTCCCCGGTGTTGACTAGCCCTAAGACCCCCCTTGTGATGCTTAATCCTACCCCCCTCCCCCCCCCCCCCCCTGTGTGGGGCCTAACCTTAAAGGGAACCTGTACTGAGTACAATTATTTAAAGAGACTCCGTAACAAAAATTGCATCCTGTTTTTTTCATCCTACAAGTTCCAAAAGCTATTCTAATGTGTTCTGGCTTACTGCAGCACTTTATACTATCACTGTCTCTGTAATAAATCAATGTATCTTTCCCCTGTCAGACTTGTCGGCCTGTGTCTGGAAGGCTGCCAAGTTCTTCAGTGTTGTGGTTCTGCTATGAACTCCCCCTTCCAGGCCCCTCTATGCACACTGCCTGTGTGTTATTTAGGATTAGAGCAGCTTCTCTCTTCTCTCTTATCTTTTACAAGCTGGATAAATCCTCCTCTGAGCTGGCTGGGCTTTCACATACTGAAGAATTACAGACAAGGGCAAAGCTGTTTGCAGGAAGAAACAAGCAGCCTGAAACTTCAGTGCATGAGAACAGGGGGAAAGAAACACACAAATGATCTCTTGAGATTCAAAAGGAAGGCTGTATACAGCCTGCTTGTGTATGGATGTATTTTCTATGTGTGGACATACTGTACATCAACCTACTTCCTGTTTTGGTGGCCATTTTGTTTGTTTATAAACAAACTTTTTAAAACTGTTTTTAACCACTTTTAATGCGGCGAGGAGCGGCGAAATTGTGTCAGAGGGTAATAGGAGATGTCCCCTAACACACTGGTATGTTTACTTTTGTGCGATTTTAACAATACAGATTCTCTTTAAAATAAACACATGAAGTAACTTCAAATGAACATTACATAGTTACCTTGCCATCAGTTCCTCTCAGAAGCTCACCATTTTCTTCTCACAATGATCCCTTCCAGTTGCTGTCAGTTACAGCTGAGAGGAGAACTGATGTGTCCATGTTTCCCTATGGCTCAAGTGGGCAATGATACAGTTTAACTGTGTGCTGACCAGAAAGCTGTTATGGAGTAATGGCCATTTTCAAAAGTTCAGTTCAGGTTTACTTTAATCCCCCATGTTGGTGCCTAATCTTCGACACATTTCATGTCAAACATATACTGTATGTTATTTTGAACTGATGTAAATGAATTTGCTGATATAACCGAATTAACTGATATAACCAAATTTAGTCAACTGCTGATATAACCGATCTTGCAGCCACATTTATGCAAGCAAAAAAAAAAATCTTGGCTATATCCAGTGCATTTTTATAGCTGAAATCAATATATTGGCTACATCCAGCACCCTTTTATAGCCCCCCAAAAATCTTGGCTATATCCAGTGCCTTTTTTTATAGCCGAAATCAATATCTTGGCTATATCCAGTACCCTTTTATAGCCCACAAGAATCTCGGCTATAAAAGGGTGCCCTTTTACAAATGAAAAAATTTTTGGCTATAAAAGGGCGCCAGGGGCGTAGCAATAGGGGTTGCAGAGGTTGCGACCGCATCGAGGCCTTGGGCCAGAGGGGCCCTGAAGGGCCCTCCCTCAACTGCAGTATTAGCTCTCTATTGGTCCTGTGCTCATAATATTCACATCTACAGATACTTAGTGGTAAATCATTAACAAATGGTTCCCCATCCCCTTCTTGCACCTCTGACACTGTAGTTGTCATTGGCAGGTTTTGGTGCGCCGTATCAATCGTTATGTATAGAGTGCTTGGGAGGCCCCATTGTACAACTTGCATCGGGGTCCACAGCTCCTTAGCTACGCCACTGAAAGGCGCTCTTTTATAGCCGAAAATAAAAACCTCAGGCCGCAGGCGCCCTTTTCACCACCTTATAGCCGAGATTTGCAGCAAATAACATTTAAGTCTATGGAGGTGCCCTTTTTCAGGTGATACCAAACAATATACTGTGCTATAAGGTTAGCCAAAATCAGAAGAATACAATTAATTTTAAATGTGAACACATAAAAGTTATGTTTTATTTCACATCAAGTCTAAGTTCAGCTAGCATTGAACAGCATACCCATAGTAATGAAATTTTGGAGCATTTTACTTCGCGACCAGCGAATGCAAACTTCCGCAGATGTTCAAAAACTTTGCGAACCGCCATAGACTTCAATGGGCAGGCAAATTTTAAAACCTACAAAGACTGTTTCTGGCTACAAAAATGATGGAAAAGTTGTTTCAAGGAGTCTAACACCTGGACTGTGTCATGCCGGAGGGGATCTATTCCAAAAGTCCCACTAAAATGTATGGAGTTGAAGCAAAGTTGGATTTTAACCCCTAAAGGGCAGAAATCACATTCCATTCCTACAAATAATGCACTGGAGTGGTACTGTGCGTGCAACTTAATGTAGCAACAATATCAGTAGTGTGCACAGCTCTGGGTGTCAGTGGGCTGTAGAGTGTCACACAAAGAGAAATGCTATAGTACTATCAGAATACAGTGAAATAATAATGCACTGAGTGGTTCTGTGCCTGCAACTTAATGAGGCAACAACAACAGTAGTAGTGTTCACACAGCTCTGGGTGTCAGTGGGCTGTGGAGTGTCGCACACAAAAAAAAAACACAACACAGGAGACCGATGTACTAGCCCTCAAGGGCTGTTTGGGGTGCTTTCACAGAAAGTGAGGAACAAGAACACAGGCCTAGCTAATGCTTTCCCTACCTATCTGCAACAAGTCTAACCCTGCTCTCACTAACAGTCAGCAGCTAGCAGAGAATGAATCCAATATGGCCACTGCAACTGCTTTCTAATAGGGGGATCCAGGAAAGGGGGGTTCTAGCTGATTGGCTGCCATGTGTCTGCTGACTGTGAGGTAAGAGGTCAAAGTTTGGCTCCATGATGGGGCAGGTCGAACACACCATATGTTCATAGTTCGCAGAGAATGCAAACAGTGGAAATTCACCAGGAACTGTCCTCCGGCGAACTGTTCGAGCCATCTCTAATGACAGACTCTGTCTGCATTTTGGAGGATTGGGGGTGGGGGGTGGGTTGCGGGCAAAATACTCACCTGTCCTGACCTTATCCATCCAGGCATGTGATCACTCCACCTTCCTTGTCAGAATGGGCCTGGGCAAATTTTTTTTTTTTCTCTCTGATCGACGCCAGGGCTCTGTACACACACATACACCTTGGTGGTGGCGGCCTGCCCCCAGCTCGACAGCCACCAATCAGGACGTGGCTGCCAGGGCCATGCAGTTGGAGGTTTCTGAAGATCTTTGGCAGTTTTTGAAAACATAGCAGCTCTCTCTGCCCAAAAACTTCTGGACAGGTAATGTATACAACCCCGGGACCCCCCCCCCCCCCCCCCCCATCTATGCAGACAGACCCTTACATTACAGGGTCTGTCTATTTTCACTAGAGGTACTCTTTAATGTTCTTAAATTTTACAACATTAGAGAGCAATTAACCGAGAGTGCCAAGAGTTGCAATGTGTATAGCATATAAAAGCCACAAGAACTCTAGAGATCACTGTGACAGATTTTGACTATTACCCAGGCAAAATATCCGCTGCCTTTCGCATAGCAACTATACAGTACTGTAGAAAAGTTTTAGCCAGGTATGAATAAATTCTATAAGGGCCAGTTCACACAATCGTGGCACTTGTGGCGTTCAACACTTAAGCACTGTCCTGAATGGACAGTGCTGTTTAAACTGCAATACTGGCTTTTCTCGTCATTTGCGTAAATTTCACCCTTGTTCCCATTGGATCGGATTGGCTACGTTTGCCGCTTCCATTTCACCTAGGTTACTCAAGACGAGGCTATGACTGATCAACAGGAACGAATACCAAACCCTTCTCTGCAAAAGGCATTTGGCATCAGCTAAAGGAGATGTCCCCGGGTGCACGTCTAAACCAACCCTGAAGTAAGAATACTTTCAAAAATATAAATTCTACTTTATTTCTATAATTTTACAAAATGCAAAATAAGGTAACAGAAGAAAAATTCAATTCATATCAAAATTTGGTGTGACTATATTTTCCTTTCATACCAAAGAGGTGCTAATGATCATAATATTCATATGTAGGTTAAAACATGGCCATTAACTGGAACAGAAACAGCTGTGTAGGAGACATCACAGTGGCCAGCCAAGGAAACTTTTATTGGGGTAGATGTAAGATATATCATGTATGCTTCCTTTCAAAATTGGAGGATGTCCAGCAAAGTCATCAGCTCAGAACTGGCAGAAACCTGTGAGCACCAGGTACTGCCATCTATTGAAGAAAAGGTCTTCATGGAAGAGTTGCAGCCACAAAGCAATACCTCTGATGTGGAAACAAGGCCACACGACTCAACTATGCATGAAAACATAAGAGTGAGCAGCAGATACTCTGGACTGATAAGTTATAATCTAAACTATTTAGTGGTGGGAGTAGGCAGCTTGTTAGGCTGGTGGGGCTGGAGAGCGGTACATTAATGAGTGTCTGCAGGCAACAATGTAGCATGGTGGAGGTTCCTTGCAAGTTTGGAGCTGCATTTCTGTAAATGGAGTTGGGGATTTAGGATTAATGGGGTTTTCAATGCTGAGAACTACAAGCAGATATTTATTCCTTATGGAGGCATCTAACTGGCTAAATTTGTTCTGCAGAAGGACACTGACTGTAATTATAAAGCCAAAATTTTATGAAGTGTTGAGAAGAACAAGGAGATCTAAAAAAAAAGTTGGTATGGCCTACACGAGTCCTGATCTAAACATCATAGGAAGAAAAAAAATAAAAGCTTTGACCATATTTCATCCACAGCACTATAAATAGAAAGTACAACAATACAACACTACCTAGCTACTCCTCCACCATTGTTTAACATTTTTGATAAGTGGGTTGCTGCATCAAATTCAAGCTACCACCATCTCTTAAAATAAAAAAATGCACAAAAAAGCATTAAAAGTGCAAATGCATGAAAGAGGCAAACGCATGTGGTTCTGGGAGCCTGTGTAGTAGTTGTCCCAGCATGCAACAAGATCCTTGCCTCGGCAGGATGACCTGGAGGGAGAGACTTTAGCCTGCAATTTGTTAAATGAATATTTATAGTTAAAAAAAATCTGTATATCTGTTGTAACCTGCTGAGTCTCTGGGAGAACTGATGCTGTTTTGGAGACAAAAGGTGATTACAGCATATATTGATTTGATTTATATTTCTCTTCTGTCCATTCACTTTGCATTGATGTTTAATAAAAATAAACTATTAATACTTCTATATGTAAATACATTTATATACTCTACTTGATTATGGCCTGACAAGCCAAGCTGAACAATCCCTATCTGATTGGAATTCGATCATGTAATCAATTTCTCCCCTACATCAGAAACTCAATTTCAATACATTTCAAAGGAAACAATTGGAGCATTGATCAAACCACAAGTGTTGTACTTCTTGATTTGGTGCAATGGCTTGGGCCACCAGTCGCCTGCCTCTCATGCCCCTCATGCCCTCACTCCCATCGCACATAGGTTTTGCAACATGTCCCATCTGACTTTCAGTTGCTAAACTGTGCAAATTTAATTGAAATTCAATCAATTGCAAATAGACTGTTGGCAGAGTTGATGAAAGTCATCGAATGGGTGAGAAATTGATCAGAAACATTGATGTGTGTAAGCTCAGCTATAAGTTTACAGCAATTTTTCACACTTGTCTAACACTTTTGCAGTTTTGTATGTGGATGTTTTAGATCTTTAATCTTTATAGGCAGCTTAAAAAGAGAAGATTCGTATGTTTGATCATCATTTATAGCAGTATTCGTCAACTCAAATACGTTTTGATCCTGTGTACAGTAATTTATTTTTTGATGATTGAATAATGAACAGTAAATAAAGCTTGATTGTTTTATGTATTTACATTGGAACTGGCTTGGGCTCTTCTGACTTAGTTAAAGTGGACCCAAATTAAAAATACAAGATTTCAGAAATAAAATCTATTTTCTAAATTATAATAATAAATAGCAGCCTTTTTTTGGCTGCATGGTGACAAATATAAAATATTTTACATTTATTGGAGGAACCCCTCCCTTCCTTTCATATTGCCGGGACAGAATCCGGCAAACTGGTTTAGTAGATGGTGTCCAGTAAAGGAGGAATTGCTAATGGCTGCCACCTGTATAACCCTAGTAATGAAAAGAGATGGGTGAAAGGTATGCACTGAAATGCTCATAGGCTTGAAGGAGTGTTTATTTATCTTTGTATGTGTCAGAGTGGTGCAACTAAATATTTTGAATTAAAAAATGTTTGGTTTGGGTCCGCTTTAATCTTATGGGCAAGTTTTACCTTTGAATTGTACACTTTACACTGTCCCCTTTAACTTTACTTGGATAATATATACATTTGTTCTGTTTTTGATATGACTGAATGGCATTGTAACTTTTGTTCTTTGTCTTTTGTTGTACCTTCAGGTTTAGGTTTTCATACCTTTGAGAAGGTATGATGGTAGGGAGGAGCTAAGCAATATGATAATACTGGTGATCGAATAATGACACAAGAAGCAGTAGATACGGTAGTGGTAATTTCTTAAAGAGGAATTTTTTTTATAATCATTTATAAATAATTTAGTTAGTGTTTGCCTATTGTTATATCTTTCATCACCCTTTCCACACTCCAGTATACTGTACGTGTTGAAATTTACCACATTTGGCGACATATTTAGTCCTGTCAGGTGCATCGCTGCGGAGTGTTAATTTACTGAGTTCCAAAGCCAGTAGAATTAATACCTGGGGCCATATGCAATTAACTTTTCCTCCTTAGTTCTCTCTTATTTTTTCTAAGTGATATTTTCACAACTTGTCATAAAATGCCTTTTAAGCCACCAGCAAGCAAGAAAATACTCAAAATACACTTGATAGTACTTTTTCACCAACTTTTGGGTACTTTTTCAATTGTAAAATTCTTAAAATGTAGTTTAAAGAGAAGATGTAAATTATCTCCTAGGAGAAAACTCAGGAGAAAAAGTTAATAGCATATGGGCCCTGGTCTCCCAAAATGCTCCGGGAGAAGAATTCCACATAGCTAAACAGCCTAGGCTAAGCATCACTGGGAGGGTGGGGTTATATACCAATATACAGCAATATGTGGATATAAGAAGTGTTTCTGATGCTGACACCAGGATAATTAACATAGTGGGTATCCTGAATAATTTGCTACATTTTACTTTGTGTCACTAAAGTGCCTCTTTAAAGTGACACTGTAAAACCAAAAACGTCCCCTGGGGGTACTCACCTCGGGAGGGGGAAGCCTCCGGATCCTAATGAGGCTTCCCCCGTCCTCCTGTGTCCCACAGCGGCCCGACAGACCAGACAACCTGTTCAATATTTACCTCTCCAGGCTCCAGCGGGGGCGCTGTTTCGGCTCTTCTGACGGAGATAGTCGGAAATAGCCGATCTCCCTCGGGTCCACTCTATTGCGCAGGAGACTTGCGCCTGCGCAGTAGAGAGACACCAAGGAGATAGACTATTTCCGCCTATCTCCGTGGGAAGGAGCGGATACTGGGCCTGCACTGGAGCCAAAAGGTAAATATTTACGTCGCCACCGCCGTGGGACCGATGAAGACGGGGAAGCCTCAATAGGATCCAGAGGCTTCCCCCACCGAAGGTGAGTACCCCCTAGGGGAGTTTTTTTCGTTAAAGATTTTCTTTAAGTGGCTAACCAGTAAATGTTTGGACTGCTCACAAGTATTTTTCAAGTGTGTATTTTACAATATGGCTGAAGTTCATTTTTTTAACAAGTTAGTATTCCATTTAAACTTTCTCAGAATGTCCCTCCATTCATACACACATATAAATATTCAAGTACAGTTTTGGTCTTTTTTGTTGTAGTGAGTAATTGATATTGGAGCTATACAAGACTTGATCAATGATTTTTGCTTTTTAAATACCGGTATATGCTTTTAAAAATGCAGACTGGATGAGCTGAATGGTTCTTTGAAGATTATTTTTGGTTAAGATTTCATGTCACAGACAAATATGCACACAACTGATGCATTGTCCATACGCCTTGTGTAGAAGCAAATGCTAGTTGTAAGCCACTTGTGATTTTCCCTCGATTGATGGCAAATTTCATTGATGTGTAAGAAAACTAATATGTAACATTTTAAAAGACAATAAGCAAGTTCATAAGTTCACAGGCCACTAAAATAAAACAGCCAAATAACTTCAGGTAGGTTACAGCAACACAGCCTAAACCTTGGAGTCTGGTTATACGGAGAAGCTATAATGATCAGCAGTCCTTCATCTGCATTGTACACGGCAGGCTGCAAGTCCAGCCTCTCTGTCATTACTTGTAACTTCTGGAATTTTGTTAAGAGGACGCAGTATCCATAATCCTGACAGCAGCAACAAAAACCATTAAAGATGTATAATCTGTTCTGGGCCAAATGTGAATGACTGTTTAGAAGTCTTCTGTTTACACAATCACTTGCTGTATAATGTCATTGGGCTGCATGCCGTTGAGTGCAAGTTGTGGCTGTTGGTATAAAGAGTTTGTCATTTCCGCTTGTCCCATAGAGTCACAATGTGGGTTTGGACTGGCTGAACTAGAATCACTCTGCAGGGAACCGGCACCCTCATACTGATTCATCTTCTTTTTGAAAAGCTTCCTCTCTTTTGCTCTGCGATTTTGGAACCAGATTTTTACCTACAAGGTCAAACAAAGAAAGACATTGATGTAACATCAACAAGTTACAAGAATTAAGTACATTTTCATGTTCGACAAGTCTTGTACCGCACACCATACATCTATCACGCTTGATCCTGTAACTGGGTGATCTAATTGTGTATGTTTATAAAACAGCTCTGACCTACAGAGGCATATATTCCATATGACCTGCAAAGGTTCTGCCGGTAACTACTGCAGTCTGATCGTGGCTCGCAGACTAAATGTAGACGCAGGAGACATTTGTCTCCTTTGTTTACATTGAACGGCGCTGCTGCTACAGCAGCGCCATAAGGCAGATCGGCGATCCCCGGCCAATCAGCGGCCAGGGATCGCCGCCATGTGACAGATGACAGCCTGTCACAGGCTGCACAGGACGGATAGCGTCCTGTGCAGCCCCGATCACCAGGGGTGAGAGGGAGGAGAGGGAGGGGGGAATTTCGCCGCAGAGGGGGGCTTTGAGGTGCCCCCCCGCAACACCAAGGCAGGCAAGAGCGATCAGACCCCCCCTGCACATCATCCCCATAGGGGGGAAAAAAGGGGGTGATCTGATCGCTCTGCCTGCAACCTGATCTGTGCGGGGGCTGCAGAGCCCACCCAGCACAGATCATAAAAAAACATGCTGGTCCTTAAGGGGGGGGGGGGGGGGGGTAAAGGCTGGGTCCTCAAGTGGTTAATCTTTATCCTCCATGTTTTGTCAGGGGTGGAAAGTGAAACCTGGGCTCCCAGGGTCTCTGCCAAGTTGATCTGGCACTTTGAATCTCTTTGCCACAGTCTATTATCACAGTGCACACACTAATATTTTGGCAGAGACAGCCCCTTCTGGCTGCCCAGGCAGAGAACCCTATTGTTGGTGTATGAGACGTGTGCTGCTCCCACTGGCAAACTGTCATAATTTCTAGTCATGATTGGTAAGTTAACTGGATCAGTGGGAACCTTTTTAATTACAGTGGATGCAGTTTATTGCTCAAGCTCCAGTCTCACTTTGGGATGGGAAAATTAAATGAGGCGTCTACATGTAAAAATTATGTTTTAAAAAATGTATCAACCAGAAGCTGCTGTGTTGAAGGATTTTAATTTCAGACTGATGGGGTATCGGCGTGGAGGAAAAAAAGGGGGGGGGGGGGTGCTCCAGACCAGGTGCTTTAAAACTGATTTATTTGACATTAGCTAATCAAAGAAATTTTGCATAGACAAACCAGACAAGTCTAGGTAAATGTTTGTGCTTGAAGTGGGGCTTTTAATAAATCTTTTTTTAATAAATACGATTTGCCGGAACTCTTTATTCAGTAATATCTGTGTGGCTTGGTTCTAGACTTTTTACTGCCTGACAGAAATGTGACAAGGTGCCACTCCCTGCAAAAATATAATGGGGCCAGGGCCGGCCTTAGGTTTCACAGCGCCCTGAGCGAAACCTGATTTTTGTGCCCCCCCCACACACACACACCCACACACATACACAGGCCCATATGCAATTCACCTTTTCTCCTAAGATATCTCCTAGAACAGTGGTTCTCAACCTTTTTGACGTTGTGACACATCACGCCAAATGCTCAGATCTCTGTGAAACATCACATACGTATAACTTAAAAAAATACTGTTAATAACCACAAATTGATGGAAAGAGTGCTTTATCCTGAATATACTTAAAAATGAAGGCTAGAACCTTTCAGGAATATTATTAAAAACAATCAGTGGGATAGTTAGCCGCCCCCTGCCTCTCCCCCATTTAGAATGATAGCACAGCACCGACAATTTGCACCACGTGTTATAGCCGCGGTTCGCCCCCCACCCCCGCCCCCCCCCCCAAAAAAAATGCCCTCAGAGTCAGTATAGGTAGGTAGCCAGGTATAGGTGCCCCCAGTATTACATCTCATGTGCAAGTGCCCTCCAATATAGGTTGCCAATCATAGGTGCCCCCAGTATAGGTAGTCAGTTGAAGGTCTCCATCGCCCCATAGGTAGCCAGGCGTAGGTGCCTCCAGTATAGGTAGCCAGGTATTGATGTCCCCAGTATAGGAAATCAGGTGTAGATGATCAGTTGCGTAGCTAAGGAGCTATGGGCCCCTCTGCAAGTTCTACAATGGTGCCCCCAAGCACTCTTTACATAACTATTGATAATCTGCCAAGGACAACCGCAGTGTCAGAGGTGCAAGAAAGCATGGAGAACAGTTTGTAAATGATAATTACTATTCAAAGTATCTATAGAAGTGATTATTACCAGCACAGGACCAATAGAGAGCTAATACTGCAGTTGGGGGAGAGCCCCTCAGGGCCCCTCTGGCCCAATGGCCCCGATGCGGTTGCAACCTCTGCACCCCCTATTGTTACACCCCTGTTCCCTCAGTATAGATAACCAGCTATGGGCGCCCCCTTGGAAGCCGGCGCCCTGAGCGACCGCTCCGGTCGCACAGGTCAAAGGCCGGCTATGAATGGGGCCACCTAAGTTCCAGCTCCCTCTTTAGAAAGATTCTGTTCCCACCTCCCCTCTCTATTAAAGCAAACCCAAGGCAAAGCTCTGGTGATAAATAAAATACTTGAGAGGGAAGGCTCTGGATCCTTCAGAGCCTCCCCACACTGCCCTCCAAACCTCTGTTGCTGCCTCCAGAGCATTGGGGCCACACTCCTCTGATGCTGCACCATCACATGCATGAGTGGCCCTGGCTTATTGTGAAGGGGCGGTGCCAATGTTTATTCTGACAAGCCCTTGTTGGAATTCTTTGGGGATGCCGTGCATTAAACGGGGGACTGGAGGACAGGATGGGAAGCATCTAGATCAAGAGGCTCCCCCCTGCTTAGGTAAGCATGTGTTTTTGTATCCAAGGCATGTGTTTTTGTATCGCATTGGGTACACTTAAAAAAGCTTCTGTCTCTCTCCCCCCTTATTTGAAAAGCAGACCACACAGTGGAGCACACACACCTACTATTAAACTGATCCACTTATCTTCTTCACTGCAACTGGCAAGCATGCCACCATAGGATCTCGATGCATGTCACGTGACATCAGGAGCCTACAGAGAGACACTGCTGCATGGCGATAAGCTGCAGTGAAGAAGAGGAAAGGAGTAGGTATTTATTTTAGGTGGCTTCAAGGTAGGTGTTTTGTCACAGGCTTGAAGCAAGCATGCATCCAGCCGATTTAGAACACATGATATGTGGGCACATTATGGGATAGTTATACAGAAAGTATAAAGCCGAGAATCTAGCATGTGTACAGGTGTCCCCTGAGGTCTACTAAAGCCGCTTATTGATTTGGTATGCCAGATATTTAAAGAGAACCAGAGACGAAGCACCCTCATGTATTTTACTATATATATATCAATGGGAACATGACAGTAAACACCTACTCTGCTCTTGGTTTCAGTCTTCTCTGCTAAATCTGCCTGTTTTCAGCCCTGATAAGAATCCCCGACTGAGCATTCAGTCTAGCTTTTCCCGGAATGATTATAGCTGAGTTAGTCTTCTGTGATGTCTTTTCAAGCTCAAGTCTGCCACCTTGTGGCTCTGCTTTCCTGCTATTTATCCTCGAACCAGCAAAGAAGAGCCAAAAGGGGGCAGGCTTGGGCTTGAAAAGACATCACAGAAGACTGACTCGGCTATAATAATTTCGGTGAAAGCTAGACTGAATGCTCAGTCAGGGATTCTTATCAGGGCTGATAACAGGCAGATTTAGCAGAGAAGAATGAAACAGAGAGCAGGGTAGGTGTTTACTGTCATATTCCCATTGATATATATGGTAAAATACATGATGGTGCTTCATCTCTGGTTCCCTTTAAGCAACAATCAGTAGCCAAGTTCATTGTTCCCTTCCTTACCCTGCCAATGGAAACTGTCATTCCCAGCACTGTCGTCATGTCTCCCTTCTTCATAGACAGAAAACACATTATTCATCTTTTGACGACCAACATGTATGTACAGCAGGAGGGCCCTGCATTGTCACCTACAGGATTAAGTTGGATCCTGGTAGGTGACACAAATTGGGGGCACCCTTAGAAGTGGAGGATCAGTACAAGCAATAGATCTATCTGCAGATAAATGTCCCCTGGAATATGGCTTAAAAGTCCAAATCATGAGTGGCCAGCTCCACACTGCAAACAGCTTGAAACATCCTCACACTTCTCACTTCTCCCCCATACTGGTAGAATAAACACAGTAGGACTGAATTAATTACTGTCACAGCCACGCCTTTATAGTGCCTGACAAACTATCCATTGGTTGCCAGTCTATGCCTGTCACAAAGCGAGGATTGCAGTCATTCTTTTTACTCTAAGTCATGAACTGCCCATAACCTACCTGACTGGAGGGGAAGGGAGGAGAAGAATGTGAGAAGCCTGTAGGCATTTATTGGTGAGGACCTGTCCACTGCACATGACATACTTGTACTGCAAAAACGAAACGTTTTATAACATTTAAAACAGTACTTTGGCATGGTATGCAGTGTTAAAAAAAAAAAAAAAAAAGTTTAACCATGGCATAAAAAGAGATTGCTGTCATTTTGGAAGACAAAAATCTTCAGAACTGTTTATAACTTACCTGCCTCTCAGAAAGGCTTAAGTTAGCTGCAAGTTCGCTTTTTCTTCTTATGGTAATATATCGACTATAATGAAATTCTTTTTCGAGCTCCAGTCTTTGATGGTCAGTGTAAACAACCCGATATTTTTCCCTGGTCCTCGTCTTACCTATGTAGAAAGAATTGAGTTTACAAATGTAGCGTACCAGTGTTGTAATATCTATGAATGATAAAAAGTGACTACAGTTATTAGGAATAATAATTTCCTTAATCTAACCATTCAGTCATTAAGGAAAATTGCTTTGCTAATTGTTGTTTACTGCTGCTCTGTGGCCTTATAATCACTGTGAACTATACTGGTGGTCCCTTTATGTATATCTATCCATTAAATCAGGAGGGTTCCAGATTGCCCAGTGTGGATTGTGCGCTATGGGTTTTGAAATTTCTGCTTTAGCCCTGAGGCCCCTCTTACACTTGCATTGTAAATGTGTGTTGTATTACCCTGTTTTCCTGCGGAGTAATGCAATGGCAATGCGGGACTAGCACACCTAGCGCGTTGTGTTGAAAGTTTCCAAAGCGCTGCCAAGCTGTCGCAAAGTCTGCAGCACATTACCATATGACTTCCACAGCGGCAGACGTCATTGGAGTCAATGGGCGACGTAGGAATTTCTTTGACAGGAGCGCAGAGCATCACGGTGCACATGCACGAACCAATGGGAAACCTGGGGAATCCCAGTGATGTACTTCCTGCCCAGCAGGGAGTACGTCACTGAGCGGGAGAGGCTCTATGCCTTTGATGACCCAGTCAGCGCAATCTGCCGCAGGGCCATATGTTTGTAATTTCTTGCATTGCGATGGGGTGTGGCAGAAGCATCACAAAAAATGAGTGCAAAACTGATCTGAATGTATTTTGCCTTTTATGAAAAAATTCAGAGGTGACGCCAGCATACTGGCATGGAGATTCAGGTATAATGACTTCAGGCATTGCTTTTATTTGTACAGAAACACATGAAATTTGGAATAAAAACCATCCAAACCAGATAAGCAACACTCACAGTTATCTTCTGATTCACTAAAGGGTACCCAAACCTGTAGAACACTTTGGTCTTGTTTTCTGTTGTCATATTTACATGCATGCTGTCCTAATGTATTGGTTTCTGCTGCAAAGCATAAGGAGGCAGAAACATATGGTAACTGGGATCATTAGGAGTCTTGCCTCCAGGTATCTTGGTTTTCTGCTTAGGCAGGATGTAAATAAGTCAAAGGGAGGGGAAAAGCAAAGACACAAAGTAAAACACAACTGTGAAGATAACAAACAATTAAACCACTACCTACATGTGCTAATACCTTTGATCCTTCCTTATTCTCTTTGATGTATGTTTGGAATCATACAGAAGAACAAAGATGCCCAAATTGGTTCTCAGAGTTCTATTGAGGTGCTAATTTCAAACTGATAGCAGACAAAGGAGCTACAAGGTGATCTTATCAATGAATATGTTTGACAGGCAAAAGACAAGAAAGTGTTGCTCAGACTCCCTTTCATGTCAGGGAAAGTACAGTCTCAAATTTGCTTGTCAAGAATATGGTCTGAACATCATTTCTCATACAGAGGATTGTGTGGACTGTTAAGAGGGAAGGGCCCATATGCAATTAACCTTTTCACCTGAGTTTCCTCCTTGGAGATCATTTTTCACATTCTATTTAGACAAATTTTTCTGAACTTTGCAATTGAAAATGTAACAAAAGTAGGTTAAAAGGTGCTATTAAAATTATTCCAAGTATTTTCTAGCTCTCTGATGGTTTAAAAGGCACATCTATCTATCTATCTATCTATCTATCTATCTATCTATCTATATCACCATCAACTATAGTTATCATGTCATTATGATGTGGTTGAAATGATGATTTATGCTGGCCATTCACGAAAAGACAATTCTGGCGGATTTGAATGCTTTGATCAAATTTGCCAGTGAACTATTGACCCCCAGCATATGAACTAATAAACTTTAAGATGATTTGATATCGTTTATAGATCAAAAGCATGAGTGGTACATTTGAATTGAGTCGTTTCTTTTCCCAATCGCACCACATTTTACAGGGAACCTACAGATATGAGATAGTTGCACACCTGGCTGAAAAGGTCTGAGTTGGCTGAAAGCCTCATAATGCTTGTAGCTACCCAGTTATACTGAGTCCCAGGTTCAAATACCAGCCAGAGCACTATCTGCACATAGTTTGTATGTTCTGCCTGTGTCTGCGTGTTTACTCTGGGTAATCCGGCTTCCTACCACATCCTGAGAACATACTTACCCCTAAAATTGGGCCTAGACTATGATGGTATGGAATAGATTGTTAATCCCTTTGAGAGACAGTTAAATGACAAGACTATATATACTCTGTACAGCACTGCAGAAGATGTTGGCTAAATAAATTCTTAATTATAATTATTATTGTTACCTGATTTATGTAGCACTGATGTCATTTGCAGCATTTTACAGAGTACATATTCATGTTTCTAAATGTTCCTTAAAAGAGCTCACAATTATAGCTCACAATTATAGCTCACAATAATTGCTACTGTAGTCATCTAAGGCCCGGTTCACATTAGCGGTCGCCGTCCGGAATCGCCGTGCCGGAGCCGGACCGCATGCAGAACGGACGGAACGGACGCACGGCATAGCAATGAAAGCCTATGCGTCCGTTCACATGCGTCCGGACCGGATCCGGATCCCGACTCCGGCATAAGACCCAACATGCGCTATTTTTTGGTCCGGCTCCTCCGGCAGCCGTATCCGGAGCGGAGCCGGACTGCACCATCCGGCCAATACAAACCAATGAGAACCGGAGAGCGCACAACACACTGGCTAAAAATCCGGATGTTCTACCCCACTTCCTATGCGTATTGTAGCGGCGATTTTGGATGGGGACACATGGGCAAGCATTTTGGAGTGGAGCAGCAGTGACTTTAAACGTGCTGGAGATGTTGGCAGTATGTCGGAGGTGGAGGTGAGTGCTAAACAGCGGAGGGCCTGATTCCACAGGTCCACCTTCTGCTGACCTCCCAGACCCCAACATTTTTATTCGGTTTCTACTATCTTTTGCCAAACAGATCCGGATCGCATCCTGATGAACACCTGATGCAACCTGACCGGATCTGATCCGGATCAGAACCGTATGGTTCCGATCCGGATCCGGTCCAGATCCGGTCAGGTCATCCGGTCCGTTTGTCAGGGAACCGCAAGTGTGAACCGGCCCTTACGTCCCTTCTATAGTCTAAACTCTAAAGTCAATTTTATGGGAAACCAATTAACTTATTTTTGTGGCTTGTAGGAGGAAAGCTGGGTGCTTGGAGGAAACCCACATAAATACACAATCATACAAACTACAGAAAGTTTCCTAGCCCAGATTTAAACCTCATTTCAAGAATGTATTTAATGGCACGTTAGGTAACATATTTTTGCTTGTATTAAAGTCACTTTTTAGCGAGAAAAAATATCCCATCTGTGTCGCATTGTTCTTATTTCTGTTTAAATAGCCAGAAGACCTTTGACTATGGTACATATTCTCAGCAAATTTCTGAGAAAGTATTTCTATTGCACCTTATTTGCTTGAGCAAATGTGTGGCATCCTTTACTGTATAGAAGTGCTTCCTATTGCTGTTTAAAGAAATGACATTTGCCCTGTGGGAAATATCCTCCAGAAGGGTCAATTGCTCAGTGTTTATTTATTGCACCTTCACAGTAATGTGGGCAGTTAGACTCCTTTTGTACTATTCCAAAAACCTGTTGTGCTTTTGTGATACTCTTTGTATAATAGTGTCCATTGTAGGTAAGAACCAATGTATTTTGGGTCGTTTGTTCCCATGCTCAACCCCCAATTTTATGACATTTCCAGCTGTATTCCTTCCTGTCTGTAAAATCAGAAATGTTAGTGTTTATCACCCGCATAGATACGCTTCTATAATGATGAACAATTTTTGTTCAATGCTGATATTAAGTTTCACATTTTTAATAAGTCCATGATTTTATTAGGAGGAAAACTGTGTATTATGATGGACACACAGATCATAAAAACCCTTCTAAGGGCCATAAAAACCTGTGTTCTCTTTTTATATGCTGTGAAAATCGGCACCCTTTCCGGCAATATAACCTCAGGAGAAAAGAGAATATAGGAAGACAAAGCTGCATATCAAAGAGAAAAGAAAAGAACTCCGAGGAAGGGTTTTCTACCTTCATATGATGGATCAGTCTTATAACCTTGCACAATATGTGCAAAGTAAGGGAAAAAAAGCCACCCCACAGAAGACCTCACAGCCGCTTTACAAAATAAATATATTTTATAAATTAACAATAACTGGTTGTCAGAAATTAGGTTATAACCCTTTATGGCAAAAAAATGTGATAATTTGAAAATGTTATTTATAAGCCTGCGGGATGAATGGCCAGAAGGGACAATCAGATTGGGCTTGCTTATTTGTCTTTAATGTTAATGTCTATGACAAACTTAATGTGGGCCTGAACTCGTGCAGTGGACAGAAGGAAAACATAGAGAAATGCACCCTGTGTGTATTTAGAGCATTTAGCCTGTTTAATGCCCTCTTATCTGTGACTAAGCACAAATTGTAATTTTATCACTCAGCTGTGTCAGCTGACTGCCACGGCAGAGAGCTCATTTGTAAACACAGGGTTTTAGCAATATGTCTGCTTCCATGAAAACAGGACGTAGACAATCTGCAGCTTTATTGCAGGATTTGTATCAGCTGTAACAAAGAAATGTTTTTCTTTAAATGTTATTATGCTGTTGCTTATCTTTCAAAGCAGAGAGGGAGTTCTGAGTTCAGGTCCGCTTTAAGGCCTGTTGTACTCATACTTATGTTGGCGAAACAGCCACACGTTGGTTATGCAGGAGGAATGCAGATCACTGCCTATCTCATCATTTACAAGGGCCCAGGTCTGTACAGGATGAGGCCTCTGCAGCTGAAATTTTTGTGTGCTTATTCTGCCTTTATTGTAGAGCAGGCATGTCCAAAGTTTGGCTCGGGGAAAAATGTAACCCCCTGAGCCTTTTCTGGTGGCCCCCAAAGCTCTCTTCAGTTGTTAATTCCATGCAGCCCGCAGTCGGCAGCTGCAGTTGAGTACATTTGAAATCGGCGCCGGTAGACTTGGGCGCAGGATACAGAGGTATATGGCTGATCCTGCTTCTGCACAAGTCCAGGCTGATTTAAATTACTATTCCCCCTCCAGGCCGCCATGGATAGTGGGGGAATGAAATAATTCGGCTTCCAGCGATTGCTGGAGGCCGAATTATTATGTTTTTAAGCAACCTCGGCTCCGTCTGCTGACGGCTCCGACGTTACTCACTGAGCGCTGCAATAGGAGTGATTCCTATTGTAGTCTATGGAGGCCCCGGCTGCGCCCAAATCTAGCAGCGCTGAAAAGCACTGCTCCGGCTGCAGTTCCACATGCAGGGGCCACCTTGTGGTGTTGCTCTGCATCCCTCTATGTTTACCGGTACGTTATCAGCCACCACTGTAACATCAGCCATTGATTAGCAGCCGTCACTATGCCAGCAGCAGTAACATCCGCTGATTAGTAGCTGTCACTATGTCAGCTGTAGTAACATCCGCTGATTAGTAGCTGTCAGTATGCCAGCTGCAGTAAAGGTTCATACACATGAGCCACAGCGGTGGCTCGAGCCATAAAAAAAACCAAAAAAACAGCAACAGCTCGTCGCCAGATTCCTCTGTGCAACAGCCGTACACACGGCGCAGAGGGACATAGATTCGGCGGAAGCAGTCGCCGGAGGTTCCTCTCCCTCCCCCGCCGGAAGCTCCATACATTGTGTATGGAGTTGTTGTCGCTAGTCCGCATACACACCGCGCACTAGCGGCAGTTGCGTTGATGTTGCGGCGAAGTTGCGGCCAATCGCCTGGCGACAGCAGCGACTACCGACGTTTCAGGGTGCGCGCGTCATACACACGGGTGACCTGTCGCCGCAACACGCGCGTGCCACGTGGTTGCGGTGACAGTTGTAGCCTGTGTGTATGAGGCTTAACATCGGCTGATTAGTAGCTGTCACTATGCCAGCATAAGTAACATCCGCTGATTAGTAGCGCTCACTATGCCAGCAGCATTAACCGCCACTAATCATCAGTTATCACTGTACTAACTGCACACGGTATATGGATTATTTCTTGTGGAAATGTTTCGACAAAATGTACTAGAATTTCCTTATAGTAAACTCCAAGGGACCTGGCCAAGTAGTGAACTACATCAGTATCTATATATATATATATATATATATATCTCCAGTGAAACCTTTTGAGTGTCCCCATTCTGTAAACGTGTCCAGATGATGAATATATATATAAACACTGCAGCTCAGCTTTGTAATCCTAGAAAATTTGTACAAGTTAGTTCAGTGTTTGTCATTTATTTGCATGTTATAAGAAGTATAAAAAACAAAAAAAGCATAAAACAGAGAAAGTGGAGTGGTTACCCAGAGCAACTAGTCATATCCTTTATTTAATTTAACATCTGAGGCTTGTTTGGTTGTGGTGGTAAAATTGGCCAATGATTAGCCAATCAAAATTGGAAGTCAGTACCAGGCTTTACGGACAGTCCACAGACAGATGTTGAGCTGATTGCCATAATCACCCAAGATGAGATGAGAGCACACACTTTTTAAGTAGTAGCACGGTGACATAGTGGTTAGTGCTCTCGCCTTGCAGCACTGGGTCCCCGGTTCGAATCTCAGCCAGGTCAACATCTGCAAGGAGTTTGTATGTTCTCCCTGTGTCTGTGTAGGTTTCCTCCGGGCACTCTGGTTTCCTCCCATATCCAAAAAACATACAGATAAGCGAATTGGCTCCCCCTAAATTGGCCCTAGACTACAATACATACGCTACACAATATAGACATATGACTATGGTAGAGACTAGATTGTGAGCCCCTCCGAGAGACAGTTAGTGACAAGACTATATATACTCTGTACAGCGCTGCGGAAGATGTTGGCGCTATATAAGTACTAAGTAATAATACTAACAGCCAATAATAGTGAGGGCTGGTTCACATTCGTCACTTCCCCGCCGCTTGCCCACAATCACGTTCGGGTCTGCACTTGTGATTCCCGTTCAATAGAACGAGAATCACAGCGCGATCTCCCCAAAGATGCTGTATGCAGTGTGTTTGCGATTGATCGCAAACACTGCAGTGTGAATGTATTCATAGGGATACATTAGTAACCGCGCTTTGCTGATCGCCAGCGATCAGCAAAGCGGTGAAAAAGCACCAAGTGTGAGCCAGTCCTAATAAGAATTTGTATTGTTTAGTTAACCAGGAAAAAAGTTTCCTGCTCTTGACTGAGGTTTATTTAAAGTTTAACAAAACTGGTTGTATGTGGATGCTCTTTATTGGTTTTGTTGCGACCAGTGTAATGTAACCCAGACCTCAGGATTGATCAAACATTATCAGTTGACTTCAAGAACATAATCACATTCCCCAGGAAGTAATGAAAACGAGACACAACATGTGTACTGAGTGGGCCCTGAGTCAAATCATTTTTATTCTGAATTTTCTCACAGGAGATATTTTGACATTTCATCCACAAAAATACCTTTTCAGACCCCGGTAAATAAAAAATCACACCAAATATATGTTACAAAATTAAGTTATGACTGGCATTACTTTTCTTACCTACTTTGTAATACTTTTTCAGTAGCTAGGCTCTAAAAATATATTTTGTAGAAAAGATAACAAAACATCTGTGAGAAAACCCAGGTAACAAATGAACTGAATCAAGGCCTTTGGATTGTGCTTCTTTTACTTTTACTATTGTACACTTTATTAATAGACTGCAGGCTCCATATTGCAAGAAGACCGTTTATCCAAGCACCCAGACTCAGTTGTAAGAATGTTATCATGGACTCTTACATGTGTTAACAACAAGTTTTGGTGCAATCATTGAATAACATACAGGAGCCTTTCTACATCTGACTGATTTGCTCTCCAACTGGGTCATGTCCTGTCACAATAATTATTAACATGCTGATTGCAGACTGCTTTCACCCATATCAGTAGTGTTTAGCATTTATAACTTAGCCATATTTACTGCAATAAGTACTTGTCTGTTTGCTGCTTTGTATTGAACTAGAATAATTAGGGATTTAATGTAGGACCTGAAGGAACCCAAAGCCCTCTGCTGGAAAAAAAAAGCTATACCAAATAGACTTTCCACTTTCTCAAATAGAAGATATATGCAAGTATTCAGCTTTACATGATCAAAAAGTTACACCCATAATGCTTCACTTTGGGGCTTCCCACACAACTGCCACACAAAATGACCTTTAAAGCAAGTGACATTTTGAAGTCTGTAAATATTTATAAAATAGCAAATCTGTTTTAAACAAACTCATGTCTTAATAAGATATTCAGAGCGGACATTACATTTTGTTGATTGAGTTTTCTCTGCCTTTGCACCCTTGCAGTTAATGCAAATTATTGCAATATATAGTCATATTTATGTTTCACTGTCCTGGCCATTATTGTGAGCTGTATGCTACCATTAAAGCATTTACTAAGGATATAAAAACTAGTAATGCAGTGTGAAGACAATTTTTCACCCGCTAGGAGTGTTGAGGTCAGTAAATCTAATGCATTAGTGCCTGTGAATGTAATAGACCTGTTCTTAGGTGAAACCAGGTTCGGTGTATTCCATATTGCCATCTGTGGTCCACAAGTGGAAATTGCTCTTGTTCAATGTTTTTACCAGCATACTAGTGTTTAAAACGCTCTTGGTTTAATATTCAGAACATAATATGCATTTATACTACTATTTCGGATTCCAGGCGATAAAGTATAATTATCAGTAATATAAATGTCAGTGAAAACTATCGTATGGATTCATGAACAGTTTGCAATTATTATTACTGGGTATTTATATAGCACTGACATTTCCTGCAGCACTTTGAGGCCCGGTTCACATTAGCAGTAAAAAACAGTCCGTTCCCAGATCGGAAAGGAATGGATGCGAATGCATCCAATGTTAACCTATGGATCCGTTCACATCCGTCCATTCAAACGCATCCGTTCCGCACGTTCTGCTGAACGGACTGCAAGTTTCCTGCTGCAGCAATTTTTCTGGACTGCTACTGAAAATGGATCTGATTGACCGGTGATCAGATCCATTTTCACGGATCTGATTGCCACTATAACGCAAGTGTGAGCTGTGCCTACATAGGTAACATAGACGTGTCTCTAGCTGTCCCTCACAGAAGCTCACAATCTAATGCCTACCATAGTCTGTCATTGTCTTATGCTCCTATAGTCTATGGCCAATTTTGGGGGGACCAATAAGCTGCCTGTATGTTTTTGGGGTGTGGGAGGAAACCCAGGCAGAAACAGGGAGTACATACAGACTCCATGCAGATAGTGTTCTGGCCTAGATTTGGGAATCCTAGCGCTGCAAGCAGTAATTCTATCCACTACATCAACATGCTGCTGCGCTTCTTCAGTTTGCAAAATTTTGATGCAATTTATTGATTTCTGGTGAATTTTATCATTTACATTGTCCAACCATTGGACATTAATATAGGAGGATCGACGTGATTTAAAGAAATTACATCAGAATGTATTAAAAACTAGGGCCCTCTGATTGAGTTTTTTGATTAATATGTCAGCTTAAGATAGATAAAGAGTGAGTTTGAGAGGCGTGAGTTCAATAGCCATATAGCTTTGTACTGAATCGAGACGCGTAGAGCATTCTGATCAATTTTCAATTCGTTTTCACTGAAAATCTCATCACTGCTGAGTGGTGAAAGGCAGTAAATCAGGTAAACGATAGACATCAGCAAAATATTGCTACTCGATCTGTCAAATATCTAACAATGTATAGTAACCTGTAGGGAGGGTTTCCGCTAGGAATCACAAACTGCACAGAAAAAAAATGCCATTTTTTAATTTAGTGCTAGTGGTGGATATTTAATTTAGTGCTAGTGGTGGATTGTATAGCGTTTGCAAATTACGATTTTTATTAGCGCATGGTACTATGGGTAAAGCAAGTGGTTTTGGGTTGTAATGGCGCTGCAAAATTGAAATTGGAAAATGCAGACAAACTGTGTGCACTATAAAAACAGCCCTCAGTGTGTTTGCGTTTTGGCGAAAAGCAGATCACGGTAGTGGAAATGAATTGACCTGAGACATATTATTATTATTTTCCTTATTATTTAGTAATTATGCGCTAACGTCTTCCACAGTGCTGTACAGAGTATATTGTGTTGTCGCTTAATTGTCCCTCGGAGGGGCTCACAATCTAATCCTATCATAGTCATACATCTATGTATGTATCGTGTAGTGTATGTATCCTAGTCTAGTGCCAATTTAGGGGGAAGCCAATTAACTTATCTGTATGTTTTTGGGATGTTGGAGGAAACCAGAGTGGCCAGAGGAAACCCACACAGACACGGGGAGAATATACAAACTTTGTGCAGATAGTGCCCTGGCTGGGATTTGAACTGGGGAGCCAGCGCTTCAAGGTGAGAGTGCTAACAACTACGCCACCGTTCTACCATATTTATGTGCTTTGACTCCTATGGGAGAAAAGCCCTCCACAATTTTTTTTTGTAATGTATAATATTGTATGTTTAACTTTTTAATGCATGTGTCCTTGCAATCAGGAAAAGACGTGCGATCTTGAAATCGATTGGAAACATGCATAGTGGGAATGACCCCTATGTTCCTGAAACTTTCTTGAGAATGTAATGATAAATTCTTTCAGAGTTTCATATGTCACAGTATATAGAGGAATACAAAACATAAAACTATTTTTTTTTTCTTATTAGCAAGAAAACAGTAACTTCCTGTGCAGTAAAAGAAAAAAGTTGTGTGTTTTTATACATTGCCACAAATTGTATTTTTTTTTACTTACCAGTAGATGTAGATTGCACAGATTTTCTCATCCAATCATAAGAATTTTGACTTTGACTACTGGGTGAGTGTGCAGCTGTATGATTTCCGTCAGACGAATGTATAATCCCAAGGCCAGGGGGATGTGAGGAATTATAGCCAGGAGAATTGTAAGGGAATTGGCCAGGTGATACGTCAGGGGTCTGTATAGTATTAGTGTTAGATGGTGAAGCAGAGTAAGTATTCCAGTCCTCCCGAGGTGATCCATATTGTGATCCCCATACTCCACAGGGCTGTCCTTGGTTATCCATACTTGGTACATGATGATAAGCCACATAGTTGAAGTAAGGTTGGCCGGACACATAATTCTGTCCTGTGTGGTTGCTATTTGTTGATCTCACAGAGAGTGGATACATGTTAACGTCTTTGCACCCAGTGTGATGGTTATACGCAATGTTCATTCTTGTAGCAGTTCCTCCGAGGTCATCATTAGCCCTGTAATACTCCTAAAATGATCCCAGCTTCTTTCACTCCTTCAGTCTATCTATAAATGACCCCTGCTAGCCCTGGAGTCTCATTGCTACTCATGACTAACAATGGTGTAACCAGGTGCTGGCAGTAACAGTTTACCATGGCCCTGTCTGATGTCAGAGATAACTGCCTGCCCTCCAAATTCATTTGCATTCAAATGAAAGGCTGGACATCCCAGTATCATCACCTTGTTGCTATTTTCAGAGCTTCCTTTTTAACCTTATGCTGGGCATACATGGTTCGTTTCTGCCGCTCGATTCTCCCGTTCGATCGTTTCGCCGCTCGATTCTGCAGTAGATTCTCTTATCTTCCGCTCGTTTTTATTATCTTTTTCCATTCACTTCTATCACAAATTGAGCTGCAAAATGATCAAACGGGAGATCGGACATGTCGGAAATGATCTATCAAGCCATCTATCTGTGTATTCCCAGCATAAATATGATCTTTAAAAAAAGAATTAAGGTAGCCATGATGGGCAGATTCCATCATGAGATAAATCTCTCTCTAATCGAATCTGATAGAGAGAGATCTGTCTGCTGCCCATACAGGCCGATTCCCGATCAATTTCAGCATGAAATCTCTTAGGTATCGGCTGGGCTCACTGAGTCTGCCGCCTCGCCGCTGTTGCTCTAATGTATAAATGTATACGTAATGTGTGCAGTTATACATTACCTGTCCTGTGTCGCAGTGTTCGATCATCTTCTGAATCCTCCGCTCTTCCATAGCCGCATACATGCTGCCGGCGTGTGACATGTGACGGCGTGTGACACTGTGACACCAGACAGGTAATGTATAAATGCACACATTACATATACATTTATACATTGCATGAATAGCGCTTGTCCTGATATCGCTTGCAATTACCACCATGCACCCAGCTGACCATGATTGCCAGACATCTTGCAGCATATCCGACCGATATATGCGACCAATTTCAGCCCGAAACTGGTCGTGCTGTCGGTCGGGAATGTAATCAAATCAGATGGTGGATCTGCTGCCAGCCTGATGTATGTCCACCTTTACCTAATCATGTGCTGTACTGTAGATATTACATCTGCATGATCTGGCATTTTTCATAGCTGCAGACACCTGCTGGTCAAGACATTTCAAAGGCAATAATGACTGGACAAGTTATGACAACCTGCTCCAACATTATTTTTTTTCCCTGAGATTCGTCAGTGCTGGGAGATATCTGTAACTGCACATTTTTCCATTAGAAATATTAATGTGTTTTCCTTGATCAAGCCAAGCATAGGAGTTCATGATTAAGCTGCTAGGAGATGGTGAGAGTGATTTTGCTTGCACTTCTAGTCAACCTGTTGAGTATTTAACTTTCTGAGACCTAGTGCACACCGAGCGGTTTTGGTAGCGCATTTAGAACCGCTTGTGGATGTGGAAACGCTTGGGTAATGTATTTCAATGGGCTGGTGCACACCAGAGCAATAGGCGTTTTGCAGAAACGCATACTCCCGGGCTGCAGCATTTTTTGGATTTCGGAGGCGTTTCTGCAAAACGCTTGATAAAACGCCAGAGCAGAGCGGTTTTCCAGGAGTTTTTGTTACAGTAGCTGTTCAGTAACAGCTTTACTGTAACAATATCTGTAATCTGCTACACAAAAAAAGCTACACAAAACCGCAAAACGATAGCAAAATGCTTCATAATAATACAAAAAAAGCTTCAAAAACCGCTAGCGTTTTGCAGATCTGCTAGCGGTTTTTGGTGTGCACTAGGCCTGAAGGCTATTTTCTCACATATACTAAACAGGTTGTCCCCGACTTGTAAACAATCCGCTGATACGAACTGCATGAAAATATGAAATTGAATACTTTGAGAAGAAGTAATGTTTTTTTCCAACAACAAACATTTGTAAAGAACTTTTCTCCTGTAGAACAAAAAAAATAACTTATTTTTGAGAAAATAAATTTAAAAAAATTAAAAGAAAAAAATGCATTTTGAAGGGGAGGGGGGTGGTACTGAAGCCACGGTGTAACCGAGGGGAGTAGAGGAGGTACAATGGACAGAGATGGCACAAATCTGTCTCTTGGTCGCCAAAATCACTAGATGTATGGCCACCTTAAGGGCGCATACACACATCCAATTTTCATTGGTCAATCACCACCCAACTCTAACACCTCCATGTAGTATGATGGTCAACAGACTGTAAATACTATGAACAGATTTTGCAGGTAAGCTCTCATACTACGTCGAAATGGAAAAATTGTCCAGTCATTGGCCACTCAAAATTGCATGTGTGTTCCAGTCTTAAGAGTGAAAAGGCCCAAATGTTTCTGTCTCTCTCTCATGCTGCATACAGATGATTATGCAAAAATCAACATGAATATATATCATGAGATATTCACAATAATTTAATAAAATGATTAGTTGTAAAGAAAAAGCAAATTAAACTTTTCTGTCATTCTACAAATATCGAACAGTTTTGTAGAAAAATTTAAAGAGAGTCTGAAGCGAGAATAAATCTCGCTTCAGACCTCATAGATAGCAGGGGCATGTGTGCCCCTGCAAAACCGCCGCTATCCCGTGGCTTAACGGGGGTCCCTTCACCCCCAAATCCCCTCCGTAAAGTGGGGGAGCGCTTCCGCATAGGGGCAGGGCTAACCGCCTCAGCCCTGCCCAGGGGCAAATCCAGGATTTCCAAGGGGGGTATTCCTGAAAGCGGCGTGTGGGCATGGCCAACACATTGTGTGGGTGGAGCCAAATACTAGCAGTTTCTAGGCTAAATTGCACTCCCCCCCAGTATAGCTTAGATAGGTATATGTCCCCCAGTATAGCTTAGATAGGAATATGGCCCCAGTATAGCTTAGATAGGAATATGGCCCAGGTATAGGTTAGATAGGTATATGCCCTCAGTATAGGTTAGATAGGTATATGCCCCCAGTATAGCTTAGATAGGTATATGCCCCAGTATAGATTAGATAGGTCTATGTCCCAGTATAGGTTGGTTAGGTTAGGCAGGGGGGAGCGAGGAGCTTCCACTTACCTGCTTCATCTTGCACGCAACTTCTATCTTCAGCCTCTCCCAGCGCGCGTCCCATCGGTAAGAGCTTCCCGTGATGACATGCGGTTACGTCATCACAGGGGGCGCTGCTACAAAAGTGACAGACGCCGACCGGGACAGGAAGTACATAGAAGCTGCGCAGGATCCAGGCACTGTAAGTGGAAAGTCTTCTCTTCCCCCGCAGCTCTGCCTGGTGCCCATACGCCCGCCACCCGCAGGCCGCAGCAAGCGAGGCACCCGCAAGTGTGAGGCCTCGCCGCACACACATACGGTCTCGGTGCAGGGGGCCCGGGGCAGAGGCGTAGCTAGGGCTTTCAACACCTGGGGACAAAGACAGTTTATGCGCCCCCCATGGTGGCAAAGAGCAAAAAGGGGCATGGCCCGGCATCAGAATGTGAGCGTGGTCATCAAATACAAAATAATATGGTAGAAAATTAGACTATGACTATGGTAGTATTAGAGTGTGAGCTCCTCTGAGGACAATCAGTGACATGACTATGTACTCTGTAAAGGGCTGCAGAAGATGTCAGTGCTATATAAATACATAATAATAATAATAATAATAATAATAATAATATGGTAGGACATTAGACTATGACAGGATTAGATTGTGAGCTCCTCTGAGGAGAGTTAGTGACATGACTATGTGCTATGTAATGTGCTGCAGAGGATGTCAGTGCTATATAAATACATAATAATAATATGGGAGGACATTAGACTATGACTATGGTAGGGATTAGATTGTGAGCTCCTCTGAGGACAGTCAGTGACATGACTATGTACTCCGTAAAGTGCTGCAGAAGATGTCAGTGACAGTCAGTGCTATAAATACAGAGACATGACAGAGAACATTTATATCACATTTTTCTCCTGTCGGACTCAAAGCGCCAGAGCTGCAGGCACTGGGACATGTTCTATGGGTCTCCTACATAACAGGTGCAGGCTTACTTAACAGGACGAGCAAAGATTTATTTGAATCCAGGTCTCCTGTTAGAGGCAGAGTCCTTAACCAGTACTCTATCCAGCCACTGTATAGAGCTTCCCCCCCCCCCCCCCCCCCCCAGATACTGGGATAATGACTTGCTTGCTGAAGGATCAGAGACAGGGTCAGTAAGCGAAAGGGAATGTATGTACAGTATGTGTATATGACATACATACATTCTGTGATTCCATTCCTGACTGTCTGACCCCTGTCCAGGGGCGTAGCAATAGGGGGTGCAGAGGTAGCGACCGCATCGGGGCCCTTGGACCAGAGGGGCCCCAAAGGGCCCTCCCTCAACTACAGTATTAGCTCTCTATTGGTCCTGTGCTCATAATAATCACTTCTATAGATACTTTGAATAGTGGTAATCATTAACACACTGCTCCCCATCTCCTTCTTGCATCTCTGACACTGTAGTTGCCATTGGCAGGTTTTGGTGCGCCGTATCAATTGTTATGTATAGAGTGCTTGGGGGGCCCCATGTTAAACTTGCATCGGGGCCCACAGCTCTTTAGCTACGCCACTGCCCCTGTCCCCGCAGGCTTCTTCCAGCATTTAGCATTTTATCACACAGGTACAAGTACAGTATGTTATGGACCATGAGACCCTCTCAGCTACAGTAATTTCTCCCCCAGTAATCTCCTCCCCCCCTTCCCCCCCAATAACAGTAACCCTCGAGTCCCAGTAACCGTAATCCCCTAACTTCCACCCAGTAACACTCCTGCCCCCACCATAAACACACAGTGAGTCAGTGCAAATATCTTAACTCCTTACCAGCAGTGAAGGAGTTAATGAAGAAAGCTGAGGTGAAGAGATGAGAATGAATCTCCGGAGTTATAAGAGGAGGAAACCACACAACAGAGCGGCTCACACTAAGGGCTCTTTCACACTACAAGCAGCGGTGAAAGGCTAAAACGCTGCGTTTTGGCTGCAGGCGTTTTCAAGGCATTTTCAAGACGTTTTAACGCCTATACATTACAATCTATTGTAATGAGAAACGCCGCGGTAGGCCCAGAAAAAGCGCCTGGGAGCGTTGAAACGCAACGCTCCAAAACGCGGCATTTAGTGTGAATGGTAAAATGAAAGTCTATGGACTTTCTTTTACCTAGGAAAACGCCAACTTCGGCCGTGGCGTTAAAACGCCGAAAAAGCCCTCTGGTGTGAAAGGGCCCTAAGGAATGCCTGGCATGTGAGCAGAGTCCCTGTCCCGTTCTGGCTGGCTGCTTCATACACTGTATTCAAGCCACCCGCGCTAGGCAGCATGTGACAGCTACTCCATGCTACTGCAAAGAGAGGAGAGGCAGCATCTGTATAGGGGGGTGGAAGAGGAAAGAGAGAGACACTCGGGGAGACATGGGAGTCGGCTCTCCACCAATCAGGCACCTGTATGCTCGTGCCAGTCCGATCATCAGCACTCCAAGCCCCAGCGTGATCTATTCCAGCCAGGCCTGACTCAAACTTCCCGAGGCTCCTGTGACCTCATCCCTGCTGGCTGCTGCATGTAAGCTGCGTGCAGCACGTAATGACGTGCGCTGGCACCGCACTCTCAGCAGACTCTCAGGCAGAGAGAGGAACAAAACAATGCCCCCACCAAGCTACGCTCCTGGCCAGGGGGAGGGTCCAGACACCCAGAACACCCCCTTCCGTGCGCCAGTGCTGCCCCACGCGCGTCTGTCTGTGTGCCATTTATGTGCCTACCACTTATCTACTTGACACTTACTGCCTGTCACCTATCTGCTTGTTCATAAAATGGGGAAACTGTCAGTGCTGTATAAGTAAATAATACTTTTATACTCGCTGAACACAAGCAAGATTAATTACAGACAGTTTGCTGAATCTAAGCACATTATATAATAAACTATCACAAGAATGGAGTAGTCGCCATAAAGTTACTACCTGAATGCTACATCATGATTAAAGGAAGTTCCAGAAACTGTGAGCGAAACACATTGGCCATGATTCCCAAAGCTTTTCACCTGTTTTCCTCTGTTTTCGCCATATTTTTCACCTGTTTTCCTCTGTTTTCGCCATATCTATGTTACATTTTGAAGCTTCCAAAGAGC
This sequence comes from Hyperolius riggenbachi, assembly GCF_040937935.1. Classification (NCBI taxonomy): domain Eukaryota; kingdom Metazoa; phylum Chordata; class Amphibia; order Anura; family Hyperoliidae; genus Hyperolius; species Hyperolius riggenbachi. Next base: position 152,779,516 of record NC_090653.1, on the reverse strand, counting down.
AAAAAAATAATATAATTAAGGTGCAGAACAACTTACTATGAGTGATTATTATGCTTGTAAATGTGCTGAAAGGTTATTTTTATCAATTAGGTAATAAATACATCATTTATGAGAAGTTTTGTGAATAGGTCCATTGTTTAATAAGGAAAGATATGGATTATGGTATCAAGTTGGAAACCACTGGAATACAAGATGAAACCATACATCTCACAGTTGCCCACTACTCACTAGAAAAAAGTTTGGGGAACAAAAAATGCAATACTTGGACACAGGCCCAGATTTACCTCACAGGAGCCTCTAGATAAAGATGTCCTGGCATGCTAGACTTTGCCCTCCATGTACCTACAAACGGAAGCAGTAGATATGGGCGCATGAGACAAGTGGACAAAAAGTGCGCCCCATTCACTCCTATTATAAATATCGTTTAATGGGCGCCGAACAGGGAAAAAAGGGCTCCGGAGATTAATAACGTTTTACAAACGGCGCCCGGAGATTTTTAAGGTTTTATAACTATGTTTGTGATGATTTAAATTTACAAAATGAGCCCGTGACGAATAACGTTTATAAAGATACTAAATCACTATTTCTAAAACATTTGTAAAACATTATTATCCACCCCAAAAAATTATTTACATTTTTTTATTTACATTTTTTATTTATTAATGTTATTTAAGTTATTTAATGTTATTTAATGTTATTTATTATTTATTATCCATAGGGGGTCTTAGGTTTAGGCACCACCAGGGGGGTCTTAGGTTTAGGCACCACCAGGGGGGTCTTAGGTTTAGGCACCAACTGGGGGTCTTAGGTTTAGGCACCAACTGGGGGTCTTAGGTTTAGGCACCACCAGGGGGGTCTTAGGTTTAGGCACCAACTGGGGGGTCTTAGGTTTAGGCACCAACAGGGGGGTCCTAGGTTTAGGCACCAACAGGGGGGTCTTAGGTTTAGGCACCAACTGGGGGGTCTTAGGTTTAGGCACCAACAGGGGGGTCTTAGGTTTAGGCACCAACTGGGGGGTCTTAGGTTTAGGCACCAACAGGGGGGTCTTAGGTTTAGACACCAACTGGGGGGTCTTAGGTTTAGGCACCAACAGGGGGGTCTTAGGTTTAGGCACCAACTGGGGGGTCTTAGGTTTAGGCACCAACAGGGGGTCTAGGGGTTAGGGATAGGTACAGGGAGGGTTTTTAATAAACGTAAATATAAGTTTCACTTTACAAACAGGGAAGATTAACGTTTTACGAATTGCCGATCTCATACACATTATTTAGTGATTTATAAATTCTTAAAACACTATTTGTAAACGAAATTCTACACAATATTTCTATAAACGATAATACTGTTTATCGTTTACACCACGCGCCCTTTTTTCCCGACGCCCTTTTTTGATGTACGCCCTACAAACCCCCTCTGAACCACACACCAACTGTGCTGGCTGTCCCAGCTGTCACTTCTCCCTTACTTCCCTTGCCCATCATAGAGCAGTGCCAGAGGTACCGTCAGCATTAATGTGCATTGGCAGGTGGGTTAAGGCACTGCAGTTGCTAGCTCTTGATATCCTGGGCTCCCAATTGGACTAGTTGTGTAATACTGGTGGATAGCGTGTGCTCAGGATTAGAGAGCAACACTGCCTCTGAAAACGCTACAAAACGAAACAGTTGTCGGACAGGCAATCGCTCTCCCACTGCTCCACGGCCAGTCAGCCTGAACTAGGGACTAGGTATGTGCATTTCATGTCATGCTGGTTTTATGGATCTTCACAATTATGTGTCGCAGTATTATTATATAAGCCTGCACAATAAAGCTTTTTTTTTTTATCTGGGAAACAGTGGAGTGCAGGATCATCCTCTTGCTTATATATACCCTCAGTATTAAGTAGCTAGAGGTTCCCTCAAGTATTAGGTAGGTAGGTGCCACCAACTGGAGGGAGATTTTGTCAGTGGAATGTCAAGAGCAGGGTGAGTAACCTTTCATTTTCACTCTCATAAGGACTCTGCATAGAGAAGGAGGGAGGGAGACACTGGGGGAGGGGATTGAGCCATCTTTCAACATCTACAGACGCCTGTAGGCATGTGCGTGCCTACAGTGCCTTGTGGTAAATCTGGCCCCGCTTGGACAGTACACTGAGAGAAATGTATCTGATGCCAAGCATTAGTACATTTATTACTTGATTATTTGCCTCTGTATTGAAGAAACCAGTAGGCAAGAGATTCCAGAGAAACTACAAAAAAGATCTTGTATGACATGTATGTAATGTAAGTTTGTGTTTCCGTGCTGAATCTAAATGTGCCAGATTATTGGTGATGGAGATGAGTTCACTTGTGTTGGGTCATCCAATCTATTACATCATCAGTGTGCTGCAATTGTAAGGGATGGCCAACACCACATGCAAAGTTATGTATCAATATTTTTCACCTGAAACAGTTTTACATGAGAAGTGTACAGATAGACTGCCTTCGCTTTTGTGCTCAATAGAGAAGAGAGGTGCACAAGCAGTACCATATTAGGGCTCAAACCCACTACATAGGCAAACGCAGGGGGAGATTACAGCTGCCCAGAATCCCCCCTCAGACCAGGGCTGGTGCAGTGTCTGGGGACAGGCACAAGTTGAGACACCAGAATATCTGCAGACACCCGGCTGCTCACAGCCCCGCCCCCTTTCCCTGCTACAGTTGACTTTGGCTGTAGAAGCAGCATGTGTACAGAGCATGGAGCAGCAGTGTGTGTACAGAGCATGGAGCAGCTCTGGGGAACTTAAAAGAATCAGTTATGAGCACAGCCCTGTGCCCTGCTGTGTGAATGCTTCACTTTCCCTTTCATTACCAATGTCAGCTGTCCTCATTTTCTGTATCCAAACTGCTCCTGATCAATCCCGTTGTTGACTGGGAGCAGAGCAGACATTTAGGAAATAATTGTCAGATCCTGTCAGTCGGACGGGAAATTGCATTATGTGTACCCAGCATGATGTCCTACCATATTATTATACTGTATTTGCGTGGCTGAGGGAGACCCTTCAGGAATCTGTTTGCAGTAAAGGCAGCCATACGATCCCTCTCTGATCAGATTCAATCTATCTGTTGGTCGGATCTGATGGCAAATCGACCAGTGTATGGCTACCTTTAATGTGAGCAAAGATCACCTGGCTTTATCCACCTCCTCCTTCTGCTAAGGGGTTAACTTTTTGACACAGGTAAATAGGCAATAGCTTCTCTACTCTGCTGCACATACTGCCCTTTTGAGGACGGTGTGCAGATAGGGCCCTGGAGTGAGGTTGGGGTGGGCCCTTAGTGCATGCTCCTCTGGTATTTAGTTCATTGCCACAAAATCGTTGTTGAGATTGCAGTTTCTCAGTTTATCCATGTCTGAGTTGAATACACAGTATTCAAGGAGAATGTTGCATGTCCAAACATGAAGTCATGAACAACAATGATAGTCACAGAGACCCAATTTACAATAAAGTTTAAAAACAAAACTTTTTTTTTTTTTTGCGCCAGCTCTTTCCAGCTCTTAAACGACAACTGAAGTTAGAAGAACATGAATGCTGCCATATTTACTTCCTTTTAAGCAATACCAGTTTCCTGGTATCCCTGTGGATCTATTTGGCTGAAGTAGTGTTGGAATCACAGCAGAAACAAGCATGCATGCAGCTAACCTTGTCAGATCTGACAATAATGTCAGACCCACCTGATCTGCTGCATGCTTGTTCAGTGTCTATGGCTGAAAGTATTAGAGGCAGAGGCCCAGCAGGACAGCCAGGCAACTGGTATTGCTTAAAAGGCAATAAATATGGCAGCCTTCATATCCCTCTCGCTTCAGTTGTCCTTTAAAGGGAACTTCAGGTGAGAGGGATATGGAGACTGACATATTTATTTCCTTTTGAACTGTCCTGCTGAACCTCTACCTCAAATACTCTTAACTATAGACTCTGATCCAGCCTGCAGATCAGGTGCTCTAGACTGAAGTCTCACTGGATTATTAGCTGCATGCTTTTTTTTCAGGTGTCTAATTCAGACACTACTAAAGCCAAAGAGATTATTATTGATTTATAAAGTGTCAATATATTCCATGATGCTGTACAAAGTAAGAAACAAACATGGAGTACAGAATACAGACAATGGTATACACCAGTGTAGAAAATACAGGGTTGGTACAAAATACAGAATCGGTAGAAAGTACAGAATTGGTAATAACATTGACATAATTACAGGGGCGTTTTTAGGCATAGGCAGTACTCTTTCTGCACCCCTTTGTGTCTCCTTCTCTCCCGTGTGCCTCCTTTAGTCCCCCTGTGCCTCCTTCTTTCCTCTTGTGCCTCCTTTTGTCCTCCTTTGTGCCTCCTTCTGTCCCCCTCTGTGCTTCCTTCAGTCCCCCTGTGCCTCCTTCTGTCCTCCTTTGTGCCTCCTTCTGCCCCCATGCCTTCTTCTGCCCCTCTGTGTACCTCCCTCTGCCCCTCTGTGTACCTCTTTATGTCCTCCTGTGACCTTTCTGTTCTCCCTTGTGCCTCATTCTGTCCCCTATTGTGCCTCCTTCTGTTTCCCTGCATGCCTTCTTTAGTCCCCCTGTGACTCCTTCTGTCCTCCTTTGTGTCTCCTTCAGTCCCCCTGTGCCTCCTTCTGTCCTCCTTTGTGCCTCCTTCTGTCCCCCTGTATCCACCTCTGCCCCTCTGTGTACCTCCTTCTGCCCTCCTGTGCCTCCTTCTGTCCTTCTTTTTGCCTCATTCTGTCCCCATTGTGCCTCCTTTTGTCTGCCTGTGTACCTTTTTTAGTCTCCCTGTGACTCCTTCTGTCCTCCTTTGTGCCTCCTTCTGACCCTCTTTTTGCCTCCTTCTGACCTCCTTGTGCCTTCTTCTGTCCCTCTTTGTTACTCCTTCTGGCCCTCAGGCCTCCTCCTGTTCCCCTGTTCCTCCCTCTGTCCCCTTGTGCCTCCTTCTGCCCCTTGTGCTTCCTCTGCCACCCTGTGCATCCCTCTGTCTCCATGCCTCTTTTTGTCACCTTGTGCTTCCTCTGCCGCCCTGTGCATTCCTCTGTCCCACTGTGCCTTCAGTCCCCCTTTGTGCCTTTCTGTGTCCCCTTGTGCCTCTATCTTTCCTTGTCCCCCTCCTGCAATCCCGCAGCCCAGTGTGTAAATGCAGGGTATAGCGCAACAGAAGCTGTGCTCTCACCTCCCTGCCGGAGTCCAGTGCTGTGCCTGTGTGACCATCCTGTCTGTCTCCTGCTTCCTCTAGTGCTGGCACCTCACTCTATTCATGTCGCATGTAATAATGCTACATGTGGTAGGAGGTGGTGGGCACTAGGCCAAGCAGACAGGCAGAAGTGCAGCACTAGACTCCAGCAGAGAGGTGAGAGCACAGCTTCTGCTGCAATAGGCGAGTTGAGTAGTATCTTGGGGACAACCTATATTAAGCATCCACCTTATGCACCACATTCATATTTTGCAGTGTGTGTGTGTGTGTGTGTGTGTGTGTGTGTGTGTGTGGTTTTTTTTTTTTTTTGGGGGGGGGGGGGGGGGGCACAAGACTTCTTGCCTAAAGTGACAAAAAAAAGTCTAGAAACTCTCTGAAATAATTAATATGAATAAATGTGTATTCATATGTATACTTTAAATTAATGCAGAGGATTTAAATTGACATGTTGGGTTGCAATTTTCCAATTAAGTGGGTCATTTCTATAAGTGATCTCATGAGCTAGGGTGTGTCATAAGGGTTTATTACCATATACTATCATTTTCCAATATGTAATAGCAAGTATTCCATTTTCACAGGGAAGGAATGTTATTGTGCATTCACCACATTCATCACATTTTAATATCAGCAATACTGAGGTAAGATTTCTGCAAACTCCAGAACAAGCATAATCAAATGTCCTACTGTTCACTACCTCAGTTGCTGCTCTGTCTGAATATTGAAAGCCATTCATTTTGTATTCCTTGGAGCTGTTGTTGTATGTTTACAGTTGCTTCAACCCATTAAACCTATGCAAGCGTTAAACTATGACTCAGCTTCTTCCTATCAGAGATACCTGAACATCCGACTGCCAGCTCATGTCCATAGCAACCTTTACATGAATGCAGTGCATTTTCTGATTCTGTCTATAAACACCAGATAAACAGTGCCTTGAAAGCCATAAACATAAATTATTTACCTCTCTTGATGTCATTACAAAGGTGCATTGGTTCATTGTCATAAATACCTTACCTGTAAGCAATTTGTATTTACGTATACTGCTCCTTAGCATGCCTTCAAGGCTGTGCATACAGTTCCAGAGTGGGCCGACCATGACTTCTCTTCCTCAGCAGAACTCTGCTCCTGTTTTTGTTCTCCATGGTGCTGAAAAATCTGACAGATATGAATGGTTTAAGTAGATGCTCACTGCCCATGCAATGATGATGAAGGTCTCCTATTCCATTTCCCATATATGTATTGTTTTTTCTGTATTTTAACTTCTAAAGCTCAATATAAGATTCTATCTAGGATCTATTCAAGTAGGGATCACACCTGCACATACTGCAGGGCCAATTGTGAAGTTTGCAATGCCTATCCCCCACAAGTGCCACCCCCCCCCCCCCCCATCCCCTCCTTACATTATGCAGGGCGGCTGAGCACAATTGTCTGGTCTATTGCGGGGTTCTCTCCTCTTCTGCACTGTGCCTCCTCTATTATGCAGCAGCATCTCTCAATTGGCTCCTGATGTCACATGATATGCATCGTGAGTCTACAGAGAGACACTGTTCAGAAGATAAGAGGGCACAGCAAAGGACAGGTAATTGTGCTCCACTTTTTTTTTTAGTTTTTTTTTTTTTACATTTTTGTTACATTCAATGTTTTAGTGAATCTTTTAAAAAAGTTTAATATTATATGGGAACATTAATAGATCATTTACCGTAATAGACACCTAGACACGCTGCAGTTCCCTTGGTATGATTACATATTTTATCATATGCTCACATATTCGATCCTAAGCCTGGCCATCGGGGGGTGTATATACTATAAAGCATGGTGCCCAACAGAAAAACTTTGATGCAGGCCCACAATGTTTACACCCTTTGCCTTGACAACCTCATGTGACACTCATAGCATGGGGGCCGTTTTGCAAGGTTCATAAAAAAAAGTGTGAACATCGTGATCTTCACACTCATATCAAGTGTAGCCATAAAAAGACCTGATCTGAAGAATGGACCCCTTTATCAGAGGGAGTGAAGTAGTAGTTCATACATACTATGGTCAGAAAATGTCTAAAAATGGTTCCTTCTGCAGGCAATCTTTTTATTTCCCAGCAAAAAAGGTTTATTGAAGCACAAAGGAAAAAAACACGATGAACATCTCCATGTACTTTTCTTATACTTAGCAGTCTATACCATGAAGAACGTTATTAGTTTCACCCTTTATCTCAGTTTTATTGCAAAATAAACATAAACAATGGACAAGCAGGTTTCACATGCACAGAGAATAGTAAAAGATGAATTCGGCAATACCATACAAAACATGTGTCGGCAAATATAACCAATTCTGAAATGTCCATGCAAGCAATCCAGTAAGAAAACAGAAAACCCCGTTAGGCAAAATTCCACAATCTATCAAAATTAACTACACAAAATTGCATGCACAACCTTCCCTCACATCAGCTAACATTAGATCTCTAAAAATGATATACCGCTAACTGAAAGGGAACATACGAGAAACAGACCTATCTGCCCAATTTGTTTGAAACGTTGGTAAGGTATCATACATGGGTATGATGAATTAAATCCATCAACCTAACCTCTTCAAGTCTGTTCAAAATTTGATCTTATGGAATCATGGGTTGCTTCCAGTTACGTGCTCTAGTCTAGCCCATAAGGTTGTACATATTGAAACATTATATACCCTTCTCCATCTTTTGGGGACTGTCAAATTTGGAGCCAATAATAACGCTTGCTGAGAGTTAAAGAGAATCTGTATTGTTAAAATCGCACAAAAGTAAACATACCAATGCGTTAGGGGACATCTCCTATTACCCTCTGTCACAATTTCGCCGCTCCCCGCCGCATTAAAAGTGGTTAAAACAGTTTTAAAAGGTTTGTTTATAAACAAACAAAATGGCCACCAAAACAGGAAGTAGGTTGGTGTACAGTATGTCCACACATAGAAAATACATTCATACACAAGCAGGCTGTATACACCCTTCCTTTTGAATCTCAAGAGATCATTTGTGTGTTTCTTTCCCCCTGCAGCTATCTTCCACTGAAGTGTCAGGCTGTTTCTTCCTGCAGAGTGCAGACAGCTCTGCCTGTATGTAATTCCTCAGTATGTGAAAGCCCAGCCAGCTCAGAGGAGGATTTATCCAGCTTGTAAAAGATAAGAGAGAAGAGAGAAGCTGTCCTAATCTAAATAATACACAGGCAGTGTGCAGAGAGGGGCTTGGAGGGGGGGGGGGGGGAGATGCATCACAGAACCACAACACTGAAGAACTTGGCAGCCTTCCAGACACAGGCTGACAAGTCTGACAAGAGAGAGATAAGTTGATTTATTACAGAGATGGTGATAGTAGAACATGCTGCAGTAAGCCAGAACACATTAGAATAGCTTTTGGAACTTGTAGGATGATAAAAAACAGGATGCAATTTTTGTTACGGAGTCTCTTTAAGATCAATGCTAATAGACAGCAAAGATCCAAGGCCCATTTTTAATGTATCCCAAATCTTACAAGCTTCAGGGCATTCCCAGAAAATATGGAGAAGGGAGCTGGGCGCCTGACAGCCACAGTAACATAAAGGCGAAGCATTAAGAAAATATTTTATGAAGTTTTTCTGGGGTTCTATACTTTCTACTGGCAACCTTCAAGGCCGTATCTCTTATCATAGAGGTTTTAGTGACTTTCAGCATATTTGTACAATTGAAAAGTCCCTCAGGACTAGAATATTTGAAGAGAAAATGTTTCACCACTTCGCATCCAGACCTTGTTTCCCACTTATTGACCAGAGCAGTTTTGACAGTTTAGCTATGTCCTTATTTAATCAGAAATAACTTTATCCCTAGAAATGAAATATATACACAGAAATGAAATATAGATTGTTTTTTTCAAGACAAACTAGGCTTTCATTGTATGCCACTTTTTCCCTCAAACAATTTTGTTTTCTATGAATTTTAATGGGAAAACAAGGAACAAATAGAAAAAAAAACACATTTCTCAGTTTTACCAATTCTAGTTTAAAAATAAAAAGTGTTACTGTAGATAAAAAAACACAAATTTTGTTTGGCTATTCTTACTGCTTATCAAAAAACTTAGATTATGTTCCTGTCACAATTTATGGTGAAGATATTTGATTCTGAAATAATGCTACAGAGTGTATTTTTCACTATGAACTGAGAAAATAAAAGTATTTTAATAGTAAAAATCAATCTCATTAGCTCAGGAAAAATATATTCCCGTTCTCCAATTAGTGCTGCATCAGATAGTGCCAGAAATGTGCACAGGAGTAAGTCCAATCCCGCGCAGCACTGCTTCTGCTACAAGATGTATATCTACTGACTCATGGCTTAGATGAAGTCACAGAGGACGTAGATATACTGTAGTGGTGGATAAAGTGGTTAATCTGACAATATCTATAATACTCAGAGGTAGGGATACTCTTATTAAATCACAAGAGTTCCAATGGAAGGAACTTTGAAGCCATCCAAAATAGATTAGACGTTATAAGAGGATGATCAGAATCAGAATCATTTATTTCGCCAAGCATGAGGAGACATGCCCGAAATTGTTTTTGGCACAATACAATGGCTCAGGAGGAGTGCATAGAAGGTGAAAGAAGGAAAGAGAAGGAGAGAGAGAGAGAGAGAGAGAGAAAGAGAGAGAGAGAGTGAACAGCAGATATCAGATTAACACTACATTGTCGATAGTCAGTCTTTCTTTGATGGTAGAATTTGGAGGGAGTTTAGGAGGTTGACTGCCGAGGGGAAGAACGAGTTCCTATGTCTCGTGGTTTTAGTGGAGATGGCTCGTAGCCTCCGTCCCAAGGGCAGAGTGCTGAAGTAGCGGTGGCCAGGGTGTGAGGAGTCATTTGCAATCCTCAATGCCCTGGTTTTTAGTCTTTTGCTGTGTAGTAGGGCAAGTGAGGGGAGGGGGCACCCAATGATCCTCTCTGCTGACCTGATGACCCTTTGTAGTTTGTCCCTATCATTGACAGTGGCGCCAGCATACCACACCAGGATGGAAGAGCAGAGAATCGACTCAATGGTGGCGGAGTAAAAGTTGGTTAGAATTTCTTGAGTCATGCCGAACTTTCTCAGCTGGCTGAGGAAGAAGAATCTCTGTTGGGCTTTACATTGGGGGGCAGTGATGTTGGGCTTCCAGCTGAGGCCACTGGAGATGGTAGTACCTAGAAGCCGGGCGCAGGGTACTCTGGTTACCTCCTTGCCACCAATGTAAATTGGGGGTGGGGTGGGAGCAGCCTTCCTGAAGTAAATGATTAACTCCACGGTCTTTGCGGTGTTAAGCACCAGCCTGTTCCCCTTGCTCCAATTGCAAATTCTCTCCACCTGCTGACGGTACTCCTGAACATCATCCTTGGTGACAAGGCCAACGATGGTGGTATCATCAGCAAACTTGATAACCTTGACAGAGTCTGCCTTGGACCTGCAGTTGTTCGTGTAGAGGGAGAACAGCAGTGGTGACAGTACGCAGCCTTGAGGAGCTCCTGTGTTCGTGGTCGCCGCTTGTGAGTGGATATCACCCAGTCTGACGACTTGGGACCTGTTGGTAAGAAAGTCTGTGATCCAGAGTTGTAGGCTTGGGTGGACTCCAAGTGCAGCTAGGACCCGTTGGAGAATGCGTGGACAGATGGTGTTAAAGGCCGAGCTGAAGTCCAGAAGTAGTATTCTAGCGTAAGTGTCTGGCCTATCAAGGTGGTCGTTGATGAGCTCTAGGCAGATATTGATCGCATAATGAGTGGACCTGTTTGCTCTGTATGCAAACTGGAAGGGGTCTAGGAGTGGCGAAGTGGAGAGCTTGAGGTGGGCGAGGACTGCGCGCTCCATGGTTTTCATGATGACGGATGTCAGGGCCACGGGCCTAAAGTTGTTCAGTTCGGTGATCCCTTGTTTCTTAGGCACAGGTATGATGGTAGACTTCTTGATGCACGCCGGGACCTTGCCATCCCCCAAGGACTTGGCGAAGATAGCGTAGAGGATGGGAGCAAGTTGCCTACAGCAGATTTTCAGGCAAGCTGGAGATACTCCGTCCGGGCCGCGGGCTTTCCTGGCATTTATGGTTGATAGGAGGCACAGGACCTCTGCTTCACTCACCACCGTGGGAGAGGGCAGTCTCACGGCGTTGCCCGCAGTGCATGGCAAGCCGGTAGCCGGTACCTGGTTCTCCTCCGGTTCTTCCTGATTCTCGAACCTGCGGTAGAAACTGCAGAGTTCTTCTGCTAGTATCGGACTGGGTGTTGCATGCTGGGGTTGGGGCTTGTAGTTTGTGGCGGCCTTCAGCCCCTTCCATACCGCCCGTGAGTCGTTTGAGCGCAGGTTAAGTTTCATTTTCTCCGCGTACTCTTTTTTTGGCCTCTCCCAACTCCCGCTTGAGGTCGTTTCTTGCCTTCCTGTAGCCCTCCTAGTTGCCGGACTTGTGTGCAGCCTCCTTCCGCCTCCACAGTTGCCGTAGCTTGTTGGTGAACCATGGCTTGTTGTTCGGGTACACCTTGAAGGATTTCGTTGGTACACACGAGTCCTCGCAGAAATGGATGTATGAGGCGACGGTATCTGCCCATTCATCCAGGTCTGACACTTCCAGGGACCTCCAGTCAGTGCATTCATAGCAGGCCTGAAGTTTCAGTTTGGCCTCCTTTGACCACACCTTAGTAGACTTGATGATCGGTTTAGCTGCTTCTAGGCGCCTCCTGTAGGTAGGGATAAGGTGGATGAGGCAGTGATCAGAGGAACCCAGGGCTGCCCATGGAGCCGCTTTGTATGCATCCTTCAGTGCCGTGTAGCAGTGGTCTAGGGTGTTCAGACCCCTGGTGGGGCAAGCTACATGCTGGTGATAGCGTGGCATCTCCTGGCGCAGGTTGGCTCTGTTAAAATCGCCCACTACGATGAACAGTGAGTCCGGAAGGGACGTCTCCCACTGCGAGATGGTCTTGCTTAGGGTCAGTAGGGCAGATTTGACGTTGGCATCAGGGGGGATGTACACTCCAGCAAAGACATAAGAGGAAAACTCCTGTGGTGAGTATGGCGGTCTGCAGTTAATTAGAAGTAGTTCCAGGTCCGAGAACACTTCCTGTTGAGTATCGTCGAGGTGGGGCACCATGAGGAGCTGATGTAGAAGCAGATGACGCCGCCTCTTTTTTTCCCCAAGAGGCGGTGGCCTTCATAATATATATATATTATGAATGGGAGGGCGCTGTAAATTCTTTTCACCCACTCAGCCCTAGTAGGTGGGCTCGGATTAAACCACTGCAAACAAGGTCTCGGACATGAATTTCTTCGGGCCAACTTGGAGAATCTTTTCTGAAAACATACCCAAAATGCACTAAATCAGGTTTCTAGACACAGGGCATCCCATTTTATCATAAAGGAATTTGACAACTTACCTCCAGAATTCATGCACTGAGGGGCATTCCCATATTAAGTGAATACATGTAGGAGCTGGTGCCCGGCACCTAGGGCACATGTCCTAGGTGCCAGGCACCAGCTAGATGGGGTCCAGAAGCTAGGCACCAGCTAGATGCAACCTAGATGGGGTCAAGTATGTTTGATGCAGAATGTATATCTCTGTAAGCCTTTCACGTAAATTGGGAGTGGTACATTTAGCTGTGAAGAGAGCCTCATCCCAGTCTTCATTATCAAGGTCAGTTATTGAAGGCAACCATATAGACTTAGACTGATCGTTATTGTCTAAGGGTTTATGTTCTATCAATATTTTGTAGATATTTACAATGAGGTGTTTAGTGGGACCATACTTGATGAGATCCAGGACGGCTGAGTTATGTAGGGCGACAAGGAGGCCAATTTGAGTATACCGTGCTGAAGTTGTGGGTATCTACATTTTTGGGAGGCAGGGACCCTACAGATCTGTCCATAAGTTCCTCAAAAGAAATTAGCTTGCCTTGTTGTATAATATGACTTAGGATTATAATACCCCTATTGTACCAAAAGTGGGCGACCGGGTGTACCGATAGCTCAGCTAGGAAGGGATTCCTCCAAAGTGGGGTATGATATTCAAAGGTCTTAAAGGGGAACTGAAGAGAGAGGTATATGGAGGCTGTCATGTTTATTTCCTTTTAATCAATACCAGTTGCCTGGCAGCCCTGCTGGTCTATTTCTCTGCAGTAGTATCTGATTAAAACCAGAAACAAGCATGCAGCTAGTCTTGTCAGATCAGACTTATAAGTCTGAACCACTGAAACACCTGATCTGCTGCATGCTTGTTCAGGGGCTATGGCTAATAGTATTAGAGGCAGAGGATCAGCAGGGCTGCCAGGCAACTGGTATTGTCTAAAAGGAAATAAACATGACAGCCTCCATATACCTCTCTCTTCAGTTCCCCTTTAAGGCTGAGGTAGGCTGTCAACCATCTCCAGACCAACACCATTTGCCGTAGTATAGTATTTTGCTGCCTATGCCTAGTCACAGTACCCTGCAAGACGTCTAATGCTAAGTTATCAATGTCAGGTTCAAGCGGACATCCATACTTTTCAGGGTTACATCCACCATGGTATATGAACCAATAGGCAAGCTGCTGTATTTGAGCGGCCACACTGCATTTGTGAAAGGAGGGAAGTAAGAGCCTACCCCTATCTTTAGGGGTTTGGAACAGCAAGTACTTAAGCTTGATTCTTGATTCCAGACCCTAAGATACTTGATTGAGGAAAGCACCCACAATGGGTTGTCTGTGAACATTTGGTGCATGCCTGGCCTGCCAATATGAATCACCACTGACTCGGATTTATTCAGGCATATACCCGAGTAATAGCTGGAGGTCACAAACACTGGTTCGCACGACAGCCGGGGGCCCCAGCCTCTCTCACTTGCTGGGGCCCCCAAACCACCATGCGATACCCAGAGGGAAATGTGGGCGAGCCCTGGCTCTCTCACCTCCAGGGACTTCACCCTCATCACCTCCAAACTGAATACAAACTGCAACACACACAAATGCTTATTACCAGTTCAGGCATTTTCCTACCTCTATCTGGCCAGCAGGCGCCAGTCAGCCAATCAGGTGCACTGTCATACACCCTTTGTCTGCCATACCGATCTAGCAGGATCTGCACAAATTAGCATTCAGGTGGGAGGCTTGGTTGGACGTAATCATTGATTACATCTATTACAGGGACCGCCGCGTGTAGGCATCTCCCACACAGTCCTCTCCCTAACCACTCACCTGTCAACCGCATCCTGGTAGCTGCAAAAACAGACATTTAAAATCACAAACACTGGTTCGCACGACAGCCGAGGGCCCCAGCCTCTCTCACTTGCTGGGGCCCCCAAACCACCATGCGATACCCAGAGGGAAATGTGGGCGAGCCCTGGCTCTCTCACCTCCAGGGACTTCACCCTCATCACCTCCAAACTGAATGCAAACTGCAACACACACAAATGCTTACTACCAGTTCAGGCATTTTCCTACCACTATCTGGCCAGCAGGCGCCAGTCAGCCAATCAGGTGCACTGTCATACACCCTTTGCCTGCCATACCGATCTGGCAGGATCTGCACAAATTAGCATTCAGGTGGGAGGCTTGGTTGGACGTAATCATTGATTACATCTTTTACAGGGACCGCCGCATGTAGGCATCTCCCACAGCCCCCGGCTGTCGTGCGAACCAGTGTTTGTGATTTTAAATTTCTGTTTTTGCAGCTACCAGGATGCGGTTGACAGGTGAGTGGTTAGGGAGGGGACTGTGTGGGAGATGCCTACACGCGGCGGTCCCTGTAAAAGATGTAATCAATGATTACGTCCAACCAAGCCTCCCACCTGAATGCTAATTTGTGCAGATCCTGCTAGATCGGTATGGCAGGCAAAGGGTGTATGACAGTGCACCTTATTGGCTGACTGGCGCCTGCTGGCCAGATAGAGGTAGGAAAATGCCTGAACTGGAAGTAAGCATTTGTGTGTGTTGCAGTTTACATTCAGTTTGGAGGTGATGGGGGTGAAGTCCCTGGAGGTGAGAGAGCCAGGGCTCGCCCACATTTCCCTCTGGGTATCGCATGGTGGTTTGGGGGCCCCAGCAAGTGAGAGAGGCTGGGGCCCCCGGCTGTCGTGCGAACCAGTGTTTGTGATTTTAAATTTCTGTTTTTGCAGCTACCAGGATGCGGTTGACAGGTGAGTGGTTAGGGAGGGGACTGTGTGGGAGATGCCTACACGCGGCGGTCCCTGTAAAAGATGTAATCAATGATTACGTTCAACCAAGCCTCCCACCTGAATGCTAATTTGTGCAGATCCTGCTAGATCGGTATGGCAGGCAAAGGGTGTATGACAGTGCACCTGATTGGCTGACTGGCGCCTGCTGGCCAGATAGAGGTAGGAAAATGCCTGAACTGGTAGTAAGCATTTGTAATAGCTGGAGGTATCTGACGGCCAGGGCTTTTGTTAGGAAACCGCTATATAGAATAGTATCGTCAGCATACCTACTGAGCTTTTCCTCTGTATGCAGAATTTGGAAGACTTCAATAGAAGGATGTGCTCTGATCCTACACGCCAAGGGCTCCGCAGCCAGGGCATATAGGAGCTTAGAAAGTGGGCACCCCTGTCTTGTGGGCCTCTGGCTAATGAAAAGGTCTCTGATACCCATGCCCCAGTTCTAACCCTAGCCTCTGCCTGGAGATGTCAGTAAGATGAACAGCCATTCCTAAAGAGAACCCGAGGTGGGTTTGAAAAATCCTAAAAGGACATAGAGGCACATTCTGCAAACAACGCCCAGCCTCTGTGTCCTTACAGTGTCCCCCCAGTCTCCCCCCCCCCCCCCCCCGTGCTCTGCTGTCCCCCATAAAAAAACGCCAGGCTAGCGACACGCAGGTTGTCGCTAGCTGGCTGTTTACCTGAAGGATGTCTGTCACCGCCGCTCCCCCGCCTCCTCTATAGCGTGGCTCCCCGCCTGTGTCCATTCCCCGCCTCCGTAAGCCGATTGGAGGAAGCTTACAGAGGCAGGGAGGGAAGGGACACAGGCGGGGAGCCACGCTATAGAGGAGGCGGGGGAGCGGTGGTGACAGACAGCCTTCAGGTAAGTGGAAAAGTGGGCAGAGCATAAAAAAGCCAATAAAATTTCAGCAATTTATTTTCAATGGGAAAATGTAAATTGCAGCCACTCTTACACTGTTAATGGCAGGGTTTTCAAACTTGGCACACTTGGTTACTGGATGACTTGGATTTATATTCATGAAAATGGGTGGAGCCTATAACAGCCAATCAAAATTCACCTATGGACCTTCAATGGGAATATTTAAACTGCTGCAATTCTTACACTGTTAATGGCAAAGGCCTCAAACCTGCTACAGTTGGTCATTGGGTGACTAAGGTTCACATTCACTAAAGGGGGTGGAGCCACAAATAGCCAATCAGATTTATTTGCTGGATAAACTGCTTTCATCCACGCATTTTTTATGCCAGGAACCCAAAACCTCACAAGCTTGGTCATTAAGTGAGGTGCCCATACATCTAGCGATTTGGATGTACAATCGACCATTTGATTCAATCATTTTATTGAATCGAGAGAAAATCGAATGTGTTCCAGTATGCCCAATCGATGAAAAGTGTCAGATAAAATGGCGAATCGACCAACCTAGTTGAGCAGAATTAAAGATATTGGTCGATTGCACAGGAATCTGCTACTGTTTACGTATCATTTGATCGACTGTGAATCGATTTTTGAATTCACATCCTGAAGACACAACATCCATCAGATTGATTAGTGAAGGTGAATTGCACAGGAATCACTTGTAGTGTGTGGGTCACTAGTTGATCGACTTTCCATCAACTACACTGAAGTCGATTCCCCAACAAAGTCGATCGCTTTGTTGATTTAATAAGAGTCGCTAGATGTATGGCTATCTTTACACTGCTAATGGCAGGGGTCTTATTCTTTGCACAGCTGGTCACTGGGTGACTGGAATTAATATTCAGAACAGTGGGTGGAGCCTACAAAAGCCAACCAGAGTTCACCTATTGATTTTCAAGGAAAATATTTAAATTGCTGCCATTCTTGCACTGTAAGGCAGAGGCCTCAAACCTGTTATAGTTGGTCATTGGGTGACTGGGGTTCAAATTCAGAAAAGGGGGTGGAGCCATTAACAGCCAATCAGATTTGTTTTATTTCAATGGGAAAATATAAGTTATTGATGCCAAGGATCTCAAAGCTCATAAACTTGGTCATTGAGTGACTGTGTGTCAAGGTTAGAAAAAGTGGGCAGAGCCAACAACAACAAAATACGTAGCGGGCAACGCCGTGTTATAAAATTCACAAATTAGGGCTTGTTTCCACTAGGTGCAATTTAAAACTTTCCCCGCACATAGGCTGCTTCCAAATTCATGTGTGGGGGAAAAAAAACAGATGGTCAGCACCATGTTTTCACATCCTGCATGTGAATCCCCATAGTGGGAATTGGATGTGTGCTCACATCAACACAAGTGGAAACGGGCCACTATTCTGTAGTGATTAAAAATGGTTTATAAAATGCTAATGAATTTGCGCTGATACATTTTTTATGTTATAATTTTATGCATTCTAAACTTGCTGCTTACTTTTCAGTTTAATAAAAAATGCTCCCCATATCACATCTTTCATACACTTACCTTTAACTGCAATAATCTTTCAAACAATAAATGAAATACCACGCGATTCCTTCAAATACCGAAAAAATCCTACATGATTTTTTTTTTATTTTACATCATGAGAAAATTAACCTGACCTGATTTTTTTTTTCAGTTAACAGGTCCTAAAGTGAATTGAGCCCATTGGGCCTGATTCACAAAGCGGTGCTAACCCAGTTAGCACGCCTAAAAGACTTTAGGCGTGATAACCATTGCACCATGCTGGTGAAAAGCCAGTTTAGGTGTGATAAGTTTAGGCGTGATAAGTTTAGATAAGTTTAGATCGCACGCAAAGTCCCGCACGCAAAGCAGCGCCATTAAACTCTATGCGAAGTGCACCAGACTTTGCGAGCGCAAAACTTTTGATCAGCTGTGCCATGCAGTGTTAACCCAGTTGGTGCTTAAACTTATCATGCCTAAACTTATCACACCTAAACTTAACATGCCTAAACTTATCACACCGAAACTTATCATGCCTAAACTGAGTTTAGGCATGATAAAGGGCTTTTCACTAGCGTGCTAACTGTTAGCACCGCTTTGTGAATCAGGCCCATTGTGTGTTTTTGTTTGTTTTTATTGTTTTTTTTCAAATTTAACGTTTTATTGGTACTTTTTAGAAGACAATTACAACATATGTGTTATATTGTAGAATATAATGGTAGAATTTCCTTTACATCAAATATTCAGTGACAAATACAAATAAAGAACAAAGTAGAACATTGCATATAGTATACACTCAGTCAATGTAAAAAATGTTTACATTAATCCAGAAATATAATGCTGGGAATACACGATGCGTTTTTTCCACTCGATTCTCCGCCCGATTCTCCACTCGATTCTCTTATCGTCCGCTCAGTTCCATTCACTTCTATGAGAAATCGAGCAGTAAAACGATTGAACGTGAGATCGGACATGTCGGGAATTATCTATCCAACCATCTATCTGCTGGAAAAATGCATGGTGTACATTCAATAAAGTATGGAAATGTAAGATAAGCCCACACAAGATTATCAATTACTATTATATGGTATTACTATTAATGATCTGGTCTTTTACAGTTTTCAACATTTATTTTTATTTTTTCATGTACTGTATGTTAGTTCCCATTCAGTTTTGAGAGGAGGTTTGGGGGCTACTGCTACTGTGAAATAAACAAGTAAGTGGAGCTCGGTTAAGTTACATATTGCTGCCATCTACTGGTCACATGGTACAACTGTTAAAATGACCAAAACCAACATTTTTTGACAAGGCACCCAACTAAAAAGCTATTTTATGTTAAGCGATCAATAGCCTACTACAAAAAAATCATGTTCTCCATACAAGAACTGGGTAACCTGTATAAAGCACTGGTTAAAATGATTAATACAGAGATTTGCAGTTAAAGTGAACCCGAGGTGAGTGATATGGAGGCTGCCATATTTATTTCCTTTTATACAATACTAGTTGCCTGGCAGCCCTGCTGATGTATTTGGCTGCAGTAGAAAGTCAGAAACACCTGATCTGTATATGCTTGTTCAAGGTCTATGGCTGAAAGTATTAGAGGAAGTGGATCAGCAGGGCAGCCAGGCTACTGGTATTACTTAAAAGGAAATAAACATGTCAGTCTCCATATCACTCTTACCTTGGGTTAACTTTAAGTGAAGTGAGAGTGTGTTAATTTCAAATATCCAGGCACATACAGAAAAGCTGCATGTACACATTATTTTTAATGTGCCTTACATACCATCATTTTCCATACTGCTGTGCATAAACATGATGTAACATTATGATATAATCATGGGTGGATAACACAGATGCATAATTAACACACAGCATGTAAATGACACACATATATAGTAATTGTGGAACGTGTATAGCAAATGTACAATATGATGGAGAAGTGATCCCTTGTGAGCATACAGTGTAATCCACATACGTGAATGCTTGTAGTGGACCATATCCAAGTTTCACATCACTGCACATCTCATGAATAATTCTACAGACTTATAACAACTTTATTCCTTTCTTGGGAACAACAAAGAAGTAGCAATAGGGATTCCTTTTTTGAAAGACATATTATCCCATGGATCGAACAAACTTGGAGACGGCACACCCTGTGGTACGTTTTCCTGCTTGAGTCCATACGTAGTGCCCCTGTGGCCTTGTGTACATTGGCAAGATGTAGAGGCTGGTGAAACAACGGAATCAGGCACACAAGGTGAGTATAACCAATTTTGGGAATGATAAAAAGGAATATGAAACGCCTGTGTCCCGCCATTTTGTTGCTAAGCATCAAACTGTTGCACAACTAAGATGGTTTGTGATGGATAAGTAACCTGTTCCTCCAAGAGGGGGGGATAGGAAGAAGTTATTATTACAAAGGGAGGCAAGGTGGATCCCCAAATGGTCTTAACGAATGCTTGAGCTTTAAAGAGACACTCAAGCGGAAACAAAATTATGATATACTGATATGTATGTGTAGTACAGCTAAGAAAAAAAAACATTAACAGCAGAGACACAAGTCTAATATTGTTTCCAGTAAAGGAAGAGTTAAGAAAATGCAGTTGTTATCTATGCAAATTAGCCATTGAACTCCACGACTTTCAAAGTCGCAGAGAACTCTGATAGACACTTGAGATAATAAGCTTTACAAGACAATGGCCTCGATTCATAAAAAGCAGTCCGATAAAAAAAAATCTGGGAGGGAAAATACCGCACTCTGTATTTTCCCGGTCTGTGTGCTAATTCATAAAGACTTTCCCAGCTGCCTTTGAAGGTCGGATAAATTGCAGCAGCCTATTGAGCGGTAGAGCAGTGTGGCGATGTCTCTCTTTTGCCCTGCTCAGAAGACTCACACAGACGGCTCTCTGCACAGATGACTCACACAGAAGGCTCTCTGCACGGATGACTCGCACAGACTTTCCCTGCACAAATGACTCACATAACAGGCTCTCTGCACAGATGACTCTCACAGACTTTCCCTGCACAGATGACTCACACAGACAACTCTCTGCACAGATGACTCACACAGAAGGCTCTCTCTTTAAGTGCTTTCTCTGATCCTTTTTCTTTATAGGTAATATGGTTGGACTGTCCATAAATACCTCTAAAACAGGACTTTATTGAACATTAATTTGAAATATTAAAGACTTAAGAATTGAAATGTCATGACAGATCTGGGTGATGTATTCCTCGGAAATTCCTGGAATAGACACATTATTGTGTAGTTCACCAGATAGAATGTATAACTATTGTAATGTGTAAATTTTGTGTTCTGTGGTCATGTGATGTGATAATTTGCATATGCATGGCTTAATGTGGGTGGGTATAAGAATGTCACAGGGGGAAGGGGCGGTACACCTGATCAAGGGCAATGCCCGAAACGTGGTGTACTGCTGTGTACTCCAATACAATTTGAAATTGCAAGCCATTGATGTGCCGTCTCCAAGTTTGTTCTGTTCAAGCCATTGCAGGAGTGGTGTCCCTGCTGGATTCTGCCACCGGCTTATCCCATGGATCCACTGGATGAAATTAGAGCAGGGAATGTTTGTTTCAGTTACCCTTGCTCCATTCTCAAAAAATGTGGCAATTCTAGTGTGTTGTTTCCTATATTTGAATATTTATACGATAAAGTTATTACCAAGTAACTAAAAGGAAATGCAGCTTAAAGAACAACTATCAAAGAAACAGTTTTTCTGTAAACCCACATTCCTATAGAGCTTTTAGCCAGCAACACTATAATAAGTGGCGTAGCAATAGGGGGTGCAGAAGTAGCGACCACATCGGGGCCCTTGGGCTAGAGAGGCCCTGTGGGCCCCACTCTCAACCACAGTATTAGCTCTTTATTGGTCCTGTGTTGATAATATTCACTTCTATAGATGCTTTGGATGGTAGTAATCATAAACAAGCTGTTCTCCATCCCTTTCTTGCACCTCTGACATTGTGGTTGTCCTTGATTGGTTTTATTGTGCCGTATCAATTGATAGGTATAGAGTGCTTGGGGGGTCCCCAATACAAATCTTGCACTGGGGCCCATAGCTTCTTAGCTATGCCACTGACTATAATGCTTTTTAGAGGTCTCTCAGCACAGCCTGAGTGAAAAAAATGGCTCTGTTTACCCAGCTGTATGTAACTATTTTGTGCGCTGGCATCAGGGGAGGAGAGGTAGAGCTGAATATGTAGCTAGGTTACACTTCTCCCTGGCTGTAAACTGCTTACTTTAGACTGTGTGGCAGAGACTGATTTATTTGCTACTAATGTTCTATTCCTTATCTGTACTACACATACAGTTCATTATATCATTATTATTTTAAAGTGACTCCGAGCTCAGACTAAAAATAAAATTTGAACTTACCCGGGGCTTTCTCCATCCCAGCCCTGGTCGGGACGTCCCACGCCGGCCTCCTGGCTCTTCTCCCGGCGGCTGTCTGCATAGCGCGTACAGGCCGGTCCCCCGGGCGACACTGGCTAGTGTCGGGCCTTCTCCTTCCTTATACGTCACGAATGACGTCACACGCCGGCCGCTGCGCGTCATGACGGCGGCCGGCGTGACAGCACGGCGCATGCGCGGTTTAATCGCACATGCGCCGTGCTGTCAGCCGGCCGCCGTCATGACGCGCGGCGGCCGGCGTGTGATGTCATTCGTGACGTATAAGGAAGGAGAAGGCCCGACACTCGCCAGTGTTGCCCAGGGGACCGGCCTGTACGCGCTATGCGGACAGCCGCCGGGAGAAGAGCCAGGAGGCCGGCGTGGGACGTCCCGACCAGGGCTGGGATGGAGAAAGCCCCGGGTAAGTTCAAATTTTATTTTTAGTCTGAGCTCGGAGTCCCTTTAATTTTTTTTTCAGTGTCACTTTAAAGAAACGATTTGTCCACACTGAGAGAGACACACACAAACAGAACACACAGAGCTGCAGGTGATGAATATTTACAAATATTTGAAGCTATATTTCTCCTATCATTCTGAACTTATTTTACTCACAGTTTTACTGTTAGCGAGAACTGCCTCTGTATGCTGGATATCCTGGGCACAGTCCTCCATTGTAATGCCCACAGTGACTCTTCTCTGTCATTTTTTCTTCACACAAAGGAAAAGATGAAAAAAAGCCCTTGTATTGCTATTTGCTAGTTTTTACTGGAAATATATGTGGCATTTAGAATTTTAGCTAACTTTGATATTAGTCCTTTAAAGTGACCCTGTTCTGTGAGGGATATGGAGGCTGTCATATCGGTTTTCTTTGAAGTGTACCAGAGATTTAAAAAAAAGTTTTATACATACCTTGGGCTTCCTCCAGGCCCATGTGCTTGGATCGCTCCCACACCACCGTCCTCTGCTGCCCGCAGATCCGGTACCGGGTCCCGTAACTTCCTCCAGTATGCGGAAGAGGAAGTGCGCTCTCTACGTATCTCTCCGGATCCTTGTCTCATGTCACCATTGATGACATAAGTCAGTATCAGAGTGTAAAATCCTAAGGACTGGTAGTGACATGAGGCCGAAATTAGAGTAGAGAATATTTTACTTGGGGGTGGGGCCTGTATTGAGGGGCGTGGTTTATTGTACCAGAACGCCTGTGCCTACAGGCACCTGAGTTGTAACTCAGGCCCTGCATGCTTTGCCATTTAACAATACATCTTTATACCAGAGCCGTGAGGTGACATCTATTATTTGCAATGGCTAGAATTGCTCTAAACTCCCATGTCTGCCTTTGAAAAGTGTTACACACCCCTGATTTAGATCATGGCCCTTGCTGCCTGCATAAGAGGTTATGGCTTTGTGAAAAAATGTCAGAAAAAAAAATCACACTGTATTGGTCTTAATAAATGTATTAAAATAAAGGACATTCTTGGAACTGCCATAATTTATTATAATTGATTGGTATTATGATTTTTTTTTATTTTTTTTTCACTTATGCATTAAATGGTTTGATGGGTGAAATTTGGTTACTGCTGCCTTTTGCATGTCACAGCATCATTGCGGTTTGCCTGACTTGTATTGTACGCTTGATATCTGTAATTAGTAGCATGTGTTAATTTGTTTTGTAATGGCACCATCTCCTGGCAGTAAATGTAATGACCATGAACTTTACAACCAACATAGTATATTTAAAGTGCATTTACAAGGAACAAAAATCCTTGTTAAAGCATCAATATACAGTATGTTTCAAGTATTATAACAAACTGTATTAGGCCTGGAACCCACTACAAGTCGCAAATTGCTATCACTAGCATTTTTAATTAGCGTTTTGTAAGCAATTTCTTGAGAGTTTTCTGGCGATTTTGGTATAGATTTTAAAAAGTGTAAGCTTTTAATCAGCAATTGTGATAGCGATTTTAATTCTGATTGGTCCTTTCAAATTATAATTTTTTTTACAGTTTGCAGTCATTTAAAATCACACACAAATCGTTATGCGTAGCGATTCATCTGTGATTTGCCAGCACTTTACATTGAAGTGCAAACACTCCCAAAATGCTGCATGTCCTACGATTGTGATTTTTCTAATCACAATCGCTACTGTGGAATTTGTTACATTTATTTACATTGGCAGAGTGTTTAGTGAATTTGCTAGTGATTTAAAGCGGTCCCTAAACACTCAAAAAAAGCGCTCTAGTAGGTTACACAGCTATGCCTGTGATTTTGGCATGTGATGCAAAAGCTACTTTGTCATTGTGGTTAGCTGCTACTGAGATGGGAATGATTGCTCCAACTCCATTATGAGCAAAATTGAATCCTAAATACTGCTTAAAGTGTCCAGGCTCCGTAAAAAAAAATAAAAAAATCTACTTACCCAGGGCTTCCTCCAGCCCCTGGCAGCCGGCATGTCGCACGCCGCAGTTCCGCTATCAGCCGTCGCCCCGGGGTCCCCGCCAGTGCAGAGGTCGACCTCGTGAGGTTGTTCTCTACAGTGCCTGCACCCAATCAAGTCCACCTTGTCTGGAGTGTACTGCACAGGCGCAGAACTTCTGTGCCTGCACAGTACACTCCGGACAACATGGACTTGATTGACAGCGGCACTCACACAGACGCCGTAGAGGAAGACCTCACAAGGTCGGCCTCTGCAGCGGAGGGGACTGGGAGCGGCTGCGAGCGGAGCTGCGGCGTGGAACATGTCAGTTGCCAGAGGCTGGAGGAAGCCCCAGATAAGTAAATCTTTTTTTTTTTTTTTACGAAGCCTGGACATTCCCTTTTAAAGCTGGCTTCCAGTGTAAAAATAAGCATACATCAAAACATGGCACCTGGAAAAAGTGTGCGGGGTATAGCCAAAATGTAATAATATTGTCTATAACCATATTTTATCATTTCTTCTTGTAATAAAACCTGAAAATATTGTTTATAACAGTGAAAATGGAAATATATGTACAATTGTAATAATTTTATAGTATTGTCTATAACAGGGGTCTCAAACTCAATTTACCTGGGGGCCGCAGGAGGCAAAGTCAGGATGAGGCTGGGCCACATAAGGGATTCCACAAAAAAAGTCAATCAGCAGTTCCCGCATTGATTTTTATTTAAAAATCAAATTCACACTGAAGCGAACTATTTTGCCTATTTTACCTTATAGTTCGCTTAAGTGCTCCCATTACAAGTAATCCGACGCGTCCCCGACGCAAAACGAGGGCTGCAGAGCCCCCAAATCGCCCGGGGGGCAATCCGCCAGCATTTCCTGGAAGGCGCAGAGCTTTCAACTTCAGCTCTGCCCCTCCTGACGTCAATCGCGGCGCATTGCCGCCTCTCCCCGCCCCTCTCTGTGAAGGAAGAGTGAGAGGGGTGGGCAGAGGCAGCGATGCACTGCGATTGACGTCAAGAGGGGCAGAGCTGAAGCTGAAAGCTCTGCCCCTTCCAGGAAATGGGGGCGATTTGGGGGCTCTGCAGCCCTCGTTTAGGAGCGGGGACGCGGCGGATTACTTGGGAGCACTGAAGCGAACTATAAGGAAGCTTTTGCCGGTGCGGGCCACAAAATATTGCATCAAGGGCCGCAAATGGCCCGCGGGCCGCGAGTTTGAGCCCCCTGGTCTATA
This sequence comes from Hyperolius riggenbachi, assembly GCF_040937935.1. NCBI lineage: Eukaryota > Metazoa > Chordata > Amphibia > Anura > Hyperoliidae > Hyperolius > Hyperolius riggenbachi. Next base: position 152,753,745 of record NC_090653.1, on the reverse strand, counting down.
ACCTTATTTTATCGTTTCTTCATGTAATAAAATCTGAAAATTATCATTTATAACAATGAAAAAAAAATGTACAATCGTAATAACTATACAGGATCTTCTCAAAAAATTAGCATATTGTGATTAAGTTCATTATTTTCTGTAATGTACTGATAAACATTAGACTTTCATATATTTTAGATTCAAATACACACAACTGAAGTAGTTCAAGCCTTTTATTGTTTTAATATTGATCATTTTTGCATACAGCTCATGAAAACCCAAATTTCCTATCTCAAAAAATTAGCATATTTCATCCGACCAATAAAAGAAAAGTGTTTTTAAAACAAAAAAGTCAACTTTCAAATAATTATGTTCAGTTATGCACTCAATACTTGGTCGGGAATCCTTTTACAGAAATGACTGCTTCAATGCGGCGTGGCATGGAGGCAATCAGCCTGTGGCACTGCTCAGGTGTTATGGAGGCCCAGGATGCTTCGATAGCGGCATTAAAGGGACTCCGAGCTCACGAAAAAAAGAAAAGTTGTACTCACCAGGGGCTTTCTCCAGCCCAGTGCTGGTCGGGAGGTCCCACGCCGGCGTCCTGGCTCCTCTCCTTCTCCCCGCTCCGGTATAGCTGACAGGCCGCAGCCCGGGCGACACTCGGTGGAGTGTCGGGCTGCAGCTTCCGCGTATGACGCGGATTACGTCACACGCCGGCCGCCTCGCGTCATCACGCCGGCCGGCGTGAAAGTACTGCGCATGCGCGATTAAAGCGCGCATGCGCGGTACTGCCACGCCGGCCGCCGTGATGACGCGAGGCGGCCGGCGTGTGACGTAATCCGCGTCATACGCGGAAGCTGCAGCCCGACACTCCACCGAGTGTCGCCCGGGCTGCGGCCTGTCAGCTATACCGGAGCGGGGAGAAGGAGAGGAGCCAGGACGCCGGCGTGGGACCTCCCGACCAGCACTGGGCTGGAGAAAGCCCCTGGTGAGTACAACTTTTCTTTTTTTCGTGAGCTCGGAGTCCCTTTAAGCTCATCCAGAGTGTTGGGTCTTGTGTCTCTCAACTTTCTCTTCACAATATCCCACAGATTCTCTATGGGGTTCAGGTCAGGAGAGTTGGCAGGCTAATTGAGCACAGTAATACCATGGTCAGTAAACCATTTACCAATGGTTTTGGCACTGTGAGCAGGTGCCAGGTCGTGCTGAAAAATGAAATCTTCATCTCCATAAAGCTTTTCAGCAGATGGAAGCATGAACCCACTTTTGAACCAGAAACAGCGGCAGATGCGCCTGACCTGGGCTACAGAGAAGCAGCACTGGACTGTTGCTCAATGGTCCAAAGTACTTTTTTCGGATGAAAGCAACTTTTACATGTCATTCGGAAATCAAGGTGCCAGAGTCTGGAGAAAGACTGGGGAGAGGGAAGATTTATGGAGATGAAGATTTCATTTTTCAGCACGACCTGGCACCTTCTCACAGTGCCAAAACCACTGGTAAATGGTTTACTGACCATGGTATTACTGTGCTCAATTGGCCTGCCAACTCTCCTGACCTGAACCCCATAGAGAATCTGTGGGATATTGTGAAGAGAAAGTATAGAGATACCCCTTGGATATGATGAATAAGTGGCGTGATAGTGGTGTCCCACCCACTCTCTTGTTAATCATAGGACTTTACTGCCTTGAATGTGAGTTTCTAGGAATATACAAATGTGGGGATCATATGTCTTCAAGTAATTAAGAACTAACGACCTTTTTACCTTAGAATTGAGGCCTCTAACATTCCAGCGTAATACTTTTTTCATAATTCGATCAGGTAATACATAATGACATTTCCCAACATTGAGTCAGTGATATCAAAACCACATGCCCTTGGGCGTAAAAGACCAGGACTGCGACCGGACCATGTACATCTTAGCAGAATATGAGAACAACAAGAAAAAGAAAAGGAAAAAAGACAAAAGAAAAAAAACAAAAAAAACTGCTATAAGTAGTAACATTTTTAAATGTCCCCATATCTAGCACAATCCCCTATTCCACCCCACCCTACTACAACCTAAGAACTGGTGTAGTCTATTACCCCAAATCCTGCTCTACCTGTTTGCAGCTGCAACAGGAAGATGCAACAGTGAAAAGATGTTAGATCCTTACTGTCTGCACCTCACTGGTAACAGGGAATAGACCAGCGAGGTGCAGCGTCATATATTACTGAAGCTCCACGCGAGCTAAATGAAAAAAAAAAAACAAAAACGTATGTTCCTGGGACTGCTGGTCCACTTCAAAATACACAATACATTCTTATAATGTCCATATATGATAGAAGCAGTGTCAATGGGGAGTTTAAAGGCACATCGTAGTAATGCCCCCCTTTGCACGAAAACATGAGTATCTTCATGGCCTGCGTCGCCTCATGAGTAATGGAGACAGCCAAGTCCTTAAGCGTATGTCGTTGGGTGAGTATACCGGGGATAAAAGGAGAACTTTGTCAGTCTACATGAAAATGGGAGAGCAAGTAGTAAGGCCTGCATCGCCTCATCATGAGGCAGCCAGTGTTCATGGCGATGGGGGGATTTTATGATTCAGCCAACTCCCCTGAGCGTTCATCAGTTAGAGGGACAGTATAGTTAAGTTCAAATGAGAAAGTGGTTGTCAAGATCTCTCCTGTAGCATGTTCTGTTGCTGCAGTGGAGCTGCAACTGGGTAGTTCTGACTTATCTGCTTGCATTCAGTTGTGCATTCGCAATGAGTCTCATTGTCATTTGCGATCGCACTGACGTTCAGGGCAGCTTAGGATGCTGTAATCATTCTACCTATTGCTTGCTGCAGCTGAGCTGCGGCCAGATAGCCCTGGATTTACTACATGCATGTTGTTACATAATACTGCATGTATTTCTTATGAAAGTCCTTTGCATTCACAGTCAGCTAGCAGATCAGACCAGCTCGGGATTGAGTGATTACAATTCAGCTGTGTGGGAATTTGCATGCCTGCACTCATTGGCTGAGGTCCACATAAAAGTCAGTCTCCCATTTTAGACCCTGTCCGACATAGCGGTCAGTACGCTGGTCTGCTGGGCACTTTGTTACTCTGTATAGATCTTTTATTGTAGTTCAATGCCACCTTATTACTTGTGCTTTAGCTAGTTTCTTGATAAATATATATGCAGACTTGCTAATATATATTTATCCGTTAGTTGAGCTGTTTGTTATTTTTCTGTATTATTGTGTATTGCCTTGTTTCCACGCCTGATGGATGTTCGCTGCATCTGCGATGGGTCAGTGAAATCCACTATCCTGATAGCTTGGATTCTGCCATCACCACGTTAGTGACTGGTAGTATTCCTGCTACTCTAGTTTCTGGGAACGTAACTATAGGCTGCGGTTGCTATTAGTTACGTTCTTTCCTGTAGTCTTGCCTGTGTGGATGCTTGCTGGTGACTGATTGTTAGCCTGCTTCCTCTGCTTCTGTGGACGTGACTGTGAGTTGCGGTTGCTACTAGTTACGCTCCAATCTATAGTCCTGTCTTGTACCTGTCTGAATGCTTGCTATCTCTAGGGCAGAGCTTAGTCTTGCAAACATTGTCTGTCTTTCTGTTATCTGTCTTGTTACTTAGCCACAGGCTCAGACGGCATCCGCCCTAGGCAACAGTCAGTCAAAGTCAGTCTGTCTGTTCGTTCTTTGGCTACTCAGACCATAGGCTGCGCAACATCGCACTGCGCTGCCATTTTGTCTTATTTGTAGAGATATCGGAAGCCCAGAGCTGCAGTTGCTCTGGGCAACCTGTGTAGCCTCTTCCATTATTCAGCCACTAGCCGTGTTGCTCTGCGTATAACCCCCAGGCATTAGAGTGGTATCAAAAAAGTGAAATCTACGACCTGAAGATGCTGTAGTGGCCGTTAGGCCAGAACGGCCTCTGCCCAAATCGAAGTGGCCAACAGTGCTACAGCTGCACAACCAGGACGTGTCCTTGTCACACAAGGAATTGAGGGGGCCCCATGGACTGCTCACTGACAGTGACATGAGTGCTAAGAAGCATATTGTGCTGATTTTGGTTCTTTAGATTTATCTTTCATTTTTCAGATTTATCTTTTTATTGTTTGTAATTGCTGTAGTTCTAATTGTAATAAAAAATAAAAGTTACATATTGCCCAGCAAGCTCATGGTGAACCAGAACTCCTAGAAGTATGTAAGGGGCTAAAAAGGACCAAAAAGCCCTCTTACGCAAAGCTAAAATTTATCTTCTTAAATCAGCAGGTATTTGCGATTATTCAGGTGAGTGAGCATATGAGGTGTCCCACAATGTATCCCTGCTAAATATGCAAATTGTCCCTTTTTAGCCCCTTATGCTGGGAATACACGGCTCGATTCTGAGCGATTAAAATGGCTCGATAGATAATTTCCGACATGTCCGATAACCGTTTGATCGTTTTGCCGCTTGGTTCACTATTGAATTTAATTGAAAAAAGATAAGAAAAACAAGCGGAAGATAAGAGAATCGAGCAGGCAAAACGATCGGTCGCAGAATCGAATGCCAGAATCGACCCGTGTATTCCTAGCATTAAGGAGTTGTGGTTCACCATGAGTTTTTTTTTTTTTTTTAGCCTCCCTGGCGGTAAGCCTGATCTAAACTCGGGCTTGGAGAGATGAGCTGCTAGCGGTAAGCCCGAGCTCAGGTCGGGCTAGGGAATTGTTGCCGCGCGTGATTGCTGCTGCGCAGCGGGACTCCAGCATCTCCCCCAGCTCTCCCCGGCCTGTCCCAGTGTGTTGCTGGCCGCCGGAATCCACATTGGCCCTTAAGAGTTGCACAGGGCTGAAGAATAAAACAAAAAAATAGCGATCTGCATATGTTTTTTCATATATACTATAAAAAATTAGCATATTGTGATAAACTTCATTATTTTCTGTAATGTACTGATAAACATTAGACTTTCATATATTTTAGATTCATTACACACAACTGAAGTAGTTCAAGCCTTTTACTGTATTAATATTGATGATTTTGGCATACAGCTCATGAAAACCCAAAATTCCTATCTCAAAAAATTAGCATATCATGAAAAGGTTCTCTAAACGAGCTATTAACCTAATCATCTGAATCAACTAATTAACTCTAAACACCTGCAAACACCTGCAAAATTTCTGAGGCTTTTAAAAACTCCCAGCCTGGTTCATTACTCAAAACCGCAATCATGGGTAAGACTGCCCACCTTAATGCTGTCCAGAAGGCCATCATTGACACCCTCAAGCAAGAGGGTAAGACACAGAAAGACATTTCTGAATGAATAGGCTGTTCCCAGAGTGCTGTATCAAGGCACCTCAGTGGGAAGGAAAAGGTGTGGCAGAAAACGCTGCACGAGAAGAGGTGACCGGACCCTGAGGAAGATTGTGGAGAAGGACCGATTCCAGACCTTGGGGGACCTGCGGAAGCAGTGGACTGAGTCTGGAGTAGAAACATCCAGAGCTACCGTGTACAGGCGTGTGCAGGAAATGGGCTACAGGTGCCACATTCCCCAGTCAAGCCACTTTTGAACCAGAAACAGCAGCAGAAGCGCCTGACCTGGGCTACAGAGAAGCAGCACTGGACTGTTGCTCAGTGGTCCAAAATACTTTTTTCGGATGAAAGGAACTTTTGCATGTCATTCGGAAATCAAGGTGCCAGAGTCTGGAGGAAGACTGAGGAGAGGGAAATGCCAAAATGTCTGAAGTCCAGTGTCAAGTACCCACAGTCAGTGATGGTCTGGGGTGCCATGTCAGCTGCTGGTGTTGGTCCACTGTGTTTTATCAGGGGCAGGGTCAATGCAGCTAGCTATCAGGAGATTTTGGAGCACTTCATGCTTCCATCTGCTGAAAAGCTTTATGGAGATGAAGATTTCATTTTTCAGCACGACCTGGCACCTGCTCACAGTGCCAAAACCACTGGTAAATGATTTACTGACCATGGTATTACTGTGCTCAATTGGCCTGCCAACTCTCCTGACCTGAACCCCATTGAGAATCTGTGGGATATTGTGAAGTGAAAGTTGAGAGACGCAAGACCCAACACTCTGGATGAGCTTAAGGCCGCTATCGAAGCATCCTGGGCCTCCATAACACCTGAGCAGTGCCACAGGCTGATTGCCTCCATGTCACGCCGCATTGAAGCAGTAATTTTTGCAAAAGGATTCCCGACCAAGTATTGAGTGCATAACTGAACATACTTATTTGAAGGTTGACTTTTTTTGTTTTAAAAACACTTTTCTTTTATTGGTCGGATGAAATATGCTAATTTTTTGAGATGGGAATTTTGGGTTTTCATGAGCTGTATGCCAAAATCGTCAATGTTAAAACAATAAAAGGCTTGAACTACTTCAGTTGTGTGTAATGAATCTAAAATATATGAAAGTCTAATGTTTATCAGTACATTACAGAAAACAATGAACTTTATCACAATATACACATTTTTTGAGAAGGACCTGTGTGTGTATACATATATATATATATATATATGTGTGTGTATATATATATATATATATATATATATATATATATATATATATATATATATATATATATATATAAGCGTGTCTAATTCCTCCTCATTTCTCTATATTCACAAAATTTGATATCACCCGTGTCACCTGACTGCCAAGTAAGAGATGGCAGATACGCTAATTTGAAAGCACAGGATGACAGTATATCCAATTACAGTTACTGATTTTTGACTGGATCAAGCAAAAGAAAAAAGAGCGTGCACCTTCCGTCAGTGGCTCCAATACATTTATTGATCCATGTGCAGCAGCGTAAAGAGATGAGTGATGGAGGTTACATTTACAACATCATGTAAGCAAGAATACCTCGTATGCTGTGATGCCGGTTGCAGGTGCAGGAGGTGGGAGTGGGGATGACGGTGGACCTGGCGACGGCCGTTTCGCGTCCTAACGGACGCTTGGTCACGCTGCGTTCCACATGATTTTTGACTGGAATTTGACTACTCTCTGCCTGAATTATTTCTGCAGTTTCACAATTTTTAAAGTTTATTCATAAATTCAATTAAATCGACAAAATGTCTTTTATTTATATGCAGAATGTCTACCAGACTTTTATTCTAACATATTTTGGTGAGTTATGACTGAAAAATTGAAGGCGTAAAATTCTTGAAATAAATGTACCGCTTTTGACTCATAATTCCAGACAGAAATGCACCGCCAGGATGTTTAAACATTTTTTTATTGATCCAGCATGAAAATAAAGAATTGTACAGCATTTTACATCTAATGATATAATTTCAATTAGAATCATATCTGAATCACATATTTTTTTTTTTTTAACAATCTTAATCTATAAAAGAAACTTTAACAATTACTAGACAAAAATTGTTGTTACAGAGGATTATGATCAGACTAAACAACCACAGATTTAACATTTAATCCTTTGTAGAATAGTGGCTATACCTACTTCCTTGCGTATGAGAACAAGGCCAGGTATAGTATAATCATACTAGATAATCTTAACATAACTCCTAAATTATAGGTCCCGTTCTCTTATCCTTTCACTCTCCCTTGTTTTCCCCATCCACTTGTCTCCCCACTTCTCATCAGTAAATCTCTTAGTTTAGATCTCTAGCAATCCTAATAAGTAACACCCAATTTTGCCTTTTAAATACCATTTGGTGTCCTCAAAGAACTTCATTAATTGAACCTGTTCTCTAGAATAGTTTTTTCAATATAGGTCTGCTATGTTTTAAAAAATGCTGGTGTTGTCTTTGGCTTCATCTGCTCCAAGACAACTGTTCCAAATGGAGAATGTGATCCATAAGACTCTTTACCTCTTGTATTGATGGGGGGGGGGGGGGGGGGAGGGGTCTAGCCATTTCTTCATAACTGCTTTTTTGCAGCCAGGAGGAGATGATGCTCCCACTTTAAAATCAGGGGAACATCATCTCCCTCTAACTGCCTGGTGCTGTGGAACAAGCAAAACAGAGGGTCTACCATTCTTTGTGTATTCTATAGGAGGCCGGGTCCAGCAGGTCTTTTCCTGATTTTGGTATAAGCTTAATAATTGCTTCGTTTGCTGTGGGTAAGAATTCATTTTTCTTGAAAATTGTGTTATATAAGGTAGATAATAAATCTCTCACCTCTGTTTTGGGGATTTTAAAAAATTCTGACGTCAGGGCCTGGGGCTTTTCCGAGGGAGAGTGATTTTATGGATCTTAATATTTCAACAGCTGTGATGTCTGAGTTTAATGACTCAAGTCTTCCTCTGATAATGTAGGAAGCTTAATTTTGTGTAAAAAGTTTTTTTGGGCGATTGGGTCTCTTTCCTGAGGAGTATATAGACTATTATAATAGTTGTAAAAAATACTGGGGACTCCCTCCCTGTCACTCACAACTTGTCCCTCTGTATTTCTCAACCGAGAGACAACTATCGGTGGGCTTCTATTTCTAGTCATGTTTGCCAAGAGCTTGCCTGATTTGTTACCAAATCTTAAGAACTTGGATGCACTGAACGCTCTGTACGTTTTATCATATTTTTCAAGACATATATCACATTCTTTTTTATCTCGAAGCCAATTTTGCTTATTTTTGGTGGATAGATTTGATTTAAATGAAATATGAGTTTCTAGCTTTTATACTTGAGGCCATATATTTTTCCAAAGTACTTTTTTTATATGAGGATGCATAGGCCATTATCTGTACCCTTAGTACTGCCTTTGCAGTTTCCCAAAAGAGGATAGGTTGCCTCAAATTACGTTGATTGTTTGAATGATAATCTCTCCACCAGTATGTCAAATCCGTATGGAATTGTTCATCGGCATATAGATATGAGGGGAGTTGCCAGCTTCCAGGGGAACTGATATGACCATTGTAGCTCGGCTCTAATCCAACTCCCTTCGGATTTGTCATTGTCATATGAAACAACCTTTCCTTGAAAAGATTTTCCAACTAGAAGTAGCACTCCTGCTTTTCGACCCTTAGATGGAGCTCCCAACACCTCACGAACCCACATCTTGGACATCACGGAGTATTCTTGTAGTTTTAAATGTGTTTCAGTACAGCCAAATCAGCTTTTAATTTTCCAAGATGTCGCAGGACCGCTTCTGGGGGGTTCTTAAACCTCTAACAATCCATGTTGTGATAATCACGTTGGATCATACTCATAACGATAAATAATAGTTTGAATATATCTGCATATTGGCAGTCATTTGCTGTCCCAGCAGCTAGCAGATTGGCTTAATTTCAGTGGGGACTGTGGATAAAGTGTGAACATCAACATGTGGTAAGGAATAGGACCAATATCAACCAAAACATAGCATAACCAAACAAAGTAGCTTATGGGGAGAGAGGAGCCCGCAACTCCCTGGGGAACCCTCACTCTCTCCAAGTATCTGTTCTTTTTCATTAATTTTCTCAAATACCCTTTAATTCTTACTGACTCCGCTTTTTCCGAGGGAGGTTTCCACCATTCTGTAAGGAAGAAAGAAGTTAGTAGCAAATAACCTAATCCAACGCACATAAAGGTATCAGGTTGTCTGATTAGAATAAAATTGGTGGTTCTACACATCCACTAAAGTTAGTAGACTTTAATCTCCTTGATGCTAGAGAGTAACCATGACACCCAATTGCTGCAGAGGTGATTAGTTGAATCACAGTCACTAGGCTAACTGAAGAGTATCACCTCTCTTAACAAAAAATTATCTGGACTAATTTGTCCCCCATATGTTATGATATAACAATGTTACTGAATAGAAAAGAAAAACAGTTCCAACCTTCTTTTAGAGAAGTCAAAAAGCTTAATATGAATGAGCAAAAGAAAAGATCTTGCCAGCTAGCAGGTGCTTTCATTCTCCCCATGTCGAGGATTCCTAGCTTGAAGCAAAGTCATACTGCTTCTCCGGGGACTTTTCGGTATTGTTGGCTCTTGAATTGCGTGGTGAAGATTGTGATCTTAGAGATCCGCCTTGTGGGAGCTTTTTAAGATATTAATCTGCTTCAGAGGGTGTCGTAAACGATAAGGGTTTGCCGTCCGCTGGGTAAACTATTAGTGTTGCAGGATAGTTCAGGGCAAATCTGAGTCTGCGACGCACTAATGACTGGCACACTGTATTACATGCCTTCCGAGCTTTGTTAACTTCTGCTGAATCATCGGCAAATAGAAGCAATTTTCGACCATCCACTACTAAATTTTTCATTGCTCTGTAGGATCTCATGAGTGTTACCTTTTCGGAATAATCAAGATAGCAAGCCATGACTGGTAGTGGAGATTTTCTGTCAGGTCGCAGTGGACCCACTCGATGAGCTCTCTCTACTTTAAATACCTCGTTTAGGCCTAGGGCCTTCAGAATGGCAGCAGAGCATAAGTCAGCAAGATCTGTATGTTTCACTGTTTCTGGGATGCCAATAACCCGGAGGTTATTGCGTCTAAATCTATTCTCTAAATCATCAATTCAAATAAGATCACTTGCCTGGTGTTGGTGGTCTGGGCCAGTGTTGTTGTTTCTTCTAGTTTATCCTCAAGGAAACGGATTCTGGCCTCTGCTTAATTCAGTCTTGCAGCGTGTGATGCAGTTTCTTCTTGTATAGCACGTAACTGTTGTTCCATCACATCTGCGATGGTTGTTGTGAGTTCAGGTTTTAACAGCTTTACCTCTTCTTTAGCCAAAGAAATATAGTCCAGGGCGGGAGCCTGAGAAAGTTGAGGCACGATCTCTGGTGCATCTGCGTCATAGATCGGTTGCCGCATCTACTGCCTGGACTGTTGTATTGTCTGGGTCCTGACCGGGAGAGGCAGGATTCTGATTCTCCAAAGGAGAGGCTACAGCTGGTTGGGATCCCGGTTCTGCCTCAGGTGCTGTTCGTTCTGGAGCCGCGGCTTCCGCCATTTTGGCTGCATTACCTTGAGGGCCTTGACGTGGAGGTTTCGGGAGCTGTTTATCCCGGGGGGAGCGGAGGACATAGTGGTCCATGGCAGTCGGCTCTGTAAGCTCTGACATTCTGTTTCACCAGCAATTGCGGTTGGATTAGCTGTGGGGGGATGTTAGAGCGGGTGAGACGGAGACCTCTGTCTATGCTTCCATCTCCCGCGGCGCCGGAAGTCCCCCACCATGTGTTTTGCTGGGCAATTTGTAATGCTGGGAATACACGGGTCGATTATGGCGCTCGATTCTGCACCCGATCGTTTTGCCTGCTTGATTCTCTTATCTTCCATTCATTTTTCTTATCTTTTTTCAATTAACTACAATGGGGAATCGAGTGGCAAAACAATCGAATGGTGATCGGACAGGTCGGTAATTATCTATCGAGCCATCTTAATGGCTCAGAATCGAGACGTGTATTCCCAGCATAACTCTGGGGCCCATATGCAATTCACTTTTTCTTCTAAGTTCTCTCCTAGGTGTTCATTTTTCTTTCTTTCTTTAAAACAACTTTTCAGCTTTTTGAAATTTTAAAAGTACTAAAAGTAGTAGAAATAGTATTATCAAAATGATTTTATGTATTTTTTTTTGCTTACTGGGAGTTTAACGACTTCACAACTGAGGGGTTTTACCCCTGAAACACCAGAGCGATTTTTACCTTTCAGCGCTCCGTCCATTCCTTTATTTCTGTAATATGATTGGTTATTGGGGACTGGGGTCCCCATAACCAATCATTGGACTGCAGAGCCGGGGTGTGTGTGCGCGGGCGCGCGCGATCTCGTGCAGCACGTTTGTTTATTTTACATTGTTATGAATGAAGACTGCTTCTGTTTGAAGCAGTCTTCATTCTATTCGCAATCGGCGAGTCTAATTGGATTTAGGAACGCTTGTTCCTAACGTCCAATTAGTCACCTGCTGTGCGGGCTGGCTGGAGTGTGAGCGCGAGTTCCCCGCCCACTCCCAGCCAGTAAACAAACAATTGTGCCCTTCTCCGTCCCTGGGGGTGGAGCGGTGCGCAGAGGGACGGAGAAATTAACCACCTGAGCGGTCTGGACGAGCTGAGCTCGTCCAACACCGCCGGAGGTCGCCACTCAGGCCCTGCTGGGCCGATTTTAATCAAATAAAAAGCAGCACACGCAGCCGGCACTTTGCCAGCCGCGTGTGCTGCCTGATCGCCGCCGCTCTGCGGCGATTCGCCGCGAGCAGCGGCGAAAGAGGGCCCCCCTAGCCGCCTGAGCCCTGCGCAGCCGGAACAAAAAGTTCCGGCCAGCGCTAAGGGCTGGATCGGAGGCGGCTGACGTCAGGACGTCGGCTGACGTCGATGACGTCACTCCGCTCGTCGCTATGGCGACGATATAAGCAAAACAAGGAAGGCCGCTCATTGCGGCCTTCCTTGTTTATTCTGGGCGCCGGAGGCGATCGGAAGATCGCCTCCGGAGCGCCCTCTAGTGGGCTTTCATGCAGCCAACTTTCAGTTGGCTGCATGAAATAGTTTTTTTTTTATTTGAAAAAAACCCTCCCGCAGCCACCCTGGCGATTTAATCAGAACGCCAGGGTGGTTAAGCACTGGGGGGGGTAAAGTGGTTAAAGGGCATTTTAACAATAACAACATCAACAATAACATTTCTATAGCGCTTTTCTCCCATAGGACTCAAAGCGCTTAGGGCTTAGGCTATCTCAGATTCCGTAGTTGGTAGGAGGATGATGTATTCACACAATAACAAAAGTTATATTTCTGCATATGCCAAACTGAACAGGTGGGTTTTCAGTGTGGCTTTAAACACGTCCAGAGATGGAGCTGTCCTAATCTGCTGAGGTAAGGAGTTCGATAATGTTGGAGCAGCATTGACAGAAGGCTCTGGGACCAAAAGTTTCTCGGTGGACTCTGGGTATGACTAGATTATTAGAACCTGTGACTCTGAGATTGCAGGGATTGCTACGCAGCTTTTTGGAACAAGGTGTGAAACTATCACATTGGAGGAAACTAAGGAGAAAAAGTGAATTGCATATGGGCCAGGGTGTTATAAGTCCTCCCTTATAGAGCATGCATGTTGGATTAGTGTGGCTCTGTGCAATTAACAAGCTGACACATCATTGTATTCCAGCAATTTTGGAGGTGTGTTTAGCTTCCAGGGACAATTTGTATTATCATCACCAGCAATGATGCATTGGGCTCTATTCACAAAACTTCTAATAAATGACTTATTTATTACCTATTTGATAAAAAATAACCTTTCAGCACATGTACAAGCAAAATAATCAATAAGTTGTTGATTAACTTCATTTCAGTATCGCTTTTCTTACTTTAATTATGTTATATTTTTGCTCTTTGGGAGCTTAAAAAAGTAACATAAAAGTAACATAGATAAGGTGAAGACTGAGGAAAATGGGTGAAAAAGCTTTGTGAATCATACCCAATATTTTAAGACACCTCATATGCTCATAATTGCAAATACCTGCTGTTTCAAGAAGGCAAATTTCTGCTTAAAAAAAAAAAAAATCCAAAACGAATAGCCATGCAGTTTTTAGGATTACCTCTAGAGGGCACATGTATTACTTAATAAACTGTATGCAAGTGCATTTTAGTCTCAGAATTTTTACCTCAACCTCAGATGGAAAACACAGGCTTTGGAAAATGCCCCAGGTGACAAAAAAATAAATAAAGCGTAGTATATAATTAATTTCATGATTTCCCCCTTTTAGTACTTATTTAGAATATTCAAATTTTGGGAAAATGTTACTAATGTTCACACAGTAATTTAAAATGTTAATTTACCAGAATTCATGTTATGGCTAAGGCTTGCCATGTGTAGGTGTGTTGGGATTATTTTCTGAGCGTTTACTTCCTTATTGGCATAAGCACGGTTACCTGCTGCTCTGCACGTCTCCCTGGGACCTGGTGAAGTAACTTATAAGTTATGTGCTTTGCCTGTGAATATACTTGCATTATTTCCTGATCACCAGCAGAGGTGCCCAAGGCCCTCTCTTGTCCTGCATGCTATGGCTATAATGTCTCTGTAAAGTTTCAACATGCACAGAAAAAAATATAACCTAGTTTGTTTATAGAGTTTATATGCAAATCTCTAAAAATAATTGGTTATATGCAAATATGTGCTCCGGTAAGTTAACTGCATGTACTTTTCTTACAAAGAAAATTTTTCATACATACATTGATGGTAATCTTTCCCCAGAACAGTTCCAGTAAACTTAATGACATGCTTGATATTAAGAAACTGTAAGGATCCCTGCTTTCCAATTGCAGATGTTAGGACTCGATTCATAACTACACTGAAAGGGTCATGCTTCTGTAGTACAAGAAACTAAATCATGTATGCATTGCTACACAAACCATTTTGTAACTGAATATCATTAAATCCCTACTAAAGGCAAACATCAAAAAATAGTTAGCAGGGCTAAGGGCTAGTTTTGCTAACCGCTGGCGATCACCAAAGTGCTGCTTCTAATGTATCCCTATGGGATCATTCTCACTGCAGTGTTTGCAATTTGCATAAATTGCAAACATGCTGCATGCAGTGCAGGGGTGAGCCTGGGGTGCCTGGCACCTGGGTGCAAGATTTTCTCTGGCGCCTATGGGAGTGGTTAAATTAACCGCGCCCAACCACATAACCACACCCATGTCCTGCCTAATCACACCTTCCACCTCTTTACGCATGCATGTGATACCCCATTCCTACCCCTCTTCCATTGGCTTGCTCCTGGCTGGCTTTGGCTGCCTGCGAGTCTGCTAGTCTCTGGACTGACGCAGGCTGAGAGGTTCTGCGAGTGCGACGCAGTCACACACTGCGTATTTATGGCTGCCTGCGGCCACCCTACTCTTGCTCGCTGTCGTCGGCTCCTCCCCCCGCCAAGCCCAAGCGTGTTATTTTTATTTTTTACTGACAAATACCTAAAAATGTACTGACAAAGATTATTTTTACTGACAAAGTTTCCCCACTAAATGCACATAAGAGACACCGTTTCACCAGTAAATGCACGTAATGACAGACAGCCTTTCATCAGTAAATGCACATAATGAGAGACAGCTTTTCCCCAGTAAATGCACATAATAAGAGACCGCTTTTCACCAGTAAATGCACATAAGAGACCGCTTTTCACCAGTAAATGCACATAATAAGAAACCGCTTTTCACCAGCAAATGCACATAATAAGAGACAGCTTTTCACCAGTAAATGCAAATAATAAGAGACAGCTTTTCCCCAGTAAATGCACATAATGAGAGACAGCTTTTCACCAGTAAATGCACATAATGAGAGACAGCTTTTCACCAGTAAATGCACATAATAAGAGACAGCTTTTCACCAGTAAATGCACATAATAAGCCCTTTAGGCAGTGAGTGACAGGGACCCCCTTTAGGCAGTGAGTGACAGGGACCCCCTTTAGGCAGTGAGTGACAGGGAGCCCCTTTAGGCAGTGAGTGACAGGGAGCCCCTTTAGGCAGTGAGTGACAGCGAGCCCCTTTAGGCAGTGAGTGACAGGGAGCCCCCTTAGGCAGTGAGTGACAGGGAGCCCCTTTAGGCAGTGAGTGACAGGGAGCTCCTTTAGGCAGTGAGTGACAGGGAGCCCCTTTAGGCAGTGAGTGACATCGAGCCCCTTTAAGCAGTGAGTGACAGGGAGCCCCTTTAGGCAGTGAGTGACAGGGAGCCCCTTTAGGCAGTGAGTGACAGGGAGCCTCTTTAGGCAGTGAGTGACAGGGAGCCCCTTTAGCTAGTGAGTGACAGGGAGCCCCTTTAGGCAGTGAGTGACAGGGAACCCCTTTAGCTAGTGAGTGACAGGGAGCCCCTTTAGCTAGTGAATGACAGGGAGCCCCTTTAGCTAGTGAGTGACAGGGAGCCCCTTTAGGCAGTGAGTGACAGGGAGCCCCGTTTAGCCAGTGAGTGACAGGGAGCCCCTTTAGCTAGTGAGTGACAGGGAGCCACTTTAGGCAGTGAGTGACAGGGAGCCCCTTTAGCTAGTGAGTGACAGGGAGCCGCTTTAGCTAGTGAATGAAAGGGAGCCCCTTTAGCTAGTGAGTGACAGGGAGCCCCTTTAGGCAGTGAGTGACAGGGAGCCCCTTTAGCTAGTGAGTGACAGGGAGCCCCTTTAGCTAGTGAATGACAGGGAGCCCCTTTAGCGAGTGAGTGACAGGGAGCCCCTTTAGCTAGTGAGTGACAGGGAGCCCCTTTAGCTAGTGAGTGACAGGGAGCCCCTTTAGCTAGTGAGTGACAGGGAGCCCCTTTAGGCAGTGAGTGACAGGGAGCCCCTTTAGGCAGTGACAGACAGGGAGCCCCTTTAGCTAATGAGTGAAAGGGACCCCCCCCAGCCGCCGCCGCCGCTTCCCCCTTACCTTGCAGCGTGTCAGACCTCGATCAGCGGGCGACCTGACCAGTAAGAGTGTGCGCCGGAGGCACCCGTTCTATATGCGGAAGTGATGTCACTTCCGCATATCAGTGCGGGCGCTGGGTCCTAGCGCCCGCACTATTGGTCGCCGCAGCGCCGCCTGATCGAGGTCTGATGGCTAGAGGGAGGGAGGGAGTGGGGGAGCGGCGGCCGAGCGGTGCCTGTCAGAGGCAGGCGCCTGGGTGCAATGCACCCGCCGCACTCGCCCAGGCGCGGCCCTGATGCAGTGCTTGGGGGGAAATTGTGATGTGATTCTTGTTCTATTGGGTATGAATCACAATGCAAATCGTGGCAAAATTGTGACGCACAATCGCGATTTGCATTTCAAGTGTGAACTAACTCTGATACTGTCAGTTCAGTATTGCTCCACGTATCTTACTTGCTTCACTGAACTGCCAACAGTATCAGATAATTTGTTTTACCACATTCTAGTCATAATACAACTCAAATACAATGGTATTCTACCATTATGTGACACAATTATTAACTCCACCCCAACCATGTGAAAAAAACTCCCTCTAATATATAAAAAAAAAAAAATCTGCGGTTTACCCTCAAAATTACTCCCTTTGTAATGTAAGGTTGCAGTTGCTATAACGTTTTAGGAAACCACGGCAAGAACATATGCATGGTATAGTAGATACTCCAATCTTTCCTCTCTCTTTTTCATGCATTCAAAACCTGCACTAGGTAGGAAACAAAGCTTATTCCACTCCACACCTTATATGCTGCATTGGGTTTACTGCACTGGCACAGTCTTTACACAGGGTGGAGCAATTCTGCACATCCTATGTACTGGTTACGGGTATCTGTCTGGAGTAATCACTCCCATCTCACTTACGGCTGAGATCAAAGTAAGGCAGCTTCTACATTTAAACATACAGGACTTCAAAGATGCAGTTGATGCATTTTGTTGGTTCAATTCCAACCTACATCCATAAAATTAGCATTATGTTTGCATCAACGTGGAAATATTACCATATATCATTGACCATCCCTAGACAAGACCAGTGGATTAGGGAGAACATTTAGAACAGGGTTGGCTGTAAATATTAAGTTTATATTAGCCTGACCATTTCTCAAAAAGAAGCGGACATTTTTAATAACGTGTCTGGACCTGCAACGTGTGTTTGTCTTATCAGCTTATCTCCACAGGTATCTGTGTGTGACAGTTTTGCCCATAATTGTTTTGAGCTCATGATACATTGAGCAAAGATTGGAAGTGCATGATTTCATAAAGATTTAGCATTTTCTTCTACAGTTTTTTCCTTGTAGGCTTCCTTAAAGGGACTCCGAGCTCTGAAAAAAAAAGGAAAGTTGTACTCACCAGGGGCTTTTTCCAGCCCAGTGCTGGTCGGGAGGTCCCACGCCGGCGTCCTGGCTCCTCTCCTTCTCCCCGCTCCGGAATGGCTGGCAGGCCGCAGCCCGGGCGACACTCTCCCGAGTGTCGGGCTGCTTCTTCCGCATATGACGCGGATTACGTCACACGCCGGCCGCCTCGCGTCATCACGGCGGCCGGCGTGAAAATACTGCGCATGCGCGCTTTGTTCGCGCATGCGCAGTACTTTCACGCCGGCCGCCGTGATGACGCGAGGCGGCCGGCGTGTGACGTAATCCGCGTCATATGCGGAAGAAGCAGCCCGACACTCGGGAGAGTGTCGCCCGGGCTGCGGCCTGCCAGCCATTCCGGAGCGGGGAGAAGGAGAGGAGCCAGGACGCCGGCGTGGGACCTCCCGACCAGCACTGGGCTGGAAAAAGCCCCTGGTGAGTACAACTTTCCTTTTTTTTCAGAGCTCGGAGTCCCTTTAAGATGTAAAAAAAAATTCTGCAATGTGAAACTTTGTATGCAAACTTTTAGGGCTGGTTCACACTTGCTTAAAAAAGTACCCGCTCTGCTTAGACACAGGAAGCAGATCCTATATTGAAAATAGGCTGCACTTCCACTTGTTATAAAACACGGTTCCTACACGGATCAGTGTGCCGCAGAATGCAAGACGGAACGCAGAGTCCCAACTTGGCACTTTTTACCGGACCAAACAGAAAAATGTGTCCAATGAAAGCCTATGAGAACGGACACTCTCCGTTCTCACTAGGCTAGTCGCTGCATCCACAATGCCCAATTTGCCTGCATCCTTGACGTCATACTCACATGTCCCACCGCCCATCGCCACCGCTTGGTCCCTTCTGAACAGCCTGGTGGCCGGGGATCTCCATTGGGATGCACAAGATCAATGGGAATCCTCAGCAACAGGGAGAATTCTCACTGGTCTATGTTGGACCAATGAAAATTCTCTCTTTTGCTAGAGAGAATTGGTCTGCTGCAGCTTACGGAAATCCCCATGCTTCTGCTGGCCTCCGGGCTGATGAAGGGACCGAGCAGTGGAGGTGGGACAGGTGTGCGGCAATGCAGACGTGATCTATGTAGGAGCGGATGAGTGGACGCGGAAAGGACGGGGTGAAGATGCAGAACGGTCAAATGTATTTGTTGCATGTGGATGCAGAATGGATGGTACACATCTGCCTTGTGGATTTGCTTACTGTTTCTGTTCTGCATCCGCTCAAAGGTAAACCTCCTGCTGCTGTGCTGTATGCAATAAATGGTGCGTTCTTAATCTATAATTTCTTCTGCAGCCCCCCACATCACCCTGTTATTCCCCTCCATGGAAGCTGCTCAACTTTCTAGGAGATGGTGTTTGCACAAGTATGTACCTCTAGGGCTCTATGTGACAAAAGACATTTAGGCCGAGCAGTGGTTTGCTTATGCAGTCAGCATTGCAATACTGGATGTGGGAAGACATCTTCTGAAAGTTGCAGCTTCCATGGACACTATTCTAGGGACATGTATTAGTAGACAGAGAAAAGGAGCTAAAGAGCACATATCTTGCAATATACTATAAGGCCCAGTTCACATTAGCGCTAAAAAATGGTCCGTTCCTGGATCGGAAGGGAACGGATTGAAACGGATGCGAATGAATCCAGTTTTAATCAGATCTGTTTCGCATGATCCACTGAAGGGACTGCAAGTTTCCTGCTGCAACAATTTTTCTAGACTACTGAGCCCAGCGGAACAGAAACGGAAGCTGAAACACTACATTGGGGGTAA
Source organism: Hyperolius riggenbachi (assembly GCF_040937935.1). Lineage (NCBI taxonomy): Eukaryota > Metazoa > Chordata > Amphibia > Anura > Hyperoliidae > Hyperolius > Hyperolius riggenbachi. The sequence continues at coordinate 152,734,374 of NC_090653.1, read as the reverse complement.
TGAGAAAATGGAACGTTTGCTCCTACTAGTGAAGAAATGGACTGTTCTATCCAGAAAAATTCATTTTGGAGGTGGGAGTCTGGGGGGGGGGGATATGGGGAGACGGAACGGAAGCAGCTGAAGACAAACGGATCCGATTGACCGGAAATAAAATCTGCTTTCACTGATCCGTCTTCCACTTAAAGAGAATCTGTATTGTTAAAATCGCACAAAAGTAAACATACCAGTGCGTTAGGGGACATCTCCTATTACCCTCTGTCACAATTTTGCCGCTCCTCGCCGCATTAAAAGTGGTTAAAAACAGTTTTAAAAAGATTGTTTATAAACAAACAAAATGGCCACCAAAACAGGAAGTAGATTGATGTACAGTATGTCCACACATAGAAAATACATCCATACACAAGCAGGCTGTATACAGCCTTCCTTTTTAATCTCAAGGGATCATTTGTGTGCTTCTTTCCCCCTGCAGCTATCTTCCACTGAAGTGTCAGGCTGTTTCTTCCTGCAGAGTGCAGACAGCTCTGCCTATATGTAATTCCTCAGTATGTGAAAGCCCAGCCAGCTCAGAGGAGGATTTATCCAGCTTGTAAAAGATAAGAGAGAAGAGAGAAGCTGCTCTAATCTAAATAATACACAGGCAGTGTGCAGAGAGGGGCCTGGAGGGGGGAGATGCATCACAGAACCACAACACTGAAGAACTTGGCAGCCTTCCAGACACAGGCTGACAAGTCTGACAAGAGAGGCCTGGTGCACACCAAAACCCGCTAGCAGATCCGCAAAATGCTAGCAGATTTTGAAACGCTTTTTCTTATTTTTCTGTAGCGTTTCAGCTAGCGTTTTGCGGTTTTGTGTAGCAGTTTTGGTGTAGTAGATTTCATATATTGTTACAGTGAAGCTGTTACTGAACAGCTTCTGTAACAAAAACGCCGGCAAAACCGCTCTGAACAGGCGTTTTTCAGAGCGGTTTGCGTTTTTCCTATACTTAACATTGAGGCAGAAACGCATCCACAATCCAAAAAATGCCTCACCCCGGGAGTATGCGTTTCTGCAAAACGCCTCCCGCTCTGGTGTGCACCACCCCATTGAGATACATTGACCAAGCGGATCCGCAGCCGCAAGCGGCTGCATAAACGCTGAAAAAGCCGCTCGGTGTGCACCAGCCCAGAGAGATACGTTGATTTATTACAGAGATGGTGATAGTAGAACGTGCTGCAGTAAGCCAGAACACATTAGAATAGCTTTTTGAACTTGTAGGATGATAAAAAACAGGATGCAATTTTTGTTACGGAGTCTCTTTAACGCAAATGTGAACCGGGGCCTAAATGGGAAGGTCCCCAGCCATAATAGAACTTTGTATAAAATACTGTGATAGAGGCAGGGGAACAAAGCCAGTAAATAGCTGAGTACTGTACCAAGAACTTTATATATGCAAAAAAGATGTATCCTTTATTATGCAAGTCAATGAAGCACACTAAAATATTTCATATGCAATAATCAATTACCAATAACACTCAAAGTCAAACATAATATTATATTTTATTATATTTGTATCCACCACAGATACGCCCTTTTGCCACACTAACCAACAATAGTCCCAAAGAGAACTAACCAGATAAACCTCACTTCATCCAGTCAAGGACGCCTGGGTCATTTGCAATGATAACAGACCATAATAAATGTCACAGTACCCAGTCACAGCACTGTTATGCTGGAAATACACAATGAGATTTTTGGCAGATTTTCCGATCATTTTCCAAAGATTTTTCTGATTGATTTCCATTCATTTCTATAAGAACATCGATCAGAAAAATTATCGAAATCTGATTGGACCAGTCTGAAATTATCTATCGAGCCATCTATCTGCCAGAAAAACTCATGGTGTTTTCCCAGCATTAACACGCCTAACTAAGGCGGCCAATCACGACTGTCTTAGCCCATAGTTAGGCTTGTGTACAGCGACCGTCAACCCAAGAGTGATCAACTTACCCATGTGACAGCCGCTTGTATTGTCTGCACCAAGCCCCTGCCTGCCGTATGACATCATTCATGTGCTGCTCCATCGTCGCTCCGCCCCTTCATAGCAACAAAACGCATCAGCAGTTACATAGCTGACACGCATCTGCTCAGGCTGGCCAACGTTGACGCCCTAGGGGATCGGGTTCTGATCCCCAACAGGCGACATAAGTCTAGAGGTGTGTATGCACCCTTAACCAACTTTTTCAATAGATTCAAAAATGGTTGAATGCAGCGCTGAAAACAAAAGTAAATGTAGCCATACATCTAGCAATTCTGATTCAATCAACAAAGCGATCAACTTTATTAAGGAATCGACCCACTCACTACAGGCGATAGGCTATGCGATTGACCTTCACTAATTGATCTGACCAATGTTGTGTCTCCATGCTATGAATGCAAAAATCAATTCAGTCGATTGAATGACATGCGATCAGTAGCCAATTCCTGTGTGATCGACCGATATCTTGCATCCTGCTCAATCGACTAAGCTGGTCGATTCGACGTGATAACAGCCACTTTTTATCAATAGGGCAAATTGGAACACACTATTCTCTCTCGATTCTATAAAATGATCAAATCAAATGGTCGATTGTACAGCCAAATTGCTAGATGTGTGACCACCTTAATCCTAGTAAAGGAGAGCAGGGGTGTAACAATGGACCCTGCAAGGGATGCAGCTGCAGGGGGGCCCTGAAACCACAGGGGGCCTCATGGGGGAGAAGTCTCTTTTCCCTATCCTGATAGACTGAGAACTAAGGGCACAGAGAGAAAAAGCTTTCTGCTCCCTGCACAATTGTTCTAATGACTCCATCTGCTCAGCCACCGATACGGAATTATACAAAGTTTTGTAGACAGTCCCTATTCAATGTGCAGCAGGCTATTGTGTATAACACCCAGCCCCCAACCTCTCTAGCGCCCTTCCCCCTTGCTCTGTACTGTAGTGATGCTGGAGGAGTCTGCAGAGCCAGTTCTCTCCATCAGAGGATGACTGCGGTAGCATGGGCTGCAGGGCCTATTGTTACGCCACTGGCTGTGTGAACCAGATAGTATCTGTCAAGTCAATATATCAATCTCAGTAAGGGCCCTTTTCCACTAGCAATCGCTAGCGTTTGTGCTAATTGCTAGCGATTGCGATTCAGCAAAGTTCAGCAAATTTCCCGGCGATTGCGTACGCAATTTTGCTATGCAATGCACTGCATAGCAAAATTGCGGCAAAAATCGATCCGCGGCGCGATCGCATTTGAGTAAAAAATCGCGGTACTGGAAATTACCTACTGCGATTCCTATGTTAAAATGCTAACTGCAGCGATTTAAAAATCACTAGCGGTTTGCGATTTTGCGATTCAGCATCGCAATCGCCGCTAGTGGAAAAGGGCCCTAAGGGCTGGAACCCACTAAAGCAATTTTTGGAGCGTTTGGGGAGGTTTTCAAAACTCAGCTAATGTTAATGAATGGGCCAAATTCCACTGGAGCAATTGCGATTACCAAAATCGTAAATGCAGGACATGCAGCATTTTTGAGCGTTAGCGTTTCTGCAATGTAAAATATGTAAACGTTGGCATAATCGCTCGTCAAAACCTACACAGAGTGATTTGCTAGCGTTTTTAAACTACTGCACACTATAAAAAAAAAAATTAATTGAAAGGACCAATCAGAATTAAAATCGCTAATCGCAAATCACTACACAATCGCTGGCAAAAAGCTTACACTTTTTAAAATCGCTACCAAAATCGCCAGAAAATGAAATCGCTTACAAAACGCTCATTAAAAACGCCAGCAATTGCGATTTGTAGTGGGTTCCAGGCCTAATACAGGATTCCTAAGACAAAATGCCCAATTGAAGTGTTGCACACACTCAGGCCTGGTGCACACCAAAAAACGCTAGCAGATCCGCAAAATGCTAGCAGATTTTGAAACGCTTTTTGTTATTTTTCTGTAGGGTTTCAGCTAGCATTTTGCGGTTTTGTGAAGCGTTTTTGGTGTAGTAGATTTCAGATATTGTTACAGTAAAGCTGTTACTGAACAGCTTTTGTAACAGAAATGCCTGCAAAACCGCTCTGAACTGCCGTTTTTCAGAGCGGTTTGCGTTTTTCCTATACTTAACATTGAGGCAGAAACGCATCCACAATCCAAAAAATGCCTCACCCCGGGAGTATGCGTTTCTGCAAAACGCCTCCCGCTCTGGTGTGAACCACCCCATTGAGATACATTGACCAAGCGTATCCGCAGCCGCAAGCGGCTGCAGAAACGCTGAAAAAGCCGCTCGGTGTGCACCAGCCCTCAAATGGAAAGTTTGATCACAACTTTATTTTTGTTAGTCAAGAATCTCAAGCGACAGGCCAAATTGCAGCCTTCTCAATTAAAGTTCCTAATTAATTGTATTCAAACATATGATCTATATATAGCTGTTTGATGTAATCACTGATATAACAATAATGGAGCCATTTCACAGAGTCCGTGCAGAGTCACAGGTGGCCAGAGATTCCAGCTATCCAAAAGCATAACAATTGTATATCTCACAGAGGAGATAGCTCTCCTGTTCTAGAGACATGACTGAAGAGCTCATTGCATCTCCAACTGCATTACCTGTAACTTATACATTTGTTGTTCACTGGTTTCTAAGGGAAATTAATTGAATTTGAAGATTACCTGGAACTTTGGATTGCGTGCGCAGCCTGGGAGTACTGATTGATGGGAAATTAAGTTTCAGGAATCAAATCTGTTGAAACATTCCTTCTTTCACCTAAGGAGTATTGCAAGGATTAAACACCTTCAGAGGATCTTCCAACCCTAGTTCATGCCTTCATCACATCAAGGTTGGACTTCTGCAATGTTCTCTACACAGGCCTCTATAAGAAAGACCTACGCCGCCTGCAATTAGTACAGAATGCCACCGCAAGGCTGTTAACGAGCCAACCCCGCCATTGCCACATAACAGCAACCGTATGTTTACTCCACTGGCTACCGATAAAATGGAGAATTTTGTTTAAGATTGGCTTACTGACATTCAAATCCTTGCACAATCTGGTCCCTGGATACCTGAAGGACTTGTTGCAACTGCATCACACCCCCCACAATCTTAGATCAAAAGGATGTAACACCTTGGTCACCCCCAGAGTCGACCTCAAAACCTTTGGAGACAGAGCCTTCTGTCATGCTGCCCCTAGACTTTGGATCTCCCTGCCACACGCAATCAGGATAGCACCATCCCTGGAAGCATTTAAGTCTAAACTGAAAACCCCCCTCTTCAGTCTGGCATTTATGAACACCTGACTATCTCCTCTGTAACACAGTCCACCCTGCAGCCCTGTATTGATCCGAGACACAACTATGCGCTTTGAGTCCTATGGGAGAAAAGCGCTTTACAAATGTTATTGTATTGTATTGTATTACGCTCATACTAACTTTCAAGAGGCAGTAGAATAATAAAGCTTCATTCTGACACAATATGGGCACATTAGAAATGGTATGAGAAGAGTATGAAGGAGGTAAATGGTTGATTAAAGTAAGAAAGACTTTGGATCATGGTGAGGGGAGAGACTTCATGATTGTAAGGACAAAACCAATGCCTCCTACATTAGCTAGATATAAGTGATGTCAGATTACAGGATATGGGGATATTAATATTATTATTATTCTAAATGTTATATGTGAGGGTTTGGGGGCTTTTTCCAAATCTTGGGTATTGATCAGACACATGTTAAAATTGTGATAGGTTAAAGAGACACTGAAGCGGAAAAAAATATATGATATAGTGAATTGGTTGTGTACTATGAATAATTACTTGAAGATTAGCAGCAAAGAAAATATTCTCATACTTTTATTTTCAGGTATATAGTGTTTTTTCTAACATTGCATCATTCTATAATATGTGCAGATTACACAACACTCAGCATTCAAAATGATTCTTTCAGAGCAGTCTGTGAACTAATGACCTCTCCTCTAGCAGAGAAAAAGTAAACAGTCCACTTACAGTTGAGATAATAAAAGTCAGATAACAGCCCTCTCCACGACTAACTTAGTCGGAGAGCTTAATGGCTTGTTTGCATAGAGATAACAACTGGAGTTTCTCAACTCTTCCTGTACTGGAAACAATTACACTGATGTATCTGATCTTAATGTTTTATTTCTTAGCTGTACTACACATACAAATCATAATATCATCATTTTTTTTCCCGCTTCAGTGTCTCTTTAAAGAGAATCTGTATTGTTAAAATCGCTCAAAAGTAAACATACCAGTGCGTTAGGGGACATCTCCTATTACCCTCTGTCACAATTTCGCCGCTCCTCACCGCATTAAAAGTGGTTAAAAACAGTTTTAAAAAGTTTGTGTGTAAACAAACAAAATGGCCACCAAAACAGGAAGTAGGTTGATGTACAGTATGTTCACACATAGAAAATACATCCATACACAAGCAGGCTGTATACAGCATTCCTTTTGAATCTCAAGAGATCATTTGTGTGTTTCTTTCCCCCTGCATCTCTCATGCACTGAAGTTTCAGGCTGCTCTTTTCTTCCTGCAAACAGCTTTGCCCTTGTCTGTAATTCTTCAGTATGTGAAAGCCCAGCCAGCTCAGAGGACGATTTATCCAGCTTGTAAAAGATAAGAGCGAAGAGAGAAGCTGCTCTAATCTAAATAATACACAGGCAGTGTGCAGAGAGGGGGGAGTTCATAGCAGAACCACAACACTGAAGAACTTGGCAGCCTTCCAGACACAGGCCGACAAGTCTGACAGGGGAAAGATACATTGATTTATTACCGAGACAGTGATAGCATAAAGTGCTGCAGTTAGCCAGAACACATTAGAATAGCTTTTGGAATTGATAGGATGGTAAAAAACAGGATGCAATTTTTGTTACGGAGTCTCTTTAAGCTTTTCTTACCACTATGTCATTCCAGCTAAACTGTATGTTAAAGCTACAAGGAAACTGGTTTGTAGAGGATCATAGCTGGATAATCAATATGGGTTTAAAATTATGGCTATGTATTTTCCCTTTTTTCTTTTTTTCCCTCTTTTCCTCTTTTGGTGTTATGACTACCTTATTTGGGATAGCCAATTGTACTACGTTCTAAGCTGTTGGATTGTTTGTTCTAAGACGAAAAGTTGAAGATTTGATTAAGTTGTGCAATTCTGTTGATAGACACAAGACATTTGTTGATGTTCTTTGACTTTTCTCAAATAAAGCTCTTTTGGAAAAAAAAACAAAAAACAATATGGGCACATTATCTTAAAGATATTTTGTTACTGCTACAAGCAAGCAACTTCCTCAGTTTAAAGGAAAACTGAAATGAGAAGTATATGGACGCTGAAATGTTTATTTCCTTTTAAAAAATACCAGTTGCCAGGCAGCGCTCTTGATCTATTTGGCTGCAGTAGTGTCTGAATCACACCAGAAACAAGCATGCAGCCAATCCTGTCAGATCTGACAATAATCCAAGTAGATACCAATAATCGGGAGGAAAAATATTAAATTCTTAAAGGTGTTCCACTACACCAATATGAAGCACTTCAATGAATGCAAGGATATATAAATGCAAAGTGATTTTATTGTGATCTGACAATAATGTCAGAAACGCCTGATCTACAGTAAATGGCTAAATGTATATTAGGCAGAGGGATCAGCAGGACAGCCAAGCAACTGGAATTGCTTAAAAGGAAATAAATGTGGCAGCATCCATATCCCTCTCCCTTCAGTTATCCTTTGAGGGCTGGTGCACACCGAGCGGCTTTTTCAGCGTTTCTGCAGCCGCTTGCGGCTGCGGATCCGCTTGGTCAATGTATCTCAATGGGGTGGTGCACACCAGAGCAGGAGGCGTTTTGCAGAAACGAAAAATGCCGGGGTGAGGCATTTTTTGGATTGCGGGTGCGTTTCTGCCTCAATGTTAAGTATAGGAAAAACGCAAACCGCTCTGAAAAACGGCACTTCAGAGCGGTTTTGCAGGCGTTTTTGTTACAGAAGCTGTTCAGTAACAGCTTTACTGTAACAATATATGAAATCTACTATACTGAAAACCGCAGCAGCAATCCGCAAAACGCTAGCAAAACGCCATAGAAAAATTAAAAAAAGCGTTTAAAAATCTGCTAGCATTTTGCGGATCTGCTAGCGGTTTTTGGTGTGCACCAGCCCTAAGTGAAGGAATAGCCAAACAGTTATGTCTATAGTTTAATTCACTTACTCTATCCAAACAGGGGCGCCTCTAGCCATTTTGTCACTCCACAGAACGGCTAGAGGCCAAGAGAAAACCTGTGGTGCCTCCCCCTACTCCCTCCCCCCTCCCCCGTGGCGCCCCCCATGAAAATAATTGTAATGCGGCAGCATCTCACAAAAAAAAATGGTCGTAATGCGACGGCATTTCACCAGAAAATAATCGTAATGCAGCAACGTTTCACCAGAAAACAATTGTGATGTGGCAGCGTTTCACCAGAAAATAATCATAATGCGGCAATGTTTCACCAGAAAATAATCAAAATGCGGCAGCGTTTCACCAGAAAAATACACGTAAATGCGGCAGCGTTTCACCAGAATATACACATAGGCAGGGCTCTACTTCCATGAAGCACAAAAGGGGACAGAAGGAGGCACAAAAGGGAACAGAAGGAGGCACAGGGGGACTGAAGAAGGCGCACAGGGGGACATAGGGAGGCACAGGGGGATAGAAAGAGGCACGAGGGTCTGAAGAAGTCACAAAGCAGCACAGAAGGAGGCACAAGGGGACAGAAGGAGGCACACAGAGGGACAGAAGGAGGCACAATGGGGGACAAAAGAAGGCACAATGGGGGACAGAATGAGACACAAAGGAGGACAGAAGGAGGCACAGGAGGAGAGAAGGAGGTACATAGAGGGGCAGCGGGAGATACAGGAGGACAGAAGAAGGCATGAGAGCCAGAAGGAGGCACAAAAGAGGACAGAAGGAGGCTCACAGGGGGACTGAAGGAGGCACAAAGTGGGGCAGAAGGAGGCACAAAGGGGTACAAAAGGAGGCACAGGGGGACTGAAGGAGGCACACAGGGGACAGAAGGAGGCACAAAAGAGTACAGAAGGAGGCACAGGGGGACTAAGGAGACACACAGGGGTACTGAAGGAGGCACAATGGGGGACAGACTGAGGCACAAAGGGGGACAAAAGGAGTCACAGGCGTAAAGGAGGCACAGGGGGACTGAAGGAGGCACAAAGGGGGAGGCAGAAGGAGGCACAGAGAGACAGTAGGAGACACAAAGGGGAGCAGAAGGATGCACAAATGGGGACAGAAAGAGGCACAATAGGGGGACAGAAGAAGGCAGAGAGGGATGTAAAGAGGCACAGGGAGACAGAAGGAGGCAGAGGGGGACAGACAGAGCCACAGGGAGACAGAAGAAGGCACAAAGGGGCACAGAAGGAGGAACAGGGGGACAGAGGAAGGCACATGGGGACTGAAGAGGCGCATGAAGACAGAATAAGGCACAAAGGGAGACAGAAGGAGGCACACGAGGACAGAAGGAGGCTAAGTGGGACTGAAGGAGTAACAGGGGAGCAGAGGTAGCACAAGGGGGCAAATGAAGGCTCAGGGGGACAGAAGGAGGCACAAAGGGGCACAGAAGGAGGCAGAGGTGGTACAGGGGACTGAAGGAGGCACATGGAGACAAAAAGAGTCACAAAGGGAGACAGGGTGCATAAAGGGAGACAGAAGGACAAACAGGGGGTCAGACATGGCACAAGTGACTGGAGGAGGCACAAGGAGACAGAAGGAGGCACAAAAGGGACAGAAGGAGGCACAAAGAGGAAAAAAAGGATGCACAAGGCCAAGAGGGACACAGTGGCAGCTGCCTGCAACTTACGCTAAGCAGATGCAGCAGAAGCATGTAATAGAACACCCATGGGGCGGGGCTTAGTCAGGGGGCATGGCTTCGATCAGGGGGTGGAACTTAATCCAGCAACATGGCGCCCCCAGGACCAATGGCACTCCAGGCAATGGCCTGTACTGCCTATGCCTAGAGGCGCCCCTGCATCCAAAAAATATTCAGGTTTTGCCATGGTCTCCTAAGTGTACAACTCTTTGAACTCCTTAGTACTTAGCACTACTTACACCAAGTTGCTTTCCTTGTGCTAAAATGACTATCTCTCACCACCCCCTCTACTTTTGTTAAGGAGTATTCTCCTCAGTCTTCTTTCCCCATTGGGGACAAAGGTTGCCCTGGTCCACCCCACTAGCCTTCAAGTGGACATGGCCTATTGCCACAGAAGTCAATGCCGAGCAGTACTTGAGCACACTCTATGGTGAAATTTAAATACCTGGTCAGAGAACAAAACACCTGTTATTGCATGTGACAGTAGCATGAAGCTGAGGCTGGGACTCCTATAGGATAAGCCTTGCCTGCTGTTATAAGAGTGGGGAGCCCAGGCATTGTGAATAAGCCTAGTCAGTGGTGCTCTCCACGGCCTCGTGATCACGGCTATCTGACATTGTGATTGAAATCCATGATTGGACCGCCATCACGGATTTCAATCGCGCATCTGGCTGATGTTATGGAAATTCGACTTGTGATCACGGGACAGAAATCCATGATTGGGAAATAATGCCACTGGGCCAATCAGAGACCCCCAGTGTAGGCCCTAGCAACCAATCATAGGAGGGGAGGCTCTGCCCTCCCCTCCTGTATATAAAGCGGTGGCTATTTCCAGAGCTCCATCCTTGCTAGACTCTGTGGCACTGAGAGAGTATCTCCAGGCCATATTGTACAAAGCAAGAGCGTTTTTTTGTGTAAAACACAGCGCTCCCACTCATTTCATTGCTCTATTACTGTATTTGATACTTGTATATATTTAGCTAGCTAGCTAGCTAGTGATTAACTTAAGTTAGTTGTAGTAGTCAAAAAGTGAAATGAAAAAGGGGGTATCAGCTACTGATTGGGATAAAGTTCAATTCTTGGTCGGAGTTTCTCTTTTACCACTTAAGGACCGCCCCCAGCCGATGGGCGGCTCAAAGACCGGGCCTAAACGACCGCAATACGCCCATCGGCGGGGGCGGCTGCGGGCGCGGTTATGCGGCAATCGCATCATTCCTGACGCGATCAGCCGCCGGCGACTGGCTCCGCCCCCTCGCGCTGTAACCCGCCGGCCATTCGGAAGCGCCGGTGGGTTACTAGCACCCGGATCGCCGCTCACAATGCGTACAATAGGATTTGTAATGTATACAAAGCCTATTATACAGGCTGCCTCCTGCCCTGGTGGTCCCAGTGTCCGAGGGACCACCAGGGCAGGCTGCAGCCACCCTAGTCTGCACCCGAGCACACTGATTTCCCCCTCCCCTGCCCCCTTATCGCCCACAGCACCCCTCAGACCCCCCCTGCCCACCCCCCCAGACCACTGTTAGCACCCAATCACCCCCCTAATCACCCATCAATCACTCCCTGTCACTTTCTGTTAACGCTATTTTTTTAACCCTAAACTGCCCCCTGCTCCCTCCTGATCACCCCCCCACCCCTCAGATTCTCCCCAGACCCCCCCCCCCCCAGACCCCTCTGTGTACTGTATGCCTCTATCCCCCCTGTAATAACCCACTGATCACCTGTCAATCACCCATCAATCACCCCCTGTCACTGCCACCCATCAATCAGCCCCTAACCTGCCCCTTGCGGGCAATCTGATTACCCACCCACACCAATAGATCGCCCGCAGATCCGACGTCAGATCACCTCCCAAGTGCAGTGTTTCCATCAGTTCTCTCCTCTAAACACCCATCAATCACCCATCAATCACCCTCTATCACCACCTGTCACTGTTACCCATCAGAATAGACCCTAATCTGCCCCTTGCGGGCACCCAATCACCCGCCCACATGCTCAGATTGCCCTCAGACCCCCCCTTATCAATTCGCCAGTGCATTATTTACATCTGTTCTTCCCTGTAATAACCCACTGATCACCTGTCAATCACCCATCAATCACCCCCTGTCACTGCCACCCATCAATCACCCCCTGTCACTGCCACCCATCACTTGTTTTGTATCTTTGAAAAGGACTCTACCAGCTGGTGCAATCTCAGAAAGGCAAGAAAAATCTCTGAAAAAACTTTATTGACACAGATAAAAATTATCGGGTATTAAACTTCAGGGCACCCGCAAAGCCATAACCACTTGTTGATTCCAAACCAATTTAATGTATTCTCAAGACCTACTATTATGATATTGAAGAATCATGTTTTTGGATAATTTTTATCTGTGTCAATAAAGTTTTTTCAGAGATTTTTCTTGCCTTTCTGAGATTGCACCAGCTGGTAGAGTCCTTTTCAAAGATACAAAACAAGTGTTGGTGGGCAAGGTGGATTGCCCTGAACAAGGACTGTGTTTTGATCCTTCACAATATAAAGGATTGTCCCCTGAAATCTTTTTATACTGCCACCCATCAATCAGCCCCTAACCTGCCCCTTGCGGGCAATCTGATCACCCACCCACACCATCAGATTCCCCCTGACCTACCCTCAGATCACCTCCAAAGTGCATTGTTTACATCTGTTCTGCCATCTAATCACCCACTGATCACCCATCAATCAGCCCCTGTCACTGATACCCATCAGATTAGACCCCTATCTGCCCCTAGGGCACCCAATCACCCGCCCACACCCTCAGAACACCCTCAGACCCCAGCCCTGATCACCTCGCCAGTGCATTGCTTGCACCTATTTCCCCCCTCTAATCACACCTTGAGACACCCATCAATCACCTCCTGTCACCACCTGTCACCCCCTAGCACACCTACCCATCAGATCAGGCTCTAATTTGCCCCGTGTTGGCTCTTGATCACTCGGCCAAACCCTCAGATCCCCCTCAGACCCCCTTCCGATCACCTCCCCAGTGCATTGATTGCATCTATTTTCCCCTCTAACCACCCCCTGAGACACTCATCAATCACCTCTTGTCACCCCCTAGCACTCCTATCCATCAGATCAGGCCCAATACAACCTGTCATCTAAGAGGCCACCCTGCTTATGACCGGTTCCACAAAATTTGCCCCCTCATAGACCACCTGTCATCAAAATTTGCAGATGCTTATACCCCTGAACAGTCATTTTGAGAAATTTGGTTTCCAGACTACTCATGGTTTTGGGCCCGTAAAATGCCAGGGCAGTATAGGAACCCCCAAGTGACCCCATTTTAGAAAAAAGACACCCCAAGGTATTCTGTTAGGTGTATAACGAGTTCATAGAAGATATTATTTTTTGTCAAAAGTTAGCGAAAATTGATTTTTATTGTTTTTTTCACAAAGTGTCATTTTTCACTAACTTGTGACAAAAAATAAAATCTTCTATGAACTCACCATACACCTAACGGAATACCTTGGGGTGTCTTCTTTCTAAAATGGGGTCACTTGTGGGGTTCCTATATTGCCCTGGCATTTTAGGGGCCCTAAACTGTGAGGAGTAGTCTAGAAATCAAATGCCTCAAAATGACCTGTGAATAGGATGTTAGGCCCCTTAGCGCACCTAGATTGCAAAAAAGTTTCACACATGTGGTATCGCCGTACTCAGAAGAAGTAGTATAAAGTGTTTTGGGGTGTACTTTTATACATACCCATGCTGGGTGGGAGAAATCTCTCTGTAAATGGACAATTGTGTGTAAAAAAAAAAATAAAAAGATTGTCATTTACAGAGATATTTCTCCCACCCAGCATCTGTATGTGTAAAAATACACCCCAAAACACATTATACTACTTCTCCTGAGTACGGCGGTACAACATGTGTGGCACTCTTTTGCACCCTAAGTGCGCTAAGGGGCCCAAAGTCCAATGAGTATTTTTAGGATGTCACAGGTCATTTTGCGACATTTGATTTCAAGACTACTCCTCACGGTTTAGGGCCCCTAAAATGCCAGGGCAGTATAGGAACCCCACAAATGACCCCATTTTAGAAAGAAGACACCCAAAGGTATTCCGTTAGGAGTATGGTGAGTTCATAGAAGATTTTATTTTTTTTTTGGTATCACCGTACTCAGAAGAAGTAGTATAATGTGTTTTGGGGTGTATTTTTACACATACCCATGCTGAGTGGGAGAAATATCTCTGTAAATAGACAATTGTGTGTAAAAAAAAACAAAAAATTGTCATTTACGGAGATATTTGCTTTACAGGGGTGCTTACAATTAGGCACCCCCAAAATGCCAGGACAGGGAACACACCCCACAAATGACCCCATTTTGGAAAGTAGACACTTCAAGGTATTCAGAGAGGAGCATAGTAAGTTTGTGGCAGATTTCATTTTTTTTTGTCGCAAGTTAGAAGAAATGGAAACTTTTTTTTTGTCACAAAGTTTCATTTTCCGCTAACTTGTGACAAAAAATAAAATCTTCTATGAACTCACCATGCCTCTCACTGAATACTTTGGGATGTCTTCTTTCCAAAATGGGGTCATTTGGGGGGTATTTATACTATCCTGGAATTTTAGCACCTCATGAAACATGACAGGTGGTCAGAAAAGTCAGAGATGCTTTAAAATGGTAAAAGTCACTTTTGGCACCATAGTTTGTAAACGCTATAACTTTTACCCAATCCAATAAATATACACTGAATGTTTTTTTTTTATCAAAGACATGTAGCAGAATAACTTTCGTGCTCAAATGTATAGGAAATTTTACTTTATTTGAAAAATGTCAGCACAGAAAGTTAAAAAAGTCATTTTTTTTAGAAAATTCATGTCTTTTTTGATGAATATAATAAAAACTAAAACTCGCAGCAGCAATCAAATAGCACCAAAAGAAAGCTGTATTAGTGACAAGAAAAGGAGGTAAAATTAATTTGGGTGGTAGGTTGTTTGACCAAGCAATAATCCGTGAAAGCTGCAGTGGTCTGAATGGAAAAAAAGGCTCTGGTCCTTAACCACTTGCCGACCGCACGCTTCTACCGTGCGTCGGCAAAGTGGCAGCTGCAGGACCAGCGACGCAGTATTGCGTCGCCAGCTGCAGGCTGATTAATCAGGAAGCAGCCGCTGGCGCGAGCGGCTGCTTCCTGTCAAATCACGGCGGGGGGCTCCGTGAATAGCCTGCGGGCCACCGATGGCGGCTCGCAGGCTAAATGTAAACACAAGCGGAAATAATCCGCTTTGTTTACATTGTACGGCGCTGCTGCGCAGCAGCGCCGTAAGGCAGATCGGCGATCCCCGGCCAATCAGCGGCCGGGGATCGCCGCCATGTGACAGGGGACGTCCTGTCACAGGCTGCACAGGACGGATAGCGTCCTGTGCAGCCCCGATCACCGGGGATGAGCAGATAGGAGAGGGAGGGGGGAATTTTGCCGCGGAGGCTGGCTTTGAGGTGCCCCCCCCGCCAGCCACACGCAGGCAGGAGAGATCGGACCCCCCCCAGCACATCATCCCCCTAGTGGGGAAAAAAGGGGGGTGATCTGATCTCTCTGCTGTAGAGCCCACCCAGCACAGATCACATATTTCAATGCTGGTCCTTAAGGGGGGGTAAAGGGTGGGTCGTCAAGTGGTTAAAAAGCGGAATATAACCCTGCATTTCAACTTTGCTCTAAAACATTATTTACAGCATATTATATGCAAAAAGCATTTTTTTTACTAGACCAGCATTGGAAGGGTTAAACACAGAGGTTTAAAGTTCTGTGGAGAGATATGCAGAAGTTCAGATTGTTACATTCTATTTAGTTAAATGTATCTATTGAGAAATGTTACACACTCTTTGGCTGTCCTCCAGCTCCTTCTCCATCAGAGACAGTGAGTCACATTCAACACTTAGATACATTTATGTAAACAAAATGTATCTATGTCAGCTTTGGATGCGTCTGCAGAAATCTCCAGGAACTTTAAAGCCCTGTGTAACCCTTCCAATGCTGGACTAGTAAAAAAAAAATGCTGGTTGCATATAATATACTGTAAATAATGTTTTAGAGCAAAGTTGAAATGCAGGGTTATATTCCACTTTAAGGGGAGAAAAGACTGTGGTCCTCAAGTGGTTAAGTTAGGTGTAGTCACTCAGTGTACTCAGTGACATTGTACTGTGCCAGCGTGCAGTTATTTTGCTGTGCGTAGCAGGGGCGTTTCTAGGGTCCCTGGAGATCAGTGGCACCTGTGGGCACCAGGAGGGGAGGTACATGCGGCGCGCGCAGCGCGCCGCGGTAAAAAATGGGCGTGGCCATGCGGTGAGTGGGCGTGGGCATGGGTGGGGCCAAATGTACATGAACTTAGCAGCGGTGTAAGCTACGGATAACGGGCCTGCCCATCGAAATATTGGACGGAGCCCCCTGTCCTTTATTTCGATCATTTACAATCAGTATAGGCATAGATCAAAGATGTATACACACATACAATTTTGATTGGTCAATCACTGACCCCCAATTTCCCACCCCCGTGCAGTAAGTGGGCCAACAGACAATGAATTTTATGAACAGAGCTAAAATTGGCTAATCAAAATTGTATGTGTGTACCAGGCTTTACAGCTAATACTGTACATACTGAAAGTAGCAGGGATCAGCATACAATACAGCTGGTTTACAATCAATAAAGGCACAGAGTAACACCTTACACTGTACACACTGGAGGTAAATCAGCACACAGTGCAAGCACTAGAGAACAGCGTATACTGTACATACTGTAGGCAGCAGAATTCAGCACACTGCAGCTAGCGTGCCAAAAATATGACGATCACGTTGTGTGGCGTGCTTATCGCGCCGCACCAAAAAATGGGTGGGCCATGGACCAGAATATAGGTGTGGTAACGGGTGGAGACAAATTTACATGAACCTAGCAATGGTGGGACATCAGATTAGGACAGTGGTGGCGAACCTTTTGGAGGCCGAGTGCCCAAACTGCAACCCAAAAGTCACTTACCGGTATCTATCGCAAAGTGGCAACAGCAATTTAAACTAAATACTGTACAAACGTTTTAACTCATACATGAACATTATGGAAAATCCAAGTTGAAAATAAACTGTGAAGATAAACAATTTCATCCATCCTACTCCTGAAAAATGTATTCAATTTTTTAGAACCTCCCAGTTTTATTTTCTGTTTTAAAACGCTAAAAAAGTAGGTTTAATGCTATTGTCTCATATGATAAGGATTCAGCTTTTCCCAAAGTCTCGCAGTTAGCAATCATGTGACCCCCAACAAGACATATTCAGCAATCATGAGGCCCCCAACAAATCAGGAGGCCCCCAACAAGACAAATTCAGCAATCATGAGGCCTCCAACAAATCATGAGGCCCCCAACAAGACAAATTCAGCAATCATGAGGCCCCCAACAAGACAAATTCAGCAATCATGAGGCCCCCAACAAATCATGAGGCCCCCAACAAGACAAATTCAGCAATCATGAGGCCCCCAACAAATCATAAGGCTCCCAACAAGACACATTCAGCAGTCATGAGGCACATAAATAGACAGCATTTCACATAAATAGGCAGAATGCCCCCTTAATATGGTAGCCCCCCCAAGTTAGGTAGTGAGTGACAGGGACCCCCAGGTTAGCTAGTGAGTGACAGGCGCCTCCAGTTAGGTAGTGAGTGACAGGGACCCCGATAGTGAGTGACAGGGAGCACCTTTAGGTAGTGAGTGAGTGCCAGGGAGCCCCTTTAGGCAGTGAGTGAGTGCCAGGAAGCCCCTTTAGGCAGTGAGTGAGTGCCAGGAAGCCCCTTTAGGCAGTGAGTGAGTGCCAGGAAGCCCCTTTAGGCAGTGAGTGAGTGCCAGGAAGCCCCTTTAGGCAGTGAGTGAGTGCCAGGGAGCCCCTTTAGGCAGTGAGTGAGTGACAGGAAGCCCCTTTAGGCAGTGAGTGAGTGACAGGAAGCCCCTTTAGGCAGTGAGTGAGTGACAGGGAGCCCCTTTAGGCAGTGAGTGAGTGACAGGGAGCCCCTTTAGGCAGTGAGTGAGTGACAGGGAGCCCCTTTAGGCAGTGAGTGAGTGACAGGGAGCCCCTTTAGGGAGTGAGTGAGTGACAGGGAGCCCCTTTAGGGAGTGAGTGAGTGCCAGGGAGCCCCTTTAGGGAGTGAGTGAGTGACAGGGAGCCCCTTTAGGGAGTGAGTGAGTGACAGGGAGCCCCTTTAGGGAGTGGGTGCGTGCCAGGGAGCCCCTTTAGGGAGTGGGTGCGTGCCAGGGAGCCCCTTTAGGGAGTGGGTGCGTGCCAGGGGAGCCCCTTTAGGGAGTGAGTGAGTGCCAGGGGAGCCCCTTTAGGGAGTGAGTGAGTGCCAGGGGAGCCCCTTTAGGGAGTGAGTGAGTGCCAGGGGAGCCCCTTTAGGGAGTGAGTGAGTGCCAGGGGAGCCCCTTTAGGGAGTGAGTGAGTGACAGGGAGCCCCTTTAGGGAGTGAGTGAGTGACAGGGAGCCCCTTTAGGGAGTGAGTGAGTGACAGGGAGCCCCTTTAGGGAGTGAGTGAGTGACAGGGAGCCCCTTTAGGGAGTGAGTGAGTGCCAGGGAGCCCCTTTAGGGAGTGAGTGAGTGCCAGGGAGCCCCTTTAGGGAGTGAGTGCGTGCCAGGGAGCCCCTTTAGGGAGTGAGTGAGTGACAGGGAGCCCCTTTAGGGAGTGAGTGAGTGACAGGGAGCCCCTTTAGGGAGTGAGTGAGTGAGTGACAGGGAGCCCCTTTAGGGAGTGAGTGAGTGACAGGTAGCCCCTTTAGGGAGTGAGTGAGTGACAGGTAGCCCCTTTAGGGAGTGAGTGAGTGACAGGTAGCCCCTTTAGGGAGTGAGTGAGTGACAGGGAGCCCCTTTAGGGAGTGAGTGAGTGCCAGGGAGCCCCTTTAGGGAGTGAGTGAGTGCCAGGGAGCCCCTTTAGGGAGTGAGTGAGTGCCAGGGAGCCCCTTTAGGGAGTGAGTGCGTGCCAGGGAGCCCCTTTAGTGAGTGAGTGAGTGAGTGAGTGACAGGGAGGCCCCCTCTCTAGCCACCGCCGCTCCCCCCCCCCTACCTCTCAGCAGACCTCAGGATCAGCGGCGACCCGACCAGATGTACGAGCGGGCGCTGGACGCACCCGCTCGATATGCGGAAGTGATGTCACTTCCGCATATCAGTGCGGGCGCTGGGTCCTAGCGCCCGCACGATTGGTCGCCGGCTCGCCGCCTGATCCTGAGGTCTGAGACGCGGCGGCGGCGGCTGGAGGGAGCCGCTGACAGAGGGGGCAGCGGCGGCCGGGAGATCCGTGGCACCCCAGGAAAGATTGGGGGCACGTGCCCCCCTAAAACAGGGCTAGCGATGCCCCTGGTGCGTAGTGCAGGAAGGCAGATGTTCACTGATTTTTGTGCTCTATTACTGTATTTGATACTTGTATTTAGCTAACCAGCCAGTGATCAACTTAACCACTTGCCGACCGCACACTCATACCGTGCGGCGGCAAAGTGGTAGCTGGAGGACCAGCGACGCAGATCTGCGTCGCCAGGTGCCTCCCTAATTAATCAGGAAAGGCCGCTCGCGCGAGCGGCCGTTTCCTGTTAGATCACGGAGCGGGTCTCCGTGAATAGCCTGCGAGCCGCTGATTGCAGCTCGCAGACTAAATGTAAACGTAGGAGACATTTGTCTCCTTTGTTTACATTGTACGGCGCTGCTGCGCAGCAGCACCGTAAGGCAGATCGGCGATCCCCGGCCAATCAGCGGCCGGGGATCGCCTCCATGTGACAGGGGACAGCCTGTCACAGGCTGCACAGGACGGATAGTGTCCTGTGCAGCCCGGATCATCAGGGGTGAGAGGGAGGAGAGGGAGGGGGGAATTTCACCGCGGAGGGGGGCTTTGAGGTGCCCCCCCCCCGCAACATGCCAGCCAGGAGGAGCGATCAGACCCCCCCTGCACATCATCCCCATAGGGGGAAAAAAAGGGGGGCGATCTGATCGCTCTGCGTGCCAGCTGATCTGTGCTGGGGGCTGCAGAGCCCACCCAGCACAGATCACAAAAAATAGCGCTGGTCCTTAAGGGGGGGTAAAGGCTGGGTCATCAAGTGGTTAAGTTAGGTGTAGTCACTCAGTGTAGTCAGTGACATTGTACTGTGCCAACGTGCAGTTACTTTGCTGTGCGTAGTGCAGGCAGGCACGTGTTGACTCATTTTACAGCTTTATTACTGTATTCAGTATTTGCACCGTGGTGCGCATTTTTTTGTATTTTCTGTCTGTTTAAAAAAAGATCAATAAATAAAGCCCCCTGTTATATTCCGTCTGTCCCCATACACATATTATTTACAGTAAAAAAGCAGCACACTTTCTACCTTCAAATATTGTGCATAGACAAAAATCTTGTGCATAGAGAATGTCTGGCAGGGGCCGTGGCAGGAGAGGGAGTGCCATCGCAGCCGCCGCGTCTGGGACCTGGGCCACCACCATGGAGAGGGCGCTCAGCTGTAGGGGATGCAGCAGAGAGGTGTCCAGCAGCAGCACAGTGGGCACCATTGGCACCCATTTTCAGGATCTTGGGTCGCCGTGTGGTTATTCAGAAGAGCCAGGTAGAGGAAGTGGTGGAGATGATGGTGGAGGAGCAGCCCATTACTTGTTCCCAGACCTCCGCTGTGACCAGCACTCCCAGCAGCAGTGCTAGCAGCAGCAGCAGGCAATGCCCCCCGCTTGCTATGACATCCACCCCAGCAGCCAGTGGTCAGCCCTCCATGGACGAGAGTGTTCTGCCCCCAGTCCGGCGTCTGGGAGCATCTTGATGGCTGCCTTTGAGGACATCATGGGGCCTGATGTGGAAGAGGTTGGGCTCGGGCCAGCACAAGCAGATTTTGAGGATGAGGAGGGGTCTGTGTCTGGGGATGTTGGGGCGGAGGAGGTGGAGGGGGGGTCAGGAGAAGAGCTGTTTCCTGAGTACAAGGATGATTGTTAGGTTGTCAGCCTGGTGTGGGTAACCAATAGTTTCAATATTGGTAATATTATATTTCTGATATTATACTAATAATAAGTTACTGCTCATGTCAAACTTGTCCTAATCCCTTCCCTCACAGTAACTACACCCTATTACTCCGTACACTATTGCTCCTAGTCCCAATACTCCTAACACTAACCCTCTTGCTACCGTTACTCACTGCCACTATACCTACACTACACCTTTTACTCCCGGTACTCATTACTGCTACACCTACACTACCTGCCATTAATGCTAACACTAACCTTCCTAACCCTACACCTAACACTAACCTTCCGTCTCCTACCTACTGATCAAAGACATCCAATTGTCAATCGTATTACCATCACTCTGTCACTTTACCTTGTGCTGTTGCTATTGTCAAGTGTGCCAAATCTAAGCACCTTGGCGCACTATAGCCACAATTAACATTGCAGTCTATAGTAGTCCCGGGTGGCAGGGGTGTTGCTAGTTTCCTCGGGGATCTGGGGCAACCCTGGGCACCAAGGGGGAATGAATGTGTGGCGCGCTGCGGCTAAAAATGGGCGTGTTCATGTCACAGAAAGTGGTCGTGGTCATGGGTGGGGCCAAATGTACATGAACATAGCAGTGATGTAACTTAAATATATTAAATAGTCAGTATTTCACATAAATAAGCCCTTCACATGGCCTCTGTCTTGTCTTCGGCTGGCTGACCTGTGTGCTGTACTTATGCTGGGCTTATGCCCGCAGGTAGCATGCGCCTGTCTGGTCGCCGCTGACCTGAGGTCTGAGTGCAGGAGGCAGTGGGGACCGGGAGCCTGCACACTGCGGGGGGGGGGGGGGGGGGCATGGGCAGGGCAGTTTCTAGGCTAAATTGCACCCAGCGCGAGGGTGTACAATTCGCCCCCCACAGTATAGGTAGCCAGGCATAGTTGCGTCCATTATAGGGTAGCACATATAGTTGCCACCAGTATAGGTTAGATAGGTAAGTGCCCCAGTACAGGTTAAATAGGTATTTGCCTGCAGTATAGGTTAGATAGGTAGGTGCCTCCAGTATAGGTTTAATGGGTAGGTGCCTCCAGCAGAGGCGGGACAAGGTCCTCCAGCACCCAAGGCTGAGACACCAATGTGCGCCCCTCCATCCCTGCCACCCCAGCCGTCACACACTGATTGCTATTAGACTAAGAGGTGCCACAGGGCCCACAACCTCCCCAACACCTTAATATCTAGTTATCTGGCTTGCAGTCACTGCTATGTATCCCATTTTCTTATTTCTTTCTGCTTCAAACACAATTAGGAATGACAGCTGAATGAGTTGTGCGCCCCCTCCTACACTGCGCCCTGAGGCTGGAGCCTCTCCAGCCTATGCCTCGGCCCGACCCTGGCCTCCAGTATAGATTAGATAGGTAGGTGCCTCCAGTTTAGGTTAGATAGGTAGGTGCCTCCACTATGGGCAGGTGGGGGGTGCTGTGTGGAGTGGTGGGGGGAGCGGGCACAGGTAATTACAAACCTTCCTCTGTGATACCCGCACGCACCTTCCAGCTTCTTTCTACTTCCTCCCCCAGTGTCCATCTGATTGGTAACAGCGCCTCTTGTGATGACATGCGGTTTTGTCATCACAGGGGGCACTGCAACCAACGCCGGGGGAGGTAATAGAAGGAAGCTGCATGCGGGGATCATGGAGGAAGGTGAGGTTGTAACTACCTGCTCACCCCACCTCTCCGCCCAGCGCCCCCCTCCTGCTGCTCAATCTGGCCAAAATGGCCCTGGGGAGGGAGGCTCATGGCTGGCTCCGGGGCACCATAGCAACAGGTTCGGGGGCGGTGCCCCGGATTCAACCTCCCAGCTAGCTACGTGCATGTCTGAGGGCGCTGTCTGCCACCTGCGCCAAAAGTAGGTGCTTCACAAGGGATTACTAAATCAAGGGGCTATATCTCCAAAAAATGGGGCAGATATATCAGAAGCTGTTCAAAACAAAATGCGGCCAAACAGGTGCGAACATGTAACAGTTTTCCCGAGCAAGTATTCTAATTGGATGCTTTAGGCAACTTCTCTGATTTTGCAACTCTTTTGAACGAGTTTTGCTTCCGTTTTAGGTTTCAATAATTCTGCCTCATTATTTTATTAGATTTCAGAATTAGTAAATGCATGCTGAATCACAATGATTCAGAATTAAAGATGTATTGTTGTGTCCTCAGCACTGAAGGTCAGTAACCACTTGTTATAGCCATGGTTACACTTTCTTTTCAGGTTCACAGAACTTCAAATGAAAAAAATGAAAAGACACAAAGAGTAAAAAAAAATGAAATGAGGCAAATACGTTTAGGCTATGTCTCAGCTGCACGGAGATCATTGTCCAGCTTGAATAAAGACTGGTTTGCATTGCCTAAATCATTGCTTCAAGATATTCATCTCAGTTGTACCTCAAGTTCAAACTTAAGAGAACTTCATTCAAGGGCTTACCTTGGCTGCAAATGCTTTCCTCTGCTATTGAGCGAAGCTAGGCTGTATTGTTTGCTGTAGCATAAACAGTTAAGGCATTAGATTCTTCAACAAACCTCTGTACTGAAGTGCTGTGCCCAGCATTTTCAGATGATGAGAAGCAGAAAAATACTTTTAATAAGATATGACACCAAGCTGAAGCATGTCAGGAGCAATTAAATCTGTCTTATTATTTTGTCTGTGATATTGTATTCCAGCTCCAGTGACCCATAAAATTGTAGCCTCCTGACATTTGTATTGAAAATGCCACCAAAGTTATGTAAAACCAGGTAACTGTTATAGATAAGGATTGATTTTCTACTCCTTGCTGAAGATATAGCGGTGAGCATAGATACATTTCTAAATGTTTTGCAGCATAATTAAACAAAGTTTAAAGAGAATCTGTATTGTTAAAATCGCACAAAAGTAAACATACCAGTGTGTTAGGGGACATCTCCTATTACTCTCTGTCACAATTTCGCCACTCCTCGCCGCATTAAAAGTGGTTAAAAACAGTTTTAAAAAGTTTGTTTATAAACAAACAAAATGGCCACCAAAACAGGAAGTAGGTTGATGTACAGTATGTCCACACATAGAAAATACATCCATACACAAGCAGGCTGTATACACCCTTCCTTTTTAATCTCAAGAGATCATTTGTGTGTTTCTTTCCCCCTGCAGCTATCTTCCACTGAAGTGTCAGGCTTTTTCTTCCTGCAGAGTGCAGACAGCTCTTCCTGTATGTAATTCCTCAGTATGTGAAAGCCCAGCCAGCTCAGAGGAGGATTTATCCAAATTGTAAAAGATAATAGAGCAGAGAGAAGCTGCCATAATCTAAATATCACACAGGCAATGTGCAGAGAGAGGCCTGGAGGGGGGAGATGCATCACAGAACCACAACACTGAAGAACTTGGCAGCCTTCCAGACACAGGCTGACAAGTCTGACAAGAGAGAGATAAGTTGATTTATTACAGAGATGGTGATAGTAGAACGTGCTGCAGTAAGCCAGAACACATTAGAATAGCTTTTGGAACTTGTAGGATGATAAAAAACAGGATGCAATTTTTGTTACGGAGTCTCTTTAAAGGTATGTCTCACCGGCCGACATTGCTTCCTTCTAAAGAGACCTTATAAGTATCTGGAGTTCAATTGCTGTCTTGTCCCATGCACTAGGGTTCTATCCATTACAAGATACAGTATATGTGACCTTCCTAAACTCTGCAGTGAAGTGTCTGGATTTTCCCACTCATTACCCATAGAGATCTTTATTATTATTATTTATTTCAAAGCACTTATTCAGTGAAGACTCATTTGCTTCATCTGTTTACATTGGCATTCTCATTTACCAACATTCAGCACTAACTGTTATATGAATCCACCAACTCTTCAAGTTTCCCCAAAATAGACAAAAACACTGCCTTAGGTTAGGTCAGCAATGTGTATGGTCTCAGAGGATCTGATAGACAACCTGCTGTGTCTGTCCACCACAGTTTTGGTATCTCTTGGTCTCCATTGTAGCCTGATGTATGCAACTGTTGTCTTGTCAGTTTTCCACGTGGTGTCCGGAGAAGTCGTGCAAGACAGAACCTGGCTTTTGGCTACTGCAACAGAGACAACAGATATATTGAAAATGTACATGTCTGAATGGAGTCTATTGATAAAATGGAACCTATCAACATGTCTATCTGTTGCTCTCCCTTGCAGAAAACAGCTTGGAGTTGGAGTTTGAGTACATTGCAATCCATTCTAGTCAATCTGCAATGATTTAACACATCTAATTTAAATATTAGTTGTAGCAGTTGGAAGACACAACACATCTATTACAGCATGCTAAGTAATATCTCACATGCACCATATTCTCATTTACCAACTAGTGATTGGTATGTCTGGGAGAACTCATGGAGAAGCATGTGATCAGTTTGGTCAGGTGATAGATACAGTAGCAATCAAAAGTAGTGATGAACGTATGTGAACCCTTTGGAATTATATGGATTTCTGCACAAATTTGTCAAAAAATGTGATCTGATCTTCATCTAAGTCACAACAATAGACAGTCACAGTCTGCTTAAACTAATACCACACAAATAATTAAATGTTTCCATGTTTTTTTTAAACACACCATGTAAACATTCACAGTGCAGGTGGGAAAAGTATGTGAACCATTGGATTTAATAACTGGTTGAACCTCCTTCAGCAACAATAACTTCAACCAAACGTTTCCTGTAGTTGCAGATCAGACATGCACAATGGTCAGGAGTAATTTTTGACCATTCCTCTTTACAGAACTGTTTCAGTTCAGCAATATTCTTTGAGATGTGTGGTGTAAATTGCTTTCTTGAGGTCATGCCACAGCATCTCAATTAGGTTGAGGTCAGGACTGGGCCACTCCAGAAGGTGTATTTTATTCTGTTTAAGCCATTCTGTTGTTGATTTACTTCTATGCTTTGGGTCGTTGTCCTGTTGCAACACCGATCTTTTGCTGAGCTTCAGCTGGTGGACAGATGGTTTTAAGTTCTCCTGCAAAATGTCTTGATAAACCTAGGAATTCATTTTTCCTTTGCTAGCAATCTGTTCAGTCCCTAAAACAGCAAAGCAGCCCCAAACCATGATGCCCCCACCACCATACGTCACAGTTGGGATGAGGTTTTGATGTTGGTGTGCTGTGCTTCTTTTTCTCCACACATAGTGTTGTGTGTTTCTTCCAAACAACTTAACTTTGGTTTCATCTGTCCACAGAATATTTTGCCAGTACTACTGTGGAACATCCAGGTGTTCTTTTGCATACTTTAAACATGCTGCAATGTTGGGGTTTTTTTGGACAGCAGTTGCTTCCTCTGTGGTATCCTCCCATGAACTCCATTCTTGTTTAGTGTTTTACGTATCATAGATTTGCTAAAAGGATGTTAGCATATGCCAGAGACTTTTGTAAGTCTTTAGCTGACACTCTTGGATTCTTCTTCACCTCATTGAGCATTCAGCTTTGGGCTCTTGCAGTCATCTTTACAGGACGGCCACTACTATGGAGAGTAGCAGCAGTGCTGAACTTTCTCCATTTATTGATAATTTGTTGTACTGTGGACTGATGAACATCAAGGCTTTTGGAGATACTTTTATAACCCTTTCCAGCTTTATGCAAGTCAACAATTCTTAATTGTAGTTCTACTGAGAGCTCTTTTGTGCGAGGCATCATTTTTGGGAAAAGCAAACCCAAAACCGGTGTGTGTTTTTTATAGGACAGGGCAGCTGTAACCAACACCTCCAATCTCATCTCATTGATTGAACTCCATCTGGCTAACCCCTCACTCCAATTGGCTCTTGGAGATATCATTAGTCTAGGGGTTTACATACCTTTTCCACCTGTACAGTGAATGTTTACATGGTGTGTTCAATTGAAACATTTAATTATGTGTGTGGTAGTAGTTTAAGCAGACTGCGATTGTCAATTGCTGTGACTTAGATGAAGATCAGATCACATTGTATGACCAATTTGTGCAGAAATCCATATAATTCCAAAGGTTCACATACTTTTTTTTTTTTTTTTTTTGCTAACGTATGTAAGTCTTTGATTTTCTCATCATCATCATGTGCTAAAGTGATCACAGGAAATCAGAGTTTTGCAAATTGATCAGCTGATCAAACAAATCACATGCATCTCCATGAGTTCTCCTAGACGTGACCATCACTATTATCAGCCTGATCATACATGTGTGGTATGAAATCATAGCTCACGCGTGGTGCTGATCCCTGCTCAAATGTTATATAAATGGCAAATAGAGGACCATTTTATTGCCATGTTTAGAATGATAGGCAGACTTCACGCAATGGGGCTCATATTAAAAAAAAAAATAACCCAATGTGTCTTGTTCTTATCACACTGTCTATTATTATTTTCCATGTGACTTGACTTCACTAACGAGACATGCTAAAGAAAACAGATGTATTCAGTTTACAGATTGACAAAGAACTGATACCTTTTACTTAGCTGAAATAATAGATGAGGACAAGTCTTGTGCAAAGAACTCATCAGATCTTATATCCATATTAGATTCTAGGGCCAAATTGAATCCCCCAGAAGAAATGTACACAGTCATGGAGCATGCAATTTAAACACAGGGCCCTAAAACTTAAAGGCAAGAGTGCACAAGTCATGGAGCTTACTCACCCATGCCCTGTATGGAGAAGCTCAAGCTCATACTTGGACAGGAGTGCAACCACAAGAAGAAGAAAGCTAGAAGAAGATCTAGGAAGCTTCTAGACCATCCAGAGGATTCTCACTTAAAGGACACATGAACTGAGAGGGATATGAAGGCTGACATATTTATTTTCTTATAAAGAATGAAGATTGGCTGTCTATCCTGCTGAGCCTCTGTTTCTTATGCTGGGAATACAGCATGAGTTTTTTTCAGCGGATAATGGCTCAATAAATAATTTCTGACAGGTCTGATCTGATTTTGATCGTTTTGCTGATCAATTTTCTCATAGAAGTGAATGGAAATTGATCGTAAAAATGATCGGAAAATCTGCCCCCAGAAAAAAAAATCATTGTGTATTTCCAGCATTATTCTCTGACTGGATTTGCTGCATGCTTGTTTCAGGTGGGTGATTTATGCCAAAAAGATTATTCATGCCAAAAAGATTATCAGGCACCTGATATTGTTTAAAAGGAAGTAAATATGGCAGCCACCGTATCCCTCTTAGTTCCGATGTACTTTAAACCCTTTAGCCACATAGGCAGGACTCTCACATCCATGGTTGCTGCACCTAAAGCCGCAGGTATGTGTGAGTCACGTCCGTGCATTGTACTGGCTGCCCCGACTGCCCCCGAAGCACAATGGATTGACGGAAGGGGGCAGGACAGATTTCCCCTGAGCCAATCCGTGCCTGCATACAGAGAATAATTGCCATTACACTCAGTAACGGCAATCATTCTCTAGTGCCGAATACAGGGAGTCCGTGACTTCCTGTAACGCAACCATGCACATACACGTACGCGCATGTGCCCCCCGTTCTGCAGCACCATTGGACAAAGGGATCATGTGATCCCTTAAAGCCAATGGGTACTGTTTCTAAAAACAAAAAGTCGGATACTCACCTAAGGAGGGGGAAGGCTCGGTCCTAATGAGCCTTCCCTCTCCTCTCCCGGTGCCCTCGGTGCTGCGCTGGCTCCCCCGTAGTACCGCAGGTACTTCGGAAGGCTTCGGGAGCACTCGGGCTTCCGAAGACGGGCCGCTCCATACTACATACGCGCGAGCGCGTCATAGAGGGCGCTCGCGCATGCGTAGTATGGAGCGGCCGCGTCATCGGGAGCCCAAGTGCTCCCGAAGGCTTCCGAAAGCTCCCGAAGGCATGCGGAAGTGGCAGTATTTGACCGAACTGGTCGAATACTGCCACGGGGGATCCTGCGCAGGACCGGGCACCGGGAGAGGAGAGGGAAGGCTCATTAGGACCGAGCCTTCCCTCTCCTTAGGTGAGTATCCGACTTTTTGTTTTTAGAAACGGTAAACATTCACTTTAAGCCTTGTATCTGCAGTGATTTTCCCAAGGAATCATGTGATCCCTTGGCCAATCAGTATCCTCCAGTCCCTCAATGATCATTATTACCGTAAAGTAATAGTAATCATTGATGAAATAATTGATGAATAAAAAAGTAAAAAAAAATGCATAAAAAATAAATAAAATAAGTTCTCACGAATACCCCCTCCAACCCCTCCTTCTCCCCCCAAGGCAGCAATGATTATTGTTCCTGAACTAATCATTGTGCCTATAGGTCCACACCTACGATGCGTTTTAGGGACGTGCGGCAATCGCGACACACGATCAAAAAAGACGCACAAAGGATATGAAAAATTTTCCACGGGAAAACTCCAGTGTTTTCCACGGACACAAGTGTGGCCTCTCCCTAACTGTGCCTCTCTCACAGCAGCTCTGTGTTACCTCAGATCTGTGTTCTGAGGTGACCGGAGCTGCAGTGAGGGTTCACATAAATATGGGCGCAGTACACGCTAATAAATTTGGGTACAGCTATAGGCACCCATGTAATGTGCCGCTAATATTGGCTAGAATAGTAAATTTGGGAGCCGATGTCGCCCAGTAAAATAGCAGGCGGTGGGACTGCCCACTATAGAAACTGTGGCAATAACTGTAGCGGCGATAAATATAAAAATAGTGGGCACCACTGCACCCACTATTTAGAGCTGCTGCAAGAAGCTGGGAGGAAGAGTCGCTGCAGGAAGCTGAGAGGGAAAGCTGCTGCAGAAAGCTGGGAGGGAGAGCCGTTGCACAAAGGTGGGAGGGAGAGCCACTGCAGGAAGCTGGGAGGGAGAGCTGCTGCAGGAAGCTGGGAGGGAGAGCTGCTGCATCAAGCTGGGAGGGAGAGCCGCTGCAGGAAGCTGGGAGGGAGAGTCACTGCAGGAAGCTGGGAGGAAGAGCTGCTGCAGGAAGCTGAGAGGGAAAGCTGCTGCAGAAAGGTGAGAGGAAGAGCTGCTGCAGGAAGCTGGGAGGGAGTGCTGCTGCAGGAAGCTGGGAGGGAGAGCCGCTGCAGGAAGCTGGGAGGAAGAGTCGCTGCAGGAAGCTGAGAGGGAAAGCTGCTGCAGAAAGCTGGGAGGGAGAGCTGCTGCACAAAGCTGGGAGGGAGAGCCGTTGCACAAAGGTGGGAGGGAGAGCCATTGCAGGAAGCTGGGAGGGAGAGCTGCTGCAGGAAGCTGGGAGGGAGAGCTGCTGCACAAAGCTGGGAGGGAGAGCCGCTGCAGGAAGCTGGGAGGAAGAGCTGCTGCAGGAAGCTGAGAGGAAGTGCTGCTGCAGGAAGTTGGGAGGGAGAGCTGCTGCACAAAGCTAGGAAGAAGAGCTGCTGCAGGAAGCTGGGAGGGAGAGCTGCTGCAGAAAGCTGGGAGAGAGAGCTGCTGCAGGAAGCTGGGAGGGAGAGCTGCTGCAGGAAGCTTGGAGGGAGAGCCGCTGCAGGAAGCTGGGAGGGAGAGCCGCCGCACGAAGCTGGGAGGGAGAGCTGCTGCACAAAGCTGGTAGGGAGGACCGCTGCAGGAAGCTGCGAGAAAGAGCTGCTGCAGGAAGCTGGGAGGGAGAGCTGCTGCAGGAAGCTGGTAGGGAGGGCCGCTGCAGGAAGCTGTGAGGAAGAGCTGCTGCAGGAAGCTGGGAGGGAGAGCCACTGCAGGAAGCTGGGAGGGAGAGCTGCTGCAGGAATCTGGGAGGGAGAACCACTGCAGAAAGCTGGGAGGGAGAGCCGCTGCAGGAAGCTGGGAGGAAGAGCTGCTGCACAAAGCTGGTAGGGGGAGCTGCTGCAAAAAGCTGTTAGGGAGAGCTGCTGCAGGAAGCTGGGAGGGAGAACTGCTGCACAAAGCTTGGAGGGAGAGCTGCTGCAGAGCTGAGTCAATAGCAGGTGCCTGGCACCCAAATTACCTGCCTGGCGCTGCCATAGCCAGTAATTACATTGTAGGCCCAAATTAACAGGCACTCTGTACACCCTTTTTTATCAGCTTTGCATTGACATCCCCCCTTGCATGAAGATTTTCCAACATAGATTTTCTGCCAGTTCTCCCCATTTGTACATAAATGTGGAGTCCCTGGCAGGACATTCAAATAAGTCATCAGTGGTAATTCAAATCGCCTTCACTGGGGTTATCTGTTCCTATTGGTCCAGATGCATTTACTGTATGTAGCTCTGACAGTTTGCACAGTACATTAGAGAGAACATTTGACAATTCATGCAGCTGATGGTCTCTCATCAGGACTCACATTCTACTGTCTGCACTGTAGTCCTACTAGACTAATGTCCTGACCCTAGTTTTGGGCCAGTTTCGGAGGATGCCTGTTGACCTGCCAGCAGGGCAGTTTCTAGGCTAAATTACACCCAGGGCGAGGGTGTAAAAATTGTGCCCCCTGTGGAGCCAGGTATAGGTGCCCACAGTATAGGTTAGTCAAGTCTAGGTGCTCCCAGTATGTATAGGCTAGTCAGGCGAGTCCCTCTAGTATAGTTAGACTATACTAGTTGCCCCCAGTATAGGTTAGACAGGTAGGTGCCTGCAGTATAGGTAGCCAGTATATTTGCGCCCCCCCCCCCTTTAGGTTAGCCAGGTAGGTGCCTCCAGTATAGGTAGATAGAATAGTTGCCCCCAGTATAGGTTAGCCAGGTAGGTGCCTCCAGTATAGGGAGCCAGTATAATTGCCCCCAGTATAGGTTAGCCAGGTAAGTGCCTCTAGTATAGGTATCCAGTATAGTTGCCCCAGTATAGGTTAGCCAGTTAGGTGCCTCCAGTATAGGTAGCCAGTATAGTTGCCCCCAGTATAGGTTAGCAAGGCAGGTGCCTCCAGTACGGGTAGCTAGCTATCATAGGTGCAGTGGCGAGGGAGAGCGGGCATAGAGCAGTAATAACTCACCTTCCGGGATCCCCGCAGGCTCTATCTTCTTCCTCTCCCAGGAGTTCTTCACCAGCGTCACTTGTGATAACATGCGGTTACGTCATCACATGGGGGCCTAGGAAGACAAGAAGGAAGAAGAGGCAACAGTGGATCCCAGGGGGTGAGTTGTTAACCTCTATGCTTGCTCTCCCCTGCCACTCCTCCACAGCGCTCTGGGTGGTCACCTGGTAGGCACCCTGGAAACGAGACTGCCTATCAGTATGTTTTAAGGATATGAGAGGAAAACTGGAGTGCCTTGAGGAAAGTCACACAAACACTGAGAGAACAGATATTGTCCTGTGGATCCTGCGCAAATTTCAAACCTATGACTTTAGCACTGTTAGGTGAGAGTGCTATGCATATAGCCACCATAATTATCATTTCGTAGTAACCTCTAGGATTTGTAAAATCATCAAATGTATTTTTATTACTCAGATAGGTTTTGTGCTGTGTGAAGAGCTATCTGCCATTAGTTCTTAGCTTAGGTATTTCACATCATGGCCTGTTTTTTAGGCTACTGTCCAGCCCATACTCCAAGAATGATGTATGTGAGATTTCAGTAGATTTAGCTGTCAGCGTTTGATAAGATTTGAAGTTCATATGCGTAGGAATCTTTTATCATTCACAATTTCATTGAGTACAGGGTGGCCTAAATGTTGTGAACATGAATGTAGCATTTGTGTTCTTTCTATTGTACTTTTTCATTTTTTGAAGGAATGTGCAAAAAATGCAAATCTTCTTCCTGATTGTGACCTCACCACGAGGTTACAGAGGAACTGTTACACATCCCTTTGGGTTCATCTCCCTCTTGTTATTTACCATCAAAAACTATAACCTCATTGTACATGCAAGCATATGCAACCCAGGTGGGCACAAGCACTGATCAAAAACCAAAACAGGAAAAACAACACACTACCAGTATAGGCTGTTCAACCACCTGTATGTTTTAATATGAAATTCTTTCTTAAGCCCCATCTACACTATCAGGAGTGCCGCTAAGGTTTTTGTGGCCCCAAGCGGACTGTAGGAAGTGGCCCTATCCGCAGCGAAAAATGGGCATGGCTATCCCGCATAAGTGGGCATAGCCATGAGATGTGGGTGGAGCTGGAGGGCGGATTGGGGCGGGGCTGTTTGCGGGGAAAATGGATGTGGGGGTGATTGAGGCGCGCATAGCGCGCCGCGCCGAACGATGGATTTGGCCATGACATTGTATGGGCGGAGCTTAACCGTAGCACAGCAAATATAGCCACCTATGACCATTAAATAATAAATGCAGCAACAGTTACCCCAGACACCAGAAAATAAAAACACAATTTGTGCAACATTTCAGCAGAAAACAAACGCAATTTGTGCAACATTTCAACAGAAAACAAACAGAATTTGGGCCACATTTCAGCAGAAATCAAACGCAATTTGGGCCACATTTCAGCAGAAATGAAACGCAATTTGGGCCACATTTCAGCAGAAATCAAACGCAATTTGGGCACATTTTCAGCAGAAATCAAACGCAATTAGGGCCACATTTCAGCAGAAATCAAACGCAATTAGGGCACATTTTCAGCAGAAATCAAATGCAATTAGGGCACAGTTCAGCAGAAATCAAACGCAATTAGGGCACAGTTCAGCAGAAATCAAACGCAATTTGGGCACATTTCAGCAGAAATCAAACGCAATTTGGGCACATTTTCAGCAGAAATCAAACACAATTATGGCACATTTTCAGCAGAAATCAAACGCAATTAGGGCCACATTTCAGCAGAAATCAAATGCAATTAGGGCACAGTTCAGCAGAAATCAAACACAATTAGGGCACAGTTCAGCAGAAATCAAACGCAATTTGGGCACATTTTCAGCACAAATCAAACGCAATTTGGGCCACATTTCAGCAGAAATCAAATGCAATTTGGGCACATTTTCAGCAGAAATCAAACGCAATTATGGCACATTTTCAGCAGAAATCAAACGCAATTAGGGCCACATTTCAGCAGAAATCAAACGCAATTAGGGCACATTTTCAGCAGAAATCAAATGCAATTAGGGCACAGTTCAGCAGAAATCAAACGCAATTAGGGCACAGTTCAGCAGAAATCAAACGCAATTAGGGCCACATTTTCAGCAGATATCAAACGCAATTAGGGCACATTTTCAGCAGAAATCCAACACAACTGGGACACAGTTCAGCAGAAATCAAACACAATTAGGGCACAGTTCAGCAGAAATCAAACACAATTAGGGCACAGTTCAGCAGAAATCAAACACTATTAGGGCACAGTTCAGCAGAAATCAAACACTATTAGGGCACAGTTCAGCAGAAATCAAACACTATTAGGGCACAGTTCAGCAGAAATCAAACACTATTAGGGCACAGTTCAGCAGAAATCAAACGCAATTAGGGCACATTTTCAGAGCTGCAAAAAGAAAAGAATTTACTCACCTGGCACTGGCAGAAGTCTTCTCTCCCCGTCTCCTCTCCTGGCCGGCTCCTCAGGCGCGCAGTTCCCACGGAGCTCCCTCCCTCCTCCAATCTCCCGCGCTGATTGAATCAGGGCTACGGAGACATAGTCTCCAGAGCAGGACTTCGGCGGCGGCCATCTTCCCGTAGCCCTGCCCTACTCTGCTCTGCCAGCCCCGCGGGGCTGCGGGAAAACAGTGACGTCACGCCGACGTCACTGAGCCGCCGAGGCCCCTACGATCTTGAGGCCCCAAGCGACCGCTTGGTTCGCTTTATGCCTCGCGGCGCCCCTGTACACTATGGGACATTGCAGCAATCCGGCAGCTTGATTAGCCGCCGGATCGCCTCTTCCGTGTGCCCGCCGCGTCCCCGCTCGCTGCTCATGCGCCGCATTCGATTCCCCGCTCGTGCCCGCTCGTCCCCACCCGCCGGCGCCGCTTATCTTCCGCTCGATTCCCTGCCATTGTCCCCTCGCGGGGATTGAGCAGGGAATCGGCGGTGCGGAGATCCGTCCTGTCGGATCTTATCAATCGAGCCGCATCAGCTACTCATGTAGATGCGGCTTTAGGAAAGGTTGCAAAAAGCTATTATTTGACAATGGATGTTACATATATTTATATGCACATAGGCTATCACCTAAGGGCAATACGCCCTAACCTTGTCTCAGCTATGGACATTAAAGGCAACCATCCACAATTCAACCTTATACATTCACATAAATATATCTATCTACCAATATTGCACAAAAGGGCAAATGGACATGGATCACATACTAAAAAACCATAAGGGTATAAAGGATACCACTTAATACTCCATGCTCCTAATTTCCCCAATGTGCAAGTGGTAGCAGTGGTCAACAGCCACTTACAAATGTGTCCCCCGCCCCCCTATGCCCCCCCCCCCTCAATCACAACACCATGCCCCAAAACACATACAATAACTCCTTGACTAAAGGGTCGTCACCCTGATTCTAAAAAAAACCAATACAAGATGGGTGGTACTCAGAAAAATTCAGAAAAAATTGTATATAATTGTATATGAACAGCAATCCAGCAAGCAGTCCTGTATCGTGTGCTGTGTTGTACGGCCCTGCAGCTTGCCCTTAAAGCTGCAGTGGCCATTTTAGCAAAAAATTGCCTGGTCTTTAGGGGGGTTTACCACTGTGGTCCTCAAGTGGTTAAACCAAAGTTGGTTATAATTTATAAAAAATGGCAGATCTCTCAGACTTTCAAAGAAGCCAAATTGTTGGTGCTCATATGGCAGGCGCTACTGTAACAGAAACTGCCCGAATGCTTGGCATTTGAAGAGGTACTGTCTCAAAAGTAATGACTGCCTTTGAAAGAGAAGGAAAAACGTCCTCAGCAAAGCACAGTTGGGGCCGAAAGTTGAAGTTGTCTGAGAGAGACCGCCAGACTCGCTAGAAAAGCTTTGCAAGACCACGGCGCCTAAAATCACTGCAGAGCTGAATGAATAACTACAGAACCCAGTTTCCACAAAAACTGTTCATCGGGAGCTGCACAAATCTGGATTCCATGGAAGAAATGCAATTAGAAAACCTCTGCTCTCAAAGACAAATGTTTCAAAGCGTTTAAAGTGGTGTAGAAACCACCAGAATTGGTCCCTCGAGCAGTGGAAAAATGTGATTTTCTCTGACGAATCAACGTTTACCTTATTTCCGACCTCCGGCCAAGTGTACGTTTGGAGACAGCTGAAAGAAGCATTTCATTCAGACTGCCTTCTCCCAACCGTAAAACATGGCGGGGGTTCTGTGATGATCTGGAGTGCTATTTCTTGGAAATCTTCTGGGCCAATGATTTCCCTTCATGGAAGAATTAACAGCCGAGACTATTTAGGAATTTGGGGCGACCAAGTTCATCCTATGGTTCAAGAACTGTTTCCGGAGGGGGATGCCATCTTTCAAGATAATAATGCCCCAATCCATACAGCTAGAATTGTTAAAGAATGGCATGAGGAACATTCTAATGAAGTTGAGCATCTCATCTGGCCACCACAATCCCTAGACCTCAACATTATTGAGCATTTATGGTCGTTATTAGAGATTTAAGTAAGAAGTCGATTTCTGCCGCCATCGTCTCTAAAAGAACCGAAGAATGGGCTAAAATTCCTTTGGAAACAATTCACACTTTGTATAAATCACTACCTGTGGGCCCCGAAGCAAGTTTTACAATGGGGCCCCCCAAGAACTCTATACATAACAATTGATACGGCACACCAAAACCTGCCAATGGCAAGTTAATGATTACCACTATTCAAAGTATCTATAGAAGTGATTATTATGAACACAGACAGGACCAATAGAGAGCTAATACTGTGGTTGAGGGAGGGTCCTTTGGGGCCCCTCTGGCCCAAGGGCCCCGATGCGGTCGCAACCTCTGCAACCCCTATTGCTACGCCCCTGCCTACACCATATTAAAATATATTTTGATGATTTTCAAGGTGTTTCCATTATGATGTCCAACCCCTGTATGTACTATCATTCAGTGCACAAAACTTTTATGTGCATCATGTAAATCACATAACACATGCTACACAAGCAACACATGAGTTGTGTGTATGACACAAGTTAGACAAAATGCGTAACATACATTACATAGTTTGCATAGCACTAGGTAAAATTTACATGCGCTGTCTGTGCGCATACATTTTGCTAAATGTGAGTGAATTGTGCTAATGTGACAATACAGCCAAAGTCAGTGGACTTTCAGTACGTGCAAAAAATTAGCAAGTAGACAAGACACAGAACATTTGTATCATGCTTTTCTCCTGGCAGACTCAAAGCGCTAGAGCAGCAGCCACTAGGGCAAGCTCTATAGGCAGTAGCAGTGTTAGGGAGACTTGCCTAAGGTCTCCCCACTGAATAGGTGCTGGCTTACTGAACAGGAAGTGCCAAGATTCGAACCATGGTCTCCTGTGTCAGAGACAAGAAGCAGACAAGATACAACATTTATACCGCACTTCTCTCCTGGCGGACTCAAACCAGTGCTGCAGCCACTAGGGTGCGCTTTATAGGCAGTAGCAGTATAAGGGCCCATTCACACATGAAATAGGCAAAATGGTAGTGCTCAGTGCTACCGTTTTGTGCAGGTGATTTTACCGCGATTAGTGCGGTAAAATCACTGTACACTCCCGCGATTCCCGACGATCGCGATCAGCGCTTTTATAAGTACTGTGCCATGATTGTGGCAAAATGCTGCAGGCAACACGATTCGCGATTGCCATTAATTGCAAAACGCCCGCAATCGCAGCAGTGAGATTATTGCCATTATGTTTCTATTGCTAGCACTTTGGCGATTAGCAGGAATCACCTGCTAATCGTCCTGGTGAAAACGGGCCCTTAGGGAATCTTTCCCAAGGTCTCCTCACCGACTAGGTGCTGGCTTACTGAACAGGAAGAGCCAAGATTGTGTCAAAGGTAGAGCCCTTAACCACTTGAGGACCCACCCTTTACCCCCCCTTAAGGACCAGCGTTATTTTTTGTGATCTGTGCTGGGTGGGCTCTGCAGCCCCCAGCACAGATCAGGTTTCATGCAGAGCGATCAGATCGCCCCCCTTTTTTCCCCCCTATGGGGATGGTGTGCAAGGGGGGTCTGATCGCTCTGGTGGGCAGGCTAGTTGCGGGGGGGGGGGCACCTCAAAGCCCCCCTCCGCGGCGAAATTCCCCCCTCCCTCTCTTACCTGCTCATCCCCGGTGATCGGGGCTGCACAGGACGCTATCCGTCCTGTGCAGCCAGTGACAGGACGTCCCCTGTCACATGGCGGCGATCCCCGGCCGCTGATTGGCCGGGGATCGCCGATCTGCCTTACGGCGCTGCTGCGGAGCAGCGCCGTACAATGTAAACAAAGCGGATTATTTCTGCTTGTGTTTACATTTAGCCTGCGAGCCGCCATAGGCGGCCCGCAGGCTATTCACGGAGCCCCCGCCGTGAATTGACAGGAAGCAGCCACTCGCGCGAGCGGCTGCTTCCTGATTAATCAGCCTGCAGCTGGCGACGCAGTACTGCGTCGCTGGTCCTGCAGCTGCCACTTTGCCGACGCACGGTATAAGCGTGCGGTGGGCAAGTGGTTAACCAGTACCCTATCCACCAACCTCACTCAGTTCTGACAGACATAAAACATATCGTTTATGTGGCTTTCAAATATATGAATAGATGAACTGCATACATTATAATTACAATGTCTCTGCCATCATGAAGCTTTTTGGATTAAGTTTACCTTTCGTTTTTAATTCACAAAGTAACTGCCATAATCAGGTTGTGGCTTCTGTATTGCAGATGTCAATTTTTCATTATTGTTGTTCCTACAATATCGCTCACATTGATCTACAGGCACTTGTACTTACACTTGTTCATTAACTTTTCAAATAACTTGCAGGCTTACAGAATGAGTCGATTTAACTGAATCAATACAACTGAGGCACAGAACCGGATACTTAGAGTATTGTGCACATTTTTCTGTAAGAATTAACCAAACTCATCAGTTCATTCTTGATGGGGCATCCCACCATTTAAAGCCACACTCCAGGCATTAATGATTTTCTATTCTTATATATGTGATGGTTCTCAATGATTCAGCTTACGGTATATCCAAAGATGAAAAGCAGGTGCCCTCAATTGACACCTTTACATGTACTAGATCAGTGTTTCTTCTCAATGTTATTCCAGCATGTACCCCTTTATTAATGACCCCTGTTTTTGAGTAACATCATCTCAAGTACCCCTTGAGACATACATATTGATTAGGAGTACTGCACTATTGTGTATAAATGCTATTCAAACATTCATAGATGCTTTTAATTATAAAGACTTAATTATATATGGTTTATCATTTTCATCATAATTTTAGCAATCTCAGAACTTAAGACAATTGATTGACTATGACAAGCTCAAGTACCCCTTGAGGCCTACTAAAGTACTCCCTGGTATACGCGTACCATGTGTTAAGAACCTAGGTTCTAGATGACATTTCATCACTCTTATAGAGCATCTTAATCAGTTCTGGTTAAAGGAAATACCCAGATGCTGATAAGTACAGGTAATCCACATACTTCTGCAAACAGTCTAATTGGAACTCATTGTGCTGATGCTAATTGTAGACATGTCTGGCTGTATTGTCTTCAAACCTATACTTATCCGGGTATCTCCTTCACTCATTTAACCACTTGAGGACCTAGGGCTTTCTACCCCTTAACCACTTGCCGACCGCGCACTCATACCGCGCGTCGGCAAAGAGGCAGCTGCAGGACCAGCGACGCAGTATTGCGTCGCCAGCTGCAGGCTGATTAATCAGGAAGCAGCCGCTCGTGCGAGCGGCTGCTTCCTGTCAATTCACGGCGGGGGGCTCCGTGAATAGCCTGCGGGCCGCCGATGGCGGCTCGCAGGCTAAATGTAAACACAAGCGGAAATAATCCGCTTTGTTTACATTTGTACGGCGCTGCTGCGCAGCAGCGCCGTAAGGCAGATCGGTGATCCCCGGCCAATCAGCGGCCGGGGATCGCCGCCATGTGACAGGGGACGTCCCGTCACTGGCTGCACAGGACGGATAGCGTCCTGTGCAGCCCGGATCTCCAAGGGGGGGCCAGGTAGGAGAGGGAGGGGGAGGATTTCGCCGCGGAGGGGGGCTTTGAGGTGCCCCCCCCCGCAACACCCGGCAGGCAGGAGCGATCAGACCCCCCCAGCACATCATCCCCCTAGTGGGGAAAAAAGGGGGGCGATCTGGTCGCTCTGCCTGCACGCTGATCTGTGCTGGGGGCTGCAGAGCCCACCCAGCACAGATCAGCTACAACAGCGCTGGTCCTTAAGGGGGGGTAAAGGGTGGGTCCTCAAGTGGTTAAGGACCGGCCACTTTTTTTTCATTCAGACCACTGCAGCTTTCACGGTTTATTGCTCGCTCATACAACCTACCACCTAAATGAATTTTGGCTCCTTTTCTTGTCACTAATAAAGCTTTCTTTTGGTGCTATTTGATTGCTCCTGCGATTTTTACTTTTTATTATATTCATCAAAAAAGACATGAATTTTGGCAAAAAAAAGATTTTTTTAACTTTCTGTGCTGACATTTTTCAAATAAAGTAAAATTTCTGTATACATGCAGCGCAAAAATGTGGACAAACATGTTTTTGATAAAAAAAAACCCATTTAGTGTATATTTATTGGTTTGGGTAAAAGTTATAGCGTTTACAAACTATGGTGCAAAAAGTGAATTTTCTCATTTTCAAGCATCTATGACTTTTCTGACCCCCTGTCATGTTTCATGAGGGGCTAGAATTCCAGGATAGTATAAATACCCCCCAAATTACCCCATTTTGGAAAGAAGACATCCCAAAGTATTCACTGAGAGGCATAGTGAGTTCATAGAAGATATTATTTTTTGTCACAAGTAAGCGGAAAATGACACTTTGTGAGAAAAAAAAAAAAAAAAGTTTCCATTTCTTCTAACTTGCGACAAAAAAAAATGAAATCTGCCACGGACTCACCATGCCCCTATCTGAATACCTTGAAGGGTCTACTATCCAAAATGGGGTCATTTGTGGGGTGTGTCTACTGTCCTGACATTTTGGGGGGTGCTAAATTGTACTTTGGGGGGTGCTCATTGGACTTTGGCTCATTGGACTTTGGACCCCTTAGCGCAGTTAGGCTGCAAAAAAGTGCCACACATGTGGTATTGCCGTACTCAGGAGAAGTAGTATAATGTGTTTTGGGGTGTATTTTTACACATACCCATGCTGGGTGGGAGAAATATCTCTGTAAATGACAATTTGTTAATTTTTTTTACACACAATTGTCCATTTACAGAGATCTTTCTCCCACTCAGCATGGGTATGTGTAAAAATACACCACAAAACACATTATACTACTTCTCCTGAGTACGCCGATACCACATGTGTGGCACTTTTTTGCACCCTAACTGCGCTAAAGGGCCCAAAGTCCAATGAGTACCTTTAGGATTTCACAGGTCATTTTGAGAAATTTCGTTTCAAGACTACTCCTCACGGTTTAGGGCCCCTAAAATGCCAGGGCAGTATAGGAACCCCACAAATGACCCCATTTTAGAAAGAAGACACCCCAAGGTATTCCATTAGGAGTATGGTGAGTTCATAGGAGATTTTATTTTTTGTCAAAAGTTAGCGGAAAATGACACTTTGTGAAAAAACACAATTAAAATCAATTTCCGCTAACTTGTGACAAAAAATAAAATCTTCTATGAACTCGCCATACTACTAACGGAATACCTTTGGGTGTCTTCTTTCTAAAATGGGGTCATTTGTGGGGTTCCTATACTGCCCTGGCATTTTAGGGGCCTTAAACCGTGAGGAGTAGTCTTGAAACTAAATTTCTCAAAATGACCTGTGAAATCCTAAAGGTACTCATTGGACTTTGGGCCCTTTAGCGCAGTTAGGGTGCAAATAAGTGCCACACATGTGGTATCGCCATACTCGGGAGAAGTAGTACAATGTGTTTTGGGGTGTATTTTTACACATACCCATGCTGGGGGGGAGAAATACCTCTGTAAATGGACAATTGTGTGTAAAAAAATCAAAAGATTGTCATTTACAGAGGTATTTCTCCCACCCAGCATGGGTATGTGTAAAAATACACCCCAAAACACATTATACTACTTCTCCCGAGTACGGCGATACCACATGTGTGGCACTTTTTTGCACCCTAACTGCACTAAGGGGCCCAAAGTCCAATGAGTACCTTTAGGATTTCACAGGTCATTTTTGTTTCAAGACTACTCCTCGCGGTTTAGGGCCCCTAAAATGCCAGGGCAGTATAGGAACCCCACTAATGACCCCATTTTAGAAAGAAGACACCCCAAGGTATTCCGTTAGGAGTATGGTGAGTTCATAGAAGTTTTTATTTTTTTGTCACAAGTTAGCGGAAATTGATTTTAATTGTTTTTTTTCACAAAGTGTCATTTTCCGCTAACTTGTGACAAAAAATAAAATCTTCTATGAACTCACCATACTCCGTACGGAATACCTTTGGGTGTCTTCTTTCTAGAATGGGGTCATTTGTGGGGTTCCTATACTGCCCTGGCATTTTAGGGGCCCTAAACCGTGAGGAGTAGTCTTGAAACCAAATGTCGCAAAATGACCTGTGAAATCCTAAAGGTACTCATTGGACTTTGGGCCCCTTAGCGTACTTAGGGTGTAAAAAAGTGCCACACATGTGGTACCGCCGTACTCAGGAGAAGTAGTATAATGCGTTTTGGGGTGTATTTTTACACATACCCATGCTAAGTGGGAGAAATATCTCTGTAAATGACAATTGTTTGATTTTTTTACACACAATTGTCCATTTACATAGAAATTTCTCCCACCCAGCATGGGTATGTGTAAAAATACACCCCAAAACACATTATACTACTTTTCCTGAGTACGGCGGTACCACATGTGTGACACTTTTTTGCAGCCTAGGTGCGCTAAGGGGCCCAACGTCCTATTCACAGGTCATTTTGAGGCATTTGTTTTCTAGACTACTCCTCGCGGTTTAGGGCCCCTAAAATGCCAGGGCAGTATAGGAACCCCACAAGTGACCCCATTTTAGAAAGAAGACACCCCAAGGTATTCCGTTAGGTGTATGGCGAGTTCATAGAAGATTTTATTTTTTGTCACAAGTTAGTGAAAAATGACACTTTGTGAAAAAAACCCAATAAAAATCAATTTCCGCTAACTTTTGACAAAAACTAAAATCTTCTATGAACTCGTCATACACCTAACAGAATACCTTGGGGTGTCTTTTTTTCTAAAATGGGGTCACTTGTGGGGTTCCTATACCACCCTGGCATTTTACAGGCCCAAAACCGTGAGTAGTCTGGAAACCAAATGTCTCAAAATGACTGTTCAGGGGTATAAGCATCTGCAAATTTTGATGACAGGTGGTCTATGAGGGGGCGAATTTTGTGGAACCGGTCATAAGCAGGGTGGCCTTTTAGATGACAGGTTGTATTGGGCCTGATCTGATGGATAGGAGTGCTAGGGGGGTTACAGGAGGTGATTTATGGGTGTCTCAGGGGGTGGTTAGAGGGGAAAATAGATGCAATCAATGCACTGGGGAGGTGATCGGAAGGGGGTCTGAGTGGGATCTGAGGGTTTGGCCGAGTGATCAGGAGCCCACACGGGGCAAATTGGGGCCTGATCTGATGGGTAGGTGTGCTAGGGGGTG
Organism: Hyperolius riggenbachi; assembly: GCF_040937935.1. Lineage (NCBI taxonomy): Eukaryota > Metazoa > Chordata > Amphibia > Anura > Hyperoliidae > Hyperolius > Hyperolius riggenbachi. The sequence continues at coordinate 152,691,053 of NC_090653.1, read as the reverse complement.
ACAGGAGGTGATTGATGGGTGTCTCAAGGTGTGATTAGAGGGGGGAATAGATGCAAGCAATGCACTGGCGAGGTGATCAGGGCTGGGGTCTGAGGGCATTCTGAGGGTGTGGGCGGGTGATTGAGTGCCCTAGGGGCAGATAGGGGTCTAATCTGATAGGTAGCAGTGACAGGGGGTGATTGATGGGTAATTAGTGGGTGTTTAGGGTAGAGAACAGATGTAAACACTGCACTTGGGAGGTGATCGGACGTCAGATCTGCGGGCGATCTATTGGTGTGGGTGATCAGATTGCCCGCAAGGGGCAGGTTAGGGGCTGATTGATGGGTGGCAGTGACAGCGGGTGATTGATGGGTGGCAGTGACAGGGGGTGATTGATGGGTGGCAGTGACAGGGGGTGATTGATGGGTGATTGATAGGTGATTGACAGGTAATCAGTGGGTTATTACAGGGGAGAACAGATGTAAATATTGCACTGGCGAATTGATAAGGGGGGGTCTGAGGGCAATCTGAGCGTGTAGACGGGCAATTGGGTGCCCGCAAGGGGCAGATTAGGGTCTGATCTGATGGGTAACAGTGACAGGTGGTGATAGGGGGTGATTGATGGGTGATTGATGGGTAATTAGTGGGTGTTTAGAGGAGAGAATAGATGGAAACACTGCGCTTGGGTGGTGATCTGATGTCGGATCTGCGGGCGATCTATTGGTGTGGGTGGGTGATCAGTTTGCCCGCAAGGAGCAGGTTAGGGGCTGATTGTTGGGTCACAGTGACAGGGGGTGATTGATGGGTGATAGGTGATTGGCAGGTGATTGACAGGTGATCAGTGGGTTATTACAGGGAAGGACAGATGTAATTAATGCACTGGCGAATTGATAAGGGGGGGGTCTGAGGGCAATCTGAGCGTGTGGGCGGGTGATTGGGTGCCCGCAAGGGGCAGATTAGGGTCTGATCTGATAGGTAACAGTGACAGGTGGTGATAGGGGGTGATTGATGGGTAATTAGTGGGTGTTTAGAGAAGATAACAGATGTAAACAATACATTTGGGAGGTAATCTGACGGCGGGTTTGCGGGCGATCTAATGGTGTGGGTGGGTGATCAGATTGCCCGCAAGGGGCAGGTTAGGGGCTGATTGATGGGTGGCAGTGACAGGGGGTGATTGATGGGTGATAGGTGATTGGCAGGTGATTGACAGGTGATCAGTGGGTTATTACAGGGAAGAACAGATGTAATTAATGCACTGGTGAATTGATAAGGGGGGGTCAGAGGGCAATCTGAGCGTGTGGGCGGGTGATTGGGTGCCCGCAAGGGGCAGATTAGGGTCTGATCTGATAGGTAAAAGTGACAGGTGGTGATAGGGGGTGATTGATGGGTAATTAGTGGGTGTTTAGAGGAGAGAATAGATGTAAACAATGGATTTGGGAGGTGATCTGATGTCGGATCTGCGGGCGATCTATTGGTGTGGGGGGGTGATCAGATTGCCCGCAAGGGGCAGGTTAGGGGCTGATTGATGGGTGGCAGTGACAGGGGGTGATTGACGGGTGATTGACGGGTGATTGACAGGTGATTGACAGGTGATTGACAGGTGATCAGGGGGGATAGATGCATACAGTACATGGAGGGGGGGGGGGTCTGGGGGGGGGGGGGTCTGGGGAGAATCTGAGGGGTGGGGGGGTGATCAGGAGGGAGCAGGGGGCAGGGGGGGATAACAAAAAAAATTGCGTTGACAGATAGTGACAGGGAGTGATTGATGGGTGATTAGGGGGGTGATTGGGTGCAAACAGGGGTCTGGGGGGTGGGCAGGGGGGGGTCTGATGGGTGCTGTGGGCGATCTGGGGCAGGGGGGGGGGAAATCAGTGTGCTTGGTGCAGACTAGGGTGGCTGCAGCCTGCCCTGGTGGTCCCTCGGACACTGGGACCACCAGGGCAGGAGGCAGCCTGTATAATACACTTTGTAAACATTACAAAGTGTATTATACACTTTGTATGCGGCGATCGTCGGGTTAACATCCCGCCGGCGCTTCCGTATGGCCGGCGGGATGTTGCGGCGGGTGAGCGGCGCCAGGCGGAGGCGGAGGATCGCGTCACGGATGACGCGATCGCTCCGCCCATGCCCATACAAGGACCGCCGCATTTTGTCAATACGGCGGTCCTTGCGGCGTCCACTTCCCGGCCGCCAATTGTATATACGGCGGTCGGGAAGTGGTTAAACAAAGGGAAGGGTGTGTGTACAAGAGGGAAATTGGATGATCCTGGTGGTTGAGATTCCAACCACCAAGGTTCTGTAATGAGAGAGACCAGGAACTCGATGGTGCAGTATCGTTAGGTAAAATTGGTACGAGTAGGATAGTAAGATATATTCACAAGCAGGGGCGTAGGAATAGACCCTGCAGCCCCTGCAGTTGCAGGGGGGCCCCTAGCAAGTCAGGGGCCCGGAGGAGGAAAGGCTGTCACCACCGGCGTACCTACCGGGGATGCGACTCTCTCAGCCGCAGGGGGGCCCTGCCGCCCGGGGCTGCTCTGGGGCCCGCTCACTGTGCGTGGGGGGAGCGCTGCTCTGGACCCCCCAGCAAGGTGCTCAACTGGCCGCAGCGTCTAATAGACGCTGCGCCAGTTCATTCCCCGTAGCTCCGCAGCCTGCATAGTCTCCGGCAGGCAGAGCAGGGCTACGGCAAGATGGCCGCCGAAGAAGCCCTACACTGGAGACTATTTGTGTCTCTAGTACAGGGCTTCGGCAGCCATCTTGCCGTAGCCCTGCACTCTGCCTGTCAGCGCGGGAGATGTGCTGCAGGAGGACTCGGGGAGCTGCGAGCCAGATGCCGGGAGGAGAAGACTTCTGTCAGGTAAGTGAATTGTTTTTTTTTCACAGGTGCATTTTTTTTTCTAGTGTCTGCTGCCCACATTGTGATTTTCAGGTGTCTGCTGCCCACATTACGATTTTCAGGTGTCTGCTGCCCACATTACGATTTTCTGGTCACTGCTGCCCACATTGCGATTTTCTGGTGTCTGCTGCCCACATTATGATTTTCTGGTGTCTGCTGCCCACATTATGATTTTCTGGTGTCTGCTGCCCACATTACGATTTTCAGGTGTCTGCTGCCCACATTGCGATTTTCTGATCACTGCTGCCCACATTACGATTTTCAGGTGTCTGCTGCCCACATTACGATTTTCAGGTGTCTGCTGCCCACATTACGATTTTCAGGTGTCTGCTGCCCACATTACGATTTTCAGGTGTCTGCTGCCCACATTACGATTTTCAGGTGTCTGCTGCCCACATTACGATTTTCTGGTGTCTGCTGCCCACATTGCGATTTTCTGGTGTCTGCTGCCCACATTACGATTTTCAGGTGTCTGCTGCCCACATTGCGATTTTCAGGTGTCTGCTGCCCACATTACGATTTTCTGGTCACTGCTGCCCACATTGCGATTTTCTGGTCACTGCTGCCCACATTGCAATTTTCAGGTGTCTGCTGCCCTCATTACGATTTTCAGGTGTCTGCTGCCCACATTACGATTTTCAGGTGTCTGCTGCCCACATTACGATTTTCAGGTGTCTGCTGCCCACATTACGATTTTCAGGTGTCTGCTGCCCACATTGCGATTTTCAGGTGTCTGCTGCCCACATTGCGATTTTCTGGTGTCTGCTGCCCACATTACGATTTTCTGGTGTATGCTGCCCACATTAGGATTTTCTGGTGACTGCTGCCCACATTGCGATTTTCTGGTGACTGCTGCCCACATTGCGATTTTCTGGTGACTGCTGCCCACATAAGGATTTTCTGGTGACTGCTGCCCACATTAGGATTTTCTGGTGTCTGCTGCCCACATTACGACATTCTGGTGACTGACTGCTGCCCACATTAGGATTTTCTGGTGACTGCTGCCCACATTACGATATTCTGGTGACTGCTGCCCACATTAGGATTTTCTGGTGACTGATGCCCACATTGCAATTTTCTGGTGACTGCTGCCCACATGGCGATTTTCTGGTGACTGCTGCCCACATTGCGATTTTCTGGCCCACATTACGATTTTCTGGTGAACACTGCCCACGTTACGATTGTCTGGTGAATGCTGTCCACGTTACGATTTTCTGGTGAACCCTGCCCACATTACGATTTTCTGGCCCACATTACGATTTTCTGGTGAACACTGCCCAAGTTACGATTGTCTGGTGAATGCTGTCCATGTTACAATTTTCTGGTGAACTCTGCCCACATTACGATTTTCTGTCCCACATTACGATATTCTGGTGAATGCTGCTCACATTACGATTGTCTGGTGAATGCTGCCCACGTTACAATTTTCTGGTGAATGCTGCTCACGTTACTATTTTCTGGTGACTGGTGCTGCCCACTTTACAATTAATTTACAGTGAAACGCTGCCCCATTACGATTATTTGGCACCTATGGGGGGGGGGGGGGGGGGCCATCCAAATATTCGCAGGGGGGCCCAGTGATTTCTAGTTACGCCCCTGTTCACAAGGGTGGGTTGCACTCCTGCAACCACCGACAGAGCCTACGGGAAATGAACCATTCTCGTTCGGTATCCCAGATCCGATTGGCAGGTGCTGGTCGGTAGCTCTCCTTAGGTACTTGTCCACATGGTGTACCATATACTACCCCAAAGAGTTGGACTACAACTGAGAGAACTTGTTGGAGGCGCCCAGAATTAAAACATCTTAAATCATAAGGTATAGGAGTGATTAGGTCTTACCTCCATAAATGGACAAACCATTGGGTAAAAGTTGTAATGATGCACAAAAAAAGACAATGCATTTCACGGGTACTGGCCCATTTCCTCAGGTCAATAACAAAGTGGCTAAGTCTGTAGTAGTCACAGCTGTGGGTGCCTCTTTTGCTAAAAAAATTGGGCATACCATATTTACATGCTTCCGATCCATCACTGACTCCTCTCACCGCTCTCTCCTCCGGTTGCATCCTGTCACCATGGTTACCCCAAATCTCATATAGACATGTAAGTTTTGTTGGGGGGGGCCTCTATGTGGCTAACTTATACTAGGGGCACCCATGCTTAACTACCTTTACTGGGGGCACCCATGCTTGGCTACCTATACTGGAGACTCCCATACCTGGCTACCTATACTGGAGGGCACCCATGCTTGGCTACCTATACTGGAGACACCCATGCTTGGCTACCTATACTGGAGACACCCATGCCTGGCTACCTATACTGGGGGCACCCATGTCTGGCTACCTATTCTGATGACACCTTTGCTTGGCTACCTATACTGGGGGAACCTACTCTTGGCTACTTATACTGGGGGCACCTATGACTGGCTACCTATACTAGGGCATCTAAGCCCTATGGGGGGAACCTGTGCCTAGCTAGCTATATGCGGTGCACCTATGCTTAGCTATTCTATACTGGGGGCACTTATACTTTGCTAACCTATACTGGAAGCACATATGCCTATATACCTATACTGACGCACCTATACCTGGCTAGCTATACTGGGGGCAACTGTACTTGGCTAACTTATACTGGGGGTATCTAAGCCTGGCTACCTATATTGGCAGCACCTAGCCTGGCTACCCTATGCTTGGCTAACCTATACTGCCTGGCTCCCTATATTGGAGGCACCTATACCTGGCTACCTATATTGGGGGCACCTATACCTGGCAATTTTTTTTTTTATAATAAATGTTTATTTCAGAGTAGAGATACATACAGGTCAATGTTCATATAACATTAAGGTTGCCAATTTACCATACAGCTTAGTATAATATTATCTTATACCTCAAATAGTGGTGATATAGTTATAGGCATGTCCATCCTGTTAGAGGGTCACATATAGTCCGGAAAAAAAATGAAATAATTAAATACATTTCCTCTTGTACTTTTCCTTACTTGTTCTGAGGCGCAAGGAAAGAGAGTCTCAGTCCACTACTCCCAAAATTGGGGTTGGACTGGATCTCAATTTGCCCCCCAGTGATCGGAGAATGGTAGGAACAGTGGTCATTAACCTACCTACCACACTGATAAACATATACTTCTCTTCAGTTAGTCGTAAGATTAGTTCAAGAGTTATGATGTATTATAGATTGTTTTTATTAGTAGAACTAAACCACCAATATGCGCATTATTAGGTTCAACACTTCAATAGTTAGTTCTACTGTCTAAACTGGTAACCAATTAAAAGTGAGATCTCTCCTCTGAGATTTTAACATTGAAACTTGGAAGCTGTGTATCTCTCTATTCATCTATATCGTCTTATTGGCTTACTACAACTCTATTCTACAACTACAGCCATGTCCACTCAGGTGTAATTGGCCTATATAATGTATCTTCATTCAGATGATATTGGGCGGAGTCTTTCTGGGATGCTTCTTATCACCATGTGGAGATATTCTAGCTCGAATATACTTTTCCATAGTTAGATTATTCTTGAAAGTACAAAGTATTAAATGGAAGGGGATAGGATCTGACGTCTTCCAGTTGCTCACAATTATATGTCGGGTAGCTAATATGATATGGCATATTGGTAGTTTAACTGATTGGTCAATTGTATCTAGGCCGATGGATAACACTGCTAAAGATTGAGACAAACAAAAAGTGTTGATGAAATGTTGTTGGATATATGCTTCCGTTTGTATCCACAAAGCTTGTACCACCGGGCATTCCCATATCATATGTATTAATGTGCCAATCGAGGTGGAGCAATGCCAACATTGTGGGGAAGAATTAGTGTTAAACAGGGCTAACTTCCTAGGTGTTAAATACCATTTAGAGAGAATCTTAAACCAACATTCCCAGTGGGAGGTACATTTAGATAATTGTAAGAGACTTCTATTAGTTGATAATATTTGAGGTATAGTGATTTGTGTATGCAAATCATATGACCACGTTTGTACATATTTAGTCAACGGAGATATCTGATGTCTATTCAATACCCCATACCATAAGGATATTGTTCCTTTCTGAGGAATTGTGGTGTTTAACATAGTAAGTATTTTATCATTAATTTCTGGGAGAGGTATTTTTTTGTTTTTTAGGAAATCCAGAATTCTGTGGCAAGTAAAAAGGGTACTGAGTGTTAATTGGAATTCTTGGTGTACATCTCTAATCTTTTTGATTTTGTTATGCTCATATAAGTCATTAATGAGGGTTATCCCAGCTAAAATCAGAGGTTCTACATTTAAGTCATTCATGAGTAATTGCAATGTGGACAGTGGTATTCTCGGAGTGATGGACTGTGTATTAGGAGGAGGGTGTTTTAGGAAATATTCCCATGCTAATAGGGTAGCTTGGATGGATGGTATACCTGGCTATTTTAAATGTTGGTAGATCTCTTGAGCTCTGGAATTTTTAAAGTAGCTCTCGAGTCAAAAAAGTGTGGGCACCCCTGCAGTAGGGGAAAGGAGTGGCCTTGTTTTTAAACTGTGATGCTGTCTGCACATGTAACGTTTACTGGGTATAGTGAATATAGCCCTATGTGAGGCGCAACATACTGCATAGCATTGTACTGTATATGGTATGAAGAAGCACTTAGTGATATGGCACATGACAAATCCTACCATTATAGAGGAACTGCTATTCATTAAAGTAAATGTTGATTGTAGCTATGTGCAGATTTTTGCTATACTGCATGTAGGAGAGCCAAGGGCATGCCACAACCCCCAGCATTATTAACATACAAATATAAAACATCTTGACAAACAATTATGTATAAATATATAAATTTATTTACTTTATTTTGGTTAAGATAATACATAAAATACATTTTCACGACTACATATGAAAGCTTACAGTATTTCAGTGCATACATTCCTTAGCCTGGTGTTTGTGGTCAAATCCCAGTGGATCCACAACCCTTCATCACAAGAGATTGACATACAGCCCACAGTGATTTAAACATTGCTCTTGAGTGTCCGTATAGATGTACAAATAATATATGCAATGCACACAGGATCATTTCACTTAAAAGGTCCTTCGCTGGACGCATGTGTCAACAACACATTATAATAGTTATACAGCATAAAAACTTACATATAATTATGTCAACTATATATCTCAAGCCAAATGCCTGGTATTTTTCACTTTAGTAGTTATTCCTGCAAGATTAGGTAGTTTTTCTCTATCAGTTTTGCAGTTACAGCAGCAACACTTGTGACATCACAGGGCAGCGTGTGACTGTCGGTTTACTGTATATATATATATATATATATATATATATATATATATATATATATATATATCTGTGCAGAAAATCCTTTGTGTGGCAGATCCACTGCAAGTCTTCCACATTTTGGTTGTCTGATAGATTTTATGGAGGTATAAATGAAGAATGTAACTGAGGGAGAGACACCAGGAATTAACATACAGCCGGTTACCAGTTGTGGCAGCAGGTCTGGTATATGGGGAAAATATTCTGGTCAAGGCATTAAGTGGCATTCTAGCTTCCTCAAACAAAACTAAGAAACAATCATTTTCTATGGATTTATGCTTTAATAATCGGCTGAAATTCTACTAAAGCTTCATAGAAAAAGTGAGAATCATCAATAACCCAACTGAACACAATGAAAGAACACAAGGAGCGATATTCTTATACAGTACAGTCCCTGTTATCCGCAACTCAACTAACTAGCAGTCTCAACCAACCTGCACAAATTGCCAGCAGTTCTCACAGTGGTAAAGGCCAACTTTTTAGGCTGTTTGTGACCTCTGCTGCGCTTAAAGACTGGGTTCCATGGTTCCTCCAAGGTTAATATACTTGCAAACTGTGTTTTAATATTTAACCTCTTGAGGACTGCAGTGTTAAACCCCCTAAAGACCAGGCCTTTTTTTTGCTGAAATGGCCACTGCAGCTTTAAGGTTAAGCTGCAGGGCCGCACAACACCGCACACGAGTGATCTCCTGCAAAACAGAGCCCCTGGACTTGACGCCGATTGGCGTTAGGTGGTCCTGGGGCTGCCGCCGCCGCCACGCCCATTGGTGTGGGGCGGTCGGCAGGTAGTTAATACAGCATTCATAGTATTTATATAGAGTGGGTATCATACTGTATTGGGCCTTTTGCACACTACATGCGATTCCGATTTTTTTTTTATACTATCCAATTTTTTATTCCGATTAAAAAAAGTACTGCACGCTGCTATGTTTTTTAATCGGAATAAAAAATTGTATCGTATAAAAAATTGGAATTGCATGTAGTGTGCAAGAGGCCTTAGCTAGGCCTATTAACATTGAGCCTCAAGCAACCAAGGTCACTTATCAGCTGATCCCCGTCGGTGCTGGATAATCCCTACTGTATAGGGAAACCAGTAGAGACCTGCGAACACCACTCTCTGTTTGCCTTACCTGGCTTATTATATATATTAGTTGTATGTGATTTCCTGTTGTACACTTGCTAAGGCACTAATGGTAATACAGCTGTCTGCATAATAACGGTGGTGAAATATGGCTTAGTTAATTCTCAGTTAAGCTCTGGTAAACAAGCTGTCCCTTTCTAATCCCAAGAAAACAGTCAGTTGCAAAACTCCCCGAGAAATGATGCAAAGCAGACCTACTACCAGTCAAGAATCTTCACTTCCGAAAGGCATTGTCATTTGTCGGTTTGTAGCCGTTTGTAATACCATAGGGAAAATGGGTGGGAAAGGATGCTTTGCATAGCTGCCACCTTACATCTTCTTAGGCTTCTATAGTGCTGGAACCAAGAAGCATTAAGACATTCAATCAAGTTAAAAGCAGCCTCCAGCTTTCTTAAAACAATGCTATGTAGGCCAGTCTCTAATGTAATATTCATACAATGGGCCTTGTTATAAAATTCTGCAATCATTTTTTATCTTTGTAATTGACAAATTAAAAAAATGCTTGCTACCTCTAGCAGAAATGAGCAGAGTAGAGGCTACATATCACCCATATCCTTCTGAGTACTGCATGCAGATAGCCATCTACAGCAATTGACCTCTTTACTGAACATCTACAGGTATGACACACGCGCACACACATGCCAACTTCCATTCTACTTTCATGAAATTCCTCCACATTTATAACCAATATCATTCTCAAAAGTACAGGAATGGATAGGAATCCACTGTAAAGTTTTTTGTTGAAGCCATCCTGACCAGGAACAGACTTTTTTCATTGTGCAAAACTGAAGTTTACATTTGTGTGTTTTTAATTGAAATTTGGTATTATGAAACAGGACAGGACGCTGAATTCCATTGGGTTATACCAGTTTGTATTACTTATGCTGTTCTGATTTTATTGCATGCTAAAGGATTCAATGTGTCCTCACTGGAACACACTGAATTTTGTGGCGTTTTTTAATGCAAATAGAGTGAGCATTGTGTTTCCATAGATGCAGTTCATAAATAATTGTGTCACTTGCTGTTGCTGCTGCTGCTGCTGTTAATACGGCCTGTGCATGTAAAGGACAGCAGAGCAGTTAGCATTAGCACATACCGAATATATGATGTGTCTATAGCTATCTAAGAAGCCACATTTGAAAATGTTCTTGATACTGCAGTTAATTTATTGTATAGACACAAAAGATAGAGCAGGACATGTATACAAATACTGTTTACTAACTGAATACTTTCTATAAAAGTGCATCAAATAAAGAAATTCCATAGCTCTTAACCACCTTTTCCATCAAAAGGAACATCATAGTGATAAACCGAGAAAGCTCAGTGGCACGTAACTGGAAACCATATGGAATCTGCATGTGAGGGTTGGCAAGACTCTGGAGGCAGAGGGGGGTGCATCGCATTGAGGAGCTCCAGTGCTGAAACCAGCTCATTGATGAGTTTCTGGAGCTGGAACACAACTGGAATCAGAATGGATGCAAGCTCAGGAGCCTAGAGGCACCTGTGGATCCCACAGAAGCTCAGGGCTTTTAAACTCCAAAGTCAGCCTTAGTTAATAGAAGCACTCCAGGGCATGGTCAACCCTTCTGTCATCTCATACAGTCTGTGAGGGAACCAACAGTGGGATTTACCCCATATTTTTGTTAAACCTCACCAATATATTTCCATTCATGTATTTCCATTCTCTAGTCTCTTATTTCTACTTTGGTTTACAATATAAGAGCACAAATGGTAAATATATAACTGCCTTAAAGAGAGCCCAAGGTGGGCTCATAAAATAAAAAAAAAAATCAATGCTCCTGATCCGGGGGGATGAGCGGATCAGGTAGCCGCCAAAACCACCACTCTTCGCCCCTCCTGTGGGCCGCACTGGCCATCTTTCACTTTCATGACCTCTGGGTCATGACGCTGAAAGGAGAGATTGATTCTCTCTTTCAGCATGTAGGGAGGTGGGGCCAGGGAGAGAGCTGCCCAATGGCAGCTCGGGAAACCCTGCAGGAACGCCCCTGGTGGGCATTTTAAACAGGGAATCTGAGATAGCAACAAATATTGCCACTAATCTTGGGGGGCTATAGCGTGGCGGTGGGGGGCCGGGAACGGCGGTGTGGGGACACAGAGGCATGTCATGAGGCAAAGAACATGCCTCTGTGTCCCATCTGCCCCCCAAGCACCTGGACTAGACTATCCCAAAGCTGTTCCTTCACAGTGGTTACTACAGACAAGTTTCAGCAACTTCAGTTGAAGTGTACCTGAAGTGACATGTGACATGATGAGACAAACCTATGCTTCAGGACTCTGTATATTGAAGAGAAAACTCCATGGCCCATATGGAATGAACTTTTTCACCTCTGTTTTCTCCTAGGTAATATTTCACAACTTGTAAATAAAATGCCTTTTAAACCACCAGCAAGCAAGAAAATTATCAAAATGATTTTAATAGCAACTTTTCACCCATTTTTGGCATTACAATTTCAAAGTGCTAAAAATTATTTCAAATACAAGATAAAAAAAAAGTATCTCCTAGGAGAAAGCTCAGGAAAAAAAAGTTAATTGCATATGAGCCATGAAGTTTTCTCTACAGTACGCAGAGTCCTGGAATGTAAGGCGTTATAATATGCAAATCTCATCTCACTAGAGGAAAACGAGGTTCCGGAAGTGCATCTTCTTCTGCCTCTGATGCTTTATTGTCACTCAATGGCCCATAGGCAATTCAATTTTCTCCAAAGTTTTCTCCTCGGTGATTTTTATACCTTGTTATAAAATGCCTTTTAAACCACCAGCAAGCAAGAAAATACTCAAAATAATTTTGACAGTACCTTTTCACCAACTTTTGGGTAGTTTTTCAGTTGTAAAATGCTAAAAATTTGCTTAAAAGAAAAGAAGAAAAAATATCTCCTAGGAGATAACTCAGGTGAAAAAGTGAATTGCATATGGGCCAATGTCCTTTAGATACAGAAGGTGGGAAAGGGTGTATAATAGGGTACAGGAAACTTCCCAGCTCCTGTAGATGGAATAGTAACAGAATGTATAGACAACGCCATGTGCCTGCAGCGTATTCCTTCTAGCTGGTTACTTACCACAAAGACACAATAGGAGTACTTTAAGATGTGCTACTGTTGGACTTTGAACAGCTATTTCAGCTCCGCACAAACTTTTATACAAAGTCAGTGCTGACTTTATAGTGACAATATAGTAACATGTATTACATTGTATCAGGTTAAGCTGCCCTATGAAGGATTGTCTAGCATCCTGGAAAAAAACATCAAAATGAGTTATATAAAAATACATTTAATAAAAAAGTTTTTTTTTTTTTTGTTTTTGTTTTTTACTTTGCACAGTATCTTAACCTATGGCAGCAGTTGTTTTTAAATAAAGTGCAGGAAATATAAACACAGGAATGGTTGACGTTCTGGAGAAAATAGAATTCACACTGCATAATCCATGATTTCCATTCAGTGCTGATAAATTTAGTTTCATAGGTTTACCAGTCAAGCAACACCCAAATGCTCCTTAAAGTGTACCTGAGATGGGTGTTGTGCGAGATTTATACTTACCTGTGGCTTCCTCCCGCCCCATTAGGTTTGTGGGGTCTTTTGCCATCCTCTCTGGCAATCCCTTTCTCTTATAAATCCACCGGTAATCCAGTCAGTCATGCACCTGGCCGCGCGTGCATCCCTGCCATGCTCCTGTGCCCGGGAGTGTTCTAAACCTGCCCAGTACGCTGCTACGGGGGGTGCATGTGAGCGCGGCTGGCCGGATTACCAAGTGAATTTACAAGAGAATGGAGCTGCCGGAGGGGATGGCGAGGGACCCCACAAACCTAATGGGGCTGGAGGAAGCCTCAGGTAAGTATTAATACACTCACAACACCCATCTCAGTTTCCCTTTAAATAATAAAATCACCATAACAAAGTCATTTTGACATCATAAATCAATGTTGGAGTTTAAAAATGTATTACTTTACAAAAATCAGCTTCTGCATATAGATAAGGTAGTTTACTGTGCTGTTACCTAGACATCAAATGTGTGTATAGACATAAACATAGTAACATGGATTTTACAGAATGAATATCTACTCTTCAGGAGTTAGATGTCATCATTGTTTTCACAAACAGCTAAATAAAAACAAGTATGTTATATAAAAGGTTATAAAAACTTGGCAAATCAACTTTATACATCTTCATGGGAGAAGAGAAGGGGCTTAGAACAACAATTAAATTAGAAACAGAGCATAAAGTATTAGTAGTATGACAAGTTACTTAAAGAGAAACTCCTACCAAGAATTGAACTTTATCCCAATCAGTAGCTGATACCCACTTTTACATGAAAAATATAATGATTTTCACAAACAGACCATCAGGGGGCGCTGTATGACTGATTTTGTGCTGAAACCCCTCCCACAAGAGGCTCTGGTACCGTACGGTACTCTGGGCAAACTGTCACAATGTAACAATGACACACACAGGAAATGGCTGTTTATAGCTGTCTGTTAAAGCCAGAACAGCTACATAATCTGCCCACAGTAACAATGTCACCATGTAATACATGTCAGAATGTGAATCTGGGAGAGGAAAGATTTTACAATGAGCAAACTCTGACTAAATCATGTATACATAATTATTGTAAAAATTAAGCACCTTTTTATATTAAATTATTTTCACTGGAGTTCCTCTTTAATATTTAGCGAGATCCAAAGTGGTTCTATGAAAATAAATCCAAACCGAAAGTCTGATTGATCTGGAATATAAATGCAGATCACTGGCAAACCATAAACCTTTTTTTCAATTAACTTTTTCTGTTCGGAATAATATACAAAGTGCAGTATTCCCTAGCAATCTACCACAGACCCAGCTGGTTGCTTTGGATTAGAGTAGTTTGTGTAACAGTTCTGCCATGTTGCAGTGTTTTATTGTATGCATGTGATGACATGGCTATAATCACGACTAGATTACTATCAAAATGTTTATCACGACATTTATCACATTATGGAAAGTTCCAAAGAACACTGTCTTTTTGCTTTTAGTATTTAGAGGACAGAATCCACATGCTGTAGAGCACATAACATTTTATATGAAAATATAAGGGATCTCTTACAGAATCACTGGTCATTGGTTATGAACAGTGTTGTTACTATTGCTTGTAAAAAACAAAGCTGGTTTGATGTTGCTTAGGCTATTGAAGTTTTATGATATCACAGCATTTAAGTCATTTCCATGGCAACATTTAGTTGGTTTTCATTGGATGAAGATCACGTGTATACAACATTGAATAATTCACTCTAGAATTGGTTCTGACTGGTTTTAGTTCTCTTTTACAGAGTGGTAGAAATACTAAACATGCATCACCTTTTAGTTTTAAGCTATCAAATTCAGTATTGAAAGATTTCCAGTAACCCAGCCATCAGTTAAAGAAAACGCACATGGACACAGATGGCCCAGTATAGTATATAGTAGTTAGCGCTGCAGTGGAATATCAATAAATAAAGCAGGGACTCACAAACCGAGGTTGGCCCACAATAACACACACTATAAGTGCATTTGAGGAATGTGGTCCTCACTCAGTTGTGTGGACCTCACTCTGGATTTGGTCACTCTTCAAAAATTGGATACTTATGACCACATAAAATATCTAACCTCCTGACAGAAGTAGGCTATATATATATAGTAATTAACATGTGCCCAATGTAAACTAAAATGATTAAAACGGTTCAAAATTAGATTGGCAGTATTGGCCTACCTCCAACAAAGTTGACCATTTATTTAGCATTGAAACTGTTTTTAATCATGTTAGTTTATATTGGGCACATGCTAATTGCCCTATAATATTTAAAGGACTTTTACTCAACTGGAGCTTCTTCCAGCCCATAGCAGCCGTCTTGTGCCCTTGCTGCAGCCCTGGTCCTCCACATTGTCCTGATGGCCGCCCGTGAAGATTTACGACCCTGCCAGCAGGTCTTCTGCTCCTGCGCACGTGCATCGACGTCATATGACAAGTACATCGTCTGCACACAACTACTGTGCAGGCTCAGTATGCGCCAGATGACGTGAACGCACACCCCAACCCGCTGGTATGGTCTCAATCTTCTTGGGCAGTCAGCGGGACAACGCGGAGGAACGGGGCTGCGGCGAGGGCACAAGACGGCTGCTATGGGCTGTAAGAAGCCCCAGGTGAGTAAAATTTGTTTAAGCCCCCTCGCCTCGGAAGTCCTTTAACCCCCTTGGCGGTATGAAAAATACCGCCAGGGGGCAGCGCAGCAGTTTTTTTTTTTTTTAAAATCATGTAGCGAGCCCAGGGCTCGCTACATGATAGCCGCTGCTCAGCGGCATCCCCCCAGCCCCGCCGATCGCCTCCAGCGATAGGCGATCAGGAAATCCCGGATAGCGCGCCCGGATTGCGGTGATCGGGCGCGCGGCGGTGGCGATCGGGGTGCTGGCGCAGCTAGCAAAGTGCTAGCTGCGTCCAGCAAAAAAAAAATTATTAAAATCGGCCCAGCAGGGCCTGAGCGGAACCCTCCGGCGGCTTACCCCGTGTCACACACGGGGTTACCGCTAAGGAGGTTAAGAAGCGGTTCCTAGGACTGGTATCTACTTCAGGACATTACATTAGTTCAAGGACATTTTTATTTTGGATCCAGATCCTGTCATTACATATTTATCTATTTAAAAGGCATTCTAGAGCTGTACACACACTGTATAACCAACCATCAATTTGTTAGGGAGACCATACTGTCATATACAGGGTTATTTCTGGCCAGGGTGGTGGAACGCAGGAGGAGTACAGCCCTTTAGGCACTGATCAGTCATCATTAGACAGAGCAGTGAATGTACTGTCCATTCTGTAACCAAGCACATCTGTTAGTTATTTGTTGGAGAGTTCAGTCAGCTTGTGGCCTAAATTCAATAAGGAGGAGGCTGGCAGTTACACACATGTATAAAACTTAGGTTACCACCATCCACTTTTTTTTCTTACAATGCTCACGATGCTTTATCATTCCTTATGTTATAAAAATACAGTGTGTGAAAGAAATGCTTTGGCTCAGACAGCTTTCAGCTATAGACACCAGTTCCCAACTTGGCTTTTTCCACCTGCTACATTTTTTTTCTGCAAAACTCAAAAATAACAAGTTTTGGTTGCAGTTTCTAGCACACCCGTTACTTGTTACACTATTGTTCAGTCTCAAATACACATCGTATTGTTGATTTGCTTAAGAATACTTCTGCAGCTGCTTGTATCTGGTGTACTGACTAACTTCCAGAATATTCAACTCATTTCTTTGGCCCTGATAACTCGTGTGAACTGTGACAAAAGCTGTAGTTAAAAGTATCTGTATAAAATTGTAAAAGACATACATACATCTTCATGTTAGTAACAGCATTCAATCTAAAATCTTGTGCTTTTATAAATATAAATAGTCAGAAGTTCATATTGGGGCTAATATCTTTGGGAAATAGGCTTTTCAAAGATCCCTTACAAGTTTTGTTTTGTTTTTCCTTTCAGTCTCACTATACGTGCAATTATTTATATCCATTTCTTCAGAACTGCTACAGGCAGTCACAGTAATATTTAAAAGACATTTTACATATCTATATTAGAAAGCTGTTAGTTGTTCCAGCAGTATTTAGGTTGTTGCTACACTGGAGGAGCTGAATAATGGATGACTGAGTTATAATCTGGTGGTGGGCTGTGACACTCAAGGGTCATATCCATTGGCATAAGGACAAGATCTTCAAGTGTGAAGTCCAAAGGATCTTCTTCAATCTGGGTAGATGGTTGGTACTTGGCAAGGTTTCTATCATTGTCACTCAGCACGGACTCCTTGCTTTTGCTGACTGCTTTCATTCTGTGGAGAGAAAAGCAAATGAAGTTAAGATAATACTAAATAATATATTTTCAATGAATAAGGAGGGACTATATGCCAAGTCCCACTGAGAGTCTGGATTGTGAAGTCTAGCGACTGCATTGCTGCGGGAAACTAAAAAAGTTTGAGTTTACCATTAACCATAATTACAGTCCTGGCCAAAAGTTTTGAGAATGGCACAAATACTGGTTTTCACAAAGTTTGCTGCTTCACTGTTTCTATATCTTTTCGTCAGGTTTCTGTGGTGAATTGAAGTATAATTACAAGCATTTCATATGTTTCCAAGGATTTTATTGCCAATTACATCAAGTTTATGCAAAAAGTAAATTTGTGAAGTGCTAGCTCTTGTTTTTCAGGACCTCTGCAATTCATCCCGACATGCTGTCAATCAACTTCTAAGCTAAATCATGACTGATGGCAACCCGTTCTTACATAATCAATGCTTGGAGTTTGTCAGAATTTGTGGGTTATTGTTTGTCCCCCCACCTCTTGAGGATTGACCACTAGTTCTCAATTGGATTAAGATCTGGGTGGTTTCCTGCCGATGGATCCATAATTTCAATGTGTTGTTCCCCAAGCCACTTAGTTATCACTTTGGCTTTATGGCATTGTTCTTCACCAAACTGTTATTGGCGAAGAACTGAACTGCCATTCCTGAGCAAGCTCTGCATTGGTGGCAGCCCAATATTGCAGTTAAATGATCTTTAAGAGATGGTCCTGGCACTTGCTGGAGTTTCTTGGATGCCCTGAAGCCTTCTTTATAACAACTGAACCTGTCTCTTTGAGGCTCTTGATGAACCAATAAATGGTCGATTTAGGTGCAATCTTAAACTATTGCCGACCGCGTCATGCCGATGGGCGTGGCCACTGCGGCAGCCCCAGGACCACCTAACGCCGATTGGCGTAAAGTCCTGGGGCTCTGTTTTGCAGGAGATCGCGCGCAGGCGGCTATTGCCGCTCGGGAGACTGTTAGACGGCGTGATCGCCGTATATTTACATGGTGCAGCGCTGCGATCAGCAGCAGCGCTGCACTGGGGACAGCCGTGTGACACGGCTGTCCCCCTGGGGGACAAGAGAGCGATCGGCTATCATAGGCAGAAGCCTATGACAGCCGATCGCCATAATTGGCTGGCTGTGGGGAGGGAGGGAGGGAGGGTTTATATTTAAAGAAACTTTTTTTTTAATAACAATAGAAACAACAATATTTATTTTAAAAAAATAAGCATGGGAGGAGCGATCAGACCCCACCAACAGAGAGCACTGTTGGTGGGGAGAAAAGGGGGGGGGGGAATCACTTGTGTGCTGTGTTGTGCGGCCCTGTAGCTTAACCTTAAAGCTGCAGTGGGCTATTTTACTAAAAATTGCGTGGTCACTAGGGGGGTTTAGCACTGCAGTCCTCAAGAGGTTAATAGCAGCAATAACCTTACCTGTGAATCCCTTTTTACACAATGCAATGATGACTGCACATTTCTTTGCCAGTAAACATGGTTAACAGAGGAAGAACAATTATTTCAAGCATCAGTGGCGGACATACGGCCGTGCAGGCCGTGCCGCCGCACGAGGGCCCCTGAAGTTCCGCTGCTTCAGGGGCCCATAAGTATTGCAGGTTTTTTTTTTATTTTACCTTTTATTTTTTTTAACCTGGGGGGCCCCGACTCCTGTCCTCCCCCCTCACCTCGGGCCCCCCCATCCCCTCATGTGTCGGGAGAGCGGAAAATACAGGAAGTCTCCGGCCGGGGCAACTTGGAGACATATCGGAGACCAAGCAGCAGCTGCCTCTAGCGTCTGCTGCCTGCAGCCCCGGCCGGAGACTTCCTGTATTTTCTGCTCTCCCGCCGGCCGCCGCGCATACCGGGAGGGGGCCCCCGAGGTGAGTGAGGGAGGATAGGAGTCGGGCCCCCCACCCGGATAGCTACCCACCCGGCTACCTTACCCACCCACCCGGCTACCTTACCCACCCGGCTACCTAACCACCCTGCCGGCTACCTAATGGATACCTACACACCCACCCGGCTACCTACCTACCCACCTGGCTACCTAACCACCCACCCGGCTACCTACCTACCCACCCACCCGGCTACCTAACCACCCACCCGGCTACCTACCCCGCTACCTAACCACCCCCTCGGCTACCTACCCGGCTACCTAACCACCCTGCCGGCTACCTACCCACCCACCCGGCTACCTACCCACCCACCCGGATACCTACACACCCACCCGGCTACCTACACACCCACCCGGCTACCTACCTACCCACCGGCTACCTAACCACCCACCCGGCTACCTACCTACCCACCCGGCTACCTTACCACCCACCCGGCTACCTACCCACCCGGATACCTACACACCCACCAGGCTACCTACCTACCCACCCACCCGGCTACCTACCTACCCACCCGGCTACCTAACCACCCACCCGGCTACCTTACCCACCCGGCTACCTACCCCGCTACCTACCCCGCTACCTAACCACCCACCCGGCTACCTACCCGGCTACCTAACCACCCTGCCGGCTACCTACCCACCCACCCGGCTACCTACCCACCCGGATACCTACCTACCTACCCACCCGGCTACCTAGCTACCCACCCGGCTACCTAACCACCCTGGCGGCTACCTACCTACCCGGCTACCTACCCACCCACCCGGCTACCTACCCACCTGGATACCTACACACCTACCCGGCTACCTACCCGGCTACCTACCCACCCACCCGGCTACCTACCCCGCTACCTAACCACCCACCTGGCTACCTACCTGGCTACCTAACCACCCTGCCGGCTACCTACCCACCCACCCGGCTACCTACCCACCCGGATACCTACACACCCACCCGGCTACCTACCTACCCACCCGGCTACCTACCCACCCGGCTACCTAGCTACCCACCCGGCTACCTACCTACCCGGCTACCTACCCACCCACCCGGCTACCTACCCACCCGGATACCTACACACCCACCCGGCTACCTACTCACCCACCTGGCTACCTAACCACCCACCCGGGCTACCTAACCGGCTACCTAACCACCCACCCGGCTACCTACCCACCCGGCTACCCAATCACCCACCCGGCTACCTAACCACCCACCCGGCTACCTACCCGGCTACCTAACCACACACCCGGCTACCTACCCGGCTACCTAACCACCCACTCGGCTACCTACCCGGCTACCTAACCACTAACCCGGCTACCTACCCACCCACCAGGCTACCTACCTACCTACCCACCCGGCTACCTACCCACCAGGCTACCTACCTAAAGACCCACCAGGCTACCCACCCACCCAGCTACCTAACCACCCACCTACCCACCCACCAGGCTACCTACCCACCCGCCTACCCAGCCATCCACCAGGCTACCCACCCACCCGGCTACACAGCCACCCACCAGGCTACTTACCCACCCGGCTAAGGGCTACCTACCTACCCACCCGGCTGCCTACCTACCTACCCACCAGGCTACCTATCCACCCAACCACATATGGGAGCTGCGCGCCGGATGGAGGCTGGGACAGGAGGTCTGCTGCTGCAGGTGAGTAAATGGTTTTTTTTATTATTTATTTTAGCAGGTGTATGTTCTGGGCAGGTCTGCCACATGATTGTGTGTATGTTCTGGGCAGGTCTGCCACATGATTGCATGTATGTTCTGGGCAAATTTGCTACATGATTGCATGTGTTTTCTGGGCAAATCTGCCGACACGATTGCACGTATTTTCTGGGCAAATCTGCTGACATGATTGCACGTATTTTCTGGGCATATCTGCCGACATGATTGCACGTATTTTTTGGCCATATCTGCTGACATGATTGCACGTATTTTCTGGGCATATCTGCCTACATGATTGCACGTATTTTCTGGGCATATCTGCCGACATTATTGCACGTATTTTCTGGGCATATCTGCCGACATCATTGTATTTTCTGGGCATATCTGCCGACATCATTGCACGTATTTTCTGGGCATATCTGCTGACATCATTGCACGTATTTTCTGGGCATATCTGCCGACATCATTGCACGTATTTTCTGGGCATATCTGCCGACATCATTGCACGTATTTTCTGGGCATATCTGCCGACATGATTGAATGTATTTTCTGGGCAAATCTGCTCACATTATGTGTATTTTCTTGAGAAAACCTGCACAATTATGTGAATTTTCTGGGGAAAGGGTCACCAAAACTTGGGCCCACTGTCTTTTGCGTTGCACTTTTCAAGGGAACCTGAGGTGAGAATAATATTGAGGCTGCCATATTTCTCTCGTTTTAAGCAATACCAGTTGCCTGGTTGCCGTTCTGGTCCTCTGCCTCTAATTCTTTCAACCATAGACCCTGAACAAGCATGCAGCAGGTCAGGGGTTTCTGACAATATTGTCAGAACTGAGAAGATTAAGCTGCATGCTTGTTGCTGGTGTAATTCAGTTTATTACTGCAGCCAAATAGATCAGCAGGGCCGCCAGGCAACTAGTATTGTTTAAAAGGAAATAAATATGGCAGCCTCCATATCACTCTCACCCCGGGATCACTTTAAATTACAGTTAGCTCTGCCCTTATCCGGTCATTGCCACGCCCATTTTTTTGCCGCGGCGCTAGGCGCCGCAGGTTCTATCCACACCCATTGTTTGCGCCGCAGATTATAGCCACGCCCATTTTTGCCGCCGCAGGTCAGGGGGGCCCACAATTGATATTTTGCACAGGGGCCCACTGCTGCCTGTGTCCGCCACTGTCAAGCATCACACTCCTTTTAAAACATCCAGTGTGTTATTGTAACTCGATCAGCATGACAATGATCGCCAGCCTTGTGCTCATGAACACTCTCTCCCCTGTGTTAACCAGGGGTTAACGTCTGTGTCAGCCTATGACAGCCGATCACTTCCCTGCTTCTGGAGGGGACAGCATTAGATCACAGCTCTGTACAGGGCAATTAGAGGGCAGTTTCGCCGTCTAACAGTCTCCGAGCTTCGCCTACCAAGCAGTGATGCACGCGCAATCTCCTGCAAAAGCCAGCCCCAGGACTTTACGCCAATTGTCGTTAGGCAAATGAGAACAGTAAGATGATTGTATCTGTGTTAGCACACCCGTGGTATCAAAAAGATTGTGTCTTTTTATTTGCAATAACAAACATTTTATAGGATTAGTTTTTGGGAGTCTCACGGGGTTTGTCATTTATTCCGCTGGCTGTTTTCCCAGATGCTGTGTGATCTACCTCTCTGGGATTTTTCTGCTGGTGGAGTAAATTCCATACATTGTATTTAACATAAATACAGTTTAACCTCCTCATCTCCTAAAAGTGTGAACTAGTAAAAGGCCCTCTTTAACTAGTTTATATAGTCTGCACCCACTGATAAGAATACAGACAGACCATGCTGGATAAATAAATGCAAGTTGAAAATTACACACCATGCTAGTACCAATATTCACTGTTCCTTCACACCTGCATTAACTGAGGCACTGGCAACAGCATGTACACTACTAACCTGCCAGACTGTGTTAGGACCAAGAAGAAGTCACTGACTGGTTCCGTGCTCAAAATAAATGCATGCAGACTGAAATAAAGTTTGACATTAATCCTAGCAATTTATTGCGCTAAACTGGAGGGTTTGCTTATTCATGAACATACTGTAGGTGGAGTTTGAAAGGTACCCAATCACAATCTTCAACATTAATATAGAAGACTGCTTGCAGCTGCACTCATACACAAAGGGTTTTTTTCTCCATGCACGAGCAGCTCCATGCTACTGCACAGGTGCGGGCTGTACTTGGCGTCTGCAGGGTGCGGTCACGCTTGTACACGGAGGGGAGTGCGGCTGCGAAGGGGAAGAGGGCCCCAGCTGGCAGGGATTGTGGATATTGGGGAAGCGTCTGGAGAATCCATAGGCTTTCTGCTACTGACATAAATATGAAACCTTTTTTTAATCGTTCACGTTTACGTTAAGTTTAACTACTTTCGGACCAAGGTGATTGAAATCTACGTCCTGTTTTGGTGGGCTCCTGGCTGGCAGGACGAAGATTTCAATCACCGTCCGCAGTGCGCATTCGCCGTTTCCATCGCTCCTCGCCAATCGCGCCGCTCAAACCCAACGTTCCTCGCTGCAGCTTACAGGCTCTGCCTGTCTCTATGACGGCAGAGCCATGTGAGCTGGTCAGGAGCCGATTTCATTGGCTCCTGGCCGTGTCTATCAATGTAAGCTGCTCCCATTGGCTTACATTGATAGACACGGTCAGGAGCCAATGAAAGCGGCTCCTGACCGGTTCACATGGCTCTGCCGTCATACTGTCGGCAGAGTCTATGTCCTGAGGATCCCAGCGTGCGGTGGTTGCGGCAGGTATGTGCGCCGAATCGCCAGGATTCCGTCGTTCTAGTAACAGCAGTCTCTGGTCCTTAAAGGGGCAGAGACCGCTGGTACTTAAGTGGTTAAAGCATAATTGTGGGCATTCCTCCATTTCTTACACTTTAATATGGTAGTACCGTTAGTCCCACTTAGGCTCTGGAGGGAACATACATGAGGATGAAGTCAGCTGGTCAGCTCAATTCTAAAAAAGCAGAAAAGCAAGCATACCAAATTTGTTCTAGTCTCTTTAAAAAACAAGTAAAATCTACAGTATAGTTCTATTAGCAACTGGTGGTAACAGAAATGAGGTGACACGGTTGCCGTGATGTGTAGCACATTCCACTTTCTCTTGAACTGATCAGTGAGAAAATGACAACACATCTTGTTTGTTCAGTATGTTAACAATTTTGAGCTGTGAGCGTATAAAGACACGCCTTCTGCACTTCCATGGCATAGGAAGCACTTAGATGTTGTATTATGCTGTATGTATTATGAACTAGACTTGCTCTGAGAGCTGCAGGCAGACTGCCAAGCTTGAGGGTGTTCTGGATGTGAGCCATGGTAACTGACATTATGACGTTAGAGCAGAGTAATTAGAGAATACTCTGACCACATGGAACTCCTATGGGAAAATTTGGTAAGTTTTTACTAATGTACTTGATAATTTGTATTACTCACAAATTCCTAACACAATCTTCATGATAACCTTTTCCATAGATATACTGTTGCTTTTTATAAAGCTCACCTTCCCAGTTAGAAAGCTTGCCTGTGCCATTTGTTGATGATTTTAGTGCTATGTGGTCGGCTTTGCTATATGGAAAGAGTAAGGTCTGTCTCCAGTAACACCAGCAGAGGGACAACTCTGCACGTCACAAGAACTCATGCAGAGTAGACTGAATATGTGAGTATATGGCCCCAGTCACGTGTTCAGAATGTCTACATTAAGAATCAATCGAAATCATGCCACTCTCCACTGACCCTTTTAGTCAATCAAGATCTCTAGCTGCCGATTGATGTACCAGCTGCCAACCAAGTAAACAGCAAGTTAAGGCTCATACCCTTCAGAAGATTTTTGCTTAGAATCAATAACTATGAACGACCGTTTGCACAATATTGTGTAACATCATTTAATGAAAGTTCAACAAACAATGTAAAATGACATCTGATTACACACAGTAATCATTTGTTTCGGGGACGTTTACTCTAATTACCGCAAACATTGTCGTTTGTTCCCACAGTACGTGATTGCAAAAGATGGATCATGGAACAATTGTTCTTTACATCTTTTGTCTCCGCGTATCTCCCGATCATCTTTTTGTGGTAGGTATTCAGCTTTGTGGTTTTGATTGGGTTAATTGCAATTCCTTCCTGGCTCAGTGGAAATTTGTTTGTTAGGAAAATGTTTTGCTTATCACTAATATTTTACCACATATGCTTAAAGGGACCCTGAGTTGTCAACAAAAATGAAATTTGGTTTTACCCAGGACTTCCTCCAGCCCCCCGCCGTCCTCCTGGTACCTTCTGAGGTTATGGTCCCGACTCCAGCAATCACCCACTGCGCGTCATTACGCCGGCCCACGTAAGAGTCCAGCGCGTACACAGTTCAGTCTTAGAGAACCATGCATGCACAGGACGATTACAGGATGACACACAGCGTGCAAGGCGAGGGTGCGCACAGGCGACTTCAGCCAAGGTCGCTGGATTACCGAAGCCGGCACTAGGACCACGGAAGGTACCAGGGGGACACCGGGGGATCTCGTGGGCTGGGGGGGCTGGAAGAAGCCCCGTGTAAGTCCAAATTTCATTTTTATTGACAGCTCAGGGTCCCTTTGAAAGGTAAACGAAAGATTCCTTTACACACAGGCAATAAATACTTTGCTTGTAGCCATGGAAGATTACCTTTCAACTGCCAAATTCTCACCATCAGTGCCTTGGTCCATCAGAGGCTAAACTGTAAATCCTAAAGCCAAGCAACCCCACGGAGGTTAGACAAAGCAGAGTGGTGAATTTGTGAAATGTTTTCTTAGAGATATCAGGTTTGGGACTGATTTTATTTGGCCCTTTTATACTCTGACCTTAGGCTTTAGTTATTTTGCCAAACTCAGAATGCAAACATCCCCCAAGCCATAAGAACAGTGGGATCTGGCCGGGGAACGACAAACATTATAATCCTTGTAATGATCATCAAGTAGCATTACAGTCAGCTATAGAAGATGTCTGAAATGTTTCCAGAATAAATGTCTCTGATGTATTCTTGTAATGTGTAACTCATGACTGATGTTGTCCCAGCTTTTGACTTTTTTGTAGCTTTTGGACATTGTGGGAATAAAATTATTTTAGCAAACTGGTTTTAAAGTAAACAAAGGCTCATAGCACACTGTATACACGTACTGATAATGTCTTCCATATTACCTGCTGAGAAATCTAAATATATACATATAATCAACATATATTTTTCCAAAAACAGCATTCTACAGTCTACAGTAGTGTTGGGCGAACAGTGTTCGCCACTGTTCGGGTTCTGCAGAACATCACCCTGTTCGGGTGATGTTCGAGTTCGGCCGAACACCTGACGGTGCTCGGCCAAACCGTTCGGCCACATGGCCGAACTAAGAGCGCATGGCCGAACGTTCCCCGAACGTTCGGCTAGCGCTGTGATTGGCCGAACGGGTCACGTGGTTCGGGCCCGAACGCGCTCTGATTGGCCGAACGGTCACGTGGTTCGGGTAAATAAATACCCGAACCACGTCATATCTCCGCCATTTGTCTGTGGGTTTAGCTTTGGGTAGGCAGGCAGGGTAGTTCGCTCTCCAGCCACGCTAGCCAGGGTCCCCCCCAGTCATTGTGTGTCGCTGCTGGGAACAGTAGTACACCGCTCGCTCAGCCACACTATATATAGCATTGTTTACTGCCACTGTGTACCTCGCTCAGCCACGCTATATATATAGCATTGTGTTTTCTGACACTCTGTGTACACGGCTTAGCCTGACTAATATAGCATTGTGTGTACTGCCACTGTGCACCTCGCTCAGCCACGCTATATATAGCATTGTGTGTACTGCCACTGTGCACCTCGCTTAGCCACGCTATATATATAGCATTGTGTTTTCTGACACTCTGTGTACACGGCTTAGCCTGACTAATATAGCATTGTGTGTACTGCCACTGTGCACCTCGCTCAGCCACGCTATATATAGCATTGTGTGTACTGCCACTGTGCACCTCGCTCAGCCACGCTATATATAGCATTGTGTGTACTGCCACTGTGCACCTCGCTCAGCCACGCTATATATAGCATTGTGTGTACTGCCACTGTGCACCTCGCTCAGCCACGCTATATATAGCATTGTGTGTACTGCCACTGTGCACCTCGCTCAGCCACGCTATATATAGCATTGTGTGTACTGCCACTGTGCACCTCGCTCAGCCACGCTATATATATAGCATTGTGTTTTCTGACACTCTGTGTACACGGCTTAGCCTGACTAATATAGCATTGTGTGTACTGCCACTGTGCACCTCGCTCAGCCACGCTATATATAGCATTGTGTGTACTGCCACTGTGCACCTCGCTCAGCCACGCTATATATAGCATTGTGTGTACTGCCACTGTGCACCTCGCTCAGCCACGCTATATATAGCATTGTGTGTACTGCCACTGTGCACCTCGCTCAGCCACGCTATATATATAGCATTGTGTTTTCTGACACTCTGTGTACACGGCTTAGCCTGACTAATATAGCATTGTGTGTACTGCCACTGTGCACCTCGCTCAGCCACGCTATATATAGCATTGTGTGTACTGCCACGGTGCACCTCGCTCAGCCACGCTATATATAGCATTGTGTGTACTGCCACTGTGCACCTCGCTCAGCCACGCTATATATATAGCATTGTGTGTACTGCCACTGTGCACCTCGCTCAGCCACGCTATATATATAGCATTGTGTTTTCTGACACTCTGTGTACACGGCTTAGCCTGACTAATATAGCATTGTGTGTACTGCCACTGTGCACCTCGCTCAGCCACGCTATATATAGCATTGTGTGTACTGCCACTGTGCACCTCGCTCAGCCACGCTATATATAGCATTGTGTTTTCTGACACTCTGTGTACACGGCTTAGCCTGACTATATAGCATTGTGTGTACTGCCACTGTGCACCTCGCTCAGCCACGCTATATATAGCATTGTGTTTACTGCCACTCTGTGTACACCGCTCAGCCAGACTATATACCGTTGTTTACTGACACTCTGTGTACACCGCTCAGCCAGACTATATACCATTGTTTACTGACACTCTGTGTACACGGCTCAGCCTGACTATAAAGCATTGTGTGTACTGCCACTGTGCACCTCGCTCAGCCACGCTATATATAGCATTGTGCTTTCTGACACTCTGTGTACATGGCTTAGCCTGACTAATATAGCATTGTGTGTACTGCCACTGTGCACCTCGCTCAGCCACGCTATATATAGCATTGTGTTTTCTGACACTCTGTGTACACGGCTTAGCCAGACTATATAGCATTGTGTGTACTGCCACTCTGTGTACGCCGCTCAGCCAGACTATATAGCATTGTGTTTACTTCCACTCTGTGTCTGCTGGGCCTGGGAACAGTAGTACACCGCTCACCCGCCACTGTATAGCATTGTGCTCTGTGTTGCTGCTGGGAATAGTGGTACTGTATAGCATTTCTGTACTGCCACTGTACTGCTGCCAGTCAGCGTGTACTGTAAGGATAAGTGAAATGAGGAAGAAATCCGGTGAAAGAGGAAGGGGCAAGGGAAGAGGTGTTTCCCCTGACGGTTCACGTACAGGCCACAGGGGAGCACCCAAGAAAACCCACTCAATACCGCCCATGTTGTCCAGGACAACAACCCTCACAAATCCAAAAGAACAGGACCAGATAATTACTTGGATGACCTCTCAAGCGTCCAGCAGTGGGTTAAGCAGCACCAGCACATCACGCACGAGGTCCGAGTCCTCAGCCAGTTACAAGGAGCCAGTGGGCACAAAGCTGACACAACCGGCAGCGACACCACGCACACAACTGCCAGATAACCAGTCCTATGAATTACCTCAGGACACAATGGGGTATTCGCAGGAGCTATTCCCAGCCCAACAAACTTCCACCTATGAAAGGTCAATGGAGGAACAGCCAGAAATGTTGTGCCCGGATTCACAACCATTAACTGTGGGAAATGCACCGCGCACTGAAATACAAGGCGAGTCCGAGGAGGACTCGGAAACCCAAATACCAGAGCAAGTTGGGCAGGAGGGGTTGCAATTGCAGGAGGTCGGCCGACAAGATCTGGAAGACGACGTTGGAGTGAGCTGCGCAGAGGTTGTTCTGGGGAGCTCTACTCCACGGCGGCGGCCCCCCACAATGACATATGACGAGTTTGAGGAGATGGAAGAGGAGGGTATGGACAATGTGGACAGAGACCCAGATTTTATTTGTGAACGAGAACATCGCCGTCGTAGCAGCAGCACAGATGAGTCTGTTGAAGAACCCACTGCTGCACGAGTTCGCCTTGTGCCACAAGGTAGGCGGCGCGCAATTTCAGGCACCACAAGCGTGGAAGTTAGAGTGAGAGGCAAAAGAGGAGGAAACAGAAATCGCCAGCAAGGAGGCAGGTGCTCCAAAGTCTGGGCTTTCTTTGAAGACTGCACTGAGGATGTTACCATGGCGATTTGCAAGGTGTGCAAGACTCGCCTGAGCAGGGGGAAAAGTATTAACAACCTCTCCACCACCAGCATGAGCCGCCACATGCTATCCAAACATCCCACTCTGTGGGCAAACGCGGCAGGTCAGGGTACCAGCAACACTGCCTCCCTTGGGTTCACCAGACTCACCACCAGACCCGCCTCAGCAGCGGCAGTAGCCCAGCCATTGCGTGGTTCACAACATTCACAAACATCAGACGACGCTGACACTGTCACTTTCCGGAGTAGTGCTCTTGAGGTCTCCCAGTGTTCATCAAACACAACAACCAACAGCCCTTCCGTGTGCAGCGCTACGGTTCAGTTGTCTGTGTCGGAGATGTTTGAGCGCAAGAGGAAATTGCCAGCAAATGACCCCCGGGCCGTGGCAGTAACAGCCAGCATAGCCAAGCTTCTGGCCTGCGAAATGCTGCCATATCGAGTGGTGGAGACAAACAGCTTCAAGGGCATGATGTCAGTGGCCATCCCACGTTACGTGGTTCCCAGCTGCTACCACTTTGCGCGCTCTGCAGTGCCTGAGTTGCATGAGCACGTGGTCAGCAAAATAACCCGAAGCTTGAAGAATGCCGTTGCCTGCAAGGTTCACCTCACCACTGACACCTGGACGAGTGCGTTCGGCCAGGGTCGATACATCTCCCTTACCGCGCACTGGGTGAACCTTGTGGAGCCTGGCAGCGATTCCTCACCTGCTACGGCGCGGGTGTTGCCCACGCCGCAAACAGCTGCACCGCCGTCCCTCCCACTGGATAACAACAGCAGCACCTACCTCTCTGACTCCTTCTCCTCCAACGCATCTCAAAGCTGTACCTCATCCGGAAACGCTAACCCAGCAGCAGTAGGATCGTGGAAGCAGTGCAGCACAGCTGTTGGCATGCGTCAGCAAGCGTTGCTGAAGCTGATCTGCCTTGGGGATAAGCAGCACACAGGGGAGGAAATTTGGAGGGGAATAAAGGAACAGACGGATTTGTGGCTGGCACCGCTGGACCTGAAACCGGGCATGGTTGTGTGTGATAATGGGAGTAATCTCATTCGCGCTTTAAGGTTGGCTAAGCTGACACACATCCCTTGCCTGGCGCACGTGATGAACCTAGTAGTTCAGCGGTTCCTGAGGACATACCCAGGCGTGGCCGATCTTCTGTTGAAGGTGCGTCGAGTGGCCAAACATTGTAGAAATTCCAGTACTGCTTCGGGGGCACTCGCCAAGATGCAGGAGCGCTTCAGTCTCCCCCACCATCGCTTGCTGTGTGATGTCCCTACGCGCTGGAATTCTACGCTGCACATGCTAGCACGCTTTTGTGAGCAGAAGAGTGCAGTGGTCCAGTACATGACGGCGCAGTACCGAGGCGCATCCGGACAGCTGCCAAGCTTCTGTGGATCCGATTGGGCCAACATGTTGGACCTCTGCCAACTCCTCCAAAATTTTGAGCAATCCACGTTGCTTGTGAGCAGTGACAACTCTTCAGTCAGCATTACCATACCACTGCTGTGTTTACTGAAGAGGTCGATGTTAAAAATCAAGGAAACAGCTGTCATGATGCAACTGGGGGAATCTGAAGGAGAAAACGATCAGCGTGATGGTACCAACATCAGGCCATCCGCCTCAGGGAACGCTGGCCCCAGCAGCTATGACGAAGAAGAGGAGGAGGAACAGCTGGAGTTGGAGCAGGAATTTCATGCCACCACTGACGAGGGCCAGAGCGGTGCACGTTGGACTTCCACAATTCAACGCGAATGGTCAGCAGAAGCAGACCAGGAGGAAGGTGACGACTATGATGCATCACAACAACTATCACAACGCTCACAAGAGGATGATGAGGATTCTGGTAGGACTCTGGCACACATGGCTCAATTCATGCTAGACTGCATTGAACGTGACCCACGCATTGTGCGCATTCTGGACAACACCAATTACTGGGTTTATACCCTTCTGGATCCACGGTACAAACACAATGTTCCAAAACTGCTTGAAGAAAGAGTCAGACAGGTCAAAATGGAAGAATACCAGCAGGCCCTTGTGGAGACTTTAGAGAGGAGATTGACATCCTCCCCCTCCTCTAGCCAGTTGTACGCAGACAGACTGACTTCCGCAAACCCAGGACGACCAGGAGGGCAGCAAACAACGCAAGCCGCAGCTAGTACCCAAAAGGGAACGGTATCGGCAGTGTCCTTGGAGTGGGAAAATTTTCTGACACCCATGCAGCAGCAGCCCACTGAACAGCAAGCGTGCAGATCCACCTCCAACACCGATCGCCTGGAGAAGATGGTCAAGGACTACATGTCAGATGACGTAGCTGTGTCGAACAATCCATCTGCACCCTTCAACTATTGGGTATCGAAGCTAGACACCTGGCACGAACTGGCAATGTACGCAATAGAGGTGCTGGCTTGCCCGGCAGCCAGCGTTATGTCGGAACGCTGTTTCAGTGCTGCCGGAGGCATCGTCACAGATCGGCGTATCCGCCTCTCTACAGAAAATGCAGACCGTCTGACTCAAATTAAAATGAATCAATCCTGGATTGGAAATGACTACGCAACACTCCAGGACCCCAACCAAGTAACATGACCAATGAACATCTGGGATGGTGTAGCGTTTCCGGTCCCTGTTTATTGAACCTCTCATCTGTATTACATTTATGACTGCATGGCGGCAAAAAGCATTGCTGCTATATCCGCACGCTTTTTGTCCTCATGCAAGGCCTGGGTTGTTGTGTCTCAAAAACCGTGGCCTTCTCCTCCTGCGCCTGCTCCTGTTCCATCACGTCTGCTGCTGCTGGGTTAGCGTTGCCGCGTGGTCCCTGTTTATTGAACCACTTATCTTTATTACATTTATGACTGCATGGCGGTACAAAGCATGCTATCCGCACGCTTCTTGCCCTCATGCAAGGCCTGGGTTGTTGTGTCTCACAAAGCGTGGCCTTCTCCTCCTGCGCCTCCTCCTGTTCCATCACGTCTGCTGCTGCTGGGTTAGCGTTGCCGCGTGGTCCCTGTTTATTGAACCACTTATCTTTATTACATTTATGACTGCATGGCGGTACAAAGCATGCTATCCGCACGCTTCTTGCCCTCATGCAAGGCCTGGGTTGTTGTGTCTCACAAAGCGTGGCCTTCTCCTCCTGCGCCTCCTCCTGTTCCATCACGTGTGCTGCTGCTGGGTTAGCGTTGCCGCGTGGTCCCTGTTTATTGAACCACTTATCTTTATTACATTTATGACTGCATGGCGGTACAAAGCATGCTATCCGCACGCTTCTTGCCCTCATGCAAGGCCTGGGTTGTTGTGTCTCACAAAGCGTGGCCTTCTCCTCCTGCGCCTCCTCCTGTTCCATCACGTGTGCTGCTGCTGGGTTAGCGTTGCCGCGTGGTCCCTGTTTATTGAACCACTTATCTTTATTACATTTATGACTGCATGGCGGTACAAAGCATGCTATCCGCACGCTTCTTGCCCTCATGCAAGGCCTGGGTTGTTGTGTCTCACAAAGCGTGGCCTTCTCCTCCTGCGCCTCCTCCTGTTCCATCACGTCTGCTGCTGCTGGGTTAGCGTTGCCGCGTGGTCCCTGTTTATTGAACCACTTATCTTTATTACATTTATGACTGCATGGCGGTACAAAGCATGCTATCCGCACGCTTCTTGCCCTCATGCAAGGCCTGGGTTGTTGTGTCTCACAAAGCGTGGCCTTCTCCTCCTGCGCCTCCTCCTGTTCCATCACGTGTGCTGCTGCTGGGTTAGCGTTACCGGTCCCTTTTCCTGGAACCTCTTATATGTATTACATTTATGACTGCATGCCGACAAAAAACATGTTACCTGTGCAAAGAAAACAGACATTTCCCGCATTTAAAAGACAGTTTTCCCTTTGAAACTTTAAAATCGATTTTCTCAAAAACTATAAGCTCTTTTTGCTAATTTTTTTTCCCTCTTGTACCCACTCCCAAGGTGCACATACCCTGTAAATTTGGGGTATGTAGCATGTAAGGAGGCTTTACAAACCACAAAAGTTCGGGTCCCCATTGACTTCCATTATGTTCGGAGTTCGGGTCGAACACCCGAACATCGCGGCCATGTTCGGCCTGTTCGGCCCGAACCCGAACATCTAGATGTTCGCCCAACACTAGTCTACAGTACCCTATAGCCTCTTGGCTGGCTGCAAAGTCTCTGTTTTTTTTCAGCTCCATCAATATTTTCTATTCACCTAACGAGGTTAACAATGTTACGTTCAGAGGATCTTATGGAAATTTCTTTTAATGAATAAAATAATCTGGTAGCCGAGATTACAGATTCCTAATAAAGCCCCAAACACACCACCTTAGATGGGGATTGTTAAAAATGCCCAGCAAACAATGGATCGCTAAATAATTTATGGTGGAAACTCTGTCAAACAAAGTGAAAAGATACTAATGGAAGACCTCAGGCATATAGACTCCACTGCTGATTATCAAGGGTATTACATAGTGTGTACCAACATCATTTGATAACCAATATCTTTCCCTTGAGAGCACGTGTACAACAAGGGAGCATGTAAGCGCAGCAGCAGGAGTGACGGTGCCAGTGGTGCCATGCACTGTAGTGGTGGTAGATGTTAGGAGAGCCCTAGGGTTCCCAACACTGTCGGGGCGACTGGCACTGTTTTTGCGGTTAGCGTCGAGTCTGGAAAAGGTACGGTGAATGCGCGGATTACAATGGAGTGAGATAGCAGTGCTGTGGTGCTGAAAGACAGCTCCACAGTGCAAACTTCACTCCAGCTATTATTTGCCTGAGCGAGGCTCTATTCATTCAGCCATCACATAGGTGAAATTGGCAATTGGATTTTCTGGTAACTCTGTGCTATTTACATGTATAATAAATATCTGCATATATAATAAATCCCAACCGTGTGAAATAGCGATCAACTTCACTTACGCATGGGCAATAATTCCAAATGGCCATGATCGTGTTTCTTGACGCTTGAGATTTTTCATTTCCACTGAGGACAGCACCATCCCACTGTCAGATTCCCCTTCCTGCAATGCAAACACAGTATTGGTCTACAGCTTTACCTGGACATTGCTAATCAGCTTATGTAGAGCTACAAGTTAGAGAGCTAACCTGAATTATGGGGGGAAGCTCCCCATTGACCTTGTCATTTGATATGATTTTGCGGAGTGTTGTTACCTCTCACAGATCCGCGAATTACAGAAAGGAAAGGAATTACAGAAGCATGATTCATGGTACACTAGTTAGACAAATAAAATGTCTTGTTATAGTTAGAGAAAAGAAAGCTAGTACAATGAGGTGAAGGTGAGTGGGGAATCATATCACTGTGCAGTTGGGGTGGACAGCTCCATCAAGTTCTAGGCGACTGCTATGACAGTTGGATTTGCCTGCAGCTTGATAGAGGGATTACTGCACTATACTTATGAGGATGGGGTAAAGGAAAACAGAGTAAGTACACTCATTCATATACATGGGAACACTCTCACCTTTTTTAAGCAGACCTGAAGACTGTAAAAAAAAAATGTTACGCTTACCGGGGACCAGTCCTCTACAGCTGCACTGTGCTTGCGACATTACCAAATTATGCTCCGGTTCCCTGCCGCGTCTCACTTTCTTTCTAGACGATTTACAAGTCGACTTTTACTGCGCCTGCACGACCCAGGCCGTGCACATCCTCATACACACTCCCGTATCTGGGAGCATCCAGTGCAGGCGTAGTACAAGAAAATATCTACTGCACCTGCACAGTATGCTACCAGCAACTGGAGCGCGAACAAGGATGCAGTGGACGGTGACTGCCAGAACAAGAAGTGAGCTGCGGTGGGGGACATGAGGATCATCTGGTAATGTTGCGGGTGCAGGGGACTGGCAGAAGCCCCAGGTAAGAGAAACACTTTTTTTTCAGTCTTTCAGGTTTCCATTAAGTTTAATACCAAATTGAGTACACTTTAACCATGTTTAGTAAGAGCATATTCAGAACAAAAATAGCGAAAAGAGCAGTGAAATATGTAAAGAACAATGAACCAACAGCAGCCAGTAAAAATCTAATTAACTCAAGTCTTAGTGAGAGTTAGTATGTGTTATATATATGTTATCGCAGTTCACTGTTTAATATACTGGTATATGTTATTGTAGTTCACTGTTTACCTTGTTACATGCTTACTTTGTAGTTCAATAAACAACACTAACTACTTTTTAATGAGTAAATTACAGGCCTGTTTACTTTTCCATCAAAGAGTCCCACATTGTACAGAAGTCCCTGATGTGTCAATGTTTTAGTCACTCCTATGGCCAGATGTCCTTCTGGGAGCAGGTTTCCGGGTTCTCACTAGATGCCTGTGCTGTGTGATAATCCCTGCTGGATTTTTGTGGATAGCAGGAATTTGTTCACCCCAGTCATTTTTGTTTCTGCAAATCTGTTTACCTCATTGAGCACACTGTCCTTTCCCACTGGCACCTCGTCAAAAGTCTTCACACTCAGTGGTCGATTCTTGTTATTGTTTCTGAAAAAGACGATGAGACACAGGGTGAGTCCAACACCCACGTTTCTTTGATATCCTTCCTAACTTATCTGTAAATGAGTGCAGTGTTCAAATGTAAATAATTGCTATCATATGTTACCGCTACTAGCAGGAAACTGTACACCAATCAGTTTTATCCAGCAAAGCTTTCATTCCAGGGTTCAGTATAATTACTTGAGTTCTTTTTCGCAACTTACAAACACAACTGTCCTGGAATATTACCAAGGATAGAGAAAAAAAAACATGACATTTATTAAAATCTTCCTTGCCACTGTAGAAAGTAAGAGAAACATACAGAGGAGGTAAACTAGGGCCCTTTCATACCAGATGCGTTCCGTTTTGTTTTTGAAAAGGCTTACGATTTTCTAGACGCAAGCAAAGTTACAATTGGAATCGTGGGAATGCATTTATAATGAATGTGTTTTCAATTTTCTAAAAAGACAATCGTAGTTCTGCTGCATTTTACCCACGTTTCGTCATAGTGAAAATCTCAAAATGCAAAATGCGTTTTGCAATTTTCGGTGACTACTTTAGGCCACGTCTATGAAAACATGTAGCAATTACTATATATCACAACGGATAGGCTGACTTTTGACACCCAAATTTAGGGTGTTAGGTGGGGGTGGGGTTAACCTATCTGCAAGTTACATCCTACTAGTGAAATGCTTGGGGGCTGGAGTGCACTGCGGAGCATGCTTCGCTATGTATGGCTACCTGTCCTCACTCTAGCTTGCATCCTCCAGTGTTCTCAGGCAACTTTTGGAACTGTTCACTAGAGCTCCAGACTCTCTGCGGTCATACATGGCCAATTCAGAAGCTGCAGAGGACACAAGAGATTGCAATCCGGAGCAAGGGCAGGTAACGATACACAATGTAGCACGGTCTGCAGCGCACTCTGCACCCACCCCGGGTGACAGTGGCACATTGGAGGATCAGCCAATCGGAAAGTAATAGCTTTTGGTCTATGCACAGGGAGGTTATCCGTGGATATAAAAGAAATAAGATTTTCTTCTTCTTGTTTCTTGTAATTGCTGTATGTTTTATTAGACATGTTTAGTATCTGTCTCTGTAACACTTATGTTGTTTATGTTTTTACCACATTTATACTGTATGTGTTTATTACTGTGTACAGCATCATGGGAGATGATAAATCTAAACAAATCTATGATAATGTTAACTGTCATATGTACTTCTTTTTATCTCTTTTTTTTTGTTTATATTGCCATAAAGCAGTGCTGTCCAACTTCGCAGGCATGGAGGGCCGTTTTTTTTTCAGACCACACGGTGGAGGGCCGGCAGACCGAAACAGTCTAACCCCCCCCCCCCCCCCCCCCCCGGGAAAAAAAAATCTAGCAGCAGATTTCCCCACAAAATGGTTTCCCCACAACCAGATTGGCAGCAGATTCTCCACAAAATGCACTCAGATTGGCTGCAGATTTGCCCACAAACTGCAATCAGATTGGCTGCAGATTTACCCACAAAATACACAAAGATTGGCTGCAGATTTACCTACAAAATACATTCAGATTGGCTGCAGATTTACCCACAAAATACATTCAGATCGGCTGCAGATTTACCCACAAAATACATTTAGATTGGCTGCAGATTTACTCACAACATACATTCAGATTGGCTGCAGATTTACCCACAAAATATGTTCAGATTGGCTGCTCATTTACCCACAAAATACATTCAGATTGGCTGCAGATTTACCCACAAAATACATTCAGATTGGCTGCAGATTTACCCACAAAATACATTCAGATTGGCTGCAGATTTACCCACAAAATATGTTCAGATTGGCTGCAGATTTACCCACAAAATACACAAAGATTGGCTGCAGATTTACCCACAAAATACATTCAGATTGGCTGCAGATTTACCCACAAAATACATTCAGATTGGCCGCAGATGTGCCCACAAAATACACAGATTGGCTGCAGATTTACCCACAAAATATGTTCAGATTGGCTGCAGATTTACCCACAAAATACATTCAGATTGGCTGCAGATTTACCCACAAAATACACAGATTGGCTGCAGATTTACCCACAAAATACATTCAGATTGGCTGCAGATTTACCCACAAAATACATTCAGATTGGCTGCAGATTTACCCACAAAATACATTCAGATTGGCTGCAGATTTACCCACAAAATACGTTCAGATTGGCTTCAGATTTACGCACAAAATACATTCAGATTGGCTGCAGATTTACCCACAAAATACGTTCAGATTGGCTGCAGATTTACCCACAAAATACACAGATTGGCTGCAGATTTACCCACAAAATACACAGATTGGCTGCAGATTTATCCACAAAATACACAGATTGGCTGCAGATTTACCCACAAAATACATTCAGATTGGCTGCAGATGTGCCCACAAAATGCAGTCAGATTGGCCGCAGATGTGCCCATAAAATGCAGTCCGATTGGCCGCAGATGTGCCCACAAAATGCAGTCAGATTGGCCGCAGATGTGCCCACAAAATGCATCCAGATTGCCCACAACTGTGCCCACAAAATGCATTCAGATTGCCCGCAGCTGTGCCCACAAAATGCACTCAGATTGGCCACAGATTAGTCCACAAAATGCACTCAGATTGGCCACAGATGTGCCCACAAAATGCATTCAGATTGCCCGCAGCTGTGCCCACAAAATGCATTCAGATTGCCCGCAGCTGTGCCCACAAAATGCATCCAGATTGCCCACAGCTGTGCCCACAAAATGCATCCAGATTGCCCGCAGCTGTGCCCACAAAATGCATCCAGATTGCCCGCAGCTGTGCCCACAAAATGCATTCAGATTGCCCGCAGCTGTGCCCACAAAATGCATCCAGATTGCCCGCAGCTGTGCCCACAAAATGCATCCAGATTGCCCGCAGCTGTGCCCACAAAATGCATCCAGATTGCCCGCAGCTGTGCCCACAAAATGCATTCAGATTGCCCGCAGCTGTGCCCACAAAATGCATCTAGCTTGCCCGCAGCTGTGCCCACAAAATGCATCCAGCTTGCCCGCAGCTGTGCCCACAAAATGCATCCAGCTTGCCCGCAGCTGTGCCCACAAAATGCATCCAGCTTGCCCGCAGCTGTGCCCACAAAATGCATCCAGCTTGCCCCGCAGCTGTGCCCACAAAATGCATCCAGCTTGCCCGCATAGCTAAAATATTTGCACACCCCCGCTCCCGTCGTTGTCCACCGTGCTGCCGCCAGTAACTCACCTCAGATCGGCAGCAGAGGGCAGGAGATCGGAGCCAGTCAGACCGGCGCATGGCAGCCGGCGGGGAATTTAAATGCATCCAGCTTGCCCACAGCTGTGCCCACAAAATGCATCCAGCTTGCCCGCAGAGCTAAAATATTTGCACACCCCCGCTCCCGTCGTTGTTCCCCGTACTGCCGCCAGTAACTCACCTCAGATCGGCAGCGGAGGGCAGGAGATCGGAGCCAGTCAGGCCGGCGCATGGCAGCCGGCGGGGAATTTGAATGGAGGACGTGACATCATCGGTCACGTCCAGCACGTAAAGTCCCCCGTGCGGCTGTCATGGGCTGGTGTGGCTGGTTCCTATCTTCTGCTGCCGCCCCTGCCGATCTAATGTGTGTTAGAGGCGGCAGCACGGGGAACAAAGAGGAGGGAGGCTGCAAATATTTATAGTCTGCAGCCGCAGCATGGGGGAAAGGGTTTTTATTTTTAAAATAAATAAATAAAAGTTGCGCAGCCACAGCATGGAGCAGGAGGCAGGGGGGCCGCAGCAGGAGGCCTGGCGGGTCGGATGCGGCCGACGGGCCGACGGTTGGACAGCACTGCCTTAAAGTTTTATTTGTTTGCCACGAATAAAAAAATGCCACTAATTATGCTCAGATATGAAAGAAAACACTTTGCAGTGAAAAGCTAAGTTAGTGAGCATTATGTGCTGATAATAGCAACATAGGTTAAAACAGTTTTACATATTGCTTGGGGATTAAACCAATTACAAAAATGGCATTTTACAGTGTATAAACTAAATATGAACCTAAAAGCTGTAGCAAACTGGTGCAACATGAGTCACAAGTACTGATTATTTAAATATTTGAATATTTATACAGCACTGACATATTTTACACTGCACTTTAAAATGGAACCATAAGGCTGAATTGTATGCAGCTTTGCAAACCTCATTAAAATGCTAGGAATGCCTATATTCAAAAGGAGCTGCCTATTATGAAAGGGGTCTACGACAGGCGCAAAGCCATTAAGAAATGTAAGAAAGTTTGGTGGAGGTGGCTTGATGCTCAGGCAGTGCTGGTCGTAATGGAAAAATCTACGCTTACGGATCATTACGCGTAATTTTACGCTATTACGCATTACGCATTTACGGTTACGGCGTAGGAAATTATCTACGGTACATCACTGTAATTACGCGTAAACTTACGCAGTTACGCGTAAGGACACCGTAATGTAGGCGCTTACACTATGATGTTACGCGTAGTGCTGTAATACCCATTAATGCGTATTTTTTTACGCATACGGACGATATGTACGCAATAGCAGTGAATGTGACAGTTATTGCGTACATATCATTCGTATGCGTCAAAACGTACGCTTATACTGAAGGGCGGGAGAAGATACTATTGGTTGCTTAGGATGTTAGTACGTTAGTAATTACGCGTAAAATTACGCGTAAGTGTTCGTAAAATTACGCATACCTAGCAATTACGGTAGACAGTGTAATTACGATACCACTTTACTGCTTACGCGTAAATAATTACGCTTAAGACCGTAATTTACGCATAGCGCTTACGCGTAAATTTATATTGAATTACGATGCGTAATTACGCTCATGCGTAATTTCGGCCCAGCACTGTGCTCAGGGCAGTGACCTAGATTGAGGCTGTGACGGGAGGAGGGCTGAGCAGGTGAAAGCTCATCTTTTGTGACATGAATGAGGTTTGGGGGTTATCTCTGTTCTGCAACAGATAGATTTAGTTATTGTATGTCTATGTGTTTTTGTGTCGGTCAGCTGGCTGAGCACTACTGTAAAAATTAAAAATGCTCAATAAAAATTTTCTTTAAAAAAAACACTTAGAATTGCACCTGGTGCCTGGTTTACATGAATATGTTGGTAATCCACAAATGTAAAGCCTCTTTTCCATGGACTGTTGAACTGTGTGCTCAACAAGCAGTTACCAGGCAGCAGTGAGCAGATACCAGGCAGGAACAAGCAGTTACTAGGCAGCAGTGAGCAGTTGTGAGAGTTTGTGATGCATTTCACTGCCTATCAACAGTCCATAGAAAAGAGGCCTAATAGAAATACAAATGTTTTTATGAATAAAGCTCTTCCGGTGATGTGCTCTTTTCTCCCATATGCACACAGCTAAGGAGGGAAAAAGATGTAACTTATCACTTATCTGGATCCCATCACACTGGCCGGGTACTTCAGCTTCACTGTGGAGATGCCACACAAGGCTAAGGGATGCCTATTAGAGATGTAGGCTGCATGCTAATGATACACTTCACAGTCACAGGAGACCAGAAGGTGTATGACAAGTTTGCAAGCTGAAAATGGGGAACTGAAGAGGCTATCATGGTCCAGAGATCATGAAGTACTGGCTGCTAAAGGCACTATGCTACCTAAACAAAAGGAGGCCATTGGATGTTAAATGAGGGAGAAAACAGCACTGGACATATAAAGCAGGTATATTAGGCAATATTATAGTGCCATGTTTAGGAAAAACTGTGTTCCCACTGGCCCTCCACATTGCAGCTGGGAGCCCCTGGACAAAAGAAGACCACCACTCCCCAAACAATCCAATGTAGTGCAGAAAGGAACAAGGCTCAACCAAGCAATGCTTTATAGCAGGTTTTTCTTCATTTATTTTAGAAGCAGAGTAACATCGGTATGAGGTTTCGGGCTCGTAACGGTGTTCTGTTGTTACTTTGCTTCTAAAATAAAGAAAAACCTGCTATAAAGCATTGTTTGGTTGAGCCCTGGTCCTTAGTTTCTGCACTACCTAGCCATATTTATGCAGCTTAGACACACAGTCCC
Organism: Hyperolius riggenbachi; assembly: GCF_040937935.1. NCBI lineage: Eukaryota > Metazoa > Chordata > Amphibia > Anura > Hyperoliidae > Hyperolius > Hyperolius riggenbachi. Next base: position 152,649,298 of record NC_090653.1, on the reverse strand, counting down.
TATTTCTGCGAGTTCAGTCCATAAGTATCTTGTCACTATAATCTTACCCAGATTCCAGCGTGCTCCACCGAGTCATGGAGTTTCTCACACTGTGTTCTGCACTTCCAGGTTTCACATTTATGTCTCCATCAGCTTGTAGAGCAGTGTTCAGTGGAATATAGTCTTTTCCTTCCTGCAAAAGACAGGAAATGCATTTAGACTATAATCTATAAAGCACTTGAAATCAGTTGCTAACACTGTATCAGATCTTCATAAGATAAGCGGTCTGAAGAAAGCAAATGACTCTTATGATGGGATATTGCTGGCAGTTTTTCTATTTTAATGTTTTCGTTAACCATTGCTTTAGTATTACACAGAGCAGAGAAAGTATGGAGCCTATTTTGAGTTTCTATTATAGTTTTTTGTGTCCCTGCTGGAGAGAAATCCCATCCCTTCATAAAAATGTAGGGAAATCACTGTAACAGGGACAATGTGACCTTTTCATAAAGTTGACCAGGAAAAACTTCTGCCAAGTTTTTACAGTTGTCTGTGTATTCTGAATGGGAAGATTTTACCTCACTTTCTACCTTGGTGACAATACGTGTTAGGGCCCTTTCACACTGGCGCGGTGTGGCAATTTGCCGCAGCCTACAACTAGGGCCATATAAGTCTATGGGGTAGTTCACATTGCCTGCAGTGCGTTGCGCTCTGACGGAAGTACCCTATCTAATGCAAGCTATACCTACGTTACCGTGCAGCTCCTGAGGTGACGTACAGTGGACCGGAAGTCATGTAGGTCTATGGTGACGCATGTATTTTTAAAATGAATGCCACCGGTGGAATAGCAATACGCTTCCTCGCATGTGATTGCTTCAGCCACAGGAAGTGAGGGTCACTTCCTGCTTGGCTGGCTGCCTGACAGGGATTACCGCATACTAACACGGTTTTCCCCAAAAGCCTGGTTTTGGCAGTGCGGTCCCCAACATCGAGCAGTGTGAAACCAACATCAATGCATAAGAAATAAGGGTAAAGGTAGCCATACACTGGTCGTTTTGCCATCAGATCGACCAACAGATAGATCCCTCTCTGATCGAATCTGATCAGAGAGGGATTGTCTGGCTGCCTTCTGTGAAGCTGCCGCTGCCGCCGCCCCCCCCCCCCCCCCCTGCATACTTTGCCTGATCTGGCCGGCGCGAGTCCCCCGGTCTCCACTGTCTTCTTCTCCGCTCTGGGCTCCAGGGCTGCAGCTTCACTGTACTTACTGTCCGGGGTAGTTTAAACAGTAGAGGGCGCTCTACTGTTTAACGTGCTGGGCGGTCTGGACGAGCTCAGCTCGTCCAGTACCGCCGGAGCCTGCCGCTCAGGCCCTGCTGGGCCGATTTGGCTCAAATAAAAAGCAGCACACGCAGCCGGCACTTTGCCAGCCGTGTGTGCTGCCTGATCACCGCTGCAGTGCGGCGATCCGCCGCATGCAGCGGCGAAAGAGGGTCCCCCCAGCCGCCTGAGCCCAGCGTAGCCGGAAAAAAAAAGTTCCGGCCAGCGCTAAGGGCTGGATCGGAGGCGGCTGACGTCAGGATGTCGGCTGACGTCCATGACGTCACTCCGCTCGTCGCCATGGCGACGAGGTAAGCGAAACACGGAAGGCCGCTCATTGCGGCCTTCCGTGTTACTTCTGGCCGCCGGAGGCGATCGGAAGAACGCCTCCGGAGCGCCCTCTAGTGGGCTTTCATGCAGCCAACTTTCAGTTGGCTGCATGAAATAGTTTTTTTCTATTAAAAAAAAACCCTCCCGCAGCCTCCCTGGCGATCTTAATAGAACGCCAGGCAGGTTAAACTTCCTGTCGGGACAGGAAAAAGTGAAGCCTGCCGGAGCCCGGAGAAGGAGCAGCGGTGACAGCAGGGATACGCGCCGGCCGGATCAGGTAAAGTATTGCCGCTAGCGTCGGTCGTCGGACATTCGAACGCCGCTATCGACGCACTCCCGACCCGCTGGCAATCGAGCGAAATCTTCCGCACAGACGGATCGACCGAGTTCGGACGGAAATCGATAGTTCGGTCAGCTTTTGCGCAACGATTTCTCAGCAGATTCGATCACAGTGATCGAATCTGCTGTATATCAGCGGGAAAATCGTTAAGTGTATGGGCCCCTTAAGGCCCTTAATAGCAATTTGACAGTAGTTACAACTTTCGATGCTCTATTGAAAAAAATCCCATTTGCTGGAGTTTATCTTTGTCTTATAACAGTTGGAAGTTGTTATTTAATAAAAACGACTGCCATTGTGTTGTTATAGAGCTCATTTTCTCCTTACTGGTTGTAATTGGTTGTGACTACCTACAGTTTCAGATGCCAGCTAGCTAAAGCAGACAACCTTAAAGTATACATGAAATCTCAAAAGAAAAAAATAACACACTTAGCTCAGTAGTAGGAAGCCTCTGTGTGGTCCAGAGGCTTCCTGGACCATCCCTCAAGCCCACCGATCCAGCATATGGACTTTCTTTACCTATTTGACTTATTCTGGCCCTGCTCCCATGCAAGTAAAGTCCATGCATGCCCAGTAGAACAAAACTTCTTGTGCATGGCTTGTTTCCTCAGTTCACAAGTGCTTTTTTCTACTGGGCATGCGCAGACCTTGCTCACATATGCTCAGTATAGATGCACATGTCCATAACTGGGAGCATGTCCCGATGAAACCTGTTTGACTTGCACTGAGTTGAACAGTTAAAAGGGTTCCTACGCAAGATAGGTGAGCTGCAGGAGGGTCCAGGATCAACCAGAGGATTCTTACTAGTGAGGTAAGTATATAACTATTCTTTTTTTTTTTGTTGAGACTTCAGGTATATTTTAGAGTTGAGTTGGGGAATATTCAGTCTACATAGAATATACAGTCTATACAGAATACATTAGACAGCTTACACCATTTTCAAGATACTAATTAGCTGGAAGTTGGATTGAGGGGAAAACAAAATCGTTGATAATACATGTATCCTTCACAGTTACTTCAAAAGGCAAAACAAACAAAAAGTCACTAAGTTGGCCAAATTAATGGTGAGCATATGTTTCTCACTTTTGGATTTTGTAAAGGGCAGTATTTAATGGCCTGTATACATTGCTGACTGATGTCACACATGCAACTTCGCTGGACCAACACTGACAGTTGCAAAGTCAGCTGTGTAGCTGACGATGCGCTCTGTTGCTATGCGGAAGACCAACAGGAGATGAAGCAGCACGTACATGACATCATGCGGTGGGTGGGGGAGCACAAGGACAGTGTAGTTGGCCATCGCTAGGGCAAGTTGATCCACCGGGCAGATCACTTGCAGAGCGGTTTTCTGGGGGCAATGTACACACACGTCTATCGGCTGAGGCGGTCATCAGCGGCTGCCTCAGATGACTTTGATCATGTATGTGTATGAGCCTTAATTCTTATACATATCTGGTTATATAAAGACATCAGATGAAAGTGCTTAAAAAATAAAAAATGTTCATAAAAAAACCCCATCAAACCTGTTGCACGTTAGCCTGGAGAAGATCTCCCAAGCGCTCCACTAATTCAGTAAAGGTAGGTCGGTCTGTTGGGGTTCCTTGCCAACAGTCTAGCATTGTCTGGTATCTAGGAGAGAAATAGCAAACCTATTACTAGTTATCACATAGAGGTATATTTCACAGACATTTTATATTGGTCTTACACAAGGCTTCTGCCAGTGCTGTGTGCCTGTGAAACATGCCTTTACATAACGTAATTAGTTAAAAAATTAAGGATATCTAATGATGGGGTACTGCTAAGAAATATATGTACCCAGGCGTAAATAAGATGTTAACCACAGTAGGCACTATTTGCTCTTTGCCCTCATTAAAGGGAACCTAAACTGAGAAGGATAAGAAGTTTTCCTTTTAAAATAATACCAGTTGCCTGACTCTCCTGCTAATCCTGTGTCTCTAATACTTTTAGCCACAGCCCCTCAACAAGCATGCAGATCAGGTGCTCTGACTGAAGTCCGACTGGATTAGCTGCAGGCTTGTTTCAGGTGTGTGATTAGGCCACTACTACAGCCATAGAGATCAGCATGGCTGCCAGGCAACTGGAATTGTTTAAAAGGAAACATCCATATCCCTCTCAGTTAAAGCGGATCCGAGATGAAAAACTAACTATAACAAGTAACTTGTCTATATATATTACCTAAAGTTTAGATGGTTTACACAGCAAATCTAGCTGCAAACAGTTTTAATAGAATATTATTATTTATTCCTGTGATACAATGACAGCGGCCATGTTGTTTGTAAACATTACACAGAGGCAGGCTTATCTGTATCTTGAGCCATCAGCCTAATCCCCTCTCCTCTTCCCTCCTCCCCTCTGCCTCTAAAATCAATGGCTAGTAACACCTCCCCCTCTTCCTGCCCAGACTGAGCTCCCATGAGCCCTTACTACTGCCTTGGCTCTCTGAAAACCTGTGGGCGTGGCTTTTTTAGTTTATAGGGAATTAGAGTATTAAAACAAAAACAAAAAAAGTATTTGGCTTGAGGAATACCCTATAAACAATAGGAAAGGAACACAATTGTGCAATGTGTAAAAGTTCACCTTGGATCCACTTTAAGGTTCCCTTTAAAGGGCACAGGCAGTAATTATGGTAGATTACGGTACCTTGTGAAACACTAATGTACAGGAATCAGTGCATTATAAACACCTGGAAGAGGGCCAACATTTAAACTGATTGGCCATAAGAACAAAGTGCCTGCTCTAACAGGGAATTATGGGTAAAATGCTACATTAGGTATGTTTTATAAAAGTACTTAAATTTTCTTTCCAGATATTTCTGTTCCTGACCTCTACTGTCCTCAAAACCTTTTCAGCTATCTGTAGTGAAATCTTTGCTTTTAGTGATTTAAAGGATAACTGTAGTGAGAGGGATATGGAGGCTGCCATATTTATTTCCTTTTAAGCAATACCAGTTGCCTGGCAGCCCTGATGGTCTATTTGCCTAAAGAAGTGTCTGAATCACACCAGAAACAAGCATGCAGCTAATCTTGTCATATCTGTCTAAATTTGTCAGAAACACCTGATCTGCTGCATGCTTGTTCAGGGCCTATGGCTGAAAGTATTAGAGGCAGAGGATTAGCTGAATAGCCAGGCAACTGGTATTGCTTAAAAGGAAATAAATATGGCAGCCTCCATATCCCTCTCACTACAGTTATCCTTTAATGGCTATATACTTCTTTTGTTGGCATTACAGCCCAAATGTGAGGCCCTCATATTCGATCAGTATTTGCAGGGGAGTAGGGACCACGGTCGCAGCAGGGGACCATCCTCCCCATGTGCTGCTGCTGAAGGGTCTTCAAATACTAACTTCACCACGATCCATGCACTGCATCTACATCCCGAAGGGACGCTCTTACTACGAGATGGAACGCAACAACAGGAAAAAGTTAGTAGATGCAGCGCGTGGATCGCGGCGTGAGTATTTGATGACCTCTCAGCCGCTGCTGGTCCATGCCGCTGCGTCCCCCCTCCGCCTGGCTACCCTGGCTACCTATACTGAGGTAGCTATTCCTATCTATACTGAGGCATCTATTCCTGGCTATCTATACTGAGGTGCCTATTCCTACTGACCATCTATACTGAGGTACCTATTCCTGACTATCTATACTGAGGCATCTAATGCTGGTTATTTATACTGAGGTACCCATTCCTGACTATCTATACTGAGGCATATAATCCTGGCTATCTATACTGAGGTACCTATTCCTGACTATGTATACTGAGGAATTGAATCATGGCTATCTATACTGTGGCTCCTATTCCTCCTGACTATCTTATACTGAGGCATCTAATCCTGGCTATCTACACTGAGGTACCTATCCCTGGCTATCTATTCTGAGGCATCTAATCCTGGCTATCTATACTGGGACACCTACTCCTGGCTACCTATGCTGGGGCACCTATTCCTGGCTGCTTACACTGGCGGCACCTAGTCCTGGCTATTTAATGTAGGGGGGGGCACACGTCCAAATTCTGCATCGGGGGCCCCGAAGTTTGTAGCTATGCCACTGAGTATTTCCTCTCACATACTTACCCCAGCCGAGGCCACAAAATAATTGTGAGTCTTGACCGTGCCAGTCTTGAATTGCACTATCTATCTATCTGTGCTCTGTACTGGCTGCTTTATAACACAGATCATATTCAGGGTACACTTTATACTATGAAAAGTCAATAAACATTCTTGTACATTTCAGGAGTGCAGTACTCTGGTGGTCTCATCCGAGTTCCTTCCTTTAGTCTGCAGCAGAAATCCTCATCAATCTGTACACCAGGGTAAGGAGAAGCACCTGCAACAGAGAAAAAACATATAATGCTAATAAAAGCCTCAACCTATTAGGCCCGGTTCACATTTGCGGTTTTTACCAAAATGGACCAGATGTCCCGATCCGGTCCGGATGCATCAGGTTGCAATCCGGATCCGGTCAGGATCCGGTCCGTTTGCATCCGGATTTTCATCCGTTACGGATCCGGTAGCTATCCGGATCAGTTTTTTAAACAGATAAAGACTATATAAATTACTGGGGTCTGGGAGGTCTGCAGAAGCGCTGGAGTCATTGTTGGAGACAGCCTGACGTGTGGAGACCATCCTTGGATAGAGAGACTGCAGTTTGGACCATGGATCCAGTGTATTTTTACTCATTTTACCTTGGAATTGTCTCCTTTTTAATTTTTACCTACTACTATGTGGGAAGGAAGCGTGCTCCTCGCAGGAGATGGTGGGTGCACCCTCTACTCATGAGAAGGCAAAGGAAGGGAGAGTTCCAGACCCTCTACCAGGACCTTAGACGACACCCAGAGAAGTTCTACAGCTATACCCGGATGTCCATACCCCTGTCAGTATCCAGACCTAAACACACCATCCCCACCATCCCTAAACACCCCACCCTCACCCCCACAACACCTCACCCCTGTATACCTAGCTAAACACACCACCCCCACCCTCCACAAAACACCCAGACCCCTCTAAACACACCTCCCCCATCCTCCAATGCTGGGCCCATGTGTCACCATCCAAAATGGCCGCTATCACCATAGAAAACGCCACGGAAGTGGGGTAGATAGGCCGGATTTTATAGCCAGTGTGTTGTGTCATTTAAGTTTGTCATTGGTTTCTGCTGTGCGGATGGTGTAGTCAGGATCCGGTCCGGGTGCGGTGGGCGGATGAAACGTACAGCAAAAATAGCGCAGATTGGAAAAATCCGGACCGTGGCCCAGAGTCCGGATCCGGTCAGGATTCGGTCAGTGAGGAACGGACGATTGTGTACGGATCCATAGAGTTACATTGGATCGCCGAACGTCCGTTCCGTTTGTACAGTATACGGTCCGGAAAATCCTGACTGTGAACGCCAATGTGAACCAGGCCTTACAGTTATTAAATAACATTTAAATGAGAATATATATATATGCACAGTATATGTATATATATATATATATATATATATATATATACACACACACACACACACACACAGTATATATACAGTGGTGTGAAAAACTATTTGCCCCCTTCCTGATTTCTTATTCTTTTGCATGTTTGTCACACTTAAATGTTTCTGCTCATCAAAAACCGTTAACTATTAATCAAAGATGACATAATTGAACACAAAATTCAGTTTTAAATGATGGTTTTTATTATTTAGTGAGAAAAAAAACTCAAAACCTACATGGCCCTGTGTGAAAAAGTGATTGCCCCCCTTGTTAAAAAATAACTTACCGTAACTGTGGTTTATCACACCTGAGTTCAATTTCTGTAGTCACCCCCAGGCCTAATTACTGCCACACCTGTTTCAATCAAGAAATCACTTAAATAGGAGCTATCTGACACAGAGTAGTAGACCAAAAGCACCTCAAAAGCTAGACATGCCAAGATCCAGAGAAATTCAGGAACAAATGAGAACATAAGTACTGTAATTGAGATCTATCAGTCTGGCAAAGGTTATAAAGCCATTTCTAAAGCTTTGGAACTCCAGCGAACCACAGTGAGAGCCATTATCCACAAATGGCAAAAACATGGAACAGTGAAGAACCTTTCCAGGAGTGGCCAGCCGACCAAAATTACCCCAAGAGCGCGAAGAAAACTCATCCGAGAGGCCACAAAAGACCCCAGGACAACATCTAAAGAGCTGCAGGCCTCACTTGCCTCAATTAAGGTCAATGTTCACGACTCCACCATAAGAAAGAGACTGGGCAAAAACGGCCTGCATGGCAGATATCCAAGGCGCAAACCACTTTTAAGCAAAAAGAACATTAAGACTCGTCTCAATTTTGCTAAAACACATCTCAATGATTGCCAAGACTTTTTGGAAAATACATTGTGGACCGACGAGACAAAAGTTGAACTTTTTGGAAGGTGCGTGTCCCGTTACATCTGGCGTAGAAGTAACACAGCATTTCAGCAAAAGAACATCATACCAACAGTAAAATATGGTGGTGGTAGTGTGATGGTCTGGGGTTGTTTTGCTGCTTCAGGACCTGGAAGGCTTGCTGTGATAGATGGAACCATGATTTCTACTGTCTACCAAAAAATCCTGAAGGAGAATGTCCAGCCATCTGTTTGTCAACTCAAGCTGAAGCGATCTTGGGTGCTGCAGCAGGACAATGACCCAAAACACACCAGCAAATCCACCTCTGAATGGCTGAAGAAAAACAAAATAAAGACTTTAGAGTGGCCTAGTCAAAGTCCTGACCTGAATTCTATTGAGATGTTGTGGCATGACCTTAAAAAGGTGGTTCATGCTAGAAAACCCTCAAATAAAGCTGAATTACAACAATTCTGCAAAGATGAGAGGGCCAAAATTCCCCCGGAGCACTGTAAAAGACTTGTTGCAAGTTGTTGCAAACGCTTGATTGCAGTTATTGCTGCTAAAGGTGGCCCAACCAGTTATTAGGTTCAGGGGGCAATTTATTTTTCACACAGGGCCATGTAGGTTTTTAGTTTTTTTTCTCAATAAATAATAAAAAACATCATTTAAAAATGCATTTTGTGTTTAGTTATGCTATCTTTGACTAATAGTTAACGTTTTTTGATGAGCAGAAACATTTAAGTGTGAGAAACATGCAAAAGAATAAGAAATCAGGAAGGGGGCAAATAGTTTTTCACACCACTGTATATATATATATATATATATATATATATATATATATATATATATATTATTCTCTGCCAGTAGCTAAAAGTGCCCACTGATCTCTGCCATTAGTCACAAGTGGCCTTCAATCTCTGGTAGTGGTCATAAGTGGCCTTCAGTCTCTGGTAGTAGTTATAAGCAGCCTCTAATCTCTGCTAGTAGTCACACATAGCTTTGAATCTCTGCTAGCATTCACAAAAGGTTCTGAATCTGTGCCTGTATTTGGAAAGGCCACATGTGGTGTCTCTTTTCTCATCCAGAAGGCACCCTCCCCCCACCCCCACCCCCTACCTGCACATCTACAGTCAAGGCAGTCACAAGGTTAGGGAGTCCCTAAGCTTGGGACATGTTGTGGTGTATGTTAGAAATCTATGACACATTCTGGAGGCACTGAGAGGCCTGGACACAATAAACGGACACTAGAGAACTGGACATACTTTAAGAACCAATGCAAAGCTAACGCACACTACAAGAGTTACTAGAAAACTAGAAAACAGTATGGGGGCACTGGATAGAGATGGAATAAAACACTGTGAGCATTGGTACCGTATCACACTGTATTTGTTGTGGACCAACCTGTTGATATGCAGATCATATGACATGGTTCAGCTTCTAGGTCAGGAAGTCCAGTGGTCTTGTCAGAAAGTTTGTTTTGGAAAATAAGTTAGCTGTGACTATGGATAATGGTCCATTTTGTGATTCAAGTGCATTTTTCATGCATTATATGCTCTTTACACATTTTGTGTGTGGATTTTTATTTAAAACAATGGTTCATGTAGTTTAGGTGGAGGGGATGGAATCTACAAAGCTAAAGGGCCACTATTGTGAAAAATGTTAACATTTTAAAGGGACTCTGAGCTCATCTAAAAAATAAAAGTTGTACTCACCCGGGGCTTTTTCCAGCCCAGTGCTGGTCGGGAGGTCCCACGACGGCGTCCTGGCTCCTCTCCTACTCCCCGCTCCGGAATGGCCGACAGGCCGCAGCCCGGGCGACACTCAGCTGAGTGTCGGGCTGCTCCTTCCGCGTATGACGCGGCTGACATCACACGGCGGCCGCCTCGCGTCATCACGGCGGCCGGCGTGAAAGTACCTCGCATGCGCGATTAAAGCGCGCATGCGCGGTACTGCCACGCCGGCCGCCGTGATGACGCGAGGCGGCCGGCTTCATACAAGACAGTCAAACATGGAACCTGCCATGAGCTGTCAGGAGCATCAATCTCTGCAAATACTATATACAAATTCTGTGAAATCCAAACATGGACAGTGAAATGCATATGTAATGTAAGTACAGCCAATATTTAGCTACTGATATATGTGTTTTTTTTCTCTGAGACCTTATACCTAACAGCTCCTCTTTAAGTAAGACTGGTTAGAAAGTAGCTTTGTCTTTACTTTGCTTTTTTGCTCATCTGGATAATATAATAAAATGTACAATGATACTTTTAAATCTTTTGGGAGCACACAAAACACAGGTAAATTCAAATAGAATCTTGAATAAGGGCCCTTTTCCACTAGCAATCTCAATCACAATCGCTAAATGCCAGCAATTGCGATTTTTCATGAATTTTGTTAAGCTATTGCGATTTTACATACGCAATGCACTTGCATTGCAAAATCGCTCTCAGAATTGCTCCAGAAAGTGATTGCACTTTGTAAAAAATCAAATCATGGTAGTGTAAAATAACTACTGCGATTCCTATGTTAAAGTAGCAACCCCAGCGATTTGAAAATCGCTAGCATTTAGCAATTTTGCTGAATCGCAATGCAGTGGAAAGGGCCCCAACAGGACGAAATTCAGTACTGTATAGCAATTCTAGTAATGGACGAAAACCTACAACAACAAAATAACAGAGGCACCATGAGATACTCCTAAAGAAACCTGTATCCTGCATGTGTTTGTATAATATAGTTTTCTTTAGCAATTGCAGTGTACAGTTAATATGTTTACATTTTCAAAAACAAGCACTCAGATATGAAAACTGCACTCTGAAGCAAACTGTGTCATACAGCCACTGTGCCAGGTCTTGTTTTGGCACTGCATGAGAAGAAAAAAGCCAAAGACTCAGCAGAACACCAAAAACTACAACAATGTCTGTGTTGTTTAAGACAAGAACTTCAATAATCCAAATTATCAAGTATTTCCATAGCTAGGTCCTTTTCAAAGTTCCTGCCTGAGATTGTGCTGCAGATTCAAGTAGAAAAGTAGCAGAGCATTTTGTAATAGGAATCAAATTTCCATGAATATTTGTCGCGTGATGACAAAAATATTTAAGGTTCATTGACCATAAGACAGAATGGTAAGCAGGGGCGCTGCCACCAACATACAGACGAGCCACGCCCCCGCTGGGGGCATCACACAAAGAGGGGCCTCGCTCTGCTGCTGCTGGCGGCGGAGCAGCAGGAGGGTGGGAGCTGGGGGGAGTGGGCAGAGCAAAGTTTCAACTCACCTGCCTCGATCCTTCACATAGCTTCTATCTTCATCCTGTCCCAGCGTGCGGCGTCTGTTGCTATGGTATGGAGCTCTTACCAATGCGACAGATGCTGCACGCCGGGACAGTAGGAAGATAGAGGAAGATAGAGGCTATGTGCAGGATCGAGAAAGCCAGGTGAGTTGAAACTTCACTATTCTCGCTCCCCCTGCCCTATGCTGGAGACACCTACCTATCTAACCTATACTGGGGGCATGCATCTACCTAACCTATACTGAGGGGTACCTACCTATCTAACCTATACTGCGAGCATCTACCTATCTAACCTATACTGAGGGATACCTACCTATCTAACCTATACTGGGGGCATCTACTTATCTAACCTATATACATACGCCCTTGCCCTGGGTGCAATTTAGCTTAGAAACTGCTAGTATTTGACTCTTCCCACATCATATTTTGACCACGCTCATTTTTCTTTGTGGTGGGGCTGCCCATTTTTTTTTGCTGCGCCCCTGTACGGTAGTTACAATTACAACATGTGACTCTTGGAAGCTTAGTGTTTATAGTCTGTATCCGATATATATTCTCTATACAGAAATGCTCACTCTTTACCACATAGCAACTAGATTTAATTTTCTAACCTGTGCTGAAGAGTAGGAGGAAGAATACGGTTAATTGCTGTGCACAAAACACGCTTGCTTGTGTTTTTGTTATCTTGCACTATTACTTATAAAAAGAAAGAACTCTTGGCAGTTTTTCACAAAAATATTATTTTTTTCCATAGTCAATATATTCAATATACAGAAGTATGTCAGATCATTACATTCATTACATCATTACAAATGCAGACATGAATTAAATTAGTCTATATTTGATCTTGGAACTTACCTAATGAGAAAATCTCCCATAACAGCACTCCAAAGGACCACACGTCGCTTTGTGTTGTGTAGATTTTATCAAAAATAGCTTCAGGTGCCATCCACTTAAGAGGTAGCCTGGCCTGTGAGGAACCGAAATTGTCCATTAACATTAACACTGAAAACACATATTCCTGACTATCAAGAGATACCAAAGATAAAGATAACATCAATGTCACTGATCTGGTTTTTTTAATATGAGCATAGCTGTTATTTTGTGTACTCATCTCTCTAGACTGGCAAATAACTGAGTTTATCACAATGTTTTGCAATATGCTAACAATTTAGAGTCAGAAACTATGTCCGAAGGAATCTATGGAGGATATACTTCAGAGAGAAAGAAAAATAGGAAGATCTGTGGACAGCAGACCCTTCGGTATCACTGGACAGGAAGTAATGGGAAACCTGCTTTTTTCAATTATATTGGATCAGTTTGGTTTATTATTAGTAGTAGTATTGATTTATGTAGTGCCATGATCTTCCATGGAGCTGTACGGAGTTAGAAGCAAATATGGTGTGCATGGTATAAGTTATAGTGACAATTGTGTAGCACAGGGATGTCAAACTTTTGTCTTCAAAGGCCGAGGTCCTCACACATATTTGGCGCAGCTCAAATTATTGATGGGACTGGATCAGGAAAGATGTAGTTCATAGAGTAAAACACATTGCTTAATTTCTCAGCCTGTCCTAAATACTGTGTAGAGCTTTGGAGGTCAGAGTTAAAAGTTTTAAGTGAATCCTCTAGTTAATTGGCATGGCAGCCAGTGAAGAGCTTTACAGAGATGAGCAGCAGATGAGGGGCAAGAAGAGAGTCAAGCAGCTAAGTTTAGTACAAACTGGAGGGGTTGCACGCCTGTTAGTAGGTCAGCCACAGAGCAGGGTATTACAATAGTCAATGCAACATATTATTAGGGCGTGCACTAACATTTTACAGTGTAATGAGTGAGAAAGGGTCAGATGCTAGATAGATGACAGGAGGTAGTTAGAGAGGGAATGTGTTGGATAAATGAGAGAAATGAACTGAATATTATCCAACAACATGTTTGGGGAACTGAAGTTGTAGGGGTGTTACTGACATTTATTGTTTCTATCAGGCTATTCTATCCTCCAAGTGGATAGGATTGTGGAAAAATCAGTTCTGTTTTACAGTTTGTTTATATACGTTATACTAAGTAGCTCTGTCTTGCCATCTGTACAGCAGCAAATTTCCTTTAGTGTAATACTCACATCTCCTTTGCGCACGTAATCTGGATCTTTGTAGATGTCACGGGCCAGGCCAAAGTCACAAATTTTCACCACATTATTTTCAGACAGGAGAATGTTCCTTGCAGCCAAATCTCGATGAATACACTATGACAAAGCAAAACAATAACGGTGTCAAAACAACAGGCTATATATAAACAGCAAGCATTCCATTTTAAAGTATGGCATTTTGCTCTATTTGATTACTTTTGAACCTTTTTGACCTCTTCTGCTCAGTTAAATTTGTGCTGCTGACTATTTTTAGATTTGAATCAGGCTTATAGCAGGCTGATATGGCTGATGCAACTGGCCTCAACAGTCGCAGCGCAAAAATCAAATAAGCGACTGTTTTCCTCTGAAGTTGATATTAGAAGCCATGTAAGCCCTCCACAAGCCTAAGCTAAATCAATAAACAGAGGCAGATTAGGAAAAAGGAAGGTAGTTGTGTAGAAGAGCTCAAAGAGAAGGGACCTCTTCCAGAGACTCTTCATGCAAGATGAAGACTGCAAGCAATCCAGTGAAAATATTTTATCTACCAAGAGAGGAGTCAGATTACAGTTAGCAAAGACAGGAGCTTGAAATCAACAAGAAATTAACCACGCTACTGTCAGAGGTAGATCAAAAAGGGGTTTCTGATAAGAACCCTGAAAACTTCTAGCAAATTACAGATATCCCACAAACAGTGTCTCTATTGACTAAGTCTAACATATTTTAGTCCAATATGTAACAGATGTCAGGAGGAGACTACTGTATACAGAAGCTGGATGGGGTGCTTAAAGTGAACCTAAAGCCGATAAAAAAAAATGAGATTAACTCACCTGGGGCCTCCCTCAGCCCCCTGCAGCCGATCGGTGCCCTCGCAGCTCCGCTCCGATGTCCCAGGACCCGCCGGCGAGCACTTCCGGTTTCGCCGTCACTCGCCGTCACCGGCCGACAGGCATGGGAACGCGAGTGATTGTTCGCGTTCCCAGCCTGTATATCGTCCCCTATGCTGCTATTGCGGCCTCCTGGCCGCAATAGCAGCATAGGGGGCGATATACAGGCTGGGAACGCGAACAATCACTCGCGTTCCCATGCCTGTCGGCCGGTGATGGCGAAACCGGAAGTGCTCACTGGCGGGTCCTGGGACATCGGAGCGGAGCTGCGAGGGCACCGATCGGCTGCAGGGGGCTGAGGGAGGCCCCAGGTGAGTTAATCTCATTTTTTTTATCGGCTTTAGGTTCACTTTAAATGACTGCTCTGATTTTAGGATGATCTATTTTTTCTGATGTATTTGGCATGAAGACTGTTTAGGTTCTAAAGTGGAGAAAAAAATAGGTAGTGGAAAAGTGGGAAACTGAAGTCCCACTGCCTTGCACTGAAGAGCTGAAAAAGTGGAAATATATGTCAAAAGTGGCAAACAATTTTTTGACCTTCACAAATGTTTCTCTGCAGGCATTAGTAGCAGTACAAGCCACTTCTCTGAATCTACAGATTCTTTGCTGATGTCCAGGGACAGTGATCTCAACAGTGTGACAATCAATCATGCAGCTGGAGTTACTGTCCTGAAGCTCACATCAGGAAACAGAAGATGCAGCAGAGACCTGGGAAGTGTTGCATGTACCTGTGATCTGTACCCTGACAATATTCTAATATGGTCTCTGCATGTGGGATTAGAGGTATCTGAAGATTTGTGAGGGCCTTGCTCACAGGTAAACAAAGCCCTATTTTAGAGACCTATTATCGAGCTTCAAAAATGTTGACTTACCTGCACATCTATATGGTACCATATGCCATAACATTATGCTAGAATAAAATGTCTGATGCCATCACTGTTCATCTCAGTATGTATAATTCTACAGAGTCTTTAAGGAACATTAAGGATTTGTATGTGAAATACATTCACAATATTGGGGCTTTACCAATGTTTACCAAGTTAGGTTTTTTTCACCTTAATGACTCATAAGTTCTAGAATAAATACAATAAGAAATTGCAGTGGCATTGAGCTACATCACATTACCTGGTATACTGCCTTAAAATGAAGGTAATAGCTGTATTGTTTTACATCAGCGGAAATCTTACTTTTCTGGAGGCCAGGAACTCCATGCCCTTTGCCACCTGGAAGCTGTAACAAATCAGATCTTCCATTGTTAGCTGCTTCTTGCTCACGTCTTCATGGTCTGAAAAAGAACACATTTTGCTGAAATCAGAATTACCCTCAGCGCCATGCCGAGGATAGGACTTTTTGACACCATTTAATAGCAATTTCCCACCGAAGGATTTGTTCTTTCTTTGATATTCTTTCAAATAATAATTTCCTGCAATTAGTATTAACTTATAAGATAAAAAAGTTGTGTGGGAATGACTTGGCCGCTATGTGAGGGAAGCATGATTCGCTCTGATAAAGCAAAGTGCTATTACTTTCAGGAACATGAAAAGGCCTGACTGAGCTCTTGAACTTGAATACGGTACGAATGCTGTTCAGGAAGGCATCTGCATGTGACATCTGAGTTACAGAGTGTACAGCTTTGTTCACAAGTTCAAAAGCACAGTTTTGCCCTATTGTTCTATCTGTAACACTGGAGACCTGACAGCATGCCACCAGAGTCCAGTAAGGAAGAGCACTGCAATGAGGAAGTGAGGTATCACGGTGTAATAAGCATAGGGCAAACATAACATGACACACACCAAACCTTATGCATTTATTTCAATAAAGTTAATAAGAAACAAATGGTGTCCAGTTATTGCTGATGCACAAATATGTGACAAAATCCAAGAATTCATTGATCAGAAATGCAACATCAGCCTGTTTTTCCTCTGTGATGGTTTAAAAGATCTTGTATGGAACTCCAGATGCTGACATGCCAAAGATCTTAGACAACTAGCTTTACAATCACTCAGATTAAACGGTCGTAAGTTTCCCAGTACAAGAAACTACTGTATGATATAAGGTGGCATGATATTTAAAGCGGACCTAAACTCTTACACATCATACAATGAAAAGTCTTTATTCCACACATACTTGCTGGGGGGAAAAAAAATCACTTTTCTGTGTTCTGTGTTTGTTTAAGCATTTAAACCTATCTCATTTGTTCTGATCATGAACTGTGAATAGACTGCAGGAGAGCTCTGCTTAGGCATATAGTGAACACTGAGTCTTAACCCTTTCATTGCTTTCTGCAAAAATGAAACCCAGTAAAACTTCTTTTTTTTCTAGGATTACCATACATTGTACAGAAGATGTTTTCCCTAGAGGTTATCATGGTGTGGCTAATATTTTAGAGCAGAGAGGAAGTCCCTTTAACTAATGCACAACTATATGCTTATTGTGCTAATAAATGTCTTTAGATTCAGCAGCGCACATCAGTGCCAGTATACATCAAATACAGAATCAAAGTATGACTTTATTAGATGTAGTATACTGATATAAAATCCATCAAGATCATTATAAATTATTCCAGTTTACATTATGTAACGAAGCTGGCACATAACTGGTTACTGTGGGCTCAAGCCTACTTTCCAGCTGATAATGAAAACAACGCTGATTAAATATGAGTAGCCAACAGCAGTTCATTCTTTTCTGCTAATATAATTATAGGAGCTCTTGTGATGGATATCAGAATTATGAGACAAGGCTTGGCATAGTTCTACTGATGGTGTATAGTTCACAGCGCTGATATTATTCTGCAGCTTAGAGCTGTACATTATACCAATTGGATGGAACAAGCTGTACGTTGTGATGACTTTGACAGGTGTTACAAAGTTCAGTAGATATACTTTCTGTTTCTCATGCTTTTGGGATTGGTGATTTAATAAAAAGCCGTTAGATGTAGGTTAATACAAATATATTACAACTTTATTGGGCTTTTTGGCAGTGGCCAAAAAATGCCAGATTGATAAATGTAAAATAGGGTGATGGCGTGCTGGACCATATCCGGCAGCAGAGCCCCTACAACAAGCCCAAATGCACCCACATTATAATTACATTACATGATGCGACGGCTGAGGATGGGGACGCCAGTGATCAAACTTTCAAACTTAGGCTTCAATTCATCAAAGGGTGTTCGATAACAAAATCCCAGTCCTTAAAATACCGCATTCTGTATTTTACACTTCACTGTGCTAATTCATCAATATTTTCACACATGTGGTAGATGTTCGGTAAGTTACCGAAGAGGTCCGTGCAGTGAGGGCATTACAATAGGAAAGACGCAGCACCGACATCCCTATACATGTGCCTTTTATATTTGTTGTGCTGCCTCTGCTCTTGCTGAATCTGTCTCATTAGTCTTAAGTTTCTATTTACTTGCCACAGCTTAGATAAACTGCTGAGAAACATTACACATTCCCTGCTTAGGTCATTTTGCCACGAGCTCCCACTTGCATCCCTGCATATTTAAACAGGCACTCAAGGGGTTACACTACCGAAGGGTGCCTAAAAAAGAAGGGTGCCTGGAAAATAACTTTAATTCTTTTCTCTCCCCTGGCTGCCTGGGGGGGGGGGGGGGGGGGGGGGTCTGTTCCACCCGAGAAGCCTGGCCAACCTATCAGCAGCACTTGCAGGGGACAGGGGAGGTTTCTATGGTCCTGTCACACACGGAGAAGGCATTCCAAGCTCCTTATCGACAGGGGAGAGCTGGAGATAAACACCACACATGTTATCGAATGCTGTGAGCTTGATGAATTAACATTTGCTGACGTGTGTTGAGGTAATCACTTAACAAGTCGGTAATTTATCTCTCTGCACAGGAATGTCTGCTTCTCATGCGGTGACTGCTTTGATGAATTAACATTTTACTAAGTGCTCCGTAAAGTCAGCTGTTTTCAGCATTACCGAATGCGGTAATGCTTGATGAATTGAAGCCTTAGTCCGATCTATCGATCTGAAGAGGCTGACTCTGTTCCGGATCATATCTGACAACAGCACCTCCTAGCGGCAGCCCTTTTTCCTTTATCCAACTATGTCCAACATTTGGCTTATACTTAAAAAGGCTGATGACGGTCATAGTCTGACAAGGGATGGGAAATGGTTAATGTGGATTTGTAACTGGATTTTATGATGTGAAGATAAAAATGTTATTTTATTGTCCATGTATGTTTTGCTTTTGCACTAGATGCCACCGGTTGTTTATATAAAATTATTCAGTAGCTAATAACCCCCTCAATGTTTGCTGTAATTTTTGGTTTCCGCATCTTTAGTTACCTTCTTCCTCTTCTTCGGAATCAGTATAGCTTTTATCTTCTATAAACCCTGAGCTAGCGGAACTTCCTGTACTGGCCACGCTTTCCAGCCGTCTCTTGATTAACTCTGATAGGTCACTGGTGGAGTCATCAGCTGCTTTGTCAGTTTCCTGGAACTGAATACAACAGATGAATTAACAAAAGATGCAAGAGACAAAATACAAATGGATGTAACCAACACATGCAAACATTATGTGTTTGTTTACTGGAGCCTTCAGAATTAGAAATAATGCTGTGACCTCTCTGTAAATGATCATTTGTTTTTCTCTCAGCATTTGTTTTATAACAAGAATCATCATTTTCCATCAATAGACACCTCTCTGCAGTCATATTACTTGACCACACTGGAGGGCCATAGTAACTCTGTACACTATATGTGTAGAAACATCAACACTCAGTTGTTCTAGGATGTGGTAGGTTCAACCTAGGTCTCAAGGGCTGTAAGGAATTTTACATAACACTGAATCATCAACTGTTTTATATTATTTTTCATTAGTTGTTTTAACATTTTGATATACATTTAAGACAGGACTGAGCCATCCCGTTCAGTTTTCAAAGCACGTTAGAGTTTCTAATGAGAATGTCCAGCATAACCTGCACACTTGGAGGTACCCTGTGGGATACTGAAGAATACAAGACAGGTGCTCATCGACTTTACACTCTTGATATGCCAAAATAGCTCTGATAAGCAGTGTTTGGACAAGGCCAGTGTAATCTATTATATTATAATAGATTATAATAATAATAGATATTATAATAGATATAACTCTATCTTGCTGTTGTACTTTTCACACTGTGAGTGCTGCAGTTCACCCAGGCCAATGGATGTAAAACTATTTCTCTTTATGTGCTGGTCATGTGGTTAATTTTGAAAACTCTGTGTACTGAATTTTGAAATTATGAAGATAATGCGTGAAAGACTGTTTTTGTGCTGTACAGTTAGATAAGCCCACAACACAATATCCTTACATGACAAAATCATTAGTATTGACAAGTTCACCTTGTTCTACAATAGATAAAATTAATTTCTGAATATACTCACACATAAGCCGACCTGTGTATAAGTTGAAGTACCCAAATGTCCCTCAAAAACAGGAAAAAGTGATTGACTTGTGTATAGGCCCCCCTCTATTATAGCCCCCTCCAGAGGATAAATAGCCAGATGTGCTCCCAGTTCAAGGCAGCCCCTCTCCCTCATGGAGAGGAGAACGATTGTGAAGTGTATGGTCAGTGGAATGTAGCACTGGTCCTAGATTTATCAGCTGCCTCCCCACTGGGTCCTGGACCCTTAGACCCCCACAACATGGTGACGCTGTGCCCACCAGCTTGTGGAGCAGAGTGGTATGTCAGCGCTAATGGAATGTTTCGGGATTCTATCTGTGTAGTAATGATTGTCTCATATATATATGAAGCCATTTCTATCATGCCATCTAGTGCCATCTTGAGACAGAGCGATTGCTAAACAGGATGAATCCAGGAACACTGCACCAGCGCTGACATGTCACTCCATAAGCAGGTGAGAACAGCGGTCACCATGTTGCTGGGTCTGAGAGGCACGGAGACACAGCGGAGACACAAACAGGAAGTATCTCCGAACACTGCACCAGCTCTGCTGACACATGATTCATTCCACATGCCGACAGGCACACAGGTACTTTTAAACAGTGCTCATCATGTTGCAGGGGTCTCAGGGGCACGGACACAGCAGGAAGGCACTTGGCAAGCGTAGGATTGCTACTGTATGATCCATACACTCCACTGCCCATACACACACTGTCTGACTCGTGTATAAGCCAATGGGGTAACTATTCAGCACATTTCTGTGCTGAAAAATTCGGCTTTGCATAAGTATATACAGTTAGTTAAAAACTTTTGCATATGTTTAAGGCCTTGTATAGACAAGCAGGTTTAGAGTAGCATAGCTACACAAGTCATAAGCACAATAAGATACAATTATTTCTGAGGACATAACAGATATACGGTACTTAAAGGACACCTGAAGTGAGAGGGATATGAGGCTGCCTTATTCATTTCCTTTTAAACAATGCAAATTGCCTGGCTATCCAGCTGACAATCTGCTTTTAATACTTTTAGCCACAGACCCTGAAAAAAGCATGCAGATGAGATGTTTAACTGAACATTGACTGTATTTAGTGCATGCTTGTTTCATATGTGTGAATCAGATACTACTGATGCGTGAAAGATCATCAGGATGCCAGGCAACTGGAATTGTTTAAAAGTAAA
The DNA here is from genome assembly GCF_040937935.1 of Hyperolius riggenbachi. NCBI lineage: Eukaryota > Metazoa > Chordata > Amphibia > Anura > Hyperoliidae > Hyperolius > Hyperolius riggenbachi. Next base: position 152,628,098 of record NC_090653.1, on the reverse strand, counting down.
TAAATATGGCAGCCTTTATGTCCAAATCATAATTAGCCTTTATGTCCTTTAATGCATAATTTATAATAAAAAAAATAAATACAGTAAAAACTATGTGCCACAGTCTGCCCTGTACATAAAGCACATCTGATAGTGAATTAAATGAATTAAAATTAAAATAGTGTGACAGGGCTTCATTAGCCATCACGATTATTTTAATTGGTGCCTGATCTGAGCCATCATTAAGTGAACAGACCTCAAACTCAGTTCTAACTCAGCACATCCATGCCGTTACTTCAGAGGAGCAGGTATACAAAGTCAGCCCACAGACAGCAATTTGTGAAAGGTAGAGATGATCATCAAAGGACCACTATCCTGAAAAATTGTAAAATTCAAAATGCATACGTACACACGTATAACATGTACATTTCTCCTAGTGTAAAATGCACTATAAATTACTTTTCTTGGAAGTAGGTAGTAAAAATCTGACAGATCTGACTGTTTTTGACTAGTTCAACTCCTCATGGGGGGAATTCTCAGTATTTCCTTTATTCTTTACAAAAGCACCCAATGGAGTGGATACAAAGATTCTGGCCTGACCTTCCTACTCACTTGCACACTGTTTAAGCAGCTGGACTGTGCAACTGCCGTTCAGTGAATATTTTTGAAAATAAAGAAACCCCAAAAATCCACCATGAGGAGATGGACTAGTCCAAAACCCATCAAATCTGTGGGATTTTTACAACCTATTGTAAGTGACAGTAGTGTCACTGTAATGATCTTCCTGACAGCCACACGATCTCTGGCTCCTGAGGCACATCACGTGATCAGGAGCTGGAGCTATGCGGCTGCCAGGGAGAACAGAAGAGACACAACGCATCGTTGGAGCAGGTAAATATTACACTGCTCTGTTGCGCTCCTCTGTTTTGGATCCAAGTAGGGGGTCCCATCCCATGCAAACCCTCTTGGGGGGTGTCCCCTGCATTATTGCTGCACCCCGGCTCAAACTGACAATGTTTTATTCAGAAACACCGTCACCAATGAGCTCCTCCAGACAGGAAGGCAGTGCAGTCTTTCTTTTGCAGCTTACAATAATGCATATTAAAATCTCTCCAGGGCCACATAAAATGGGGGGTTGCATTCAGCCAAAGGGCCTTGTGTTTGACACCTGTGGTATAATGGCTCAATGCAGGATGTGAAAACAATGGTGGTTATGGAAGCCACCTCTTTAATCACTTACAGCCCTGTTGGTGATCTAAGTAGAACTGCAGCTAAAGCACAACTCCACTTTCATGTCTTAGAGCAAAGGTTTGAAGAGAAGTTGTTGCTGACAGAAGCAACCAATTTATCAAAAGTAGACTAGAGAAATGAGCCGGAAAATATAACTACTGCAGGCAACAAGAACAGCTCTCAGGATGCATCTATAAATGTAATTTGCTTGCACTGCTTCATCTTTTAGCTGTTCCTCTGGCAGACATATCAAATTGAATCAATTTGAATAACAGGTGTAGTGGGCTGGAGTGCTTGGGGAATGAGATAATTCACACACAGGCAGTCTAAACCCAAGCACGCTATTTCTATAATTAATACCTTTGACTGTTACCTTTCAGATATGAATTTGAGTTGAGATAAGCTCTGTACAGGTTCTAGGGAGTGCCACACAAGACTAGCAGCCTTTATTTATCATATTATATTGGAATGTGTGCTGCTATATTTGTCTTGCTATCATCAGTAAAAATACTAAAATTCCTTCTTGAATGTACTTTAATACTATATATTTGATGCAGCTAGGTCTTAGTAATGACATGACGGTCCTAGTGTCCTTGATTCAAGCACACCAATTGGATGGGGCGTATGTGTCCACCCCAGGCTTCCTTAGAACTTTTCCTGTTGGTGGTTTTCTACCACAATTTTAAAATATAATGTTGGCATAATTGCTAAATTAAATAGCTTATGACCTTTAAACAAATTGTAATATATTACCTAAATTTATGAAAAGTGATGTCAGGACCATGGCCCTGACAGTTCCTGTGTGTGAGTCTTGTTGCATTGTGGGAAATAACGTCTGTTTCTAACTGCCAAGCAAATAGTATCTCCCTTTGTGGAATGTTTGTTTACTGCTTACTAAAAGTTCTGTGCACAGAGATGGCAGGGCTAAAGATGTTGCCACCTGGATAAATGTAATAATATAAATCAGGGTAAGGAAAGATTTTACAATGGGGAAACTCTAAATAAGAAATTTATAAATTAATATTGTACATAGAATTTTATGTGTGCATCAAACCAAGTGAAACCTGACAAATCTGGCTTTGCAAATTTGGCCTAATTGGCTTCTCACGAGACATTGCTCATGCAAATATGCATTTGCTTTCGCATGCCAAATTATGCAGGGTCAAAAACCAATACCGCAAAGCGGTTGCCCTGCAGGAATTCGTTCATGCTACATTAGCACTATCCAGGAGTGCCACGGGGAGGCTTCCCAATGTAGCATGAACTAATTCCCGCAGGGCAACCGCAATTTTATTCATTACACTATTTTCACTATAGTTCCTCTTTATAAATGCATTAAAATCATTTCTAAACTGTAACACCTTTCTCAGCTCTTTGGGTATTTCCTGTAATTGTAATACTGTATAACATTCTAGTAGTAATGCTGACATGACTTATGATGGCAACAGTGGTCATACACTGGTCAATTTCAAATGATTTGAAAATGATTTTTAAGCTGAGTTCCACCTCAAAGTGCAGAGTGATTCCAAACAGACGTGTGCACTACTTTCATGAAAGTCAGTCAAATTTGCAACCCTCCATCCTCTTGTACTGTAGTACAAAACCATTCATTTGATTTGGTTTGGTCAGTTAAATGCTAAGAATTGATAGGATTCATTGAACCATGTATGGTCATATCAGGGTTCAATATACAGTTTAGTAAAATTAGATTACATATAGCTGGTCTGGCTGCATCCAAGTCTGTATTTGATAGATCAAATGAGTCTATTTTTTTTTTTTAATTTAGTCTGAAAGCTGATTGAGTAAAGAAGTACTAACTTGTCCCATGAATCTTATGGGAGTTAGAGAACTGTCAGTTTATGCAGGAACTGACAGGTGACTATTTGAAAGGTCTGGTTTGGAAAAGTTGTGCATGCCGAGAACTAGAGAGGGGCAGATTTTACGTGGCCATTGGAGGTCCAGAGCATGGCAAGTGCTTTAGCTGTCCTACAGGTCAAACTCGAAAAATTAGAATATTGTGTAAAAGTCCATTTATTTCAGTAATTCAACTTAAAAGGTGATACTAATATATGAAATAGACTCATTGCATCCAAAGCACGATATTTCAAGCCTTTATTTGTTATAATTGTTGATTATGGCTTACAGCTTATGAAACCCCCAAAATTAAAATCTCAGACTATATATTGAACATTGTGAAAAGGTTCAATATTCTAGGCTTAAAGTCTCAAACTCTAATCAGCTAATTCATCCAAAACTGCAAAGGGTTCCTATTTCATATATTAGCTTCACCTTTTATGTTGAATTACTGAAATAAATGGACTTTTGCACAATTTTCGAATTTTCGAGTTTCGCCTGTATACTCTACACAGCCACCATAGTAGGTGAGCGGTTGGTTTTGTTGGTAGATAAGTAGATGGGTGACGGAGAGATACACAGCACACGTGTAAACTGCTGTCTGTGATTTTGCCAGCATTTTAAAAGGGTGAGTGGTTTGTGGCTGTGGAAAGCATGTTGAATTGTCAGCGTGATTACTATAGAATTTTTAATGTTCCATATGGGCCATCTCTTAATACTGACTGATATAAATTAGATGTACAATTTGTATTAGGAGCGCAACTTGATTTCTATACAAGTGTTACATTTTTAATTTGGTAATGTCTAATATTACATTTTGTTTAAATATCAAAACCCGTATACTGTGAAAAAAAAGGCTATTTTAAGGCAAGTCTAGAAGGACCAACTTAATTTTACATTACTATTTGTTTGTGTGTCTGAATGACTGTCATAGTAAGTATATTGTTAGCTGAACAAAATGGATTATTCACAGTACTTTAGTGCTACAGATGCTATTAGGGCCGGCCCGCTCATGAGGCGGGGTGAAACTTTTGCCTCAGGCGGCAAATTTCCAGGGGCGGCACCCGCCCGTCCGTGGGTGCGGGGAGCCGACCCGCCGAGCTGGAGGGGTAGCTGGCAGGACGGGGGTATTGGGCCAGCGGCGGGGAGGGGGGTCGGACCCCCCCCTCCCTCGCCTGGGTCCCCCGTCCTCCGCTCCCCTCCAGCCTAAATAGACGCAGCCGTATATGTAAGAGGCACGGGCGGGGAGACACTCACCTCCTCCTCGCTCCAGCGTGCGCTCCACTGACATCACTTCCTGCAACGCTGCAGGAAGTGATGTCAGTGGAGCGCATGCTGGGAAGAGGTGAGTGTCCTCCCCGCCCGTGCGTCTTACAAATACGGCTGCGTCTATTTAGGCTGGAGGGGAGCGGAGGACGGGGGACCCAGGCGAGGGAGGGGGGGTCCGACCCCCCTCCCCGCCGCTGGCCCAATACCCCCGTCCTGCCAGCTACCCCTCCAGCTCGGCGGCCCCCCAGAGCGCCCCCCCCCCCCCCCCGAGGGGGGGGGGGAGGGGCGGCGGTGGCAATTTTTTTAAAAAAATTTGCCTCAGGCGGCAAAAAGTCTAGGGCCGGCCCTGGATGCTATGTATTACTAATCCTCACAAAAAAAATGTATTACGGTAATTTTGCAGTAGTCCTTATTTTTCTGTTCAAGAAACTACTATAGGTTTATGTTTACTTACGGTAACTATCCACACATTATTGTTCATTTATAGGCTATTTACAGCCACTCAAAACCCATGAGATCTGTATCCTTAAACAGACTATTTGTACAGGAACATAGCTATTTACTTGGTAAAATATTTGAACTTTAAACTCTTATTCTTCAGAAGTCGTAGAATTGGTAATTTGTGATATGTGAGCCAGCACTGTTACGTAATGCTGTTTTGTAATGAGGTTAGGGCAGCGGCACTCTGCACACTATTAAATTCAGAAGACAGGGGGTCTCGTGCATTCCAGGCTGTCACTCAAATTAAAAGGTAGAATGGTAAATCACATCAGCTTCTAAAAAGCATCTTCCATTCTCCTAAACGTACACCGTCAGAGTCATTGTAGCCGCCTTAGCTATCTGGTCCACTGCCATATGGAAATGTTGAGCCCAGCAGGAACTAGGAGGAAAACAAAGGTTTTCCATGGGAAAGTTGGCTATCCTCCTGGATAAATGTTACCGAGCACCATTAATTTGACAGAACAAAACTTAAATTATTTTTTTCCTGAGGTGGAAGATCAGCTTGTGCTTCTTTATGAAATTAAACGTTTATGACCCAAAAGTGCAGCCAAGCCTTAAATCGTAATGCAAAAGTGTCTGTAGAGTTTTAGCACTTCCATTATCTTTAGTGTTTACCCTAAATCTCTTTAGAGTGTAATCTCAACAGGGCAGCACTCTCTCCCTTTGCCTCTTGGTGTTGTGGTATTTAATGATGGTGTCATTTATGAATGTGTGTATATATGTGTATATATATATATATATATGTGTGTATATATATATATATATATATATATATATGTGTGTGTGTGTGTATCTATTGTAATAATGGTATCACAGACACAAGGAAGAAATGTTTCCTGAGAGAGGTGGGGGGGGGGGGGGGGGGGCAAATACTATAATTATTATACAGCTATTACTACTCCTGCATACCCTTATAATCCCCCAGCCTGTGTCTCTGTGGCCTACCTTGTGGCCTACCTGCAAACCATCTGGCTCCACTCCAATCTATCCTGAACTCTGCTGCATGACCCATTCACAGCTCCTTCTGTTTCTCTAATACTGCCCCTCTCTGCCACTCACCCCACTGGCTGCTTACCCCCACAGGATGTAATTAAATATTGTAATTCTAACTTACAAAACCCTCTACAATCTGGCTCACCCTTAAATTACTGCAATTGTATCCAGATGCTGTCCGAAACACAACCTTTGCTCTTGTAGGGCCACGTTCTCTAAAGATTGGTAAAGTTGCAGGGTGCGTGCAGCGCATGGTAATTTTACCATTATTTTTGCCACCTACATAGCACACATTGGCCAACTAGCATGGCCCCTGTTACCTAGGTAACTAGGTGAAATATCATCACCATATAGAAATAAGAGCATGGTGTTGGGTAGTTCTTGTATCCACTATTTGGCTTTGCATTGGGTTTAGACAAAGTAGACTGAATGACTGTATAGTTTTGTATGAGAAAAAATGGAAAATTCTTCCAGGGTGGCATGCTGGGTTTTTTTTTTTTTTTGGGGGGGGGGGGGGAGGGCAACTTAAGTTTCAGAGATTGTCAGCACTGCAGAACAATTGGGTAAGTTTGTTGGTCACATTCACAATCATCTGTGATTGAAAGACATGTTTTTTGTTGTTGTTGGTCAATGCTTGCTTGTTCATCAGATGAAGATGAAAGATTTGGGGACTGAGGTTTACATGTGAATAATTTGACATCAGCTGAATAGAGAGCTTGTACATAGACAGAAGTAAGCTCTGAGACTGAGTACTGATATTTGTACAGTGAGACTCTGGTAGTGTGCTATATTATTTTATGCAGAGATTATGCACTGTGTTTTTATGAATAGAAAGGTGTAAGACAACACATTGTAGGCTTTGTCAATTTGTTTGTTCTTTTATGCCACTCATGTATCATGTATATACCTTGTAAGCTATAAAATCTCCTCTTTTGCTTCTTAAATAATTTGATAAATTTCCGTACTTGCAGTATTCCACAATGATCATCAGAGGTCCTGAATAAAAAAATAAAGTGAGTTGAATTAAAGGAATGCATATTTAGAAGTAAAAAAACTTTATATATAACTTCTAATATAACCATATAAAGTGTTACTTATGATTGCATGTCATAAACAGACTTATTGAAAAGAACAAACACTGTATAAGCCTGATAGGGAATCTTGGTTTCAGTCAATGTCATTGATTCATGAATCATTTCTTCTTACTTAATTCTAACTTTATTCATACAATTATTTTCAGCAATTTTCAAGCAAAATAAGTTGTCCGATTAATATCAATAATACCACTTTTCTTGCCTTATGATTCCTTTTTTGCATGTTGGGTTGTTAAAAGGTTTATTACAAATAAGATGAAAACACATAAGATGGTGTACTTTGTGAGATAAGTTTTTTGAATCAAGTCTAATATAAGAACCCTGTTAGATTTGTGTTATGAGAAAGGTAGGTACAGTAAAACACAATCACTGTTAAATAGACTTATAGAAGAAAAGTGCTGTGCACCGAACTAATACAGTACTTCTAGGGTTATTCCTTCACAGGTTCACATATGTACAGACTTGCAAAAAGTAGTAACAGATGGCCTAACGGCCGTTTTGTGGAGAGGTGACCTGCTTCCTCACAGACCAAAGGTCTTTGGTCTCTGAGGAAGCAGGTTGTTTGGGTGCATTGCGATTTTCTTCTACAAGTCTATCTGGGAATCTGAATGCCGGAGCACATCACTGCTCCCGGGTCCAGGTCACAGTGCCTCAGCCAGCATTGAGCACCAGCCCCTCTTTATCCTTTGCAATTGTAACAATCACTGTTCTGAGCAGTGAACAGCACAACCTACATTTGTAACATGAGCCAATATGCTATCAATAACATGTATAGACATATATAAACTAAATGAAGAGGAGTTCACCACCTAGACATACAATGACAAGATTATCTGTATGTAAAAAAGTTAACATCAAGAGTTTCCATATCCATAGGGTGAGCCTAATGTCATATGGCTCCCAGGGTTACTGGAAACTGGGAGGGAGACTGCACTCACTTCAGGACATCTTTGTAGAATAAGCAAAGCTATCTCTTTTCATACTTGCTTTGCTTCACTCGATGACATATCAATGGCGTGTCAGCATACATGGGACAATTGTGTTTCATGTAATCACTCTTCAGAATGCATGAAGTACTTTACAAATGGCCTGTAAGTATACCAACACATTAGACCTAATCTGTACTTGGCTAGATCCTCATGTTTTTGTTTGTAGTGACATACAATGTGCTACAGATCCACCTCAACTGTTCACACAAACGTGCTGTCAGTCCAAGTCTTATCTCATTTCACTCCGTCTCTCGCTCTCTGACGCAGACACTAAAATTCCTCTTTATCTTATTAGCTTAATAAATCAACACCCCAGAGAAGATGCCAAACATAACTATCATACATCAAACCTGTTACTGTAGAAGGTTTCATTCCTTCCCTGAGAGCCAAGAGTTTCTAATGTCATGATCTTTATTCTATATGGGTTGAAAAAAGCCAGATGCTTGAACATTACAAGAATTTAGGCTTATAGTGTAGATGAATGGATCAGATTACCAGAAACCAGTTTTGCTACACTGTAATAAAAATAGGCCTAATCATAGGTGTTGATTTATGACAGTGTATTGGTGTATTTTACATAAGGAAATTTATCAAGTAGAGTGACAAACAACTAGCACTGTAATTACCCACTGAAATAAATCAGTGAGCAAAAAGCAAAATCTGATGAAAGAAGGTAAGAGAAAGTCTGGAGTATAGAAAACTTTATGCTTCCAGACAGGAAAATCTTAAGTTGGGCAACATTTAGCTTATTATTTTGCTGGGACTTCCAATCCCACATTTGGCCCATGGATTCTGGAATAAGTGTATGAGAAGTATCCCAAAATGCCGCTCTGAGTGTACCCCAAAAATATTAGAAGAATGCAGCTGAATTAGAGAATGACTTCTGAACATTCATCTTGGACTCTTTTGGACCCCTTGTGGAAAAGCATCTCTATATCTGAGGGTAATATTTGTGTGCCTAAAGTTCCATTCCAAAAATTATCCAGCTATATGGTAGATAGATTGTTTTAGATTACAAATCAGTTGCCTGAAACTGCAGAAAACATGTTCTTTTATAAATAAAATGCCTGCCTTTTATACTCTTACAGAAAGATATTTACCCATCCCTTAAAACCTCCCTCATACTCGTCATGTATTAGGATGTTCAACTATGAGGGTAACATCATCCCTCTCTGAGTTGACTGTGCTGCTATTCCCTGCTTAAAGGGGAACTGAAGAGAGAGGTATATGGAGGCTGTCATGTTTATTTCCTTTTAGACAATACCAGTTGCCTGGCAGCCCTGCTGATCCTCTGCCTCTAATACTATTAGCCATAGCCCCTGAACAAGCATGCAGCAGATCAGGTGTTTCAGTGGTTCAGACTTATAAGTCTGATCTGACAAGACTAGCTGCATGCTTGTTTCTGGTTTTAATCAGATACTACTGCAGAGAAATAGACCAGCAGGGCTGCCAGGCAACTGGTATTGATTAAAAGGAAATAAACAGGACAGCCTCCATATAACTCTCTCTTCAGTTCCCCTTTAAGCTTGATTTGTAACTGTCCAGACACTGTCCCCAGGCTATAAGAGGAGGAGAGTTGACTGTCTGACTGTTTCCATTCTCATCACTATCAGACAATACTTCCCACAATTCCCTAAGCCTCCTCCGTAGCAGTTGACAAAAGGGTGAGGTTAGTAGATGTAATAATTTCAGTTTTTAAAGTATACAACTGGAAGTTAAAGGGACTCTATACCATTTTTTTCAGCAATTTTTATTTTCTATTGTTTTGAAACTGAGAAAAAAATATTTGTTAAATGCAACTTAAAAATTATGCTCATTTTGCTGTGCTTCCTAATTTTGAAAGCACAACACTGGCTGCATGCCTGCCACCACCCTCTGTAACATGTTTTATTCAATTTGCTGAAGGGCGTGAGTCCCTGTGCAGTCTAAAGCAATCTAATTTAATTACAGTCAAAGTTTGCAGCGTGTACACACACCTTGACTTATGTCGTTCATCGGAGATCAGGGTGACATTGCTGGCAGCAATGTCACCCTGATCTCCGATCAACGACATAATGCTGGATGGCCTGTAGAGATGTTTGTCAGCTAAGAAGCTGACGAGATGTGTTCTGTTGCTATGCGGGAGGGGGGAGGTATGTGGAGAGACAACGGATCGGAGTGCGCGTGAAGTCACTTGGCGGGCGGCGGGAGCAGCACAGACAATGCAATAGGCCGTTGCAGGGATGAGTTGATCTGCCGGGCGGATCACTTATGGGTTGGCGGCTGCTGTACACAGTCCTGACTATTGGCTGAGGCGGTCGTTATCGGCCGCCTCAATCAAGCGTGTGTACGGGCCTTTAGGCTTGGTGAGGCTGGCTAAACTTATATTTTCTATCTTGGAAAAAGTGAGGAATGGACTCTATCAGGTTTTTTTACAATACAATACACAATACAAAACAATAACATTTCTATAGCGCTTTTCTCCCATAGGACTCAAAGCGCTTAGGCTCTCTCAGATTCAGTTGCTACCTAGATTGGTGTTGTGGAGCTGTATCCTCACTTGCTGTCCCAGTAACTGAAGACAGGAAATGTGGTACAATCTCTCCAGTGGGGCCATAGTACTCAATGACAATTCTTTTATAATTAGCACATAAAAGTGTTAAAAAATTCATCAAGACCAGTCTGTGGCCCAAGTAGAAGAACCTCCTTGCTTTCTGTTATAGTGATGGGGTCACTGAGATCAGAAAAAAATGCAATCCTCCAAAATGGGTTCACAAACAGTATTTAAAAAAACAGAGATATTCAGATCCTTCCATCCTCAATACAGAAAGTTTTGGGGTTGGGTTACACTTTACATTAGTTTTAAACCACATCCAGAACTATAAGCCCTGGATTTATCAAAAACCCTTGAGCCATGTCTACAGCCACCCCCAAACCTAAGAGTTTGACAGTACAAGCGTACATCATCTGGCTCTACTTAGGCACGTTCTCAAATTTTTATGTGTATGTCTGAGGAGAGGGCAGGGGGATGGAAAAGCCAAATGCAGTACCACGTGTCTGAAGGGAACAACATCAATCACAAGTATATTGCTCCTGCAAGACAAATTGGCCAGGGCCTCCTATTGGACACTCAGATATGGCTGAAAACTAGATTGGGTGCCTGTCATGCTACCTGTAGTCATCTTAAGCACAATATCACAGAAGTGTTTTTCACACGCTATCTAGTAATTTTATTAAATGCTACTGAGACTGAGTAATTTAAAGTTACCGTTATAGGGATTGTATGGTATTCCTTCAGTTTATTGCACACTGTGCATGACAGAGCCAGGGCAACTTCAGACTAGTTACATTGTGCAGCATCCATCACAAAGAAAACATGCTCAGCAAATTGCTTAACATTCATCAATATATCAAGCAGCAAAATCATCAAAGTAAAAATTCAGTGGTAATGGTTGTACAACATGCCTACATTAAAAAGAGAACACTTTGATGAATCTGAGCTCAAATTTGTTTTTTTATTGACCCGCGACCATTTATTTACTAAAGAACGTAGTAATTGGTCTGCAGTTAATTCAGACATGAACCTTTATTTATTTGGAATTTTATTCTTTAACTCATGAAGTGCTGAACGGCCTTTGGTCCTTGCTACAGATAAATGCTAGAAGTGTCAGAGGGTTATGAGTTAATGGTGACCACATACAGTCTTACCTCCAGGCTTGGTGCAAGCTCCCAGTAAATTAACAACATTCAGATGATGCCCAATATGGATAAGGATCTTCAACTCGGACATTAAAGCCTTGCATTCGTTGTTTGTTGCACACTCTGTTCAACATAAACAGGACACAGTCATCTCTGCACAATGGGATATTTTTACAAGGCATAGAAAATCCTGTTTAGGTTTTGAAAGAGACATCAAGAGACAAAGGAAAACAACCACAGCCCCTGTGAGGAATCTCAAACACAATACAAGCTCACAACTCATCATCTTTTTCTGACTTTAAATTTCATTTAGCAGCAATGTACAATGGCTTAAGTGAGACTAAAGGCCATGTGCACACTTAGAACTTTTTTATTTGCCCAAAATTATATTTACAAGTCCATTCAAGTAGCACATTTTCAGTACAGATGCGCTATTTGACTCCCAATGCATGCTTGTTGTGTGTGTGTGTGTGGGGGGGGGGGGGGGGGTGACATAGAGAGGCACTATGCTGCAAGAACTTCCTTTACAATTTCTGCAGGAACAATAATGGCTAGATTAAAGGTGGGTAGATTCAGATCAGAGTAAGATCTATTGGCTACCCATACACCACAGGCTGATTCCCGATCAATTTCAGCATGAAATCTCTTGGGAATCGGCCTCATGACATCGCATCTGCCTCCACCATCGCTGCGCCCCTTCTGTAAATGTGCTTCCCTGCCCGTGCATTTATACCTGATTGCTGTTGTCTGTCGCAGTGCCCATACATCTTCCACATTGCCGGCCCACAAGGATACTGGCAAATAGCATTTGGGGCGCGTGTGATGTCCCACGTGCGCCACGTGCTATACACTGGCAGCGAGTGAGGAGGGAATGCAGGACTGGAAGATAGATGGGCACCGCAGCGAGTGACATGGGCAGAGGGGCACATTTACATTTGGGGTAATAGCACCAGGGCTTCCGTTGTGTTCCTATCTCACCCCGATATGGCACTCCACTACCACCATGCACCTGATCGACCACATCCACCCCAGATTTCCTAGCATGTCTATTCGATACACTTAACCAATTTTGGGCCTAAATTAGTTGAATTGTCATTCGGGACACCTTGTGGCAGCACCGATTTACATCCGATTCGATAATAATTATCAAATCGGATGGTCGATCCCCCATCAAATCGTAAGATATATAAGCTTTACTGTGACAAATTCCGTCAGACCACTAAAGAGAAGCCAAGTGTCACTGAGGGATACCGGTACAGACTTTACATTTTACTAAACAGAGCAGGAGTAAGGGTCCATTCACACACTTAATCAGTTGCTGTCAGTTGTAACTGAACGGACAACTGATTAGCAAGGTAATGTCCATGGTTCCCTATAGCTCAGTTCACATTATATATGTTTTAACTGAATCTTTTTCACAATGCACTACTGTTGAACAACTGATCGGTTAAAATGCATCTATTTTTCAGTGTTCAGTGTAAATAGGCCCTGTGGCTGGGTTCACATATAATAGGTGTACAGATCCAGTCCAGTCCAGACCTGACCATTTTCTTCAGTTTTGTATTAGTTTTATGTGGCTGGGTTCACACAAACAATGTTTCTATTTCCTTTCATGTCCTTAAAACTGATGCAAACTGACAGGACAGGGCAGGACTGTAAAGAACTGTATACATTGTATGTGAACCCAGCCTAACTGCATCACTTGAGTAAAGTCTAAGGTGTGTATGTTGCATTAAGGTGGCCACTAACGATCCAATTTCTAATGAAAAATCATTTTAACAGTCAGATAATTTTGATCGGAATAAAAATCGTTCACTACACCATCAACGAACCAATCTTTGCTTCCCATCTATCACAACCAACAAGAAAATCCAAATTTTGGTTTGACAAAAATCCAATCGGACTACTATTTTTATAATGGTTTGTAATCGACTGTGCTTATCAACAGAGATTATTTACAACCAATCCAATCAGAATTTCTGATCGCTCGGACGATTTTTTGCTAGAAATTGAACCGTTAGTGGCTACCTTAAAGCCTCATCTACACGCGTAGATGAGGCTGCGATCCGGCGGGTCGATTAGCCGCCGGATCGCCTCTTCCGCGACCCCGCGCGTGCCCGCCGCGTCCCCACTCGCCGCGCATGCGCCGCATTCGATTCCCCGCTCGTCCCCGCCGGCGCCGCTTATCTTCCGCTCGATTCCCTGCCATTGTCCCCTCGCGGGGAGCGAGCAGGGAATCGGCGGAAGCAAGATCCGTCCTGTCGGATCTTATCAATCGAGCCGCATTAGCGGCTCGATTGATAAGGAGCATCGCGGCCGCATCTACGCATGTAGATGCGGCTTTAGACATATCACAAAATCTGCCAGAAGGAAAGCACAGCTAAGCGAGACTTCTCTTTCACAAAGCAATACGGCTATGCTAAGCAACATTCTAGAATTCAGATTATTATTTTTGTGTTGTTTTTTTTAAAAGGATATCTGAATACTGCAGTCATCTGCTCTCTCCAGATGTGCTGCAGAAGAGAATAGCAAAATAATATTTATAATACACATTATGCTTCACAGTGGTTTTTAAACAAACCCTGAATAAATTACTATGAGACCATTGCTTGTTATTTTCCCTGGAATTCTTGATGTAAGCTCTGACCTGCTAAATTTTATGATGGCGTTCATAAACTTGGTCTATGCTGTCCACTTTGTGAGTTTTGTGAACCTGACCCGATTATCAATGTCCCCTATACAAGATTACGGACAGTTTAGTATACCTGTTTGTTTTTAATGCCCTTTAAAATAAAAATGGATCTATGCCAGCCGCATTCATATTGTTAGAATGGATACGGGTGGCCATTTTATAAAAACAGAAAACATTCTCAAAGCTGTTATTTTGCTTCTTCTCATGCCAGTTGCAGCGTTGTGGGTTTTAAATCATAGTTCTCATTGTTAAACCTGGCAAGCTCACATCTCCTCTTCACATTCAGCTTTTAATTCATTTTTAATACAGTAGTTCCCTTTTTACAAACTGGACAAATTATGGCAGGACAGAGTTTGCTCATTTAAAGAGACTCTGTAACGACAAAAAGATCCCCTGGGGGGTACTCACCTCGGGTGGGGGAAGCCTCAGGATCCTAATGAGGCTTCCCACGCCGTCCTCTGTCCCACGGAGGTCTCGCTGCAGCCCTCCGAACAGCCGGCGACTGTGCCGACTGTTCAATTCAATATTTACCTTTGCAGGCTCCAGCGGGGGCGCTGTGGCTGCTTTCGCTCCGAAGGAGGTGGAAATACCCGATCTCAGTCGGGTCCGCTCTACTGCGCAGGCGCCGGAGACTTGCGCCTGCGCAGTAGAGCGGACCCGACTGAGATCGGGTATTTCCGCCTCCTTCGGAGCGAAAGCAGCCAGAGCGCCTGCGCAGGAGCCTGCAAAGGTAAATATTACGTCACCGCTGTACGGAGGGCTACAGCGAGACCCCCGAGGGACGGCAGACGGCGTGGGAAGCCTCATTAGGATCCTGAGGCTTCCCCCATCCGAGGTGAGTACCCCCCAGGGGACGTTTTAACGTTACAGATTCTCTTTAAGACCTGGTCACAGTAATAAAAATAAAAAAAAATGATGGCTGGAGATGAGGAGCAGTGTGATAACATCTTCTCAGCCCACCTAAATCAGCCATCTACACATTCCACATAGTTGCCCATTCCCACTACTGAATAAGTCTGAAGCTAAGTACCCACGGGCAGATCACAGACAGATAAATTGGGGATCTCTGCCGATGAAGGATCATTTCCTGATCCATCTGACCAAATCTGCAAGCGCCATTTGCGCGTCGTTTACACGATCACAACAAAGCCTGCGAAAGTCATTGAGGATCATATTGATCCTAAGTGATTTAATCCAACATGGTGGCTGTGCAAAAACGAACGTGCACCATGGATACATCGTTAATCATGGAAAAAATTGTTCGCTGTGAAAAAATTGTTTAGAAAGATTGCATTGTGGGTATGGGCCTTGAGACTTCATGCAGGCTTACTATCAACAGTTTAATTGGTAATCTAGTTTAAATTATGCTTCAATGCCTGATTTAAAGGGACACTGAAGCAAAAAAAAACAACTTATGAAATAATGGGCCATATACAATTCCCCTTTTCTCCTAGGTGATATTTTCACAACTTGCCATAAAATTCCGTTTAAGCTTCCAGCAAGTAAGCAAATACTCAAAATAAATGTGGTGGTACTCTTTCACTAACTTTTGGGTACTTTTTCAATTGTAAAATGCTTAAAAGTTAGTTTAAACAGAAGATGAAAAATATCTCCTAGGAGATAACTCAGGTGAAAAAGTGAATTGAATATGGGCCCATGAATTGTATATGTAGTATGGATACTTAATAGAACATTAGTACCAATGAGTCTCACATTTTTATTTTCAATTATATAGCTGTTTTTCTATAACATTGCATCATTCTCTAATATTTGTAGTTTACAAATTACACTCTGTATTTTAAATTATGAAACAGAGCCGAGCTAATGACTCTTTGAACTTTCTGGCAGAAGACTCTGTATACAAAAAAAAATTCCTCTGGGGAGTACTCACCTCGGGAGGGGGAAGCCTCAGGGTCCCAATGAGGCTTCCCCCTCCCCTGTAGCTGCAGGCAGTCCAGCGCTGGCTCCCCCGAAGTGTCCCGGAATCCTTCCTCGACAAACCTGACAAGCGCTGATTTATTTACCTCTCCTGGCTCCAGCGGGGGCACTGTTGCAGCGAAAATAGCCGATCTCTGTTGGGTCCGCTCTACTGCGCAGGCGCTGGAGACTTGTGCCTGCGCAGTAGAGTGGCCCAACAGTGATCAGCTATTTCCGCCTATCTCTGAGGGGGAGAGCAGATACTGTGCCTGCGCTTGAGCCGGGAAGGTAAATATTTACATCGTCGCCGGTCCGGGAGGATTTTCGCCACCGCCATGGGACCAAGGAGGACGGGGGAAGCCTCAATAGGATCCGGAGGTTTCCCCCACCCGGGGTGAGTACCCCCCAGGTGAGGTTTTCTTCGATACAGGTTTTCTTTAAACAAACAAGAAACTGTGAGAGACAGGTTGAGATAAGTGCTTTAGAAAATAGCATTGTTCTCTGACTAAATTAGTCGGAGAGCTCAAAGAAGCTCTTTTGCATAGATAATAACTGAAGTTTCTTAACTTTTCCTGTACTGGAAACAATACTCAAACAAGACTCATATCTTTGGTACTAATGTTCTATTTCTTAAGGTCCGTACACACGCCGGACTGCAGGCAACGATGAGTCCGTCGTCACCTACCGCTGGGTGGGCATTCCAGCGACAACCCGGTGTGTGTACAGTCTGTCTGCAGACTGATATGGCTGTTTCTGAGCGATCCGCCCGGCGGATCGCTCAGAAACAGCCGTATCAGTCCGCCGACAGACTGTACATACGCCGGACTGCCTGCTTAAAACCCGCCCAGTGGGAGGTGACGACAGACCCGTCGTTGCCTGCAGTCCGGCGTGTGTACGGACCTTTAGCTGTACTACATTCTCCTACTCAATCTCTATTAAGGTGGCCACACACCATACAATCTTTAGCAGAAATTGAAGAGAAATATCTGGCATTCCGGATCGATTTAAATCGAAAAAAACGGTAAATCCGATCGGATTTTTCAGTCGAATGAAAAAAAAGCTTTCGATTTTTTCGAGAGATACGATCGTTTTTATCGAATTACTGTAAAATCGGATCATTTTATTGTATCGTGTGTGGCCACCTTAAGTTTTAAGGTGGCCACACACCATACAATTTTTTAAATATCTGTTCAATTTAAGAATTGCAATCAATTTTTATGACTGATTGTAACCTGTCAAAAATCTAACCAATGTACCACACACCTTTGTTCAATTTTGTACCCAATTATGATAAAAATGATTGGAAAATCAGAGAAAATTGCTAGGGTGTGTATAGTAATAAATTGACAATCTAACACACACCATACAATCTTTAGAAAGATTGAAGAAAAATATCTGGCATTCCAGTTCGATTAAAATCGAAAAAACCGGGAAATCCGATCGGATTTTTCAGTCGAATGAAAAAAAAGCTTTCGATTTTTTCAGGAGAGCCGATCGTTTTTATCGAATTGCCGTAAAATCGGATCATTTTATTGCATCGTGTGTGGCCACCTTTAAGCAGATATCTGATTGTGAAGCTATTAACCTGCAAGAACTCGAAAGCTATGTGTCAATCTCCACTACTCCTTTCCCCACCTGTTCAATGACAATTTACCTTCAAGACTGATCAACTTTTCAATAGATAAACTTTTCGAAATAGATTACAGGTTGATTGGATGGGAGTTTTGGCTGCAACAGACCACCAAGAGATTTAACAATAGTGAAATTGGCCTATATAGGTTTACACACAGTGCTGTACCGCAAGGATACACTTCACACCCAAAAAAAAAATCAGTGGAGACACTTTACAATGTAACTGAATACTCCTTTAGTAAATTACCGCTTTATATTTCACAGTATGATAAACAATTTGTAACTAGTACTATAGACAAATAATATGGGTGTCTATTCACTAAAAGACAGTAAGGTCAGTTTCACAAAGCAGATTGGCGGCAGCAGTGGTACGCGGCCCAGCACCGCTAAAAACAAGCCTTCGGGGATTATTGCGTTAGTTCATGGTAATCCCCGTGTGGCAGCCAGCCAAGCGGGGAGCGATGATCACTTCCTGTGGCCGATGCGATCACATGTGCGGAAGCAGATTGCAGAAATACCACTGCCATAGATTTACATTACTTCTGGTCCACCGCACTTCGCCACAAGTCGGACGCATAACTGCGCAGTAATGTAGGTTTATCCGAGTGTCTGCCGCAAAAACATCACTTTTGTCGCATCACGCTGTACCGCGTCAGTATGAAATTCTCCATAGACTTTCATTGCCCTGCCATGGGGTGCGGTATAATTAACGCACCGCCCCAGTGTGAAATGTTTACCGGCCAGTACGCAAACTATGCAGCGTATGTCCCATAGTTTGCGTAACTCATATTAGGCACACATTGGGCTCTATTCACAAAACTTCTCATAAATGACTTATTTATCACCTAATTGAGAAACAATAACCTATCAGCACCTTTACAAGTAAAATAACCACTCAAAGTAAGTTCCTGATTAACTTAAATATTACTTTTCTTACGTTAATTCTTTTATATTTTTGCTCTTGGGGAGCTTAAAAAAGTAACATAGATAAGTTGAAAACAGAGGGCAACAGGTGAAAAAGCTTTGAGAATCATGCCCAATGTGTTCATTGCTTTTATACTGGTAGCATCCGCATGATGTGCACAGAGTGACTAACGCACGCGTCCTGAAATTTTACCATTTTTTAGTGACTACACCACATTGAGTTCCATATTATGAATATTGTTAAAAATGTATCAACAGAGAAACACAAGTAGAAATAATACCTTTAAGCATCTTAACAGCAACAGTTTTGCAAGTTGAACATTTATCAATGCC
This sequence comes from Hyperolius riggenbachi, assembly GCF_040937935.1. NCBI lineage: Eukaryota > Metazoa > Chordata > Amphibia > Anura > Hyperoliidae > Hyperolius > Hyperolius riggenbachi. The sequence goes on along the minus strand of NC_090653.1, from coordinate 152,609,013 downwards.
AAAAGCAGAGGCTTCCACCACCTTCCCGAAAGCACCGTGGCCCAGCGTTTTTCCTGTAGTTATAAGATCCAACAGTGAGCCACAGCGAAGATAAACAACACAGGCTGAACATGCAAAGAAGATCATGCAAGATACCTAGAGACAGACTTATGGAAACTGGAGCAAGACTGAAGCTGTTGTTCATAATGATCAGGTGTGTTTTTTCAGGAAACTGCACTCTGGTGGCAATGATCTTCAGTTTTGTTTCAATTCTTATTTCAAAAATCAACCACACAAATTCATGCAAAAACTCAACATAGAAATCAACATAGAACTCTATGAAACTCAGAGAAAAAGAGAGAACACCAAGAGCCCAATATAGTGTAGTATGTACTGGTAAGGTATAATTGATAGAGTAATAATATTAATTTAATACTCACAAACCAGGGTTACCAAGTAGGCAACCACTGTCAAAGCAGGTGGGGAGATTGTCCTGACCCCACTCAGGATTAAAAAGTCGCTCTCTGTAGTTGAAGAAGGAAGGGTACAACCCTCCACCAAGGGTGGACTTGATGTAGATAATAGGATAACAGAGGCGCCAATAGGATAAACAACAGATTCCTCCGGAATATAGTAGATATCCTGAGATCGCAGAGACTCACCAAAGGGGAGTCCAGTAGGATAGTGACATGAAAGAGATGTACGGCACATCTAAGTGTAAACCGTCTTTATTACATAACAAGTAAAACAATTAAAAACAAGGAAGGCGACAGGCGGCACCATTTTATTTGAGGTCTTCTATTGACCATTTTATGCGCGCTACTTTTTCGGGGTTCCCAGTGCACGGGCCCCGTATGTGAGTTTTCCTTTATCCTTGTTTTTAATTGTTTTACTTGTTATGTAATAAAGACGGTTTACACTTAGATGTGCCGTACATCTCTTTCATGTCACTATCCTACTGGACTCCCCTTTGGTGAGTCTCTGCGATCTCAGGATATCTACTATATTCCGGAGGAATCTGTAGTGTGCAACATCGCTGGTGAAACGACACCATTTGAAAGTTCTGCGGACCACCTATCAAACTCGTTTACAACCTTATAATGTGGGTTGTTGGAATCTGGTAAGCCTTGCTTCTTTACCCTTTTGTTCGAAGATCCTGTATACCAAAAAATGATGAAAGCTGTATTACTATAGACCTGCGCTGACTTTATATATTCATTGCTTGTGTGGACTTTTGGACATTGTCCTTCTCGGCTGCGGTCGCCTTCTGCCTTGGCGCTGACACTTGTTTTTTATAATAGGATAAACAACACTAAAAGAACTTAAAAACCCATCTTGGTAATAGAGGAGGCAGTGGTGGACTCACCCCCTCCAAGCAGAACACACGACTGTGGATTTTCAGTCAAAACAATTTTATTGGATACTCCAAATAAAGTGCAACGCGTTTCACGGGATACAAACCCGCTTCATCAGGCAATAACAGATAGGAGTAAACAGCATCTGCCAGTATCATCAACACTGAGCGCCTCTGTCTTTGAGTCGTGTGTTCTGCTTGGAGGGGGTGAGTCCACACTGCCTCCTTTATTACCAAGATGCGTTTTTAAGTTCTTTTAGTGTTGTTTATCCTATTGGCGCCTCTGTTATCCTATTATCTATGAAACTCAGGTACAACACAATAAAGGGAGAATAATGAAAGCTTAGCTAAAACCTGGTAATACATTACACATTAAATGGTTGATTACTAGTTCAAATATATAATAGAGGAAGGACATATGACCATTAAATAAAAAAAGGTTAATTCTGTAGGTGACAATTTCTGTGGTCTGCACACTGAATCACTGCCAAATTAGGTCCATGTCACACAGGCAGCTCACTCACCACAACTATGTTGCAGCAACTACTGGCTGCAACTAGACTTCACTATGTTTAAAAAGAGTTGGCAGTAATTCTAAAATCAAGAGTGGTGATCATTTACTCTATTCAAGGGAAGAGCTATTCTCCCCTAAGAAATAAATATGGCATTATAAAAGTGGTTACCAGGATTTAAAATCTGGATTACAAAAAAAAAGTTGATCTGTTTTCAGATTGCTACTTTTTGTAACAAATATGCCCATAACTTTAACATATGTATTTCTGCAGCATTACAGTTAGTTCTGGGGACTTCCAAAAAGGCACCATCTAAAGCCATCTCATTAATTAAGATAAAAAGTAACAGAGACCTCCAATACAATTAAATAGTCAAGTAGGTCAGTTGTACATTAATGTCAGATGCCAGGAAGTGGACATGTAGGCGCAAAAAGCAGACTGTCAGTACTGAGATACTTGCTCACATGCAGTCTGAGACGGCTTAGAATCTTAGATGGTACCTGTTGCAAGTTCTTTGATTTGCTGCAACCATTGGACTATTAAACAGGTGTACCCGTAAAGTCTCTGGAGCTTTATTTTCCTGCATTCCTGTCAATGTAGCCCAGCAGGTGTCAATGTAACCCAGCAGGTGTGACAAAAGACATGAGGATGTGCCCTGTAAAATGATGTTCATCAGCTTCTGATTCTCTTCTTGGTGAGAAACACCTCTAAGATCTTAGATTGGATAAAGCACCTTGGCAATTGTACAGGTTGCACACCAGTCCAGGATTTATGTGTTGCTATGTAGATGAACAAGATCAATTTTGGCTAGTCAGAGGTGAAGGAATGTGCAGGTCAGGAAGGAATTCGTGCTGATGGGTTCATTCCTCCCTTGTGATAGAAACCAAAGTTTCTCAAACAGAGATAAGAAGGAACCCACTATGTGATGACAATTTGCAGAAATATTAACACCAGTACAAGACATGTATATACAGTACATAGATGAGCAGACTGCATTAAACATACAACATGCATAAGAAGCTATAGAGTAGGAGGTGCATTTGTTTAACCTTTCATTCTGTGGAAATCCTATGAATAATGCAGCACAGATATATACACAGACAAGACACAGATCATTTATATTGCACTGTTCTCGTGGTGGATTCAAAACGCCAGAACTGTAGCGACTAGAGTGCACTCTGTAGGCAGTAGCAGTGTTAGGGAGTCTTGCTCAAGGTCTCCTTACTGAATAGGTGCTGGCTTACTGAAGAGGCAGAGCTGAGATACAAACCCAGGTCTCCTGTGTCAGAGGCAGAGCCCTTAACCAGTACACTATCAAGCCACATATTTGTAGATGTAAGATTACTTAATTATAATGGAGTTGGATTATGGAGAGGGGTGGTTTTGAGGAAAGGTCAAAGGAGGGACTTGGTATTCAGGGAGGTGGGGATGTTAAGTTAGGAGAGTGGGCGGAACAAATTTACAGGAATTTGGAGGTCAATTTCTTTACTGTTATACCTGACCATGAAACACATAAAACACAGGGGCGTAACTAGAAATCACTGGGCCCCCCTGCAAATCTTGAGACGGGGCCCCCTACCCCAAGCCCCTCCCCCTTTTGGCACAGGTAAACTGAGAACCAATGTTATTCAATTGGCAAGTGCACACTTGAATGTGTTTTCCAAAGCACAAGACCCTGCTGAACACTGTCTACAAATCTTTGTCTGCAAAACTTTGTATAATTCCTTATCTGTGGCTGAGCAGACGCAGTGATTAGAACAATTGTGCAGAGAGCAGAATTCTTTTTTCTCTCCATGCACTTAGTTGTCAGTTTCTTAGGACAGGAAAAAGAAACTTCTCCCCCTTCATGGGCCTCCCTGTGGCTTCTGGGCCCCCCTGCGGCTGCATCCCTTGCAGGGCCTATTGTTACACCCCTGATAAAACACTAAACAAATGCAGGATCCTACAAGAAGTAAAGAAATGGTGAAAAGGTCAGCACACAAGAGGAATGGAAAATCGAGAGAATCACAGATAGCTGTATTTCTTTAGTACATTAAAATGGAAATCATTACATGTGACCACAGCGTATGCTTGACTTATTCAAAGGATTTGGTGATGGTAAATAAGCTGCAGTATTGTTGGCTGTAGATGTACAGATAGCTATACTATATGATATCAGTGCTCTGCTATTACAATGTGTGACCTTGTCTTTATGAAATCACCTGCATATGTGGGAAATGGCTCCCACAGCCGATTAGTATCTCATGTTTCATGTATATCAAACAGGCAGGATGGAGACTCCAGTTGTACAATGACATCAGTGTATGATGTTACTGTATCACTCCATTTTCCCTCCGCAGAGTCTTTAGCTAGGCCAGGAGGCCAAATCTCTCTCATTTGGAGACCAGAACTTGAGTCAGAGCTGATAAAGATCCAGTTACCCACTGCTCAGATTAAGCTTCTAACCTGGTGTGTGTCCAGTATAGATTAAATAGCATAACAGTGAAAAAATAATTACTGGTGACAGCATACCACTGTGATTTAATTAGCCTTATGGAGAAGATAGTGTGAATGTTTTGTACCTAATCCTTTCATATAGCGCATCCAACTGGTACATATCCCTGGCAGTATTGCAGTCTATTGACAGCCAGGCTGAGCTGGCTGAATACTTTAGCAGTTAAAGGTGGAAAAAACCTGCAGCTCATCAATAAATCATCTGGATTGTGTATGAGTCACCTAACAAACTATTATTGGCCCAGCACTATACATTTGTTTTTATGCAAGTTATTCAATTATAGTTTTTCCTCTTTGGCATTGTATTTTCTTTTTTCTCATTATGGCTAAAATGTCTGTCAGTGGATGCCAGCAGACTGACTTTTTATCTGCTCCCACTGAAGCAGTCTCACTCCTTCACCTGCAATTCATTCTTACAGAATTACTTGTAATGTAACACAAATTAAGGGAGAGACTGGTGAGAGCTAGGTAGTAGCTAGGATCATTATGTGCAGCCATCTTATTGCTGGGATCACCAAGGCATATAAAGAGAAATGCTGAATAACGCCTGACTGTCAGCATCTATACTTAATTTAGATACTAGGTGTGGATGAGCTAAGGGGCCCTTAAATACACATAAAAATGCCAGGGGTGTGCTATTATAAAGGTTTTGCATTGCTTCCTAAAGAAAGATACAGAAATGACAAATAGAGAAGAGACCACAACACACACACATACGGTACATACATAGATACATACCCAGGCTGAGCCTGTCGCGAGGGAACTCCCACTTGCTGCTGTCATAGGGCAGCCGCTCACACTGCTCATTCAGTGGCATTTCATCAGGATCCATTATGATAGACAGGTAGCCTGTTTTTATTTCTGATGCATGTGGCTGAAAAGAAGTAAAACAGATGAGACAATGCTTTTTGGCCCCCCTCTTGGACAAGAAATCTGCTGGACGATCTGAGTGAGGCTTGGTGTAGTGTTAGTCATGGAAAAGATTCAAAAACATATTTTTTTCAAAATAATAAAAAAAAATTGCTTTAAGTAATGCCTTTAATGACTAATAGGGATCAGTGAGAGCGTCTTGCTGAGTGCAGAGGTGAGAGCGGGATATGGTGGGTTCACTCACGTGGCTACCACCTGCATTCCGCTCATCCCTAATGACTAACTGTAGATAGATTTCTTGCAGACTTTCAGACTAGGTTCACAGTGGTCATTAAATGAGTGTGAACTGCAATGGGGGCTGGACATAGGCTTACAAATACAAAGCCTGCATGCAGCAAGTTAGAATAACACAAGTTACACAATGCAGTAGTGTGAACAGCCCCATGGAATTGTATGGGCAGTGAGTTGACATGCAGAACTATTCTACAACGCAATTGAGCGCACTGTGAACAGGGCCTCAAAACCTACATTTCTTTTCTAGGCATTATATACAACTCAATCAAATAATGGTCCTGTTTCATGTCTGAAAAGGAAAACTTGGGTTACACATTTTTACAAGGAAAATATCTACAGTTAGTCAATAGGGTATAACCTAAAGAATCTTTTAACAAAAAGTTTCATTTGGATATTATAGGATTTAATAATCTTAATCAAAATGTGGGCCTCACATACAGGGCTTGATTCACTAAACCATGATAACTGTTATTAAGGCCGTTGTCGCGTGCATTTTCACATTTGCATGTGATTGCGAATTATCACGCAAAAACGATATAATTTTTGCGCAATAATTCGCAATTGCGCGCAAATGCAAAAATGTGCGCAAAACCGTCAGTGATAAGACTTATCACGGTTTAGTGAATCAAGCCCACAGTGTTTTTTAGAGCCATAGATAGTTGCTTATGCCCCCATCTGCTGGGAAGAGCACAAAGGAACAATGCTATGTACACTATTGTTTAGGAAACAGCAGGTTATGAAATTATGGAATGTGGGTTATAGACCTGTGGGTTACAAAAATGTACAGGAAACTCCTAACTCCTACAATGGCAGACAGATTATTCACAATTCTGTGGCTGTAGATATAAATATGCTAACTAGGCTTGTACTTGTTCCATGTTTAAGTAGTTGTGTTTTATTATTACATCTTTTATTTTGTGAATATCCACATAGAAAGAAGTTTGTGACTGAAGGCCCGATTCCACTTATGTAAAATCAGTGTTTACCCACATACAAATTTGGATGGGGAAAGACAGCCTATTGACATCAACAGGCTGCCTTCCAATTCACATGTGTGGGAACAACCGAATGGCACGCTGCTTTTTTTCCACATCACACATGCAAATCCCTCTAGCTGTGCCGAGGGATTCCGATGTGTGTCGCATCACAACATTGTCAGAATTGCATCATGCACAATGCATGCTGAGCACTGTGGAAACGGGTCCTATAAGTTCCAAAAATAAAAAAACTGTTAACATTTGGAACTTTGCTGATTAGTTCAATGTGTCCAGAGATGGCCCTGTGTGTTTTACATCTTTTTCATTTAAAGCACACAAATCTCATGGTTGCCAGCTGTACATACGTTTACAGACAGTCCACAAAAATAGCAAATTTTTGCCCATTTGTAAAAAATAAATGATGTGTCTGAACAATTTCCTGCCTGCCCCCTCCACTACCTCAGCAGAGAAGGGGATGGAATAGTATACATTGGTTACAGGTATTGCATTCAGAGCCCTGTGGTATAATGGAGGCAATATAATAAAGGCACAATGGGATCTGTAACCGTTAAAAAAAATTACACCAGCACCCATATGTCCAGATTTTTTCCTGCATTCAGAATTTTTAGTCTTTTTTGATAAATTGTAGGAGCTACTTTTGCTAAGATGACTTTAGCTGGAAACACTGATCATCATTAGAAGCCAGAGAATATAAGCATTGTGTATATGGCAGCCATTTTCAAATCACTGAGGAAACCGCACATTCCTCATCTCCTTGGGGAGTATTCAGGCAGCACAGGTAAAGTTTAACCAGGCTTTATGAAAACTATGTAATGCCTCATATAATTTGCATAGGTCTCAACAAAAACAAAAGTTAGCCTTCTTAAAACAGAAGGTATTTGCGATAATTCAGGTTGGAGTGAGCATGTGATGTATCCCAGTGCATCACTGCTGAAATATGCAAATCATCCTTTGTTCTCCCTGGTTAAAGAAAACCTGAACTGAACATTAAAAGTCAAAATAAACATACACAAGTCATACTTACCTCCTGTGTAGTCTACTCCTCAATCTGTTTTTCCTCTCCTGCATCCTGTTTGTCTACTGTGATCAATGGAATTCTCCATCCTCCATTTTGAAAATGACCATCGCCCCATAACAGCTTCCTGATCAGCACACTGTTAAACTGTAACATCTCCCACTTGAGCCATAGGGAAACATGGACACATCAGTTTTCCTCTCAGCTGTAACTGACAGCAACTGATATATAACTGACAGCAACTGATATATTTCAGTTCTGACAAAATGTTGTCAGAACTGGAAGGGATCACTGTAAGAAGAAAATGGTGAGTTTCTGAGAGGAACTGATGGCAAGGTGACTATGTACTGTTCATTTGAAGTTACCTCATGTGTTTATTTTAAATAATTTTACTCAGTACAGGTTCTCTTTAAACACATCTCCAGAACCACTGGAATGCAATGATGTGTAATTACTTTGTACAGAGCTACAATAAACAAACATGCATACAGTTTCGGATTGGTTGATCCTCATGAGTGCATGGCATGGATTAATGTGGCTCTATGGAGTAGAACTTGAAACACCCAGAGTACCCAGCAAGCTCATGGTGAACCACAACTCCTGGGAGTGTGTAAGGCAGTACAAATGACCAAAAAGCCCTTTTACTAAAATGTTAAGCAAAACAAAAGTTCTGTTTTAAGAAGGTAACATTTGGTCCTTTGTAACTCCTAACGCACTCCAATGAGTTCTGGTTCACCATGAGCTTGCTGGGTAGTCTGTAACTCATAGATCTCAACCACATTGTCTCACTTAAAGCTGAATTATTGCAAATACTTTATGTTTTGAGAAGGCAAACTACACAGAGCATTGTTTTTTGTAGTAGGAGGGCTTTTCGGTCTCTTTTAGTGCCCTATACTTTCCTAGTGGTTTAGGTCACCCTGAGCTGCTTGGGCATTCTGTTGTACTGGTTCAAGCCCTATCCCATAGAGCCATAATAATCCCTGCCATGCACCGATGAGGACAAAAAGTCTGAAACAGGCTGTATATTTGTTGGGTTGATGTGGCTTTGTAAAATGTATAAGCTATAGGCTTGCTATACACCAGCAGTTCTAAATGTAAGCCAGGCTACAGGGGCATAAAGAGATAATTTGCATATTCAGTAGTGATGCATTGGAAGTAACCCCAGTAGCTCACTTAAAGAGAATATGTACTGTCTGATTTGTACAACAAAAAACATACCAATCGAGTCACTGTGATCTCCTGGGCCCCTCTTTGCTGTTACCGCCGCTCCCCGCTGCGATCCTGGCTTTCAATCACCAGTTTTAGGCAGTGTTTACAAACAAAAAACATGGCCACTAACCAGGGAGTGATGTTTGTATATATGTATATATATATATATATGTATATATATGTATATATCATGTTACAGTATACTACAGGTTTTTATTATATAGTGAATTATCTGCACTCCAGTCTGGGATTCTCGCAGTTTCTCAGCACGTGACAGGCAGCTCCCTCCCCCCTCAGCCTCACAAACTGCATGTCACAGACACGCTGTCTGTAAGAAATAAACAAAGCACACAGAGCCTGCAGGGGGCGTGCATAACTTGTATTCATTACAACAGAGGCAGCCCATTCCTCCCTGGATCGACAAAGCTTGACAAAGAAAAGGAGATTAGATATATTACATAGACAGTGCAACTAGAAAGGGCTGCAGTAATCCAGACCACATTAGAACAGATATAGGAACTTATAGGATACAAGAAATAAGGCTGAACATTTTGTTACAGAGTCTCTTTAAAGGTGGCCACACACAATACAATAAAATGATCCGATTTTACGACAGATCTCCCGAAAAAAATCGAAAGCTTTTTTTTCATTTGACTGAAAAATCTGATCAGATTTCCCATTTTCTTCGATTTTTATCGATCTGGAATGCCAGATATTTTTCTTCAATCTTTCTAAAGATTGTATGGTGTGTGTTAGATTGTCAATTTATTAATACACACACCCTAGCAATTTTGTCAGTTTCCAATCATTTTTATCATAATTGGGGAAAAATTGAACATACGTGTGTGGTACATTGCTCATATTTTTGAAATGTTACAATCAGTCAGAAAAATTGTTTGCAATTCTTAAATTGAACAGATATTTAAAAAATTGTATGGTGTGTGTGGCCACCTTAAGACTGAATTGTCACAAATACGTTCTGTTTTAAGAAGGCAAATTATTCTGTACATGCAACGTTTCCCTCTTTGTATAACAGGCAATGTAGGCAGTGCATGCATAATGCAAGTTATACTATTTGCGTAATGCATTAAATAATGTGTTTAACCTTTACATGTGCTGCCGCCACACGTAAAGTTTAAAAGCATATAGAGAATATACCCAATGGAGGTGGTGAGCTGTCAATGGTTTCCTATGCATAACTTACTTTTATTCACTGCATGTGAATTTCCGAGTCACTTCATATAATTTTCTAACTAAAAAGTATACCTTTTTAAAGGGAACCAGAGATCAATGTTTCACACAAAATAAACATATCAGTTGATAGCTTGTAAAGAATAAATGCTCTACCTGATAATTTCGCTGCTCTAGTGTGCCTTTTTTAGTGTTTTTTTATCCATTATTGCTCCAGGAAAAATCAAATATGGCCGCCGGCTCATATCCCTTCTCTTTCTGGGTTATGAGTTGTTCTGGATGTGCTGTCTAGGCTATATGAGACTATGCTGCTATCTAGGCTAAATGCAGCCTTTCATCTATGTGCTTTCATTTTGGTATGATATCTGCCTGTAGGAAGTGTCTCTCATAGGAATGAAACTGCAGTCATCATCAGTATCTTGTGCACACAGAGCACACAGGGATCATATTGCAGCAACAGAGCTTCTCTCTCAGCAGGAGCAGCCCCTCCCATGTCATCACAGCTCTCAGTATGCAAAGCAGGAAATCTAAGCCAGGAGGGGGAAGGCTTGGGCTTGAAAAGACTCCACAGAAGAGTGACTCAGCTATAATGATTCCAGGTCAAACCTCGACTGAATAGTCGGTGGATTCTTATCACAGTTGCTAATAGACTAATTAAGCAGATAACAATGAAACTAAAAGCAGGGTAGGTGTTTACTGTCATGTTCCCACTGATAAATGTAATAAAATACATGAGGGTGCTTCATCTCTGGTTCTCTTTAATGATGGTTCTGTTCATTTTATAATTTCATGTGATCCAAATCAACATTGAATGTTCTGGCATCCATAGAAAAATCTGTTGCCAGAGCCCTGACAACTGCATGAAAAAATGATTTTACATGGTATAACTTAATAAATGTTCCCAAGGTGGAGGAAAAAATAATTTTACATCGTATAACTTAAATGTTGCCAAGGTGGAGGTAAGAGCAAAGAATCAGGATTAGATTGCAATAAATCAGATTTACCATGACTCAACAGGAAAACAGGCTAAGACACAAGGAAGAATGAAGAAATAGCAATAAATAAGTGCTCAGGCATAAATAAGAAGGAAGTGTAGGAACTGTCATTCATAAACATGACCCAGAAAATGTGAAGTTTGTTTTGATGCAATTCCAGTACAGTTTAATGTCACATAAAGCAGCCAACCACAAAACAAAAATACCTTTTTCAGCTTTCGTATGAAAAGAGTCAAAAGGAGCCAGAACAAGGTTGCAGCCAGTCCTGTACATACAAGTACGATGACCTCTATGTTAGATTTCTCATCTCCACCTGGGGACAGATTTGTACAGGTCACATTATGGAAAGTGTGTGTTTCTTGTGAACAGGTTGGTTACTTCAGGCCATACCGCATGACAACCACTAGCAATACACATACATCAGTATAGCTTTGTCAAGCTAAAGGGGTAACTTTGTAACCTAACTTGACCTTTGTAAACAAAAACACTACATAATATGTGTTGCTCTTCCTATTAGCAACATGCTACTAGGCTTTTCCCAGTAGCCTAAATTTCACTATATCAATAATTAGAAGATAGCAGAGTGAGTGCACACCAATGCCTTAAAACATCCCTATACTTTTCATACACAGCGGTGCAACATCCGGATGGAAACCAGCTAAGTATCATGCAAACAAGAGAGAAAGGGGATATCCAGGAGCAACTTCGCCATAAAAAGTCCAATCTTTAATGCAAAACTTTCTTAAAAAACATCAGAAGGTAAAAAAACAAAGCAGCAATACTTAACGTTGTGAGGTAGTGCAGGAGGTGCAGAGGCTGGGACCAGCCTCTGCACCTCCTGCACTACCTCACAACGTTAAGTATTGCTGCTTTGTTTTTTTACCTTCTGATGTTTTTTAAGAAAGTTTTGCACTAAATTTCACTATAGTTGCCCATTAACTTATGGCTTAGCTATGCTTCTTTGACTTAACTCATGATATATCTCTCCTTATCTGTTTATCTCATGAATTATCTCTCTTTATTTGTTTATCTCATGAATTAAAGTTAAGTTGAAAAATAGCTAAGCTCTATGAATTAACCCCTTGTTCCATAACACTCATATAAAAAAACTGTGCCTGAACACTGGCTTTAAGATCCCTCTAATATTTTCTGTTCCATATGACGGAATGAATTACCAAAATAAAGGATATGCCTTATAAAACACAAAAAATGTAATAATAACAATAATAATAATAATTATGCAGTGGCAAAGTGTACAGCATGTGGGTACCTGCACATTGTGAGTGTAATTGTAATTTATGGTTACATTGTTAGGAATTAGTGGCTGGCTTGTGTAAGTGGGTGGCTGGCTAATGTGTCTGCAGGTAATAGTTAAGGGTTCTGCCTGGATAGTATAATGTCATGAGACTGTCCTCCCTCATCCTTAGCAGTGAGGAGGACATGATACTATGTGTTTTGGTACTTCATCTTTGTTCCTTTTATATTTTGCAAAAAAACTGCTACATTTCTCACAAAACATTTTATGTGCAACATACTCTGTTAATCTTTTTGTTATTTCACATTGACACAGTTTAAACAAGGACAACTGTTAAAAAGGAAACATTAGTTCAACTTGAAATGAAAATATAGCATTCAGGTAACCATACATATAGGGATGGTGGGCAGATTCGACCAAGAGACAAATCTCTCACTAAACGACATTTTAATTAAGGCTAAACATGATCTCCTTGGAGAAAACTCAGTTACTAGGATATGGGCGAAATAATGTAAACCTAATAGGGCTATTTCCGTGGTGAGCCACATCAAAGGTACTCTGTTAAAGTTGTCAGCTGTGGCTGAAGGCGTGCATGCCCATTTGGACAGAACTTTGCTACTGCCTCTTGGCATACTGCTATGCACTAACCACTTGGGAGGACAATTGAGCATTCATTGTGCTATATGTGCTGCACTAGTGGTGCTCAAATACCCCTTTTTAAAATTCGAGTTTGGTCGAATTCGAATAGTAAATTATTCGAGGTCAGTCGAATATTCGAGTCGAATAATTTTTACTATTCGATTCGACCTCGGACTTCGAGCTCACTATTCGAGTCGGTATTCGAGCTCACTATTCGAGCTGACTATTCGAATTGGCCTTAAATAGCTTCCAACACTTGTTTTGAGGGTGAATGATGCAAGAAACATCTTTTTTTCCAAGTAACAACAGCAAGTGATTATGTGGGGATGTTCCTTTAAAAAAAAATGTGGAAAGAGAAGTTGTGTCCTTAATTTTGTTCAGTAGTGTTACTGTATATACTTGTTCTTCTTCTTCTTTATCTTTCTTCTTCTTCTTCTAGATCTTCTTCTTCTATATCTTCTTCTTCTTCTTCTATATTGTCTTCTTCTTCTTCTTCTTCTTCTTCATCATCTTCTTCTTCTTCTTCATCATCTTCTTCTTCTTCTTCTTCTTCATCATCTTCTTCTTCATCATCTTCTTCTTCATCTTCTTCATCTTCTTCTTCTTCTTCATCTTCATCTTCTTCTTCTTCTTCATCTTCATCATCTTCTTCTTCTTCATCATCTTCTTCTTCTTCATCTTCTTCTTCTTCTTCTTCATCTTCTTCTTCTTCATCTTCTTCTTCTTCTTCTTCTTCATCTTCTTCATCATCTTCTTCATCTTCTTCTTCTTCTTCTTCTTCATCTTCTTCTTCTTCATCTTCTTCTTCTTCATCTTCTTCATCTTCTTCATCTTCTTCATCTTTTTCATCTTCTTCTTCATCATCTTCTTCATCTTCTTCTTCATCTTCTTCTTCATCTTCATCTTCTCCTTCTCCTTCTTTTTCAATATCGTCTTCTTCTTCTTCACGTATTTCTCTTTTCAATTTTTTTTTTAAAGAAATGCAGCTATTTTTGAGCGTAACAAATAGCTGGTGGGCGCACGCATGTTGGAAGCGCCATTGTATGTGCTCCCTGGCAGTGGAAACACAAAGACAGCAGGAGGTAAATTCAGCAGCAGGAGGAGGAGGATGAGTGTGTGGCAGCAGGCAGTCAATGAGGCAGGCAGCTCGCCGTGACATAATAGCCCTGGTACCTAGCGGTGATACCAGGGCTGTAAATAAACACAACAGGAGGTCCCAGACAGCGGTCGTGCAGCCCACATTGTGTCCAATATACAACTGGGACAACACAGTTTTCAACCCGGGCACCTCAGAAAAATTAAACCTTTTTTTTTTTTTTAATGGTTTGTTTGGTTTTGGTTTTGCAACCAATATAGCTATTGTTTGACGTAATAGCTGGTGGCAGAGTGGCAGCAGAAGGTAATTCTGTGTACCCTGGCAGTGGGAAACACAGACAGACAGCAACAGCAGCAGGAGGAATGGAGGAGTAATGTGAGCAGCTATTGTTTGACGTAATAGCTGGTGGCAGAGTGGCAGCAGAAGGTAAATCATCTGTGTAGTGTACCCTGGCAGTGGGAAACACAGACAGACAGCAGCAGCAGCAGCAGGAGGAGGTATGGAGGAGTAGTGTGAGTGTGGCAGCAGGTAGGCAGCGTGACATAATAGCCCTGGTACCTAGCGGTGATACCAGGGCTGTAAATAAACACAACAGGAGGTCCCAGACAGCGGTCGTGCAGCCCACATTGTGTCCAATACACAACTGGGACAACACAGTTTTCAACCCGGGCACCTCAGAAAAATTAAACCTTTTTTTTTTTTTAATGGTTTGTTTGGTTTTGGTTTTGCAACCAATATAGCTATTGTTTGACGTAATAGCTGGTGGCAGAGTGGCAGCAGAAGGTAATTCTGTGTACCCTGGCAGTGGGAAACACAGACAGACAGCAACAGCAGCAGGAGGAATGGAGGAGTAATGTGAGCAGCTATTGTTTGACGTAATAGCTGGTGGCAGAGTGGCAGCAGAAGGTAAATCATCTGTGTAGTGTACCCTGGCAGTGGGAAACACAGACAGACAGCAGCAGCAGCAGCAGGAGGAGGTATGGAGGAGTAGTGTGAGTGTGGCAGCAGGTAGGCAGCGTGACATAATAGCCCTGGTACCTAGCGGTGATACCAGGGCTGTAAATAAACACAACAGGAGGTCCCAGACAGCGGTCGTGCAGCCCACATTGTGTCCAATACACAACTGGGACAACACAGTTTTCAACCCGGGCACCTCAGAAAAATTAAACCTTTTTTTTTTTTTTTAATGGTTTGTTTGGTTTTGGTTTTGCAACCAATATAGCTATTGTTTGACGTAATAGCTGGTGGCAGAGTGGCAGCAGAAGAAGGTAATTCTGTGTACCCTGGCAGTGGAAAACACAGACAGACAGCAGCAGCAGGAGGAGGAATGGAGGAGTAGGCGAGCAGCTATTGTTTGACGTAATAGCTGGTGGCAGAGTGGCAGCAGAAGGTAAATCATCTGTGTACCCTGGCAGTGGGAAACACAGACAGACAGCAGCAGCAGCAGCAGGAGGAGGTATGGAGGAGCAGTGTGAGTGTGGCAGCAGGTAGGCAGCGTGACATAATAGCCCTGGTACCTAGCGGTGATACCAGGGCTGTAAATAAACACAACAGGAGGTCCCAGACAGCGGTCGTGCAGCCCACATTGTGTCCAATACACAACTGGAACAACACAGTTTTCAACCCGGGCACCTCAGAAAAATTAAACCTTTTTTTTTTTTAATGGTTTGTTTGGTTTTGGTTTTGCAACCAATATAGCTATTGTTTGACGTAATAGCTGGTGGCAGAGTGGCAGCAGAAGAAGGTAATTCTGTGTACCCTGGCAGTGGGAAACACAGACAGACAGCAGAAGGGCAGTACACAGCAGCCCACTGTAGGTGTAAAATGTGTGGCTGCAGGCGACGTAATAGTCAAAGTGAACCAGGCTGGCTTAGTGAGCAGGAGCCAGGAGGTGGTAAAGGGTGGTAAGGCACATTAACGATGGTTCCGGCAGCCAGTTCATGTCCCCCTCTCGCCGACAACAGGGGCCAGGAACTCGCCTTCCACCCACGCCTGGTTCATCTTGAGAAACGTCAGTCTGTCCACAGACTTGTGAGACAGACGTGAGCGTTTCTCGGTGACCACGCCACCAGCTGCACTGAAGCAGCGCTCGGACAGCACGCTGGAAGGGGGGCAGGACAGCACTTCCAGGGCGTACTGCGCCAGCTCGCTCCAGATCTCCATGCGCTTGACCCAATACTCCATGGGATCAACAGGGGCATCGCTGTCAAGCCCGCTGTACGACCCCATGTAGTCAGCCACCATGCGGGTCAGGCGCTGGCTGTGACCGGAGGAGGATGCTGCTGCATGCATCTCCTCTCTAGTCACTGCTGCCGGAGCCTCTACAGTCCTGTAGAGCTCGTGGCTGAGAGACAGCAGGTCTGTGGGGCGCTTGCTGCTGCTGGATGCAGGCACCTGCTGCTGCCTCTGTGCTGGCTGCTGGACAGTGGGGGTGGAAGGCTGGGGGAAGGCTTCCTCCAAGCGCTCAACAAGGGCCTGCTGCAAGCTCCTTATTTGTTGCGCTGGGTCTCCTCCTGCAGGCGGCAGGAACTGGCTCAACTTCCCCTTGAGGCGTGGGTCCAACATCATGCTGATCCAGATGTCCTCCCTCTGCTTCATCTGGATCACCCTGGGGTCCCTGCGCAGGCACGTCAGCATGTGCGCTGCCATTGGGAAGAGGCGGGCCACGTCTGCTGGCACATCGACGTCAGTGCTGTCCTCATCCTCCTCCTCTGCCGCCTCATCCTCTCTCCACCCCCGCACCAACTCAGCTGCGCTGTGCTGATCCCCCTCATCAGCAGCCAGGTCAGGGACCTCCACCAAGTCCTCCTCCTCCTCCCCCTCAGAGGTGGACTGCGCAGCTGGTTGCCGCTCCTGCTGGTCCAAGGCTGCCGCTCCCTGTTCCAGCAAAGCATCGAGGGCCCTGTTCAGCAGAGAAACCAGGGGCACCCACTCGCAGACCATAGCATGGTCCCTGCTCACCATGTTTGTGGCCTGCAGGAAGGGAGCCAGCACAAAGCACACCTGCTGCATGTGCCTCCAGTCATCATCGGGGACGATGGACGGGATGTTGCTGGTCTTGTCCCTTCTCTGAGCTGCGGAAACAGTGGCCAGGGCAAGGTACTGTTTGACAGCGTGCCTCTGTTCAACCAGACGCTCCAACATCGCCAGGGTGGAGTTCCAGCGAGTCGGAACGTCAAGGATCAGCCGATGGCGTGGCAGATCCAGCTCCTTTTGCACGTCTTCCAGGCTCGCACAGGCTGCAGCCGAGCGCCGGAAGTGACGCACAACATTCCTTGCCGTTTCCAGCAGTTCGCCCATCCCCTGGTAGGTGCGCAGGAACTTCTGCACCACCAGGTTCAGCACGTGGGCAAGACAGGGGATGTGGGTCAGGTTTCCCCTGTCTATTGCGGCAACCAGATTGGCCCCATTGTCGGCCACCACCTCTCCGACTCTGAGGCCTCTGGGGGTCAGCCAAATCCTCTCCTGCTCCTGGAGTTTGGCCAACACATGGGTTGCCGTCAGCTTGGTCTTCCCAAGGCTGACCAAGTGCAGCAGCGCTTGGCAGTGGCGGGCCTTCACGCTGCTGCTGAGGCGGGGGGTTTGGCCAGGTGTGCCGGAGGATGGCAGAGGATCGGAGGAACCTGCTGCAGTTCCCCTGACCCTGCGGGGTGGCACCACCCACTGTGTTGCTGCTGCTGCTGTGCCCGCTGCTGCTCTCCCATCCTCACCCCCTTCCACCAAGCTGACCCAGTGGACAGTGAAGGACAGGTAGCGGCCTGTCCCGAAGCGGCTGCTCCAGGAGTCCATGGTGACGTGGACCCTTTCACCAACCGCGTGCTCCAGCCCTCGCTCCACATTGGCCATCACAAAGCGGTGCAGTGCAGGAATGGCCTTGCGGGCAAAGAAGTGTCTGCTGGGGAGCTGCCAGTCTGGGGCTGCGCAAGCAAGCAGCGCACGAATGTCGCTCCCCTCCTGCACGAGCGTGTACGGCAGGAGTTGGGAGCACATGGCCCGTGCCAGCAAGCCGTTCAGCTGCCGCACGCGACGGCTGCTGGGAGGCAGAGCCCTAACCACCCCCTGGAAGGACTCGCTCAAAAGGCTCTGGCGTGGCCTTTTGCTGACACGGGAATCAGCAGACACAGCAGAGGAGGCCACTGAGGACTGGCTGCCAGAACAGGCCTCAGTGTCGGCGGCAGGAGTTGCAGAGGGGGGAGGAGCAGTGCGTTTCCGCACTCCTGCTGGTGCTGCTGGAGGAGCAGGAGGGCGGGTGGCTGCTGTTGCTGCTGCTGCTGCTGAAGGCTGTGCAGTGATGGGTGTGGTGCCACTGCCAGCACCAGATGCCTTCAGCCTCTGGAACTCCTCATGCTGGTGGAAATGTTTAGCCGCAAGGTGGTTGATGAGCGAGCTGGTGCTGAACTTTAAGGGGTCTGCACCTCTGCTCAACTTCCGCTGACAGTGGTTGCAAGTGGCGTACTTGCTGTACACAGTGGGCATGGTGAAAAACCGCCAGATTGGTGACAGAAACATCCCCCTACGGCATGGAAGCGCTGCTGCCTGTCTCCCTGTGGTGGTTGGGGGGGGGCTTGGGTGCGGCTGGTGGTGGTACTGGCTGATGCTGCTGCTGCTGCTGCTGAGCCTGAGACACCAGCAGGCTGTGGGACGCTGCCAATGCTTGCAATGATGCGCCTCCTTGCAAGGCCCACAAGCGCATCCTCCTCCTCCTCCTCAGAGCTGCTGAGGACGACATCCCCTGGAGGTGGTGGCACCCAGTCTCTGTCTGTCACCGGGTCATCATCATCATGCCCCTCCTGAAACATGTCCTGCTGGGATGATGACCCCCCAAACTCCTCTCCTGATGCATGGATGGGACGCTTGACTGTCGCCACAGTCTTGCTGTCCAATCCCTCCTCCCCCAAAGTGCCCATCAGCATCTCCTCCTCAAAATCGCCAACAACAGCAGACAATACCCTGATGGTGCCTGGGGTAAAAAGACTGCTGAGTGACAGGTCGGCGACTGATGGTGAACTGGCCTCCTCCCCAGGCCCTGCTGGGCGGCTGCTGCGAACAGGGGTGGTGGTGGTGGTGGTGGTGGTGAGGGTGGAGGCCTCGGATGCAGAGCTGATGGCGGGCTGCTCATCCTCCGTCATGAGTTGCACCACAGTGTCTGCATCCTTTTCCTCAATGGGACGTTTCCGACCCGGCTGGAGGAAAATGGGAGCAGGTGCTACACGCTGCTGCTGCTGTGTCTCTGCAGCGTGAGTTGCAGATGCTCCTGCTGGGCGGCGCCCAAGGCGTCCACGGCCAGTGGCTATGGGAGGAATGTTAGCCACTGACGCTGCTGCTGCTGCGGAACTGTGCATGGTGGCGCGCCCGCGGCCGCGGCTTGCCACAATGCTGCTCCCTCTCCTCCTGATTCCCTTGCTGCCCTTCCCCTTGCCCAAACCGCGCTGGCTGCCACTTCCAGACATCTTCAATGTTTTGGGCGTATAGACAAAAGTTTTTTAAAAGGGCGGGTGAAAAGTGGGGTACTTTAATGGAGTGGGTTGGTTGGTGAGGTGACTGAGTGAGTGTCCCCTAGTACAGTAAGTAAGTAGTAACAGTCAGGAAGTACAACTAGCAGTTACAATAATCAGTAGTAATCACAAGTAAATTTAGTGTGTGTACACTCAGACAGTGAGTGCACGCACGCAGGAGCTAGTAGCCTATGAACACAGTGACTGAGTGTCCTAGACTCCTAGTACAGTAAGAGTAAGTAGTAACAGTAAGTAGAACTAACTAATTACAATAATCAATCAGCGATCAGAAGGAAATGGAGTGTGGGTGTGTGTACACTCAGACAGTGAGTGCACGCACGCAGGAGCTAGTAGCCTATGAACACAGTGACTGAGTGTCCTAGACTCCTAGTACAGTAAGAGTAAGTAGTAACAGTAAGTAGAACTAACTAATTACAATAATCAATCAGCGATCAGAAGGAAATGGAGTGTGGGTGTGTGTACACTCAGACAGTGAGTGCACGCACGCAGGAGCTAGTAGCCTATGAACACAGTGACTGAGTGTCCTAGACTCCTAGTACAGTAAGAGTAAGTAGTAACAGTAAGTACAACTAACTAATTACGATAATCAATCAGCGATCAGAAGGAAATAGAGTGTGTGTTGTGTGTGTACACTCAGACAGTGAGTGCACGCACGCAGGAGCTAGTAGCCTATGAACACAGTGACTGAGTGTCCTAGACTCCTAGTACAGTAAGAGTAAGTAGTAACAGTAAGTAGAACTAACTAATTACAATAATCAATCAGCGATCAGAAGGAAATGGAGTGTGGGTGTGTGTACACTCAGACAGTGAGTGCACGCACGCAGGAGCTAGTAGCCTATGAACACAGTGACTGAGTGTCCTAGACTCCTAGTACAGTAAGAGTAAGTAGTAACAGTAAGTAGAACTAACTAATTACAATAATCAATCAGCGATCAGAAGGAAATGGAGTGTGGGTGTGTGTACACTCAGACAGTGAGTGCACGCACGCAGGAGCTAGTAGCCTATGAACACAGTGACTGAGTGTCCTAGACTCCTAGTACAGCAAGAGTAAGTAGTAACAGTAAGTAGAACTAACTAATTACAATAATCAATCAGCGATCAGAAGGAAATAGAGTGTGGGTGGTGTGTGTACACTCAGACAGTGAGTGCACGCACGCAGGAGCTAGTAGCCTATGGACAGTGACTGAGTGTCCTAGACTCCTAGTACAGTAAGAGTAAGTAGTAACAGTAAGTACAACTAACTAATTACGATAATCAATCAGCGATCAGAAGGAAATGGAGTGTGGGTGTGTGTACACTCAGACAGTGAGTGCACGCACGCAGGAGCTAGTAGCCTATGAACACAGTGACTGAGTGTCCTAGACTCCTAGTACAGTAAGAGTAAGTAGTAACAGTAAGTAGAACTAACTAATTACAATAATCAATCAGCGATCAGAAGGAAATGGAGTGTGGGTGTGTGTACACTCAGACAGTGAGTGCACGCACGCAGGAGCTAGTAGCCTATGAACACAGTGACTGAGTGTCCTAGACTCCTAGTACAGTAAGAGTAAGTAGTAACAGTAAGTAGAACTAACTAATTACAATAATCAATCAGCGATCAGAAGGAAATGGAGTGTGGGTGTGTGTACACTCAGACAGTGAGTGCACGCACGCAGGAGCTAGTAGCCTATGAACACAGTGACTGAGTGTCCTAGACTCCTAGTACAGTAAGAGTAAGTAGTAACAGTAAGTAGAACTAACTAATTACAATAATCAATCAGCGATCAGAAGGAAATGGAGTGTGGGTGTGTGTACACTCAGACAGTGAGTGCACGCACGCAGGAGCTAGTAGCCTATGAACACAGTGACTGAGTGTCCTAGACTCCTAGTACAGTAAGAGTAAGTAGTAACAGTAAGTACAACTAACTAATTACAATAATCAATCAGCGATCAGAAGGAAATGGAGTGTGGGTGTGTGTACACTCAGAGAGTGAGTGCACGCACGCAGGAGCTAGTAGCCTATGAACACAGTGACTGAGTGTCCTAGACTCCTAGTACAGTAAGAGTAAGTAGTAACAGTAAGTAGAACTAACTAATTACAATAATCAATCAGCGATCAGAAGGAAATAGAGTGTGGGTGGTGTGTGTACACTCAGACAGTGAGTGCACGCACGCAGGAGCTAGTAGCCTATGGACAGTGACTGAGTGTCCTAGACTCCTAGTACAGTAAGAGTAAGTAGTAACAGTAAGTACAACTAACTAATTACGATAATCAATCAGCGATCAGAAGGAAATGGAGTGTGGGTGTGTGTACACTCAGACAGTGAGTGCACGCACGCAGGAGCTAGTAGCCTATGGACAGTGACTGAGTGTCCTAGACTCCTAGTACAGTAAGAGTAAGTAGTAACAGTAAGTACAACTAACTAATTACGATAATCAATCAGCGATCAGAAGGAAATAGAGTGTGTGTTGTGTGTGTACACTCAGACAGTGAGTGCAGTGCGCACACGCAGGAGCTAGTAGCCTATATGAACAGTGACAGTGAGTGTCCCTACGGGTACAGTAAGAGTAAGTAGTAAGTAAGTACAACTAACTAACAATAATCTATCAGTAATCAGAAGGAAATAGAGTGTGTGTACACACAGACAGTGAGTGAGTGCACACACGCAGGAGCTAGCTAGTAGCCTATAAACAGTGACAGTCAGTGAGTGTCCTACTCCTAGTACAGTATAACTACAATACTATTAGTAAAGGACAGCAGAAATACTGGTATAGATGAGAGAAATAAACAGAGGACAGCTGCCCACAGAGGCAAGGCCCCCCTGAGGCCTAAACCTGTAAGCTTGCAGCAGCTGCCTGTCTCTAATGTAACACACAAGCTACTAACTAAAATACAATGTCTAAATAACTAACAACAATATAGGTGTGTATAGGAGGTGTATGTGAGCAAAAACGCTAGGTAAATGACCACAATAGAGCTCTTGCTAAGCCAAAGCACAAAGGAGCAACTCTCTCTCTGTACAAGTCTCAGGCAAGCACGGAGAAACGGAACATGGCGGCCGCTATTTATAGGGTAGGGGCTGGCCAGGGTCCCCCTCTGTGATTGGCTGCCGTCAGAGGGCCTGGGAGCCCTCTGATTGGCTCTAAGGACATCAATCTGGGCTATGACGCTATTCGAGCTCGGTACCGAGCTCGAATAGCGCCGGGTTGCTCGAATAGCTCGAATAGTGAATGGGCTATTCGAGTGTACTCGGATAGCCCATTCGAATAGCTCCAGCTATTCGGAGCTCGAATACCGAGCTCGAATAACTGAAAAAGAGCTCGAATATTCGAGCTACTCGAATATTCGAGCTCTGCTGAGCACCACTATGCTGCACTAATCAACTGCAAGCCTTATCTCTCATGCTGGGACTGATGTACTAATGCTTTATTGCTAGCAGTTTGTGAGGACATTGTGCTTTTACACCTGCGGACTATGCATGAACAAGTTTTGCTTATTCAGCAGTTATTATAATGGAGCACTTCAAACTCCTTTAACATTGGACTATATGTCAGTAAGCCATTTCTGACTCCTTGAGCGGCAGCAAATGTGTCTAGATTTCGAACTTTCATTTTTTTTTTTTTTTTTTTGACACATATGAGAATACACTGAGCATGATGGCCATGACTTGGGTTGGATGACATGCGTGTTTTGATCAATGTGGGGAGCTCCCGGGTGGTACTGTAGGGTAGCTGGGTATAGTGATAGGGGCAATTTTAAATGTTTTGTACAAGTTTTTGATATTCATTAAAGTTTTTTGATAAATTTATTGAGGTGTATAATTTTGGTGTGTATCGTCCTCCCTACGATTCCTTCCTACTCATTTTGTGCTATTTCCTAAAAAACAGTACATTTTACCCGGCCTTATGCAAACCATGTAACGTGTTATGTAGTCTGTGTGATTCATGTTATACATACACATACATCCCCTTTGCCCCAAGGCGAAGTTGCACTACTATTAGATATCCTAAAACACACTGCCTCCATATGTTTATTGTATACTACCCCACCTCTTGTTTCCCCCCTATTCCATTAGATTGTACGCTCGCAGGGGCAGGACTCTCTCCCCTTTTGTATCTTGGAATTCATTAGACATTTTATTCATCGTGTTACTCTTGTCACTGTAATTACCAATTCTGTATTTTGTCACCAATTCTGTATTTTGTCACCAATTCTGTATTTTATTTATTGTCTGTATTACTGTATGTACCCCATGTTTGTTTCTTACTTTGTACAGTGCTACAGAATATGCTAGTGCTTTATAAATTAACTAGATGAAAGACTGCCTGTTTAAAAACAGGCACTAGGCTTTGGCCGCGACCCCCCGCACTGCCTTTCTCGCCCAACGGTCGCTCTAACACCGCCACACACACTACACGCACGCCCGCACGATACATAGACCTGATCTCTGCTATCTCAAGTCTGCCTGTGTGCTGGGCATGCGCAGTAAGCCAAATGTATGGACACATGGGACGCAGAGACACAGAAGTTTTATTATATAGGATAATAATACAAATAATAATAATACTCACGTGTTGCTTAGGTAACCAATATTGCACAAATGGGCCCATATGCAATTAACTTTTTCTCCTACATTTTTACCTGGGTGATATTTTCAAAACTTGCCCATAAAATGTCTTTTAAAGAGTAACTGTTAGCCCCCAAATTGAATTTTAAAACACTATTGCAATGTTTTATTTATTATATAAGTAAGCCAAAACGCCAATGCACAAGTTAAAAATCAATCTAATTTTGTTACTATCTAACCTTTTCCCCCAGCTCCGGACGCAAGCCGCATATCAGATACTATAGCATGCAGAGCATGCCTATGTCTGGCCGACCCCCCTCTCCCCCCCAGGACCAGGTGCCAATATATTCTCCCCACCGCAGCTGACCGCTCTGACACGGAGACAGAGCGGCAGCACTTCCAGCACCGTCACCGCAGAGGAGCCGCCGCCGAGTCACATGTGAGAGAATCACATGTGAGAGATGCACGGCGCTGGCTGCTCTGCGGTGACGGTGCTGGAAGTGCTGCCGCTCTGTCTCCGTGTCAGAGCGGTCAGCTGCGGTGGGGAGAATATATTGGCACCTGGTCCTGGGGGGGAGAGGGGGGTCGGCCAGACATAGGCATGCTCTGCATGCTATAGTATCTGATATGCGGCTTGCGTCCGGAGCTGGGGGAAAAGGTTAGATAGTAACAAAATTAGATTGATTTTTAACTTGTGCATTGGCGTTTTGGCTTACTTATATAATAAATAAAACATTGCAATAGTGTTTTAAAATTCAATTTGGGGGCTAACAGTTACTCTTTAAACCACCAGCAAGCAAAAACAATAAAAGCCTCAAACAGTAAGTAAAAATGTACTATCAAATTTATTTTTAAACGTTTCCAGGTCCAAAATACTGAAAAGTTATTTTAAACAGATCTCCTAAGGGAAAACTCAGGCAAAAAAGTTAATTGCATGCTGGCTATAGTGTGATGAGATTTATACAAGCAACGTTCCCGCTGTATTTACACAAGTTACACAAAAAATGCTACATAGTTTGCATAGCAAAAGATAAAATGTATGTATTCTGTCCGCACACAAAAATATTCCAGTTTTTCCCGTGAATACAGTATGCCCCAATGTTCCATAAAACTGTATGAAAACTGTGCCTGATCTTTAACTTTAAGACCCGTCTGATATTTTCTGTTCCATACAACTGAATTAATTATGACATTTAAAATAAAAGATATGCTTTATAAAATGGAGGAAGGTAATATAAGCATGGGTATATTTTGCAGTATAGAGTTCATGAAACATATTTAAGCAAAGGGAATAACTACTCACCTTGAATTGTCACATAGGCAGAAGTGCTGGCTTGACCCATTTCATTGGTTGCCAGGCACTCATACAATCCCTCATCATCCTTCTTTACTCTTTCTATAATCAACCTGTTACCATCAAGTAAAGTGATTCCTAAAAGGAGAAAAATATGAACAAAGAAACCTCAGTACACTTCATAGGTCCAATGTACAGGGCAAGGCAGTTACATATGCTAAAGGCAGTCGTCGCTCCCAAACCACAATTTCCAGAGTAAAAGGATTATTAGAATTGTAAAAGAAAAACAACAAAAAACACATTTCTTGGTTTAGCTTTATACTTTACTTTAAATGTATAGTTATTTTTATTGATAAAATCATAAAAACAAATGTCTTGTACATAAATAAGCAAATAGATAAATGAGAACTTCCTGTACGTCCTTCCTAATCAAAGAGGTGTTTGTGGTCATAGAATCAAGAGACAATCAAAGAAAAGAAAATCTTGTGAGGAGGAGTTGAGATTTATGTTTAGTGGAGGAGGAAGAAGCAAAGCTCTGAGTGTTCCAAAGATATCAGCTTTGTATGTTGCAGGAGGAGCTGCAGACATTTAATTTATCGACTATATTACACGGGGTGTAAGGGAGTGTTAGAAGATAAGAGGGGAGATACAGGAAACAGGACTAAAACCTCATTATTAGAAAGTGAAAAGACTTATCTTAATTCCACAGGAAATATCAAGTGAGACAATTGCAATGATTATCAAGGCCAGAAATGAAATAGCAGGAAAAAAAAATCCCTCTTTCTCTCTATATAGTGTTTTTTCTCGTACCTGAGGCAGGCTTCATCACTTCACCGTTCTTTAGCCAGGTAATTCTAGGTGGAGGAGCGCCGTTAGCTTCACACTCCAGGAACAGCGTGCTGCTGCTGTTTACGGTTACATTTTCAAGGTTTCGCTCCACCCTTGGAGCCAATTTGTCTGCAATAAAGCACACAATGTTATACATACACTACTAATGAATTTAGGGTTCCTGCTAAAACCAGCTCATGCATTATCTTACTAAAACCTTGGAAAATTCTCACTGGCACCCATAAGCTATACAATGGATGTAAAAAATAATCACTCACTTCAAAATATGCACATTTAGTTGCTTTGCAGTGTGAAACAAAGACACCCTCCTTAAAGAGAATCTGTACTCTGAAATTCTTACAATAAAAAGCATACCATTCTATTCATTATGTGCTCCTGGTCCCCTCTGTGCTGTTTCTGCCATTCTCTGCTGCAAACCTGGCTTGTAATTGCCAGTTTTAGGCAGTGTTTACAAACAAACTAACCAGCTTCTAATAGGCTCAGCTAAGCAGAGTGTGTTAGTCACACAGAGCCTGCAGGGGGTGTGTACAGCTTCTAGCTAATCACAAGCAGCCCTGCACATTCCAGTCTGACTGCCTCAGCCTGACTGTGCCGACTATAGAGAGAAGATTAGATCATATAACAGAGATAACACAGCTACTGTGCAATTAGGAAAAGCTGCAGTAAGCCAGACCACATTAGAAAAGGCATAGGAACTTATAGCATAGAAGAAATAAAGATAAACAATTTGTTACAGAGTCTCTTTAAAGCAATTTTCTAGCTGCAATTAATCAATGCAACGTATCAGCCTAGTGAAAGGCATACATGTGAAAAAAGGGGGGGATTGGGAGAGCAGGGTGCTGTGAATCAAGTGTGGGGAGCAGCCAGCAAGAATGGTGAGAACAGAGCAGGGCAGCCATACAGGCGGCCACGCTCGCGCAGGGTCACAGAAGTGAGCATGTGCGGGGCCGTGACCACGACCCAATTTAGCGCCCATTAATTAACAAGCGGGACTAATGGCTAGTACTGTAATATTTATCCTGCTTTTAGTGCACAATGTTGATTATGAATTCACTGGTCCAACTGTTATGGGTAAAAGCTGTATATTACATGCATTTATATTATATATCCTATATTTCTGTTTTTCTCATATCATATTTGCATTGTACATATTTCTGCTTATTGTAGACATTGGGCTTGATTCACAAAAGAGTGCTGTTAGCACGGCCGTTTTCAGGCGAATTTTCGCGTTTGCAATTTTCGCGTGCAATTAAACGGTTTTGCGAGCAACCGTGAATTTTCACGTGAAATCGGTATCGATAACGATTTCGCGTGAAGATTTGCGTTTGCGCGCAAAACCGTTTAATTGCATGCGTAAATTCGCGATCACGCGAAAACGGCCGTGCTAAAAGTTAGCACTCTTTTGTGAATCAAGCCCATTGTCTTGTATAAACTATACTAAACCAAAACACATCATTGTGGTTAATATAATGTAAATCATTTCCTGTCTTGCATGTACTACTGAATGTGTGTACTATGCAATAAACATATTCATATTTTATCTTGAAAACATAAAAAATGCATATTTTTGTTGCTCTGCATTTAAAAGTTATGGAGTGTATGTATTTTTTATTTTGTTTAGCATTTTAGGTAATAGGTATATCTAAGAGAGCAGGATGAAAAGTGAACACTTTC
The DNA here is from genome assembly GCF_040937935.1 of Hyperolius riggenbachi. Lineage (NCBI taxonomy): Eukaryota > Metazoa > Chordata > Amphibia > Anura > Hyperoliidae > Hyperolius > Hyperolius riggenbachi. Next base: position 152,581,233 of record NC_090653.1, on the reverse strand, counting down.
TTTATGTCTTATAGTACCTAGACTGCTTGCAAAGTATATGCCTACAACATTCAAGACTAATCTGCTGCCAGGCTAGTGGCCAGACTCTGGCAAGTTTAGTGTATGCTCACTAAGTTAGAAACAAAACAATTAACATTCAACTAAGAACTCAACTAGGTAGTAAATAATGTAATCTTCGTAAAGAATATAAAGAAGTTTTACTCCAGTACTGAAGTAATTACAGTGGGGTCCTGGTTATTTGGAACTCAACTAATCAGCAGTCTCAACCAACCAGCACATATTGCCAGCAGTACTCACAGTTGTGAAGTACAACTTCTTCTGTTTGTGGACTCTGCTGTGCTTAAAGATTGGGTTCCATGACTTCCGAAGATTAATATACTTTCAAAATGTGTTTTAACATTTACTAGAGTAGTAATGTAACTCATGGTATGTGGATAGAGTGAGGTATAGGGTAGTAGAGCTAACTCTAGATAAACCTATTTTTAACATTGAGTCTCCAGCTATAATAATCTTACCTGCCAGCGGCGAGTCCCACGACGTCTCCGGCAGGACTCGTTCGCGTACTGGGACTTCCACTCCGCGATCCTCCAGTCGCATCCCCAGCACCCCTGCGGCGGGGGTTCGACACGCGCGCGTGCGCAGTATAACCAGTCGGATGCGCGCAGGACAGAGCAGCCTTTACAGGCTGAAAAGGCGTGTCCATAGGTGTCAGCTGTGATGTTATCAGCTGATACCTTTTTTGCAGGAGGTGCTATCTTTGCTGGGGGTGGGCCTAGGATCTATCCTTTGTGTATATAAGGCCAGAGCATTCACTTGCTCATCGGCCTTGATACTAATCAGTACGCTGGTTCTTGGTCCTTATCCTACTGAGATAGTTGTTTGAGAGCTACATTCATATATTGCTCATCAGCCCGATATATATGTACTCCAGTCAGTTTAGAACTGTGTAATATATATATATATTGTAATTATAGTAATTATTGTATTTCTGTGTATGATCCAACAGGTTCACCACTCTGTTTTAAGTCTCATCCCTTTGTACCTCAGTCATCTGATACCCGTTATAGACCTCGGCTATCCTAACGACCTTGTCTCCGTCTCATCCCTTCTGTACCTCAGCCATCTGATCCTATGTGTACGACCTCGGCCTGAATATTGACTTAGCACTCGTCTTGACCCTCTTGTACTATAGCCATCTGACTTCCTGTGTAACGATATTAGCCTGTTATTTGACCTAGCTCCGTTTAGTCCTTCTGTACCGCACAATTCTGACTTCTCGTGTATGACCTAGCATCAACCTGACCTCGATTTATTGTAATCTGTGTGCACGCCAAACACCCAGCGTCACACCAGCAACCAGAAAGCACACTTATCCGGCATCGATTTCCGTCAGTGCCAGATAACCAGGACTCTACTATAATAGGCACTGCTTATGCCTGGCTGGCACTGGCATATGTTCTGCACTGGTTGTGGAAGGGTGGGGGATTTTTTGTACACATGTACCATTTCTATTTGCACAGTAAAGTATACATTCAAATCAACCAACCTCTAACTATCAGTTCTTTGAAACGCTGCACCTCTTCCATGCTGTATCTATTTTCAGCATTACAGCTATAATTTCCAGCATGTTCTTTAGTCACATTTTTAATTGTAAATGAGAAAACAGTGGTGTGCTGTTTGTAAATGGTTTGTGTGAGGTATTCAGGAACTTTTTTTTGGGAAGGATACGACCAGGTCAAGTTTTTAAAGATATATTTTTCAGCTTCACAGACAAGTGTGACATCATGTCCTTCCAGCACAGTGGTCTTGGCTTCTGTCATTACCCTGGTCTTTACCTCTGCAAGAGAATAATGCACAGATACATTTATTCATAACATTTGGCTACATTTAGAGTTGCTGTGTACAAAATCAGCAGTGGTGACAGTAAGTGAGATTAGCAAATCTTGTTTTTACATTAAAAACACGCACTGTGCCCTATGATTTGTTTGACAGCAATGTGTTTTTTATTTGTTTGTTTGGTTTTTTTTGCAGCTTTACTGTAATCGTAATATGTGACTGAGTTGTCTGATACTGGGGAGGGCGTTAGAAGAGTTAAATACAGTACATTCTTATACCCTGAGCTGAAAGAAACTGTAGCTTCAGTGCTGGCCAAAAAGAGTTAATCTCTCAGCAGAGGGAGGAGGTGAGAAAGTCAGCCGCTGCCCCCTTTCAGCAACTTCTTACTATCTTATAGAGATGATGCTGGGACAAGGGGAGGTGTTTGGACAACTGTCTGTCTAATATAATTGTGGTGTCAGTTAATACTAATGCATCAGTCACGAGTAATCCTATGGCATTACTCACACTGCAGGGATTGCAATGCTTTTGTGAATTGTATATGTACATGTAGCATTTTCCTGGTGATTGTGTTGCGATTCTTATTCACTGGAATGAAAATCACTAAACTCAATTGGCAAAAAATTGCAGAACACTGCTACACAAAATAGCAATAACAATCACATTTTGCGTTGCTGAGTTTGTACAAGGGCTAAAGGATACAGCCATCCACAAATGTTCAACATATTTATCGTAAAAATTACAGATGTGCAACGCATAAAACCTTGCACCGTTGATTACTGCAAATTTACTATTGTATTAATTAAGACAATTGGTTGTCTTAAAACTTTAAAAGCTTTCCCATCTTCAATTATATATTTATGTTTTAAAGTTTTGTAATTGCAATTAACATTATTAATCAGCAGTGCAAACAACAAAGATGTTGTAACCTTCCCTTAGACTATACATGTCAAACTCCGGCCCATGGGCCAAATCTGGCCCTCAGAGCCATTAAATTTGGCCCTCAAGTGGTTTCCCCACTTTGCATTATGTTTGGCCCACTCTAGACCACCAGGGAAGCTACATTGGAGGTGAAGCCTTAGATCACCAGAAAAGCCATATGGGGGAGGGAGGGGGAAAGCACTAAACACCAGGGGAGGGATTGGGGCCATCTGGGAACTTTATAAGGGAGGAAGAAGGCCAGTAGACATTGAGGTTGGCCTGTGATTAGGTCCCAGTGCACAAATTCAGCCTACTTTGTATTTGAGTTTGACACCCCTGCCTTAAGATAGCCACACACCAAACAATATTTTAAATATCTGCTCAATTCAAGAATTGCAATCAATTTTTCTGACTAATTGTAACATTTCAAAAATATGACCAATGTACCACACACATGTTAAATTTTTCCCCAATTATGATAAAAATGATTGGAAATGCTAAGAAAATTGCTTCTAGCATTCCGGATCGATAAAAATCGGAAAAAATGGGAAATCCGATTGGATTGAATGAAAAAAAAGCTTTCGATTTTTCTGTGAGATCCGATCATATTTATCAAATTGCCGTTAAATCGGATCATTTTATTGTATCGTGTGTGGCCACCTTTAGGGTGAAGGAAAGTTTTTTTGCTGGTCGTTGTAGAAAACTGCAAGTACAAATTCTTACCTACATTACCAGTTTTCAAGCAATTCACACAAATGAGTGGCACTTAAGTAGCTCGCACAGATTGGGAATAGCACATCAGCTAAACATGCCTCTCTATACTTTTATTAGAAATACCAACCACTGAATCTGCATGTTATGTGTGCAAATCACATACAACCTTTGCACATCTCAGCCATATGGAGACAGCTAAGACATAGCTACTGCAGCCTGGATCCTATTATGGCAATTCATGTATTCTTTCTTGTTAGCCAGAAGGTAGTAATTTCAATGTCTTCTAAAAGAACCAAACAACAAAACTAAAATCATATTGGACAAGTGCTTAGCACTTTATGGAAATGTCCAGGAACAGTCAATAAGATTAACGTTTACAGTTCCAAGAATTTGCTTGGGCCTTTTCTTAATTTGATCCAGCAAACAGATGAATGAGAATGGCCAGGATCCATCTTGCAGTACCTTTTAAGTGAGATCATACATGTCTTCAAAAGCTAGTGATCTCCTATTTATTACAGTACCTGTGCATTTTAATCTCATCCAATCTATAAAATGGAGCTCATGTCATATATGCTGTCTGTGCTCATTTAAGTGTCAGCCTGAATAAGAGACTCCAATGCCCTCCTTCGAACTTTGTGATGTCACTTTTATAGCTTGCCAGATGTTCTGAGAAATTGCAGGACAGTTGTTCTGCTTTTCTTGTTATTTTAGCACCGTTTTCCACACTATCAATGTAAATTTGTGTGCTTATGCATCAATCTTCTATTCGTAATCATAAAGTATTTCTCATGGTGCTGGAGCTACTACCATGTTGACAAATATATCATTTTAGAAGTACTTAAATTCTATAGCTTCAGGCAAGCAAAATCTCTTACCTAGGACACTTCGGCCACTGACTATCATTTCTACCATCTCATAAACAGCTTCCCTTTACCTACTGTCCTATCCCTTAAACCTTCAGACTATAAGGCCTTTTGGCGAGGGCTCCATTTCCCTTTTGGCTACATATCTTCCACCCCTGTGTAAAAATCGGTAGTTAATTTATTCACTGCATTAGTGGTAATCCACCATTGTCTTCTATTAACTGTTGTATTGTTTATTTTGTATGGTTATACTCTCTATGCTGTTGTACAGCCCCATGGAAAATGCTGGCGTCATATAAATCAATAATAATAATATAGCTAGTGCACTTGTTCAACTCTGTCAAAGTGAAGCCGCTATACTGAACAGCCAATTAGAATTTTTGTTATATTCAACTGAATCCCGTTTTGCTTCTTTGAGCAATTTTTTTCTCCAGTTTCCTTGCACTTGTCTTGAAAAAGGCCCCAGTGTCCAGTGAAGTGTCTTTAGACAAGCAGTTTCTATGCCACAGAGAGCACTTTTTCTGCAGTATATTAAACACTAATGACTGTTCCCAATTGACCACAGACAGATTCTGTTATTGAATCTTCCGCACGAATGAAGAAATAATGTTCATGTAGTAGGACCCTAACCAAACATTTAATTTGCTTATGCTTTAGATTGAATACCCCATTCGCTACTCATTGGCAACACCAAGGGGGAAAAAACAGGATTTTTAAAGGGGGAGTTCTATATTAAGGTGGAACTAAACTCAGAACTTCCTCTCTGCTCTAAAAGAGTAGCCACTGCATGATAACCTTTATGGAGAAAAAAATTATTCATTACAATTCATGGAAATCTTAAAAAATCTGGTTTTGCTTGATTTGATTTTTGCAGAGAGCACTGAAAGCGTTAAGCCTCAGTGTTTACTGCATGCAGAGCTGCCTAGGCAGAGCTCTCCTACAGTCTATTCACAGTTGCTGATAATAATTAATTAGTACACTTTAATCTGCCTAACCAAACACAGAACACAGAGAAGTGAATTTTTTCCACCACTATTTGTGGAGTAAAAACTTTTAATAGCACGCTGTGAAAGAGTTTGGGTCAGCTTTAAAGAGGAACTCCAGTGAAAAAAATGTAATAAAAAAGTGCTTCATTTTTACATGCCCATTGTAAAAACTTTTCTCTCCCTGATTTACATTCTGACATTTATCACATGGTGACATTTTTACTGTTGGCAGGTGATGTCAGTGGAAGGAGATGCTGTTTGCTTTTTTGGCAGTTGGAAACAGCTGTAAACAGTAAAACAGCAATGCAATGAGGTTCACAGGCAGGAAACTGTCAGGACCATGGTCCTGACATCACACTGTGGGAGGGTTTCACCACAATATTAGTCATACAGAGCCCCCTGATGGTTTGTTTGAGAAAAGGAAATGATTTCTCATGGGAAAGGGGGTATCAGCTACTGAATGGAATGAAGTTCAATTCTTGGTCACGGTTTCTCTTTAAGTTCTCTACAATGAAATCATGAGCAGTACTTGAATTAAATTGGATAGTGCTAAATGTTGAATGTTTCGTTCGATAGCACCTGTGTAATTATATAATTATATGCTAGCCATATATACAGTGGCTTGCAAAAGTATTCGGCCCCCTTGAAGTTTTCCACATTTTGTCATATTACTGCCACAAACATGAATCAATTTTATTGGAATTCCACATGAAAGACCAATACAAAGTGGTGTACACGTGAGAAGTGGAATGAAAATCATACATGATTCCAAACATTTTTTACAAATAAATAACTGCAAAGTGGGGTGTGCATAATTATTCAGCCCCCTTTGGTCTGAGTGCAGTCAGTTGCCCATAAACATTGCCTGATGAGTGGTAATGACTAAATAGAGTGCACCTGTGTGTAATCTAATGTCAGTACAAATACAGATGCTCTGTGATGGCCTCAGAGGTTGTCTAAGAGAATATTGGGAGCAACAACACCCTGAAGTTCAAAGAACACACCAGACAGGCCAGGGATAAAGTTATTGAGAAATTTAAAGCAGGCTTAGGCTACAAAAAGATTTCCAAAGCCTTGAACATCCCACAGAGCACTGTTCAAGCGATCATTCAAGGACTTACGAGGCCAAGTCCATAAAAAAAAAATGAAAAAAGTTAGCTACCTTGCTCAGCTTGTTAGGCACGGAGGATGCCGTCCGCGCCCTCCGTGCCGTTCCGCCTGGTCCCCGCCGCTGCACAGCCCCCGAACGGTCCCCGACCGCGCGGCCCGGGTCGGGCTCCCCAGCCTGTACCAAGATGGCCGGCGGAGCTGGCCGCGGCTGCGCAGTCCGCATAGCCGCGAGTGCGGCTGCGCAGCTCTAAGGCCAACCCCCCGATCCACGCAACAGTAGCGTGGATCGGGGGGTTGGCCTTAGAGCTGTGCAGCCGCACTCGCGGCTATGCGGACTGCGCAGCCGCGGCCAGCTCCGCCGGCCATCTTGGTACAGGCTGGGGAGCCCGACCCGGGCCGCGCGGTCGGGGACCGTTCGGGGGGCTGTGCAGCGGCGGGGACCAGGCGGAACGGCACGGAGGGCGCGGACGGCGTCCTCCGTGCCTAACAAGCTGAGCAAGGTAGCTAACTTTTTTCATTTTTTTCCATTGGACTTGGCCTCGTAAGTCCTTTCAGAAATGGAAGGAGTATGGCACAACTGTAAACCTACCAAGACAAGGCCGTCCACCTAAACTCAGAGGCCGAACAAGGAGGGCGCTGATCAGAAATGCAGTCAAGAGGCCCATGGTGACTCTGGATGAGCTGCAGAGATCTACAGCTCAGGTGGGGGAATCTGTCCATAGGACAACTATTAGTTGAACACTGCACAAAGTTGGCCTTTATGGAAGAGTGGCAAGAAGAAAGCCATTGTTAACAGAAAAGCATAAGAAGTCCCATTTGCAGTTTGCCACAAGCCATGTGGGGGACACAGTAAACATGTGAAATAAGGTGGTCTGGTCAGATGAGACCAAAATGGAACTTTTTGGCCAAAATGCAAAACGCTATGTGTGGCGGAAAACTAACACTGCACATCACTCTGAACACACCATCCCCACTGTCAAATATGGTGGTGGCAGCATCATGCTCTGAGGGTGCTTCTCTTCAGCAGGGACAGGGAAGCTGTTCAGAGTTGATGGGAAGATGGATGGACCCAAATACAGGGCAATCTTGGAAGAAAACACACAAATGCTGTCCATCTAATCTGACTGAGCTGGAGCTGTTTTGCAAAGAAGAATGGGCAAGGATTTCAGTCTCTAGATGTGCAAAGCTGGTAGAGACATACCCTAAAAGACTGGCAGCTGTAATTGCAGCAAAAGGTGGTTCTACAAAGTTTTGACTAAGGGGGCTGAATAATTATGCACACCCCACTTTGCTGTTATTTATTTGTAAAAAAATGTTTGGAATCATGTATGATTTTCGTTCCACTTCTCACGTGTACACCACTTTGTATTGGTCTTTCATGTGGAATTCCAATAACATTGATTCATGTTTGTGGCAGTAATGTGACAAAAAATGGAAAACTTCAAGAGGGCCGAATACTTTTGCAAGCCACTGTATATGTGTGTGTGTGTGTGTGTGTGTATATTAGCAATTCCAGGACAGCCTATATTAATTAAGAAAAAATCTACTGTGGGTGAGTATGACATGACTGCAAGCAAACAAATGCTTATACTGCAGTAGCCCTCATTGTTTAAAAGATGACCCACTGAGCATAATGCATAAATAGATTTCAGAAATGTGGGCAGGGACCACAACTGATCATTATGCCAGAAAATATGCACATTCCTCACTGCCACAAAAGACGTATAGCTAGAATAGGGAGAGGGTCTCAGTACTTACTACTATGCAGGGGGAAGTAGTCTAATTTTCTACTTAGCATCAATTCCTATAGTGGTGAGAGGGCCTAAGCCTTCACCAAACATCCAGGGAGAAGATGACCTCGTAGCAGGTGGCATTCCTTTGAACACCAATGTTTTGGTCTCACAGGTTTCTAGATATAACTTCCGTCCTCCTTCCCCCTGTCTAGCTATCTATACACATAAATCTCAGATGTTTGCAACCGCTGGTCTTTGGAAGACGGCCTGTGCTCCCTTCAAAGCTAAATCAGGAAATTAAGTCACTTCCTAAACTGTACCTCACGGGAGGGAAGACTAACAACTGAAACATAACCCAGATTGTAGCTGTACAGCTTTTGGAATGCTCTTGTTGACAATTCCTCACAGGAAAATTCAAATCCCTGGTTATACATAAATATAAGCAATTTAATTAGGACCATTTAACTTACGTCTGTTGTAAATTTTCATGTAAACAATTTGCTCATTGAAAGCCATAAAAGTGAAAGATGGCAGCACTGCCATTTTGAAGTTAGACAGACCTCAGATGGAAGAACAGATTCTTTGTGGTGAAATGCTCAGCAAAGTGGAAACATAATGAGGAAATGATTTAGTTGATTATTAATTACATATGTTTAAGCTTGCACTATGAGCCAGGGGAGGTTACGTGTCTGAATCCACAGAACATTCCACTCAAGGTGCAAATATGTCCTGAAAAAATGGAGCCATAGACAAACCAAACCTAAAGATAGCCATTAAAGTAAATTTAATTTTCATACTTTTCAATAAGCATCTGTCATTTTCTGGAAAGTATAGCCAGACAGTCCTTTTTACTGTGCACTCCACCAAAGGAACAACATTACGTTTCAAAAATGTAAGGATGGAATTAACGTTTTGCAGAGAAACAGGCAAGGGGGTTCTTAAAGGGAAACTTTTAAGTCAAGTATAAAAAATGAGATTTACTCACCTGGGGCTTCCCTCAGCCCCCAGCAGCCGATCAGTGCCCTCGCAGCCCCGCTCTGACGCTCCAGGACCCGCCGGTGAACACTTCCGGTTTCGCCGTCACCGGCCGACAGGCATGGGAACGCGAGTGATTCTTCGCGTTCCTAGCCTGTATATCACCCCCTATGCTGCTATTGCGGCCAGCTGCTGCTATTGCGGCCATGCCTGTCGGCCGGTGACGGCGAAACCGGAAGTGTTCGCCGGCGGGTCCTGGAGCGTCAGAGCGGGGCTGCGAGGGCACCGATCGGCTGCTGGGGGCTGAGGGAAGCCCCAGGTGAGTAAATCTCATTTTTTTATACTTGACTTAAGTTTCCCTTTAAAGACATGGGTTACTAAGTCCAGCAACCACCACATACACCGCAGGTGAAGAACAGCCATCCTCACTTGGGGCGCAAAACTACTCATGTCACTCTCCATAAGAAAAAAATGATTAGGGAGTAATGCAAACTGCACACTAAAACACACACACCCAAGAGAGAATGGGGATAATATTAGGAGGGGGGAAACACCTCACAAAGGAAAAAATAATCATATCCTGGTTAAAATGACAAGAAAATAGCTTACCTGGGAGATAATAAATACTTTATTCTAAATCAAGGATGTCGAACTCCAGTCCTTAAGGGCTAAGATCCTCACACGTTTTTGGAACAGCTCATGTTAATTGATGGGAGTCAGATGGGAAAAAGATCAGGAAAGGGGTGAGCCATGAAGTAGAGCACATTTCTCTATTTCTCAGTCCTTCTTGAACATTGGCATGTATATGGCCCTTGAGGACTGGCGTTCGGTACCTGCGTTCTAAATAAAGAATGATACAAGACAAAGTGTTCCACAAGTCAGAGCCTGAAGAATCAGCTCAATGACTATTAAGAGGCAGGCATGTAATGGCTAGGGCGGCCTATATGCTATTAATAAGTATTTCTTTTTATATCCAAAGACGTAAGATTTTTCTTGCCATTTTAAGTTTGTAATGTAATGTAATTTATTAATTTTTTTTTTTTGGGGGGGGGGGGGGGGCACTTCCCTTCTAACATCCTCCTCCCCTCCTGGGGGTATGTTTTAAGTGTGTAGTTTGCATTTTACCTTAGTATTTTTTTCATGGAGAGCGACCTGAGGATTTTGACATGAGTACGGTTGTTCTTCACCTGCTTTTATTGTGGTTACTGGACTTAGCAACCCGGATTTGTGATCCAGATCTTACTTTCTTTATACCTTTTCTAGTAACCTTAAAGGGAACCAGAGATGAACGATTCACACAAAATAAACATATCAGTTGATAGCTTGTAAAGAATAAATGCTCTACCCGATAATTTTGCCACTCTGGTGTGCCTTTTTGAGTGCTTTTTATCCATTATTGCTCCAGGAAATATCCAATATGGCCGCCGGCTCATATTCCTTCTGTTTCCAGGTTATGAGGTGTTCTGGATGTGCTGTCTAAGCTATATGAGACTATAGACAAGCAGGGCTGCTGTAGGCTTTCATCTGTGTGCTTTCAACTTCATATTCTGGATTCTGGAATACTGTGTGGCTGCCTGTAGGAAGTGTCTCTCATGGTAATGAAACTGCATACAGTAGATAATTATGACAGGCTGCATAGACAGAGCACACAGATCACACAGCCACACTGTCTGCTAGACAGAGATTTTTCCTGCAGCAGCTCCCATGTCATCACAGCTCTCAGTATGTAAAGCATGAAATTTGAGCCAGGAGGGGGGAGGCTTGGGCTTGAAAAGACTCCACAGAAAAGTGACTCAGCTAAAATGATTCCAGGTCAAACCTCGACTGAATAGTCAGTGGATTCTTATCACAGCTGCTAATAGACTAATTAAGCAGATAACAATGAGACTAAAAGCAGGGTAGCTGTTTACTGTCATGTTCCCACTGATAAATGTAATAAAATACATGAGGGTGCTTCGTCTCTGGTTCTCTTTAAATATTACACCATAAGTTCTCTCTGTTTACGATTTCCCTGACACTGCAAATCCGATTTGCGATTCTGATTTTCCCTGGATGCTATCAAAAGAAGAAGAACCCCCCCACCCCCCCCAAAAAAACCTCAGCATGCAGTGCCGATTAACAATCGCATCTAAAATCGCATCAAAATTGCAAATTGGAATTGCATGTAGTGTGCAAGAGGCCTCAAAGGCTTCTTTACTGACCAGACTGACTTCAAGCTCACATTAACTATTTGTATAAAGTGTGTTTATCCCTTTCCATGTATGGGTCTGTATCTATAGATCTGGCCTGTGCTGGCTGCCATTCCAGCTATCCTGAGCACAGATCAATATTGTGCAGGACTGGGCTGGCTACAACTGTAAACTGAACACTGTGGATAACAAAACATGGCAGGATATACTGTACAAAATGATCCAAATGTGTTAATGTGATTTGCTCTGGAAATCTGATTTTGTAGGTTTTTGCCTGTAGTTTAATCATTTGGTCATATTCAAAGATGACAAGGCTGAGCTTCAATTCCATTCTGAAAAATGCCCAAGAACAGAGAAATTCAAACAAATAAACCATAAATAGAAGCATGCAACATTTTTTTTTCTAATTATAGATTCTTTGGTACCAGATCTCTCCGCATTACATAGAAGATGGCAGATGGACAAATACTAGGAGAATATCCATATGTTTACCTGACAGAATGTAACGCATACTTCTTTCATCCTGGCCAACTTTATTAGAGGCTATACAGAAGAGGATACCCGACTGATTGTTGTTAGCAGAGATGATCGGGGAACTTATAACCTGGAAATATAAAATTCAGCATTCAGATAATGACCCACAGTCAATTTATATTGTGCCATTGATAGAAATATAAAAGTTATGCAGTGTTAAAAGAGGTCTCTATACAATGCAAAATATTACAGATAAGGCATTTTATGAACATTTTTAATTTTAAATAATTTGTAGATGGGATCACATTATGAGCAGTGGTTAGCTTTACAGCATAAAGATGTACAAACATGCTGCTCGGCTATCAGTTTAGAAGCCTGTTCGGCTCTATGGAATGGGGTGGGAACATACTGGAGACACCCCACAACAGGAACTTCAAAAGAATAACAACAGTCATCATATGATAGTGATCCAACAAGCTGGATCCTGAAGGGGAAGAAATAGCTGTCAGGGGACATCGGCACTCATGCTAGACTTTCACACCAGATGATCATCATGTATGGTTGTCTGGGGCAAAGAAAAACTAGCATATATGTTTTAATACAATATAGTGTTATTGTCACTTATATTATGATTATTACTATTATGTATTTATATAGTATATTAGAAAATAAAAAAAGAAATAAATCTTTAATTGACTAAGCCACACAAATCCAAATATATCCAAATATAAAGTACGACATAAAAATTCCTAATGTTATAGTCATTCACAAGTGTGCTGCTATTACTCTCCTGAGCAAAACGGTTGAGCATATCTCGCAGCAAATTTATCTTATAAAAAGAAAGGACGACATTACACTGGTACTCTAACCCTTCACGCCTATCTAAACTCAAAGGTGGCCCTTCTCCTGACTGCTGGAGGAACTGCAATTTCCTGGGTACATTACCTCATATACTATGGTATTGTAAACCCATGTTTGTCTTTTGGAAGGAAATGAATACTTACATTTCCTCTACAATATGGTCCGCCTTCAAACTAACTCCTCAACAGGCTATATTACATGTTGGCCTAGATAACAATCCAGTCCCTTACAGATTGGAAATTACTCAGACCCTATGTGTTACCCGCCATCTAATAGTATCCAACTGGCGTGTCCCATCTCCCTCTATGTTATCACAAATCATTGCCCAAACCGCCATAAACATGAATATGGAGAAAAGGCTACATCACACTATTGCCTAACCGCCCTACTGTCCTACCTTCACTACTGTCAGTGAGTCCCTTTTGAAACATGCAAACACGTATACCAGATATAGCACCAGATGTGGTTTCTTGTTGTTGACCTGTTCTTGTTTAAAACTTTATAATGTTTACTTTTAACATTGAATATTTTCTGTATATTCTAAATGCCGTATGCATGTTTTTCACTAGATACATATTTTCTACATTATTGTATCCATGCATTTTTGGCAATAAAAATTAATAAAAAAAAAAATAAAAAAAAGAAAGGACGATATGTACAATTCTGATGAGAAAAGAAGCAAGCTTGCTGGAGGAACGAGGAACCGGACTGAAGAAATATTATGGGCGTACATACAAAAATTCATTTTCACCAGATGTGCTTTTTCACAGAGATTAATATTTAGTGAAAATTACGAGTCAATGTGAAATTACGCATTGTAATTACAATGATGTGCATAATTAATTTTGCAAAAGCATTACAATTTACATTGCTAGTTTGCATTGTAATTCTGAATTTTGCTGCAAAATTACCACTATGAAATTCAAGCTCATCGGTACTGTATACTTGCTCCAGCATTGTGTAGAGTATATACACTGTATATGTGTTCACATGCAAAGGCTACATATACAGTATGCTGCAAAGACTTGTCTACTTACCGATTCACATTTTAAAATCAAAATCAGTGCCCTGATTTTTGCCACTCTCATTCACAGGCAATGTGGCCTGCTGTCTATAGTTAAAGGGATACTTAAGGCATTGATAAAGCCAAAGAGCTCAATGAGTTCTACTGCAGGTTCGAGCACCAGTCAAAGCAGCGTGCGGCCCCAGGATCCATGAAAACTTTCCACACTGGGAGGCTGTGGCACCATGGCGCCGGTTATGGTCCAGGAAGCAGAAGTTCTTAAGCTTATCCTCACACTCAACCCCTGGAAGGCCTCCGGCGCTGATGGTGTGTCATCAATCTGCCTAATAACCTGTGCAGTGCAGCTAGCCCCTGTGCTCATCTCCTTATTCAAGAGGTTGCTATCAAAAAGTACAGTTCCCTCCTGTTTCAAAAGGTCCACTATCATACCAGTCCTCATGAAGACAGGCAACACAGAACACAACAACTTCGGACCCGTGGCCTCGCCCCCTTAAAGCGATCCACTAATGCCCTCCTTGGCCCACTTCAATTTGCATACAGGGCGAACAGATCAGTAGAGGATGCCAACAACATCGGCCTGGCATATATCGTGGAAGACCTTGACAAACCCAACTCCTACGCCAGGGTCATGTTCCTGGACTTGCTCTGCTTTCAGCACGATCTGCCCAGACATCCTGCTTGACAATCTGGTGCAGTTTGGTGTTGACAATACTCTTTGCACATGGGTTAAGAGCTTCCTCTCAAACAGAACGCATCAGGTCAAGCTCAGTAACTGCAACTCCAGCATGAAAACTACAAATACAGGTGCTCCATAGGGGTGTGTACTGTCCCCGCTTCTGTTCTCCCTTTACACCAATAAATGCACTTCATCTAGTGACCCCACCAAAGTCATCAAATTTGCTGATGACACAACTCATGGGCAGCAACGTAAAGCATGCAACTGGTGTGCAGATAACAACCTCGTCCTCAATGCAGAAAAGACTGTTGAATTGGTTGTTGATTTTAGGAAACACCCATCCGCGCTCCCTCCAGTCCTTATAGGCGAGACCTATACCAAGGTCTCCCGGGTTATCATCTGTCCGGTTCCTTGGGACAACCTTAACAAATGACGTAAAGTAGGGGAAAAACACCGTAAAAATTCAGAAGAAGGCACAGCAGAGCTAGCTAGTTAACAGCTATGACTGAGGAGTTCATCCTCTGCTCAGCAGTCATAGTCTGATATGCTGGTGCAAAGGCTAGCGACAGGTATAAACTGCAAAGAGATATTAATGAAGCAGAAAAGATCATTGGATCCCCCCTGCCTCCTCTTGATCCCCTCTACACTGCCAGGTTGAAGATGATGGCTACCAGGATCCCCCAGGACTACTCCCATCCAGGCAAAAAACTATAGAACTATCCCATGCCAGTTCTCCCCCTCCCCTCTTCCCCCCCCCCCCCCCTCCGTAGTCAACACATCCACCAGCTGCCCACTCTGGACTTCATAACACCCTCTGGGTAGTACTGTCACATAATTGCCTCAAGTGTTTTAACTGGTTAAAATGTATGCCCCACAGGCTTGCCTCCATAACTTCCTCCTGGAATTGCAACATGTACCATTGCATATCTCTGTACTGTATATCTATTGTACTATTGGATGTATGTTATCATCTATGTATCTTTGTATTGTATATCTATTGTACTATTGGATGTATTGGATGTATGTTAATGTCTATGTATTCTTTTGCCTATGCCCTGTGAACCACAAGCAATTCTGAGTATGACACTGACATACTTGGCAACTAAAATTAATTCTGATTCTATTGCGTACGGGAATGCGAAGAAGGCTATGTGTGGCCATGCCTGTCTGCGAAATCAAACTAGCTGGCGGCGGGGGACCGGGGGATCCATGAGTGACTGCGAGGGCCCAGGACAGCTGCAGGGGGCTGGTAGACGCCCCAGGTGAGTAAAACTGATTATTTTTTTAACAATGGCTTAAGTATCCCTTAAAGTAAAACAGAATCCAGGTGTACTATGCTATGTCCTGTCCAGCTATTCCACACAGCTGACAATCTCTGCAACCCATCTTGATGGGAACCTGGCATCACATTCTCACAGGACCTGTGTCAGAAATTCACCTACTTCTTCTCAAAGTCTCCTCCATACGATCTGCAATTCAATCTACAGCACTGAACACCTATGTTGTGCCATATAATGAATGCAAAAACAACCTACCCCCATTTTTTGAATTTCTTAGATGCCCGGCTAAACCAGACCACCTGTGACCTGGACCCTGACTCAACAAAGTTCATGTTGAAATGTCCTCACCTGTTTAGGCAAGCATTTCGCAAACTAATCAACTGTTCTTTACAAGCGAGGAGTTTTTCTACCTGTCCGAAAGAAACAATCATCAGAAACTTATTGAAAAGGCTGTCTTTCTCCAACTTAAAGCCAGGCAATCATGAAACAATATCTCTGATCCTCTACAATGTGGCTTCAAGTCCAAACTGAAAAGCCACCTATTTAGTCTAGCATTTACGAACACTTAACTATTTCCTTTGTAACCCAGTCCACCCTGCAACTATATATTGATTTGAGACGCTTTGATTTCTATTGGAGAAAAGTGCTTAACAAATGTTATTATATTGTATATTGTAATATGTGTCTTTAAGATTCCAAACATGGGTGTACTATAGCCATAGCAGCTGTGGTATCACTAAACTCTTCACTCCCTTTTACATACACAAAATATATTCTGTTGAAATGGTGTCTGTGGAGGAGAGAGATTTGCTATATGATGTGCTTTCATGTCCTGAATGCTGTGTGCTTGGAGATGCTGCTATGGACTGACTGATGTTGCCCTGTGAACTGCTATCTACAGAAAAATGGAGAAGGTGAGAGAGTCATAGATTAAAGTACCCCTGAACCACTTTATAATAAAAATACTTTTAATGCTAATTTATTTATGGTGCTGTGACATACGTCACAGCACCATCCTCCCCCTCCAGCGCCCCATGTGCCCGCCGCTCTGCTCAGCCAAAGGATTTGACTTGAGCAGAATGTCGATGATGGGTGGGGAGGAGGTGTCAGTACTTCCTCCTCTTTGACTGTCCTTAGTCCTGCCCCTCCACTCATCACTAATGGTTTCTATGTGCAGTTACAGCACACAGTGCTCTGGGGAGCTGCACTGTGTGCGGTCTTGTGGTAATTACGGTCAGAACGATTGTGTACTAATACAGCTATTAGTACACTATCATTCCGACCTTAATTACCACAAGACTGCACACAGGGCAGCTCCCCAGTGCACTGTGTGCTGTAACCGCACATAGGAACCATTCGTGATGAGTGGAGGAGGTGGGACTAAGGACGGAGAGGAGGAAGTACTGACACTTCCTCCCCATGCATCATCAATGTGAATATTTTGGCTGAGCAGAGTGGGGGGTACAGGGGGCGCTGGAGAGGAAGGGTGGTGCTGTCTGACATAAATCGGCACTAAATGTATGTTTAAAGTGGTTCAGGGGTACTTTAGGTATGGCTATGGAGGGGGCTGCATGAAGATTTTTCAGTGTGGTTTTGTAATTTGTAGTTAAAGCTCTGATCATCACTTCAATATTGGTGGTATTGTTAAAGAAAACCTGACTGTTTATTAATATACTCCTCCAAGCTATATAACTCCTATATGAGTAAAACCCAATTTGCCTGTAACTCAGAATGCATACATTTAGCTATTTATTATATAACAGGACATTTGTTTTTCCACAACACAGTGCTCAGGGCACAGATGAATTATGTAGCTATCTGACCATGTGTTGCTCAGCTGTGATCTATTTCACTTTCTATTGTGCCTCAAACTATTTGCAGCTCTTATAAAGCTATACATATGGTGGATGAACCCTTTCCTAAGCCTTACTGCCTGCATGAAAATATAGAACAAATAGGTCCAAAATGAAGAGGCCAGGCTATGCAAACTATTTTCCTTAATGTAAACGTTTCTAACTTTCTACCACTGAGTCAAACAATTTAAGAAAAAAAAATCAATTAGCCAAAATATGTGTAATTACTGAAAAATGATAAGGATGAAGCAACAGAGTACAATGATTCTTCATATTTCATATATTAAAGAAGACCTTTACCCAATCCTTTCATGTTCTAGAGAGAGGAGAGGGGATGTTTCATGGTATCTCCAGAGAATTACAACCACTAGAATGCTGCAAACAGCCTACATGAATCTAAAAGCTGCCATACTCAAAAGGCTGTGCTGAATATAATTTGGTCTTCTTAAAGTAAAGCTAGGACATTTTAAGGCAAAAATTAGATACTTACCTCGGGAGGAGGAAGCCGCTGGATCCTACAGAGGCTTCCCCCATCCCTTTTTGTTTTTCGGTTCCAGTGCTGGGACTCACAAAGTTCCACAGAGCTTGCCCCCGCACTGTGCACACCCAGGCGGCTAGTCCATGCACATCAGCATGGAACTGCCACATTAGTTTGGTGGACAAAATCAATCCCACTTAGCACTGTGCTAGTGCACAGATGCAAGCTGTCTTCGTCTGCGCAGTGTGGGCGAGCTCTGTGAACCAGCACTTGTCAATGGGCTTGCGGCGGTGAGGAGGAGGATGATGGGGGAAGCCTCTGAAAGATCCTGAGACTCCCCTCTCCCGATGTAAATATATAAATTGTGACATTTTTTCACTTCAGGGTCCCGTTAAAACAGGAGGTATTTGCAAAATATTCTGCTTAAGGTGAACAAGAAGGTATTCTCCTATCGCATCGTTTCAGCTCAGTAAGTGCATATGTAAACAATTCCTTCCTGTTCCAGAAAAGAAAACAAGATGTGAAATCTTGAGCAACAGACACAGTTTTTGATGGCCTGGCATGTATTCATTACTGAAGCTACTCCTCAACTCCAGCTGGAGGGTGATCTGTGGGACAGAAAAACAGAACAGAGAAGGAGCGCTGCATAGGGTAAAACAATTTTAATAATATAACACGCAATATATTGTACATAAAACTTACATAAAACATACTTACTGAAAAACTGTAGTAAACAAGCATCACATGGGCAACATGCCCAGCAAATGTCAACCTATCGCTCCACTGTGGCCAGCAGCGGTGATATGGTATTGGAATGCAAGCTCCCCCGATGGACTTCCGTGTGCCAGTGATGTCACACCTTACTGGTTTGCAGTAAGTTTTATGTACGATGCATGTTATATTATTAAATTGTGTTACACTACAGAGCTCTCCTCTACTGGTCTGTTTCCCATGTTCCAGAAAAGCCAGGCATACATCTACAGAAACTGGTGAATAACATGGAGAAAAGCCAGAGCATATGTCAGATGTATACTGCTCTTTTATTGAGGTCTTTGTTACAGTCGGTAAGATATTCATTTACTTCCTGTTGTAGTGACATGTGACAAGCTCAGCTTGACCCCTGTCTAGGACTGATATTTCAGCTCAAAACTAGAAAACATCCAGCTGCCTCCTGCAGTTTTGTCTAGACTTGCATTAGTTTTACAGACAGCAAATAAAATCCAGATCCTCTATTAAAAGCACATGATCAAGAAAAGTGAACTTCAGCATTCTCCTCTTATTTCTCATCTCGAAATTGTCAGGGCATATATTAGATTACAGGAATTGTGAGAAGATGGTAGACATTTCAGCGAGGAGCCCAAGGAACATCTGGATTCACACTATGTTGTCTACACATACAGTATATCGGCCAAACCTTCAACCTTTGATACATTACAGCTCAGATAGCAAATCGTACCTCTTTCTTCTTAATTTCCCTCCTGTGTGCTGGGAAATACAAACACCTCATGGCATTTCAGATAGACAGTATATGGAATGCTGGAGATTGCTTCAGTGTTAGTGGTCAGACATCTAAAGGGTAGATCATCCTTGCGTGGGGTTTCAGCTAAATGGCAGTTGTAAGCATGACAGGCACTCAGCTATATAATGTATTTTACAGAGATGATGATATGCAGTTTGAAAAGCAAAAACAGGTCATTTCCAGAGCATAGTTTATGTTAATCTCATCTACAAAATACCGCAGACATTATTGCTATTACCCAAGTAATACATGTATACTTGTAGTGGTTGGATAGTGAACTGGTTAAGGGCACTGCCTTTGACATGGGAGACCAGGGTTCGAATCCTGGCTAGGGTCAGTACCTATTCAGTAAGGAGTTCAAGGCAAGACTCCCGAACACTGCAGGGAGGCCTCTTGAGCGTATCCCAGTGGCTGCATCTCTTGAGCTCTTTGAGTCCAACAGGAGAAAAGCGCTATAAAATGTTCCGTTTATTATTATTATTAGGTATCAGTCTGGTCTGCTAATGGCCTGCAGAAATTACAGTAACATATGGCAATCACCACACTTCGAGATATAAATCCCTTATGGCATTGGCAAGTGTCACTGCCAGATGAAAGAGCCATCAGAAAGGCTTACGTGTTTCATGATAAGATGTTTATTCATAGAGTAACCCTAGGCACTGACTTGCAAGCATGCATTGCTGCTGATTTTATACTTTACATCTTCCACTACACTGACACTTCTCGAATAAGTTCCTAAATCTAACAGTGGTTCCTATAGCCATAATTTACATTAAATATCTTCTAAGGTGCCGTGATTCATTACTGCAGAGATAATAGGTTGTGCCTAAAATAAATAAATAAATAGAATATTGAAAAGTAATGATTCTTGTAAAGACACATAGGAATATCAAAATAAAAGCTCTGTCTAATTTCCAATGTATATTTTATGTTAATCCCATCTACAAAATACCACAGACATTATTGCTATTACCCTAGTAATACATGTATACTAGATCTAGTAAAATGTCACCTGTATGGTAATTCAACTCTGTTGTATTCTTCTTATGGTCTTTGTCAAAGAATATTTAGCTCTACGAAAATGGTCATCAATTATTTATATTAGCTATATGCAAACATGATGAATTAGATGAGAGTATAAATACACTGGACTGGGGCACTGAAATATACTGGCTAATCATGATGTCCTGTGTTCATAACCTATCAATCGTCTCTCATTTATCTGCATGTTATTTTTTTGAATTAGGCAATTTGGTGTTACTCTACTTTGCCATGGCTTAATCCTGTATTCAGTTCTTCTATCATGGTTCCTGTATCTTGTCCTCATATCCTGGTTTCTGAGACAAGCCCATATAACCTGGTTCCTGCTTCTTGATCCTGAATCTTGCCTTGAATGGATGTTTAATCATTTATCCTGTTCCTGTTCCTAGAATACCTCTGAATATAACCCTTGTCACAATACAGTCTCTCTGTTATATGTCCTCTCCTTGCCCTGTCTTTAACTGTAATTATAGCTAAAGAATTAGCATTACTACTAGTTCCAGCTTCCTGTTGCCCTTGTCTAGTTCAGGCCTCTGTGTCCTCAGCTATATCCATGGGGACAAGCCTGAGGGTCTTAAATTAAGGAAAGCTTGCAGGCAAATTTCTTTCTATCAATCCTTGTAGGATGTGCTGATGAAGCCCCTCAGCCCATTGGTACAAAGATTCATAGCACAAGGTCTGCTGCTGATACCTATGACATACAACCTTCAATAGAAGTTTACTGTTAGGAATAGGCAATGAAATTGTTATGCTAAATTTGTGCAAATATATGGAGCTTGATATTAGACCAATCAAATGCCATAGTAGCAGCAGCATCATTTCAAAGGTCCATTTTCAAGCTGCATGCATTTGCATAACATTCGCATAACATCTCACAATTACTTATACCGATACTTACGTATTATCCCGTCTGGAAAGTTTGTCAGCTTTTTGTTAAATTTCTTTTTGATCCCCTAGCCAGATCTAACCATTTTTGGAAAGCTGAAAGTCCCGGCTTTCCTTTGCACTGGGTCTGGAGTCAATGCGATCCCCCATTCCCAAGTTAGGGGGGGGTTTGGGGGATGGGTGTCCCCTGCACTTTGCTGCAGAGAGCACAGTGGAATTGAGCATCCTGCCCATGCCAGTAAGACAGAGAGGAGATGAGGGTGCATAGCTGCGCTGCTCATTCATCTGTAATGAGAGACCCAGGGCACTTGACATAAGTTTTGAAGACACAGATTTATGCTGTGAAGGAAGAAGAAGACCTATCAGGTATGCTGCTTATCATCATGTCGGGTTCGTCCCGTACTTCTGTAATTGCAATTTCTGCAGCCAACTTCAGAGGACACCCCGCCCTCAAAACCCCATAACTTGGGAACTGAGCATCATACCAACTCGGGATCCAGTATAACAGAAAGCCGAGACTTTCAGCTTTCCATAAATGGTCAGATCTTCCTGGGGGAGCAAATAGAACTTTAACAAAAAGCTGCCAAACTTTCCAGCCGAGATAATACGTAAGTACCCTTATACCTTACTGACCATCCCTGATTACCGTAATGGATATCTGACCTGATTTAATAAGACAGTACATTAAGCAATGGTGATGTGCTGAGGTAGCCAACAGCATCCAAAGTTGTGCTCTGCTCTGCTGTTGTATTACACTATAATATAATAAAGAAAAGCACAGTGCCATGGATTCACCTGTGCCACCACTGTTCACATTTACATTGTAGATTTGGAATCTACTGTGAACATGAATTTGTAGCCATACAATGTACATTCACAGTCATCAGTGGTCAAGCTGGAAATCAGGGGTATGCAAGTTATTGGAGATGTCCTCCTCAAGCCAATTCTGCAGTGCCTACAGTGCCTAAACTAAATGACAAGGTAACATTTATTTTAAAAAACAAGTTTCCCCTTTGATTACTGCATATGGCTAATGGAAGTGACCATGGGGGTCACGCTGATTGGGTACTTAGGCAGCAAGCTGCAGTGTTACCATGGAGATAGCACATCGTTAACGCAAATGTTGACCGATTTCCGTCCGAAATCGATCGATTCAGTCAATTTATTCATGTGGAAAATTTAGCTTGATCGCTGGCGGGTTAGGAGTGCATTGTTAGCTGCGTTCAATTCGGCGATGACCAACGCAGCAATAACATCACCTGACCAGCCGGGGCGGGTTCCCGGGTCCATGCTGTCCTTTCTTCTGGCTGGCCTTCTTCTCCATCTCCTCTTCACTTCCTGTCCCGTCCTGTGAGAAGGTGGGGTTCAAACAGTAGAGGGTGCTCTACTGTTTGAAATTCCGCTTGTCACAGGATGGGACAGGAAGTGAAGAGGAGACGGAGGAGGATTCTGGGAGAAAGGACATCACGGACCCGGGGACCCACGCCGGCAGACAGATAATATAATTGCTGCTGGCCTGGGGAGCCCGAAAGGAGGCCTAGGGGCAGCGAGGCAGGGCGGCAGCGGCAGTTCCACAGGTTGTGAATTGATTTCATGCTGAAATCGATTCAAAATCTGTGTGCAGTGTATGGGCAGCCATTAGATCCCTCTCTGATCAGATTTGATCAGAGAGGGATCTATCTGTTGGTCGATCTGGTGGCAATTGACTAATATATAGCAGTCTTAAGTATACAGGAATGCACAACCCTCTCAGAGTGAGGTCTGTAAATGAATGTACTTTCTGCACAGAGTATATAGCAGTTACAAGAATTTTCTGACCCATGTCAAGAAAGGGTTAAAGACACATCAGGCAGACAGGTCCCCAATGAAAAAAGTCATAGTATTTTAGAGATAACATTTCAAATCGGGATAATAAAGCTAGTCACTGGTGATTCTTCATATTTTTTAACGGTCTCTCAGTGTAATTAAAGGGGCACTATGGCGAAAAATTGTAACATTTTAAATATGTGCAAACATAGACAAAAAAGAAGTACCGTACATTTTTTCCAGAGTAAAATGAGACATAAATTAGTTTTCTCCTATGTTGCTGTCACTTACAGTAGGAAGTAGAAATCTGTCAGAAGCGACGGGTTTTAGACTAGTCCATCTCTTCATAGGGTATTCTCAGGGATATATTTATTTTCAAACGGACTTAGTGAATGGCAGTTGCTCTGTACAACTGCCAAAAAACTGTGTAGCGAGCAGGAAAGCTGGCCAGCATCATTGTTTAAATCCTTTTAGGGAATATCTTTATAAAGAATAAAAGCCTTGCTGAGAATCCCCTATGAAGAGATGGACTAGTCCAAAACCTGTCGCTTCTGTCAGATTTCTACTACCTACTGTAAGTGACAGCAACATAGGAGACAAGTAATTTAGGGCTCATTTTGAGGTCCATACACACACCGGACTGGAGGCAACGACGGGTCCGTCGTCACCTCCCGCTGGGTGGGCGTTCCAGCGACAGTCCGGCGTGTGTACAGTCTGTCGGCGGACTGATACGGCTGTTTCTAAATGATCCGCCGGATCGCTCAGAAATAGCCGTATCAGTCTGCAGACAGACTGTACACACGCCAGACTGTCGCTGGAAAGCCCACCCAGTGGGAGGTGACGATGGACCCGTCGTTGCCTTCAGTCCGGCGTGTGTACGGACCTTTACTCTGGAAAAAACGAACTTCTTATTTGTCTATGTTTACACATACAGTATTTAAAATTTTTTCGCCATAGTGCCCCTTTAATTAAAAAAAAAAGATCAAATATCCAGATGGATTATTCTTTTGTTGATCAGCCTGTTGATATTCAATTAAAGACTAGAATTTTTTGAAACATTAGCCTTAAATGCACATGTCCCTCTTTGTATTTCTGGTGGTAACTACCATCACAGACAGGGATGACTACCACCATGATACCAAATGATGATACTATCATTTGATTCAGGTGGCAAAATCTAGGGGGCGGCCCCTGCAACATCTGAATGTCAGAGTGGCTCAGGTGAGTTGGTACTGGCTGCACTTCTTACCTGGGGAGAGGCAGAACCCAGAATCTGGGCACACTTACTGTAGTTAGACTAGCTTCCATTTAAAATAATCTACCTCATTCAAAGCCATTTCCCAGAAACAGAATGTACCACTGTCATAATGTTGAATTTATTGCATGGCATATCACCTAAAATTGTATTATTTGATAAAATGTAAGCTAATAGGAACTGATGTTTCTGTTAGAACAAAAAGTCCATGTGGACTACATGTAGCGCTTTATTTAGGAACTGTAAATACCAGCATGCCTGCCCAATTAAATTTTGCCCTCACTTGGCAATGTTTCATGTAGTCTTCAGCTTGCTAAATGTTTCTGTGAATGTTATTATAAAGCAGGGCTCCTTGTTTTCACAAACTCACCATTAATTTCATAAATTAGGTAATTGTTTCATAATTACCAAAGTACTTGAAGTAGAGCAACTAGACAAAATGTAAGCTGGAACAGTCTCAGCTGGCAAACCATGAAAGGAAATTATGCTGTAATAAAGCAACCCTCCTGGGATCCAGTCCTCCTCATCACACTGAACACCTGGATGTGATTACAAATCCAAAAGGAGAACTCCACCAAGTATTACTGGACAGGGCGCATGACATTAATATTTGTATTACATACTTCAAAAATGTTCTTCAAAAATTATTAGTTGAAAACGTTTTTAATCTTCCCAAAGCTGCCTGTCTAGTCAGTTCTCCATTGTAAAGGATGTTTGAAGAGCAATTCTTATAAAACTGCTTAAAATGATACTGAAGTGAAAAAAAAAACGTATGGTGTAATGATGTGTATGGGAAGTACTGATAATTAATAGAACATTATTAGCAAATAAAATAGTCCCATATTTAAATGTATAGATATATAGCTTTTTTTTAATAACATTGCATAATTCTGTTATATCTGCAATTACAAGCCACACTTCATTTTAAACTATAAAACAAGCAGAGCTAATGATTCTTTCAACTTCCCTGCAGTAAAAATCTTATCTAAATCTTTCTGACTGTTTCTTTTATGTATAAGTGCTCCAGAAAACAGCGACCCACGTTGGGTCGGAGAGCTCAGAAAGGCTCTTTTGCATAGATAGCAACTGAAGTTCCTTAAAGAGAACCCGAGCACACAGGGTATGACAACAGCTGTGTAGATCAATACCAGTACATCACAGCATGCACTAGTCACTTATATCTGTCTAGGCCTCATATGCCTTTACTAAGTTTTTTTTTTTTTGGACTGTAACTGTGGTTAAAAAAAAAACAGCAATGTTCTCAAACCATTACAATAATGTCAATAGAAATTGATGAAGGATTTTTGTTAGTTCCTAATGTTTGTCTTTTGACAACCTGTTGAAGTGTACATGGAAATGAAAAGAGATTATTTTAATAAAAAGATTAGTTTTACATTGATTTGATAAATTATCAAAATTTGATTAATTCTCAAATCAAATCAATGCAGAACAAATCAATTACACAATGTTTACATTGCTTTGTCATGCATGATGATTGTTTGGTTCAACAAGAAATAATGGAGCAAGCTGCAGAAAGCCTGTTGATAGCTGTCTTGTATATATGTTGATAAAAGGTATTTGGTGTAAATAAGCTTAAGTAAGCAAGCAAGGTATACACAGGTCAGTCAATAGTGGCAGTCAATGTATAGAGCATAACACAGAAGATGGTTCTCATGACCAGAAGCTTTCTTATTGGCTGATACTCACCACATGACTATAGATTCAGTGTCGAAGAAATGCAGAATTGCAATAAACATATATAAGACAGCACTTCTACCAATCAACACAGAATAATTATTCACAAACCAGTGGCTGATACTGTTATAACACACAATACTACATTAGATGTGAACTTACTTTATTTGTCTCTTCAACGGCATCTGACTTGGAGTAATTGTGACTGTTGGACAAGAGAGGGATCCTTTCCAGGGTAGTGTTTTCCTCACAACTTGAATACAGAAAGTGAGAACAAGATACTTTAGAAACTGTAGGCACTTCCATAGTAAATACATCTCAGATATGTTTGAGTATATCATCCTTCCTTTTAATAAAAGTAAGTTATGGGAGGATATTAAAGAAAACTTGTTTAACGAAAAAAACCTCCGCTGGGGGGTACTCACCTCGGGTGGAGGAAGCCTCCAGATCCTATTGAGGCTTTCCTCGTCCTCCTCGGTCCCATGGCAGCGGCGAGAAAGCTCCCCGAACAGCTGGCATGTAAATATTTATCACCCCGGCTCCAGCGCAGGCGCAGTACCGGCTCTACACTCGGAGATAGGCGGAAATGGCCGATCGCAGACGCAAGTCTCCTGAGCCTGCGCAGTAGAGCGGACCTGACAGAGATCGGGTATTTTCGCCTATCTCCGTGCGGAAAGCCACAACAGCGCCCCCGCTGGAGCCAGGAAAGGTAAATAAATCAGCGCTTATCAGCACTTGTCAGGCTTGTCGAGGGAGGATTCCGGGACACTTCGGGGGAGCCAGCGCTGGACTGCCTGCAGCTACAGGGGAGGGGGAAGCCTCATTGGGACCATGAGGCTTCCCCCTCCCGAGGTGAGTACCCCCCAGGGGAACTTTTTTTTTGTTACAGGTTCTCTTTACAGAGAACCCGAGGTTAGAGAGATATGGAGGCTGACATGTTTATTTCCTTTTAAATAATGCAGATTGCCTGGCTTTTTCTGCTGATCCTCTGCCTCTATTACTTTAAACGATAGACCCTGTACAAGCATGCATATCAGAAGTCTATGACAAATCTGACAGGATTAGCTGCATGCTTGGTTCAGGTGTTATGCAAAACAAAAGTGTGCCTTCTTAAAACAGAAGGTATATGCGATAATTCAGGTTTGAATGAGCATAAGATGTCTTCCACGATGCATCACTGTTGAGTATGTAAATCATCATTTGTTGTCCCAGTAAGCTAACCACATCTCCAGAACTGCTGGAATGCAATGATTTGTCAGCTTTTATTATTATTATTATTATTATTTATTATTATTACTTAGTATTTATATAGCGCCGACATCTTCCGCAGCGCTGTACATAGTATATATTGTCTTGTCACTAACTGTCCCTCAGAGGAGCTCACAATCTAGTCCCTACCATAGTCATATGTCCTATGTGTATGTATTGTGTAGTGTATGTGTTGTAGTCTAGGGCCAATTTTAGGGTGAAGTCAATTAACTTATCTATATGTTTTTGGGATGCTTGCTAATTGTACAGAGCCACAATAATCCAACATGCATACAGACTGTTTCAGATTGGTTGATCCACATTAGTGCATGGCATGGGTTAATGTGGCTGTATGTAGTAGGACTTGAAACACCTAGAGTCTCAGACTACCCAGCAAGCTCATTGTGAACCAGAACTCCTAGGAGTGTGTAAGGGGCTACAGAGGGCCAAAAAGCCCTCTTACTAAAATGTTATGCAAAACAAAAGTTTGCCTTTTGTATTTGCAATAATTCTGGTTGGAGTGAGCATATGATGTCGCCCACAAAATATGCAAATCGTCCTTTGTTGTCCCTGTAAGCTAACCACACCTCCAGAACCACTGGAATGCAATGGTGTGTCATCTTGCTTATTGTTAGAGATGAGCGTAATGACTTAATTGCGATTTCGCGAAATTTCGCGTAATTAGTGTAATTACGATTATGGCCGTAAGTACATAATCGTAATGAAGAAGGATTTCGCGAAATTTCGCGTAAGCGTAATTTTCGCGTAATTTTCACATTACAGTTGGCATTACGAAATTAATGCGTATGGCCATGCTCCCAAGCGGAAAAGTTGACGCATGGATCAATGTTAGGAAGCCGCCGACTTTAAGGGTTAATAGCAAAGCCCTCTTAAATTCTAAGAGCCTGAAATTTGGAGAATATATTAAGGAGATCAGAAGGAATATGAGGAAAAAAATTTTTTTCAAAAAGACCTTATAGTTTTTCAGAAAATCGATGTTAAAGTTTCAAAGGAAAAATGTATACATTTAAAAACCCGCCGAATTTAACGGTTAATAGCAAAGCCTGCTTAAAGTTTAGGAACACCAAATTCCCAGGGTATATTAAGGGGATCAGTGGGAATAAGAGGAAACATTTTTTTTCAAACAGACCTTATAGTTTTTGAGAAAATCGATTTTTAAGTTTCAAGGGGAAAAATGTCTTTCAAATGCGGAAAATGTCAGTTTTTTTTGCACAGGTAACAATAGTGTATTATTTTCATAGATTCCCCCAAGTGGGAAGAGTTTTACTTACTTCGTTCTGAGTGTGGGAAATATAAAAAAAAACGACGTGGGGTCCCCCCTCCCAGACCTCTTTAACCCCTTGTCCCCCATGCAGGCTGGGATAGCCAGAATGCGGAGCACCGGCCGCGTGGGACTCCGCACCCTGACTATACCAGCCCGCATGGTCCATGGATTGGGGGGTCTCAGAAGGGGATGGGCAGCCAAGCTTTCCCCTCCCCCTCCGAGCCCTTGTCCAATCCAAGGAAAAGGGGCTCGTCTCCACCTTCGATGGGCGGTGGAGGTGGAGGCCGCGATTTCCTGGGGGGGGGTTCATGGTGGCATCTGGGAGTCCCCTTTAAAAAGGGGTCCCCCAGATGCCCACCCCCCCTCCCAGGAGAAATGAGTATAGAGGTACTTGTACCCCTTACCCATTTCCTTTAAGAGTTAAAAGTAAATAAACACACAAACACTTAGGAAAAGTATTTTAATTGAACAAAAACATAACCACGAAAAAAGTCCTTTACTATTCTTAATTAACCATTAATACTTACCTGTCGCTTTAAATAAATGATCCCTCGCAATAGCCTCGGAAATGTTCTATCAGTTACAATGTAACAAAGTTATTACAATGTAACAACTTTGTTACATTGTAACTACGCCGCACCCGACATCACTTGCCGCTCAGCCGCCGCATACACTTACGCGTCCGTGCAGGACGCTAAGTCCCCGCCGGCTCCCGCTGTCCACCCCGCCCACATCTGTCACCCACATGTGGGTGACATGTAGGTGACATGTGGGTGAGGCGGGGAGGGCAGCGGGAGCCGGCGGGGACTTAGCGTCCTGCACGGACCCGACAGAGCTCTGAGCTATATAGCTCAGAGCTCTCTAAGCATCTTTGAATTTGGGCTCCAAGGAGCCCCATTGGTCCTTAGCAGACCAATGGGGTTCCTTTAAATCAGAAGGAACCCCATTGGTCTGCTAAGGACCAATGGGGCTCCTTGGAGCCCAAATTCAAAGATGCTTAGTAGAGTTGGGCCGAACCTCCGATTTTAGGTTCGCGAACCGGGTTCGCGAACTTTCGCGGAACGTTCGGTTCGCGTTAAAGTTCGCGAACCGCAATAGACTTCAATGGGGATGCGAACTTTGAAAAAAAATAATAATTATGCTGGCCACAAAAGTGATGGAAAAGATGTTTCAAGGGGTCTAACACCTGGAGGGGGGCATGGCGGAGTGGGATACACGCCAAAAGTCCCCGGGAAAAATCTGGATTTGACGCAAAGCAGCGTTTTAAGGGCAGAAATCACATTGAATGCTAAATGACAGGCCTAAAGTGCTTTAAAACATCTTGCATGTGTATACATCAATCAGGTAGTGTAATTAAGGTACTGCTTCACACTGACACACCAAACTCACCGTGTAACGCACCGCAAACAGCTGTTTGTACTAGTGACGGCCGTGCTGGACTGGTGCGCACCATGGCGAGAGTGCAGGTTTTTGTGGCTTTACAGCCCATATGGTCGGCCTGGCTGATGTAGCTGAATGACAGAACAGTGACTGTCCAGCTGATCAAATTTGGTCTGACCACAATGAAGCAACGACCTTATTATCTTTTGTGTGCCCCCCGAGACACTCATCTAGGCGCCGGTCATTGCTTCATTGTGATACGCAAGCCCCTTCACCACGGCAAGGTAATGATCACGAAGGGGAATGGGCGCATGTACATGCCTTTTCTTTTGTTGTTGCAGCTGCCCTCAGTGCAGCCAGAAAAATTAGGCAGTCATGTACACGCACCATAAAAATTATTACAGCGGCCGCTGCTAGCAGCGGCCTAAAAAATTCAGCAATCCGCCTGGAGTCCCGGACCCTGTTGGTGGTGGCGGAGAAGGTAGTGAAGCGGCCTGCAGGCAGACATGCTGTGTGGAGGGACTGGGAGCGACTTAGTCTTTTTGGGGCAGGCCAGGCAGCCAGTCACACGGCGTGCAGGCAGAGATGCTGTGTGTGCGGGGACTGACTTAGTCTTGGGGCGGGCAGCAGCCCTCCGGGATCCATGCCTCATTCATTTTGATAAAGGTGAGGTACTTAACACTTTTGTGACTTAGGCGACTTCTCTTCTCTGTGACAATGCCTCCAGCTGCGCTGAAGGTCCTCTCTGACAGGACGCTTGCGGCAGGGCAGGAGAGAAGTTGGATGGCAAATTGGGACAGCTCTGGCCACAGGTCAAGCCTGCGCACCCAGTAGTTCAAGGGTTCCTCATCGCTGTTCACAGCAGTGTCTACATCCACACTTAAGGCCAGGTAGTCGGCTACCTGCCGGTCGAGGCGTTGGTGGAGGGTGGATCCGGAAGGGCTACGGCGAGGCGTTGGACTAAAGAACGTCCGCATGTCCGACATCACCATGAGATCGCTGGAGCGTCCTGTCTTTGACTGCGTGGACACGGGAGGAGGATTAGTGGCAGTGGTACCTTGCTGGCGTTGTGCCGTCACATCACCCTTAAAGGCATTGTAAAGCATAGTTGACAGCTGGTTCTGCATATGCTGCATCCTTTCCACCTTCCGGTGAGTTGGTAACAGGTCCGCCACTTTGTGCCTGTACCGAGGGTCTAGTAGTGTGGCCACCCAGTACAGCTCATTCCCCTTGAGGTTTTTTATACGGGGGTCCCTCAACAGGCAGGACAGCATAAAAGACGACATCTGCACAAAGTCGGATCCAGTACCCTCCATCTCCTCTTGCTCTTCCTCAGTGACGTCAGGTAAGTCAACCTCCTCCCCCCAGCCGCGAACAATACCACGGGAAGGTTGAGCAGCACAAGCCCCCTGCGACGCCTGCTGCGGTTGTTGTCCTGCCGCTGTCCCCTCCTCCTCCTCCTCCTCCTCCCCCAAAGAAACACCTTGCTCATCATCCTCTGAGTCTGACTCGTCTTCTGCACACGACCTCTCTTCTTCCTCCTCCTCCCCCCTCTGTGCTGCCGCAGGTGTTGAGGAAACAGCTGGGTCTGATGAAAATTGGTCCCATGCCTGTTCCTGCCGTAACGGTTCCTGGTCACGCTCATTCGCAGCTTCATCCGCCACTCTACGCACAGCACGCTCCAAGAAGTACGCGTAGGGAATTAAGTCGCTGATGGTGCCCTCACTGCGGCTCACCAGGTTGGTCACCTCCTCAAACGGCCGCATGAGCCTGCATGCATTTTTCATCAGTGTCCAGTTGTCGGGCCAGAACATCCCCATCTTCCCAGACTGTTTCGTTCTACTCCAGTTGTAGAGGTACTGGGTGACGGCTTTCTTCTGTTCTAGCAGGCGGGAGAACATGAGCAGGGTCGAGTTCCATCGAGTGGGGCTATCGCAAATGAGGCGTCTCACCGGCATGTTGTTTTTACGCTGAATTTCTGCAAATCGTGCCATGGCTGTGTAAGAGCGCCTCAAATGCCCACAGAACTTCCTGGCCTGCTTCAGGACATCCGCTAAGCCAGGGTACTTTGCCACAAATCTTTGAACCACTAGATTCATGACATGTGCCATGCAGGGTATGTGTGTCAGCTTCCCCATATGCAAAGCGGCAAGCAGATTGCTGCCGTTGTCGCACACCACGTTGCCTATCTCCAGGTGGTGCGGGGTCAGCCACTCATCCACCTGTTTCTTAAGAGCAGCCAGGAGAGCTGCTCCAGTGTGACTCTCCGCTTTGAGACAAGCCATGTCTAAGATGGCGTGACACCGTCGTACCTGGCATGCAGCATAGGCCCTGCGGAGCTGGGGCTGTGTAGCTGGAGAGGAGAACTGCCACTCAGCCAAGGAGGAGGAGGAGGACAGCGAAGAGCATGTAGCAGGAGGAGAGGAGGTGGCAGGAGGCCTGCCTGCAAGCCGTGGAGGTGTCACAATTTGGTCCGCCGCTTTCTGCTTGCCATCGTTCACCACCAGGTTCACCCAATGGGCTGTGTAGGTAATGTAGCGGCCCTGCCCGTGCTTGGCAGACCAGCCATCCGTGGTCAGGTGTACCCTTGACCCAACGCTCTTCGCAAGAGATGACACCACTTGCCTCTCAACTTCACGGTGCAGTTGGGGTATGGCCTTTCTCGAAAAATAAGTGCGGCCTGGCATCTTCCACTGCGGTGTTCCGATGGCCACAAATTTACGGAAGGCCTCAGAGTCCACCAGCCGGTATGGTAACAGCTGGCGAGCTAACAGTTCCGCCACGCCAGCTGTCAGACGCCGGGCAAGGGGGTGACTGGCCAAAAGTGGCTTCTTCCGCTCAAACATTTCCTTCACGGACACCTGACTGCTGCTGTGGGCAGAGGAGCAGGAACCGCTCAAGGGCAGAGGCGGAGTGGAGGAGGGTGCCTGTGAAGGTGCAAAGGAGAAAGCGGCAGAAGCAGATGATGCACCTGAAGGAGGAAGAGGAGAAGGAGGGTGACTTTTCTTTTGTGTGCTGCTGCTGCTTTTGCTCAGGTGGCCATCCCATTGCTGTTTGTGCCTTTTCTCCAGGTGCCTTCGTAAGGCACTTGTCCCTACGTGAGTGTTGGCCTTTCCACGGCTCAATTTTTGTTGGCAGAGCGAACAGATGGCTTTGGTCCGATCTGAGGCACACACATTAAAAAATTTCCACACCGCTGAGCCACCCTGGGATGTGGGCACTATGGGGACCTCAGCAGCTGATGCTGAAGGGCAAGTTGGCTGGCTGTACATAGGTGGCGATACATGGTGCCGGACTCTGCCACCAGCTGTTTCTGACGAAGAGCTGCCCCAGCTTCTTTCAGCAACTTCTCTCCTCCTACTACTCTCTGACTCCCCCTCTGAACTGTCCCCCTCTTCATCTCCTCTATTGGGAACATACAGAGGATCCCTATTACCGTCATCATCGTAGTCATCCTGCCCAGCTTCGCTTGCCTCAGACAAATCCAAACTTGCACCATCAGTAGGTCCTTCATCCTCCTGACACGTTACATCCATAGTGTTGCCGCGTAACTCAGACATATTAGCTGGTGAAAATTCATCTGGCTGTAACAACAATGGCTGTGCATCAGTGATTTCAACACTAAATAATTCTTGCGAAGTGTCAAATGCAGCGGAAGTGGTGCTAGTAGTAGCGCTGGTGGCTGAGCAAGATGAGGTGTTCTGTGTCGCTAAATACTCAACCACGTCCTGACAATCTTGGGAGGTGATGGGACGTGCCTTCTTCCGAGCACTGTACTGTGGGCCAGATCCACACGAAATTACATTTACACGACCTCGCGCAGACCTGCCGGGTGGCCTTCCTCTGCCTCTGCCACTACCTCTTCCTCTTCCTCTACCTGTTTTGTCCATATTGGGTATGCACGGAGTGGTATATCACACTGCGTGCACTCACGTAGGTAGGTGGGTTCACTTAACTGCACAGGTATGCGCACTGATGCGGTGGGTTCACTGAACAGAACAGGTATACAGTGGCGGGTTCACAGAACAGGTATACAGTGGCGGGTCCACTGAACAGAACAGGTATACAGTGGCGGGTTCACAGAACAGGTATGCAGTGGCAGGATCACTGAACACAATAGGTATGCAGTGGCGTGTTCACTAAACAGGTATACAGTGGCGGGTCCACTGAACAGAACAGGTATACAGTGGCGGGTCCACTGAACAGAACAGGTATACAGTGGCGGGTCCACTGAACAGAACAGGTATACAGTGGCGGGTTCACAGAACAGGTATACAGTGGCGGGTCCACTGAACAGAACAGGTATACAGTGGCGGGTTCACAGAACAGGTATGCAGTGGCAGGATCACTGAACACAATAGGTATGCAGTGGCGTGTTCACTAAACAGGTATACAGTGGCGGGTCCACTGAACAGAACAGGTATACAGTGGCGGGTCCACTGAACAGAACAGGTATACAGTGGCGGGTCCACTGAACAGAACAGGTATACAGTGGCGGGTTCACAGAACAGGTATACAGTGGCGGGTCCACTGAACAGAACAGGTATACAGTGGCGGGTTCACAGAACAGGTATGCAGTGGCAGGATCACTGAACACAATAGGTATGCAGTGGCGTGTTCACTAAACAGGTATACAGTGGCGGGTCCACTGAACAGAACAGGTATACAGTGGCGGGTCCACTGAACAGAACAGGTATACAGTGGCGGGTTCACAGAACAGGTATACAGTGGCGGGTCCACTGAACAGAACAGGTATACAGTGGCGGGTTCACAGAACAGGTATGCAGTGGCAGGATCACTGAACACAATAAGTATGCAGTGGCGTGTTCACTAAACAGGTATACAGTGGCGGGTCCACTGAACAGAACAGGTATACAGTGGCGGGTCCACTGAACAGAACAGGTATACAGTGGCGGGTCCACTGAACAGAACAGGTATACAGTGGCGGGTTCACAGAACAGGTATACAGTGGCGGGTCCACTGAACAGAACAGGTATACAGTGGCGGGTTCACAGAACAGGTATGCAGTGGCAGGATCACTGAACACAATAGGTATGCAGTGGCGTGTTCACTAAACAGGTATACAGTGGCGGGTCCACTGAACAGAACAGGTATACAGTGGCGGGTTCACTGAACAGGTATACAGTGGCGGGTCCACTGAACAGAACAGGTATACAGTGGCGGGTTCACAGAA
The DNA here is from genome assembly GCF_040937935.1 of Hyperolius riggenbachi. Classification (NCBI taxonomy): domain Eukaryota; kingdom Metazoa; phylum Chordata; class Amphibia; order Anura; family Hyperoliidae; genus Hyperolius; species Hyperolius riggenbachi. The sequence goes on along the minus strand of NC_090653.1, from coordinate 152,545,952 downwards.
CAGGTATGCAGTGGCAGGTTCACTGAACACAACAGGTATGCAGTGGCAGGTTCACTGAACACAACAGGTATGCAGTGGCGGGTTCACTGAACAGGTATACAGTGGCGGGTCCACTGAACAGAACAGGTATACAGTGGCGGGTCCACTGAACAGAACAGGTATACAGTGGCGGGTCCACTGAACAGAACAGGTATACAGTGGCGGGTTCACAGAACAGGTATACAGTGGCGGGTCCACTGAACAGAACAGGTATACAGTGGCGGGTCCACAGAACAGGTATGCAGTGGCAGGATCACTGAACAGGTATGCAGTGGCAGGATCACTGAACAGGTATGGAGTGGCAGGATCACAGTACAGGTATGCAGTGGGCTGAGGGCTCACTGAACAGAACAGGTATGCAGTGGCAGGATCACTGAACAGGTATGGAGTGGCAGGATCACAGTACAGGTATGCAGTGGGCTGAGGGCTCACTGAACAGAACAGGTATGCAGTGGCAGGATCACTGAACAGGTATGCAGTGGCAGGATCACTGAACAGGTATGCAGTGGCAGGATCACAGTACAGGTATGCAGTGGGCTGAGGGCTCACTGAACAGAACAGGTATGCAGTGGCAGGATCACTGAACAGGTATGGAGTGGCAGGATCACAGTACAGGTATGCAGTGGGCTGAGGGCTCACTGAACAGAATAGGTATGCAGTGGCAGGATCACTGAACAGGTATGCAGTGGCAGGATCACTGAACAGGTATGCAGTGGCAGGATCACAGTACAGGTATGCAGTGGCAGGATCACAGTACAGGTATGCAGTGGGCTGAGGGCTCACTGAACAGAACAGGTATGCAGCCAGGAAGAAGTTAAGCCTAACTAATCTTTCCCTATATGAGAGACTGCAGCAGCTCGCCCTACTCTCACTAATGCAGGCACACGAGTGGCCGTAATGGCCGCCGCTACCTGCCTTATATAAGGGGGGGGTGGGGCTCCAGGGGCTAGTGTAGCCTAATTGGCTACACTGGGCCTGCTGACTGTGATGTAGAGGGTCAAAGTTGACCCTCAGTGCATTATGGGGCGAACCGAACTTCTTCCGCAAAAGGTTCGCGTGCGGTACCCGCACGCGAACCACCTACGTTCGCGCGAACCACGTTCGCCGGCGAACCGTTTCGGCCCAACTCTAATGCTTAGAGAGCTCTGAGCTATATAGCTCAGAGCTCTGTCGGGTCCGTGCAGGACGCTAAGTCCCCGCCGGCTCCCGCTGCCCTCCCCGCCTCACCCACATGTCACCCACATGTCACCCACATGTGGGTGACAGATGTGGGCGGGGTGGACAGCGGGAGCCGGCGGGGACTTAGCGTCCTGCACGGACGCGTAAGTGTATGCGGCGGCTGAGCGGCGAGTGACGTCGGGTGCGGCGTAGTTACAATGTAACAAAGTTGTTACATTGTAATAACTTTGTTACATTGTAACTGATAGAACATTTCCGAGGCTATTGCGAGGGATCATTTATTTAAAGGGACAGGTAAGTATTAATGGTTAATTAAGAATATTAAAGGACTTTTTTCTTGTTATGTTTTTTGTTCAATTAAAATACTTTTTCTAAGTGTTTGTGTGTTTATTTACTTTTAACTCTTAAAGGAAATGGGTAAGGGGTACAAGTACCTCTATACTCATTTCTCCTGGGAGGGGGGGTGGGCATCTGGGGGACCCCTTTTTAATAGGGACTCCCAGATGCCACCATGAACCCCCCCCCAGGAAATCGCGGCCTCCACCTCCACCGCCCATCGGAGGTGGAGAGGAGCCCCTTGTCCTTGGATTGGACAAGGGCTCGGAGGAGGAGGGGAAAGCTTGGCTGCCCCTCCCCTTCCGAGACCCCCCAATCCATGGACCATGCGGGCTGGTATAGTCAGGGTGCGGAGCCCCACGCGGCCGCTGCTCCGCATTCTGGCTATCCCAGCCTGCATGGGGGACAAGGGGTTAAAGAGGTCTGGGAGGGGGGACCCCACGTCGTTTTTTTTTTATATTTCCCACACTCAGAACGAAGTAAGTAAAACTCTTCCCACTTGGGGGAATCTATGAAAATAATACACTATTGTTACCTGTGCAAAAAAACTGACATTTTCCGCATTTGAAGAACATTTTTCCCCTTGAAATTAAAAATTTATTTTCTCAAAAACTATAAGGTCTTTTTGAAAAAAAAATGTTTCCTCTTATTCCCACTGATCCCCTTAATATACCCTGGGAATTTGGTGTTCCTAAACCTTAAGCAGGCTTTGCTATTAACCGTTAAAGTCGGCGGGTTTTTAAATGTATACATTTTTCCTTTGAAATTTTAACATCGATTTTCTGAAAAACTATAAGGTCTTTTTGAAAAAAATTTTTGTCCTCTTATTCCTTCTGATCTCCTTAATATATTCTCCAAATTTCAGGCTCTTAGCATTTAAGGGGGCTTTGCTATTAACCCTTAAAGTCGGCGGCTTTTTTATATTATACGGGAGCGTTACGGTTTAATGCGAAATTACGGTATGAACGAAACGCGAAATTACGCGTTGAAAATTACGCTTACGGTATTTTCAATTACGATTTTAATGGCAATTACGCTACCGTAATTTCGCATCGTAATCGCAAATTTCGCATGCGTAATTATAGTAACGCGAAATTACGAAAATTTCGGCTCAACTCTACTTATTGTACAGAGCCACAATAATTTTTGGTAGCCCCCTACATACTCCTAGGAATTCTGGTTCACCATGAGCTTGCTGGGTAGTCTGTGTTTCAGGTGTGTGATTTAGACCCTACTGACCAGAAAGATCAAGTTGAGGAATAAATCTAGCATCGGTAGGCCACATAGGAGTATGTGACAATACAGTGGAAAACGAAGTGTTGTGGTCAGCACCTTAGTTAAGCTATTCTAAGTAACTAGTCCGTAGATCTGTGCAGCAAAAGGTAATAGTCAGGTTGCTATCATTTATTAAAGCATTAGAATGCGAATGCTACTTGGCTCACTGAGCTAAGTTTGTGGAAGCTGTTAGGAAACTTACAGTAGCTGTGATCATGCAGTTATTTTCAATGTGAAACAGGGCCCTAAGTAATCTGGATAAACTTGGGTATCTATATAAGAAAAAAAAGGGGGTGTGTCTTCAACTAAGGCAATAAAAAAACCTCTAGCTCTGCACGCTAGTAGTAAACATGATTCATCCCATGCTGCATGAGGCACTTTTTCCATACCACACTGACAAGGTAAGAGGATTTTTTTTCCCTCTTTTTTGCTTATCTCTTTTCTTCCTCATAACACACTCTCTTTTCCTTATAGTTCCTCTTTAAGTCTTCATATCACATTAGGTACCAGTCATCTATAGGCCTATACACACGTCGGATTTCGGTGAACGACGGGTCGTTTGAACGTCCCGTCGTTCAGTCGTTTGCCCGCTAAATCGGGCGTGTGTACAGACTGTCGTTCGCTTGATAAGAGTGAGTTTGAGCGATCCGCCGGGCGGATCGCTCAAACTCACTCTTATCAAGAGAACGACAGTTTGTACACACGCCCGATTTAGCAGGCAAACGACTGAACGACGGCACGTTCAAACGTCCTGTCGTTCACGGAAATCCGACGTGTGTATGGGCCTTATGGATTATGTGCTGTGAGGGATTCTTTCCATCTGTCATAGCTACTTACTGTATGTAATGTTCTCAGCCATCGGCTTGCCTGATTGTTTGCTCAAGCAAAGGAAACTGCCCACATGCCATCCTATGCTGGTATCTGAGCTATAAATGTCTAACAGACAATGGACTTTGTTTTAATTTTATTCAGACCTATCATGTCTTGTCTGTGATTGTGTTTTCCTGAGTATGCAAGACAACATCAAAAGGGTGAAACCGTTTCTCATCAAGACTCTTTGATAATTTCAGCTTGAATCTGGAACAATTAGCATGCTGCAGGCTCATAGCCGGAAACAAAGGCAACAGTCAGGCTGACATTTGAGGTTAGTAAGTGCAAGTCAGGGATTTCAGAGGAAGTAAAGCAAATCAGAGTTGGGTTGGAAAAAAAAAACAATAGACACAATCTGAATCTCCTTGTGGATTTAACAGAAGGAGAGAAAACCATTCTACAGCAGGAAACCGAGGCCTGGGTCACATCACATCAAAATCCTTCTAGGACTTCTGTGAATTAGAGATAAGCCAGTTCTGAGTACAACACTACCTCTGCTTCACAGCATATAAACTGCTACGCACACTGGCACAGTCATTAAGACTGGACACTTTTGTCAGTAGTGTGCATTAAATAGATTACAGTACTACAACTTTAGGAGTTTTTTTTTCTTTTTTTTTTTAATACTAGGTGTGATAAGCTGAAAATACAAATTATTTTGATTCACAAAAGTTGGCAAAATATGGTTACGACATAACAGTTCCTCAATAGTGGGCATTGTGATGAATTCAGTATCATAACTTTAACTTCTGGTTGTGGGTAGAAAATGGAGAACTAGTGGTCAATCTAAACAGTAGGCTGAGGCAAGTAGCCTACGGGGTTTATAGAATAAAAAGGGAATGGATAAAAGTCACTGGGAATTTTCATGAGTTGAGCTAGTGTTCTTACTTGCCTGCATTATTCATTTTTGTTTTTAAGATACTGGGCTGATCTCAGTTCATGCAGTGAAAGCTGTTACGTTGTGCTTATAATGATGGTAAACTGCAGTGTGTGTTGATCCCTCTTCTTCACACTGCTCTGTAAGCAACCCTCCTTCACACTTTCTTATCATTCCTGTGCAATATAATATTAACACTTCAGCAAACACTGAGTAACTGAGATTATGGGCTATTAATGACTCTTTCTGTAATGTACTGGTAAGCAATATGAGTGACATGCTTTTTTTTTTTTTTTTACAACAGAACTAAAATCAGTAATGCAAGTACAGTATCTTGCTTTTTTTAATCAAAGCATAATTTTCAGCTATTTCGAAGACACTTAAAGATATAAACACTTAAAAAATGTAAAGCAATACCTGTACACATAGCAAATTCCCCAATTATAACTGCTTTTGTTAGAGAACTTGCATAGGCATGTATTAAGTGGCTGGAACAGTTTCTGTGTCTCTCTTTATCCACAAAGCAGGGAGAAAGGTCAGTCTCAGTTTTGTTGTTTCATTGTCCAAATCACTCAGTTTTGGACTTGGATCTGGTCTCCTTATGAAACCCAATACTGTTGCTTGTGCATTTAGTAAATGGAGCACTATGAGTGCTATATCTTTACGGATGTACATAGTCAAGCAAATTAAAACATACAGTGTATTCATCACAGGACATCTGTGCGGTGTTGCTTTTGAGAAAGTGTGAAACAGGCATTGTCCTTTCTTATGACTAGAGATGGCCCGAACTGTTCGCCGGCGAACGGTTCCCGGTGGTTCGCGGAGAACCGGGAACTTTTCCGGAAGTTCGATTCGCCCCCATAGTGCATCATTAGAGTCAACTTTGACCCTCTACATCACAGTCAGCAGGCACATTGTAGCCAATCAGGCTACACTCCCTCCTGGAGCCCCACCCCCCTTATAAAAGGCAGGAAGCGTTAGGCATTGGACTCACTCGTGTGCATGCAGTAATTAGAGAAGGGAGAGCAGCTGTGCAGAGACCTATAGGGAAAGCTTAGTTAGGCTCTTGTAGGCTTCTTAGCTTGCTCCTTGCTAATTCTTATTGCTAAAAAAGCACCCCTGAATAGTTCTTTTTAGAGCTAATCTTGGTTTTGTGATCTTTTTGTGTGTGTGTGTGTGTGTGTGTGTCCCACAGACACTTGTGTTGCATAGACAGCCTTGGTAATTCCTACTGTGTGTGCCACTGCCAGGCCCAGCACATTCAGTGACTACCTGTGTGTGTGACAGGTGCACATTGTAATACCCATCACTGCATACACCTACCTGTTGTTCACTTCAGTGCACCCACCTACGTACGTGAGCGCATGCCGTGTCACTGTGCCTGTCCGGTAACTGTCTGTGTGTGACAGGTGCACATTGTAATACCCATCACTGCATACTGTATACCTACCTGTTGTTCACTTCAGTGCACCCACCTACCTACATGAGCACACGCATTGTGATATTCAATACCACCAGTCACTGTACCTGTTCACAGTACATGTGTGTGACAAGTGCACATTTGTAATACCATCACTGCATATACCTACCTGTTGTTCAGTGCACCCACCTACCTAAGTGAGCGCACGCAGTGTGATATTTAATACCACCAGTCACTGTACCTGTTCATGGTACGTGTGTGTGACAGGTGCACATTTGTAATACCCATCACTGCATATACCTACCTGTTCTGTTCAGTGCACCCACCTACCTAAGTGAGTGCACGCAGTGTGATATACCACTCCGTACATACCTGTTAACTGCACCTGTGTGACTGCACATTGTATTAGTCAAGTCAGTGCATACCTTTCACTTCATCCTCCCCAATATGGACAAAACAAAAGGCAGAGGCAGGCCACCTAGCAGGTCTGTTCGAGGTCGCACTGTCGTGATTTCATGCAGCCCTCGACCAAAGTACAGTGTTCAGAAGAAGGCACGTGCTATCAACCCCCAATATTGTCAGGACGCAGTTGACTATTTAACACAGAACACCTCATCTTTCTCAGCTTCCGCACGGAAGCGTGACATATCTTCCTCCTCCTGCTCTGATTATGGCACCCCACTTAACACTCAGTTGGCCGCCACCACCAAAAAGCCATCACCCCAGGGCTCAGCGGTGTGGAAATTTTTCTGTGTGTCTGGCTCAGGTAAGAGCAATTCCATCTGTACTCTCTGCCACCGAAAATTGAGCCATGGAAAGACCAAGACCCGCGTAGGGACAACTACCTACGAAGGCTCATGATTACAAAGCAGAAACTGTACCGTGATGTTGAAAGGCAAGTGGTGTCATCACTGGCACACAGCGTAAGGGTCCATCTGACCACGGATGCCTGGTCTGCAAAGCTCGGTCAGGCCTGCCCGAAGACTAAGTCAGTCCCCACACACAGCATCTGTGGCTGCACCCCATGTGACTGCCTGCCCCAAGACTAAGTCGCTCCCCACACAGCATCTCTGCCCGCAGGCCGGTTGACTGCCTTCTCCGCCACCACCAACAGGGTCCAGGACTCCAGGTGGACTCCTGAATTTTTAATGCCACTGCTAGCAGTGGCCGCTATAATAATTTTTCTGATACGTGTACATGCCTGCCTAATTTTTCTGCAACAACAAAACAAAAGGCATGTACATGTGCCAATTCCCCTTCGTGATCATTACCTTGCCGCGATGAAGGGGCTTGCGTATCACAATGAAGCAATGACCGATGGCTATATGAGTGCGTCTGGGGAAGGGGGGGGGGGCACACCCACGATAATAAGGTCATTGCTTCATTGTGGACAGACCAAATTCGATCAGCTGGACAATTACTGTTCTGTCATTCATCTACCTCAGCTCGGCGACCATATGGGCTGGAAAGCCGCCATCACCTGCATTCTCGTCATGGTGTGCACCAGCACAGCTGTTTGTAGTGCGTTACACAGTGAGTTTAGTGTGTCAGTGTGAAGCAGTACTCTAATTACATTCCCTGATTGATGTATACACATGCAAGATGTTTCAAAGCACTTTAGGCCTGCAATTTAGCATTCAATGTGATTTCTGCCCTTAAAACGGTGCTTTGCGTCAAATCCAGATTTTCCCCCGGGGACTTTTGCTGTCTATCCCACTCATCCATGCAAAAACTCAGATGTTAGACCCCTTGAAACATCTTTTCCATCACTTTTCTGGCCAGCATAAGTGTTTCTAGTTTTCAAAGCTCACCTCCCCATTGAAGTCTATTGCGGTTCGCGGAAGTTCGTGCGAACTAAACTTTTGCAGGAGTTTGCGAACCTAAAATCGGAGGTTCGGACCATCTCTACTTATGACAGGGATGGGGCTTGAGAGCTTTTTAAAGAATTTTTAAATAAACTTTTGTGGGAGATTGGTTTTCCTAAGAGAAACTGCTAAATCTCTTGGCTTTGGGTTGTTTATACGAGAGATGTTGCAGTTTGAATAGAAGTCAACATACTTTCTTCATATTAAGAAGTCCAGTGAAATGTATACCAGAAGTGCCTGTATTTCAGTGTCAGGAGTTACGCCTGTTTGTGAAATAAAAAGTGCTACCTCTTCAGCAGCCATAGCTGATCCCTTTATTTTGGCATTTATTCCTGTATAAACATAAGTAACACAAGTGCATTCAAAATAAGCAGATACCAAACCGCTTGTTACAGACTCTATCGCTTGAAATACATCACAATACAGTTATTGCGAATGCTGTAAATGCCTCTTCCCCATGGGATTTCTGATTGCAAACTGTACAATAAAGGAAATGAGGAAACAATTTATGCTTCTACAAAGATATTTTAGCCACAGTTAGCCCATCTGTAAGTTCTCTCTGGCATCCCCCTGTTCTATAGGAACTATTTGCTTTCTTTCTTGTAACTCCCTTTCTTTTTTACAGGCCTATGGGGAGCTATTACTTACATCATAGATGTGGTTTCACATGGCTGCCACATCCAGGTGATGGTGGGAGGAGGATTTCCAGTGGCTGTACAGCGAAAGCGATGACGTTCTCCAAGGAGCACAGGATCCACCCTGTCAAAATCTGTCTCTTTCTCATAGATGGAAGGCTTAACTACAATTCAAAAAACAATGTCCAGTTAAGTACACATAATTATATAGAAATGACTCTACGCATGTTAGGCTATGCATGATCGACACATATGGCCTTAAAGGTCTTAGGTTGTAAATTAGAACAATTTGTTTAGCTTCTAGCTCATGAGTGCAGGATTTTATGCTGTAGTGAAACAGATCTCTCAGCACTGGATGACCCCAGTACAGGACAGACAAGTGTATTACATGCACTGCAGATACCAGAAGGTCACTACTTCTAGCTATGGGGGTTGAAAAGGGCAGGCTAGGAGTGGAGAGTTATTGTGAAGATTCTGGGAGTAACTTGGTGAAGTTACAGATCATCTAGAGTGACAGGTTGGGCTAAAGGATCTGCTGAGGTTAGTGTTGGCAAGCGTTCTGGTAAAAAGCTTGCATTTGTCATCATTAAGTGAAAGACTAATATTTTTTGTTAATATAGCACCAACATCTTCCATAGTGCTGTACATAGTGCAAAACAGACTACAGTGAGGTGCATAGAGGCGTGAGCAGACAATTATTTTAGATGCATCATTTATGATCTAGGGGATTCCACTTAACTTAACAGACAAATAAAACTGCAAATGTAATATTTATAAGCATATTACCACCAGTTACTAGCACTGTTGCTCCCTGAAAAAGCATTCACCAATATGGTTATTTTGTATTGGTTTTTAATTAAATTCACCTCAAAATGAATGATATAACACTGACCTCTGTAAATTGATCTACAATGTCAATTTAGGTCAACTGATTTGCCAAAAATACTGGCCATCTACCAATGTGTGATTATTTAATGGTTAATAATAACAATATTATTATTATTACTATTATTAATATTATCATGCACCAGCATCTTACATGACACTTCAAAGTGGATGAGTAATGGAGAAGGGGTGTACAACACAATGAAGAAGCAATATGGAAGAGAACCTGGACCTTAACCTTGAGAGTTTTAAATCTAAAAACAATTGCATTTATAAGAGGTTGAGTCATAATGTAAGAAACAATCAATTAATTGTTGGATTAGTTATTAATTATCATCAATCAATATTTAGTAAATTGCTATTGAATTCTTGAATGAGAGAACCTGAAAACATGTTAACATTTAGTCAGATCTGAAAAAAGTAAATAATTTCTTGTTCTTTTGTGATCATTTTAAATTGAAAACGTAAAATGATGTGGCCATTATAACTCTATTCTTTAATCATTAGTCTGGCCTTATCACTGTGCTTTCTCTTAGTTTATATGGAAACACATAAAGAAGACACATACGGTAACTGCAATTCCATTGGTAGGATTACAATCAGAATTGCAGGTAAGGTGTACAAAACAGAATGGACTTACTTGCATAATCTTCAAAAGGAAAAACAATTAGTTGCAAGAGACTAAAGGTCCGTACACACGCCGGACTGGAGGCAACGACGGGTCCGTCGTTGCCTCCCGCTTGGTGGGCGTGCCAACGACAGTCCGGCGTGTGTACGCACTGTCGGCGGACTGATACGGCTGTTTCTGAGCGATCCGCCCGACTGTCGTTGGCACGCCCACCCAGCGGGAGGCAACGACGGACCCGTCATTGCCTCCAGTCCGGCGTGTGTACGGACCTTAAGAATGAACAGTTAGACACAGAACTATTAGGAATTTCAAAGATATACAATCATATAATGTAGTCACAACAATATTAGGAATTACATGTTCTCGATAATAATAATAAAAAATATACAACCAAATACATTATAGCACAACAACCATTATGGGACCAGGCAATATATTGCATTGTTGGCTGAATATAGTATAGCAGTATATGGCCACTCAGGGAAGGTTGGCTGGGTTAGAATGCGGCATACCTATTTGTACATCAATAACTGTAGAGCCTTGTGTTCCCATATGAATATTATCTTTTGCACACAGTAAATAGTATGCAAATGAGGAATAATATAGAATATACAAAGTACAGTTCTAAACTATGTAATATATACATGAAGTCCTCTTAAACTAAGGTAATGACCTCTTATGTGGTTGGCCTTGTTAATTGTTTCAAGAAATAGCCACACTGCAATGGGGGAAATCCTGTAATAATATATCATAATCAAGGCTATCTCCATAAATGGGGATGCTAGAAGGAAGCAGGAGCTTTGGGATTAATGTTTTGGCAACACATACAGGAATAAGCAATAGAATAAGGCACAACACCAAGCCGGGCTGATGCTTATCAGGGGAAAGGCTTCCGATTAACAGGCTACTTGAGGCAATTAAGAAAACAACGTATTTTTGTACAGAACTATGTGCAGGAAGTGTAACTTTTCACTCATTGTCTTGCCTACAGAGACACACATATACTATAAATAAGGGATTTCTGAAACCCTATGCTTGAATAGTTTTGAAACAAAAGTTTGCCTTCTTAAAACAGAGGCTATTTGAGATTATTCAGAATGAGTTTTAACATTTCTTTTTTTAGATTTTTTTTTTTATTTTTTATTCCTCTTCATGTATATTATGCAATGTCTTATATACTAGTCAGCAAAATGGAAAGAGTATATTTATTTTTTCCTCAGAATCCAGTTATTACAGAATTACAGAAATTCCACAGGGTGCCAGGTCTTGCTTTGAATTTGCAGTTAATATTGTCACTTTACATTGATCTTGAAACTGTCACTAGGATAAGTGGATTGTCATTGTGATCCTGATATTGCAATGCAATCCATTCTGGAAACAGATTTCCATATGGACACAGAACAATCTGCTGCATAGAACAGACTGGAATGCAACACAAATATGCCGGCACATTTGAGAATCTACCACTGACTTCACACAGTGTGATCTGCGAGAACAAAAGCAATCAGGTTTTTCAAAATGGTTAAGCCATTTATATAGCTGTGTCAAGTAATCCCCATAGGAAATGATCCTAATGCAAGGCACACACTTCTAATATACAGGAAATTAAAAGTAAAGCTTTACTTACTCATAGGCAGAACCCTTTTCTCAGAACAATCTGCCAAGCCCTGCTGGGTCTCCTAATAACCACGCTTCTTCAAAAAGGATGTGCAGGCATTCTCATCACTTATATGATTCTACTATGCAGTAATGCAGATATGTGAGAGCTGGCACATGGGATGAACCAGTGCCTGTATCCCACGGCTACCTATGCCTAACATTAACCTGAATTCCAAACACACAGATACTTATCCCCGTGCTGCCTATGCTGAACTCCAAGTGTCAGTAACTTTACCTTTCTACCGATATCTGAGGTTCAGCTCCATGGTAGCCGAATCCCTGGCACTGCAGACACACTTCTGCTGCTAAATAGAGTTCAGCTACATAGTAGTCACACTCTGTGAACTATTGCCGCTATTTCCACCACTATTTGGAGTTTGGGTACATTGTTCCTGAACACTGTGCAGCCACTTCATCACCTCTGATGGGACCCAGACTTCAGCTATGCAATAGCCAAACTCTGGTGCCTCCCACCACCACACTGTTCAGTCTGTGACACTATAGCAATAATTTACATTGCGGTGTATGGCGGCCCCCAAGCTTCCAAGAGTACTATGTGCCCAAATTTCCTGCACCCTGATAAAGGTAGCGAACAGAGCATATTTCTTCAAATGTCCCCACTGCTCTACAAGCAGAGAAACCAGCAAACATTATTCTGGTAAAATAGCCCCTGTATGACAACAACAAAAATTCTCTGAATGTCATAAAAATAAATATCCAGTTTCTCAATCTTTGGGATTTTTTTAGTGGGTATCAACATTTCTACTCTCCTTATAATTGTGCATCCATTAACTACAACATATCAGTGTTACTTCTAGTAAAAAGTGATAGTCATGTCTAGGAGAACTTATAGAGAAGCATGCCATTTGTTTGATCAGTTGATCACATACTGCTTTTAGCACATGATCATGACTAGCAAATCAGAGACATACATATCTTACATATCTATCACATGACCAAACTGATCACATGCTTCTCCATGAGTTTTCCTAGACATGTGAAGTCTCTGAAGAAGCATTCTTGCACTACGAAACCTGCCTCAGGCACTTCTACAAGCGCTGTTTGTTCATGGGAGCTGCAATTGAAAATGTGACAATATATAAAGTAACAATTTTGTATAGTGGCCTTACAGTGCGGCACAAAAGTCACTTCCTCACCATCGCATAGGCATGAAATACCCCGGATCAGTGAATAATGGCGCACAGTGCCTATGCATAAAAATGGTGCCGCATTAAAAAGATACGCTTATTGCTGTTTATCGTTAGTACTGCATAATAATGGCGCACAGGGAAAAAAGAAGAAAAATAGCACACAGTAACGTTATTTATCAATAGCGCCGTTCATATGCCAAACAGCAGACGTTATTGCGCACAGTAACGTTATTTATCAATAGCTAACCTACATAAGCCAAACTGCAGAAGTTATTTAACTGCAAAATGGTGAATGGATTTAATGTAACACTGTCAAGGTTAGGGTTAGGCACCACCAGGGGAGAATGAGGGTTAGGCACCACCAGGGAGGTCTTAGGGTTAGGCACCACCAGGGGAGTAGTTAGGGTTAGGCACCACCAGGGGGGTGGTTAGCGGTAGGCACCACCAGGGGGTGGTTAGGGTTAGGCACGACCAGGGGGGTGGTTAGGCACCACCAGGGGGTCTTAGGGTTAGGCACCACCAGGGAAGTGGTTTGGGTTAGGCACCACCAGGGGGGTCTAGGGGTTAGGGATAGGTACAGAAAGGGTTCTGTGTGTTAACATTAAATAACGATAAGGCTTTAACATTAAATAGCGATAAGCGACAAACGGATTAGCGGCAACACCGTGCGCCATTCTTCGCAGGTGTCATTTTTAGATGGATCCAAAATACCCCATACACTTTCACTGGTGTAGCATTACCTTGCAGTAAAAACAAGGTAATGCAACGCACCAGTGTGAAAGGGGCCTTAAGATCTTACTTGGCAATTATTACTTAATTCTCCTAGTTAATACTACACAAAATAATCTGGTTTCAACTATCTTGTTAAAATTCACAATAGATAGGTTAAGTAAAACAATTTTGGTTTAAAACACTATTAACCACTTAGCAACCCTTGCCACGCTTATCTACGCCCCTTTAAAATTCACCTGGGGCACAGGGGCGTAGATAGGCATCTCCTGTTTGTTTTCCCACTGTGAGCGTTCGCATGCGCGATCGCGTGCACGCGGATGCGCGGTCGCGTGCACGTGGATTTGCGGTCGCGATCGGCACCCGCTGGTCAGCCAATCAAAGTGCTTACAAGTTTGAATGAGCACTGCCAAAGCCAATGGCAGTGCTCATTCATTCAGAATGTGTGTAAACACTGAATCAGTCACTATGCTGTTACAGTTACTGAGATCACTCGTGAGAGGATCTCAGATAACTAATACAGCATTAGTGAGTGATCAGCATCAGTGAGGTTTTTTTTTAAATAAATTGTACCCCCATTAAGCCCATTAACCCTTGCCTCCCTAAAATGTTAAAATTGCTGTGGTTTTTAGGGGAAAAACCCTGTGGTAGAGAAGTGGTTAAAACCCAACAGGTGTGTTACACGCATGTTATTCTACAGATTAATTTTGCTGTTACTAATCAGAAACATACTCCACATAGTAAAGTTTTCTGCTGTAATTTTTTTAACTTCTATTAGGAAAAAAAAAGAAAAGAAATGCAGTGGAAAGTTAGCTGCACAATCTGTAGCTTAAACAGCAGAAGTATGTATCTGGCCTGCATTCCAGAGACCCGAGGCAGTGAAATTCACAGGCACTTTCTCATGTAAATAACTAAGAATGCAAAGTGTGCCCCTTCCCAGACTCCGGACTGACCCTGTAATGTAGCGACGACCAAATCTGGGATTGCATGCTAGGTGGAATGAAACTCTTGGTTTTGACCCCAGCATATTTGCAGTTTTTTCCAAACAGCTTGAATCTAAAAATGGTAGAAAAGTGATAAATCTGGCCCAGATCATCATTCCATTCTACAAACAGAAGATGGTATTGCACTGGAATGCACCAATAAACATTTCTTGTTTGTATTACGTCAGCCTTCATTCTACTCTCATGTCTGCACTGCCCTCTAACCCTCCCAAGCCTGTAGTGGTCTGCATTTTTATTATGTATGTGCATATGAAAAATTGTTTACACAGGCGAGAAAAATAATACCAAAAAAGTCCACATTAAGTTCAACTTCTCTGCTTAAAGGACATACCAGGTGAAAAAGAGCAGCGATTGTTACTTACCTGGGTCTTCTTCCAGCCCCTAGATGTCTTCTGAGTCCCTCACCACAGCTCCGGTACTTCCTGCTGTCCCGCTGACTGCCCGTGAAGCTCGGTGACCCATCAGCAGGTCGGCGCATTTAAAGGTGACCGCACATGCGCAAAAGCGCTAACCCGCTGACGGGCCACCAAGCTTCATGGTAGCCAGCAGGAGAGCAAGGAGCACCAGAGCTGCAGTGAGGGACTCAGAAGACATCTAGAGGCTGGAAAAATCCCCAGGTAAGTAACGATTGCTGCTCTTTTTCACCGGTATATGGCTTATCCTGCTGCTGCACAAGTCCCGGAGACATTAATTACAATTCCCCCTCTAGGTCCATGTGGATAGTGGAGAATGATATAATTCACTTCCAGCTATTGCTGGAGTCCGAATTATAGTGTTTTAAAATGTAACTTCTGCTCCGTCTTCTGACTTCTGACGGCGCCGAAGTTACTCAGTGTACGACCAAATCTCCTGCGCTGTGATTACAGCACTCAGGCTGGAGAGGAATTGAGAGAGGGACTGTGTTCTCTACACTTGTACTCAGTTAGGAAAATGTATTAGCCTTACAGTTTCAGACCTGATATAAGACCAAATACTTGTCTGGATAGTTGTGAGGGTATCTGCCTGTATCTGGGAAAGGCAAAGTGTTTTGCCATAAAAATGCAAACAATACAGTGGCGTAGCAATAGGGGTTGCAGAGGTTGTGACCGCACCGGGGCCATTGTGCTAGAGGGGCCCCATGGGGCCCTCTCTCAGACACAGTATTAGCTCTTTATTCGTCTTCTGCTAATAATAATTACTTCTCCCCCTTGCACCTCTGACACTGTGATTGTCCTTGGCAGGTTTTGGTGCACCATATCAATTGTTATGTTTATAGTGCTGGGGGGGGGGCGCAAATTTAAACTTGCACCGGGGCCCATAGCTCCTTAGCTACGCCACTGAAAAAATTTGGTTAAAAAAATGAATCTACTTGATTATGAGAAAGTGTAACTTTTTGAGTGGAGTGCTGTGTATTTACAGGATAAATGTACTTATGAAATAGCATCAATGCTATTTTCAGGCCCACTAACACCCCAAAGGCCATATCTATTTGTTTCCACCTGACCATACTATCCACTCTACATGGCCAAGCAATTTCAGCAGCTGTTTATTGCAGCAGTGATTTTTCCCATACTGTACAATGGGGAGCAGCAGTGGGTAAATAGATATACAGTGACAGCTGATACAAATACTAGACCATGCTATACCTGCAGGTACCAGGAGCGTTAAGTAAAATGTTAGTGGAAATGAAACGCTTAAAGCGGAATATAACCCTGCATTTCAACTTTGCTCTAAAACATTATTTACAGTATATTATATGCAACCAGCATTTTTTTTTTTTACTAGACCAGCATTGGAAGGGTTACACAGGGCTTTAAAGTTCCTTGAGATTTCTGCAGACGCATCCGAACCTGAAAAAGATACATTTTGTTTACATAAATGTATTTAAGTGTTGAATGTGACTGATCTCTCTCACTGAGAAGGAACTTGGAGGACAGCCAAAGAGTGTGTAACTGTTTATCAATAGATACATAGAATGTAACAATCTGAACTTCTGCATATCTCTCCACGGAACTTGAAACGTCTGTGTTTAACCCTTCCAATGCTGGTCTAGTAAAAAAAAAAATGCTTTTTGCATATAATATGCTGTAAATAATGTTTTAGAGCAAAGTTGAAATGCAGGGTTATATTCCGCTTTAATTAGCGTATGTACTTTACATGTACATACATATTACTCAGATTAGAACAAAATGGCATTTTATTGCAATGCTTTTCTGTTTTGTATAATATGTACCCAAATAAAAAAAAATCCTGATGCAAAACAGTTTATCAGTCTAAATGCACCACATAAAAATATAAATAAAAAAATAAAAAAATCTTCTCCAGCAGCATGCAGCACTGCGTAATAATGAAATTACACTGGCATGCGTGCAAGTAGGCGGAGCTACAGCACAAGAGCTGGCAATGGCCCTACTCTTGAGGTACAGGCCCTCCGGATAACCACTGCCAGAGCAAATTCTGATCACCCATGTCACACCCAGCACAATGGAAAAAATGAAGTGCTTGGGGGATGTGGGTGATTGGGGAAAAGGATTGGAAAGAGTTAATGAGTGAAGAAATGAATTCATTGATACATGAATGAATGATTGCTGTAAAATAACAGTGTTCTTATGATGAAGATGATGGTTTGGGCACCAGGTCAGTAAGTCTTTGCAATCTATTTGTAAACATTTTTTTATAAAATTAAATGTGGTTTACACTGGCCTTGCATGCCATTTTACAGATGATCAAAATGCTTTCCTAAGGGAAAATACTTTGCTATTGAAGGTTCACTAGTTCAGATCTGGCCTAGAGCCTTGGCTCTTTTGTCTGATAGCACTGGGTAAGCATTTTATCTGTTGTAAGATAAAGCTCAGTTTAACCAGAGGGGCTGTAGAATAGACATTCACATATTGGCTTCATGTAACCAGCAACATGAGTAACTGCAATTAGAAGCAGTTACAGACACACGGTTATGACGGCTTGTTAGCGTAAAATCCAGCAACCGAGACGTCCCCTAAAGACTCTAAAATGCGCATTCAGTACTCGTGCTTGGGAAGAGATTATGTTTATGCGGTATGAGGTATTCTTTCTAAAACTATTTAGTGGAACAGAGTGGGAACAATTATTATCAGCTGTTGCATCTTTTGTCCATTGATTCCCTATTCAATAGAAAGTAGAGCTTTTGTTAATAGCAGATAAGTGGTTTCCATTTCCAAATAGAATTGCTGGTAATTAGGGAAGAAGTAGTAAGTGGCCTTAGTTTGCCCCTGCTCCACCCAGGCCTTCCCTATTGTTGGACAGTTCACATCTTTACAGATAGCAAAACTTGGTACAGTATTAGCCAGCAGTAAAAGTAGAAAGTTTTGAATCAGGATGATAGCATTTATTGGCTAACTTCAATAGAAAAGGAGCAAGCTTTCCGCAAATAAGCTGACCAAATGAACACACAGCTTATAGGCATTTGAACATCAGAAGGAGGTACATCTACGTACCATGACATAATAAGCTGTGGAGGTATATTTATGTACCTCCTTCTGATGTTCAAATGTTCATAAGTCTGAAGAACGTTTATTAGCTCAAGGCTTACTCTTTTTCTTCTTCTTTTTTTAATATTAATTTAAATATGCTGCACATAGTACAAACAAGCATTTGTAGTAATAAACAAAATTGGCGTGTACACAATAAATTGTTGAATGTACATATCCCAACAGGAAAGAACATTATTACAAAACCTGTAATGGCAGTTATAAGATTGATGGACCAAACAGGAAAGAACAGTAACCTGTTAAGTATTTCTTGGGGGTCTAATGTTAGGTACACACTACAAGATTTTCTGGTCGATTTATTGTCAGATCGATTATTTCCAACATTTTCGATTTGCTTTCAGATCGATTTCCGAGCATTTTCCAATCGATTTCCTATTAAAGTGAACATAAATCGATCTGAAAAAGCTCGGAAATCGATCTGAAAGCAAATCGAACATGTTTGAAATAGTTGATCTGACAGTAAATAGACCAGAAAATCTCATAGTGTGTACCTAGCATAAGGGAGACGGTCCCTAAGCCTTACAATGGGCTCTAGTTATCTCCAATCTGGACCCAAGGAGGAGGCAGCCACCACACATGGTTCTTAGGTCCCCTCCAACCCAACAGGACAGATGTTTCAACAACCACCCTGATCATTCATTGACACCCACCCCCTTTCCGCGGTATAGGCAGTAAACCTGCTATCAACAGTATGAAGAGAGTCTTCAGCAGGTTATCCATTAAAGCTATGTATATTGCCATCAAATGTTACTGCTACAAATAGATATCTTCCTACCTCCTCCCCCTTTATTTCTCATCCCATGCATTTCTCTGCTACCCCTCACCTACTATCGATTTTATTCAGCTCTGGTACACTTTAAGTTATATCTCCAAAAATCCTAAGTATTCGCCTATTTTACCCTTTAAATACCACTGCGTGTCTTCAAAGTACCTCCTCATCTGGACAATCTGATTGCTTGTGAACTTTTTTTCTATAAAGCTTCTCCAGGTTTTGAAGAATGAATGATCTGATTTGTTTTTATGTCTCTCCAAGTTTTACCTTTCCTTCTGCATCAAGTGTTTTAATAGCTCCACAAATAAGTCTATGGTCAGTGGTGTGGACTCTAGCCTACTCTTTTAGGATCACTTTTTTAGCTGCCATTCAAAGCAAATGTTTAAATTTGGTTAGAGCAGGCATGTCTTTGCCTTCCAATAGCTCAGCATTATGAATAAGCACAGAAGAAGATTGACCTGCCTGGAGGTATGTGTAATTGTGGAGGAAAGACTCTTTTTCTTCTTAAAGTGAACCTGAGATGAGAGTTATATGGAGGCCGCCATATTTATTTCCCTTTAAGCAATACCAGTTGCCTGAATGTTTTGCTGATCCTCTGCCTCTAATACTTTCAACCATAGACCCTGAACTAGCATGCAGCAGATCAGGGGTTTCTGTCAATATTGTCAGAACTGATAAGATTTGCTGCATGCTTGTTTCTGGTGTACTTCAGCCACTACTGCAGCCAAATAGATCAGCAGGGCTGCCAGGCAACTGGTATTGTTTAAAAGGAACCAAAAATGCAGCCTCCATATAACTCTTACCTCGGGTTCACTTTAAGTAATAAATGGTATCACCCTGATTCAAAACCTGTGCCTGCCCATTTAAAATGAGGCATTTTGCAAAGCATGATGTTAAAGCATGTTATAATGTATAGATTTCTTTGGTAAACAAAAAAAAACAAAAAAGAAAATATTACGGAGTACATATTTTTCTTCTTTATATGTTAAAGATATTTTTAAGAAACAGTATAATAGTGAGGGGACACCCACTGAGTTTAACAAAGAGGACTTTGTAATTAGACAATACTGAAGTTTTCTTTTCTTTTTTTTTTTTTTTGCCATTCTTCTGTACATGAAAGGGAGCACCTGAGAAAGGTCAGGGTTCAGAGATTTACCTAGAGGCAGGCAGCACTCTTTGTAGCTGGGGTGAAAATTGCAAGCAATTATTTGGTAATTAGAGCTTTGGAAGTGTCTGCACACAGTATATCTGTCGGAATTTGTTTTCAATATGTGTTAAAAACCAGTGCTCTGTAAACCAGCTGAGACAAGTGTGTCACTCGGAATTCCATGCAATTATATAAGAGGATGGCTTCCTTCTCCTGTAATGTCTTTGTCTATTTTACATTTATTTAAGAGGATTCGGAATGTTTCACAAAGGCATGGCGCAGGGTAGAATCTGAGCTTGTCATAAGTTGTGTACAGTGGCCACTTCACAAGCCAGAGGAGCCTGGTTGGTGAGCGTTTAAACTAATACAGCAAACAAACCATGGCTTCCGCTTCTCAGAAATGATGTACATTATTTTTACACCACCAACAACAAAACATTTGTAAAATGCTTTTCTCCCGTAGGACCCAAAGCGCATAAGCTTGTCTCAGACCAATACATAGTGATGTGTACAGGGGAAAAGTTATGTGATCATAAATGCCAGACTAAACAGGTGGCTTCTCAGTTTTGATTTAAACGTGTCCAGGGTTGGAGCTGTCTTGATTAAGTTTGGCAAGGCATTATCGAGGGTAGAGGCAGCATGACTGAATGCTCTGCTTTCAAAGGATCTTAGTTGGAAACTGGGGCTCTTCAAGTTATTGGATTCCTTTGATCTGAGGTGGAGCTGGTCACCAAGGATATTTTGGATATTTTTTCCTCCAAACCAGGGACTGTGTTTGGTTGCGTTCACATTGCAATAAAAAAAGTTCAGTTTAGTGGAACGGATCAGCATGGAAGCAATAGAATCCTATGCAAAACAATAGGATCTGTTCACAGTAGTCTATTCCAAATGGATCTGTTTAGTTCATTCTCTATGCCCTATCCTAAGTTCACTTCATGTGTGCTGCCTAACATGCTGCCAACTAATACTTTGAGCCTACTGACTTTTACAATTACAAGCCAGCGTGCTTTAGAGACAGGCCCTTATTTAATTCACTTTATCGCCTAAGTTTTCCCCTAGGAGGAGGTCATATTTCATCTTCTGTTTAAAATAACGTTTTAGCGCTCTACAACTGACTGAGGCATAGGACACACTAGGAGCACTTGTCTAAACACTTGTGATGTGAAAAGCTGTTGCGAATGTAATGCTATGGGCAAAAAAAAAAAAAATCACATCCCTCAAGTGGGATCACACACATAGAATTACATTAGCAAGAGCTTTTCTCATCACAAGTGCTTAGACAAAAGCGCTCCCACTGTGACCCATGACTGTCAAAGAACCAAAAAGCATTTGCAAATGTACTGTCAAAATTATTCCGTGCATTTTCTTTCTTGCTGGTGGCTCACAGGGATTTTATTGATTAGGTGTGTAAATATCACCTAGGATGTAAAAACGTAGGAGAAAAAGTGAATTGAATAAAACCCCACTGAGAATCCCTACCACTGCCCCACGCATTATTTTAAACTCTGCTACATCTGTGGAGGTGATATGTGGCGATGGAGATTTTTCAGTTTTGAAAAGGCAAGTTGTTAATAAACTAAGTGGCTGGATAATGTGAGACTTGGGTGTCACTGTGATGTGTATTTATGAATGTAGTGTCTGGAATTGGCTGAGTGTAAAATATTGCAGTTGCAAAAAGCTTTTAGGGCTCCTACTCAATGTGACATGTAACATATTCATGCCATGTAATTGTAACAAGAACAGCTGCACAGAGGGCTAGATGTAGACTCTATACTTCCGAATACTATAAATCTTGTATCCCTGCTGAGTTCATTATCCCTTCCCTTGATTTTATTCATACTCTTGTATAAATTTGCAGTTAATTAATTGCATTGCCGCCATATACTGTACTCTGTATAGCACTTACCATTGTTATATTCAGTAAGAATTTCAGAACAGATTAAATGCAGAGAAAGGGAATGTGAGACATATTAATTATTAGATAAATCAGCTTAGTTAATCTGATTGATCCTTTTACAGCACATGGCTGTGCTTCAGCAGCTGGACAGCGCAACTCAGTGGCACGTTTAACATTTAAACACATCTCTTTGAGGCAGCCCAGCAGAAGAACTCACAGCAAGCTTTGTGGGTGGAGTTCTTGTTTGGTTCAGCATGTGGGATGTGGGATGATCAACTGCATATGGGATGATTAACCCACCTATTGTAGGATATATGCATCACAGCCCAATACCAAGCTTGGCTCAGCATCTTTATACTGTTTAGACTACATGGGATTAAGATGCACACAAGTGCCTACCAGAGATGGATTAAAATGAAGTGGAGCCCTTGGCAAGGTAGTAGCTTTGGCTCCCATTTTAGGCAGGGTTCACACTTGTCGGCTTTCGTGCGCGTTTTCTGCACAGAAAAACTGTTTTCAACTGAGAATTCATGTTAATCAATGAGATAGGTCACACTTGAATGTAGATTTCGCGCGCAGAAAAAAAACTGACATCTTGCGCAATTTGTCAGTTTTCTCTATAAATTACATTAGCTGTTGTAAGGTAGAGGTCACACTTGTCTTTCAGTTTTCTGAAAAGTGTAGAAACTGAAAGACAAGTGTGACCCCTGCCTTATGGTCCTTTTGGTAAACTAAGGTGGAAAGGGGTCAGCGGATGTGGCAGGTGGGCCCATTGACACCCACTAGGCCGTAAGCACCTTCCTAGCTTGTATGGTGGATGATCCTTCTCTGGTGCCTACACAGGACAAGGGGAACTCTTGTGACTGGAGATGAACTGGTTAACTCTGTGTTAACTGTGCAGTGCAAGGCTAATAGAATTATCTCTTCTTAGCAAATGCTAAAGTGTATTAAATACAGGTCTCATGTTTTATAACATGACAACACTACATCAAGGTCTGCAGTGTCCAGGCTCTGCCTCCTCAGCTTATTTCTCAATGAGGTTCTCCTTCAAACTCATTCTAGCCAAACTTATGACTTCAAGTTTCCTAAGTTTGATAAAGCCAAAGTTAAAGGACGCCCGAAGCGAAAATAAACGAATGAAATAAATGATTGTATCTATCTTCCGTCTCCTGAATATGACTTTTTAAGATATTCCACGGTTTTATTTTATGCTTAAATCTACTTTTTAAGTTTTAACTGTTTTATTGTTTTTGCTCAATGACACATCCATTGAAGCATGCCAGAGCTAAAATCTGTGAACTATTGAACCCTTTTATCTCTTTACTGCTCTCAGAAGCCATTTTCTGCTAGGAAAGTGTTTTATAGTTAGAATTTGTTATCAGTGAGGGTCACACTGTAGTCACTTCCTGTTTGAGTCAGGACTGAGTAAGCCACTTACATACCTGATATTTAACACTTTCAGGCAGAGAAAGAAAAAAAGGAACACAGCATAGTTATTAGTGTGCTTGGAACTGTACATACCCATGTCTATCTCATCATGTCACATGTCACTTCGGGTATCCTTTAAACCCATAATAAAGTCTGCCAGACACTGGTCAGCAATGGTTTGATCAGATCAAAGACTGATCTTCCCCAGTGGAATACAGGTTAGAGATTGTCAGTAAATATTGTGACGACACCCACTAATTTTAATCAAATTTCAGGTGACATCTATAAGATATATGTACACAAAGAGGGATTAGATCTAAGTGAAAATAATCACTTACACTAAACTGAGAGCCTTAACACTACAGTGTTGAGTGAGCCCACCACACAGGTAATAAATCAGTGGCACACACAATCATTTCCACAAGATTTCCTATTCGGTGCGCTCTTAAAACCTGTTACACATTACTTCTCCAGGACAGTTGAGCTTCCTCCCCTGAGATCTGCAGTATGGCCTAAGGGATCGCTGAAATGTGAAGAGGTCACTGAATAAATAAGTGGAATTAAGAAATATGAAACAAATGTTCCCATTCCAGAAGGAACAACTGCAGACCATGGACTATAGGGAACACATGGCACTAAAGATTATGAATGTATGTGTCCAAGCTGAAATCAATCACAGGATTGAAGTCTGCGTGTCAAATATTTTCTACTGAAGTGCATCTTTTGCTTTACTCCTAAGAGCAAATGCAGAGTAGAAAAGAAGCCATGAAACAGTTTCCCTCTATGAGCGCAGCCTCGAGACACAGCTCCCTCAGGAAGCTGTGGAGAAAAAAGAGACTTTAATCTGAGACGCCGACTTATAAAACATTTTCTGAGCAAACATATTCTCAGACTGGAAAGTAGCTAAAAGCCTGTTCTGTGTAGAAAGTTTACTGAAAAGTAAAAGCCCTGACGTTAAAGGTGACCTTTTTTTACCACTTTGTGGGGCAGTTTAGGCATCTGAAGCACTTAGTGCTAGCTAAAGGCCTGTATACACGCTAGATTAAACTAATCTAAGGCAGCCGATGACAACCGCCTCTGCCGATTATCTGGTGTGTGTACAGCAGCCCCTGACTCTTGATAAATCCCGGCTGACAGCTTTGTTCCCACTCATCCCACCCACCATGTGACATCACACTGCTCTGTTACCCCTTTGACCCTACTGCATTGCAACAGAATATGTTGTTGGCCTTCCAGCTAACGAAGCCTCTGTACAGCCTCTACCTAGAGATGTCGCCCAAGGGATCGGGACTCAACATCTATCGAGCGTGTTTACAGGCCATACGTTAACCTACAATGTGAATGAGGCAGTGATTGTGCTCACCTGATGAAGTGAGATTTACTCTAGCGAACTTCATTGTCTAATTATGCTCAATATATTGTTTGTGGCCATGTCGGTTATCTACATTATTGAGGTAAATCAGCACTTGCTTCTTTTAAATGTTGTTTTTCTTAATTATTTATATATTTTGGGGTATCTCCTTTTCACTTTTTCAATTTATGAATGTTTTTTTACAGAAACATGACTTCTAATTTGTTCTTTAGCACATAAGGTCTGAGCAACAGCTAGACAAAAATAAATAAATAAACGACACAGCGTATAGACTTAATTATAGTAAAGCTGAAAGAGAGTATCTACTTATACTGTCTATACCTACAGATCAGATAGGCATTAAACAAGAGGGTGAGGTGACTTTGAAGTGTACCAGAACTCTCGCTGTTTTTTAAATAAAAGGCATGTGTTGGTTTTGTCCTAAAGCATGATTAGCTACATGCCTTTTCTGTGTCTTTGTGAGGTCCCATTCCCAAAGGCCAATACAGTCGACTGAAGAATTTTAGTTTTTGCTAGAAGATACAGTATACTATTTATTAATATGGACACATTGGGAAGACAAATATACAAATAAACCCTCATCTCCAGGAACACAGTCCAAATGTGGCCTTTTTGCAAGAAAAGAGGCTTCTGCAGCAAAACATCCTGTTTTAAAATTGTGGCGATGATTTAACAGCAAGCTTTGAAGGCAGGGCTATTGTTTCTGCCTGTTGTTTCTGCTTGGTTTCTATGACTAGGTTTCTATGATCAGACTGCAACTGAGATGCACAGTCTAGACTCGGAGGACTCTGCAGCATACAGCTCTGCAAGTGTGCAGGACAGGAGTGGGCTCATCACTGGGTACTTTAAAAGTGATTTATTTGGCAGTAGCTAATCATGGAGCTTCTACATATATAAACAAAAGCTTTGCCACTGAGGGCCTACACAGGGCTGGGACAACACTTTTTACGGGAACTGGGCTTTAATGCAGAGCTCTGCAATGGGCAATCTTATTCTTATTTATACAATGGGATCTGGAGTCCGTGTGTTTGCCTAAATTTTAAACATTTGTTGGGGAATATGGAACTCAGAGGAATTTCTAAGAAGTAGTAGCTTTGTCCTTTAGAAGAAGGAAGTAATAAGACAGCGGCCATTTGCTAGCTGTGGCTCCAGCTGTAGTCACTATATTGAAGATGTGAGTTGCACATCCTTCCTCTCTTACATTCCATTACAGTCAAGCTTCCAGGCAAACAATACTCAAAAGGGAAATAGAGATGCCAAAGCTGGGACTTCAGTGTGACCAGACATTCCCTGGAGCATGCAGTGATGCTAAAAATTCATACTCAGAATATGCCAAGACTAGCAACATACTTCTCATATGTGCAGCCACATAATATGGAAATTCTGTAAGTGCTACACAACAGGCATAGTATACCGGTACCATAGGCAAACGCGGGGGGGGGGGGGAGCAGCTCTGGGGAACTTAACAGAGTCAGGTATGAGCACAGCCCTGTGCCCTGCTGGGTGAATGCTTCACTTTCCCCTTCATTACCAATGGCGGCTGTCCTCATTATTATCTGTATCCAAACTGCCCCTGATCGATCTCGTTTCGATCAGAAGCAGATGGGACATTTAGGAATTAATTTTCAGATCCTGTCAGTCGGACAGGAAATGGCATTATGTGTACCCAGCATGATGTCCTATCATATTATTATACTGTATTGTGCGTGGCTGATGAAAACCTTTCAGGAATCCCCTCCTTGCAAGTCCTGGGTTTGCCCATGGGTACACTACTTGTGAGCAAAGTTGTATGTATAATTCTGTAAGACTTACATAGCTTTTCAGTGTCAGATTATTGAATAAATTGGCACTTTCCCACTTCCTGGACTGTGTTTTGCTGTACTTTCCTACTAAAGTATTAAATGCACAATATGCAGAAGTTGAACCCATATGCTATGCAGGTCATAGTACATTAAAGATATGATCAGCATCTTCCTTGGTCTTCCTGATATCAACCTTTTTCTGGTCTGGTAGATATAACTAGTTTCACTTGTCTTCCTGGTACAAACTGTTTCCTTATCCTCCTGATATCAATCATTCCTCTGATTTGATATGAATTGTTTCTTTGGTGTGTTATCAAATGTTTCCCTGATCTTCACAATATCATTTGTTTCCCCATCTTCCTCATATCAATAATTTCCTGGTCTTTCTGATATCAGTTGTTTCCTGGTCTTCCCGATATCAATTTTTCCCCATCTTTCTGTTTCCTGGTCTTCCTGATATCAATCATTTCCCCCGTCTTCCTGATATTGTTTCCTGGTCTCCTATATCAATTGTTTCCCCTGGTCTTCTTGATATCAATTGTTTCCCCTGGTCTTACTGATATCAATTGTTTCCCCTGGTCTTCTTGATATCAATTGTTTCCCCTGGTCTTACTGATATCAATTGTTTCCCCTGGTCTCCTGATATCAATTGTTTCCCCTGGTCTTCCTTATATCAATCTTTTCCCTTGTCTTCCTGATATCAGTCGTTTCCTGTAGTGCGAACCGAGCCTTGATTTTGAAATGTATTTTCATGCCCTGGACCCACTGGACGATTTTCAACAGCGATTTCCGCTGCAGAGGAATTGCCAATGCTTTCAAAGCACTAAGCTAACATAAGCCTATGTTGGTGATTCCACAGGCACGATTGCGATTTACCAAAATTTTAATCTTGCAGCCTGCAGCATTTTCAGAGCGAATTATTTCAAGAAATGCAGGGTCAAAATCGTATTCCCTGAAAATCACTTCGGAAAGTGCTGGCTCTTCTTGGGTGCAAAAATCCCTATCAAAAACATTTTGTTTTTGAAACTGATTTTCAATTACTAAATAATCCTAGACCTAATGCCTAATCTATTTAGAATGTTGTACGGGCACCTTAAGCAAAAGATGTAACTATTACAAATCTATCTATGCTCCCCACTATTTGTTTTTTACTGTGTACAGCGCTACAGAAGATGTTGGCACTATATACATTAATAAAAAAATAATAGGACTATTAACCTATGGTCCTCAAGAGCAGAGGTTTCACTTTTGTTTACAACAAATATTTGTTGTCATTCCCCCCCTACCCTCCCCCCATCCAGCTGCTAATAGCATATTCATATATTTTAACTAGCAACAAAAATAAAATGTATTGCTGTATTGTGAGAGGAATTTATTATGGACAGTGTTGTTAAAAATAAGAAGGTCATATGGGGTATTGAATTACATAATACATGTGGCTAGAGGAGATTAGTTCCACTCCTTATGTATTTCGAGTGTCTCTCATGAAAGAACAATTCTGTTATTCTGTGCAAGAGCTAAATATCCCTTGTTGATAAATACTGTCTAACTGTAAATTGGAATTTAATAAGCTAATTATCTGTGGGGTTAAGCCAAATGCAAATATAGTTTTTCAAAGGCTGTTCATAATCTACTTCTCAAAATTAATTATTTGTGTTTTGTTTCTACAAATAGTCACATAATTGCAGATACACTTGGGAAAAAATGCATTCTATGAAGTCAGGAGATGTTTTGCAGGGGAGGAAAGTGTTGCATGATCCATCCTGGCTTAATCTGAAACAGGCATGTTTGTGGGGTTTTTAAAACCCTTTTGGGACGTGAGCTCTTGGCTGTTCATGCCACAGCTTGTTGTTTCCTCAGAGCGCACATCTGCGGCAGTTAAAAGCTGATCTGGGGTTAATAGGAACAGGTACCGCTCAGCATCATTTTTGGCTCCTCTACAAGGGCAACAAAGTACAGAAAACCTGGAGTCTTCATATCTTCCATTCCGTGCACCTGTATCTAACTTGGACCCATCTGCTAAACATCACACACGTTTACGTTGGTCAGCAATGAGGCATTTAAAAAGGGGAAATCGTCCAAATTGTATACAGATTGTTCAGACAAGCTTCCTCATCTCCAGAACCGAGACCTGAGCACGTGTCTAAATTCCTGGCCTCTTCTAGGCTACATTGCTTAGTGGTTACATCCTGGCTTGTCTTGCCGCATTATTACACTAGAACAAATATTTCATAAACAAAACCCCCTGTTTCAAGAATGCGTACGAGAAAACGGGAATTATTTGTAATCATAATTGAAGCAGTCATTCTAAAGCTTCTACATAACCCATCCAACAGACATCACTATAATAAGATATGGACACAATGTACAAAAGTGTGACAATCACTCCACAAATAGCTGCTTAGTACAAGCAATAAATCTGCTGTGAACACACTATTTGGAATTATCTGTAATTAAAGTCAATGCAATGAACTATATGAAATATATTTAGCTGCTTGGACCTTCGATCAGATATATAATGCCAGAATCTCAGTTATGTGGTGCTGACAAAGTACATCACAACTATGCTATTCCTACAGAAAGAACATAATTCCTCTTCAAATTAACTGTAGTTTCCCTTGCAAAATATTGCATTCAACAGCAGTATACTTATGCGTGTGTATAATTACTACCTATTGATTAA
The DNA here is from genome assembly GCF_040937935.1 of Hyperolius riggenbachi. NCBI lineage: Eukaryota > Metazoa > Chordata > Amphibia > Anura > Hyperoliidae > Hyperolius > Hyperolius riggenbachi. Next base: position 152,516,793 of record NC_090653.1, on the reverse strand, counting down.
TTTGCTGCTAAATATTTACAGATGCAATATTGGTGACAGTCCTGCCTGAATTTTACATGTAAGGAAAATGTATGCATTTTTGTATGTTCTATTAAGTGAAGAAAAGTTAGCGTTTCAGCAGTAGAGATGGCCCGAACCTCCGATTTAACTTCCGCAAAAGTTCGCGAACATGCGAACTTCCGCGAACCGCAATAGACTTCAATGGGGAGGCGAACTTCGAAAACTAGAAATATTTATGCTGCCCACAAAAGTGATGGAAAAGTTGTTTCAAGGGGTCTAACACCTGGAGGGGGGCATGGCGGAGTGGGATACACGCCAAAACTCCCCGGGAAAAATCTGGATTTGACGCACAGCTGTGTTTTGGGGCAGAAATCACATTTTATTGCTAAATTGGAGGCCTAAAGTGCTTTAAAACATATTGCATGTGTATACATCAATCAGGGAGTGTAATTAGTGTACTGCTTCACACTGACAGACCAAACTCACTGTGTAACGCACCGCAAACAGCTGTTTGTGTAGTGATGGCCTTGCTGGACTGGTGCGCACTATGGCCAGAGTGCAGGCGATGGCGGTTTTCAAGCCCATATGGTCGGGCTGAGGTAGCTGAATGACAGAACAACAGTGACTGAGTGTCCAGCTGATCGAATTTGGTCTGTCTACAATGAAGTAACGACCTTATTATCTATCTTCTTGGGTCAGGTGTGCCCCCCAACCCCAACACACTCATATAGCCAGCGGTCATTGGATGCGCAAGCCCCTTCACCGTGGCAAGGTAACAATCATGAAGGGGAATTGACACATGTACATGCCTTTTGTTTTGTTGTTGCAGCTGCAGTGCAGTCAGAAAAATTAGCCAGGCATGTACACCCACCAGAAAAATTATTATAGCGGCCGCTGCTAGCAGCGGCCTTAAAAATTCAGGAATCCGCCTAGAGTCCTGGTGGACCCTGTTGGTGGTGGCAGTCAAGCAGCCTGCAGGCAGAGATGCTGTGTGGGGACCGACTTAGTCTTAGGGCAGGCAGCCAGTCACATGGCGCGCAGGCAGAGATGCTGTGTGTGGGGACTGACTTAGTCTTCGTGTGGGCACTGGGCAGTAACCCTGCGGGATCCATGCCTCATTCATTTTGATAAAGGTGAGGTACTGAGTGCTTTTGTGACCTAGGCGACTTCTCTTCTCAGTGACAATGCCTCCAGCTGCACCGAAGGTCCTTTCTGACAGGATGCTTGAGGCAGGACAAGACAGAAGTTGGATGGCAAATTGCGACAGCTCTGGCCACAGGTCAAGCCTGCACACCCAGTAGTCCAGGGGTTCATCGCTGCTCACAGTGTCTACATCCACACTTAAGGCCAGGTAGTCGGCTACCTGCTGGTCGAGGCGTTGGTGGAGGGCGGATCTGGAAGCGCTAAGGCGAGGCGTTGGACTAAAGAATGTCCGTATGTCCGACATCACCATGAGATCGCTAGAGCATCCTGTCCTTGCCTGCTTGGACATGGGAGAAAGTTTACTGGCAGTGGTACCTTTATTCCGTTGTGCTGTGACATCACCCTTAAACGCATTGTAAAGCATAGTTGCCAGCTTGTTCTGCATGTGCAGCATCCTTTCTGCCTTCAGGTGAGTTGGTAACATGTCCACCACTTTGTGCCTATACCGAGGGTCTAGTAGCGTGGCCACCCAGTACAGCTCATTCCCCTTGAGTTTTTTTGATACAGGGGTCCCTCAACAGGCTGGACAGCATGAAAGATGCCATCTGCACAAAGTTGGATTCAGACGTACTATCCAACTCCTCTTGCTCCACCTCAGTGATGTAAGTAAGTTCTCCTCCTCCCTCCAGCCACGAACAACACCACGAGAGCGTTGAGCAGCACAAGCCCCCTGCGACGCCTGCTGCAGTTGTTCTTCTGCTGCCTCCTCCTCAAAAAAAAAAAAAACACCTTCCTCATCATCTGACTCCTCTTCCCCACACGACTCTTCTTCCTCCTCCCCCCTCTGTGCTGCCGCAGGTGTTGAGGAAACATCTGGTTCTGATGAGAATTGACCCCACAACTCTTCCTCCTGTAACTGTTCTTGTTCATGCTCATCCACAGCTTGATCCACCACTCTACGCACGGCACGCTCCAGGAAGAAGGCATACGGGATCAAGTCACTGATGGCGCCTTCACTTCGACTCACCATGTTTGTCACCTCCTCAAACAGCCGCATGAGCCTGCAGGCATTTCACATGAGTGTCCAGTTCTTTGGCCAGAACATCCCCATCTCCCCAGAACATGTCCTTCTACTGTAGTTGTAGAGATACTGAGTGATGGCTTTCTCCTGTTGTAGCAGGTGGTCGAACATCAGGCGGGTCGAATTCCAGTGAGTCGGGCTATCGCAAATCAAGCACCTCACTGGCAAGTTGTTTCTCCGCTGAATATCGGCCAAGTGTGCCCTGGCCGTGTAAGACCACCTGAAATGCCCACACAACTTCCTGGCCTGCTTCAAGTCGTCCTGTAAGCCTGGGTACTTACACATAAAACTCTGGATTACGAGATTGAGCACATGTGCTATGCAGGGTACATGTGTCAACTTTCCCAAATTCAAAGCCGAAATGAGATTGCTCCCATTGTCACACACCACGTTGCCGATCTCCAGTTGGTGCGGGGTCAGCCACTGATCCACCTGTTTGTTTAGAGCAGCCAGGAGAGCTGCTCCAGTGTGACTCTCCACTTTGAGGCAAGACATGTCTAAGATGGCGTGACACCGTCGTACCTGGCATGCAGCATAGGCCCTGGGGAGCTGGGGCTGTGTAGCTGGAGAGGAGATCGAAGCACCAGTAAAGTTGTGCTGCCACTCAGCCAAGGAGGAGGAGGATGACGACAGGGAAGAGGATGTAGCAGGAGGAGTAGGAGGAGAAGGAGAGTGGGTGGCAGCAGGCCTGCCTGCAAGCTGTGGAGGTGTCACAACTAGGTCCGCTGCATGTACTCCCTGCTTGCCAGCGGTCACCAGGTTGACCCAATGGGCTGTGTAAGTAATGTACCTGCCACCCTGGGGTGTGGGCACTATGGTGGCGTCAGCAGCTAACGTTGAAGGGCATGTTGGCTGGCAGTCCATAGGTGGCGATACATGGCACCAGACACTGCCACCAGCTGTTTCTGGCGATGAGCTCCCCCTGCTTCTTTCAGGAACTCATCTCCTCCTACTCCTCTCTAACTCCCCCTCTGAACTGTCCCCCTGTTCATCTCCTCTATTGGGAACCCACGTGGCATCCATATCATAATCATCATAATCATCCTCCCCAGCTTCGCTTGTATCAAACACCTCCAAAACTGCACCAACAGCAGGTACTTCATCATCCTCCTCCTCACACATTACGTCCATAGTGTCGCCTAACTCAGACATATGAGGTGGTGTAACTTGCTTCGCGCCTTCACCTTGTTGTAACAATAATGGCTGTGAATCAGTGATTTCCCCACCAAATAACTCAGAATGAAAATCACGTCAGCACGACCTCGAACAGACCTGCTGGGTGGCCTGCCTCTAGGTCTGCCTCTGCCTGTTGTTTTGTCCATATCGGGAGGGATGAAGTGAAAGGTATGCACCGACTTGACTAATACAATGTGCAGTCACACAGGTGCAGTGAAAGGTATGCAGTGACTGGTATTACAATACAATGTGCAGCTGTCACACAGGTGCAGTTAACAGGTATGCACGGACTGGTATACTAAACAGCGTGCGGTCACACAGGTGCAGTGAACAATTATGCAATGACTAGTATTACAAATTTGCAGCTGTCACACACACACAGGTACCGTGAACAGGTGCAGTGACTGGTGGTATATAACACTGCGTGCGCTCATGTAGGTAGGTAGGTGCACTGAACAAGTGGGTATGCAGTGATTGGTATTACAAATGTGCATCTGTCACACACAGGTACCGTGAACAGGTGCAGTGACTGGTGGTATATTACAATGCTTGCTGTCACGTAGGTGTACTTACCAGGTTAAAGGTATGCACTGCAGTGATTGGTATTACAAATGTGTAGCTGTCCCACACAGGTACTGTGAACAGGTGCAGTGACTGGTGGTATATTACACTGCTTGCGGTCACGTAGGTGCACTGAACAGGTTACAGGTATGCACTGCAGTGATTGGTATTACAAATGTGCAGCTGTCACACACACACACACACAGGTACCGTGAACAGTTGGAATGACTGGTGGTATTAACAATGCGTGCGCTCATGTAGGTAGGTAGGTAGGTGCACTGAACAGTGAAAAGGTGCAGTGATTGGGATTACAAATGTGCAGCTGCCTGTCACACACACAGGTAGTCACTGAATGTGCTGGGCCTGGCAATGGCACAGTAGGAATTACCACCAAGGGGCCAAAGGCCAGCTGCGACTGCTGACAGGGCTGTATATAATGCAAGTGGGCCACAGAAAAAAAAATAGATCACAAGAACTAGATTAGCTCTCAAAAGAGCTGTTGAAGGGTGCTTTTTTAGCAATAAAAATCAGCAAGGAGCAAGCTAACAAGCCTACAAGAGCCTAACTAAGCTTTCCCTATTGCTCTCTCTGCAGCAGCTCTCCCTTCTCTAATTACTGCAGGCACACGAGTGAGTGAAATGCTGCCTTTTATAAGGGGGGGGGGGGGTGGAGCTCCAGGAGGGATTGTAGCCTGATTGGCTACAATGTGCCTGCTGACTGTGATGTAGAGCAGAGCTTTTCAACCTTTCCACTAATTGTACCAATTTTATTGCTTGAAAACTTTTAAGTACCACCAGTGTGCCTGCACAGTAGATTGGATGCGATCGGGTTTGGCTGTTTCTGCTGGAGCCTGAATGGAGAGCAGCTACTGTGCATGCGCACACCGATGAGGAGAACTATGAGGCTCCCAGCACTGGATCCCATCTACTGAGGAGGAAGTGGGGAAACCTCTTTAGGATACAAAGGCCTCCCCTTCCCTGAGGTAAGTACCCCCCGAGGCACTTTTTTCTTACAAGGTACACTTTAAGAAAAAAAGGCATTTCGGAGGGGAAAAGTAGGAGGCATTGGTGGGGGAAAAAAGTACAATTAGATTGCTAGCCTACATATTGTCAGTATTGGCAATCTAGAGGTAGATTGCTAATATAGGCAGCCATACAAGTTCCACCCCCCGTCCGCGCTTAATTATAGGTAGCCTAGTCCCACCATCAGAGAGCTGAGAGCTAGGCAGTGACTCGCCACAAAGTTCGGCTCCCCCCTTGCTCACTCCTTGCTGTGCTACCCTGCGGAATAGTTCACACCTCAGAGCATTGGTAAGCCAGCCGCAGTGAAGAGACAGCCAGGCAAGCGGTGCACAGTGACGGCGTGTATACTTCAAATGAGCAATGATGTCACTTTCTGTATCTGCGCCATCACTGTGCACCGTTGGCCTGGCTGTCTCCTCCACACTGATCTGAGGTCTGAAGTATGCCGCAGAGAAGCACAGCAAGGAGCGAGGGAGGGGGAGCCAAACTTTGTGGAGGCAGGACAGGACCAGGACAAGTGGCAAGTGGACAAAAAAGTGGCAGGCAAATTTGGTGTGTACCACCTAGCCAACAGCAAAGTACCACCGGTGGCAAGCGTACCACAGGTGCAAAGCCCTGGTCTAGAGAGATTAGCCTGTCTCATTAGGCCTTATCAACAAGTAAACAGCAAGTGTAAATTAGGGCTGTCAGGTGAGCCACTCCATTCCATAGTTTGGGCTAATACGTAACACAGGAGGTTAACCCTTTTATGTTCCTAGGACACCAGAAAGTAAACACTGAAGGGTTTTTGTAAGATTTCTGTAAATTGTAACAAATAAATGTTTTTCTTTAAAGTTATTATGCTGTTGCTTCTCTCCTTAGAGCAGAGAGGAAGCTCTCAGTTTAGGTCCGCTTCAAAAGCTGACAGAACCAACAGGTTTTGGACTAGTCCATCTCCTCACGATGGAGTCTCAGGGTTTCCCTCTGTTTTCAAAAGCATTTGCTGAACGGCCATTGTTAAGTCTGACTGCCAAAATAGTGTGCGAGTAGGGACACTGGCTGGTCCTATTTTGGCAGTTAGACTTAGCAACTGCCATTTAGGAAATTATTTTAAAAAACAAAAGAAAACCCTTTGTATCCCCAATGAGGAACTCCACTAGTCCAAAACATGTTGGTTCTGAACGATTTTAACTGCTTACTTTTTTCACTATAGTGGTCCTTTAAAATGGTAATTTGATAACAACCGTGAAGGTCAGGATGTACTGCTGCATTGCTGAGCTTATTTCAGTAATGTGTCTCAGACTCTCGAGCTGTGCAAGCAGTGTGTTCTGACAATAAACTGCTGCATGAATCTCTGTGCCAACACAGTGCTGTCTCATTTCAATTAATACTGCCATGCAGAGCAAAACAAGTGCCATACATTTTTGTAAAGAGAAGTAAATGGTTGTCACTCCAAATTGATACAGACAGATCTGTAATTCATTCTGTAATTCATTCTGTAATTAAGATAATCCAAAATTCCAAAGCAACAAAGTACCTCTTTATCAAGAAAAAAACAGTGCAAGTTCATCTGAAAAACAACTCTACAACAATAAATCACCATAATGCACAATAAATAAATACATTTGATGTAGCCCAAGAAAAAGAGGGTCACCATCGTGGAGGAACACCAGTACCAAACACTGAGGTAGAGAATGTGTGGACAAGTTTCAAAGGTGGCTAAAAGTGCTAGCCTGGAAGGAGAACCACTATGAAAGCTGAAGCCAATAAATGGGTCATTAGACTGGGAGCAAGATAGGAAGATAAAAAGCCAACAAAGGCTTTTTCCTCCACTCCCTCTCTACAGTTATCCATATAATAATTCCTTTTTTTGTATAGCGCTTTTCTGCTTTTGGACTCAAAGCGCTTGCGAGGCAGCCACTAGAGCGCCCTCAGTAGGCAGCAGCAGTGTTAGAGTGTCTTGCCCAAAGAACTCCTTACGGAATAGGTGCTGGCTTACTGAATAGCAAGAGCCAAGATTTGAACCCAGGTCTCCTACATCAGAGGCAGAGCCCTTAACCATTGCACTTTCCAGCCACCATATCTGACACCTGTTACTGTTAGAGATTGCCAGTTTAAAATTGTGCAAATCGTGATGCAAATCTAGCCCCCAAAACACAAAATTAGGTCAACATTCACGCAACACGCAAATCAACATTCAACATTGAGGATCTCAAGGCTTGTGTTTGCGAAATAAATAAAATAGGAAAGGAAGAAGGAAACAATTGGAAAAGGATAGTCGAAAAATGGAAGTTGAAAAATGACAGTTGGAAAATAATGGCAGTCGAAAAACAGTTGAAATTTGGCTGTTGGAAAATGGCAGTTGGAAAATGACAGTTGGAAAATGACAGTTGGAAAAGGGCAGTTAAAATTTGACAATTGGAAAATGGCAGTCAAAAAACAACAGTTGAAAAATGACAGTTGGAAAATGGCAGTTAAAATTTGACAGTTGGAAAATGGCAGTTGAAAAATGACAGTTGTAAATGGCAGTTAAAAAACAACAGTTGAAAAATGATGGTTGGAAAATGGCAGATGAAAAATGACAGTTGGAAATGGCAGTTAAAAATTTGACAGTTGGAAAATGACAGTTGAAAAATGGCTGTTGGAAAATGGCAGTTTAAAAATGACAGTTGAAAAATGGCAGTTGGAAAATGGCAGTTAAAAATGATAGTTAGAAAATGGCAGATGGAAAATGGCAGTTAAAAAATGACAGTTGGAAAATGGCAGTTGGAAAATGACAGTTGGAAAATGACAGTTGAAAAATGACAGTTCAACTTTTAACTGCCATTTTCCAACTGCCATTTTTTCAACTGCCATTTTCCAACTGTCAAATTTTAACTGCCATTTCCAACTGTCATTTTTCAACTGCCATTTTCCAACTGCCATTTTTTAACTGTCAAATTTTAACTGCCATTTTCCAACTGTAATTTTCCAACTGACATTTTCTAACTGACATTTTCCAACTGACCTTTTCAAAATGCCATTTTCCAACTGCCATTTTCCAACTGTCAAATTTTAACTGCCATTTTCAAAATGTCAAATTTATCTGCCATTTTCTAACTGTCAAATTTTAACTGCCATTTCCAACCGTCATTTTTCAACTGCTATTTTCCAACTGCCATTTTTAACTGTCAAATTTTAACCGCCATTTTCCAACTGTAATTTTCCAACTGCCATTTTCTAACTGTCATTTTCCAACTGCCCTTTTCCAACTGCCAAATTTCAACTGCCCTTTTCTAACTGTCTTATTTAAACTGTCATTTTCCAACTGTCAAATTTCAACGGTTTAAAGGACCACTACAGTGAAAAAAGTGAGCAGTTGAAGGAGAAATTAAGTTAGAAGCATATTGAGGCTGCCATATTTATTTCCTTTTAAGCAATACCAGTTACCTGGCTAGCATGCTGATCCTCTGCCTCTAATACTTTTAGACACAGCTCCTGAACAAGCACATGCAGATCAGGTGTTTCTGACATTATTGTCAGATCTGACAAGGTTAGCTGCATGCTTGTTTCTGGTGTGATTCAGACACTTCTGCAGAGACATCGATCAGCAGGGCTGCCAGTCAACTCATATAGTTTAAAAGGAAATTAATATAGCAGCCACCGTATTCTTCTTAAAAGGAGTTATTTTGCATCCTAAGAATCAAGCAAGCTGACACTTACCTGGGGCTTCTATCGGCCCCCTGCAGCGAAAATGTCCCACGCCGTCCTCTTCCGATGCTCCGTTCCTCCGCCGCCAGCCCTGGTGTAATCACACGAGTTATTACACTGCGGCTGTGCAGTAAGCTCCCGATGACGTGAGCGGGAGCGAGCATTATTCGTCTGTTTAGACGAATATTAAACCGAGACCGGCGGCCAGGCACGTGCACAGGGGGGTGCTCTGGGTGCCCAGGCACCCCCCTTTTTAAAATCTTCAAAAAAAGGCCCCTCTTGCGTCGCAAAATAAGCCCCACCCCCGGCCGTGCTAAGCTCCGCCCACCCGCGGGAAGCTCCGCCCCGCCAGGGACACTTTCAAGTGAAGAGGCCCAGACAGGAATCCTAGTGTGGCATACTGACCTCTCCCTCCACCTAGGACCCATACTGCCCTCTACCTCCCCCAGCACCCATAGTGACCTCTCTCTCCACCTAGTACACAGTGACCACTCCCTCCCCTAGCAATCACAGTGACCTCTCCCTCTACCTAGGACCCATACTGACCTCTCCCTACCCAGTAGCCACAGTGACCTCTCCCTCCACCTAGCACCCACAGTGACCTCTCCCTCCACCTAGGACCCACAGTGACCTCTCCCTCCACCTACGACTCACAGTGACCTCTCCCTCCACCTGGGACCCACAGTTACCTCTCCCTCCACCTAGCACCCACAGTGACCTCTCCCTCCACCTGGGACCCACAGTGACCCCTCCCTCCCCCAGCACCCACAGTGACCTCTCCCTCCACCTAGCACCCACAGTGACCTCTCCCTCCACCTAACATACGGTGACCAGACGTCCCGGATTGCCCGGGACACGTCCCGGATTCGGGGTCCGCTGTCCCAGGCAGCATGAGGTCCCGGGAAATGTCCCGCTTTCAGCAGCGGGACGTCCCGGCCTCGGGACTCTAGTCGCTCTCTCCGCATGAACTGGCAGCGGCGTCTATAGACGCCGTGCCAGTTCATTGCCCGCAGCCCCGCTCCAGCCTCCTTCTTCCGGTGTCTGTTCCGACACCGGCAGGCGAGCAGGGCTACGGCAAGATGGCTGCCGAAGCCCTGTACTGCAGACTATTTGTGTCTCCAGTACAGGGATTCGGGCGCCATCTTGCCGTAGCCCTGTCAGCGCTGGAGCTATGCAGGGAGAAGGTGGTCCCGGGAGCAGCGCGCAAGAGGCCGGAGACTTCTGCCAGGTAAGTAAATGCTTTTTTTTCCAGGTGAACTTTGAAATGTTTGCCTGCAGTGCGTTTCTTGTCTGGGGAAATGTTTGCCCGCAGTGCGTTTCTTGTCTGGGGAAATGTTTGCCCGCAGTGCGTTTCTTGTCTGGGGAAATGTTTGCCCGCAGTGCGTTTCTTTTCTGGGGAAATGTTTGCCCGCAGTGCGTTTCTTGTCTGGGGAAATGTTTGCCCGCAGTGCGTTTCTTGTCTGGGGAAATGTTTGCCCGCAGTGCGTTTCTTTTCTGGGGAAATGTTTGCCCGCAGTGCGTTTCTTTTCTGGGGAAATGTTTGCCCGCATTGCGTTTCTTTTCTGGGGAAATGTTTGCCCGCAGTGCATTTCTTTTCTGGGGAAATGTTTGCCCGAAGTGCGTTTCTTTTCTGGGGAAATGTTTGCCCGCAGTGCGTTTCTTTTCTGGGGAAATGTTTGCCCGCATTGCAGTAATTTTCCGGTGAAATGTTTGCCCGCATTGTGTTTATTTTGTACCGACATGTTGCCCGCATTGCGTTTATTTTGTACTGACATGTTTGCCCGCATTGCGTTTATTTTGTACTGACGTTTGCCCGCATTGCATTTTATTTTGTACTGACATGTTGCCCGCATTGCATTTATTTTGTACTGACATGTTTGCCCGCATTGCGTTTATTTTGTACTGACATGTTTGCCCATTGCGTTTATTTTGTACTGACATGTTTGCCCATTGCGTTTATTTTCTGGTGTCCGGGGTAACTGTTACTGCATTTATTATTTAATGGTCATAAATGGCTATGTTTGCTGCTTTGTGGTTACGGTATACTATTAGCATCAAACAGTTTCTGCACACCCATGATGCAAAGTCTCGTTTGTCCACATCATGGCGTAAACACTGCTTTCTTATGCCTTGCTGTTACATCATTACGTTAGCTCCGCCCATACATTGTCATGGCCACGCCCATTTTTCGCCGCGGCGCAGCCCCCCCCAGTCTTCATCACTGCGCGCTTCTCAGTCCTCCCCACTTTTCGCCCCCCCCCCTCCCCGCGCCCCCCCCTCCCTGTCCCAGGTTGGACCCACAAAAATCTGGTCACTCTACCTAACATCCACATGACCTCTCCATCCACCTAGCACCCACAGTGACCTCTCTCTTACCCAGCACCCACAGTGACCTCTCCCTCCATCTAGCACCCACAGTGACCTCTCCCTCCACCTAGCACCCACATTGACCTCTCCCTCCCCCAGCACCCACAGTGACCTCTCCCTCCACCTAGCACCCACAGTGACCTCTCCCTCCACCTAGCACCCACAGTGACCTCTCCCTCCACCTAGCACCCACAGTGACCTCTCCCTCCACCTGGGACCCATAGTGACCTCTCCCTCCCCCAGCACCCACAGTGACCTCTCCCTCCACCTAGTACCCAGTGACCTCTCCCTCCCCAGCACCCACAGTGACCTCTTCCTCCCCCAGCACACACAGTGACCTCTCCCTCCCCCAGCACCCACAGTGACCTCTCCCTCCCCCAGCACCCACAGTGACCTCTCCCTCCACCTAGCACCCACAGTGACCTCTCCCTCCCCCAGCACCCACAGTGACCTCTCCCTCCCCAGCTCTAGCAGTGATCCTGCCTACCCCAGCACCCACACTGACCTATCCCTCCCCCAGCACCCACACTGATTTTTCCCTCCCCCAGTGGCTACCCTCCTGTCCCCTGCAGCATCCACAGGGACCTCCCATCCCAAAAGCAGCACCTACAGTGACCTCTCCCATTGCCAGCGCCCACAGTGGCTTCTCCCAACACCCAGCATCCACTCCCTCCTCCAGTAACCACACTGACTTCTCCCAGCACCCACAGTGGCCTACCCTTCCCCCAGCACCCACACTGATCTCTACCTCCCTTAGCAGCAACTATGCCATTCATAGCAGCACCCATAGTGACCTCCCACCCCCTGCACCCACAATGACCTCTACCTCCCGAGACCCACAGTGATCTCCCCCAAAGGACCCACAGTGACCTCCCTTTCCTTCAGCACCCATACTGACCTCTACTTTCCACAGCACCCACAGTTACTTCTCCCCCCAGCACCCACAGTGACCTACCCTTCCCCCATCAACCATACTGACCTCAACCTCCCCTAGCAGCAACTATGCCATTCATAGCAGTACCCAAAGTGATCTCCCACCCCCTGCACCCACAGCAATCCCACCAATATTCAGCACCCACATTACACTCAACCAGTAACCCCCACTATAGCAAGCACCCAGTACTTGCACCAAGCAGGACCCAATACTCACATCCGGCCTCAATATGGCACTTAGTACTTGCATCAAACAGCCACATGACACCCAATACCTGCACCCCTTCACCCTATAGCTGGCACCCAGTACTCAAACCTACATGGCACAGTACTTGCACCCAGCTCTGACATGTCACTCACTACTCACACCTGCATACAGCCTCCACATGGCACCCACTCACATAACCAGTACTAGCACCCGAAGTACCTGCACTCAGAACCCACTTGACACACAACACCCACCCAGAGCTAGCACCCAGTGCAGGCATGGCACCAAGTATTTGCACCTATGTGATACCCAGTACCTGCACCCAACACCCACATGTTTCATCTGCAGTAGTTCCAGTTGCACTAAGCCTCCACTTGGTGCCCAGCACCCACAGCAAGCACTCACATATGACATCCAGTACTTGTGTACCCAGAACTCAAAAGGGACTGAGTACCAGCAATCAACACCTACATGATGGTTGATACACACCCATACAGCCAGACTCCACATGACACCCTGTGCCAGCACCCAGAACCCACATGGCACCCAGCATCTGCCTTTAGCACCCACATGACAACAAATACCCCACTAGCCAGCACCCATCACCCATATGTCGCCATGTACTAACTCCCAGTACCCACTTGGCACTCAGTATTTGCACCTAAGACCCACATACCCCTATACTCAACAACCACATGGCACAGTACTCACACGTCACCAAATTCCAAAGCCATTATACGCACCTAGTACCTGTCCATGGCCAGCACCCAAATAGCACCCAGTACCCATCCTTGGTCCGAACCCATATGAGACACAGTACTCTCCCATGGCACACATCCAGACCACACATGGCACTCCCTACTCACTCATGTCTAGAGTGACCAGACGTCCCGGATTGCCCGGGACGCGTCCCGGATTCGGGGTCCGCTGTCCCAGGCTTAATGAGGTCCCGGGAAACGTCCCGCTTTCAGCAGCAGGACGTCCCGGCCTCGGGACTCTGGCCACTCTCTCCTCAATGAACTGGCAGCGGCGTCTATAGATGCCGTGCCAGTTGATTGCCTGCAGCCCCGCTCCAGCCTTCTCTTCCGGTGTCTGTTTCCAACACCGGCAGGCGAGCAGGGGTACGGCAAGATGGCTGCCGAAGCCCTGTACTGGAGACCTATTTGTGTCTCTAGTACAGGGCTTCGGGCGCCATCTTGCCGTAGCCCTGCTCTGCCAGGCTGTCAGCGCGGGAGACTGCAGGAGAAGTAAGACGGTCCCAGGAGCAGCGCGCCAGAGGCCGGAGACTTCTGCCAGGTGAGAAAATGCTTTCTTTTCCAGGTGAAATGTTTGCCCGCATTAGGTTTCTTTTCTGGTGAAATGTTTGCCTGCATTGTTTCTTTTCTGGTGAAATGTGTGCCCGCATTGTTTCTTTTCTGGGGAAATGTTTGCCCGCATTGTTTCTTTTCTAGCGAAATGTTTGCCCGCAGTGTGTTTCTTTTCTGGTGAAATGTTTGCCCGCATTGTTTCTTTTCTAGCGAAATGTTTGCCCGCAGTGCGTTTCTTTTCTGGTGAAATGTTTGCCCGCAGTGCGTATCTTTTCTGGTGAAATGTTTGCCCGCATTGCATTTATTTTGTACCGACATGTTGCCCGCATTGCGTTTATTTTGTACTGACATGTTTGCCCGCATTGCATTTATTTTATACTGACATGTTGCCCGCATTGCGGTTATTTTGGGCTGACATGTTGCCTATTGCGTTTATTTTCTGGTGTCCGGGGTAACTGTTACTGCATTTATTATTTAATGGTCATAGATGGCTATGTTTGCTGCTTTGTGGTTACGGTATACTATTAGCATCACACAGTTTCTGCACACCCATGATGCAAAGTCTCGTTTGTCCACATCATGGCGTAAACACTGCTTTCTTATGCCTCGCTGTTACATCATTACGTTAGCTCCGCCCATACAATGTCATGGCCACGCCCATTTTTTCGGCGCGGCGCCTCCCCCAGTCTTCGCCGCTGCGCGCTCCACAGTCCTCCCCACTTTTCGCCGCGGCGCCCCCCCCCCCCCCCCCCCCCGTCCCAGGTTGGATCCACAAAATCTGGTCACTCTACTCATGTCCAACACTCACATGGCTCCCTGTACCAATTAAAACAAAAGAAAAAACAGGGCACCGAGAGCCTAATAGTGCAATATAGTTTTAACAGAGAAAATCTGTCTAGATAGTTCATGCAGAATTATACTCACAAAAAAGGGTCACCAGCAGGCAACCACTTGAAAGGCAGGAGGGGAGAATTGGTACCCGACCCCACTCGGGTATAAAAGTCGCTCTCTGTAGATAGGAAAAAAAGGGGGCGTACCCCTCCACCAAGGGTGGATAAGTAATATGTATCAAACGCAGATAGAACAGAGGCGCCAAAAAGAGTAAAAACACTATTACTTAAAAACAGTAAAAAGAGGGAAGGTAAGGTGGATTTATTAAACAGTGTAACTCCTAAAGATGCAACGCGTTTCGCGGGCCAGGTATAGCCTGAGGAAGCGGTGCTGTGGCCCGCGAAACGCGTTGCATCTTTAGGAGTTACACTGTTTAATAAATGCATTCTACTCTACCTCAGAGTCTTGTTGTCTACTGCTAGAGGGAGGTAAGTCCACCTTACCTTCCCTCTTTTTACTGTTTTTAAGTAATAGTGTTTTTACTCTTTTTGGTGCCTCTGTTCTATCTGCGTTTGATACCCTGTACCAATTAGCACTCACATGGCACCCACTATTGTTACGATCTGCTACTCATTCAGCACCCAATACTGCATAGCACCCATTGCAAATAAACACCCAATACAAACTGGACCTTGGTACCCAAAGCAGCTTGACACAGACTTTACTTTGGCATCTCGGCACCCACTGCAACTTACCACAAAGTGAACCTTTGCATCTTACCATTACTGCATCTGGGCACCCACTGCACCTTGGCACTTACTGCAGTTTTGCATCTACTAATGCTTAGCAATCACTGCATATTGGTAACCACTTCTTTGCTTGAAAAGAGGTTTGGGTGCTGATCAAGAGGGACAGAGGTCCCAGTAATGAAAGGTGAGTCTGTGCCTCCACAGTGGGCTCCACTGTGCCCACTCTAACCCACTAACAGTGGGCACCTATCACTGCTGATTTGAGGGTGGTAGCACCAAAAGAGTTGGAAGGAGACACAAAGTCTGCCTGATACTGCTATAAAGGTGTGTGTGTGTGTGTGTGTGTGTGTGTGTGTGTGTGTGTGTGTGTGTGTGTGTTTGGGGGGGGGGGGGGTTAAGACTGCCTTATGCTTTCTGGAGAGGGGGTATAACATACACAATTTAGCACGATTTACGATTTCAAATTTGAGCACCACACCCTTGAGGATCCTCTGCATGGCCCTGCCCCTTCCTGCAGCACCCACACTAACCTCTACTTTTCCCATCAGCCACCCCTTCCCCTCATAGTTGGCACCCAGATCTCACACTCACATGACACCAAGTATCTGCACCCAGGCCTAAAATTGCACCCAGTACTCACACCTGCACACAGCTTCCACATGGCACCCACTATCTGCACCAAGTATCCACTTAACCTGTACCCGCACCCAAAGTACCTGCATTCAGAACCCATGTGATGCCCAAAGCCCACCCATAGCCAGCACCCAGTACAGGCATGGCGCCAAGTATTCGCACCCATGTCACACCCGGTACCTGCACCCAGCACCCACATGACATTCAGTACATGCACCCAGATCTTACATGGCACTAAGTTCTTGCAATCAACACCCGCATGACACTCGATACCCAAACATAGCCAGAACCCACATGACACTCAGTACTTACACCCATAAGCCACATGGCACCCATCATCTGCATTCAGCAGCATGACAATCAATACCCCCCTAGCCAGAAACGAGGCGGGGGGGGGGGGCATGCAGGGGAAGGCATTGCCAGGCCCCTTTTTTAAATTTGAGCACCCCCCACTTAAGGACCCTCTGCACGGCCCTGAGGAAAACAGAGCATCGTAGGAGGACGGCACGGGACATTACAGCTGCAGGGGGCCGATAGAAGCCCCAGATAAGTGTCAGCTTCTTTGATTGATAGAATCCCACAGAACCTCTTTAAAGAAGACCTAAACTCAAGCACTGCAGTCAAGGAGAACAAATACTACTGTGCATGCGCGCACACCGACAAGGAGAACTTTGGGGCTCCCAGAGCTGGATCCCTTCTACTGGGGAGGAAGGGGGAAACCTTTTTAGGATACAAACAGGGTTGGACTGGGCCACAGTAGTACAGTTTTTTCCCTCGGTGGGCCCCGCCTCCAGGTCTCTGGTGGGCCCCCCTCCTTGTCTGACAGAGCTCCAATTGCTGCCTGCAGCACAAAAATTCTCTTCTCAGTGCTGTAATCCCTCATGCTGAGAGCAGTGGCATAGCTAAGGAGCTGTAGGCCTCGATGCAAATTTTACAATGGGGTCCCCCAAGCACTGAGGGAGGGCCCTTCTGGGAACCTCTGGTCCAAGGGCCCCGATGCGGTCGCAACCTCTGCAACCTCTGCGGTCACAACCTCTGCAAAGTAGGACATTACTTTATATTGAAGTATAAAGTTTATATTTTCACTCTATGCAAAGTTTTGCTGGGCAGCAGTGTCTCTGAATTACAATGCTGCTAAGATCATGTACATTTGGCCCTGTCCATAATACATCATGACCACACCCTTTTTTCACCGCAATCATGGGATGTGTGGGCCCCAGGTTGAAATTTCTTCGGTGGGCCCCCAGTGTCCCAGTCCGACCCTGGATACAAAGGCCTCCCCTTCCCTGAGGTAAATACCCCCCGGGGCACTTTTTTCTTACAGGTACACTTTAAGAAAAGAAGCGGGCATATGGGAGAGGAAAAGTAGGAGGCATTGGTGGGGAAACCGACTACAATTAGATTGCAAGCCTACATATTGTCAGTATTGCAATCTGTAGGTAGATTGCCAATATAGGTAGCCTTGCAAGTTCCTCTCTTTCCCTCCCCCGCATACATATGAACTGCCCGCCGGGAGACTTGGGCGCGGGATACAGCTGGTATACGGCTATTGCTGGAAGCAGAATTGCAGTGTTTTAAAAGCAACTTCAGCACTGTTTTCTGGTGGCGCCGAAGTTACTGACTGTGCGCCGCTATAGCCGTAATTCCTATTTTGGCCTATGATGGCGCTGGCTGCGCCCAAATCTCCTGCACTGTTATTACAGTGCTCACCACCCCCCCCCCCCCCCTGCATAATTATAGGTAGCCTAGTCCCACCATCAGAGAGCTGAGAGCTAGGCAGTGACTCACCACAAAGTTCAGCTCTCCCCTTGCTCACTCCTTGCTGTGCTGCATGTGGAATAGTTCACACCTCAGATCATTGCTAAGCCAGCCGCAGTGCAGAGACAGCCAGGCAAGCGGTGCACAGTGACGGCGCGTATACTTCAAATACAGGAAGTGAGCAGTGATGTCCCTTTCTGTATCCACGCCATTACTGTGCACTATTTGCCTGGCTGTCTCTTCCCCACTGATCTGAGGTCCGAAGTATGCTGCAGAGCAGCACAGCAAGGAGCGAGGGAGGAGGAGCCAAACTTTGTGGAGGCAGGACAGAACCAGGACAAGTGGCATGCGGGCAATAAAGTGGCAGGCAAACCTGGTATGTACCACCTGGCCAACAGCAAAGTACCACCGGTGGTACGCAATCCACAGGTTGAAAAGCCTTGATGTAGAGGGTCAAAGTTGAGCCTAATGATGTAGTATAGGGGTGAACCGAACTTCCGAAAAAGTTTGCGGTTCTCCGCGATCACGGACCATGGAAGTTCGCTGGTTTCCGTTCGCCGGCAAACCGTTCGGGTCATCTCTATTCAGCACAGAAATAAAAATGAATCTTGTCATCTTTGGTTTCACACTCCATGGCTGACACTCAGTAATCCTATACTGCTTGGCAATTCTAAAGTTACTGTAAAGTACACATTATTTCCATCACAAACTCAAAGAACAAATCAATCCTCATCAACGAACACTTGTTATTTACATATAGGCCATGCACTCTGAACCACTGGGGTAGAGTCTCCCACTCACAAAGCCATGGACCATGCATATAGCATTTCAAGGCTATTGGGCCATAATCAGTGCAAACTATTGAGGTCAGTGGCTCTATGGAGTAGGTCTGGGAGAGAAGCAGAGTAAGCTATGGACGTCAGCGGCTCTATGGAGTAGGTCTGGAAGAGAAGCAGTGGAAGCTATGGAAGACAGTGGCTCTATGGAGTAGGTCTGGGAGAGAAGCAGGGCAAGCTATGGAAGTCAGTGGCGCTATGGAGTAGGTCTGGGAGAGAAGCAGAGTAAGCTATAGACGTCAGCGGCTCTATGGAGTAGGTCTGGAAGAGAAGCAGTGGAAGCTATGGAAGACAGTGGCTCTATGGAGTAGGTCTGGGAGAGAAGCAGGGCAAGCTATGGAAGTCAGTGGCGCTATGGAGTAGGTCTGGAAGAGAAGCAGAGGAAGCTATGGAAGTCAGTGGCGCTATGGAGTAGGTCTGGGAGAGAAGCAGAGGAAGCTGGAAGTCGGTGGCTCTATGGATTAGGTCTGGGAGAGAAGCAGAGCAAGCTATGGAAGTCAGTGGCGCTATGGATTAGGTCTGGAAGAGAAGCAGAGGAAGCTATGGCAGTCAGTGGCTCTATGGAGTAGGTCTGGGAGAGAAGCAGAGGAAGCTGGAAGTCGGTGGCTCTATGGAGTAGGTCTGTAAGAGAAGCAGAGGAAGCTATGGAAGTCAATGTCTCTATGCAGTAGGTCTGGGAGAGACGCAGAGCAAGCTATGGAAGATAGTGGCTCTATAGGGTAGGTCTGTGAGAGGAGCAGAGGAAGCTGGAAGTCAGTGGCTCTATGGAGTAGGTCTGTAAGAGAAGCAGAGGAAGCTATGGAAGTCAATGTCTCTATGCAGTAGGTCTGGGAGAGACGCAGAGCAAGCTATGGAAGATAGTGGCTCTATAGGGTAGGTCTGTGAGAGGAGCAGCACAAGCTATGGAAGTCAGTGGCGCTATAGGGTAGGTCTGGGAGAAAAGCAGTGCAAGCTATGGAATAGTGTTGTCCGGATCATGAACGATTCGGATCTTTGATCCGAATCTATTTTGTGAGTCGAATCATCCGAATCATCAAAATGAGTGATTTGGATCGAAAAAGGGGCGGGGCAAGGAGCGACACGCCCCCTCTCAGCGGGCAGCGGGGTCCTGGAAACAGAGCAGGGATGGATCGCTGAGTTGGAGGGGAGGCAGCCTTGCAGCCACAGGTAGATGAGACAGAGGGGACATGGGTGCCACTGCCAGATATGTGTAGAGCACACATACTGGCTGCAATGTGCTGCTCATTACAGGCTGTCCGTTCCGTAGTTGTGCACAGTGAACACATTGGAAACTTTTGGCTCAGCTCAGCACAGCTCAGTAACTTTGCAGGCACTGTGAATTGATTGAAAGGCAATATGATCCTCCTGCACTCGGCTCTATACAGCTGCACTTCACTTTGGGGAATGCTTTCTTTCACTGCGACGTTTGCTTTCAAAGTACACAGATGAGCATATAGGTGAAATACATGTAAAGCATATGATTGCAGCATGTGGGTATTGTGTGCAAACATTTCTGCTCTCTGCTCGTCCTCCTCCCTTCTCTGTCCACTCCCTGCCCTCTGTCCATCTTCTCCCCTTCTCTGTGTGTCCACCTCCCTCCCCTTCTCCTGTCCACAGCAGGGAAAGACCTGTCCTGCTATTCATTTCACAAATGATCCGAGATTCGGATCAAAGATCCGGATCTCTTCAATGATCCGATTCGAATCATCCGGATCATTGAAAAGATCCGAACTTCCAATCTCTACTATGGAAGTCACTGGGACTATGGAGTAGGTGCGTGCGAGAAGCAGTGCGAGCTATGGAAGTCACTGGTGCTATGTTGTAAGTCTGGGAGAGATGCAGAGCAAGCTATGAAAGTCAATGGCTCTATGAAGTTGGTCTGGGAGAGAAGCAGTGCAAGATATGAAAGTCACTGGGACTATGTTGTAGGTCTGGGAGTGAACCAGTGCACACTATTGAAGTCACTGGTGCTATGGAGTAGGTCTGGGAGAGAAGCAGAGCAAGCAATGGAAGTCACTGGTGCTATGGAGTAGGTCTGGGAGAGAAGCAGAGCAAGCAATGGAAGTCACTGGTGCTATGGAGTACCGGTAGGTCTGGGAGAGAAGAAGTGCAAGCTATTGAAGTCACTGGTGCTATGAAGTAGGTCTAGGAGAGAAGCAAAGCAAGCAATGGAAGTCACTGGTGCTATGGAGTAGGTCTAGGAGAGAAGAAGTGCAAGCTATGGAAGTCACTGGTGCTATAAAGTAGGTCTAGGAGAGAAGCAAAGCAAGCAATGGAAGTCCCTGGTGCTATGGAATAGGTCTAGGAGAGAAGCAGAGCAAGCTATGGAAGTCAGTGGGACTATTAACTAGGTCTGGCAGAAAGCAGAGCAAGCAATGGAAGTCATTAGGACTATTAAGTAGGTCTGGGAGAGAAGCAGAGAATAAGTATAAGCAGGGAAGTTATGGGAGAGACTGACTTGACTTTTTCAAGGTGGCCATAAACTGTACATTCTGACTACTTTTTAAAACATAAAAGATGCCCTTCATTATAAATATTTTTTTCTAAGCTTTAAAATGTCTGCTTTATGCCAGATAAAACTAAAAGCTGTGCTAGACACATTAAAAATAGCCTGCAAAAAGAAATATTCGAATGTCATTAAGACATTTCCTCAGCTATTGGACTGTGATAAGGCTACAGCCGGAATGTGGACTGGCAGCCATCCAACAACCAAATGCTGAGAATCAGACATGAATGGAGAATATTAGGGCACACTTACCAAGAACATCAACTACGAAGGTGAAATTCTGTTCCAGGCCGTGTTTAGCATTAAAGAGCCAAATAGTGTAATTCCCAGAATCACTCTCCTTCGGCTTCATTATCAACAAGCTGTATGTTATGGAGTCATACTTGTAACAGGTATTGTTCTTTTCAATTGGTTTTCCATCCTTGAACCTGTATACAAAAAGAGTTGCTTTAAACGTAATAAGGGCTAATTTTTGGAAGCAGTACTTATTTCATAAGCTATTTACTTTAGCTGATGGAAGGAAAATACTAAAACAAACAGCTCTAACCAGCTGTCACTAATTTATAGAGCATGCTGTTTCATCTCTCAGATGCCTTTCTTTTTGTTTGCTTTTCAGACCACAGTTTACAATATTAAATCCTTCCACTTAACATAATTTGGTGCTGTGTGCAAGTCTCCTGCAACCTCTTGTCTTCATACTCCTGCCCATGGCTGGCCAGTTCTCAGAGCAGCATTTACACAAAGAGTCTAGAATGATTCTCTTAACGCCGAGTTGGTTGTGCTAATAGTGCTGGCATTTACCCAGGAAATACCATAGATTGTTCACAGGCCAAATCTGAATATATTTGTTCCCTCGGGTGCAGGTATTTCCAGCAGCATAAGTGCCATGCGTACTGAACTCCACATATAGAGAGGATTATAGGGCTCTGAAGCAAGGGGACCCAGGTGGTCCTTTATACTTTCACTATCCTTTATCCTGTGCTTTTACATTTCTGTGTTCCTGTGCTGTATGCTCTTTATAATACACGTGAATGTATGTCACCATGCTCATTGAAATCCATGGGGGAGGGGAAGCTGTCATTGCTCAAGGGTACCTAGGTTCCATCAAAATGTTGCTATAGGGCCCCATGGTTTCTAGGTTTGACCCACAGCCTGTAGGGGCCCCCAAGGTGTCTCCTTCACATCTAAACTGTTGCACCCCAGGGCCTCCGCAGAGTCTTTGACAGGGTAGCGCATCACCTATGCTGGCGGGCCCAGGAAGGAAATTTGGCTGCAACAAAGAGCCCCAAATGTCACTTTTTGGTCAGGAGGTGTCTGTGTGGGGGCCCCCGGGCTAATTTTGCCTTGCTGCCCCCTTTGTTACTAGGCTCAGCCCAGTTACTAGATTTCTAGGTGAACTAAATTTCCTCTTCAAGGGTTGAGGACTATCGATGTCATTCAACTTTGGCGTATGGGCTAGTTAGCTGTGTACATGTATATTTCAATTACTGCAGCCATTAATATTTTAGGTCTAATTGCAATCATGTAATTGTAATCTCCAGGCTGCCCACTCATTTTCGAAGTACTGGGCTGCAACACATGGCTACATTTTAATGCAACCTTCTTAAACAAGATCTGGTAATCTGCTTCTGTCAGATGATACAATTTGCCGAACGAACGTTTCTGAACAATTATTCGTATAAACAAACGGAAATGATCATTTGGGACCACTAATGGACAAAAATCTCCTAATCAATCCAATCAGATTGATGAGATAGATCCAAATATTGGATTGATTTCATTAATCTGATTGGATTGGTTGGGAGATTTTTGTCTGTAAGTGGTCGCAAACTATCATTTCCGATTGTTCATATGAATAATCATTTTTAAATGATGGTTCAGCAAACTGTATCATTAGCAGCCACCTTAAGAGCTGTTTAAATATTACAATTTAAACAGGCAAAACAGACAACTGTGTCCCTGCTGGCTGATAGTCTGATGTCTTTACAGGCCTAGCTATTAGGAAAATGAGTACTCGGGGGACTCGATACATCAATTACGTGTCCCAAATTTGGGAGGGCTCCCTAAAACGCACTTAAAATATAACTTTTATTAGATTCAATTAAAAATAAGGGCAGCATTGCACACATATAAAGTAGATACAGTGCTGTACATTCCTGTGTCCCATATATAGACAGAGAGGAGTATGTAGCAGTGGGCCAAGTTGTCAAACAATATCCTTGCCTCACACTATCCTGATTTCCTACCCCAAGGTCACATCCATATACAATAGAGGGGAGCTGTCGCCATATCATGCTCACACTCAAAAATGGTGTACATACACCTGACCCAGGATAGGTATTGTTCCCAGAAACAATCACTGCAGAGGGAGTCCACAATGGCCTCGTACCTGGAGAGTACTAGCAGGCTACACCACCCCAAAAACAGACAGACCCTCAGCCTGTACCGTCTAAGCGCCCAAAACCTGGAGATAGAGACAGCCCCTGGTGGAGATATTGTGCAGGCAGTGTGACCAGGGAGCCCTGGAGGATGAGGCCCACTTCCTGCTACACTGCAGCAAATATGCACCTGTGAGGACTGTCCACTCCCAGCGACACTCTCTCCCCATATACCAGATTTCACCACCCCCCTCCAATGTTAATGCTAATGTTTTGCTTTGACAACACTAAATGTATTTCGATTGGATTGGACTGTCCTTCAGGAGGTCACTTACCAGATGATTTCAGGCATTGGAAAAGCTCTGACTTTAACATTCAACATTACGTCTTTATGGCCTTCTTTTACTTCGATAAATTGCTTCTTTGTGTGTTTTATTTTCAGATAAGCCTTGTCTAAAGAAAAAACAGACATATATGAATAAAAGACACCACATTTCTGTAGAATGTACATGGGCAAAACAGACATATATGTCTGGCTGGGAGTCTGATGTCTTTACTGGCCTTTCTGGTTATGCATTGGGTGAGTAACTATTGGAGACTTTGAGGTTTCTCAGCTGATTTGTTTCCACCTGCCACAGGAAGCCCCCCCCCCCCCCCCCCCCCCCCGTGTAGGAGACTGCATGCAGCCCGGCCCAACCAAGAGTGTAAGACCATCACGAGCTGCTGGGCAGGTTGTCGGCCAAAATAACTATGAATGAGCAAATGTCTACATGTAATGTAAGGGCCAGTGATATGCTCTGGAAGGCTAATGTGAGGGTGAGAATGAAGAGGAGCGCATGAAATATGTGAGCTACATGGTGAACAGATTTCCTTTGCAGTGCTGGAATGCTTGGCTCAGCTTCATGTCAATAAGGACACAACAAGCATGTTATGTACGTGGGCTCCTTCAGAGTGCTGCAATTCCCTCCCACACCTCAGCCACATTGCTATCAAAGGTCATCTACCATCCATCTGGCTAACTGGAATTCATCACATGCGAACAAATGCCAGGAACTCAACTTTCACATCTTTCGGGAAAGCCCTCCCAATGTATTTACCATACATAAAGCCACACTGAGGTGGTAATGACCCAGCAGCACTAGACATGTGGGGAGGGGAGTCTTTAGTTTCCATGTCTCATCAAATAAAATAATAAATACTTGTCACTATTTATACTGACTCCCTAAAGATATACACTCACCTAAAGGATTATTAGGAATACCTGTTCAATTTCTCATTAATGCAATTATCTAATCAACCAATCACATGGCAGAAGCTTAAATGCATTTAGGGGTGTGGTCCTGGTCAAGACAATCTCCTGAACTCCAAACTGAATGTCAGAATGGGAAAAAAGGTGATTTAAGCAATTTTGAGCGTGGTATGGTTGTTGGTGCCACACGGGCCAGTCTGAGCATTTCACAATCTGATCAGTTACTGGAAATTTCATGCACAACAATTTCTAGGGTTTACAAAGAATGGTGTGAAAAGGGAAAAACATCCAGTATGTGGCAGTCCTGTGGGCGAAAATGCCTTGTTCATGCTAGAGGTCAGAGGAGAATGGGCCGACTGATTCAAGCTGATAGAAGAGCAACGTTGACTTACATAACCATACAGTGCCGGTTTTAGATATATACATATACTGCGGCAATAGTTTACTTGGACAATGTACCAGGCTATATCTGAGAGACAATAACATTCTATACATTTATGGATATACTTTTTTCCCTAGATACAATCAGCTTAGACCTGCAACTACATTATTATGTATGCTGTTGAATGGGAGGCCTTGTTGGCCATGTTTCGTTTTTAATTGTTTTTACTCTTTTTGTTCCCTCAGTAAAGATTGTATTTGACCGTTAGTGGGTTCAGGGAATTTATCTTGATGATTATACTTTAATATAAGTGATGGTGGGAAGCTCTTTTCTTTTTTTCTTAACACTTGATAACCTAGGGTCCAAAGACTCACTTTTCCCATCAGGAGCCTTCTGTGTAGGGCAACCTTTCTCTACCCTTTTACCCTGGAGGAACCCTGCAAATATTTTTGGGATCCCAAGGAACCCCTTCAAATAATTTTTGAGGAAGCCCTGCATTTATGCGAGGAACCCCTGCATTTAGGAGGTGTGGTCTTTAATCAAAGGTGTTGCTGTTTATTTCACTACCCCTACTACACTGTCCCTCATTATACTGTCTCCTTATTCTAGTGATTTTTATTAATGTGCTTATTATTATTCTGACCCCCAATTTAGTTCTTCTTTTTACAATACCACCCCCCCCCCCCCATTATTTTGTGCTCTATTATACTTCCCTCACGGTGAGAAAAAACACCAAGGAACCCCTACAGAGTACTCAAGGAACCCTGGTTGAGAAAGCCTAATATAGGGGGTTCCATAAATATGCTCGCCCTGTTTTTTCTTTGAATATGAAATAACCACTCGTTACAACCTAAGTATGCAGCAAAGCATTTGTGAAGTCACAGCACGCAAAACCTTGAGGCGGATGGGCTACAACAGCAGAAGACCCCACTGGGTACCACTCATCTCCACTGCAAATAGGAAAAAGAGGCTACAATTTGCACGAGATCAACAAAATTGGACAGTTGAAGACTGAAAAAATTTTGCTTGGTCTGATGAGTCTCAATAGAGTCAGAATTTGGTGTAAACAGAATGAAAACATGGATCCATCATGCCTTGTTGTTGTTGGTGGTGTAATGGTGGTGGTGGTGTAATGGTGTGTGGGATGTTTTCTTGGCACACTTTAGGCTCCCTAGTGCCAACTGGGCACTGTTTAAATGCCATGGGCTACCTGAGCATTGTTTCTGGCCATGTCCACCCCTTCATGACCACCATGTGCCCATCCTCTGATCGCTACTTCCAGCAGGATAATGCACCATGTCACAAAGCTCGAATCATGTCAAATTGGTTTCTTGAACATGATAATGAGTTCACTGTACTAAAATGGCCCCCACAGTCACCAGATCTCAATCCAATAGAGCATGTGATGGAACGGGAGCTTCGTGCCCTGGATGTGCATCCCACAAATCTCCTTCAACTGCAAGATGCTATCTTATCAATATGGGCCAACATTTCTAAAGAATGCTTTCAGCACCTTGTTGAATCAATGCCACGTAGAATTAAGGCAGTTCTGAAGGTGAAAGGGGGTCAAACACCGTATCAGTATGGTGTTCCTAATAATCCTTTAAGTGAGTGTATGTTAGCCCAAATTTGTTAGGGAGATGGCAGTGATATCTATACATAACTTACAACATTCAAAGCCAGTGGAGCTCGGAAGGGGTTGTTCTGGGTGTCTAGAACACCCCCCTGCACCGAGACCAGAAGTGGGGCTGCCGCATGGCCCGGCCAGCTGGGGAGAGAAGACAGAATAAAATGATGGAGGCGCCAGCCGCGCCAATAAGGGATGCGGGAGCCGGCTTTATTCCTCGCTCCCTCCCTCCCTCAGAATGCCCCCACCTGCGGTGAATGTGTGCCCGGCTCCCCCATGAGTGTGTGCGCAGCGGAGCGGTAGGTCCTCTTACCGCAGATCAGGCGCACCAGCAAGTCTCTCTGCTTCCTGTGACGTCATGGTAAACAGGAGTCTCATGGGGGAGCCGGGCACACATTCGCCGCAGGTGGGGGCATTCAGAGGGAGGGAGGGAGCGAGGAATAAAGCCGGCTCCCGCATCCCTTATTGGCGCGGCTGGCGCCTCCATCATTTTATTCTGTCTTTTCTCCCCCGGGCAATCTTCTCCCCACACAGGGGCACCTTCCTTCACCTATCTAACTTATACTGGGGGACATATACCTATCTAATCTATCCTGGGGGGCATATACCTATCTAACCTATACTGGGGGGCATATACCTATCTAACCTATACTGGGGGGCATATACCTATCTAATCTATCCTGGGGGGCATATACCTATCTAACCTATACTGGGGGGCATATACCTATCTAACCTATACTGGGGGCATATACCTATCTAACCTATACTGGGGGGCATATACCTATCTAACCTATACTGGGGGGCATATACCTATCTAATCTATCCTGGGGGCATATACCTATCTAACCTATACTGGGGGGCATATACCTATCTAACCTATACTGGGGGGCATATACCTATCTAACCTATACTGGGGGGCATATACCTATCTAACCTATACTGGGGGACATATACCTATCTAATCTATACTGGGGGGCATATACCTATCTAACCTATACTGGGGGCAACTATATGGGCTACCTATACTGGGGGGGGGACCTATAGCTGGCTACCTATACTGCTACCTATACTGCGGGCACCTATACCTGTCTCCACATTGGGAGCGCATTTTACGCCCTCACCCTGGGTGCAATTTAGCCTAGAAACTGCTAGTATTTGGCTCCACCCACACCATATTTTGGCCACGCCCACACGCCACTTTCCGGAACCCCCCCCCCCCCCCTTGGAAATCCTGGATTTGCCCCTGAAAGCAGTAATTTTATGAAAATATTAATGCTTATTGTAAATGTTACAGTAATATTTATCTTAGACTGAAGCTACTGACAACATAGCTATTACATATTGTGGAAGAATACTAAAAAGATAAATTCATATGTAGATATTGCTTCATCTTCAGGGCCATCTGCCCCTCCTCTTACTTGTATTAAAAGTATGGAAAGGGTGAGAGGGTTCTTGAGTTGCATTTTAATAGTGCCGTCAGGAAGCAATAGTGGATGGTAAATTGTGGCAGTCATGTACCAATAATGGGAGGGTTACTAGTGTCTGTAAGAAATAGTGGAGAGTGTTGATAGTGTAGGACATAGACAGAGAAAATGAATAGTGACGGCTATGGATAATTAATAGGGCTAGCCATGGATAGTAGAGGGGTTATAGTGTTGGCCATACATAGTGGAAGGTTAATGCAAGTCATAGATAGTGGGTTTATAATGGAAACCACAGATCAGAAAATCAGAATCATTTATTTCACCAAGCATGACTGGGTGGTGCCTGGAATTGGGCTTGGCAAGCACAAGGGCTAAGTACAGCAATACAAAAAAGAAAACAGAAAACGAAAAACAGCAATTTCAACAGACAACTTAAACAGAAAAGGATTGCATTCATTGTACAAAGGGCATCAGTGCATCAAGTTCTAACAAGTCCAGCTTGTAAAGGGAGAATGAATGATCAACGGGGGAGGGTGAGTTCATAATGTTCAAAGAGTTGACAGCTAAGGTTAGAAGCTGTTCCTGTGCCTTGTGGTTCTGGTGGCAAGGGACTGAAATCTCTGTCCTGAAGGGAGCCGACTGAAGAAGTGGAATCCTGGGTGTGAGGGATCATTGGCGATCCTCAGTGCTCTGGAGTGCAGTCTAGAGTTGTAGAGGAGGTCCAGAGGGTGGAGGGGTCTCCCAATGATCCTCTTTGCTGATCTGATGACCCTCTGCAGTTTACGTCTGTCACTGGCAGAGATGCCAGCGTACCAGACCAGGATGGAAGAACAGAGAACAGATTCAGTTGTGGCAGAGTATAAACTTGTCACGAGTTTATGGGTCTTACCGAACTTTTTCAGTTGTCGGAGAAAGAATAGCCTATGCTGGGCTTTTCTCTAGGTAGAGGTGGGGATGGTTTTGAACAGTAAAGGCAAGCCACATATAGTGGATGGTCAATGATGCCAGCCATGGGCGGTGGAGGTTTAAGAATGCTAACTATAGACAACAGAGGATTGATACTGCCAGTTATTGATAATTGGTGGGTACAGAGAAGTTATGGCTCATATTGGTAATCACAGATAGTGAAGGGTTCATAGAGCTAGCACACATAGTAGATGATTAATAGTGCCAGATACAGATAGTGGATGGGTATTAGTGCCAGCCATGGATAATGGAAGAGGTATACTGCCAGCCACAGACAGATGAAGGTTAAAAGTGCCAGCTTTGCTAGTACAGGGCTAACACAACTTGCCATCTGTAATAGAAGATTAATAGTGCCAGTCGCACACAGTGGAGGAATAGTGTTAGATATTGATAATGGAGGATCAATACTATAATTTACAGATAGTGAATGGTTAGTAATATCAGCCACGGATAGTGGAGGATTCATAGTACCAGCCACAGAAAGTCAAGAAGTAACAGTGCCAGCCATGGATAGCAGAGTGTTAATCCTGCCAGACAGCGACAGTGCAGAGCTCATAGCAGCAGATGAGGAGGAAAGACTTATTTTGTTACAGTAAAGGTGTTACTGAACAGCTTCTGTAACAAACGCCTGGAAAACCGCTCTGATATAGCGTTTTTTCAGATCAGTTTTCCACTTTCCTATACTTAACATTGAGGCAGAAACGCCTCAGAAATCTAAAAAATGATGTAGGACAGGAGTTTGCGTTTGGGGGAAAAATGAACCACTCTGGTGTGCACCATCCCATTCACTTTCATTAGCCAAGCGGTTTCCCCCCTGCAAGCGTTTTAAAAAACGCTCCACAACTGCTCCGGTGGGCATCAGCCCTAATAGTCTGAAACAAGGGATTGTGAAATGGGGAATGAAGAGTAGTCGCAGCAATAATTCAACGCAGGGCAGAAAGCAGTGGTTCCACAGGTTACGCTCAAATTTAAATCAAGCTCTGATAAACTCTCTTCACAATACTGTGATGTCCCTTCCTGCAGGAAGTTCTCCTTCAAGAGCCTAGGCACCTTACAGTGCTGTTTCCTGCTGTGCACTCTCAATGTAAGTGGCAAGCACTCACAATATTTTTGTAACAGACTTTGGCAAGCTGCATGCAGGCGTTTAATTTATCAGTGAAAAACTACATCTCAGGCTTCTTATACACTGCAAATTGCAAATCTGATTTCCGATTACGATTTTCCCTGGATGCTATCAACACAAGAAGAAAATGTAGAAAAAAAACAGCATGCTGGACCGATTCAAAATCCCAAATAGGAATTTAATGTAGTGAGCAAGAAGCCTCAGCCACTTACAATGCCATCTATAGTACTGTGCAACCACTATGTATAGTTCTCCTAAGTGATGAACCTGAACTATGTGTATGTTTATGCGCCTGTTTCCACTAGGGCCAAATCTGCAGCATTTCTCCGCTGGCGAGTTGCACAGGGAAACTCTGCCTATTCAGCAATGGCTTGGCTTCCATATCGCATGCCCTCGCGATTCTGGATGGCAAGCGGCAGTTTCCAGCAGCATGCACCCTAATCCCTATAGCCATGCATTGTATGGCTAAGCGTACTCGCATCACTACTAGTGGTGGCCTGCTTCCTGCAAGACGTACGCCAGCTAAGTGGTAATCATTTCTAGAGGTTACCTGAAGTGAGAGGGATATGCAGGCTGCCATATTTATTTCCGTTTAAACAACACCAGATGCCTGTCATCCTTCTGATCTGTCATGCATCAGTAATTGTCAGAGTCTGGATCACCCACCTGAAACAAGCATATGGCAAATCCAGTCAAACTTCAGTCACAAATCTGATCTGCATGCTTGTTCAGGGTCTATGGCTAAAAGTATTATGCTGGGAATACACGGGTAGATTCTGACGCTCGATTCTACACCCGATTGTTTTGCCCGCTCGATTCTCTTATCTTCCGCTCATTTTTCGTATCTTTTTTCAATTCACTTCAATGATGAATCGAGCGGCAAAACGATCGAACGGTGATGGGACATGTTGGAAATGATCTATTGAGCCATCTTAATTGCTCAGAACCGAGCTGTGTATTCCCAGCAATAGAGGCAGAGGATCAGCTTGGCATCTAGGCAATTTGCATTGTTTAAAAGGAAATAAATACTGTATGGCAGCCTTTATATTCCTCTCACTTCTGTTGTCCTTTAATTAGCACATTAGAGAGATATCTAAACACAAACTATAAAATAGATCTATATCTAAAGTCAAAGGTTGAAAAAAAACAAGATACAAGAGACAACAGATTACTGTGCTCATGAAAATGTGAAAAGCTTTGATTGGGGGACATACTATAAATGGCAGAACTACATCTACCTTGTACAGGCCACACCCCTGCATTCTGTCACAACAGGGTTGTTTGGTTGGTCCTATAAAAATAAGTACTGCATAACATAGCATTCCTGTGTGCTTTAGGTATGTGCTTATCCTATAGCCTGACTTCCTGTAAACATGCCACTTATTTAGGAACCAGGTGAGTGCAGTGCACAAACTATAATTTGCAGTGCAAGAATTTGAATGTATGGGAGTACTGTAGTTAGGTGAGAAAGAACATCTCGGCTTCTTAAAACCACAAAACAGGAGTGTTTACAGAGAAAGCGCTGCATGGATGTTATAAGTACCAGTTGCCCTGTAATCCTTAAAAAATAAACGTACAGTAAAAGTACAGAGCTAAAAGGCCATTCTTATGTTTTTAAAGTGATTTTTATCTTTGTATTTGGAATTCCACATGTGTTTATTATTGAGACGGTATAAAATGGTGACACCATTTCTTCTAATATTAGTCAAAGGAATGTTGCTAGTTTGATTATTTAGCTTGAGAACGTGTGAAAGATCTTACATGAATTCAGATCCACATTATCACACGTATTACTAAGTGGATTCAGCTGCTGCTACTTGAATATTGACCATTGTTCCACCCAGGTCTTTTCTATCAGCAGTGCTGGGGAGAATTCAATGCTTCACTCAGAAAGACCCTACAAGTTGCTTTGTATGTTTTTGCTAGAAATGATAAAACTGGTCCAAAACCAAGAGCCTGAAAGTGTTTTATTGTTCTTTTCAGCTATTTTTATTTTATCTTTTTGCAGTCTGTCTTCTTACAGTGCCTTTGATGATGACCTGTAGCACAGTCTGCTCATGAAGCAGCAATGACTGTGATCTCATGCAGTAATGACAGTATATTCTTACTGTTATGATATATAGAAGCTCCTGTATACATAGATACATAAGTTCAGAGATAAAAGATGGTGATTTCATGTTGTTAAGGCACTGGGGAAAAAGACTGTATCCATGGCATACAACATATACTTTATGCTGCTCATATTAGGACATCCTTATTTCTGCCCTAAAAATAAGCATATGTACCATATAATGTATGTATGCCAAGTACACACATAGGATATACTTGTGCCTCCTCCCATTCACCAAAAGGACATAGTAGGGCTCGAACAAAAAGGGGAAAAATAGAAATGATGTCACAGTGTCTGCTAAGAGCTGCAATACAATACAGAAGCCAGAGGCATTGCATTGCTACAATCTTAGACGATCCAGGGAACTCTTGCCCATCCCGAGCAGAGAAGACAATCAGTGCATCACAGTGTGTGGTTGGCCCAGCTCGATTTTGAGGTCTGTAATGGGAAATGCAGAATACAAACCAACAGTAAAAAGACATTACTTTACTACCCAACAGTGTTTAACATGCAACAGAGACTCAGGGCAATTGGCTGGAGACGTGGTGCCCCTGGTTCCAGCCCCTTACACCACCACTGGAATAATCCTAATTGTTGTTAACTGTTGTAAAAATCATAAGTATTTGTTGATCAATATCTAATCTCTATTTTATTTGTACCCCTGTCTATGAACTTGAAAAAATGTTTGTTTGTTTTTTTTCAATCTCTTCTAATATATTTGCATTAAAGGACATCTGAAGAGGGATACAGCGGCTGCCATATTTATTTCTTTTTATGGATCAGTAGTGTCTGAATCACACACCTGAAACAAGCATGAGGCTAATCCAGTGAGACTTCCGTCAGAAACCACTGGGCTGCATGCTTGGTCAGGGTCTATGGCTAATAGTTTCTAGAAGAAGATGATGCGCAGAGTTATTAAAAAGGAAATACATGGCAGTCTCCATATCCCTGTCACTGGTGGCAAACAATGTAAAAGAGAGAGATAATCTGAATTTGATCTCACTTAAAGTGACATTGAAGTGAAAAAAAATGATGATATAATGAATTGGTTGTGTAGTGCAGATAATTACTAGAACATTAGTAGCAAAACAAATATTCTAATTTTTTTGTAACATTGCATCATTCTCTAATATTTGCAGTTTACACACTACTCAGCATTCTAAATGATTTTACAGAGCAGGTTGGTGAATTTTTTAACTGTTCTCTGTAGAATAAAAAACAATACAGTCACTTGAGATAACCAGCTTCAGAAGACAGAGCTCTCTGCGACTTTGAAAGTTGTGGAGCTCAATGACTCTTTTGCATAGATAACAACTAGAGTTTCTTAACTCTCCCTGTACTGGAAACAATATTAGACTTGTGTCTCTGCTGCTAATGTTTTATTTCTTAGCTGTACTACACATACAAATCATTATATCATAAAAAAAAAATTCGCTTCAGTGTCTCTTTAATGACTGCTCTCTTGTTGGTCCCTGAAATGAAGAAAATGACTAGTCTGTAAGAGAACAAAAGTAGTAGTATATAACAATGTAAGAGCAGTATCTTTACACTGAATGGAAAAATGATATCTTCTTATGATGAATTCAATTACTCATAAAAATGGTTTTCCACAAAGACTTTAGGGATCTTTGAATTAAACTGGTGACAGTTGCCACTCCTGAGTGAAAGTTTGAATATTGTCCTTTTAGGATCTGTGATATTTACGCACCTTGAAACCGTACTTACCATGTATAGTTACTGAAATGTTTCTAGACACCTCAGAATAGTAGGTATCCCTGCATGTATATAATCCAGCATGTGCCCTTGTTACATTCTCTATTACAAGATGTCTTTCTCCAAAATAGCCCGAATCAGTTTCATATATTGTTTTTTTGGACTTTAAGACCTGATGGAAAATAATGAGACTTGTTTTACAAGGTATTTTACAGACACACATGCTATTGCATTGTATTTTACAGACACACATGCTATTGCAATGTAAATAGCAAATACATATTCCAGGCATAAAAAAATGTGTTCAGTTCAATGATGCAAAACTAGTTTCCCAAGAAGGTCTGCTACAGACTAATGGCACCCATACATGAAGGGGTAATTACCCACACCTAGGACACTTGGATAAGCCATGTGTCTCTATGGCAAAATTATCATTCCATAATGTACAGCGTTAATGTCCTAGCTGAAACAAGAAGAACTGTATCTTATCAAACTTATCCAATTACTGTTTATCTCTCCTAAAATCATTGAAATGATTCCCTTAAAGTGAACCTAAACCGTAGTGAATAAAAAGAGTTTCACTTACCTGGGGCTTCTACCAGCCCCCTGCAGCCATCCATTGCCCCCGCCAGTCCTCAACGTTCCTCCATTCCCCCGCTGCTGCTTAGTTTCCATTCTGCCGACTGATCAGTCAGTGATCCACTGCGCCTGCGTGGCCCGGGCTGCGCGCATCCTCGTTCACGCCGGTGAGGGCATCCTGCACAGGCCCAGTACGAGGTTTTCTCTTACTGCGCCTGCGCAGGACGCTCTTGCTGACGTGAACGAGGACCGCAGAGTGACCAGTTGGCAGAATCAAAACTAGGCGGCGGCGGGTGAACGGAGGATCGTTGGGTACCGGCTTGGGCAATGGACGGCTGCAGGGGGCTGGTAGAAGCCCCAGGTAAGTGAAATTCTTTTTATTTAGTACGGTTTAGGTTCACTTTAAACTTCTGAATTTGAAATTAAGTTCTACATAACAAACAGCACAGCAATGCCCTTTGTAAGAGAATAAAGACTAATGTATGTCACAATGCAAGCATCTCGGTCAATGGGGTTATTTTTTTTGCTTTTATGTTACCTTTCCATTATGCACCCATTCCAAAAGTACCCTGGAATTAAACGGGGCCTCCCCTTCGCAAAGTAGTTTCAAGGTTTCTCCCGCCAACAAGGTAGAGCTTTTTGCTGTCACATTAAGTATTCGCGTTGCCTGAAATTCTGCAATAGAATAAAATATAGTTAATTCCATAAGAAATACTTTTTTTCCATTTCTGATACACAGACAGATAACTATGTTACCAAGAATGTAGAAAAGCATCCATTTTCATACATTTTCTGGTGGTGCTAGGTATTCCAGGTCAACACAAGTAATGAAAGGCACATTATTTCTTAAAAAGTAAATCTGTTTTAGAGATGTGCCTAATACACGGAATGTACAAACAGATTATAAAGACTCTACTAATATTTTTTGGTCTGAAGGTTTACTTATTCATGTATAAATTCATGTATAAAATCTCTGATTGGTATACATGGGCATGGCAAAAGTGCGCCCCTTGCATTTGTGTTCCTCATTTAATGCGACACTAACTGTTGGTTCCCCTCAGAGGCGTAGCAATAGGGGATGCAGAGGTTGTGACCACACTGGGGCCTTTGGGCCACAGGGGCCCCGAGAGTCCAACCCGCAACCGCAGTAATAGCTCTCTATTGATCCTGTGCTGGCAATGATCACTTCTATAGATGCTTTCAATAGTAGTAATCATTAACAAACTGTTCCCCATCCCTTTCTTGCACCTCTGACACTGTGGTTGTCCTTGCCAGGTTTTGGTACACCACATCAATAGTTCTGTGTAGAGTGCAATGTAAAACTTGCACTGGGGCTCATAGCTCCTTAGCTATGGTTGCCCTGATTTATTTGCTTCTAGCTGCCAGCTCTACCTTTCTTATTTACAAACAAGAAATATGACTGGCTGCTGCGAGCACAAAGCAAAAACACTTTCCACAAGTAAGGCCTTGAGTTACAATTTTTTCTCTCTCAAGAAGAGGTTATTTGAAGACTGCTTCTCTCTAAGCCTTTCACCAGTATTACATAGCTAGAAATGGTTACATCTGGCCAATAGGATCAGTACATTTTGTACACATATAAAAAGGGCATTTTTAGAACAAAGAAAGATTTCATTGTAGTCAGACTTGGAAAATAAGATGGCAACAATGTTTTTCACAGGTTTGCTTAAAGTTGGGAGTGTTTTTTTTTTTTTTTTTTAAATATACATACCTGGGGCTTCCTCCAGCCCCCTCCAGGCTGATTGCTCCCTCACCAATCCTCTGCCACCTGGATTGTCTGCAATTCGCCCCAGAAAGTCCTCTGGTTTGGGGTGTCCTGCGCAGGGTTGTCCTTCTGTGCTGTGCAAGAGTTCAGGTCCACTTTAAGTTCAAAGTATTTGGGCGCTTGTTCACTTTAAGGCTGATTTTATACTTAAGTGGTGCAATGATCGCACGGCACGGGAACCTGCCACGGGATCACTGCACCGCGCCAATCTGTACTTCACACGCTCCTGCGGCAGCGTGCGCTGACAGGGTCATATGCATAGGCCTGCCCCTCGCGCAGTGAGACACACACTCTCCTGGACAGAAAGTAAGTCACTGGGATTCCAGTCCGTTCATGGTGCCACATTGTTTACACTTACTACTTCATCATAGACTTGCATTACTGCATAATCCATGCGGTAGGCACGGATCATGCGGTAACACACATAACTTTGCAGCGGGTAATTAGCTATTTAACTTTTACTGTTGCATAGATAGCATTAAGTATGTCTCTATAGTCTCCATTCACTTTCAATGACTTAGCGGCCACTGGAGTAAAAAGCTTACCACAATGCCATAGTGTAAAAGGGCTCTAAATCTACAATGTCATGCTGTTAAATTAAAAAATACATTTGTTTGCCTAAAATGCTCACTTTTTGTGTTTGACTCACATGATTTCATTATTATTTCTTAGAATTTATCACATTCCATATGAAGGCTTAGAAAATAACAGAGCAAAGTCAATTTCTGACATCATTAATTTTCTAAGGCTCCCACTGAGCACTGAATATTTTTATCATGGACAATTATCTCCTGCTTCACATAAATGAGACTGAGAAAAAAAGAAAACACTGAAAGAAAAATAAGAGCCATTACAGGCATATTTTCCTTAGCATGCCACTAGTTTTTCTGTGACGCTTATCTCCTTAATGAAATGTTACAAAGTTTCAGATTCTTTATATTTGCTAACAAATAAAAGAATAGATGGAATTTCCTGTCATTTCAACAGGAACTGCACTAAACTTGTAGCAAGAATTCAGTCTGTCTGGGCAGATCTGAAATTCAAAAGCCCTTTGAAGAAACATTATTTTTTCTTTGAAACCCTAGATTTGTATTTCTGTACTTATGCTGTTCCCATCAAAACTGGAATGTATTTTCTGCTACATGTTCATGTTTGTACTGCTGTTTCCTGGCCACCAGCTTTTAAGCCCCATCTACACCATGGGACATTGCAGCGATCCGGCGACTCGATTAGCCGCCGGATCGCCT
Source organism: Hyperolius riggenbachi (assembly GCF_040937935.1). Taxonomy (NCBI): domain Eukaryota; kingdom Metazoa; phylum Chordata; class Amphibia; order Anura; family Hyperoliidae; genus Hyperolius; species Hyperolius riggenbachi. The sequence goes on along the minus strand of NC_090653.1, from coordinate 152,479,432 downwards.
CTTCCGCGTGCCCGCCGCGTTCCCGCTCGCCGCGCGTGCGCCGCAATCGATTCCCCGCTCGTGCCCGCTCGTCCCCGCCGGCGCCGCTTATCTCCCGCACGATTCCCTGCCATTGTCCCCTTGCGGGGATCGAGCAGGGAGTCGGCGGTGCGGAGATCCGTCCTGTCGGATCTTATCAATCGAGCCGCATTAGCGGCTCGATTGATAAGGAGCATCGCGGCCGCATCTACTCGTGTAGATGCGGCTTTAGATCACTGATCTCTGACAGTACAAGGCAGGCTGATTAACATACATTATTAAAAGTATGAAGGCTATGCTATACCACCACATAGGGATTCTGCTATTTATTTCATTTTTATGAGCAAGTTAAGAGAGAACCCTGGACTTGTTGCTCACATGTTCTGTTGTAAAAAATGCATTTTTAATCTCCTTTTACAACTAATTTAGGTAAATATCACTCAGTGGCGTACATGGAGGGGTGCAGGCATAGCTCATACCATGGTAGCTACAGTGCCACCACTGCTGCCACCCCGTGTGCTGCCACCACTGCCTTCCCGTCAGACCTCAGATCAGTGGCTACCAAAGAGAGGAACCCGAGTGGCATCCACATACCATGTCTCCTGGTCTGATTACATAGCCTTCGGGTGTTTCCTAGCAATAGACTGGCTGTTGTAACCCATCCCCTCTGCATCCTAGCAACAGCAGGTTGCTGACAGACTTTGGATGAATCCGCCGCGGCAAGACGAGGACGTTACTCAGGGGTGGGACCGGTGTCAGAGGCCCGCATCTACGTACAATGTGCCAGGTTAGGGCATGCGTAATTCTCCGCCTACCTACACATTCTTACTGATTGCTAAAATGATGTCTGCCGCTGTTCACACTTTGCATCTAACGCTTGGTGGCTGTTCTTTACTCACTGGGGGTGATCCCTGTTTTGTGCATACTCAGGGGCGTAGCTTGGGGTGGGCGGGGAAGGACATTTGCTCCCAGGCGCTGGGTCCCTAGGGGCTCCCAGCTGTGACTGTGATTTTTTTAAATATATATTTATCTATTTTTCTGCGGGGAGCGCAGAGAAGGGGAAGGGGTGAGAAGCAGTAAGCACAGCGGTGGGGAAGGGGGACCTCTTCCCCCCTTCCCTCACATTAGGGCTCCCCCTCCCTTCCCCCACCAGAATCCAGATATCAGCAGTGGGCCGGCGGCAGAAGACTTACTCTATTCCCGGCGCAGTTGATTTGTGCGCCGTTACTCTGGTCTAAACTAGACCAGAGTAGCGGAGCACAGATCTCTCTACGCGCCGGAATAGAGTAAGTGTTCTGCCGCTGGCCCATCGCTGATATCTGAAGGGGGGACATTTATAGACCTGGCTACATATACTGGGGACATATATACACCTGGCTACATATACTGGGGACATTTATACGCCTGGCTACCTATTCTGGGGACATGAATAGACCTGGCTACATATACTGGGGACATCTATACACCTGGTTACCTATTCTGGAGACTACTATTCTGGGGACACCTATACCCCTGGCTACATATACTGGGGGCATATACACCTGGCTACATATACTGGGGACACATATACACCTGGCTACATATACTGAGGACACATATACACCTGGCTACCTATTCTGGGGACACCTATAGGCCTGGTTACTTCCATTGGGGATACATATAGACCTGGTTACCTATACTGGGGGCACCTATTTTGGGGCAACTGCTGCCAGATTAACTGCATTTTGGGAACTGCTGCTGCCAGATTAAGTGTATTTTGTGGAACAGCTGCCAGATTATACTGTATGTATGTTGGGGAACCACTGCTACCAGATTATGTCTATTTTGGGCCCCACCCATTACCACGCCCACATTCTGTTGCATGGCCACTCCCCATTTTTGGCCCCTCCTTAGAGGGCGCATTAATTGTCTTTGTCCCCGGGCGCTGAAAGCCCTAGCTACGCCTCTGTGCATACTGTGTCAATATTTTTTGGTGAATGAATTTTGAATTTTTTTTTGTATTTTAAATATTTTACCAGTTGAACTGATGTCCTTCTCTTCTGTAGAGGCAAGCGATTGGACGTCAATAGAAACATAATTCCTTTTGCATTGGGCACCTCCATCACTGATGATCTGTTTGAGAATTGGTAAAGATTTCTAATGGGAAAGGGGGTATCAGCTACTGATTGGTAGGAAATTCAAGTTTAAGTTCCTCTTTAACAAAAGTGAAGATTAGTGTGAAAACAGCCTTCAGTGACACCTCAGATGAGTAATGAATTTGTGGTAAGGCCTCTTTTACAACACCTGTGTGTCACTATCAAGGATGCTGGCGTGGTAATGTAAACTCCTGACTAGTGCAATTTGATTCTATGCACTTAGCAAATGTACTGCATGCTTCATTTTTGGTTAAATGACTTTTGAGCCTCATTTAAAGGAATCGGAGCGCAACTCAAACAGCAAGTGCTCAGGAAAGAACTATTGCGGAAAGACATTTTGTTGTGCGAAAAGGTCCTAACTGTAAGCATGATGTGATCCTGAGATGCTGGCGTTTACCTCTCTGCTGCTTCCAGAATAACGTGTGGTACTGCCTCCCCTTCACGGTAGTGACACACCGCACGATCTGATGAAAGCTGTGATCAGGTGACGATACTGTAAATCCAATCTTTGGATCCCATTCCATTCCAGGATGGATGACTTCAGACTTAGTGTACTGAAACAAAAAAACACAACAGCATGATTGAAATCCATCCACCTCCAAATCAATAGTCTTAATATTATATATGTATGGGCTTGATTCACAAAGCAGTGCTATAGCACTACCGTGCTATGCATTTAGCACGCAATGTGACACGCGCAAAGGTTTGTGCGCGTAAAGGTTAGTGCGCGGTTACGTGCATGTGCTAACTCGGCAAAGTGCACGCATTACCGCGCAACAAACCTTCGACTGCTTGCACACGTAAATCTTTTCATGCGCAAACCTTCATGCGCGTCACATTGTGTGCTAAATGCATAGCACGGTCGTGCTATGCATTAGCACTGCTTTGTAAATCAAGCCCAATGAGTCTATCTATCTATCGATCAATCTATCTATCTATCTGTCTATCTCACATGGTCACAAGACATGGCATTTACATGCAAACCAAAATGTGATTGGTGAGAATAATGCTGTAAGAAATGTGTCAGGTAGTGCACTGGCCTCTAGTGGACAAAGAAAATAAGACCTACAAAATGATTTTCTACTGCACAGAATTGAACAGCAAGAGGAATACATAAGTGATCATACTTCTGTTAGCAGTGATCTTTTTAAATCACACATAGCACAAACATTGGTAATAATACTAAGACTTCCAAGTACACACATGCTATGTAGCATATGCAAAACATCCTACCTGCCAAACTGCTTATTAATTCTAACCAGTCAGTCCTTTAATTTAGAGAAGTTGGCCATGCAAAGTAACCAGGTGGTTATGCAGTGCTGCCAGAGTGGGCAAAGCTCCACCCCCAGCCTGCCGACTGGACAGAGTAGATAAGCAGCTCACAGGATATGCCATTTTTTCCTGTAATCAAGCTTTAAAGGGAACCTGAAGGGAGCAAAATTATTTAAAATAAACACATGACATAGCTGCAAATGAATATTACATACTAACTTCACCGTCACTTCCTCTCAGAAGCTCACCATTTTCTTCTTACAGTGATGCCTTCCAGTTCTGACAATATTTTGTTAGAACTGAAATATACCAGTTGCTGTCAGTTATATATCAGCAGCTGTCAGTTACAATTGAATGTGCAAGGTAATGTCCATTTTTCCCTATGGCTCAAGTGGGTGATATTACAGTTTAACAGTGTTCTGTCCAGGAAGCTGTTATGGGGTAACGCCCATTTTTTAAAATGGAGGACGAAGAATTCCATTGATCACAGTGGACAAACGGGACGCAGGAGAGGAGAAAGAGATTGAGGAGAAGAATTCACAGGAGGTAAGTATGACATGTGTATGGTTATTTTGATTTTTTATTTTCAGTTCAGGTTCTCTTTAAAAAGTATCTGTACTCTAAAATTCTTACAATAAATTGCATACCATTCTTTTCATTATGTTCTCCTGGGCCCCTCTGTGTTGTTTCTGCCACTCCCTGCTGCGATCCTGGCTTGTAATTGCCAGTTTTAGGCAGTGTTTACAAACAAAACACATGGCTGATAACCAGAGTGTGATAGGTTGAGAGGAGCTCAGTCTGTGACTCACACAGAGCCGGCAGGGGGTGTGGAGAGGGTGTGTATAGCTTCTATACTATTACAAACAGAGCAGCACATTCCTGCCTGAGTGCCTGAGCCCGACAAAGCCATCAGAGGAAAGAAGATTAGATTATATAACAGAGATAATACAGCCACTGTGCAACTAGGAAAGGCTGCAGTAAGACAGACCACATTAGAACAGGTATAGGAACTTATAGGATAGAAGAAATAAGGCTGAAAATTTTGTTACAGAGTCTCTTAAAGCATCAGATCAAGGAAGCAGACCAGCAAATCCTATAGAAGTAACAACATTTATAGCTCTACGTTGTAAAATAAAGTAATTTTGAACATATAGGTCCTAATTTACAAAGTGAAGAGAGTCTGTGTGATCCAGCAGACCTGGCCAAGATGGTCTGATATTAGGTTTGCAACCTTTACCAGGGTAATATAGATCATATAGAAGCAACTGTAGTCCCTACTCCCTTGCAGCAATGATACCAAAATAATACAAAACATACATAGGATTTATTAAAAAAAAATAAAATCTTTTTTCAGATGCGTATAAACTATTGCAATTGCACAATCAATAATTTACTTACAGTAATTTTTACCAGTTAACATAAAACAAATTACATGGCAACTATCAATCATTTCTTGATCTAGCCTCTATTTTTGACCTTCTCATTTTACAATTACAATGTCTTGATTTAATTTTTCCCTATTACTAATTTACTATCTTATGGCACAGCTCCTCTTAAAGTGATCCTGAACTGCAACAACCCCCAAGACACTAAGCTTGCATATTATACAGCATTACCATTACCAGTTCCTCTCATTGGGGCTCTATTGATCCTGGTAGTTCACTGAATGTACTACTGCCTGGTTAGAAGTGCAGTCACCTCCTCCTAGACGATCCATGTCAACCCTATGACAGGCACAAGTAATAACCCTCTCAGGCCAGCCAAACTCCTTACCAACCACTGGCTGCATAACTACTGGCCTGTAAACCAAATGTAGAGTTTGTAGTGGGAATATGATTCAGCTTTGATAACTGACTAGACTCTAATAATAATTCCAATATTTGTAAAGCACTTTTCTTCTGCCCGATTCACAGTATTTGCAGCCACACTCAGTAGGCAGTAGTAGTGTTAAAGGATACCACAACTGACATGTGGCATAATGAGATAGACATGGGTATGTACAGTGGCTAGCACACAAATAACTATGCTGTGTTCCTTTTTTTCTTTCTCTGCCTGAAAGAGGTAAATATCAGGTATGTAAGTGGCTGACTCAGTCCTGACTCAGACAGGAAGTGACTACAGTGTGACCTTCACTGATAAGAAATTCCAACTATAAAACACTTTCCTAGAAGAAAATGGCTTCTAAGAGCAAGAAAGAGATAAAAAAGGGAGAAATTCTTATCAGTGATGGTCACACTGTAGTCACTTCCTGTCTGAGTCAGGACTGAGTCAGCCACTTACATACCTGATATTTACCTCTTTCAGGCAGAGAAAGAAAAAAAGGAACACAGCATAGTTATTTGTGTGCTAGGCACTGTACATACCCATGTCTATCTCATTATGCCACACGTCAGTTGTGGTATCCTTTAAGGAGTCTTGCCCAAGAACTACTTAATGGTGCTGGCTTACTGAAAACGAAGAGATAAGATTTGAATCCAGGGCCCATATGCAATTACATTTTACTCCTCAGTTCTCTCCTAGGAGATAATTTTTCATCTTCTAATTAAAGTAACTTTACAGCACTTTGCAATTTAAAATGTATCAAAAAGTAGGTGAAAAAGTACTGTCAACATTATTTTGAGTATTTTCTTGCTTGCTGGTGGTTTAAAAGGCATTTTATTGCAATATTTTGAAAATATTACCTAGGAGAAAACTGAGGAGAAAAATGTAATTGCATATGAGCCCTGGGGCCATATGCAATTCACTTTTTCACCTGAGTTTTCTCCTAGGAGATATTTTTAAATTTGTCAATAAAATGCATTTTAAGCCACCAGCAAGCAAACAAATACTCAAAATAATTTTGATAGTACTTTCTCACCTACTTTTTGCTACTTTTTTAGTTGAAAAGTGCTGGAATGTTATTTAAAATCGAAGATGAAAAATTATCTCCTTGGAGAAAACTCAGGTGAAAAAGTCAATTGCATATGGCCCCGGGTCTCCTATATCCAAGGCAGAGCCCTTAACCACTACACTTTCCAGCCACTAGTAGAATCAGGAGAAAGCCTTGGGGAAATAGTGGGCCATATGCAATTCACTTTTTCACCTGAGTTTACTCGTAGGTGATATTTTCACAACTTGTAAATAAAAGCAAGCAAACAAATACTTAAAATAATTTTGACAGTGCTTTTTAGCCTACTTTTTGGTCCTTTTTCCATTGCAAAGGGCTAAAAAGTTTAAATTGAAGATGAAAAATTATCTCCTAGGAGAAAACTCAGGAGAAAAAGTGAATTGCATATGGGCCAGTATGTCTGGGTAGATTACAGATTTACCATGAATTAGGAGTACAGAGATCAACTACAAGGTCCGTTTAAACACTTTTGACAGCCAACCAAGTGTGATTTTTTTTTTCTTAAGCATAACTGAAATAACTGAGATTTTTTTTGTTATACAGAAAATTAACGGCCTCTGAGTAACATTTTTTAGTCTCTCTCCCATTCCATATTACACTAATTGATTCCATATATCCTCCTTGCTATATATGTCATTCAGCAAGAACGTATACCGGTACATAGTACTGAATGAGAGGCAGGTGTTTATCATGCATCCAGAGCAAACACACAGTTCCTCCCATAGGAGCAAAGGCTATCATGACGGCATCTGTAATCAGTCTCATACATCAATCTGCAGCACTGTACTCACATCACTAGACTGCACTCAGACACAACATGATACCTTTTCAGGCCAGTCTGTTGATAGTATCCTATGCTTTATGTCCATGTAGCTAGAATATGCTTGAACAAGATAAATATGAAATTAGAAAATATGTATAACATGCCTGTAGTTTGATCGGGGTGTATTCACGAAGCTTTATTAAGCAGAATAAAGTGTGTAAAGTCTCATCACACAATGAGTAGAGCAGAATGCAGTACATTACATGCTATGTATTATTACTCTCTACTCACCATGACTGAGACTTTACGCATATTACCCTGCTTAAAGTGGACCCAAATTAAAAATACAAGTTTCCAGAAATAAAATCTATTTTCTAAATTATAATAATAAATAGCAGCCTTTTTTTAGCTGCATAATGACAAATATAAAATATTTTACATCTATTGGAGGAACCCCTCCCTTCCTTTCATATTGCCGGGACAGAATCCGGCAAACTGGTGGAGTAGGTGGTGTCCGGCAAAGGAGGAATTGGTAATGGCTGCCACCTGTATAACCCTAGTTATGTAAAGAGAAGGATGAAAAGCATGCACTGAAATGCTCATAGGCTTGAAGGAGTGTTTATTTATCTTTGTATGTGTCAGAGTGGTGCAACTAAATATTTTGAATAAAAAAAATGTTTGGTTTAGGTCCGTCTTAATGCAGTTTAGTGACCACATCCTATCATGTTAATTAAAAGCTAAACAGCAGCCTCGCTAATTGCAAACTACTCCATACATTAAGCCCATTTAGTCACTGTACTGTACTTAAAGAGGACCGTTAAAGGAAATCTAAAGTGTATAAAAAAAAAAAAACAGTTTAACTTACCTGGGGCTTCTTGCAGCCCCCTGGAGTTTTCCTGCGCCCACAGCACCCTTCCGAGTCCCTGTGGCCAGCAGCAGCGACCCCACAAAGCTGGCCAGCAACGCGCCTCCTCACCACGCGTCTGATGCTGGGAGCGTTCAGCGCATGAGCTGTATGTGAAAATTGCTACAACGCATGAGTGAGAGCATTCTATTCAGCGAGGCATACGCAGTAGCAGCCAACTGGCTGCAACCGGCCAGCTTTGCAGAAGGTCGCTGCTGCTCGATGGAGGGACTCGGAAGGATAACAATCATTAGCTGATACTCCCTTTCCCACAGGAAATCTTTATGTTTTCTCGAATACATCATCAGGGGGTTCTGTGTGGCAGATATTGTGGTGAAACCCCTCCCACAGTGTGGTGCCATGACCATGGTCCTGACAGTTTGCTGTCTGTGAATCTTGTTGCATTGTGGGAAATAATGGCTTTTTCCAACTGCTAAGCAAGCAATATTTCCATCTGTGCGCAGAATGCTCAGTAAATGAACATTCTGTACAGATCACCTGGCAGAATTAAAGATGTCACCACCAGTGATACATTTCTGAATGTAAATCAGGGGGAGCAAATATTTTACAATGGGCAAACACTGACTAAATAATCTAAAAAAAATATATTGTAAAGAATGAGTAGTTTTATTAATGGTGTTATTTTCACTACAGTTCCTCTTTCATATGTAGAAATCCTATACCCACTGCCTTGAAAAAAAAAACTAAAAAATGAAGACTCCCTTGATGTAACTTGTCTGCAGAGCACAAGCCCTGCAGTGACAGATGCATCAGTCTTGAAGCTAATCAGATATGTATCACTATTTTCACTGGTCAGAAGGTCGGGTCAGCTTATCATTAGTGGAGTGTTGTGTTATTTTACAGGGGAGGCTGAAGGCTATGGATTCACCACCTGTAAGCTGCTACCCTGCAACGGCCGGTCCGGCCGGGTACTTCTTAGCGCACAGCACAGGGGGTGGACAGGCAGCCACCATACTGAGTCACATCTGAGTGTGTTCATGCTCGGACATGACATAAAGGTTTTTCTTGCAGTGCTGTTCAGCCGTCTGTCTGTCTGATAGAGGCCTTACTATTAGGTTAGGTTAATGCTAAGCCTTGTGCACCTGTTATAGGGTTCTCATCCAAATTTGGAATCAGAGCAGGGCCGGGCCGAGGCATAGGCTGGAGAGGCTCCAGCCTCAGGGCACAGTGTAGGAGGGGGCGCAGAATTCATTCAACTGTCATTCCTAATTGTGTTTGAAGCAGAAAGAAATAAGAAAAGGGGATACATGGCAGTGACTGCAAGCCAGATAACTAGATATTAAGGTGTTGGGGAGGTTGTGGGCCCTGTGGCGCCTCTTAGTCTAATAGCAATCAGTGTGTGACGGCTGGGGTGGGAGGGATGGAGGGGCGCACTTTGGTGTCTCAGCCTTGGGTGCTGGAGGACCTTGTCCCGGCTCTGAATCAGAGTATAATTGCTGTATTGTAATCTGTTAAAGAGAATCTGTATTGTTAAAATTGCACAAAAGTAAACATACCAGTGCGTTAGGGGACATCTCCTATTACCCTCTGTCACAATTTCGCCGCCCCTCGCCGCATTAAAAGTGGTTAAAAACAGTTTTAAAAAGTTTGTTTATAAACAAGCAAAATGGCCACCAAAACAGGAAGTAGGTTGATGTACAGTATGTCCACACATACAAAATACATTCATACACAAGCAGGCTGTATACACCCTTCCTTTTGAATCTCAAGAGATCATTTGTGTGTTTCTCTCCCCCTGCAGCTATCTTCCACTGAAGTGTCAGGCTGTTTCTTCCTGCAGAGTGCAGACAGCTCTGCCTCTATGTAATTCCTCAGTATGTGAAAGCCCAGCCAGCTCAGAGGAGGATTTATCCAGCTTGTAAAAGATAACAGAGAAGAGAGAAGCTGCCCTAATCTGAATAATACACAGGCAGTGTGCAGAGAGGGGCCTGGAGGGGGGAGATGCATCACAGAACCACAACACTGAAGAACTTGGCAGCCTTCCAGACACAGGCTGACAAGTCTGACAAGAGAGAGTTAAGTTGATTTATTACAGAGACGGTGATAGTAGAACGTGCTGCAGTAAGCCAGAACACATTAGAATAGCTTTTGGAACTTGTAGGATGATAAAAAACAGGATGCAATTTTTGTTACGGAGTCTCTTTAAGGTAGGTATATTTAGGAGGTTAGGCAAGAGGCAGTTTCAGGAATAGGTGAATAGATTAAAGTGACATAGCGGTGTATTCACGGAAAAGCTGTGAAATTTATGTGTGCAAACGGCACAGGTACATTTTAGTGCATGTTACACAAACTGCATAAAGCATGTTATATTGTTTTCATAACTTGTATAATATACACAGCGCATGTAGTGTAATGCTTGTTCCACAAGAAGTGCACAATGTACAGTGGGTTGCAAAAGTATTCGGCCCCCTTGAAGTTTTCCACATTTTGTCATATTACTGTCACAAACATGAATCCGTTTTATTGGAATTCCACATGAAAGACCAACACAAAGTGGTGTACACATGAGAAGTGGAACGAAAATCATACATGATTCCAAACATTTTTTACAAATAAATAACTGCAAAGTGGTGTGTGCATAATTATTTGGCCCCCTTTGATCTGAGTGCAGTCAGTTGCCTATAGACATTGCCTGATGAGTGCTAATGACTAAATAGAGTGCACCTGTGTGTAATCTAATGTCAGTACAAATACAGCTGCTCTGTGAGGGCCTCAGAGGTTGTCTAAGAAAATATTGGGAGCAACAACACCGTAAAGTCCAAAGAACACACAAGACAGGTCCAAGACAGGTCAGGGATCAAGTTATTGAGTAATTTAAAGCAGGCTTAGGCTACAAAAAGATTTCCAAAGCCTTGATCATCCCACGGAGCACTGTTCAAGCGATCATTCAGAAATGGAAGGAGTATGGCACAACTGTAAACCTACCAAGACAAGGCCATCCACCTAAACTCACAGGCCGAACAAGGAGAGTGCGGATCATAAATGCAGTCAAGAGGCCCATGGTGACTCTGGACGAGCTGCAGAGAGGTGTCTCTACAGCTCAGGTGGGAGACTCTGTCCATAGGACAACTATTAGTCATGCACTGTACAAAGTTGGCCTTTATGGAAGAGTGGCAAGAAGAAAGGCATTGTTAACAGAAAGCATAAGAAGTCCCGTTTGCAGTTTGCCACAAGCTATGTGGGGGACACAGCAACCATGTGGAAGAAGGTGCTCTGGTCAGATGAGACCAAAATGAAACTTTTTGGCCAAAATGCAAAACGCTATGTGTGGCAGAAAACTAACACTGCACATCACTCTGAACACACCATCTCCACTGTCAAATACGGTGGTGGCAGCATCATGCTCGGGGGGTCCATCTCTTCAGCAGGGACAGGGAAGCTGGTCAGAGTTGATGCAGGGCTGGCGCTACCATTAAGGCAAAGGAGGCAGCTGCCCCAGGGCCCCAGAGCTTGTAGGGGCCCCCAGTGGCTACAAGAGGAAAAAAAAAATTTCAAAATCGGCCTTATAGTTTTTGAGAAAATCAATTTTAAAGTTTCAAAGGAAAAAAAAAACACATTTAAAAACCTGCCGACTTTAATGGTTAATAGCAAATCCACCATAAATGCTAGAAACCCTACATTTGCAGGGTATGTTAAGGAGATCATTAGGAATAAGAGGAAAAAACAATTTTTAAAAAAGACCCTATAGTTTTTGAGAAAATCGATTTTAAAGTTTCGAAGGAAAAAAGTATACTTTTAAATGCGGTAAATGTCACTTTTAGTAGCAAACCTAACGGTAGTGTAATTTTACATGCATCAAACGAAAGCGCAATAAATTTCCTGACGGGGTTTCCAGGGGGTCTATACGCAGCCGCAGCGCTTTGGCCAGGGATCGCTACACAGCCGCAATATGGCTGTATGAAGATCCCTGGCATGTTTTCCTATTTTCCCAATTTTTTTTTTTTTTTTTTATGTTTAGAGTGTGGGAATTAAAAAAAAAAATTGTGGGGTCCCCCCTCCTGAAACTTTTTAACCCCTTGTCCCCCATGCAGGCTGGGATAGCCAGAATGTGGAGCTCCGACCGATTGGGACTTCACACCCTGACTATACCAGCTGCAAAAAAGGTCCCCTAATGCCGATTTTTGTTCCGGGGTATATGTTGGGGGGGCCCCCCAGGTTTATTTTGCCCTGGGGCCCCATTGTTGCTTAAACCGGCCCTGAGTTGATGGGAACATGGATGGAGCCAAATACAGGGCAAACTTGGAAGAAAACCTCTTGGAGACTGCAAAAGACTTGAGACTGGGGCGGAGGTTCACCTTCCAGCAGGACAATGACCCTAAACATAAAGTTAGGGCAACAATGGAATGGTTTAAAACAAAACATATCTATGTGTTAGAATGGCCCAGTCAAAGTCCAGATCTAAATCCAATCGAAAATCTGTGGCAAGATCTGAAAACTGCTGTTCACAAACGCTATCCATCTAATCTGACTGAGCTGGAGCTGTTTTGCAAAGAAGAATGGGCAAGGATTTCAGTCTCCAGATGTGCAAAGCTGGTAGAGACATACCCTAAAAGACTGGCAGCTGTAATTGCAGCAAAAGGTGGTTCTACAAAGTATTGACTTAGGGGGCCGAATAATTACGCACACTCCACTTTGCAGTTATTTATTTGTAAAAAATGTTTGGAATGATGTATGATTTTCGATCCACTTCTCACATGTACACCACTTTGTATTGGTCTTTCATGTTGAATTCCAATAAAATTGATGCATGTTTGTGGCAGTAATGTGACAAAATGTGTAAAAATTCAAGGGGGCCGAATACTTTTGCAACCCACTGTAAGTAGTTTAAAGTGTGTAATATACACATTATTTAGTTTGTGTAATGCCCAATAAAATGTACATGCACTTTCTGCAAAACATACATTTCATTGCAATTCAGAGAATATACCTGTTAGTGAGTTAAATAAACATGTGTATGAAAAGTTCCAATCCTCATCGAAACTTAGCTGTGTTCATTTTTTTCTCACATTAAGGGTTAAGAATCCAAGGCGCTAAATCACAGCGTCTCTGCAGTTAAACTGTGGCCTAACTCTCACCTGATACATACCTGTAATTAGAATTTGTAAAAATCCTGCATGACTGAGAAAAATGCATCTGAGTTGCAGGGATTAGGTAACAAGTTCAATAGTTTAAGATCTGTTTGTATGGGAGCTGAATAACACACAAAAAACTGTGCCCCTAGGGCCCAACATGCCCCTGGGACAGTCAAAATTTTGAAAGGTATATTTTAACCTTTAGTTTTCTCCTAGGAGATAATTTTTCATCTTCTCTTTGAAATATTTTTTTTACGCATTTTGCAATTGAAAAAGCACCAAAAACTATGAGAAGAAGTACTATGGAAATTATTTTGACTATTGTCTTGATTGCTGGTGGTTTAAAATGTGTCTAATTGAGAAAGTATGAAACTATCGCCAAGGAGAAAACTCAGGTGAAAAAAGTGAATTGCCTATGGCCCCGGAATTCAAGAAAAGGTCGTTCTTTTAAGCAAATCTGAAGTCATAAAAAAAGAAAGAAAGAAAATATGTCAGTAGAAGGAAGGCTCTGGATGTCCCAGAGACTTCCCAGATCCTTATAGACCCCTCCACTGCCAGCTGAGACCGTCTTTCTTTTTACGGCTGCACTCCCCCCCCCCCAGTATATGAGCTCGATTGCACTGTGCAAGCACCAATAGGGTTCACGCCTGCACAGTAGCACAAAGGCACTCCTGCACAGAGGAAAAAGCTGTGCATGAGTGGCCCCATAGGTGCAGGCTGTACTCTGCGTCTGCACAGCGCGACCGGGATTGCACATGGGAGTGTGGCAGCACCGTACTTGACAATATATTTAAATATATTCAAGGGGTCACAGGACAGGCACAGAGGGGCATAAGAAGATCAGGGAAGCCTCTGGACTATTCAGAGGCTTCTCTCTACTGAGGTAAGTATCTATTTTTTTAATTTTAAAGGAGTTCAGGTATTCCTTATTAGGCCGGTTGCACGCTATGGTGGTGCGATCATCCACTGTCAGCTGCACTACACGGCTTTGGAAAGCCACACTGCACGCTACAGCCAACATTACAATATTAAAAAACAAAAAAAAATGAACACATGACTTCTGGTTTACTTCCAGGATTTGGAGGGTAACGCACTGCAGCCTCTGCGTTATCCTGCAGTACCTGGAGAACTTCAATCACACCACATCTGTGGTACTGTAGCATTTGTCATACAGACTAATGTCCACTGTGACCATTACAGTGGAGGAATGGTGGGGGGAGAGTACCTCAAAGCCACATGTGTGAAAGGGACCTTAAGGGTAGATAGGATTCCAACAGAAAAGGGGTTAAGAACAGGTTTGGTGAATTAAGATAGGGGATGAGCAAACTCGGGTCAAAATTCTGTAGAAATTCCACTGACTGCATTGTAGTCAACAGGGAAGGTGGAATTAAACTTATAAAGGCTCCAGCAATGTAAAAATGCCCCTGGATGTACACCATGTTACATTAAAGTGGCTGTTCTTAATGTTTTGTGGACACTTTATTTAAAAGAATGAAGCTCCCAGCGTTAAGCTGAGCAGACAGCCATGCTGAAGTGGTCAGAAGACCACACAGTTGCCTGTACTGAGTTTAGACATTCCAGTCTGTAATAACACCATGATATTTTATATGGCATCTTTCCAGAATGGAGATCTTGTCCTTGGCTTTGTCATCTGACTTGTGGACGTCAGTATTTTCAGGTGGCTTTCTCTTATTTGTGAGCGGCTACTTTTACGTTCTTTGGAATAATAGGCTTTGGGGAGTGAGTAGTATTAAGTATATGTCAAGGGGAATATGCTAGGTTTGGGAAGGAGGGTGGAGGGTATGTTTTTAGCACTCTGTGGAAATATACTTGATTCGAGAGGCAATTGTATATTTAGCATTAATGGGTTATGTTAAGATTGAAGAGGAAATAGTATTTACACTAAGGGGTGTACAGGTGTCCCTCAACATCACTGGCCTCCTTCCATTACTTATACTGCTGCATGCATCTCTCTTTCAATTGTTGTAATTACAGGAACTTCCTTTGAATTTCCTGCAGTGGATTACCACTAGTCTCTTTCCATAGAGCAGAACACACTTCTCAACTGGGAGTCAATCATAATGTATGTACAGTGGTCATTATTACACTGCTACCAGAAATGATCCATGACCATTGTTTTTGGTAGAGAAATATTCAGGGCCAGTTCTTTCATGAAGCACGGTGAAACACTTGCATCAGGCACAGAGATTACAAGGACGGCATGTTTGTACTGTGTTTACACTTACAGCATGCAGTCAGAGTTGAAGGAGAAGGAGAGTAGAGCAACCGAGGTGAAGAGGTCATCATTGGGAAAAAGAAGCTTGTTGTGCTGTGTGAGGAGTCTGACAATGAGTGAGGAGGGCAGGAGAACAGCAGGGTTTCATTTGACCTGCACTGCAGTAGGTGGCACTGCTGTCGTGACTGAGGAGGAGTGGAGGACAGCTGACTGGCTGAGGGTGAGCAGTTTGTTTGTCACAGACTCGAGGCCATCCAACCAGTGTGTTATTGTGATGAGCTGCAGCATGTCATGTGTCAAGTTGTTGCATATGCTCCATTACTGACTGAGAATTTTAAATAAAGCAGAGTAAATCGTTGGGTGCTGTGCGATCATTCCAAATCGGGGGTGGGGGGGGGGGGGGGTTACGTCATCACAAGTTTGCCTCAGGAAGCAAAAATTCTAGAATCGGCTCTGAAAATATTTAATGTCTGTATGTAGCACAACAGTCAGCTGGAAGCAGCCAAACCTGTGGCAGGAATTGTACATACTTCTGCTGTATTCTGACTTTAGTACAGGAGATCATCACATGGCACACGTGGATCTGTAATCGTTACTGGCCTGTGTTACGCCATGAAGACAGCACTTACTAGCTCTAGGGCTGCATGAATACACATAGAAAATTCTTGTATATATTTGCAGGATTAAGAGGATTTCCTAAGGCTCAGTTTAGGTATTAAAGTATTTTACTGCCTATATTACTGCCCTGCATGTTTAGCTAAGATTTAGTGAAGGAGAGGAACAATAAAACAGAACAGATAATGTCTACTTAGGATACTGCAGTGCCGAAGGAAGTGAATTTAGCAAAATATAGAGTCTCGAAATATTTCCATCCTGCAAGATTTATATATTTCCAGCGAAAACATTATCACTTACACAGATTATGTTCTTACATTCAGAACATCTGAAGGAAACATCTGAAACCCTTGCTAGCCATAGAATACAGAGGAGAATGCTGAAAGGTTATTGAATTAGTTAAGAGTTTATTTCAGTCATTTGCACTTACAGCAGCAAGCAAGGTAGTATCTTTGGACTGCTTGGATTGTCACTGTAGATGCTGCAAAGCAGCTGCACAGCCACCAATCCGCTAATCTTTAAAGGACATCCAAATTGAAGGGGAAACGTTAAGCTTCACTTAACTGATTGCAGGCCCTAGCAGTCTATATGGTCCCTCACTGCAGTTCTGCTGCCCTCCAGTGCACCGCTAGCCCCTCCGAAATCAATCAAATCCACATCCCGACCAAAGCTGTTTCTGCAAACTTCTGCACATGCGTGGACGTGTCTGCATGCCTCTCTCAATAGTGCTCCAGTGGCCAGGAGCATTCTGCGCTTGCACACTCCACAAAGACTTAATTTGCACAAAGGTAAACGATGTCAGGAGCTCGATCGAGAGAGGCGCGCAGACATGTTCACTCATGCACAGAAGCCCGTGGCCACAGCTGTGATCGGGGATCTTTTGGAGAGGTTAAGGGTGCATTAACTTTACCCCTGTGCTACAACTTTTCAATCAGGATGATACCATTTATTGACTAACTTAGAAGAAAGGGAGTAAGCTTTCGGCTATGAAGCCTCCATCAGACTGATTCCTATATACTGAAAAATTGTAGTTTCCTGTGCTGAAAGTAAAAAACAAAAAAGTATAAGGTTACAGCATATACCTTTATTTCACTGCATTCCAGGAGGGGATGAATCGCCACTGTCTTCCTTTCTACATCTGATTTGTCAATTGTAATATAATCTAGAAAATGGATGGAAATTTCTGCGCTGGGCTGTTCACATGTACATTATAAGACCTCTATATGTTATTAGTGCTCTTCAGCAGTACATATGTTTTTTCAGTGTAACTGTTAATGAACAGTTAGTTTTTTTCCTGGTTTCAGGTAGTGTTTGTCATCTTGGTTTTGGATTCGGATGTTCTATATTTACTCTTTGCAGTGCACTCCCCTTCCCAGGTTTCCTTTATACACAGGAAGCCGTCTGAATGTCTCCACAAGACTCTATCATTTCCTTGTAAGAACTGGGACTGTCAGACTGGCCATTCTATCTTCCTTGTAAGAGGAATACAATCTAAGCGGGAGCCGATACTCAGGAGACAGTGAGCAGCGCGATTTCCACCTATCTGGAAGTTTAATCACAGGAAATAAGCCACGCAGGACATATGGTTGTACTACAATGCACACACACATTGACACATTGCTGAGGCACATTCTTTCACGCAGCACTAGACAACTAAGGGCTACGTTTTTGTACTTGCCAAACTTATATTTCTAACTTACAGTAGAATTGCAGCATCTATTCAAATGTATGTCCAATCGTATATCTCTCTATTCTACACATTTCACCACTCTTACTGTGCAACTTACACAGAAAGGGAGGAGACTCCCAATGTTGTATGCAATAGGTAAACCTGGGTAATGAACGATCTTACTTCAGGTAGGAAGTTTAAAGAAAATAATTTTATGGACACAGGAAAAGATGATGCATTTTACATGACCTGCCTGCTTCTACAGTACTGTGTAATATGCAGCTGCACATACAGACTGGGAGCGCCTATTTCTATCAACCAGACACCCCTCATTACTATGCAACATCTTTATTATACTAATATGAAGTAAATCCCCAGACACATACATGCAGAGCAGGGGAGTAACTAGAAATCACTGGGCCCCCCTGCGAAACTTTGAATGGGGTCCCCTCCCGCCAAACCCCACCCCCACCAGTCATTAGAACAATTGTGCAGAGAGCAGAAAGTGCTTTCTTTCTGTGCCCAGACTCCTTAAGCATCACTAGATCACATAGCACTTGGGCAGGGGTAGAAAGGCTCGGGGTACAGCAGCCCTGTACACAAGACCCTGCTCAATGCTGAATAGGGACTGTCTACAAATCTTTGTCTGCAAAATTTTGTATGATTCCTTATCAATGGCTGAGCAGATGCAGTTATTAGAACAGTTGCGCAGAGAGCAGAAAGTTTTTTCTCTCCTTGCCACCAGTCTCTCAGGACAGGGGGCCCCTGTGGCTCCTGGGCCCCCTGCAGCTGCATCCCTTGCATGGTCTATTGTTACGCCCCTGATGCAGGCCATCCACTTACTCCAGCCAACAGTCTACCTAATGAAAACGTTTCATACATATGCTAACTGTATAAGGCAAGCAACAAAGTTTTGACCAGCACTCCAAAATAGAGATCTTCACATCTGCTAAGCTAGAATGACTCTTCTACCCTAAGGAGAGCAGAAATGTATAGCTAATCCAGCAGCACCATGTAAGCAGCAATGCAAAGAGAATCCAGTAGCACTATGTACTATAAAGTGCAGCTCTGAAATGAAAAAGTTAAAAAGGTAATATGTCAGAGATAGTTGTATGAAGTTGTTGAATGTGAAAGCCTGCTGTTTCGAAACAGTGGGCTGTTGCTGGCCTGTGGTTATCTCTAACATGTTGTCTTTTTAACTTTTTCAATAAAGAGCTGCAATGTTTAATGCATGTTGCTGCTGGATTCGCTACATCCTTCTTTTTAACCTAACCAGTCGCCAACAAATGACTAACTGTCAACATCTCCAGTCCTAGCATCTTCCTTAAGCCGCATCTACACGAGTAGATGCGGCCGCGATGCTCCTTATCAATCGAGCCGCTGATGCGGTTCGATTGATAAGATCCGACAGGACGGATCTCCGCACCGCCGATTCCCTGCTCGATCCCCGCGAGGGGACAATGGCAGGGAATCGTGCGGGAGATAAGCGGCGCCGTCGGGCACGAGTAGGGAATCGAATGCGGCGCACGCGCGGCGAGCGGGCACGAGGAAGAGGCGATCCGGCGGCTAATCGAGCCGCCGGATCGCTGCAATGTCCCACGGTGTAGATGGGGCTTAATGTACTGTATTTTCTGTAACCTATTTTATTGTATGCCTGATGGAGAAGGGTTCTCCTCCTCCTCTGTGTTATGTTTTTATGGTCTTGCATTAGTAATCTGCACTACTAACTGTTCTGCTATGCAATGCTGCATAGTGTGTTGGCAATTAATAATGATAGGTTGTTAATGATTATGATGATTGCAATACGAACAATGATGATATTATGGTTTAGGCCATTATTATATTTAAATAAAGCCACTACACTACAAAGATATATAGTACAGTAGTGGTGGGCAGAATTTACGCCTATGCGTAATTATGCATCGTAATGTACAATTACGCATTGTAACAATTTTTGCATGGAAACATAATAACTAACCGTGATATAATAGAGAGCGTTTTTACGCATACAAACTGATTTTTCGCATTGAATATTAAAATAGTTGTGCATGTGCAGTATACTGCCCGATGAACGCAACATTTTTTTTTTTATTTCAAATGCATTTTTCGCATTTAATGTTTAAATAATAGCCGTCTGTGTGCAGTATACTGGCTGGCGAACTTTAATTTTTTTGTATGCGAATGCATTTTTCGCATTGAATATTCAACTACCGGTAAAAGCCCCGCTTGCGCAGCACACTGGTGGATACATGCAAATATGTTTACGCATTGAACAAGAATTACACATAATTACGTAATTACAGGCATTATTACGATTTACAAATGTAGTATGCTGTACGTAATGTAATTGCAATAACCAATTGTGAAAAATTACGCAAAATTTACTGTAATCATAATTCACCCATTGCAAGCACCACTACAGTACAGTACTAACATTTTTCTGCTGCTTATTTTGCTGTGCTATGGCCGCTACCATGCATGTGTTTCACTTAATGTACTGTGTCTAATTTAACCAGCAGCAGAGCACAAACTTTGTAATCACTCAGCGTAAAATCCTTCTCAGGACAGCCTGCCAATTTCAACAGACCTTGCTCAGCCGCCTCAAAGAAACATGCCTGAACTGTAATTAAACAATTTGAAACAGTAACACAAGTTCAAGAGTCTGTCACTGTCAGAAGAATTATAGTGTATAAGTCCTGTCAAAACAGACTCAATGACTAGGGAGCAAACATTTGGAGTGGCCTCCTGCACAACACATTAGTAATCCTCCTGGGTGGAATATGTCTGTTATGATGCTTAAATGTTTGGGCATTATTTTTAATCCCATTTTCCTATAAGTGTTTTCAGAAATGATACCTTTGGCTACATAATGTGTATGTCTCACAGAGTGCTTACATCAAACAGCTGTGTCATGAAAGCAAACAGTGTAATGACAAGTACGGGTATTAGTAAACCGATTATACAGCAATAGTAATATATTCAGAAAGCATGCTGTCAGTATGTAACACAATGACTGCCACAAACTCCTTGTACCACTTCACTACAGGGAAATATGCTGAGGCACCATCACCATTTACCAGCATACATCTCTTTCTTTAATGGCAAAATACTTTGTTCTTCTTCATTATTGGAACGCACAGCACTATACAGATAATAATAATAATGCAATACAATACAATAACATTTCTATAGCGCTTTTACTGACTTCTAAACAGAAACAAAGCAAATACTCAATTAAACTGATATTTTAAACAGTGTAAGAGAGTAGATGGCATACAACATATTTATTATACAATTAAGGTGTCTAGTTTATCCAGAAGTGTGTCATGTCAGGAATTTTTTAACACCTCTAGTGTGCCTTTAAAGTATCATTTTTATATACCAGTACACAAATATAATTGCATGCACATAAGGATATAGGTTATTGTTTCTAATAACAGGGGTAGAGGTCTTATGGAGTACCCAGTTAAGTCCTTGAGAACTAGAATTACTAGGATTTGTGTAGAAAACCAAAAGGAAACAAAAGGCCCTTCACTACTGATACTTAGCAAGAACAGAGGAAACCGAGGAAAACTGAGTATGGTCATTAATGGGAGCAAGCCAACAGCATACAGAGCAGCTGACATTCCTGGTACTTTTTATGATATACATTTTATATTCAACAAGGTCTCATGAAATTCTTCCAGGGACTACTGAAAACTTCAACATTTCTCAACCCAAATAATCATTGCAAGAAACATTTGACTTACATATTGCAAGGTAACCTTGAATTCTGGTGAGGTGACACGACATGGAATAACAAGCTCATTTGCTTTAGTATCCATGATTGCATCTCCTGGCCATTGTGTATTCATCTGAACGAATGGATGTGTGTGATCTAAACAGAGAAAACAACTTGTTGGTTATGGAACTTTATAGATCATTGTAAAAAGGTTGGGAACAAAGATGATGCCATTCATTAGCTAACTCAGTAGATAGATAAATTACGCTCATCAAACCACTTATGTTTCTTCAATAGACATGAAGGTCTAGGTAGTTTTGAACATTTATTTTTTAATTTATTGTATTAGTCAAGACAAAGGGACAAGTTCCCTGAAAGCTTGCATAACTTAACTTTATGAGTTACTGGGTTCAGTACTCCCAGTAGATGCAGTAGAAAGAAATGTTGATATTTTTGAAGATGATACAAAATTGTACAGAATCATCAACT
Organism: Hyperolius riggenbachi; assembly: GCF_040937935.1. Classification (NCBI taxonomy): domain Eukaryota; kingdom Metazoa; phylum Chordata; class Amphibia; order Anura; family Hyperoliidae; genus Hyperolius; species Hyperolius riggenbachi. The sequence continues at coordinate 152,457,630 of NC_090653.1, read as the reverse complement.
CTCAGGAAGATAGTGAAATATTGCAGAAGCATTTGGATGGCTAAATGGACACAAATGGCAGTTCAAATTCAATGTTAAAAAAGGGAAAGTCATGCATTTTGTGCGTACCAATGGCCTAGCACCATACAAAATAAATGGGATACAGATGGGAACATGAAATCTGGAGAGGAACTTAGGAGTACTCATTGACAACAAGTTAAACAATCATATTCAATGTGAAGCAGCTGCAGCTAAAGAAAATACAATTTTGGGATGCATTAAAAGTGAAATAAAAACTTGGGATGCTAGAGATACTGTCCCTCTTTAACCACTTGAGGACCCACCCTTTACCCCCCCTTAAGGACCAGCGCTGGTTTGATTGATCTGTGCTGGGTGGGCTCTGCAGCCCCCAGCACAGATCAGGGTGCAGGCAGGGAGATCAGATTGCCCCCCTTTTTTCCCCCCTATGGGGATGATGTGCTTGGGGGGTCTGATCTCTCCTGCCTGCTGTGGGTGGCGGGGGGGGGGCACCTCAAAGCCCCCCTCCGCGGCGAAATTCCCCCCTCCCTCTCCTACCTGCTCCCCCCCCTGAGATCCGGGCTGCACAGGACGCTATCCGTCCTGTGCAGCCAGTGACAGGACGTCCCCTGTCACATGGCGGCGATCCCCGGCCGCTGATTGGCCGGGGATCGCCGATCTGCCTTACGGTGCTGCTGCGCAGCAGCGCCGTACAAATGTAAACAAAGCGGATTATTTCCGCTTGTGTTTACATCTAGCCTGCGAGCCGCCATCGGCGGCCCGCAGGCTATTCACGGAGCCCCCCGCCGTGATTTGACAGGAAGCAGCCGCTCGTACGAGCGGCTGCTTCCTGATTAATTAGGCTGCAGCTGGCGACGCAGTACTGCGTCGCTGGTCCTGCAGCTGCCACTTTGCCGACGCACGTTATGAGTGTGCGGTCGGCAAGTGGTTAATGGCCACATCTGCAATATGGAATTCAGTTCTGGGCACCCCATTATAGGAGGGGCATTGCAGTTTTAGAGCAGGTGCAGAGACAAGCAACAAAACTGATTACAGGGATGGAAGGTCTCACTTACCAGGAAAGGTTAGATAAACTGGGCTTATTTCATCTGGAGAAAAGATACCTTAGAGGAGATCTAACTAACATGTATAAATACGTCAGAGGGCAATATAAATGCTTGGCAGATTAGCTTTTTGGCCCTAGGCTTATGTAAAGGACATGATCTGCACATGGAGCAAAAAGTTTTAGCCATTAATTTAGTAAAGTGTTCCTTACAGTAAGAGTAATTCAAATGTGAAATGTATTACCACAGGAAGTAGTTATGGCAAATTTTATATCTGTGTTTAAGGGAGCTTTAGATGCTTTCCTTGCATTGAAAGACATTCATGGTTATAATTACTAGGTAATTCCCGGTTGCGTTGATCCAAGGATTTTATCTGATTGCCATCTGGAGTTGGAAAGGATTTTTTTTACCTTTGAGGTAAGTTGGACCATGCCTTGCATTCCCCTTCCTCTAGATCGACAGGGACGTGTGAGGGAGCAGTCTGGTGTTGTACCTTATTTTCTGGTTGAACACGATGGACGTATGTCTTTTTTCAACCCAAATAACTATGTAACTATATTTTTGATCATCTGGAGGATTATTATTTGTGGGACATGCATGAAAGCAACACATACTGTACACTTTTCATGTTGTCAAACTTCATTCCTTTATCAGCAGTGCTTGACAAGTTACTAGAGGTAGCATGTCTAGCTTGAAGTACACCTGAACTGAGAGGGATATGGAGGCTGATATATTCATTTCAGAGAATTTTAGAGACAGAGACTCTGCTGAGTTTCTGTCTCTAATACCCTTAGGTCTCATACCCACATGCCGTGATTTCCACTGCATTTACCAAACTGCAATGGGGAGCAAGGCGTGGGAACATCAGAAGTGCATAGACTGCACTGTCTGATGTCCCTATCCATGCGTTGTGATCCATTGTAGTGAACAGAATTGCAAGCGCAGTGCCGTTGCATCGACACTTCCGTTTTCAGATACGATTAGGCGGGGAAGGGGCTAAGCCATGCACCCCAAACAAGCATGCAGATCAAGTGTTTCTGACTGAAGTCTGACTGGATTAACTGCATGCTTGTTTCAGTGTGGTTCAGTGTGATTTAGACACTACTGCAGCCAAAGAGATCAGCAGTACTGCCAGGCAACTGGTACTGTTTAAAATGAAATGAATATGGTAGCTTCCATAGCCCTCTCACTTCAGATGTACAGCCCTGTACTCCTAGGCTCAGTGTCCACCATGTAAATCATCTGTGAGGGATCTTATAATCGCTCTACTTGTTTGGAATATAGATGTGCATTTGTGTTGTGTTGACCACAAGTAGAAAGTGAGTGAAATATTCTTTTCATTTTCCATTTTTGGATGTTAAACACAAAAAAGATCCTAAGCAAACATATTTCTATGGGAAATCAGTATAGGTTTTGTTGTTCTTTTGGTAAACTAAATTATCAAAGATTAGTAAACACAATTAAAAAAAGGAAAGCTTAGTTGAATCTGGAAGAATATTCCCCACGCAGCAAAGTTCTCACCCTATAGTAACAAATGTTATATAAATTAATATACGTGCCTTCTATTGTGCAGAGATCTTGGGCGGAAACCATTCGAGGAAATAAACAGAACTCAAGTGCTCATCACCATGTTGATGTTACCCCCACTGTTGTTTTGTTAGCGCTGGCCTCTATTCCAAGTCTATCAGCAGAACCATTGTGTCTGTACAATGGAGATATGGGAGCAGCTCTTTATATACACTTTCAAGCACTGCACGATACGGCTGCAAAAGGCCAGGTCTGTTTTCTTTAGTTTCCAGGTGTCTAGTGACAACGTTAACTTTTGACTGCTATCTACGCCTTTGCAATCCAATTTTTCACAAGGAAATTTTAGTAACATTTGTGCCCAAGCAAAAGAATAGTATAAGCTTGACATGATCTAGCAGGAACACAAGTAATTATGAATTGAAACTGTTTTTATTCTGGACCTTTGATATTAACAAATCAAATTTTTAGCACATACAGCAGCATAAAAGGAGCTCTGTAAGGAAACCAAACCTGGCTATCATCATGTAAGGATTTTTGTAGATGTTCACGGAACCCTGTGGCAATCTTATAATGTATGGATCGCAAAACAGAGGTGACAACTTAGGAGGTGACTCTACGCACAGACCAACCCACGTCACTCCCCCTGCAGCTGCAGGAGCAGGGGTCACATATCCTCACAATCTTCCAAGTAGAGAAGAAGCATAGATCATTTCTGACCACTTATCTTTTTACCGTACAAGATTTAAATCATAAAGAAGAAGACACAGAGCCCAAATACTTTTATTAAGTATAGATAAAGATACTTTTTAAAAGTGTTTTCTAATATTCTGCTTTCTTGGAGAATATTGCTCTGCTATCTGTAGTTGTCGCCTGTCTACCATTACCAAATAAATGCTCAGAGCCCTGGCATCTGCATATTTCAATTTGTGTTTCCCATTAGCTCATTCCTCTTGGTCAATGGGAATACTGAGCGGCGAAAACAAATAAGACCCAGTGGGATATTTAGATTCTGAACATATGACATTTTTTACTGGCACAGCCTGTTAAGGGCACCTGTCAATAGCAAATACGTCTGCTAGCTATCTGCGTGAAAACAAATTTGCTATTCGGTATATTTCAGGCTACATGAATCCAAAAACGTTTCTTGTCTATGGCTGCAGGAAAGCTATTTATAGATTTTGTCTTAAATCTAAAGAAGTTGAAATTAAAGTACTGATAATAACAGAACTGAAATGGCCATGCTTCGTTCATGCGGTTAATAAACATATAGTGCTAAAGACAGTGAGTTTTCCTGTTACCCTGTGTCAGCATGAGGTTGCAGATCAAATACAGATAAGTAGCTGTTGACAGATCTTGTCCCATCTGACTTCACAGTAATAAGAGAGAACACTGAAACAGTAGCTGCTTCAGGAAATCTTAATCATGGATGTGGAGGAATGTATGTCTCCTCCCTTCAACCCCCTGCCGAGTGATGGCAGAACATCCTGCAGCTCTGTACAGTAATTTCCACCGCCATCTACTGTACATGGTTGTGCCAATGTGGAAATACAGTATATGAATAAGAGAACTGAGGCGGCAATCTTTGGAAAGTAGTTGAGTGAATGAGTGAGCGAAGCTGCATAAATCTACTATTAGCTTTACAACGATTAGCGGTTTTAAGGAAGCCCCACACAATATAATTTTTATATATTTCATTTTAATTTGAGAAGTACAATCAATTTTTCACAAATGAATTGTAACATTTTAAAAATGTGGCCAATGTATCTCACACATGTTCAATTTTTGAAAAACAATTATGGAAAATGCTGGGAAAATGGCTAGGGTCCATAAATCAAGAAACTATCCAACACCATTACATTTTCTGAAACACTGTACAAAAACCTCCCCACTTCCGAACAGGAAACGGGTAACCCTGATCATTTCAGCTTACAATTTCTCTGTACAACCAATTGTTTTTATCAAATTTCCATAAAATTGGATCTTTTTATTGTATCGTATGTGATCATCTTTACGCTACGTTCACACTAAGGGTCTGATCCAATTCAATGTTTTTCCTATGTTTTCTCCTGGAAGATAACTTTCTGCTCTGTTTACAGTAACCTTTCATCCCTCTTGATAAAGGGACTGTCAAAATGATTCAGAGTATTTTCTTGCTGGCTGGTTTCCTAAAAGGCATTTTTGATAAAATGTGAAAATGTCACCTAGGAGAAAACTTAAGAGAAAAAGTGAATTGGATCCTTATGTGCGTTATGTAACGTATGTGTGTTTTTTCTCATACATTGCTATGGTAACATGTTCATTATATACACATTACCCAAAAAAGGGGCTGTAGAAAGTGCATTTAGCATAACATGGTCCATTACAATGCAGGTATGTGAGCAAGCCCATGCAACTGTATGGGCAGTGCATTCAATCCAACAATACAGCGCACAGCAATGCGCATCATATGAACACAGCCTTGGTTGACACTCACTGCATTTCTTACACAGCTGCCACCTCTAACACAAGTACACAATATTTAGCAATGAACAAATAAGGCAGATTTCCGTTAGTTCCCAGTAATGAGATAATGACTTGTTACTTACCTTTCGCATATAAATAGATCCTGGCTTGGAGGCGCAGGCTAGTTTTGGTTTCATTTTTATAAAGGCAAGTGACGTAGCCAGTGTCATCTGCTTGGACTTTGGTCACTGTTAATTTGCTGCATATTAGATGGGCTTCACTTTGCTTTTGGCATGGCTTCTCCTCCACTTCCATTCTACCGTGCTTTGAATACGGCACGTGTTCCCAGCGCCATGTCATGGGACCGGTTCCTCTGTAACACAGAAAATATACATTATATGCACAGTATTATGCCCAATACATATTAGGCTCACTATATATACAGTACATACATAAGCTTCTAACATACAAGTAAAAAACACTAAATAATAACACAAATTGTGATGCCAAAGTGTTATAACAATGTTAACACACCCTGTGAAGTAAATGTAGGCATACATTTAATTTTTTGCCCAGGTAAATAGGGCATTTTACATAAGATAATCTCAGGTTCATAAGCTGAAGCTGGAAGATTGAGCGGTAGGGAACTGACTGAATGACCAGGAAGCACAACTTCATGGACTGCTGTGAGACTGCATCAGAGACAAAGCAGGTAAATGGCTGCTATTAGGTGAATGTCTTGACCAACTGCATGATGGCCTGGTACAACAGCTGCACCAAGGCTGGAATAGAAGCCCTGCAGCAGGTCGTACAGCAAAGGTCATTATCAGCCCTGGAACTCTTGTATAAGTCTCGCTGTATGAGAAGGGCCAAAAACATAATCAAGGATAACATTCACCCTGGAAACTCTGTGTTTGAGCCTGTGTTTGTCTGTGCTTGTCTACCATCAGGCAGACAAACAGAGTGAAAAACAGCTTTTCACCATCTGCCATAAACGTTCTAAACTCTGAATCTTCTCTGGGATCATTTTTAATTGAACAATAACAGTCCTGTGTCCTACATAGTGTAATCTAAATGAATTATTTCCTTTTGGACAACTCTGGATTTGGATATATAGTATAAACTATATCTTTTGGTTTGTTTCAATGTGCTTTACTGTTAAAGTGTTTTAAACTACTTATAACAGCTTATACAAAACTGTAACATCTAACAACAAAAATGAGTAATAAAAACAGAATTGTATATTTTATCCATAAAGACAACTTTGTTTGCATCTTTGAAACTTTGTAACTTGAGTCTTTTGTTGGGGACTGTCTGTATACAACATTTACTAAAACATTAACTATTTGGCATACTTTGTATAACTCTTCTATTTCTACCTTTGTTAATGAAAAATAAAAGTTTGCCTTCTTAAAACAGAACGTATTTGCGATTATTCAGGTTGGAGTTTGTTATGGTCACTAATGTTCTTTAAATGCACCTTGGGGGTTGTCATAAAAAGTATGTTTGTTGTGTTACACAATGAAAATAAAGTGCTTGAACTTGACCTACTGTATTCTGTCCCGCTGCCCCTATGGTTGAGAGCTTTGCTAATCATAATCCCATAATGCTTTGCAGCTAAGTATCATAACTGGACAGTTACAGTACTTGTAATATAATGTTTTATTGTATAGGTAAAAAAAACCTATGCTTAATAAGAATATAATCAAAATTTAAACAAAACTTAAATAAAAACAAAGTAATGCTAAATACAATGTTAAAGTCCTGCCTTTTAAAATTGCACTTTTTTATGTTTAATTCAAGTTTTCAAAACATTTTAATTAATTACCCAACATGTTTTAAGTAAAATCTTCTGTGATATGTCAATTAAGCATTAACAAACATGGGCCCATATGCAATTAACTTTCTCACTTGAGTTATCTCCTAGGCCAGTGTTTCCCAACCGCTGTTCCGCGGCACACTAGTGTGCCGCGGAACGTTGCCTGGTGTGCCGTGCTCTTATCCCCCCTCCCGCCCGTCCCTGCGGCCGCCGCTGTTATTACCTTAGCAGCGGCCGCTCTCCCCTCTCCAGACCATGTATATGCTAGCAGCGTATCTCCGGCTGCTCTGTGTGATGCACTGATGCGGAAGGAGGCAGGGCTCGGTTACCATAGTAACGGCGATACATATCGCCGTTACAGGAAGCCGCTGCCCTCCTTTCTTCCGCATCAGTGCATCACACAGAGCAGCCGGAGATACGCTGCTTGAATATACACGCGCCGGAGAGGGGAGAGCGGCCGCTGTTAACAAGGTAATAACAGCGGCGGCCGCGGGGACGGGCGGGAGGCACTAAACTGGCTATACTGGGGCACTATTCTGGGGTACTATACTGGCTATCCTGGGGCACTAAACTGGCTATACTGGGGCACTATTCTAGCTATACTGGGGCACTATTCTGGCTATACTGGGGCACTATACTAGCTATACTGGGGGGCTATACTGGGGCACTATACTGGCTATACTGGGGCACTATACTGGGGCACTAAACTGGCTATACTGGGGCACTATTCTGGGGCACTATACTAGCTATACTGGGGCACAATACTGGCTATACTGGGGGGGCTATACTGGGGTACTATACTGGCTATACTGGGGCACTATACTGGCTATACTGGGGCACTATACTAGCTATACTGGGGGGCTATACTGGGGCACTATACTGGCTATACTGGGGCACTATACTGGGGCACTAAACTGGCAATACTGGGGCACTATTCTGGGGCACTATACTAGCTATACTGGGGCACTATACTAGCTATACTGGGGCACAATACTGGCTATACTGGGGGGCTATACTGGGGTACTATACTGGCTATACTGGGGCACTATACTGGCTATACTGGGGCACTATACTAGCTATACTGGGGGGCTATACTGGGGCACTATACTGGCTATACTGGGGCACTATACTGGGGCACTAAACTGGCTATACTGGGGCACTATTCTGGGGCACTATACTAGCTATACTGGGGCACAATACTGGCTATACTGGGGGGCTATACTGGGGTACTATACTGGCTATACTGGGGCACTATACTGGCTATACTGGGGCACTATACTGGCTATACTGGGGCACTATACTAGCTATACTGGGGGGCTATACTGGGGCACTATACTGGCTATACTGGGGCACTATACTGGGGCACTAAACTGGCTATACTGGGGCACTATTCTGGGGCACTATACTAGTTATACTGGGGCACAATACTGGCTATACTGGGGCACTATACTGGCTATACTGGGGGGCTATACTGGGGTACTATACTGGCTATACTGGGGCACTATTCTGGCTATACTGGGGCACTATACTGGGGCACTATACTGGCTATACTGGGGCACTATACTGAGGCAACTAAACTCCCTACACTGGGGCAACTATGCCAGCTATGCAGCCGCACCCCAGCTCCCCCCCCCCCCCATAGCGGCACTGTCCACTAGGTCGCGCAAACAACTGGGGGCCGCATCGCCCCCACCGCGCGCGCGCGCCGTTCCCCGGAGAAAAATTTGGTCAGACAGTGTTCCCCGGGCCGGAAAAGGTTGGGAAACACTGTCCTAGGCGATACTGTAATTTTCATCTTCTCTTTAAAATAACTTTTCAGCATTTTACAATTGAAAAAGGACCCAAAAGTTGGTGAAAAAGTGCTATTACATTTATTTTTAGTAAGTTCTTGCTTGCTGGTGGCTTAAAATGACAAGTTGTGAAAATATCACCTAGGAGAAAACTCAGGAGAAAAAGTTGCATTTTAAACCACCAGCAAGCAAAAAAATATTTAAAATAGTGCTTTTTTACCAACATTTGGGTACTTTTTCAATTCTAAAATGCTTAAAAGTTATTTTGAAAAGAAGATGAAAATTATCTCCTAGGAGATAACTCATGAGAAAAAGTTAATTGCATATGGGCCCATGAATTGTATCTGTAGTACAGCTAAGAAATAGCAAAGAAAAAGTCTATTATTGTTTTCCAGTACAGGAGGTTTAAAAAATATCTTAAAGTCAATGGGATCCGATTAAGAAAAAAAAAGCCAGATACTTACCTAAGGAGATGGAAGGCTCTGGGTCCTAAGAAACCTTCTCTCTCCTCTCCCCGTGTCCATTACAGCGCAGTTTCCCCCGTAGCAGCATTCGACCAATTCGGTCAAATGCTGCTGTCTCCGCCGCCAAAGGGAGGTTTCGGAAGTTTTCGGGAGCCCGAGTGCTCCCAAAGATGGGTCACTCCATACTGCGCACGCAGGAGCGACCTCTCTCGCGCACTCACACATGTGCAGTATGGAGCCGCCTGTCTTCAGGAGGACTCGGCTCCTAAAGATGGGTCACTTCATACTGCGCATGCGGGAGCGACCTCTCTCACGCACTCACACATGTGCAGTATGGAGCCGCCTGTCTTCGGGAGGACTCGGCTCCTAAAGATGGGTCACTTCATACTGCGCATGCGGGAGCGACCTCTCTCGCGCACTCACACATGTGCAGTATGGAGCCGCCTGTCTTCAGGAGGACTCGGCTCCTAAAGATGGGTCACTTCATACTGCGCATGCGGGAGCGACCTCTCTCGCGCACTCACACATGTGCAGTATGGAGCCGCCTGTCTTCGGGAGGACTCGGCTCCTGAAGACTTCCGAAGTCCCCCGCGGTGGGGTATTTGAACGGAGGAGCTGCCGCTGCGACAAGGGCACCGGTAGAGGGAAGGGAAGGCTCATTAGGACACAGAGTCTCCTTAGGTAAGTATCTGGCTTTTTTTTATTTTTAATCGGGTACCATTGACTTTAAAAGTTATCTATGCAAAAGAGATTATCTGAGCTATTCGGCCCATTTGGGTGGAATACAGTCCTGTTTTCTGAAGCCCTTAAACTGCCAAGAAACAGTGTAAGACAGCTGCTTGAGATAAGGTTTTACTGCAGGACCTGTCGAAGGGTCATTATTTCACCTCTGTTTTATAGCTTAAAATACACAATGTGGTTTTAAAACTGCAACTGTGACAATATGATGCAAGGTTAAAAAAAAATCTATGTAACTGAAAATACAAATATGAGACTCTTCTTTGTAACTAATGTTCTATTCATTATCCATACTACACATGCAATTTATGACATCATACGTTTTGTTTTTTGTTTTTTTATTTTTTGCTTCAGGTATGCTTTAAATTGCAAAGTGCAAAAGTTATTTTAAGCTGAAGATGAAAACTTCCAGTATCTCCTAGGAGAAAACTTAGGAGAAAAAGTGAATTGGATCAGGCCCAATGTGTTATTCTCTGGTACCTCCCATGTGTAAAGAAATCATCCTTTAGCATTAACTATTGTTGCTCTCCCTTTTTGGTCCTCCAAAATCTCTTGTACAGTATAGTATGAAAAATGGTTTAAAAAAAAAAAAGAAGAAAAAAAATCTTCCTTGATCAATCTGCTAGCGACCAACTCCTAGTAATAGCTAGCTTTACAAGTGGGCCTTTTAATTGTTCATTTGCATACCATGAAGTATATTTAAAGGAATCCATAAACAATGAAGCTGAAGGATTACCCTGGGCACTTGCTTTCCTTTTGCACCAGTTTTCTTTTCTCTGGGTTGATAAATGATTCCGATTTCCGTACTCTGCTATGCTTCTGTAGTCTGCAAGTGTTAGGCTAGCCACAAGTTCTTGGTGGCCTGCCATTAGCAGACTCAAGTATTATACCTTCGCATTGCCAGTTTAATGCCTGCAGTTAGATGAATACCTCCAGTTAAGCAGACTGCCGGATGCCAGCAGCACTACAGCCTCTGCCTAATCACCTGACTGACACATTCTTTCCAGGTACCTATAGACCCAAAGTACGTTGTTTGGTGATACAAGAAATAGATCATCCAGTATTGCATTCAGTAGATGCGGTCATGTATATTACAGACCACTGTCATCTAGAGTAGTCAGAATTGGCATTGACAGTATAGGTGTGTACTGGCTAATGTTTTAGGAGCTGTGGTTAAGATTTAGAGATGGTTCATTTAATATCAGGAAGGGGTTACATGGACATGCCAACACTCCTTGGACTCAATTCATTAACTAATGGGGACATGTTTACATCAGTCGAGTAGCACAAGCAAAATAACATGCATTACCGTAGCAACATAAGCGGTACCCATTTAACAGGGGCTGTGGTAATTGCACATGTGCGCTACTCTACTGGCATAAGTACCAGTAAAATTGTCATGAGCTTATCTGCACATGGCAGTTTTGCCAGTAGTGAATCGACCCCTTTGTACCTATTCAATTATTTTTTCTCCTCAGTTTTCTCACTGCAGATGTTTTCACACCTTATCAGTAAAACATCTTTTAACCCCCTCCATCTTCCCCCCAACTACCAAAGAAACTCTCACAATAAGTTTCAGGATGGCTGACTGACTTTTTGACAGACACCAAGTGTTGGCAGTGATATGACGAAACAGACAAGTGAGTCTATATCATGTGGCTGTACAGACAAAAGTTTCATGCACACACAAAGTGCATTGTATATACCGGCCATTACAGGAGCAGGAAGCCTTAATCCACAAAGCATATATTTTAAACGTACTCTATTGTATGATTAAATCATAGCTTAATGTGAACATTGGCATTGTTTTAAAGGACAACCGTAATGAGCGGGATATGGAGGCTGCCATATTTATTTCCTTTTAAACAATACCAGTTGTCGACCTATCCTGCTGACCTTCTGACCCTAATACTTTTAGCCATAGACCCTGAACAAGCATGCAGCATATCAGGTGTTTCTGACATTACTGTCAGATGTGCCAAGATTATCTGCATGCTGTTTCCGGTGTGATTCATACACTACTGCAGCCAAATAGATCAGCCGGGCTGCCAGGCAACTGGTGTTGTTTAAAAGGAAATAAATATGGCAGACTCCATATCCCTCTCTTGCAGTTGTCCTTTAACCTTTTAGCACCTGCTGGTCCATGGCTGGGCGACATTTGAAAATAACGGTGACAAAACAGTATAGAAAAACATACAGGATGTGTACAGTAACAGACAGGACCATTCTGAAAATGTACCCCTTTTGATTTTTACTTGAGTTCAGATGTCTGCAAAGTGGGGGAACATCTATAAATACGTTTTTCAGTGTGGAACGAGATTTCGTGCATATGTATATGCACTGTTACAGTGGACTAGCTGTAAGGCCTCTTTCACAGTAGGACGTTGCAATTTGATGCGACGTTAAATTCGCAACGCAAATTACAACACAACGCCCCAAAAAAGTCGCAACGCAACTTAATGCCCCGTTACGGTCGCATACAGTAGAGCATACAGGCAATGAAAAGTATGTTTCCAAGTAATTACTGTGCATGTGCAAACAGTCCAACGCAGCTAATAACGTGTATAACGCACTGCATGCAGTACTTTCACGTAACGTGTAGCACTAGTCACCAAAGCAACGTGTGCACTGTGAATGGGGCATTGGTTTTTCATTGAGTTATTCAGCGTTAAATGTTGTTTTAACGTGCGACTTTAACGCCCCACTGTGAAAGAGGCCTTAGTCTTAGAAGCTATTTACCTGCATCACTAAGGTCAATGAATAATCCTGGAATGTTTTAAAAGCGGAACCTCTGAGAAGAGGACAGTACATGAATTAGGACACGATTCTAAAGGAAATCCACTGACTTGAAAATAAATCAACTGCTTTTCAAAGTCAATGGGGTCCTTGCAACATCCATGTCCCCTCCCTTTTCCTTCCCAGAAGAAAAGTTTTTGGCCTCAAGCTGAGACTGTCTGCCTGCCGCCTTCCTGAGAGTGATGCTGCTGCGGAGGTGATCATCTTGAGAGCACTTCCAGCCACTGAGTGATATGTGCACTGGTTGTGTCTGCCTGTGACAGCCACATGTAATCACACATTCCCACACAGGCACTGGGCGGCTGCATCTCACTTCTGCCACAGACGACCTGTGTCATGTTCACACTGCTCTCTGAGGATTTATTATACATTATTTATGGCATCCCTTTGTTCTGTGGAATTAACAAAAGATTCCAGGGAACTTCATCAGATTGAACACTAGAATTGAACACTTTTATGATTATTCCAAATCTTTATTTTGTGACTATTTAAAGCTGTGTCTCCAGGCTTTTGCTGGGCCCACAGCATCAGAAGGTCACCATGAAGGAGTTGGGTGGATATGGTTTCCAACCCGCTAGGCAGCCATCTGTGTTCCCCGCTGATTTAGTTAGGCAGCCTACTGATGCAGTATTCTCAGTTTCTTTGGCCCTGATGCTAGGTTCAGAGTGCTCAGTTGCATAACTTATATTATATATAATGAGTTATAATGACTGTGAACTGCAATGGAGACTGGACATAGACTGTAATGCAAAGCCTGCATGCAGCGAGTTAGAATAACATGATCAGTTACCACGCAGTACTGTGAACAGCCTCTTAAAATTGTATGGCCAAAGAGTTGAAATGCAGAACTGTGAACTAGCCTGTACTGTTATAACTGTAAATCCTGCTATTAACCAGCTTCAGCACATTTGGACCAGATTTAAAAAACAAAAAACCTGTCAAAACGTTTGCACCGTTTGCCTGGATCATAGCAAACCATGGTGAGCATTGTTGAAAGATTAGCTAATTAGTATTAGTGCTACCTCAGTCATGTGCAGCACTCACAGCAAAAAGATATTAGGTTGATTAAATTATGGATAAAATAAAAAAAATCCTGCTGCATTATTGTTTTCTAATATGACTAATAAAAGATATCTAAGCCTTTGCCATTTATTAGCAGACAATTATTAACATTTCCAGCCCAGGTTTCCTGGTTCATTTAAAAAGGAAACAAACTAAAAGAAGAAAAACAAAAACGAAAAATCTTTGCGCATATTGCACCCACAGCATTATAAATATAAAGTACAACAATACTACCTCGCTACTCCTCCACTATTGTTTAAAATTGTTCATAAGTGGGTTGCCGCATCAAATTCAGGCTACCACCATCTTTAAAATATATGCAATCAGGGGTCAGCAGCACTCAGGGTCCCAATGTATGGGTGCAGGCAAACAGCGAAGGTCCCCTAACCTCCACAGCGTAATATCAATAAACACAGGGGTGTGCTGCAAACCCCTGTGTTTATTCATCTTTAAAATATAAGCACATTAAACATGCAAAGCACAAATGCATAAAAACTCGAATGCAAAATGCATGCGATATTCCACAATTTTGTTTGTGTTTGCATTTCTGGGAACCTGTTGTCCCAGCATGCAACACAATCCAGCCACGACAATATGCCCTGGGGGAGAGGCTTCAGCCTGCAATGAGTTAAATGCACTTATTAGTACAGATTACCAAATTTTGGAGCAATCAAGTACAGTTCTGCAATGCAACAAAAAGATGAATGCTCTTTCTATTGATCTACACCGATACAAGGCTCCAATAACTTCATACTATTACTGTAATCTGTGAACACTCAACAAGTTCCTTCCATACCTGCAGGTGAAGGTGTAGTTTCGTCCCGCTCTGACTTCAACATGATCTTTGGCTGGGAACAGCTCCAGCTTAGACAGTATATCAGTACGACGACCTGAAACAAAAAATAAATATTACTATCCAGCCACTGACACTAAATCACTGAGTGCATCCCACTCGTGTCCCCTTGTAAATATTAGGGTCCATATTTTTGTAACCCAAAATGGCCTTGTAAAACTGCGGAAATGGGTATCTTAAAATCATTTCCAGAATTGCTTTCTTATTTTTTGAAGAATCCATTATAAATGGGATTATTTCCCTCTATAAGTTTAGTCTCAGAGGCTGCTCAGAGCTGGTGACATTAGGCAGGCATTTCCTGGTTGAACACGTTCCATTGTCCTGTATAAAAGGAGGCATTTGTCAAGTCTTTACACATGTTTTTGCAGCAGAAGAAGGTTTTATTCTCTTTATGTTATACAGCCACGTTTTACACTATCAAGCGAATAGAATCACAAACCTGATCTAGGTACGTGAATACACAGGAATATATACAGTATATTACAGTGTAGTAACTACAAATATAGCCCTTTCAGCCACAGCGTAACCGATGCCTGAGTAGTGAAAAAGAGACATCATCAAGTGGCCCATAATACTATGTACCTCTGTAAAGGCCTATTGAGCCAGCCCACTAGAGAGATCCAGAAGCAGGTGAACTGTGACTGCAATAGGAAGACTATCCACTTTTACTATTTTTATTTTCATAAACATAAACTGGTGTTACACAAGTCTTTTTGCAATCTAATGCTAGCCTGTTTCTATTTTAATCTGCAGCCAGACAAAAATTTCCAAAACAGCCAATAAACCCAATGTGCTCTCCTTTGCAGCGATCGCAACAGTTGTACTCTGTTAGGTGAATTGTTGCTATGAGCCCAGAGATTCTCACCTTGGTCCAGGAGTATTTAGCAGTGTAGTAGAATTTGTTACTCATGTTCAACACCTGGGTCTATATGCATATCAATTTTTCACTGAGATGATATTTTCACAACTTGTCAATAAAATGCCTTTGAAACCACCAGCAAGTAAGATAATGCTCAGAATAGTTTTAATAGTATTTTTCTACCTACTTGTTGGTACATTTTGAATATCAGAGTTCTGAAAGGTTACAGTATTTTAGTATTGAAAAATTATCTCCTAGGTGAAAAAGTTAATTACATATGGGCCCTGGACTCATTCACTGATTGGCAGCAAACCTAGACATTTCTATCAGTTTTACGTTATATGTACTATCGAATGCTTGTGTTTTATATGTACATAAACACAAAGTAATAACCACTAATGCCACTAAGATTTACAATACTGTACTGTTTTCTCTACAAAAATGTAAATTCCCTTCAAATGTTTCTACTATTGAGCCTATAATGTAGCAGCTTTGTAAAGGGGAAAATAAGGAAGTGGATGGTATGTATAATTTTGTCGCAGCTAATTTTGGTACTGTCACCATTTACCAATCAGGTATTGCTTTGGAAAGTGTTCAGTTCTTTCTCCCATCATTCAGCTTTCCCTAACCAGTCATAGAAACAAGAGCCTTTTCCAGGGCCTAACCCCAGCCATTCCCTGTAACCCCTTCCTGAGAACAATCCCTAATCTGCGCCCTTACATTAAACTCTTCCTGATATCTATACACTTTATTATAATTATTATTTAGTATTTATATAGCACCGATATTTTCCGCAGTGCTTTACAGATTATATGTAGTCTTGTCAATAACTGTCCCTCAGAGGCGCTCACAATCTAATCCCTACCATAGTCATATGTGTATTGTAGTCTAGAGCCAATTTAGGGGGAAGCCAATTAATTTATATGTATGTTTTGGGGGTATGGGAGGAAACCAGAGTGACCGGATGAAACCCATGCAGACACTGGGGAACATACAAACTCCTTGCAGATGTTGCCTTGGCTGGGATTCGAACCCAGAAGCCATCGCTGCAAGGCGCGAGTGCTAACCACTACACCACCGTGCTCCCCTTTGTTCTTTTTCATGCATTACCTATATGTAAATGAAGTTGTGAAGTAAAAGCATAGAAGCACAGTAGAAGCATAGACTTTAATATTCATGTAAAAAACAGTTCTGTGACTTTTTCAATAACTCCTACTTGCATATTGCTTACGTAGGTTAACTGAGACGAGGGCTCCTCACTGATCACCCCACTCCCTGCCCATCATCCACATACAGGATTACATGTCCACACATTCGCCGCGGCTTCTGAAGGTGCCACTTGTATCACAAAGTTTAGAGTAGCAGCCAAGCACAGATGCCGTTCCTCATCTGCTTGTTCTGATGAGCATAATGACATTTGAGCATGGTTGGACACTGCAGGTGGTGCATGTCTCTGTTATGCGTTGATCCTGGCTGCTTCTGCAATTATCCAAATGTGCCCCTAACCACTCTTCACACCTGCCTCTCTTGCCTCTGCCATGGACCAGCCATGCCTTCCATGAAAGCACCATTTAGAGTAAGTATAGAAGTTCCTAGCAAACTCAGCATGTCAATATTCATATAAAACTGTTCATAGTCTTACATTAAACTAGAATCTCACAGCCTGACTGTATGGCAGTGATATTCATCACCTGGTGTGGCTGACAGTGGAGTTGGTTTTACTGTCTTGTTCTTTAAATGTCTTTTACGCTTAATTTATTCAGTACCACTATGTGGTAGCAAATAGATAAACCACTTGCTTGTTCTTGTGTGAGTTAGGAAGTAGACAAACAAGACAAGAAACAGGACATTTATAGCGTGCTTTTCTCCTGGAGGAATCAACATGTCAGAGCTTCAGCTTCAGCTATATGCAGTAGCAGTGTTAGGGAGTCTTGACCAAGGTCTTCTACTGAAAAGGTGCTGGTTTACTAAACAGGAAGAGTCTAAAACCAGTACACTATCCAGCCACACAATTGATGCTGGAGGAGATACGTTGAAACCAGAAAAGTATTTTTGAAATATGATTGGCACAGAAAGCATTTATCTCAGTACAGATAGGTGTTGGATGAAAATAGAACCTAGGTCTCTAGTGCTGCTAGACAGTGCTAGATGCTTAGCCATAATGCTGCCCATAGCTATTCATTGCCCCTATTTACACATGCTTCCATGCAACTGTTCGTGCACACAACTGTTAGCATTATGATTTTGCCCACATTCATTATTACACCAACATTATTTTCTTACGACCAAAAGATCACTTATGTTCAAAAAGTTCTGCTCTCTATTAATTTACAAAAATCAGATTATAATTGGGTGTTGTATTAAAAGCACATGCCAAGAATGCGGAAAATTATGTAGAAAAAATTATATGATATGCTTTCCCAATATTATATTACCCAATAGAGCAATTAAAAAACCCAGACTGTTATCTATATTTGATAACACCTGGCGTGTGATGTAATACTGTGTATAGCTTTACATAGTTATCTAGATTGAAAAAAAAAATACATGCTTGAATCAAGTTCAGTCTTTTGAGCCTCACTGCACCTCAATCCAGAGGAAAGAGAAGTCATAAGGAGAGAAATGATCCCCCTGACTGAACCAAGGCATCATCTTCCCACACCTAGCAGTCATAGCTGTGGATGACCTTCAATGTAAAGAAAACATCAGCCCCCTTTTAAATGAAAGTGTAGTATTGGTCATAACTACTTTTTGAGGTGAAACAGTCATCATCTTAACTACTCTTACTGTGAAGAACTCCTAAATAGGAGGTAGATTCTCTTCACCTAGGGACAAAAATCTAATTTCCCATTTTTGTTACATTAGAAGTTTTATTAACTGAAGAAGAAACTGTCAAAGCCAAAATAAGGCATGTACAGAGAATCATTTTACAAAAACCATATGCCATATGAAAATGAATGACAAGCAAAAGATATAAATCAAGAAACAATAACACCTAAGTTGGCCCGCACAGGAGAGGCACCTCTATTCATGCGGATAGAAGAAGAAGTCACATGCTAAGTGATGGAACACGTCACGTGAGGAGGCTCTACCCGGAAGCGCATGCCGTGCCAACGTCCCCCGTGCCTCCGCCTCTCTTCCTTCTCCTGCCTCGCATACAAGCGTGACGACTTTCTCAAGCACTGATTGGCCGGCTCTTCCATTGTGTCTGTGCCGCATGAATAGAGGTGCCTCTCCTGTGCGGGCGCCCGCCGGCTGTTGGGACACGTGAGTTCTTGTCACCCCCGCTTGATGGGGATACGCGTACCAGGAGTTGAGGTTAGACACCAATATATGTGTCTGTAATGAGGGCGTGCATGTATTAATACATAGAGGCGTGCTTCCTGATATGCACAAGGGTGGACATCTACCAATTAATATACATGGAGCAGGAATCTAGGCTGCTTCTGGGAATTGCTTTCAACCTGGTTATGCTATATATGGGCCCGAATAAATCATTTTGCTGACATGTCAGTCCTTTTTTGTTTATAGGAGTGCACTCCTGGTGGGACTGCTGGGGTCCTCATATAATTTAATAGATCCATGGCCAGGAGGATCTCCTGCTTGTTTTTAAGGGGGGTTTGAATGTGTGTCATTGTATGTAGCTTTTTTCAATAAATTTGTACTAATTTGTCGTAACCAGTCTAGTGCTCCCTGTACTCTCTTTTAGTAACATGTTTACTTTATGCTTGACCAGTGTGTAGCAAACCCACTTCTACTGACTTGCATGCACTTCAGTGTTATTGGTCAACAGATGTTGGAGAGTCAAAGCACCTACTGTATAAACCAACACAAAGCTGTGAACCACCTTGACTGTCATGTTCAATATTTACATTAGTAATCCTTTAGCTCCTGTTTGAGAAATTATAGCAATGAATTGCAATTTTTTTCCATTAAAAAAACCAATGCAGAATCCAAAGTAAGGCCTAGTTCACACGGATGCTTGCCAAGCGGTAAACTATGTGCTGCTAGTCGTTTAAGTCGTCAAATGAAAGGACAGCGCCAGTACATTTACCGCTATTTATCATTGTTTGCTCACACACAAAGTTTTGATCACTATTATTCCCACCGTTTAACCCTGGAAGCAACAGGTTGATTTCAGGGTCATGTATTGCTGTTCCTCCATGTCACTCTGCAGGGGTGAAAAACGTTAAAGAGAAACTCCGACCAAGAATTGAACTTTATCCTAATCAGTAGCTGATACCCCCTTTTACATGAGAAATCTATTCCTTTTCACAAACAGACCATCAGGGGGCGCTGTATGACTGATATTGTGGTGAAACCTCACCCACAAGAAACTCTTGAGTACATACTCCTGGCAGTTTCCTGTCTGGGAACCTTGCTGCATTGTGGGAAATAGCTGTTTACAGCTGTTTCCAACTGCCCAAAAAACATGCAGCAGCTACATCACCTGCCAACAGTAAAAATGTCACCATGTAATAAATGTCAGAATGTAATTAGGGATTTAAAAGATTTTATAATGGGCAAACACTGACTAAATCATTTATACATAATTATTGTAAAAATTAAGCACTTTTTTTATTACATTATTTTCACTGTAGTTCCTCTATAATGGCTGCCACAAACTGCCAAATTCTTTTCTACACGCTAGCAGAAAAGCATTTGACCGAGACGCCACAGGACCCCTGTGTGAACGGGGCCTAAAGTTATAGTTCTAGAAGTGAAGTTCATTCTGATAGCAGACTTAAGCCTCAGGTATTATTTGTTACCAGTTTCAGTATTGTGCCACACCATATCCTCACCAGTCCCCAGGCGACAAATATGTGTCTCTTTCCAGAAGTTCTAGCCAGACTATAAATTGCTGTGGAAGTAGAGTTGCCATTTGGCTTGTTGCTGTTGTTGTCATAAAGAATATTTTGCCACAGTGAAAAGGCTGTCAGTATGCGGATGGCTATACAAATGTTCTGATCACATACAGGCTGTCAGGCTATGTGACATTTACAGCATTATAATGTCAGCTCCTATCAGCCCACACTGCAAGAAAACATTAGTTTCAGTTCCAGAGAAAAGACAACAAACTGACTTCAGTCTAATGTAAATATGTATTCTACAGATATAATTAAAGAGCTTTTATCGTGAGATTATGATATAAACATTCCAGTCCTGCAGTCCTCTCCCAGGCTTATATCTAAGGCAGTGTGAGATTGAGGGCTGGAGCTGTCCCCAGCTGGGTCCTAATTGTTTTCTCAGGTACAATATTTAATAGAGGCAGGAAACAGACAGGACTATTATTTCTACCTATACAATGGAGCTCAGTAACCCCTGAAAAACCCGCCATTGTTGGGAGAGTCTGCCAGGCAGGCCCAACTGAGTTTCATTAACCCTTTTTTTGTTTATTAAAATATCACCTTCA
Organism: Hyperolius riggenbachi; assembly: GCF_040937935.1. Lineage (NCBI taxonomy): Eukaryota > Metazoa > Chordata > Amphibia > Anura > Hyperoliidae > Hyperolius > Hyperolius riggenbachi. The sequence goes on along the minus strand of NC_090653.1, from coordinate 152,436,806 downwards.
TTTCTGTACAATATTACACTAAAGGTGGCCACTAACGGTCCAATTTCTAGCGAAAAATCGTTCGAGCGATCAGAAATTCTCATCGGACGAAAAATCGTTCACTACACCATCAACTAACCAATCATTGCTTCCTATCTATCACGGCCACCAAGAAAATCCAAATTTTCGTTCGACGAAAATTCATTCGGGCGACATTTTTTTCACTCGTTCATAATCGATTGTGTCCACCAATGGAGATTATTTACAACCAATCCGATCAGAATTTCTGATCGCTCGAACGATTTTTCGCTAGAAATTGGACAGTTAGTGGCCAGCTTTAGATAAGGTACCACAACCAGTAAAACAATCCAATGATTACAATCATAGTAATAAGATAGAAATAGAAAAGTAAAATGCAGATCAGATTATTTAGCACGGTTAATCTAAGCAAGCTTATAATGTTTACCATATTCAAGTTCCACATTGTTTGATATTATTAAGAATGACCTGATGCACATGTCAATGTAAGGATTGTAGGAGTGTGAGGAGTTTACATCTCATAGCATCAAACAACACTTCACTCCAGAAGAAAAAGTTCACAAACAAGATAAAACACTGAAGGTAAGAAAGCCCTGATTAAAATGAGTCAAGGTCCTGTACTGAAAGCAATAGCCACTTCCTGTTTACAGTAAATCTATTGAGGAAGGAACGCTTGTATGAAAAAGAAAAAAAAAGTGATAAGAACCTGCTTCTGTGCACTGCGAGCTAAAACATACTGCGAATTCACCCTGCTCTGTGCATAGTACTGACATCAGCAACAGGAAGGCAGCTCCCATACAGGTGAGGGAGGGGGTGTTTGGGCAGCATTTAACAGGGGGAAGAGCTAGGCGCCAGGCAGAAAGTGGTTTAGGCCAGGCACCAGGGAGGGAGGCATTGAGAGTTTACAACAGACAGAGGGGTTAAGGTTGTGCATCAGAGAAGATGTTAAGGTGGGGCACTAGGCAGGAGAGTTAAAGTAATCCTGTAATGAGGGTGCTAGCATGTTCTCAACAGTGCAGTAGCATGGAACCGCTTGTCGTACTACTGTGCAAGCATGGGTTGTACTTTGAACCTGTGTAGTGTGGCCGCACTCGTACACAGAGGGGAGCAATCTTCAATACTAATGTCAAGGATTCTTTAGAGGGTCCTTTCGCAGTACAGGAAGAGTATAGACAGATCAGGGAAGCCTCTGGACTATCCAGAGAGTTCCCAATACTGAGGTATCTAACTAATTTTTTTATGCTGACTACAGGTGGCCTTTAATACCCTGGTTCAGCTTCTGTTTTTTACAAAATGCATATAATATTAAATCTGCATTGATTAGCAATGCACTCAGTTTGGAGTCTAGCGCATTTTTAGTTTTTGAAACAGATATAGTAACTGTACTTGAAGTACTTGTCTGGCTTCTGGCAGACTGCAGCAGCTCCTTATTGCCATAAGAGCCTTATTCCTTCCCAAGCACAAAGTGGATTGTCCACTTTTGCTCATTGCTGAAAGAAATTGTGAAAATGCATGCAGTTCTTGGGAACTGTGACCGCTGCCTGAGCCACACATGCCTAACGTTCCAGATGAGCAGTCGCTGCCTTCAGAGTCCATACTCAGTGCTTCTTTAGAATGCTAATGACTGACTGCAGCATTATTTGTATGTGGATGGACACTATCAGCTGCTTTATGGCGTATTGGCAACCCTGGCTGCTCACTAGTATACTCCCTTCACCTGGAAATAGGAAATGTGGGCACTCTTGAGATGCTGAAGTTTGGGTGCCGCCATAGGCGCTCATATAAATAGCAGCTATGGGAGGAAATGTGGGCCCCAATGTGCATTGCGGAGGCCCAAACCTACCAATTTATATGGGTGCCTGGGGAGGGGGGGTGTTAAGGTTAGGTGTCAAGGTGGTGGGTTAGGTTAGACATGTGAGGGGTGGTTAAGGTTAGGCATCCAGGGGGGTGGTTAGGATTAGGCATTAATAGAGGGAGAGTTCTGTGTGAGAATAGGGTTAGGTTTAGCTGTAGTAAAATATTGTTACTAATTACCAATATTTCACTATCATAATTAGCACTGCAAGAGTGAAAAATACATTTACTGATATTCAACTATCTGCTATTTTTGGGCACCCAAAGTCCCGGGTGCCCTTTTTTCATGTACACCTTCCCCTGTGCAGAGCAAATGTATTCAATGCATACCTTTGCAGGCCTCACTTTACGCTCCGTCCTTCAGTAAAATGGATCTGATCGGCTCTCCCCTCTCCTGTATATATATATATATATATATATATATATATATATATATATATATATATATATATATATGTGTATATATATATATATATATATATATATATATATATGTGTATATATATATATATATATATATATATATATATGTATATATATATATACATATATATATATATATATATATATACCGTGTGTATATATATATATATATACGGTATATATATATATATATATATATATATATATAGTTCCATTAATCTCTGCACTTTGCCTGAACAAGAGACAAGGTTCTTCCATGTATAATGTTTCTGTGAGGAAGGAGCCCCTGGTGGTGCTGGGCTTTAGAGCACGCTCATATGGCTATAGGCATGCCGTTGTTCCAGCTGATGGGCCTCGTACTGACTGCAGGATCTCAGCTGATAATGTGAATAGACAGCAGGTAGCTCAGTCTCTACCCAGGTACCAAACTCTACAAAGTCCATCCATAAAGATTGGTGAGATTTTCCTGCAGGCTGCATTCCTCAGATTTCCTTTATTTATCCTACATCCGAGATAGTTATGTAACAACATATTTAATGATCAGAATGATTCTCCAGAGAGATGTTCATGTAAGTAAAAGGTTGGGGAGAACCACCTGGTAACCATCTGTATAAATTCCAGTAGAGGAGATCATCATTTTCACAGTTTCTCTATCTAGGACAAATCTGTTTGTATATTCACACTGGGTATCATCTTCCACATAGGAGTTCATCATGTAAAAGCTTATCATATACATTACCTCTCACATATGAAATAAATCCTTATCATAGAGAAAGAGCAGAACTCACAGATCAAATAATATCATTTATTACAGCTGTACAACAGATAACTCATATCTGTAATATAACACTGTCACTTCTATAATACCAACACATTTTTTAAATAATGTGTAATAAATAGGATATGGGTAGTTCTAATGTCTGTACATTATCCTTTATATCATTATTATTGATAAAACAAATTGAAAAAAATGGATATGGGTAAAGTTAATTATTTTATTCTCATGTTGATCCCCTGCTGCTAATCGTCACTTAAATAAAGGAAGCTGACATATTTAATCTTAAAGGTATAAAGATGGCAACCTTCGTTGCAGGTTTCCTTAAGGGACTGCTATCGTGAAAAATTTTAAAATTTAAAATACATGCAAACATATACAAATAAGTAAGTATGTATCTTCCAGAGTAAAATGAGCTATACATTACTTTTCTCCTTTGTTGCTGTCACTTACAGTAGTAGTAGAAATCTGACAGAACCGACAGGTTTTCCTCTTCAAGGGGGATTCTCGGCAAGGCTTTTAATCTTTATAAAGACATTTCCTGAAAAGGATTTATACAATGATGCTGGCCAGCTTCCATGCTCGCTGCACAATTTTTGGCAGTTGGACAGAGCAACTACCATTTGCGGAATGATTTTTAAACTAAACAAAACCATGAGAATCCCTCATGAGGAGATGGGCTAGTCCAAAGCCTTTCGGTTCTGTCAGATTTCTACTACCTACTGTAAGTGAAAGCAACATAGTAGAAAAGTAATTTATGGCTCATTTTACTCTGAAAGAAATGTATTTCTTATGTGTATGTGTTTACATGCATTTAAATTTTATGATTTTCACAATAGTGGTATTTTAAGGACTCATTAATGTGCCTCATAGCTGTGAGCAAAATAAATGAGTACATTGTTTTGCCAGATATGAGTTTTTGTCAGGACTAAGCTAGTTTGCCAAAGGTGTACAATCATGTTGATCCATGTAATGGTTGGTAAAATATTTTATGTTCACAGTGAGCCAAACATGCCTCCTCTTTCCCTTACCATCGTCAACAAGGCAGTAACCAGAGTTTTGGCATTAGGCACATTCAAACACACGGATGAGCTGAGAAAACGGTATGATCTACTTTCCTCTTTTATTTCTTCTCATCATCCTTCCTCAGATTTTAGTTTACCCTTCCCTCAGTGTTGCCCACAGCCTTCGGCCTCTTGCACACTGCAAGCAATTCCGATTCAGATTCCGCTTTTTAATCAGTTTTTACATCCGATTCCGATTCCGATTTGCAGTGTGCAGGGAGCAAACTGCAAATCTGAATCTGAATCGGATGTAAAAACTGATTAATAAGCGGAATCGGAATCGCGTGCAGTGTACAAGAGGCCTTCATCATTTCTAGTTACAATGCTTTCTAGTTATCTTCCCCAGTACTGCACAGATCGGCACCGGGACCAGTCTGCACCTTCTGCCTCTGTTACCATGGCTCCTGCTCAGGTCCTGTCTACTCATGTAGCTGGCTTTGTCCTCCCATCAGTTTACTCATCATGCCTCTAATCTTGCTCTCTGTGCATACATTTGAAAAAGGCACCTGTTTAAAATGATGCAGGTAGCGATAGTGGAGTGCTGGTATATTTATCAATATTCTACTACTTCATTCAGATGGTAAAATATCAGTAATATTTACTGATATTTTACTATGACCTAACTTCTCCCTACTTCTCACACAGAACCCTCCCCTTGTGGCGCTCAATAATTAACCCCCCTCAGAGTGCCTAATCCGTCTCTAAATCCCCAACTAACCTCTCGCCCCCCTCCCGCTCCTAACCTTAACTTCCCCCTTAAAATGCATTCTGTTTAGAAGGGTGCTCAAAATAATAGCGGGCGCAGGGTCCACCCACTATATGAACTGCAGCTACAAATAGCGGGCACAAGCGTCCACTATTGGTAGCCGCAGTTCGCATATTACAGCCTATGGTGGCACCGCTGTTTTTACAGCGCTCCAGTTCAGGAGGGCTCCCAGGTTACTTTTGCCCCAGGGCCCCATTGTTGCTAGAACTGGCCCTGGGAGTTAGAGATGAATAATGACAAAGTACAGTATATTCAAATATAGAACATTTTGCTGGCTCTAAATGGTTAGAAGGATACCATATAGAATTGTGCCTATCGGTAGCAGGGTAATTCACAACAGTAAATAGATTCCAGAGCGTTGGTACCAATCCAAGGAAGACCTTAAAACCAGTGATGAGCAAAAAAAAAGGACTATTTTCATTTTGACAGGCGAATTTTCGATCGAATATTTCCGCGTTTATTTTCTCCTAATGTCCGTTATTTTTGCTGTAAACTGCAAAGCCCCCTTACAAGCTAGAATCACCAAATTAGCAGAGTATGTTAAGGAGAACAGTGGGTATCAGGAGCAACATTTTCAAAAAGACCTTATAATTTTGGAGAAAATCAATTTTAAAGTTATGATAGGAAAAAAGTATTCATTTATGTTATTGTTTTTTTGTTAAATGCCTCAATATACATAGCGATTTGAATGTAAAAAAAATTATTTTATTAAGTGCACGTGTAAGTATTATTTATTACAGAGGCAGAGGGGAGCAGCAGCTCGGTCAGAGTGACCATCACCCCATAAGGCAGTAGAAGCAGGCAGTGTACATATCCCATAAAATGACAGTGGCGGGTGGCGGTGGTGGTGGTGGGGGGTCAGTGGCTTGGTCTCTCAATACAGTTGTCCTTTAAAGGGCAACATGTTACATGTTACATACGTGTTACATACATACATACATACATACATACATGTTGCATACATGTTACACGTTACATACATGCATACATGTTACATACATACATACATACATGTTACATACATACATGTTACATGTTACACGGTACGTTACATACATGTTACATGTTACATACATACATGTTACATGCAGGGGTGCTCGGATACCCCTTTTCAAAATCCGAATTGATCCGGATCCAGATACCCAGATATCCAGATCCGAATCGGATATCCGAATCTGAACTTTTTGATATCCGAACCCAATATCCGGCCGGATTCGGATATCCGGAATTCGGAAATGCTTCCAAAAGTCTCTTCAAATGGTCAAAATCCCATACGGAGGTCTCTCTCAGGGATGCTCGGATGTGCCTCATCCACGAATTCGGCAATCCGCGTGGTTGCAAAAAAAATCCGCATTCGGCCCCGCCGCATGCGGTTTTTCGTCCACGCAACCACGCGGATTTTCTGCCGTGAATGGCGTAATCACGCGTGGATTCCCGCCCGGAGGCGGATTTTCTTTTAACGTTAATAACAAAGCCCCCATACATGCTACAATCCCCCAAATTGCATGGATTATCGAGGTGATAAGGGGCAACATAACTTCAACATAAATTTTTTTTTTTTCTTTTCTTTAATGGCTTTTAAAGACAAATCACCACTGTAAATGGGGCTATTAATTGGTAATACATGGTTTTAAAAAGGGATATACGCGTTAAGCAATCAAAGAGGTGAAGGCGAGTTCCAATGGCACTTGGCGGCGAAGGTACCGCTGGAGGAGGATGAGTGGCTGACGCCAAAAAGGCCCCAGAGAGGTTTTTTTTTTTTGTTTTTTTTTTGCAGCAATTAGCAATGACATTGCAGCAGAGTTGTCAGTGGACACGGGCAGTGTGAACGCAGAGTGCAGTGGTGGTAGCGACTGAGTCAGGAGAAGGACTATGCGGGCGGTCAGTTCAGCAGCACAGAAGGACCACGGCAACATACTGGTAGTAGTAGTAGCAGCACAGCGTCATAGTGCTGGCCAAAAAATTAAATGCACCCGGTGACCCGGGTAGTGTGAACGCAAACAGAGTACATTGGTGGAAGCGATTGAGTCAGGAGGAGGAGGACAATGCGGGCGGTCAGTTCAGCAGCACAGAACAGAAGGACCATGGCAACATACTGGTGGTAGTAGTAGTAGCACAGTGTCATAGTGCTGGCCAAAAAATTAAATGCACCCAGTGACCCGGGCAGTGTGAACGCAGAGTGCAGCAGCGGGAAGCGACTGAGTCAGGAGGAGGAGGACAATGCGGGCGGTCAGTTTAGCAGCAGCAGCACAGAAGGACCATGGCAACATACTGGTGGTAGTAGTAGTAGCACAGTGTCATAGTGCTGGCCAAAAAATTAAATGCACCCGGTGACCCGGGCAGTGTGAACGCAGACAGAGTGCATTGGTGGTACCGTGGTAGCGACTGAGTCAGGAGGAGTAGGAGGACAAAGCGGGCGTTCAGTTCAGCAGCAGCAGCAGCAGCACAGAAGGACCATGGCAACATACTGGTGGTAGTAGTAGCAGCACAGCGTCATAGTGCTGGCCAAAAAATTAAATGCACCCAGTGACCCGGGCAGTGTGAACGCAGAGTGCAGCAGCGGGAAGCGACTGAGTCAGGAGGAGGAGGACAATGCGGGCGGTCAGTTCAGCAGCAGCAGCACAGAAGGATCATGGCAACATACTGGTGGTAGTAGTAGTAGCACAGTGTCATAGTGCTGGCCAAAAAATTAAATGCACCCGGTGACCCGGGCAGTGTGAACGCAGAGTGCAGCAGCGGGAAGCGACTGAGTCAGGAGGAGGAGGACAATGCGGGCGGTCAGTTCAGCAGCAGCAGCACAGAAGGACCATGCCAACATACTGGTGGTAGTAGTAGTAGCACAGTGTCATAGTGCTGGCCAAAAAATTAAATGCACCCGGTGACCCGGGCAACTGGATATACAACTAGGTCACTGAAGGATGCAGTGGGCACAGTCCAAGGTCACTGAAGGATGCAGTGGGCACAGCAGTGGGCACTGGATATACAACTAGGTCACTGAAGGATGCAGTGGGCACAGTACAAGGTCACTGAAGGATGCAGTGGGCACAGCAGTGGGCACTGGATATACAACTAGGTCACTGAAGGATGCAGTGGGCACAGTACAAGGTCACTGAAGGATGCAGTGGGCACAGCAGTGGGCACTGGATATACAACTACTGTAGGTCACTGAAGGATGCAGTGGGCACAGTACAAGGTCACTGAAGGATGCAGTGGGCACAGCAGTGGGCACTGGATATACAACTAGGTCACTGAAGGATGCAGTGGGCACAGTACAAGGTCACTGAAGGATGCAGTGGGCACTGGATATACAACTAGGTCACTGAAGGATGCAGTGGGCACAGTACAAGGTCACTGAAGGATGCAGTGGGCACAGCAGTGGGCACTGGATATACAACTAGGTCACTGAAGGATGCAGTGGGCACAGTCCAAGGTCACTGAAGGATGCAGTGGGCACAGCAGTGGGCACTGGATATACAACTAGGTCACTGAAGGATGCAGTGGGCACAGAACAAGGTCACTGAAGGATGCAGTGGGCACAGCAGTGGGCACTGGATATACAACTAGGTCACTGAAGGATGCAGTGGGCACAGTACAAGGTCACTGAAGGATGCAGTGGGCACAGCAGTGGGCACTGGATATACAACTAGGTCACTGAAGGATGCAGTGGGCACAGTACAAGGTCACTGAAGGATGCAGTGGGCACAGCAGTGGGCACTGGATATACAACTAGGTCACTGAAGGATGCAGTGGGCACAGTACAAGGTCACTGAAGGATGCAGTGGACACAGCAGTGGGCACTGGATATACAACTAGGTCACTGAAGGATGCAGTGGGCACACAAGGATGTCACACTGTGTAATGAGATGCTTATATGCCAGCGAGCGAGCAGTGGGCACTGGGCACGGCACAAGGTCACTGACAGAATGAATGAACAGCGCTGGCAGAGAGTGGCGGCGCCAGCGGTGTGACTGGCTGCCTGCAAATAGTACAAGTGTATAACTGTCACTGGAATATACAAGTGAACACTGCAGCTGCACTAACCTGCCTGCCTGCACTACACACAGATAATCCCCACTCCCACTACACTGACTACACTGCAGCACTGAACCTGCCTGCACTACACACAGTTAAATAATCACTAGACTCCCACACTCCCACTACACTACACTGACTACAACTAACTACAGCAATCACTCACTGACTAGCTAACTGTGTACAGTATAAGAGCAGTGTTAGCAAAAAAAAAACGCTTTGTTTTTAACACAATAAATACACTTGCTCAAACAACAATGGCCTGGAGATAATCCTCTCAGCACCACAGTCTAGCAAGGACAGAGCTTTTCCATCATGGCCACCGCTTTATATTCAGGAGGGGAGGGCATAGCTCCCCTCCTGTGATTGGTTGCTAGGGCCTGGCTGGGGCCCTCTGATTGGCCTGCAATGTGTCACTTCCGCATAGTTTGACGCATTTCCGCTAACCACGACTTCAGTGCCGGGTTTCACGAGCGTGAATGCGGATTTCTGTCCGCATTCACGCAAAGCCGAAGCAGATTTTCGTGGTTGAAAATCTATTCACGGCTTAGCGTGTCCGAGGCGGAATGCGTCAAAATGGTCGTGAATCCACGCGTAAGCGTGATCACGACCGGGCGGTGAGCACCACTGGTCTCTCCCTCTCTCTCTTTCTCTAGGCCTGACTGCCTTCAAAATGGATTTTTGCCATTGAAGGTGATTTTGGCTTCTGCTCGGATATCTGAACTAACTATCCGCCCGGATTTCAGATGGGAAATCCGAGTTTGTTGGATAGTGCTATTCGGATTTTAAAAAATATCCGAATTGCTATTCAAAGTTCGGATAGTGGAAAAAGTTCAGATTATCTGGGTAGTTCGGGTATCAGGAATCCGGATGAGCACCACTGGTTACATGTTACATACATACATATTACATACATACATGTTACATGTTACATACATACCCATTGCCTGGCTATCTTGCTAATCCTCTGCCTCTAATACTTTTAGCCATAGACACGGAACAAGCATGCAGCAGATCAGGTGTTTCTGACACTATTGTCAGATCTGACAAGATTAGCTGCATGCATGTTTCTGGCGTGATTCAGACACTACTGCAGCCAAACAGACCAGCAGGGCTGGCAAGCAACTGGTTTTGTTTTAAAAGAAATACATTTGGCAGCCTCCATATACCTCTCACTACAGTTCTCTTTTAAAAAAAGACTTTTGTTTTAGAATACAACTACAATCCAACCACAACCCAGCCAGCTGTAGCTTGTATTTGGGGACATTTTCAAACCACAAACACACAATAGACTTCAAATAAATGAGCAGTAGCTAGCTAAGCTCTCTCTACTCCTATCACATCCACTAATTCTTCCCAACAGAGGCTGGTGTGTCAGAGAGCTAGTCTTATACTCAGGGGGCTGTCTGTTGTCTGATTGGTTGTAGTTATATGGTTCCTTGTTCAATTGTGCTGCTAAGAATCATGGGAGGCCTAATATGGGGAGAAAAGACATTACTTCCTATCAATTTTGATTTTTCATGCTAAGCACATGGCGAATATAACAGTTATTTTCGAAATTTCACACGTCTCCTTTAAATTTCGCTACTGGTCGAAAACGAGAAAATTTCTGAAGATTTTCGCAAAAATTTGGCGAATTCGAAAACAGGATTTTCAGTGCGAAAATGACTTGGTCGAAAATTTGCAAGCAACACTGCTTACAACACCTCTTTATTCCTCCTTAGCAACATTGACAGACAAGACAGGAGTACGTGCAGTTGGCCTGACAGTCATTCCATAAGTCCCCATGCTTCATTAGAGGCTACAAGTCCCCATGCTTCATTAGAGGCTTGTGGTCTCTGTCGAAGCGGGGAGACCCATGAAACAACTATCAGTACTCAGTACATCAGTGCATGTACTCATGTATTTTCTGTCAGTTTTGCTACGGAGGAATAAAGAGGTGTTTTAAGGTCTTCCTTGGATTGGTACCCACACTCTTGAATCTATTTACTGTTGACAAAGTATATCATGTCCATAGATAATCCAAAATTACAATGACATTTTGTCAAGTGAATGTTGGTAATAGGTAATATTTTGACTTATTAAAAACAATTTTCTGGCGCTAAAAAAATTGATCTATTTTATTGTGGTCCTAGTCCATAAAATGACAAATAAAATAACATTTCTCTATGATTTCCTTTTAAAAATGAAAAGTTGAAATGCATGTTCAACAACACCTACAACCTAACAAGCTAAAAATTGGATGATCGCAATGCCTGATGACTTTGTCTCTCCCATTTAAAAGTGGTCTAAAAAAAGATGTAGTTTACAGAAATGTGTGTGTGTATGCAGGGCCGGGCCGAGGCATAGGCTGGAGAGGCTCCAGCCTCAGGGCGCAGTGTAGGAGGGGGCGCAGAATTCATTCAGCTGTCATTCCTAATTGTGTTTGAAGCAGAAATAAATAAGAAAAGGGGATACATAGCAGTGACTGCAAGCCAGATAACTAGATATTAAGGTGTTGGGGAGGTTGGGGGCCCTGTGGCGCCTCTTAGTCTAATAGCAATCAGTGTGTGATGCCTGCGATGGCAGGGATGGAGGGGCGCACTTTGGTGTCTCAGCCTTGGGTGCTGGAAGACCTTGTCCCGGCTCTGTGTGTATGTATATATATATATCAAAGTAATGATATTTAAATCAGTATAGAATGTGCAAAACAATATTACTTAATTATATTTTGAACAAGTGCTAGTTAAACGCAGACAGGGAGCTGTCACAGCACATCTTGATTAATGAAGAGTTAGAAACTTCTCTTTGATTCTCTCACTGCTCCTCAAACAATTTATGCCCTGCTCTGCAGACATAAAACAAATGAACAGTTGACATTTGTATAACCATAAAACATTCTTTATCAGCTGCAGAGCATTAAGTAATCCAGAGCGACTCAGCAGTCTTAAAAAATGTGCAAAGTTTTCCCCGATCTGGTGCAGGAAGAAGGATGATACTTGGCTATCAAAGACAGAAATTCCTTAAAAGAAAAAAGAAAACTTGGCTATCTTCAGTATATACGTATAGGACAAATGGGAATATCAGGTATCTATAGTGCATTTTGGGTAACTGATATGTTTAACATCTTTACGCTCAGCATGAAAGTTAGATGGCAAAAGTAGTGATAAGCCTGATTGCTACTCCCATACAATAGATGACTGACAATCCCAGCTTCATTCTACTCTACTTATCAAAGTTTCAGATGGGTCAGCAAACTGAATAAAATCTTTTTTGTGTGTTGGTATATGAAAAAATACCAGAATTTGAAAGAGGTGTTTTACGCAGGGCAGTATTTATCGAAAGGCTTGGGCCTTGGGCAGGGGCAGCTGGACATGGAAGAGTGATTGCTGCATATGAAAGAGAAGGCTGGAAATGGGGAGCAGCACATGGAAGAAGGGGCTGCACATGGATGTTACACATGAGCTGTTGTACATGGAAGGGAAGGAAAGAAGGCAGAAAAAGTATTTCAAAAAGCTAATCTGCAAACTTTTCATCATTTTATCAATCTGGGTAACATTTTGATGATAGTCAGTGACCAGGTATTCCACGTTCATACTAATATGATCACCTTGAAGTATGTACACAACTCTTACTATTATTTATTGGATTTATATAGTGCCAACATATAACACTGGACAATAAATGAGGTTACAGACAATGATAATAAGGTTGACAGACAACACAATATAGGTAATAAGCAGTAAGACACACAATGCCAGATCATACACTGGAATAGTGGTCCCAGTAATTCAAGCTCACATTATTCTGTCCACAGGATGCACAATCAGGTAGGATACACAAGGAGGGAGAGGGCACTGCCACAGGCTTACCATCTAAAGGGAAGGGGTGGTGACACAATAGAAGGGGGCCTGTATCGAGAGGTTCTTTACAGAGTTAGGGGATTGACAAGGTGGGGTAGGCCTTCTTCAAGAGGTGAGTTTTAAAGGCCTGTTTGAGGGTGCTGAAGGAAGGGGCAAGCCTGATGGGCAGTAGGAGAGGGTTCCACAGGATGGGGGCTTCTCTAGTGAAGTTCTGTAGTCGTGCTTTGAGTGCGAGATGCATGGGGTGGTTAGGAGGAGATCATTGGAGGAGAGTAGTGGACAGCCATTTATGTATCTGCTAACCAGGTCTGAGATGTAGGACCTTGAAGCTGATTCTGATGAAGACTGGGAACCGGTGGAGGAAATTTGCATAGTGGAGTCATGGAGAGGAAGAGGGGGGAGAAGTAGATGTCTCTGGTGCTGTGTTCATGATGGATTGGGGGGGGCAATGCGGTTCAGAGGGAGGCCTGACAGGAGGGTGTTGCAGTAGTCCAGGCGGTAGATGATGAGGGCATGGACAAGGAGTTTGGCAGTGTCTGGGGTCACAAAGGGACGGATCATGGAGAAGTTGTGTAAATGAAAATTGCAGGCCCCAGTAATGGTTTGGATATGGGGGGCGAAGGAGAGGTCCAAGTCCAAGGTGACACCCAGGCAGCAGGCCTGTGTGGTCAGGCTACAGTGTACTGTTGACAGTGACATAGATGTCTGTGGGGGGGTATGATTGCATTGTGAATAGATCAGACTGCTGTGTTCCTTTATACACAGTGCAAAAGTGCTCGAAACAATCTCCCCATCACTTTACTTGAGTCCAGCACATTATCATTGCTGCTTAATAAAGAGGTCACCTTTTATTTACCAGCAGCAATAATGTATTCATTATCAGCACAGCTAAAGGAAGTACATTAAATATAATAGTATGCTCTGCATTCTGTATTTCAAGGATTACATATAATCTTATCTTACATTTTTTTTAATAAGTGTTTTTAAACACTTTTTTTCTTCACAAGAATAAAGGTCTTTTAGCAGTACCGATAATTTATAGGAGAAGATGGTGCTTCTATATTTTGCAATGTCAGATGGTGAGGTCGTGTTTGGTCACTTTTGACCAAAAGCGACCTCACCTCCTTTGCCTGCTATGAAACAGTCCTGATGACATCTGTTCTTCAGGTTAATCACAGACTAACAGTGATAACTATAAAACCTCATAATATTTGGCTACTTTTCTGTAACAACACAATAGAGACAAAACTAACATAGTAAACCACAAAACCCATTCATCATCTAAGAGGACTTGAGTGTTTTAAATGTAAGTAAGATGACAGGACATCTTTTGGGAAATAAGATTTTGTGATATGTTTGATGAAATATAAGACATTTAAAAAAAACACTCTGTTTCGAAGATACATTGCAGATAGAATTCACATGGACTGACCGTACAAAACGATTTCATTTCAAAAGTATTTCATACTAGCTGAATGCCATCATCACAGTGACATGTGGGCTAACACATGCGTCATTGTGTTGCCTCTGCGTCGCTGCGACCACTTCTATCGCATTGCGCCGCACTGCAGGTAGTGAGCCTGGTCTCATTGAGACTAACGGCCACTGCAACTGGGCAGCAGTGGGGGAGCATACTGCGAAAGTAGCCTTCAACTGCAGATTATGGGGACCCGGGGAGCAGAGGGTGCTGTGAGCTTTGTCACAGCACAGAGAACATGGCTCTGTCAGAATTTTACTTTGGTAGGAAATGCTACTATATCCAAGCATGCTAAATAAAACATCAGTCCAGCACACTTGAAAAAGGTGCATATCTCAAGATGTTGTCCTTTGTTGCTAGAAAAGGATAAAAGAGAGCAATTTAATGTATTTCTTCTTATTTTTTTTATTATTACTATTATGTTGATGGATCATTTTGTGAAATTGATTGGATTTGATCCTGTGGTGTCAACAGGGTTTTGTATCTGGACACATGCTGTGATTTAACGTGTCCATACTGACTCAGCTGGAAATAAACTGTATGTTTAAGCAACATTTATTGTAGATCTTTTGTAAAAGTAATTGCTTTGAAATGATCAGCTATGGTGAATTTTTCCTTGTCTTACTACAGAGATGATGAAAGGAGGAAGCCTCTTCCCTGCAGGAAGTCACAGAGATGCAGAGCTTCCCACCTACCTCCAGGCTACGTTACGCTTGCACTTCTTAGCATAGTCACAGTCTCTTGTTTAATACTTTATGTTGTTCAAAGAGCTGATTTGAACTTGCCCTAAGGGTCAGTTCATGGCTTTAAAGCTTATGAAAAACAGACACGTTATCCAAATATTTTGGAGTTATGCATTACTAGTTTTTGTAGTTACCCTACAGCATGTTTATGTCTGGTAGTTGTTTCACTGTTATCTTCTAGTAGATAATAGCTGGCACAATGTAGAGGCTTACGAGAGACATATTACATGGATTGGGATATGATTTGGCACAGCTGATTCACAAGCACAAGCTAACGGTCAAATTGTTTTATAGCCCCAGTCACAGAAATGTAATCGTACAGCTTTCCTTGTAACCCTGCTGAAATTGAATAACCTAATAATAATAATGTCTTTTTAATACCTCCAGCAATTGAAGTGCACAAACTACCTGTAACAATTTATAGAGGTCCGCAAACCACATTTGAATATAATAATGAATTAAGGAGCATTGGTTCCCCTTGGAAAGAAGGGGAAATTCGCCAATCCTGAATCCTGTCAAGCTGTATACATTGAGAGCCGATACCATTGCTGAGAAATGCTGGCCCATGTTGACATAACAGCTCTAAGTTGGGTCAGATTGGATGGTGGCATTTCCAAGCTTTAAAGCGATCTCTCGATTTCATCCTACAAATGCTCAATAGGATTGAGGTCAGGGGACTGAGCTGGCCAAGGAAGCAGGTTAGATTCTGATTGATGTTCCTCAAACCAATTTGAGATCAATAAAGCACGGTGGCAAGGGCACACAACAGGTGTGTTTTTCTATTTTTCTGTGATACCGAAGGCACTATTGATCTTGCTAAAGCCCATTCTTTGCAAAGACCATCTTGTTGTGCATTGCGATATCCACAGAGTACATTGCCGTGGGTAACCTACTCAGGCCTACTCAAGCCTGGACTGCTGGTGCTCAATCCTCCTGCGGGTCACCACTCCACAAATATAACAATTCACCAGTAAGGAGAAGGCACTCAGAAGGCTTTTCAACTAGCGTTTATTAAATCTTTAGCAGTTACACAACACGTTTCAGGGTACACCTGATGAAGGGGGTCACCCAGAAACATGTTGTGTAACTGCTAAAGATTTGATAAACACAGGTTGAAAAGCCTTTTGACTGCCTTCTCCTTACTGGTGTATTGTGCATTGCGATATGCTTTGTGATGCACTTGCACTGAATTCAGCTGTAATTTGTTTCCCCTCTGTTGCTGCAGACTATGTGTGCTACTCCCCTTTCACCTCTCTCGTGCACCAGCCTTTTTCGACCAGAATAGTCTTTATTGCTTGAAGTTTTTTTCTCAACTGACAATCTCTAAAGACCCAAGGGCAAGAAAATCCTAAAAAAGAGTCATCGTTTCCAAGATGCTAGCACCAGCCCTTCTTGCAATAATGATCATCCATCGATCAAAGTCACTTAAATCTGTTGTCTTACCCATTTTGAAATTAACTTCTGTGATAACTGAACGTTCCTTAAATAAGCAAATCTGTGTTGTTACGTCACTATGTCCCTGTGGGACTGGTTTACTTTCAAATAAGGGGTGTTTCTAATTTTTTGGCCATTGAGTGTACACGACAGATGAATGCTCAGCCACTCCAGGAGAACTCATTTATTCTTGGTTTAGAAATGTCACAGAAAAGATGGCTCACAACGTGTGCAAGATCTCATGGATTATTTCAGAGGTCCTCCTTTTTCCCTTTCACTTGTAGAAGGTCATGAGAATGCAAACATTGTGCTCTGTATTATTCTGATATTGCCTATGGAGCAATAAATGTAATGTCCTGGTTTGGTCGAGGCAATAATGTTGTGTGCTGGCGGGTTCTGATTCTTCTATGCATACTCCCTGAAAGAAATAGGTCAGAGGAAAACATCATATCTGAGTCTGCTTACCTCCTCTGAATGTGATATATCCGTTAAGATAAGTTACATAATTCCCTGCTAAAAAGGGCTCAGTAAGGAAAACATCAGCCAATGGGCAGACAAAGAGTAGAATCTGGAGTACTGGAAAAGTCTAAGGATCCTCTCAAGGTTTTGATGATCTTCATTGAGTTCAAATAACAGAATAAGATGTTTAGATAATGTTTTTATTTTAGATATGCTATACTGTATACAGAGGCTGTGGAAAGCAGACGCAGATTAACTCCAGAAAACAACACATACCGGTACTTTAAAATCTCCTTCTTTTTGCATAGACTATAATGGAACAAGGTATGAACAACCAAGTGGATCAGATGTCATCTGATTTACTTACTTGAGAGAAGGGAGTGGAGGCAACTAAGAAAAACCAACTCTTCCCACTATAATAGTAACAGTATAATCAAATCACACAGCATCTGCACGAAAGTGTCAACCCAGACAAGACAGATGAATCCATTGGGAAACAAATGCTACATGTATTTGAAAGGGGCACCCAAAACAGCTGCACCAAAACTTCCTCGGTGCCAAAAAAAAGCAGGTACTGAGACTGCACACCAGTTACGTAATCCAGGCTTTGATTATTGCAGTCTTTTTGGGGGTGGTTCTTCTTCATCAGGTGAATATTTTAAGGCTTCTTTGTTTCTTACTGTTGGGATGACTTTAGGATCAGGGAAATCATGGGAATTGTTCTATGTTACAGGAATAGGATAGCTTAGTTTAGGTGAGCTTGCTAGAGGGGGAATATTATTTGTAATAAGAAGTTTATGTTGGGGAATATTAATACAACGTGTAGGAGGAAGACTATTTCAGTTTAGCTGGAGTCAGGGGGGAAAATTGTAAGCTTTTGCCACTAGTACAACCTTCTAAAGTGCTAAAATGAATGGTTCCATGCAGTCAGAGAGCCTAATCCAAACGCACAACCAGCCAATGAACATACAACTAACCTGCAGGGTGAGCAGATCTGCCTTCTTAAAAGTCACCTTCTTCCCGAATGCTTTCATAACATACTGCAAACTTACCTGCAGTCAGATACCTCACCAACAGGCCATCACTGCACCCTACTTCTGTCAGTAAAACTATGGGATAAGCAAAGCAGCAGCAGATGACAATCAAAGCTAATTCCATTGCCTACCCATACTTGTCTTCCTGCAAGGGGACAGAAACTGTGGATAAACATCAATAAGATGCTAATTTTTACAACTTTATCTAAATTATAATGCAATTTGTATGCAACTTGAAACTGGACAAAATCAAAGGCAGTTGCTGCTGATATGGATTGGCTGAATTCTAACCTGCATAGAAATTGCAACACAATTTGCAGGCTATTAATCTCTAGTAGTGACTGGCAACCTTGTCTGTTTGCTCACATTAACTATCGTGGACTCAGAAGGATCACAGTACATGCATATTGTTTATAGGGCATTCCCCAAGCCAAATACTTTTGTTTTTGTTTTAATACTCTAATTCCCTATAAACTAAACAAGCCTCGCCCACAGCTTTTTAGACAGCCTTGGCATTTTCAGACAGTAGCAAGGGCTCATGGGAGCTCAGTCTGGGCAGGAGGAGGGGGCGGTATTACTAGCCAGAGATTTCAGAGGCAGAGGGGAGGAGGGAGGAGAAGGGGGGGGTTAGGTTTTTTTTTACAGACTGAGTGCTGAAGATGCAGATAAGCTTTCCTGTGTGTAATATTTACAAACAGCATGGCTGCTGTCATTGTATCACAGGAAGAAATAATCATATTCTATTAAAGCTGTTTGCAGCTAGATTTGCTATGTAAACTATCTAAACTTTAGATAAGATATATAGACAAGTTACTTGTTATAGTTAGTTTTTCATCTTGGATCCGCTTTAAAGGAAAGGTGAAATCAAAGTACTTCTCTATTGGAATATTTCAGTTTGATGCCCAGATTGGCACTTACAAAAATCACATAAAATTTAATAAAAAACAATGTATAATTGCATTTGCAGGAACTTATCATGGTTGCTACAAGACAATGGCACTTTCAGCCAATCTGAATGAAGCGAAGGAATAATGAACAGTCTGTGAGGAGTTCTAAATGCCATAAAGCTTTCCTGTTACTCATGAGTGCCGGGCTGCAGGAGCTGAATATGGAGTAATCAAAAAGCAGTTGTACAAGAAAATCTCTTCTTACTGGAATCAATGTGACACACAGCAAGCAGCTATCAATTCCCGGATCTTACTCACATATGTCAACAGCCATTAATGAAGCCTAGGGGACTTATCAGTTCATTTAAACGTATATACTTAGATTATTTTTCTAAGATAGCTACTTCATTCTGCTCACTTGCATTGTTTCTTTAGAAGAACTCACTGAAGCGGAAAACCTTTTTCTCTATCATTATTGAAATGTAACATCAAGCTAAAAAACAACAATCTTCTTCATGGATACTCACGTTTATATGTATTGAACATAATGTATCTATTACAGTCATACAGAAGGTACAGATAACAATAACAAATACCCAAAGACCTGTGAATCTCTATTTCCAGTTTAGAAACATCTGATGTCAGCTTTTTCTGCGTCTATTTGCACACTTGACTTCCATTTTTTTTTTTGTTTCAAAAGTTTTTTGTTTTTTTTAATAAAAGTAGAGAAAACACATAATAAGAGATGCCGTATTTATGTATCGCCAGATATAATAACAAGTAGAAAGTTACAATTACATCATGGCTGAACAGTACAATAATGTAAACATTTCTGTTAAAGTGGACCATAACGGTCATTATTGCTCTGTGTAGCCAAGTGTCATCCATGTAATCCCATGCCTGTACCCACGTCGCGAGATTGCAGAAACGATCACTCAAAAAATTGCTGGTCGTCAGAAAAATCACATAGTGGGTAAGGGCCTTTAGAATTCTCTCTAATCTTGAAATACTACTGTATGTTACACAAATGGCTGCATGCTTAAATTCTCTGTGTGCATGTCCCTATCTCCTACCCAAGCTACATATTTTGTTATACCAAATCAAGACGATATACAATAGTTATCAAAACTATGACGACGCTAATGAAGTGATGCAGCGTAGGGAAAGAAAAAAAATAAGGAAGAAATTTAATATGTAACCTCCTTACTTCAGTCTCAAGCACATCAGATCCACTTTGAGTGGACAATAGTGCCACAGTGTTAAGGTAGCCATACACTGGTCAATTTGCCATCAGATTCGACCAACAGATAGATCCCTCTCTGATCAAATCTGATCAGAGAGGGATCGTATGGCTACCTTTACTGCAAACAGATTGTGAAGCGATTTCAGCCTGAAACCGTTCACAATCCGTTGTGGTGGTGGTGGTGCTGCCCGCCGCTCCCCCCCCCCGCCCGCATGCCCGCATACATTACCTGCTCCGCTGGCGCGACTCCAGTCTCCAGGTCACCGCTGCTCCATCTCCGCTCTGGTCTCCGGCCCCGGCATGCTTTACTTCTTCCTGCCCGGCAGGAAGTTTAAACAGTAGAGCGCCCTCTACTGTTTAAACTTCCTGCCGGGCAGGAGGAACTAAGGCATGCCGGAGACCAGCGCAAACACGAAGCAGCTGTGATCGGGGGTAGTCGCGCTGGCGGAGCAGGTAATGTATTGCCGCTCTATTGCGTCGGTCGGTGGGCACTCAAACGCTGCTAGCGACGCGCTCCCTACCCGCGGGCGATCGACGGTAATTTTCCGCACGGAGCGATCGATGGGATCGGACGAAATGGATCGAAATTTGGCGTGTAGCGGAACGATTGGCAGCAGATTCGATCCCAGTGATCAAATCTGCTGTCGAAATGGCGGCAAATCGGACCAGTGTATGGCCAGCTTTACAGTATATGACCAGTTTCTGACTTGTGTCACTATATATTCCTAATCAAACAAGTAGATAAAGCCACTGCTTTATGGATCTGCCTAGTCTGAATCAATGATTTTAAAAAGTGACCTTAGATAAACAGGTAGTAATAAGTAGACCAACACAAATACCTTGCATTCCTTCTAGGATAGACAGGTCAGACACAAGACCAAAACATTACCAGACAGAGCTGAGCTGAGCTAACCAAACCCACCAACCTCCTGAAAGGTGCAGTTAAAGTAACATAAAACTTGTCAGAAGACTGAAAACAAGGAAACAGTGAATTACATATCCCATGGGCACCATTTTCAGCTAATGTTTTTAAAAGCCACATTAGAATGCAAATAAATTCTACATTAAAACATCATTCCAGATCTGTAAAGGGGCCAGGCCTCAAGACCAGAGACTTCAAAAGAGCATAT
This sequence comes from Hyperolius riggenbachi, assembly GCF_040937935.1. Classification (NCBI taxonomy): domain Eukaryota; kingdom Metazoa; phylum Chordata; class Amphibia; order Anura; family Hyperoliidae; genus Hyperolius; species Hyperolius riggenbachi. The sequence continues at coordinate 152,415,625 of NC_090653.1, read as the reverse complement.
GTACGGCAATGACCTCAACTCTTTTCCTTTGCTCTACTAATCAATCAAACACAGAAAGAACAGTCACATAAACATACAAACACACCTAACTAATGGAGAGTATTATCATACCATGTTGGTCCAGCAAAATGAAAAAAAAAAACACCAAAATTATCCCCTATAATGTTGGTAAACAAATTCAGCTACATAGAAATATGGATAACATACACTCAGCATAATAATCTTTAAACATTCACTACCATCCATTGGTACAAGCTTCTCTAAAGCTATAAAAGTCACTTACCATGGCAGCCAGACTTATTTATTGCTGCTTGGTGGTATCTAATACATTTTTCCCTCTGAAGGAAAGCAAAACAAACTTTGCCCGGCATGGGGTGCCCACTCACACGCAGGAGCAGTAGCTCCGATATCAGTATAACCAGCATTATAATATTATTATATAATCTGTGGAAACTTTTTTTTTTTTAAGATGTTCAAGAGAGCATTAGCCAAAGTAAAGTTTAAACAATAGGAAATATGTGACATTTTCCAAGTCCACATGAAAAATAACTCAACAGACATAGCATGCCACAGCGATGTTCTGTAGCATAGACACGCTTTACTCAGTGGTCTATCACTATTTAAACTGGTTTTTAGATAATATCCATAAAAGGAAAATATGGAGATTTCTGTTACCATAAAGAGTATGGAAAATGATTATAGAAATGTTGGGTAAGAAGTAGAACTATTGACTACTAATGATATATGCAAGACTGAATTCCAGGGGATCGATTACTTTTACCACCAGAGCAATTTTCACCTTTCAGCGCTCCTTCCATTCATTCGTCTATAACTTTATTATTACTTATCTCAATGAAATGAACTATATCTTGTTTTTTTTCGCCACCAATTAGGCTTTCTTTAGGTGAGACATTATGCCAAGAATTATTTTATTCTAAATGTGTTTTAATGGGAAAATAGGAAAAAATGTGTGAGAAAAATTATTATTTTTCAGTTTTCGGCCATTATAGTTTTTAAATAATGCATGCTACTGTAATTAAAACCCATGGAATGTATTTGCCCATTTGTCCCGGTTATAAAACCGTTTAAATTATGTCCCTATCACAATGTTTGGCGCCAATATTTTATTTGGAAATAAAGGTGCATTTTCTTCAGTTTTGCATCCATCCCTAATTACAAGCCGGTAGTTTATAAAGTAACAGTGTTATACCCTCTTGACATAAATATTTTAAAAGATCAGTCCCTAAGGTAACTATTTATGTTTTTTTTTTATTGTATTTTTTTTTATTACAAAAAAAAATTGGGGAGTGTGGGAGGTAATTAGTTAATTTATTGTGTAAAACTAATGTATTTGTATATGTAAAATGCTTTAGGGTGTAGTTTTACTATTTGGCCACAAGATGGCCACAGTGAGTTCGTTTACATGCGACCTGTAAGCGTCCGGAAGGACGCTTACAGGAAGCAGTACGAGGCTCGGAAAATCACAATGATCGCGCTGTTTCTCAAACAAGCAGCAGATCATTGCGGGGGCTTAGATCAACGAACGGGAATGGATTTTCCCGTTCATTGATCTCCGGGCAAGCGGGCGGCGGCGTGCACGAGCAGCGGGAGCGCGGACAGTGGCGGTAGCATGGAAGGTACGGATTTCTCCGTCCCTTGGTTTTTTAGGGCGGAAAAAAGGGACAGAGAAATTCATACCTCCGGAGGTAAAGTGGTTAAAAGGAACAAGCGGGTGTGAGACCTATGGAAGCTGACATATTTAATTTCTTTTAAACAATACCAGTCAGTGCTGCTGATCTTTCTGGTCAGTAATGTCTAAATCACACACCTGAAACAAGCATGCAGCTGATCTGGTCTGATCTGCATACTTGTTCAGGGTCTATGGCATAAAATAATATAGGCATAGGATCAGCAGGACAGCCAGGCAATATGCATTATTTAAAAGGAAATAAACATGTCAGTCTCCATATCCCTCTCACCTTGTTAATGATACATTCTAATAGAGTCAGTGCTGGTCTTTTAGACCTTTGCGAACCCATGGACTCTGCCAAATATGTATTTTGCTTGCCTATAACGAGTCAATGTTTTGGGTTGGAATTTGCCTCTATCTTGCTTGTGAGAAACAGAGAAATCTATTAAGTGCTGTATGACTTATACACAAGTGTTTGATGACAAGTCCCCACTGCCCATTGCCAAGCAAGTAATTCTACTCTAAATAATGGCCTCAAGTAGGGGGGGCAGGTGTTTTTCTAACATGCTTGTCAGGCATGTATCATAAAACTCGTGCAGAAAGACTTAATAATCTTAATTCGTTTGCCTTATGTGGGAGAGGGCAGAGAGCTGCAGCACAGGGATTCAGTCATATTCATAACATACATATATATTTCACCATGGAGGTAATGTATACAAATCTGTGTCCATGTTGGTGGAGAGCCAGGTCATAAGAAGATATACACCAAAACCGAGGATCTTTCAAGTGAATACTGGAAGAGGCCAAGCAATATCTATAGCGTTCTATATAACTCTCTGGAGCTGTATATACAGGGTATTCATTTCCTTTAGTGGTAATGACCAGCTCACCGGCTTTCATTGATGAGGTTACCCTGCGTCCATAGTCCTTGTGATGCTGACCTTCTTAAATTACTAGCAGAAATTGTAAGCGTTATTTTACCTTTTTTCATAGTATACTAGCAGATTGAATCATTTTTTTTTATGAGGTAATGCTGCCTCTGTACACCATGGTGTGTGTGTGTGTGTGTGTGTGTGGGGGGGGGGTGACACCCAGAGTTCCATGGAGCTGCCCCGCGCATGTCACACTGCAGGGCCCCAGCATCCTCTGATGCCCCAGCTGAGATGCCGAGTACTGCACATACAGAGGCCATTCTCTGTTATCTCCGCATGCCGGAGTTCAGCAATGTCTAACCTCCTATCACCGCTCAGCTCTTCAAGTGTCGGCATCCCTTCCTGTACTTGTGTAATCACATGATGCAGAAGAAGTTGCTGGGCACTAATCGGACAGCTGAGCAGTGAAGGAGGACACACATCGGTGGACTCAGCGGAGCAGGTAAGATAACAGCAGCATGGCTTCGCATGTGCTTACTTTGCATTACCTCAGCTTTGTACCTCTGCTGCCCTATTCAAACCTGACTCAAATGGTCAGAGTACTATTGTTTATTCCTGGATATGTTATATTTACTGGGTCACTACATGTGTTGCATGTGAAGTCTATTGTCCAGTTTAATAAAAACAATGAACCAAAATCCTGGTTTAATATAAAATGTGCCGTACCGCTAAGAACATAACTTTTTACACAGGGGACCCTCTTTTGTTTACTTAGATCTCTCTACTCTCTTTAGTGTCACTTCAGGTTAGATAGGTTAGATAGATATTCTCTTTCTTTTATTTGCACCCTTATGATCAGAATTACCTATCCAGGTATGAATAGTTCAGAGACAATCCTTTCTACCTGGTAAGGATTCCCGGCAAAATAAAATGTGCATATACTGCATTCAATTAAATAAAAATATTAGCATTTCATTTAGCGAAAGCTGAATGTCAGAGTAATGGCTGGATAGTGTACTGGTTAAGGGCACTGCCTTTGACATGGGTGACCAGGCTTCAAATCCTGGCCAGGGTCAGTACCTATTCAGTAAGGCAAGACTCCCTTACACTGCAGGGTGGCCTATTGAGCACGTCCCAGTGGCTGCAGCTCTTAAGCGCTTTGAGTCTGACAGGAGAAAAGCGCTATACACATTTTTGGATTATTATTACATAATTAATATTTTTAGAAATAAAGGAAGAATAAGGCCTGATGCTTGGAAAGGGCATACCCAATTTTTCCTCCCGCCCCCCCCCCCCCTTGTGTGTGTGTTGTGTGTGTGCGCGTGTGCATGTGTGCGGGGGGGCGGGGGGGATTGCTGTCTGTATTTAATCAGCACTGGGTTCCAAATACCCTAGGTACACAACTGCTGTCTCTACAATAGCCAGCCTGCTAGCCCAAGGAGAGAGAGAGAGAGAGAGAGAGAGAGAGAGAGAGAGAGAGAGAGAGGGGGGGGGGGGGTGCGCACTGTAGAATTTGATGTAACCTGGTGGTGTTGGCTGGAAGGGTTTGTGCCAGAGTTCTGACATTGAGGTGATCCTGTTTGTAAATGGCTTCTGAAGCTCTATAGAAATAATTAAAAAAAAATAGAAGGTATGTACAGGAATGTTTGGGTGTCACTTTTAGCTTATTATTTTACCTCTGTAGAATGGCTTCAACTTGATGACAGGTTGCGTAACAAACCCATTCTGTGTTAAAAGCAGGAGGTCATCTTCTATCAGGTAGCACCAGAGAGCTCACATAACTCCAAACCTCAGCAGCAGTTTCTGTTATGTGACCCAATTTCATCTTGTACCTTCTATCTGATCTGTGTCCTCTCCTGCTATTAGAAATAGAACACAGTGTGTTTTGTAGTAGTTTTAGGACAACATTTAGTTGCATCACAGTTGGAGCTAAGTCTCCCTGGAAAGTAATGTCATTACACAGTGGATAAGTGGTTTGCTCTCTTGCCTTGCAATGATAAAGTATTAGGGTGAACAGTATTAGCACAAAATGTGTATGTTTTTCTCTTGTTTGTGTAGTTTTCCTCTGAGTACTTAAAGAATACCTGACCTAAGGCAAAGCTATGTAAGGTAAGTACAGTGGTATGTTCATGGTGGATCCACGTACCTCTGTGCATTGTCCATTTGTCTCCTCATTCCCCCAGTCTCCTTAATCACTCCTTGAAAAATGTGACTTTTGGCTTTAATGTCAAATTTTTTTACACAGGAAGAGGCAGGCTTACTGCAATGTTGTCTCCTATCATCCTCTCATTTCCTCCATTTAAAGGGAGTGAATGGGGCAGGGAAGAGGCAGAAATATAATGGTGATGGTGGGAGGGAAAATTGCAGAAAGCCTGCCTCTTCCTGTCTGAAAATTTTGACTTTAGTCAAAAGTCAGGTTTTTCAAGGAGTCTTTACGGGAACCAGGGGGAACAAGGAGAAGAATGAAAAACGCACAGTGATATGTGGATCCAGCATGAACCGTAGGTAGATTTGCTCCCAGTAAGGTCTTATTAAGTTCCTCTGCATCCCAGAAACATATAAGTAAATTTGGTGGGTGCCTTCAAATGGCCCCTAGATTGTAAGCATGACAATAGAATGGGAGATCCATTGAAAAATAAAGAAGCCCTAGCTTATATATGTCTTTTTTAATATTGACACTTGCATTATCTGTCTAGCATGTCTATGAGTCACTGTTTTTTATACATATCACAGGATGGCATAAAACCTAAGGTCAGTCCAGACTACAAATAGTGTGTACTATAGCTTTTCAGAATCTCCAGGACTTCTCTCAGTGTTCTCCAAGTTGGTCATAGCCCAAAAAAAGCATGTCCAAGTCATAACATGAGGCTGCTCTGTAACTAGGAGACAAGGCAGCTTAGCGCATTCAGAACCATTCCATCACCTAAATGTAGTGTCATAAAGAATGTAACACAATGTACTTCCAAACCTGGTCTGGCCGGATAATAGTCCTGCTTGTTTTTTTTATTTTTATTTAGTTTTACTTCTCTTCCAATAAAAAGGAACCATGATAGAGCCATGGTGTTTCTTACGAAATAAGTTACATGATATATCATCCGATTAGTTTCTACAGTTTCACACGCACATGTAAATAACCACCAACATGATGGTCGCAAAACCACAACTATGGCTCCAATTTGAGTTATCACTGGTCAACCAAGGTCTTTCGATCATTATCACAATTGGCTTGCATATGTTAGCAGTGTATGTATGTTTCTGCAAGTTGCTGTACTTGTAAATACTATGCTTCCTATAACACACTGCGTAGAGCCATAGAAAAAAGCAATGTGAGCTGCAGCCAGTGCAGTGCTCTCATTAACTACAGATGTGTGAACCTTCTTAGAGTCAGATAAACATTTATAATTAATGGCTGCGCTGCATTTTTAACCCTTGATTTTTTTCAAGTTTTATGTTCCCTTTCAGCACCATGCTAAATCACTAAAGAATGGTGTGCATCTGCAAATAATTCAAACCTGTATAGTCCAAAAGATATGCTTTCATCTGGCACAACAGTCAGTACGTTTATAACAGAACTGGAATTTGCAGGGGTTATTCATGGCCTCTGCATATCTACACATTCACCATTAAGCATAGTGCCTTAAGCGTTGTACACATGCTATATGAAACCTGGTTGAGGCCAGTAACGACTGCCTCTGCCAGGAATCCATTGTGTGTACAGCAGCTTCTGACGCCTCTCCGCCTGGTGGATTGCTTCAGCCGAGTGACCGCAGAGAGCATTTTTCTACTCACTAACTCCACCCACTGAGAGACATCACTCGTGCGCTACCACACATAGGAACTGAACACACCGCTGCAGGCTAGTGACTTGTATGTACAGCCTCGGCCCTGAAATGTCGCCTGAAGGATCGGGTGACAATCCCTACCCAGCAACATGCCTTGTACATGTGTACAAGGCTGTAACTCCAAGCCCCTGCAGAGCTTCATTTCCATTAGACACATGTAAGCCAGAAGTCTCACTCCTAGCCTCTCCAAACCTTAATATCCCATCCTACACTTGTAGGCCGCAAGTCTTATTTCTATCCCCTCCAGAACTTAATTTCCCATCATGGACTTGTATACCGTAAGTTTCAATCCAGACCTTAATTTCCCATCTAATGCTTGTGGGCTGCAAGACTTATTCCTATCCTCTCCAGAGCTCAATTTCCCTTCATAGACTCATAGGAAATAAGTCTCACTCCTAACCTCTCCAGACCTTCATTTCCCTTCAGACACTTGTAGGCTGCAAGCCTTATTCCTATCCTCTCCCGAGCTTAATTTCCCGTCATAAACTTGTAGGCCACTAGTCTTATTCCTAGCGTCTCCAGGGCAATTTTTCCATAAAAAAGTTGTAGGCCAAATGACTTAGTCCTAACCTTTCCAGAACCTCACTTCTGATCAAGCTTTTGTAGGCAGCAAACCCTCAGGCTTTTTCAGATCCCATGCATTTCACTGAGATTTTCCCTAAGCTTAATTTTCCATCAAGCAGTTATAAGCTCCAGTTCTTACTCTAAGACACTCCAGTGCATTATTCCCCCTGAAACTCTTGAAGGCCACATGCCTTACTCCTAGTCTCTCCACAGTTTCATTTCACATCAAGTATATGTAGGTTGAAAGCCTTACTCCTAATCTCTCCAAAACCTTTTTCCTATTAAACAGTTGTAGGTTGCGTGACATACTCAAAACCTCTTCAGAACTTCAGGACACTTCTGATCAGCACTTGTAAGCAGTATACCCATATCTAGTATCTCTCCAGAGCTCTATTCTCATCAAGCATATGTGGACATCCTTACTGTGCTTTTCCCAAGCTTAATTTAATATGAAATGCTTGTAGTCTGCAAGCCTTACACCTAGTGTCTCCAGAGCTTTATTTCCCATAAGAGAGTTGTAAGCCACATGACTTACTCCAAGACTCTCCATAACTTTACTTCTTATTAAGTACTTGCAGGAACTATGCCCTATATTTACTCTCTCTTCGGAGCTTCATTTTCAATCAAGCACTTATAGGCTGCATGACTTACTCAAAACCTCTGCAGCAGAGCTTAATTTTCCATCAGGCAGGAAGACACAGGGCCGGGCCGAGGCATAGGCTGGAGAGGCTCCAGCCTCAGGGCGCAGTGTAGGAGGGGGCGCAGAATTCATTCAGCTGTCATTCCTAATTGTGTTTGAAACAAAAATAAATAAGAAAAGGGGATACATGGCAGTGACTGCAAGCCAGATAACTAGATATTAAGGTGTTGGGGAGGTTATGGGCCATGTGGCGCCTCTTAGTCTAATAGCAATCAGTGAGTGAAGGCTGGGGTGGCAGGGATGGAGGGGCGCACTTTGGTGTCTCAGCCTTGGGTGCTGGAGGACCTTGTCCCTGCTCTGGGAAGACAGCATGAAGTATATCTAGCCTCTTTAGAGTTCACTTTCCCATCAGGTACTTCCAGGTCCCAAAACTTACTCCAAACATCTCCATGCCTTTATATACTTACTTTATCACTATTCCTCAACTCTAAAAACCTGGCGAGGTCGGCATCCGCAACAAAGAGTTGTAACATTGGGAGAAAGTATTTAACATGAAGCACAACAACCCAGGCCTAAACTGCTTTACATTTACAGTCTGGTCTATCTGTGATAAAACATGTCAGAAGCTTAACAGCAATTGGGGGATTATTTCCTTCTACCTGCTTAGAAAGGAGTGATGGTATGCCTTTGGTCACTAAAGGCAGTTCGGTAAAATCATTTAGTTCATTAAAATACCACATTTGGTATTTTACACTTTCTTTTTTTTAAATTCACTAAAGATTTTCCGAACAAACATGCTTCAATACACAAAGCCCTGCTCAGTAAGTCTCACTTACAGCTGTGGAGCAGGTCAATGGTGAGGCAGGGAGCTGTGTGCATGAATCAGGGTTTTCTGTCCAGTGCATCTCCTACATCCGTTTGATGTGCTGCAGCCATCAGGAGGTGGTCTTCTGTATAACGGTATACAGATTTTCACATATAAAGGGATGCAGAAAAGCCTCATGAAAAATCTTTTCCCCTGCTCTGCTACAGTGAAGTCCAGCCTTTCAGGCTGTCGGACCAAATTAGGATGAGAAGCAGAGCAGTGTGTCTTTCCCTATTGGCTGTCTGGCTCTTCCTATTGGCTGTCTGTCAATGTTCCTGCGTGGATAGAGCATAAAGAGAGGTAGTTAGCAGCTGGTCAGAGCTGGAGAAAAATACCGAACACTTTTGCCCGGTTTACTGAATGTTTTAATCTTTGCGAATTGCAATTGCTTTACATTTCTTAAGGTATTTACCGCACAAGTCTGTAATTTATCTCACTAGTAGGTAATTCTAATTTTTTGTGCGGTAATAGGTTTCGTGAATTGGAATTAGGGAAGGTGATCAGTAAAATCAGCTGTTTTCAGCATTACCGAATGCGGTAATGCTTAGTGAATTGAGGCCTATATATAAGCCCATATATCAGTATACCAGATAATATATCTTGTACTTACATTGCAATATACAGGGACTACAGATACCCAGACCTGTTCATGAGCTATATAGACTATTGTCTGGCTTTGTTGGACTTGTCAAAGGTAAAATATGGAATGTAACAGATACAATTTCATAATACATTTCCTGTACTGACTGAAAGCAATCACCTCTATAACAATGCTCAGAAAAGGACCTTCCTGTATGTCACTGCATGTGAGCATTAGCCTATTTACCTAAAGCAAAATCATTTCCTGATAATAGTGCTTACAGTACGTCTAACGTGAATGAATAACCTGCATATGTGACATTTCCATACAAACCAGCAGCATAAATAAGTTCATTCGTTGAATAGAAAATGTGGTCTGAGTTCTCTATACTATATGTTGTTGTGCTTGTTTCTTTCTTTTTTTCAAAAAACACACTGCTTTTTTTTCCAAGACCACAGCTATAACATCCACACGTACGAGCCGTGGGTGTTTTTTTTTTAAATGTGCTGCATATGTGATTGGAAAAAAAATCTGGTTTGTTCTTACTGAAGGCCAGGAATAGAAAAAAGATGCACACAACAGGAAAAAAAGGCCCTTAAGTGCACAATCAAAAATGCAACACAAGTGCATTCGTAATTTCGTAAGAGATCCTGCAATGTTGTATGTGAAAGATAAAAAAAGAAGAGAAAAAGGTCTAGGAAAAAGTGTTGCACCAATGAGTTTTGTCTCATTCAGGTACAGTTTTCACAATTTTGCTCACTTCAGTATGCAGGTAACTAAAATATTCCTTTGTTCTTCATTTACCTGGGTGGCTATTTTACAGAATCTACTTTTCCTAGAAACACCTAAAAACTCAGCCAGGAAACCATTCATAAAATTATACAATTTGTGGAAGCATGACTAGCTTTCTCCTACATGTAGGCACAACGTCATATATTGTGTCATTATAAAAGTGATAAAGAGACTCCATCCCATAATGAGATACAAGAGCAGCTAGATCACATCGGCAGGCTTAGTTATCCTACTGTATATGTGCAATTGGCAAACATGCTGAAGCTTTCCCCTCTGGTATGATCCACCTGAAAGAGGCCACCTATACATTCCATGCATCATACTAATGGCAAAAACAGTCTGCAGTCCTGAGTTGAAAAGTCAAAAAGTGAAAAATGCCCCGACTGAGACCAAGTCATTTGTTCCAATTTTTGCAAGATTTTAATTATCTGTGACTTACTACTGAGTGAACTGTCCATCAGTGAGATGGGTGTAGTAAAGCACATGGCTGCGGCACAATCTTCTGGGAAGCAGAACCATCAGTCATCATCAGGCTTGATTACGTATGCTGTGCACTATTCAGATTCATAGCAATGATTGACAGCCATGGCTTGCCAGAGGTTCCTGGCCAGATGTGGCCTTTCATTCCAGAAGCAGGCTTTGTTTTCCCTGCACTGACTTTATACCACAGCAGTGTGGGACCAACTGACTGACTGATATCTTGATCTATAAAGCCATATATTCCTAACCCTATGAGGACCGCAAGGACTGTGTTTAGGACCTGCAAGGTTGAAGACATTTTTTTCACTGATCTCTAGAATTCAGGTTTATTGAGAAAAATAAAACAATGTAAAGTAATCAGATATATTGCTGCAAATAATGGAGAATCAGCCTTAGTTTATCAGCATTTGAAAGAATGTTCCGATTTGCCCACAGGAAACCATCGTACTCCCCTACTTCTCACCTACAATTATAGAATTACAGTATGTCTCATCTTCACTCAGATACTCTCATACATGACTGCATTGCACAGCCAGTAATCTACTACCTTTCAGCTATGCCTACTATTAGGATCCAGGTAAATGCTGCAAATTAATGCAGGGGAAACTTTCTGGTTCAGCAACATTCTCCAGAATGGGAGACTTATGGTTAATCAGGGTCCACATGATGCAGCACCTGACCTTGGCAGGATAGTGTAATGGTTTATGCGAACCCAGGAGACCTGGATTCACATCTTGGCTCTTCCTATTCAGTAAGCCAGCACTTATTCAGCAAGGAGTCCATGGGCTAGACTCCCTAACACTGCCACTGCCTACTGAGCATGCCCGGTAGGCAGCAGCTCAAGCTGTAACGATCGGTGTCAGCACACAGAGAGAATCTGATTGTTGATGATCTGCAGAATCATCAACAATACAGATGTATACTCGATTATGGATGATCTGCAGAATCACCAATAATACAAGTATGACTAACCTCTGGACACCTAATGAGTTAAATGTATTGGATGAACTGGAGGCTATCTCCCGAGGAGTGGGAGATATAAGAGACTCGGCCAAGAGCCCCCTGAGGGGCAGGTGACCCCGGGCAGTGCAGAAACTATCTCTTGATAGTGAGGACCTGGTAACCAGGGATAACAGTATTAGATGGTGAACTGTACTGCAGCCAGAGGGAGGGACCACTGGCTGCTAACAGGCCGGACTCTCTGAGGAGCGGGAGTCCTGGTTGCAGCTGACACCTGATGGAATGGTGTCACTGCTAATACTGATAGACTGAGCACTCAGGGAGAGTGACAGCTAGGATAGTCGGGCAGGCCAGGTCGGCAACACATGAGCAGATGAGGTACAGAGACAGAAGACTGATTCGATAACCGGTACAGGCAGAGTCTGGCAACAGGTAGACAGATATGCAGAGGTACCGAATCAGAAGGCAAGAGAAAGGTCGACAGAGCAAATAGTCATAACATATAAATATATCAGAGTCCTAGACTGTGGTGTGAGCTCCTTGATCTCAACAACTGGGAACTAGTCTAGAGCAACACAGTAATGACACAGAGTCCCTAAGCTCCTAAGCTTGGGTGTGAGGTCCTTGGTCACAACACCCTGGAACTGGTCTAAAGTATAACACAGCAATGACACAGTATCCCTAAGCTTGGGTGTGAGGTCCATGGTCTCAACACCCTGGAACTGGTCTAAAGTACAACACAGCAATGACACAGTATCCCTAAACTTGGGTGTGAGGTCCGTGGTCTCGACACCCTGGAACTGGTCTAACATATAACACAAACGTATTCTGGCTAAGTGTGAATTCCCAGGTCCTCCTGGTTCTAACACACTGTGGGATCTGACTGATCTGAGTGCTCACACGTAAGTATTCGCAACGGCAGACAACCAGCAACTGACAGGCAAGAAGTATATATAGAGCAGCGCTCTTCAGCGCCGCCCAGCCCTGCTTAGCCAATCACCTACTACACTGGGATCAGCTGATCATCCTGATCAGCTGATCCCTTTCCTATTGGCATAAAGATCCTGCCTCCTAGCGCACGCGTAGCTCTCCATCTGTGTGCACTACTAGGCTCAGACACACCAGTCGCACGCTGCTGTGTGGAAACCGCCGGCCTGAACGCGGAGACAGCCGCCCCGCTGCCAGACCGCGCGGCGGTGTGTCTCCGCAATCCATTACACAAGCACTTTGAGTTCACCAGGAGAAAATCCTTGTCTTTTATTGGTTATATCTGTCATACTCAGCTTCATCTTCAGTGAATCATAACTAAAATAAGCACATTTTTGTTTTAAAATATTACCAACAAGTATGCCTATTCTTCTCTTTGTTGAGTGTTGGAGTCAAGCACTGTTAGGGTTATTTGAGGACCACAGTGGGGAAACCCAGGTTACCTCTTTCAAAGGGTTAGATGTAGAGTGAGGAAAACAGAGTAAATCCTTTTGGCATGTCGGAGTGACCAGATTATTGAACACATATGGACAGAAAGATAAATCATATGCTGCAACAGCTGGTACTTATCACAAGCATTTGAAAATGCCTCCACTATGAAGTATAATTGATGAAAGTTAGCAGTAATTTTCTGCTACATTAACTCAGGCCCTGTAAGCCAGTGAGTGCTGACCTGCTGAATTATAGATCATGAAGTAGCTGAAAGAATTTTCTTCAAATTCTGTTGAAAGAAAATTACAATGTATGTATTTGTATGAAGTCATAATGTCAGCAGAAGAGCAGATTGTACCTCTTCAGGAAAGTAGTCACATTAGTAACAAATATAAAAGTAGCAGCACACCTAAGGGCCAGTTCACATGGGTGCTGCTTTTCTGCAAGCATGAAAGCTTTTGGCGGCTTCTGGCATTTTTCACCCCCACAGGGGGACCTGGAGACGCTGTGGTGAGCGACCCTGGAAACAGCATGTTTCTTCCAGGGTTAACTGAGACAATGGGAAAAATTGTGATCATTCACGCAAATGACTGTAAACAGTGGTACAAGTGCGGCTTATTCACTTGGATGGTCATTGCTTTAACAAGTGCCGCGGCCGATGGTAAACGTCCTGCAATCCCCCGTGTGAACTGGTACTAAGGATAAATGTATGACATATAATCAGTGTACAAATAAATAGTAATGTTCAGCAAATCCTGTTGCCTTTACTTACCTGTGAAGATAGTGACACATCTAAGTATACAGTCAGTAAATGTTTTAGGTCTTGTTGACAATATGCGACTTGTCAGTGCATGTGTTTTTGTGTGATAAGAAGTGGGTGAGCTGTTGCTGGGTGACTTGCAATGCAATGTAAAACAACATTTTGCCTTCTTCAAACAGAAGGTACTTGTGATTATTCAGGTTGGAGTGAGCATATGAGGTCTCCCACAATGTATCACTGCTGAATATGCAAATCATCCCTTTGTTGTCCTTGTAAGCTAAACATACCCCCAGAGCCACTGGAATGCAATGATGTGTCAGCTTGTAAATTGTAGAGAGCCACACTAATTCAACATGCATACAGACTGTTTCGGATTGGTTGATCCTCATTAGTTCATGGCATGATGTAGTTAGGTAAAATAATTTAGGTCGGTAAAAGACTGCATTTGGTATTTTACACATTTTTTCCAAATTCACCCAGATTTCCCGTAAGTGGTAGAAGTTCAGTATTATACTGAAAAAAACATGCTTCAATTCTTCAAGACCTGTTCAGTAATCTCACCAGCTGCGGAGCAGACAGAAAGCAGTCTTCTCTTACAAGTCTGTGCATGAGCCGTTGCGTTTTCTGTCTGGTGCATCCCCGGCATCCCCTTAGATCTGCATCTATGCTAACTAGAGATAGCTCTTCTGTGTATCAGTAAACAGATATGCTCATCTAAAGGGATACAGAAAAGTCTCTTTCTCACGCTCTGCCGTTCTGAAGTCCCGCCAGAGTATCGGATTACATGAGGTGAGAAGCAGGGCTGTGTGGCTCTCCCTATTGACTGTCTGGCTCTCCCTATTGGTGGTCTGCTACATGGAGATTGTGAGTTATTGGCTGGTCAGAGCTGGGAGATAAATACCAAACACTTTGACTTGATTTAACTTAAATGCTTTAAAGGACACCTGAAGTGAGAGGTATATGGAGGCTGCCATGTTTATTTCCTTTTAAACAAAACCAGTTGCCTGGCTATACTACTGATCCTCTGCATCTAATGCTTTAAGCCATAGACTCTAAACAAGCTTGCAGCAGATCAGATGTTTCTGACATTATTGTCAAAACTGACAAGATTAGCTGCAGGCTTGTTTCTGGGGTGATTTATTTATTTATTGTATTTATAAAGTGCCAACATATTACGCAGCGCTGGACATTAGTTTAGGTAACAACCTCAGACACTACTGCAGCCGAATAGACCAGCTGGGCTGCCAGACAACTGGTACTGTTTAAAAGGACATAAATATGGCAGACTCCATATTCTTCACACTTCAGGTTCCCTTTAATCTTTGTGAATTGCAATTTCTTGAGGTATTTACCACACAAGTCTGAAACGGACTAATAAAATGCTGCAGCGGCTACATTTGAATGATCCAACATGAAACTGCATAAAGTGGTTTTTACTATCATTACGTTAATTTTTTTTAAATTTAGTCTGGGTTCACAGTGTACCCGATAAAATATATAGATCCTGTACAAATTTTGTTCCATTGGTATCAGTTTTTCATCTGTTTTTATCTGTTTTTTGTTAAGTCTTTTTTAGCATCCTCTTTTGTCTATAAAAAAACGGGTGTCCTGCACCCATTGTCTCCTAGTCTGGTATGTTACACATTGTTTGGCTACCTACATGGATGAACTTATGGAAAATGAATAACTTGAAAATGATGTGAACAGATCCTAGTGCTTTGTATAGGATCCGTTTGTATGTCTTAAGATATGCTCCGTTCTGCTCTGATAAGCAGGACATCTACATAGGAGAACAAAATCAGCATATCATCATGACCAACGAATAAGAGCCTTACAACACTGACCAAATTGATCACAAGCTTTATGGCTTCTGCTATATAGCAGTTACTCTGCCAACCAGCTGATAGAGGGCAGACCTTACTATCGTCAAATCCCTCTATATGGAAGAAGAGACCCTTTGTAAAGCATTGTGGAAGAGCTCAACACTATATAGATACACAAGAATAATATGATTATCACAAACTAACTACAGGAAGGAAGGTTCCACACACCACCAGGGTTACTGACTACAGCAGTTTATCTATATATCTAATTGGCAGCTGTAATGCACATCCTGGATGTAGCTGTGCACGCATGCATGCAAGGTTTTCATCCAGGGGTGTTGTGTGTGTATATATATATATATTCAGAAAGTAGCACAGCTTGGCCAGGGGCTATAGGGGAATGTCCTAAGTTAGATTGTATGCTTGTTTGAAAAGGTGCACTATAAGGTTGAGCTTTAAGAGAATCTGTACTTTAAAATTCTTACAATAAAAATCATACCATTCTATTCGCTATGTTCTCCTGGGCCCCTCTGTGCTGTTTCTGCCACTCCCTGCTGCAATCCTGGCTTGTAATTGCCAGTTTTAGGCCGTGTTTACAAACAAAAGACCTAATGGCTGCTAACCAGCTTGTGATAGGCTCAGAGAAGCTCAGTCTGTGACTCATACAGAGCCTTCAGGGGGCGTGGAGAGGGTGTGTATAGCTTCTCCCTATCACAAGCAGAGCAGCACATTCTTGCCTGAGCCGACAAAGCTGACAAAGGAAAGGAGATTACATTAGATAACAGAGATATTACAGCGACTGTGCCAGAAGGAAAGGCTACAGTAAGACAGACCACATTAGAACAGGTATAGGAACTTATAGGATAGAAGAAATAAGGCTGAACTTTTTGTTACAGTCTCTTTAAGGGTTACAAATGTTGGAGAGTGATACATGTGTTTTGGGAGAGCATTCCAGTGGAGGGATGAGACTTGTGAGAAATCATTTAAAATTTGTGGCAATTAAACACATGTAAAATGCCATCTGTGTGCTACTCACAGTTATACATAAGCCCTCTATTTTATTCCAGTGTTCTTTAAGCACACCTGTGTATTATGGAAAACCTATAAAGAAGTAGTCATCAGAGCAACTACCAATTATTTTTATTAGTGCAGAATCTTGAGCTGTCATCGCTATCCTCTTCTGCTCCAGCTGTAAACACACTGCCAGTGAACATGAGAACACATGCTTGCTGCAAATTTGTGAATATTTAAAGTATGGCAGCCCTGTTTGAAACTTAAAAATAGCAGCACCCACATTTCCACCCAGGCAGTGATATTTTTAATTCACAGACTTTAAAGAATGATAAAATCTAAAATACGGCAATTGATTGAATACGTTTCAGGTTGTCATGTTGGTCTGAGCTGCTTGTGTATGTAGACAGGTCATGCAGGAGACAGGCAGGTCATGTAAGGGCAGAGCTTTCTAGGACAAGAAATGTTATAAAGCTATTTTAAGTGGAGAGAAACCTCCATACGGCCATCCTTAATTAATAACAGCAGCAAACCATAAAACGGCAAAATGCAGCTTAAGAGAAACAACATATAAACAAACATTTGACAGCATTAAGGACAAGCTTTTAGTTTCTTTTAAGTCCTATAATTAGTGTTCCTAAACCTAAACACAGCTTCGGTCTCTTCATACCTAGTCTCCCCCGCCATTCATTCCTGGACTCTGAGCACTCCTTGGCTGAATACAATGACTCCTCCCTAATATCGTGGAGCTATTTTTAGATTTCCCAGGGCACACATCATTGTGGAGGAATTGTTTGCTTATTGCATGCTAAGAATGGGAGGGTGTCACGCCTGCTGTTATCCAAGTGGACAAATGTAGCCCATTTCCTATAAAAGATAGCAAAATCATAGGAACTGTACAACTTAATAAAGCTGCTGGGGGAGGTTGTGAAACTACTGAAATGCAATGAATTGAAAGAATGTAGAAAAGTATCAGGGTAATGCCTAGAGAAATGTAAGATCCTGCAACTTTAGTCATAAGCATAATAGCAAAACATTGTATTGCTTACATCAGGTTAAAGTGGACCTAAACTCTTGCACAGGACAGAAGGAAAACATAGAGAAATGCACCCTGTATGTATTTAGAGAGTTAAGCCTGTCTACTGCCCCCTCGTCTGTGACTAATCACAAGATGCAATTTGATCTCACAGCTGTGTCAGCTGGCTGCCATGGCAGAGCAACTAATTGGTAAACACAGGATGTTAACAATATGTCTGCTTCAATGAAAGCATGAAGTAGACACAATGCAGAATAAATTCCAGTATTTGTATCAGCTGTAACAAAAGAATTTTTTTTTCTTTAAAGGTTATTATGTAGTTGCTTATCTTTGAGAGCAAAGAGGAAGTTCTGAGTTCAGGTCCGCTTTAATTTATGTCATGCTGAAAGGAGCATGTGTATTATAATATCTAACAATTCATCCCATTCAAGCAAATTTCCTCTTTAGAACATCAATGCATTTACAGTACAAGTATGCCAGAATCATAGAATCTATCCTAGTCACAGTACAGACATATATCACCATCTATTTCCTTCTGCCAGATGTGTTCCTTTTAGTACCCGTGATTTGGGCACCAGAGCCAGCATACAACTGATATACAGCTGATCTTGTTCTCCTCTGCCAGGGGCACTGAGCACCTCGTCATCAACCCTAGTTCACACTTTCATCACACCACTAATGCCAAACTGTTGAAGTGTAACTGTCGGCCGTAAAATCAAAAATCAATTCTTTATTTTTATTTGGTAAACAAATAATAAGGATGCTAAGGGCCTGTACACACTGCTGCGCTTGCGCTGCGTTTTTAAAAACGCATGCGTTTTTAAAATCGCAAGGTCTTTTGAAAAAGAATGAAAATCGTGATGACTTGTACACACTGGTGCGATGCGTTTTTAGAAAAACGCAATCGCAGTGCCTGCTGCGCTTTTTTAAGCGCAGCGCATGAAAAACGCATTAAAAACGCATGCGCTTGCGTTTTTGCCTGCGTTTTTCAGAAGTCAGTATCCCAGAAGACTCTGCAATCTCCTGATTCCTGTTGAAATGCAAACTAGAAAAAAAACAAAGGATTCTTTAGCCAATCAGCAATTACAAGAAAAACGCAAACGCACAAAAAACGCAGGCAAAAGCGCATGCGTTTTTAAAACTACATGCACTTTAAAAACGCATGCGCTTGCGATTTTGCTTGCGATTTTCAGTGTGTACAGGCCCTAACCAGGCAATCCAAAAGTTATAATCACTATTACCTTTCTTAATGATAAATGATCATCCCCCAGTATACCTGACTCTTATTTGGTACATTGCCACACAAAGGAAGTTGCAAGGCATGCGGGTTTGTCTTTTTTTGCTTCTTTACTTTCCTTTCAAACTTAACTAATTCAGCCTGATTGGCTGAAGATTCTTTCCCCCGTTTTCCCCTGCCACACCTCTGTTCCTCTCTGATTGGCCAACATTTCTCATGCTGAGACAATGTACTTTCTGTTGCAGAGCTGGGTGGGAGTGCCTGAAGACTGGGAGGAAGGTGGGCAATGCATAAACAATCAGGCAGAGGAGAGTAAGGGAGGAAATTACATCAGGATTGGCTTCAAGATAGACACAGTTAAAATGGAGAATTCTAAGCAAGAATTTCTCTTTTTTTTTACCATAGAAAAATCACTAAAATCAAAATGTGGACAGTGCAATACAGATATTATGTATGACTGCGAACTTATTTGCGTAAAACTTCAGTGGCTCACGTTCGCGGTTAACCGCGAACCTTATGCGAGTTTGGCCCGCCCCCTATACTACATCATTAGGGTCAACTTTGACCCTTTACATCACAGTCAGCAGACACAGGGTAGCAAATCAGGCTACACACCCTCCTGGAGCCCCCCCCCCCCCCTTATAAAAGGCAGGCAGCGTCAGCCTTTTCACTCACTTGCGTGGCTGTGGTAATTAGAGAAGGGAGAGAACCTGCTGTATAGACATAGGGAAAGCTTAGTCAGGCTCTTGTGTTCAGCTTGTTAGCTTGCTCCTTGCTGATACTTATTGCTAGAAAGCAATCCTCATCCTCAACAGCTCTTTTGAGTGCTAATATTTTTCTGGTGATCTATTTTTGTGTGTGTGTCCCACAGACACTTGTGTTGCATATGAAACCCTGTTAGTCAGTCGCAGCTGCTGGACATTGGCCCCTTGGTAATTCCTACTGTGCCACTGCCAGGCCCAGCACATTCAATGACTACCTGTGTGTGTAACAGCTGCACATTTGTAATACCAATCACTGCATACCTACCTGTTCAGTAATGCACCTACCTACGTGAGCGCACGCAGCGTTATATACCACCAGTCACTGCACCTGTTCACGGTACCTGTGTGTGTGACAGCTGCACATTGTATTGATACCAGTCACTGCATACCTGTTCACTGGACCTGTGTGACTGCACATTGTATTAGTCAAGTCAGTGCATACCTTTAACTACATCCCCCCAATATGGGCAAAACAGGCAGAGGAAGGCCACCCGGCAGGTCTGTTCGAGGTCATGCTGTCGTGATTTTGTGCGGCCCTGAACCAAAGTACAGTGTTCAGAAGGCGCGTGCCATCAACCCCCAAAATTGTCAGGACGTAGTTGACTATTTAACACAGAACACCTCATCTTCCTCAGCTTCCATACGGAACCGTGACATCTCTTCCTCCTCCTGCTCTTATTCTGGCACCCCACTTAACACCAGGGCTCAGCGGTGTGGACATTTTTTTGTGTGTCTGCCTCAGATAAGAGCAAAGCCATCTGTACTCTCTGCCACCAAAAATTGAGATGTGGAAAGACCAAGACCCACGTAGGGACAACTTCCTTACAAAGGCACATGATGAGAAAGCACAAACTGCAATGGGATGACCACTTGAGGAAAAGCAGCACACAAAGCAAAGCCACACACCGCAGTGGAAGATACCAGGCCGCAATTATTTCTCAAAAAAGGTGATACCCAAACTGTACCGTGATGTTGAAAGGCATGTGGTGTCCTCTCTGGCACACAGCGTTGGGTCAAGGGTCCATCTGACCACGTGGTCTGCAAAGCACGGTCAGGCCTGCCCAAAGACTAAGTCAGTCCTCACACACAGCATCTCTGCTTGCATGCTGTGTGACTGCCTGCCCCAAGACTAAGTCGCTCCCCGCACAGCATCTCTGCCTGCAGGCCACTTGACTGCCTTCTCCGCCACCACCAACAGGGTCCAGGACTCCAGGCAGATTCCTGAATTTTTAAGGCCGCTAATTTTTCTGGTGCATGTACATGCCTGCCTAATTTTTCTGGCTGCACTGCAACAACAAAACAAAAGGCATGTACATGTATCAATTCCCCTTTGTGATCGTTACCTTGCTGCAGTGAAGGGGCTTGCGTATCACAATGAAGCAATGGCCAACGGCTATATGAGTGTCTCGTGGGTGGGCACACCCAAGATAATAAGGTCGTAGCTTCACTGTGGACAGACCAAATTCGATCAGCTGGACAGTCACTGTTCTGTCACTGAGCTACCTCAGCCCGGCGACCATATGGGCTGGAAAGCCGCCATCACCTGCACTCTCATCATGGTGCGCACCAGTCCAGCATGGCCGTCACTACACAAACAGCTGTGTGCGGTGCGTTACACAGTGAGTTTGGTCTGTCAGTGTTTACACTCCCTGATGCACTAATTACACTCCCTGATTGATGTATATACATGCAAGATGTTTTAAAGCACTTTAAGCCTCCAATTTAGCATGCAATGTGATTTCTGCCCTTAAAACGCTGCTGTGCATCCAGATTTTTCCCCGGGATTTTTGGCGTATCCCACTCCGCCATGCAAAAACCCAGATGTTAGACCCCTTGAAACATCTTTTCCATCACGTTTGTGGCCAGCATAAATGTTTGTAGTTTTCAAAGTTCGCCTCCCCATTGAAGTCTATTGCGGTTCAAAAAGTTAGCCCGAACCAAACTTTTTGCGGAAATTCGCGTTCGAGGTTCGCAAACCGAAAATCGGCCACCTCTAAAGTGGAGCAAGTATTTACTTATATATGTGGGGGGTTTTTTCTGAGATAGTATGGCTGACAGCTCCTCTTTAACAAACCAAATGTGCCATTGCCACAGAACACCATCTTCATTCTCTCCACTGGATATCAATAACATGGATAATCTTCTTTAATTAATGCTGGAGTACTACCATGCAAATCCTTACACAGTTTAGGCTCTGGGAGTCTGAATGATTTGTTCCACCTGCACCACACCTCCTACAACCTGAGATCAACTGAATCTATTAATTTGGTCTACTTCAGAGTCCACCTTAGAAGCTTTGGAACGAGAGCCTTCTATTGTGATTTTCCTAACCTTTGGAATTCTTTACTGCACTCAATCATGACAGCTCCTGGTTAAGCCTGGTACACCATCCAATTTTGATTGGCCAATGGCTGGCCACAGTTTAATACTACCTCCATATAGCATGAGGGCCAACAGATTTTGAATACTCTGAACAGATTGTTTAGGATAAGCTCTCAAAGTACACAAAAGAGGAAAAAATGGGCAATCATTGGTCTTTCAAAACTTGATGTGTGTACAAGGTTCTAAAGCAGGACTGTAAATTTGATTAAAACAAACTGTTTCACTTACCTGGGGCTTTCCCAAGCCCCCAGCAGCCGTCTTGTCCCATGCCGGTCCTGCACGATCTTCCGTTCTCCCACCGTGGCTACGTTTCCTCACCGTCGACTTGTAAGTTGACAGCACCTGCGCCTGCGCACCCCGGACTATGCAAAGCTTTCTTCATGCTCCA
This sequence comes from Hyperolius riggenbachi, assembly GCF_040937935.1. NCBI lineage: Eukaryota > Metazoa > Chordata > Amphibia > Anura > Hyperoliidae > Hyperolius > Hyperolius riggenbachi. The sequence continues at coordinate 152,393,520 of NC_090653.1, read as the reverse complement.
GCTCGCAATAGTGTCCTGCGCTAATAGCAGGACACTATTGCGGGTGGGAACGTGAAGAAATCTTTGCGTAGCCCGGGGGGCACAGGCGCAGCTGGCGTCAACTTACAAGTTGACGGTAATAACACTTAGCCACGGCGGGAGAACAGAGGATCGTGCAGAACTGGCGTGGGACAGGACAGATGCTGGGGGTTTGGGGAAGCCCCAGGTAAGAGAAACAGTTTGTTTTAATCAAATGTATAGTTCCGCTTTAAGCTAACCATGCACGCATTGATTTTTACCAGCAGATTCAATCACCGTGATCGAATCTGCCAGTTATCTGTGATACAATGAGCTTCATTGATTGTAAACACAGGATGTTAACCCAATGTCTGCTTCCATGAAAGCAGGAAGTAGAAACACTGCAGATCTATTGCAGGATTTGTATCGGCTGTAGCAAATACATGTTTTTCTTTAAAGGTTATTATTTTGCTGCTTATCCTTTAGAGCAGAGAGGGAGTTCAGGTCTGTATCAGTCAGCTGTATAGAGTACTAGTTTAAGAAACAACATTTCACATAGAAAAGCAGGGTTTGAATCCTGGCTAATTATCTATTCAGTAAGCAGTCCTTACGCAAGGCTCCCTAATATTCCAGGGTGGTCTACTGAGCTTGCCTATAGTAGCTGCAGCTCTCAAATGCTTTTAGTCTAACAGGAGTAAATATTATAGTAATTATTATTATGTATGTGTTTATTTGTATTTTTGGAAGATACATAGTTCCTGATGTACTATGCAAAAACAATGGATGTATTTATGTGACCTACTCTGCTTTGTATTATTCTACTGTATGTACAGCGCCATGTCATTTACTTTCACTGCTCAGATGAAAAACTGTATTAGCAATCCTAATAGTGATCTTGGGAAAGAAATAATAGATTTTCCTGCAAGAGGTGTCAGCTTTAAAAGGTTTAATATTCCTCCAGGTAGATGATTAACTAATGATATTTCAGTGAGTCAGAAATATACAAAGGCAGATGACTTGATTTAAAAGTTCCAGAGAAAAAACGGAGTTACTTATTAGGTAAAAAATTTCTTCCAGAGAAAGGGCAGCTATTTTACCATCTCTAACAATCACTTTGTTAACCTTCTTGCCGGTTATCCCGAGCTCAGCTCAGGGTAACCTGCGCAGAAGGATTTCTCTGGCCCCGCTGGGCCGATTTTCAAATTTTTGTGTACTGCACGCAGCTAGCACTTTGCTAGCTGCGTGCATATTCCGATCGCCGCCACTCATCGCCGATTCGCTGCTACCCGCCGCACCCCCCCCCCCTCCAGACCCCTTGCGCAGCCTGGCCAATCAGCCTGGCGTTCTGAACGGGATTTCCTGCTTACTCTGATCGCCGAAGGCGATTGGAGTGGGTAGGGGGATGCCGCTTGTCAGCGGCTATCATGTAGCGAGCCCTGGGCTCGCTACATGATTTAAACAAAATTTTTTTTTAAAGTGCTGCGCTGCCCCCTTGCGGTCAGAATTGGAGAGAATAAAGAGTACTTGAAGTAAACAAGACAATGATGATACAGGACTGGGGAAGCTAATGCTGGGCATACATGCCGCTCGATTTTCCTGCTCAATCGATTCCCTGCTCAATTCTGCAGGCGATTCTCTTATCTTCCGCTCGTTTTTCTTACGTTTTTCCATTGTGTTGAATGCAGAATAGAGCGGCGAAACGATCGGGACGGAGATCGGACATGTCGGAAATTATCTATCGAGCCATCTAAATGGCTCATAAATGAACCGTGTATTCCCAGCATTAGGGATTAATTACCTTATCCACTGTAATTCATTTGTTCAAGTGACCTGTGGTGTTTGGTTTTCTTTTTTTCATATTTCTGCTGAGGCTCTGGCCACCCCCATTTGTGTTAACGTGGCCTGCCCCCAATTCCCGCAGCCTAATTGGTGACTACCAAGATGGGGGCGGACTGCAGCAATGCAGGCGGAGGTATTCGGAGAGCTTTGGCAGACTTCAGAAACATGTCCGTGACTACGTTCCCAAGGAGGGGGTGGAGCATCACAGGTATCCAATTACATCGGATTAAGTAATTAACTATGAGACACACACCCTCTTTCTGAACCTGCAACAGAGCCACACGCTCATAACATCTCTGGCTCTGTTTTCTTATACCGGAGGTAGTCTTTAACCTTCTAGCTGTTATTCAAGCAATTTGTTTCTCTAATTACTATTCTAATTCATTGAAATAACATGAATCATTGAGCTGGATAGAAACAGAGTTTAATACAAAAAAGGCATAAATTACATGTTATTCTAATTTACTAATTCTATGCCAGCTCAAACAAAACTTCTAGGTTGCTCAAAATAAATCTTCTTGACTTCTCCCATAATGCCTTCATTCTGGCACACTTTTTTTTATTTGTAATTCACAGGAATCAAGTTATAAAAAAAAGTGCATTGATATCGATATAAGTCAGTTGGGAGTGGCTGATTTTCCTGATCAGTTTTTATGAGAATAAAATGGTGTAGGATAGATTGTCAATTTCTTGATTTTTAGACCCAAGTAATTTTTTCAGTTTTCAATAATTTTTTTTCATCATTGGGGAAAAATGCAATCCATTAAAACATTGGTCAGATTTTTCAAATTTTCACAAATTATGCAGATTTGGCAAAATCAAATAAGTGAATATATTTAAAGAAAACCTGTAACAAAGAAAAGCTCCCCTGGGGGTACTCACCTTGGGTGGAGGAAGCCTCCGGATCCTATCGAGGCTTCTCCCGTCCTCCTGTGTCCCACGGCGGCAGTGAAAAAGCTCCGGGAACAGCCTATCTCTGTGCTGAGAACCGCAACAGCACCCCCCGCTGGAGCCAGGGAAGGTAAATATAGCAAGCCTTGTCAGGCTCGTCGAGCACAGATTGCGGGCCGCTTCAGGGGAGCCAGCCCTGGATTGCCTGCAGCTACAGGGGAGGGGGAAGCCTCATTAGGACACTAAGGCTTCCCCCTCCCGAGGTGAGTACCCCCCAGGGGAACTTTTTTTTTTGTTACAGAGTCTCTTTAATGGCTCTATTTCAAAAACAAATACAGTTGCAGTTCTAAGGTGCTGTTCTTACTAAAGATCTGCATCAGTATCAGTATAAACGCCTTTATGATGATGGTATTTACCAAGTACTCCCCAAGAACCAACACATGTATTTTTTATAAAGGTTTTCCAATAATTTGTTTATTCTTATAATCAGGTTAAATACTTATTTAGAATTGTCATTATTATTAAACTTTATCTACAAAGCTCTATCATATTACACAGTGCTGTACAATAGATAGAGGCATTACAGCGATAAACAATGGTACACAAAATAGTGATGTAACAATAAACAATTTGTATGAAGATTGCAATGTTTGCAGACGAGTCACTGACTCCATATGGTGGCAGAGAAGAGCACATGGGGAGGAGGGCCCTGCCAAATACGCTTACAATCTAAGTGGTGGGGAATAGAGACTTCTAGGCAAATAAAGCTGCTTCTGATAAAGGGGGGTTATGTCGAAGGGAGGGGGTTGGTGCTATGAATATGCCAGGTAAGCAGTGGAGAACAGATGAGTCTTTAGGGGTTGATTGGATAAGATGGAGGTGGGGGCAAGTCTAATGGGGAGAGAGTTCCAAGAATACAGGCTGCTCTGAAGAAGTCCTGGAGCTTCACAATTGAAACGAGGGGTGAGGAGTGTTGGAGGAACAAAGTGTAGGTTGGGGAGTCTCTCTGGACGAAATCCGAGATGTACAAAGGGGAGGTATGGTGGATGGATTTGTATGCCTGGTAACACAGTTTAAATTTAATTCTAAGGGGAACAGGTAGACAGTGAAGGGTCTTGTGAGGGGCATCTGAAGAGGAGTGGTGGGAGGAGTGAATGAGCCAGGCAGCTGCGTTCATCTTCACTGAAAGAATGTGTCACAATAGGTTATATTCAGTAATAGTCTATTTATGTAAATAGTCAGTTTAAGGTTAAGTTCTACAAATAATTTGGTAAGAGATCTTTAAGACTCTTTTTACTGTATAAGTGACTAAGTATAGAGTTCTGCAGTTTGCTGCTGCATGATTAGTGCCCTTGCTTCTTCTATTCACACTGCACCGCTCACACTGACCTGATCCAGCATGGGATGAGAATGCAGCTTAGCACTTCCAGCTGACCAGAGGCCAAAGCACGATGGAATGTGAGGAATGCATCAGTCCCTTGTGTCATTTTTATGATTTGGCTGAGAGTTTTACATCCAAGATAATAGCTGTACAAGGATGGAACAAATCTCACTCATTTGTATGAGTTTCACTCTCATTCACTAGCCCAGTTCATCAACCAAAAATAGAATCCGACAGCCACTGAGAATCATTTGAACACACTAGCCTAGCATCATAGCCTATCATCAAGCATTCACTGAAGTTTTAATTAACTACCTCTGCAATTTGAATAAAAACTTTTTAAAAACTAAATTAAGACATTCACATAAGTAGGGGTTTAAAACTTAAGTGAAGCATACTTTTCAAAGCTGTATGCTTCACAATATGCGGTATAACACTTACATAATGTATAATTCAACTTGTCCCCTTCCATTGTATTGCATTCCTGTTTTTACAGGGAACACAACACAGCTCATACAATGAACCTAGTCTAAAGGGTATAAAATGCAGAATTTCTTCTGTGCTTTAAAAGATTATTAACAGCATAAAACCTACGACCGGAAAAAAAAAATTGGCGGAAGAACAGCATTCCAACAGTTAAACACAGCACTTTCTTCTTTACTGGGAAGCTTATATGCGAAGTGGGAAGCTTATATCCGAAGTCAAGTGATTACATTATCTTGTTTATGTTTCCATATCATCCACAATTAGTAAACATTCCCGGCAGTGCTTCAGCTTGCAAGATTAGCAGACAGTAAAAAACAGAAGAGAAATCTCACTAGAAACATTACAATATATATATTAATACAGTAGTGCTGCAATAAAATGCAATGGCAGCTTTCAGAGCAGATAAACTGCACTTTGGGAACTTCTAATTTATTATTGGACGATAATACTTATGCACAAAAGCAAATATGATGACTGTATGGGTAATAAAAGTAGGAAAATACATTTTTCTTGAACATTATGTCAGAGTTTAATCCCACTTTAATACTATGAGATTCCTTATGTGGAATTTAATTGAGATGTATGAATGAAGGCATCAGTTCTTGTTGCTGCTATTGGATCACCTCAATAGTGTGTGGAGACACCTGGGGACTTGGCTCGCTTTCCTTTTCACCTATACTTAGTCATCGCCTTTCCAAATGATTACAGAAAACTCACATTTCTGCTTTGCCCTCTGACATCACACACCAACCAGTGGTAAGGCAGCAGAACTCCTATCAAGCTATGCCTGCCCTGGTATTCATGTGGAGAGTAAGCAGACCCTTCAGAGTTGGATGATATTCAGCCACATGTTGCTCAGCTTGCTTAGACAGAGGATCTTGTTACATGGATATCCTGGTGAAGCTGTCACCTCTGACTGTATTCCACACGTTAGGAAATGTGGACACAGTCTGGGGTAGCTCCATGTCCCTTGAAAGTCTGATCTTTGTCTGAGGAGGGTGCAAAGAGTAATAAGATTTCATTAAATCTGCAGGAACCTAAGCAAGAATCTGCCAGAGGAGACCTAAGTCTGACCTAATAACACATGCTGCTCTCTAACATGAAAGGTTCACAGAATAAGCTTGTCTTATGCGGAACTGCGCCCATACCTCATAGAGATCTACTCAGTGTCAACACATCCATCCTTAGTGACAACAAGCTCTACCTGCTTATTTGAAGAAACTTTTCATCAAACAGCTGTAAAACAGATGGATTCCTCTATGGTAGATGCTTCTTTCTCATTATCTTGAGAGAAGCTCTGACAGAATATAGCAGTGCTGTACAACTGTCAGCACCTTGGGAAATTCATGTCTCAGTAATATCATATCGAGTAAGAGTCATACAAACATTATGTGTAATAAGAAAGGTTCAAAAAGGAAAGAAATCTGCTCAAATGTGATGATAGGTTCTCCACGTCTACAAAACATCTATTTCATACAAGTGTGTCAGTTATGTATACACAGTGCTGGCCACAGGAGGCTATTTGGATCATAAAATATTTGACCTGCCCAATCCACCTATTTTATTGTATGGCTTCAGTGGCAGGAACCCCATTGTAAATTTTATGATGTCTCCAATGCCCAGCACTGTAACCAACACTGGCTTTGCCAGGACAAACACTATGCCCCATATGCACCTCACTTTTTCTCCTGAGATTTCTCCTAGGTTATATTTTTACAGCTTGTCATAAAATGCCTTTTAAACCACCAGCAAGGAAGAAAATACTTAAAATAATGTTGATAGCACTTTTTTTTCACAAACATTAAGGTACTTTTTCAATTGTAGGATGCTTAAAAGTTATTTTAAAGTGAATATGAAAATTATCTCCTAGGAGATAAGTCAGGAGAAAAAAATAATTGCATATGTGAGAGAGTTATAAAAATATATGAAAACAAATTCTTAATGATTACCACTATTCCAAACACTTAAAGCGGAATATAACCCTGCATTTCAACTTTGCAATAAAACATTATTTACAGCATATTATATGCAAAAAGCATTTTTTTTTACTAGACCAGCATTGGAAGGGTTAAACACAGAGGTTTAAAGTTCCGTGGAGAGATATGCAGAAGTTCAGATTGTTACATTCTATTTAGTTATATGTATCTATTGAGAAATGTTATACACTCTTTGGCTGTCCTCCAACTCCTTCTCAGTCAGAGAGATGAGTCACATGCCACACTTATATACATGTATGTAAACAAAATGTATCTATGTCAGCTTCGGATGCATCTGCAGAAAACCCTCCAGGAACTTTAAAGCACTGTGTAACCCTTCCAATGCTGGTCTAGTAAAAAAAAATGCTGGTTGCATATAATATACTGTAAATAATGTTTTAGAGCAAAGTTGAAATGCAGGGTTATATTCCGCTTTAAGATGCCCATACACCACTCAATATTACGGCCCGATCGACCTTCCAATTCAATAGTTTAAATTTAAATTGGATGAGAATAGGTGCCGCAACATGGCCTCCCCATTGATCCTTCGAGTAATCTCTGAACTATGTACCAGATGGATCACAAGTGTCCATGTGCAAAGTAAAAGTCTCACTTGTCCATTACCGTGACTCCTGGCCCCCTTCAGTGTCCATGGTCACTGCGAGTGCCTGTACCATGTGGCACCGGGCACATGTATGACATCACTACACACACAGCTTATGCCACGTGGTACAGTTGCTGGCGGTGTCGCCTAACATCAGAAAAGGCTAGGAGTGTGCAGAAAGGTGAGACTTTACTGAGTTCGGGCACCTGGGGGGGACACTTTGACATTTGGGGGGCGGCCAGGCAGGTGACAGAGGTGGAAGCCCTAGGCCCATTTATGATATATTTCATGCTGAAATCTATCAGAAATTGTTCTGTGATGTATGGGCAGGCAACAGATCCCTCTCTGATCAGATGCGATGGTCGATTTGCCAGTATCGAGTGATGTATGGCTATACTTATGGAACTAATGGGCCCCATGTGGGCTCTCAGATCCAGAGCCCCTGGTGCAGTCGCAAACTCAGCATCCCTTATTCTACACCACTGATGCCAGTCATCTGATGCCTTTTGTGATGAGTGAATTTCACCATTTTTGCTTTGCTAGATTTTGCACAGAAATTGCATTATTTTGCAAAGATGAGAATACTTGTATAAAATGTATTAAAAGCAATGGGACATTATTATTGATTTACATAGGGTCATCATCTTCTGTGCACTGTACCAAAGCAGTTCATTTTGGCGCCGTCATAGCAGCAATGTTGTGCTGCTTGCTCCGCATAACAGGAATTCGGGGCTCCTGCGGTTGCCAGATACCGAATTACATCTCCCTCCAAGTTGCGACAACTCGGAGGGAGAATAGTATTTAACGCCGCTGGGGAGTATAGCGTCAGCAGGGAGAGCCGTCATTAGGTTCGTCCAGCGCTGAACTACCCGGGGCACGAATGACATGCCCCCGCACTGTACAATATAAAGTAAATAAATAAACAAATAAAACAAACATGTAAGTTACGTAATACAGAACATGGTTCATAAAACAGAAATGGACAACATACATTTTGCAATGGCTAGTACCCTGAGTCTAATGGCCCATACTCACGAGCTACTTTTGTAGCTTGTCGCTAGCACACGGGAGCGTGTGCGTGACAGTTTGGCGACACCTCGTCGCCAGGTCCCTCCGCATACACACCGCGGAAGAGGGATCAGTGATGCGACGGAAGCTGTCGCCGACGTTCCTCCCCCCCACCGGAAACTCAGTGCTCTGGCTATTAGGTTGCTGTCACTAGTCCGCATACACACGCGGACTAGCGACAGTTGCGGCGAAGTTGCGCCGGCAACTGTCGCTAGGCGATTGACCGCGCCAATCGCCTGGCGACAGCAGCGGCGAGCGACAGTTCGGGGCGCGCGCGTGGTTGCAGCGACAATTGTAGCCCGTGAGAATGGGCCATAACTAAACACGCAGCAATTACAGGACAGTCTAAATTCTACAAGAATAAGGAGAAAACAAAAGGAAAGGCATAAAGGCTATATATCCTGAGGCTATGAGTTTCTAAATCAGATACAGAAAGAAGCAGAGCTTGGTCAGAGGCTGGAGTGAACAGCCTAATCTGTATGCTTGGCAGGTTTTAAGGGTGCATTAAAGAGTTTTAATCAAGGTTGGATACGTTTAGGGCACACACTAGCAGTTTAGTAAACTTTCACACGATACAATTTCACTGAAACAGAACAGCAGTAAATATTTGAAAATAGTTACAAGAAGCGCCTACCGAATGTTATCACCTAAGGCATTACAGGATATTTCAGCACATTTCACATTGTTTTTTTCCATATTCATAAAACATAAGCCTGAATGGTACACTAAGTCTGGCACTCAGTAAGTACTGAAGAAACAACAAGCTTTTCATTCAGTTATGTATTTTGTTTAAAAAAAAAAAAAAACACAACCTACACACAGGTAGCATTGGTTTATTTATTTTATTTATAAAGCGCCAACATATTACACAGCGCTGGTTTGGCCTTTTTCAGACGGGAAGGTGACAGGCGGTAAAGTCACCACGTCAGTTGCTCTTCTGTACTTGCCGGGCGCTTGTTAGCGCTCGGCACCGAAGCTAGGGAGTTGCCCCCCATGAAGTCACATCTGAGCGACACGACAGGTCACGGTCCTCCACCACTGGGTAACGCCAACATGTGTCACTTTGACATAAGTGGTGTTACATCTGCTGTCATTCGGCAGCATAGCAATTGCACTCAAGTTGCATTCCTGTGCCACAGATGGGCCACTGAACTGCTTAATAGTACAGTTTAGTAGTTGGTCTGAAAGAGGCCTAAAAGAACCTGACTCAATATTAGCTTCCAGAACTCAGTCTGGGAGAAGAAAGGCCAATAGCTATTCAAAATCTGTTCCACTTCACAGTACTTCTCACCCAATCCCAGCCACATGTGTTTTAAATGTACAGTGGCTTGCAAAAGTATTTGGCCCCCTTGAAGTTTTCCACATTTTGTCACATTACTGCCACAAACCTGAATCAATTTTATTGGAATTCCACATGAAAGACCAACACAAAGTGGTGTACACGTGAGAAGTGGAATGAAAATCATACATGATTCCAAACATTTTTTACAAATGAATAATTGCAAAATGGGGTGTGCGTAATTATTCAGCCCCCGTTGGTCTGAGTGCAGTCAGTTGCCCATAGACATTGCCTGATGAGTGCTAATGACTAAATAGAGTGCACCTGTGTGTAATCTAATGTTAGTACAAATACAGCTGCTCTGTGATGGCCTCAGAGGTTGTCTAAGAGAATATTGGGAGCAACAACAGCATAAAGTCCAAAGAACACACCAGACAGGTCAGGGATAAAGTTATTGAGAAATTTAAAGCAGGTTTAAGCTACAATAAGATTTCCAAAGCCTTGAACATCCCACAGAGCACTGTTCAAGCGATCATTCAAAAATGCAAGGAGTATCGCACAACTGTAAACCTACCAAGACAAGGCCGTGTACCTAAACTCACAGGCCAAACAAGGAGAGCGCTGATCAGAAATGCAGTCAAGAGGCCCATGGTAACTCTGGACGAGCTGCAGAGATCTACAGCTCAGGTGGGGGAATCTGTCCATAGGACAACTATTAGTCGTGCACTGCACAAAGTTGGCTGTTATGGAAGAGTGACAAGAAGAAAGCCATTGTTAACAGAAAAGCATAAGAAGTCCCGTTTTCAGTTTGCCACATGCCATGTGGGGGACACAGCAAGCATGTGGAAGAAGGTGCTGTGGTCGGATGAGACCAAAATGGAACTTTTTGGCCAAAATGCAAAACGCTATGTGTGGCAGAAAACTAACACGGCACATCACTCAGAACACACCATCCCCACTGTCAAATATGGTGGTGGCAGCATCATGCTCTGGGGTTGCTTCTCTTTAGCAGGGACAGGGTAGCTGGTCAAAGTTGATAGGAAGATGGATGGAGCCAAATACAGGGCAATCTTGGAAGAAAACCTCTTGGAGTCTGCAAAAGACTTGAGACTAGGGCGGAGGCTCACCTTCCAGGAGGACAACGACCCTAAACATAAAGCCAGGGCAACAATGGAATAGTTTAAAACAAAACATATCCATGTGTTAGAATGGCTCAAAGTCCAGATCTAAATCCAATCGAAAATCTGTGGCAAGATCTGAAAACTGCTGTTCACAAATGCTGTCCATCTAATCTGACTGAGCTGGAGCTGTTTTGCAAAGAAGAATGGGCTAGGATTTCAGTCTCTAGATGTGCAAAGCTTTTAGAAACATACCCTAAAAGACTGGCAGCTGTAATTGCAGCAAAAGGTGGTTCTACAAAGTATTGACTCAGGGGGCTGAATAATTACGCACACCCCACTTTGCAGTTATTGATTTGTAAAAAATATTTGGAATCATGTATGATTTTCGTTCCACTTCTCACGTGTACACCACTCTGTATTGGTCTTTCATGTGGAATTCCAATAAAATTGATTCATGTTTGTGGAAGTAATGTGTCAAAATGTGGAAAACTTCAAGGGGGCCGAATACTTTTGCAAGCCACTGTATTTGTTCCATGGCACTTTCTATTCTATAAAACAATAGCATCAATGTAAAACTGAGCTAATAATTTAAGACTGAGCAATAAATTTGGATCATTTTCAATTAAACGTGATTTTTTTTATTGAATGGAAGAGCTAGAAAACCTAGATCTAACTGAAATTAAAAAAACGTGTTTTACATCATTCGCTAATTTTAGAATCTTTTGTGTTTTTTGTAAAGCTGATGGTTTAGGAATGTGTGGCCAGTATAACACCTGGGCATTCAAAGGGTTACACACAGGATGACGTTCCCTGCCAGCAAAGCTGGACGCATCCGAAGTGCAGATAATGTTATCTTGTATTTAATTGTATCAAGTAAGGAATGTAAATAAACACTTCTCTGACACTGCAGGCTCTGCCTAACAAATTCAGACAATCAGAAAGGATTTCTGCTTACGTTGGAACATGAATAAAGCAGGTATAAATAAAATGCAAAGTCAGCTCTCAGAGAAAAAAAAGTGTACTTTGGGAACGTATAATTTCTAAATGAATAATAATACGTATGCACAAAAGCAAATATGATAACCGTATGGCATATAAAAAGTAGGAAAACAGGTTTTTATTGATTATGTCAGGGTTTTATATTGCTTTAAATTTTACTTACCTGGGGCTTCCTCTAGGCCCTAGAAGTCTCTGTGTCCCTCGCTGCAGTTCCGCTGTCACCCATTCTTCTGGTGTCTGTAGCGGCCTCATTTTATATAGGCTTGTATTCCCATTATGGGGTTAATGCATGTACCAGCAACAGTGCATGTCAATTTAACTCACACTAATGGCATTAACAATCTCCGCATTGTGCAGTTAGCACAACCTGCGCTACCTAGTCAAAAATAATAATTATACTGTGGGGTAAGGGTATGGTTCTCATTTCCATTACAATTCATGTAAATTTGTTTTGTTTTTGTTTGTTTTTAAAGAATAGTACAGAAATCATAAATGAGTAAATACAGTAAATACAGCAGGCATAAACAATCCATGCAAATTGTATACAGTTTGAAACTGGGCTACTCACATTCAGCAGCCTAGCTGGCCCAATTCCAAGCTTTATTCAGTCCAAATAAAATCTCCATGCATACCATAATTATTTGCATCTCAGTTATTCCCTAGTCATCAGAAACATCTAGGGACAAAATATATCTGCATTTAGCTTTGGCTGTGGCACAAAGCATGGCCTCTGGGGCATTTTGTCAAGATGGTGGTGTTAGTTCTAAATTTCAATTATCTACTTGCTGTTTTGGGAACATAAAGTGAATTGTAATATGTCAACTATTTTGGTCATTACCATTGAGTAATTTTTTGTGGTTAATTATTACAGCATGTTCTGGTGACCGTATATCTGCAGATCATATGGTGGTAAACACTGCTCATCAAAGAATCACGCCCTTATTGGTGACACGCCGGAGATCGAGTGTGAATGTGACGACCTGTGGTTTTGGTTTGTTTGACTCATCTGGAAATCCCCAGTTACCGCCTTTCAACTTAAAGTGTTAATAATAATACTTTTTTACCAGATTAACAATTTTCTGTTATTTTCTAGCAGAGCTAAAAGAATTTGATAGGGAATGCACACCCACATGTCTGCCCCGCCCTAGCTAACGAGGTTCAGTTGGGCTCACTGCAGGTCAACCACATTCTTAACCATTAAACACAAGTATAAGATATTGAATAATATAATGGATTCAGAATCTGTACAAGTAATCCTGCGCTCACATGTATCTCCTCCACTCCGTGGTAGTATTATATATAAAAGAAAGAGAAAAACACAAAACATAGCATAATACTGTTTCAATGATCTATATCTTTTATACAGTCCCCAATGCCTTGCATGCACTCCTAACTCCACCAGCGGTCAATTATCATAGGCCTTCACCGTGTGACACCATTTGCCGCACCACAACCAACAGAAAGGACCCTGTGCAGTAAGCACTCAGTCAACCCTGGCAGAACGTGGTACACAACAGGCACTTCCGCAGTGATTACACCACTCGCAGGGTCTCACAGGTCCTCACCCTCCACTGTGGCTGCCCAAGCACAGACAGCAGTAAAAGCACAGACCCACGAGCTCGAGTCACCTCCTCCTGTGTGTCGGTTATTAACCACCACCACTAGCCTCTCACCTTTCAGGCCGCTGTCCAAGTTATAAGACAGCAACCACACTTTAGGTTTTTATCCCCGGCACTCTCCTCAGCGTTTCTTCAGCGGTATAAAAAATCTCCCAGAATAAAATCCATCCAACCTAATGACTGAAGGAGCTCAACATAGTGTAAAACTGTATCATTTATTAAAGGTTAAAAAGTAGTGCACTCACATCTCCCAAGTAAAAACAGCGCAATTCAACAATGTAATCCAGCATGCCGACTTGCCCACGCCTCTAAGCTCCGCCCAACGCGTTTCGTACCTCCGTACTCATCAGCCCCTGATGAGTACGGAGGTACGAAACGCGTTGGGCGGAGCTTAGAGGCGTGGGCAAGTCGGCATGCTGGATTACATTGTTGAATTGCGCTGTTTTTACTTGGGAGATGTGAGTGCACTACTTTTTAACCTTTAATAAATGATACAGTTTTACACTATGTTGAGCTCCTTCAGTCATTAGGTTGGATGGATTTTATTCTGGGAGATTTTTTATACCGCTGAAGAAACGCTGAGGAGAGTGCCGGGGATAAAAACCTAAAGTGTGGTTGCTGTCTTATAACTTGGACAGCGGCCTGAAAGGTGAGAGGCTAGTGGTGGTGGTTAATAACCGACACACAGGAGGAGGTGACTCGAGCTCGTGGGTCTGTGCTTTTACTGCTGTCTGTGCTTGGGCAGCCACAGTGGAGGGTGAGGACCTGTGAGACCCTGCGAGTGGTGTAATCACTGCGGAAGTGCCTGTTGTGTACCACGTTCTGCCAGGGTTGACTGAGTGCTTACTGCACAGGGTCCTTTCTGTTGGTTGTGGTGCGGCAAATGGTGTCACACGGTGAAGGCCTATGATAATTGACCGCTGGTGGAGTTAGGAGTGCATGCAAGGCATTGGGGACTGTATAAAAGATATAGATCATTGAAACAGTATTATGCTATGTTTTGTGTTTTTCTCTTTCTTTTATATATAATACTACCACGGAGTGGAGGAGATACATGTGAGCGCAGGATTACTTGTACAGATTCTGGATTACACACTATATGCTTGGTGACTGATTCTGCGACCCATGGACATGTAAAATGATGGACTGAGTTGTTCATATCTTGTTAAATACTGTATATATTTTGTATCTGGGTTTACCAGGAGTGAGTGAGCGCATTTTTTTGTAGTTTTTATTTAAAATATAATGGATTATTGAGTGTTATGAGTAATACGTCATCTCAGGTTTACTTTAACACACACTTGAACATTGCATTCCAAATACTTTCTGTGATTTACTTTCCTTTTTTATATTAGAAAGTGTGTCATAAATAGCAACCAGAGTTGAAGACCTCTGATCTGAAGGACAATTCACATTGTTGATTTAGAACCTTTACTGCAGATAACAATAATAACCTTGATTTGTTTTAAGAAAAAGCTGATGCTGTATTCATAACCACTTTGTTTTGTATTGTGATGCCCACGTGTCCCAGCTGTGAGAGTCTGATAAATGGTTCTCTTTGTGCTTCTAACTCCCAGGACCTGTCCTGGCTCAGTACAATATCTTCGAAGTCCCACTATTGTGACCCTGAGACAGAGAACAATTCTAGCGTGCTTGTGCAAACACCCTGAGCACTTCCTTTGCTGCATCTTTCCCACACTGAGCAGAAACACAGGAAAGGCTGGGACAAGCTAGGTGGAAATACAAGAACCGTCAGGAGTGATTTGAGCACAGTTCCGGAGTCCCAGCACTTCCTCTCTGATTCAGCTGCCACAGGCTGGAAAACCACATAGCACTGCAGTCTTTAAGAAAAATTATATCACAAAGGATGCATTGAATCAGCACTACAGCATTGTCACTATAACACATCAGGGTTACAAAGTAAGGACACGGCTGGAGCAGATTTTCTATTTCTTAGAAACAAGTGTAGCAGAGTGCTGGGGCGTAGCAATAGCCATAGCAGCTGCTATGGGGCACTGGAGCATATGGGGCTCAGGTGGTACTTAACTATTTAAGAACCAAGCTAATTAAAATATACGCCCTGTTTTGGTGGGCTCCTGGCTGGCAGGGTGTAGATTTCCATTAGCCGCCGCTGCGCGCATCCGCCGTTTCCGTCGCTCCCCGCCGATCGCGCCGCTCAAACCCGACGAGTCTCGCCGCATCTCGCATGCTCTGCCTGTCTCTATTACGGCAGAGCCATGTGAGCCGGTCAGGAGCTGATTTCATTGGCTCCTGGCCATGTCTTTCAACATAAGCCGCTCCCATTGGCTTACACTGAAAGACAGGGTCAGGAGCCAATGAAAGCGGCTCCTGACCGGCTCAAATGAGCCTATGTCCTGGGGGTCCCGGCGAGCGGCGATGATGGCGGTTGCGGCGGTTATGCGTGGCGATTCGTCGGGATTCCGTCGTTCTGGTACCAGCGGTCTCTGGTCCTTAAGGGGGCAGAGACCACTGGTACTTAAGTGGTTAACATATTCGCCATTAACTTTTTTGTGTTTCTCTACCCTCTGAATTTGTCTTAGTGCCCATGAACTATGTGCAGTGCGGATTGCATGAATGTAAATTGGCCAGTTAACTAACATCCATAGGGTAGGGGCAGGTCGCATAGCTTAAGCGCCTACATATGAGGGCCCCATGAAAGCTTTGCTATGGGACCCCATGATCTCTAGCTACGCCACTGCTAAAGTGTGTGACATTTGTGATTTGCTCATCCTCAGCCACCTCTGAATCACACAAAAATAAAAACCCTGGGCATCCTATGTATGTCCTGCACTCCTGTGCAACAGATTTGGTTTGGTGGTTTCACAAGTGAAAAGCTTTTGATGGTTTCAAGTTATGGTAAGAAAGTGTGTGGACAGGCTGACACAAATGTGGCTTAGCATTCATTACAGGCTCAGCTGCTCTTTATTCCTTCCTGTGACCTGGAACCAGAGCTGTCAGCACTCAGTCAGTTTAAGGTTATCACCCCTCCTTGACAACTAGAAGGAGATGTTCTCATTACTCTCACCTATGACACAAATAAACAGCAAATTGCACCGACACCTCATAAACATGTAAGGTAAAGGCAAAAATGTGCTACAACTGTCATGAAAAAGTTTCATCAAAGCCTATAGTCTAGTAAATCACACTGTTGTGAGTATATTCTAAGGGTTGGATATAAAAGCTTGATCAATAAATTGCTGTGTTGGAAATTCCACCACAGACTGATAAACATAAACCATCAGTGAATAATTGATATGACATATATCAGTTCTGCACACACTGTTTGGTGTTGTTGGCATTATGTTAGTAAAAATCAAGTGCAGTGCTAGGGGGTTAGATCCAGGGTACGGTATTTCCCGTATCTGTTTCCATGGTGCCCCGAATGTATTTATTTCTTCAGGGTTCCCACACAAGTGCCTCAAAGGTTTTTGCTGGAGACGCCTGCGCCATCGCCATCTTGAGGTTAGGGCTCGACACTCACAAACAAATGAGAGACAGACACTTGCAGCCAGCCCATGTTCCTGCTTCCATTGGGCCACTGCTGCTATAGGCAGTAGACCATGCCCCCTGCCCATTAACTGGCAGGGGGCTTGGATACAAACGTTAAAGGAAGTGGCCCCTACCAAGTGGAAACAGTGCCACCTCTCTTATTTCTCATAGTGCTGCGGCGTCTGCCGCCATTATTGCCAGCACAGCATGATAGCACAGCATCAGCGCATCTTCACCAGCCAGGCCAGCAGAGCATCACCACTAGTAGGCAAACAGAGTATTATTGCCAGTCAGGCCAGCAGAGCATCGCCGCCAGCCAGGCCGGCAGAGCATCACCACCCGCCAGGCCAGCAGAGCATCACCACAGCCATGCCACACAGCATCACCAGGCCAGCCGAGGACAGCACCCAGGCCAGCCAGCCCGCACAGCATTACCAGGCCAGCCAAGCACAGCACCCAGGCCAGCCAGCTCACACAGTATCACCAAGCCAGCCAACCACAGCACCCAGTACATCCAGCCCACACAGCATTACCAGGTCAGCCAAGCACAGCACCCAGGCCAGCCAGCCCACACAGCATCACCAGGTCAGCTGAGCACAGCACCCAGGCCAGCCAGCCCACACAGCATTACCAGGCCAGCCAAGCACAGCACCCAGGCCAGCCAGCCCACACCGCATTACCAGGCCAGCCAAGCACAGCACCCAGGCCAGCCAGCCCACACAGCATCACCAGGCCAGCTGAGCACAGCACCGAGGCCAGGCCAGCCCATACAGCATCACCAGGCCATCCGGCCACAGAACCCAGGGTAGAACACACAGCATCACCAGACCAGTCAAGCACAGCACCCAGGCCAGCCCACACAGCATCACCAGGCCAGCCAAGCACAGCACCCAGCCGAGGATAACACTGAAACCAAACTGACTGGCAGACTGGGAGTGGGAAAGTCAGCAGGGAGGGGAGGGTTCATACTGACTGGGAGTGGGAGAATTAGCAGGTGGGAGGAGGTTCATACTGACTGGCTGACTATACTAACTGGAAGAAAGCAAGAACACCTGCTTTGCATATTCTAACTAGGAGACTGGATTAGATAGTACTAGCAGAAAAATCACATTTACTGTTGGCAAACCTGCATTTTTACATTAAAAAAGGTCACAAATGTCGAGCTCCGTGTGTTTGCGACTCATTATCTTATTTTATCTAGCGCGCTGCTAGTGTCTCTGGGCTCGCATGCCTTTTTCCGGCTTTTAAACTTAATGCCTGATAAGGGTAAAAAGTGATGGTGTTTGGCTGATCTATGGCTTGTCAGACAATGTGCTTTACATGCTTTAATGGCAAGCTAACAACCTAGTATACCTCTACTTTTGTTTTTAATATTATAAAATAAAATAAAGGTATTTAACATATTTTATTTTTTAAATTTGCTACAAAAACCTACTTCAGCAAGTTCAAGCATTTCCTGGCTTGAGCCCAACAAACTTACCCCATGAGGAAAGTGTATTGAGTGTTGATAGTCTAGCATCTAAGTAATTGTGCAGCCTGCCTGCTGACGCCTCTATCAGTGCCAATCTCTAGGAAGTGTAATTACTGGAGAAAGGGAGATTCCACCAGACTACTACCACAGACTACCAGAGCCTACTTATAAACACTTGAATAAATAAATACAATAAATAGATGTAATCCGTAATCAGGCCACCACTTCTTTATCCAGTTTTAAAAATCAGATTGCTCCTTTAAAGTGTAACTGTCAGGCATAAAATGAAAAATCAATTCTTTATTATTATCTGGTAAACAAGTAATAGGGATGCTAACCAGGCAATCCAAAAGTTAAAAATCACCATTACTTTTCTTGTTGATAAATGATCATTCCCCAGTTTACCTGACTCTTATTTGGTACATTTCCAGACAAAGGAAGTTGCAGGGCATGCTGGGCTGTATTTTTTTGCTTCTTTACTTTCCTCACATACTTAACTAATGCAGCATGATTGGCTGAAGTCTCTTTCCTTCCTGTTCTCCCCTCCCACACCTCTGTTCCTCTCTGATTGGCCATTATTTATCATGCTGAGACAATGCACTATCTATTGCATAGCTGGGTGGGAGTGCCTGAAGACTGGAAGGAGGGCGGGCAATGTATACACAATCAGGCAGAGGAGAGTAAGGGAGGAAATGACATCAGTATTGGCTTCAAGATAGACACAGTTAAAATGAGACTCCTAAGAAGGATTTTCTCTTTTTTTTATTGTAGAAAAAGCACTAAAATCAAAATGTGGACAGTGCAATACATATATTATGTAAGTAGAGAAAGTATTTATCTACTTATATATGTGGGGTTTTGTTTTCTGAGATAGTATGGCTTACAGCTCCTCTTTAAGATTGCCATATTTATAAAATTATTATTTATAAAAAACAAAACTTTGCTGGGTACTCTTATACTTGAGTCAATAAAAAAATCCAGCTTAAGAAGGTAAAATATTGAGGTGGATTTATATTCAATGATATGTAAATGTAAATGATATTCTCCACTTTGCACTATGAATGTACATAATGTTCTCCACTTTACAACTATGAATGTAAATAATCACACATGTCAAAAGGGCAGTAAATCCATGGTCTGTGCCACGGATCTATGGTGATGGTGCCCTGTATGTTTCCCCATGACGTGTTCACCACAGTGCCATGAACCGGTGCGGCATCATCTGTTACTACGGAGATCACGGTAACACCATCAAAATAGGTGGCGTTGAGAAGGTTGGAGACACAGGAAAGATGCACAGAGGGAAGACATGCCAAGCCCATGCCACTGCCACACCATACCTTGGCTTAAATTATGCTGTACCCCTAAATGGAACAGCATACTCAAGCTGTCACAAGCACCATGGTTCATATTCAAAGCAGCTGCCACCACCTGCTGTCCACCTGGGAACATTGGGGGCGAAGGGGAAGATATGGACCAGTCCAGCAAGTAGAAGCAGGGAATCGGCATGCATCAAGGCTGTGGTTATGGTTGCCAGTTCACAGGATCCTGCTCTTGTGTAAGCATCTTGCCTCAGGGCAATCATTAGCAATTCTATATTTTATATCTCTTTTTTCTATATTTGATAACTCTTACTTACACTCTGTCTTGCCTACTCTACCATTAGGGACATTATTATTAGGTTTTTGGGGCACTATTGCACTAAATTATCAGATTTACAATTAATAAAATTGTCTGACAATATTATTGATCTACATCACCTATAGTTATTCTACCTCAATTTCATTGATTTATGCTGCCATATTTATTATTTATTTATTCATTGTTTATTTTTATTCAAAGCTTATGAATGGTTTACTAGATTTGATGCAAAAAGAATTAATTTGATGTTCAATTGCTGATGTGTTTATTGCATGTCATATGTGGCGTAATGCTTGCTCAATTCCATGTGTGGCGTAATGTATACTGCATTTCACATACTACATCATGGTTGCTAAATTATATGGCCCATATGCAATTCATTTTTTCTCCTGAATTTTCTCCTAGGTGATATTTTTACACGATGTCAATAAAATGCATTTTAAGCCTTCAGCAAGGAGGAAAGTACTCAAAATAATTTTGACGGTACTTTTTTCACCTACCTTGATATTTTTTCAATTGCAAAGAGGTTAAAAAGTGTTAGAAATAGAAGAGCAAAGATTATCTCCATAGAGAAAACTCAAGCGAAAAAGGTAATTGCATATGGGCCTATATGTGGTGTCATGTTCACTGCATTTCTTATAAGGCCTCAAGTTTGCTCAATTGTCGGGACATGTTTGCTGAATTTCAAATGTGGCATAATGTATGCTGCATTTCAAATAAGGCGTCATGTTTGCTCAATTCCATACTTGGCACCATGTTTTCTGAATTTCATATGTGGCGTAATGTTTGCTCAATTTTACATGTGGCTTAACATTTACTACATTTCTTATGTGGGTTAATGACTAATGATTTCTAAATTGTATGCTAATACATAAACCAGAAGAAACACAAGGATAGGGAATTGATCTTGCTATTCCTAAGTTGGATCCCTCTTGACTCCAGAACTGCCTTACTTCTTCATGGTATTCCTTTTTGATCCGTATTGATATTATAGCATCATGCAGTTTCTGTAAATGTATTGTTTTTATTGGGGGGGGGGAATTCTGCCTTATGTGTTTGGGGTTTATTTTTTGTTGTTATTTTTTGGTGGGGGAGGGTGTTGCCTAACTGTTTTTTGGAAGGAAACTCAGACTCACTGCCTACAAGATACACGGTTACACTATATTTGGCCCTGCCCATTTTCCACTTTTCCTTGGTCCCCCAGGGTACCCTGGATCTTTTAGGTTCCTAGCAATGCCCCTTTAAATAATGTTCTTTCCTTTGCGATGTAAATAATGTTCTCCATTTGTATGGAGTGGTGAAGTGGTGGGCGCTATGTGGCAATCTAAGAAGTGGTAATTAGTTTGTAAAGATGGCAATGTCACTGTCAACTGTCACTATTGCTGTTAATTTGATGTACATTTTTAATGCAAATATATGCAGCTTGAAAATAGAACAATCAAATCCCCCCTTAACGTAAATAGTCCTGCATCAACTCAGAATTATTTGCATATCATCGACCATCCCTAATGCTGATCATCGCATTGCATTTTGTAAATATGGCAAACAGTAGATTGATACCGTTATAAATAGGTGTCTCAGAAAAGCTGGACACTGAAAAGCATAGGAAGTCACAAAGTAGGGTAAACCGTCTTCAGCTATCATTCACATATGTCTGTTAAACATTGACAGGAACAAGTGAAATAAAACATTATATACAGCTTTACTCCCACACTGGATTCAGGAAGGCTTGCTGCACACACTGGGCAGAGCTGCTAAGTTCAGTAATAAAATATGATTTGTGGTTGCTTCTAGTGAACTGTGATTTAGTGTGGTACACCATGAGAGGGGATTATATAGCAGCCAAGAAACTGTTTCCATAGTGTAAGCCTGGCCACCATCAATTCTAAATAAAACCCAGATTGCTCATGTATTGTGTCATCTTGGAATGACATTATATAACGGTCTCATTCTTGGCAGCCTTTTCATAAATTGGATATTATGTTACTCTGTCTTAAGGCCCTCTGTGATCGCCAACTAGGTAACATTTTTTCACACTATATATAGTCACCTGTGTAAGCAGGGATAGTTTTAGGTAAAACAGAACCATGGGCAATTGTGACAAACTTGAGCAGAGTTTGTTTACTAAGAATGAGAAATATTATCACAATATCATTGGGTATTTCAGATTTGTGGATGACATCCTCATTTTGTGGCAGGGCCAGGTAGATGAGCTCAGGTTGATGGTGGATGAGGCCAATCAGGCCCACCCTACTATCAAGTTCACCATGGAAGCCTCTGACAGTGGGATTCAATATTTGGATGTATTGATCACAGTGACAGAGGGGGGATTGCGTACTGACCTATTCACCAAGCCAACGGATCGGAATAATCTGCTGAGAGTAGATAGCTTCCATAATAGGAATGTTATCAGAGCAATCCCTAAAGGTCAATTTTTAAGAGCCAGGAGGATTGCATCCACTGAGGAAGGATACCAGGCTGCAGCTGATAGACTTGTTAGTAAATTTGCCTCTAAAGGGTATAATCGTACAATGCTCGATAAGGTTAAGAGTGAGGTGGGAGGAGTTACAAGAGAGTCCTTGTTGGAGAACAGACCTAGACAGGATCGGGTGGCTGGCCGTATCCCTTTTGTACAGACCTACTGTAAACAGTCCGGTTTAGTAAGACAGGTGGTGAATCGGTATTGGCTGGTCTTGCAGCAAGATCCAGTGTATGGGGAGATCTTTAAAGAACCTCCGCTCTTTTCATTTAAAAAGGGTAGAACTGTTAGGAATTGGGTCAGCAAGGTTGACCTAGCACAAAGATGTGTCGAGATGAGTAAACTTACCAGGAAAAGAGTAACATTTCCGTGTATGAACTGCAATTGTTGCAACTCAATTATTAAGGGGGAATATGTGTGCCATCCGCATACTGGTAAAAAAAAAAAATTGGGATAAAATCTATGTACACTTGTGATAGCACTTTTGTGGTTTACGCACTGAAATGTCCTTGTGGGCTCCTGTATATTGGCAAAACTACTAGAGATGTCAAAACAAGAGTGCAGGAACCTAGGGGCTCGATCCGTGGATTGAAGCCGTCCATACTGAGCAGTCACACTCCGGTGGGCAAACATTTTTTTGACCGTGGACATGGAGTGTCACAGCTTAAATGGATGGTCTTGGATCATGTGCCACCACCTAGAAGGGGAGGAGATAGGGACAGGTTGCTGTTGCAGAAAGAGGCGCCATGGATGAGAAAATTGGATTCCATCGCGCTGAGAGGTTTGAACAAAATGTTCAGTATGAAATGCTTTTTGTAATTATTGCCCTGTTGTGTTTTCTCTTCCAGGTCGTGATGACTTGTCATCGCTTTGGTGGGTGGTGGAGAGAGGGAACATTCGCATCCCTGGTGTGCAGTGAGTCTATGCAAAGTTGGCTTAATGTCTGGTATATGTATTGATACTGTATGTTTGCTTACACTTATGTATCTCAAGTGTTTCTTTGGGTAGACACTTGAGGTGTAGTGCCCATCAAGATTGGACTATGGACTTACCCTGAAAGGGTTAACCTGGACTTTTGATGTCATTTGGTCAGCTGACCAAAGGGGGCGGGTCTTCCATGAAGGGTGTGGTGCACTGCTGTGCATAAGTATGTTGTGTTTTCACGTGGTTGCATGTACACTTGAGAAAGGGGACCGCCCCGAAACATGTCGTGTTTTGCTACGTGAATATAAACGCAAGTTTATTCGCCATTGGAGTGCCTTCTTCATTTATCTACTTGTGTATGATCGCTGTGGAGTGGTGACCCACGGAGGGATTGAGCACCGGCGGACCAGGCGAAGTGACCTGGTGGAGGGCTTTACTCAGCATCTTTACCTTTGACTGAGTGAGTCTACCTGCCTCCCGTCCAGATATAAATTTCCCACTATGCATCAGGCAGGCATTGGAGACACACAACCAAGTGACCATGATCCATAGAGTCTCCAGGAGAGCTGACCGTCAAGGGATCCTGCTGCACCATGAAAAAAACAAGACTGTTGCTCAGCTATTATGTTGCCAACAGGTATTCTGGCCATGTTGGAGATAGACTATTGGTAGTAAGGAGCAGTTATATTTGTATTCATCTTCATATTGTATGTTTTTCTAGTACAGTCAGTCAGTACTCTTACAAAACAGGAAGAATTCACAGCACTTTGTAGTTTGCTGCACACTATCCCCTCTGTCATCGGAACAATCACACAAAATTGATTTTTTTAACCACTTCTTTCTACAAGGAAGTCATCAATCCACCTTGAAGTATTTAGTGTTAACACAATGCAGACATAAATTGTAATTGACTACTAGATTTTTTACTTCTTTATGGGTCCTTGGCTAATGTTAAATTGAAAATATGTGTATTTAGTATTCTGCCTTGTTTGAAAACACTATTTACTGGAGCAAGAGGTACCGTTTATTAAAAACAATGTGTTTATTCTTGGTTTCTAGCTTAACATTTTCTAAAAAGTATTTGTACTCTAATGAACACCACTGAGATTTCACAATAGTTCCCCTCCTATGACCCGTGTTTCCTATTCTTGACTTTTTCCATCATGTACTCTAGCTGTTAAATTGGAATAATAGTTTTAATTGTAATGAAACTGTGTTCAAAAAGAAGGATGTGTCAAGGAAACAGTGTAAAGTTGCATCACCCCAGTTGGGAACTGATACTCAACAGTTCAGAAATAGGGATGGTCGGAAATGCCCATTTCTGATTCTGCGGAAATTCTGATTTTCGCCAATGCCAATTCGCAAAATTTCTGATTTCACGATTTTCATTTAACCTATTTCCAATTTTTGAAGAGTATCTTATTTGTAATTTTTTACCTCAGAGATGCGAAGAAATGACAAAAAAAAATTGGAAATTGGAAAAACGGATTCTTGTGACTGGTCTAAAATTACCGTGGAAATCCGATTTTTGCTGAAAAATTCTGCATTCTCTGATTGGTCTAATGCTTCCGAGTTCTGTGATTGGGCTAAAATTACCGAGTAGTAAGTTGTAGTCATTCCGATTTCCGCAGAATTCTGATTTCAATTTTTTGTTTTCAGAATTCCGATAAATGGATCAGAAATGCAGATTTCAATTACGTGGCGCGCAATTGAGCATCTCTATTTAGAAAGTCCATATCTCTATAACTAGTGCCATACAGGATCCTTTCTTAATCGTTTTAATAAGTAGTATGAATTGTTTAATTTGTCAGTAACCGAACGCACGCATTCAGCACCATTTCAGCACAGAACAGGAGGATGGATGCATCTGATGCTTCCTCATTTCAGCTTGGAAAGGGGAAGTATCAGAGAGAAATGAAAATCACCAAGTCCATCAGGCTGTTCCATACTGAAATGGTGATGAAAGCTCGTGTTCGGGTTCCAAACCATGTACTGCCAAATTCAAACACTATCATTAATAGGTAAGAAATGCAATGATTAGAAAATGTTACTAAATACAGCGTTCCAAGGACAGTCAGTGTGTGATAGAGACACAAGTAAAGGAAAAGGAATGGTTTGTTAAATGGAACCTGAAGTGAGAGGAATACAGAGACTGCCGTCTTCATGCTCTTATAAACAATGCCAGTTGCCTGACATCTGTTCTGATGTTCTAACTCTGATATTTTAACTCAATGGCCCAGAATTAGCATGCAGATCAGAAGCTTTGACTCACGTCTGACTCCACTGGCTGCATGCTTGTTGCAGGTGTGTAACTAAAAAAAAACCTAAAGCCAACAGTTCAGCATGACAACTAGGCGACTAGCATTGTTTAAAAGTGAATGAAGATGGCAGCCTCCGTATCCCTCTCTTTTCAGGTTCCCTTTAATGAATACTACTATTCAAAGCACACAGAGATTCTTATTTCTAGCAAATACCACAAATTCTCGATCAGATTCATATCTGTGTAATTTTTAGGCCAAAGGAAATAAGAGTCATCAGGTGGTAGACCTCTTCCATTGCTCAATGTCCCAGGTCTGAGGCTCACATACCCATTGTAGGTGCTTTAAGGCAGTAGACAGATAGGCAAGGGTCAGCGTGAGCATTCTGATCTGCTGCTACATGATCCTATATACTGCAATGCTGTGATGTACTGTAGGTTCTGACAACATTTTCTCATGGCTAACATTAAGTCTTTCAGCAATTTGTGTTACAGTAGCTGTTCTGTGGGAGCAGACCAGATGTGCTGTCTTTCACTCCCGAAATGTATCAGTGAACCTTTTGAATCCATGATACATGGTAGTCACTTGACCTGTAAATGTGGCTGATTGGTGTATAAAGCTGAAGGCCATGGAACATGGCAATTAGCAGGCCACCTCAGGTGTGCAAGGAGTGAAGCCAGTATGCTTATTATTAAACTACGCACATGCACTTGGTGCATACATGCTTCGAGTGCCCAGTGTTTGTGGCCTCCTATACAGCAATGAACTAGGCTTTCAAATGCGTGCGCAAAGGGGAAACATGTGCCTGCTATTCTAAAGGAAGTGAATTGGGAAATAATATCAAATGTCAGGGAAAGAAGCAGGCCACATTTATTTTCAAACCATCGAGAGAAGATGCTTTGTAAGTAATGTTGTGTTCTGACCCATTCAGCTCACTTCATTCTTTTGGACATGATATGTTCAGGAATGCTTAGTGGCATATTCAAACAACAGCACCAATAATCTGGGCACACACAGAGTTTTGTACCAGGTATTGAGACAACCCTTTTCCTCACCTGCCCTAGCCCTAGGATGGCCACAGACATGACTCTTTGTCTAAAAAAATGATGCTAGCAAATTACTTTCTCTATTTAGTGCTAGGTGAAGTTGCCATAGAAATGCAATGGTAAACTGATGCCAGTGGATCTTGACTTTGTCGAGCGTTATATATTTTCTTCTGATAATGGTGTGTATGGTATACAAGGATTACCTGACATTTTTAAAGAGCCTGATCAGAAACCATTCACCATCTGTTTACTACAGCAGACTTGGGGAGCTGTAGTCTATGGATTTCCCACACAGTTCTGTCTTTTCCCTGCCCCTTTGCAGTCTCTGAAATAAACTTAAGCCTCCGACACACATAGGTACTTCTGTTGCCCAGAAGGGATTGGCAATCAATCTCTTGAACAACAGTGCAGTGCCGACACTGTACAGAGACGTCACTAGCCTAGAGGCTAGTGACGTGTCTTTTGGTATGTGGGTACAGGAGGGAGAACAAGCATCTCAAGGGTGGGGGAGGGGGGAGAAAAACATGATCGGGTATTAGGGATCACTAGAGATCCGGCATGGTGGATATTTAGCAGATGTCTTGGGGCCACTGTACCCATGCTGGATTCACACTAGATTCTTGGCCAAGGTGGTCTGTATTGGACACCACAGCTGAGTACTATACTACCCTGCGTGTGTATGTAGTTTAAGCAACAGCTCTTCTACCAACAGAACCTACTGATATATCATTGCTTCAGATGACATGACTACAGGCTTGTAACAGGATTTTAGCTGCTGGGCCCACTTATCTAAATAAAAAAAGATAATATCTGGGCATTTGATTAATAATCTATGTCTGTATCTGAACTGGAGCGAAATCTTAGTCTGTTATGAGACGCTTTTGAAAACAGCGGCAGACTGGGTAAAGTGTTGCCTGTACTTCATGGTAAAATGCCAGCCCACAATTTTCTGTGAAACCATTAGCACCACATAGCATAGATCTGAAACCAGGAAGAGCTTGACAATAATTCTGCATTTAGTCATCACTGTTTTCCAAACAGAAGCTCCATGATCCACTTCATCAGAATAGTTTGCAAAACATACCATAACTGATTGCGGAGGCAGATAAATGGGCAGCGGCATTTAGAACAAAGCTATGTCTAGCTTGCCTAACGCAGATATATGTTCTATATATTATGTACATGCAAAGATCAGAAAGAGAGGAATGGAAATAAATCCACATCATATGATGAGTAAGATTGCATGTGCCTGACATAAGTGAGCATTAGTTTCTTCTCAGTAAACAGCACTCATTACAAGTGTAATAATGGATCACCTCCAGAGACCTGCCATAAAGCACACTTGACCTGTTCTTGGAAAGGTTTATGGGGCATCCAGGCTGTTTAAAGTATTAACCACTTCTGCTGCAGCCAATAAATAAGCCTTAGGTCTGACAGCAGATAAGACCTTAGCCCACCTACTCACCACTGTCTGCTATTCTCCCCACATAATATATATGCACATTCTTTAGGTGCTTTCCTGCCTGACCTCAAGTCTCCTTTCTAATGTATGGAAACTCTGGATGATAAATCAGATATCTCTTCGCTGTACCCCACTCATTAAAAAGCCCCTCTCCACTAAATGCCAGGATCTAATCTTTCACCACAAATGAGTCTGAATGCTAAACCTCAGCAATGTAATGATTTTCACCTCAGAGTTATATTACTGCCATACACAGTTATAAAACACCTTACCTTGGAATCCAACAAATGCTTGTACGACATTACATAGGAAGCCAGCTTTATAGAGGTCAACCTTTCCTAAGAATGAAGCATGATGCAAGAATTTACTATCCACACAATCATTGCTCATCACATGAATGGTGTATCTAATCACGCAGCTGTTGGAAGGAGTATATCCATAACCTGAGGTGACTTTACCGACAGCCAGTAATGAAGCCCCACATCAGTAACATATTGTGTACAATATGACATCATACCAATAACATGGTGTCACACTAGTAACACTGTATGCAACAGATGATGTTACACAGAGCCAATAATGTGGCCCACCCCAGTAACACACTGTATACAACCAGTGACATCATATGAAACGAATAACATGGCACCACACCAGTAACACTATGTACAGGCAATGTTACACAGGGCCAGTAACATGGCACCACACCAGTAACACTGTATGCAAAAGGTGATGTTACACAGAGCCAGTAACATGGCACCACACCAGTAACACTGTATGCAACAGGTGATGTCATGTTACACAGGGCCAGTAACATACCACCACACCAGTATCACTGTGTACAACAGGTGACGTCATGTTACACAGGGCCAGTAACATGGCACCACACCAGTAACACTGTGTACAACAGGTGATGTTACACAGGGCCAGTAAGATGGCACCACATCAGTAACACTGTATGCAACAGATGATGTTACACAGGGCCAGTACTGTGGCTCACCCTAGTAACACACTGTGTACAACAGGTGGTGTTACACAGGGCTTGTAATGTGGCCAATAATACACCAGTGGCATCAAATGAAGCCCGTAACGTGGCCCCACACCAGTAGCACACTGTATTCATCCAGTGACATTATATGAAGCCAGTAACATGGCACCACATCAGTAACACTGTATGCAACAGGTGATGTCATGTTACACAGGGCCAGTAAAATGGCACCACACCAGTAACACTGTGTACAACAGGTGACGTCATGTTACACAGGGCCAGTAACATGGCACCACACCAGTAACACTGTGTACAACAGGTGATGTTACACAGGGCCAGTAACATGGCACCACATCAGTAACACTGTATGCAACAGGTGATGTCATGTTACACAGGGCCAGTAACATGGCACCACATCAGTAACACTGTATGCAACAGGTGATGTCATGTTACACAGGGCCAGTAAAATGGCACCACATCAGTAACACTGTATGCAACAGGTGATGTCATGTTACACAGGGCCAGTAACATGGCACCACACCAGTAACACTGTGTACAACAGGTGATGTTACACAGGGCCAGTAACATGGCACCACATCAGTAACACTGTATGCAACAGGTGATGTCATGTTACACAGGGCCAGTAAAATGGCACCACATAAGTAACACTGTATGCAACAGGTGATGTCATGTTACACAGGGCCAGTAACATGGCACCACACCAGTAACACTGTGTACAACAGGTGATGTTACACAGGGCCAGTAACATGGCACCACACCAGTAACACTGTATGCAACAGATGATGTCACACAGGGCCAGTACTTTGGCTCACCCTAGTAACACACTGTGTACAACAGGTGGTGTTACACAGGGCTTGTAATGTGGCCAATAATACAGCAGTGGCATCAAATTAAGGCCGTAACGTGGCCCCGCACCAGTAGCACACTGTATTCATCCAGTGACATTATATGAAGCCAGTAACATGGCACCACATCAGTAATACTGTATATAACAGATCACCAAGCTATAACTTGGCCCCATACCAGTAACACACCAGTGACATCAAAAGAAGCCAGTAACATAGCACCACACCAGTAATACACTGTGTACAACAGGTGACATTACATGAAGCCAGGAACGTTGTACCACACCAGTAACACTGTGTACTACAGGTGACAATACACAGTAAGGTGACACAACACCAGTAACACTGTGTACTACAGGTGACAATACACAGAACCAGTAATGTGGTACAACACCAGTAACACTGTGTAAAACTGGTGTCCTGTCTGTTTAAACAATTTTCACAAGATATCTCAATTTGACAGGTTCTTGTGTTTGATGCCTTTCTGTCCCTATTCTGTGTGTTTGCATTACCTTGCCAGTTAAGGCCACATCTACAGTGGCCATTGCATCCCCTGTGACAGCAGGAATGCAACACAGTGGATCGGGACAGCGCCACCACAAGTTATCCTTGCATTGAGTTGGGTACAGTAAAAGTAAAGCATACAGTCAATTAAAAGTATGCTTTACTTTTACTGTTAACGCTCGCATTCAGAGGCAGTGGGTTACCATACCACTTGTTACAACACTGTGAACATTGCATAAGTGGTGCATTGCAGTGCGGTAAGCCACGTTGCAAAGCGCCCATTTCACCACACCGGACCATGGTGCGACACTCTGGATTTTGCCTTACGCTAACTTATCCAACACCAAACAGTAATTTACTACCTGGTAACTTACTTTAATCAGGTACCTAACCTTACAGAGGAACTCCAGTGAACATTTTAGTGTTGGCAGGTGATGTAGCTGCTGCATGGTTTTTGGCAGTTGCAAACAGCTGTAAACAGTTATTTCCCACATTGCAACAAGGTTCACAGACAGTAAACTGCCAAAAAAAGTACGTACTTTTCTTGTGGCAGGGGTTTCACCACAATATCAGTCATACAGCGCCCCCTGATGGTCTGTTTGTGAAAAGGAATAGATTTCTCATGTAAAAGGGGGTATCAGCTACTGATTGGGATAAAGTTCCATTTTTGGTCGGAGTTTCTCTTTAAGGCTACATTCAGAGTGGGCAGTTGCGTTGTTACGTTCCCTATAAAAACAGGAATTCAACGCAAGAAAATTGGCATTGCACATTATGCCTGCGGTGCGACTCATACAGTGAAGCATACAGTACATAGAAATTATGCATCACTGCAACTGTTAACACACGTTATGCGGTAACTCACTGCATGCATCACATTATTGCCAACAGATCTGTTGCACCGCACACCTAATGCACCAATGTAAACATGCCATTACAATATAATTGCATTATGTCAGCAATGCAATTATATTGCCCGATGCAACTTTCTGCAAGGCACCACTTTGAATGTAGCCTTAAACACTATGCCTGGGTCCCAACAGAGCTACTATAGAGTGACACTGGTTGACTTTCAGTATCCTAAGTTTTTCAGCCTATTTATACTTTTTTGGTCACTTTTACAATATGATGTTTCACTAGTCCCCATACATACGATTAATGCTTTTATTCAAGATATCTGCTCAGACGGTCGGTTAGGATATTTTCTAGAATGTGCTGGACTACTGCTTTTGAAATAATATGACATGGATACCCCTCCTCCCCCTGGCAGGGGGAGTATAGTAAGTGACCTGGCATGGAACAGTCTGGGCAGCATAGTCAGTGACCTGGCATGGGGCAGTATAGCCAATGACCTGGCATGGAGGCAGTATGCACAGCATAGTCAGTGACCTGGCATGTGGGCAGTCTGGGCAGCATAGTCAGTGACCTGGCATGAGGCAGTCTGGGCAGCATATTATTATTATAATTGATTTATAAAGCACCAACATATTCCATGGCGCTGTACAAAGTAAGAAACAAACATGGGGTACATAATACAGACAGTGGTGTACACTAATATACAAGATACATAATTAGTGACAAAATACAAAAAATGATACAGCATACAGCATAAAAAATACAGAAGTGGTAATGACAGTGATAAAAGTAACATGATGAATAAAATGTATAATGATTTCCAAGACACAAAAGGGGGAGAGAGCCCTGCCCTTGCCAGCTTACAATCTAAGCATAGTCAGTGACTTGGCATGGGGCAGCATAGTCAGTGACCTGGCGTGAGAACAGTCTGGGCAGCATAGTCAGTGACCTGGCATGGGGCAGTCTGCACAGCAAAGTCAGTGACCTGGCATGGGAACAGTCTAGGCAGCATAGTCAGTGACCTGGTATTGGGGCAGTCTGGGTATCATAGTCAGTGACCTGCAATGGGCCAGTCTGGGGCAGTCTGGGCAGCATAGTCAGTGACCTGGCATGGGAACAGTCTGAGCAGCATAGTCAATGACCTGGCATGGGACAGAATAGTCAGTGACCTGGCATGGGGCAGTCTGGGCAGCATAGTCAGTGACCTGGCATGGGAACAGTCTGGGCAGCATTGTCAGTGACCAGGCATGGGGCAGCATAGTCAGTGACCTGGCATGGGGACAGCATAATCAGTGACCTGGCATGGGACAGCATAGTCAGTGAACTGGCATGGGAGCAGTCTAGGCAGCATTGTCAGTGACCTGGCATGGGGCAGTCTATGCAGCATAGTCAGTGACCTGGCATGGGAACTCTGGGCAGCATTGTCAGTGACTTGGCATTGGAGCAGTCTTGGCAGCATAGTCAGTGACCAGGCATGGGGGCAGTCTGGGCAGCATAGTCAGTGACCTGGCATGGGACAGCATAGTCAGTGACCTGGCATGGGGGCAGTCCAGGCAGCATTGTCAGTGACCTGGCATGGGGCAGTCTGGGCAACATAGTCAGTGACCTGGCATGGGGGCAGTCTGGGAAGCATAGTCAGTGACCTGGCATGGGAAGTCTGGGCAGCAAAGTCAGTGACCTGACATTGGGAAGTCTGGGCAGCAATGTCAGTGACCTGGCATGGGAACAGTCTGAGCAACAAAGTCAGTGACCTGGAATGGGAACAGTCTGGGAAGCATAGTCAGTGACCTGGCATGGGGGCAATTTGGGCAGCATAGTCAGTGACCTGACATGGGGAAGTCTGGGCAGCAAAGTCAGTGACCTGGCATGGGAACAGTCTGAGCAGCAAAGTCAGTAACCTGGCATGGGGGCAGTCTGGGCAGCATAGTCAGTGACCTGGCATGGGAACAGTCTAGGCAGCATAGTTAGTGACTTTGGCATAGGGCAGTCTGGACAGCATAGTCAGTGACCTGGCATGGGATCAGTCTGGGCAGCATAGTCAGTGACCTGGCATGGGGGCAGTCTGGGCAGCATAGTCAGTGACCTGGCATGGGACAGCATAGTCAGTTATCTGGCATGGGAACAGTCTAGGCAGCAGCATAGTCAGAGACCTGGCATGGGGCCAGTCTAGGCAACATAGTCAGGGACCTAGCATGGGGGCAGTCTGGGCAGCATAGTCAGTGACCTGGCATGGAGCAGTCTGGGCACCATAGTCAGTGACCTGGCATGGGACAGCATAGTCAGTGATCTGGCATGGGAACAGGCTGGGCAGCATAGTCAGAGACCTGGCATGGGGCCAGTCTGGGCAGCAGCATAGTCAGAGACCTGGCATGGTGCCAGTCTGGGCAGCATAGTATTAGTCAGGGACCTAGCATGGGGGCAGTCTGGGCAGCATAGTCAGTGACCTGGCATGGGGGCAGTCTGGGCAGCATAGTCAGTGACCTGGCATAGGACAGCATAGTCAGTGATCTGGCATGGGAACAGGCTGGGCAGCATAGTCAGGGACCTGGCATGGGGCCAGTCTGGGCAGCATAGTCAGGGACCTGGCATGGGGGCAGTCTGGGCAGCAGACACAGTCAGTTACATGGCATGGGGGAGTTTGAGCAGCATAGTCAGCGACCTGGCATGGGGCCGTGTGTAGGCAGCAAAATTAGTCACCTGGCATGAAAGTGCATACAGACTACAGAGTAGTCAGTGATCTGGAATACGCTTCTATGTTTCTGCACCCTTGTCAGTGACATAAAACAAAGCTAAAGCTCCGAGAAGATATATACATAAACACGCAGCATCTGTCTTCATACTGAAAATTATTATTGATAATAAGCAGACTTAATCAACCTGCAAGAAATGCTGGTTTGCGCTGAGAGTTTCATGGCTTATTGAAGAGGGTATCATTACCTTCAGCTGTAACGTACAGAGAATGCTATAAAGCTTGTAAAGAACACTGACTGACAAGCCACGTACAGAAAATAACACTCAGCTGACGTAAAAACAAAAGCAAAGCATAATAAAAGCACAGCAAGGATCCACTTAATCGTTTCCAAGCTCTTGCATAAAATCTGCAGCCTGAGAGACAATAAAGCTAACCCTAGAAATCACTGTTCTGCAGAACCCAGGAATGGCCTCAGCATGAGATCAGCAGCCGACCAGTAAAGTGCAAGTTTCTGCCTAGTAAACAAGCATTGCTAGTGCGAGATTTTATGATCCCCGCCAGGAGACACATACCTGCGCCCCCTGCTGGACGATTTACAAACTGCTGGCTCGAAAGTGAACGCTCCATGAAATCACTCAAAGCAGGTAAAATAGTTCCATTGATACAGACAAATAAAATAAACAAAACCATATGCCTAGTGGAATATTACATATCCGAATCGCCTTCACTGACAGAACAATAGGGTTGTGTCATGCTGGTACAACTAGGCAACGTTGTGGGAGAATAAACCACTAATGATACAATCTAGGTTTGTCTAATCTTCATCCTATCTCTGTAGTAGAAATGTAAACTGTGTGAATATATCATGAATTGATATCTTAGGCAGTCCCTGATATTACACGAAAAAGGGGTAACAAATAATACTGTATTGTAATAGTGGGCATAAGTATGACTGATGCATTTGGACAGGTCAGTCCAAGTGCTTACATTTATACCTGAGCTGGCCGAGCTGTGCCAGTCACTGTACAATGTGGCATGAGATGCCGGGTACTGGCAGGTCACATCAGTGCCAATAACCAGTGGCATAGCCAAGGAGCTGAGGGCCCGATGCAAGTTTTACAATGCCCCCCCCCCCCCTTAAGCATTCTATAAATAATATAAATAACAATTGATACGGCGCACCAAAACTTGCCAATGTCAACTACAGTGTCAGAGGTGCACACAGAGGTGCAAGAAGGGGATGAGGAACAGTTTGTTAATGATTACCACTATTCAAAGCATCTATAGAAGTGATTATTATGAGCACAGGACCAATAGAGAGCTAATGCTGCAGTTGAGGGAGGGCCCTTTGGTTCCCCTCTGGCCCAAGGGCCCCAATGCGGTCGCAACCTCTGCAACCTCTATTGCTACACCCCTGCCAATAACTCTTATCATGTCATTTTATGTAATCACTATGTGTAAGTGGTGTACAATAACTGACATTATTTCTCTACACTCAAATCTCCTGTGTTCTGCCCACCCATGCTGTGCCACCCATGATGAGCTGTCTCCCACCATCCCAGCAGTTTACTGTGTGATAAAACAAGGGTGAGAGAACGACAATGGCAGAAATAAAAGCAACATACCTCATTTATTAGTTATCATTATAACTCCTTATCTCTCTCTATCTAACAATCTCCTTAAAGTGCTCACTGATGATACAATCTAAATTGTACAATGTTAGCAAATCTATATAGTAGAACATTAAACTGAGTAAGGGCTGGAACCCACTAAAAAACGCAATCGCTAATCGCAATCGCTAGCGTTTTGTATGAGCAGTTTGTAAGCGATTTCATGAGCGTTTTCGGTAGCGATTTTAAAAAGTGGCCAGCGGGAGTGTAGCGATTAGCGTTTTAAATTCTGATTGGTCCTTTAAATTAATTTACATTTTCTTACAGTGTGCAGTAATGTAAAAACGCTAGCAAAATCGGTCTGTGTAGGTTTTGAGGAGCCAGCGTTTATATACTTTACATTGCAAAAACGCTAACGCTAATCGATAAAAATGCTGCATGTCCTGCGTTTGTGATTTTGGTAATCGCAATCGCTCCAGTGGAATTTGGCCCATCCATTAACATTAGCTGAGCGTTTAGGGAAATCGCTAGTGGTTTGAATCGCTCCCTAAATGCTCACCAAATCGCTCTACTGGGTTCCAGCTCTAAATATACTTTGAATGGATGCTTTAGCTAGTTCCTGATATTACATAGAAGTGATAAGATAGTATAATCAAGCATTAGTGGGCATCTAGTAACGTGTGGAGAGTGTCAGGAGCTAATACACAGGTGTGCATCCAAGCTCCCTCATGTGATGTAAAGCATCCACTTTCACATCCACTAAACAGTGACAAAATGACACCATGCTGGTCTGAGAAGGTACATTAGCGGCTGGTGCATGTCATGTACACTAGCCAATCACACAGAAGCAGCTTGGCAATCCACACCTTTCCAGAGCCACAAGCACTGTCAGCAGCACATCACATGGTCACTGCCTCTCACCTGAGATGTATGGGGATCCTTGGAGCAGGGTAAAAGCCAAAGTGATAACGTGCTGTAGCCACATGATGCTTGCCAAACAATGGAAAGGGTAATCAAAGCAAGGAGTCCATAAAAGTCTGCATTCAGGTAGACACCTGTCACTTCCTTGGAGAGTAATCCGCCTTCCTTCCAGGTGTGGAACTGAGGAGGACTCTGTGGAGCAGACAGTGGAGCTGAAGAGAACTCTGAGGAGCAGACTGCAGCGCACTGTCAGCCAGACATCGCCATCCAGAAGCTCTGTGTCTCTGCTGTTAGAAAGTTCCTCCTCGCTGCAGGTGCTGATTAGATCTGCACTGAATAAATCACTGAGTACAACTCCTGCGAACTTGTCTCCCTTGCGCTCTGCCCGGCTATTTTCCAAACCCCTGGAGAGAGCTATGCTTTCCACTTTATCCCAAAAGCCAGCCAGGCAGCCGCAGCCGTGTCATTATCCAGAGACTGGTCAGCCAGGAGTAGTGACTCCTCTCTTGTCTTGTGCTGGGATGTTTTCTACAAGCTGAGCTTCTTTATACAGAGGAACTCCAGAGGAAGGAGATACGTCAGACGGCCAAGGAGCCTCTCGTGTCACCATGCCTTCAGGCAGCTTTTCCTGGCTCTGCTCTAGCCAGATAGCAGATTGCACTAAATGTGCAGGTCTTAAAGGACCTCTGTGTGAAAATGCTGGGCTGCCCTTCCTGCCCTCACAGAGATGGATCACTGACAGGTAGATTACAGGTATTCAGTGTTCAGGACTGCAAGGAATTAACTGGTTCACTGCTACAGTGGCCTGGAGACTATGAAAAGTATAGTAAACGCTGGCTGCACTTACCCATTGGTTGTGATATACTGTGATATGACGTTAAATATTAGCCAGCTGTTGGTTTTATAGACAGGTCAAATCCAAACTTCAGACATTCTTTTTAAGTGAGAGAGGAAGTGGTTATAACTCCTGTGTAGTTTTTACTGCTGTCTGTGTTCTCTTTGTGAAGAATTTTGCTGCTATTTGTATTTGTGTTAAATGTCACTGACAGGTGAGGAGATATCTGCGCAGCAGAAGATACAAAGGTAAATAAAAAAATATGATAGAACAGAGGAGAGGTACAAGCTTTATCATATTTTTAATTCTGTCTGCATCCCGTAGTGATTTCTACCACAGCACCTAGCAGGGCCGAGCCGAGGCAGAGGCGAGAGAGGCTTCAGCCTCAGAACGCATTGTAGGAGGGGGCGCACAACTCACTCAGCTATCATTCCCTTATTGTGTTTGAATCAGAGAGAAATAAGAAAAGGGGATACATGGCAGTGACTGCAAGCCAGATAACTAGAGATTAAGGTGTTGGGCGCCCTGGTGTACCTCTGCCTAATAGCAATCAGTGTGTGGCGGCTGAGGTGGGAGGGATGGGGGCGCACTTTGGTGTCTCAGCCTTGGGTGCTGGAGGACCTTGTCCCAGCTCTGGCACCTAGGTACTGTAAGTAAAGACAAATCTACACCTACACCACTAGGAAACCGTGAGAACAGCCTGATAGAGACTCTAAATGTGCCCATACATCTACCGATTCTGCGGCCTGATCAATCATCACATTCAAAAATTTTATGGAATCAGATGAAAATCGGTGCCTCAACAAACACGCCACGCATCAATAATCGACCAATGTGTCGATCAGACATTCTGGAAAAATCTCGGGTAGAAAGTGTTTGATCACGTTCATGGCGGTATCGATGTTCAATATTGCAAGGACCACGACGGACCCCCGGCCGCTGTCCCCCAAATTTAAAATGTTACATAGTACGTTATATGGGGGAGGGGGAGCAACTACACACCAGGGAATGCTACATGGGTAGGGAGGGAACCCTTAAACCACCAGGGAATGCTATATGTGGGAGGAAGGAAGGGGGGGCCAATAGATTACCAGGGAAACACTATATTGGGGGGGGGCTAGACTATAAGGGAAACTAAAGGAGGATGGGGTGGACCACTAGACTACCAGGGGGCTGCCTGCGACTAGGCCACCAAGAAATACTGAACAGGGGAGGGAAAACAGCTAGAACACCAAGGAAAGCTGTAAGGAGTACAGGCAGCAGAGCGGAGTGCATTATGTTCAGAGATTTAATGGGATACTCTTCCTAATTATCTTTGGGGAGACCCCTGCTTAAAGGGAACCTAAACTGAGAAGGATATTGTTTTTTCCTTTTAAAATAATGCCAGTTGCCTGACTCTCCTGCTGATCCTGTGTCTCTACTTTTAGCCACGGCCCCTCAACGAGCATGCAGATCAGATGCTCTGACTGAAGTCAAACTGGATTAGCTGCATGCTTGTTTCAGGTCTGTGATTCAGCCACTACTGCAGACACAGAGATCAGCAGGATGCCAGGCAACTGGTATTGTTTAAAAGGAAACATCCATGTCCCTCTCAGTTTAGGTTTCCTTTAATGATGTGTAATGCTGCTTAAATATGTTTAGGGGGGGAAGCTGCCCAGTTATGTTTTTTTAGGGGGAAATACTGCCTACTTTTTGTGGAGGGAAAACACTGTCTAGCTATTTTGATTGGGATTAACATTTTATTTACTTATTTTTTTTTTTTTTGAGAGAGAAATGTTGCTAATTATGTTGTCTGGTGCATGGGCTACTTAATAGTATGTTTTCGGGGAACATGATAATGTTGAATTATTGTGTGGTACATTTCTGCCTTAATATAAGTAGTTACCGTGGAAATATCTATCTAGTTATGTCTCGTGTGTCTGTAATACCTTATTTTTTCTTCAAGAAGAGGGAGGCACACCACTGGAAGGTTCATATACATTTGGCTCCACCCACAGTATCTCATGGCCATGCCCACTTCTTGTATGTAGATCTGGGACATGTCTTTATGAACAGATAACCTTGCCGCCCCTGCACCTCCCCTCTCCCCCTGAAATGTTTTCTGTAGACACCCGTGTATACAGGGACTCTGCCCTTCTATAGAATTGATCGATCGATTAGAAATCGATTCTATGAAATCTATCAATCAATTTGAGGCCGATTTCGATCGATTTTGATGGATTTCATCTATCAGACAGGATGGAAAATCTAGGTCGATCTGCTGCTGGTAGCAGATCCATGGCCCATAGAGTTGCATTGGATCTAATAGTCCAATAATGCATTTAGATAGATTTCCAAAAGATTTAATTCATTGAGACTCTGCCCTAGTGTGTGGCACACATCAGATAGATTCCTGTCAGATTCAACTTGACAGGCATCTGACAGAAATCTATCTGACGGTCAAATCTGCTGCAAATCTATCAGTGTATGGCTACCTTTATGGCAACAATACTCCAAACAGAGTACTGTTGCCAGGGTAACAAACAAGTTAGTCTGATCTTTTACTCAGTAATGATAAGCAAATCTGGCCATTTTCCCTAAGGGCTCATTTCCATATAGTGCACTTTCATGTGTGCTTATGGAAACGCGATCGAAGTTTCCATTCATGCGATTAAGCACTGAATCGCAGCGCATGGTTTGTTGCATGTCAGGGGGTTTCAGGCTGCAATCCCATTCAGTAATGAATGCAATCGCAAGCCCAGGCCTTCCACTGGTAGTGGGGCGCAGCGCATAATCACGGAGCTCTGCGCTTTAATGGAAATTAGTCCTAAGGCAGGGTTCATGTTTATCAAAACCGCATGCATTTTCTCGCATGTAAATTCACTTTATAAGTTATTGGGAACATTCACATTGAAATGCGAATTTTGCATGCGTGGAAAGGAAACTTGCAGCAGTGTGCACTTTCACTGGTGGACCAATGAGAGTTAGGATGATGTCCATTCTGCCATTTCAGCGCTGCATAATATGTTGGCGCTTTATATATACAATAAATAAATAAATAATAAATAAATGTCCACCTAGTGGATGAATGGAGAGCCCCAGTGGGAACTTTCAAAGATGTTTCAGCCAGGTGCTCTAAACTGACCAATACAAATACTCCCCAGGGAGGATTGTCATTGGTTAGATCTCAAGACCAATGGGAAACACCAGGGGGAGGTTCAAAGATGTTTTTCCCGGGGCTCCACAAACATTGTAGTTGGAACTTGGAGAGGTGAAAGAAGAAGGAGTTTGTGTCAGGCAAAGGCCAGAGCAACAGGTGGTCCCGGCGAGCGGCAGTGAGAAATGTTTTAGTAGTAAGTAGGTATGTTACTATCTGTGTTGTAACAAACCACCTTATCCAAACACCCTTTATACAGTGCGTTTCTGAATAACATGCAATAACAAGTCATTTCAGAGTTTTAGTGAGGATTGTAGGTAATAATTTCTGTCTAATTATGTAAGATCCAGATGTGCTTTACTGCTTAGAACTGCAGACTCTTGTCACATACTGGAGGTACAACTTTTTCCATAACTCCATAACTTCTGCTGAAATGGAATAACATTCATGAATACTTGTATAACATGCAAAATCGAGTAAGAATTGTTTAGGCAGCAAACGCTACAGAGTTTGGATGACCAGGCTATCCAGAAGTTACACTCCATTTTCTGACATAACCATAATTCCAGTGTCTGTCATCTTTGGATAATGGACTGTGCTGAGCTGAAATCTGTAGTAATGTAGTAGGGATGAGTGAGCAAAATTTATGAGCTTGGTCTCATTGGTAATCGCCAGTGATGTTCACCGTTCATGAAGTGTGAACAAAAAAAACACAATTTTTTCTCAGCAACCCTCTTCCCACATCCCAAACACATACCCAGATAGGTTGATAGGTTAATTTGTGTTTTTTTCCCCCTCTCCTTTCCTGCCCCCAATGACCTTAGACTACAATAGGAACAAAAGAGAGTGACTGTCTATGGTAGAGATTAGATTGTGAGCTCATCAGAGACAGTCAATGACATGACTATACCTGTATATTTAAAAAGGGAGCTGCAGTAATTTGAGTGCCAGGGAAAATAGCCAGTGGAATTACCAATATTCCTCTATAGTCAGTGGATGATTCAGATAGCAAAATATCAGTAAAAAGAATCAATATTTTTCTAACACCTAACCCTGTACTCACATGAGCCCTACCTCTACTGACACCTAACCCTAACTGACCCCCGCCACAATCTCCGCTGATATTTATTGCCTAACCATATTCGCACACTAACCCTCCTTCTACCAATGATTAAAGGACAACGTAAGTGAGAACAATATAGAGGCTGCCATATTTATTTCCTTGTCAATAATACCAGTTGGCTGGCTGCCTAGTTGGCTCACTGAACTATTTATTACAGTAGCATTTGAATAACACCAAAAACAAGCATGCAGTTAATCTTTATCAGATCTGACAATAATGTCAGAAACACCTGGTCTGCTGCATGCTTGTTTCAAGGTCTTGGGCTTAAAGTATTAGAGGCAATGGATCAGCGGGATAGCCAAGCAACTGGTATTGCTTAAATAAATATGGCAGCTTCCATTTCCCTGCAACGTTCTTAATGCAATTTTCACCAATATCTGCGTTACCTTAGCTACTAAATTCTTCCGCTATTTATCGGGCGCTGGCTGTCTAATCCCGATATTTGTTGGGTGCCGCCAGTGCCCAAATTATCCTCAGGGTGCCGCTATAGCAGCAATTACTATTGCAGTCCATTTTACCTCAGTGCTGCCGGCACCCAAATTACCTGCTTTGAAATATCCACACAAGTAAAAGTGCTGTCGGAAGATGTCAGCGTTATATAAATACACGATAATAATAATGTATGCAAGTAGGACTCTGCTTACACTACTGAAGCAATGCAAATACATTGAAGCTATTTCACCAAACTGATTCATTAGAATCTTGCAAGTGCCAATTTTTTGCTTTTTCCTAGTCTGTTGTTGTTATTCAGTTACTATTCAGTCATGTCCGACTCTTTGCGACCCCATGGACCACAGCAACCCAAGCCCCTCTATCTTCTACTGCCTCTCAAAGCTTTTCCAAGCTCACGTTTATTGCTTCCATTATACTATATAGCCATATCATTCTCTGCCACCCCCTCCTTCTTTTGGCCTTGTCCTAGCATCAGGGTCTTTTCCAATGAGTCCCGTCTTGATGCCATAACCATTTTTTTAATATAATATTGAGCCCCACGCCAAATTCAGTACTCTCCTCTTCACCTAAAATCAAGAGTTTTTTTATTTTTCTTCACTTTCTGTCATAATAGTCCTGTTATCTGCATATCTGAGGTTGTTGATATTTCTTCCAGCAATCTTAATTCCAGACTTTGCTTCATCCAATCCAGCATTTCTCATGATATACTCTGCATGTAAGTTAAATAAATAGGGTAACAATAAGCAGCTTTGTCATACTCCTTTTCCAATATTGAACCAATCTGTTGTGGCATGTGTGTTTCTTGACCTGCATACAAATTCCTCAGGATACATGTTAGGGCATCCGGTAGACCCATCTCTTTAAGGCTGCTTACACACCAAGACGTTACAGGCGCACGTTAGTGCGCCTGTAACGCTCCCCCAACGCACAGCAATGTAACACAAGTGGGCTGTTCACACAGCCCACGTTGCGTTACATGTAACGCTGCACGTTCTCCGCAAAGTGCAGCATGCTACGGCGTTGGAGCGGCTATAGCCGCGTTAGACTGTTTGCACATGCGCAGTGGGGGGCGGAGAGGAGGCGGGGAGAGCCAGCTACAGTAGCCATGCACATGGCCACTTAATATTCACTGCACTGGCGGGCGCTGATTGGCCGGCGGGACCACGTGATGCGGAGTGTCTCGCTCCGCATCACGTGGTCCCGCTGGCCAATCAGCGCCACTCTGGGAGACATTATAGGAATCGAGCCGCCTAACGCGGCTCACTCTACCGTCGGCTCTTGCAGCACCATACGTTGTGTTAGGTGCACGTTATGCGACCTTAACGTGGCACCTAACGCAACGTCTTGGTGTGCAAGAAGCCTAAAGGACCACTGTTGCGGAAATCCTAAAATTAAAAAAAAAAAAAAAATATATATATATATATATATATATATATATATAACATTTGTTCCAGAGTACAATGAGTACAATGAGCCATAAATTACTTTTCTCCTATGTTGCTGTCACTTACAGTAAGTAGTAGACATCTGACAGAACTGACAGGTTTTGGACAAGCCCATCTCCTCATGAGGATTATTAGGGATTTCTTTAATTTCAAAAGCACTTAGT
Source organism: Hyperolius riggenbachi (assembly GCF_040937935.1). NCBI lineage: Eukaryota > Metazoa > Chordata > Amphibia > Anura > Hyperoliidae > Hyperolius > Hyperolius riggenbachi. Next base: position 152,349,883 of record NC_090653.1, on the reverse strand, counting down.
GAATGGCAGTTGATCTGTCCAACTGCTAAAAAAGTGTATGGTGAGCAAGGAGGCGCTAAATGTTTACCAGACCCTGAAGTGCTTGTACTCCTGTCTAATTGCCTGAGGAAGCGGGATAATCCCGTGAAACGCGTAGCACCTGGGAGTACCAATAAATTATTTTGATCTTACTAAACATTGAGGTGTAATCTGGTTTTTATGGGTGGTGAGTTGTGAATATATCTCCCCCCATTTTTATTCATTATGCTTTTACTCTTTTGGCGCCTCTGGTTCATATCCTAACATGGTGAGCAAGGAGGCTGGTTAGCATCTTTATATAAATCTTTTTCAGGAAGAGTCCATATAAAGAATAAAGGCCATGCTGAGAATCCCCTATAGAGAGGTGGACAAGCCCAAAAATTGTCGGTAATGTCAGATTTTTACTAATTACTGTAAGTGACAGCAACATAGGTTCCAGCGCCGCGTAATATGTTGGCACTTTATAAATGCAATAAATAATTAAGAGAAAAGTAATCTATAGTCCATTTTACTCAGGAAGAAACATACTTCTTATTTGTATGTCTTTACATATATTTTAGATTTTAAGATTTTAGCGACAGTGGTCCTTTAAGAACTTTCCATAATGTATTGTGATCTCTGTCTGTAGGACATAGCATTATGAAAATGTGGAACTTACTTACAAACTATTATGTATAGTGAACATGACATGCCTCAGCAGCAAGCATGTCTGCAACACTCTCCCAGAGTCAGTGGTTCAGGAGATAGTACTGGTACACATTGGTACAATATATATTCAGCCATATTAATATATGCCTTGCACTCAAGTGGACCAAGAAGTCTGAAACAGCTGTATGCATGTTGGATTAGTATGGCTCTGTCACTCTGTGAAATGTAAAGGCTATAGGCAGACTTTGCATCCAGTGGTTCCGGTTGCGTGGCTGGCTTTAAGGGACCCAAAGAGATGACCTGCATATCAACCAGTGATCCATCAAGGTCTTTCTTGCTCACATAATGCTGGATACTTAGAAATACCTTCTGTTTTAAGAAAGCAAAATTACATTTTGTACACATTCTGAACTGAATAGTTTAACATTAACTGTCACAAACAGAATATCAGCACGACGTATAGCCAGAAAGCTAATACAGCAAGAGTAGCATACATGCAACACAGTTAGTTCCTCAAGTATGTAGGTAAGCCTGAAGCACAATAGCATAGAAATAGCCTTATCATAGAATATTGCTGGGACGTTGACACAGCATGCATCTGTAATATCGAGGCTGCATGCCATGCGTCCAAAACAAATGCTACATTTATTATGCTATGTAGGAACTTTGGCTTCCACTATAGTTTGCATGCAAAGTATAATAAACTGGACACCTGCACCACCGTGAGGTAAACCTTCGGGCAAGTGGCCTAACCTAAGTTAAAAACAACATATGTATAACCCTGGGAGCAGCTAAGCAAAATGCATAACTTACATTTTAATGGACAGCGAGGAGAGGGCCAGCGCATACCACAACAGGCTGCATCTGAAACTATAGTGGAAGCCAAAGTTCCTCCATAGCATAATAAATGTAACATTTGTTTTGGACGCATGGCATGCATTTTCAGCCCAATAGAGGTGGTGCAACCCCCCCCCCCCCCCCCCCCACCTCCTAATCTTGCTAGTATGTAACTACCAGGTTAGCTGCTCCCAGCCAGTATTCTTGAGTTTCCTGTTTGCATGGTAAGTAATAGTAGTTATGCATATGTTTCGCATATGATTTGAATGTGACGTGTGCAGATAGCTTATTAGAGGTGCTGCACATGTGAGCTGTTGGTTATTTTAGATGCAGCCTGTTGTAGTATGCGCTGGCCCTCTCCTCGCTATAATAAAAAGCAGCTTGAATAAAATGCACAGATTTCAGAGCAGATAAGCTGTACTTTGGGAACTTGTAATTTGTAAATTGACAATATTTCTTGTGCACAAAAGCAAATATAATAACTGAATGGGTAAATAAAAGGAACACATTTTTTATTGAATGTTATGTCAGAGTTTCAGACCGCTTTAAGTGGTCAGCTTCATGTACATAGCTTGAGACTATCAGCCCATAAGTACTGAGACAATTGGATGAGTCCTGGACATGGAATCAGTGGTGTACAGCGATACTAGGTGCCAAATTCTGGACTCCATCCTCTGTTCTGCATTCCCTGCTGCCAGAGTCCATTAACTCTTTCCAGGTATAGGTCCCTGGTGGTATCAGGCACTGGAGTCCAATTAACCTGCAGTTGGCATTCAGGGACACAAGCTCACTTCCTGGAACCCCCATCAGGGTAACTTAGCGATCCCCTCAGGTGAGAGTTGCCCACACAGGGGGCCATTTATCTCACACACTGTGTGGGCACCGTTTCCCTTTTTGTCTCTACTGATGGTTCCTTGACTGACACAGAAAATGCTTTTGGCGCTATGTGGAAGAAGACAGGATGGGCTTGCCTGTCTGAGACACATTAAATAAACCAGTATTTCCCATTAGTAATGGAATAACCATGCAGCCAAGGTATGGAAGGTGCGTAACACAAACAAGATTCTGGTGCCAGACTGAATATAGTCCAAATGGAAGCATCCGGCTGTCTAATTCTATAAGGAGATACACAGGAAGCTCAGTAAGGCTTGTGACATTTCTACAGTATACAGAGCTCTTCCTCAGAATTATAAATAAATCATTTACCACAAGACAGAAGCCTCATACAGCAACCCTGGATGATAGTATTATATGCAAACGAGGCAGAACAATGCTAGTAGAAGTTCTCACATCAGAAAAGCTTTTTACATCCAACCTGTTATATGGAGCACATTCAGGATTCTCACAGCAATCTAGATGCTAAAAAACACCCGGTCATGGGAACATCCCGTTTACATGAATGGAGCTCCCAAAACTTTACCAAGAAGATCAAAGCAGAAGCACACACTCACCCTTGTGGCCTATACTGAAATGACAGACTTGGCTGTGCAATTTCAGGCTGCTCTTCTCTGTGCAGTGTCCTTTCAGGGGCAGCTCTACTTTATTTATTTATTGGAGGGAGTTATGTTGTTAGTGAAGTACACTAACAACTTGGGTCGAAAAGAAATTATGCTGATCTATAACTGTTGCAGTAACCAAGGCTGCACACCTGTCTTATTGGGGAGCACGATGGCGTAGTGGTTAGTGCTCCCGTCTTGCAGCCCTGGGTCCCCGGGTTCGCATCCCAACTACATACCTCCCAACTTTTTGAGATGAGAAAAAGGGACACTTAAGCCATGCCCCTGCCACACCCCTGGTCACGCTCTCACCATGCCTCTAGTCACGCATACCATAAAGATTTCATGAGAAAAATATTGTTGTGTTGTTTTACAATTCATACCACACTGGTCCTTTCTATCCTGGTTAATTTTCCTTCATATTAACATTTTAAAATTAGTAATATATCAATTTAATGGCTGGGAATAAAGTTTAGAGTTAATCAAACACATTTTTAGTATAGAAATATATATATTTACATAGAAAGAGGGACAAAGTCCTGAAAGAGGGACAAATGAGGAGGAAAGAAGGACAGAGGGGCAGGGCTCCCAAAGAGGGACTGTCCCTCCGAAAAAGGGACAGTTGGGAGCTATGCAACTAGGTCAACATCTGCAAGGAGTTTGTATGTTCTTCCTGTGTCTACGTGAGTTTCTTCCGGGCACTCTAGTTTTCTCTGGACTGCCCGGAGGCAGATAAGTTAATTGTCTTTCCCTAAATTGGCCCTAGACTATGATACATGCACTATATGATACATACATAGACATATGACTATGGTAGGGACTAAATTGTGAGCCCCTCTGAGGGACTGTTAGTAACAAGACAATATACTCCATACAGCGCTGCATAATATATAAATGGGCACTATATAAATACTTAAATAAATAAATAAAATTCCATAATGCATGCTTTAAAAAGTTATTGCATGTCAAAGATGATACTGTGAGGCAGTCACTACACTGATTTGAAATGCTCATTTACGTATGCTTACAGCCCAAATAAATCCAAATTTCAAAGCAATTCATAACTTTAATAAGGCTTATAATACAATATAAACCATGTACAGATGCACACTTCCCCGCTTGAGTGACAGAGCTCCACTCTGTCATCAGTCTACCCACTAGCAGAATGTTAGCCGGTGAAACCGCCATCAATTTACATTGTACAGCGTTGCAATCTAAGGCAGCACTGTGCTGGGAACAGCCATGTCACTCGGCTGTCCCCTGGAGAGGCTTCAATCGTGATCCCCTCTCATAGACTGATGCCTATGAGAGAGGATCGCCGTGATTGGCTGTCGAGGGGAGGGGGGAGGGGAGGAAATAAAATAGCATTTTGTTTACTAATAAAAAAAATACAAATAAATTAATTAAAAAATAAATAAACATGGCACCAGCGATCAGAGCCCACATACAGAAAGCTCTGTTGATGGGCAGAAAAAGGAAGGGATTTACTTGTGCGCTGAGTTGTATGGCTCTGCAGTAAGCTATTAAAGCTGCAGAGCACTAAATTGTAAAACATAGCCTAGTCACTAGGGGGGTGTAAGCCTATGGTCCTGAAGTGGTTAAAGTGGACCTGAACTCTTGCACAGGACAGAAGGAAAACATAAAGAAATGCACCCTATATGTATTTAGAGAGTATAGCCTGTCTGATTCCCCCGCATCTGTGACTAATAGAGATGTGGTGAACGGTTCCCGAACCGTTCGCCGGCGCTCATGCGCAGAGAGTGCCCGGCAACAGGAGAGCGATCTAGGACGCGCTCCGCCGGGCAGTGCAGGCGTACTACTCCGGGTCAGAGCAACCCGGAAGTAGTAAAAGCTCCAGGGATGTTCGCCGGGCGAACAGTTCGCCACATCTCTAGTGACTAATCCCAACCGTAATTTGATCTTTCTGCTGTGTCAGCTCAGGTATCTCCTCTGCCATGGCAGAGCAGCTAATTTGTAAAAACAGGATGTCTGCAATATGTCTGCATCCACTGCAGATTTATGGCAGGATTTGTATCAGCTGTAACAAATACATTTTTTCTTGAAAGCTTATGCCCCACCCCAGCTTCACTCACTCTCCCTCTCCTCCACCCCAGCTTCACTTACTCTCCCGCTTCATCTTTTACCACCACCGTTTACTTTAAGTAATTTTTCCCCACACAATAGTCATCATGTTGGACAATGCAGTACAGTGTACATCCTGCAACATGTATGCATGCCTTGATCAGCAGATTGAGGGTGTTTACTGTTGTCCTGGGTGTGTGCGTGTTGCTCAATTAGAGGCTGAAGTCACAGCTAAATGAGCATCATGCAACACTGAGACGCATACACAACATGGAGAAGAGCTTATATCTCACGATCCAGACACTGGAGGGAACCGGTGAATGCTATACCTGATTATATGGTGATCTGCAGAACCACCAATAATACTAGTATAGCCTGACACTGGACAAGCAATGGGAGATAGTGTTTGGTGTAACAGTAATACGGATGAGAGAGTTCACCCGAGGAGCGGGTGACCCCGAGTGTGCTGCAGCCAGCGCTCACCTTATGGGTGGATGAGACAGACTGTGCTGCAGCCAAGGGGTATATATGTACCACAACAAAGAGAATGAATACAATAGTGCTGTACAACTGATCACCTGTGGAGCAAGTGATTCAGACTGTACTGCAACCGGGTAGTACAGTACAAGGAGGGATAATCCCAGTAATGCTGGATTAAGGATCCCCTGAGGAACAGGTGGAACAGACTGTTTTGCAGCCTAGGAGTAGTTGATACAGACAGTACTGCAGCCTAGGAGTAGTTGTTACAGACAGTACTGCAGCCTAGGAGCAAGTGACACAGACAGTACTGCAGCCTAGGAGCAAGTGACAGACAGTACTGCAGCCTAGGAGCAAGTGACACAGATAGTACTGCAGCCTAGGAGCAAGTGACACAAACAGTACTGCAGCCTAGGAGCAAGTGACACAAACAGTACTGCAGCCTAGGAGCAAGTGACACAGACAGTACTGCAGCCTAGGAGCAAGTGACACAGATAGTACTGCAGCCTGTGGATACCTGAAGAGCGGGTATCACAGACTAAGAGGGTGGTGTAGAAAACTAGATTCCCTCACCAGTGGCAGAGCCCACTGATGTGGGTAGCAAGGTCAGACAGGCAGAGTTAGCAACGAGCGGACAGATACAGTACAGGAGAGGAAGACTGATTCAACATCAGGGACAGGCAGGGTCGGCAACGTGAATCAGATAGGCTGAGGTACAGAATCGACAAACGGAAGTATAGTCAGAGCAAGCAAAAGGTCATAACAAATAAACAATGCACTAGTACTTTAAAGCTATCAACAGAATCTAGCTAAGTGTGGATCCCCGCTCCGGCCGGTTCTAGCACACTTTGGGATCTGACTGGGGTCTGAGCGCTAACACACTATAGCATTGGCAACAGCAGACGCGGAGCTACTGACAGACCTGCTCTATATATACTAAACATGCTCCACAGCGCCGCCCCAGTCACTCAGCCAATCCGGATGCCAGCTGGAGTCAGCTGACCGCATGATCAGCTGACTCCCCTCTTAGCTGCATAAAGGTCCTATTGCTCTGCTCGCGCGTGCATAGCTCTTAGCCTGTGAGCAATAAAAGGACCAGGCATAACCTGAGCATGTAACCGCACGGCAGAGGCCGCAGGCTGACACGCGGAGATAGCCGCCATGCCGCTAGACTCAGCGGCGGCATCTCCGCTATTCCTTACACAAACTGGTTGTTCTTATCTGGAGTACTAAATTGATTAAATGTAATATTTTATACCATACAAAGTGGTTGTGCTTTTTGTAGGGAGGCAAGTATACCATTGCCACCCATATTTTAATTTGGTTTTAAATTGGTACGACTTTTACTCTGTTGGTGCCTCTGTATTCCTTATTAAGCAATTATCCACCTGGTGGATGGGTTTGAACACCCTTTCTTCTTCACAGAGAGCGACTTCTTAGCCTGAGCGGGGACAGGTCTAATCAGAGGCGTAGCTAGGGCCTTCAGCGCCCGGGGACAAAGACTATTAATGCGCCCCCTAATGTGAAGGCTGCGGGGCGCGCATAGTGTGGGCGTGGTTATGGGTGGAGCCAAATGTACAGGAAGTTAGCAGGCTCACGCTCACCCACCCTCCCTCAGTATGTACCTTCCAGCATGTTCCAAGACAAATTCAGCAATCATGAGCCCCCCCCAATCAAGACAAAGTCAGCAATCATGAGGCCCCCAACATGACCAACTCAGCAATCATGAGGCCCCCAACAAGACAAATTTAGCAATCATGAGGCCCCCAACAAGACAAATTCAGCTATCATGAGGCCCCAAACAAGACAAATTCAGCTATCATGAGGCCCCCAACAAATCATGAGGCCCCCAACAAGACAAATTCAGTAACCATGAGGCCCCCAACAAGACAAATTCAGCAGTCATGAGGCACATAAATAGACAGCATTTCACATAAATAGGCAGAATGCCCCCTTAATATGGTAGACAGCTCTCACCTAGCAGCAGTTCCCCAAAATACACTCAATCTGACAGCAGTGGTTCCCCAAAAATAGGTAGCCCCAGGTCTATAGGTGTCCCCAGAATAGGTGGCCAGCAGTATAGATGTCCCCAGAATAGGTGGCCAGCGGTATAGATGTCCACAGAACAGGTAGCCAGGGGTATAATATGTGCCCAGTATATGTAGCCAGGGGTATAATATGTGCCCAGTATATGTAGCCAGGGGTATAATATGTGCCCAGTATATGTAGCCAGGGGTATAATATGTGCCCAGTATATGTAGCCAGGGGTATAATATGTGCCCAGTATATGTAGCCAGGGGTATAATATGTGCCCAGTATATGTAGCCAGGGGTATATGTGCCCAGTAAATGTAGTCAGGGGTATATGTGCCCAGTATATGTAGCCAGGGGTATATGTGCCCAGTAAATGTAGTCAGGGGTATATGTGCCCAGTATATGTAGCCAGGGGTATAATATGTGCCCAGTATATGTAGCCAGGGGTATAATATGTGCCCAGTATATGTAGCCAGGGGTATAATATGTGCCCAGTATATGTAGCCAGGGGTATAATATGTGCCCAGTATATGTAGCCAGGGGTATAATATGTGCCCAGTATATGTAGCCAGGGGTATATGTGCCCAGTAAATGTAGTCAGGGGTATATGTGCCCAGTATATGTAGCCAGGGGTATATGTGCCCAGTAAATGTAGTCAGGGGTATATGTGCCCAGTAAATGTAGTCAGGGGTATATGTGCCCAGTAAATGTAGCCAGGGGTATATGTGCCCAGTAAATGTAGCCAGGGGTATATGTGCCCAGTAAATGTAGCCAGGGGTATATGTGCCCAGTAAATGTAGCCAGGGGTATATGTGCCCAGTAAATGTAGCCAGGGGTATATGTGCCCAGTAAATGTAGCCAGGGGTATATGTGCCCAGTAAATGTAGCCAGGGGTATATGTGCCCAGTAAATGTAGGCAAGGGTATATGTGCCCAGTAAATGTAGGCAAGGGTATATGTGCCCAGTAAATGTAGTCAGGGGTATATGTGCCCAGTAAATGTAGTCAGGGGTATATGTGCCCAGTAAATGTAGGCAGGGGTATATGTGCCCAGTAAATGTAGGCAGGGGTGTATGTGCCCAGTAAATGTAGTCAGGGGTATATGTGCCCAGTAAATGTAGTCAGGGGTATATGTGCCCAGTACATGTAGTCAGGGGTATATGTGCCCAGTAAATGTAGGCAGGGGTATATGTGCCCAGTACATGTAGTCAGGGGTATATGTGCCCAGTACATGTAGTCAGGGGTATATGTGCCCAGGCCAGTACATGTAGGCAGGGGTATATCCCCCCCCCCCAGGCTCACACTCCCCCAACCACCCTCCCTCAGTAATAGCATGTATGTTCCAATCCACCGCACCATAACTGTTTATAGGCCCCCCGGGCGCTTTTGTCCTGGGCTCAGCCAGTAGGCTGCCTGCCTCCCTTACCTGGCTCTGGCATTGGCTGAATCCGGTCCGGCTGCTGCCTGCCTCCACGGCTCCACCTGTGACCCTGGCTAAGCTGAGAGCTCCACGCACCGTGTACGCTGTCTGTGACGTGATGGCTGCGGTCTCGGTCTGCAGACCTTTCTACTCTGCTGGCTGGAGATCAGGGGCTGGCTCGCTGGTGCCCGGCTGTGCCTCTGTCTGCCGACTGCCTTGCCGCTCTGCGCGGCGGTGCGGCGATTATAACGTGTGATGTCACGACGTCAGGCTGCACGACGTCACTGACTGGGGGAGACCCGGAGCGGAGCCTGGCAGTGAGGGCGGGCTGAGCCAAGTGTACACTGCACTAGCAACGCAACACAAAATTACGCAAATAAATGTATTTAAGTGAAAAAAAAGACACTGCAGAAGCGCCCTTGGGGACCTAGCGCCCGGGGGCACGTGTCCTACCCCGACCCCCCCTAGCTCCGCGCCTGGGTCTAATATGCCCATCTGGGGAATAAGTGGTTGCCTGATCTCGGCAACCCCCTTTTGTGAGTATAACTTATCATTTCTTACGTTTTACACCAACTGATTTACAATAATACACTATTGGGGGCTCTCGATTGTCTCCTTTTTTCTCCCTAGAGTTCATTCTGATTGACAAAGGCTATGACATTGTGGGAATAACCGAGACATGGATGGATGAAAGCCATGACTGGATAGCGAATTTAGAGGGATACAATGTATTTAGTAAGGATAGAACAGGGAAAAAAGGTGGAGGGGTTTGTCTCTTTGTTGAGAACTCTTTTACAGCTATCCTAAACGATGAGATGGATGAAGATGCGAAGATGTGGAGTCCGTTTGGGTAAATATTCATGGTGGAAATAAAGGTTGCATTTTGCTTATTGGGATATGCTACAGGCCACCACATATTCATGAAGCGGCAGAACTGCAAATACTACAGCAGATTGAAAAAGCTGCAAGTATAAATGAGGTCATAGTTATGGGTGACTTCAACTTTCCATTGACTGGAGTATTGAGGCTACCCATTCTAGTAAAAGCAGCAGATTTCTGGCATCACTACAGGACAATTACTTGACTCAAATGGTAACGGAACCAACTAGGGGGAGTGCATTACTGGATTTGATCATTTAAAATAGACCAGATAATGTATCAAATGTGCAGGTTCAAAAACATTTGGGAAATAGTGATCACAACATGATAACGTTTGATCTGGTTACTGATAGGCTGTGGGGCAGCGGGACCACTAAAACTATGAATTTTACAAAAGCAAAGTTCAATCAACTCAGGCAGGCACTAAGTTTGGTGAACTGGGATAATGCACTACAAGGGGAGAACACTGAAGGGAAATGGCAAGCTTTTAAACTTATTCTCAATCAATATTGTAGTAGGTATATCCCATCTGGAAACAAAATGTCTAGGAATAAAAAAAAGGCCTCTAAGGCCTCTATGAAAGGTTAGAGATAAAATGAAGGGGAAAAAGAATGCCTATAAGTTCCTATAGGGGACCGAGGCTGCATTAAGCAATTATAAGGAGTGCAATAAAAGTTGTAAAAAAGAAATTAGGCTGGCAAAGATTGAAGCTTTGATATCTCTAGGGATATCAAATCTAACCCAAAGAAGTTTTACAAGTACATCAACTCTAAAAAAAGAAAGGTTGACTGTATTGGACTCCTAAAGGATGAGGGTGGGAACTCAATGGTGGATGACCAAGTAAGGCAGAGTTATTAAATGCTTTCTTTGCTTCTGTCTTCACAAGGGAAACATCACTGTTGCAAATTACAGATGCAGAAGATTCTCAATCTTCCAACTGTAATATTAAATACTTAACGCAGGAAGAAGTGAAGGCAAGACTAAATACATTAAAAATAGGCAAGGCACCTGGCCCGGATGGCATGCATCCTTGGGTCCTAAGGGAATTAAGTTCCGTTATAGATAAACCCCTTTATCTTATCTTTTGTGACTCTCTTTCAACTGGCAGAGTCCCAGTGGATTGCCGTACAGCCCATGTTTTCCCATTATTTAAGAAGGGCAAAAAATCAGATCCAGGAAATTATAGACCTGTAAGCTTAACATCAGTTGTATGCAAACTATTTGAGGGGTTACTAAGAGATTTTATACATGACTTCATAGTAGAAAATAATCTTATTTCTCAGCATCAGCATGGGTTTACTAAAGACAGGTCCTGTTTGACTAACATGCTCAGCTTTTATGAGGTAGTGAACGATAATGTGGATATTGGGAATGCTGTAGATGTGATATACTTGGACTTTGCAAAGGCCCCCACTAAACTCTGGTGCAAAAGTTGAGGATGAAAGGACTGGGGAAGAGTCTGTGTGCATGGATAGGGAACTGGCTAATGGACAGAAGACACAGAGTTGTGGTCAATGGATCATACTCAAAATGGGTGACTGTTAGCAGTGGGGTCCCACCAGGGTCTGTACTAGGTCCAGTGGTCTTCAATGTATTTATTAATGACCTAGTAGATACAGTAGAAAGCAATGTTGCTATTTTTGCAGATGATACAAAATTGTGCAGAATCATCAACTCTCAGGAAGATAGGTACATATTACAACAGGATCTGGATAGGATGGCTATATGGGCACATAAATGGCAAATGAAATTCAATGTTAAAAAATGTAAAGTCATGCATTTTGGTCGTACCAATGGTCTAGCACCATACAAAATAAAAGGGATACAGTTGGGGACATCAAACTTGGAGAAGGACTTAGGAGTACTCATCGACAACAAGTTAAATAATCGTATTCAATGCCAAGCTGCTGCAGCTAAAGCTAATAAAATTTTGGGATGCATTAAAAGGGAAATACAAAATTGAAATGCTAGCATAATATTGTCCCTGTTTAACTCTCTAATAAGGCCACATATGGAATATGGAATTCAGTTCTGGGCACCGCATTACAGGAAAGATATTACAGTTTTAGAGCAGGTGCAGAGACGAGCAACAAAATTGATACGTGGGATGGAAGGTCTCACTTACCAAGAAAGGTTAGAGAAACTGGGTTTATTTAGTCTTGAGAAAAGACACCTTAGAGGGGATCTAATTAACATGTATAAATACATTACAGGGCAATATAAAAGCTTGGCGGATGAGCTTTTTGTCCCTAGGCCTTCTCAAAGGACTAGAGGACATGATCTGCGCATGGAGGAAAAAAGTTTTAGCCATTTATTTAGGAAAGGGTTCTTTACAGTAAGAGTGATTAAGATGTGGAATACATTGCCACAGGAAGTAGTTATGGCAAATTCTATACCTGCATTTAAAGGGGGCTTAGATGCTTTCCTTGCGTTGAAAGACATCCATGGCTACAATTACTAAGTAATGCCCAGTAATGTTGATCCAGGGATTTTATCTGATTGCCATCTGGAGTCGGGAAGATTTTTTTTCCCTTTTGGGGCTAATTGGACCATGCCATGTAAGAGTTTTTCATCTTCCTCTGGATCAACAGGGATATATGAGGGAGCAGGCTGGTGTTGTACTTTGTTCTTTGGTTGAACTCGATGGACGTATGTCATTTTCAACCCAAATAACTATGTAACTATGCCATTGGGTATATTTTAGAGCAGAGAGGAAGATCTGAGTTCAGGTCCACTTTAAGAAATGTAAGAAATGGGATAACTGGCCTGATGCTGCTTTCTCATCTTATCTTGTGAGTTACAGCAACCATGTTTAACTCCAAAACGTATGTATTGTATGGGTTGGAGAGATGATCCAGACTGCCCACACTGTAAGTGGGACCATGGCAATTTACTACACATGTTATGGCATTGCCCTAAATTGCACAGGTACTGGGCGGGAGTTCTCAATTTATTGCAAAGTGCTTTGATCACACATCTGCCTGAGACTGCTCAACTATGTGTATTGGGTTCGATAACTAACTCTGATTTTGCTGAAGCTGCTCAGATTATGTTACAAGCTTAGAGAGGAACTTCAGTGAAAATAACGTAATAAAAAGAAGTGCTTAATTTTTACAATAATTATTTATAAATGTTTTAGTCAATGTTTGCCCATTGTAAAATCTTTCCTCTCCTTGATTTACGTACATCCTGACATTCATCACATGGCAACATTTTTACTGCTGGCAGGTGATGTCTGTGGAAAGAGATGATGTCTTTTTGGCAGTTGGAAACAGCTGTTATTTCCCACAATGCAACAAGGCTCCCACAGTGTGATGTTAGCATCATGGTGTTGACATTACACAGTGGGAGGGGTTTCACCACAATATCAGCCATACTGAGCCCCCTGATGATCCATTTGACAAAAGGAAAATATTTCTCATGGGAAAAGGGGGTATCAGATACTGATTAGGATGAAGTTCAATCCTTGGTTACGGTTTCTTTTTAACCTGTTACATTGGAAAACTCCTCTTTTCCTTCTACAGAACAAGGGGAATGAATGCCCATCTAAAATTGGAAAAGTTAAAATATGCTCACAGGGGTACACCAAATAAATGTGAAAGAATATGGGGTGCTTGGTTAGATACTCTGGGTGTGGTTAGATCTGGTAACTGATAGACTGTTGAGCCGAATCATCCACACGGCAAACCTTGCCTAGGGCCTGGAGATGCTAGCCCCCACCAAATCTAATAATAAAAAAAAAGCTAGGTGATCATCAGTGGTGGGCAAAAACTGCCTAGGGCCCGATCCCTTTCTGCTCTTGAGGGCCAAATAACATGCTTCTTTTTGTAGACTGTTGAGTAGTATATTGGTCTTTTTCCTCATGAGGTGCATTCTTCTGTGGTTTAGAATATTCCTTACTGTTCTGCTGAGTTTCTTACTAATGGTATGGTCAATTGATAAAGTGTGCAATTTAGCACATGTATTTTCCATGAGGGCATTGCTGTATTGGACATTTTGTTTATTTGTTTTTAATAAACACAATATAATATAAATAAACAGAATGTTGATCTAGGTATTTTATCTTATTGCCACAACGAGTCGGGAAGCAATTTTTCTCTCAAGCAAACTTGGTGACACTTTTTAAAGGTCTTTTACATTGTGGATCAGTTGCAATTTCTCTAGATCTTTTTGTAACAGGTGAATAGAACAGGTTTTTGTGTTTATTATTATTATTATTGGTTCATACACACCAGGAATTATAATTGGTTATTTTTATCATGCTTTGAATTACAGTATACATCTTTGATTAAAGAGTACCTAAATTATAAATTAGAGTTTGCTTTAAACCTAATAAGTTGCCAAGATATATAAAATCACACATGTTAAAGTGTGATGTTCTCACCCCTGGGGTCCGTAAGGCAATTTTTTTTCTTTCCAAACCATAGGTGCAAAGGATGCTGGGAGATTGATGTCATAACTTCACCACTCATGTCCATGTGATCTAATCTAGGCAGACAGACATACATCTGAAATAAGAATTATAACAAACACACATGCTAAGACTACAGCAGTTCTCCCGTGTCTCCTCTCTGTTACACACTGTGAAAAGAGAAGTAATTTGATCCAGACAGACAGAGAGCAGGGGAGGGAGGGACAGATGAGTTAACCAGTCTGGAGGGGAGGGCACTAAGCTTCAGCATTAGGATAAATAAGGAAGTGCTGCTACAGATATAAATGTGATTCTGTTCTATCCACTATGATGTACCAGATGTAAACTTTATATGTTCATAACTCTACACAGTGCATAGACTACATATATGTATTGCCATTCAGACCTTTTTTTGGCTGGAGGTGATCTTTAAGCACAAGGATATTGTAGGGCAACAGATGCATCCCTTAGGATAATACAGTACTGTTTATTAACCAAATCTGTTGGTTTGATGTGGCCTAAATTTGCATCCTGAATTTTATAATGATTAAGACTCTACAAAAAACAGACAATTGAGAAAAGTAGAAATTGTTCAGAAAAATACATCACTATGATGAGGTTCATACATACAAAGTAAAATCTGCCCAGATTGCATGTAGTTATTCCACAAGCAGAATAGCAGTGAGATACAATTTGTCCTCCAGTTCAACTTGTTTTTGAGACAGGAACGCACTGCTGAGTTTGGAATCGGACTGTATTCATAACTGCACAATTCTCAGTAATTACTCTCATTTCTTGTTGCTGTAATCTTTTTCTGACCACCAAAGTAAAATGAATCAGTAGGGAGACCAAGGATTTTAGGTCTCTAAAGGTAACACTGTACTAATATTTAGGACTCCCAATACTGCAAACCTGTTTTATTTTGTATTTTTCCCCTCCCTAATTCCCCAAGTTTGTTTATAAAGTACCCATGTATTGTATTTCACTAGCATGTACAGTGAGCATGAGATGTAAAGTAATTGCCTTGCAAATTCACATGTATATCAGGGCCGGTTCTAGAATTTTTGGTGTCTTAGCAAACTTGTGAGGATGCACCCCCCAACCACTCCCCCTTTCCGTTTTAGAATGCTTGCACAGCACCCGGCAATTTGCACCCTGCGTTATAGCTGCGGTGCAACAAAAAACACCCTAAGTATAGGTAGGTAGGTATAGGTGCCCCCAATATGGGAAGCCAGGTTTATGTGCCCTTGTATAGGAATCCAGATAAAGGTGGCCCCAGTATAACTAGCCAGGTATAGGTGCCCCCAGTGTAGCTTGCCAGGTATAGGTGCCTCCAGTATAACTAGCCAGATATAGGTTCCTCTAGTAAAGGAAGCCAGGTATAGGTGCCCGCAGTATAGCTAGCCAGGTATAGGTGTCCTCAGTATAGCTAGCAAGGTATGGGTGCCCTCAGTATAGCTAGCCATGTATAGGTGCCCCCAGTATAGCTAGCGAGGTATAGGTGTCCCAGTATAGGAAGCCAGGTATTGGTGCCTAGAGATGACCCGAACGGTTCGACCGTGAACTTATTAGCGCGAACTTCGGTGGTTTGCATTCGTGGTGAACCTCGAACTATATGCGAGTTCGACCCACCCCCTATACTACATCATTAGGGTCAACTTTGACCCTATACATCACAGTCAGCAGACACAGGGTAGTGAATCAGGCTACACTCCCTCCTGTTGCCCCCCCCCCCCCCCTTTATAAAACGCAGGCAGCATCAGCATATCACACTTTACGTGTAAGTCTCAGCTCCTCCTCGTCCTCTCCAACTCCACTCAGCACGCATCCACACTGTGGCCAGTAGTGAGGAGGACCCCAAAGAAGTCCAGCGCCAGCGGGTACAGGGACACTCCGGCAGCTGCCTTGCACCTATTGCGTCATTACGCGTTTCGGCGTCCTACCCCTTCGTCAGATGACCTAGGGCCTAGGTCCTAGGCGTAGGACACCGAAACGCGTAATGACGCAATAGGCGCAAGGCAGCTGCCGGAGTTTCCTTCCACGTCCCTGTACCCGCTGGCGCTGGACTTCTTTGGGGTCCCCCTCACTACGTAAAGTGTGATATGCGATTTTAAAAGTGATACATTGTACGTTTTTATTCATTTACTTGTGCGTGAAGAGACTCATTAAAAGGTTAATGCACCAGAGAGTGCTCTTTGTTTCCCCTTTCCATTTCTGTTTTTCACTCACTCGTGTGGCTGCAGTAATTAGAGAAGGGAGAGAACCTGCAGACATAGGGAAAGTTTAGTTAGGCTCTTGTCTTAGGCTTGTTAGGTTGCTCCTTCTTGCTGATACTTATTGCTAAAAACCACTCCTCATCCTCAACAGCTCTTTGGAGAGCTAATGTTGTTTTTGTGATCTATTTGTGTGTGTGTGTGTGTGTGTGTGTGTGTGTTCCACAGACACTTGTGTTGCATATACAGCCCTGTCAGTCAGTCGCAGCTGCTGGACCTTGGCCCCTTGGTAATTCCTACTGTGCCACTGCCAGGCCCAGCACATTCAATGACTACCTGTGTGTGTAACAGCTGCACATTTGTAATACCAATCACTGCATACACACCTGTTCAGTGCACCTATCTACCTACCTACCTACGTGAGTGCACGCACTGTTATATACCAGTCAGTCGCTGCACCTGTTCACGGTACCTGTGTGTGTGACAGCTGCACATTTGTAATACCAATCACTGCATACCCACCTGTTCAGTGCACCTACCTACCTACGTGAGCGCACGCAGTGTCACTGCACCTGTTCACGGTACCTGTGTGTGTGACAGATGCACATTTGTAATACCAATCACTGCATACCCACCTGTTCAGTGCACCTACCTACCTACGTGAGCGCACACAGTGTCGCTGCACCTGTTCGTGGTACCTGTGTGTGTGACAGCTGCACATTGTATTGATACCAGTCACTGCATACCTGTTCACTGGACCTGTGTGACTGCACATTGTATTAGTCAAGTCAGTGCATACCTTTCACTTCATCTCCCCAATATGGGCAAAACAGGCAGAGGCAGGCCACCCAGCAGGTCTGTTCGAGGTTGTGCGGTCGTGATTTCGTGCGGCCCTGGACCAAAGTACAGTGTTCAGAAGGCGCGTGCCATCAACCCCCAAGATTGTCAGGAGGTAGCTGACTATTTAACACAGAACACCTCATCTTCCTCAGCTTCTGCATGGAAGCGTGACATATCTTTCTCCTCCTGCTCTGATTCTGGCACCACCAAAGTGCCATCACCCCAGGGCTCAGCGGTGTGGACATTTTTGTGTGTGTCTGCCTCAGATGAGAACAATGCCCACTGTACTCTCTGCCACCAAAAATTGAGCCGTGGAAAGACCAAGACCTGTGTAGGGACAACTTACAAAGGCACATGATGACAAAGCACAAACTGCAATGGGATGGCCACCTGAGGAAAAGCAGCACACAAAAGAAAAGCCACACACCATAGTGAAAGAGAACCAGACCGCAATTATTTCTCAAAAAAAGGCGATACCCAAACTGTACCGTGATGTTAAAAGGCAAGTGGTGTCATGTTGGGTCAAGGGTCCATCTGACCACGTGGTCTGCAAAGCACGATCAGGCCTACCCGAAAGACTAAGTCAGTCCTCACACACAGCATCTCTGCCTGCACGCCATGTGACTGTCTGCCCCAAGACTAAGTTGGTCCCCACACCGCATCTCTGCCTGCAGGCCGCTTGACTGCCTTCTCCGCCACCACCAACAAGGTCCAGGACTCCAGGCGGATTCCTGAATTTTTAAGGCCGCTGCTAGCAGCGGCTGCTATAATAATTTTTCTGGTGTGTGTATGTGCCTGCCTAATTTTTCTGGCTGCACTGCAGCTGCAACAACAAAACAAAAGGCATGTTCATGTGTCAATTCCCCTTTATGATCGTTACCTTGCCACGGTGAAGGGGCTTGCGTATCACAATGAGGCAATGACCGACGGCTATATGAGTGTCTCGGGGGGGAGGTTAGGGGCACACCCAAGATAATAAGGTTGTTGCTTCATTGTGGACAGACCAAATTCGATTAGCTGGACAGTCACTGTTCTGTCATTGAGCTACCTCAGCCCAGTGACCATATGGGCTGGAAAGCCGCCATCACCTTCACTCTCGTCATGGTGCGCACCAGTCTAGCACGCCCGTCACTACGCAAACAGCTGTATGCGGTGCGTTACACAGTGAGTTTGGTCTGTCAGTGTGAAGCAGTACACTAATTACACTACCTGATTGATGTATACACTGTACATGCAAGATGTTTTAAAGCACTTTAGGCCTTCAATTTAGCATGCAATGTGATTTCTGCCCTTAAAACGCTGCTGCGCGTCGAATCCAGATTTTCCCAGGGACTTTTGGTGTCTATCCCACTCATCCATGCAAAAACTCAGATGTTAGACCCCTTGAAACATCTTTTCCATCAGTTTTGTGGCCAGCATAAATGTTTCTAGTTTTCAAAGTTCGGCTCCCCATTGAAGTCTATTGCAGTTCGAAAAGTTTGCGCGAACCAAACTTTTCGTGAAGGTTCGCGTTTGAGGTTCGCGAACTGAAAATCGGAGGTTCGAGCCATCTACGGTGCCCCTAGTATAAATAGCCAAGTATAGGTGCTCCAGTACAGCTAGCCAGATATAGATGCCCTCCAGTATAGGTAGCCTGGTATTGGGGTCCCCAATATAAGTAACCAGGTATAGGTACCCCCAATATAGGTAGCCTGGTATAGGTGTCCCCAGTATAGCTAGCCAGGCATAGGTGCCCCCCCCCCCCGTATAGTATAGCTAGCTAGGTATAGGTGCCCCCAGTAAAGGTAGAAAGGTATAGGAGCCATTGGGTGGGAGGAGGTGGGTGACACTGCATGGAGGGGGACCCACATCATTCCTCCCTACCTCTCCTGTCCCTCTGCAGAGTGGCACAGTGGTGGGCTTTGTAAATGATTGATTCGTTCCTGCTACATGCATCCATCCGCTCCAGCAGCCGGCTCCTCTCTGCGTCTCTCATGACACATCATGCAGAGTGATTTACAAAATCCACCGCTGTGCCACTCTGAAGAGAGACAAGAAGGGGGACCGTGGAGAAAGAGGGAGGGAGGAATGATGTTGGCCCCCCTCCCCAGTGCCACTTCTGCCAGGCACCCTTGTTCTCAAGCCCGCACTTCGGGTTCCCACCAACCCATGAGCCACCTCCATGTAAATGCTGCTTGAAGCAGGTGCTTCAGGCTGCGTCATGTGAAGTCCAGACCTGTATATAGTTACATAGAGCCTGATGCACTTTACTCCGGTAAAGTTGCCCTGCACAGGTAGTTCACTGCAATTTTACCAGCACTAAAACACTTCCCATTAGCAGCACGTGTTACCAGGTCAAAGCGTGAATTGCTAGGGTAACAAGCAGTGAAGTTACATAGTTTTATTGAAAAAAGACATTCGTCCATCAAGTCAACCAAGAAAGAAAAAAACAAAAAATTAGCTACATTTCGATGCTGCACCCTCACATACTCCAGTTGATCCAGGAGGAGCCCAAAAAAACCCACCGCGCTCTTTCGCACCAAAAATCGCAAAAAGCAATGGCAAACATGTTTTGCGTTTTGCGATTTTCACTGTAAATGTCTCAACAAAACATAACGCAGCTGGTATGAAAGGGCCCTTACAGGCATGGCTAATTAACCTTTAAAGAGAACCAGAGACGAAGCACCCTCGTGTATTTTACCATATATATCAATAGGAACATGACAGTAAACACCTACTATGCTTTTTGTTTCATCCTTGACTGCCCAGTCTTCTTGTTATCAGCCCTGATAAAATCCCGGACTGAGCATTCGCTCTAACTTTGCCTCGGAATGATTATAGCTGAGTTAGTCTTCTGTGATGTATTTTTAAGCCCAAGCCTGCCCTCTCCTGGCTCTGCTTTACTGTTACGAGGATATAAAGCATGAAAGCAGAACCACAAGGGGTGGGCTTTAAAAGACATCACAGAAAACTAGCTCAGCTATAATCATTCCGAGGCAAAGCTAGACTGAACGCTCAGTCTGAGATTTTATCAGAGCTGATAACAAGAAGTCTGAGCAGTCAAGGATGAAACAAAGAGCAGAGTAGGCATTTACTGTCATTTTCCCACTGATATATATATGGTAAAATACATGAGGGTACTTCCTCTCTGGTTCTCTTTAAAGAGAAAAATTTCCATGTGACAGACAGATACAATCTCTGTATCAACTCTGCTGGGAATTACCGAGTAATTATAGCCATGAATGTCCTTAAATGCAAAAAAAAAAAAAATGCATTGAAGCCTCCATTAAGTTTACATCTAAAAGCACAAATTGCTAGCACTTATTGCTAGTGTTTTGCGCAAGTAATTTTACCACGTATAGCACAGTAAAATCACTGGACACTTCTGCGATTCAGAGTGAATATGGTCAGCACTTTATTAAGCACTGTGCCGCGATCGTTTCAGAATCGCAGCATAAATGCTGCAGGTAACGCGTTTTGCAATTGCCGCTAATCCCAGAACGCTCGTGATCGGTGCTAATTGCAGCAGTGAGAACACTGCCATAGGCTAAAATAGCACTAGCGCTTTCAAAGTCACCCACTAATCGCTCAGGTGTGAACGGGCCCTCAATGCAGATTTAGAACCTGTCATAACTGCTTCCTGTGTTAAAATATTCTACATTTAAACCACTCTCACCAGAAAGAACCCTCTGCTAAATAGATGGCAAAACCTGTTTTTTTCATATATTGGTCATGCCCCTTCGTCTTTTGTATTGTCTGCCAAGCTTTTGTATTGCCCTCTGATATATTTATACATGTTAATCAGGTCATCTCTTAACCAAATTTTCCAAGCTAAATAAACCCAGTTTGTCCAACCTGTGTGAGACCTTCCATCCCTCTAATAAATTTAGTAGCCCGTCTTTGTACCTGTTCTAGTATGTCAGTGTGCTTCCTATAGTGTGGTGCCCAAAACTGTATCCCACATGCCATAGCACATTACTTGAGAAAAATGGAAATGCAAGAACCTACAATCTTGCATATTATATTCAGGGCCGCCATCAGAAATTTTGGGGCCCCTCACAAATCATCAGTCCGGGCCCCCCCCACAAACTGAGAAATGTGCGTAGCCATTACATGTTGGCAGAGCTAGTTGGAGGCTTGCTGTCCACAAATTAATCACGAATAACCACGGTGGATACTCGTGATTCAAGTTAGCTCTAATTGCCACAGCTGAGCGGCTAGATGCGGCGGGGTTAATTACCCAGATCGCCGCTCTCCGCCCAGCATTTCAACGAGGTGCAAGTGTCCGAATGGACGCGTTGCAAGCCTCGATATCGAGCACTTCCTCCTTCAAGCCGGAAGGAGGAAGTGCTCCATCATTTTTTAGAACCTCCCAGTTTTATTTTCTGTTTAAAAAAGCTAAAAAAGTAGGTTTAATGCTATTGTCTCATATAGTAATGATTCAGCTTTTCCCATAGTCTCGCAGTTAGCAATCATGAGGCCCCCAACAAACCATGAGGCCCCCAACAAGACAAATTCAGCAATCATGAGACCCCCAACAAGACAAATTCAGCAATCATGAAGCCCCCAACAAGACAAATTCAGCAATCATGAGGCCCCCAACAAGACAAATTCAGCAATCGTGAGACCCCCAACAAGACAAATTCAGCAATCATGAGGCCCCCAACAAATCATGAGGCCCCCAACAAGACAAATTCAGCAATCTTGAGGCTCCCAACAAATCATGAGGCCCCCAACAAGTAAAAATTCAATCATTAGGCCCCCAACAAGACAAATTCAGCAGTCATGAGGCACATAAATAGACAGCATTTCACATAAATAGGCAGAATGCCCCCTTATTATGGTAGACACCTCTCACCTGGATTCTGACAGGGACCCCCAGGTTAGGTAGTGAGTGACATGGAGCCCTTTAGGCAGTGAGTGACAGGGAGCTCTTTTAGGTAGTGAGTGAGTGACAGGGAGCCCCTTTAGGTAGTGAGTGAGTGACAGGGAGCCCCTTTAGCTAGTGAGTGAGTGACAGGGAGCCCCTTTAGCTAGTGAGTGAGTGACAGGGAGGCCCTTTAGCTAGTGAGTGAGTGACAGGGAGCCCCTTTAGGGAGTGAGTGAGTGAGTGACAGGGAGGCCCTTTAAGTAGTGAGTGAGTGACAGGGAGCCCCTTTAGCTAGTGAGTGAGTGACAGGGAGCCCCTTTAGGGAGTGAGTGAGTGACAGGGAGCCCCTTTAGGGAGTGAGTGAGTGACAGGGAGCCCCTTTAGGGAGTGAGTGAGTGACAGGGAGGCCCTTTAGGTAGTAAGTGAGTGACAGGGAGGCCCTTTAAGTAGTGAGTGAGTAACAGGGAGGCCCTTTAGGTAGTGAGTGAGTGACAGGGAGGCCCTTTAGCTAGTGAGTGAGTGACAGGGAGCCCCTTTAGGGAGTGAGTGAGTGACAGGGAGCCCCTTTAGGGAGTGAGTGAGTGACAGGGAGCCCCTTTAGGGAGTGAGTGAGTGACAGGGAGGCCCTTTAGGTAGTAAGTGAGTGACAGGGAGGCCCTTTAAGTAGTGAGTGAGTAACAGGGAGGCCCTTTAGGTAGTGAGTGAGTGACAGGGAGGCCCTTTAGGGAGTGAGTGAGTGACAGGGAGGCCCTTTAGGGAGTGAGTGAGTGAGTGAGTGAGTGAGTGAGTGAGTGACAGGGAGGCCCTTTAAGTAGTGAGTGAGTGACAGGGAGGCCCTTTAAGTAGTGAGTGAGTGACAGGGAGGCCCTTTAGGTAGTGAGTGAGTGACAGGGAGGCCCTTTAGGGAGTGAGTGACAGGGAGGCCCTTTAGGTAGTGAGTGAGTGACAGGGAGGCCCTTTAAGTAGTGAGTGAGTGACAGGGAGGCCCTTTAAGTAGTGAGTGAGTGACAGGGAGGCCCTTTAGCTAGTGAGTGAGTGACAGGGAGGCCCTTTAGGGAGTGAGTGACAGGGAGGCCCTTTAAGTAGTGAGTGAGTGACAGGGAGGCCCTTTAGGTAGTGAGTGAGTGACAGGGAGGCCCTTTAAGTAGTGAGTGAGTGACAGGGAGGCCCTTTAAGTAGTGAGTGAGTGACAGAGAGGCCCTTTAGCTAGTGAGTGAGTGACAGGGAGGCCCTTTAGGGAGTGAGTGACAGGGAGGCCCTTTAAGTAGTGAGTGAGTGACAGGGAGGCCCTTTAAGTAGTAAGTGAGTGACAGGGAGGCCCTTTAGGTAGTGAGTGAGTGACAGGGAGGCCCTTTAGGGAATGAGTGACAGGGAGGCCCTTTAGGTAGTGAGTGAGTGACAGGGAGGCCCTTTAAGTAGTGAGTGAGTGACAGGGAGGCCCTTTAGCTAGTGAGTGAGTGACAGGGAGGCCCTTTAGGGAGTGAGTGACAGGGAGGCCCTTTAAGTAGTGAGTGAGTGACAGGGAGGCCCTTTAGGTAGTGAGTGAGTGACAGGGAGGCCCTTTAAGTAGTGAGTGAGTGACAGGGAGGCCCTTTAAGTAGTGAGTGAGTGACAGGGAGGCCCTTTAGCTAGTGAGTGAGTGACAGGGAGGCCCTTTAGGGAGTGAGTGACAGGGAGGCCCTTTAAGTAGTGAGTGAGTGACAGGGAGGCTCTTTAAGTAGTGAGTGAGTGACAGGGAGGCCCTTTAAGTAGTGAGTGAGTGACAGGGAGGCCCTTTAGCTAGTGAGTGAGTGACAGGGAGCCCCTTTAGGGAGTGAGTGAGTGAGTGAGTGACAGGGAGGCCCTTTAGGTAGTAAGTGAGTGACAGGGAGGCCCTTTAAGTAGTGAGTGAGTAACAGGGAGGCCCTTTAGGTAGTGAGTGAGTGACAGGGAGGCCCTTTAGGCAGTGAGTGAGTGAATGACAGGGAGGCCCTTTAGGGAGTGAGTGAGTGACAGGGAGGCCCTTTAAGTAGTGAGTGAGTGACAGGGAGGCCCTTTAAGTAGTGAGTGAGTGACAGGGAGGCCCTTTAGGTAGTGAGTGAGTGACAGGGAGGCCCTTTAGGGAGTGAGTGACATCGAGGCCCTTTAGGTAGTGAGTGAGTGACAGGGAGGCCCTTTAAGTAGTGAGTGAGTGACAGGGAGGCCCTTTAAGTAGTGAGTGAGTGACAGGGAGGCCCTTTAGCTAGTGAGTGAGTGACAGGGAGGCCCTTTAGGGAGTGAGTGACAGGGAGGCGCTTTAAGTAGTGAGTGAGTGACAGGGAGGCCCTTTAGGTAGTGAGTGAGTGACAGGGAGGCCCTTTAAGTAGTGAGTGAGTGACAGGGAGGCCCTTTAAGTAGTGAGTGAGTGACAGGGAGGCCCTTTAGCTAGTGAGTGAGTGACAGGGAGGCCCTTTAGGGAGTGAGTGACAGGGAGGCCCTTTAAGTAGTGAGTGAGTGACAGGGAGGCCCTTTAAGTAGTGAGTGAGTGACAGGGAGGCCCTTTAAGTAGTGAGTGAGTGACAGGGAGGCCCTTTAGCTAGTGAGTGAGTGACAGGGAGGCCCTTTAAGTAGTGAGTGAGTGACAGGGAGGCCCTTTAGCTAGTGAGTGAGTGACAGGGAGGCCCTTTAGGGAGTGAGTGACAGGGAGGCCCTTTAGGTAGTGAGTGAGTGACAGGGAGGCCCTTTAAGTAGTGAGTGAGTGACAGGGAGGCCCTTTAAGTAGTGAGTGAGTGACAGGGAGGCCCTTTAGCTAGTGAGTGAGTGACAGGGAGGCCCTTTAGGAAGTGAGTGACATCGAGGCCCTTTAGGTAGTGAGTGAGTGACAGGGAGGCCCTTTAAGTAGTGAGTGAGTGACAGGGAGGCCCTTTAAGTAGTGAGTGAGTGACAGGGAGGCCCTTTAGCTAGTGAGTGAGTGACAGGGAGGCCCTTTAGGGAGTGAGTGACAGGGAGGCCCTTTAAGTAGTGAGTGAGTGACAGGGAGGCCCTTTAGGTAGTGAGTGAGTGACAGGGAGGCCCTTTAAGTAGTGAGTGAGTGACAGGGAGGCCCTTTAAGTAGTGAGTGAGTGACAGGGAGGCCCTTTAGCTAGTGAGTGAGTGACAGGGAGGCCCTTTAGGGAGTGAGTGACAGGGAGGCCCTTTAAGTAGTGAGTGAGTGACAGGGAGGCCCTTTAAGTAGTGAGTGAGTGACAGGGAGGCCCTTTAAGTAGTGAGTGAGTGACAGGGAGGCCCTTTAACTAGTGAGTGAGTGACAGGGAGGCCCTTTAGGGAGTGAGTGACAGGGAGGCCCTTTAAGTAGGGAGTGAGTGACAGGGAGGCCCTTTAGGTAGTGAGTGAGTGACAGGGAGGCCCTTTAGGTAGTGAGTGAGTGACAGGGAGGCCCTTTAAGTAGTGAGTGAGTGACAGGGAGGCCCTTTAGCTAGTGAGCGAGTGACAGGGTATTTATGTAGATAAATATATATATATATATATATATATATATATATATATATATATATATCAGGTATATGGAGTTCTGTCTTCTATTAGTGGATGAAATGAGGAACTGTTTCTGAACTAATGCGATAACTTCCACTATAAAAGCAATACTATAATGCATTTTTCCCAAAGGCCTGAAGATCACAGCCATCCAATATTGCTTTTTGGCCTTGTCCCTTGTGTGCAGAGATTTCTACAGGTATTCCAAATTTGTTAATGATATTTCATTCTGATGAAGAAATACCTCAAATCTTTGCAATTTTACACAAAGAGGAATGTTATTCCTAAGTTGTTGAGTCTAC
Organism: Hyperolius riggenbachi; assembly: GCF_040937935.1. Taxonomy (NCBI): domain Eukaryota; kingdom Metazoa; phylum Chordata; class Amphibia; order Anura; family Hyperoliidae; genus Hyperolius; species Hyperolius riggenbachi. Next base: position 152,323,888 of record NC_090653.1, on the reverse strand, counting down.
TTCCATGCCATTACAGCCCTAGTGTGGGTGTTTGAATTTGGGATCCTTCATTCGCAAACCAGAATTATGCAGAACGATGCACTTCAACATCTGAAGTAGTGGACAGGGTCATTTGGAGTTCACTCACTTGCAGTTCATGCCGTGCTTTATGTGACTCCAATACTGCTCCTTCCTGGTTGAAAGAAGAGCCACGTGAAGTGCGATGTGGACCTCAACCCTGTTACCCTGCCTACTAGCTTGGGTTCTGATGTGCAGTGTTTAACATAGTTTGGGTTTCAGGAAACAGGATATCGAATTTGTACACAAGCACTCTTCACTACTCCTTCTGCAAAGCCAGTTCTTGCAGGCTGTGGAAATACTTAGAAACACTGCTTGCTGGAATTATGAAGGTAAGCTTTATTAATTGCACATATCTTTGCCTCAGTCTCTCGTCCAGCTGAAAAGAACTTTGCAGACTTCATAAATCATTCAATATATTACCTTATTTCTTCTAATATTATGTCTGTTGTAAATAGACATCTGCACTCAATCTTCAGCTTGTAATGTTTATTTTTTATATAATTTACAAACTAAGCATGCTGATTAAACGCTTACAACTATTCCACAATTATGCATAAAAATATATTGATAAATGTTATTTGATCCATTTTTATATACTACGTGACCTACTTTTACCTCAAGTTGTATAAAACAATTTATCAAATCAATGGTGTGTCTGGGTAAGCCAAGTTCAACATCACTGACCCTTGAAGAAACAGAAACTTTCATTCATCAACACACTGTTGTTCCCATAAAATCACACCACTGTCCATCTCAACAGAGCTAGTTCATCATGAACAAAAAAAAAAAAATGAAATGTTGGGTTATGATTAGGACAAGTAGCTGGTGAGCAGCTGTATTGATGGCATTATTCATAATAAGTTATTTTCTTTCCTCTAGTTTCTTTTTTTTTTCAAATACTTTTATTTGTTGAGTTTTTATGATTTTTGAACAAAACAGGGGTAAAGCAGGTTACTGTCATACAGTGCAGGAGAAAATCAAGAAATGTAATACATATCAACAGAGAGTTTTCTACATCCAGCATAACATTTTTGTATAGAAAAGGCCCGTGCATTATAAATATTTCACCACCGTAAATAACGATATTACCTAAACAGTCCGTTCAAATGTTAATGCAATAATAAAACGGATAATAAAAGTAAACCCAGTGTTGCAAGATGTTTTCATGTATTAAAGCGAGAGTATTATATTTGGTGTATTGATTGTATATCTCTCTGGAACATCAGTATATCTTTTGCATCTAGCATGACAGTGGGATGGAGGGGCATAGATGGAGGGTGTGGGAGGGTAGGGAGGGACAACAATGGTAAGATGAGGGTGGTGGGAGGAGATGGCGGGGGTAAGGGGGTTGTAACACAACTTACTAAGTCCGGGTGATAGGAGGCCAACATTCTCTGAACTGAATCTTAATACAGGCGCCTGAAGCAGTGCCAGGGGGCGAGAAGAGAAGTAGATGCAGAGGATCTTATCCTATAGTGATCTCTATATAGACAGAAGACTACGGAATTCCTCAGATTCCCTGTAAAAGGACCATAGTCTCCAAGTTTTGGAATATTGTTCTGACCGATTTTGTAGTGTCATTATTGTATTTTCCATGTTACTTATATGATTCAGTTCGGTATCCAACTCCTTCAGGGTAGGTACGTTTCGCGTTTTCCATTTGTGTGCTATAAATGCTTTCGCTGCATTAAGGATATGTCTTACTACTGAATGTTTGTAGGCCTTGATGCTCCAGCTGTTGAGATGGGGAAGAAAAAATTGTGGGGTAAAGGAGACCTCCCTTTCTGTCATTTCCCTTATTAGAGATTCCACATTCTTCCAGAAAGGTATTATGCAGGTACATTCCCACAGAAGATGTATCAAAGAGCCCACAGAGGAGCATCCTCTCCAGCATAATGGGCTTGTGTTAGGAAAGATTTGATGCAGCTTTTGTGGAGTGTAGTACCACTGAGAGAGTATCTTATAATTTATTTCTTGAGTTTTTACACTGATAGAGGTTTTATGGGCAAATATGCATAGTTTGGATCGTTGAGCCTCAGAGAATGTGCACTGGAGGTCTCCCTCCCATTTGGAAAGATAGGAAAGTGAATCAAGAGGTTGATCAACTAACAGTGAGTATATCACAGATAGGGTTTTTTTGGGAAGATCCCTGGGCATGGCAAAGTAGTTCAAACCCAGATTGTGGTCCGGTAGAATTTGGGCGTATATTTAATGTTCTAAGGAATGAACGTAGCTGGACCAGGCCTAGCCAATCCAGATTCTGATTATTAAACTTATTTTTTAATTCGGTCAGCGTGAGCCAATTTCCTCGACCCCACAACTTGTCTGCGGTATTAATACCAGTTTTCCTCCACTCTCGCAAATAGTGGTTCAAACAGCCTAGTTCAAACTCGAGATTGTCCAGTACTGGGACATGAGGAGGAGGCCATGGCGAGATCTCTTTTTTGGACCTTGTCAGAACAAAAACCCTAAGGGTATTGTGTATTGTTGAAAGGCTAGCCCAGGGGCGTCGTGGAATCGCGGATGACCAAAGCAGGTTTATGAGTGGAAAGGTTGTAGCAGTTTGTTCAACCTCGACCCATTGTTTAAAGTGTTGATGTCTGTGCCAGTCCACTATCCTTGTCAGTATGGCCGCATAGTAGTATTTCTGAATGTCAGGAGCTGCTAGGCCACCAAGGTGCTTAGGTCTATGGATGATTTGTCTTTTGAGACGAGGGGGTTTTCCCTTCCAGATAAACTTACCAAATAATGATTGGGCCCTTCGCAGGAATGAATTAGGTATATAAATAGGTAAAGCTTGAAATAGATACAGAAGTCTGGGCATCAGGTTCATTTTTAATATTGCAATTCTCCCCATCCAAGAGAAGTGGGGATGATCCCATTTTATTAAGTCTGTTTTCAGAGTCTCAACTAGAGGTGGGAAATTCATCTGGAAGAGATCTTTCACGTCTGGTGTGATTTTTGTCCCTAGATAAGATATATGTGTAGTGTTCCATCTGTTCCATCTGTTGCTAAGTGAGCTTGTTTATTGTGAGGTAAATTAATATTGAGTGCTTCACTTTCGTCAAAGTTTATTTTGAAGAGACTGAGGTCTCCAAATTTTTTAAATTCAGCTAGAAGATTTGGTAGGGTTATTAAGGGGTTCGTGATAAAAAATAATAAATCATCCGCATATGCCGTGACTTTTTGGGGTCTACTAGCTAGGTGAATACCGTTTATATCTGGGTGGTTTCGGACCTGACACAGAAAAGGCCCAGGGACAAAGCAAAAATGAGAGGGGAGAGCGGGCACCCCTGCCTTGTGCCATTTGATATGTAAAGCGGTGAGGAAAGGATCCCGGTGACTCGGATTAGCGCTGAAGGATGGGAGTACAGAGCTTTAATACTCATCATCATTTTGGAGCCCATCCCTATGTATGATAGAACTTCCATAATCCAGGTCCACTCTACCCGGTCAAAGGCCTTCTCAGCGTCTGTAGATAATAGCATACATGGGATATTCCTCGACCGGGCAAACTGGACCAGATCCAGAGTACGTGTGGTATTGTCTCTAGCCTCACGTTCAGGGATAAACCCCACTTGGTCCCAATCAACAATATCACCGATGAGCGGGGCTAGTCTGTTAGCAATTAGTTTGGCAAAAATCTTTAAATCTAAATTAAGAAGGGAGATAGGCCTGTAGCTCTGGCACGCATTTGGGTCCTTTCCGGGTTTATGAATCACCAAAATATGGGATTCTAAGGTTTGGGGAGGGAACGGGGTTGGATTATCTAAATCGGCTGTAGCATTGAATGCTTTACTCATGTGCGGCAAAAGGGTTTGCTTAAATTTTTTATAATACTCGATTGGTAGGCCATCTGGCCCCGGAGCCTTTCCTGGTTTAATTTGTTGTATGGCCAATAGGATTTCCGTTTCAGAAAAGTCTGCCTCAATAGACTCTATTACATCTGGGGGGAGCTTAGGCATTTTTGATTCAGCTAGATAAGTCTTTATTTTTCCCATTAAGGTATGCGTATCAGGGGGACTACCTTTCTTGAGATTATAGAGATCCTCTAGTTTCTTACTTATGCCCTAGTATGTCATATATTCTATTAAATATACTGTAGGTACTGATGTAGAACCAATGATGGAATGACTGACATCTGATTGAGTAAGGTGTCCAAGGTTCTATTACATCTTAAAAGGTCAAAACCCCAACCACACCCTGGCAGGCACCTCCTCTTGTGCACAGAGGCTTCCAAAGAATCCAGTAACTGTCAGCACTGGGCACTATTGTTTTTGGTTGCTCCAGTCAAAGTACCCCAAAAGCCAGTAGGTATGAACAATGCTGTTGGATCCCTGCTGGAAGAGGCAAAATGTAATGGAGACTCGAGTTTTATTTCTCTTTTTAATGAAAAATAAAAACTCACTTCTTCTCCCAGCCTAAATCTTATGCAAACATGTGATTATCACTATGGGAAGCACAGCCCTTCTAACTATTCATCTTAAAAGAAAAGTATAGATATAACATCGCTAACATGAAATGTGTCTGTACCTCATTTGGCCAGTTCTTGTTTATTTTACAGAAGCTTCCATCCAGACAGACTGAGCCGCCCAAAACATTGACCTGGCCGTTGGGCTGTAGAAGACCTCCAGGACCTTATTTAAAAGCAAAATACCACACTATCAAAGAACTCCTCTTCCTGGAAAATCCCCCCCGAGGTCACATCTACTTTATTGAAGAGATTACCATTTCATGGATGCTCTAAAGTGGTAAAGTTATTCCAAATGTGGAAAATTTATATCACCTCTTTAGCATACAAAAAGTTGAAGGAAGTGTTGGCTTCCATGTTAATGTTAGGAATACAGCCAAAGGTAAGCTCATTGCCCTCAAACTTTGGCCCTGAAGCTATTTCTCACCAACCAGAATCCAGTGCTTTGCCCCTTCCTACTTGTTGGTATAAACAGGCACAAGTGTGGTATGCGGGTGTCTAGGAATTACACAACTTTTAGGATGATCTCCATGGTGAGGTGCCCACTATGTTAACAATGCCTATAAACGAAACACCGGAGATTTTCTTGTTGAGAATAGCGCATGATCTTCTCTCTAATGAAAGACAATGCATCTTATTCTACCTGGCGATGGCATATTCGAGATGCATGATAGTCATTATATGGAATCAGTAGCTTCCACCCAAGAAGAGTGACTGGGTAAGTATGTAAATAAGGAATCTGCTTATTTTAACCACTTGCCAACCGCACACTCATACCGTGCGGCGGCAAAGTGGTAGCTGGAGGACCATCTGCGTCGCCAGGTGCCTCCCTAATTAATCAGGAAAGGCCGCTCGCGCGAGCGCCCGTTTCCTGTTAGATCACGGAGCGGGTCTCCGTGAATAGCCTGCGGGCCACTGATCGCGGCTCGCAGACTAAATGTAAACGCAGGAGACGCTGCAGAGCCCACCCAGCACAGATCATAAAAAACAGCGCTGGTCCTTAAGGGGGGGTAAAGGCTGGGTCCTCAAGTGGTTAAAGAGGAACTATTAGCAATAACATGCCCCCCAAAGAAAACACATATGTAAGTAGATAAATACTTCCTCTACTTACATAACAGATGTATTGCAGAGTGCTCATTTTCCTTTCACTTAATTTTAAATTGTTTTGTATTGTGCATTCTCTTGATGGCAGGGGCCATCTTGCTTCGTCCGGGTAGATTCTTCCTCCCGCCCCCCCCCCCCCCCCCGCATCCCCCTCCTCCCCGCACTTATTCTCAGCACAGTGGGGAGGATAAATGCAGCTGGCACAGACTCACCTAATAATGGATCCAAGCGCTGCTGTTCCCATCTATTCTCTGCACTACCGCCAGCGGCAGTGCAGAGAGTATAGGGGGGAACTGTAGCGCCTGGAACCATTATTCCTGGAGTCTGTGTGTGCCGCCTTTATCCTTCCTAAAAGTTCAGTGCGGGGAAGAAGGAGAATGCGGTGGCGGCGGGCGGCAGAAGCGCAGGGGGGGGGGGGGGGCATGGACATGCCACTAGAGGAGGGAGACAGAGGACAGTGACAGGGATAGCCTCTGGCCCCCCTCCATGCGCTCTTACAGCGGCTACAACCACCGCAGACAAAGAGAGAGCAGGCGGCCAATCGCTGATTCAGCCTGTCTGTCACTTCTGTTCTGCGGCCGTGCGGCCTGGGGGCATGGGGAGAGAAAAACCTCTTAGGAAAAAAGTAAGAATGATTTTAAATATTTGCATTGCCTTGTTAGCATCCTTTTTTATCTATGTAACAGCCTAAAATAGAAAATTGATTTCCTATATAATGCCTAGCCTAACAGTTACTCTTTAAGAACATTTATGAAAAGAGACAATGGCCTTTATGCAATTAACTTTTCCTCCTTAGATTTCTCCAAGGTGATGTTTTAAAACTGGTGTCAATAAAATGCCTTTTAAACGACCAGCAGGCAAGAAAATACTCAAAATAATTTTGCCTCTTTTTGCCTTTCTCACCTGTTTTTTGACACTTTTTCCATTGTGGAGTGCTGAAAAGTTATTTAAAAAGAAGATACAAAATGATCTCCTAGGAGAAAACAAAGGAGAAAAATGTCTATAAAATATGGCCTCTGTGCTTGTTCTATCAGAGTTCAGTATTGTCCAATGAAAAATATATAATAAAATATTTATAAAAATGTGAGAGGTGTACTCACTTTTGTGAGATACTATACAGAAAGCGAGTGAGAGGGAGAGAGAGATAGATAGATAGAAAGAAGTGGATAGATAGATAGATACACAGCAGATTCCCCAGTATCCGCAACCGGTGAGGATTGCCTGATGCCTGATACTTGTGCTTGCTGGTTGCTGGAGCAACCAGCCAGAAAAGCGCAAACCTCCTCCCCAAATACTCACTGAGCCTCCAGCGATGTCTGGCAGACTTCCTGCAGGTCCTAGCAGGCACCCAGCGGCTTTCTGGTGTCTGCACGCAAGCCAGTCACGTGACATGCCAGCTTTTGTGCACGGACGCTGGAAAGCTGCTAGGAGCCCGTTAGGACCTGCAGAAAGTCTACAATACATTGATGGAGGCTCAGTAAGTATTTTAATACTTCCAAACCTGCCCCCAAACCCCCAAAACCAGTCCCCATTATCCCTCAGGCATGCAAGTTAGTTCTGGTTGCTTTAGTTCCGGATAAAGGGGGCTTTGCTGTAGATAGGTAGATAGATAGATAGATAGATAGATAGATAGATAGATAGATAGATAGATAGATAGATAGATAGATAGATAGATACAGTAGATAGATAGATTTACCTCTGTAGTGGGAAGCCTCTGGATGGTTTAGATGCCTCTCAGAACCTCCAGTAGCCCACCAATTTAGCATAGAAACCCTCTTTATGCTAGGTACACACAATGCATTTTATCTATCTATTTTCTATCCGATTGTTTTTTTATTTGATTTTCCAGTTTATTTCCCGATCGATTCTCTTATATTTTCTTATCTGGCTGTGGACATGCGCATTCTCTGATGAGACATTCCCAAATTCCAAGAAATTTATATAAAACTGTGTTAATGTTTTTATACACTTGTACATGTTATTCATGCACTGCAGTGTTTCTTTTTGTGTGATGTAATCCTTTTTATATGCATTTAAAAAAAAATGTAAAAGGGAAAAAAAATTACTTCAGCACTTAAACAGAAAAAAAAAACCTCTATATATAATTTACTCCAGATAAGCCTAACCCTTTCAGGACCGGCTGCCTAACCCCCTTTAACCGCTTGCCGACCGCGTCACGCCGATGGGCGTGGCCGCGGCGGCAGCCCCAGGACCAGCTAACGCAGATTGGCGTAAAGTCCTGGGGCAGCGGTTTGTAGGAGATCGCGCGCAGGCTGTGCACGCATCTCCCGCTTGGAGACTCCGAGCGGCGATCGCCGTTCGGAAGACTGTTACACGGCGAAACCGACGTGTATTTACATGTACAGCGCTGCGATCAGCAGCAGCGCTGTACTGGGGACAGCCGTGTGACACGGCTGTCCCCCTAGGCGACAAGAGAGCGATCGGCTGTCATAGGCAGAAGCCTATGACAGCCGATCGCCGTGATTGGCCGGCTGGAGGGAGGGAGGGGATTTTGAAAAAAAAATAGAAATAAATTAACAATAAATATTACAAAAAAACAAACAAATAAATATTTATAAAAAAATAAATAAACACAGGGGGGGGGGGGGGGCGATCAGACCCCACCAACAGAGAGCTCTGTTGATGGGGAGAAAAGGGGTGAGGAATCACTTGTGTGCTGAGTTATACGGTCCTGCAGCTTAGCCTTAAAGCTGCAGTGGCCAGTTTTAAGAAAAAGTGCCTGGTCTTTAGGGGGGGGGGGGGGGGTTAACACTGCGGTCCTCAAGTGGTTAAGGACCAGGCAATTTTGCATGGGGGGGCAGTTGGGGGGGGAGGGTCAGGCAGCCGGATCCCTGGTAGGGCTAGCTGGGCATGGTGTCCCTCTTTTAGCCAGTTGTCCCCCCTGTAGCCAGCAGCCTTTACTCACCTACTGGGCTCCAGCGATGAGCAGCTGTGGACCTCACCGCTCTGGCCGGCATCCCCGCTCGTACTGCCGCTAAGTTCCAGGTCGCAACTTGATGACGTCACCAAGCTGGGACCTGACACTTAAAGCAAAGCAAGTGGGGATGCCGGCCAGAGCGGAGGGGAGCGTCGATCGCCGGCGGAACGTCAAAAAGGTGAGTGCATTCTCTTCTCCCCCCCCCCCCTCACCACCACCGCAGCTCTAACAGTGATCACTACGATCCGCCGGCTATAGTAGTGATCACATTATCAGGAGCCAATCGCGATGGCTCCTGATCACTGAGGGTAGATGTCAGCTGTCATATGACAGCTTAATCTCCCCTCTCGGGTGCGCACGATTGCGTAGGGAGCGGAAATGGTAGGCAGCATAAATCCTACACCACATCAGGCTTAGACAGCCACAAGTGCGCATAGGATTAACATTACATGGTCCGGAAAAGCTTAGTTTAGACATTTCCTTTTTTTCATTTTACTTTAGTACTTTTATGCTTGCTGGGCGTTTAAAGGTTTAGAAACAAGGGGGCATTTTTACTAAACTGCTGTAAAATTTACTTCTCAGACAAGCAAATTTTACTGGGTATTATGCAAATTATGTACCAAAGGTGATGCTGTTTGTGTAACTTACATTATGCATACAATGTGTATATTGCTGTGTGTATGTAAAGTATAGTGTACTTTAGTGAATATACCCCAATACCTGGTTTTATGCTGGGAATACACCATAAGTTTTTTTGGCAGATTTACTGGCCGATCGATTTGCCGATCGATTTTTCCAATTGATTTTATGATCGTTTTTAAGATCAATTTCCATTCACTTATATGAGAAAATCGATCAGAAAAACAATCAAAATCATATTGGACCTGTTGTAAATTATCTATCAAGCCATCTACCAGCCAAAAAACTAATTGTGTATTCCCAGCATTAGACGCAGATTACCATGCCCGCCTTAGGGACTAATTAAATTGGCGTTAAGGGTCTGTTCTCACTTGGGCGATTAGCGGGTGATTCCCGCTAATTGCTGAAGCGCTAGCCCTTTTTAAAGTGGTAGCGAAATATTAACCTATGGCAGTGATCTCACTGCTGCAATTGCCGCCTATTGCTGGTGTTTCGTGATTAGCGCCAATCGCAAAACTTCTTCCCTGCAGCATTCGCCACGATTTTGGAGCGATCGCGATACAGTGCTTATAAAAGCGCTGATCGCGGCCGTTGGAAATCGCAAGAGTATACAGTGAATGGTCCCTTATGCAAGCAACAATATTACTGTATGTTACATCATACACTTACACGCACTATGAATTTAAGTATCTTTTATAGCTGTGCTTTAAATTTTCATTGTATTTTTCCACAAATTTAAATTGGTTGGGCATTGCTGACACAGAGATTTATATTTTCTCTTGCACAGGTGATTGCTTCCCACTCCCAGGATATCTTATGAACAAAAAACACAGGCAGCATCTGGCTTACTTTTTCAGATGCTTCCGCATCCCCTTGTTTGGGAAAGTGCTTCTCATGAGTACAGCACATCAAACTATATACCTAACCCTATAAGCCAGCCATACGCATAACATGAGCATTTCCAAGTGGAGTCACTGACATGGAGAGGCAATCATCGGCCTGAGTTCTTCTGGCTGCAGATTGGTGGAAAACATAAGCAATCACAGGTTTCTTAAAAGTTATCTTAAAAAAAAGTAAACGGCTGTGTGTGATCCTCTGTTTAGTTGCACAAACAGTATTTTCTTGAAGATTAATGGGGGTAATTAAGGAAGGGAATTACTTCCAAAGCCTAATCATTCAAAAACTACTGTTAGTGCAAAAAAATAAATGACCACATACAATTCTCAGTCTATGTTTTTGATGATACAAGTGCACTAAAAAAAACCTACAAACATCTAGCCTAAAAGTTGTCAACTTGTCTATAGTTGGGTATACATGATTTACAGTCCTTACCCGAGTTATATAGTATTTGAGCATAATGGTTGTTGCTGAGACGGTAAAGCTCTAGGTCAGACAATTTTGTGAATGCACTTGTAAAAAAGTAACTTGGGGCCCCCCTAGCAATGCCCCCCGCAGCCCAAGAGCAGACTCCCCGAACCCATTCCACCACCCTTCCAGCCACACAAAATCATTAGGTGTCCACCATATTTCCCAAAAAGCATTATTGAGGACCCCATTATTCCCAACCTCCTTCCCCTTACAAATTCAGAGTGTATACACATTTGGGTCTTACCTAATCCAGCCAGGACACATAAGGCAGCACTCACTATGCTCCAGACTTCTACCCACGGGGCCTCTCTTTCTCGCTCCCTGCAGGCATGTATGAGGTCACTATAGCTGGAGAGGAGAGGACACAAACTTTGGGGACTCCTACAGGCTCTGGTGCCCTGGGGCAATCGGCCCCTTTGCCTCTATGGAAGCTCCGGCCCTGAGCATGTTTTGCAATATATATAATATACCTGTCTGACCAATCCTATACTTAATCCTATACTTAAATTGTACCCGAGACGAAGCTTCCTGTATCGTGGCCGTGCTGTAGCTACCCATGCCCGGTGCTCATGGCTGAGCAGTGCATGGGCGACAGAGTGCGCCTGAACTAATACACCGGGAAGGCCAGCAGATAATTGGGGTGTCCCAGAAATGAAAAGGGAGCCCATGGCCTGAAGCGGGCTGGAGGAAGCCCTATGTAAATGGAAATGTTTTAATTGTGCATGCATGTAAAAAAAATTCGCCTGGAAAAAGTGTGCGGGGGATTGCTGCTAGTAGCATATCAGTAAAATTACCAATATTCTACTACTTAATTCCAATAGAAAAATTACCAATATTTTACTATGTCCCTAACTCTACTCTAACACAGACCCCCCCCCCCCTACCGATGCCTAACCCTGAGACCTCCCTCTACCGATACCTAACTATAAGACTCCCCTCTACCGATGCCTAACCCTAAGACTCCTAAGTGTGTGTGTGTGTGTGCTAGTGTGTGTGTGTGTGTGTGTGTGCTAATATGTGTGTGTGTGTGTGTGTGTGTGTGTGTGTGTGTGTGTGCGCGTGTGTGAGTCTTGAAGGAACCTTTCCAGCCATAAATGAATACTAATCTGAGGAGGAAACTAGTCAAGATCAAGACATTTAAGCCAGGTAGCAGGGCTCCACAACAAACCTTGATAGGGTCCCCTACAATACAGTGACCAGATGTCCCAGTTTACCTGGGACATATCCCAGAATTAGGGTCCCCCTGTCACAGCCGCTGGACTTTGTGGCCGCATAATTGTCTACTGTGCCATCTACAGATCAGAGATGTAGCTGAGGGGCCACTCTGACTGCTGCCCATTTCTCTTCTTTTGTGTACCACACATACAGTAAGGTTCATAAATATTTGGACATAGACAACTTTTTTCCTAATATTGGTTCTGTACATTACCACAATGTATTTTAAAACCACCCTGGCGTTCTATTAAGATCGCCAGGGCGGCTGCGGGAGGTTTTTTTTTTAATAAAAAAAAAACTATTTCATGCAGCCAACTGAAAGTTGGCTGCATGAAAGCCCACTAGAGGGCGCTCCGGATGCGTTCTGATCGCTTCCGGCGGCCAGAAGTAACACGGAAGGCCGCAATGAGCGGCCTTCCGTGTTTCGCTTACCTCGTCGCCATGGCGACGAGCGGAGTGGCGTCATGGACGTCAGCCGACGTCCTGACGTCAGCCGCCTCCGATCCAGCCCTTAGCGCTGGCCGGAACTATTTGTTCCGGCTGCGCAGGGCTCGCGCGGCTGGGGGGACCCTCTTTCGCCGCTGCTCGCGGCGGATCGCCGCAGAGCGGCGGCGATCAGGCAGCACACGCGGCTGGCAAAGTGCCGGCTGCGTGTGCTGCTTTTTATTTGATCAAAATCAGCCCAGCAGGGCCTGAGCGGCACCCCCTGGCGGTAATGGACGAGCTGAGCTCGTCCATACCGCAAAGGTGGTTAAATGAAACAACTCAGATGCAGTAGAAGTGCAGACTTTCAGCTTCAATGTTCAATATTCAGTGGGGTGCATAAAAATTGTGATGCAACTAATGCTAGGTACACACTATACATTTTTGCATTCAATAGATAATTTCCGACATATCCGATATTACTTTGGATTGTTTTACCCCTCGATTTCTCATAGAAGTGAATGGAAATTGAAAAGAAAAGAGAAGAGACAATCGAGCGGAAAATCGAGCAGAAAAACAAATCGCAAGTCGATCGAACATAAAATCGACCAAAAAAACACATCGTGTGTACCTAGCGTAAAGTATTTTTTTAACACATTCCCTTCATTTCAGGGTCTCAAAACAATTGGACAATTGACACAAAGGCTATTTCATGGGCAATTGTGGGCAAGTCCATTGTTATGTCATTATCAATTAAGTAGATAAAAGGCCTGGAGTTGATTTAAGATGTAGTGTTTGCATGTGGAAGATTTTGCTGTGAACAGACAATATGCTGTCAAAGGAGCTCTCCATGCAGGTGAAAGAAGCTGTCCTTAAAGGGAACCAGAGATAAACGTTTCACACAAAATAAACATATCAGTCAATAGCTTGTAAAGAATAAATGCTCTACCTGATCATTTCGCCGCTCTGGTGTGCATTTTTTAGTGTTTTTTATCCATTATTTCTCCAGGAAAAATCAAATATGGCAGCCGGCTCATATCCCTTCTCCTTCCGGGTTATGTGTTGTTCTGGATGTGCTGTCTAGGCTATATGAGACTATGCTGCTATCTAGGCTATATGAGAAAGGCTCATCTGTGTGCTTTCATTTTGGTATGATGTGCAGCTGCCTGTAGGAAGTGTCTCTCATAGGAATGAAACTGCAGTCATCATCAGTATCTACAGTATGCAAACAGAGTGCACACAGAGCACATAGGGATCATATTGCAGCCACAGAGATCCTCTCTCAGCAGGAGCAGCCCCTCCCATGTCATCACAGCTCTCAGTATGCAAAGCAGGAAATCTAAGCCAGGAGGTGGCAGGCTTGGGCTTGAAAAGACTCCACAGAAGAGTGACTCAGCTCTAATGATTCCAGGTCAAACCTAGACTGAGCCAGTCGGAGATTCTTAATACAGCTGCTAATAGAACACAAAAGAGTTTGTCAGCACCCCAAGTAATAATGACTGCGTGTGCTGGGGTAGAGCATGTATACATAGTACTAAAGAGAAAAGATACCCCTATACACAGCACCACTGCAGACCATATGTATCAATCAAAAAAATATATTTTTATTACAAGCTTTGCAAACACATATCAATGATACACAAACATTTAAAAACATCTAAAAACAGCATAATATTGTATTTCCAGCCATATTCAACATAATGGGCCTGCTAGATATAATAATCTATTATGTTCAGTCTCAGTGGATGTATAACCTGTAACCACTGGGGGCTCAGAGAATGAGCCCCCTCGTGGATGAACCCGGGTTCAGTAAGAATTATAAAGTGCAAAAAATTGGAACCATGAAAGTGCATATAGTGCTACACAAAAACAATCATTCAACATATGCAATAACTGTGCAACCTATCAGACTAAAAGTGCAGTTTAAATACAGTCAGAGTCACTAATGACCAAGTAGAAGCAGCCTATTAGGATCTGCAAAGAAGTGAATAAGTAAAAGATACTTAGCCGGGTATGAAAAGAAAGGCAGGCAGACTGGCATGGAAAGACGGAAGTATCCCCTCAGGACATAGCCCACATGCTCCGCGGTCGTCACTCCGCTTTGAAAGGTGAGGTAGATAGCCGTTATCGATAGCGGCTATCTACCTCACCTTTCAAAGCGGAGTGACGACCGCGGAGCATGTGGGCTATGTCCTGAGGGGATACTTCCGTCTTTCCATGCCAGTCTGCCTGCCTTTCTTTTCATACCCGGCTAAGTATCTTTTACTTATTCACTTCTTTGCAGATCCTAATAGGCTGCTTCTACTTGGTCATTAGTGACTCTGACTGTATTTAAACTGCACTTTTAGTCTGATAGGTTGCACAGTTATTGCATATGTTGAATGATTGTTTTTGTGTAGCACTATATGCACTTTCATGGTTCCAATTTTTTGCACTTTATAATTCTTACTGAACCCGGGTTCATCCACGAGGGGGCTCATTCTCTGAGCCCCCAGTGGTTACAGGTTATACATCCACTGAGACTGAACATAATAGATTATTATATCTAGCAGGCCCATTATGTTGAATATGGCTGGAAATACAATATTATGCTGTTTTTAGATGTTTTTAAATGTTTGTGTATCATTGATATGTGTTTGCAAAGCTTGTAATAAAAATATATTTTTTTGATTGATACATATGGTCTGCAGTGGTGCTGTGTATAGGGGTATCTTTTCTCTTTAGTACTATGTACAGCTGCTAATAGACTAATTAAGCAGATAACAATGAAACTAAAAGCAGGGTAGGTGTTTACTGTCATGTTCCCACTGATAAATGTAATAAAATACACGAGGGTGCTTCCTCTCTGGTTCTCTTTAAGCTGTGAAAATAGAAAAAAACCCATCCAAGAAATTGCTACAATATTACAATTGGCAAAATCTACAGTGTGTTTCATCCTGAGAAAGAAAGCACTGGTGAACTCAGCAACACAAAAAGACCTGAACGTCCACAGGAGACAACAGTGGTGGATGATTGCAGAATAATTTCCCTGGGGAAATTTCATGATACAGATGAAGAATGACCCAAAACATACAGCCAAACTGTAATGATCCGCTCAGCTGCCTGCGCAGGCAGGCATTTTTTTGACCACTGTTCAGGTCTGCATTCTGCAGGTCTCTGGAAAAGAGACCTTTTGTCAGTTTTGCAGCTTGCTGCTGCTGAGGAATTTGCATACGTTTGTCATGCAAATTGCTTAGCCACATCCTTTGTAGGCTGGCTCTATATATACTATGTGATTCCACAGTACTTCGCTGGTCATAAGGGTTTGTCCTGTGAAACACTCCTGGAGTGTCAGCCGTGCTTATTGTTTGAAGATTAGCTTAGAGTATTCCTGAGACTGCGCTAGGCATCCTTGCTAGAGCAATCAGGATTGTATTATTTGTATTGCCTGTTCTGTCTCTCTTGCTATACTTGGATCGCACTCGCTCTGGCGGAAAGAGCAGTGGATCCTGCTACAGCTATCTTGCTATACTTGGATCGCACTTGCTCTGGCGGAAAGAGCAGGGGATCCTGCAAGCTCTGTTGCCTTACTTGGATCGCACTCGCTTTGGCGGAAAGAGCGGTGAATCGTATCTCTCACTTATTCCTGTTTTCGTGTATCTGTCTTGTCTGATACGTACGCTTGCTGGAGGCTCGGTGAGGTAACCGTTAAGCAAGCGCTCGCGTCCTATGTTTCGTGTTTGTCTGTCGGTGGTTAGTTAGGCGTGCTTGTCTCTGTTGTGCTTAACACGCGGAGACCGCGCAGTAAACTCGTTCGCTGTTGCGAATCAGTGCGGTGTTCGCGTTTAGTTAGCGTTTATTATTTTCCTTATCTTCTCATTGTATGATTTGCTGTGCCTTTGCTACTCTCGTGCTCTGCCTTGCTGTAGCCTTGTGTCACCTCTGGCAATCACCTCTCTCGCGATTGCGTTCCTACTTCATATCTGCTGTTGTGTATGCACCGTCGCGGGTTGGCAACTAGATTGGTGCACACACATACAATCTGTCCCTTTGCTCATTCTCATTCGCAATCGCTTCTCAGGCGATTGCGTTCTCACTCAGTTTCCTCTGTTGTGTGTCCACCGTCGCTGGTTGGCGACTAGATTGGTGCACACACATACATTCCTCCTCTGTGCTTATTCTGTCTTGTGTCGCTGTTAGCAATCGCCATCTCCTGCGATTGCCTTCTCACCTGATCTTCATGGTTGTGTGTTCATCGTCGCAGGGTGGCGACTAGATTGGTGGACACGCATACCCTCTGTCGCTTTGCTCTCTCTCTTTCAGGGCTATCTTGCCCTGCGTTTCTTCCTTTCGTACAATTCCTGTCTGGCGTCTGTGGCAGGGCAGAGGATCTGTTCCTCTGCACTCCACAGATCCATCTGCCGACAGGAATTTCCCTCTTCAGGTGCGTTGCACCTTTTGCTGGGTTTTCTCAAATTATTCGCTTGTGGAGGATTTCCGCAGTGTCAGCGCACATTCTGTGTGCTGACCACGGAGAGAATTCCACAATCGTTACACAAACCAACCCAGGAGTTTATCAAAGCAAAGAAGTGGACAATTCTTGAATTGCCAAGTCAGACACCTGATCAAAACCCAATTGAGCTCGTTTTTCACTTGTTGAAAGCTAAACTTAGGCTGACAATCAAACAGCAACTGAAAGCCGCTGCAGTAAAGGCCTGGCAGAGCATTAAAAAGGAGGAAACCCAGCATCTGGTGATGTCCATGCGTTCAAGACTTCAAGCTGTCATTGCCAGCAAAGGGTTTTCAACTGAGTATTAGAAAATAACATTTTATTTTCAGTTATTTAATTTGTCCAATTACTTTTGAGTCCCTGAAATGAAGGGATTGTGTTAAAAAAATGCTTTACTTGCCTCATATTTTTATGCATTCATTTTGTCCACTGAATTAAAGGCAAAAGTCTACACTTTAACTACATCTGAGTTGCTTCATTTAAAATTCATTGTGGTAATGTACAGAACCAAAATAGAAAAAGGTGTCTATCTCCAAATATTTATTAACTTAATTGTAGCTTTTTCTGGTCAGCGTACTTAAATTTGTTATTGCGGGCTCATACTGCTTAAATACATGTGGGGTGATCCCGCATAATCATATTTTGGGTTGAAAGGGGGGGGGGGGGATGCTTAAAGTAAACCTGTAAGGAGAAAAAAGTTACTTACCTCATTGGAGGGAAGCCCCTGGATAATCCAGAGGCTTCCAGAATCATCCTCAAGCCCACCATTCCTGCGCAAGAGCCCTCTAAACGTATCTAACAAGAGCTTGTCGTATTTGTTCTTGTGGCTGCACTCCTGTTCATGTACAAGCACTGTTGTACTGAGCAGGAGCGAGTACAGCCCGCACCCATGCAGTAGTATGAAGCCACTAGTGCATGAGGAGCTTTGTGCTACTGTGAAGGTTTGGACCATACTTACGCATGCAGTTAAAGTCTCACAAAATTATGTAAATGTTTTACATCTTGTGTCATGAATTTACTAGGATGGCTCTAATGCTGCTCTGTAAAAATGATATTTATCTTCAGCAGTAGATCTCTTTCTGCCCTATATAGGTTTTCAGCATTAATCTGTTTTGGTTTGTGATGTAATATCCCATTCCCACCTCCTGACATAGGCCTGTCCGCCCCCTCTACCACTCCCTTGTTCCAGGTTGTGCCCATAAAAATTTGGTCACTGTAACTTTGTAACTTCAAGCTCACAACCCTTTCCCTTCTGACAGCCCCCCTCCCCCCCCCCCCTTCCCCAATCAGAAGGCCCATCTGCTACATAACAAGTGTGGCCACTACATTGCCTGTGCTGGAATGCAAGTCCCTTGTATAAGAAGCAGTGCAGTTTCTAGGCTAAAATGCACCCAGGGCGAGGGTGTAAAAATTGTGCCCCCCCCCCAGCAAGGTATAGGTGCCCGCAGTATAGGTTAGCCAGGTCTAGTTGCACTTAGTATAGGTCTCCCCAGTATAGGTAGCTAAGAATAGGTACCCCAGTATAGGTAGCCAGGCATAGGTGAGCCGGTATAGTTGCCCCTGCTATAAGTTAGCCAGGTAGGTGCCTCCAGTATAGGTAGCCAGTGTAGTTGCCCCCAGTATAGGTTAGATAGGCAGGCACCCCCGGTATAAGTTAGATAGGTAGGTGCCCCAGTACAGGTTAGCTAGGTGGGTGCCTCTAATATAGGTAGCCAGAATAGTTGCCCCCAGCATAGGTTAGATAGGTAGGTGCCCCCAGTATAGGTTATTTAGGTAGGTGCCTGCAATATATGTAGCCAGTATAGTGGCCACCTGTATAGGCTAGCTAGGTAGGTGCCCCCAATACAGGTTAGAAAAGTGCCCCCAGTATAGGTTAGATAGGTAGCTGCCCCCCAGTATAGGTTAGATTAGGTAGCTGCCCCCCAGTGTAGGCTAGATAGGTAGCTGCCCCCCAGTGTAGGTTAGATTAGGTAGCTGCCCCCCAGTGTAGGTTAGATAGGTAGCTGCCCCCCAGTGTAGGTTAGATAGGTAGGTGCCCCCCAGTGTAGGTTAGATTAGGTAGGTGCCCCCCAGTATAGGTTAGATAGGTAGCTGCCCCCCCCCCAGCGTAGGTTAGATAGGTAGCTGCCCCCCAGTGTAGGTTAGATAGGTAGCTGCCCCCCAGTGAAGGTTAGATTAGGTAGCTGCCCCCCAGTGTAGGTTAGATTAGGTAGCTGCCCCCCAGTGTAGGTTAGATTAGGTAGCTGCCCCCCAGCGTAGGTTAGATTAGGTAGGTGCCCCCCAGCGTAGGTTAGATTAGGTAGGTGCCCCCAGCGTAGGTTAGATTAGGTAGGTGCCCCCCAGGATAGGTTAGATAGCTAGCTGTCCCCTATAATGGAGGGGGGAGCCGGAGCCGCGGGGAGGGCAGCCCGACCTCTCCCTCCCTCTCCTCTCCCGGGCGCCCTCCGTGCTCCCCCCTCAGATGCAGAGCGAGCAGCCGGGAAGCGCTGTTTACAACTCACCTGCCTGGCTCCAAGCGCTGCTCTCTCGCCGCTGGTCTGTCTCCTCTCTCTGCATAGATGCGGATACACACGCTGCTTCCTGTTTAGCAGCATGTGTATCCGCATCTATGCAGAGAGAGGAGACAGACCAGCGGCGAGAGAGCAGCGCTTGGAGCCAGGGAGGTATGTTGTAAACAGCGCTTCCTGGCTGCTCGCTCTGCATCTGAGGGGGGAGCACGGAGGGTGGCCCGGGAGAGGAGAGGGAGGGAGAGGTCGGGCTGCCCTCCCCGCGGCTCCGGCTCCCCCCTCCATTATAGCGCCCCCCACCCAACAGTGCCCCGTGCGGCGGCACGCCCCGCACGGCTGTAGAAACGGGCCTGATAAGAAGACATTATTTTAAAGCATATTTGCTTGCTGAATAAATGATGAAAATGGAGGAAAGATACAAGTGCATCAGGGATGGCTGGAGCTACAGTATGATTCCCTGTTGCTGACCCTCTAAAATCCAGGCATGGATACAAAAGGAGGTGTTTAACTCCTGGCAATAAAATGTCCGCCAAACATGTGCTATCTGAAAAGAAAAAACAAAAGACAAAATTCTCTTTCACATTCTAAACTCAATCAAAAACGGAATGTTTTGTTCATGAGAAATATTTTAGATTCTGCCAAACTGAATTCCCCATGGAGAATTATTGATTTTGATAGTTGGTCTATTAAGAGCTACGCATAAAACAAACAGAATAAAATTAACACTAAGTGCAAATTTAGAGAAATAGCCAAAGTAGGGTTAAATGTTCTGTCGGAATGCCTATTTATTCCTGGCTGCTCACTGAATATTTTCATGAGCAGTCAATAAAAATAATTGTTTGCAGTGTAACATTTCTATTAACCCCTTGCTATGTGCAAGCAGTGTCACCTGTTTGTTTGAAGCAGACCTATACTGAGACACAGGAATTTAAAAGATTGTTCTTGCTGGCTCCATGCTGATAGTTTGCCATCTGTGGTTTCTGAGTCATACAGAGGGATGCGAAAGTTTGGGCAACCTTGTTAATGATTTTCCTGTATAAATCGTTGGTTGTTACGATAAAAAATGTCAGTTAAATATATCATATAGGAGACACACACAGTGATATTTGAGAAGTGAAATTAAGTTTATTGGATTTACAGAAAGTGTGTAATTGTTTAAACAAAACGAGGCAGGTGCATAAATTAGGGCACCACAAAAAAGAAATGAAATCAATATTTAGTAGATCCTCCATTTGCAGAAATTACATCCTCTAAAGGCTTCCTGTAGGTTCCAATGAGAGTCTAGATTCTAGTTGAAGGTATTTTGGACCATTCCTTTTTGCAAAACATCTCTAGTTAATTCAGGTGTGATGGCTTCCGAGCATGGACAGCTCTCTTTAACTCACACCACAGATTTTCAATTATATTCAGGTCTGGGGGTAAGATGGTTGTTGTCTTGTTGAAAGATTTGTCACTGATTCCTGGACAATGTTTTCCAGAATCTGCTGATACTGAGTGGAATCCATGCATCCCTCAACTTTGACAAGATTCCCAGTCCCTGCACTGGCCACACAGCCCCACAGCATGATGGAACCGCCACCATATTTTACTGTAGGTAGCAGGTGTTTTTCTTGGAATGCTGTGTTGTTTCTCCTCCATGCATAACGCCCCTTGTTATGCCCAAATAACGCAATTTTAGTTTCATCAGTCCACAGCACCTTATTCCAAAATGAAGCTGGCTTGTCCAAATGTGCTTTAGCATACCTTAAGCGGCTGTTTGTGCTGTGGGCGGAGAAAAGGCTTCCTCTGTATCACTCTCGCATACAGCATCTCCTTGTGTAAAGTGCGCCGAATGGTTGAACGATGCACAGTGACTCCATCTGCAGCAAGATGATGTTGTAGGTCTTTGGTGCTGGTCTGTGGGTTGACTCTGGCTGTTCTCACCATTCGTCGCTTCTGTCTATCCGAGATTTTTCTTGGTCTGCCACTTCAAGCCTTAACTTTAACTGAGCCTGTGGTCTTCCATTTCCTCAATATGTTCCTAACTGTGGAAATAGACAGCTGAAATCTCTGAGACAGCTTTCTGTATCCTTCCTCTAAACCATGATGATAAACAATCTTTGTCTTCAGGTCATTTGAGAGTTGTTTTGACGCCGCCATGTTTCTACTCTTCAGATAAAGTTACAAGAGGAGGGAAACTTACAAATGACCCCCTTAAATACTCTTTCTTATAATTGGATTCACCTGTGTATGTAGATCAGGGGTCACTGAGCTTACCAAGCCAATTTGAGTGCCGATAATTAGTTCTAAAGGTTTTAGAATTACTAAAATGACAACAGTGCCCGAATGTATGCACCTGCCTAATTTTATTTAAACAATTATTGCACATTTTCTGTAAATCCAATAAACCTCATTTCACTTCTCAAATATCACTGTGTGCGTCTCCTATATGATATATTTAACTGACATTTTTTATAGTGACAACCAACGATTTATACAGGAAAATTACGATTAACAAGGCTGCCCAAACTTTCGCATTCCACTGTATCTGCAATACTAGAACCTGGACATGGTCATGGTCTGCATGCTTGGGAATAAACCATGTAATGCTGGGAATAAACCATGAGTTTTTTTGGCAGATGGCTTGACAGATCATTTCCAACATATCCGATTTGATTACAATCATTTTTCTGATCGATTTTGTCATAGAAGTGAATGGAAATTGATCAGAAAATCACTCGGAAAATCAATCGGACAGTAAATCTGCAAAAAAATCCCATTGTGTATTCTCAGCATTAGGGTCTCAGAAAGCATTACAATCAAATGAGGAGCACAACAACTGACCAATGATAGCTTTCCTATTCTTTTAATTTACAGTGGATCTACCTTGAAGCGGACCTGAACTCAGAACTTCCTCTCTGCTCTAAAAGATACATAACAGCATAATAACCTTTAAAGAAAAACAATTCTTTGTTACAGCTGATACAAATCCCCCCCCAGGCCCAACAGCTAGTGTAACTAACGCCACACTGACTCAGTCAACCAATAAAACCAGACCACACCTCCCAGCAGCCAATCAGAAACAACTTCCTGTGCATCATTCATAAATCATGTCAATGAGCTTGTTAATCATCAGCTATTAATGTCTGCAGTGTAATGCATAGGAGGGACAAGTGATCACGAGTTTATATAAAAAACATCACTCAGAGATCAGACCGGTTATAAATGCTATGTTATTGTACAAAACAATTTATCACATACAGACAACCCGATCCCTAAGTATTGCACAACCCTTACAAACACCCGGTGCGGTGGCCACCTATCTAGCAATTGCACAATTCCCCCATCAGGACCTGAACCAACCCCTCCATGCACTTTCCAACTGTTCCAGCAAGGAAAAAGACTTTATGTCACAAAGGACACTGATGGAAGTCCACTTCATTTCTTCCCTAGAAACACTGATACTTGCATGGGGCTAGATATAAAGCAGTTCAACATGCAAAGCCCTGGTATATGCATGCGCTATGGGGGAGACAATACAAACTGACGGCAGCTCACTCAGTCCTCCGGAATAGCAATATTGATAAAACCTCTGGCACTGCCAGGCTCACCCAACTTCAGACCTCACCCCAGTGCACTTGGGGGGTCCCTTGTACCGGCCACTCCAGTCCGCTTAGGGCAATCACCACTTCATTACTTCCACTGCGCATATGTGACTCAGTGCGGGCGTCCCCGCAATTGAGGATGTTTTCCGTACAGCATATGCGGATGCTTGCCGCTTGGTTGCCCAAACTCCGGTCCGCATCCTCCACTGGATGCGCGGTCAAACTTGCGGCCAGAGGGCAGGACTGCTTCCGCGGTCTGTGGGTATATGGTGGCCTGGAGCGTACACAAACAGCCGACGCGTTTCATCAGATAGCTCTGATTTTTTCAAGGCAATGGCACAAACAAAGCTCAATACTCCCTCTTGTGGGTGATTTTTATAGCAGCTCACAAACCTGGAACATAATGTTCATAATGAATTTCAAGGGGAGTGCTCCATGTCTCCATCTTGTGGGCATTTTGATTATTGTCTCCATTATGTCAATTTGAGACAGAACCTTTTACCCTTCAACAATAGAGCAATTCACTATAACATAATGAGCAACATAACCCCAATATTTCTACTATTCTTTTAACCATGGTCCTTAATAACCTGCCTTACTTTCACCAAAGGGATATTTTAACAAGCTCTGCTGTGCTTCCTATATGTTGTACATTTGGTTTCATCACCAGTGGGGGAAGAGGACCCAGGGGACTAAATAAAAGACATCCGCCATGAACCCCCCTCTCTTTTTCCTTTTTCTTACCAGGGGAGCCATTCAGGGAAAAGAAGGGACACGCCTCTTTTAAAGAAAGACTCCCAAATTGAAGTCCACATTCAGGCCCCATGGAACCCGTGAATTACATTTGTATATCCACATACATTCCTTTTGTAATAAGATTCTATCAAAGTCTCCCCTTCTAGGGCTGATATTTAACTTATAGATTCCTCTAAATTTTAGACCCTTTGGGTCACTCCCATGGCATTCCAAAAAATGTTGGGCCACAGCACTATCAGTGCTTTTAGCCTTAATGTTTTTTATGTGTTCACCAATGCGTGTCCCCACATCCCTTCCTGTCTTCCCTATGTAGATCTTTTTGCACGGGCATATCAGTTGATAAATCACCCTTGTGGTAGCGCATGATATATAATCTCTAATCTTGAACTCAACCGTGCTTTCACTGTCATGGAAGGTGTCCCCCTCCAAGGCATATTTACAATGTCTGCAGTTCTGGCATTTGAACATCCCCTTTCTCTTTCTTAGGGGTTCTTTTTTTCTTTGGAATTCACTTCTAGTGACCAAATCACCAATGTTACTGCTGCGTCTTGCCGTCACATGGGGTGCCATCCCCACTATCTGGGCTATGTCCTGATCCAAAGTAAGGATTCCCCAATTTTTCTTCAGTACATTTAGCAATTGTTCCCAGTGGCTCCCATATCTAGTGACGATTCTAACCAAATCCTCTTCATCCTGTTTTTGCTTCCTTTGTTGTTTTTTTACCAGTAAATCCTGTCTATCTGTCTTCACAGCTCTAATATAAGCACGTTTAATCAACCTATTCGGGTAGCCCCTCTCTTTTAGCCGTTTTCTCAAAAGGACAGCCTCCTGTTTGAATAGATCAACTGTGGCGCAATTTCGCCTAATCCTCAAAAATTCCCCTATCGGTACTGAACTAATCTGGCACCCCAGGTGGTGGCTCGACGCATGCAATAAAGTATTGCCTGCACACTCCTTTCTATAGGTACTGGATAGCAATTTCTCCCCCCGCCTAAACAGTTTTAGGTCCAAAAACGTGATCGAGTATGTGACATAAATATTTATCTGGTTCCTATTCAGGCATTAATAATTAGTAATGCCTGAATAGGAACCAGAGAAATATTTATGTCACATACTCGTGTAATGAGGAGATGATCACGTTTTTGGACCTAAAACTGTTTAGGCGGGGGGAGAAATTGCTATCCAGTACCTATAGAAAGGAGTGTGCAGGCAATACTTTATTGCATGCGTCGAGCCACCACCTGGGGTGCCAGATTAGTTCAGTACCGATAGGGGAATTTTTGAGGATTAGGCGAAATTGCGCCACAGTTGATCTATTCAAACAGGAGGCTGTCCTTTTGAGAAAACGGCTAAAAGAGAGGGGCTACCCGAATAGGTTGATTAAACGTGCTTATATTAGAGCTGTGAAGACAGATAGACAGGATTTACTGGTAAAAAAACAACAAAGGAAGCAAAAACAGGATGAAGAGGATTTGGTTAGAATCGTCACTAGATATGGGAGCCACTGGGAACAATTGCTAAATGTACTGAAGAAAAATTGGGGAATCCTTACTTTGGATCAGGACATAGCCCAGATAGTGGGGATGGCACCCCATGTGACGGCAAGACGCAGCAGTAACATTGGTGATTTGGTCACTAGAAGTGAATTCCAAAGAAAAAAAGAACCCCTAAGAAAGAGAAAGGGGATGTTCAAATGCCAGAACTGCAGACATTGTAAATATGCCTTGGAGGGGGACACCTTCCATGACAGTGAAAGAACGGTTGAGTTCAAGATTAGAGATTATATATCATGCGCTACCACAAGGGTGATTTATCAACTGATATGCCCGTGCAAAAAGATCTACATAGGGAAGACAGGAAGGGATGTGGGGACACGCATTGGTGAACACATAAAAAAACATTAAGGCTAAAAGCACTGATAGTGCTGTGGCCCAACATTTTTTGGAATGCCATGGGAGTGACCCAAAGGGTCTAAAATTTAGAGGAATCTATAAGTTAAATATCAGCCCTAGAAGGGGAGACTTTGATAGAATCTTATTACAAAAGGAATGTATGTGGATATACAAATGTAATTCACGGGTTCCATGGGGCCTGAATGTGGACTTCAATTTGGGAGTCTTTCTTTAAAAGAGGCGTGTCCCTTCTTTTCCCTGAATGGCTCCCCTGGTAAGAAAAAGGAAAAAGAGAGGGGGGTTCATGGCGGATGTCTTTTATTTAGTCCCCTGGGTCCTCTTCCCCCACTGGTGATGAAACCAAATGTACAACATATAGGAAGCACAGCAGAGCTTGTTAAAATATCCCTTTGGTGAAAGTAAGGCAGGTTATTAAGGACCATGGTTAAAAGAATAGTAGAAATATTGGGGTTATGTTGCTCATTATGTTATAGTGAATTGCTCTATTGTTGAAGGGTAAAAGGTTCTGTCTCAAATTGACATAATGGAGACAATAATCAAAATGCCCACAAGATGGAGACATGGAGCACTCCCCTTGAAATTCATTATGAACATTATGTTCCAGGTTTGTGAGCTGCTATAAAAATCACCCACACGAGGGAGTATTGAGCTTTGTTTGTGCCATTGCCTTGAAAAAATCAGAGCTATCTGATGAAACGCGTCGGCTGTTTGTGTACGCTCCAGGCCACCATATACCCACAGACCGCGGAAGCAGTCCTGCCCTCTGGCCGCAAGTTTGACCGCGCATCCAGTGGAGGATGCGGACCGGAGTTTGGGCAACCAAGCGGCAAGCATCCGCATATGCTGTACGGAAAACATCCTCAATTGCGGGGACGCCCGCACTGAGTCACATATGCGCAGTGGAAGTAATGAAGTGGTGATTGCCCTAAGCGGACTGGAGTGGCCGGTACAAGGGACCCCCCAAGTGCACTGGGGTGAGGTCTGAAGTTGGGTGAGCCTGGCAGTGCCAGAGGTTTTATCAATATTGCTATTCCGGAGGACTGAGTGAGCTGCCGTCAGTTTGTATTGTCTCCCCCATAGCGCATGCATATACCAGGGCTTTGCATGTTGAACTGCTTTATATCTAGCCCCATGCAAGTATCAGTGTTTCTAGGGAAGAAATGAAGTGGACTTCCATCAGTGTCCTTTGTGACATAAAGTCTTTTTCCTTGCTGGAACAGTTGGAAAGTGCATGGAGGGGTTGGTTCAGGTCCTGATGGGGGAATTGTGCAATTGCTAGATAGGTGGCCACCGCACCGGGTGTTTGTAAGCGTTGTGCAATACTTAGGGATCGGGTTGTCTGTATGTGATAAATTGTTTTGTACAATAACATAGCATTTATAACCGGTCTGATCTCTGAGTGATGTTTTTTATATAAGTTAATGGTTGTGTCATGCACAAAAACAATAGGTTATTATTCTAAGTGATCACGAGTGTCCGCCTCTTCAAGCGGACACCATGTACGGTTTTCCGCACATCTTCAGAAATGCAAGAAACTCCTTCTTGCAGAGTCTGCCCACAGAAATTACCAGACTGTGCAGGCTCTTGCAAGTCTGCAGGAATGCTGGGGATGCCATCTGCAACCTTAGAGGAAATAAAACTCTCACACTGACTTCCTGGACTGCTAGATCCATCGCAGGCTTGCAGAGCAGTTGAGTTCATGACAATACCTAACCCTAATGGACCCCATGACCTATGCCTAACGTTAACTCCCCCCCCCCCCCAACCAATATCTAAGCCTAAGAGAAAAGCATCTAGAAATAGGTAGTTCAGGTGACGGCCGCCATAGGCTCCAATAAAAATAGCGTGACTAGCATCAATATGTCTTGATTTGGGCACTGGAGGCCCCAATAAAATAAAGTGCGCTAGTGCCGCCCGCTGTACAAACTGCTGCTACTTATAGCCGGCGTGAGTAGTCTGATGTTACCTCTGGCCTCAACATTAGAGTCTAGTGTAAAGCATACACGATCTAGCAAAAGTGGACTGGAATTTTTAAAAAATGTCTGCAACTGAGTGATAAACTTACAAAAGCTTACAATGCACATCTGGGTCATATTAGATCAAAGTAAATATTGCTAAAAGGTAAGATATTTTTCAAGTGCACTAACACATATACAACTGCAGAAAGATCTTTTTGTAATCCATCCAAGACTCTTGGGATATACCATACCTGTATTATAAAAATTGTGCATTGCAGGTGCTGCACATAGCAGTTGCATGACTGCAACCCTCACTACTATCTGATATGATACAGATAAACTTTTGCAAGCTAGTAACAGAATTTGTTTTTTGTTTGTTTGTTTTATTAACAAATATATATATATATATTTTGGAATTTATGGTCTTAAGGTACATACACACGTCTGATTTTTCCAAACAACTATTCGTTCAGACCGGTCATTTGGTCGTCAAGTTAGACATGTGTACAAACGATCGTTCTGCTGATCGGCGGATTGGTCGAAACTTGTCATATCAGCTGAACGATCGTTTGTACACACATCTGACTTGACGTCCAAACGACCGGTCTGACTGACGGGGGCACTCTCTCCTTCCACCCTGCGCATAAACACCTCGGTTAGCTCCAGCCCTATATACCATTTATTGCATTGTCTCTTGTTGTGTTTAGCACTGGTCGGCATCTTATCTACACGCCTTGTCACATGTTTACTGCTTTCTTGTGGATGGCTTCCTATCCTCCTACGTCTTTATGCACTACTATTTTGCATGCACTGTTAATTTACTTCATTGATCACTACACTGGTCTACTTACTCGGGGTAGTAGTATCCTTTATTTACAGTTTCCTATATTTTTGGTGACTGATTTACTTTATTGACTATAGATACTGGTGTCATTGTGCAGGCTGATTTGGACATATATTGTGAATTTTTATGTCACTACTCATTTATATTACTGAGTGCCCCTCTGTACTTGATTTTTTAGTGTTTTTAATCATGTTGTACTTAATAAAGATTTTTCATATTTTTGTATTCATGGGTTGAGTGGTGCGGTTCTTTATGGAACTACTTGTTCTTGTAGTGCTTTGCGGTCTGACCGACTGGTCGTTCCAAAAATCAGACATGTGTTTGTACCTTTAAACTGTTCAAATATATCAATAAAGTAAAAAAAATAAAAATAAATAATAGCTAACAGGTCGCAAGACAGGTGGCTAGCACAGGGCATATGAAAGTATGTTAGGTCAACCAGTACCACATAAACCATACACTGAACATGTTCTCAGTAGATTGAGTACAACAAGGCAGTAAGAGGAAGTAACTGAATGTTGGAGCGGTCAGATTTTACCAGTTCTATCAACTGAACTTGCCTTGTATGGTCATATCAATGACAAGAGTTGTTGTGAGTTGTGAAAGTAACATGGGAACTAATCCAGGATCCTCAGGTATTCTCACATTTGTTAGGGCACTATCTAACCTGGCAAGTCAGTTTGTAATGTATAAGTTACCATTAACAAAGTTGCTTCAATAATGTTTCCACTTAAATAGGAAATTCAGATAGTAAATATCACATGCAATCGATCCTTTTCTATTATAAAGTTATAACTACCTGCTGGGTCCTGCAGTCCCAGGTAAATTAAACTTCCTTTTTTTCAGTTTAGGTTCCCTTTAATTCAAGGGAAAAAACAGCTTTAAACACTTTACAAAACGCTTGTAAAAATCATTGTAACTCCCATGGAGAGCTCATAAACTGCTGCTCTGTGTGTGACAAATCAGTACTGCAAGCCCCATGAGAAAACAATGCAAAAATAATTTTTGCAATGCACTGATCTTTCCTCTCGGCAAATAAAGATATATTCCACACAATATGCATTAAAAATAGAAGCCTGGACTAGGACTCTGAAGCTTTGGTGTTTGTGTTTCTCTCTGTTGTCACACAGGTGCCAGCAGCCAGGTACAATCTAATGGGCATCAGCAGCTCCTGAAATGACCCAATATTGTAAATACCTCATACAGAAGTTAAGTCACCTGGCTATTGTTTAGTAATTGTCTTTTTTTTTTATCTTGCACGTCAAATCGTTTTATTGGTTTTTATTGGAGATTTTTTTTTTACGTTGAACACAGAAAAGTTTTACAGCTGTAAATGTTAACATCAAACTAAGACACAAAGAAAAATGTCTCTTAAGTAGCTACTGAGCATGTGCACAACTGTAAAAAAATAAAAAAAAGTAGGGGATACTGATATACCAGAAATGATAAAGAGTGCGTCAGGAAGGATATTCTTCCATAACAAATGCAACATATACTGTCTTTTAAAGTTTAAACTACAAAAACAAAGCAGAAGTAATGACCCTTTAAGGTCCGTACACACGCCGGACTGCAGGCAACGACGGGTTCCAGCGACAGTCCGGCGTGTGTACAGTCTGTCTGCAGACTGATACAGCTGTTTCTGAGCGATCTGCCCGGCGGATCGCTCAGAAACAGCCTTATCAGTCCGCCGACAGAATGTACACATGCCGGACTGTCTGCTGAAAACCCGCCCAGCGGGAGGTGACGACAGACCCGTCGTTGCCTGCAGTCCGGCGTGTGTACGGACCTTTACACTTTCCTGCAGCTGTCTCTTAGGCCTGGTGCACACCAAAAACTAGCAGATCCGCAAAATGCTAGCAGATTTTGAAACGCTTTTCCTTATTTTTCTGTAGCGTTTCACCTAGCATTTTGCGGTTTTGGGAAGCGTTTTTGGTGTAGTACATTTCATATATTGTTACAGTAAAGCTGTTACTGAACACCTTCTGTAACAAAAACGCCTGCAAAACCGCTCTGAACTGCTATTTTTCAGAGCGGTTTGCGATTTTCCTATACTTTACATTGGAGGCAGAAACGCCTCCGCAATCCAAGATCTGCAGCAGCCCGGGAGTATGCGTTTCTGCAAAACGCCTCCCGCTCTAGTGTGCACCACCCCATTGAAATACATTACCCTAGCGTTTCCACATCCGCAATCGGATCTGAAAACGCGACCGAACCACTCTGGTGTGCACTAGGCCTTCCTGTTTCTCTGCTGTTTAAGTGCTTCAGAAAACAGGAGCTCAGAGAAGCTCATTTGCATATATAACTGAAGTTTTCTTTAACTCTTATGAGACTCTTATCTTTGCTACTAATATATTTCTTAGCTTTACTGCACATACATTATATAATAAGTTTATTTTTGTTTCATGCTTGCTTTAACTTAAAGCAAACCAGTAACATTGGGTGGAGGCAAAAGTTAGATACTTAACTCGGTAGAGGGACGCCTCTGGAACCTCCAGATAATTCCCACGTCCTCCTGCAGACCACCGCTGGGTGCTCCCATACGTGAACGAATGTGGCTGCACTGCGCAGGTGCAGGAGAGCTTGTGGCAGACAGCTCACAGCAGAAAAAACTAAGCCCATTCAGCTCCGTGCTGCTGCGCAGGTGTGAGCCGTCTGTGCGTGTGCAGTGTGGCCGAGGTAAAAGAGTATGAAGGAACACCGTGATGCGAACATTTCAATGTTTTCTCCTCTTTATGTAGTTTGGCGTCAAGTCGGTATCTAGTAGTGAGATCTTATGGTCTGAAAACAGACACTGTGCTAGGGAGAAGGATAGGGCATAGTCCAGTAAAAAAAAAATTCTTTGCTTCCAAAATAAGCTGGTTCACACGGACGTTTTGCTGGCATTAACCTCTTGAGGACCATGGTGTTAAACTCCCCTAGTGACCAAGCTATTTCCTGCTTAATTGGCCACTGCAGCTTTAAGGCCAAGCTGCAGGGCCGTACAGCTCTGCACACAAGTGATTCCCCCCCCCTTTTCTCCCCACCAACAGAACTCTCTGTTGGTGAGGTCTGATCGACCCCCCGGCAATCAGAGCCCCCCGCTGCACATCGCAGCGCTGTACATGTAAATACACGGCGGTTTCACCGTGTAACAGTCTTCCGAGCGGCGATCGCCGTTCGGAGACTAAAGGCAGAGCTCTGCAATCTGCGCGCGATCTCCTGCAAACTGCTGCCCCAGGACTTTACGCCAGTCAGCGTTAGCTGGTCCTGGGGGCTGCCGCCGCGGCCATGTCCATCGGCGTGACGCGGTCGGCAAGCAGTTAAACACAGCGTTTTAAAAGTAACGTTTTTAGGGATCTACTGCCCTCCCATGCAAGTGAATGGGAGAGTTTAGTACAAGCTTTTGCAGGCTTTCATGAAAGCCTGACAGTTGATCCCAGCGTCTCCTCTCGTCTCATCTCAAAAGCAACATGCAGCTTCTAGAAGGCCTTTGAAAGCCAGCAAAAGCCAATGAAAGCCCATAAAAGCCAAAGAACACCCATAAAAGCCCAGTATTTCTATATACTTCCTGTAAAAGCCACTAAAAGCCCAGAAAATGCAACGCTCTCCTGAAAGCCATTAAAAGCCTTCAAAAGCCATTAAAAGCTAAGCTGTTACATGCTGGCATTCTTGAAAAAAAAGAACAGCCACAGCGTTTGAACGCAATGCTAAGCAGAAGCTCAGCAAATGCCCGTCTGAACTAGTCCTTCTGTACTCCCTCTGTACTTCTACTATAGCCCTTTGTGCCACATGTGCCTCCTTTCTGTCTCCTCTGCTCCCCTTTGTGCCACACTTGCCCCTTTTGGGCCACCTGTGTCCCCTTCTTTGTCTTCTTTTCCCCCTTTTCAGAGGCAAACGCAGGATTTTCGAGGGGGGATTCCTGAAAAGACTCAGCAAACCGCACACTACTGCACATGCGCTGGCGCAGCATTTGCCCACAAAATACACATGATGTGCAACGTTTACCCACAAAGTGCACATCCTGCGCAATGTTTCACCACAAAATACACACAATGCCCCGTGTTTCCCTACAAAATATACATGGTGCAAGTGTTTCGCCAATATATATATATATATATATATATATATATATATATGTGTGTGTGTGTGTGTGTGTGTGTGTGTATAATGTGGCAGCGATTAGGCAGCCAGACAACCCCCCTTTAGTATAGGTAGCCAAATTACCCCCCCCCCCCCCTTTAGTATACGTGAACAGATGACCCCTGTTAATAGCACAGCTATCTATATGAAGATGAAGACCCCCCCCCCCATTTTATAGTATAGGTAGCTAGATGTCCTCCCATTTAGGATAGGTAACCTACATGATCCCAATCTATATTACATTGCCAGATGACTCCCCCCCCCCCCCCCCCCCGTTCACTATATATAGCCAGAATAGCCAGTATAGTCAGATCCGCCTTCAGTGTTTTTAGCCAAATCCCCTTTAGTACATTCAGTAGCTAGTGTAGATAGCCAGATCCCCCTTCAGTGTATATGTCCAGATCCCCCTTCTACATAGCCATAGCTTCTACATAGCCAGATCCCCCTTGTATATAGTCAGATCCACCTGCCACCGCTATTTTACCTTCTCTGCTCCCAGTCCCCTCCCCCAGTAACTCGCTGCCTCCTCATTGCAAGTCACCGCTGATGTGCGGTGTGAAGTATGCTGCTGGGCAATTAAGCAGGGGGATCCGGACTTTCTGGAGGAGGGGGCTGGTAGCAGAGGAGGTAAAGTGGAGGCTGCAGGTGGGGGGATCAGGTGACCAGCATTGCGCCAGCTTCTCCAGTGAAGGCCTTGCAGCAGGGGGGATTTCAGGCAGCTGTAACCCCCCTCTATATGCCTGTGCTTTTGTGCCATTTGTGCCCTGTTTGTGACTTCTCTGCCCTCCTTTCAACTCCTGTGTCCCCTTTGAATTTGCTTTGCCTTGCTTGTGACACCTGTGTCTGCTCAATCTCCCTTAGTGCCACCTGTGTCCCTTTGTGTTTCCTTTGCCCCCCTTTGCATCTCCACAGCTTTCTACTCACCCAGAGGCATAGCTAAGGAGCTGTGGGCCCCGATGCAAGTTTTACATTGGGGCCCCCCAAGCATTCTATACATAACAATTGATATGGCGCACCAAAACCTGCCAATGGCAACTACAGGGTCAGAGGTGCAAGAAGGGGATGGGGAACAGCTTGTTAATGATTACCAGTATTCAGTATCTATAGAAGTGATTATTATGAGCACAGGACCAATAGAGAGCTAATACTGCAGTTGAGAGAGGGCCCCTCTGGTCCAAGGGCCCCAATGCGGTCACAACCTCTGCAACTCCTATTGCTACGCCCCTGTACTCACCTCCAAGACAGTTCCACGCTGCTCTGATCTCACCGCTGTCTCGATCAGTGCCGGTGTGCAGGTATTACATCATCCCTTAGATTGTCCATCTCCATCATGGTGATGCCATCCCCAATCTCCCACGCTGCCTAGCCGGGCCCTTGGCTTCCTTCCTCACGCCACCAGCTTTGCTCGGCCGGATCACTCACATATCAGCACAAGCTACTGGAACCTGCCATCTGAGGACATAGTAAGAGCCCATAGGGCACAGATGCTGCTATCTTGGAGCTAACTATTTTTTGGCTGCACGGAGACGCTAGCTATGCATGAACTTTCACTCTATGCAATCTGCTTTGATATATGATATGCATATGCTATGCTGCAATGATATATGCTGAACTGCTGCTTTGTTTGCTTTGCCACTCTGCCTGTCTGGCCAACTTACATTACTTTGCTTGCTGCAAATGGACTCTGCTATGCTATGGCATGCTACAATGTTTTATATACAGCTGTGCTGATCTCTAAGCTACAGAGACAGGAAGACCCTGCTCTGCTCTGCCAAGCTGGCCTGTGTACATGGATTGTGCTGTATGCTGAGTACTCTACTATGTGAGGAAATTGTCTGCTTCTGACCCTGGTTTTCTATGAAGCTTGCCTGTAGGCACAAATTCAAGTTGATTGTTCTAGTGGAACTACATAGACTCACAAGAGTGTCTCCCTGTCAGTTTCTCAGGGGTCAATTCAAGAATTAAGCAAGCATCATTGTTCTTTAATTAACAAGAACGTTCCCTCATTTACTCTTAAGGTCCGTACACACGCCGGACTTTAGGCAACGACGGGTCCGTCGTTGCCTCCCGCTGGGTGGGCGTGCCAGCGACAGTCCGGCGTGTGTACGCTCTGTCGTTAGACTGATACGGCTGTTTCTGAGCGATCCGCCGGGCGGATCGCTCAGAAACAGCCGTATCAGTCTGACGACAGAGCGTACACACGCCGGACTGTCGCTGGCACGCCCACCCAGCGGGAGGCAACGACGGACCCGTCGTTGCCTAAAGTCCGGCGTGTGTACGGACCTTTAGCGGCTGCGCAGCCATAAGTATTGCTCATGTGCACATGACCTACAGGGGTATTTGGTGGCTCTGAGTGGGTAGCTTCTTTGAGGGGCCTGGGGGGGAATGGGCTGGGTTGATGTGGGTGGTGGGTTGCCCTGGTGGATGTTTTTATCTGTCATGTTTTAATATTTTGGAGATACCATATATATAAATAAAGTTTTGTATACGTTTTGAATAAGGTCTGTTTGTATTCAATCAGGTCACACCCCTCCTTTACTCTATCTCATAGTTTATTTTAATCCCTTAGATTGTAATTCTCTGGCAGGGTTCTCCCTTCCCTAGTGTAATCTACATGATCGTGTGCTCCTTTCCTATGACAGCCTGTACTGTACTTATATTACTGGGCCTACCTAACCAGCCCATATCGCATGATCATGCATCTTGTACCGTTTGCCTTGTAAAACTTTGTTCTATGCTGTATAACTTTGTTACGTCTGTCATTCTTGTATCATTGTATATATTTATTGTTCATCGCTGCGTAATATGTTGGCGCTTTATAAATACAATACATAATAATAATAGTAATCTATATGCGACACAGCATTTATAACGGCGGGTCATTTGTAACCAAGGATAACCTGTACAATTATACCTGACTTTGTTGTGTCACTTGTGGAAATGCTTACGTATCAAGTTTGATAATGATGAGTTTAAAGGTCCCCATCAATAGTGCATTTTTTTGTGAACGATTGTATTTTCGATCAAATAATTCCAACCCGTAGTTTATGAAAACAGAGAAGCTGGTTGGTCCAATCAAACCTAAATGATCTCATTATCCATCATTTTCTTAAGATTGCAGGTCAGATTCTTTTATGCCTAGGATCAACTAAATTTGGATTAACTATCTTTTGCCTTGGATTAACTATGCCTTGGATTAACTATCTTTTCTTTCGATCTGAATGAACTTACAGGAAATAAAACTGTTTGCTAAAAAAATCTCTCTGTTAATGGGCAACTTTAGAGTAGAGATGAACAAACAAAACAAAATTCCACTATACTCATTGCCAGTATTTTTGCAAGTGTTCTCCTGTTTCCGTTCTCTTGGTAGGTATTATTATAATTCATTTCAGAGAATCAATGAATAAAGTAACCCATGAGAGCATAGGAATAAGCTTGTGGGCACAGTCTGGTCTAGTATCAGCATAGCAGATGGCCTGCGTACTGCCCTTAGCTGTCCAGTGCCAGTTTATATGGCTAGATACTGTATACCAAGAGTCAATACTTAATATTATTTTAATGAAAAAAATAATCCATTAGTTTGATGATCTGTTAATCTTTCTAGATATCTAGTTCCACCGTTCCACAGTCAGTCAGAGTTCGGGCAGAACTCATGTGGAACAGATTGACACATATGACAGGAGAGCACATCACTCAGTGGAAGGACATTTGCCATTTGCAATGTATTGACAGCATGTTGTATAACCAAATAGCTAAAAACTTTTCACATGAACCTAAAAATTTGAAGAATGGAAATTTCCTGTGAGCACAAACCAATGGCATGGATTTATCTGTTGGATCAGAGGATTCAGCAAACAAACAGGAAGTTCAGCATTTCCAAGGTCTGCTGAAGCTTCTTTATTTAGGACAGGCAAGGATGGGGCAGGAAGACATCAATATGTTCTTGGATAAGGTCTTCTGGGAGGGGAAGGAAGGAAAAACGTGATTTACCCGTTTGGCCTTCCAAAAAAAGACACACTGTTTATTTATAAGACTGATGGGAAACATTGAGGTGACAGATAGGCATGCATGCTACACGACACTGGTTACAGAAGCTTAATGCGTGTTAGCGTGACAAACTATAAGAATAGGACTCCAGTGACTATAAAGGCATTTCACTTCCTTAGATTTGTGAGAAAAACACTTACGTTCTTAGTATTCAAGGTAAATGGAAGACTTTGTCAGAAATAATGCCTTATTTGAAAGAAAATAGCAGCACTTAATGTCTTGCAGATACGGCTTTTCTAATGACATGGCATATACTGTACAGTTAGAACAATGTTAGCTACAGTACATGTTCTGTTGCTATGCAGGGGAGGGGGGGGGGGGGTAGAGGACCGATGGAGCAGTGCGGGAGTGACGTCATGAGGTAGGCAGGGTGAAGGGGGAGAACAATGTAAAATCTTGCACATTAGGTGGTGTTGCATAGTAACATAGTTATTTTGGTTGAAAAAAGACATACGTCCATCGAGTTCAACCAAAGGACATAGTACAACACCAGCCTGCTCCCTCACATATCCCTGTTGATCCAGAGGAAGGCGAAAAACCCTTACAAGGCATGGTCCAATTAGCCCCAAAAGGGAAAAAAATTCCTTCCCGACTCCAGATGGCAATCAGATAAAATCCCTGGATCAACATCATTGGCCATTACCTAGTAATTGTAGCCATGGATATCTTTCAACGCAAGGAAAGCATCTAAGCCCCCTTTAAATGCAGGTATAGAGTTTGCCATAGCTACTTCCTGTGGCAATGCATTCCACATCTTAATCACTCTTACTGTAAAGAACCCTTTCCTAAATAAATGGCTGAAACGTTTTTCCACCATGCGCAGATCATGTCCTCTAGTCCTTCGAAAAGGCCTAGGGACAAAACGCTCATCCGCCAAGCAATTATATTACCCTCTGATGCAGGGCCGGTTTAAGCAACAATGGGGCCCCAGGGCAAAATAAACCTGGGGGGCCCCCCAACATATACCCCGGAACAAAAATCGGCATTAGGGGACCTTTTTTGCAGCTGGTATAGTCAGGGTGTGAAGTCCCAATCGTTCAGAGCTCCACATTCTGGCTATCCCAGCCTGCATGGGGGACAAGGGGTTAAAAAGTTTCAGGAGGGGGGACCCCACATAATTTTTTTTTTTTTAAAAATTGGGAAAATAGGAAAAAATGCCAGGGATCTTCATACAGCTATATTGCGGCTGTATAGCGATCCCTGGCCAAAGCGCTGAGGCTGCGTATGGACCCCCTGGAAACCCCGTCAGGAAATTTATTGCGCTTTCGTTTGATGCATGTAAAATTACACTACCGTTAGGTTTGCTACTAAAAGTGACATTTACCGCATTTAAAACTATACTTTTTTCCTTCTAAACTTTAAAATCGATTTTCTCAAAAACTATAAGGTCTTTTTGAAAAAATTGTTTTTTCCTCTTATTCCTAATGATCTCCTTAACATATCCTGCAAATTTAGGGTTTCTAGCATTTAAGGTGGATTTGTTATTAACCATTAAAGTCGGCAGGTTTTTAAATGTGTTTTTGTTTTTTTTTCCTTTGAAACTTTAACCACTTGCCGACCGCACACTCATAACGTGCGTCGGCAAAGTGGCAGCTGCAGGACCAGCGACGCAGTACTGCGTCGCCAGCTGCAGCCTAATTAATCAGGAAGCAGCCGCTCGTAAGAGCGGCTGCTTCCTGTCAAATCACGGCGGGGGGCTCCGTGAATAGCCTGCGGGCCGCCGATGGCGGCTCGCAGGCTAGATGTAAACACAAGCGGAAATAATCCGCTTTGTTTACATTTGTACGGCGCTGCTACGCAGCAGCGCCGTAAGGCAGATCGGCGATCCCCGGCCAATCAGCGGCCGGGGATCGCCGCCATGTGACAGGAGACAGCCTGTCACTGGCTGCACAGGACGGATAGCGTCCTGTGCAGCCGGATCTCCAGGAGGGGGCCAGGTAGGAGAGGGAGGGGGAGGATTTCGCCGCGGAGGGGGGCTTTGAGGTGCCCCCCCCCGCCACCCACAGCAGGCAGGAGAGATCAGACCCCCCCAGCACATCATCCCCATAGGGGGGAAAAAAGGGGGGCAATCTGATCTCCCTGCCTGCACCCTGATCTGTGCTGGGGGCTGCAGAGCCCACCCAGCACAGATCAATCAAACCAGCGCTGGTCCTTAAGGGGGGGTAAAGGGTGGGTCCTCAAGTGGTTAAAATCGATTTTCTCAAAAACTATAAGGCCGATTTGCAAAAAATTGTTTTCCTCTTGTAGCCACTGGGGGCCCCTACAAGCTCTGGGGCCCTGGGGCAGCTGCCTCCTTTGCCTTAATGGTAGCACCGGCCCTGCTCTGATGTATTTATACATGTTAATTAGACCCCCTGTAAGGCGTCTTTTCTCTAGACTAAATAAACCCAGTTTCTCTAACCTTTCTTGGCAAGTGAGACCTTCCATCCCACATATCAATTTTGTTGCTCGTCTCTGCACCTGCTCTAAAACTGCAATATCTTTTTTTGTAATGTGGTGCCCAGAACTGAATTCCATATTCCAGATGTGGCCTTACTAGAGAGTTAAACAGGGGCAATATTATGCTAGCATCTCGGGTTTTTATTTCCCTTTTAATGCATCCCAAAATGTTTTTAGCTTTAGCTGCAGCGGCTTGGCATTGAGTACGATTATTTAACTTGTTGTCGATGAGTACGCCTAAGTCCTTGTTCAGCAGAGAGGGTTAGGACATGGTTGAAGGAGGGAAGGCTAGTGTGAACAGGTGGGTGATGAGGACTTGCTTAAAGGCATTGAAGGAGGGTGTGAGCCTAGTAGGGGCAGCTGTAGAGAAGTCCTGGAACTCCGCATAGAAGCAGGTAATGCATGGAGCGATCAGGCATAGGTCACTGGAGGAGCATAGTGGGCACACAGGTGTATACTTGTGAACGAGTATAGAATTGTAGACCAGGCAAGTCTTGTGGATGGATCAGTAGGCTAGACAAAGTATTCTGAAGCTGATTCTGAGATGAATAGGAAGCCAGTGGAGGGATTTACAGAGGGGTGCTGCAGAGGCAGAGCAATGGGATGAGTAAATAATTCTGAGTGAATAATTCTGGCTGCCACATTCATGATGGAGCACGGGGAGGGAGGAGGGGGAGGCTATCTGGTTTTGGGGGAGAAGGGCATTGCAGTAGTTGAGGCGGGAGAATAAGGAGCTTGGTGGTGTTTGTGGTCAGAAGGGAGCGAATTTTGGAGATATGACAGAGGTGGAAGTTGCAAGACCAGCTAACATTTTGGATGTGGGGAGTGAAAGAGAGTGCCGAATCCAGGGTAACTCCCAGGCAGCGGGCTTGGGGGGTAGGACGAATGGTCGAGGTATTGACCATTACATGTAAATCCGGGAGGAGTATTGCTTCTGGATTTACATGTCAGTTTTACAAAATGTTCGCTTTGCAGGCGGCAGCAGAGCCACTGTGCTGTTGAGTGGGCTGGTGACAGGTTTAATGGTTCATCTGCAGAATCTCATCTAGACAGGGCCGGTTCAAGTAACAATTGGGCCCTAGGGCAAAATTAGCCAGGGGGCCCCCCAACAGACACCCCCCGACCAAAAAGCATCATTAGCGGCCCTTTGTTGCAGCCAAATTTTCCCCCTGGGCCCCTGAGCTGGCTGCTGACCCTCCCCCAATCACCTCCCAACTTAACAGACTCTGCAGAGTCCCTGGGGAGCAATAGTTAAGATGGGGGAGGGACACCTTGGGGGCCCCTACAGGCTCTGGGGCTCTGGGGCAATTGCCCATTTTTTCCTATGGTAGCTCTGGCCCTGCATCTAGAATCTCATCTAAGGTGCCCTCATCTGCAGAATCTCTTTTGATGGGTGTGGAGTATGCAGCCACTCACCGCAAGGCATCCTTCTCACTATACACATTGCTTTGCACATTTTAGTAACACAAATTGTGTGTGGTGTACTTAGACATCAGTAACTGCATAGACTACACTGTCTGACCAGGGCCGTCCCAACTATGACACCATGTAAGGCGTCTTCCTCAGGCAGCGGAAGTATGGGGGTGGCGACAGGCAGGACCAGAAAGGAGGGGCAGCCGGCACAGCGGTGGGTAGGGGGGTCAGACCCCCTCCTCCCTCACCTGAGTCCCCCCATCCGCTCTCCCCCTCCAGCTATGAGTAATTACTCAGCTCTTCCTAATGCCTCGTACTCACCAGGCACATAACAAGGGAAGCGACACAAAAAAAAAAAAAAAAAGCAGCGACAGCTCGTTGCCAGGTCCCTCTGTGCAGCAGCCGTACACACGGCGCACAGAGGGACAAAGATGTGGCGGAAGCTGTCGCCGAAGGTCCATCCCCCCCCTGCCGGAAGTTCCGCTCACTGTGTGTGTGTTGCTGTCGCTAGTCCGCATACACACAGCGGACTAGCGACAGTTGCGGCGAAGTTGCGGCAACAGCTGATGCCGGCGATTGAAGTAGCGACGGTTCGGGGCGCGCGTATCATACACACGGGCGTCCTGTCGCTGCAACATGCGCGTGCCACGTGGTTGCGGCGACAGTTGTAGCCCGTGTGTATGGGCCATTACGCGTTCAAGCGATGCATACCACAGCTCATCTCCTCCTCAATGCCGCCCACTGTTTTTGCGCAAGTAGGAGACAAGCTGTGGTATGCATCGCTTGGAACGTGGAAGGAAGAGGTGAATAAATACTTCCTGCCCGCTGCTGACACACACGCTGCATGCCGCTCATAGATGGAGGTGGAGAGCGGACGAGGGACACCCAGGTAAATTGGGGGGTCTGAGCCCCCTCCCCACCGATGTGCCCGCGGCCCCCCCTTCCTGGTTGCTACCCCCTGTAGGTTACCTATACTGGGTAAATTATAATACCTATATGGGGTCAATTATACTACCTGTACTGGGGCAACTATACTAGCTACCTTTACGGGGGCAATTATACTACCTATACGTGGCAATTATACTACCTATACGGGGCAACTATACTACCTGTAATGGGACAACTATACTAGCTACCTATACTGGGGCAATTATATTACCTATACTGGGGCAACTATACTGGAGGCAACTATACTAGCTACCTATAATAGGGCAACTATACCTGGCTATCCTATGCATGGGGCACCTATACCTGGCTACCTATCTATAGTGAGGGTGAAAATGTTTTGGTGCTGTGCAACGTTCCAAATAGGCAGGGGGGGGGAGGGCCATCCACACAAGTTTGGCAGCAAAAAGTCTAGAAACCGCCCTGTGTTTGACATTCCCACTTGTGTTGCGTAGCAATGTGCTCTCAGAATTCACTACTCCATATATTTTTATCCACAGTGCAGCTATGATCGTTTAGATTGTAAGCGCACAAGGGCAGGGTCCTCCTCCTATTCTTTCTTATGTTGTTATCTATCCTACGTGTACCAACTCTAGTGTTGTCTCAAACCACACATTAAGGGATTCTGGACTGTGCTAATTGAAATTTACACCTTGCTTGGGAATTTGGGAGCTGTTATCCTTGCCAGGGCATAGATTTCAATTACCCAGCCGTGCCGCCTGCTACCACCAATTCTGCTGCTCTTCTGGTGCTGCAGCTTACTTGCTCTTCTGTTGATATGACAGCAGAGCTCCATGAGCTGGTCAGGAGCCAAACTCATTGGCTCACATTGATCACAGGGTCAGGAGCCAATTAAATAGGTTCCTAACCGGATCACAGAGATCTGCTGTCATAGCGACAGCAGAGCAAGTGAGCTTCAGAGATGGGAGAGCAGCGTGATTGGTGGTAGCGATGAGTCTGTGAT
The DNA here is from genome assembly GCF_040937935.1 of Hyperolius riggenbachi. Taxonomy (NCBI): domain Eukaryota; kingdom Metazoa; phylum Chordata; class Amphibia; order Anura; family Hyperoliidae; genus Hyperolius; species Hyperolius riggenbachi. The sequence goes on along the minus strand of NC_090653.1, from coordinate 152,281,692 downwards.
GGTGTGAAGTCGGTAGGCCATGTTTTTTGTACCAGCGGTCTCTGATCTCTTAACCACTTGATGACCCACCCTTTACCCTCCCTTAAGGACCAGCGTGGTTATTAGTGATCTGTGCTGGGTGGGCTCTACAGCCCCCAGCACAGATCAGGGTGCAGGCAGAGAGATCAGATTGCCCCCCTTTTTTCCCCCCTATGGGGATGATGTGCAGGGGGGGTCTGATCTCTTCTGCCTGCGTGTGGCTGGCGGGGGGGGCACCTCAAAGCCCCCCTCCGCGGCGAAATTCCCCCCTCCCTCTCCTACCTGTCCCCTCCCCGGTGATCCGGGCTGCACAGGACGCTATCCGTCCTGTGCAGCCAGTGACAGGACGTCCCCTGTCACATGGCGGCGATCCCCGGCCGCTGATTGGCCGGGGATCGCCGATCTGCCTTACGGCGCTGCTGCGCAGCAGCGCCGTACAAATGTAAACAAAGCGGATTATTTCCGCTTGTGTTTACATTTAGCCTGCGAGCCGCCATCGGCGGCCCGCAGGCTATTCACGGAGCCCCCCGCCGTGATTTGACAGGAAGCAGCCGCTCGCGCGAGCGGCTGCTTCCTGATTAATCAGCCTGCAGCTGGCGACGCAGTACTGCGTCGCTGGTCCTGCAGCTGCCACTTTGCCGACGCACGGTATAAGCGTGCGGTCGGCAAGTGGTTAAAAAGGAGCTGCCAGCCAAACTATCTCAGAAAAAAACACATATATGAGTAGATAAATACTTGCTCTACTTACATAACATATGTATTGCACTGTCCACATTTTGATTTTAGTGATTTTTCTACATTAAAATAAAGAGAAAATTTCCCATATTAATGTAAAGCGGAATATAATCCAGCATTTCATCTTTGCTCTAAAACATTATTTACAGCATATTATATGCAACCAGCATTTTTTTTTTTTACTAGACCAGCATTCGAAGGGTTACACACAGAGCTTGAAAGTTCAGTGCAGTGAAATGTGGACGCATCCCAAGTTGTAGATTTTTTTATCTTGTGTTTACTTAAAGGGAACCTTAACTCTAAAAAAAAACATGAGTTTTACTTACCTGGGGCATGTACCAGCCCCCTGCAGCCATCCTGCGCCCTCACAGTCACTCATGGCTCCTCTGGCCCCTCGCTGCCAGCTAGTTTCGTTTTTGCCGACTAGGAGTCGGCCGGCTGCCATGCGTATCTTTTTACGCATTCCCGCTGGTGCAGGAAGCTATTGCAGACATCAACAAGTACATTTTTACGCATTACGTGTGTAATGCGTAAAATTTTGACTGCGAGGGCACAAGATGGCTGCAGGGGACTGGTACATGCCCCAGGTAAGTAAAACTGATGGGTTTTTTTTAGAGTTAAGGTTCCCTTTAAATGTATCAAGTGAGGAATGTGACACATTCTCTGACTGTGGAGAAGCAGGTCGACCCAGACAGAGAGTCAAAGCATGTCTGCCTTCAATACATAATGAATAAAAACAGTTATTAATAAAATGCAAAGTCAGCTCACAAAGCAAAAAACTGTACTTTTGGGAACCTATAATTTCTAAATGAATAATAATACTTATCCATAAATGCTAATATGATAACTGTATGGCATATAAAAAGTAGGAAAACATGTTTTTATTGAATTATCATGTCAGGGTTTTAAACCGCTTTAACTGTATCTATTTTGAAGCCAATCCTGATGTAATTTCCTCCCTTACCCTCCTCTGTTTGATTTGCCCGCCCTTCACTATATAAAGTGCATTGTCTCAGCATGAGAAATATTGGCCAATCAGAGAGGAACAGAGGTGTAGGAGGGGCAAACAGGAGGAAAAGAGGCTTCAGTCAATCAGGCTGCATTAGTTAAGTCTGAGGGGAAGTAGAGAAGGAAAAAAAGGACAACCCAACATGCCCTGCAACTTCCTTTTTGTGTACCTAATAAGAGTCAAGTAAACTGGGGAATGATCATTTATCAACAAGAAAAGTAATAGTGATTTTATTTTTTGGATTGCCTGGTTAGCATCATTATTACTTGCTTACCAGATAAAAATACAGAATTGATTTTTGATTGTATGCCCGACAGTTATTAAGGACTGGTACTGAATTATTAACTAGGTATTACTTGTACTTGTATTGCTGGATTGTCATAATTGTGCAGTCTTGCACTTCTCATGTATATATATTCCCCATTATTTGTTTTGCACTCTGAACAGTGCTACGGAAAATACACTATATAAATAAAAAGTAATAATTCAGTATATGTGAATAGGATCAGCACAGCAATGAAGAGCGATGTAGGTGCTGTGTCTGCATTGTATAGAGCAGGGGTCTCAAACTCAATTTACCTGGGGGGCTGCAGGAGGCAAAGTCAGGATGAGGCTGGGCCGCATAAGGAATTTCACAATCGTGGCGCATCGCCGCCTCTGCCTGCCCCTCTCACTCTTCCTTCACAGAGAGGGGCGGGGAGAGGTGGCGATTGACGTCAGCAGGGGCAGAGCTGAAGCTGAAAGCTCTGCCCCTTCCAGGAAATGCCGGCGGATTTCCCCCCGGGCGATTTAGGGGCTCTGCAGCCCTCGTTTAGCGGCGGGGATACGGCGGATTACATGGGAGCACTGAAGCGAACTATAAGGAAGCTTTTGCCGGCGAGGGCCACAAAATATTGTATCGAGGGCCGCAAATGGCCCACGGGCCGCGAGTTTGAGACCCCTGGATAGAGGCAATGGAGCCTAATTCCTGTCATTCTCAGTGGGAGAGGTCAAAGAACAGGCTGCCACCTCCCTTATGGTGGCCATACACAGTTTGTTTTTTCCGCTTGATTCTCAGCTCGATTTATTTTGCCGCTCGATTCTCTTATCTTCCGGTCGTTTTTCTTTTTCCATTCACTTCTATCAGGATTGAGCAGCAAAACGATCGAACAGGAGATCGGACATGTCGGAAATTATCTATCTAACCATCTAATCACCTCAAAAACGAACCATGTATTCCTAGCATTAGTGCATTGTGGAAGGTGAAAGGGTTTGGCTATTACTCCCCCTCTCTCTTATACTTTGCTGAATGGTGGTGGTGGCCTAGCGGTGTTATGTTTGAACAGTCAGGCCGCTAGAGAATGCATCAGGCAGCCTGACTCTCCATCCATCCACTGGCCAGGCAACATGCTCCCAAATGTGTAATTACAAATAAAAAAAGAGTGACTTTTTTTCCTAACTGTATATTCCTGTGCTATCAGGAGTGGGGGTCTGCAAAGCTGTTAAGGTGCCCAAATATCAGGCGACTTTGGCGGCTGATCGGCTGGTAAGGCTGGGCGGGTCCGTGAAAACCAGCCTTATCAGCCTGCCAACAGACTGAACACACGGGCAAACTGTCGTCAGAATAGCCGCCCTATGGGCGGGTCTGACGACACGTCGTTTGAAGAAATCAGGCGTGTGTACACGCCTTAAGTGTCATTCTGGCTCTTGTTCACTTTGAAATTAACAGTGGAGTTCCACTTTAATGAGGAGTTGAGAGACAGGTTTTTAATTGTACTAGACTGCAAATTCAACTTTCAAATGTATAGTATAACTGCATGTGGAATATGACTTTCTCTTTGTTCCTATTCCTCTAGGATAGGCATGCAGAGGTCAGGTACAGATAAATGAAATGGGAACAAGAGATTAGAGAGTGCCGGGGTGTCTTCTCTTTTTCTGACATTTGTGGCACTTGCTTTGTGTGTGTTTTTTTACTTAAAAGAATACTATCAATACCCAAGTGTTCTAAAATGACAGTGTGCAAATAATGTCTAAGTAGCTGTGTAAACATTTTCCTACTTTTCATGTTAAATATCAGAGGCAAAAGCTGTAATTTATTGAGGGTAGGATTTAGCTATATTGGGACAAATCAATTGCAGAAGGGGTGTCTGCTTCAATGCACAGCCAGAGTTGCATATCAGACTACAGAAAGCAAATATCAAACATATCAAACTCTGAAAGCAAAAACAGTACGAAAAAGCTGTGAGAATTAGTTACATTTCCTCTGCTCTCTTCAGACAAGTCAGTCAGAAACACAGGACACAGGAGCTGCAGCTGTTGGGAGCTCTCTCTGTCACACACAGAGTTCACATAGAGTTAACTGATCAAGTGTGAGGGGAATTTCCCCTCTCCTCATGGCTCAGTCAGTCATTTTGGCGTCAGTAAACTTTGAAAGTATTTTGCTAACAGTAAACAAAGAAGTTGCTACTAAAATGTATACACCAGTACTTAGCAGCACTTCCCAAACAATTCCTGTGTCAATTGAAAAAAATATGTGAGTGGATAGTATTCTTTTAACAAAAACCTAAAGCGGCCCTGAACTTTTGTACAGGATAGAAGTAAAACAGAGAAATTCACCCTGTGTGTATTTAGAGTTTAGCCTGTCTACCTCCCCCTCATCTGTGACTAATCAGAACTGTAATCTGATCTCTCAGCTGTGTCAGCTGGCTGCCTCGGCAGAGCAGCTAATTTATAAACACAGAATGTTAACCCTATGTTTGCTTCCATTAAAGCAGGAAGTAGATGCAATGCAGATTTCTCGCAGGATTTGTATCAGCTGTAACAAAAACATTTTCAGGTCTGCTTTAAAGAGTTATTAAGCCAACAGTTGGATTGACAGCTTATCAGTTTTATCAGTTGTTTGAACAATAGCAAGCTACTTTTTTTTGGGTTGTTCAACTTTTTTCACAACAAAAGTTGTTTGATAATTGTGCTGCATAAACGACTGCTGCTGAGTGTGTGTATGAGGCTTTAGTTGATAGAAATATGCAGATTAGCCACTGGTGGAAAATACTGATTTATTAGCCAGATACAGCGGCACCTGCACAATCCTGTGCTGATAAGGGTGAGAACAGATCCTCCAAGATTATCAACTCTAGTAAGTGCAAAATGTTCTCCTCTCCATTTCCTTTATAATTAAATTACCCTGACATCTAATCAAACCCTCCCGGAACATTCACTGACTCAGCTTAGAACATTTTTGTTAGGAAGGTAGAGAGAAGTTCAGGACAAATATTTTGGATCGTCAAAAGTAAGTTGTGCTGCAGTGTGAAACTCGAGATACGGAGTGTAAGTGTTACTGCCAAAAGTACAATGGTTAATTTCATTATTTTTGCCGTCTGCCTAAAGGTTTTTTTAGTTTAAAGGACAACTGACCTGAGAGGGATATGGAGGCTGACATATTTATTTCCTTTTAAACAATGTAAATTACCTGGCTGTCCTGCTGATCCTCTGCCTCTAATACTTTTACACATAAAAAAGAAAGGGGCGTCTGAGATTTTCAGCTGGAAACAATAGTCTGTCAGCCGCACCCCTAATAGGTGAGACCTGTCCTATGAAGGATACTCCTGTTGTTTCCAGCTGAACATCTCAGAGCGCCCCTTTCTTTTTTATGTGTTTTTTACAGTGGACTCGGGAGCAGCCTGATTACCGTACTTACACTGGCCTAATCGCACCTTAGGGGGCATTCCATGCCCCACAAATTGGTTGTTTATCTAATACTTTTAGGCATAGACCCTGAACAGGTGTATGATTCAGACACCACTGATGCATGAAAGATAAGCAGGGCTGCCAGGCAGTTGGTATTGTTTAAAAGGAAATAAATATGGCTGCCTCTATGTCACGCTCAGGTCAGTTGTCCTTTAATATCAGGTAAACAATGATAAAAATAATCATTTTAAAAATTATTCAGACTGTAAAAATTAAACTTTTGTCAGTGTGTCCCCTTCAAGCAATCCTTATTGAAGTGACATTCCCTCTTACACTGGTGGTCTATGAGCCCCCTATTACAGTGCCTCCATTGTTCTGCTTCCCTTCTATTATATTGCTGCTTGTGCCCCATTTTTTCACCATTATATTTCCCCAGTACAGCTATCATGTTCCATACCCAGTTTCTGTCTTTAGATCCAGTGTCTTTACAAAATTCTGCAAAAGTCCTTCAAATATAAAAGAAATATAAAAAAGTCACTTGATCAATTGGAGAGAAGTTGGGAAAAGCTGGCAAGAGCGTGAGTGTGTGCAAGGCAATGGGGAGGAGGCTAAATGGAGGAGGGCAATTGCCATGGCTGGAATGGTGCAAGAGTGGGACAAGACTAAATAAATTAAAAATAGACAAGGCACCTGTCCCGGATGGCATGCATCCTCAGGTCCTAAGGGAATTAAGTTCAGTTATAGATAAACCCCTTTATCTTATCTTTTGTGACTCTCTTTCAACTGGCAGAGTCCCAGTGGATTGGCGTACAGCTCACGTTTTCCCATTATTTAAGAAGGGCAAAAAACTGATCCAGGAAATTATAGACCTGTAAGCTTAACATCAGTTGTATGCAAACTATTTGAAGGGTTACTAAGAGATACTATACATGACTTCATAGTAGAAAATAATCTTATTTCTCAGCATCAGCATGGGTTTACTAAAGACAGGTCCTGTTTGACTAACATGCTCAGCTTTTATGAGGTAGTGAACGCTAATGTGGATATTGGGAACGCTGTAGATGTGATATACTTGGACTTTGCAAAGGCCTTTCGACACTGTTCCACACAAAAGTCTGGTGCAAAAGTTGAGGATGCAAGGACTGGGGAAGAGTCTGTATGCATGGATAGGGAACTGGCTAATGGACAGAAAACAAACAGTTGTGGTCAAAGAATCATACTCAAAATGGGTGACTGTAAGCAGTGAGGTCCCACAGGAGTCTGTACTGGGTCCGGTGCTTTTCAATTTATTTATTAATGGCCTAGTAGATACAGTAGTAAGCAATGTTGCTATTTTTGCAGATGACACAAAATTGTGCAGAATCATCAACTCACAGGAAGATAGGGACATACTACAACAGGATCTGGATAGGATGGCTATATGGGCACATAAATGGCAGATGAAATTCAATGTTGAAAATTGTAAAGTCATGCATTTTGGTCGTACCAATGGTCTAGCACCATACAAAATAAATGGGATACAGTTGGGGACATCAAACTTGGAGAAGGACTTAGGAGTACTCATCGACAACAAGTTGAATAATCGTACTCAATTCCAAGCCGATGCAGCTACAGCTAACAAAATTTTGGGATGCATTAAAAGGGAAATAAAAACTCGAGATGCTAGCATAATATTGCCCCTGTTTAACTCTCTAGTAAGGCCACATCTGGAATATGGAATTCAGTTCTGGGCACCACATTACAGGAAAGATATTGCATTTTTGGAGCAGGTGCAGAGACGAGCAACAAAATTGATACGTGGGATGGAAGGTCTCAATTACCAAGAAAGGTTAGATAAACTGGGTTTATTTAGTCTAGAGAAAAGATGCCTTAGAGGGGATCTAATTAACATGTATAAATACGTCAGAGAGCAATATACAAGCTTGGCGGATGAGCTTTTTGTCCCTAGGCCTTCTCAAAGAACTAGAGAACATGATCTGCGCATGGAGGAAAAACATTTTAGCCATTTATTTAGGAAAGGGTTCTTTACAGTAAGAGTGATTAAGATGTGGAATGCATTGCTACAAGAAGTAGTTATGGCAAATTCTATACCTGCATTTAAAGGGGGCTTAGATGCTTTCCTTGCGTTGAAAGGCATCCATGGCTACAATTACTAGGAATGTCCATTGATCCAGGGATTTTATCTGATTGCCATCTGGAGTCGGGATTTTTTTCCCTTTTGGGGCTAATTGGTCCATGCCTTGTAAGGTTTTTGTGCCTTTCTCTGGATCAACAGGGATATATGAGGGAGTAGGCTGGTGTTGTACTTTGTTCTCTGGTTGAACTCGATGGACGTATGTCTTTTTTCCACCCAAGTAACTATGTAACTATGTAACTACATTAGCTTTGTATTGCACCAACTAGTACAATGCTTGGCAATGGCAGCGGTGCAAGGAATACTAGATCACATCTCCACTGAGATTTGCTGTAGTATTTAGCATGGCAATGTGGCATATGATCAGTATCTTTTACACCTCTTAGTGTATTCTTACCTTAGTAGGTGCAAAGTCTGTTCCCCAAGACATTTTGTTCAGTTTTAATAACTCTCAAAATAGGGAAAAAGTGTCTGCGTAGGTCTTAAAGATGGAAAATGCCCATAAGCAAGAAAGAAGAGAAAGCACAAAGTATGAAAGAGTAGGCCAGTACAGTCCGTACCTAGTTCATTTACATTGGTTTCAAAACATTTGGCATGAGTGTCAGCCTAGATCCTATCTGTAAACAGGACAGCATAGTAATGTTCATGGTGATAAAGTTATCTAAAACAATAGCAGTGTTAGTATTGCATGTTGCAACAGCACTATAATAACAACAAATGTAGTTTCAGAAAAAGAGATTTATTTATTTGTTGTATTTATAAAGCGCCAACATATTACGCAGCGCTGAACATTAGTTTAGGTTACAGACAATATTTAGGGGTGACATACAGCAAAATGACAATACATGAATACAAGAAAGACCAGATCACGCAGCACAGTATGAGGACAAGGTAATGCTTAGTCAGTCACTGAATAGGAGCATGGAGATTAGGCAAGTTAGGTTCACTCAGATGCATAGCATAGGTTCACAGTAATGGAGGTGCATGATCAGGTAGGACACAAAAGGAGGAGGACCCTGCCCACAGGCTTACAATCTAGAGGGAGAGGTAAGGACACGAAAGGTAGGGGACCAGAATTCAGCTGTGGGCTTAGAGCACTTGTGAGGGGTAGTAGGCCAGAGTGAAAAGGTGAGTTTTGAGGTCATTCTTGAAGATGTTGAAGGAAGGGGCTGCCCTAATGGGTGGAGGTAGAGAGTTCCATAGTGTTGGAGCAGCTCTTGAGAAGTCCTGGAGGCGTGCATGGGACTGGGTGATGCGGGGGGGCGGTCAGGCATAGTTCATTGGAAGAGCGAAATGAGCGGCTAGGTGTGTACCTCTGAGTAAGATCAGAAATGTAGGTTGGACAGGTTTTGAGGACAGATTTGTAGGTCAGACACAGTATCTTGAATCTGATTCTGGACTGGATAGGAAGCCAGTGGAGGGATTCAAGGAGGGGATCCGCCGTGGTGGAGTGATGGGAGCAGTGGATAATTCTGGCTGCCGCATTCATGATGGACTGCAGTGGGGCTGTTTGGGTCATAGGGAGACCAGACAGAAGGGCATTGCAGTAGTCAAGGCGGGAAATTATGAGGGCATGGATGAGGAGTTTGGTGGTGGCAGAGGTCAGGAAAGGGCGAATCTTACAAATGTTACGAAGGTGGAAATTTCAGGACTTTGTGAGGTTTTGGATGAGGGGAGTGAAGGAGAGTGCGGAGACTAGGGTGACACCCAGACAGCGGGCTTGAGAGGTAGGGCAAATGGTAGTGTGGTTAACAGTGACATGCACATCTGGGAGGTTCATGGATGGCCGGGGTGGGAAGATCATAAATTCCGTTTTGTCTAGATTTAGTTTCAGGAACCTAGCAGACATCCAGGACGAGATGGCTGATAGGCAGGAGGAGACCTTGTCCATGGTACTGGTGGATATGTCAGGGGTGTGGAGGTAGATCTGGGTGTCATCTGCATACAGATGATAGTTAAAACCCATGGAGGAGATAACCTTGCCAATAGAGGATGTGTATAGGGTGAACAGTAGGGGGCCAAGGACCGAGCCTTGGGGGACTCCCACCGAGAGTTGGTGGGGGGTGGACGAGGACTCATTGAAGGCGGCCCTGAAGGAACGGTTGGAGAGGTAGGATGAAAGCCAGGTCAGGGCGAGATCGTGAATGCCCATGGACTGGAGGGACTGGAGGAGTAGGGGATGATCTACTTTGTCAAAAGCTGCTGAAAGGTCAAGGAGGAGGAGAATGGTGTATTTACCTTCAGCGTTAGCTAAGGCAAGGTCATTGACCACTTTGGTGAGAGCAGTTTCGGTTGAGTGGGCAGGCCGAAATCCAGATTGCAGTGGGTCTAGCAATGAGTTGGCATTGAGGTACTGGGTCAGGCGTTTGTGAACCAGATGATCAAGGAGTTTTGAGGCAAAGGGGAGGAGGGAGATAGGGCGGTAGTTGGAGGATAGCGAGGGGTCGAGGGAGGGTTTCTTGAGCAGGGGTAGTACAGTGGCCTGCTTGAAGTCTGAGGGGAAGGTGCCTGTGGATAGGGAGAGGTTAACAGGGGCCAATTCCATGAAGTAAGGCTGGAGTAAATCAGAAGGGATGGGGTCAAGGGGGGCAATACGCTAATGAATACATTATACATTAATACATAATATACTATTCTGCATGGGATGCAAAGGTTAGATCTTCACTGAGGCTCTTGTGCCTGCACGGGGTGTGCCAGTGGAGGGCTAGGCCAGTAGGCAGGTTGACATTTACCCCCATGGTAACTCTTATTTTCTTGCATTAAAGGTATTGCACCACAGAACGCTCTTTTCTACCCCCCTTTTTTGATGCAGATGCTGGAATAACCCCACTATTGAGAGAGAAGTTCTGGATGACTCTAGCACGCCACCAATTGTCCAAAACTAGCATTTGGAGAATATCCTTTGGTTTCTGGTTTAACACAGAGCATGGATAAAATTGTTGTTTATTCCTTCTCCCACAGTAGCCATATGCACCCTTCACAGCACTTAAGCCTGTTACACACCATGCAATTTTCACTTCAGATCCTTCTTCCGATCGAGTAAATGATCGGATCGGGCAAAAAAATATAAAGTCCATTGCTTGCCAGCTACTGATCCCAAGCTTAAAATCTATCTCTTTCCCAGATCAGATCAGGCTGGAAAATATTTATTGAGATGCCCGCCATCATTCCATGGCATGGGTATGTCAGATTCTGGTAACATTTTTCCTTTATGCTAGGTACACACCATACAATATTCTGTTAGATTTTCTCTTAGATTTACCTGCCAGATAGCTTTTTTTTGTATGGTGTGTACCTAGCATTAGATTCATTTTTGACTAATATCCAAGAGGAATGCTAACTTAAATTTGAGAAAAAAATTTGTATATGTGTGTACACCAGATGTCTTCTATATAAAGAACAAAGAAAAAAAGAGTCCAGCCAAATCAGCTACACCACCATTCATAATAATCATCATCATTTATTAATTCAAGAAAATCAGTACAATACAAAAGTTTAACAAATAAAATCAATTAAAATTGTTTTAACATACAACAAATAATCAGTCTCCTCTATATCGCATAAGGCAAAAGAGGACGACCGGTAAGGATGACCTAACTAGCCATATCTGTCAAATAATCCTCAGCGCAAGGTACATATATATATATAAAAAAAAACAGTTTTCATTGATGCAAAAACTAAAAATTTAGTACAATACTCACACTGTAGACCCTTTTGACAAGGACCCTTCACAAAGAACAAGCATAATGTGTATGTAAAGTACACTCTTAAAACACATCTGATATGGTAGACAAGTCCAGTTGGAGACTGAGCACTTGTCTAACGTTTCAGATGTGTTTTAAGGGTATACTTTAAAAACACATCTGAGACACATTTAAGGTGCACTGTAAAATTGGAATACATTCTGGGGGAACTGGAAAGCAAGAAAATGGGGCACAGCATGACTGGCAGTTGAGAGGGCACCTGAAAGTTCGACTCACTGTGGGGGAACTAGAAATCTGTCACACATTAACCAGTTCACCCCCAAGGCGTTTTTACCCTAACGGACCAGAGCAGCTTTCACCTTTCAGTGCATCTCCCTTTTATTCGCCAATAGCTTAATCACTACTAATCACAATTACATGATCTATACCTTGTTTTTTTCACCACCAATTAGGCTTTTGGAAGTGATATTTGTTTTCAGTAATTACTTTACTTTCTATGCATTTTAAAGGGAAAAACAAGGAAAAAAACACTATTTCTCCAATTTCATCCCCTATAGTTTTAAAATAAACACTGCTACTGTACATAAAACCCCCACATTTTATCTGCCTGTTTGTCCTGGTTATCACAAGATTTAAATTATGTCCCTAGTACAAAGTATGGTGACAATGTATTATTTGGAAATAAGGGTGTATTTTTTTATGTTGTGTATTTTGTTTTATACTACCAATGAATTCAAGCCCGTATTTGCAAATATAACAGAAATACAACCTCATAGGATACATATTTAAAAAGCTGAGTCCCTCAGGTAACTATTAATGCATTCTCTTTTCAATTCTGTCACTTTTGGTGTTTTTTACAAGTGTTTTATTTTGGTACAGAGTTTATGAAAATAACAGTTTTATTGCTTTTAAATTCCATTTGCCACAGAACAAAAATCAGATGACATAGGTCTCAGCTGTCAAAGACCCCACATTCTCTTCTCTAGCTTGTCACGGTTAAAATGATACCTTATTGTCAGGATCTCTCCTGTAGCATGTTCTGTTGCTTGCAGTGGAGCTGCAACTGGGCAGTTCTGACTTGTCTGCTTGTATTTGGTTGCGCATTCGCAGTGAGTCTTATTGTCATTTGCAATCACTCTGCAGTTCAAAGAAGTTCAGGATGCTGTCAGGATTCCTCCTATGGTTTGCTGCAGTTGAACTCCAGCCAGATAGCCCTGGATTTCCTGCATGCATGCTGTTGCATAGTACTGCATGCATTTGTTATATTAGTCTTTCAGCTGGCAAATGGTAATCAAACCAGCTCAGGAGTGAATGATTGCCATGGACGTCTGCACATTTGGCAAAATGGGGCATGCGCCCCTCCCTGGCTAGCCGCTGCCTCCCCTTAGCCACCCGAATCTGGAAGGATCAAGCCGCAAGTCAGGGACAGCTCCGGGAAGTCCAGACTGCAGCATCCAAGCGCAATATATCAGGGGCACTTCCCCGGAATGTTCCCTGCTGCTGTACCCACGTGTGCCACCCTGGATAGCATCTCTCTCATCCCTCCTCCCCTCTTTCGCTGTTTTTGCCGGTGTAGTCAGCCCTCAGAGATGAGAGGAAGAGGAGCCATACATAGTGCAGCGCAGAATACAGGAAGTGACTTCACGTTAACTTCCTGTATTTGAACTATACGACGCTGCATTGTGCATGGCTCCTCTTGTCCTCTCATCACTGAGGTCTGATTCTGAGCTAAACACAGCAAGCAAAGGAGGGTGAGAGAGACTCTACTCAGTACACATAACAAGCAGATTCCACTGTTCTGATGCTGGGCAATGGGCATCGCAGTGCAGTGCAGTGAGCTAGCAAGCGAGGGAGGATGAGAGAGATGCTATCCAGACCAGGGCAAACGACAAGCAGATTCTCCTGTCAGAGAATGTGAGCGCAGTGAGTGAAGGGTGATGAAAGAAAAACACTGTGAGTTGGACTATGCTGTATAGTTCTGCTTGTTTGTGAGGGAAATTGGTGGAAGGCTGGAAGCTGTGTGGGCCTTTATGGCTTTGGATTGTTTGGCAGGCTGGTTGTGCAGAGTGAGTCTGTCACAGGCTCACGTAGTGCCCTTGTATGACAGTTCATACCTCTGACATTTACTATATACATGGGTTATTCCATTCTTATTGTCCACCACAGGCTTACATTATGTTCCTCTATGTATGAATATGTGGCTGCCAGTTCTTATGTCTGGGTCACTCGGTTACAGTTTTTTTTATGCATTATCATTTATTTGAGTCTCACACTTTTATTTGTGGGTTATTATTATAGTCCTTTTATGCGTTACAGTCAGTGGATCTCATTGTTTTTGTTCCTAAAGTGTCCCTGTGCTTTTTGCCATTGCTTATTTGTGGATTACTAACGATCTCCCCTTATGTGCCACTCTGCCCTCCCTCTCTCTATTCCTGTCCACCTCTCTGCCACTCTCTGTCTCTGCCCTCCCTCTCTCTCTGTCCACCTCTCTGCCCACTCTCTCACCCTCCTTCTCCCTGTCCACCCCTCTGCCCACTCTCTCACTCTCCTTCTCTCTGCCCACCCCTCTGCCCACTCTTTCACCCTCCCTCTCTCTGTCCACCCCTCTGCCCACTCTCTCACCATCCCTCTCTCTGTCCACCCCTCTGCCCACTCTCAATCTCTCTCTCTTTCTCTCTACCCACCCACTTTCTCATCATCCCTTGTTCTATTCCTGCCTACCTCTCTGCCCCCGCACTCTCTCGCTCCCTCTCAGCTGTCTTTTTTTCTGCAGTCTCTCTCTCTCTCTCTCTCTCTCCGCCTTTCTGCTGTCCGCCCCATACACTGGCACCCTCCTCTCACCCATTGTCACCCTCTCCCATGCACTGGCACCCTCTTGCAAAATCTGGGGTGTGGCTTAATGCAGTCAGTGATTTCAACAAAGAAAAATGTGTGCATCAACCAAGTAGAACCTGATAAATATGGCTTTGCAAAATTTGGCCTAATTGGCTAATCACAAGACATTGCTCATGCAAATATGCATTTCCTTTCACATGCCAAAATATGCAGGGTCTAAAACCAATACCGCAAAGTAGTTGCCCTGCGGGAATTAGTTCATGCTACATTAGCACTATCCAGTAGCGCCACGGGGAGGCTTCCCAGTGCCTCCCATTTCAGACCCCGCCCGGCATAGCGTTCAGCACTCTGAGTTGTCGTTGGGTCTATGCTGTGAACATTGTTATTGTAAATGTATAATGCCTTGCTCTGTATTGTCATGTCTGCTGGACGTTTGCTGACCTCCGGGGGTCAGTGAAGTCCTTCTGATCCTGATAGTTAGATTCTGCCAGCACCACGTTGGTGACTGGTAGTATTCCTTCTAGCCTTGTTCTTGAGGACGAACTATAGCAGCGTTTGCCATTAGTTCGCTCCTACCTGTTAGTCTTGTCTATCTCAGTGTGAATGTTGCCGTCACTGAAACAGCGACAAGATTGGCTGAGCATTCCGTCTGTCTGTCTGTTGTCTGTCTTGTTAATTGTCATTACTTGTGCTTTAGTTAGTGAGTTATTTGAGAGCTACATTTCATATATTGCGCATCAGCACGATATATATGTACTCTAGTCAGTCAGTATTGTATTATTGTAATATTGTATTGTGTACCGACCTTTGCCTGCCTCTCAACTACGAATCTGCCTAATCCTTCCAATACGACTGACATCTGAATTAATGTGTATGACCCAAGCCCGTTACCGACTACATCTGTTGTGTATTGTATCACATAGCATCTAGCCTGATAGGCAGCCCAGAGCTGCAGTTGCTCTGGGCAATCTTGATCCCTTGTGTATTACTCCTGTGTCCATCTGTGGAGCCTCTTCCATTATCCAGCTACTTAGCCTTTTTGCGCTGGGTGGTCAAAGTATGGCCCCCCAGCATTACACTTATATTGATAATCGGATAGCTTTTTGACCACATAATACACTGTTAACCATGAGCAGCGCCAATGGATTTCACAAGGCCATTTTTTGCACCAAAAGTAATACAGTACCGTAATTCTTTCCTAGCAAAGCACCTGGAGTCTCAGAACATTTGATACAGGTCATAAATGTCACTATTCTGAAAACTAGAGACCCAGACCTACGCAGATATACATATTTTGTAACATTTGGACTTGTACGGTTCTGCTGAAATTGCACCATAAATTTGAAAATGGAATTTTTTTGCAGTTTTTTTCATTTTGGCACAAAATATCAATTCAAATGACTATGCCTCATCTCTCAAACACCCTAAATTATCTTCTCTTGCTTGTCACGGTTAAAATGATACCCTATATACATTATCAGATAGCTTTTTGACCACATAATACACTGTTAACCATGAGCAGCGCCAATGGATTTTTCAAGGCCCTTTTTTACCAAATGTAACAATGTCATTATTTTCTCTCAAAGCCCCTGGAGTGTAAGAACATTCAATAAAAGACACAAATGTTACCATTCTGAAAACTACAGACCCAGACCTACTCAGATACTGTTATTTTGTTACATTTGGAATGTTTGGACTGAAAGTGAGGCATATATATCACTATCCTTAACACAAATGACAAATGCATTGGAACTCACCATTGCAGGTCTAGCAGGATGGAGAAAAGCCAGAGGTCATATGCCAAGGCAAGTGAGTGGTCAGAAGAGGGGGGTGGTCTGCAGAGTAAAGTCTTGTGGCTAACACTCTCTCCTTGCAGCAGAAAGTCCAAGTGGGAAAAAGTGTTTGCAGGTTGTAGGAGTATTGGGTTTCCTCCAAACTTCTGGGTTTACTCCCACACCCCAAAAAAACAGTGGAGGGTTAAGGTGAAGTAGTGGTAACTGTGAGCTCCTTTGAGGGACAGTAAGTGGCAAATAAAAGTAGAGAGGAGAAATTAAAGTCCAGTAGAAATTTAGGGTTGTAAAAAATCAAAATAAAAAATAAAATGTCTAATAGCTGCTGAGGGAATGGTATGCCTCAAAGCAGCCAAAAACACAGAGTCCAGGCAGTGAGGGGCACTTTGGGCAGTGGTATCTGCTGTCACTCCGCCTCTTGTTCTTTGTGCATACCCGGCATTTTTTCTGTGGCTTCTGCTTGATTTCGTTTGGGGGGATCAGGGCAGGAAAATGTCTTCCACTTAGGCAAACTGTGTCATCCAATTGCATGGAATTGAATTCCTCCGTAATATTGGCATGTTTGTTAATCAGCGACCTTAACACTTCTCGCATAAACGGGAGGTAGCTATCATCGTGGCCTGTCTTTTTAAAAAGCACAAAAGCGTTGTGCATGGCCATTTGTAGGAGGTAAAAAAAGACTTTTTTGTACCAGGTCCTCTTTTTTCTTTTTTAAAAAGTAATAGCACAACATTTGGTTCGCCAGATCCACCGCACCCATCTTCTTACTGTAGTTCACCAATGCCACTGGCTTTTCGATCTGCTCTCGGGAGGTTGTAACAGGAATCATTGCCTCATTTTGGATGGATGTCAGGACCATGACATCTCTCTATTGTCCCTACATTTTACAGCCAGGAGCTCACCACATCTCAGACTGTACGATTCCCCTTTGGTTAATTTTTTATTAAAGTGGACCCAAATTAAAAATACAAGATTTCAGAAATAAAATCTATTTTCTGACTGATAATAAATAGCAGCCTTTTTTCAGCTGCATGATGACAAATATAAAATATTTTACATTTATTGGAGGAACCCCTCCCTTCCTTTCACATTGCCGGGACAGAATCCGTCAAACTGGTGGAGTAGATGGTGTCCGGCAAGGGAGGAATTGCTAATGGCGGCCCCCCTGTATAACACTTGTTATAAAAAGAGAAGGGTGAAAAGCATGAACTGAAATGCTCATAGGCTTGAAGGAGCCCTCATACAGCACAAAAGCATATGTGTAGCCACTGCTGCTCTCACATAGCTTATAAAATTTTACCCCATACTTTGCAGCCTTACTTGGGATATATTGTTTTATCCCTAATCTGCCATGGAAGGGTAGGAGGGATTCATCCACTGCAATATCTCTAACTGGGGTGTATACCTCACAAAACCTTGTACTGAGGTGGGTAAGTATGGGCCTCAGCTTAAAAAGTTTATCATGGGCAGGATCATCTCTGGGGACATTTCCAGAACTGTCAGCAAAGTGCCGACATTTCATGAGAGCCTCATAGCGCTGCCTGCTTATTGAAGCTGGAAACAGGGGTGTCCTATGTATCAAGTCCCTAGACCAATACAAATTGATTTCTTGCTGTTGGACTATGCCCATGTGCAGTGTAAGGGCCAGAAACACCTTTAGCTCAGGTAGTATGGTGTTCTCCCATTTCTCAGCCAAATAACATGTGGGCTTCTGGGCAATATACTGCTGCGCAAACAAATTAACTTGCTCCACAATGTGCTGCAGCAAATCATCTTCCACAAATAGCTGGAAGAAATCAGCAGGCCTGAAATTTTCAGTGGGCACTGATATTCCGCTTGCCCCTGTAAAAGGCGGGACGTTGGGCTCTACTAGCGGGTGACCAGGTGCCCTGAATAATGTTGTCAGGTACCGGTGGGCATACCTGCCTTTACCTGGATCCCGCTTGCTTCTGCTGCTTGCTGCAGCAGTGTTTCCCACTGAGCCCCCTGTGGTGGCATTGGAAGGGCCCTGTACAGTGGATTCATCATCACCATCCCACCTGTTTCCCACTAAGCCCCCTGCGGTGGCATCTGAAGGGCTCTGTACAGTGGATTCATCATCACCATCCCTCCTGTTTCCCACTGAGCCCCCTGCGGTGGCATCTGAAGGGCCCTGTACAGTGGATTCATCATCACCATCCCTCCTGTTTCCCACTGAGCCCCCTGCGGTGGCATCTGAAGGGCCCTGTACGGTGGATTTATCATCCCTCCTGAAGCGGCAAGATGGCTGCCCAACGCTCTCTGAACTGTCAGAAGCTGACTCAGAGCTGCTTGTTGGGAGCCATTCGCTCCCTGAATTGTCCTCACTGCTGCTGCTCTGCTGGAGAATAGCGGCTGCCTCCTCAACAGAAAAGCGTCTCCCCGCCATAGCAAGGGTATAGAGTTAGACAGACAGACAGATCGATAGATATAGGGGTATAGTATAGGGGTAAAATTTTATTTTAAAAAAGCAAAAATCCTACCACAAGTACAGTCAGATTCTCTCTCCCAGCTCCTGTCCCCTCAGAATGCTGATTGACAGCAGTCTGTGTGATAGATGAGCTGGGAGGGAGAAAGCAAGTGTGTTTACAAACAATTATTAACCAGTTGCCGACCGCCCACTCTCTATGGGTGTCGGCAAAGTGGCACCCCCCAGGACCGTGTAACGCCGATCGGCGGCGGTACATGGGGGACTGAATAGCTGGGGATCGCGCGCATAGATGTGCGCGCATCTGCCGGCATTAGGCTCCACCCACCCACAACGTCAACCTGCCGGCCAATTAGCAGCGCCAGTGGGTTGTTAACCCCCGATCTTCCACATAGAAACTGTATAATATGCTTTGTAATGTATACAAAGCGTGTTATACAGACTGCCTCCTGCCCTAGTGGTCCCAGTGATCGAGGGATCACCAGGGCAGGAGGCATCCCCCCTAGTAAGCACCCAAGCACACTGATCCTGCCCCCTGATTGCTCACAGCACCCCTCAGATCCCCCCCCCCATGATCACCCCCTCAGACCACTGTTTGCACCCAATCACCCCCCTAATCACCCATCAATCACCCCCTGTCACTATCTGTCAATGCTATATTTTAGATTAGGTCCTAAACTGCCCCCTGGGGGCTCCTGATCAAACCCCCTACCCCCACACACACCCTCAGATCCTACCCACAAAGTGTCATTTTCCGCTAACTTGTGACAAAAAATAAAATCTTCTATGAACTCACCATGCTTCTTAGTGAATGCTTTGGGATGTCTTCTTTCCAAAATGGGGTCATTTGGGGGGTATTTATACTATCCTGGAATTCTAGCACCTCATGAAGCATGACAGGTGCTCAGAAAAGTCAGAGATGCTTCAAAATGGGAAAATTCACTTTTTGCACTATAGTTTGTAAACGATATAACTTTTACCCAAACCAATAAATATACACTTAATGGATTTTTTAATGAAAGACATGTAGCAAAATACATTTGGACAAAAATGTATATAGAAATTTTACTTTATTTGAAAAATGTCAACACAGAAAGTTAAAAAAAACATTTTTTTGACAAAATTCATGCCTTTTTGGATGAATATAATAAAAACTAAAAATCACAGCAACAATGAAATAGCACCAAAAGAAAGCTGTATTAGTGACAAGAAAAGGAGGTAAAATTCATTTAGGTGGTAGGTTGTATGACCGAGCAATAAACCGTTAAAGCTGCAGTGGCCTGAATGGAAAAAAAGTGTCTGGTCCTTAAGGGATTTTAAGACTGCAGTCCTTGAGTGGTTAAGGCAGATCATTGTTACTGGCTTGTAACAATGATCTGCCTTGTTACAAGCACTTGATTGGTCCAGGGAACATGTGATTCCCTGGTCCAATCACGGAACTGCATGACCCGATGTGCGTGCGCGGCGGGAGCGTGCGCACTCATGCACGGCGGGAGCGTGCGCACTCGTGCAGAGCGGCAGCAGAGCAAACTGACTCATTAAAATGTCCTATTGCTGTTAACAGCGGCAAACAGGACGTTTTAATGAGTCAGTTTGCCGCTAATTGATTAAGGAGGGCACTGAAAAGCCATGATGCTATTGAGGGCACTCCATATTACTTACCTCGCGCACTTCCTCCTTGCCATATTCTGTAAGAACTACTTGGTCGCCTATCTCAGATTGTTTCACTCCTCATCAGGGAGCTTTACTATTCTCTGTCAACCAAAGAGAAGCAACAACAAAAACTTTTGTATAACACTTTTTTTCTCCTATATAGGAAAGTCTATTCTGTCTATACATGCTAGATTGTGGCCTTTCAGTGTAGATTTAAGCTCCTTTAGGGATTATGAGAAAGACAAAAAAGTGATGGGGTTGGTATAGAGGTCACCTAACTTTCTAAACATTATACAAGATATATAAAACAGGATTCCTTTTATTTAGCATTGCTTTTAAAGTGAGTCCAAGAAGAGGAAATGCTCTGTATCCTATAGAGGCTTCTCACTCCTGTCGCCGCTTACCGAGACCCTCCGAAAGATCCGGACTGCACTCCTCTTCAAATGCGAGCATGACCATGCTGCACCCATGTCAGCACAGCAGTGCCTACGCAGTAGCATGAAGCCATCCATGCAGGAACAGCTGCGGCTTACTGTACAGGCTCAGCCATACTCGTGCAGGCACTTGAGCTTGACGATAAGCATGGCCCCGATCAGATTTTCGACAAGATCCTGTCAACAATCTTTGAGGGGTCCACAAGGGGCAACGGGGACTGTAGTACGCCGTGGGAAGCCCCTACAGGATCCAGAGGCTTCCCTCTTCTTAGGTAAGTATTTCCTTTTTGACTAGCTTCAGCTTGGGTACACTTTAACCACTTCCCGACCGCCGTATTGACAATTGGCGGCCGGGAAGTGGACCCCACAAGGACCGCCGTATTAACAAATGGCGGCGGTCCTTGTAGGGGCATGGGCGGAGCGATCGCGTCATCCGTGACGCGATCCTCTGCCACTGCCTGGCTCCGCTCACCCGCCGCAACATCCCGCCGGCCATACGGAAGCGCCGGCGGGATGTTAACCCGACGATCGCCGCACACAAAGTGTATAATACACTTTGTAATGTTTACAAAGTGTATTATACAGGCTGCCTCCTGCCCTGGTGGTCCCAGTGTCCGAGGGACCACCAGGGCAGGCTGCAGCCACCCTAGTCTGCACCAAGCACACTGATTTCCCCCCCCCCTGTGTCACGGTCAGTTACCTGTTCAGAGGAGGCGGCCAGTACGCACGGATACTGGCGGTCGTCCTGGTGGGTCTCGGCGGGGCGACCTGTCGGTGCTCACCAGTGTGCGCTGCGTTGCACGGCGTAGGCGTTGGCGTCAGGGGGCGCTGGCGTAGGCGTTGTGTGGCGTTGTGTGCACAAGGATGACTGCTGTGTATCTCCTGTTCTGGCGTTTGCGTGTGCGGGCGCTGCGCGTGCGGGCGCGTGCGCGTCTGGGCGTGCGCGCGTGCGCGCATCTGCGCATGCGCGCGCGGCGTGGTGTGCGGTGCGCAGGCGCGCGCGGCGCGTCATGCTGTGCGCGCCAAGGAGGCCTATTTAAGTCTGGAGAGTGCATTGCCTCCTTGCTGTAGTATTGCAGCAAGTGTGTGTACTCCCGTGCCGTGACTTATAGTCTGTCTATGTGTTACCCCGGAATCCTGACCTCGGCTTGTCTGACTGCCCGCCTGTTGATGAACCCTGCCTGCCTGACTACCCGCTCTGTTGATGAACCCTGCCTGCCTGACTACCCGCTCTGTTGCCGACCTCTGCCTGCTCCGACTACCCGCTCTGTTGCCGAACTCCGCCCGTCTGAGAACCCGCTCTGTTGCCGACTCCTGCTTGTCCTGGGATTTACCTTGCTACTGTCCACGCTGGTCGTTGAGTCCTTGCACCACCCGACTCCGGCCAGGGGAGTGCCGCGGTTCCCGTCTGCTCAGCTCCTCATCGGATCCTGCGAGCACTCCTGCTTCCTGCACACCCTAGTGCTCCTGTTCCCACTCCAGAAGTACTGGGTGTCAAGCCGCAAGAGTTGCTACCCTCAGCACAACGGTCTCCTCTGCTACCAGGTCAGTGACATAATACTACAGCCAACAATGGAGACCGCTGAGGTAGCAACGGTTCTAACCACCCTCTGTAATCAGATGGCCGCACTGACAGATGCCCTGAAGGAGCTCCAAGCAGGCCACCAACGGCTGGAAGGCCGCATGGACACCCTCGCAGCAGCTGCACCCAGGCAGGCGCCTGCCCCTGCCGTAGCACCACAAGCACAAGCACCAGCAGCAGGCAACCTTGCTCCTGTACCTGCTCCACTAGCCCCTGAACCACGAGTTCCCATACCGGAACGGTTTTCTGGAGACAGATCGAAATTTCAAGCCTTTAAACATGCCTGCCAGCTTTATTTCTCTCTGCAGCCACGTACTTTTCCCCATGAGGAGGTAAAGGTGGGCTTTATTATTTCATTACTCCAGGGAGATCCTCAGACTTGGGCTCACAGGCTGATGGATCAAGAACACCCTGCTTTAGCATCAACAGAAGCCTTTTTCACCCACATGGCAGTATTATATGATGACCCACAGCGACAGGCCACAGCCGAAATAGGATTAAGTAAATTACGTCAAGGTCGAAGACCAGTAGAGGAGTACACTTCTGAGTTCCGCAGATGGTCAGCGGATACAGACTGGAATGAGGGCGCATTGAAACACCAGTACCGCCTTGGACTATCTGAAACCTTAAAAGATGAACTGGCTCGGGTGGGAATACCAGCTACTCTTGATGCCTTGATTGATCTGGCAATCCAGATTGATCGTCGGCTACGGGAGCGACAAATGGAAAAAGCAGCAGGCAACTCCTCCCGTGCACTCTGGGTTCCTGCTTTTCCTTCTTCTTCTGGCGCAGCTCCTACTACAACGATGGATCCGGAGGAACCAATGCAGTTAGGGGTTATGCGTTCTCCTGTATCGGCCGAGGAAAAGAACAGAAGAAGGCAAGGGAACCTATGCTTTTACTGCGGAGCTGCTGGTCACTTGATCAAGATGTGCCCGGTCCGACCCATGGGTAAGGTTTATTCATCTAGAAGTCTATCTTCTAGCTGCCTCCCCAAGTTTAACAATCATCTGACCATTCCTGTTTCATTTCAGTTCCCAGGAAGAATCATTAGAACCACCGCCATCATTGACTCCGGAGCCTGCAGTTGTTTCATGGACCTCTCATTCGACACCCATCATCAGTTTCCAATGCAGCCCCGCAAAGAACCACTTCACATTCACTTAGCTGACGGATCAACCGTCTGTTCAGGGCCAGTCACTATGGAAACAGTTCCCACCAGCACTTTTCTCCTCGATACTCACCATGAATTACTTAAATTTGACCTTCTAGCTTCACCAATGTTTCCGGTAATCTTAGGACTACCCTGGCTTCAGGCACACAACCCACGTATCAATTGGTCCTCAGGAGTCATCTCTTTCGATTCAGTCTACTGTGGAAGTTGCTGTTTACCTGCTAACCCAATCACTTCTGGCTCGCTGTTATGTACGTCAGAAAGACTTCAAGAAATCGTTCCATCCCAGTACCATGAATACCTCGATGTCTTTGATAAAAAAAGGGCAGATTGTCTACCCCCTCATCGACCGTATGATTGCCCGATTGACTTAGTTCCAGGATCCAGGATTCCGTTTGGGCGTATGTTTCCCCTATCCGACCCGGAACAAGAAACACTTAAACTTTATATTGAAGAGAACCTTAAAAAAGGATTTATCAGGCCCTCCATCTCTCCAGCAGGAGCAGGAATCTTTTTTGTTCAAAAGAAAGACAAAACACTAAGACCCTGCATAGACTATCGGGAGCTTAATAAAGTGACTATCAAAAATCGTTACCCACTACCTCTGGTTCCAGAACTTTTCCAGAAGCTCCGTGAAGCCAGAATTTTTTCTAAATTGGATTTAAGGGGAGCATATAATTTGGTTAGAATAAGAGCCGGAGACGAGTGGAAAACTGCCTTCAGGTCACGATATGGACATTTCGAATATTTGGTTATGCCATTTGGGCTCTGCAACGCCCCGGCGACCTTTCAGTATTTTATAAACGACGTGTTGAGAGACTTTATCGATCAATTTATAATAGTTTATTTAGACGATATCCTAGTATTTTCAGCCTCATTGGAGGAGCACCGCCATCAGGTCTGTCAGGTACTGTCCCGCCTTAGACAACATAATCTGTTCGTTAAGGCCGAAAAGTGTGAGTTCGAGAAGAAGGTCATACAGTTCCTAGGACTTATCATTTCAAACGAAGGATTTACGATGGATCCACAGAAGATCCAGGCAATCCTGGACTGGCCAGCTCCTTCTAACCGAAAAAGGCAGTTCAGAGGTTTGTGGGATTTGCCAACTTCTATCGCAGATTTATTAAAAACTTTTCCGCAATCATTCTTCCCATCACTCAACTCACACGGCAGAATAGTCACTTCATATGGAATGAAGAGGCTCAGGCGGCATTTGATAAGCTTAAGCAACATTTCACATCTGCTCCTGTTCTCAGACATCCGGACCCGGCACTGGCCTTTGTGTTAGAAGTGGACGCATCCGATTCTGCGGTGGGGGCAGTGCTATTACAAAGACAGGGAATCAGGGCTTTGCTACATCCAGTGGCATTCTATTCAAGAAAACTGTCTGAAGCGGAGAGGAATTACGATGTGGGGGACAGAGAGTTACTGGCTATCAAGGTCGCATTAGAGGAGTGGAGATACCTTCTGGAAGGTGCAGCCCAGCCTATACTTATTTTTACAGATCACCGGAACCTCGAATACCTAAAGACCGCCAAGAGGTTGAATCCAAGGCAGGCCAGGTGGGCTCTTTTCTTCTCACGATTTACATTCCACATCACCTACAGACCAGGTTCAAAGAACACAAAACCAGACGCCTTATCCCGTATGTTTCCAGAAGATGAGAATCTGAGCACACCCGATACAATCTTATCCGATCAGAACTTCTTGATTATTCAACCAGCTCTAATTAACCAGCTCCGTCAGGCATCAACCGGCCCATCAGAAGTCATCAAGGATTCTTTGGAAGAAAGGGAGAGCCTGTGGTGGTTCGGTAACAGGATGTTTGTGCCAGAAGAATTGCGGCACATAGTCCTCGAATCCTGTCATGATCACGTACTGGCAGGTCATTTTGGTGTCACGAAGACTCAGGATCTGGTGCAACGCTCATTCTGGTGGCCCAAGCTTAAAAGAGATTGCAGGTTATACGTAACCGCCTGTCCCGTATGCTGTCGATTTAAAGGATCAAAGTTTAAACCTTGGGGTCTACTTAACCCACTGCCAGTACCACCCAGACCCTGGCACTCCATTTCTATGGATTTTATTGTGGAATTGCCAAGATCAGAGAACTGTAATACCATCTTTGTGGTTGTTGATCGTCTGTCCAAGATGGCGCACTTCTTACCTATGGAAGGTACTCCTTCAGCGCAAAGGACAGCTGAAGTCTTTATTAAAGAAATTGTGCGCCTCCATGGGGTTCCAGCCGACATCATCTCGGACAGGGGGACACAGTTCACATCTCGGTTTTGGAAAGCCTTGTGCAAATCCCTGAACATTCAGCTACACTTCTCATCTGCGTATCACCCACAGTCAAATGGCCAGACAGAACGCACCAACCAGACATTAGAACAGTACTTGAGATGTTTCTTATCATCAACACAAGACAACTGGGTCCAACTCCTGCCATTAGCCGAATTCGCCTATAACAATTCCATTCATTCAAGTACACAACAATCTCCATTTTTCGCAAATTATGGGTTCCATCCGTCATTTCTGCCAAACATGTTTTCAGAGACATTAGTACCTGCTTCCGACAGTTTGATCAAGACGTTACAGGAAAATAACCTGACCTTGCAACAAACCATGGCTCAAGCTCAGGAAAATTACAAGAGGAAGGCTGATCGTCACAGAAGAGACAGTCCAGACTTTAAAGTGGGGGATCCAGTCTGGTTATCTACTGTAAATCTCAAGTTGGCCTGTCCTTCCAAGAAGCTGGGTCCTAAGTTCATTGGACCATTTCCTATCAAAAGGAAGATAGGGCCGGTGGCTTTTGAACTGGAGCTCCCTGATAATCTTAAGATTCATCCTGTATTTCATACGGCATTACTAAAACCTACCACTATGGACCCTTTTTCTGGTAGAGCAATGAATCCACCACCACCGATCTTAGTGGAAGGAGAAGAGGAGTATGAGGTGGAAGCAATCTTGGACGCCAGAAGAAGGTACAATCAAATCCAGTATCTCATCAAGTGGAAGGGATATGGCATTGAAGAGAGTTCTTGGGAATCAGCAGTCAACGTCCATGCCACCCATCTGGTTAACCAGTTTCATAAGGATTTCCCAGAGAAGCCAGGCACTAAGGGCATCCGGTGGCTGCCTCTAGAGGGGGGGCATTGTCACGGTCAGTTACCTGTTCAGAGGAGGCGGCCAGTACGCACGGATACTGGCGGTCGTCCTGGTGGGTCTCGGCGGGGCGACCTGTCGGTGCTCACCAGTGTGCGCTGCGTTGCACGGCGTAGGCGTTGGCGTCAGGGGGCGCTGGCGTAGGCGTTGTGTGGCGTTGTGTGCACAAGGATGACTGCTGTGTATCTCCTGTTCTGGCGTTTGCGTGTGCGGGCGCTGCGCGTGCGGGCGCGTGCGCATCTGGGCGTGCGCGCGTGCGTGCGTGTCTGGGCGTGTGCGCGTGCGTGCGCGTGCGTGCGCGCATCTGCGCATGCGCGCGCGGCGTGGTGTGCGGTGCGCAGGCGCGCGCGGCGCGTCATGCTGTGCGCGCCAAGGAGGCCTATTTAAGTCTGGAGAGTGCATTGCCTCCTTGCTGTAGTATTGCAGCAAGTGTGTGTACTCCCGTGCCGTGACTTATAGTCTGTCTATGTGTTACCCCGGAATCCTGACCTCGGCTTGTCTGACTGCCCGCCTGTTGATGAACCCTGCCTGCCTGACTACCCGCTCTGTTGATGAACCCTGCCTGCCTGACTACCCGCTCTGTTGCCGACCTCTGCCTGCTCCGACTACCCGCTCTGTTGCCGAACTCCGCCCGTCTGAGAACCCGCTCTGTTGCCGACTCCTGCTTGTCCTGGGATTTACCTTGCTACTGTCCACGCTGGTCGTTGAGTCCTTGCACCACCCGACTCCGGCCAGGGGAGTGCCGCGGTTCCCGTCTGCTCAGCTCCTCATCGGATCCTGCGAGCACTCCTGCTTCCTGCACACCCTAGTGCTCCTGTTCCCACTCCAGAAGTACTGGGTGTCAAGCCGCAAGAGTTGCTACCCTCAGCACAACGGTCTCCTCTGCTACCAGGTCAGTGACACCCTGCCCCAGATCGCCCACAGCACCCATCAGACCCCCCCCCTGCCCACCCCCCAGACCCCTGTTTGCACCCAATCACCCCCCTAATCACCCATCAATCACTCCCTGTCACTATCTGTCAACGCTATTTTTTTTTATCCCCCCTGCCCCCTGCTCCCTCCTGATCACCCCCCCACTCCTCAGATTCTCCCCAGACACCCCCCCCCCCATGTACTGTATGCATCTATCCCCCCTGATCACCTGTCAATCACCTGTCAATCACCTGTCAATCACCCATCAATCACCCCCTGTCACTGCCACCCATCAATCAGCCCCTAACCTGCCCCTTCCGGGCAAACTGATCACCCACCCACACCAATAGATCGCCCGCAGATCCGACATCAGATCACCACCCAAGCGCAGTGTTTACATCTATTCTCTCCTCTAAACACCCACTAATTACCCATCAATCACCCATCAATCACCCCCTATCACCACCTGTCACTGTTACCCATCAGATCAGACCCTAATCTGCCCCTTGCGGGCACCCAATCACCCGCCTACACGCTCAGATTGCCCTCAGACCCCCCTTATCAATTCGCCAGTGCAATATTTACATCTGTTCTCCCCTGTAATAACCCACTGATTACCTGTCAATCACCTATCAATCACCCATCAATCACCCCCTGTCACTGCCACCCATCAATCACCCCCTGTCACTGCCACCCATCAATCACCCGCTGTCACTGTCACCCATCAATCAGCCCCTAACCTGCCCCTTGCGGGCAATCTGATCACCCACCCACACCAATAGATCGCCCCCAGATCCGACGTTCGATCACCTCCCAAGTGCAGTGTTTACATCTGTTCTCTAC
This sequence comes from Hyperolius riggenbachi, assembly GCF_040937935.1. Lineage (NCBI taxonomy): Eukaryota > Metazoa > Chordata > Amphibia > Anura > Hyperoliidae > Hyperolius > Hyperolius riggenbachi. The sequence goes on along the minus strand of NC_090653.1, from coordinate 152,253,595 downwards.
CCTAAACACCCACTAATTACCCATCAATCACCCCCTGTCACTGCTACCTATCAGATTAGACCCCTATCTGCCCCTAGGGCACTCAATCACCCGCCCACACCCTCAGAATGCCCTCAGACCCCAGCCCTGATCACCTCGCCAGTGCATTGCTTGCATAAATTCCCCCCTCTAATCACACCTTGAGACACCCATCAATCACCTCCTGTCACCCCCTAGCACACCTACCCATCAGATCAGGCCCTAATTTGCCCCGTGTGGGCTCCTGATCACTCGGCCAAACCCTCAGATCCCCCTCAGACCCCCTTCCAATCACCTCCCCAGTGCATTGATTGCATCTATTTTCCCCTCTAACCACCCCCTGAGACACCCATCAATCACCTCCTGTCACCCCCCTAGCACTCCTATCCATCAGATCAGGCCCAATACAACCTGTCATCTAAAAGGCCACCCTGCTTATGACCGGTTCCACAAAATTCTCCCCCTCATAGACCATCTGTCATCAAAATTTGCAGATGCTTATACCCCTAAAATGCCAGGGCAGTATAGGAACCCCACAAGTGACCCCATTTTAGAAAGAAGACACCCCAAGGTATTCCGTTAGGTGTATGGCGAGTTCATAGAAGATTTAATTTTTTGTCAAAAGTTAGCGGAAATTGATTTTTATTGGTTTTTTTTCACAAAGTGTCATTTTTCACTAACTTGTGACAAAAAATAAAATCTTCTATGAACTCGCCATACACCTAACGGAATACCTTGGGGTGTCTTCTTTCTAAAATGGGGTCACTTGTGGGGTTCCTATACTGCCCTGGCATTTTAGGGGCCCTAAACCGCGAGGAGTAGTCTAGAAAACAAATGCCTCAAAATGACCTGTGAATAGGACGTTGGGCCCCTTAGTGCACCTAGGCTGCAAAAAAGTGTCACACATGTGGTACCGCCGTACTCAGGAAAAGTAGTATAATGTGTTTTGGGGTGTATTTTTACACATACCCATGCTGGGTGGGAGAAATAACTCTGTAAATGGACAATTGTGTGTAAAAAAATCAAAAGATTGTCATTTACAGAGGTATTTCTCCCACCCAGCATGGGTATGTGTAAAAATACACCCCAAAACACATTATACTACTTCTCCCGAGTACGGCGATACCACATTTGTGGCACTTTTTTGCACCCTAACTGCGCTAAGGGGACCAAAGTCCAATGAGTACCTTTAGGATTTCACAGGTCATTTTGCGACATTTGGTTTCAAGACTACTCCTCACGGTTTAGGGCCCCTAAAATGCCAGGGCAGTATAGGAACCCCACAAATGACCCCATTCTAGAAAGAAGACACCCAAAGGTATTCCGTTAGGAGTATGGTGAGTTCATAGAAGATTTAATTTTTTGTCACAAGTTAGCGGAAAATGACACTTTGTGAAAAAAAACAATTAAAATCAATTTCCGCTAACTTGTGACAAAAAAATAAAAACTTCTATGAACTCACCATACTCCTAACGGAATACCTTGGGGTGTCTTCTTTCTAAAATGGGGTCATTAGTGGGGTTCCTATACTGCCCTGGCATTTTAGGGGCCCTAAACCGTGAGGAGTAGTCTTGAAACAAAAATGACCTGTGAAATCCTAAAGGTACTCATTGGACTTTGGGCCCCTTAGCGCAGTTAGGGTGCAAAACATTGCCACACATGTGGTATCGCCGTACTCGGGAGAAGTTGTATAATGTGTTTTGGGGTGTATTTTTACACATACCCATGCTGGGTGGGAGAAATACCTCTGTAAATGACAATCTTTTGATTTTTTTACACACAATTGTCCATTTACAGAGTTATTTCTCCCACCCAGCATGGGTATGTGTAAAAATACACCCCAAAACACATTGTACTACTTATCCCGAGTACGGCGATACCACATGTGTGGCACTTTTTTGCACCCTAACTGCGCTAAGGGGCCCAAAGTCCAATGAGTACCTTTAGGATTTCACAGGTCATTTTGAGAAATTTTGTTTCAAGACTACTCCTCACGGTTTAGGGCCCCTAAAATGCCAGGACAGTATAGGAACCCCACAAATGACTCCATTTTAGAAAGAAGACACCCCAAGGTATTCTGTTAGTAGTACGGTGAGTTCATAGAAGATTTTATTTTTTGTCACAAGTTAGCGGAAATTGATTTTTATTGGTTTTTTTCACAAAGTGTCATTTTCCGCTAACTTGTGACAAAAAATAAAATCTTCTATGAACTCACCGTACTACTAACGGAATACCTTGGGGTGTCTTCTTTCTAAAATGGGGTCATTTGTGGGGTTCCTATACTGTCCTGGCATTTTAGGGGCCCTAAACCGTGAGGAGTAGTCTTGAAACGAAATTTCTCAAAATGACCTGTGAAATCCTAAAGGTACTCATTGGACTTTGGGCCCCTTAGCGCAGTTAGGGTGCAAAAAAGTGCCACACATGTGGTATCGCCGTACTCAGGAGAAGTAGTATAATGTGTTTTGGGGTGTATTTGTACACATACCCATGCTGAGTGGGAGAAAGATCTCTGTAAATGGACAATTGTATGTAAAAAAATTAAAAAATTGTCATTTATAGAGATATTTCTCCCACCCAGCATCGGTATGTGTAAAAATACACCCCAAAACACATTATACTACTTCTCCTGAGTACGGCAATACCACATGTGTGGCACTTTTTTGCAGCCTAACTGCGCTAAGGGGCCCAAGGTCCAATGAGCACCTTTAGGCTTTACAGGGGTGCTTACAAATTAGCACCCCCCAAAATGCGAGGACAGTAAACACACCCCACAAATGACCCCATTTTGGAAAGTAGACACTTCAAGGTATTCAGAGAGGGGCATGGTGAGTCCGTGGCAGATTTCATTTTTTTTTTTTGTCGCAAGTTAGAAGAAATGGAAACTTTTTTTTTTGTCACAAAGTGTCATTTTCCGCTTACTTGTGACAAAAATTAATATCTTCTATGAACTCACTATGCCTCTCAGTGAATACTTTGGGATGTCTTCTTTCCAAAATGGGGTCATTTAGGGGGTATTTATACTATCCTGGAATTCGAGCCCCTCATTGGTTTTTTTTTTATCAAAAACATGTTTGTCCACATTTTTCGCGCTGCATGTATACAGAAATTTTACTTTATTTGAAAAATGTCAGCACAGAAAGTTAAAAAAGTCATTTTTTTGCCAAAATTCATGTCTTTTTTGATGAATATAATAAAAAGTAAAAATCGCAGGAGCAATCAAATAGCACCAAAAGAAAGCTTTATTAGTGACAAGAGAAGGAGCCAAAATTCCTTTAGGTGGTAGGTTGTATGAGCGAGCAATAAACCGTGAAAGCTGCAGTGGTCTAAATGGAAAAAAAGTGGCCGGTCCTTAAGGGGGGTAAAGCCCACGGTCCTCAAGTGGTTAAGCAGGTGAGTACAGAGGGGCTACTTGGGTTATTATTATTTAGTATTTATATAGCACTGACATCTTCTGCGGCGCTGTACACAGTATATTGTCACATAACTGTCCCTGAGAGGGGCTCACAATCTAGTCCCTACCATAGTCATATATCTATATTGTGTAGTGTATGTATCGTAGTCTAGGGCCAATTTAGGGGAAAGCCAGTTAACTTATCTGTATGTATGTGGGATATGGGCGAAAACCAGAGTGCATGGAGGAAACCCACACATACATGGGGAGAACATACTGTATAAACTTCATGCAGATAGTGCCCTGGCTGGGATTCAAACCAGGGACCCAGCGCTGCAAGGTGAGAGAGCTAACCACTACAAGGCAAGAGAGCTAACTACTAACAATAACCATTTAGCAGATTGAACAAATTGTGATATCAGAAATCCCCAAGTTTTGTAAAAGAGAAAGAAATAATAATAATATTGACATTAGAGGCTTCATTTTCTCTTCTTTTCCTCCTCTTTTTAGAGTATGCACAACAACAAACGTCACCATACAGTTATTTAGGACTTACAGAGACAAACATCATTTACACTCCCGCAATCAGCACTTAGTTCAGCAACAGTTTGCTTTGATCACTCAGAAAAAAACATTTCCTGTAGTGTTCATAAGGTTCTGCTGTTTACTTTGTGCTCGGTCTCAGCACGTGCTGGTGGCAATGTTCTTGTGTCCTCTTCCAATTACATTACGCTAACATATATTTCACCGATTTTATGTTGCAAAACATTTTTACTGCTTTATTGGCTATTATATAGTTACCAAACGAAAACACTAAACTCACTGTGATGGATGCTACAGATTTTTGTCCTTGCTGTTGTGAATTTTTTTGTCAGTTGCATTAAAAGCAGCACTACAAGCTGGGGATACAGAATTTATTAGCTGATGGCCCAATAAAACAGTGGGGACAAAATTCCCTGCAGTTTTCTTAAACTGAGTCTTAGATTTTTCGATTTCTCAAACTAAAAGGTATATTGCTAGGATTATTAATAAAGGCTATCCTGTACTTACATAAGTCTTGAAAAACGAATTCTTTAAGGGAGCAGAGACCGCAAAGCTCACCTGATTGTCAGCTCATACATGATAAAGCATCACAGCTGGCTAATAAACAGGACGACTGAAGTGAGAAGAATATTGAGGCTGCAATATTCATTTCCTTTTAAACAATACCAGGGCCTGGCAGCTCTGCTGATCTATTTGGCTGCAGTAGTGTCAGTATAACATCAGAAACAAGCATGCAGCTAATCTTATGAGCTCTGACAATAAAGTCAGAAACACTTGATCTGCATATGCTTGTTTCAGGGTCTATGGCTAAAAGTATTAGAGGCAGAGGATCAGCAGGATAGCTGGGCAACTTGTATTACTTAAAAGGAAATAAATATGGCAGCTTCCATATCCCTCTCTCTTCAGGTGTCCTTTAAATAGGGCAGGGGTAGGGAAGCCAGATGTGGCTCTTTGATGGTTACATCTGGCTCACAAAAAATCAGTAGGGTTTGATTCACTAAGCTACACTGCTCAAGCAGCTCAGCTTAGAGTGGCAGCGCAAGTAACATTTTCAAAGTAGGAACACTACTGCTGTAGCATGTACCAATTAACTTACTCGCACTCCCCCCAAAATGAACAGCTCCTCCAATTGTCCCACTCTGGACTCTGTCAGGTCCAGTGACTTTAGAGGACGAGGTCCCTGCACTTTGATTGGCCCAATAAGCTGCCTGTGGCTTGATAGACAGCCTATTGGGCCAAAGTACAGGGATCTCATCCTACAAAGTGAATAAACCCCAAGTCAGCTAGCTAATTGTACAAGCTGTTAGTCGGTATGTCTCCTGTCAGGCTCTTGGGGAAAGTGCTGATGTTGCTGAAACCCAAGAGAAGCTGAAGACGTGTGACACCTCCACTGCCTAGAGGATAAACTATATACACATCCCCATGGCAACAGGGATGTGAGCCTTCTGCTGCGCATGCACACTGTCCCAGTTTGAAACATATTTGTAATGCTGGGGGGTCATACTTTCTGACCACCCAGCGCAAAAAGGCTAAGAGCTGGATAATGGAAAAGGTTACACAGGCTGCCCAGAGCAACTGCAGCTCTGAGATTCCGATATCGCTACAAATTAAACACAATGGCAGCGCAGTGCGATGTTGCGCTGCCTTAGTTCGCACTGTGCTGCCTTAGCGATAGCAAGTATTCAGACAGGTACAAGACAGGACTATAGATTGGAGCGTAACTAGTAGCAACCGCAGCTCACAGTCACGTCCACAGAAGCAGAGCAAGCAGGCTAACAACAGTCACCAGCAAGCATCCACCTAGGCAAGACTACAGAATAGAACGTAACTAATAGCAGCTGCAGCCTATAGTTACGTTCCCAGAAACTAGAGTAGCAGGAATACTACCAGTCACCAACGTGGTGATGGCAGAATCCAAGCTATCAGGATAATGGACTTCACTGATCCTTTGCGGATGCAGTGAACGTCCAACAAGCATGGAACTAGGCATTACACAATAATAAGAAAAATAACAAATGACTCAACTAAGGGATAAATATATATTAGCAATCTGCATATATATTTATCAAGAACTGGCTAAAGTACAAGTAATAAGGTCGCATAGAACTACAATAACATAACTATACAGAGTAACAAGGTGCCCAGTAGATCAGCGTACTGACCACTATGACGGGCAGGGTAAGAAACGGGAGGCAGACTTTTATGCTGGTATCAGCCAATGGATGCAGGTATGCAAATCTCCACACAGCTGAATGGCAATCACTCAATCCTGAGCAGGCTTGATTACCATTTGCTAGCTGGCTGTGAATGCAAAGGACCCCCATAAGAAATGTATGCAGAATTATGTAACAGCATGCATGCAGGAAATCCAGGGCTATCTGGCCGCAGCTCAGCTGCAATAAGCAATTGGTGGAATGATGACAGCATCCTGAGCTGCCCAGAACTGCAGAGCGATTGCAAATTACAATGAGACCCATTGCAAATGCACAACCGAATGCAAGCAGATTAGCCAGAACTGTCCATTTTCAGCTCCACTTCAACGGACAGAATACGCTACAGGAAGGATCCTTACAATATTGTATGGCTCTCACGGAAATACATTTTAAAATATGTGGTGTTTATAGCTCTCAGTCAAAAATGTTCCTGACCTCTGAAATAGGGTATTGGTTGTTAGCAGTATGGCCAAGGAGTCAATCAATGTAGTTTTGAAAGGTAAGTGTTAGAAAATCCGTAATAATGGTAGCTTACCATCACTTATTTAAAAAACACAGCAGCAGAGGAATGTGTGCATCAAACACCAAGTTAAAACCTGATATATCTGGCTTTGCAAATTTGGCCTAATTGGCTTAATCATAAGACATTGCTCATGCAAATTTGCATTTGCTTTCACACGCCATAATATCCGGTGCCCGGATATCTGTTTGCCTTTTTTTGCTGCCATAATATGCAGGGTCTAAAACTAAATACCGCAAAACGGTTTCCCTGCAGTGATTAGTTTGTGCAGCATTTAGCACTATTCAGGGGCACCACGGGGAGGCCCCCCATGAACCTATCAACTGGGGAGCCTCAGAGCTCCAAGCCCTCTCACTGCTCAGAAGCCCTGTTGCAGCACCCTGGAGGGGGAAGGCTGGGAAGTGCAGGCGACCCCTCCAAACGTGGCCGGCGTCGGGAAGAGCCGCTAGCACCCACCTCCCAAAAAACAGACACCTACCTAACAACGTCCATTACGTTCTGCCATATGAGCACAACTTGGGAGCAACACATGAGAAGGGAGTGAAGCATGGACCACCCCAAGTTTATGGGGTTCAGGGGTGGCTCCCACGCAACACACTCCAAGAGGGGGGGAGGACAGGCACAGAAAGCTCGCTCTAGGGCTCTCACCACCCAGAGAAAGCCATCTACCACCTGTCTCCAAAGGAAAGAAATGTGGTAACACAGCAGCAGAGGAATTTGTGCATCAAACACCATGCTAAAACCTGATATATCTGGCTCTGCAAATTTGGCCTAATTGGCTTAATCACGAGTCAATGTTTATGCAAATTTGCATTTGCTTTCGCATGCCATAATATGCAGGGTCTAAAACGAATTACCACAAAACGGTTGCCCTGCTGGTGGCAGCACCCCGGAGGGGGAGACTGGGATGTTTTTTTGGTTTTCGTTTTTTCGGGAGGTGGGTGTGAGCGTCATTTCCCAGCGCTGACCACGCTTGGAGGGGTCACCTGCACTTCCCACCCTCCTCCTCCAGTGTAATGCTATAGGGTTTCCAAGCAGTGAGAGGGCTTGGAGCTCTGCGGCTCCCAGGTTGATGGGGGCATGGGGGGCCTCCCCGTGGCGCCCCTGGATAGTGCTAAATGCTGCACGAACTAATCCCCGCAGGGCAACCGTTTTGCGGTAATTAGTTTTAGACCCTGCATATTATAGCATGCAAAAGCAAATGCATATTTGCATGAGCAATGTCTGTGATTAAGCCAATTAGGCCAAATTTGCAAAGCCAGATATATCAGATTTTAACTTGGTGTTTGATGTACACATTCCTCTGATGCTGTGTTACTTATTTAAAAAAGGCTGAATCCCTGAGGATATGAGCTAAACTACCTCCTTGCTGATCAACTTCACTGCTGGTGGTGGTGGAGAAACAAACTGGTTGAGGAATTCTGGAAAGCAAGCTGTAACATCAGAGGTGTTAAGCTACAAGATCAAGGAGAACCCTTAGAAGCTTTGGTATAATAAACTAATTCTGTCTTGGAAACCTTCTCTTCACATCATAGAGTGATCAGGGCTGGTTCTAGACTTTTTGCTGCCTGAGGCAAACGTGTAATGTGCCCCCCCCCCCCCCACATACACACACACACGAATTGGAATGATCGCACAGCACCCGACAATTTGCACCACACATTATAGCTGCAGTGAGCCCCCCCCAAAACACCCTCAGTATAGGTAGGCAGGCCAGGTATAGCTGCCCCCAGTATTGGTAGCTAGGTACAGTCATCCCCAGCATAGGTTAGCCAGGTACAGTTGCCCCCAGTGAAAGTGCGTACGTAGCGTAAGCCGTCATCTGATATGTCCTTGCCTCCTTAATACAGAAGGTATTTTCAAATTTCACTCTCACATAAGCAGGGAGAAAGCCTCGGGCCACACTGGGGCCGGATGGCAAATGCCCGCCCGTCCAAGATCCGTTCTTGTGGTCCACAGGGGTATTGTTGGGGTCCAGAGCAGATGTGTTTCCACCATATTTTTCTATGGTAAACACGTCAGCTTATCCAGAAAAATCACACAGGTTGGGACTTGCGGTATGGTAACTGCATCAGAACAAATGGATCCATTAAAGCAATCAAATGTAAAAGGTTCCTATGCTTAACATAGGATGCGTTTGCATGTCCATTTCTCTCTAATGTCTGATCCCAAAGACATTGAGTTTTTCCCTCAAGTGTAAATTGAGCCTAACACTCGTGATATATACATTCAGGACAATAGGTGGAATATGCTAATCAATACTTAATGCACTTGATAACCAGGCATACATTCAGAACCTCCGCTTTACAGCACATCTATAGCTTACTGAGATTACAAATCACATGAAAAACTTGCAGACAGTTGGTTCAACAAGAAAAACTTGCAGACAGCGGTTTTAAGCCACTTTAGTTTCCAGCAGGGCAGTTTATAGCCTTTTTGTCATCACCGGCAAGAAGTCCTGTGTCACACCCTACACTTTCCCCCTGAAATCCAAACAACCGATCTTGTCACATTTCTTTGCACTCCCCCAGCCCAGTGTGTAAATGCAGAATATAGCGCAGAAGAAGCTGTGCTCTCATCTCTACACCGGAGTCCAGAGCTGTGCTTCCACCAGTCTGCTCAATGCTCAGCCTAGTATACAGCTTTTCCTACCACATCTAAAGTGATTGCACATCACATGAGGAGAGTGAGGTGGCACCACTAGAGGGAGCAGGAGACAGACAGGATGGTCACACAGGCGCAGCCTTTTTGCGGGTAGGTGAGAGCACAGCTTCTGCTGCACTATGCTCTGAAGGAGACACAGGGGGACAGAGGGAGGCACAAAGGAAGACAGAAGGAGGCACAGGGGGACTGAAGGAGGCATAGTAAGACAGAAATGCACTAGGGGGAAGAGGTAGCACAAGGGGATAGAAGGAGGCACAAGGGGACAAAAGGTGGTACAGGGAGTCAGAAGGAGTAAAAAATGGGTACAGAAGGAGGCACAGGGGCACTGAAGAAGGCACAGGGAGACAGAAAGAGACACAAGGAATCACAAAGGGGGACAGAAGGAGGCACTGTGTGACAGAGGGATGTGCATAAGGGGGGGGGGGGGTAGTACAAGTGGACAGAAGGAGACAAAAGGGGACAGGAGGAGGCACAGAGGCCAGAACGAGTCACAAAGGTGGGTACAAGGAGGCACAGGGGGACAGAGAGACGCACAGGGGGCAGAGGTGTCACAAGTAGACTGCAAGAGGCACAAGAAGACAGATGAAGGCACAAAGGGGGGCAGAAGGAGGCACAAGGGGTTCAGAAGGATGGACAGGGGGACAGAGAGACACACGGGGGCATAAGTGGGATGGGGGGCTGAAGGAGGCACAAGGGGGGACAGAAGGAGGCACATAGGGGAACTGAAGAAGGCACACATGAGAATAGAAGGAAGCACATGGGAACAGAAGGATGCATGGGGGGGGGGGGGGGGCGGGGGAGAAGTGGCACAGAGGGACACAGTGGAGGCTGCTGCGACTCACACTATCTGGACCTTGTGATGTCTGCTCTCCAGAGACCGTCATTGCTGCTGCTTTTAAGAACTCCTGCTGCTGCACATACACAGCAGAAGCAGGTAATCAAACACCCCAGAGGTGGGGCTTTGTTTGGGGGCGAGGCTTAATCCAGGGGCATGGTGCAAGGACCAATGGCACTCCAAGCAATGTCCTGGAAAGCCTTTGCATAGCTCCCAACTGTCCCTCTTTCGGAGGGACTGTCCCTCTTTGGGAGCCCTGTCCCTCTGTCCCTCTTTCCTCCTCATTTGTCCCTCTTTCAGGACTTTGTCCCTCTTTCTATGTAAATATATATATTTCTCTACTAAAAAAATGTGTTTGATTGACTCTAACCCTTATTCCCATCCTTTAAATTGATATATTACTAATTTTAAAATGTTAACATGAAGGAAAATGAACCAGGATATAAAGGAACAGTGTGGTTTGATTATAAAACAAAATATTTTTCTAATAAAATATTTATGGTATGCGTGACTAGGGGTGTGACGGGGGCGTGATCAGGGGTGTGGCTTAAATGTCCCTCTTTCTCATCTCAAAAAGTTGGGAGGTATGCCTTTGCCTAAAAATGGCCCTGGCTTTCAGCAATATGGATTGGGCATGTCTGCATGGGTAAAGCCTGCAAGTAATATTGTGGTATTGCAGGGTACCCAGTTATGTTATGGAGAAGCAGAACCATCATAAAGCACCTCAAAGTGCAATCTTGCCTTTGTGGTGACTTCACACAACCCAAAAAAGAAGAAAGATACCTTACAACATAATTCCACAATGACAGATTGGTAATTGCTGCTTTGCCAGGACTTTAAATGGGAAATCGGTCCAAAGTAACCTAAATTAATAATCCACCAGGCAGCCTGATACCCTCCTCCCCTTTTCCCAAGCACTATTACTGGCCTCCTTCCCAAGCACTATTACAGGCCCCCTTCCCAAGCACTGTTACTGGCCCCCTTCCCAAGCACTATTACGGGCCCCCTTCCCAAAGCACTGTTACAGGCCCCCTTCTCAAGCACCGGTACAGAGCCCCTCCTAAGCACTGTTACAGGCCCCCCCTTCCCAAGCCCTGCTACAGGCCCCCTTCCCAAGCACTATTACAGGCCCCCTTCCCAAGCACTATTACAGGCCCCCTTCTCAAGCACTGTTACCGGGCCCCTTTCAAGCACTGTTACAGGCCCCCCTTCCCAAGCACTGTTACAGGTCCCCTTCCCAAGCACTATTACAGGCCCCCTTTTCCCATGCACTTTTACAGGCCCCCTTCCCAAGCACTGTTACAGGCCCCCTTCCCAAGCACTGTTACAGAACCCCTTCCCAAGCACTGTCACAGAAACCCTTCCCAAGTACTGTTACAAGGGTCCTAAGCATCTCTTATAAGCTATCTTCCTAGTTAAGGAGCTTTTGCATAATCCCACAGCACCAAGTTCCAGTCCTGGCCTGCTGACTAGTGACCAACAGTTATTCAAACAAATACTTGGATAATATGCTTCCTGAAACTGTAGAAAATATTGGGAACTGTGAAGCATACTTTCTGTGCAGGTCTGCAGAAACTCCCTTCTCCCAACCTCTTGGCATACGCGCTATAAGTAGATGGTCAGCATTCTGCGAAGGGAAACATGAAAATATATAAAATGTATGAAAATATACAAGCTGAAATTCAAACCTGGTGATTCTACCGGTATTTTTTTCTAGAGATTGCCTTAATATTGGGGTACTCAGTACTAGGAGATTACGTTTCTCTTTTGATACTAAAGGCTTAATACATACCGTATACCTATAATCAGCAACATGACATACAAACATTTACAGTACATATTTACATTTACAGTAAAGCTTATCTGATTGTGTTTAGTTAGTACAATTTGCCATGCTGACAGTTCCTATAAAACCCCTGCCAAGAGAAATAGGATTGTTGAGTTTGGCTGAAGATGTATGCAACTTCCAAAAGTATTGCTTTCTCTCCTTTTTTTAAGTAAAACTAGTTTGTGCTGTATTCCCTAGATATTAGATTCATATTTATTCCAAGAGGTGCCCATTAACAGAACAATTTTTAGTGAACAATCGTATTAACAATCAGGCTATTCAGATTGTATTGTATGAAAACAAGGAAGCCGGTGTGCTCAATTGATCCTGAATGATTGCCTTATTGATTGTTTCATTAAAGAAATAGCGTGAGAACCAGCATGGCAGAATTATTTGTAGACATGATTGTGACTGATTTAGATACGATCGCAAGCTAGATTCTTTAACCTTTTAGCAGCCCCGCCTGTGTTATCGGGAGTATGATAACTTGGGGCAGGGCTGCTGCAGCCGGCTATGCTCAGTGACTGAGTGTCACAGAGAGCGCTTTATATTTACCTGATCTGGACACAAAAGTGGGTCTCCTCTTCCATCACTAAGGAGGATGTCAGCATTACAGCACCACTCTGTGGTGGAAAAGGAGAGCCGATTCTGCAAGAGCAGAGCCAATCCCAGAGCAGGAACAAGGTCCTCCAGTACCCAAGGCTGAGACACCAAAGTGCGCCCCTCCATCCCTCCCACCCCAGCCGTCACACACTGATTGCTATTAGACTAAGAGGGCCACAGGGCCTACAACCTGCCCAACACCTTAATATCTAGTTATCTGGCTTGCAGTCACTGCTATGTATCCCCTTTTCTTATTTATTTCTGCTTCAAACACAATAAGGAATGACAGCTGAATGAATTGTGCGCCCCTCCTACACTGCACCCTGAGGCTGGAGCCTCTCCAGCCTATGCCTCGGCCCGGCCCTGGCCAATCCTGGTGTCCAGATCAGGTAAATATCAAGAGCTCCCTGCTCTGCTCTGCAATGAGGACGAGGAAGGCAAGAGCTTATTATGGCCTCAATTCACTAAGATCATGAGATAATAAACAAACAACAACAAACACTGAATATTTATATCGCGCTTTTCTCCTGGAGGACTCAAAGCGCCAGAGCTGCAGCCACTAGGATGCACTCTATAGGCAGTAGCAGTGTTAGGGAGTCTTGCCCAAGGTCTCCTACTGAATAGGTGCTGGCTTACTGAACAGGAAGAGCCAAGATTCGAACCCTGGTCTCCTGCATCAGAGGCAGAGCCCTTAACCATTATACCATCCATCCAGAGAAAACTTGCCACGGCACAGTGAGAGAGTTATCTTATCTCTTCATTCCTTAACCACTTCAGGACCACAGTCTTTTCGCCCCTTAAGGACCAGAGCCTTTTTCTCCATTCAGACCACTGCAGCTTTCACGGTTTAATGCTCGGTCATACAACCTACCACCTAAATGAATTTTACCTCCTTTTCTTGTCACTAATACAGCTTTCTTTTGATGCTATTTGATTGCTCCTGCGAGTTTTACTTTTTATTATATTCATCAAAAAAGACATGAATTTTGGCAAAAAAATGATTTTTTTAACTTTCTGTGCTGACATTTTTCAAATAAAGTAAAATTTCTGTATACATGCAGCGCGAAAAATGTGGACAAACATGTTTTTGATAAAAAAAAACCCATTCAGTGTATATTTATTGGTTTGGGTAAAAGTTATAGCGTTTACAAACTATGGTGCAAAAAGTGAATTTTCCCATTTTCAAGCATCTCTGACTTTTCTGCGCACCTGTCAGGTTTCATGAGGGGCTAAAATTCCAGGATAGTACAAATACCCCCCAAATGACCCCATTTTGGAAAGAAGACATCCCAAAGTATTCAGTGAGAGGCATGGTGAGTTCATAGAAGATTTTATTTTTTGTCACAAGTTAGCGGAAAATGACACTTTCTGACAAAAAAAAGAAAAAAAAAAGTTTCCATTTCTTCTAACTTGCAACAAAAAAAAAATGAAATCTGCCACGGACTCACTATGCTCCTCTCTGAATACCTTGAAGTGTCTACTTTCCAAAATGGGGTCATTTGTGGGGTGTGTTCACTGTCCTGGCATTTTGGGGGGTGCCTAATTGTAAGCACCCCTGTAAAGCCTAAAGATGCTCATTGGACTTTTGGCCCCTTAGCGCAGTTAGGCTGCAAAAAAGTGCCACACATGTGGTATTGCCGTACTCAGGAGAAGTAGTATAATGTGTTTTGGGGTGTATTTTTACACATACCCATGCTGGGTGGGAGAAATATCTCCATAAATGACAATTGTTTTATTTTTTTTACACACAATTGTCTATTTATAGAGATATTTCTGCCACTCAGCATGGGTATGTGGAAAAATACACCCCAAAACACATTATACTACTTCTCCTGAGTACGGCGATACCACATGTGTGGCACTTTTTTGCACCCTAACTGCGCTAAGGGGCCCAAAGTTCAATGAGTACCTTTAGGATTTCACAGGTCATTTTGAGAAATTTCGTTTCAAGACTACTCCTCGCGGTTTAGGGCCCCTAAAATGCCAGGACAGTATAGGAACCCCACAAATTACCCCATTTTAGAAAGAAGACACCCCAAGGTATTCCGTTAGGAGGATGGTGAGTTCATAGAAGATTTTTTTTTTTTGTCACAAGTTAGCGGAAATTGATTTTAATTGTTTTTTTTCACAAAGTGTCATTTTCCGCTAACTTATGACAAAAAATAAAATCTTCTATGAACTCACCATACTCCTAACGGAATACCTTGGGGTGTCTTCTTTCTAAAATGGGGTCATTTGTGGGGTTCCTATACTGCCCTGGCATTTTAGGGGCCCTAAACCGTGAGGAGTAGTCTTGAAACCTAAATGTCGCAAAATGACCTGTGAAATCCTAAAGGTACTCATTGGACTTTGGGCCTCTTAGCGCACTTAGGGTGCAAAAAAGTGCCACACATGTGGTACCGCCGTACTCAGGAGAAGTAGTATAATGTGTTTTGGGGTGTATTTTTACACATACCCATGCTGGGTGGGAGAAATATCTCTGTAAATGACAATTGTTTGATTTTTTTTTACACACAATTGTCCTTTTACAGAGAGATTTCTCCCACCCAGCATGGGTATGTGTAAAAATACACCCCAAAACACAATATACTACTTCTTCTGAGTACGGCGATACCACATGTGTGACACTTTTTTGCAACCTAGGTGCGCTAAGGGGCCTAACGTCCTATTCACAGGTCATTTTGAGGCCTTTGGATTCTAGACTACTGCTCACGGTTTAGGGCCCCTTAAATGCCAGGGCAGTATAGGAACCCCACAAGTGACCCCATTTTAGAAAGAAGACACCCCAAGGTATTCTGTTAGGAGTATGGTGAGTTCATAGAAGATTTTTTTTTTTGTCACAAGTTAGCGGAAAATGACACTTTGTGAAAAAAAAAACAATACATATCAATTTCCGCTAACTTGTGACAAAAAATAAAATCTTCTATGAACTCATCATACACCTAACAGAATACCTTGGGGTGTCTTCTTTCTAAAATGGGGTCACTTGTGGGGTTCCTATACTGCCCTGGCATTTTACGGGCCCAAAACTGTGAGTAGTCTGGAAACGAAATTTCTCAAAATGACTGATCAGGGGTATAAGCATCTGCAAATTTTGATGACAGGTGGTCTATGAGGGGGCAAATTTTGTGGAACCGGTCATAAGCAGGGTGGCCTCTTAGATGACAGGATGTTTTGGGCCTGATCTGATGGATAGGAGTGCTAGGGGGTGACAGGAGGTGATTGATGGGTGTCTCAGGGGGCGGTTAGAGGGGAAAATAGATGCAATCAATGCACTGGGGAGGTGATCGGAAGGGGGTCTGAGGGGGACCTGAGGGTTTGGCCGAGTGATCAGGAGCCCACACGGGGCAAATTAGGGCCTGATCTGATGGGTAGGTGTGCTAGGGGGTGACAGGAGGTGATTGATGGGTGTCTCAAGGTGTGATTAGAGGGGGGAAATAGATGCAAGCAATGCACTAGCGAGGTGATCAGGGCTGGGGTCTGAGGACGTTCTGAGGTGTGGGCGGGTGATTGGGTGCCCGCAAGGGGCAGATTAGGGTCTAATCTGATGGGTAACAGTGACAGGTGGTGATAGGGGGTAATTGATAGGTGATTGATGGGTAATTAGTGGGTGTTTAGAGGAGAGAATAGATGTAAACAATGGATTTGGGAGGTGATCTGATGTCGGATCTGCGGGCGATCTATTGGTGTGGGTGGGTGATCAGATTGCCCGCAAGGGGCAGGTTAGGGGCTGATTGATGGGTGGCAGTGACAGGGGGTGATTGATGGGTGGCAGTGACAGGGGGTGATTGATAGGTGATTGACAGGTGATCAGTGGGTTATTACAGGGAATAACAGATGTAAATATTGCACTGGCGAATTGATAAAGGGGGGTCTGAGGGCAATCTGAGCGTGTGGGCGGGTGATTGGGTGCCCGCAAGGGGTAGATTAGGGTCTAATCTGATGGGTAACAGTGACAGGTGGTGATTGATAGGTGATTGATGGGTAATTAGTGGGTGTTTAGAGGAGAGAATAGATGTAAACAATGGATTTGGGAGGTGATCTGATGTCGGATCTGCGGGCGATCTATTGGTGTGGGTGGGTGATCAGATTGCCCGCAAGGGGCAGGTTAGGGGCTGATTGATGGGTGGCAGTGACAGGGGGTGATTGATGGGTGGCAGTGACAGGGGGTGATTGATAGGTGATTGACAGGTGATCAGTGGGTTATTACAGGGAATAACAGATGTAAATATTGCACTGGCGAATTGATAAAGGGGGGTCTGAGGGCAATCTGAGCGTGTGGGCGGGTGATTGGGTGCCCGCAAGGGGTAGATTAGGGTCTAATCTGATGGGTAACAGTGACAGGTGGTGATAGGGGGTGATTGATAGGTGATTGATGGGTAATTAGTGGGTGTTTAGAGGAGAGAATAGATGTAAACAATGGATTTGGGAGGTGATCTGATGTCGGATCTGCGGGCGATCTATTGGTGTGGGTGGGTGATCAGATTGCCCGCAAGGGGCAGGTTAGGGGCTGATTGATGGGTAGCAGAGACAGGGGGTGATTGACTGGTGATTGACGGGTGATTGACGGGTGATTGACAGGTGATCAGGGGGGATAGATGCATACAGTACACGGGGGGAGGGGTCTGGGGGGGGGTCTGGGGAGAATCTGAGGGGTGGGGGGGTGATCAGGAGGGGGCAGGGGGCAGGGGGGGGGATAAAAAAAAAATAGCGTTGACAGATAGTGACAGGGAGTGATTGATGGGTGATTAGGGGGGTGATTGGGTGCAAACAGTGGTCTGGGGGGTGGGCAGGGGGGGGTCTGAGGGGTGCTGTGGGCGATCAGGGGGCAGGGGGGGGGGAAATCAGTGTGCTTGGGTGCAGACTAGGGTGGCTGCAGCCTGCCCTGGTGGTCCCTCGGACACTGGGACCACCAGGGCAGGAGGCAGCCAGTATAATAGGCTTTGTATACATTACAAAGCCTATTATACAATTTCCATGCGGCGATCCGGGTGCTAGTAACCCGCCGGCGCTTCCGAACGGCCGGCGGGTTACTACGAGCGGTGGGCGGAGCCAGTCCCCGGCGGCTGATCGCGTCACGAATGACGCGATCGCCGCATAGCCACCCACGCAGCCGCCCCCGCCGATGGGCGTATTGCGGTCGTTTGGGCCCGGACTTTGCCGCCGCCCATCGGCTGGGGGCGGTCCTCAAGTGGTTAAGTTACCTCCTCTGTAGTTAAGTTACCTTCCCTGTAGTTATTTTCATATGCAGTTAATTAACAGCCTGTCTACTTTTGAATTCTGGAGATATTTTAAGGATTGATGAATTAACTTTAGGTTTGCCTGAAGTAAAATGTTTCCTGAATACTACATGCCTTATCACCATGGTGATGACTCTAGAAACGTTATTAAAGACAGGAGATAAGCTTAGTGAATTGAGGCCTATGTGGGGCTGTAGCACAAAATGTTTTTTTTAAATCATCATTTAAAGGGTTAATTATGTGGATCAATTAAATACAATCTTTTTCTAAATGATCTTATCAAAAATAAGATCCTTCACTAAATGTCACACCATTAACACATACCTTTTCTGTAGATTAAACAATCAGAGAAGAGGTAAAGTGCTTATTCACTGCACAATACTGATTGACAGATGCTGGGTACTTACCGTAATGTCTTCTAGTGTCTCTATCATGCAAAATCTAGATAATCTCTATAATATGTAATATGCAGTGGGGGTGTTGGTTAGAGTTTGGCACCGGTGAGGGGTGTCAGTTACAGTTAGGCAATGGTAGAGCGAGGACTCATGTGAGCATAGGATTAGGATCAGCAATATTAAAATATTGGTAAAATTTAACTGTCCAATGGTAGTATATCGGTCATTTTATCAATATTCGACTAACGTCTAGTGTCTTTCAACATGTATGATCTCTTGAGACCCATTCACTAAAGAGTGGCAGAGTGGCAGGTATCCATGTTGTTATTGTGACTTCCAACTGCAGATACCTTTAAAGTGTCATGTCTGACATCTGATGAAGGAGTTTATCCATAACATGTAATGTCTTGATGCTGAATACAGCAATTTAATTGCAGCCAGTGGATTGCCGTCTCTTTCTTTCTGTTTTGGAGATTACCCTAAACCGTGTGAGCGGTCCGGTTTGAGACTTGGCACTGGTAAATTGTGAGGTTAAAGGGGAACTGAAGAGAGAGGTATATGGAGGCTGTCATGTTTATTTCCTTTTAATCAATACCAGTTGCCTGGCAGCCCTGCTGGTCTATTTCTCCGCAGTAGTATCTGATTAAAACCAGAAACAAGCATGCAGCTAGTCTTGTCAGATCAGACTTATAAGTCTGAACCACTGAAACACCTGATCTGATGCATGCTTGTTCAGGGGCTATGGCTAATAGTATTAGAGGCAGAGGATCAGCAGGGCTGCCAGGCAACTGGTAATGTCTAAAAGGAAATAAACATGACAGCCTCCATATACCTCTCTCTTCAGTTCCCCTTTAAGTACACCTGGACTAGCTGTATCTGTGGCAACCACAAAAAGGACTGACCTTTAAAGTGTACCTGAGCCGAAGCTCGGGTACAAAATCAGATACTTACCCTGAAGAGAGGGAAGCCTCAGGATTCTATTGAGGCTTCCCTCGGTTGTCGGAAGCCCCCAGTTGCTGAGCGTGGCCCTCCTTCACATCGGGGCCGTGCAGCTCTTTTTACTGGATTATGGCTGCGCACTAGCCGAACGAGCCCATCTGCGCATGTGCAGTAGCATGGAGCCAGCAGCTCTGGCTTACTGCGCATGCGCAGACAGGCTCGGTCGGCTATTGCACGGCCATGATCCAGGAAGAGGAGCTGCGCAGCCCCAATGTGATGAGCAACAATGCCTAGTTGCGCTCAGCAGCGGGGGACAACTGAGTAGTGAGGGAAGCCTCAATAGGATCCTGAGGCTTCCCTCTCTTCAGGGTAATTATCTGATTTTGTACCCGAGATTCGGCTGAAAATATAGATATCTATATCTCAATATATATCTATATATATCTATATATACATATATATATATATATATATATATATATACATATATATATATATATATATATATATATCAAGTCTAGGCCAGAGCATTTAATGCTATCTGGAGAAAATTGTTTGAACTATGTGAAAATCTCCTATAATTGGCAATCAGCTGTGTGTAACAAGAGCCACCAGACACATTACAGGTGTGCAATAAGAATGTAGATAATCACAATGTTAGGTTCTTTGTTCCCCATCTTAAGGCCCATAGACACACTAAATTAAAGCTGGTCACCCGGCATTGCCCGGGTATGTAATTGACTAGTGTTAGCTCTGCCCACTTTTTCTAGTCCTAACACACAATTACTCAATGATGACCTAGTTTGTGAGCTTTGCGGTCTTTGGCATCAATAATTGGCATTGACATGAAATAAATCTAATTGGCTGTGGCTCCACTCCTTTGAAAATCAATAGGTGAATTTTGATTAGCTTTTGTAGGCTCCACCCACTTTTCTGAATATTAATCCCAGTCACCCACTGGGCAAAGTTTAAGAACCTGCCATTGACAGACAGAGTAAGAATGGCTGCAGTTTACATTCTGGCAGTGAAATTTGTATTTTTCTCCACCCACTGATGTCCTAATGTTTCCCGGGTATGAATTTGGCTGCTTTTGGCTGTGGCCACTTTTTCTAACCCTAACACACAATTGTCAATAGTCAATGATCAAGTTTGTGAGATTTGTGGTCTTTGGCATGAATAATTTTCATTGAAATTAAACACATCTGATTAGCTGTTTGTGGCCCCACCCCTTTTCTAAATATTTAACCCCAATCACCCAATGATCAACTGTACCAGGTTTGAGGCTTGTGCCATTAACAGTGCAAAAATGGCAGCAATTAAATATTTGCCTTGAAAATCAATAGGTGAATTGTGATTGGTTTTTGTAGGCTCCACCCACTTTTCTAAATATTAATCCCAGTCACCCAGTGACCAACTGTGCAAAGTTTTAGAACCCTACAATTAATAGTGTAAGAATGGCTGCAGTTTACATTTTCCCAGTGAAATTTATGTTTGTCTCCGCCCTCTGATGACTCAGAGGGCATTGCCCAGGTATGTATTTGGCTGGTGTTGGCTCCGCCCACTTTTTCTAACCCTAACACAAAATTACTTAATGACCAAGTTTGTGAGCTTTGCGGTCTTTGGCATCAATAATTTGCATTGAAATAAAATAAATCTGATTGGCTGTGGCTCCACCCCTTATATAAATTTAAACCCCAGTCACGCAATGATCAACTGTACCAGGTTTGAGGCTTGTGCCATTAACAGTGCAAGAATGGCAGCAATTAAATATTCCCCTGAAAAATCAATAGGTAATTTTTGATTGTTTTTTGTAGGCTCCACCCACTTTTCTGAATAGTAATCTCAGTCACCCAGTGACCAACTGTGCAAAGTTTGAGAACCCTACCATTAATAGTGTAAGAATTGCTGCAGTTTACATTTTCTCAGTGAAATTTGTATTTGTCTCCGCCTACTGATGACCCAGCATTGCCCAATTATGTATTTGGCTGGTGTTGGCTGCTCCCACTTTTCCTAACCCTAACACACAATTACTCAATTACTCAATGACTAAGTTTGTGAGCTTTGCGGTCTTTGGCATCAATATCCTGCATTAAAATGAAACAAATCAGATTGGATGTTTGGGGCTCCACCCCCTTATATAAATTTAAACCCCAGTCACGCAATGATCAACTGTACCAGGTTTGAGGCTTGTGCCATTAACAGTGTAAGAATGGCAGCAATTAAATATTCCTTTGAAAAATCAATAGGTAATTTTTGATTGTTTTTTGTAGGCTCCACCCACTTTTCTGAATATTAATCCCAGTCACCTAGTAACCAACTGTGCAAAGTTTGAGAACCCTACCATTAACAGTGTAAGAATGGCTGCTGTTTACATTTTCCCAGTAAAATTTGTATTTGTCTCCGCCCACTTATGACCCTGCGTTGCCCGCTTATGTATTTGGCTGGTGTTGGCTGTGCCCACTTTCCTAACCCTAACACACAATTAATCAATTACTCAAATACCAAGTTTGTGAGCTTTGCGGTGTTTGGCAACAATAATTTGCATTGGAATGAAACAAATATGATTGGCTATTTGCGGCTCCACCCCCTTTTTGAAATTGAACCCCAGTCACCCAATGATCAACTATTCCAGGTTTGAGGCTTGTGCCATTAACAGTGCAAGAATGGCAGAAATGTAAATATTCCCCTTGAAAATCAATAGGTGAATTTTGATTGGCTTTTATAGGCTCCAACTACTTATTTGAATAACAATCCTAGTCACCCAACGACCAACTGTACAAAGTTTGAGAACCCTACCATTAACAGTGTAAGAAAAACAAAAGTTTGCTTTCTTAACACAGAAAGAATTTGCGATAATTCAGGTTGGAGTGAGCTTGAGATGTCTCCCAGTGCGTCACTGCTGAATATATGCAAATTAACCATTGTTACCCTTAGAAACTAAACACACCTCCAGAACCACTGGAATGCAATGATGTGTCAGCTTGTTAATTTGTACAGAGCCATAATAATCCAACATGCATACAGACGGTTTTGGATTGTTTGATCCTCATCAGTGCATGGCATGGATTAATTTGGCTATATGCAGTAGGGCTTGTAGCACCGAGAGGTACAGACTAACCAGCAAGCTCATGGTGACCCAGAACTCATTGGAGTGTGTAAGGGACTACAATGGTCCTAAAAGCCCCCTTACTAAGATGTTAAGAAAAACAAAAGTTTGCTTTCTTAAAACAGAAAGAATTTGGGATACTTCAGGTTGGAGTGAGCTTGAGATGTCTCCCAGTGCATCACTGCTGAATATTTGCAAATTAACCATTCTACCCTTAGAAGCTAAACACACCTCCAGTGTAGTGTTGGGCGAACAGTGTTCGTCACTGTTCGGGTTCTGCAGAACATCACCCTGTTCGGGTGATGTTCGAGTTCGGCCGAACACCTGATGGTGCTCGGCCAAACCGTTCGGCCGCATGGCCGAACTAAGAGCGCATGGCCGAACGTTCCCCGAACGTTCGGCTAGCGCTGTGATTGGCCGAACGGGTCACGTGGTTCGGACCCGAACGCGCTCTGATTGGCCGAACGGTCACGTGGTTCGGGTAAATAAATACCCGAACCACGTCATATCTCCGCCATTTCTCTGTGGGTTTAGCTTTGGGTAGGCAGGCAGGGTAGTTCGCTCTCCAGCCACGCTAGCCAGGGTCCCCCCCAGTCATTGTGTGTCGCTGCTGGGAACAGTAGTACACCGCTCGCTCAGCCACACTATATATAGCATTGTTTACTGCCACTGTGTACCTCGCTCAGCCACACTATATATAGCATTGTTTACTGCCACTCTGTGTACACCGCTCAGCCAGACTATATAGCATTGTGTGTACTGCCACTGTGTACCTCGCTCAGCCACGCTATATATAGCATTGTGTTTACTGCCACTCTGTGTACACCGCTCAGCCAGACTATATAGCATTGTGTGTACTGCCACTCTGTGTACACGGCTCAGCCAGACTATATAGCATTGTGTGTACTGCCACTCTGTGTACACGGCTCAGCCAGACTATATAGCATTGTGTGTACTGCCACTCTGTGTACACTGCTCAGCCAGACTATATAGCATTGTGTGTACTGCCACTCTGTGTACACCGCTCAGCCAGACTATATAGCATTGTGTGTACTGCCACTGTGTACCTCGCTCAGCCACGCTATATATAGCATTGTGTTTACTGCCACTCTGTGTACACCGCTCAGCCAGACTATATAGCATTGTGTGTACTGCCACTCTGTGTACACCGCTCGGCCAGACTATATAGCATTGTTTACTGCCACTCTGTGTACACGGCTCAGCCACACTATATAGCATTGTTTACTGCCACTCTGTGTACACGGCTCAGCCACACTATATAGCATTGTTTACTGCCACTCTGTGTACACCGCTCAGCCACACTATATAGCATTGTGTGTACTGCCACTCTGTGTACACGGCTCAGCCAGACTATATAGCATTGTGTGTACTGCCACTCTGTGTACACTGCTCAGCCAGACTATATAGCATTGTTTACTGCCACTCTGTGTACACGGCTCAGCCACACTATATAGCATTGTTTACTGCCACTCTGTGTACACCGCTCAGCCAGACTATATAGCATTGTGTGTACTGCCACTCTGTGTACACCGCTCAGCCAGACTATATAGCATCGTGTTTACTGCCACTCTGTGTACACCGCTCAGCCAGACTATATAGCATTGTGTTTACTGCCACTCTGTGTACACCGCTCAGCCACACTATATAGCATTGCGTACTCTGCCAGTCAGTGTGTATATTGCTGGGATCAGTAATACTCCACTCACCGCCAACCACTATATGAGCTCACCATGAGTTCCTCAGAGACCTCCGCTGTGAGCAGCACTCCCAACAACAGCAACAGCCAACGCCCCACGCAAGCTATAACATCCACCCCAGCAGCCAGTGGTCAGCAGCAGCCCTCCCCGGAGGAGAACGTTGTGTCCATCGGTCCGTCGCCAGAGCGATTAATGAGGGCTGCCATTGAGGAGATAATGGGGCCTGATGTGGAGGAGGAGGCCTGGCTCAGGCCAGCATCCCAAGTTAATGTTGAGGACGATGAGGGGTCTGTGTCTGGGGATGTTGGGGTGGCAGAGGTGGTGGGTGGGTCAGACTCAGGAGAAGAGTTGTATGATGAGGATGATGATCGGGACCATCTGTATGTGCCTCAGAGTCCGACCCCGGAAAACATGTTGTATCGTGTGTTTAGGTACTAAAATCTGCATTCCCACTTCCCAGTACTGCCCGGGTCCACGGATCCATATAATTTTTTGGGCAGCACTATCAAACTGTGGTACTATGAGTGAGTTGCCATGGTCCTTCTGTGCTGTCACACTCACCGTCTGTCTGCAGATGGATTGTTCAACACAGCTACGCCATCTGACATGTAGACCTTGACCATCTTCTCCAGGCGATTGGTGTTGGAGGACGTGGAACTGCCCGATTGCTGTTCTGTGGGCTGCTGCATGGGTGTCAGAAAATGTTCCCACTCCAAGGACACTGCCAATACCATTCCCTTTTGGGTACTAGCAGCAGTGTAACGAAAAATCTGCAACGCCGGATGGATTGCGGAAATATGGTCGCATCCAATCCGGCAAGCGGACCTTCCAACGCGGGATGCGGAAATTCGTCCGCATCCGCTGCGCACACCCGTCCGAGCACTCTGCTCCAAACTCACCAACATGCTGTTCACCAGGGTTCTGCCATCTTGCCTCTAGGGGGTGCGGCCGCACACCAGACACGCCTTTATACTCTTAGAAAGCGTGTCAGCTGACCTGGAGGTCAGCTGACATTTTAGCCTGCTCTGATTGGTTGCTGCCTGGGGTGGAGACTTCTCTCCCAGGCAGTATATAAGGAAGTGCTTTTCAGTCACACTTTGTCTGTGTTTGCGATACCCTGTGTCAGCACTCAGACCTTAGACTAGATCCCAGGTGTTGAAACCAAGGACTTCACACCTAGACTAGGAGATTATTATTATTGTTATTGATTCTCTGTGTATGATTCTGTGCCTGTCTTGACTTCTCTTCTGCTTCCTGATTCTGTACTCTGCCAGCCCGTACCGTTAACGACTATTGGCTTGGTTCCTGACTATTCTCTCGTCTCACGTCTCTGTACTGTTGCCGCCTGTACTGTTGCCGAACCTCTTTCTGTCTGACCTTGCTCCCTTCAGTGGAACGTCTCCTACTGTTGGGTTATTATCTGAGGCTTGCCTCCCTGAGACGCCGGCCCTAGCAGACCGTTACTGCCAGAGGCCGAGATTCCTCCACTGCCACTTTGGGGGATCTCACACACAGGGTTCCCATTCAGAGGTAACCACACCTCTGAGGAATTGCCGTGTGGTGGATATTTCCACAACTTTGTGAATATTTACTGCTTTGTATATTTTCATGTTGTTCGTGTGTCCACTGCTTTACATCTACCCGCATTATTAGCAATTCCGCAGATTGCTATATAATCGGGTCTATCCTTGTATTATTGGCGATACTGCGGATCCCCAATAATCAAGGTTCGGGGTGTGACACTGGTCTGAGTAGATCATTTCAGGCACTTACCGTGTTAGTGAGCCTTCCGCTGATTTACCATCAGGAAGATACTTACTATTTCACTCTAACATATCTGCATTAGTGGTGATTCTGTATATCACCACTTAATCAGATATTTGTGCCTCTTGCTGACACCAATCGTTACAGAAACACAGACCATAAAGAAGTAAGATGGAGGGGGTGATAAACCAGCTTCAGACTGTAAGGGCAGAGTTAGAACAGCTGAAGATTACTGTAACTGCACAGCAGGCTCAGATTACTCAGTTAAATGAGACTGTCCAAAGGTTGCAATCACCACTTAACGTTCTACCTCCCCCGGCTCTTAGCGAGCCTAAAATGAACATTCCTGAGAAATTTTCAGGCACAAGGTCAGATTTCCAGAATTTCCGTCACAGAGTGCTGTCTTACTTTGAGATGAAACCTGTGTCCTCGGGAACCGAGGCTCAGAAGGTCACTCTTATCAAGACTCTATTGCATGCAGATTCCCAGACGTGGGCTTATGGCTTACCTGATGAGCATCCTGCTCTGTCTTCTGTCCAGGAGTTTTTTAAGGCCATGGCGGTCATCTACGATGATCCAGATAGTGCCGCCACGGCCGAACGTAAGCTCAAAAACCTTAGACAAGGACGCAGTACTGCTGAGGAGTATGCGTCAGAGTTTAGGAAGTGGGCTGTGTCCTCTAGATGGGAGCGATATGCACTCTTGGATAGATACCTAGATGGGTTGTCAGAAGCAGTAACTGACGTGATGGTTAGTCATCCGGAACCCAAAGATCTAGATGAGGCTATTACGCTGTCTATTAAAATAGATAGGCGTCTGAGGTACAACAAGAAGGGCAGGTACCCCATGTACTCTAGGACTTCTGGGGCCAGTAGCTCGGCAGCAGTTGAGACTGAGGAGCCGATGCAGTTAGGCCACGGGCGCCTCACGGAGGCGGAAAGGTCAAGAAGACGCAGAGAGGGTCTTTGCATGTACTGCGGGGAAAAGGGCCACATTGCACAAAACTGTGGTAGGAAGTCGGGAAACTCCTCGGCTTAGGTGTGGTAGGGGGTACCACCCTAAGCGGAATTGTTTTACCTCCAAAACAAGAAAAATTTTTATTGCCCTGTTCCCTAAATTGGGAAGGGAAGAACTTTCCTACCACAGCATTTGTAGATTCCGGGTCAACAGCTAACTTTTTAGATTTAAGCTTTGCTTTAAGTTTAAATATCCCTGTACTTCCGGTAGGAAGACATTTATATGTTACAGCGATTGATGACACTCCTTTGCAAGGAAAGTCCCCACTGTGTCAGACACCTCCCCTCTCGCTGCAAGTGGGAGCTCTGCACAGGGAGGTCATACAGTTTTTCGTTTTAAAGATGTCTACCTCTACGGTGATACTAGGGTTGCCCTGGTTACGATTACATTCTCCTCAGTTTGATTGGGGGAATGGGCAGTTGACTACTTGGTCGCCTTATTGTACACAACATTGTTTACAGAATGTAGTTTTGTGTTCTACTAAGATTCAAGTGGAAGGAGTACCTCCACAATATCAGGAATATGCTGATGTCTTTTGTCCTAGGGCAGCAGATCAATTACCCCCCCATAGACCTTTTGATTGCCCAATAGATTTGAAACCAGGAACCATGCCACCCAGGGGCCACCTATACAACCTCTCGTCCCCGGAAAAATTGGCCATGGACGAGTACATTCAGGAGAATTTGCAGAAGGGTTTCATCCGCCCTTCAAGATCTCCTGCAGGAGCGGGATTCTTTTTCGTTCAGAAAAAAGATGGTGGTTTGCGCCCCTGTATTGACTACAGGGGTCTAAATAAGATCACGATTAAGAATCGGTATCCACTACCGCTAATCGACGATTTATTTAAACAGGTTCCCGGGGCTTCTGTTTTCACTAAGTTGGATCTAAGGGGGGCCTACAATTTGATCCGTATCAGGGAGGAAGATGAATGGAAGACGGCATTCAACACTCCCAAGGGGCATTACGAATACTTGGTGATGCCCTTTGGGTTGTGTAACGCTCCTGCAGTTTTTCAGGAGTTCGTCAACGAGATTTTTAGGGAGGTACTGGGTCGCTTTGTAATCGTCTACTTAGATGATATCTTAATATTTTCTAAAAATATCACGGAACACCGCCAACATGTGAAGTATGTGTTACAAAGACTCAGGGAGAATCAATTGTTTGCGAAATTAGAGAAATGTGTTTTTGAGGTAAAGGAGATTGCCTTTCTTGGTTACATTATCTCTACATCAGGGTTGTCCATGGATCCCAAAAAGGTCTCTGCTGTAAGGGATTGGCCACAACCATCTGGGCTTAAAGCACTACAGAGATTCTTGGGATTCGCAAATTATTATAGAAAATTTATCAAGGGGTTCTCTTCGGTGGTGTCTCCGCTTACTAATTTGACAAAAAAAGGGGCTGATGCCACTCATTGGTCAGAAGAAGCAGTTGTGGCATTTTCCTCTCTGAAAGAGGCATTCTGTTCTGCTCCCATATTACGTCATGTAGATGTTGCTTACCAATTTTAGTGGAGGTGGATGCCTCGGAGGTTGGAGTAGGAGCAGTATTGTCTCAACGTTCAGGACTTCAGGGCAAGCTTCATCCCTGTGCTTTTTTTTCCAGAAAATTCTCTCCTGCCCAGAGAAATTATGATGTTGGAAACAGGGAATTATTAGCCATCAAGCTTGCTTTTGAGGAGTGGCGCCACTGGTTAGAGGGGGCGGAGCATGTAATTACTGTGTACACGGATCATAAAAATTTACAGTACATTGAAAAAGCTAAAAGACTCACCCCCAGACAGGCTAGATGGGCTCTCTTTTTCTGCCGTTTTAATTTTATAATTACATTCACACCAGGGAGTAAGAACGTTAAAGCGGACGCCCTTTCTCGTTGTTTTGAACCTGAAACTGCTCCATCTCCTTCCTCAGAAAGTATTCTGTCGAAAGAGATCATCCTGGCAGCCACTGAGATAGTTGAAGACCTTCCTAGCCTCTTAAGTCCTTTTCAATTAGAAGTGCCAGAAGGGAAACCAAGAGGGGTTCTTTATGTCCCTTGTACTTTACGTCCCAAAGTGCTGCAGTTGTTTCATGGACACAAGAATGCTGGACACCCTGGCATTACCCGAACCCAAGAATTGTTGTGTAGATCTGTCTGGTGGCCATCTCTACAACAAGATTGCAAGGAATTTGTTAAGACCTGTACCGTCTGTGCCAGGAGCAAACCCTCCCGACTGGCTCCAGTTGGAACTTTGCAGTCTCTGCCCTCCCCTCAGGAGCCATGGACACATATTTCCATGGACTTCGTGGGAGAACTTCCAGATTCCAATGGAAAGACTGTCATATGGGTGGTCACAGACAGGTTCAGTAAGATGGCCCACTTTGTGCCTTTGAGTGGTTTCCCTACTGCTCAAAAATTAGCAGATCTTTTTATTCAAAATATCTTTAAATTACACGGCATTCCAGAGAATGTTGTCTCAGACAGAGGGGTCCAGTTTGTCTCTAGGTTCTGGCGGGCCTTCTGTAAGGGGATGGGTATGTCGTTGTCCTTTTCATCAGGTTACCATCCACAGACCAACGGCCAGACAGAGAGGACCAATCAATCTTTGGAACAGTTCCTGAGATGTTATGTGGCGGACGCCCAACACCAGTGGGCGGAGTTTCTACCATTTGCTGAGTTCGCACATAACAATCTCAGGAATGAGTCCTCTGGTTATGCGCCTTTTCAAATTGTCAATGGGAAATCTCCCAAATTTTCTCCTTTGCCAGTGTCGACCTCTCCATTCCCTGTCCTGGAGGAGTGGCAGGAATCTTTCAAGAGGATTTGGGCTAATGTCGGAGAAAATTTAAAAAAGGCTTTCATCATACAGAAGAGGCAGGCAGATAAGAGACGGTCTGCGGAGTGGGAGTTTAAACCAGGAGACAGAGTTTGGATATCAACTCGTCATATAGCTCTGAGGCAGCCATCCGCGAAACTGGGGCCCAGGTATATTGGACCATATCCAATTTCCGAAAGGGTTAATCGTGTTACTTACAGAGTCAGGTTACCGCAGTCTCTAAAGGTGGGGAAAGCCTTTCATGTGTCACTCCTGAAACCAGCTGTTCAGGTGGATTCCCCCCCTCCTCACCCTGTCATGGTTGATGGTGAGCCTGAATGGGAGGTTGAGGAGATCTTGGACTCCAGACGAGTTCAGGGTTCAGTGCAGTATTTGGTGCATTGGAGAGGGTACGGTCTAGAGGAAAGATCCTGGGTCAAAGCAGGTGATTTACATGCTGATAAACTTAGGAGACGGTTCCATGAGCTCCATCCTGACAGGCCAGGTGGGACGTGTCCGGAGTCCACGCCTAGAGGGAGGGGTACTGTAACGAAAAATCTGCAACGCCGGATGGATTGCGGAAATATGGTCGCATCCAATCCGGCAAGCGGACCTTCCAACGCGGGATGCGGAAATTCGTCCGCATCCGCTGCGCACACCCGTCCGAGCACTCTGCTCCAAACTCACCAACATGCTGTTCACCAGGGTTCTGCCATCTTGCCTCTAGGGGGTGCGGCCGCACACCAGACACGCCTTTATACTCTTAGAAAGCGTGTCAGCTGACCTGGAGGTCAGCTGACATTTTAGCCTGCTCTGATTGGTTGCTGCCTGGGGTGGAGACTTCTCTCCCAGGCAGTATATAAGGAAGTGCTTTTCAGTCACACTTTGTCTGTGTTTGCGATACCCTGTGTCAGCACTCAGACCTTAGACTAGATCCCAGGTGTTGAAACCAAGGACTTCACACCTAGACTAGGAGATTATTATTATTGTTATTGATTCTCTGTGTATGATTCTGTGCCTGTCTTGACTTCTCTTCTGCTTCCTGATTCTGTACTCTGCCAGCCCGTACCGTTAACGACTATTGGCTTGGTTCCTGACTATTCTCTCGTCTCACGTCTCTGTACTGTTGCCGCCTGTACTGTTGCCGAACCTCTTTCTGTCTGACCTTGCTCCCTTCAGTGGAACGTCTCCTACTGTTGGGTTATTATCTGAGGCTTGCCTCCCTGAGACGCCGGCCCTAGCAGACCGTTACTGCCAGAGGCCGAGATTCCTCCACTGCCACTTTGGGGGATCTCACACATGGGGTTCCCATTCAGAGGTAACCACACCTCTGAGGAATTGCCGTGTGGTGGATATTTCCACAACTTTGTGAATATTTACTGCTTTGTATATTTTCATGTTGTTCGTGTGTCCACTGCTTTACATCTACCCGCATTATTAGCAATTCCGCAGATTGCTATATAATCGGGTCTATCCTTGTATTATTGGCGATACTGCGGATCCCCAATAATCAAGGTTCGGGGTGTGACACTGGTCTGAGTAGATCATTTCAGGCACTTACCGTGTTAGTGAGCCTTCCGCTGATTTACCATCAGGAAGATACTTACTATTTCACTCTAACATATCTGCATTAGTGGTGATTCTGTATATCACCACTTAATCAGATATTTGTGCCTCTTGCTGACACCAATCGTTACAAGCAGCTTGTGTTCTTTGCTGCCCTCCTGGTCCTCCTGGGTTTGCTGAAGTCAGTCTGTCGGCGTACAACTGGCTAGAGAAGGAGGAGGATGTCAATCTCCTCTCTAAAGTCTCCATCCTCAAGGGCCTGCTGGAATTGTTCCATTTTTGACCTGTCTGACACTTTCTTCAATCAGTTTTTTAACATTGTGTTTGTATAAACTGGGTATAAACCCAGTAATTGGTGTTGTCCAGAATAATGAATAATAATGAATAGTGAATAATGCACGGGCCGCGTTCAATGCAGTCTAGCATGAATTGAGCCATGTGTGCCAGAGAATCCTGCCAGACTCCTCTGTCTTCATGTTCTTGTGAGCGTTGTGATTGTTGTGATGCACCATATTCGTCACCAGCATCACTTTCTTCCTCTTCTGCTGTCCATTCCCGATAAATTGTGGAAGTCCAACGTGCACCGCTCTGTCCCTCGGCAGTGGGGGCATCCAATTCCTGCTCCAACTCCAGCTGTTCCTCGTCCT
This sequence comes from Hyperolius riggenbachi, assembly GCF_040937935.1. NCBI lineage: Eukaryota > Metazoa > Chordata > Amphibia > Anura > Hyperoliidae > Hyperolius > Hyperolius riggenbachi. The sequence goes on along the minus strand of NC_090653.1, from coordinate 152,221,797 downwards.
GTTCTTTGTCATAGCTGGGACCAGTGTTTCCTGAGGCAGGTTGCCTGATGTTGGTATCATCACGCTGATCGTTTTCATCTTCAGATTCCCCCACTTGCATCATGCCAGCGGTTTCCATCTTCAACATTGATTTCTTCAGTAAACACAGCAGTGGTATTGTAATGCTGACTGTAGAGTTGTCACTGCTCAGTCACAAGCAACGTGGATTGCTCAAAATTTTGGAGGACTTGGCAGAGATCCAACATGGTGGCCCAATCAGATCCACAGAAGCTTGGTAGCTAGCTGCTGGAATGCGCCTCGGCACTGCGCAAAAGCATGCTAGCATGTGCAGCGTAGAATTCCAGCGCGTAGGGAGGGACATCACCCAGCGAGCGATGGTGAGCTAGATTGAAGCGCTCCTGCATCTCTTGGTGAGTCGTTCAGAAGCGGTACTGGACTTTTAAAAATGTTTTTTTTTTCCTTCAACAGAAGATCTGCCACGTTGGAGTGAGGAGGACGCCGCCGACCCCGACACCAAGCTGAACCCCGGCGAACTCCAAGCAGAGGATCTTCAGGAACCCTCAAGGCTTTGAGCAAGCTGAGGAGGATCAGCAGTCCCGACGAGACCTCTCCTCATATGTGACTGTGTGCAGTGGAGTAGAGCTCCCCAGAACAACCTCTCACTTGTCACTTTGTCACTGGTCACTTGGTCACTTTGTCACTTGTAACTTTGTCACTTGTCACTTTGTCATTTTGTCACTTGTCACTTTGTCACTTGTCACTTTGTCATTTTGTCACTTTGTCAGTCACTTTGTCACTTTGTCACTGGTCACTTTTCACTTTGTCACTTGTCACTTGGTCACTTGTCACTTGGTCACTTGTCCAGATGATCTCGGTACACCTCCTGCGATTCAAATTCCTGCACACATTGCTCTGGGATTTGGGTGTGATGAATGATGCATCTAACTGGCCACCGGAGGCAATTAAGGCCTTCAAAACATTGAAAGCAGCTTTCTGTTCCGCCCCCATTTTGCGTCATGTTGAGTTGTTGACGTCATGTTCATCCTCGGCCTCGCCTTGCATTTCAGTGCAAGGTGCATTTTCCACAGAAAAAGGTTGTGAATCCGGGCACAACATTTGTGGCTGTTCCATTGACCTTTCACAGGTAGAAGATTGTGGGGGTGGGAATAGCTCCTCCGAATAGCTTATTGTGTCCTGAAAACTACTCATTGCATTGCTTTGCGCACGCATTTTTTTGTCCTCATGCAAGGCCTGAGTTGCGCCTGAAAGCGTGGCCTTCTCCTCCTGCGCCTCCTCCTGTTCCATCACGTCTGCTGCTGCTGGGTTAGCGTTGCCGCGTGGTCCCTGTTTTTTGAACCACTTATCTTTATTACATTTATGACTGCATGGCGGTACAAAGCATGCTATCCGCACGCTTCTTGTCCTCATGCAAGGCCTGGGTTGTTGTGTCTCACAAAGCGTGGCCTTCTCCTCCTGCGCCTCCTCCAGTTCCATCACGTCTGCTGCTGCTGGGTTAGCGTTGCCACGTGGTCCCTGTTTATTGAACCACTTATCTTTATTACATTTATGACTGCATGGCGGTACAAAGCATGCTATCCGCACGCTTCTTGTCCTCATGCAAGGCCTGGGTTGTTGTGTCTCAAAAAGCGTGGCCTTCTCCTCCTGCGCCTCCTCCTCCTGTTCCATCACGTGTGCTGCTGCTGGTGCTGGGTTAGTGTTACCGGTCCCTTTTCCTGGAACCTCTTCTCTGTATTACATTTATGACTGCATGGCGAAAAAAAGCATGTTACCTGTGCAAAGAAACATGACATTTTCCACATTTAAAAGACAGTTTTTCCTTTGAAACTTTACAATCAATTTTCTCAAAAACTATAAGCTCTTTTTCAAATATTTTTTTTCCTCTTGTACCCACTCCCAAGGTGCACATACCCTGCTAATTTGGGGTATGTAGCATGTAAGGAAGCTTTACAAAGCGCGAAAGTTCGGGTCCCCATTGACTTCCATTATGTTCGGGGTTCGGCGCGAACACCCGAACATCGCGGCGATGTTCGGCGAACGTTCGCGAACCCGAACATCTAGGTGTTCGCCCAACACTACTCCAGTGTAACAGTGTAAGAATGTCTGCAGTTTAAATTTTCCAGTGAAATTTGTATTTGTCTCTTTTTGGTTATGGGAATAAAAAGAATCATATACTTTATTCCAGGTAATGTACTATGTGTGTGCCAAATTTCATTCAAATCTGTTCAGTCGTTTTTGTGTGATCGAGTAACAAACATCCAAACATCTGAACTTTCCCATTTATTATATTAGTAGGATTAGTAGGATATATACAGTATATATATAAAATATTTTTTAATAAAGTACACTTTTTAAATAAAGTGCTCTGGAGTGATCTTTTTTCCTTAGTTGGCACCCTAAAACCTGAATCTGCCTTGCACTGGATGTTGTATAGCTGTGGTCTAGTTTTCGCTGAGAGTTTGCTTTACTACGTGTGTCATAATAATTCAGTGTGGCATGATGGAGTAAAACACAAAACCATTATAACCCCTATTTTGAGGAGTCAGTCTGTTAATTTAGGATAATGTAATATATATATGATATTCACTGTAATGTAAGATTATAGAATTTACTGTATATGAAAGCAATTTATGGATTAAGACACTTTCCCTCCTACAGAGAAAATGGAATGAAATCGTACACCACTACCAGCATTCATCATTATACTTATACATATATATTTCTAATGTTCCGTCTTGAAGGGGTCGTTATACTTTTTGTGACTTTTTTAATTTATGTAGGCTTGTTATGATTTTAACATCCCTTTAAACCTCAACTACAGGGGAAATGTATTTTTATTTTATATATTGTGGAAGGGGTCTCTTCAGAGTGTTTTTCATAGCAGTTTGCATTTATATGTGGGAAATTTTTTATCAACGCTAATTACAACAGAGAGAAAATGTGTGCATCAACCAAGTGAACCTGACAAATCTGGCTTTGCAAATTTGGCCTATTGGCTAATCACGAGACATTGCTCATGCAAATATGCATTTGCTTTCGCATGCCTAAATATGCAGGGTCAAAAACCGCAAAACAATCGCCCTGCGGGAATTAGTTCATGCTACATAGCACTATCCAGGGGCGCCACAAGGAGGCTTCCCATTGCCCCCATACAACCGGGGGGCCGCGGGGGTCCCAGGCTCTCTCACCGCCTGGAACCCACACAGTGGCACCTCGGAGGTGGAGGCTGGGGGGTGCAGGCGATCTCCCCAGCGTGGCCAGCGCCGGGAAGAGCCGCCCGCACACACCTCCCAAGATTAAAAACAGGCACTTACCTTAACGTCCCTTGCATTCTGCTATATGCGCATGACCTGGGCGCGACACATAAGGAGAGGACAGGCGCAAATAGCCTGCTCCAGGGCTCTCACCTCCTAAAACAAGCCATTCACCACTTGCCTCCAAAGAAAAGAAAATGCAATGCTAATTACAACAGAGAGAAAATGTGTGCATCAACCAAGTGAACCTGACAAATCTGGCTTTGCAAATTTGGCCTATTGGCTAATCACGAGACATTGCTCATGCAAATATGCATTTGCTTTTGCATGCCTAAATATGCAGGGTCAAAAACCAAAAACCGCAAAACAATCGTCCTGCGGGAATTAGTTCATGCTACATTAGCACTATCTAGGGGCGCCACGAGGAGGCTTGGAATGGGCTGTTTGCGCCTGTCCTCCCCTTATGTGTCGCGCCCAGGTCATGCGCATATAGCAGAACGCAATGGACGTTAAGGTAAGTGCCTGTTTTTAATCTTGGGAGGTGTGTGCGGGCGGCTCTTCCCGGCGCTGGCCACGCTGGGGAGATCGCCTGCACCCCACAGCCTCCCCCTCCGGGGTGCCGCTGTGTGGGTTCCAGGCGGTGAGAGAGCCTGGGACCCCCGCGGCCCCCCGGTTGTATGGGGGCAATGGGAAGCCTCCTCGTGGCGCCCCTGGATAGTGCTATGTAGCATGAACTAATTCCTGCAGGGCGATTGTTTTGCGGTTTTGGTTTTTGACCCTGCATATTTAGGCATGCGAAAGCAAATGCATATTTACATGAGCAATGTCTCGTGATTAGCCAATAGGCCATATTTGCAAAGCCAGATTTGTCAGGTTCACTTGGTTGATGCACACATTTTCTCTCTGATGTAATTAGAATTTTTATCAACTCCTTAGAAACAGAGATAACAACAAATCAAATAATTTTTGAAAGTAAAAAGGCTTTAGAACTCCTGTGAATTTTGCATTGTTCTTTCTTTTTTCCTCTCTCTGCTTCACTCTCTGGTTTCCCATCCCTGGTCCACTCCTGTGATTTTGCCATCCCTGGTCCACTCCTGTGAATTTGCCATTCCTGTTCCACGCCTGTGATTTTGCCATTTCTGTTCCACTCCTGTGATTTTGCCTTCCCTGGTCCACTCTTGGGATTTTCCCATCCCTGGTCCACAGTTATGATTTTACTGTTCCTGGTCCACTCCTGTCATTTTTTTTCCTCCCTGGTCCACTTCTGTGATTTTCCCATCCCTGGTCCACACCTGTACTTTTACTGTTCCTGGTCCACTCCTGTGATTTTCCCTTTTTTACTCCTGTGATTTTCCCCATCCCTGTTCCACTCCTATGAGTTTCCCATCCCTGGCCCATTCCTGAGATTTTCCTGTTCCTTGTCCACTACTGTGATTTTCCCATCCCTGGTTCAATCCTGTGATATTCTCATCCCTGGTTCACTCCTGTGATTTTCCTGTCCCTGGTCAACTCATGTGATATTCTCATCCCTGGTCCACTCCTGTGAATTTCCTATCCCTGGTCCACTCCTGTGAATTTCCTGTCCCTGGTCCACTTCTGTGATTTTCCTGTTCCTAGTCCACTTCTGTGATTTCCGCATCCCTGGTCCACTCCTGTGATTTTCCTGTTCCTGGTCCACTCCTGTGTTTTCCCCATCCCTGGTCCACTCCTGAGATTTTCCTGTTCCTGGTCCAACCTTTCCCCATCCCTGGTCCACTCCTGTTATTTTCTCATCCCTGATCCACTCCTGTGATTTTCCTGTTCCTGGTCCACTCCTTTGATTTTCCCATTCCTGGTCCACTCCTTTGATTTCCCTGTCCCACTTCTGTGATTTTCCTGTCCCTTGTCCACTCCTGTAATTTTCCCATCCTTGGTCCACTCCTGTGATTTTCTTGTCCCTGGTTCACTCCTGTGGTTTTCCTGTCCCTGATCCACTCCTGTGATTTCCCCATCCCTGGTCCACTCCTGTGATTTTTTTTACCTTGATCAATTTAGTAACACAATTACTCTATCCTTCATATAGCAACACGATCTCTATCCTCTTCATATAGCTCCAGAAAATTCTCTAAGCCCTTTGCACATGATAGCTGTCAAGCCTAAAGGTGGCCACTAACGATTCAATTTCTAGAGGAAAATCATTTGTGTGAACAGGTAATTCTGATCGGAAGTGAAATATTGTAATACATCATTCACTACACCATAAATAAACCAATCTTTGCTTCCTATCTATCACAACCAGCAAGAAAATACAAATTTTGGTTTGATGAAAATCCAATCGGAGGACTGTTTTTATAATCATTCGTAATCGATTGTACCCATCAATGGAGATTATTTACAACCAATCCGATCACATCACATCAGAATTATCTGATCACTCAAACGATTTTTCACTAGAAATTGGACCGTTAGTAGCCTGTAATGGATTGCGGAGATGCCACCGCGCGGTCTGGCAGCGGGGCGGCTGTCTCCGCGTTCAGACCGGCGGTTTCCGCACAGCAGCATGCGTCTGGTTTGCCTGGGCCTTCTAGTGCACACAGATGGAGAGCTACGCGTGCGCACGCTAGAAGGCAAACCCTTTATGCCAGTAGGAGAGGGATCAGCTGATCAGGTCGATCAGCTGATCCCAGCGTGGTTACTGATTGGCTGAGTGGCGCAGGGCGGCGCGGAGGAGCGCTGCAGTATATATAGATCTTGCTGGTCAGTCTCTGGTTGTCTGCCGTTGCGAATACTTACGTGTGAGCACTCAGACTTCAGTCAGATCCCACAGTGTGTTAGAACCAGGTGGACCTGGGAATTCACACTTAGCCAGATTACTGCTGTGCTATACTTTAGACCAGTTCCGGGGTGTTGAGACCAAGGACCTCACACCCAAGCTTAGGATCACTGTGTCATTGCTGTGTTATACTTTAGACCAGTTCCGGGGTGTTGAGACCAAGGACCTCACACCCAAGCTTGGGATCATTGTGTCATTGCTGTGTTATACTTTAGACCAGTTCCGGGTGTTGAGACCAAGGACCTCACACCCAAGCTTAGGATCACTGTGTCATTACTGTGTTATACTTTAGACCAGTTCCGGGGTGTTGAGACCAAGGACCTCACAACCAAGCTTAGGGATTACTGTGTTATTGCTGAGTTATTCTCTAGACTAGTTCCTGGGTGTCGAGACCAAGGACCTCACACCTCAGACTAGGACTGTGCTTTATATTTGTTATGACTATTTGCTCTGTCGACCTCTCTCTTGCTTTCTGATTCGGTACCTCTGCATATCTGCCTACCTGTTGCCAAACCCTGCCTGTACCCGGTTACCGAATCAGCCTTCTGTCTCTGTACCTTATCTGCTCGTGTGTTGCCGACCTGGCCTGCCCGACCCTCCAGGCTGTCACTCATCCCTTGAGTGCTCAGTCTATCTGTACTAGCTGTGACACTATTCCACCAAGTGTCAGTTAGGTATTAGGACTCCTGCTCCTCAGAGAGTCCGGCCTGCTAGCAGCCAGTGGCCTCTACTCCTCTGGAGTCCCCTGGCTGCTGTACAGTCTATTATCTGATCACCAAGTATCACTGGTTGCCAGGTTCTCTCTATTCCCTCTCTTAACTTGTATTATTGGTGATTCTGCAGATCATTCATAATCAAGTATACATCTGTATTATTGATGATTCTGCAGATCATCAATAATCAGATTCTCTCTGTGTGCTGACACCAATCGTTACAGAACGGCAGACCTGAAAAACAAAATGGACGCACTCAACAGCCGTCTTGATGCACTCACCACCTCGGTGGAGAATTTCATCAGGATGTTGGACGGTCATCAGACCCAGATTACTGCCTTGTCTGGGTCCATACAGGTCCTTCAGACGGCTGTGAATGCAGTGCGATCTCCTCTAGTTACAGACTTGCGTATGTCTGTACCCGAAAGGTTTTCTGGTCATAGATCTGACTTTCAGAACTTTAGAAATCGAGTAATGTCGTATTTTGAGTTAAGACCCAATTTATCAGGAACTAAGGCACAGAGAATTAAGTTTATTAAGACCCTTTTGTCAGGGGATTCTCAAACATGGGCATATGGCCTTCAGGCAGGGCATGAGGCTTTGACATCAGTTGAGGAATTTTTTAAGGCCATGGCCATAATTTACGATTATCCGGACATTGCTTCTACTGCTGAGCGTCAGGGTAAGGGTCCGGTAGAGGTCTACGCAGCTGAGTTTAGGAAGTGGGCTGTGTCAGCTAGGTGGGGGACATTTGCGTTATTAGACTTTTTTCTATCAGGGCTACCCATTGTCATCATCAGTGTTTAGCGAAAGTAACCGTGGGTAACACCAAGATTCAGGTTAAAGGTGTGCCAACTCAATACGCAGAATTTGCTAACGCATTCTGTCCCAAATCAGCAGATAAACTTCCCCCCACCGTACCTTCGACTGTCCCATCGATTTAAGATCTGGTTGTATGCCCCCTAGGGGTCACCTCTTTAATCTATCTGGGCCTGAGAAACTGGCAATGCAGGAATACATCAAAGAAAACTTGGCCAAGGGTTTCATCCGTCCCCCTCATTCACCAGCAGGGGCAGGATTCTTTTTTGTAAAAAAAAAAGGATGGAGGCCTTCGTCCCTGCATTGATTATCGAGGCTTAAACAAGATTACAGTGAAAAATCGTTACCCTTTGCCTTTGATTGACGATTTGTTCACTCAGGTTACCAAGGCCAAGATTTTCTCTAAACTGGATTTGAGAGGCGCATACAACCTAGTTCGAATTAGGGATGGTGACGAATGGAAGACGGCCTTTAACACACCCGACGGGCACTACGAGTACCTGGTGATGCCCTTCGGGTTGTGTAACGCCCCGGCTGTCTTCCAGGAGTTGATTAATGAGGTATTCAGGGAGGTGTTGGGGAAGTTCATCTTAGTATATCTGGACGATATACTGATCTTCTCGTCCAATCTCTTGGAACATAAAAAACATGTTAATTTTGTCCTAGGGAAGTTAAGACAGAATCTGCTTTACGCTAAATTAGAGAAATGTCTTTTCGAAGTAAACTCTGTTGCCTTCTTGGGGTACATTATCTCTACGTCTGGCCTCTCCATGGTTCTGGGAAAGGTTTCTGCTGTCTTGGAGTGGCCTTAGCCTGTGAGACTGAAGGCGCTCCAAAGATTTTTGGGCTTTTCCAACTACTACAGGAGGTTTATAAAGGGGTACTCTTCAGTGGTTTCGCCTCTCACCAGTCTCACCAAGAAGGGGGCTGATACTTACCACTGGTCAGCAATGGCATATTCTGCCTTCTCTACACTGAAAAAGCTGTTCTGTTCTGCACCCATATTAAGACATGTGGATTAGAGATGGGCCGAACGGTTCGCCAGCAAACTTTGGGGGTTCGCCTTTTGCGAAAGTTCGCTTCGCCCCATAATGCTGTATTGAGCTAAATTTTTACCCTCCATTTCACTGTCAGCAGACATGTTATTGTCAAACACACTGCTTTCAGTGCTAGAGAACCCGCCCACCCTCCCTTCAAGCTAGGTCCTTTATACCATTTGACTCAGTTGTCTGCCTACACTAATTAGTTATGGGACAGCTGCTACACACTCTGCTAGGGAGATTTTAATTGGCCTCCTCCCTCCTACCGGAGGGTCTCTTCTGCCAGGGAATTATACTATTTTAAAAACCAGTATACATCATACCATAGCTGGGAATCGAACCCAGATCTCACTGTGTGGTGGGCACGTCACCCTAAGCACTGTACCACTACAGTAGTAAGTGAAGCTAGCCTAAAATGTACCATTTATGCTCAATGCAATAGAACCATTAGGTTGCTTAAAGGAGAACTGTAGTGAGAGGTATATGGAGGCTGCCATATTGATTTCCTTTTAAGCTATACCAGTTGCCTGGCAGCCCTGCTGATCTATTTGGCCTGAAATTGCTGGCCTAAAATGTACTATTTATGCTCAATACAAGAGAAAAAGTAGACAAGACAAATAACACAAAAGAGAAGGCCATGTCTGGCTAAATATCTGTAAGCAGTGGCTACATGGTGTAATGGATAAGGGCGCTGCCTCTGACAAAGGAGACCAGAGTTCAAATCTCAGCTCTGTCTGTTCAGTAAGCCAGCACCTATTCAGTAGGAGACCTTAGGCAAGTCTTCCTAACACTGCTACTGCCTATAGAGCATGCCCTAGTGGCTGCAGCTCTGGTCCTTTGAGTCCGCCAGGAGAAAAGTGTGATATAAATGTTATTTGTCTTGTCCACTTTTTCTCTTGTATTGAGCATAAATAGTAAATTTTAGGCCAGCAATTTCAGGCCAGCAATTTCAGGCCAGCTTCAGTTGGTATAGTGGTTGGTGTGCTTGTCCACCATACAGTGAGACCCAGGTTCAAATCCCAGCCAATGTGAGTTGGCTTTTATGCTACAAATCCTTAAAGGGAACCTAAACGGAGAAGGATATGGATTTTTCCTTTTAAAATAATACCAGTTGCCTGAATCGCCTGCTGATCCTGTGTCTCTAATACTTTTAGCCACAGCCCCTGAACAAGCATGCAGATCAGGTGCTCTGACTGAAGTCAGACTGGATTAGCTGCATGCTTGTTTCAGGGTGTGATTCAGCCACTATTGCAGTCACAAAGATCAGCTGGACTGCCAGGCAACTGGTATTGTTTACAGGAAACATCCATATCACTCTCAGTTAAGGTTCCCTTTAAAGGAGAACTGTAGTGAAAGGTATATGGAGGCTACCATATTGATTTCCTTTTAAGCAATACCAGTTACCTGGCTATCCTGCAGATCCTCTGCCTCCAATACTTTTAGCCCTAGACCCTGAACAAGCATGCAGCAGATCTGGTGTTTGACATTTTTGTAAGATCTGACAAGATTAGCTGCATGCTTGTTTCTGGTGTGATTCACACTACTGCAGCCAAATAGATCAGCAGGGTATCTATTGGTATACTGGTATAGCTTAAAAGGAAATCAATATGGCAGCCTCCATATACCTCTCACTACAGTTCTCCTTTAAGCAACCTAATGGTTCTATTGCATTGAGCATACATGTTAAATTTTAGGCTAGCTTCACTTACTTCTGTAGTGGTACAGTGCTTAGGGTGACATGCCCACCACACAGTGAGATCTGGGTTCGATTCCCAGCTATGGTATGATGTATACTGGTTTTTAAAATAGTATAATTCCCTGGCAGAAGAGACCCTCCTCCCTCTGGTAGGAGGGAGGAGGGAATGGGTAGAAGGGTGGAGGGCAATTAAAATCTCCCTAGCAGAGTGTGTATAGCAGCTGTCCCATAACTAATTAGTGTAGGTAGGCAAATGGTATAAAGGACCTTGCTTGGAGGAGGAGGAGGGAGGGCAGGTCCTCCAGCAGTGATGGGTATTTCACTCAATTAGGTGTGGCTCCAGGTATTAGAGCTTTTGAAACATGTTATCTATCATTTTTCCAGTTGATAGAATTTTTTTAAACTTTCAAAGTTCGCCTCCCCATTGAAGTCTATTGCGGTTCGCGAACTTTTTCGCGAACCGAACCTTTCGCGGAAGTTCGCGAACAGGGTTCGCGAACCTAAAATCGGAGGTTCCGCCCATCTCTAATGTGGATGTCACCTTCCCCTTTATCGTGGAGGTTGATGCCTCAGAGGTGGGGGTGGGGGCTGTATTGTCTCAGCGATCGGGTTTGCAGAGCAAACTCCACCCATGCGCCTACTTCTCTCGCAGGTTTTCACCCGCAGAGAAAAACTACAATATAGGCAACCGGGAGCTTTTAGCTATCAAGTTAGCTTTTGAGGAATGGCGACATTGGCTAGAAGGTACAGAACATACTATCACAGTTTATACAGATCATAAAAATCTGGAGTACATAGAGGGCGCCAAGAGACTTAGCCCTCGTCAGGTCTTTGTTCTTTTCAAGATTCAGATTTGTAATTACGTATACCCCTGCTAGTAAAAACATCAAGGCCGACGCCTTGTCCAGGTGTTTGGAGCCCGAGACAGTACAGCCCTCAGCCCCTGAGACCATTCTACCTCGGAAGGTAGTTTTGGCAGCTACTGAGACCTGGAGGGATTGGACAGTCACTCTGAGCCCCTACCAACAGGATGTTCCAGAGGGGAAGCCCGATGTTAGACTATAACAGTATAGATCAGGGCTTTTCAATCTCTTCTCTAATTGTACCACTTTTATCACCTGAAAATTTAAAAGTACCACCCGTGCGCCTGCGCAGTAGAGCGGACCCGATCAGGCTTGGCTGTCTCCACTAGAATCCAAGTGGAGAACTGCAACTGCGTATGCGGATATGTTGACAAGGAGATTTTGGGCATCCTATCACTGGATCCCCTCTACTGTGGAGAAAGGAGGAAGCCTCTTTAGCCTCCAAGGTGCTCGCCGTGCTGCCCTTCAGAATAGTTCAGTCCTCAGATCAGCAGTAACCCGACTGCCACTGTGCATCGCTCGCCTGTGTCTCTTCACCACTGATCTGAGGTCTGAAGTATGCTGCAGGGCAGCACAGTGAGGAACCAGTGAGGGGAGATGAACTTTGTGGAGGCAAGATGGGACCAAGACAAATAGCAGGCAAGCCGGATGTGTACTACCTGGCCAACAGCAAAGTACCACTGGTGGTACGCATACCACAGGTTGAAAAGCCCTGGTATAGATGACTTGTGAAGAATACTCAGACAGATATGAATCTTTCAGCCTCCAGTACCTGTGTACAGTACAGAACTGTAATTCTAGTCCGTGCAATGCACTAAAGAGAACCCGAGGTGGGTTCTAAGAATCCAATTAGCATACAGAGGCTGGGTCTACATATAATACCCAGCCTCTGTTGCTATACCATCTCCCCCAGTCTCCCCCTGCACTCTGCTTTGCCCCATAAATCAATTGCCATGCTGGCGACGGCTGTTTACATGTGAAGTGTCAGTTTGCCGCTCCCCCGCCTCCTACATAGCGCCGGTCCCCTCCAATCAGCGGGGAGGGAAGGGATGCAGGCGGGGACCGGCGCTATGGAGGAGGCGGGGGAGCGGCAGACTGGCACTTCACACGTAAACAGCCGGCTGGCGACACGCTGCGTGTCACCAGCACGGCGATTGATTTATGGAGGACAGCAGAGCACAGAGGGGGGCCGTGGGGAAACAGTATAGCAACAGAGGCTGGTCATTGTTATTCAGAACCAGCCTCTGTATACTATTTGGATTCTTAGAACCCACCACGGGTTCTCTTTACCTCCATTTACATTGTACAAGCAGGCATGATTGCTCACTGCTCCAGAGCCTGTCATTTTACTGCTGGGCTGTCATTAGGAAAACAAATGACATGCTATCAGAATATTAAGCCTGTACATTAATTAATCACTGTAAAAGTCAGCAAGATTCATGTAATGTAACATTTATATAATCACCAGACCATTCTTTTCCTGTACACTATCATTAAAATAACATGCTTCATGGGAAACATTGGTGAGATGTTAATTAGCCCCAAGAAACAATGGAAGAACGGTGACTAATAAGAAAATCTGTGCTGTTCATTAACTGCAGAATCAGGATGTAACATTTCAGATCCCTGGAACGTGAGGAAACAGCGCCACTGTGTGGCTTCTTTAAGTTATGACTAATGAGTGCACTTTGGGTTTGATTTCACAAACTAACATTGGAAAGAAATAATCAGTCATGGATGTTGTAACAGTAAAAGTAAAAGAAAAAATACATTTCTTTCAGATGACAGGTTGGTGTGTCAGTAGAACATTACATACATTCAGTCTGTCCTGGATTTAATAAATATAAGCTTTTGCTGTAGGTCAGTGGTCTGCAAACTTCTTTGTCATGAGAGCAAAATAGATCAGCAATATAATGATTACGAGAGCCAAATTTATTTTCAAGAACCATGTCTTTAGGAGTCTGTATAAACTGGCTGCTGTAAGTTAGTTTTAACTTACCTGGGACTTCTACCGGCCCCTGCAGCCACCCTGTGCCTGCACCGGGACAAACCGATCCTTCGCTCCCCCGCAGCGACTCAGTCTTGATTTTGGCAACTGGGTCGATGGCCTGCGCGTCCCTAGCTGCTTGCATCCTCAATCACGCTCATGTCACCGGGAGCATTCTGCGCATGCACTGTACGAGATTTATCATAAAGTTCCTATCTGTTCCTAATATATAAGTTGAAGGTACACAAAAATAAACCATGCTGGTTCTTGTAGTCTCATGCAAGCTGAATAATTTTGACTGGCCAACTTTAGCCCTTTCAGCAGTGTACTAGTTATGGATAGGGTTGCCACCTTTAGGGTAAAAAAAATACCGGATTGTGGGTGTGGCCTGAGGGGTGTGGCCTAAAATTGGGAGTGGTTTGTCACAGACTTTTTAAAAGACAACTGACATGAAAGGGATACAGAGGCTGCCATACTTATTTCCTTTTAAACAATGCACATTTCCTGGCTGTCCTGCTGAGCCTCTGCCTCTAATACTCTTAACCACAGACCCTGAACAAGCATGCAGGAGATCAGATGTTTCTGACTGAAGTCTGGTTAGCCAGGCAACTGGTATTGTTTAAAAGGAAATCAATATGGCAGCCTCCATATGCCTCTCTCAGGTCAGTTGTACTGTAAGGCTAGGTCTGAGTCTCTTGATGGCAGCATGCCGTGCCACAAAATTGTGCAACAGTAAAGAGGGATCAATGGCGCTAAAAGCAAATGTAAAGTTTAACTTACCTAGGTCTTCTTCTAGCCCCCTGAAGTCATTCTGCTCCCCCAGCAGCTTTGCCCGTGTAAAGTGGAATGACAGCAAGGGACCAGAATGACTAGCATAAGCCCTAGGTAAGTTACACTGGGGACATGGGGGTCAATGCGAGAGCCATTACTTATCAACAGCGTATGGTCCATTCTGAATCCTCCAACTTCCCCTCACCGCAGCTTTTGCAAGCATTTTCATTTCTGGCGGAGGTCACACGCATGCCACAATGCATCCCAGGAGATGTAGGCTGTTTAGATGCGAGTGCATCAATGTACTCACATCTAACCAGATTACATCTCCCAGAATCCATTGCAGTGTGTGGCCACCACACAGTACAAATGCTTACAGAAGCTGCAGACAGGAGAACAAGATAGGAGGATCCCAAACAGGTCAGGGCCAGAGCATCAGCACCCTTTAGTTAAGTAATGGTGCTCCCACTGACCCCCACACCCACAGTAGCACACATTACGAACCTGCCATTTTTAGAAAGTTAAAAAACATTCACTGCACTTTACTATACACCTTGAAGTATACCAGAGACGAAGCATAGCGAATGTTTTATACATACATGGGGCTTCCTCCAGCCCCATCCGCACGGATTGCTCCCATGCCGCCGTCCTCAGTCTTCTCCTGCTCCAGTACCGGGTCCCGTAACTTCAGCCAGTCGCGGACAGTCTGAGCATGCGCAGTGCACTCTCTCCAGCGGAGAATAGTACTACGCAGGTGCTGCACTATTAACTGTCTGCGACTGGCTGAAATTATGGGACCCGGTACTGGAGCAGAAGAAGACTTAGGACGGCGGCAGGGGAGCAATCCATGCGGATGGGGCTGGAGTATGTTTTGGGACCCATTACTGGAGCAGGAGAAGACTGAAGACGGCAGCGTGGGAGCGATAAGTGCGCATGGGGCTGGCTGAAGTGACAGGACCCGGTACTGCAGCAGAAGAAGACTGAGGACAGCGGCGTGGGAGTAATCCGTGCGGATGGGGCTGGAGGAAGTTTTGGGACCCATTACTGGAGCAGGAGAAGACTGAGGACGGCTGCGTGGGAGCAATCCGGATGGGGCTGGAGGAAGCCCCAGGTATGTATAAAACGTCCACTATGTTTCGTCTCTGGTTTCGTTTATATTTTTTTATAAAAACATAATGAAAATGGGGGGAGTGGGCATGTATTAGGTGCAGTCCTGGGCTGAGCCGCAGCTGAGGATTTCTTTAAAAAGGAGTGGGAGGAAAAAGAGGGAGGGGGGGAGATGAGGATTCATCACACAGACACATCAGACAGGCACACACATCACACAGACACATCAGACAGGCACACACATCACACAGACACATCAGACAGGCACACACATCACACAGACAGGCACACACATCACACAGACACACCAGACAGGCACACACATCACACAGACACATCAGAAAGGCACACACATCACACAGACACATCAGATAGGCACACACATCACACAGACACATCAGACAGGCACACACATCGCACAGACACATCAGACAGGCACACACATCACACAGACACATCAGACAGGCATACACATCACACAGACACATCAGACAGGCACACACATCACACAGACATCACTCAGACATCACACATGCACATACTGAATATCAGGACACATCACACAGGCATCAATTAGACACACACATCAGACAGACACACATACATCAGGCAGACACATCACACACACATGCCATAAATATACACACTGGCTGCATTCATACGCACAGCACCTCTCATACAGCAGCACCTCGTATCTGCTGCCTGTCATAGCTTCGGCTCCTCCATGTGTCTCAGTCTCTCTCTCCTTCTCCGGGCAGCATTGCTCATTTTCTTGGTGGGAGGGGTGCTCCTCTGAACACTGAACTGTATCAGTGTTATGTCTGCTCTGCAGTCGGGGGATGCAGGGGCAGTGTACATCCAGCAGGAGAGAGAACAGGCTGTAGACTTACCTCATTTAGTATATGTATTATGCTAACATTGACCTGTTGCCTCCCCCTCTGCTCTTGCCGGTAGAACAAATTTTCCAGCAGCGGCTTTGTAATAAAATTTCCGGCTGTGCCGGCCAGATACCGGCTGGGTGGCAACCCTAGTTATGGAGCATGAGGTCCCCTAGTAGTGCTTGGCCCACCTGTTCACATCCAACCCATTAAGAGCTTTAATTACAAGAAGACTGCTCCTTAAGTAGCGTAGGGTAGTGTACTGTTACATCTACCTGCTGCCGATTCCACTGGTGGAATCCGGGACTAGTCTGGTGGAGGTTCTGAACAAGGCTGTGCACTGCAAAGTCCATGCAGTGCAATACAGCCTGGGTCGCACTCACAGTCACATGGCCCTGCTGTAGAGAGGCCCAGAGGGGAGGAGATAAAGGGTTTTGCAGGGCTCGATGGGCTGGGCTGCACCAACCACACGAATGAGGAAGAAAGAGCATAATGGCAGGTTATGCCCAGCCGATATCAAAGCCGCACTTAAATGGCTAAAGAGCCACATAAGGCTCTAAAGCAGAGATGTCAAACTGGTC
The DNA here is from genome assembly GCF_040937935.1 of Hyperolius riggenbachi. Taxonomy (NCBI): domain Eukaryota; kingdom Metazoa; phylum Chordata; class Amphibia; order Anura; family Hyperoliidae; genus Hyperolius; species Hyperolius riggenbachi. The sequence goes on along the minus strand of NC_090653.1, from coordinate 152,205,258 downwards.
CTTCGAGGGTCGAGGTCCTCACACATTTTTGACACAGCTCAAATTAATTAATGGGTCTTACTCAGGAAAGGTGTGGTCCATCAGGTAGAACACATTCCTCTTTCTCAGTCCATCCTAAACACTGGCAAGGATCTGGCCCTCCAGGCCTGGAGTTAGACACCTGTGCTCTAGAGCCACAGATTTTCAGACCGATGCTGTAGGTTTATGCATATGTCCATTTCCAAGCTGCAGAATTTTTCCAATTTGAAATGATTACCATCACATTGATCATCCCTACTAATAGAAAGAGAGAGAAGACATCAAAGAACGAGCCGGTTCACACTTGCTTAAAAAACATGCTCATTCTGAAGTCTCATTTTTTTACCAGCTTTTTTCTTATAATACTGTTCAGCATGATTGCCCCACTAAATTTCCCGCATCCACGCAGCAGATGAATGATTTATTGCTGACATACAGCCGTGCAAAGCTCCAGGCCTTGACAGGGCTTTTCTTCCTGGAGGGGCAGAGCTTTCAGCTGTAGCTCTGCCTCCTTCGCAGTCAATCTCCTCTGATCGCCGCCTCTCTGTCTTCCTTTCACTGGGAGGGGTGGGGAGGAGGTGGAGATCGGCAGAGATTGATTGCGGAGAGGCTGAGCTACAGCTCAAAGCTCAGCCTCTCCAGGAAGATAAGCCCTGCGTGTCAGGGCAGCACAATCTGCAACCAGCAAAGTTGTAGAACTTTGCTGGTCTATTACTAAGCAATAAATCATTTATCTGCCGCTGGGATGTGGCAAATTTAGTAGGGCAATCATGCTGAACAGGATTATAAGTAAAAAGCTGGTAAAAAACGAGACTTCAGTGTCTCTTTAAGCTCCGCTTAGCGCAAATGAAAAAAAAAACTGATCCGTTTGCAGTGCTGCGCTAAGCGGAACGCAGAGTCCAAACTTTGCACATTTTCCCCGACTGGACGGGAAATGTTTGCAACAAAAGGCAATGAGAACAGACAATGTCCGTTCTCACTAGGTTAGTCCTACTTCCACTTCACCCATTTCAATCTCCACCATAACGTAATACTCACATGACCCGCTGCCGATCGCTTGGTCCCTGTACACACCCTGGTGGCAGGCAGAAGCATGGTGATCTCTTTTAGGGCTGCAAAAGATCAATGGTAATCCTCAGCAACAAGGAGGATTCTCATTGGTTCATGGTGGACCTATGAAAATTCTCCCTTTTGCTAGGGGGAATAGGTTATTGTCTCCTATCTGCCCCTACCAGCCTGTGGGCTGTGTACCGAGGGACCAAATGGCAGTGAACACGTAATCGAGCGGACGTGATCTCTGCAGGACACATGAGCGAAGCGGACTGGTGGATGGGCAGGCACAGAGTGATCAGTGAAATTGCTGCAAATGGATACAAAACAGACGGAACACGTTTTGTATCCAGTCTCGTGGCCCTTCAACAGTTTCAGTTAATCACAATATCTTGTCTTATATACAGGAAGATTGAATTGGGGGGATGTATCCTACACAGAAGAGAATCTACAAGGGGGCAGGTAACCATCAAGATTTAGGTCCACTGTATGGTTCAAGGGAGTTTTAGGCAGTTTCCTAACACCCACCCCACCATGGTGATGAAGTAGGTTGCACGCCTCCCCCAAGTGAACTTGGAAGTTATCCTTTAGAGTTATTACTGATCATTAACAAGCTGGTAGGACATCTGGAGACTGTTAACAATCACCATTGTGATATAGAGATTCAGTTCTCCATCAGTGTTTAATTGTAGCTGCATTTATTTTACTGAATATTGTAAATTTAAAACTAGAAGTGTGTAAATTTCAGTTCCTGATGAGCGTACCCCATAAATATGCAGATACACGTCCAGGCATCGTCTTTTCTCACAAGTGGGTAAGAAATTTTTTATCAGGATGATACCATGTATTGGCTAACTTAGAAGAAAAGCAGTAAGCTTTTGGCTATGAAGCCTTCATTTTCGCTATGAAGCCTTCACTGATTCCTGTATACTCAATTATACTGTATATACAGGAATCAGTCTGATGAAGGCTTTATAGACAAAAGCTTACTCCTTTCCTTCTAAGCCAATCAATGGTATCATCCTGATTCAAAACTTCTTGCTTTTTGTGAGAATCCGCTCAACTGCCTGCGCAGGCAGGCAGCCTTTTGACTATTGTTTAGGTTTGCTTGCTGCAGGACTCTGGAAAGGAGACCTTCTGTCAGTTGTGCAGCTTGTGTTGCTGAGGGATTTGCATACATTAGTCATGCAAATCCGTTACCTGCCTTCTTTTGATGACTGGCACTATAAAAGCATTCTGCTCCCAGAATGCTTTGCTGGACATTTCCCTTCCATGGTCTGTTCCTGATGGACACTGCTGGAGTGTCAGCCATTGCTATCTAGTATAGTTAATTCCTGGGGGTTGCTTTAGGCTCCCCTTCTAGTCCAGTCAGGTTGTATTATCTGTTTTGCCTGTTCCGTCTGTCTTGTGTTTGGATCGTACAAGCCCTAGCGTTAGCGGCTGTGGATCCTTCTGATTGAGTCTGGAGTGTAGGTTGGAACAGCGGTTGTTTCTGCCTACCTCATCTGTTCTGTCTGCTGTGTGTTTGGATCGCACTCGCCCTAGCGCTAGTGCTGGGGATCCTTCTGTTCTGTCTCCTGGAATCGCGCTAGCCACTTTTCGCTAGCGCTGGGGATCCTTCTGTTCTGTCTTCTGGGATCGCGCTAGCCACTTTTCGCTAGCGCTGGGGATCCTTCTGTCGCTTGTCCCTGTTTTCGTGTGTCTGTCTTGTCTGCTGCGCTTGCTGGAGGCTCGGTGAGGTAACCGTTAAGCAAGCGCTCGCGTCCTCTGTTTCATGTTTGTCTGTTAATGGTTAGTTAGGCGTGCTTGTCTCTATTGTGCTTATGACGTGGAGACCGCGCATAACCGCGTGCACTGTTGCGAATGAGTGCGGTGTTCGCGGTTAGCTAGCATTTGTTATTTTCCGTATTTCCTTATTGTATTATTTGCTGTGCCTTTGCTACTCTCGTGCTCCGCCTTGCTGTACCTTGTGTCACGTCTGGCGATCGCACCTCTCACGATCGCGTTCCTGCTTCTTATCTGCTGTGGTGTGTGCACAGTCGCGGGTTGGCGACTAATTTTATGCACACACACACAATCTGTCTCTGTGCTCACTCTCAATCGCTTCTCTTGCGATTGCGTTTCTTCCCTTCGTACAATTCCTGTCTGGCGTGCGTGGTAGGGCAGAGGAGCTGTTCCCCTGCACTCCACAGCTCCACCTGCCGACAGGAATTTCCCTCTGCAGGTGCATAGCACCTAGCCTGGGTGTCCTCAATTATACGCTTGTGGAGGAAATCCGCCGCGTCAGCGCACGTCTGGTGCGCTGACCACGGAGACGATTCCGCAATCGTTACAGAATGTCCAGCCAAACCAAAATTCCCAGGGCAGAGGGAACCTTCGATTTTGTTCAGATGTCATTGCCTGAGGCAAAGGCATATGTGGATCCTATTATAGGTAGGATCGCACACTACATTAAAGCAGTTAAAAAGTCTGTCCTCGTTCCTGACCCCAACCCATATGGAGATTACCTAGATACTGGGTTGTTTGAACCGCCATTTGCCTCATGGGAGATTGGGGCCTTGTTGGAAGAGTTTGATTTCGATTGGAAAGCCTTTTGCGATTTTTATATCGCAAAGAGTGCAGATGACCTGAATGATTGTCTCGACTCTATGTACCTTTTGATCGATTCTGATGAATGTGATGAGTGTGATGTGGATCTGGTGATTTATGTGTGGCAGACTATTTTGGACGAATTGCACACACACCAACCAATTATTTCCAATAAAGAGACATCATTGTCACATGATTATTCCTGTCTTTCTGGGGTAAAGCAAGTGAGTTTGGACACTGTGCGACCTGAAATGAATGGGTGTGCCTCGACTGTGGACACCTGCGTGAATTCTGATGGAGTTTCTCCCGTTTGTTTAGAGGTTAAATCTGTGCAATCTGATGCCGGTTTCTCAGATGTTCCTGTCGATTGTGATCGGCGTGAGTGTGTCAGGTTTGTCAATGATTTGTGTGATCCCTTGTCATGTAAAAACAGATCTTCTTCTCTCAGTACTACTTTAAGATCCTCCATCTATGATCTTGCTATGGGGAAAATTCCCAAACTATGCAGTTTCAAGAGTAAAATTAATATGATTCCTCATGTTGTTGTCACAACTTCCCCTAACATGGTTCAGTATGAATGCTCAGACCTAGTCAGGTGTGAATGGGAGCCCCCGTTACAGAAAAAACAGCTCAAAGCGTTGGCGTATGAATTGGAGAGCGATTCAGAGTCGTTTTGTGAGTACTACATTGCCAGAAGTGAATCTGTCTTGAGAGCATGTATAAGTTATGCTTCCGCCTTAAGAGAAAAAAAGGGGTGTGAATTTGACTTTGTGAGTCCGCTGATTTGTATGTGGAAAATGATTCTGAATGAATTACGTGTACATCATTCAGGTGACGTTTGTAAAGGTACATTGTCAGCTGGCGTTTCTGAGATCCAGCAATCCAGCCTGGAGACCTCAGAATCCCTGTCTTTGGAGTGTTCGGTTTCGCAACCTAAAGCGATTGTGGATTCGCAAATTTTGCGTTCTGTCTCCTCGGATTCGACATTGTTAGCCGAGTCTAAGAATGAGACAGCACTTTGGTTTTGTGAACCTGATACTGAAGCACCTTTGCTCTGTCCAGAGAAGATGTCTCTGAGCCTGCCCTGTATCATGAATAAAGACATTATGTCCACTCGCATTGACATTTGCGAGTCTGATTCTGAAGTAAGTACTGACTCTCCACCCAGTAATCTGGATGAGCCAATATTACCTTGTTTAAAATCTCCTGCAGTGTCCCTAGAGGCTCGTCTAGGTATTGCAACCATTGTTACCTGTTTCTCTGCTATTTTGGAATTGCAGTCTGGTTTGACTGCTATGGAGGAATTTCCCTGCAGTGAAACGAAACTCAGAAAGCCAGAGTTAGTTTCACTAGATATTTCTGTGTATCCCTGTCCTGATGATGAAATTCAGTCTCAGTTTATGGTGGAACCTTCCCTGGGACATCTGCCCGGTTCACAAAATAAAGTTCAAGCCTTGCCCTGTAACATGGATAGTTCAGAATCCTTCTTAGGAAACTTGAAAAAGGATGTTCCTGAGGTCCTGTCTGACCTCCTGGAGATCTCCGAGTTCCTCCCAAAGGGTGCAGAACTTGTAGGAGACGTCTCCTGCCCCCCAAGTCCTTCTGAGGTGTTGCCCACTTCAGTAGGCATTGCTGCCTTGCTGGCTACCTTTTCAGCTCTGATGGAGCTTCACGCCTGTGTAGTCAATGATGATATTATTGTCACAGAAATTTCTGAATTTGTATCCGAGTCTTCTTTTGAAAGTCCAGTGCCTGTGACCTCCACTCATGATGTTTCTCTGCCCGGTACTGGTTTTGGTCTTGACGTGCCGGACTCTGAGGTTGGCAGTTCCCCGACATGTCCTGAGGTTTCTCCTGTGCTGGTGTACCCCAGTGTGCTCTGTGACCCAGAAAGCCCAAGTGTGCCTCGGTTACCAGCGTACTCAGATGCTTCCTCGGTGGAGACATGCTCTGATATGGCCTGCCTGCTTGCATGCCCAGAAGTGGTCCCTGAAAGTCTTGATCTTGATGGGTGTCCTCGTAATTTTGAATCCGGAATTGTCATTGGTTCCATGGGGGTTCTTGGTAATTCTCCATGTGAGCCTGGTGATTGTTCTACCCTCTTGGGATCTCTGTGGAGCTTCAAAAGGTTCTGGGAGATTCCGGGAGAGATTTTGCTTGGTACCCTGGATAAGAGCAACGGTGGCTTTTGTGTTGTAAGGGACACTTCGAACAGGTATTGTGGCAGGTTTGGTATTTTCGGACGCTCCTTGGAAGGTGGTGGGTATTGTCTGGAGGGTGTTGATGGCTTCTTCTCTGGCGTTTACAGTCCTGATGGGTGTTATACTGAGACTGGTAGTACTGATGGGCATGTTTCGGTGGCTTCTGTTTCCGATGAGGTCGGTTTCGGGTGGACTGACTCTGGAATTGGACCTTGTCGGGCTGCCCCGACCTTCATGAGTCTTCTGTTAGAGTGGTTTGGAGATATCAGTTTTGAGGGTCGTCTGGAATTCGACCCTAGGAGGGGGGGTACTGTGAGAATCCGCTCAGCTGCCTGCGCAGGCAGGCAGCCTTTTGACTATTGTTTAGGTTTGCTTGCTGCAGGACTCTGGAAAGGAGACCTTCTGTCAGTTGTGCAGCTTGTGTTGCTGAGGGATTTGCATACATTAGTCATGCAAATCCGTTACCTGCCTTCTTTTGATGACTGGCACTATAAAAGCATTCTGCTCCCAGAATGCTTTGCTGGACATTTCCCTTCCATGGTCTGTTCCTGATGGACACTGCTGGAGTGTCAGCCATTGCTATCTAGTATAGTTAATTCCTGGGGGTTGCTTTAGGCTCCCCTTCTAGTCCAGTCAGGTTGTATTATCTGTTTTGCTTGTTCCGTCTGTCTTGTGTTTGGATCGTACAAGCCCTAGCGTTAGCGGCTGTGGATCCTTCTGATTGAGTCTGGAGTGTAGGTTGGAACAGCGGTTGTTTCTGCCTACCTCATCTGTTCTGTCTGCCGTGTGTTTGGATCGCACTCGCCCTAGCGCTAGTGCTGGGGATCCTTCTGTTCTGTCTCCTGGGATCGCGCTAGCCACTTTTCGCTAGCGCTGGGGATCCTTCTGTTCTGTCTTCTGGGATCGCGCTAGCCACTTTTCGCTAGCGCTGGGGATCCTTCTGTCGCTTGTCCCTGTTTTCGTGTGTCTGTCTTGTCTGCTGCGCTTGCTGGAGGCTCGATGAGGTAACCGTTAAGCAAGCGCTCGCGTCCTCTGTTTCATGTTTGTCTGTTAATGGTTAGTTAGGCGTGCTTGTCTCTATTGTGCTTATCACGTGGAGACCGCGCATAACCGCGTGCACTGTTGCGAATGAGTGCGGTGTTCGCGGTTAGCTAGCATTTGTTATTTTCCGTATTTCCTTATTGTATTATTTGCTGTGCCTTTGCTACTCTCGTGCTCCGCCTTGCTGTACCTTGTGTCACGTCTGGCGATCGCACCTCTCGCGATCGCGTTCCTGCTTCTTATCTGCTGTGGTGTGTGCACAGTCGCGGGTTGGCGACTAATTTTATGCACACACACACAATCTGTCTCTGTGCTCACTCTCAATCGCTTCTCTTGCGATTGCGTTTCCTCCCTTCGTACAATTCCTGTCTGGCGTGCGTGGTAGGGCAGAGGAGCTGTTCTCCTGCACTCCACAGCTCCACCTGCCGACAGGAATTTCCCTCTGCAGGTGCATAGCACCTAGCCTGGGTGTCCTCAATTATACACTTGTGGAGGAAATCCGCCGCGTCAGCGCACGTCTGGTGCGCTGACCACGGAGACGATTCCGCAATCGTTACACTTTTACTGATAGCTAACACGGTACAACACTTGACTCTACTGCTTTTACAAGTGGGTAGAATGACCTATTTCCTAGTAAGGAGAAAGGTGGTTGCAGTCTACACTTATTCTATGAAATGGTGTAAATATTGGTTTCACTTAAGCATCAGCACCCATTCTGGCCTTCTTGCATTACAGATGCTAAACAGTTCAGTGCCCATCAGTATTGGGCATTGAAAGGGCAAGGCATATGAGGTGATATAAGGCCAGCAGGGGGAACACCACTTATTTTTTGCCATGGGGACGTTAGACCTTTGTGCTTGCTGGTAGCACAGGGAAAATACTACATTAGCACCAAGGAGGGCTGATATCAGCAGGAAATTCTGCAGCTGGTATTACTTCATCACAGAGTTTTACTGCATCTGACTCTTTATTATATTATATTATGACATTGGAGGAAAGATATTGCAGTTTTAGAGCAGGTGCAGAGACAAGCAACTAAATTGATACGAGGGATGGAAGGTATCACTTACCAAGAAAGGTTAGATAAAGAGGGGATCTAATAAACATGTATAAATACATCAGAGGGCAATATAAAAGCTTGGCGGATGAGCATTTTGTAACTAGGCCTTGACAAAGGACTAGGGGACAAGATCTGCACATCGAGGAAAAATGTTTTAGCCACTTATTTTGGGAAGGGTTCTTTACAGTAAGAGTGATTAAGATGTGGAATGCATTGCCAAAGGAAGTAGTTATGGCAAATTCTATATATGCATTTAAAGGGGGCTTAGATGCTTTCCTTGCATTGAAATACATCCATGGCTATAATTACTAGGTAATGCCCAGTGATGTTGATCCAGGGATTTTATCTGATCCCATCTGGCATCGGGAAGGAATTTCTTTCCCTTTTTGGGGCTAATTGGACCATGCCTTGTAAGGGTTTTTCGCCTTTCTCTGGATCAACAGAAATATGTGAGGGAGCAGGCTGGTGTTGTACTTTGTTTTCTGGTTGAACTCGATGGACGTATGTCTTTTCAACCCAAATAACTATGTAACTATGTTAGTGTCCCCCAAGCTAATCGCAGTGCCTGGAGTGAATGGACATGACCTCGTTTAGTGGCCATGTCCATTCATAATAACAAAAGTAAACAAAAGTGTAAAAAAAAATTGAACACTTTCTGGTAACCCAGGTGTAATGGATAGCGGAGATACTGCCGCAACAGCAAGCGGCATGGCGGCTATCTCCGCGTCGCAGCCGGCGGTTTCCGCCGCACAGTTACATGCTGGTGCTTTGCCTGGTCCTTCTATCGCTCATAGACTGAGGGCCACGCACGCGCCGAGCAAAAGGACCTTTATGCATCTAGAAGGGGAGTCAGCTGAACACTCGGTCAGCTGACTCCAGCTATGCTCAGGATTGGCTGAGTGACTGGGGCAGCACTATGGAGCGCGTTTAGTATATATAGGACCGGCCTGTCAGTTGCTCCGCGTCTGCTATTGCAAATGCTACGTGTTAGCACTCAGACCTAGTCAGATCCCAAAGTGTGCTAGAACCAGCTGGAGCTGGGAATCCACACGCCAGATTCTGTTGATAGCTTAAAGTACTAATTGAATTGTATTATTTGTTATGACCTTCTGCTAGCTTGACTATACTTCTGCTCACTGATTCTGTACCTTTGCCTATCTGATATAGTTGCCAACTCTGCCTGAATTACTACTCTGATTTAGCTTCCTGTCTCTGTACCGTCTCTGTCCTCCTGTTGCCAAATCTGCTTGTCTGACCTTCCTGTCCTCGCCAGTGAGTTAGTCACTGGTGAGGGATCCTCTGCTAGTATCACCTGCTCCTCAGGTGATCAGTAGCTTCAGTACAGTCTGAATCACCTGCTCCTCAGGTGGTCAGTAGCTGCAGTACAGTCTGAATCACCTGCTCCTCAGGTGATCGGTAGCTTCAGTACAGTCTTAATCACCTGCTCCTCAGGTGGTCAGTAGCTGCAGTACAGTCTGAATCACCTGCTCCTCAGGTGGTCGGTAGCTGCAGTACAGTCTTAATCACCTGCTCCTCAGGTGAATAGTCACTACAATATTATCTCCTCTGCCTGCTCCTCAGGTAGTAGTGGTTTCAGTATAGTCTGAATCACCCGCTCCTCGGGTGATCCGTACACTTGTTCAGTATATTTCTACCCGCTCCTCGGGAGATCTATTTCACTACTGTCTACATCTCCAGCTTGCTGGAGTTAGTTCTCATCTGTTATATTGAGATATTCCCCTCTCCCAGCTCCTCTGGGAGAACAAGTATCTCTATCATTACTGTTGCACCAAGCACCTATCATTACATTGGTTGTCCTGGTTCTGGCTATACTAGTATTATTGGTGATTCTGCAGATCACACATAATCAGGTATAGCATCTGTATAATTGGTGATACTGCAGATCACCAATAATCAGAGAAATCTGTTCTCGCTGACACCAATCGTTACACCAGGATAGTGTTTCTAGCACCATCTAGAGGCAAAAAAATTACAGTAATTACATTATCTTGTTTATGTTTCCTTATCAGCCACAATTAGTAAACATTCCTGACAGTACTTTAGCTTGCAAGGTTAGCAGAAGGTAAAAACAGTAGAGTAATCTCACTAGAAGCATATATAATGTATAAATGCAGCAGCTATGCAGTGAAATGCAATGGCAGCTTTCAGAGTAGATAAACTGTACTTTAAGAACTTGTAATTTGTAAACAGATGATAACACTTGAGCACAGAGGCGTAGCTATGGGGGGGCAAGGGGGACATATGTCCCCGGGCGCAGCGCTGTGAGGGCTCTCAGCATGGCCACTGCACCCCCATGTGCATGACAGGCAGTTCGCTGGCTGCCCAGATTGCCCCTGCTTATTAACCTTCCTCTGCAGAGGAGTGCAGAGGCATTAGCAGCATCAGAAAAAGTGGGGCACATCTGGCTATCTATAGGGAGGGAAGGGTTCACATCTGGCTATCTAAAGGGGGGGGGGGGCACATCTGGCTATTTAAAGGGCGGCACATTTGGCTATTTGAAAAATGCACATTTGGCTATTTGAAAAATGCACATTTGCTATATAAACGGGGGAAGGGGGCACATATGTCTATCTATGTGGGGGAAGGGGGCACATATAGCTACAGTATCTAAACGACATTTGACTCCACCCATAACCACAGCCATATTCTGGCCACACCCATTTTGTCCAGGGGGTGGGGTGAGAAAACAGTTTTCGTTACCATGCGATGAAAAACCTAGCTACGCCTCTGTTTGTGCAAGATTAAATATTATAACTGTATAGGAAATAAAAAGTAGGAAAACATGCTTTTATTGCATATTATGTCAGAGTTTAATCCCACTCATAAAGACAGACAGAAAAGTAAATTCTGTATTTGTGGACCTTCCACACACAGGTGTATAAAGTATAAAAATATAAACAGCTTTTATGTCTGCTTCACACTCAGATAATGGAAAAGTATTAAAAGATGAATGAGTTATTATGCTAGCCCAGTGCTGTGGCTATGCTCTCATTACGCTATACTTCCAGGCATTGCCCCCTATTCAGGCATCACTAGAAGGTGTGACGTACTCTGGCCTGAGGGACTCCCACTGAGATGTTCTGTATGTGGGCAGTGCAGTCAGTGTTTGACGTTTCTCTCTTCCTTCTGAAATTAAAAAAGTATTATATTATAATGGCTACCAAAAATGCCACACACAGCAGTTTTGATGAGGATGTTATGCTTTTAATGTACATTATTATGTCTTTTTCAGCACTGTCAGTCCCCACTATTCACAGAATGCTAATAAGTCTGAGTGCTGCATCCACTAGCTTTATGGGTATAGTTTGTCCCTTTTGGATGATGGTACAGGAACAATGCCAAGGTCCTCACACATTTTTGGCACAGTTCACATTGATGGGACTGGATGAGGAAAGGTGAGGTTCAACAAGTAAAGCACACTTCTATATTTCTCAGTCTATCCCAAACACTGGCAAGGATATGGCCCTTCAGGAGTGTTAAAATATGTGATTTACAGGTAGTCTTTAGTTAACGAAGGAGATAGGGACGGTAGGTTCGTTCTTAACCTGAATCTGTCCTTTAGTCGGAACACTGTGCCATTTCTGTCCCAGGTATCTCCTCTGTGCCCCCCTGGGCCTCCAGTGTCCCCCTCTGTGTTACCTCTGCCCTCTGTACCTGCTTATACAAGTTTAAAAGCCATTTTTTTCTTTGAATTTTTTTTAAATCGATTTTCTCAAAAACTACACGTCCAATTAGAATTTTTTTTTACTTGTTCCCATGGAAACACAGAATCCATGCCGTTTGTATCGGCAGATTGTTCATAAGTCGGGCAGGGAGGCGCTAGGGGAAGGGAGTGAGCCACCCCTCCATCATCAGGCGCATGTAGACACATGCCTACAGTGCCTGATGGTAAATCCGGCCCTGGGTCCACTTTAAAGTAATAATTTTCCCTGTCTCTGTCACTAGTGATGCTAGCACCTAGATGCACCATCTGGCATAATACAAAATGGTTCTATTTCAAGTCCTGGTAGAGCCAGGTAAAGATACAGATTGGCACATTCTCACCCACATACCACTACATCCACCACTAATGAATGACTGGGTCCAAGTGGTGTCACAAAGAATGACACAGGCTGGGCAGGGATGGACCTCTGCACTTCAAACAAAATGCACTATATTTCACACAGATTTATAATGTCGGCTTGTCCAAATATATTATCATAATTCCCTCAAGCTTTACTATAATGTGCACTGTCCCTTTAAGCAGACGGGTTTCAGGGTATATATTAATGTAAGGCTTCTCTCTGAGGCCTCCTTATTCCATCACATCATAGAGTCCTTGAAGTATTCTAATGGAGCGACGGTATGCTTTCAATGCATTGGAAGTAATGAAATGCTTCTGGCTGCATATGTGCGCCATTGATTCAAGATAATGAACTGCTGTTTAATGTTAGATCACAGTAATGAAAAGCTGCTAAGCACATCTTCCCTCTTGGTCTATTGACACTGACTCTGGGCTGTTTACCTGTTAACCTCTTACTCACCACTGCTTTCCAAGACCACAGCAGGATTGCAGTATAGACTAGGCTTCTTGTGTCTGGAAGTCAGTGCAGTACAAGCGTGTTACATGATAGGATAACAGAAACACAATCTGCAATTCATTCAGCTATAGATGGCTTAAGCTTAATGTTTTCATATTCAGTTTAGTTTCTACAACTGATTTGAAAAGTCACAGGCAAGCTCAACACTACACTATTTTTTTAAACATGTTAGATTCCAAATCTTACAAAAAAAATGTAATAAAACTATGTCATTTTCAATCAATATTATGTTATGAATATGAATCAAATATTGATTGGATGTAATGGTTCTTCTGATGACAAAATGCTAAAAGTGGCATGGTGGGGAGGTCACAGGTGTGAGCAGCACACTTGCAATGCTTGCATAGCCTGTACTGTATCTGGCTGGGAACACATTAGGTGGTGCGTGAAAGTTTGCGCTTTTCTGCATATGTGTTTGTATGTTTTTTGTCATGATGAAGTGTGTTTTAAGTGCATTTTGAGTGCAAGTGCATTTCACACGAGTTTGGCACATGCATTTTGCGTGCGTTTTACTGTTTGCGTTTCGCACATATGAATCGCTTGTACGTTTTGTATGTGTTTCTGATATGTGTGTTATGCAAATTTTTGGGAATGTGGCCAGTAGAGATGGCCCGAACGGTTCGCACGGGAACTTATTTGTGCGAACTTCGGTGGTTCGCGAACTATATGCGAGTTCGACCCGCCTCCTATACTACATCATTAGGGTCAACTTTGACCCTCTACATCACAGTCAGCAGACACAGGGTAACCAATCAGGCTACACTCCCTCCTGGACCCTGCAGCTGCAGGGATACAATTAAAAAGTGGAGGCAGAGCTTTGTGCAGTAGCTCTGCCTCTGCTCAAAGTTTTCTTTCACTGAGAGGGGCGAGGAGAGGCGGAGATTGACTCTAGCAGAGGCAGAGCTACAACACAAAGCTCTGCCTCCCCTGGGCAGCAAAATCATGACCTGGAAAGTTGTGGAATTTTGCCACAGGCTTTTAGGGGGATAAATACCTCGTTCTGCCGTGCTGTTGTGGCGAATTAGCTTTGCTCTTACTGCTTAACTTAAGTGGGCAATAAAAAGAGAAAATTTAATTTGCTTCAGACACTCTTTAAGGTGTCCACCTCTTAGCTTTGAACTGCAGTGAGGCACCATAGCTTTGTACAGCAGCAAGGTTATATAGCTTTGCACAGCAGCAGGGCACAATAGCTTTGTACTGCAGTGAGGCACCATAGCTTTGTACAGCAGCAAGGTTCTATAGCTTTGTACAGCAGCAGGGCACTATAGCTTTGCACTGCAGTGAGGCACCATAGCTTTGTACAGCAGTGAGGTTTTATAGCTTTGTACAGCAGCAGGGCACTATAGCTTTGTACTGCAGCGAGGCATCATAGCTTTGTACAGCAGTGAGGTTCTATAGATTTGTACAGCAGCAGGACACCATAGCTTTGCACTGCAGCATGGTTCCATAGGTTTGTACTGCAGCGAGGCACCATAGCTTTGTACTGCTACAAGGCTCTAAAGGTTTGTACTGCAGTGAGGCTCCATAGCTTTGTATGGAAGCGAGGCTCCCTAGGTTTGTACTGCAGTGAGGCTCCATAGCTTTGTACAGTAGTGAGGCTCTATAGCTTTGTACTGCAACAAACACCATAGCTTTGTACTGCAGCGAGGTTCCATAGCTTTGTGCAGCAGTGAGGCTCTATAGCTTTGTACTGCTGCGAGGCCCCATAGCTTTGTACAGCAGTGAGGCTGGAGGAAACCTCTTATAGCCAGTAACTCAAGAGCTCCATATAAAAGACCATGTTGACTAAAAAATAAATGATGAAATGAGTCTGTGAGCGCACAGCAAATCATCACCAACTAGCATACCAATGGACCCAGTTATTGGCCTAGAAGAGCTTTCCCATCTTCAAACCCATTATAGATCGCAACATCCAAGACTTGGATTGATCAAATGTCCTATTGTGGGGCTCCTACACCAGTGACTCTATCCAGTAGATGTTATCTACCTCACAACACCAATCTTTACGTGTCGGAGGGGATGAGCTTTTCCAAAATTTGGGAATAGATAATCTGGCTGCAACCAGAAGATAGCAGACCAATGATTTTTTAATTTTTTAATAGGCATTGTAAGCATCAAAAATAGTAATGCCTCTGTGGTGTTGGTAACTCTACAATCATACATAATTTTGCAAATGTTGGACCAGAAGGAAGTCAACTCAGAACAGGAGTACCACACATGTATCGTGCTCCAAATCTCCATATTGCATTTCCAACAAAATGGGGAGATTTGTGAATTAAATTTATAAATAACTGGCAGGGACTTGTACCTACTAGAAATAATTTTGTATGCATTTTCCTTGCCTGACAAGGAAGATTTAGCAGCAAGTAAAAATACTTTAGATCATTGGTAATCTGTGATTTTTTTCCCTAATTCCTTGTGCCAACTGTTTATAAAAGTGGTGCAGTCATAAATGTGTAGTAAAAGAAAAGTATAATATATAGAGACTGCTCTACAGTCTGGGGGAAGCAAGAAAACAACTTCCCCTATATCAGTGGGATCCATACATATTTCCCCATCTTGGAGACACCGACACAGAAAATGAATCAGTTGCCGATACTCAAAGTGACCAATAGACACCCCTTGCAATTTTGACTCCAAGTATGCTCTAGTGGGAATCTGGCCATTGGGCAGGAGATCAGAAACAAGCCCCTCATCACCCACTTTCCAACGACAATCAAAACTGTGTGAGGTACCAAGCGGGCCTAGAAGGGTTGATAGCTGATGATGGGAGGACAAAGTCCCCCACAGTCGAAGCGTCACTTGTGTACACTTGGGGAGATGTGTTGACAAACTTGCTTTAAAATGGAACTCCTTTCACTGGAAATCCTGAAGACAAAAAATGGAAGGCCACTGCTGACTACACTGGCTGTGTTCCAAAACATTGACTCAGAGAGCTGAAGGAAAAGAAAACTCATGTCAGTCAGACAGCTATAGTATTTACATCATCTATATTTTCCTACTTCAAGTTTTCTTTATGTGAGATTTCTGTAAGACGTGATAGTTCCGTTTTTGAAACACCATCAGAGCATAAATGAAACGCATACCTAGTAATGCGCTCCTTGTTCTTCTACTGCCTGGGTGATAGATTACATAGCTTTGCATAAACAGTAAGCTGGCTTTCTTTCTGTGTACTGAGTGAACTGTACTGTGTAATTGGCCACTAACACAGCATCATTTTGTTGTATTCTGGAAGCCAAATAAAGGAACATGTGACCTACATTTTTTAAGTAATGTTTTTACTAATTTTTTTTTTTAAACTTGCTAACCTAATTATTTTATACTCTATAATTTGCTGAGAGTCTAAAGCTACATTCACCCTCTAGATAAAATTTGGGTAAACGGCCAATATAGACCGATTCAACTGACGATCATTTTCTTATCTGTGTACAGCGGCCGCAGACATGTTGGATCCTTAGCAACCCTTAATCAGCCGAGGGATCACCCCGACAGGCGACAATAGTCAAATGTTTGTACATACCTTAAGGCTTAACATTCTTATTTTTGAATGCGTAATTGGCCCAAATGATTCCTTTAACATCCACCGTTCTTATTTGATGGATAGCTCTCACTGCCTTAAGGATTTGTGCAGGAAGTGTTTACATGTATCATTTACAGGTGAAACTCAAAAAATTAATATATTGTGCAAAAGTCCATTTATCTCAGTAATTCAACTAAAAAGGTGAAACTAATATAAAAAATAGACTTGTTACATGCACGGCAAGATATTTCAAGCCTTTACAATGATTTTAATGATTATGGTTTACAGCTTAGGAAAACCCCCAAATCAAAATCTCACACCATTAGAATATTGTGAAAATGTTCCATATTGTAGGTTTAATGCAGTGGCTGGATGGTGTACTGGTTAAGGGCTCTGCCTCTGACATGGGAGACCTGGGTTCGAATCTCAGCTCTGCCTGTTCAGTAAGCCAGTAATTCAGTAAGGAGTTCATTGGGCAAGACTCCCTAACACTGCTACTGCCTACTGAGTGCGCTCTAGTGGCTGCCTCGCAAGCGCTTTGAGTCCGACAGGAGAAAGGCGCTATACAAATACTGCCATTATTATTATTATTATTAATGTGTCAGACTCTAATCAGCCAATTAATCCAAAAGATCTGCAAAGGGTTTCTATTTCATATATTAGTTTCACCTTTAAGTTGAATTACTGAAAGAAATGGACTTTTGCACGATATTCTAATTTTTCGAGTTTCACCTGTGAGTGACATCAGTAGCAACCACTTAGGATGTGGAAGCAGGGGCGTAGCAATAGGGGTTGCAGAGGTTGCAACCGCATCGGGGCCCTTGGGCCAGAGGGGCCCCAAAGGGCCCTCCTTCAACTACAGTATTAGCTCTCTATTGGTCCTGTGCTCATAATAATCACGTCTATAGATACTTTGAATATTGGTAATCATTAACAAACTGTTCCCCATCCCCCTCTTGCACCTCTGACACTGTAGTTGTCAATGGCAGATTTTGCTGCGACGTATCAATTGTTACGTATAGAGTGCTTGGGGGGGCCCCATGTAAAACTTGCATCAGGGCCCACAGCTCCTTAGCTACGCCACTGTGTGGAAGTATGTAACAATTGTTATTTGTTAGGAATCACGTCCTGCCACTTTCTGCCTGCTGGTGGCAGCATTGACTTGAGCTCTAATCCAGGTTATTTTTTTTTAATACAAATATTTATTAGTTATAAAGTTATAGTTTGCTATTTTTTTCTTTATTTTTATAGCATTCCCTCCCTCCGCCAACCAATCATCGTGATTGGCTGTCATAGGCTTCAGCCTATGACAGCGGATCACTTTTCTGCCGCCAAGGGAGACAGCCGTGTCACACGGCTGTCCCCAGTACATCGCTGCCTTAGATCGTAGCGCTGTACAGTGTTATTAGATGGCAGTTTTGCCGTGTGACAGTCCCTAGCGGCGATCACCGCTGGGAGGCTGATGATAGAGCAGAGCTCCGTCATTGAAGCGGGGATGCGCACACATCGGTGCGACCGATCCCCTGCAATCTCTGTCCCTAGCACTTCATGCCAATTGGCGTGGAGTGGTCCTGGGGCTGCCGCTCCAATCACGCCAATTGACGTGGAGCAGTCGATTAGCGGTTAATGGACTTATATTATTCCACCAGCAGGTGGCTCTGGAGACTTTGCATGTCATGGATTTTCACTGCTCCACCATTAGGTGGCTCTATGCTGTATGGAAACAGCTTTGCCATTACAAATACATGATATTGTTGCATACTCGATTTATAAATAAATACTTTTGCAAAGTTTTTGTCCGCTTCAGTGTCTGTGTTGCTGCAAACTGTGATCAATCCCAGTTTCTCCATTCAGGCTTGTAACATTATTCTTCTCTTTAAAAGAGAATTGTCTATTAATTATCCAGTACCACTTATACAGATACAGGCAGCTACTACTCCAGCCTACAAGATGTTCATTGTGGTGTGTGTGTGTGTGTGTATGTATGTATGTGTGCATGTGTGAGGGCTGCTTTCAGCACCATGGTCAGCAGCTGAGAAGCTGTCTCAGTTTTACCTTTATAATGTCTTGTGCACTATTTCCCACAGCTCAGCGCCACATTACTTACTGGATATCCAGACATATTTTGTGTTTATGAGTGAGCATATGACTTTTCATATATTTCTGTAGAAGGGAAGCCATGTTTACCTCAAGCACCCAATTATGTGCAGAGAAATGTAGAAAATCAGGGACCTCCCTACACATGGCTGAAGCCTTCTTAGTAGCACTGTGCCTCTCTTCATCTATGTAAATGTATTTAAAGCGGATTAAAACCCTGACATAATATTCAATAAAAACATGTTTTCCTACTTTTTATATGCCATACAGTTATCATATTTGCATTTGTGCATAAGTATTATTATTCATTTAGAAATGGTAGGTTCCCAAAAGTACAGTTTTTTGCTTTGTGAGCTGACTTTGCATTTTATTAATAACTGGTTTTATTCATTATGTATTGAAGGCAGACATGCTTTGACGCTCTGTGTCGAGCTGCTTCTCCACAGTCAGAAAATGTGTCACATTCCTCACTTGATACATTAACCCATTCGCGTTCCGTCGTTTTCACTTGAGAAATGTTCACCTCCCATTCATTAGCCTATAACTTTATCACTACTTATCACAATGAACTGATCTATATCTTGTTTTTTCCGCCACCAATTAGGCTTTCTTTGGGGGGGGGGGGGTACATTTTGCTAAGAGTCACTTTACTGTAAATGCATTTTAACAGGAAGAATAAGAAAAAACGGAAAAAATCATTATTTCTCAGTTTTCAGCCATTATAGTTTTAAAATAATACATGCCTCCATAATTAAAAGTCACGTATTGTATTTGCCCATATGTCCCGGTTATTACACCGTTAAAATTATGTCCCTATCACAATGTATGGCGACAATATTTTATTCGGAAATAAAGGTGCATTTTTTCAGTTTTGCATCTATCACTATTTACAAGTTTAAAATAAAAAAAAATATAGAAATATATCATGTTTACATTGATATTTAAAAAGTTTAGACCCTTAGGTAAATATTTACATGTTTTTTTGTTTTTTTTTATTGTAATGGTTTTTTTTTTATATTAAACATTTTTTTTTGTGGTAGTTTTGGGAGGGTGGGATGTAAACAACAGGTTTAAAATGTAAATGTGTGTTGATTTTTTTTTTTTTTTTACTTTTGGTTGTAGTATTACTTTTTGGCCACAAGATGGCGGCCATGAGTTTGTTTACATGACGTCACTCTAAGCGTAACACACGCTTAGAGCCACGCATGGGGAAGGTAACAGCCAGAAAAGGCGAAGCTTCCGAGAGAAGCTGTCGCCTTTTCAGCGGGGGAGAGGAATCAGTGATCGGGCACCATAGCCCGATTCACTGATTGCCTGGCTAACGAACCGCGGGCCAGGAGCGCGCGTGCACACGCGCGACTGGCCGCGGGAGTGCGCATGGTTCCTGGACGTAGTTTCTACGTCCAGGAACCAAAATAGGTTAAGTAAACACAAGATAACATAATCTACAACTTCGGATGTGTCCACATTTCACTGCACTGAACTTTCAAGCACTGTGTGTAACCCTTCGAATGCTGGTCTAGTAAAAAAAATGCTGGTTGCATATAATATGCTGTAATTAATGTTTTAGAGCAAAGATGAAATGCTGGGTAATATTCCGCTTTAATAGTTTGATAGCAATATTTAAGATGCTTTGCTCCTATTCTCAATATCATACTGGGCACCACTATGTCCAGTACGGCTCCAATTGTTCTACATGTACAAAGCTTCAGAGAAATGATTAACATTTGTTAAAAAGCATTCATTCCATCCCCCTGACAGCTCTGTACTATATACTACAATTCGGTGTAACAGGACTGTATCGCCTTGTCTGTTGTGATAATTAATGAGTCAGATTACAGCAGTGATGTGTATTTGAGCTGACTTACCACTTGAACAGAAAGAGGTAGCTGGGTGTGGCTGCAATGTGAACTGCTACACTGTGTGGATGTGGCATTTTGGGTGTACTGGTGTTGTGGTTGTTGTGTACTGCTGTTGTGGTTGTTGTGTACTGCTGTTGTGGTTGTTATGTACTGCTGTTGTGGTTGCTGTGTACTGCTGTTGTGGTTGCTGTGTACTGCTGTTGTGGTTGCTGTGTACTGCTGTTGTGGTTGTTGTGTACTGCTGTTCTTGACTGCAGACTGAAAAGTAAGAGTAAATCTTAATTATTAAAAAATGGCTTGTGTAGCACTGATATATTTCATATACCTCATGATAAGTGAATATAATCAGTGTAAAGACACAAAGTGCTCTACAGGATACCTCTTTTATGGGCCAAAAATCTCAAAAAATGTAGTACAGCTAACTCACTCTACTGGCTGCAGTTGTTGGGAGAATCAGTCAAATATGACCAACCATGTCACACACAAAGTAAGATTAACTATAGATGCCAGTCTACATTTCCCAGAATCCCAGCATTACAGTAGAAACCATATCCCCTATCTAATTAACTTTTTCTCCTCTAATTTCTTTTTTAGTGATACTTCCACTGCAAATAAAACACATTTTAAGCCATAAGCAAGCAAGGAAATGGAAGCACAATTGACAAGGGAGCACAGAGCTAATATTAAAGCTATTTATTATAAATTCATATTGCAAAAAAGAACATACTGACAAAAATATATATAACCTCGCCCTTAAAACCAATATAGATCAAGTGGGCTGGCTAACACACATGTCCCTAAATAGGAGTGCACTTCCTATATATACCTAGGTTTCATACATGCATGTAATTTTCTTTGTGACGTCCGCTGACCGGTGGGCGTGGCGTCTGTCCCCGTGCCTCTGCAACCTTCCTCCTGGCATCTGCCGGCTTTCAGCTCTGGAACCGGCAAGGTTTGTGCCCGTACTCCATCAGGAATGGATAGGCAAGCTCCTGCACCACATCAGCTTATCTGATTAGTGAGGAATCGCGCTGTGAGAACCTGTCCCACTGTCAACACACACGTGAGTGAGCTATGAAATAGCTGAAAGGTGTTAGATGTCCGCAGCAGAAAGCCAGTTGAGGTTTGGCATTGGAACTTTATGTGTCAGTAATGGTTGCGTTATTTGTTTAGGGCCGTGCTTATCTATGCACACGGGGCAGCGCTGATGATTGTGTTAGAGCTTTGTCCGGCACTGGATGTCACAATTATTGATCAGTCTGGGCCCGAAGAAAATGACATGCATGTATGAAAACTAGGAATATAGGAAGTGCACTCCTATTTAGCCAGCCCAGTTGATCTATATTGTTTTTAAGGGGGAGGTTTTATATATTTTGGCAGTATGTCCTTTTTTGCAATATGAATTTATAATAAATAGCTTTAATATTAGCTCTGTGCTCCCTTGTCAATCGTGCTTTGGTTTAAACTGTCTAGTGAGGTGAGACCAGCGCTATATACAATATACAGTTTTAGGTTGATATCCTGTTCATTTGTGTCGTTTCCAAGCAAGGACATGCTCAAAATAATTTTGATAGTAATTTTTCACCTACCTCTTGGTACTTATTCAATTGTAAAGTGCTGAAAAATTATTTTAAAGAGAAAACACAAGAAAAACCCACTGTATTCAAGTAATGCGAGCGTTGCTACAGTAATGGCATTACTAATTCACATTACCATAGCAATGCTTGCGGTATTAATAGCGTAACTCATGGTAAACTACTGCCTGTAGTAACGGTTATATTACTGTGCGCTGCCTGCGTGCAGTAATATTACCTCAGCTTTGTGCATCAACCTTAATGTATGAGGTGGAAATTTGTAGTGTCAATCAAAAATAGTAAAATTGCACAGACTCAACCCAGTGTGATGCACCTATTGACTGCACAAGGCAGGAGTGAGGACAAAGTAAAACATGGACAAAATAGCGAATAAATTCGTCATCACTCAAAGGGTATGCAAAAATGAATTGAGCAATCTTTATTGGGGATCTTGTAAGAAAGTAAGTCAGGAATTTAAAACAATTTAAAAGACAACAGTGGAGCGCTCCACTCCATGCACCACACTACTATGACACACACAGTCACCCTGCACCGGTACCGGCAAACCACACAAACTCCGGCGTCTTCGTGGTGACAGGGGGAAAGGAGCACATAAGTTATGATGCAGCTGCAGGATAAGGTACTTGTTAATCATCCAGTAACAGTGGTAAATCTCACCAGACCTCAGGGTGTTGATTGAATACTCGCTGCAATTGTGATCTTCGCCTGTAAACACAGGCACATCTGCTGCTTAAGACTCACCCCCCTGTCAGGAAACCACGCCCTGATGAAGACCGGAAGTCCCGGTCGAAACTAGTCGGCTACGCACGCTGTGCCACTCTGCCGACCCGAACCGCCGCCTAGTTTAGCTCTCCCCAGTGGCGGCCCACAAGTTGTCTCCGCTGACTGCGCCATGTGTTCTAATGCTGGGACTTTGACCCCGTGAGACGTGCTCGTGACAGCCCAGGAAAACGAGGGCTGAGCCGGACTCTCTCACCAAGCACTGCCTGTGGGAATAGAAGCAATCCAGGGGTGGAAACTGCATGGTCGGTGACACAAATAGCAGAAAGATAAGGTGATCGGGGACGCTGCTGATGGGAGAGGTCAAGTGCATACACAATTAAAATACAGGGGCCCCTGAATGGAGTTACTCGTCTGGTCCTTGGTGAAGTAGGTGCAGCCGGGAGGCGTGCGTATAAATGAGCTGGATGGCTGCAAGCTTTATATGCTTTGGACTGCCTGCTGCTTCTTGCTGTGCCTTATAGTGCTTTGCAGACAGCTATACGTTCTTTGCTGGACTTGCGTTGCCTCCTCCTTTGCTTTACAAATCGGAACTAAGTGGAAATGATGGACTCCCTTTATCTTTGGGCCAGTGTGCATGTCTGATGGATGACTGGGTGATGTGCTTGGGTATGGCAGGGTGCTGCAGCTTTTTATAACAGCGCTGTTGTTTTTAATGATGTGTCCAGGCACACTTTTATGTTTTGCAATGTCACAGAGTAACCAATAAACCAATCCTTTTTTCACGACAACCATGTCACAGATTGATTTATTGTAGGACAATTGCGGTGGTTGGGTTTGAAAAACCAAGTGAAATATAAGGTAAATTGGTGAGTGTCAACAATTCCTCCCCCCCCCCCCCCTTTCCCTCCAATATAGCTTAAGACTCACCCGCCTGGTTAGATGCATAAACTCAACCGTTGCTTCTCCCAACTTGCGTGGACTTCAGAAGCCGTTGGCGTGCACGCTATCCACTGGGTTGGAAGGTCAACTGACCACAGTAACGGAGCGCTCCACAGGACCTCACGAGGTATAGCCCCGCCCACCGATGCATTGCGCCCGCCCTCCGTGAGCTTCAACTGGGTGTGCATGTAGTGTACAGGAAGCAGCTGCGAGATCCCATTTCTCCTAACATAAAACAAAAGACTCTACAGGTCTTAATTCTGTATGGATATGTGCACAGTTGCTGCCATACTTTGTCTCACAAGGCATTTTATTGGCATGAAAAAACTTTGTTTCCTTTTTCATTTAGAGCAGTGTTTCACAACATGGGGTCAAGGGACTGCAAACAAAATTATGGATCTTCCCCCCAGGTGTGTAGGTGCAGTATCCAGCATGGTTGTGTGACTCTGGGCGGAAGTCTGGCAGAAGGGCTATGGGAAAATGTCGTCTGAAACCCAGCACTGGAGTCTATTTGTGTCTTCAGTGTAGGGTTCCAGCTGCCATTTTCCTGTAGCCCTGCTCTGCCTGGTAGCATAGCGGGGGAGTCGGAGTAGCAGCAATGGAGGTTGGGGAGCAGCATTGGAGGACAGGAGAGGAGTCACCTGCCAGGTGAGTACTTTATTTTTAGGAGCCACTACTGACAGGGATATTAGGCACTAACTGTGGAGAAAAAGAAAAAAAAGTTTAACAGGGTACTCTTCTTAATATATTTTATGGGGGAGATGCTGCTTAATGTGTTTTTCAAGAGGAGAAATGCCTACGGCAATTATGTATATGGGGGGGGGGGGGGGGGCAACCACTTCTCAATTTTGTTTTATTGTGGGGAAATGCTGCCACATTATGTGTAGTTTGTGGGGAAATGGTGCCTAATTATGTGTATTTCTGGGGAAGCACTGCCTAATCATGTGTATTTTGGGGGAATGCTGCCTCATTTTATGGTCCTTTTTTTGGGGGGGGGGGACGGCACTTTATTATGTGTATTTTGGGGGAAACACTGCATCTGCCTCATTTTGTGGGAAAACAGTGCCTAATAATGTGTATTTTGTGGGGAAACACTAGCACATTATGAGTATTTTAGGGGAAACCACCACCTAATTATTTGTGTTTTGTGTGGAAATGCTGCCTAATCATGTGTTTTTAAGGGAAACACTGCCTCATTTTGTGTATTTTTGGGAAACTGCCAAATTAAGTGAATTTTGGGGGGAAATGCTGCGAATTATGTGCATTTCTCAGTCAACCGTTGTCTAATTATGTTTCGGCTTACGAAAAACATAGGGGGTACATAGGCTCAGAGTGCATGCGCTGAAAGAGTTGAGAACCACTGATGTTTGAGATTGATTTCAGTAATTTTAAGTGTGGAGTCGCACTTGCTTGGCTTCCATCAATTTCAGATGGTCAGGTGTGCAGATCCAATAGTCCCGGACACCATGGGACTCAAACTGTAGCAAATGAAGAGAAAGATCCGCACCACCTTCAGAAAAGCTTAGTCTGTTTTATTGGAAAAAAACATACAAATTTAAAAAGAACTTTGCGGCAGGACAGTCCACTGTTTCGGGCTCCTGCCCATCTTCATGCTGCCTAGTTCTGAAGTAACATACAAAAACACCAACATATATACAGAGAAACAACCAATCACTGAGTATATACTAATTAGAGGACCTGATGGGAAACAGCCTATTTACATATCTAGTCACACCTCCAACTCCCCCATTGGTGGATCTGAACAAGATCCAAACATTCAAAAAATAACAGTCAATAATGGCTGAATAAAAAAAAATCAGGCATGCCTCTAAGATGTATTGGCAAAATATCAGCCAAAAAACTATGGTGGAATATGCTGAATAGCAAAAAAAGAAAAAAAGAAAGGAAAAAAAAGAAAAAAAACAAAAAGTAACATTTTATTACAGAAAACAAAACATCAAAATCCGCATGGAAATGTCGCATAAACGCGTCAATAAGACGCGACGCCATACCCGCATACGCGTACAAATGACACAATAATGCATATCCTCTATCTAAACTACAGATCTATGCCGGACGTATATACGCATGAGACAAACGCTCAAAAAATGACGCATGAACGCATCAAAAATTACGCATCGACAAAACAACACGTCCTAACCATACGTAATCCCTGCGACTAAAAATACGCGTCAAAATTAACCAAACACCAAAAAATGTCAAAAAAATGCCAACAAAATGCCAAAAAATGCCGAAAAAATGTCAAAAAATGCCAACAAAATGCCAAAAAATGCCAACAAAATGCCAAAAAAATGCCAAAAAAATGCATTCAGCAATTTCCACCAATGGTATACAAAATCAGATGATTGGTAGTATAATCAATCAAAGAAAGCTAATAAGGCCTATAAATATATATATCTATGAGTTTATCAGTATCACCAATCTAGTTTCAAATCATACTCTTTATTTAACCCACTATTCACAGTGTCAAGTTCTCTGATCCATTTAGATTCTAACTTCAATAATCTAGACAATCTATCACCCCCTTTATTATCCTGTTTAACCCCATCGATGACACAAACCCTAAGCTGACTAACATTGTGCCCAAAGGTAGTAAAATGCTCTGAAACGGCCTGATCCATATTCTTTTTGCGAATGGTAGATTTGTGCGAGGCCAAACGATCTTTCAATCTCTGTGTCGTTTGGCCAACATAGCACTTACCACATGGGCATTTAAGCATATAAACCACCCAACGAGAATCACAAGTGTACCTATCTCGTATGGCATATCGTTTACCACTCATAGGGTGAAAAAAGGTATCACCCTTAATGAGGCTATTACAAATATGACATTGTAAACAGGGAAAAATGCCACATTGCTTTGGTTGTTTATTAATACTGATATCAGAATGAACCAATTTACTCCTAAGGGAGGGTGCTCTTTTGTAACAGAACATAGGGGGGCGATTAAATTCCTTAATATAAGGTAATGAATCCCTAAGAATATTCCAATGTCGTTTAATACAACGTTCCACTTGACTACTGACTACACTATAAGTGGAAACAAATGCAACCCTATCTTGTTTGTTTTGTCTACCAGAGCCTCTCCTTCTCCTACCCCCACCTGGTCTATTATCAAGTTGGTTAAGAAGTAATTTGGTAGGGTATCCCCTTTGCTTAAAGCGTACCACCATTTCGGACAACCTCAAGTCTTGTTTGCCCTCCTGGCTGACAATTCTGTCAACCCGTTGGAACTGACCACCAGGGATATTATGGATCATGTGCTGCGGGTGAAAACTCCTGAAATGTAAAATAGCATTCCTGTCGGTCTCTTTACGAAAAAGATCGGTCACCAAGTGTCCATCTTCCTTGATAACCATGGTGTCTAAATAAGAAATCATCAACTGATGATAATTGATGGTCAATTTAATGAAGGGACACTTCAAATGCAGGGAACTGACAAAATCAACTAGGGTCGAGTGTGGCCCCGCCCACAGACAAAAAACATCGTCTATGTAACGAAGCCAACATCTGGCATATTTCTGAAAAAAAGAATTGGTATAGACAAAGGCTTCTTCATAAAGACCCATAAAAAGGTTAGCATAGACAGGGGCCACACTCGACCCCATCGCCGTTCCCCTGCATTGAAGATAAAAAGACCCATTAAACAGAAAATAATTTTCTCTCAAAATAATGTTCAGGAGCGCCAGCAGGAAGGCCCTTTGAGAGTCGTCAAAATCAGACGATGTGAACAAATAATGCTCGACAGCCTCCACACCCCCATCGTGTGGGATGGAGGTGTAGAGGCTCTCAACATCCAGGGTCACCAACAACCAATGATCTTCAACATCAGTAAACTTACCGATCTCTTCCAAAAAGGCCCCAGTGTCTTTAATAAATGATGGCAGGCTACAAACAAATGGTTGGAGAATTCGATCAAGAAAAGAGGCTAAGGGAGAAAAAACAGAATTAGTAGCAGCAACGATAGGTCGTCCTGGAGGAAAAAGAGTATTCTTATGTATTTTTGGTAAAGTGTATAGCAATGGAGTGGATGGGCAACGATTGATAAGAAACTTAGATAAATCATCACCAATTAATCCACTATCATGGGCTTGTTTAACTAAAACATCAATTTTGCCCATGATGGAAACAATCGGATTACCATCCAACCTGCAATACACTCTAACATCAGATAATTGTTTCTCAATTTCCTGGATATAATAATCCCTATCAAGTATGACCACAGCTCCTCCCTTGTCCGCTGGACGAATGATGATTTGTAAATTCTGTTCTAAAGATCTAATGGCATTCCTTTCATCTGAACTCAAATTGTGATTCACAACTAGCTTTCCCGTTCTCACTATCTTCTCAACCTTACCAATATCCCCCATGACCCTTTTAGAAAATAGATCAATGGCCGGGTGGCTATTTGGGGTAAATGCACTTTTATTCCTAAGGCCCAAACCCTGTAATGTAAGACATTCATCTCGGGCAGGAGCAGTGAAGTGAAAAATACTTTCAGATCGGGGAGTCCCGAAAAAGTTTTTTAGTTTTAGTGTTCTGAAAAAACGATTTAGTTCGACATCCAGTGAAAAAAAGTCAGGAAAACTAGTTGGACAAAAAGAAAGTCCATATTCGAGAACCTTCTTCTCAGAATCTTTTAATGGATACTTAGAGATATTCACGACCAGTGAGGGTGTCAAGGTCGCTTCCTGAGTTGCATTGGACTCTTCTGTTTGATTGTATTTCCTCCTGTGTTTCTTACCACCTCGTCTGTTCTTATGTTTGTTGTTTCTGGAGAGTGGTCCCGGGAGGATAAAAAAATCAGAAGATGATCCTCCAGATGTATCTACACCAGATTGATGCTGTGTTCTACGGTTCTTTCTAATATTACCCGGTCTGCCTCTCCCTCTAGGGGCTGGTTGGAACGGTTTCTTGCCGGGAAGGGTCCGCCTCTGCCAGCTGTAAACATAGCCATTAGTATAGTCATTTTGGTCCCTTTTAAACTTAGATCTCTTAGAGTCCTCCAGACCAACAGCAAAGGACTTCATTTTGGTGTCTAAAGTCTCCAGATAAACCTGAAAGTCATCATCACTGAGGATCTCTTTAAGTTCAGATTCCAACATACTAATTTTAATCTCCAGTTTAGGAAGTTCTCGGTGTATACGAGCTACCATATGGACCATCGAGTCGAAAGAGGCTTTGTTCCATATTTTCGCCCACACATTGGTAAACTCCACATCATCTGAAAAAAGAAAAGGAGCCACATGTGATCTACTTGACCGTGGGATAACACCTGCTCAACCAACTTGATAATAGACCAGGTGGGGGTAGGAGAAGGAGAGGCTCTGGTAGACAAAACAAACAAGATAGGGTTGCATTTGTTTCCACTTATAGTGTAGTCAGTAGTCAAGTGGAACGTTGTATTAAACGACATTGGAATATTCTTAGGGATTCATTACCTTATATTAAGGAATTTAATCGCCCCCCTATGTTCTGTTACAAAAGAGCACCCTCCCTTAGGAGTAAATTGGTTCATTCTGATATCAGTATTAATAAACAACCAAAGCAATGTGGCATTTTTCCCTGTTTACAATGTCATCTTTGTAATAGCCTCATTAAGGGTGATACCTTTTTTCACCCTATGAGTGGTAAACGATATGCCATACGAGATAGGTACACTTGTGATTCTCGTTGGGTGGTTTATATGCTTAAATGCCCATGTGGTAAGTGCTATGTTGGCCAAACGACACAGAGATTGAAAGATCGTTTGGCCTCGCACAAATCTACCATTCGCAAAAAGAATATGGATCAGGCCGTTTCAGAGCATTTTACTACCTTTGGGCACAATGTTAGTCAGCTTAGGGTTTGTGTCATCGATGGGGTTAAACAGGATAATAAAGGGGGTGATAGATTGTCTAGATTATTGAAGTTAGAATCTAAATGGATCAGAGAACTTGACACTGTGAACAGTGGGTTAAATAAAGAGTATGATTTGAAACTAGATTGGTGATACTGATAAACTCATAGATATATATATTTATAGGCCTTATTAGCTTTCTTTGATTGATTATACTACCAATCATCTGATTTTGTATACCATTGGTGGAAATTGCTGAATGCATTTTTTTGGCATTTTTTTGGCATTTTTTGGCATTTTTTGGCATTTTGTTGGCATTTTTTGACATTTTTTCGGCATTTTTTGGCATTTTGTTGGCATTTTTTTGTGTTTGGTTAATTTTGACGCGTATTTTTAGTCGCAGGGATTACGTATGGTTAGGACGTGTTGTTTTGTCGATGCGTAATTTTTGATGCGTTCATGCGTCATTTTTTGAGCGTTTGTCTCATGCGTATAATCGAAATCAGTGTGAAGCAAGCACCCAAGGAGGGGATTGGTGGATGTGCTCAGGCTTGCAGCGTCTCTGCACTTCAGACGTTCCAACAACTCCTCCACAGTCAAGCCAGCACCATCTGTATGTAATAGCTCTTTTATTGCTCAAATAGCATGACAAACATGTTTACAGCGACAGCAGCGCTGTTTCGATCCTCTGATCTTTTTCAAGCTGTGTAAAGTAATGTCACACTTAATTAACAGAACACTTGCCCTTAAATACCCCCCAGAGTTCACCTTCACCAATCAGAGTCAGGTACCAGGAACCTATCAGGACACAGAAGCAGCAAAGCGGACCACAGTGAAAACCACAGGCTCCAATATTCAAAATACACATCCCATAATAATACCTGCTGGGTCCTTCACCTGTCCAAATCACATAAGCGGACGTGCTGGGGAACTGCTACTAATTATGCAAATAATATGCGCAACTGCGCATACCACCTCACATGGACATCTCACCGTGTTTATGCTCGTAAGTCCCACATCAGCCTTCTCCTCCCATGGCAGCGCCGATGCGACGTATCGTCACGTGGCTCATGACGTCAGGGGGCGTCTCCAGCGCCGATCTTCCCGTAATCAGCGTCATCACTAACGCTGTCGTCACAAGACCCTGTCACGCGACTCTCGCCGTCACGTGACTCTCGCCGTCAGGGGGCGTATACAATGCGCCTCCCTCAGCTGCCAGGGGGCGTGTGCCACACACTCTCCATAGCAACCGAAGGAATACAATTCCGCAAGTGCAGCGGAGATCACTTATCCTGTCCCCCACATGTAAATCAGCAATATTCTCCATCTAGACAGCGCTATATTGCGCAATCTGACAGACAGCACAAATACAAACCCATATAATGTGTAAACATTCCAAGTAGAATGGGGGCACTGCGCTCTTCTCCTCACTATCAAGCTAACAAAAGCTCAGACAGTAAAGGGGAGTGTATACTATACCCCTGACAACCACACGCCGTGTCCCTAGTAACAGGGTCATTATTCAAAAAAACGGTCATTATTTTAAAAAAGACCTCACGCAGCCCCCCTGTCTGAGCTTTTGTTAGCTTGATAGTGAGGAGAAGAGCGCAGTGCCCCCATTCTACTTGGAATGTTTACACATTATATGGGTTTGTATTTGTGCTGTCTGTCAGATTGCGCAATATAGCGCTGTCTAGATGGAGAATATTGCTGATTTACATGTGGGGGACAGGATAAGT
Organism: Hyperolius riggenbachi; assembly: GCF_040937935.1. Classification (NCBI taxonomy): domain Eukaryota; kingdom Metazoa; phylum Chordata; class Amphibia; order Anura; family Hyperoliidae; genus Hyperolius; species Hyperolius riggenbachi. The sequence goes on along the minus strand of NC_090653.1, from coordinate 152,174,363 downwards.
GATCTCCGCTGCACTTGCGGAATTGTATTCCTTCGGTTGCTATGGAGAGTGTGTGGCACACGCCCCCTGGCAGCTGAGGGAGGCGCATTGTATACGCCCCCTGACGGCGAGAGTCACGTGACGGCGAGAGTCACGTGACAGGGTCTTGTGACGACAGCGTTAGTGATGACGCTGATTACGGGGAGATCGGCGCTGGAGACGCCCCCTGACGTCATGAGCCACGTGACGATACGTCGCATCGGCGCTGCCATGGGAGGAGAAGGCTGATGTGGGACTTACGAGCATAAACACGGTGAGATGTCCATGTGAGGTGGTATGCGCAGTTGCGCATATTATTTGCATAATTAGTAGCAGTTCCCCAGCACGTCCGCTTATGTGATTTGGACAGGTGAAGGACCCAGCAGGTATTATTATGGGATGTGTATTTTGAATATTGGAGCCTGTGGTTTTCACTGTGGTCCGCTTTGCTGCTTCTGTGTCCTGATAGGTTCCTGGTACCTGACTCTGATTGGTGAAGGTGAACTCTGGGGGGTATTTAAGGGCAAGTGTTCTGTTAATTAAGTGTGACATTACTTTACACAGCTTGAAAAAGATCAGAGGATCGAAACAGCGCTGCTGTCGCTGTAAACATGTTTGTCTCATGCGTATATACGTCCGGCATAGATCTGTAGTTTAAATAGAGGATATGCATTATTGTGTCATTTGTACGCGTATGCGGGTATGGCGTCGCGTCTTATTGACGCGTTTATGCGACATTTCCATGCGGATTTTGATGTTTTGTTTTCTGTAATAAAATGTTACTTTTTGTTTTTTTTCTTTTTTTCCTTTCTTTTTTTCTTTTTTTGCTATTCAGCATATTCCACCATAGTTTTTTGGCTGATATTTTGCCAATACATCTTAGAGGCATGCCTGATTTTTTTTATTCAGCCATTATTGACTGTTATTTTTTGAATGTTTGGATCTTGTTCAGATCCACCAATGGGGGAGTTGGAGGTGTGACTAGATATATAAATAGGCTGTTTCCCATCAGGTCCTCTAATTAGTATATACTCAGTGATTGGTTGTTTCTCTGTATATATGTTGGTGTTTTTGTATGTTACTTCAGAACTAGGCAGCATGAAGATGGGCAGGAGCCCGAAACAGTGGACTGTCCTGCCGCAAAGTTCTTTTTAAATTTGTATGTTTTTTTTCCAATAAAACACAGACTAAGCTTTTCTGAAGGTGGTGCGGATCTTTCTCTTCATTTGCTACAGTTTGAGATTGATTTCAGAACATGGCTTATTTGATGAGGAGTTTAAATGGGCTTTTAAACAAACCTAGAAGTATAATAAGAAAGCAATACAATTTATACAGAAATCACAGCAGCTCAAATGTTTCATGTGCTATTAAACATATAATATACTGTAGTGTTATTTAGATATTATTCATAAGTATCGTATGTTGAGAAAATGCTTATTACAGTACATTTACAGTGAATGATATCATTGTTCTGTGTTTATTCAGCAGCCTGTGACAGAGGTTATTAAGGATACTACTCACTATTACAGCTGTTCCTATCCTGTTCCTCCCACTGCTCTGTGCCATTCCAATGATAGATGAAGGAGATGTCATGCCACTACTCTCACACAGTTTACTCTGTGTAAATTAAGTAAACATAAGTGCAAATTACATATGTGGAAAAAGTAAGTACACCCATCAGTATTTGCCTCACATACTTAAAGCATACCTGAACTGACGTGACATGATGAAATAAACATATACACATAAAGTACTAGCCCTACTGAGACATTTTTTGAAGCCCCTTTCCATTTTTCACTAAATCAAGAGTTAAAAGTTTGAATTATCTATGCAAAAGAGTTTGTCTAAGCTTGTCAAACAACTTGTCGAATTCAGTTTGTTTCCTGAAAAGTAAATAGACTGTTCTCTCTGAGGGATATAAGGATTCAGTGGTGTACCTACAAAAGGGCTGCAGGTGCTCACAGCACCGGGTGTAGCCATGGCTAGGGGTGCCGCTGTGTTGGTCAGCCACTGTGTTCTTCCACCTGGGACCTTTTTTCATAGTTTGGGCAACATTCGGGAAAATAGCAGGCAGTGCAAGGAACTGTACTACTTCCTGCACTAAATATAGCACCCCTACCCCTTCCTGTCCCGTGGGCAATGTGTGTCCTCGCTCTCTACAGTTAGCCTGCAGTGAGTTAATTTGCAGAGCATAAAGGGTGAGTAGAGAGAATGATTGCTGTGCTGCAGCTGGGACATTAGCAGGGAGAGGTGGCAGGATGTGTTTAGTGCTTGAGAAGTTGCCTGTCATTAGTAGCCATGTGCACTGGCTGCTGTAATACCAGAGTGCTCTGGACTATTGATTATTTATCTTTATCAGAGTCAGGCACATGCAGAGGAGGGTGCTCTGGGTGCCCAAGCACCCCCTTTTTTTAAAATTCCCATAAAAAGGCCCCTTTGGCTGCAAAAATGAAGCCCCTCCCCCAGCCACGGTAAGCCCTGCTCACCCAGATGAAAGCCCCTCACCCCACATGACATCCAGTACTTGCACCCAGATCTCACATGGCATTAAAGAGACTCTGAAGCGAGAATAAATCTCGCTTCAGAGCTCATAGTTAGCAAGGGCATGTGTGCCCCTGCTAAACCGCCGCTATCACGTGGCTAAACGAGGGTCCCTGACCCCCCGAAATCCCCTCCAAGCAGAGGGGGATCTCTTCCGGATTGAGGCAGGGCAAACCGCCGCAGCCCTGCCCCACGCGCGTCTGTCAGCGCATATCTCCGCCTCTCCCCCTGCCCCTCTCAGTCTTCCTTCGCTGAGAGGGGCGGGGGAGAGGCGGCGATGCGCCGCTGATAGACGCGACTGGAGGCAGGGCTGCAGCCGTTAGCCCTGCCTCTAGGAGCAGCAAAATCTACGACCGATTTGGTCATTGATTTTGCAGGGGGGGGGGGTTGGGGGTGAAGGGACCCCCGTTTAGCCACGTGCCCCTGCTAACTATGAGCTCTGAAGCGAGAATTATTCTTTACTCTTTAACCTTCTGCCGCCTGAGTCACGCCAGTAGGCGTGGCCGCGGCGGCAGCCCCAGGACCGCCTAACGCCAATTGGCGTAAAGTCCTGGGGCTCTGTTTAGCATGAGATCGTGCGCATGGTGCGCGCGCATCTCATGCTCGGAGGGCGGAGCTCCGCCCCGCCTTCGGTCTCCGAGCGGCTATTGCCGCTCGGGAGACTGTTAGCCGGCGATTACGCCGTCTATTTACTTGGTGCAGCGCTGCGATGAGCAGCAGCGCTGCACTGGGGATAGCCGTGTGACACGGCTGTCCCCATGGGGGACAAGAGAGCGATCGGCTCTCATAGGCAGAAGCCTATGACAGCCGATCGCCATAATTGGCCGGCTGTGGGGAGGGAGGGAGGGAATAAACTTAAAGAAACAGGGGATTTTAGAAAAACAAACAAACAATAATATTTATTTAAAAAAAAATAAACATGGGGGGAGCGATCAGACCCCACCAACCGAGAGCTCTGTTGGTGGGGAGAAAAGGGGGGGGGGATCACTTGTGAGCTGAGTTGTGCGGCCCTGCAGCTTGGCCTTAAAGCTGCAGTGGCCAATGTAGCTAAAAATGGCCTGGTCACTAGGGGGGTTTAGCCCTGCAGTCCTCTAGTGGTTAAGTACCTGTAATCAACACATGCATGACACTCAATACCCACCCACAGCCAGATCCCTGTACCCACACCCAGAACCCATATGGCAGCCAGCATCTGCATTCAGCAACCACATGACAACCAATACCCTCCTAGCCAGAAACAAGGAGGGGGAACCATGCAGCCACCGGTGACAAGTTTGACTAACTCCACACCAGTGAATGCAGCCAGCGCTTCTGTGACTGAATGTGTGTGTCAAGTGGAGGGACTCTGGGATAGTTTGGGACAGCTGAAGAGCCGAGGTCACTAGCCACTGCAGGGCAAGGGGGCTGGGGGGGGGGGGGGGGGCAGGTCCACTGTTTAAATTTAAGCACACTCCGCTTAAGGACCCTCTGCATTGCCCTAATCAGAGTAATTCATCAATAATGCAGGGAAGTCTGCTGTTTCAGAAGCACCTGTATAACAATACAGGTGCTGACAGCCTACTTCTATAGTGAGCAGAGAAGCAAGCTTCAGGCAATTTAGATTAGCTTGATTGCAGGTAATCTTATCTCTTTTCCCAGCTCCTGCTCCCACCCTGCTGTCTTCCCCATGACCTTTTCCTCTTTTCAGATTTGAGTGGCTTCTTTTAACAGCATGTACCTGCCAAAAAACACTGGTGATGTCTGCAGTCCTGGTGAGAGGTCTTCCTGCCATTTCTCCTCTCCCACCAGGCTCTCTGTCTTGTGCTTCTACTTCTTTATCCCCCCTTCTCCTTTGCATCCCCAGCTTTCGTATGTCCTCCTTTTCTGACTGTCCTCAGAGGTACTCACAATTTAATCGTACCATAGTCATAGTCTAATGTCCTACCATATTGTTATTGTGTATTTATATAGCACTGACATCCAGAGTTCCATAACGGTTAGCTCATCCTGACGACTCCTTTTCCCAAAAAATCCTAAAATTTTCAGCGACATGCTCGGTGCCCCAACCCGTCAACCCTTCCATCAAAAAATGACATGGTCTGTAAATAATCAGCACCAGATGTCAAATTCCCTAGGTACACCACTTTAATGATTTACTGCAGGAAAGTTCAAAGGGTCATCACCTCTGCTTCATTTTCAGCATAAAAGGCAGAGTGTGGAATCTAAATTGCAACTGTGACAGTCTGGTGTAATCTTAAAAATCTTACTAATATTATAAATGTGAAATTTTGGATGTTTGAATGTTTGTTACTCAATCATGCAACAATGGCTGAACGGATTTGAATGAAATTTAGCACACCCATAGTACATTACCTGGAATAACATATAGGATACTTTTTATCCCCATAACCAAAACGTGGTTGGAGACAAATACAAATTTCATTGGGAAAATGCAAACTGCAGCCATTCTTACACTGTTAATGGTAGGCTTCTCAACTTTGCACAGTTGGTCACTGCGTGACTGGGATTAATATTCAGAAAAGTGGGTGGAGCCTACAAAAGCCAATCACAATTTACCTATTGATTTTCAAGGGGAATATTTCATTGCTGCTATTCTTGCACTGTTAATGGCACAAGCCTCAAACCTGGTACAGTTGGTCATTGGGTGACTAGGGTTCAAATTCAGAAATGGGGTGGAGCCACAATCAGATTTGTTTCATTTCAATGCAAATTATTGATGCCAAAGACTGCAAAGCTCACCAACTTGGTCATTCAGTAATTGTGTGTTAGGGTTAGAAAAAGTGGGTGCAGCCAACTCCAGCCAAATACATACCTGGGAAACGCTGGGTCATCAGTGGGCAGAGACAAATACAAATTTCACTGGGAAAACGTAAACTGCAGCTATTCTTACACTGTTAATGGTAGGGTAATCAAACTTTGCACAGTTGGTCACGGGGTGACTGGTGTTAATATTCAGAAAAGTGGGTGGAGCCTACAAAAGCCAATTAAAATTCACCTATTGCTTTTCAAGGGGAATATTTAATTGCTGCCATTCTCGCACTGTTAATGGTACAAGCCTCAAACCTGGTACAGATGGTCATTGGGTGACTGGGGTTCAAATTCAGAAAAGGGGGTGGAGCCACAGCCAATTAGATTTGTTTCATTTCAATGCAAATTATTGACGCCAAAGACCGCAAAGCTAGGTAATTGAGTAATTGTGAGTTAGGGTTAGAAAAAGTGAGCAGAGCAAATACCAGCCAAATACATACCCGGGAAACCCTGGGCCCTCAGCTAGTAAAACTATAAAACTGAAAATAAAAATATGTAACTCTTTTCTATACCATTCCTGTTCTATTTACTGTATCACCTGTACTTCACATACAATTCCACATCTCATAAGTTTATTTTTTACTATGGGATCACTTAAAATGCAAGTGCATCAGAAAAAAAAAAAAAGTCATTAAAATACTGCTACACAGGTCACGCAAACTGCAATCTGATGACTTCATAGCATAAAAGCACTCCTTAAGCCTACCATGCACTGCAAATTGTTTTTAATAGTTCAGACTTTAGACTTGATAACAACATTGAATCTAACAAAACTCTACAAAAACTAGGGCACATTTGATTGATACAGCAATTGCAATACAGATTGTATGTTGATTGGTAAAAGCTGTCCTTTGTTAAGGTAGCCATACACTGGTCGATTTGTTATCAGATCGACCAACAGATAGATCCCTCTCTGATCGAATCTGATCATGGTATGGCTGCCTTTACTACAAACAGATTGTGAATCGATTTCAGCATGAAATTGATTCACCATCTGTGAAGATGCCGCTGCCGCCATGCACCCCCCCCCCATACATTACCCGATCCGGCCTGCGCGAGTTCCCTGGTCTCCATTGTCTTCTTCTCCACGCTCGGCTCCAGAGCTCCAGCTTCCTGTCTGGGGAAGTTTAAACAGTAGAGGCAGAGCTGGGGCAAGGTCCTTCAGCACCCAAGGCTGAGACAGCAAAGTGCGCCCCTCCATCCCTCCCACCCCAGCCATCACACACTGATTGCTATTAGACTAAAAAGTGCCCCAGGGCCCCCAACCTCCCCAACACCTTAATCTCTAGTTATCTGGCTTGCAGCCACTGTCATGTATCCCCTTTTCTTATTTCTTTCTGCTTCAAACACAATTGGGAATGATAGCTGAGTGAGTTGTGCACCCCCTCCTACACTGCACCCTGAGGCTGGAGCCTCTCCAGCCTCTGCCTCGGCCCTGAGTAGAGGGCGCTCTACTGTTTAAACTTCCTGCTGGGAGAGGAAGTTCAATGAAGCCAGCTGGACTCGGAGCCCAGCGCGGAGAAGAAGACAGCGGAGAGAGCAGAGACATGCGCCGGCGGAACAGGTAATGTATTGCAACTAGCGTCGGTCGTCGGGCATTCGAACACCGCTATCGACGCACATCCCACCCGCTGGCGATTGAGCAAAATCTTCTGCACGGACGGATCGACGGGAATCGATGGGAACGATTGATTTTGGAGGAAATCGATCGATCTGTCAGCGTTTACGCAACGATTTCACAGCAGATTCGATCACAGTGATCAAATCTGCTGTATATCGGCGGCAAAATCGTTAGGTGTATGGGCCCCTTTAGATCACCAGGGGGAGAGCATGAAGGGGAGAGGGCAAACATGACACTCGAGTGACCTTTCCTAAGGCTTTGTACACTATCAAACATCACAGAGCTTCCAATGGCAGCAGTCAGACTGACATTCCATCAGATGATTAAAATATCAAGTGGTGAATGATGGTACTGGGAATGATAGGTGAACAATCAGTATTAGTCAGATATCAATCATTTACCTGATCTGAAGCCCATCTGATAGTGTATAGTGGGTTTAAAGCAGACCCAAACTAAACATTTTTTTAATTCTAAATATTTAGTTGCATCACTCAGTAACATACAAAGATAAATAACACTCCTTCAAGCCTATGAGCATTTCAGTGCATACTTTTCACCCTTCTCTTTTCTCAACTAGGGTTATACAGGTGGCAGCCATTAGCAATTCCTCCTTTGCCAGACACCACCTACTCCACCAGTTTGCCGGATTCTGTCCCGGCAATATGAAAGAAAGGGAGGGGTTCTACCAATAAATGTAAAATATTTTATATTTTTCATCATGCAGCTGAAAAAAGGCTGCTATTTATTATTATAATTTAGAAAATAGATGTTATTTCTGAAATCTTGTATTTTTAATTTGGGTCCACTTTAACCAATCTATTTAATAGCTTTCAGTTAGTTTCAACCTCTTGCCACTTAGTTTATAGGATACTGAAAGTTAGGGAAATGATCGAAAATGTTTGAAAAAACTACCGTACTTTTAGCCGTATAAGACGCACTTTTTCTCCCCAAAAAATGGGGAGAAAAAGTCCCTGCGTCTTATATGGCAAAGGCAGGGAATCCCCGACTTACGAACGCCCGCCGATACGAACCGCGACCCGCTGTCGGGGATTCCCTGTCTGTGCGTCCTGCTGTGGCCATCTCCTCCCCCTCCTTGCTTGCCCCCCTCCTCGTGTCCCCCCTGTGTGTGCTCGGGCCCCCCTAATCGATGACACGTCATCGATGACACGTCATTACAAGCCGGCACTAGAGGAAGCCGCCCACAGAAGCCGGATGTCTTCAATCGCCGCGGGCAAGATGGAGGAGGTAAGCAGCTGCCGCTTCTCAATTAGAGGGGGACCCGGCGAGAACACAGGGGGGACACGAGGAGGGGGGCAAGCAGGGGGGACCCGGCGATGACACACGGGGGCAGAAACACGGGGGGCAGACAGACACATGGGGGACAGAAACCTGGGGGCAGACAGCAGGCACATGGGGGCATACACATGGGGGCAGACAGCAGGCACATGGGGGCAGACAGCTGGGGGCAGACAGCAGTCACATGGGGGCAGGCACATGGAGGCAGACAGCAGGCACATGGGGGCAGACAGCATTACACTGGGGGCAGACATCAGGAAACATGGGGGCAGACAGCAGGACACATGGGGGCAGACAGCAGGACACATGGGGGCAGACAGCAGGACACATGGGGGCAGACAGCAGGACACATGGGGCAGACAGCAGGACACTGGGGGGCAGACAGCAGGACACAGGAGGACACCATTTGGGGGAGGTCATGTACAAGACGCTCCTGAAATATGGGAGCCTGCTGAGACCCATGCTGTACCTGCCCTGACCGTGCTTTGCAGACCAGGCATCTGTGGTCAGATGGACCCTTGACCCAGTGGAAGACAAACCAAGTCGAAAGCATTTGCCAAGAATGTTTTATGGAGGGCAAGTTTGCCATTTTTTTTAATTGTGTGAAACTGTACATGGTACTATAGTCTCAGTACCATGGTGACTGACCACAGGTAATAGCCGGGGAAACCGGTTTCTATTGCGTTCCGGAGTTGGAGCCTAAGAAACGGCTACCACCACACATCCAGGCAAGGAGGGCAGCGGGCATGCCCGCCCCGAGGTAGTTACCAAAAATAACAATACAGGACTCAGGAGGACGTTTGAGGCCCTAATTGTAATGAATCAACTTTAAATCCTTTAACAGGAATCAGTTATGGAGGGCAAGTCTGCCATTGTCACCACGGGTGATGGCCGGGGAATCAAGGTTGGATTCCGGCCCGAAGTGGGAGCTTGCTGAGACCCATGCTGTACCTGCCCTGACCGTGCTTTGCAGACCAGGCATCTGTGGTCAGATGGACCATTGACACAGCGGAAGACAAACCAAGTCGAAAGCATTTGCCAAGAATGTTTTATGGAGGGCAAGTTTGCCATTTTTTCAAATGTGTGTAACTGTAGATGGTACTATAGTCTCAGTACCATGGTGACTAGCGACCACTGACCACGGGTAATGGCCGGGGAATCCGGTTTCTATTGCGTTCTGGAGTTGCAGCCTAAAAAACGGCTATCACTACACATCCAGGCAAGGAGGGCAGCAGGCATGCCCGCCCCGAGGTAGTGACCAAAAATAACAATACAGGACTCAGGAGGACGTTTGAGGCCCTAATTGTAATGAATCAACTTTAAATCCTTTAACGGGAATCAGTTATGGAGGGCAAGTATGATGGTGCCTTCACTGCGATTCACCAGGTTGGTCTCCGTCGAGAATCTGTTATGGAGGTCAAGTCTGCCATTGTGACCACTGACCATGGGTAATGGCGGGGGAACCCTTCCTGGTGTGATTGCGTTCCGGAGTTGGAGCCTAAGAAACGGCTACCACCACACATCCAGGCAAGGAGGGCAGCAGGCATGCCCACCCCGAGGTAGTGACCAAAAATAACAATACAGGACTCAGGAGGACTTTTGAGGCCCTAATTGTAATGAATCAACTTTAAATCCTTTAACAGGAATCAGTTATGGAGGGCAAGTCTGCCATCCATTCAAGTGCAAGTTATGCACTGACTGCCAGGTATAATACAATGTGCAGTCACAGATGCAGTGAAAGGTATGCAGTGACTGCAAACAGCCGTTCGTGTAGTGACGGCCGTGCTGGACTGGTGCGCACCATGACGAGAGTGCAGGTGATGGTGGCTTTACAGCCCATATGGTCGCCCGGCTGATGTAGCTGAATGACAGAACAGTGACTGTCCAGCTGATCAAATTTGGTCTGACCACAATGAAACAACGACCTTATTATCTTTGGTGTGCCACCCCCACCCGAGACACTCATATAGCCGGCGGTCATTGCTTCATTGTGATTCGCAAGCCCCTTCACCACGGCAAGGTAATGATCATGAAGGGGGATGGGCACATGTACATGCCTTTTTTATTTGTTGCAGCCGCCCACAGTGCAGCCAGAAAAATTAAGCAGGCATGTACACGCACCAGAAAAATTAGTATAGAGGCCGCTGCTAGCAGCGGCCTTAAAAATTCTGGAATCCGCATAGAGTCCTGGACCCTGTTGGTGGTGGCGGAGAAGGCAGTCAAGCGGCCTGCAGGCAGAGATGCTGTGTGTGGGGACTGACTGAGTCTTCGGTCGTGCAGTAGCCCTCCGGGATCCATGCCTCATTCATTTTGATAAAGGTGAGGCGCTGAACACTGTTGTGACTTAAGCAACTTCTCTTCTCAGTGACAATGCTTTCAGCTGCACTGAAGGTCCTTTCTGACAGGACGCTTGTGGCAGGGCAAAAGAGAAGTTGGATGGCAAATTGGGACAGCTCTGGCCACAGGTCAAGCCTGCGCACCCAGTAGACCAAGGGTTCATCGTCGCTGCTCGCAGTGTCTACATCCACACTTAAGGCCAGGTAGTCGGCTACCTGCCGGTCCAGGCATTGGTGGAGGGTGGATCCAGAAGGGCTACGGCGAGGCGTTGGACTAAAGAATGTCCGCATGTCCGACATCACCCCGAGATCGCTGGAGCGTCCTGTCCTTGCCTGCGTGGACTTGGGAGGAGGAGGATTACTGCCACTGGTACCTTTATTGCGTTGTACTGTCACATCACCCTTAAAAGCATTGTACAGCATCATTGACAGCTTGTTCTGCAAGTGCTGCATCCTTTCCGCCTTGTGTTGAGTTGGTAACAGGTCCGCCACTTTGTGCCTGTACCGAGGGTCTAGTAGCGTGGCCACCCAGTACAGATCATTCCCCTTGAGTTTTTTGATATATAGGTTCCCTCATCAGGCTGGACAACATGAAAGAGGCCATCTGCACAAAGCTGGATCCAGACGTACTCTCCATCTCCTCTTGCTCTTCCTCAGTGACGTCACGCAAGTCCTCTTCTTCCCCCCAGCCACGAACAATACCACGGGAACGTAGAGCAGCAGAAGCCCCCTGTGACGGCTGCTGCAGTTGTTCTTCTGCCGCCTCTTCTTCCTCCACAGAAACACCTTCCTCATCCTCATCCGAGTCTGACTCCTCTCCTTCCCCACACGACTCCTCCTCTTCCTCCCCCCTCTGTGCTGCCGCAGGTGTCGAGGAAACATCTGGTTCGGATGAAAATCGCTCCCACAACTCCTCCTGCTGTAACTGTTCCTGTTCACGCTCCTCCACAGCTTCATCCACCACTCGGCGCACGGCACGCTCCAGGAAGTAAGCGTAGGGGATCAAGACGCTGCTGGTGCCTTCAGCGCGACTCACCAGGTTGGTCACCTCCTCAAACGGCTTCATGGTCCTACATGCATTTCGCATCAGTGTCCAGTTGTTGGGCCACAACATCCCCATCTTCCCAGATTGTGTCCTTCTACTGTAATGGGTGACGGCTTTCTCCTGGTCTAGCAGGCAAGAGAACATGAGCAGGGTGGAATTCCAGCGAGTCGGGCTGTCGCAAATCAGGCGTCTCACCGGCAAGTTGTTTCTCCGCTGAATGTCCGCAAAGCGTGCCATGGCCGTGTAAGACCGCCTGAAATGCTCACACAACTTCCTGGCCTGCTTCAGGGCATCCTCTAAGCCTGGGTACTTTGAGACAAATCTTTGCATGACCAGATTCAGCACATGTGCCATGCAGGATATATATGTCAGCTTTCCCAAATTCAACGCGGAAAGGAGATTGCTGCCGTTGTCACACACCTCGTTGCCGATCTCCAGCTGGTGCGGGGTCAGCCATTGCTCCACCTCTTTGTTAAGAGCAGCCAGGAGAGCTGGTCCAGTGTGACTCTCCGCTTTGAGGCAAGACATGTCTAAAATGGCGTGACACCGTCGTACCTCACATGCAGCGTAGGCTCTAGGGAGATGGGGCTGTATAGCTGGAGAGGAGGAGATGGCAGCACCGCTAGAGTTGAACTGCCACTCAGCCAAGGAGGAGGAGGATGACAGCGAAGAGGATGTAGCAGGAGGAGAAGGAGAGGAGGTAGCAGGAGACCTGCCTGCAAGACGTGGAGGAGTCACAAGTTGTTCCGCTGCGCAGCCATGTACTCCCTGCTTGCTGTCATTGGTCACCAGGTTGACCCAATGGGCTGTGTATGTAATGTAGCAGCTCTACCAGTGCTTGGCAAACCAGGCATCTTGGTCAGGTGGACCCTTGACCCAACACTCTTCGCAATAGATGACACCACTTGTCTCTCAACTGCACGGTACAGTTTGGGTATGGCCTTTTGTGAAAAATAATTGCGGCCTGGTATCTTCCACTGCGGTGTCCCAATGGCCACAAATTTACGGAAAGCCTCTGACTCCACCAGCTTGTATGGTAATAGCTGGCGAGCTAATAGTTCCGCCATGCCAGCTGTCAGACGCCGGGCAAGAGGGTGACTGGCAGAAATGGGCTTCTTCCGCTCAAAGACTTCCTTCACGGACACCTGGCTACTGCTCAAGTGCAGAGGCAGTGTGAAGGAGGGTGGTTGTGAAGGTGCAAGGGAGAAAGCGGATGAAGACGATGCACCTGAAGGAGGAAGAGGAGAAGGAGGGTGGCTTGTCTTTTGGGTGCTGCTTTTCCTCAGGTGTTCTTCCCATTGCTGTTTGTGCCTTTTCTCCAGGTGCCTTCGTAAGGCACTTGTCCCTACGTGAGTGTTGGCCTTTCCATGGCTCAATTTTTGGAGGCAGAGAGAACAGATGGCTTTGCTTCGATCTAAGGTACACACGTTAAAACATTTCCAAACTGCTGAGCCTGCTGTGGAAATGGCACTACGGTGGCATCAGCAGCTGACCTTGAAGGGCATGCTGGCTGCCTGTCCATAGCTGGTGATACATGGCGCCAGACACTGCCCCCAGCTGTTTCTGAGGACGAGCTCCCTCTGCTTCTATCATGGACTCTTCTCCTCCTACTCCTCTCTGACTCACCCTCTGAACTGTCCCCCTGGTCATCTCCTCTACTGAGAACATACGTGGCATCCGTATAATCGTCGTCATAATCCTCCTGCCCAGCTTCGCTTTCCTCAGACACCTCCACAACTGCACCAACATCAGGTGCTTCATCATCCCCCTCCTCACACGTTACGTCCATACTATCGCCACCTGACTCAGACGTATGAGATGGTGTACCTGTGCCTTCCTCTTGTTGTTGCAGCAGTGGCTGTGAATCAGTGATTTCACCACCACCAAATAACTCCTGCGAAGTGTCAAATGCAGTGGATGTGGTGCTTGCTGTAGCGCTGGTGGCTGCGGGAGATGAGGTGTTCTGTGTTAAATACTCAAGCACGTCCTCAAAATTTTGGGAAGTGATGGCACATGCCTTCTTCTGAGCACTGTACTTTGGGCCAGATCTGCACAAAATCACAGCAACACCACCTCGCACAGACCTGCCGGTGCCAGGTGGCCTTCCTCTGGGTCTGCCTCTACCTTTTCCTCTACCTGGTTTGTCCATTTTGTCCATCTCGGGGGGATGCTAGGTCTATGCAGTGAGCTGGGTTCACTCAAACCAAAGGTAGTTATATGCAGTGAAGTGAGTTCACTGAACACAAAAGGTAGTTATATGCACTGAGGTGAGTTCATTCAACACAAAGGTAGTTATATGCAGAGAGGTGGGCCTGATTCACAAAGCGGTGCTAACAGTTAGCACGCTGGTGAAAAGCCCTTTATCACGCCTAAACTCAGTTTAGGTGTGATAAGTTTAGGTGTGATAAGTTTAGGCCTGATAAGTTTAGGTGTGATAAGTTTAAGCACCAACTGCATTAGCACCGTAGTGCACAGCTGATCAAAAGTTTTGCGCTAGCAAAGTCTGGTGCACTTTGCATAGAGTTTAATGGCGCTGCTTTGCGTGCGGGATTTTGCACGCTATCTACACTTATCTAAACTTAGCATGCCTAAACTTATCACACCTAAGCTTATCACACCTATACTTATCATGCCTAAACTGGCTTTTCACCAGCGTGGTGCAATGGTTATCACACCTAAAGTCTCTAACTGGGTTAGCACCGCTTTGTGAATCGAGCCCAGGTGAGTTCACTCTACAAAGGTAGTTATATGCAGTGAGGTGAGTTCACTCAACACAAATGTAGTTATATGCAGTGAGGTGAGTTCACTGAACACAAAAGGTAGTTATATGCACTGAGGTGAGTTCACTCAACAAAGGTAGTTATATGCAGTGAGGTGAGTTCACTGAACACAAAAGGTAGTTACATGCACTGAGGTGAGTTCACTCAACACAACAGATAGTTATATGCAGTGAGGTGGGTTCACTGAACACAAAAGGTAGTTATATGCAGTGAGGTGAGTTCACTCAACACAACAGATAGTTATATGCAGTGAGGTGAGTTCACTGAACACAAAAGGTAGTTATATGCAATGAGGTGTGTTCACTCAACACAACAGATAGTTATATGCAGTGAGCTGGGTTCACTGAACAATAAAGGTAGTTAGATGCAGTGAGCTGGGTTCACTGAACAATAAAGGTAGTTAGATGCAGTGAGGTGGGTTCACTCCACAATAAAGGTAGTTAGATGCAGTGAGGTGGGTTCACTCAACACAACTGGTAGTTATATGCAGTGAGCTGGGTTCACTGAACAGTAAAGGTAGTTAGATGCAGTGAGGTGGGTTCACTCAACACAACAGGTAGTTAGATGCAGAGAGTTATGAGAGTTGGTGAGTTCACTCAACAAAGGTAATTATATGCAGTGAGGTGAGTTCACAGAACACAAAAGGTAGTTATATGCAGTGAGGTGAGTTCACTCAACACAACAGGTAGTTAGATGCAATGAGCTGGGTTCCCTCAACACAAAGCTAGGTATATGCAGTGATGAGGTGGGTTAACTAAACACAACAGGTACTGGGTATATGCAGTACTGGGTAGTACAATGTGCAGCTCCCTGTCACACACACAGGTAGTCACTGAATGTGCTGCTGGGCTGCTGGCAGTGGCACACACTGTATCAATTAGCAATGCTGTCTATGCAACAACACAAGTGTCAGTTTGACACACAGAAAAAAAAATACAACAGGATTAGCTGTGAAAAGAGCTGTTAAATGAGGGGTGCTATTTAAGCAATAAGATTCAGCCAGGAACAAGCCAAGAGCCTGACTAATCTGCCCATAGGAGAGCAAGGCTGCAGCAGCTCTCCCTATTCTGACTAGCAGCAGGCACACGAGTGAGTCTAATGGCCGCCGGAGCCTGCCTTATATAAGGGGGGGTGGGGCTCCAGGGCTGAATGTAGCGGAATTGGCTACAATGTGCCTGCTGACTGTGATGTAGAGGGTCAAAGTTGACCCTCATAGAGCATTATGGGGTGAATCGAACTTCCGGGAAAGTTCGCCTTCGCCGGCGAAGGCGAACCACCCGAAGTTCGCCTGGAACCGTTCGCTGGCGAACCGTTCGGGACATCTATAGTTTCTATGCTTAAAACATTGCCATATCACTGTCAAAGCATCCACTATGCATTCTGTATTGTACCAGAGGATGCTTAAGGATAAGGGGACGCCACCAGTCAGGAGACTTAAGCTTAACAGAAAGAGAACTTTGCAGCATAACAATGACAGTAAATCCACCCACAGATGCAGAAAATTAACAAAGAAATACCTAAATATAAAAGGATAGAAGAGTTCTGGAATGGATAACTCAAAGCCTGCCTCTAGACAAAGTCCATTGAAATGAGGAGGGTGATTTGAAAGTTGAAACAAAACATGATCATTCAGCACTCCTACTAGTGTGACATCACGTTCATCTAAGTAAACATTTCACAGATATTTGAATAATTTTATAGGTCATGTGACTATCCAGTTTTTAATAAAACTAAAAAATAACTTTTATTTTGATATATGTAATCCTCTGCTTCCCCAAAGTATTATTAAAAAGAACAAAGGACACAATATTCAGAGCGCTGTGAACAACAAGCTGTATTGGAGTATAATACACACACAAGGTTTCGGGTGGAGCCCTTCCTTAGGTGTGTGTATCCTTATACTCCACTCCAGCTTGTAGCTGTTCACAGCCCTCTGAGTGCCGTGTCCTTTGTTCTTTTTGGTGTGTCGGATTAACAGGATTGGAGTACCTTTTGGACACAGAGCAGCGGTTGGCCGGATTTTTACCAGTTTTACTTGAGGTCAGGAACCTTGGCTTTATATGTTACCAAAGTATTATTACAGGAATTGTTATCATGTATTCTCAAGTAACAAGAACCCTCATTCGAAGCAGGAAACTATGGAATGATTTACTCAAGACTGGTGGTAAATTGGATTGTGTGCACTGCTGAAGGCAAATTTCAATAATAGGAGACAGAACAAAATTTAGTATCGAAATACCAATATATGATTGATATGTATAGAGTATAATATTTTGCAATAAATATAGTATTTTCTTTAGCTATACTGGTGTTGTGATATTGTTTCTTATATTTGAAGCTTGGCTCAGTCATTGCACACTAGCCACCTTGCTGCCATGTTCATTGTAACCGCTGACTCTTTATTGTACTTAGCACTGACTATAAGGTCCACTAGACCTCAATCTGATGCACATTCTTTCATTCATTCAACTGCAGCTCAGTTGAGGAGGAAAACTATTGTTCACCTCAACAAATAGGTGAAAGTAGCACCTAGTAACTTCCTGGTATTCATATTTAATAGGCTGTGTATGCCTTTTATATATAACTAGTAGACCTAAGCCCGTTTAAAAATGAACTCTAGGTCTCTCTCATCACCGCCACATGCCAGTGCGCATCCGCGCGCACCTGCCCACCGCTCGTGCACTCGTCCACCCGCCCGCTCCCTGGCCCCGTCCTCCTGTCCCAACGGCTGTCTTAGCTGGTAGGTTGTTCCAAAAATAGAACTTAGCTGGTAGGTTGTTCCAAAGATCTTGGAGAATAAAGCAGAGATCTTGGTTGTAGGCTTCCTCACATTCCCGTCTAATAAACGAATCAGGAAAACAGAGCAGTGTGCAGTGAGGAGCGAGTGAAGGCGTGTGAGAGATGCCGAAAGGGACATTGGCAAGCCTGCCCTTAATTGAGAAGGCAATGGGGAGAGCCTGTAATAATTACTCTATGAGCATATAAACTGGAACTTTAGTGGTTTTACTTAATAAAGTTAAACTTTTATAAAACAGTATTATGCTATGGAAGCTTTTTGCTTTTAAGGTGCACATACACAACACTTAAAGAGGCACAAGGGACTGGGACCCTGATGACACGGGAGGATCCCGGTTATCCAGCGTTATTGACTAACCTAATGGTGGTCGTCTAACTTTGGAGAGTTTGTTCCCCAAAGGGTGCCCTGGTGTTGGTGGATACTCATCCCATTGCATTGAAGAATCATTGACTGCATATTAATTTAAGAACTGAAGCTGATTCAGAATACTGTGATTTGCGCTTGACATCATTCATTTACATATTGTATTTTGGCAGCCAGCCATGTTGCAGCACATTCATTAGAGCAATATATCCCTGCATAACTTTTATTGCATTGTGGACACTGGAGCGCTTTTATTTCTTGAAATTATACACTAAAAGTGATTGGGGCTGCCCACCTCTGCCACCTGAAAATACATGTGGATGAGTAAACTACTTTTATTGTTACTGTGCCCATTTTAACTAAATTTGTACTGTATTATTTCAATGAGGGAGAGCTGCTGCTAGATATTGTAGAGGGTTTTTTTTATATCACTATCATTAATGTGCCTAAACAAATGTACTGAAAAAGAAGTTGTTATTATAATTAAATAAAAATAAACATATCCTTATTCAGTTCACTTTCATCCTAAGGTTTTTTCTAAAATTCTTATTTTATTTATTATTATTTTTTCATCTGTTCATCTGTTTAAAGAGGTTCTGTGGCAT
The DNA here is from genome assembly GCF_040937935.1 of Hyperolius riggenbachi. Classification (NCBI taxonomy): domain Eukaryota; kingdom Metazoa; phylum Chordata; class Amphibia; order Anura; family Hyperoliidae; genus Hyperolius; species Hyperolius riggenbachi. Next base: position 152,156,153 of record NC_090653.1, on the reverse strand, counting down.
GTTTAAAAAAACAAAAACTGACACTTACCTGGGGCTTCTATCAGCCCCCTGCAGCTGTCATGTCCCGCACTGTCCTCCTACGATCCTCCATTCCCCACTGCCGGTCCCAGCCTAATTATTAGTCTAACTCAGGGCTCTCAAACTCAATTTACCTGGGGGGCCGCAGGAAGCAAAGTCAGGTTGAGGCTGGGCCGCATAAGGAATTTCACAATCGCGGTGCATCGCCGCCTCTGCCCGCCCCTCTCACTCTTCCTTCACAGAGAGGGGCAGGGAGAGGCGGCGATCCGTGTTGCGATTGACGTCAGGAGGGGCAGAGCTGAAGCTGAAAGCTCTGCTCCTTCCAGGAAATGCCAGCGGATTTCCCCCCGGGCGATTTGGGGGCTCTGCAGCCCTCGTTTAGCGGCGGGGATGCGGTGGATTACTTGGGAGCACTGAAGCGAACTATAAGGAAGCTTTTGCCGGCGAGGGCCACAAAATATTGTATCGAGGGCCGCAAATGGCCCGCGGGCCGCGAGTTTGAGACCCCTGGTCTAACTAGATGAATAATGCTTGCTCCCGCACGTGTCATCCGAAGCTTACTATGCAGGGGCAGTACAAAGTTTTCTTGTACTGTGCCTGCGCAGTAAGCTCCCGATGACACGCACGTGAGCGAGCCACGGCCGCGTACCTGCAGTCTAGTTACAGGAATAATTAGACCAGAACCGGCATCGGGGAACGAGTATCATAGGACGGCGCGGGACATGACAGCTGCAGGGGGCCGATAGAAGCCCCAGGTAAGTGTCATTTTTTTTTTAAAATGCCACGGAACCCCTTTAAAGCTTTTCAGGATTCTGCAATTGAAAAAGTACCAAAAAGTAGGTAAAAACTATTTTGAGTAATTTTTTTTTTTGCTTGTTGGTGGTTTAAAATGCATTTTATTGATAAGGTGCGAAAATATCACCTAGGAGAAAATGTATGAGAAAAAAATAAATTAAATAAGGGCCATTATCTCTACTTACAAATCCACATTGTTTGCAGTGGCCTTCATAATTTGTTTTTTGTTTATTGCTCTTGAAACAATTATATAATATTTCTTCAAATATATTTAGAAGACAAACATTTTAAAAGGTGGAAGATGATTCAGTGGTTGAAGCAACCTTAGTTTTAAGGTGTTTAAGGCATAGACAGGCAGAGTGACAAACAGGGGTAAGACAAAAAGGAATTTACCCAGCAGGAACATGCTGGGAGAGGAAACAGGGCGACAAAAACAAGTAGAATAATGGCCCATACTCACGGGCAACTTTTTGGCCTGTCGCCAGCACACGTGAGCGTGTGCGAGACAGGCCGGCGACAGCTCGTCGCCAGGTCCCTCCGCATACACACGGCGGAGGGACCTGGCAACTGATGCGGCGGAAGCTGTCGCTGTTGCTCCTCCCCCCGCCGGAAGCCCAATGTATTTCTTATCTTGTTGCTGTAGCTAGTCCGCGTGAGTAGCGACAGTTGCGGCGGAGACTGTCGCCAGGCGATTGAGCGGTTCAATCGCCCGGCGACATCAGCGACGAGTGACAGTTCGGGGTGTGCGCTCGTGCAACGCCGCAAACTCACGGGCGACCTGTCGCTGCAACACGTGTTGCGGCGACATTTGTAGCCTGTGAGTATGGGCCATTAAAGGCAGCAAGCATCAGGCCATCATTTGTTAGCCCAAGCATGCAGGAATATCTGTAGAGCACCGTTAGGTTGGTTCACAGGACTCTTGACAGTCTTTTCTGCTATGTCTCTTTTTTAATCAAAGCATTATAATATTAAAATACATACTAAAACATGAACCATATTACATTAAATTAAAATATTTAAAACATTACAAAGATAATATACAGTGGGATGTGAAACTTTGGGCAACCTTGTTAATTGTCATGATCTTCCTGTATAAATCATTGGTTGTTACGATAAAAAATTTCAGTTAAATATATCATATGGGATACACACACACAGTGATATTTGAGAAGTGAAATGAAGTGTGGATTTACAGAAAGTGTGCAATAATTGTTTAAACAAAATAAGGCAGGTGCATAAATTTGGGAACCACAAAAAACAAATTAAATCAATATTTAGTATATCCTCCTTTTGCAGAAATTACAGCCTCTAAATGCTTCCTGTAGGTTCCAATGAGAGTCTGGATTCTGGTTGAAGGTATTTTGGATCAATCCTCTTTACAAAACATCTCTAGCTCATTCAGGTTTGATGGTTTCCGAGCATGGACAGCTCTCTTTAACTCACACCACAGTTTTTCAATTATATTCAGGTCTGAGGACTGTGATGGTGATTCCAACACATTGTACTTGTTCCTCAGCTTGAATGCCTTAGTGGATTTTGAGCAGTGTTTAGGGTCCTTGTCTTGTTGAAAGATTCATCCCCGGCGCAGCTTCAGCTTTGTCACTGATTCCTGGACATTGGTCTCCAGTGGAATCCATGCGTTCCTCAAATTTGACAAGATTCCCAGTCCCTGCACTGGCCACACAGCCCCACAGCATGATGGAACCACCACCATGTTTTACTGTAGGTAGCAGGTGTTTTTCTTGGAATGCTGTGTTCTTTTTCCTCCATGCATAACGCCCCTTGTTATGCCCAAATAACTACATTTTAATTTCATCAATCCACAGCACCTTATTCCAAAACAAAGCTGGCTTGTCCAAATGTGCTTTAGCATACTTCAAGCGGCTCTGTTTGTCCTATGCATCACTCTTGCATACTGCATCTCCTTGTGTAAAGTGCAACGAATGGTTGAACGATGCACAGTGACTCCATCTGCAGCAAGATTATGTTGTAGGTCTTTGGTGTTGGTCGGTCTGTGGGTTGACTCTGACTGTTTTCACCATTCGTCGCTTCTGTCTATCCGAGATTTTTCTTGTTCTGCCACTTCGAGCCTTAACTTGAACTAAGCCTGTGGTCTTTCATTTCCTCAATATGTTCCTAACTGTGGAAATAGACAGCTGAAATCTCTGAGACAGCTTTCTGTATCATTCCACTAGACCATGATGGTGAACAATCTTTGTCTTCAAGTCATTTGAAAATTGTTTTGAGACCCCCATGTTACTACTCTTCAGAGAAAATTAATAGAGGAAGTAAACTTACAATTGTGAAGGGTCACTGAGCTTACCAAGCCAATTTGAGTTCCAATAATTAGTTCTAAAGGTTTTGGAATCAATACAATGACAACAGTACCTAAAATTATGCACCTGCCTAATTTTATTTAAACAATTATTGCGCACTTTCTGTAAATCCAATACACTTAATTTCACTTCTCAAATATCACTGTGTGTGTCTCCTATATGATATATTTAACTGACATTTTTTATCGTAACAACCAACAATTTATATAGGAAAATCATGACGATTAACAAGGTTGCCCAAACCTTCGCATCCCACTGTATAACAACTATAAAAGTTTATAATAATAACAATTTAAGACATTCTTAAAGGGAAACTGAGCACCAGGGACTAAAATTTGTGAAAATCAACCTCCCCATAAAGTCTTGTGTGCATGCTGCAATACAAGCGAGATGCAGTCCATGGATCTCCCATCTATGGCTACATCTCTCGCCATGTATTCTGGCATGCATGCACTGCTTATGAGGAGCTCAATTTTGAAAATATTGTCCCTGGTGCTCAGTTGCCTTTAAGAAAAATGTGCCTGTACTCAGATAGGGTGCAGTGTTGGCAAACTCGGGAGGGGGCAGGAGAGAATGGCCACTGGATCATAGCACAACAAAGCTGTAATATGGATGATCCAGCACGGGTCATCTCACCTTCTCCCCTCACACTGAAGAAATAATGATAACACTAAACAGCTAAACCTTTACTTTTTAGGAAGACCCCCTCAGCCTCATGCTTTTAATTTGACTGACTTTTAAGAAAATGCTGGAAGGCTGCTGATGTTGTGAATAGCAACAAAAGCTGTAAAAGTTGAAGTATTTGTGTCTTTCGTTTGTTGTCTGCAAAGCCATGTAAAATGGCTCTTCCCCAAGAATTTAAGGATTTCCCGCCTTTATTAAATAGCAACACATTCCTCAGACAATTTGATGGGTTTTCCAGGCCATTTTGTGACATTTGGCTGCGGTCACTGCCCTGCAGATGCCAAAAAGAGCGAAAAAAAAAACTTGACTTCAATAGTATTTGGATGTGATATTCTACAAATCTCTAACATTTTGAGCTGTTTGCCCAAACTGCCCAGGAAACAAACAGGGGTGTATAGAAGCAGCACAAGTGTTATGGCCTAAAGGTCCAGTTTTATTTTTTTTACAGCTTTAAAAAGTGAATCAAATATGTATAAACGTAACACAAGCAAGTCTGAATTTCAAGAAAACCTACATCAGCTATGGATTCAAGATGGCAATGCTTAGGGAGGAGGAAATATATTTTACTCCCTATTATATTATCTATTACCGGGATGTCAAACCAGTTCTGTGAGGGCCGAAGTCCTCACACATTTTTGACACAACTCAAATTAATTGATGGGTCTGAATGAGGAAAGGTGTATTCCATCAGGTAGAGCACATTCCTCTCTTTCTCAGTCCATCCTAAACACTGGCATGGATCTGGTCCTCCAGGTCTGGAGTTCGACACCTGTGATCTGTTATATTATTTTTTCCTATACTATATAAACCCAAAAGTATACAGATACAAATAATATTCTATAACATGGAGGACACCATTATTTTTTTAACGTGTAGCGCACAGGACTATACAACCATAAGGTGTGTGGACATGAGGAAAGTAACCAATGCCTCATTTCCTCACCATGAACTGTATTAAAACAGCATAGCACATCCGCTAAAAAGAAAAAAAAGAAAAGAAAGGTAAGATTTTTGAAAGGTGCTGTTCTGTCGCTTATTCTTTTTTAATTTTGATAATTTGAAGAAAATAATAAACACACGGCACCAGGCTGAAAAATCATCCCCTACAAAATATTAGGGATAATAACTACAATTTGCGTATAGCAGACTTTCTATGTGTTATTGGTGAACTGCCAGACTGCTAACCAACCAACCCCGTCACTGCCACATAACGCCAGTCCTGCACTCCCTTCACTGGTTACCTATAGAATGGAGGGTCCTATTCAAGATCAGCCTACTGACATTTAAATCACTGAATAATCTGGGCCCTGGATACATGAATGCTTAAAAACAAGAAGAGAATTGAGAGCCCAATATGGTGCAGTATTGTCAGGTAAAATGAAGAGTTCAATACAATTTTATGTATATATACTCACAAACACGGGTTACCCATAGGCAACCACTTTAAATGCAGGTGGGGAGAATTAGGACATGACCCCACTCAGGTTAAGAAGTCACTCTCTGTAGATAGTAGATGGGGATGCACCCCTCCACCCAGGGTGGACTAGAAGATCAGCAAAAACTCAGTATACAGAGGTGCCAGAGTAGAGTAAAACGTTTTAAAAACCGCTTAGAAGCAGAGGGGGATGTTAAGGTGGACTCACCTCCCTCTTACAAAAAAAGAAAACTCACTTGAGTCTCGATAAAACAGAATTGACAAATAATTTATTCAACTCCAGCAATAGAGCGCCTCTGTCTGAGGCGCTCAAACCTATTGCTTGACCCACTGAGTTGTGCTCCCATTTTTGCCTAAGGAAGCGGGGTCACGCCCGCGAAACGCGTTGCATTTGTGGAGTTGAATAAATTATTTGTCAATTCAGTTGTATCGAGACTCAAGTGAGTTTTCTTTTTTTGTAAGAGGGAGGTGAGTCCACCTTAACATCCCCCTCTGCTTTTAAGCGGTTTTTAAAACGTTTTACTCTACTCTGGCGCCTCTGTTTACCGAATTTTTGCTGGATACATGAAAGAAATGTTGCAGCTGCGTAGCAATCCCCGCACTCTCAGATCCACAGGTTCTAATAATCTAGTCATACCCAGAGTCCACTTGGAAACTTTTGGTCCCAGAGCCTTATGTCATGCTGCCCCTACATTTTGGAACTCCTTACCTCAACAGATCAGGACATCTCCATCCCTGGACGTGTTTAAATCCAGACTGAAAACCCACCTGTTCAGTTTGGCATTTGCAGAAATATAACTTTTGTTGTGTGAATACTTCATCCTACTACCAATTACTGAATCTGAGAGAGCCTAAGCGCTTTGAGTGCTATGGGAGAAAAGCACTATAGAAATGTTATTGTATTGTATTATTGTATTGTAACTCAACTATCATAAAACAGAATTTTAGCAAGTGACTCTTTCCTGTGAAGGCCCAAGGACACTGTAGCACAGCACTGCCAATAGTCCCAATACCAACCCCTAAGAAAAGTATCTTATCTTTAGGAATGAATGGGTAGAAAATAGATAAATAAATAGTTTCTAAAGCCCCATCTACACGATACGATTCTTTGTATGATTCAATTACGATACTATTTACGATCAGATTAAATCCGACATGTCCGATCGGGATTCGATTCAATTCAATTCGCCATTGTTTTGCAATGGCAAATCAAATTGAATCGAATCCCGATCGGACATGTCGGATTTAATCAGATGGTAAATAGAATCGTAATTGAATCACACAAAGAATCGTATTGTGTAGATGGGGCTTAAAAGGGGAACAAAGGTGTGTCAGCAATACAATTAGAAACGTGAAACCTTTTTAACAAAATTATCTGCCCAAACTTCAACTTTGCCATTTCAGAAATCCAGCGCGTTTGCTTCATAATGTGCACAGATCAATGAAGAAACATGTTCTAGGCTGATCCGAATTCCCTATATTAAAACCCTAGTTCAGGTTCTAATTTATTTTATTCATATATTAGTAAAAACATAAAACTATGTATTTAAAATATGTACTGTATGTAAAACACCAAAGTACTTGCTGCAAAGGATGACAGATGCTCAGGTTCTTGCTAGTAAAAGCCAGAAGCCTCCTTGCACTCTGCTTCCCCTTCCTTGGTAGATTAAACTTTATCTCCCTAAATGAAATGGTAACTGCAATAACCCAGTCCATATCATAGAAGGTGGATCCAACAGTAATCTGTGCCACAGCCACACGTTTCTAATGACTGAAAGCCAATGGATAAGAGCTTCAAGGCTGTTGACAAAGGACCTAGAAACTTGAGATCCACTGCAACAGGTAGTTTGGACTCTTATTAACTCTTTTATTTAATTTACTCCTAAATGCAAGTGAATTGGGGTTTTAATATAGTCAAGATAATATAATCAATAGTACTTGGCACAGTTAAATCAGCAGATTTTTCTTTTGTATTCTATTTTAGTTCAAATCTCTTCTCTGCAACACTAATGGCATAACATTCTCATTGTGACAGTTTCAGATTTCGAATTCTTAAAGTGGATTACAGGACACACGGAAAACATAGAGAAATGCACCCTGTGTGTTTTTAGAGAGAAGAGCCTGTCTTAATTCCACCTCATCTTCAAGTAATCTCAAGTGTAATTTGATCTCTCAGTTGTGTCAGCACAGAAACACGTCAGTCCTTGGCAGACAGCTAATATGTAACGCAGGATGCTAATTAACCCTTTGTCTGCTTCCATGAAAGTAGGAAGTAGACACTGCATATTTATTGCAGGAGTTCTGTAAGTCATAACAAAAATATGTTTTAAAGGTTATTATACTGTTGCTTATCTTAAAGAGCAGAGAGGAAGTTCTGAGTTCAGGACTGCTTTAAAAAAAAAGGTATTGTGGCATACTGCAAGGGCCCTTATTCAATTCACCTTTTCTCCTAAGAGGTTATGTTTCATTTTTTGTTTAAAATGATTTTTCAGCAATCTGCAATTAAAAAAAGTACCAAAAGTAGATAAAAAAGTACTGCCAAAGTAATTGTAAGTATGTTCTTGCTTGGTGGTGGCTCAAAAAGCATTTTATTGATAAGGTTTGACAATATCACCTAAGAGAAAACTTACAACACGGGCCAAACTCTTACATGTTTCTTTATTTGGCACCGCTGCATCACAAATTTTGCACATTTCCCACCCCTTCTGGAGCAGAATGACAATGACCTCAAAGGGGTCTGAATTGTGTAGGCTTTGTGAAGGAGTTCTCTTAACTAAAGAAGATGCAAGATTTCAGGGTTGGTTTCTGTTATAATTGTCTGCTAAGAATTGTAGAATCCATGGCCCTAGAAAAACCCTTTGGGACCTTTCCTGGAGGACTGAATTGGAATGGGTGGCTTTCTGCTGCGTATGTTTCCTATACAATTAAAAGAACACAGTTTTCCGTATACATAACCAAGCACTGGGCTTTTGGAATAAACAGTAGCAAAGAAAGAGTGAAAAAAAGTCAAAGCGGATATCTTCTAGTGATGGTTGTATGGTAGTGGTGGGAACTTTTTTTTTAAATTCCAGTAGGCTTAAAGGTGTTATTTGAGGAATAGTTTCAGGAGTCTGTTTAAGACTTGATTGTAAAAAAAAAATAACTTGCGTTAAACAGAGTCACCTAAAATAAATGTCCTACGTACAATGAAACTTTTGCCATTTGTGACATAATGATACTACTGCAACTAGGCCATTTTAATTTTATAGTAAGACTGAAAATTGGCTACTTGGCTACCAGTGGGAGATACTAACAGGTTCTCTTTAAATGTACATCATAACCACACTGCAACTTATTACACAGCAAAAACTGAAGCTGGCAGCGACATCTGAGAGGGATTTGTGTTCTTCACTGGCAGAATGAATTTTTAAGTGACAGACAATACCTGTAATCGTCTTGAGGTACAGAACGGATGAACAAACAGTTTATTTTGTACAAAACAGATGCCTAGGCATTGAAGCTGGGCTATTAGTGACATTTAAAAAACATTTTAGGATGCACATATTATTTGTATATCAGTAAGATCCAACATGTTTAATTCCTTTTTTTTTTTTACATAAATAAAATATTTAAAAATATTTTAAAAATGCCTTTTCCACGTTTTAATTTCTCCATAAATATTTCTCATAAGGCTCAGTGTTTTCTGACAACACTCTTTAAAACACTTTTTTTTAGGTTTCCTTTACACAAAACTTTTACACTTGTTTGACGGTGCCAAACAACCCCTTTTTCAACAGAACGAAAGAGACAAAACATTTGGAAACAGTAGCTAAATAACAAACCTCTTTGTTCTGACTTGAAAACCCCAGCAGTGAAGTCAAGGATTTTTTTGGCTTAGAACAAGAAGCGCAGACCATCTATTTGTTCTCTGCTTACTGAAAAAAAGTCACAATGATATTGATCCATGTACGGTTACAACCTGCGTTTTGCGCAATGGGACAAAAGGTAAACTGAACTGTGTCATCATGCAGAAATTATTGGAGCTACAAGAGATTATAAGTTCCCTGAATGTAGCCACAAATCATATCTGAGCATTTATTAAACAGAAACATGTAAAAAGATAAAATAATTATGAAAAAAAAACACAAATACAAGAATCAATAATACAAAGGATGTTAAAATAGACATCCCATAGCTGAAATAAAATAGTTTTCTGTGTTATATTATATGTAAGAATCATATTTACAAACGGGTGGATGATCTTGTGATGGCTTGTGGTAAGACAGCTGATTTGGGATAGGTCTTATATACAGAGGCTAGTCATCAAAAGGTGCAACCATTCTTACAAAAATAATCTTTGCTCCATTGCAGTCCGCATTTTGTACACATAGTCGGCTTAATCTTGCACACTTTAATTTACAAAGATATGGTCTGTGCTGCCTACATGAACTGTGAAGCACAAAGGATACATCTTGTATGCAGACCACAGAAAAAAAAGAGGCAGAGATTGACAGGTTAATACTTGTGTGAGGGAAGATTTTTGCTGATGTAAATTGTTTGTTCTTCAAACACTTTCTGTGATGTATTTAACAGGCTACACACATTGTAAAGGTTTGTAGACTAGAAAAGATGACTGTTGCAGTGGTTTGGGACATGTGCACTGACATAGAATTAAGATGCAGATTTACTTAGCTGCAGGCAATTGGCCCACCCTGAAGGCTTCACCGAAGGCATTGATTGCCGCACAAATAAACAGGGCTCAAAGAAACAGGATGGATGTTAGTTAGTAAGCAGCTGGAGGAGCGTATGCACATCACCAAAGTAGAACAGAACAGGGTAGACACACCCAGAAGACTTTGGCACGGGTATCTTTGGATAGACTACACACCACAGAATGATGAGGCAGCCACAGGTGAGTAAAGTCCACATAGAGAGTATTCATGGCACACAAATGAATAAAGTGTTTTCATTAACTTGTGCAGGATTTTTTTTTTTTTTTACTTTTCACTAGTGGTTAGGAAGGTTTGCTGCAACACAATTATACCAACCACCTATATGCCACTGAAATGTCATCCCCAAAATACCTTCTTACACAATACCATGCATATTGACTGGCTGAAGCGATAGCTAATGTACATTTGTCACCTAGCTACAGTGCAGGAAGCCATTTTGTAGAACATAAGTGTACTGTTTATGCAACATCATATTGACTGCTGTTTTTGTGAAATAAAATAAATAGTTTCCTAGCAAACCCTCCAAAATGAATAGCATATCATTTGGCCTTAAGTTACTAGTTCCATTAAGGCAGGCTGCATCCCTCTGAATTAAACCAACAGTATAATCATGAAGTCCCTAGGAACTGATGACATGACTGCGGCACAAAGCACAAAGGTATTTTTATGAATTATTCATTATTTATACTTGTTCCTAATTGGCTGGAAGATAATGTTGGCCAGATAACTTAATTATAGCTAGCTCCTCAACTTATTGGTATTTTTAGTGCATGGTCTATACAGAGGAATGCCCAACAACATTGTGACAATCTGAATAACCTGCTTGATTGGCCTAAAACTGAACAGCTTTAACAAAACCACTTGTTTACAATACAAGAATGGCTAAAATAAATGGATCACTGAGGTCTGATTGCAGCCTGCACTATAATGTGAGGAAATGAAATGAAAATAAGAGGTTTCTAAGAAACGGACAACACTTTATACAGAAAATATTAAATCTATAAGAAGGGGAAAACAAATCTCTCCAGATGTGGGTATAAAAATAGGCACTGTTCTTTCTTTCAGATATGATGGTTCTACAGTATTTTGTAAGAGTAATGCTACACCCAATATCTTGGTGAAACAGATCCACAATGCTATTAAAGTGTACCCATGTGCATACAGATACTGTAAAGTGACACAGCACGGATCCACAGAGACCTCAGATGTCACACTAACAAGAAACTCTAAAGATCTCCAGTATTAGTAGAACCAGGTAAAGAAGCCTCACCTCCCATCCATTGATTTCACAGTATTATGCATTGTAATTTATGTACAGGTTCTCTTTAAATACTGGCCAGCTGTAGCAACAAATGGCAGCTTAGCATGCATGTTCTTGGTCTGCAGATACCCCAGTGTGAGCTTAATCTCAGGGAAAGCCTAGTAGTCACATTTTTCTGTTATGAGACCTATCAGCTAGCCATGGTTGGAGCAGTGTTTTAGAGGCAGCTGTGCAGCTACATTTTATTTTGGTGTATGGATGAAGAAGCTGTTATTTTACTATGTCGTGAAGGGTTATGGTAGGCTCCAGGAGATCCATATAGTCATTTTAGTCAGATGAAGATAGCTGCTTACCCAAATGACTGTATATTTTTTTGTGTGAATTAGAGACATTTTTTTGTGGTGGGATCAGAGGGTGTAGCGATCAAGTGCAGACGTTCTTGAACACAGAGGTGTCGATATCCAGTGGAGGTAGGACAAAAGAAGAAGGGGCACACATTGAATGTCTTGTTATAGGATCAATAGTGCCCTAGGAGGAGCTGGAGTAACTTGCATGGGAGACCAGCATTTAGACTTGTGTCACTCTATGCCGGAGAGCTGGCTTGCACGGATCATCTGTTGCCAGTAGATACATCTAGCCTTCCGCATGTGTGCTTTTTCGGAAAGTGCGCTGTAGTTCAGGGCAAAGCCTTGATCAACAAACAGCTGGGCATTAAAAAGGGTCATTTTAATTTGCAACTTTTTTCACAGTGACCTCTACCCCACTTCTTCAGGCAATGCTACATAAAAAGGAAATAAAACTGATTGCAATACATATTTGAATAACCCCGGTACCGGCTCTACAGTGGTGCTTTGTGAGTAAGGATTTTTGCATCTACTGACAACACACAATCCACATGAGCCCACTTCCTGGTGTAAAAGGACAAAAACGCCCATACAGGTTACTCCAGCCACCAAAACCAGGTGAAACTTGTCCTCCTAGGGCTCTATTAGTCCCATAACTATCCATTGAGAGTACACCCCTTCTTGTTTTTAGTCCTACCTCCACTGTTTGTTTTTTTTAGGTACATAAAGCTAACACTATACTTGGCCTGTAGTACTACGGTTCTCTATAAGCTGGAGAACATATGTAAACTTGCAAACTAGGCCTGATTTTTTTCTTTTTTTTAATTATCTATTAGGGGGCTGAAATTTGAGTCTCTCATCTATGCCATGTGACACAACTGCAGAGGGAGTTGTAGTTGTTGAAAGCAGTTTTTGAATCTTCAGCTGTTATAGTCATGTGCTTACAGTAAAAAATATTCTTTTTTAAATAAATGTACTCCTGAATTCATTCAAAAATACTTGCTATAAATGGTGTGTACAACTGCAGTTATGCCAACATTCATTCCCTTAACTTTCCCCAACCCTTTCTATAGTGTATTATGACACACAAAAGAATTGTTTTCTTTTGTCCCCTAATAGAATAAAATGTTAAATAGAAAAAAAAATCAGTCCAGGTTTCTAGGATTTCTTAGGTTCTTCAGTCTTCTCCAGAGTGAAAAAACCACAGTACATCAGGTCCATGGAACCATCACTTCATCTAACTTAAATCAATTGGATCATGCCACAAGTACCTCATGGGGAAACATAGAATTAATTACATGATCAGCTACATGACCTTCATCAGGGACCTGCAATATCTTGATGCCACTGCAGATTCTCTTTGGATTACCTAAGACCTAAGCTGTGTAGTTTTGGCTGTACGAAACTGCCGTCTGCTTGACTTATGCAGGTGACATGTAGGATTCTGCTGTATTGTGCATCAGATGGGGATGTGTACTGTGCACCATGATGTACACAGAGCCCTGCTGACAGCATTCACTGTGCTAATGACCACATCAATCCAATAACTTACCACATCAAAAGAACAGCATGGAACTTAATACAGAACTCTGCAATGTTCTTTAATTCTGTACAAGGTGACAACGTAATGCCATAAATACCAGAACATAGATTGTTTAAAATGATGTTTAAGTGAGATACAGTGTTATAATTCCAGTATTGTACATAGTGACAGCTTCCCTTGAATACCTTCTGTTGTCTAACATAATTAAAAGTCAACTTGCGTAACGGTTTGTGGAATATAACTCCCCTGTAACTGGTGGAGTATCCGAATGCTAGGTCTACCTTACCTTGGCTCATTAGCAGTTTGGAAAGTCTCATGTTGGCCTGCTAGCCAAATACTATAGTTCTATGACTAGGCGCTGTTCTCTACATAAGACTCACACACACAATAGCTAAAGAGTCATAATCAACTGAGAAGCAGATTGAAGGTGATTAAGTGATTGACCAGAGAAAAAAATTAAATAACAGCTAAAATAGCACCAAGTTTGGATGAACACCCTGCTTCCTTACCATACTATACAATAACTTAACCCTGGTGCAGAACACTAGATGTAAAATTAAAATGGGGCTTACAATTTGTATGATTGAGGAATCATATAAAAAAAACAAATAATTTAAGCTTATCAGAATACCAGGAGTCTGACTCCTAGCGTTTACCTGTATCAGTAGAATGTGGCACAATACTATTTTGGCACATTGAAACAATGGCTTCTCTTGTATAAACAGTTTAGACATAAGTAGATGCATCCTTTATACAGTATGGCACACAGATACATGAGTTATTGTGTATAAAGACTACTGTACTGTACACTGATGCTTTTCACTAATGACCAAGAATTCTAGATGCTGGTGCTGAAAGGAGACATGATTGTAGCAGCACATAGGGTGAAGCAGTTGACTGGCACACGTCCTTGCAGCTTTCTGTAACAGTGAACTGGCATCTTGGGTACAGTTTACACAGTTAACCTTTCCAGGAATAGCTTAAGAGAAGACACAGAGAACTCCAGCAACACAGAAAATCATAGTCTTCTGGTGCTAAATAAAAAGCACATTTCATTTATGAGCACCTCATGGCAGACAACATCAGGGCTACTGTGTGAGACATGTTCAGGATGCTAAGCCCGTTTCAGACATTGGTTATTGTAATTTATTTACAATGAAATGTCACAGTTTGCTAATTGATTAAACTGCAGAAATAAGAATTAGGACATGAAATGAATTACTAAGCATTGGTAAGTGTGGAAAAATATAACAATCCAACCTTCTCAAATATAAAAATATAAGTATTAAAGGTACAGGTAGTCCCCAGTTAACAAACAAGATAGGCACTGTAGGTTCATTCTTAACCTGAATCTGTCCATACGTCTAAACACTGTGCCATCTCTGTCCCCTGCACCACCTCTATCCCCTCTATGCCCCCGTGTACCTCCAGTGTCCCCCTGTGCCTTCAGTGTACCTCTCTGACTCCCCACTGTGTCACCTCTGCCCCATTTACTGCAGCAACATGTTATTTTACCAGTTTGAAAACCATTTTTTCTTTGATTTTTTTTTAAATGGATTTTCTCAAAACTACAAGGTATTTTCTGAAAAAAAAAAAAATGTTTTCATTTGTTCCCACAGAATCAAATGTCACATTTTCAGGCTGTTTGTACGTCAGTCAGGGACTACCTGTACACTGATAGGAGTTTGGAAATGTAGGTCCATTCAGTTGGTTGCCTCCTCTATAATCAAAGCTAGTAGTTAAAATATCTTAGAGGCAGGAAAGATGGGAGCCGGCACACTGGGCTTGACTATTAGGAAGAATTCTGCTACTCTATAAGCCAGAAGGTTGGATTATATATCACTCTTACATTAGCAGGCCCCAAATTTAGCACTAGGCAGGAACCTAAGGTTGCCAGTGTGCTGAGATGGGTTGCTGTCATGGCTTTGCTAACCCTAAACCACAATCTTGGAGCTGTGCTGATGTCACTGGCCACCCAGCCCGCCTGTCCAGCTCTCTATGCTCCTGTGGCAGTGATATCAGCTCCAGGATGGTGAGCAAAGGCATGCCAAGCAGGGGAAAGGGGGGAGGGGGGAGTAAAGTTGACAGCATATGGGAGCAACCAGCATGCTTGCAGTGTGTCTCAGCAGGTAAACCTGTGTTTGGAGGAGGGAGAGTTTAGGGCACCAGATCATCTAAGTCTATAGGCCCTTGAGATGTAAAGCTGCCCCTGTGCATGACAGTCTAACAGTAGTAGCATAATGGTAACCTGCAGCCTGCCTATTGATATAAAGATCTGACGTGAACATGCCACTATGAGAAACACTCTCTGAATATCACAAAGCCATGGTAAACTGTAATGATAAACACAGAATGATGGATGTATCACTTCTAGAAGACCAGGACATCCAGCACCAGATCCTACAAGACTTTATTCCATTAAGCAGGTGTTGTATAGCTTTACATATAACTCTTTCTATGTTGCTCTATACACCTTGATGGGGTCAGGAATGACAGTACTCCACTTGGTGGTATCAGCTTTCTGCTATTATTCCTGTGCTGTAGTGGTCTCTGTTATCTGGGAATCCTTAAGCCTATGGAAATGCACTGTGTCGTACGTTTCAAGTAGAACAGTTCAGTACAGAAAACCTACCTACAGTAGCCTTGTGGTGAAGATTCCTCTCCACTAGGCTCCCGAGACAAGGAAGAGTCATTATCATAGAAACCTATGCTCACCCCATGGGAATTTTTGTCAGGAAAATGAATGTATGCTGCAGTGTGCTAAAAAGGCTTACCATCACTCAGTAAAACTGATTTACTAATTTGCTATGACAAAATGAAGAATAGTAAGGTTTCCCTTTGATCACTTCAGTCATCCAATCAGCTGCAGGGAAATATCCTTCTTGATTGGATGCTTGGAGTACGCAGAGTGAAACATCACTGTCCATCAGTGAACAGAAAACTCCCCCATGTCTAATATGGTTCTCACACCTGGCTCCTACAATATGAGATGCTCATGCCTGTATATTGTGACAGTGAGTCTCTGATGCTGCTGCAGGTGTCTAACACCAGACAGAGAAAGCAAAGAGGTAGAGAGTCCAGATATGCATATTTCTGTGAAAGCTGTCTGCTATGCTACCAGGAAGGTGCATTCACTCTTACCACAAAAATGTACAAATCTGCTTGCTAACATCCATTCAAAATATCTACACCGATTCTTATTGCACTATCAAGTAATAAAGGCTTTAATCATTTTTTTAATGTTTAGAAACAGGCAATAACCATAAATAGTCGGTATGTAAAGAGGCACAGTTTAAAAAAAAGGAATTGCACATGGCCAATAAATGTTATTTCAAGGTAACGGGGCAGGGCCAGCACAGCAATGCTCTGCTTTCACTGTTCATGGTTTAACTGGAAATTGAGCCATGTTTTAGTCATTCTCAGTTCAGATAGTTGATCTATCGCAATGAAACATTGATATTGTTTTGGTTTAAAAAATCCACAAAAATAATGCTATTACTTGATATTTCTATTAGTTGTGCTCTGATTAGGAAACAACAACTGGTACTATTCCCTGAATGAGGAATGCGATACAGGCTTGCCACCACATAGTTTAAGTAAAGATACTGCCGAGTAATTTCCTATGTCGATGATGGCCACACTGCATTCACACTTCTTTCTGTTAATATGATTGTCAAGAGGTCATTGGGTAGACGACCACAATGATCAGGGCACCTATCACTTCTTGCCTTCTTCTGGACTCCACTCAATTAGGATAAGCTATAGAGATCTCATTACACTTATAGCCAGAAACCTGCCATTATGTCCCAGCTCACAGATAAGAATCTCTACATGAGACGATAAAAGGACAAACAATCACTACGTCATGTCTTTCAGTCATGTGACCAAGATGCTGATAGGCTCATTTTGTAATTCACTACAAAGAGGAACAATGATACGTGAAGTGCAGTAATCCCTAGCAACCAATCAAAGTTTACCTTTTTACAATTCATAGAGGTCAGAAACACGAAAGACAATTGGTTTGCTGTGTTTGCTTTCGCATTGCTTTTTTCCTTGTTAAATAAACCAACAAATGTGCTGTGTATAGGATGGAGTTAATATCTACAGAAAGAGACTATCATTCTAATAGTAAGACTGGATGCACCTTCAAACTTTATGGGTTAGGCATGTCTTAATTTGCTTATAAATCCTGCTGGTGGTCCATAAACTGCTAGTCCCAAAGCACCGGGCACAGGATCATTCACACAGTGAGAGCTGGGTGCAGCTGGCAGAAGTGCGCTCTGAGACCAGACTCAGGCAATAAAGTGTTCCAGGAAGAGATGAAATGCAGCAAGACGTTTGGGGAATGGATAAACCAGGCAGACGCTACAAACAAAATGACGGGAGCACCTTGGGAAAGCAGTGAGAGAGATGAAACAAAAGCAACTGTTTAATAAGCTCTGACACCATCTTCCTCTTTACTCTGTGGGGAAGCAGGCCCATTGAAATGAATGAGCCTACATCGTCTGCAGCATGGAAAGAGGCACTCCACTGAATACTAAATATGAGAGACGGCAGAACAGGAATGGTGCAGAGGGACTACACAAATGGAAATAGAAAGTGTTTCTATATTACGCTTAAAAATGCAGTTAGCAATGACACAGAACTGACAGAAAAGTTAAAGGAAAACTGTTTACATGGGGGAAGAAAGGTCATAGGAGAGTAAGCATGGGAGCTAAGATAGAGCTTGTAAACCACAAAATAAAACCAAATCCAATTACTTGCAACTGGATCCTAATAAAATAAATAGATAATGATATTTAAATCTCAAGCTTGCAGCAGGACTGGCAGCAGCCAGTATAGTGTGCGCCACGGTCCATGCAGCTAAACTGTTCTGCACAGTACTAGTGGGGCCTCAGGACATGGGCAGCACAGGCAGTACTGCCACTTTGACACGGATGTAGTGCTGGCTCTCCCACTCAAACATGGCTTCAGGCATCCTCTATGCAAACAATGGTCACCAAAGGTTTGAGGATATGAAGCAGCAGATCATTCTGTTTTTACATTGTCTTTAAGTTGAAGAGCTCACAGTGACCCACATAAAAACAATAGTGACTGGCAATAGAAAATACACTGCTGCTGTTTTCTTAGCTCAGACATATAGAATGACACCAATCATTGTCATATGGGAAAAATAAAGCAATAAAACCCCTACTCTTTGGGAAGAACAGTAAAAATGGAATTCACAATGTGATGAAGATGTAATGACCCATGTTCTATTCTTATCCCAGGACATTTGTGGAACAGGTAAAGCAAGAGAGAGACTGCACAGTGGCTTGTAGACCCACTGGGAACTACAGAGCTCTGGTACAGCTACAACAGTGGAGGAACGCTAGACAAGCAAGAAACCACCTTTCAACTGTTTCTGCTTGTTCAGACCTTCTGAACACACACAGATTTAAACAAGTAGAATATTTAACGCACAGCCAGTGTAGGGTGCTGTCCCTCTGTTCCAGTTCAAGAACTGTGCAGCTAATTGAACACAGACTCTTTACCTAGCCTTTGCGCTCTTTATACTTTCCCTTTTGTTTCTTGTGCAGCAGTGCTTTGTTAAGAATGTGACCACTGTAATAATGGTTGCTCTTGAGGAAGTAATGAAAGTGAGGCACGAGCAAACCTTTCAGCACCAGGGAGACTAGCGCCTCTCTGGAAGTCCCACTGGGCCTGCAAATGTGAAAGGGGGTGTTTGATGGTTGGTTACCATGGAATGAAAGCAGGTTGTGTGTTTTGAGTCAGTGCTTTCCATTTATCACTGTGTTTCCCCTTTAAATTAGAGAGAATGTTCTTTTTGAGCAAAATGTGCAATTTCCATTGGAAACCAGGCCACCAAGTGGTGACTAACATGGAAAGCAGGAAGGTCCCAGAGTCCAAGGAAAGGAACAACGAAAGTCTTGTGATTGTGAATGAACTCTACAGAGAGGAAATGTTCCATGGAGCTTGTCAAAGCAGAGCAGTTCCTGTTGTCCGATGAAGGGGGAGGAGTAAAATGAAATCTTTTTTTTTTAAAGGAAAAGTGTTTCTGTTAGTTTTCCTGTTGTCTTTGTTTATTTTTTGGTCCTTTCATAATATAATTGCAACAGTGCTTCTCCGAAAAAAGGTCCATCTATAAATATAATTTCTTTTGTTTTATTTTAATACTCCTTTCTTAATATATTTATATATTTAAATTTCTTTATTATTTTTTGAAAGGTGTCAACCTGCTGAAGTTTTGCCAGAATGGGGACTGACTTCTCCTAGGTTCAGTGAATTCGAAAACTTGTGGTTGTGAAATGCCATCGGTCACCATATACTGTCCTTGGATGGCCCCGGGCTCCTGAGGTGGCGGATATGCTGGAGGGACTGAGCGAGGGCAGTTGACACCAGCTGTAAGAGAAAAACACTCAGTGAGACATTTGTCCTTCAGATACACAGCAGTGGCACATTCGTCCATGGAGGAGCTCGAAGCTTCACATTTGCTTGTAACACATACAACATAAATGCTACTTGGATGAGCTGGCAAGCTTTACATGTACCACTAGTTATTCCGAGGTGATCTAATAAAGTTAAAAAGGCTAGATACATATAAAATGTGGAATTTTTCTACTCACTTTACTTCTATTTGTTGTGTATCTCCCTCAATAAAAAAAAATCACTCCTGTGGATTTAATAGTAAAACTTAATAAAATAACCTGCCTAACAGGTTTGTATCGGTTCTCAGCCTAAGGGAGGGCAGATGTAAAACCATAAACTTGTTCCTCAGCTAAGGATGGCTGGCATGGTTATGCTGCCCTACAGCAGTGGGTTGAACTAAGCAGCAGATCAGCACCATGCTATGGAAGAATCAAGACACTTTCCGATGCTCTCCCACTAGCAAAACAATATTAGAACCTTTCTTCTCTATTTCTAAAACTCAATGCAGAAGATTCAAAACTAACACAAGAAATACTGAAGGAAAAGTCCGTGCCAAAGTAGAGCGGATTCCAATAACAAGGACTCTAATTGGTAACTGCTCCACTTCAAACCTCCATAACTTCAACTTTGCACTGTTTTGATAAAGTTGCGCATGTTCTAAATCTTGTACTTTTTAAATGTCCACATCTAGTGTGTATTATCTTATATACAATAACACTAATAACAGAGTTTGTGTAAGGATGGGATGAGAAAGTGGCATACAGTTCCTCAATAAGCCCTTCCACATAACTGTAGCCACACCTCCATCTCCTCACATACCAGTTATTAGAAGCTCAGGCTTCAGAGTCAAGCAGACGTATAACAACAGCTGACCTGGAGAAAGAGCTTCTTTACGAGGACCATGAGGGGCTATACTATAATAATAAGAGGTGGGGCTATGGTCTCAGCTCTACATGTTTTCACCTTGGCTCTGGTCTTTATGTTTCACCCATTGTCCTGATTAGTCAGGAAAACGATCTGTATTTTTTATCTATTATAGGTAGAGTAGATGAAACAGCTGAAGGCAGAAACTCATTCAGAAATCCTACCCTACATATTCGATCTAACCTATATCTTTCATCTTTTGGTTTTCAGTTTTTTTTCTCTTTTCAAGTACATACTCCTCTATAAGCTATGATGATCTCATTCTATAGCATTTTTTTTATATTTCTCATAAGCACAATTTGCAGCCATACATATAAAAACACTATATTTTTGAAGAAAAGCAACATGTACAGCTGCACAAATAAAACAACAAATATAGCAAACAAATTAGCAGCAGCCAATAAGAACCAGTTACAAACATGAATTTTTGAATCTCCTCTCCTAACAGCAGCACAGCAATAGTCAGATCATAAGAATAGGAGGGACAAGTTGGGGGAGGGGGGTGGTAACTAATGAGTTGGTCACAGTGCCAGAGGAACAAGGGTGGCAGCTGACACTTTTACAACTGGGGTCAGCTCATGAGGGCGCAGAGAAACCTCATTGCATTACATTCTGACACACTTAATTCCTTCTCACAGGTCTTTAAAATAAATTTGCACTGCACCATTCACACTAGTGTGCAGAATATTACCAAGCTTTCTGCTCCTTCCTGACATTTAACAGCTCTTTGTTAACTAGCTTCTGTTACTGGGTTGAGTACTGCGTTCTAGCTAGAACATTGCAAAAAGTTCTCCTGGTGAAAGAAGCCAGGTGGAAATATTAAGACAATGCTGGCATAGCAATGACTGCTGTTCTATCTCTCCCATCACTCCTCCAGGCTAAACAGGAAAACAATCTGCAGCCACTTGTATGGTGAAGGGCAGGGTTTATTTACAGACAGGAGATGTCACAGATCCTGGTTTTTATCAGTTTTTATCAATGACTGTCATATATGCCATTGTACCCCCCTTTACATGTGAAATTTCTATTTCATGCGCATGATAAATCTTAACATATGTTATTGTACATGGACAGGATTAGGTGTCATTTAAGTGGCTATAGTATAAACATGTCAGTATCTAAACACACTGTAATGTTATTATAGTTTCATACAATACATGCAATGAGAGAGCTAGATTCCCGTTAGGCTTCCTCTATTGTGGCGGTTTCAGAATTCCATCTAAAACTAGTTTTTGTGAAACATCAGGAAGGATTGGAGTCCTCATATAATGTTTTGTCCATTGCTGTAAGTGTCTAGGTTTGGGAAATTCTCCCTCATTTCCTCTTCCTTTAATACAGGAGGGGGAGGGGCCTGGTGAAACATTTGCTCTGTTCTACATAAAGTCTGTAGTTATTTTGTGTATGAATAACCAGGTCATATTAGGGCGGAAGGACAGGTGAATGGATTTGGCAGTGACAGTACATTCACTGACGGCCACTGCTATTGTCTGTAGTGCAGGAGAATGGCATGGGGTAAGTGGAGATTTCAGGAGGCATTAGAACAGGACACACAGTTATAGAGATCATACGGTAACAAAATAGCATTTATTGAAGGCAATATCTTCACTGTACAATTTCCATATCGTAGCTGCAGATGTATTTTACATTTGCAAACAGGTTCCCTTTAAAATCAGTGCCGCTATGCTGGCAGTGGAGGAGGTAAAGTTCTGGGTGTCTGATATGATGCAGAATACATATACCTATTAATAGCATTAACTGCAGCATGGATTTGGTGGCATTTTGAGAACTGAATTGCTGTGTGTATACCCACATAACATGAAATGTGGCACACCAGTCTGCCTTCACACTATGACTCAGAATACAAACACACGCACAACATACATAAACAAAAACGCACACAGATTGGGCTACACAGCATTATTCTGCTGTGCAGAGTTGCCAGATATTATCACTCAAAACCTGCCTGCTTGGCAACAGCCAACCCCTATTTAAAGAGAAGCCCCAAACTGCCAAAATAAAACTATACAAGTATCAGGTCCTCTGGTTTTCACAAACCTAGAATCATCCAAAAGAGATATTATCTACAAGTAATAGCTCCCTCTATTGTGTCTTAAGGGCTAGTTCACAGTGCTTCAGTAGCGTTGCAGAATAATTCTGCATGACAACTTTCTGCCCATACAATTCTGTGGGGCTGTTCACCTCTCTGCGTTGTAATAGATCACGTTATTTTATCTTGCTGCATGCAGGGTCTGAATTCATTTTTATGTCCAGTCTCCATTGCAGATCACACACATTTAAACCTATGGGTTATGCAAGGCACCACTGTGACCTAGCCTTACAGTACTATGAGATGAGTACTATTAGATGAACCTATCAGTGACTCAGAAACCCGCCAATGAGCAAGTATTGAATGTCTTGCCAAATCAGAATGTGTCTCAACACGTTAAACCAGCTCAGTTTGCCTGGAAATCTGCCAATCTGGTAACCCTGCATTTAAGCGCACACACAGCACAAAACCACAGAAAACACATGCACACACCCCCTCTTTGACAGACTGACCCCTCCTTCCCAAACTCACCTAGATTAGTGTTTCTTCTGTCTCCCCTGCAGTGCAGCTGCTCTCTGCCTCCTCCTTAGTGAACAGAACAGAGCCCATTAGACACATGCAGCTGGGGGTGGGGCCTGCTACTGTGCTCCTTCCACATTATAGGAAGGGCTGGGCTACACTTAGGGAGGTGGAAAGAGGAGCTACAGAGTACCCACTCAACTTACAGAGAACCAGACCAACCAGGATTTTTTTGCAGTGGGCCTTAAAGACCCCAACTAAAAAAAGCAAAGCACAATTCTATTATCTCACAATAGGAGATAATTGCAAGCATTCACCTTTAACCTCCTTAGAGGTATGATTCTTTCCAGATTTAGTTTCTAAAAGTGGAACAATCATTTCCCTGGAAAGACTCATACCGCTAAGTATAGAGGCAGCCAGAGAGCCCCCCCCCCCCAGTTTAGGCATCAGAGTGACCGAGTGTAAGTAGCCAGAGAGAACCCCCCTAATTTAGGTAGCCAGAGAGTGACCCCGTACAGATAACCGCAGTGTGCCCCCATTATGGGTAGCCAGAAAGTGCCCCGCTCCCCAGTACAGATAGCCATAGAGGTCCCCCCTTTCAGCATAGTCCGCCAGAGAGTGCCCCCTAATCCCATATGCAGAGTTTGCAGCAGAGGCTACATCACTCACTTTCCATGGATCTGGCCACATCCTGGAAGTCTTCCACCTGTCCTGTGGGGGGCGCTGCATCTTTATGCCAAGTTTCCTCTCTATCGTCATGTGACAGATGGCAATTTCCGTATAGTGAGAGGGCCCCACAAAGAGAACACAGGCTGCTGCCACTGGATGTGAGTGATCCTACAGATTTGCTGTGATCGCTGCACACGGACTTCCCGGCGGTATCCATAAGTGTAGCTCGGGGTTACCGCTAATTGCTGCTAAAAGTAACCCCTAGCTACACTCAGGAATACTGCCAAGGGGGTTAAATGAAACCCTACAGTAATGTGCTAAATAAGCATCAACAATAAATAATTAAACAGAAAATATGCATTTAAATCTGCAAATAAAACATACAAGATTCTAAAAAAAATTTGACAAATCAAAGTGTTGAGGAGGATCAATGAGAATAAGAACTGGCTTCATTTATAGTTTTTGTTTGTTTGTTCTCTATTGGTGATAGCTAGCAGGTATAAGATGACCCACTAACTGCTGATAATATATTACTTTATGGAGCTACAGTTGTCAACCTCAAATATTCACCTTCATGTGAGCAAGAAGTAGCCCTATATTGCATCACTTCAGGTTCATGAGTGAAAATCAAGGCAGACATCCAGAATTGCTGGTTTATAGCTCATCTGGCATATTACACAGAGCTACAGGATCCAACTTGCAGATAGATATGTCAGGCTGTTTTAGTATTCATCATGGCAAGGCATGATTGGATATTGCTCCGTGGTAGGACTTGGGTGATAGGGGCTTTTACAGCACACCTACTGATGTTATGGAAAACACCAGGAACCAAAAACTTTTGAACCACATTGGAAAGTACATTTGTTAAAACAATCCTGATGAAGGATAAAACTGGCTGAAACAACTGTTGGAAAGCTGGATTACACGGCTATAAAATTAAAGGCATCATGTGCATATTTCCTCATGGGAGTACCTTCTATCCCACATAAAGGTCAATACTTACAAATACCTTATGTATTAGAGGGTGATACTGTACAATCATGGCCAAAAGTTTTGGCAATGGAACAATTTATTGCTTCAGTTTCAGCTTTGTGGTAAAATCTCTCATTGCTTTTAGATTGTTTTGCTGAAGATCAGACACATATTGATTAATTGCAAAGAGATTTCTTATAAAAAATGTTATATGTTCAGCTAACTTCATTTTAATATAGTCATATTATTAGCACAGGTAAAGGTATGAACATGTACAGCTAAAATCAGTCTGTCTGCCTGTCATTCTGATTGCATTAAGGAATGATTATTGGCTATAGAAGAGGGCAGGTGTGCTTGAAATCACTGTCTTCTTATATGAGGTATGATGATTAACTCAAAAAAAAACAAAAAAAAAAACCTGCAGCCATCATGACTTTGCATCAAAATGGACTCACATGCAAGAAAACTGCAGCAATTGTGACACAGAAGTGTTCTATCTACTTAGGTCAGCTACTGGCACAATACCAGAGAAAGACTGAATACTAGATAAAATCAGAGATGCGCTTGAAATCATTATCTCGCAATCATTGTTAGCATTGGTTCCCACCAAAGAAACATGTGCAGACACCATTGGTTTCCATCAAAATGGCCTCACATGCCCAGAAATGGCTGCAAAGAATGGAAAACCTGAAACAACCATTTTCTGGATCATCAAGAACTTCACGGTGGTACGTTTTATTGGATTGAAAAAGGCCATGAACCTGTGTCAAAAACGGCAGCATTAAGGACAGAGAAATTATGTATGAAGTACAAGGATTAGACATTAGAAGACTTCTGCAAAATGATTGTCTCTCATGAATCCTCCCTCCGAGTATCTGGGACATCTGGAAAATCGTTTGTCCAGAAATGAAAATAAAAATGCTATTACACTACCATGAGTTTATAATTGTTCCTAGCTATCTCATTATTTTGAAGCAGCAAAGTTGTCAGTGCACATTTGTGTCACTGCCTAAACTTTTAGCCATGACTTTGGGGGGTGAAACAAGAAGAAAAATACTGTGCATATGCTCAGACGTCTCAGAGTCCTGTTATCCTTCCTTAGGGCTCATTCACACTAGAGCCTTTTGCTGCGATTTTGGCACAACGCTCAAATGCTAACGCTTTTTAAAAGCGCTAGTGTAATGAAACCCCATGTGCCCGTTCTTACGTGGGCGATTTGCGCTAATCGCCGCAAATCGCCCAAAAATGCAAACGTGTCGCCTGCACCATTTTCAGCCAATTTCCCGGCGATTGCGTTTCAGTGCTAGAAAGGAGCTAAACGCGATCGCGGCAAAATCGCCGCAGTGTTCAGTAATTTTTTCCGCATGAAATCGCAGAAAAATCACTCCTGCAAAACGCTGGCAAAAATCGCTGACATTTTGCGTTTCTAAGTGTGAATGGGGCCGGAGAGTAGGAAAATGTGGAGACCACAAAAATAGTATTTACTTCTCCAAATAGCAATAGGAATATAATACTTCAGTTTCAATTATTAAAGAACAATTTATATAGTTTTTGTGATTACATTTTCTACTGAAAAGACATAGTTTACAGACGAAAAAGTGAAACATTACCTATATTTCATATGTACCAGTTGCAGCCAGCCGGTGGAGTCGTTTTTGCAATCAGTATGATGTGCTATTGTAACTCCAGATTAGAGCATATTGCACACTGCCAGTCATGCAGGAAAGTCACACCCCTCCCCACTCTTTCTCAGCAAGGTAAATGAGACAGGCTTCCATAATATGCACCTCCAGAAATGCTTCCATACTATGCACCTCAAGAAATGCTTCCATACTATGCACCTCAAGAAATGCTTCCATACTATGCACCTCAAGAAATGTGTAACAATGTGTGGTGTTTGGTGCACACTCAGAGTATTCAGATTGTTGGTGATCCGCAGTATCACCAATAATGCTGATATATCCGATTATGTGGCGATCTGCGGAATCGCCAATAATGCGGATATTTATTTATAACTCTGGATACCGGGTATAACGACAGTGGAAAACCCACCACACTGATATCTTTAAGAGGACTGGCTACCTCTAAAAGAGAAACGCAGTGTGTGCGATTCTGCGACTAGATGACGTAACGCTAGAATCGCGTTCCCCAGCAGCAATGATATACTGGGGAACCACTGAGACCTCCGCAAGGGGGGATTCAGCAGAATAAACCCTTTAGTGGGAGAACCACTAAAGGGGGGCAAAGTCAGACGGAAACGGTTCGGTAACAAACTGGCTGCGAGGTACCGAATCGTGAAACAGAGAGCAGAGTCAGAAATCTAGCCAAGGTCAGTAACGGAAATCAGATAGGCGGAGGTACAAAGTCAGAAAGCCGAACTCGTAGTGAAATAGACAAGCAGAGGTTCGGCAACGGGAGATCAGAAAATGGCACAGATAACAATAGTGCTTGCGAATATATTGGCAAAACCAATATATGTCGCAGATCAGGAAAATAACAAATCTGACTGTTGTGGGCTAGTTACGGCAAGCCGCACTTGGCCCACGATGATACTGACTGTCAGATCACTATCTGGCTGACTATTAGATCAACTGACTGGCTGACTATAACAGAGATCAGGTTGCATACAAATATACAATAATCAGGAAAACAACAAAGACTGACTGATGAGAGACAGGAGCCTTGCTCCAGCTAGGACTGTCTCTCTCGGATCTAGCTAAGGTCTGAGTGCTATCACAAAGTAACGCTTACTGCAGACAACTTGCAACTGACAGAATGCCTGCTTTTATACTGTGCTGGGCTCAACCAGCCCGCCCAGCCAATCAGCCAATCACAACACAGTTCAAGGACCTTGCAGCACAGCTCAAGGACCTTACTGAGGTCAGCTGACCAGCTGGTCAGCTGACTCTCCTTCTAAGAGTATAAAAGGCTTTATTGCACACGCGCGCAGCCCCTACGGGGTCCAGACTGGATTGAGGATAGCGTTGGTGTGTGGCAGGCCCTGAGGCCTGTGAGGGAAGAACCGGACCACAGCCTCGACGTAAAGTACGCCGAGAGGCCTGTGGCCGAACGGTGGATCGCAACACCGATGCGTATGTTTCTCCGCGTTCCGCATGCGACCATGTGGTGGATGGTGCCGCTGATGCGGACGCGGACAAACCTCCGCGTTCCGCTTGCTGAATGCGGTCAGGCCGCCGTCTTATGACAAAATGCTTCCATACTATGCACCTCCAGTAATGCTTCCATACTATGCACCTCCAGAAATGCTTCCATACTATGCACCTCAAGAAATACTTCCATACTATGCACCTCAAGAAATGCTTCCATACTATGCACCTTAAGAAATGCTTCCATACCATGCACCTCATGAAATGCTTCCATATTATGTACCTCAAGAAATGCTTCTATACTATGCACCTCCAGAAATGCTTCCATACTATGCACCTAAAGAAATGCTTCCATACTATGCATCTCCAGAAATGCTTCCATACTATGCACCTCCAGTAATGCTTCCATACTATGCACCTCAAGAAATGCTTCCATACTATGCATCTCCAGAAATGCTTCCATACTATGCACCTCCAGTAATGCTTCCATACTATGCACCTCAAGAAATGCTTCCATACTATGCACCTCCAGAAATGCTTCCATACTATGCACCTCCAGAAATGCTTCCATTCTATGCACCTCCAGAAATGCTTCCATACTATGCACCTCCAGAAATGCTTCCATACTATGCATCTCAAGAAATGCTTCCATACCATGCACCTCCAGAAATGCTTCCATTCTATGCACCTCCAGTAATGCTTCCATACTATGCACCTCCAGAAATGCTTCCATACTATGCATCTCCAGAAATGCTTCCATACTATGCATCTCCAGAAATGCTTCCTTACTATGCACCTCCAGAAATGCTTCCATACTATGCACCTCCAGTAATGCTTTCATACTATGCACCTCCAGTAATGCTTCCATACTATGCACCTCCAGAAATGCTTCCATACTATGCATCTCCAGAAATGCTTCCATACTATGCATCTCCAGAAATGCTTCCTTACTATGCACCTCCAGAAATGCTTCCATACTATGCACCTCCAGTAATGCTTTCATACTATGCACCTCCAGTAATGCTTCCATACAATGCATCTCCAGAAATGCTTCCATACTATGCACATCCAGAAATGCTTCCATACTATGCACCTCCAGAAATGCTTCCATACTATGCACCTCCAGTAATGCTTCCATACTATGCACCTCCAGAAATGCTTCCATACTATGCATCTCCAGAAATGCTTCCATACTATGCACCTGCAGAAATGCTTCCATACGATGCACCTCCAGTAATGCTTCCATACTATGCACCTCCAGTAATGCTTCCATACTATGCACCTTGGGGATTGAGAGAGTGCTGTCATGCAATGTTGGTCTTTCTAATAATGTTTTGTGAACTCACTGCCATGGCTGTTCCATATATTAAACATCTTTTTGTCAGTTAAAGTTTAACCCCAAATAAATAGCAAATACAAACCTTTATTTAAAGAAATAAACTCCAAACCATTTTTCTTTAACCTTTTCACCTCCCCCAGCACGAGTATCCACGTCCCTGTATTTACACAAATATAAACAAATACAAACACTTGGTTCTGTTTCTATTTTTAGAACACACTAACTCTGTATCTCCATCTTGTGGCCAAAAAGTAAAAGCACATCCAAATACCCTATTATACACCTTCCCATAGTAAAATGAAATACATTTTCATTACTTTTAAAAACCCTTTGAGGTGAAATGGTTAAATTACTACTGCCCCCTGTTTAAAAACATAGTCACTTCTCTTTTGAAGTCTATCTTTGGAACGCCGAGAATCTTGGCTTTCATTTGCACCATGCCCCGTGTCAGTGTGATGCACCATTCCTGAGTTATTGGGTACAGAACAAGGGGTATGCCACTGCACATGGCTGCCAGCTGAACTACCCTGAATTTCTAGCATAAAACCCAGCGAGCGGGCGAGGGTCCTGGTGTGCAATATCCACTACCTAGGTGGACAGGGTTAGAATAAAAAGATGTCTGAGTGAAGAGAGAACCAACCCTCAACCCAGCGAGCAGGCGAGGGGACAATGATGCCAATAAAGCAGGAATAACACTTTAAAAGGAGTGGACACACCTGTTCAATACCCCAACGCCGTATTAAACCAATTGCATTACACCAACGCGGGCATAGTGCAAATGAAAGCCAAGACTTTTCGGCTTTCTAACAATATGTAGATTCCCAAAGGGGAGTAAATATAATTTAAATAGCAGGCAGTTACATTTGGTAGATGATATAATACATAAGTATTATTTAGTATTTGATATAATGCCAACATCATAATTTAGTATTTACATAATAATTTAGTATTTATATAATGCCAACAGAGTATATTGTCTTGTCACTTAACTTTCCAACAGAGGTTCTCACAATCTAATCCCTATCATAGTCATATGTCTGTGTGTATTGTGTAGTGTGTGGATCGTAGTCTAGGGCCAATTTAGGGATAACCCAATGAATTAACTTATCTGTATGTTTCTTATGGGGGGAGGGGGGGATGTGGGAGGGAATGAGTTCACAGAGGAAACTCACACAGACACAGAGAATATACAAGCCCTGTGCAGATAGCGCTCTGGCTGGGAAAGTATCGTTTATTCTACTGTTTTCTTTGCCCCTAAAAGGCAGTCCTCTGCTAATAAAGGTCAAGATTATGCTTCAGAAACACATCAAGTTTAAATAGGTGTATAAATGTGATTAGCTATTAATTTAAGTCAAGCTGGTGTGCTTTCCTGTTTTTGTGTGCTAGCAAAGGCACCCTTGACAGTCACCTGCTGACAAACCCAGTGTGAGACAAGATACACAACATCTTGCATTTTGATATGCTTTTCTGAGCCCCTGCTTTCTACTGAGCTGTAGTCTGTTGTGTTTTTACCCTTCTGCTGCAGCAGACAAACTTATTTTCTGCTCACAGTAGCATTTATTGCTTCAAGTTTTGGGGTCTTGTTATTCTCTGTACACTCAACATTGCGTGAGAAAAGCTGAGGATTTTATCAGTTTACAAAATAGTAGAACTGCCTCTTACCACCTTCACCATCATCATCATTTAAATATTTTATCCTACCACAACTTTAATACACTACTTATTGTTATGTCACACACGTTATGAACAGATCGATCCAAGTTAGAGAAGAGGGTGTTTCTAATAATTTGGCCACTCAGTATACTTAACAATTTATTCTACTTTGCCTGGTTATTTGAACAAAACTTCTTTAAAGGTGGCCTTCCAAACCCAATAGCATTAAGTATCATTTTATCACCACTTTACATTTCAGCTTTGCTTTTTGCATTATATGACAACTAGGTGGACCAAGCCTGTTAATATAATGGGCTCTAGTCCCTCACAACCCCCCACCCCTCCCGCCCCTATACCCGTCGCCACATCTAAGCACGCATGCGCGCGTACACGCCCGCCGCCTACCTGCCTGTGCAAATACATCTGCACAGTTTCTACTTCCTGATTCATGGAAGCAGACATCTTGTTAACACAGGGCTTGTCTGCCATCTCTGCCTATGGCAGTCATGTGACAAAGGGGAGAGATCAGATTACAATTTGTGATAAGACACAAATGAGGGGGAATTAGACAGGCTAAACTCTCTAAATACATACAGGGTGCATTTCTCTATGTTTTCCTTCTGTCCTGTGCAAGAGTTCAAGTCCACTTTAATCCCATATGTTGTTACTCCCAGGGCCGGCCCGCTCATGAGGCGGGGTGAAACTTTTGCCTCAGGCGGCAAATTTCCAGGGGCGGCACCCGCCCGTCCGTGGGTGCGGGGAGCCGGCCCGCCGAGCTGGAGGGGTAGCTGGCAGGACGGGGGTATTGGGCCAGTGGCGGGGAGGGGGGTCGGACCCCCCCCTCCCTCGCCTGGGTCCCCCGTCCTCCGCTCCCCTCCAGCCTAAATAGACGCAGCCGTATGTGTAAGAGGCACGGGCGGGGAGGACACTCACCTCTTCCTCGCTCCAGCGTGCGCTCCACTGACATCACTTCCTGCAACGCTGCAGGAAGTGATGTCAGTGAAGCGCATGCTGGGAAGAGGTGAGTGTCCTCCCCACCCGTGCCTCTTACACATACGGCTGCGTCTATTTATGCTGGAGGGGAGCGGAGGACGGGGGACTCAGGCGAGGGAGGGGGGGGTCCGACCCCCCTCCCCGCCGCTGGCCCAATACCCCCGTCCTGCCAGCTACCCCTCCAGCTCGGCGGGCCGGCTCCCCGCACCCACGGACGGGCGGGTGCCGCCCCTGGAAATTTGCCGCCTGAGGCAAAAGTTTCACCCCGCCTCATGAGCGGGCCGGCCCTGGGAGTAACAACATATGGGATTAAAGTGGACTTGAACTCTTGCACAGGACAGAAGGAAAACATAGAGAAATGCACCCTGTATGTATTTAGAGAGTTTAGCCTGTCTAATTCCCCCTCATTTGTGTCTTATCACAAATTGTAATCTGATCTCTCCCCTTTGTCACATGCAGCTATTGCCACTAATACAAATACCAGCTATTGAGTGTCAAACACAGAAATTTTAGGCCTAATAAACACTGGGGCTGCCCAGCCAAAATTTTCATTTTTGAGATCTATGATCATTTGCATCTTCGATATTTGCGGCAGGGATAGGGATGCGACTCTTAAACTATACCAGAGATGGTTCACAAGCACTAATTTATACTTCCCCAGGGCTTCCACCAGCCCCAGCAGCACTGTGACTTCCCTTGCCATCCTCTTCAGCCCCTCCGTTCAGGTGGTACATCTCCTGGTAAACCGGTCAGTTGCCGCCAGTCAAGGGCCACTGCGCATGCTCGGCCGCACGCGTGCCCCGCTTCCATCCGCTGGAGAATTCTGCGTCTGCACAGGGGGGGAGGGGCGGCGGTGGCAATTTTTTAAAAATTTGCCTCAGGCGGCAAAAAGTCTAGGGCCGGCCCTGGTTACCCCTCCTGCTTCTCTTGTATGCAGGTCTCGGTGGTTTTATCTAGTGTTATGCAACATGCTGACCTGTCCCACTAATTACTGATGTCATTCCCTAATATGGGGGGCAGGATAAGGGGTGGTGAAACTTCTGCTATTACAGTCTAGTCAATGGCTTCCTTCCCTTTCTCGGTGGATGTTTGTGTGTTCAGATAATTTTTCGCTTATCATTAATCTCCTCCAACTGCCTAGAATCTGTCATTGCACTCCTTCACCTGCTATAACTTCACAGTCATTAAACATAAATTTAGATAGCCAGTCTCCACAATAAATATGACTCATCTAATATATTCTTGCAGCTACATAATCAAACCCAGGACGTCTTGCGCTGAGGGGAAGCTACAAAGTTCTGTTCTCACTGTGCTTTCATCATCAACACAAGAGACTCGTGAGGATGGCTGATGACCCCTACTGGAGGTTCAGCAATACTGGAGGCGTGAATCAGCTGAGGTATTTATCTTTTATCAGCATGAATTTCAAGGCCAGTATCTAAACTGAAGTTGTGTGAAGGGCAAACAACCCACCACTGCACCAAAGCTGTGCTCCACTGTGCTTTCATCCTCAAAAGCTGTGACTTATCAGGAAGGCTGAGGAACCCTAGTGGAACTTTAGCCAAACGACATGTTTGAATGACCTAAACTATTAGTACCATATATTATAAGCAAGACTGCATACATTACAATATCTAAACTGAAACACTTTAATTCCGTTAATCATCATTTTATTTTTCAAATAAATGAATCATTTTTTTTTGCCACAGACTGCAACAATAATTGTCTGTAATTACTGCTTTACATAAAACATATTTTAGCTAAAATTGGTATAGTTGATATCAGTAAAACCAGCAGTTTGAGCAAAACAGGCTTCTTGAGTCACTAAGGCTGAGTTCCCACTAGATATGAGTACTGAATTGTATTTTAAAGTGGGATAAAACTCTGACATAACAGTCAATAAAAATGTGTTTTCCTACTTTTTATTACCCATACAGTTATCATATTTGCTTTTGTGCACAAGTTATATTGTATGTCTACAAATTATAAATTCCCAAAGTACAGTTTATCTGCTCTGAAAGCTGCTATTGCATTTTACTGCATAGCTGCTGTATTTATATATTAGCAAGAAGTTTTAAATCAGGATGATACTATTTATTGGCTAACTGAAAATGAATAAGAATAAGCAAGCTTTCGGCCTTGCAGCCTTCGTCGGGCATAAATCCTGTTAGTTTGCAGGCTGGTGGTACAGACCGCTATATACATGCAACATCAAAAGGGAAAACAGATTTTTTTCAAGCATTAATACATAATTGAGATGCCTTAAAGAGACTCTGTAACACATTTTTCAGTCTTATTTCTTCTATCCTATAAGTTCCTATGCCTGTTCTAATGTGCTCTGGCTTACTGCAGCTTTTCCTAATTGCACTGTCTTTGTAATAAATCTTATCTACTTTCCTCTGTCGTGTCTGTCGGGCTAAAGCTTGAGTGTGTGGAATGTGCAGGGCTGCATGTGATTGGTTAGAAGCGATACGCACCCTCTACAGGCCCCCTGCACACTCTGTATGACTCACACACTCTGTTTATGTGAGCCTATTACAAGCTAGTTAGTTTGTTTGTAAACACTGCCTAAAACTGTTAATTACAAGCCAGGATTTCAGCAGAGAGTGGCAGAAACAGCACAGAGGGGCACAGGAGAAAATAAGGAATAGAATGGTATGCTTTTTAGTGTAAGAATATTACAGTACAGATTCTCTTTAAGTAAAACAGAACATCTTAATGGGGTGAGAGGTTATTAGCTGAGATAAGGATCCTTGTTTACTCCCTGCTCACAGACCTGGGAGTTGGACTGACACAGAGGTATCATAAATTCTGAGTTCACAAGTACAGCTATATAGGCTGAGAAAGAGTTCTTAGTTGTACTAGAAGCAGGGAGAGCTCAAATTCTGCACTTTGCTAATGTTTACTAAATGTAAACAGAAGACACTGTTATCACCTACTATAATTACATGAAGCATAACATAACTACAGTACATAACACAAATATTTTAACTGTCGTTATACACACAAGGTCGACGTTGTTTGTATAATGTGCATTACTGGCTGACATGCATTAGGGCCAGTTCAGATGGATGCTTGGGGGTAGTACTTGCATTGTTTCTGGCAGACAACAAAATCAACAGCTAAAGGGAAAGTTTGAGCTAATAAAAAAAAAGAGAGATTTACTTACCGGTGGCTTCTTTCAGCCCCTGGCAGCCGTCCTGTGCCGCAGCTCCGGTGGCTTCCACCGGCATGTACTGCGCCTGCCTGAGAACCCCTCTGGGTTGCGCTGACATAGTCTGGAGTGTACTGCGCAGGCGCCCATGCAGTAGATGCGCATTAGCATCTGCACCGGAGGGGACCCCCGGGCCAGCGGCTGGAAGAGGAGCTGTGGCGAAGGACATATCGGCTGCTAGGAGCTGGAGGAAGCCCCGGGTAAGTAAATCTTTTTTTTAAATCAGCTCGGATGTGTCTCTTAAAGGGAGCATTCATATGACTGGTAGTGGTGCTACTAATGACGGTACAGACATTTCCCGTTCTTTTGCATACAAGCTGCAGTAGATCCTGTTGTCTTGTCGAGGATCAGCTATGTTTGGCAGTTCTGTGTCCCCCAGCAGGGGTCACAGCCTGAAGTGCTACCTAAGGTAGCCAAAAGCTTTTCTACTCGCTATCAGCTAAACAAGCTGTGACTGCTTCTGCACCCTGACGGTCATGTGAACTGAGCCTTAGTCAACCAGTAATGCACATTATATAATGTATACTTTGCACAACACGAGTTAAACTATGTGCACAACGCCTGTTATCTAGTTTGCGTGAATGCTGGTAAACTGTGCATGTGCTCCCTAGAGCACGTAAAATTTACTAGCGCTAAGTGAATATACATCCATTGTTACCCAAATCCTTTTTTTCCCATTTGCTTTTGAAAGTCTACTTTCTCATTGCCTAAACACTGCCGTACATCAAGAAAAGTCTGTTAGCACCTCAGGTCAAAAGATGTAAACCATAGTTTCAAAGCATTATTTCAGCACATGCCATATGTTTTATTTAACCACTTGATGACCCAGCCTTTACCCCCCCCTTAAGGACCAGCACTTATTTAGTAGATCTGTGCTGGGTGGGCTCTACAGCCCCCAGCACAGATCAAACACCAGGCAGAGCGACCAGATCGCCCCCCTTTTTTCCCCACTAGGAAGATGATGTGCTGTGGGGGTCTGATCGCTCCTGCCTGCGTGTGGCTGGCGGGGGGGGCACCTCAAAGCCCCCTCCACCGCAGGATTCCCCCTCTGAGTCTCCTCCCTCCCTTACCCGGAGATCGGAGGCTGCACAGGAACGGATCTGTCCTGTGCAGCCTCTAACAGGCTCCTGCCTGTCATGTGACAGCGATCCCCGGCATCTGATTGGCCGGGGATCGCTGGTCTAGTACAACGCTGCCACTGTTAGCAGCGTTGTACAAATGTAAACAAAGCGGATTATTTCCGCTTGTGTTTACATTTAGCCTGCGAGCCGCGATCGGCGGGCGCAGGCTATTCACGGAGCCCCCCGCCGTGAATTGACAGGAAGCAGCCGCTCGCGCGAGCGGCTGTTTCCTGATTAATTAGCCTGCAGCTGGCGACGCAGATCTGCGTCGCTGGTCCTGCAGCTGCCACTTTGGTTAATGTGTCACTCCTTTATGGGATATGCAAACATTTTTCACTATAGTGGTCCTTTAAGCCTGGTCTTGGACATGCTTTTGTAGCTCATGTAGCTGAGGAGAGCGTGCTTTACTGTTTCATGAAAACGCAGTATGGAATGGATGTGCTCCCCAATAAGAGATTGAGAGGTAGGGCATGTTTTTTTAATTCTAAACACATTTATGGCTTCCTGTATGTATTTTTCAAGATGCTGAAATAGAAAAATATATGTTCAGAACACAAAGGGTCAGTTTCCCTCCCCTACATACACCCGGTGCTGACGTGTGCTGACATGTCATATTTCTTGTGGTGTCAGCAGATTAATGAACCATGACCACTGACATTCCCTCTTCCTAATTTGTAAGAACATGATTGTTCGATTCTGATGCAGCATTGATAAACCAGAATGCAGTTTAAAAAAGGGGGGCCTATGTACCACAGCACACAGGAAGCCCTGCTGCAGCACGGGTCTAGTAGCTGTGACATGTACTTAGCAACAGGCTTGCAATTAGTAGTCACTACTGTGAGAGACAGTCACTCTTCAAATCATTAGCTATCACAGTCACCCAGCAGACTATGCACACATATTAACTACGTGCTCTATTGGGTATTAAAGAGACAATGAAGCGAGAAAAAAAAATATGATTTAATGATTTGTATGTGTAGTACAGCTAAGAAATAAAACATTAGTAGCAGAGACAGAAGTCTAATATTGTTTCCAGTACAGGAAGAGTTAGGCCCGGTTCACATTAGCGGTCGCCGTCCGGAATCGCCGTGCCGGAGCCGGACCGCATGCAGAACGGACGTAACGGACGCACGGCATAGCAATGAAAGCCTATGCGTCCGTTCACATGCGTCCGTTTCGTCCGGACCGGATCCGGACTCCGGCATAAGACCCAACATGCGCTATTTTTTGGTCCGGCTCCTCCGGCAGACGTATCTGGAGCGGAGCCGGACTGCACCATCCGGCCAATACAAACCAATGAGAACCGGAGAGCGCACAACACACTGGCTAAAAATCCGGATGTTCTACCCCACTTCCTATGCGTATTGTAGCGGCGATTTTGGATGGGGACACATGGGCAAGCATTTTGGAGTGGAGCAGCAGTGACTTTAAACATGCTGGAGATGTTGGCAGTATGTCGGAGGTGGAGGTGAGTGCTAAACAGCGGAGGGCCTGATTCCACAGGTCCACCTTCTGCTGACCTCCCAGACCCCAACATTTTTATTCGGTTTCTACTATCTTTTGCCAAACGGATCCGGATCGCATCCTGATGAACACCTGATGCAACCTGACCGGATCCGGATCGGATCCGGATCAGAACTGTACGGTTCCGATCCGGATCCGGTCCGGATCCGGTCAGGTCATCCGGTCCGTTTGGCAGGGAACCGCAAGTGTGAACCGGCCCTTAAGAAACTCCAGTTGTTATCTATGCAAAAAGAGCAATTGCGCTCCACGACTTTCAAAGTCGCAGAGAGCTCTGTCTTCTGAAGCTTATTATGTCAACTGTAAGTCACTGTATTTTGTTTTTCTCTCCAGAGGACAGTTCAAAAGTTCACCAGCCTGCTCGGTAAAATCACTTAGAATGCTGAGTAGTGTTTAAACTGCAAATATTATAGAATGATGCAATGTTATAAAAAAACTACATAAATGAAAATAAAAATATGAGAATATTTTGTTTGCTACTAATGTTCTAGTAATTATCCATACTACACAACCAATGCATTATATCATAATTTTTTTTTCGCTTTAGTGTCTCTTTAAGGCCTTGTCACTCATTGTAACATAATATTACTATAATACAAATTAATAATAATAATATGTTTCCATAATGTTGTTATCTCTAGAGACATGCTGCAGTAGCAGCTTCCTAAGGGAAATGGCCTTTAGGGGAACCCGAGGTGAGAGACATGTAGGCTGACGTAACATATTTATTTTCTTTTATACAATGCACATTGCCTGGCTGCCCTGTTGATAAAGCATGTAGATCAGATGTTTCTGACAAAAAAATATGACAAGATGAGCTGCATTGTTGTTTCAGGAGTGTGATTCAGACACTACTGAAGCCAAAGATCAGTAGGACTGCCAGGCAACTGGTATTGTTTAAAGGAAATAAATATGGAAGTCTCCATATGACTCTCACCTCGTGTTCCTTTTAAAGTGTAAGTTCAGCCAAAAAATGTGGGGGCTGGAGTCTAGAAAGGGCTGCTCTCCGAGTCCTCCCCCCCCCCATATAGAGGAACTACTTATAACATTGGTGGTCACATGGCCACCACTGCACCCACCCTATGTAGGGAACAATATACTGTCACCAATATATAGTGGGAGCTGCTCCACTGTACCCTCCATTCCCTGCAGGCCCCCATGGAGTTGCACAAAGACTTCGAAACATGTCACCATATGCTGTATTTTTCAGACCATAAGGTGCTCCTGACCACAAGACACACCTAGGTTTAGAGGACAAAAAATGGGGAAACAATATACTAAACCTGGTGCGTCTCTGGTGCAGGGGCGTCTTGTGGATCTTCTACCTCCAATCCCCCCAATTATTATGTCCCCTTGTACCTTTTGTGTCCCCCAGTTTCCCACTCTGTCCCTCAGTGTCCTCCTCTGTTCCGGTGCCTTCCTCTGACCACCTGTGTCCTCCTCTATCCCGCTATATCCTCCTTCCTTTGCCCACCTTGTGTCCTCTTCTGTCCCTCTGTGTGTCAGTGATGTAGAGCAGATCCCAGGCCTTACTCATCGTTTATAATGTGTCACTTTTATTTTGTATTTACATTGTTATAAACAAGCATTTTTAACTGAAAGTACAGAACTAAAAATATTCTATTGTTATAAACCTATAGCTATGTATAAAGTAAAGTTTTCTTTTATAGTTGTTTGTGCTATGATTAGGTATAACCGGAGGGCAGAATAGTTACTGGAGAAATCACTTGGGAGAGAGGCATGCAAGATATTAATAAGCAATTATGAATGTGAAATTAATTATGTTTTCTTAGCTTGGAGTGAGTAAAGAATTAATATCAGCGCATCGGAATATGTGCAGTGTTGTGTCACTGTGGAGCGTCTTAAGCTCATATAAATCAGAGCCATTATACTGGACTTGTCTATTGCAGAGCAGATATTATACTCATCTCTAGGCACAGCTATTATACTGCACTTGTCTATTGCAGTGCAGATATTATACTCATCTCTAGGCACATTAATGCTGCTGATCACTTCTTCCCTTGCCTGAAGTCCCAAGTCACTGGATTTACTTGGCAAAATATCTAACTATTCTAACTCTCTAACACGCTCCACTCCAGAATTCTCTTTACAAAATGCTTCAATGAGATTTCTAGGAAAAATATCCAGCAAAGAGGCATCACAAAGAGCAATTTACCTTTTTATGCTGTCATTTTTGAGAAATATAACGCAGCTGCTCAAAATGAAATGTAACCTTGGTTACAAAATGGAAGAAAAAGCACAGGAAGTGTATAACACTGTAAAGGTTCAGCAGGTATACAGGAAAGGGGAATAAAATAAAAGAGAAGAGAGCATTAAAGGAGGAATACAGCAAAGAAAAGAGTACAAAGATTGGGGAGGGTAGACAAGACACATAACATTTATATCACGCCTTTCTCCTAGCGGACTCAAAGCGCTTAAGGGCTAAAGCCACTTAGGGAGTGCTCCACAGGCGACCAAAATCATTAAGGCTTTGCCCAAAAATCCTTACTGCTTTGCATACAGACTTGAACCAGGATTCAAACCCTGGTGAAACGCCCAAATCTTGCATCGAAGGCCACAGCCTTAACATATGATATCCAGCTAGCGGGTAATTAGTGGTGGAAGAACGACCTCTTCCTCCCTTCATTCTGTACCTGCAAGTATTTATGAAGTAACAATGGCTTTGTCCTCTTATAGCTATAACCAGGGTATCATTCTCCCTTTGCTTCATATGGTTGGTTGCCCCTTGCTGTCACCCACCTTTGTAAGTATGATACCATCTTACTTACTCTTAACACCTTAGTGACATATTGTGCTATTGGGCTCCTGTTGTCTCTGTATTTTTTCCCAAATAACCAATCCTCCCTTTTTATAGCCATGTCCCTCTTTTTGAGTCCACTATCACTTTTTCACTATACAGTATAACACATACTGAAATACTGGCACCAGCAATATGAGGACTGCCATAAGCTACATCATTTCAATGTAAAATATTTTACATGGAGCCCCCCGAGCCAGAAACATCCCCCCCCCCCCCTTGTGTAACATGCTGCCAGGTCATGGAGAAGAGGCGCCCGCAACAATGAAAATGAAAGCACACAGACTGATGGAAGAGTGTGCTGGATGCCCAGATGAGTTTTCTTCACTGCAAATACTCTGCAGGGACCCCAGGGGCCACTATTCACTGGGGAGAGGGGCATTAGACGGCTATAGGGCCCTGGGCAATTGTCCAGTTTTGCTGCTATGGAAGCATTAGCTATATCATTCCTGTTTGTTTGAGGATTTAAATAAACTGCAGAATTGTCCAATAACCCAGCATGCTGTAGTCTATGGCTGTGGTGGTCTAAAAGTCTTTGCACCGATGGGTGTACCTGCTGGGGTGGAGCAGTACCTCCTATATTCTATTTGTCCCTTTTCATAGCTCAGTGACATTTATCTATGGTCAGTGATTGGCCACATGAGTTTAGAGGCTGTATGTCACGTGACCTGCAGAGAAACTAGTGACCAATCCTCTCAGTTCCATCACATCAGTAAACCATCCATAGGATGCGTCTGATGCCTGCACCATTGTCTTCAGAAAATTTAGTCCTAGTTCATAACTCTTTGCCAGGATAACATTTGTAAAAAGTGATATAAAGACATAAAAATCAACCTAACCAGACATTAAATGACCCAGCGACAATTCTTTGGCCATTTTACAAGCATATCTACGGTTGCTGATTTTTTTCCAGCATGAAATATTGATGTTTCCACTAAGTATAATTGGGACATTCTCCTAGAAAGAAAAAAAATAATCTGCAAGTGATGCCTGTATTTTCTTTCAGTAAGAAATTAAAGTTTCATTTGATACAATCCGAGCTGCCAAGTTCCTCGCTCCAGAACATGTGAGCGCCACGTGCCTCCTGTTCTCATACAGCGAGCATCTGCACCGAGCATAATTCCCTGATAAATATTGCAGGCTGCTTGAGTGTCTGAGAAACACATCATGGAGACAAAAATAAGCCTGGCTGCAGCCTAAACCTCTGGGATAATCCCTATCAGCCCGGCAGGACCACACAATAAAGATACGGTAGGTCCAGTACAAAAGTATAGCTAAAACCTCTGCATACCATTAAAACGGTGCTCTTTAAAAATAGCGTCGGAGACTGCCGATAGTAGAAAATTGGTAGAACCCTCTACCTATGCCTAACCCTAAGACCCACCTTTCATGCTGCTTCACCTCAACCACACCCCCTCCCCCAGTGCCTAACCTTAACCACTCCCCTCTGCTGCCTGAGCTTAACCCCTTCCGCCTAACGCCGATCAGCGTCAGGAAAGTGGTTCCCCAGGACCGCCTAACATCGATCAGAGTCAAGTCCTGGGGGTGGAGATTAGCGGGGATCTTGCGTGCATCCCCGCTGAGTTAGGGAGCTGACCTCCGTAAACAGCCTGCCAGCCGCGATCGGAGCTGGCATCCTAAACCTCATTGCATCTCCGCATTAACACTGCGACATGAATGCCCTGAGCACCCATCGCTCTGCAGCTATTTCCACTCTCCTGCTTGAATTGAAGTCACATCAGCAAGCAGACTTTGCAGGATGAGGATCGGCTCAGGCAAGTGGCTGTAGCCGCGATGATTACAGAGGCAGGACTGTGTGCTGAGAGCCCATAGTTTCGGTGCTGTTACCGCTTCCCCACCTGACCAGATTGTATTCTGCTCCACAGGATTTCTGAGCCAAGCCGATCCTCATCCTGCAAAGTCTGCTTGCTGATGGGACTTCAATACAAGAAGGAGAGTGGTAATAGCTGTAGAGCAATGGAAGCTCAGGTAACTCCTCCCGCAGCTGCATATATAGTGTCCGCTGTTCAAAGACAGTAAAATAAAATAAAATAAACCCTACCGATATTTTACTAACAGCACATCGATTTGAACTGCAATGTTCATAGTAACGTTTCTTAAGGTTTCTTGTTTTAAATCATTAAATAACGTTAACGTTATGCCTATGCCAGATTTGGCCCACGGGCCGGAGTTTGACATGTATGCTTTAGACTGTAAGGCCGATTGGCCAGTTCTCTCTTCCCTTTTTGTCTCTTAAAGGGATACTGTAGGGGCGTCAGGGGAAAATGAGTTGAACTTACCCGGGGCTTCTAACGGTCCCCCGCAGACATCCTGTGTTGGCGCAGCCACTCACCGATGCTCCGGCCCCGCCTCCGGTTCACTTCTGGAATTTCAGACTTTAATGTCAGAAAACCGCTGCGCCTGCATTGCCGTGTCCTCGATCCCGCTGATGTCACCAAGAGCGCACAGCGCAGGCCCAGTATGGTCTGTGTCTGCGCAGTACACTCCTGGTGACATCAGCGGGAGTGAGGACATGGCAACGCAGGCGCACTGGTTTTCTGACTTCAAAGTCAGAAATTCCAGAAGTGAACTGGAGGCGGGGCCGGAGCATCGGTGAGTGGCTGCACCAACAAAGGATGTCTGCGGGGGACCATTAGAAGCTCCGGGTAAGTACAACTCATTTTCCCCCGACCCCCCCTACAGTATCCCTTTAATGCTGTGCAATGCGTACATATCTTCCACCGCTATATAAAAATCTGTAAATAATTTGTTCACTGCATAAACTGTAATCCACCATTGTCTTGTACTGGTAACCGCATTGGTTATATTGTATTGTTATACCTTGTTTTCTGTTGAGCAGTGACACACACACACACACACAAACACACACACACACACACACACACACACACACTCACACACACTCACACACACTCACACTCACACACACACACACACACACACACACACACACACACACACACACACACACACACTCACACTCACACTCCTTGCAAAAGAAAATAATCATGCAGTTTATCATGTGGACATGAAAATACAGTGACCGAATTACAAGAAAAAAAATCAGCTTAGACTCCCTTAAAGCGGACCCAAACCAAACATTTTTTTAAATTCAAAATATTTAGTTGCACCACTCTGACACATACAAAGATAAATAATCACTCCTTCAAGCCTATGAGCATTTCAGTGTATGCTTTTTACCCTTCTCTTTTCATAACTAGGGTTATACAGGTGGCAGCCATTAGCAATTCCTCCTTTGCTGGACACTATCTACTCCACCAGTGTGCCGGATTCTGACCCGGCAATATGAAAGGAAGGGAGGGGTTCCTCCAATAAATGTAAAATATTTTATATTTGTCATCATGCAGCTGAAAAAAGGCTGCTATTTATTAATATAATTTAGAAAATAGATTTTATTTCTGAAATCTTGTATGTTTAATTTGGGTCCACTCCACTTTAACCAAATAGCATTGTTACATTTTTAATTATAGGAAAGCTCTGGCTGATTGGAGATGTACAGTAGCAGTAAAGTAACCCAGACACAGTATCTCATTATACTATGTCTACCAGGAGTAGCTCAGATTACAGCTGCAGTCAAGAGAAAATTAAGCAGCTTTAGCCAAAGGACTTTCCCCAAAGATCCCAGTTGTGCAATAAAACCAGCAGGCATTCTTAATAGCGATGTATGGTCATGTGTGTTCACTCTGAGGATTCATGTCCTGCAGTCTGCTGGCAGAGTTCCCTTGCTTCACGCATCATGTGTGTCATTACATTGCAAAGTGCTGCGTGTACAGCTCATGATACTTAAACCCTTTAGTGCCAGAGGGACATGCAGTTCAATTTAAACAGTTAATCTAACAGAATGCTTTCTTAAAAGGTGATGACATAAGGGATACATGATGCACTGCACATGTCTGGGAAATTCAGCCACTACTGAGGCCTCTGCCAAATAGCAATGAGTTGGTACTTTGACTTGTATAGATGGTAGATATACATTACAATACAACATTTCCTAAGAAATCTCTAAAGAAAAAAATAACAGTAATGGAATGATTTCTATACAAGCAAGAAATTATATTAAA
This sequence comes from Hyperolius riggenbachi, assembly GCF_040937935.1. Lineage (NCBI taxonomy): Eukaryota > Metazoa > Chordata > Amphibia > Anura > Hyperoliidae > Hyperolius > Hyperolius riggenbachi. The sequence continues at coordinate 152,111,596 of NC_090653.1, read as the reverse complement.
AATAAAAAAAATCCTAGGACTTAGGAACAAAACATTTTACAGATCCTTACAGCAATAACTAACATTATCCACGGAATAGTGCTGCAGCGTCACATAGGTGTGCACTGCAGTTCGGCAAGCCACGTTACAGACCGGCCGTTATGCTGCTCCTCAACACACCACTGTGAACACGGCCTATGGCCAGGAACCCACTGGCAGCACTTTTCTAATTTGTGATGTAAAAGCTCTTGCTAATGTAATGCTATGTGTGTGATTCCTTTTGAAGGATGTGATTTTAAAAAAATCCACCATAGCATTACATTAGCTAGAGCTTTTCAAATCATAAGCACTTAGAAAAGTGCTGCCAGTGGGTTCCAGTCCATATGCTATGTTCACAGTGTTGCGTTGCTGTGGGGCATAAGGGCCGGTCTGTAACCTGGCTTGCCGCACTGCAATGCACACCTATGTAACATTCAGACTGCGGCAGGTGCATTGTGGTATAACGGCATGCGGCGTGATAATGCACTGCATGCAGTAGTTTACTGCAAAACAAGGGAGTTAACTGTTACAGTGAAGCATATTTTTCACTGACTGTGTGCTTCCCTGTATGCAGCGTTGGATTATGTTTCGCGCGCTTTTACCAATCCATGTGTTTCTGCTGTCAAGGGGAACACAACAGCCCCTGTGAACGTGGCCTCAGAAAGCTTACAGTTGTGATAATATCAATACCTCTCACAATCAGGGTTGCAGTCTGTACATTTATGGAACATTATGAGAAAAAAAAGCTCACTGCCCATAAATGTTCCTCTCTTCATGCTGAGTGTAAGATGAAGACACTCTAACAGGAACACTGAGGAATGCTGCAAAATAGCACATTCCTTCATGAGCGTTTGGAAACATTGCTTTGAAAAATTGCAAATTTTGCGATTTGCAGTGTGAGTTAAGCCTAATGGTGTCCCTATACAAGACACACTTGGAGCAATGGAGGATAAATAGGGCTGCAGCAAGGAAAATATTTTTCCAGCACTCCCTCCCCCACCCTCGTTTCCAGAATTTTTCCGTGTAGCCAGAAATTTTCAGGAAAAGTAGATTGGCAACAACCCTGCTCACAATCCATACATGTACAGGTATATTAACTGCTTCACAACTGAGGGGATTTACCCCTTCAGCATCCGAGCAATTTTCACCTTTCAGCGCTCCTTACATTAATTCGCCTATAACTTTATCATTACTTATTGCAATGAAATGAACTATATCTTGTTTTTTTCGCCACCAATTAGGCTTTCTTTAGGTGGGACATTATGCCAAGAATTATTTTATTCTAAATGTGTTTTAATGGGAAAATAGGAAAACATTTGGAAAAAAAAACATTTTTCAGTTTTCGGCCATTATAGTTTTTAAATAATGCATGCTACTGTAATTAAAATCCATGTAACTTATTTGCCCATTTGTCCTGGTTATAACACCGTTTAAATTATGTCCCTATCACAATGTTTGGCTCCAATATTTTATTTGCAAATAAAGGTGCATTTTTTTCAGTTTTAGCGTCCATCCCTAATTACAAGCCCATAATTTATAAAGTAACAGTGTTATACCCTCTTGATATAAATATTTAAAGATTTCAGTCCCTAAGGTAACTATTTATGTTTGTTTTTTTTATTGTCATTTTTTTTAATTTATTTTTTTATTACAAAAAAAAAATGGTAACAATTGGGGAGTGTGGGAGTTAATGAGTTAATTTTATATTGTATATGTGTTTGTATGTGAAAAATGTTTTTGGGTGTAGTTTTACTTTTTGGCCACAAGATGGCCACAGTAATTTTTTGTAAATGCGTCCTGCAAGCGTAGGAAGTATGCTTGCAGGAAGTTCAGGGAGGCTGGGAACCTGGTTTTTTTTCTCAATGATCACGCTGCTTCTCATAGAAGCAGCCGATCATTGCTGGGGGCAGAGATCAACGATGATCATTGATCTCTGGACGAGCGGGCGTCAGCGTGCACGATCGCGGGAGCACGCGCACGTGCGAGCGGGAGCGCGGCGTCAGCATCAGGGGTGTGTATATCTAAGGAGCGTAGATATACTGTACCCGGGCGTAGATATACTGTACCCGGGCGGCGAAGTGGTTAATTAGCTTCAGACAAAAATAGTGGTACCCACACCAAAATATACCGTAACTGTTCTCAGCAACAGAATAAAGTAAGTGCTCTGTGTTAGTGTCAAAGTTCTCACACATTGCTTGGTGTTATATAAATAAATACAACATTCATAATTAAATCTTGAAGTCCAAAGCCATGAACTAGAACTGTCAAATTACCAGTTATCATATTTGACAGTCATATACTAGGGTCTCTGCACACTCTCCCACAAGGAAAGACTGGTAGCCTACATGCATACTCTCATACTCCATTGATTGGAAATCATGGAAATTACAGCATTAATAGCATTAGCAGCATTTGCTGCGCTACTCTACAAAACCAAATGCAGGGTGCAAGAAAAAACAATGTATGCAACTAGTGTGCATTCATGTTGTTGTAATCAGGACTAGAGAGAAATCCTTCATGCTGCATCGTGGTGAATTGGGTCTATGCAGCAGCAATGGATACTGCATGTAGCAATGGATACTGCATGTAGCTCCAGATGTCACAAGTCACAGTATACCTCCAGCAGCCAGTGTAGTTGCTTCAGTCAGGGGTCTTACCTTTCTGCTTGCTGACTTTGCGCACAGTCATTGCTGCTTGTCTTTTCTGGTATTCTGAGATTTCAAAACCTGAGAAAAAGATAAATACTTCAGTCATTTCAAACACATATTACCACTGCCATCCTGATATGCAAAATGTGCATGTCAGCAAGGTGCACATGCGCAGTATGCATAGTGTTGATATGACAGATGTTGCCGTCCACTGCCTGGCTTGAGAGTTTTCTGGTGGGGAACTAGAGCTACTATGGTGCCGTAGGTCAGAGCTCCCCAACCCTGTCCTCAAGGCCCACTAACGCAGAGGCGTAGTAATAGCCATAGCATCTGCTATGGGGCCCAAGAGCATAGAGAGCCCAGGTGGTACTTAATGTATTCACCATTAACTTTCTTGTGTTTCTCCACCCTCTGAATTTGTCCCAGTGCCCATGGACTATGTGCAGTATTGGTTGCATGAGAATATGAATAGCCCAATTAACTCATATCATCATATCCATAGGGTAGGGGCAGGTGGCATTGCTTATGAGTGCCTCCATCTGAGGCCCCCATGAAAGTTTTGCTATGGAGCCCTACGATCTCTAGCTACGCCACTGCACTAACGGTACATATTTTGCAGGATACCACAAGCATTCACAGGTGAGGTAATTAGTGTCTTAGCAAGCTGATTACCTACCTCTATGAATTTCCACAAAACATGCACTGTTGGTGGGCCTTGAGGACAGGGTTGGGGAACATTGCCGTAGGTGCAGCGTAGCTAACTAAGAAGGGTCTCACTCCTGCAATAGATGTAGACTGTCATTGGGATGACCCAACATTGCTTCTACAGTACCACAGGGGTAGACGGTTGCATTTATCCTCTCCTGTGGAAGAATGTATTCTTCCAAAGTCCATCTTGAAGTGGATTTTCCTTCAGTATAAATTACATGATTAAAAATGACTGATGACATTATTTTGGTTTGAATAATGATTTATATTTAGCATGTATATCTCTGATTGTATTCTGACATCATTTTTTATATTTTATTTTAGATTATTTTCGCCAACCACATACAAACACAGGATCCTGAGCCTGCCACACTTTGACACTCAAAACTCAAGGGCCCATAGGCAATTCACTTTTTCTCTTAGGAGATAATTTTTCATATTCTCTTTAAAATAGCTTTTCAGCACTTTGCAATTGAAACAGTACCAAAAAGTAGGTGAAAAAGTCCTGTCAAAAATATTTTTTGTATTTTCCTGCTTGCTGATCAGTGCTGCTCATCAGGATTCCGGATATCCGTGTAACTCGGATATCCGAACTTTTTTCCACTATCTGATTTGGATTCCGGATTTTTTAAAAAATCCGGCTAGCTATCTGCGGATATTTGGGCGCATAACGCGGATATTGTGGATATCCTGATCCGAAATACTGTAACCAAGGAGATGACGTCCTGGAGCCAATCAGAGGGCTTCCAGCAGAAGCCCTAGCAACAAATCACAGAGGGGAACCCTGGCCAGCCCCACCTGACCTCATTGAGCCAATCAGAGGGCTCCCAGCCTAAACCCTGGCACCCAATCACAGAAAAGAAACACTGGCCAGCCCCCTGTATATAAGGAGGGCTGCCATGATGAGACATATTGTCTTAGCTTGATGAATGCTCACTGAGAGACATGCTCCAGTGCTGGTGGCCTAGCAAGGGCTATACACAGTTATAAACCTAAAGCTGTTCAGTGATTAACCCCTTCACTACTATCACTACACTATTGTTAAATCGTTAATTAGCTTGATTGATGTCATTGTATGACAGTCAGAGTGTGTGCTCCAGTGCTGCTAGCCTAGAAGTGATAAACCGAAAGCTGTTCAGTGATTAACCCCTTCACTATCACTACACTATTGTTAAATCATTAATTAGCTTGATGTCATTTGTGTGACAGTCAGAATGTGTGCTGCAGGCAGCTGTAATGTGTCTGTGTGTGTGCTGTGCACAGACTAGGCCAGCTGCTGCCTGCTGGCCAGCTATTAGCCTTAGGTATAGGTTAGAAAGGATTAGGGGATAAGACTACTGTGTTATTGTGTAGTTAGTACTGTAGTACTGCAGTCAGTGCTAGTAGTTGTTAGAGTAGTAGTACTACTGTGTTAGCTTCCTACAGAACTGCTGTGCTGTGAGCAGTGCCAGTGTGACAGTTAGTGTGCACTAGTGTATTCCCCTCTGCTGTCTGACTGTCATTCGGCACTTGACACATGTCACGTGGCACTAGGCATGTGTCACTTGCCACGTGGCACTTGGCACGTGTCACTTGCCACGTGTCAAGTGGCACTTGCCAAGTGGCACTTGCCACGTGTCACTTTCCACGTGACACGTGGCAAGTGCCAAGTGACGTGCCAAGTGCCACGTGCTAAGTGCCATTTGCCACGTCCAGCATGCTCCTGGCACACATTACACCTGCTGCTGCTGCATTGCCTTGCTCCTGCTGCCTGTACAGCTCCCACTGCCAGGCCAGGGTGCCACAGGCCACTGATACCCGCTACATTTAACCCAAAACACAATTGCTGCGTAATTTTTTGGAGGTGTCTTGGCTGAAAACTGCCATGTTCCAGTTCCAGTCCGGTTGGATTTTGGACACAATGTGGGCTGCACGACCGCTGTCTGGAACCTAGGCCTAATGTTAATTGACAGCCACTTTTTTGGGGGGTGGGGGTGGGGGGGATTTTAAGTCCCCACATCATCAATTAGTGTTCCCCTTTACAAAATAATGATGCTACATGCCTCATATACACTAAATAACGTTTTTAAAGCAATTTAAAGGCCACTTCCGGTTTTCTATCCGTATATCCGAATCCGCCGGATACTGAGGTCGGACATCCGATTCGGATCGGAAAATTTTGAACTTGGATACCCGACCCGGATCGGATATCGGGGTATCCGGATTTTGAAAAGGGGTATCCGAGCAGCACTGTTGCTGATGGCATAAAAGGTATTTTATTGGCAAAGGCCCATACGCAATTAACTTTTTCTTCTGGGATTTCTCCTAGGAGATATGTTTTCTTGTCTTTAAAATAACCTTTCAGCATTTCGCAATTGAAAAAGTACTGGAAGTATGTGAAAAAGTACTACCAACATTATTTTGAGTATTTAATTTCATGCAGGTTGTTTCAAATGCATTTTATTATTATTTAATAAAAATAATTTAATTTATTATTAAGTTGTAAAAAACTCAGGAAAATAGGTAATTGCATATAGGCCAAGGTGTGAAAATATCACCTAGGAGAAAACTAAGGAGAAAAAGTGAATATGGGCCTGTGAATCTTGATTCACCACAAATTTTCACCAGATTTTCCAGAAATCATATCTGGATTTTCACTCTTTCCATGCACGTCCGTATGATGCAATTGATTCACCCCTAAAAAGCCGGCCTATCATGCCCAATGCAGGAAAAAATAATCTAAATTGTTCAGCCCATCTGATCAACCAAACAATGAACTCCCTAAATTGATGGAATCAAATAAAAATTCAAATTTTGCACAATTTGTTTTTCACAGATTTATCCTACTTATTGGGTTATTTTGTGGGTTGTAGAACTCAATTATAATGTGTGGGAAAATGTATATGGTCTATGATCTGTCTGCTTCTGGCTGATCATTATTTTTGTGTATTGCATTAAACAAAAGGCAGTCACCTCCCAATGCATTCTACTAGGCTGAATTCAGAAGCTCATTGAATATAGGCCTATCACTAAATCTGAATGAAACATAATTCTCGATATTGGCTTGAGGAGAATAGTTTTTTATCTCCACCATAAAAGTGCATTAGATCCTAAAGTCAAATACATTGCGACCCAGGAAGATGGATGGACAAGATTGATGGTAGGTGTGTATGAGCCTTTACATTGCTACCTCAGCTATGTAATGTGTGAAATCTGTTGTTGTGTAGTAATTCTTGAATGAAAATCCATGCCTGGTTTTCTACATATTGCCTAATACTACTTGACAAGATTTCTGTCTGAAAGAAAGTTTAGGGCCCCCGAAGTGCTGGTTAGGTGCTGTGTATCAGCTTCCTCCTGCCTATATCTGAGCTGAACTGCGGTCAGAGAGTATTCTTTCTGTGCAACTTTATGATGCCAAAGCAGTTTTAGATGGGAAACATCTGAATCGAACAGTGACACTAGCAATTCTACAAGTATTCATTTTTCAAATGGATATGAGCTCTATTTTTACATTTATAGTAGTCATTTTAAAGGAAATATAATCTGAGAGATGGTTCAACAAATGATGTACGACAACTCTTATTAATAAATAATTAAAGATGATATAACTCTATGTGGGTAAGAAACACTTTGCAGTGCAGGGTAGGAAAGTTACATAGTTCATGATTTTTCTGTATGGGAACTGAAAAGCATTAAAAACCCATCATCATTCACAGAGACAGTGAAAACTTTAAACCTACGGTATATTTTTAATTTTCAGATACATAATAAGAGGGATTCTAGAAAAGTCCTATTTAGGATTAGGACTAATGGTACAATTGCTTATCTATCAGTTTATTTTCACTTATTGTTTGCTTTTAATTAAGGTGGGTAAAGGAAAGCCCTGCCCACTATTTTTCCAATATGGAGTAGTTTACCATGCACATATGGAGTAGTAAATAGCGCACAATGAATAGTATGCCAAGCGCATCTGGAGAAGTATACAATGTACATAATGAATAGTATGCCATGCACATATGTAGCACTGTTCCATGTACATATTGAATAGTATGCCATACACATATGGAGAAGTATACCATGTACATAATGAACAGTTTGCCATGCACATATGTAGCACTGTTCCATGTACATAACGAATAGTATGCCATGCACATATGGAGTAGTATACAGTGCATAATGAATAGTATGCCATGCACATATGAAGTAGAGTACCATGCACATAATGAATAGTATACCATGCAAATATGGAGTAGTATACAATGTACATAATGAATAGTATGCCATGCATATATGGGGTAGTATACCATGAACTTCAGAAGAAGTATACTGCAGACTTTTGGTATTGCCTGCCATGCACTTCTGGAGTACTATACTATGAGATTCAATTTTAGCACCCTCTAGTGGCAAAAAGGGGTAGTTAGAAATCTCATCCTCAGACATGTTGTTGTAGAAAGACTTGCACATGAAGTGGGATATACACACAGCAGATAAAACCCTTAGCCAGTCATTTTTTATTCTCTTTTGCTTATTTTTGCATTTGTTCACTTTTGTCTGCATGTAAATTGTGTTCTTACCAATCTTCTCATCTTCTTGCACCATTTTCCTCTCCTCCCGGAAGGCACGCAGCCACCTCAGCTTCTCTTCTAACTTCTTGGCAAAGTAGAGATGCATTTCCTCTGTCTCCTTGTTTTGTAGCTTAAAGGCATTCTTCACACTGACATTGAAGTCCTCGTCCCGCCCATCGTCCACCTCTATGACGTCATATCTGTCCATGTCTAAGCGACCTTTGTAATAAAGGATGTCCCTTCGAATAAGGTCCTATTGTGAGTTCAAAATAACCATTACTGCACAGAATAGGTGGGCAAGAAATAAACACTCAACAATTGCTGTCAACACTTCTAATACCTCATAAAACAGAAATTCTCAAAAAGGGGAGCAGATCTGTTTCATGATTTGCAATAATAAAACAGACATTCCATTGAAATTACACACTTCCTATTACCTTAAGAAAGCAAAATATAACTACCTTCTTCATCAAGAGGGCAATATAGTACTTTGCATTGTATTTAGTGGAGGGATTTTAGGTTCCTCTTAGTCCACTACAAACTGTAAAACCCCAGTGATTTGGGATATTCACAGGTTGTCTCAGTACCACGTATGACAACTCACAGGACTTATACACTCAGAATTATACAAACCAGAGCAAGAAGGCAATAATGTACTTGATATATCCCAGAAAGAATAATGCACTGTAAAGAGCAGGAACGTTGTGCAAAATGGAATAACCCACGTTAACAAGTACATTTCACTCAATTGTGAGCAAACCCAAGTCATTTCAAAGAACATTTCTGATTGGTTGTTACAGGTTACTGCACTCTACAAATCCTTTTTACTGTCTACATGATTAGTGCTCATAGATTAAATGTCTTTTTATTGCCCACAGAAACAATTTGCCTTCAGCTGAACAATTTCAAGGAAAAAAAATAGAAAAAATAACAGAAGAACATGATTGACTGTTAAATGAAAGAAAACCCCTTTCTTCCAAAGTAAAACATAATTAAGGTACATGAAAATGCATACAATTCTAGTAAGACACTGGAAATGCTGTGAGAGATACACAAACCTGTAGTAAAAAAAAAAAAGGATGGTTAAGCACAGTTATCCACACTATGGTAAATGTATTGGGGTTTCCTCATTATATACAATGTCTGATTAGAGAGTAGAAGCTGAACTCAGTGTATGTACTTAGCAGATGGGATGGCCCCTACGCTAGCCCACACTTCTGGAGAAGCAGAAGTATTTAAAAAAGAGAAAAAGCTTAAACAAGGCAAGAAGGGAGTATGTACATAAAATATGTGCTTCATTGCTGATTTCTGCAGTACCTGTGGCTTGGTAAAGATTCTTGAAGACACCTTTACTAAATAATGGGACACGGAACACACAAGCTAAACAAACCAATTGTCTTGAGACCCGTGGTGGGCACCCTGAAAGGCAGAGTGCAGAGTGGATTGGAATAAGCGGAGAAGAACTCACCTCTTTGCACTCTAGTGACAGATCTTCACCTCGGCTTCCATCAGCTGCGTCTCTCATAATCTGACCAGTACATATTGGCAGGTCATGTGAAGAGAGATGGGATTTAGGAAGCTGAAGACAAGATGCTTCACTGGGGCACACAGAAGTGAGTTATTTCTGCACATTGCTCTACTCACCACTCTGCATATGTGGGAATACTTCTGGGTTGGCTGCTTAAGCCGTTGCCAGACGTGACGTTCAAATGTCGTTGTTAAACGCCTACATAATTATGCTAGCTTTTGCAAAGCCTTCAAAGCTAGTGGTTCAGGTCCCTGCACTGCTTTTCTGGTGTTTCCCGCCTCTGAAAACAGTATGTTGTTTTTGAGATGAGACGCAACACCGGGTTCTACCGCCAGGTTTTCATGAAAGCAAAAGCCAATGTGGATGGCTCCCATTCACTTTAATGGGATGGCAGAAGTTTCCGGTAAATGTCGCATATAAAATGTCGCAATAAACCCAGGGAAATTGTCTGTGTGAACCGGCCCTAATAGTAAACACTTTTCATGGCAAGACAGGGGGTGGCGTGCAGATGGCTAGCGCCCGCGCCCCCCTTGACTGCCAACTGGATTAAAAGAGTAGATAGCTCCCTGCCATACAGGAAGTTGATCTATGTTCACAGGGGCACTAACCCCTAATTTCACCTTGTCTGGGATAAATGGAAAAATCAATGATTAGTTCCAAGTACGCCTTATGCTTGGAATACACGGTACCGCTCGATTGAGCCATTAGATGGTTCGATTGATAATTTCCGACATGTCCGATCACCTGCCGGATCGATTTCACGCTCGATACCGCAGGCAGGACAATGGAAAAAGATAAGGAAAACGAGCAGAAGATAAGAGGATCGCTCGGGGGGACGAGCAGGAATCGATCCGGCGGCATAATCGAGCGGTACAAACCATGTTTTTCCGGCATTATGTCAGTTACAACCTCATTGCTGCTTACTGGCTCAGTGGAGGCCTAAAGATGAGTGGCCCAAGAGCAGCACAACCACTTGATAACTAGTTGTCAATTATTTCAGTTCCATTGTTTATATTTGAAATGATTCGGTGCCACTGCTCTAGTTACCCACCTGCCTGAGCACCTTCAACTTAGTACTGCTTTGTTTGTGTCTGTATATTCTAATGAATAAATTAACTTGGAAACAACGGTTGGTGCATCTGCTTCCTCTGTACTTCCAAACACAGCCTACTGTGTTGACACTGCAGCCTTTTTCCAAAAGTCAACGGAGAACTTTCTAGAAACCCCAACATGAGGGCAGCCCTTACTGTTAGGCGTGAGGGAGGGGGCGGGGGGAGAGAAGAACATTACCAGTTATAGGAATCCTGAAGGAGGAATTTGGACCTATTCCTGACTTCTGAAAGTTCTGCTTGGTTGGCGGTTGTAATCGTTTACCCACATGATTTCAAAATCACCAACCAAGAACTAGTATGCAGATCAGGTGTCCTGACTAAGATGACTGCATGCTTCTTACGGGTGTGTGGCTTACTAAAAATAAATGCCAACAATTAGAATTCCACCAGAAAACAGATATACAGGTAGTCCTCGGTTAACGAACAAGATAGGGACTGTCGGTTCGTTCTTAACCTGAATCCGTCCTTAAGTCGGGACAGCCATCTTTGCCCCATTCTGTAAGCAGAGTAGGCACAGCGGAAGGCGGAACGAAGAGAGAGGACGGGCCGCGCAGCTTCCAGGCAGCACGCTGGGACCTTCTACCACCGTAGAACAGGTGAGATGTCCCCTATCTGCCTTCCGGTGTGCCTACTCTGCTTTAAAAACGGCAGCAGAAGAGGTAGTCCCCGGTTACGTGACGTCATCTCGGCGGGTCGGCGGCCGTTCGTATCGGCGGGTCGTTTTAAAATGAAAATGAAATGGCAGCCTAATTACTACTCTCAGTACTGGTTTCCCTACAAAGAAAAAGCCACCGCTTGTCCTCCGTTGGCAGTCCTTCCTCCATAAGTGATGACACACACGCGCATGCATGTACGCTGGCAGCCACGTGGGGCGCATGTATGGAGCAAGAACTGCGCCTGACGCCAGCAGGGGACAGGTAATGTATAGAACACTGGGGAGGGCACATTACATGTTTGGAATGCTGATCTCTCTCTAATCAGATTCAATCAGAGAGAGATTTGTCTCTTGGACAAATCTGCCCATCATTGCTAGATGTATGGCTACCTTTACCTGTTAGAAAAGTACTTTTTTTTTAGTAATAACTTATACTAAAGCTAGTTTAGCAATAAAAGAGAGAATAGAGTCTCAATGGATAAGAGTCGAGTACAATAATGCCACCTGGCTCTAATATCATAGTTCTAACAGAAAGCTGTTTCAGCGCTCGTTTCCACTAAGTACAAATTCGCAATGTGAATTTTCGCATTAAAAATGTAACCAATGAATGTCAATGGAGCCATTTTTCATTGAATGTGAATTTTCCCTTGCGGTTCCATGCAGAAAAAATATGGATTGCATGCTGCAGATCTCTGCACCACACATCCGTTTCCCATGTAATGATTGTTAGACGTATATGAAAATTTGCTTTAAAATCTGCATGCAAATATGAAAATTAGCATACAGGAAAAACGTATGTGAAATGTAATATCCTAGTGGAAACAGACCCTCCAATATCTACTAAGACATTCGGTATTTTCACAATGACCTCTATGAATTTCAAGCATAGTAGGAAGAGGCTGAAATCACATCAGATCTGACAATGCTACACACAAAACATTGTCTGCACTTGATTCACTTCAATTTGCAGCTCTGCTTTAATCCATTCATCAAGACAATGACTTTTATAAAAATTTCAGAAAAAATAAATAGCCGTTCTAGCAGCACTAGTTTGATGTTACCCTGCAGTCTCTTTTGCCAGTAGGTATGAATGAAACACTGCATGTTACTCACTAAGCGTCCCTGGCTTTGTATACTGTAGGTGTAATTAATGGGGCTCATATCAGCCTTAATGGTACATTGCGGAATGCTGATATCAACATTAAGAATGTTTATCTGATAATTACAAACACAATAATGTGGTTTTCCAAGTTTAATCCCTTAATGTTTCCTTTACAGTCTTTAAGGTAGTTGATATTGCAGGAAAATATAATGCATACATTTTGCAGTGTTTTTATAATGAATAAATAAGTGCCCATTGAAATATAGGATTCCATTACTTTTGCCAACAAAAAATGGTTATTTAAACGGAGTCTGTAGAAAAACAAACAATAAATACACTGCCCATACATAAATGGTAATGTAACAATCTGGCACAACATTTTTGCTGCCACTCATCTCCCAGAAGCCTTGGATATTTATCTTACAACACAAACTTTATTAACATGGACCTGAAGCCTGCATAAGTCTCTGCCACTTTAAAAATAAAATGTGTCCCTCTAACAAGTGAGAGTACTCTGAAGTCACCTCGGTCTCTGCCTGTACCCACTTCCGCCTGAAGCCACGCCCCCATGAGCAAACACCGGCAGTTTTTGATAGCCTGCAGGGTTCCTCTATCTTCCATGTTCTATATCACAGGTGTCAAACACAAGGCCCATGGGCTGAACGTGGCCCTCCTTGCCATTTTATGTGCATTCCATGAGCTTTCAATGTCTATCAATGAAAGCAGCAAAAGACAACACACTGTCTTCTGGTCCAGAGGAGCACATTGGTGATAGGGTGCAGCAATAACTCACGGGATATCCTCCAAGCCACTCCCCAACAAAATTAGCATTGGTCTCCCTCCCTGGATCCAAACCCTGCCTAACCCAAGAACCAGTGGTAACTAGTAAGACAGACACACCTACACACCTTTCCCCCACCATCTCCTCAAATAGTAGAGTAGCGCAACAGAGCAGTGTAATGTTTGCCCGCTTGAGTTATTCCTGATCTCTTCTTCCTCTGAGCCAGAGGTATGCAGTATAGAGCATGTATCCATCAGGAAGATGAGAGAAGACCTGAAGCAGCACTGGATCAGGTTAATATTAAACTGGTCCATTGTGTTACTCTGCAGAAGAGGGAGGGGCAGGCCCCTCGTGGTTGCTATAGTTACATCACTTAGTTTAAGGCTGTTCAATAAGAGTTAATTCCTAATAAACAATTTGGCCCGCAACTTAGATTATGGCCTTGATTCTTAAAACATTACCGCATTCGGTAATACAGAAAACAGCTGACTTTAACAAACACTTAGGAAAATGTCAATTCATAGATTGTTACCGCATGAAAAGCTGAAATTACCAAGCAGTGAGGTAAATTACCGACTTGTGCAGTAAATATCTCAACACATATCAGTAAATGTCAATTCATAAAGACTAAATATGCGGTAATGCCCAGAGACATTACCGGCAGCTCTGATGTGGTGTAAACAAAGCGGAGACTGTGAGGAACCATGACTCAAAGAAGCAGAAGCAGAGAAAGCTATGACTGACAGGAGCAGAGAGCCAATAGAAACAGCCCCTCTCTCCTGCAAGTCTCTCTGATTCGATGTTGATAGGTTGTGTAGACTTCTCGAGAGGAACAAGTTTTCTGACCAGGCAGCGGAGCAGAGAGAATGGAACAAAAGAGGTTTCCCCTGTAGCCCTTTGGCTGTTTAACCCATTAGGTTCCTGTTTGAAGATGCAGAGGAACTAGTGAGGAAATCACCTACGCATGGCAAGTGTAATGTCTCTTGGAGTTCATCTAAGCTGTGGAAATTAAAAAAAAATGTTAAGAAAGACTAATAGACCGATTCAGGTAGTCCATAGAGAAGGTAGTCTATGAAAGCTGGCAGAGCTGTGTTGGCACAATGCTGAAACACAGCAGCACATAGGATTATATAGAACATGGTTGTCAGATGAAGCCCTGCAGGCTATCAAAAATTACAGATGGCGAATTTTGCTAATGTGGGTGCGGCTTTAGGTGGATGTAGGTGCAGGCAGAGGCAGCGGGGGACTTCAGATTACATTAGGTACTCACACTTGTTTAAGGAACAGATTTTGTTTAGGAAGTGAAATACACAGACTTTAGGTTCGCTTTAAGGCTGATATTTGCATTGCCTAAAGCACCCCTTCCTCCTAGAGAGAAGTGGCTATTCCTATCCACATATAGACTGGCCTACCTGTAAATGAGACAGCACGGTGTCATTCTCTTGAGGATTAGTGATAATGATATGTGCTTACACTTTGTAAAGATACCTCTTTGTGCAGTCAATGTTACTTGTAATGTGTGTACCATACCCACTCAAAACTTGATAAATTAATAATTATACTTTGGGTTCAGGGGGTTTCTACACCAGTGATAGACAATTGTTCCATCAGCATTATTCGCTGATCTGCGGACCCTTCAGTGAACTGGTAAAGTGCTGCTTGGAAGTAACCTCATATCAGAGGGTTAATGCAATTAATGAATTCTGCAATGCATAAGTGAATTTTATAAAGTTTTTTGCATCGCTAGCAAAATTCTTCAAGCGTATTTGGCACATTCATTTCTAGCATTTTCAGTAACGCTTACAGTGAAATTTTCAGATTCAATAATGATTCCATAGGCAATTACAGAAAATTGCCAAACTACAATCTGGCACAGAAAGGTCTGAATTGCTCATGCTATGAAATGCTAGAAATACAACGCACATACATAACATACAGCTTTAAACTCTAGAATATGCTGTAAGAATGATGATCTGTAGTTTCGCCACCCAAACACTCAAAGCTGGTGCACTTGCAGTCACATGACTAATGAGCCTAGTCATAGGGTTGGTGTTGTGATGGGGATACAATTCACTGCACTATAAATTCCCACCTTCTGCCTCTCACATGCCATGATTGGAACAAAAGCTTGTCTCCTCCCCAAGTCAGGAGAACATGTGTGGGAAGCACATGATCCTGTGGGCTTGACATTTCATACGTAAACCAGTACATGTAGTCCTGTCTGAATGTGGATTTCTTGTGTAATACAGAGAGGTCCACTATCATCAGAAGATTAATGGGAAACATCTTAGCTTGGACAGTTTTCAATTAGAAGTCATATAGTTTACAAACATATATTTAGTGACTTTCACCTTTTTACAGAGAACCAACTGGTGGTCGAATAGGAAGAATACCCTCTGCTGTTGGCGTCCATACGGCTGGTAGATCCACTGCATTTCCCCAGTGTAGATAAGTTCTGAGCTTCTGTCAAGTATATCATCTCCCTGTCAAAGAGAAAAGTTATTTAAGTTATCTGACAGAAAGAATGAAAGTTTAAGCATGCAAGCAGACATCATTTCCAGCTGCCATATTATCTGCTGAATGCAGGCTGCTACAGTGGTAGACACACAGCAACTTTAAATACAGTGCTGCCCATAATTATTCATACCCCTGGCAAAATTTGACTTAAAGTTACTTTTATTTGACCAGCAAGTAATTTTTTTGATGGGAAATTACATAGGTGTCTCCCAAAAGATAATAAGACGATGCAAAAGGCATTATTGTGGGGAAAAAAATGCTCAGCTTTTATTTACATTTGAGCAAAAAGTGTCCAGTCCAAAATTATTCATACCCTTAGCATGTGGAAACATCCAAAGTTCTATACCATTCCAAATAGTCCAAGCTGTTCTAAAGCATCCTAACTACCCTGATTAACCTCTCTAGCGTTCAATTTCTGCAGGATTTCTGTGCAAAAAGTGGTTCAATGAATTTTCGATCGAGCGGCCTTTCCATGTCAGTTCACGGAGGGTGTCTCTGTGAACAGCCGGAGAGCCGCCGATCGCGGCTCGCCGGCAAAATGTAAACACGCGGGGAATAAATCCCAGTTGTTTACATCATACGGCGCTGCTGCGCAGCAGCGCCGTAAGGCGGATCGGCGATCCCCGGCGTCTGATTGGCCGGGGATCGCCGGCACATGATAGGCTGAAGCCTATCCTACAATGCGCAGGACGGATATCCGTCCTGCGCAGCCCAGCTCAGGAGGAAGACGGAGGGAGAGGACGGGAGGGCGGAAAACGCTGCGGAGGGGGGCTTTGAGGAGCCCCCCCGCCGCAAATCAGTTATAGCCGGCGGCGATCAGACCCCCCCAGTAGGACATCCCCTAGTGGGGAAAAAAGGGGGTGAGTCTGATCGCCCTGCTGCCAACACGATCTGTGCTGTGGGCTAAAAAGCCCATGCAGCACAAACAAGGGGAAAATCCCCTGGTCCTTAAAGGGATACTATAGGGGGGGTCAGGAGAAAATGAGTTGAACTTACCTGGGGCTTCTAATGGTCCCCCGCAGACATCCTGTGCCCGCGCAGCCACTCACCGATGCTCCGGTCCCGCCTCCGGTTCACTTCTGGAATTTCAGACTTCAAAGTCTGAAAACCACTGCGCCTGCGTTTCCGTGTCCTCACTCTCGCTGATGTCACCAGGAGCGTAATGCGCAGGCCCAGTATGGTCTGTGCCTGCGCAATACGCTCCTGGTGACATCAGCGGGAGCGAGGACACGGCAACGCAGGCGCAGTGGTTTTCAGACTTTAAAGTCTGAAATTCCAGAAGTGAACCGGAGGCTCAAATATGGATGAAGAAATAAATCTACAGATGCAGAAATAAATACTGTCCATGGAAGAGCTTATCCATAAATACCAGCTGCCCACTGTGACAATCCAGCCCCGCGATCCCGTCGAGATCTGCTCCCGTTAGCGTACGCAGGAAGTACGGGCGCAGACAGACAACAAAGACCGGTTGCTGGATCGTCAGAGGGAAGAAAGAAAAGGTTAAGGGCGACAGAGCGTGCCAATACCGTCTAATCTGCTCCCGTTAGCATACGCAGGAAGTACGGTGATCAGACTGATCATAAAGATTGGTCGCACAGCTGCCGACAATATGTAATGGGACAGACATCCACCAATCCCGTATTACTAGGCCACTGTTGCCATGCAGATCTCATGCACTAGAGACTACTGGAGGCAAATTCATTGTGTGCGTAGTAAACGGTTAAGATTGGTTGGAGGTGCCCATACATGTACAATTCTGATTGTATATACAATCGGTAAACTAAAAATATCAATTTCGCGCTGGAAATCGGGTAAATACACTGCCACCACTCTTCCACTTCAGGGAGGAAAGAGACTCCCGCTATCATAATACGGTAGCCAGCCCAATAACGTTCAACACGCTCCAGTCACCGTTCGGGGAATAGTCACTTCCGACGGCTTAAAGACTGTGAGCAATGTGACGTTAAAGAAAGGTTACTGGGTCCCTATATGATGCAATCTCGAATTGTATTTACAATCGAGAAACAAAAGTTATCGATTTCGCACAGGAAATCTGGTACTAGCTAATCCTAGAAGGAAGAAACGGTTATTTACAACCTAGCTAGCAAATCAACAATTTATAAGCAAATCATAAAACAATGCGGTAGTATGACTGACTCTTCAGAGGGCAGATTCGTTATAGCAGCAATCAGATGACCAGAACAGGCACACGACTGAACGATAAAAATCGTTAGTTTATTTCTAAACTACATACACACAGCTTATTTTAGAACAGATTGATTTGACAGAGAGAAGAGATGAAAAGAAACAGAATGTCCGAATATACAGTTCAAATACAGTTATTGGTCGTCCATGCGGCAATCGCAAGTCTTTGGCGTAGAGTCCAAAATGGCGGTTGCCATGCGGCCAACAAGCCTTTGTTAGAAATGGTTCCAAGATGGAGGTTTTGGCCCGTGTCTTTGCGGGCTGCCAGGATGTTACTAGGCATCAGATTGAAGGTAAAGGACGCAGAGCTTTCTGGGCTCTCTCTGGTTATAGCCCCCACTCCAGCAAGGAGGGGTTAGGGGGCGTGGATCACACACCTCTTTGGAACAGAAGATCTCCCTGCCCCTCGCATGAACACAAAATTATATCTGAGTCATGATAGGTGTGCTGATCTTCAAACCATACAGGTTATGTTAAATCTAATAACATTTTCAGGTCGATCAGAATTTAACGATAACAATGATATCAAACTTGGGGGGTTTAGAGTGAACAGTGACCCCAAAATGCATATCTCTGCTTTGGCAGGGCTTACCTTGAATTCAGAAACATCCAATTGTGTGGTTGGTTCCGAATTTCATAATAAGCGGGTTCTAAAGGCCGTTGCCTATTTGGAAAGTCATCTTTATGACAAGAGATGGATTTCATATTTGTGAGGTCACAGATAGGTTTTCCTAAGGTCAGAAGTCTTTTGAAGCTCAGGCAGCAGCCTAGGTGTCAGATCTCCTGCTGAGACTGGGGCCGATCAGACTGGAGAAAACCACAATTTATGAGCTTCTGTCAGCTGATATCTACCCTTCATCTGATGGATGAGCTTATAAACTCTCTAGGGGGCCACATAAGGCCAGGAAACACCCGGTCCCATGTAGGTGAGAGATTTTGTAATTAGAAGCTACCAAAGAGCCAGGGTTTGTTAGCAGCCAGAGAGTAAGAGAAAAAACAGGGGATTTTAAACCAACAAATGTCAGTTTGGTTGGTTTGCGAAGAAACTGGCGTTCGTAACTCCATGATGCATTCGATATGTCATATCGACGGCGTCACACCCACCTCGGTCTACCTTAGAGCCTTTCAACTTAATCACTCCTTAAGAGCCCAATTTGGATCCTCCAGCTTGCCAATCTCCCAATATCCAATGATTGGTATTCTTAAAACACAGGGTGCACAAGGACTTATCTCCTACTTATATACTCACCTTCTAAATTCAAAAACTGATAACTAGACCTTGAGAGACTTTGCTAAATAGGAACTCAATAATATAAATATTGCCTTGGACGAACATGAAGATTTTTTCATGTCAGTAAAACTTTCCTACTGCAGTTCACAACCGCCTCATTCAACTATACATTATTCACCAAGCATATTGGACTCCTAAATCCATGTTTCTCAAACAGTTGCGAGGTGATGTAAATTGTCCTAAATGTGGGGCCGCTGGTACGATTTTGCCCATCTAATTTGATTGTGTCCTGCTGTGGGAAACTTCTGGTCCCAAGTGCTCCAAACTCTGTCTACAATTTCTGGTGTTCCCAAAAGTCCTGATCCTAAGCTTTGCTTGTTTTTAATTATGGAGGAATTGGACGGTCAGCAATACGACAGAATATCAGAGAAACCTTGTTTCTAGCTCGGAAAACAATAATTCTCAAATGGTTTGCAACAGATCCACCTCAATTAGCACAATGGAAATATATGGTTTTTGAGGTTATTCAATTTGAAAAAAAAATGTATACTCACACTGTAAATGTCCACAAAAGTTTCTCATGATCTGGAAAGAATGGCTAGATGCACAGTCTACTATTGTGTAACCCTGCTCTATACTTACTTGTGAATGTCCCTTCTCTCCACTTGATATCTCTGATTCTCTTTCATATTACCCAAAATCCCACTGTTGTTGTCAGTTGTGACATGTTGTCATGCTCTGTTCATTATTTTTCGTACCAGTGCATTTTACTAGTTCTATACCCCATATAATTCTCAATGTCATGTTACTTAGCAGTGAAAAACTTCTTTTTCTGTGATTATACAGTGGTGTGAAAAACTATTTGCCCCCTTCCTGATTTCTTATTCTTTTGCATGTTTGTCACACTCAAATGTTTCTGCTCATCAAAAACCGTTAACTATTAGTCAAAGATAACCTAATTGAACACAAAATGCAGTTTTAAATGATGTTTTTTTATTATTTAGTGAGAAAAAAAACCTCAAAACCTACATGGCCCTGTGTGAAAAAGAAATTGCCCCCTGAACCTAATAACTGGTTGGGCCACCCTTAGCAGCAATAACTGCAATCAAGCATTTGCGATAACTTGCAATGTGTCTTTTACAGCGCTCTGGAGGAATTTTGGCCCACTCATCTTTGCAGAATTGTTGTAATTCAGCTTTATTTGAGGGTTTTCTAGCATGAACAGTCTTTTTAAGGTCATGCCACAACATCTCAATAGGAT
This sequence comes from Hyperolius riggenbachi, assembly GCF_040937935.1. Classification (NCBI taxonomy): domain Eukaryota; kingdom Metazoa; phylum Chordata; class Amphibia; order Anura; family Hyperoliidae; genus Hyperolius; species Hyperolius riggenbachi. The sequence continues at coordinate 152,091,286 of NC_090653.1, read as the reverse complement.
TCAGGTCAGGACTTTGACTAGGCCACTCCAAAGTCTTCATTTTGTTTTTCTTCAGCCATTCAGAGGTGAATTTGCTGGTGTGTTTTGGGTCATTGTCCTGCTGCAGCACCCAAGATCGCTTCAACTTGAGTTGACGAACAGATGGCCGGACATTCTCCTTCAGGATTTTTTGGCAGACAGTAGAATTCATGGTTCCATCTATCACAGCATGCCTTCCAGGTCCTGAAGCAGCAAAACAACCCCAGACCATCACACTACCACCACCATATTTTACTGTTGGTATGATGTTCTTTTGCTGAAATGCTGTGTTACTTCTACGCCAGATGTAACGGGACTCGCACCTTCCAAAAAGTTCAACTTTTGTCTCGTCGGTCCACAAGGTATTTTCCCAAAAGTCTTGGCAATCATTGAGATGTTTTTTTTAGCAAAATTGAGACGAGCCTTAATGTTCTTTTTGCTTAAAAGTGGTTTGCGCCTTGGATATCTTCCATGCAGGCTGTTTTTGCCCAGTCTCTTTCTTATGGTGGAGTCATGAACACTGACCTTAATTGAGGCAAGTGAGGCCTGCAGTTCTTTAGATGTTGTCCGGGGTCTTCTGTGGCCCCTCGGATGAGTTTTCTCTTGGGGTAATTTTGGTCGGCCGGCCACTCCTGGGAAGGTTCATCACTGTTCCATGTGTTTGCCATTTGTGGATAATGGCTCTCACTGTGGTTTGCTGGAGTCCCAAAGCTTTAGAAATGGCTTTATAACCTTTACCAGACTGATAGATCTCAATTACAGTACTTTTGTTCTCATTTGTTCCTGAATTTCTTTGGACCTTGGCATGATGTCTAGCTTTTCAGGTGCTTTTGGTCTACTTCTCTGTGTCAGATAGCTCCTATTTAAGTGATTTCTTGATTGAAACAGGTGTGGCAGTAATCAGGCCTGGGGGTGACTACAAAAATTGAACTCAGGTGTAATAAACCACCTTTAAGTTATTTTTTAACAAGGGGGGGGCAATCACTTTTTCACACAGGGCCATGTAGATTTGGAGTTTTTTTTTCTCACTAAATAATAAAAACCATCATTTAAAACTGCATTTTGTGTTCAATTAGGTTATCTTTGACTAATAGTTAACGATTTTTGATGAGCAGAAACATTTAAGTGTGACAAACATGCAAAAGAATAAGAAATCAGGAAGGGGGCAAATAGTTTTTCACACCACTGTATGTAGGCGTTAATCATAAATTACTTATGTTGTACCAAATCCTGTTTCTATGATGTACATTTTTGCTCTACTGTATCATGCTATGTATGACTAAGACTATGTAACAGGTTGCTATCCTTTACACTGGTTTTACTGTTTGTATGATATTATGCATATTATTATCATTAATAAAACGAAAAAAAAATAAATACTGTCCAGTGTTTACCTAAAATATCTCCCTTGTGTCGTACAACAACTAAGGGCCAGTTCACACGCACACTTGCATGTCATTTACCGCCGTTTATGCAAAAGCAGCATTTTGATCTTTATTTTTTCCACTGTCTGGAAGCAACACGGTCTGGTCGTTCTGGGGTCCATTAGCGCCGCACTCCTGTGTCCCTCTGCGGGATGAAAAATGATGATCGCTGGGAATTACCATTGAAAGTTAACAAATGCTTTTCTGCACGCTTGCAGAAAAACATTTGGACGAGACACTGGGCAGGTGATTGATTGAGATATCTGCCTGAACCAGCCCTAAAGGTCCATACACACGCTGGTCTGAACTCTGAGTAGTGCACCATAACAAATGCCATGGAGGGGGTGGTCATTATGGTCAGACCAGCATGACTACACCAGGCGCACAACAATTGCATGAGGATGCGGCATGTTAGATTTTTAGCAATGCCTGGGCACCGCACAATAGCATTGCTGTTGCTTCTCCCACCACCAGAAACATCTCCACTCTGCACGCTCATCGTTTCTCTGCTCCCCCCTGCATAGCAAACGACGTGTTGTGTGCAAAGGCTGATGACATTTTTGTACAGTGTTGTTAGTGCACTGTTGTCTTTGGCTGATGACGTCTCTGTTGCAATGCATGGGGGGCAAAGGGACGACAAGCGCATCTCACGGAGCAGCTTCCAGCGGGTGGGGAGGTGCCAAGAACAATGCTGTTGGGTCATGCTTAGGCATAGCTAAAGGTCCGACATGCCAGATCTTTAGGGATCATCATTGGGCCGCTGCACACACTCTGGTCTCCTGCACAACTCTTAGCCATAGTGGTCGTTATAGTCCGTTATGGCTGAGTTCAGGCCAGTGTGGCAATAAGTGTCATTCTCTGTACAGTAAAAATCCACAGTGTATGGCTAGCACCAATAGGAGAGATGTTTGCAGACGTGCTATGACTCCACAGATCTGTGCACACCAGATCCCTTCATAAGTAGACGTCCAAGATGAGTCAGCACCGTCTTCTGTATAATTAAGCTCTTTTATTAGATTAAAAGCATAATGGCAGGCATATCCAGCGACAGCTCCGCTGTTTCGGGCAAACAGCCCTTTATCAAGCCAGGCAGCATAGTCATCATGCAATCACAATTTCACAGTTTAAATAGTCAGAGCGACCAATCAGCTTACACCCAAAGCAGCCAATCAGAACAGAACGGAGACCGACGGACCTGATGGGAAACAAGTTCCTTAATATGTAAAGCAAGGAGCAACAACCCCTCCCCTCCAAAATGGAATTCCTATCTATTGGTTTGGTGTATAGATCTGTAGATAATTTATCACCGACCCTATACACCCATGTATCCAAAAACGAGACCCCGGTGGCATCACCCTTTGTGTCCATAGAGTGCGCTGGCGCATGGCGGTTGCCTGGTTACTTTGTTTATACTGAGGAGTCACGTGACAGCAAGTATGCCCTGAGTAGCTGGGTGACGCGCTCGGTTGCTAGGGATGCCGCTCTGCACTGCAGCGCTGAAAGATATTGGCTTGTTAGTCCATGTGATGTGTCCCACGTGACTGATGACGTGGTGCATGATGCGGAGGGGGCGGGTGTGTATCCGGAGGGCCGCGTAGTGTACTCGCACAGCGGTGTTTGGCTCCATCTGATCAGGTGGGTTGGTCTTTACTCTGGGGGAGGGGTTGTTGCTCCTTGCTTTACATATTAAGGAACTTGTTTCCCATCAGGTCCGCCGATCTCCGTTCTGTTCTGATTGGCTGCTTTGGGTGTAAGCTGATTGGTCGCTCTGACTATTTAAACTGTGAAATTGTGATTGCATGATGACTATGCTGCCTGGCTTGATAAAGGGCTGTTTGCCCGAAACAGCGGAGCTGTCGCTGGATATGCCTGCCATTATGCTTTTAATCTAATAAAAGAGCTTAATTATACAGAAGACGGTGCTGACTCATCTTGGACGTCTATTCTCTGTACAGTATACAGTATAGTATTAGATTCCAGAACTGAATTTTCTGTAATATCTGCCTAGTAGGTGGTGCACATATACCATTATAACTCTTTCCAGGCCAGTTTTCAGCATTGACGAAGCTAACTCGTCCATACCGTTTGTAGAAAGTTTTTTAACAACGAGTCAGCCTAGTCCTTACCACCAGGGAGGTTAACTGGGAACAGCTGTTTTAATCAACTCAACAGGTGAGAAAACAGCAGTTCTCTACAGTTGGTTTGTGGACTGGACATCATGGCTAAGACAAAGGAGCTCAGTGATTATCTGCGGCTGCGCATTGTGGCGGCTCACAAGTCAGGAAAAGGTTACAAGGCCATGTCTAAATGTTTTCAAGTTCCAGTGGCCACAGTGCAAAGTATTATTAAAAAATACAAGATGTCCCGCACTGTGGAAAATCTCAAAGGACGTGGTCAGAAGCCAAAAATGACCCCTGTGCTGGCCAGGAGGATAATGAGAGAGGTGAAAAAGAATCCAAGGATCACCACCAAGGCCATCCTGGTGAAGCTGGACTCTGCTGGTGGCAATGTCTCAAGGCTGACAATACAACCGACACTGAACACTACTGGGTTCCACGGATGCAGACCAAGGAGGTCGCCACTTCTCCAGATAAGGCACACAAAAGCTCGCTTGACCTTTGCAAATGCTCATCTGGATAAAGAAGAAGACTTCTGGTCTTCTGTGTTATGGTCAGATGAAACAAAAATTGAATTGTTTGGTTACAACGATGTTTCCTTCATTTGGCGTAAAAAGGAGAAGCCTTCAAACCAAAGAACACCATCCCCACTGTCAAACATGGAGGTGGAAACCTAATGCGGTTAGGGTTTTTTTTTCAGCCAATGGACCAGGGAACCTAATCACAGTAAACGGCACCATGAAAAAAGGATTCTCAACAACAACAGGCAGTCTGCAGAGAAACTTGGCCTTGGGCACCAGTGGACATTTCAGCATGAGAACACACCGCAATAGGAGTTAAGAAATGGTTAGCAGATACAACATTAATGTTTTGGAGTGGCCCAGCTAGAGTCCTGACTTGAATCCAAACGAGAATCTGTGGAGAGAGCTAAAGATCAGGGTGATGTCAAGAAGACCCTTCAAACTGAAAGATTTGGAGCTCATTGCTAAAGATGAATGGGCGAAAATACCTGTGAACACATGCAAAATGCTGGTCTGCAATTATAGGAAGCGTTTGATTGCTGTAATAGCCAATAAAGGCTTTTCTATTGATTATTAAGAAGGGTGTGAATAATTTTGGACTGGGCACTTTTTGCTCAAATGTAAAGAAAATAATGCATTTTGTACATGGTCTTATTATCTTTTGAGGGACACCTATGTAATTTCCCATCAAAAAGTTACTTGCTGGTTGAATAAAAGTAACTTTAAGTCAAAATTTTCCAGGGGTATGAATAATTATGGGCAGCATTGTAGGTGTTCCCCCTGCCCCTCTACAATTCTCTTCCATCGATCGCTATATAAAAATACACCAAGCAGAATAAGCCCCTCCCCCTTAATGGCTACATCAGCAGGGAAGGCTTTATAAATGGCCTCACTAATATAAGAGTCCATAAAAGGTTTTAGAATGCATTTGGTCATCTAATCCCAAAGTCACATTTTGGACCCATCACAGTTTAATCTGTGTCTAGCCATTTCATCAATCCAACCATAATATTGTTTAGTAACAGAATAAATATGACAAGCAATATCTACTGACACATTACAGGACTATCAACTGATATGGTAAAGCACAGTGTTAAATTACTAATGCTAGGTACACACAATGTAATTTCCCTTCAGATCAACGGGCAAGCTGACGAAAAGTTGCATCGTGTATACATGTCCAAACTGCTCCTAATCAATAATAGGATCAATTTTCAGATCATTACTTCACAAAATCAATCCTGTTATCGATCGGGAGCCGATCGAAAAAGTCAGAAATAATCATTGCAACCCATCAATCTGATAGGAAGTTGCACAGCGTGTACCTAGCATAACATTAACCCTTACCTGTCCTCTGAGCTAATATTATCATGAATTAAATAAACATGGTTTAAGTATTGCCAGAGCACGCAGGTGAATGTGAAACTCACATTGACCCCTCACCTCCTCTGAGAGTCTATACAAGTTCTTATATACTGTAATCTTGTGCTTACTGAATACAATGCCTTCAAGCAATTTGGATACTTTCCCCTCTAAGTTTTAATGTGTTTTGGCAGTGTGCATGGTATTCAGTCTCTACCAACAGAATTAGGCCTCGTTGACATCAGGACCGTTTCTGTGCGCTTTTCACAGTGCATTGCGCTGTGCGTTCTGTAAGGTATTGTTTTTCCCTTGTAATTAAATGTACCTGCTTCACATCTATGTGCTGTGCTGAGCTGTGTTACAAAAACGTAGTATTGCATGCATTTCTGTGTGTTGAGCTGTAAAGTGCACATCAATGCAAGTGAATGGGCACGTTTTTTTTAGTGCATAGAATCGCATGCGTTTTTTATCCCTAATTGAAAAAAAACAACAATTCAAATTAAAACAAATCGTAATTGACAACTGCTAGTGCTACAATAAGCAAAACATGCTGAAAAAACGCTTTTAAGCGCATGTAAATGCATGGGTCCACTTAAAAAAGCACACCACAACGAAACGCGCACTAAAACGCACACCAACACAGGCGTTTTTTATCAGACGCTTTTACACGTTTCTTATCCAATGTGAATGAGGCCTTAAGCATATGTATTAGGCAATACATCTGGGCGTGCGTTCGGGACGCTAGCGCACCCAATCGCATGCCATCTGCATTGCAGAGCATTGTGCTGCTGATCCCATTCATTACAGTGAATGTGATCAGCAATGCGGTTTGCAAAAAATGTGTGCAGTAGTGCGATAGCACATCGCACACTGCTGTGCAGCGTGCCTAGTCTGAACCTCAGAAGTGCTCTCTACGCACTTCTGATGTTCTTGCTGATCGCATACCATATGCGCTGCCAAAATGTGAACGAGGCCTTAGGTATGCTTCTGTACTCTATTACATTTGAAATTAGACTGAAGTCATTTTAGTGTGGAAGAATGGTATAATAGCTATCTTTCTACCCTTGTAGCTTTGGAGTCCCTGGTTCAGCATGATGGAGTTTGAAGGTTCTCCATGTCAGCCTGTGTTTCCTACCACCACTCTGGTTTCCTCCATTATCCCAAATATCGTAGCTTGGTGACGTTAGATCCCAGAATGCTTAAATGTTATTTAGATGGAAGTACCTGTGTCATGTGTCTTACAGGTGGGAACATCGGACTTGGAGAAGGACTTTGGAATACTGGTTGATAACAAATTAAATAACCAATTTCAATGCCAAGTAGCAGCTAAAGCAAATATAATTAATTCTGGGATGCATAAAACAGGATTTATTACAAAATGCTAGTATGCTGTTCCCTCTGTATAAATCACCTGTGAGGCCACATCTGGAGTATGGGATACAGTTTTGGGCAACACACTATAGAAAGGACATTGACAAACCTGAACACTTAAAAAGATAGAAACTCAATTTATCAGAACATTGAATGTCTCACTTACCAAGAAAATTTGGACAAACTGGGTATATTTAGCTTGGAAAAAAAGATGCTTAAGGCACCCCTGATTAACATGTATAAATAAATCAGAGAGCAATACAAAACCTTGGCAGTTGAGCTTTTTGTTACTAGGCTTGTACAAAGGACATAATCCACGTATGGAGGGAAAAGAGGTTTTGCCATGTATTTAGGAAAGGATTCTTTACAGCAAGAGTGGTTACAATAGAGAATATTTCACCACAGGAAGTAGTTATGGAAAATTCTATATCTGCATTTAAAGTACTGCTTACCCTCTTTTCCCCTCCCCTTAAACTTTTAATATTGTTTTATTGCTGGTGCTGCGACACAGCACCAGCCTTCCCCCTCTTGTGCGCCCTCTAGCCCCGTTCTGCTCAGTCAAAGTCTTCGACTGAGGCAGAACGTTGGATATTATAGGGGAGGAAGTGACAGTTCTTCCTCCCCGCTGTCACACATAACTCCGACACCTGCCGCTTTAGTTCCTTATGTGTTACACTACACACAGCGCGCAGAGGAGCTGCGCTGTGTGCAGACTTGTGATAATTGTGATAATTGAGATCGGATATTCTTCCAAACTCAATTAACATGAGAAATGAGAAAGAGTGTGCAAAGCAGTAATCAAAGCAAAAGGTGGCTACTTTGAAGAACCTAGAATATGACATATTTTCAGTTGTTTCACACTTTTTGGTTATGTACTATACTTTCACGTGTGTTAATTCATAGTTTGGATGCCTTTAGTGTGAATCTACAATCTTCATAGTCATGAAAATAAAGAAGTATCTTTGAATGAGAAGGTTTTGTCCAAACTTTTGGTCTGTACTGTATTTTGGTGACAATAGATGGGATTTGATCTATCATTTGGTAAAATTATTCTAGTTTGCTGCTAGTCAGTAGTCCCTGAATCAGACACCTGAAACAAGCATGCAAATATATGTGTCAGATTTTTGGGAAAATTATTCTAGTTTCCTGTTTAGTCTCTAGGAAAAAAAATATGGATACATCTCGCCAACGGGAATGAAGATAATAACAGCATGTTGGAGATTCTAACCAACCCACTCGAGGTGAGAGTTATATGGAGGCTGCCATATTTATTCCATTTTAAACAATACCAGTTGCCTGGCAATCCTGCGGATTTTTCTAGTCAGCAGTGTCGGAATCACACACCTGAAACAAGCATGCACATAGACTTGTCAGATTTTTGTCAGAAACATCTGATCTGCAAGCTTGCTCAGGGTCTATACTTAAAAGTATTAGAGGCAGTGGATCAGTAGGACAGCCAAGCAATGTGCATTATTTGCAAGGAAATAAATATGTCAACCTCAATAGGTCTCACGCATTGTGTTCACTTTATTTAAAAAAAAATGTGAATTCTAAAATGCACTGTGCAATTAAACCTCTGTATGTAATTAATATATTACTTGGACTAGTGTCTAAAACACAATCACATCCTCATCTTCTCTGTGAGGGCTCGTTTCCACTGTAGCGGTGCGGAATCGCCTGGATTCCACCGCAGAAGAAATCGCATGCAGGTGCGTTTTTTTTACGCGTTATTTTACGCGATTACGCATGCGATTTCGCATAGGTTAGGCTATGTGCGTTTTTAACCATGTCACTGCCTGTGTTAATTTACATTGGTTCCTATGCGTAATCGCATGCGTAATCGCGTAAAATAACGCGTAAAAAAACGCATGCGATTTCCCTATTAAATACATTAGCGGCGATTCGCATGCATTCCACTAGCAGGCGAATTCGTTGGCTCTTTTGTGCGTTTTTTCACCGCTCATAAAAACGCACCACGCAAACGCTACAGTGGAAACAGGTCCATTCACTTGCATTACATGTGCGAATCTGCATGCGTTGGACGCATGCAGATTCGCGATAGTGGAAACGAGCCCTCAGGCAAACAGAACCCTACTATGTAGATTACTTATTCCTCTATCATCATCAGAATCAATTTACATTCAGGCAGTGTTCATGTGACAAGATATCACAGGTTGCTATACTTTATACTTCTACATTTATATTTTATGTTAAAGTGAACACGAGGTGAAAATAAACTGTTGAGTTAAACAATTATACTTATCCTCCTACTAAAAATTACCTTTTTTTCTAAGATATAGCATGGTTTTGTTTTATATTTAAACAGTTTCAAAGTAGGTTGAATGTTTTACTGTCTTTAATCAGTGGCAGCCATATTAAGTGTCCCAGAGTTAGAAAAAGGTCAATAGTTCATGTTTTTTTTAAATCTCTCCCTGCCCTCAGAAGTTGTATTCTGCCAGGAAAACTTTTATTGCTGGAATTAGCTTATCAGTGATGTTTACTCTATTCCCAATGTCTACCAACAAGACAGAAGCTGTCACTTCCATGCCTAGAAATTAACTCTTTCAGGCAGCAAACTAAAACAAGTAAACCAGCCTGATTATTAGTATGTTTTGCACTGTACTTATACATGTTTCTCTCATCATGTTACATATTGCCTCGGGTATACTTTAACATACAGAATCTATAAACAGAAAATGGAATATGGACATATGAGTGAAACACCTCGAAGCACCACCAATCTACAGATTTCCACAGAACGGTCCTGAGGATGAGCATGTTGGAATTTGGGCTGTCACCATGCTCATCTTCTCTTGAGCGAACACCTCCCCAGAGGTGGTTACATCAACGCCTTGGAAGTAACAGCTTGGTAAATACAAAGCACTAAACTATTAGAAAATTTCGATTGCTAATAACACTGTTCAGCCACGTTGTATGAAAGGGAGTTATTTACTTGTAGAGTGGGTGCAGTAATTCCTGATTTAGTGAGTGGCAGAGCTGTGTTCTAATTAGGGACTCACAGACTGATTAGCACTGCAGGCAAAGGGGAGATCAGACGGGAGGGAAAGTAAAAGCAACGTCTCGCTATTTTTTTTCCACCAGGCTCCCTTTTGATGCTTTCTGTTGTTTGAAAACCCTGTTGTAGTCTCTGACTTTATTTTCCTCAAGAGATTTGCTGATCAAGCTGGCCCTGTCTCCAGAACAGCATCTTAACGGCACGATGCACGGTTTTCAGCCCAGCGTTTGATGTGAGAAGGCATGAAAAAAGGGCTTTTAAATGTGAGTTTCAATGCCTTACTGGAGAATCTGAACACACATGAAAGCATCCAACTTGACAGCTACGTAGGCAGTTCTTCTATTATGCACAAAACTGGTTAACCTTTTTGCTGCTGGAAATGGCAGCTCAGCTCAAAGATGGTGAGGCCCTTGACTAGTTACTGATCTTGCTCCTTTACAAAAATACTCCAGGGATCGCATGGTGGAAGAATGAGAATATATTTTATGTATATGAAGGGCTGCATGACTGAGCAAGTATACTCTGCCTGCCCTACCAATGTAAGTCTGCAAGGAAGATCGCCTGGAAAGAATCTAGCAGCAACACAAATAGCGAGAGTGGAAAATTACTGCCACACAACACAGTGTTAATATAATCAGCCCGAGACAAGGCAACCAATAACATACACCAATTGCACTTGTTACTGCAGTTGAGTATTCAATTTGAATTCAATTAGATTCTCTGGGTCTCTCAGCTGCCAGTCGCTGCTCCCTATCAGCTCTGCTGAGGATTATTTGGGGCTCATTGAAGCACACATCTGTGACTCCATATTTAGAGGGGACTGGCTTAGTCAGATAACAGATGCATCAGGGAAAATGTCATGTATACAAGCCTGGAGATGCTGGGGTCTTCCCAGGGGAAAATTATTCCACATCAGTTGCTGCATTAACCCCGTAACCTTCTTGCAAAATATATCCTTAGGCAGCAAAGGTGTTTACCACAATGTATTTTCTATAGAAAAGATAGAGGAATAGATTGTCCCCATTCTTAATATTTGTAATACACACAAAATGTCACTTGGAAGAGCAATGCACAATATTGTATTTAATTACCATAGTAAAATAATAAGAAATTGCCTAGTTGCATTCCCCTCCCTTCAGGCACACGCACACACAAACACATATATACACACATGTACACACACACACACACACACACACACACACACACACGTATGCACACACATGTACGCAGCACACACACACACACACACATGTACGCACACATACACACACACACACAAACACACACACACACGAATGCACACACACACACACACACATGTACGCACACACACACACATGTACGCACACATACACACACACACACACACATACCTACACACACACACACGTACACACAAACACATGTATGCACACATACGCACATGTACGCACACATACACACAAACACATGCACACACACACACAAACACACGCACATGGTAAGCACGTGCGCAAACAAACACAATGCACACTTCTTTTTTGAGCTTTTCCTAAATGTCATGTCCACTCCAAACCTTGTATAATATGGACAATGGCAAACTGGATCACATGTGGGAAATCCAGTAGATTGGTCCATTATAAATCCCTGTTCTGCATAAATTTACCACACATTAGGTAAATTCAGCTCCTGGGGTAATCCTTCTTCACCGACTGCTACAGTGCCTCTGGAGGCTACACCATGTATGTAATAGCAGACTTGTACTTGGAGTGAAAGCAATTTCCACACAAACATGCTGACAAGCTTCAGTAGCACTAGGGTCAGAATCTGTACAAGTCTCTTAGCTACATGTTACAGTCTTTAGAGACATGCCATAGTGACATGATGCAGCAGCATTTCCCCACGGAATATGGTCCTAAAATAGAGTTCAGGAGTTACTAGGCGATCCAACTGCTAGACATCTGGGTTGTAGAACAGGGTGTAAGCAGGTACTCCAAGCCATCACAGGATGTCTATGATAGATATGACAATTTAATGGCAGGTAGAATTCAATGGCTCTTCTTGAGCAGTATAAAATATGTACACTCCATATACAGTTTATGGCTTTACCCAAATCAAAAAAATGGAAATGTGCTGCAATGTCACTAAAGTAAAAAAATACAAATTTTACTCCTGGCTGTTTTTTTTTTTTTTTTTTCATTGAAGTATAACATGAAAATAAATAAAATAATAATAAAGTACAATTCTGAAACTTATTTCCTTTAAGATACTGCCAGTTGCCTGGCGTCCTGCTGCTCTTTTGGCTTCAGTAGTGTCTGAATCACACACCTGAGACAAGCAAGGAGCTAGTGTTGTCAAGCATTTGTCAACGCACGTGATCGATATACTCATTCTGGGTCTATGACTTCAGTGATTGGAGGAACAGGATAAGCAAGCCAGCCAGGCAACTGTCATTGTTTTAAAGCAAAATACACACAGAGGTCTCCTTATGCCTGTCACTACAGAGTAACTTACATAAAGAAAAAATGGAAATTCTTTTTTAAGTTAAATTATTTTGTAATCAACATTTTCCCACTGGGTGGGCATTCTCTTTGGCATCACCTCTTCTTGAACTTCCGAAAAAAGACCTTTATTGCTGCTTGATGATATGTGTTACACTGAGGTAGGGGTGTGGCCTGGACTGCCAGGGTTGTGGATCTCGCTGGCATTCCATCACACAGGAAGAGAATAACATAACAACAAAAAATGCACAGCTTACACTAAGGTAAATGGCAGGGGTGTGGTCTGGACTAGAAGGTAGGGGGAACAGAGAGCGCTCCGATAGTGCATTAAACACAAATTATACTCAGCACACACTAAAACCATAACACTTACAATTTCTAGTCACTGTGCAGGAACTCTCAGTAATCAAACATTCCGCAGAGATCACCTGCAGCCGGCTGGGACTCCCGGAGCTCCTGAGCTGGGGGCGTGGCTACAAACTTCCTACTGGGGAGACGCATGCTCAGCACTCCCCAGTAGGAAGTTTGTGGCCCCGCCCCCAGCTCAGGAGCTCCGGGAGTCCCAGCCGGCTGCAGGTGATCTCTGCGGAATGTTTGATTACCGAGAGTTCCTGCACAGTGACTAGAAATTGTAAGTGTTATGGTTTTAGTGTGTGCTGAGTATAATTTGTGTTAAATGCACTATCGGAGCGCTCTCTGTTCCCCCTACCTTCTTGTTTTAATAGTTACTGGCTCCATCCAGTACAAGAGAGCTGCACCGAGTTCATGTTTAAAGGGCCATAACTGATTTGGAGAGCGCACTTAAAAACTCTTTTCTTCTTGTGTGGTCTGGACTGCCAGGGTTGTGGATCTCTCTGGCAGTCCATCACACAGGAAGAGAATAACATAACAGCAAAAAATGCAAAGCTTACACTAAGGTAAATGGCAGGGGTGTGGTCTGGACTGCCAGGGTTGTGGATCTCTCTGGCAGTCCATCACACAGGAAGAGAATAACATAACAGCAAAAAATGCAAAGCTTACACTAAGGTAAATGGCAGGGGTGTGGTCTGGACTGCCAGGGTTGTGGATCTCTCTGGCAGTCCATCACACAGGAAGAGAATAACATAACAGCAAAAAATGCAAAGCTTACACTAAGGTAAATGGCAGGGGTGTGGTCTGGACTGCCAGGGTTGTGGATCTCTCTGGCAGTTCATCACACAGGTAGAGAATAACATAACAGCAAAAAATGCAAAGTTTACACTAAGGTAAATGGTAGGGGTGTGGTCTGGACAGCCAGGGTTGTGGATCTCGCCTGGCAGTCCATCATACAGGAAGAGAATAACATAGCAACAAAATGCCACGAAATGCACAGGAAAATAAATGTTTTGCTCTTTTAGCAGGAAAATCAAGAAAAAAAGAAAACATTGTTCCTTAACTCTCTTATAACCATACATAATATCTGAGGTAATCATAAATTAATGACTATGGTAGTACATTTTTGTACAAAGAATGGACTTTCTAACTGGAATTTCAGCTCTGACATAAATTTTGTACCATATTGGCCCTGTTTTTCAATCATAGCCATAATAAATGCGAACTGTGTATACATACAAAGATTATGGTAAGATATGATAAAATATTTGTAATGAGTGACAGCACAGCTTGGTATTGCAGTAAAAATGCTTATGCTACATTATCCTGTGCTCTTGGGAATGCACAAAACATATTCCTTTTGTTTGGTGAGGAAAAAACATAAATGTCCTTGTAGTTTATTTACATTTTCTGATTGACAGAGACAAATCATTCTTCCACCTTTGTCAGTTAAGGCGGTTACCTATAGTTAAATAAAATGGGAGAGCGAATAACATGACCTCTGAAAAGGAAGAGGCCTGTTATTTAAGAGCATGAATATCAATCAGGCAGTTCCACAGCTAGCGCAGGTGACGGCAACCTATCGGGGTCACCTCTGTTCTCCTATTCAATGGAAACTAATCATCTCACAATTGATATATATCCATTTCCTCCAAACAGATTTACAGCTGGCTTTCAATTTCTTATAAAAATGCTTCAAATCTCACATAACTCATAAGGAATAATGGCTCAAGCCAGACTGTCCCATAAAAAATTCTTCCTAGAAAATAGCTTATCTTCATGTGGGTGATATATGTTCTACTTTGGCTTGAAAACACAACAAACAGAAGGAGACGTTGGAAAAAATATGTACCTAACTGCAATGACCTATAATTCCACCAGATTCTATAGTAAATCATCTTATTTCCAAAGCACTATGGTATCAGCATTTCCCTGTACAGCAATCATTAAAGAAGAACTCCAGCAATGGTCTTGTATTAAGACTTATTAGATGAATATTTTTGCAGTTAATACTGTTGTATAAAAATTAACTCCTTGCAAGGTTTTGTGTAAATTCATTTATGTATTTTGGTGCTTATGTATTATACCGTCTGAAGAGTTTGGCAGTTCCTTGTTTAAGTTCTGTGCTCCACTACCAAGATTTAACCCTTTTTGAAAAACTGAAAAGTTCTGGCTTTCCATTACACTAGGTCTCTTGTCAATGTAATGCTCCATTGCCAAGTTAAAGGGTTTTAAAGGAGGGGTGACCCCTGCATCTTGAGAGGTGAAGAGGGTGTATAGCTGGGCTGCTCCTTCATCTTAACCTTCCTGGCGGGGTAAGCCGCGCAGGAGGTTTTCTCAAGCCCTGCTGGGCCGATCTGC
This sequence comes from Hyperolius riggenbachi, assembly GCF_040937935.1. NCBI lineage: Eukaryota > Metazoa > Chordata > Amphibia > Anura > Hyperoliidae > Hyperolius > Hyperolius riggenbachi. The sequence continues at coordinate 152,076,262 of NC_090653.1, read as the reverse complement.
ATAATTTTTTTTTTGCTGATCGCACACCGATCGCCGCCGCCCCGCGCCGAGCAGCGCTAAGGGGTGGATCGGGTCTCCCTTAGACGTCACAACGTCCATGACGTCGGTGACGTCATCCCGCCCCGTCGCCATGGCGATGGGGGAAGCCCTCCAGGAAATCCCGTTCTTTGAACGGGATTTCCTGATCGCCTATCGCCGGAGGCGATTGGAGGGGCTGGGGGGATGCCGCTGAGCAGCGGCTATCATGTAGCAAGCCCTAGGCTTAAAAAAATTTAAAAAAGGCAGCGCTGCCCCCTGGCAGTTTTTAATAGACCGCCAGGAGGGTTAATAGAGTCTCCAGCTAGTAACACACTGACAGAGGTCAGGAGGGTGTATAGCTTGTCTACTCCTTCTTCTTCTGTAATGAGACTCCTGCGCCAGAAGACGACCTCCCAGGGGTGCTGCTGATCATCAATGTCGGGTTTGTCTGGTACTTCTGCAATCACGCTTAGCGCAGCCAAGATTCAGGGGACACCCCTCCTTCAAAACCCTTTAACTTGGTAACGGAGCATTACACTGACAAGGGACCTGGTGTAATGGAACGCCAGGACTTTCAGCTTTTCAACAAGGGTTAAATATTGGTCTTTGGAGCAAGTAAAACTTAAACAAGGAACTGCCAAACTCTTCAGATGGTATAATACGTAAGTACTGGTATTTTTTCACTACCCCTGTGCTATTAGTTAAGCAAATAGTGATCTTTCTAACTTCTGCAGTCCATGGCAGGCAGGCAGAGTTTTTACAGCTCAGCCTATAATGCTTAATATAATGTTTAACAACTATAGGCTGACTCGCTATAATCCGAAATGAGTACACATCAGTGTGAAACGTGTAGGGTAGAGCTACAGACAGGTGAGATCAGCACGGACTTGCTGCTGTTACATGCTTGTATTTCAACATTTTGGAACATGTGAGTGCACTACTTTTTATATTTGTATTAAAATCACGGCTTTACACTATGAAAAGCTCAGGTGATGTGTGCAATCTGATGCAAGGGTATATACAAGCGCTGCCTGCCTGGCTATCCATTGGGATACAGGAGACTTGCTGAGCGCAGTGTGTTGTCTTCTAACCTGGACAGCAGAGTACAAGGTATATACAAGAGCTGCCTGCCTGGCTATCCATTGGGATACAGGAGACTTGCTGAGCGCAGTGTGCTGTCTTCTAACCTGGACAGCAGAGTACAAGGTGAGAGGCCACTTGTGTTGTGAGGTGGAGGAAACCTGGTTTTAGGAATAACGGTGGATGTCCTTACTGTCATACACAAACGTGAATGCTTTCTGTGATGTGGCTGTCACATAAGAGGGTGAGGAGCTGTCATATCCATATGCATGGTGACAGTGTTAGATTTCAAATGGTAAACTGAAAAGCATGTGGTGCCATTTGTAGTTTTAAACTACACTGTGTTTGTTTGTTTGTTTTTATTACATATTTTGAGGTGATTTGCACATATAAGGGACCAAGCTGGAATCACCTGATACTGGACACATTAGAGCGCAATATCCGAAGGCTATTTTGAACTCCCTAAACTCACCCAGGGCTGGGATGAGGTTCTCCAGCACTAGAGGCATTGATTCTAAAGTAAGTCACCCCACCCCCCTCAAATGGCAAGATGTGCCCTCCAGTGTTAGGTAATCTCCCTACTCTGTACAGATAGTCAGATGTTCTTCCAGCACTAGGTATTCCCCAACTCAGATTAGATAGTCTGAGGGGCCCCCAGTATTAGGTAGCGCCCCTCCACAGTAACAATAACAATAACAATAACAATAATATTTATATAGCGCTTTTCTCCCTGGGGACTCAAAGCGCTGTGACCCTGCATTATGCAGTCTCAAAGGCTCGGGAAAAGAGGTGAGTTTTTAGCCTTTTTTTAAAGCTGTCCAGAGAAGGAGCCTCTCGTACTGATTGTGGAAGTGAGTTCCATAGAGTAGGGGCTGCGTAGGAAAAGGCCCGAGCACCAAATGTTAAGTGTATCCTGGGAATAACCAGCTTCATCTTGTTGGCAGAGCGGAGGGTGCGTGAAGGGGCATAAAGTTCCAATAGATCCGCTATGTATTTGGGTCCCATGTGGTGTAGAGCCTTGAATGTCAGCAGGCAGATCTTAAAATTGATTCTCCATTTTACTGGCAACCAGTGAAGAGTTTGCAGTACTGGGGTGATGTGTGAGCTGCGGGGGGCATTGGCTAGGAGTCTGGCTGCAGCATTCTGTACTAGCTGTAAGGGGCGCAGAGCCTTATCTGTAGATCCGATGAACAGGGCGTTGCAGTAGTCTAGGCGGGAGGATACAAATGTGTGAACCAGGGCAGGTAGGTCTTCAGCTGGGATAAGGCGTTTGATTTTCGCTATATTTCTTAGATGGAAGAAGGAAGACTTGACGACAGCTGATACCTGCTGTCTGAGTTTTAGATTTCCATCCAGGATCACCCCAAGGTTTCGCACAGAGTCTTTATACTGTACAGTATCTCCCCCAATTGCTAGTTTGAGGTGGTGAGCGTTTTGAACTTTATCCATCATGTGTGGACCACCTACCACCAACACCTCTGTTTTGTCAGAGTTCAGCCTCAGCCAGCTGGTGTTCATCCAATTTTGTAAATCCACTAGACACGCATTTATGGATGCTGATGGGTCTTGGGTGCCAGGCTTGAAGGACAGATACAGTTGTGTGTCATCTGCATAACAATGGTATCCTAGGCCATAGTTCTGGATTATTTTGCCCAGTGGGAGCATATAGGCTGCAAAGAGTAATGGTGATAGTACAGAACCCTGTGGAACTCCATAGGCAAGTGGCACTGGATTAGAGTAGTGTGTGCCCAGACATACTTGCTGTGTCCTGCCAGATAGGAAGGTCTGAAACCATCTAAGAACAGTACCCCTTAGGCCACAGTAATTCTTCAGTCGCTGGATAAGAATTTCATGATCCACAGTATCAAATGCTGCTGACAAGTCAAGAAGAATCAGAATTGAGCAATCACCCTTGTCTCTTGCAGTAAGTAGATCATTCATTACTCGGACTAATGCTGTTTCAGTGCTGTGCCTTTTCCTGAATCCTGACTGAAAAGTATCAAAGATGTTGTTATCTGTAAGCCTGGCTTCTAGCTGGTTGGCGACTGCTTTCTCGATAACTTTTGATAGGAATGGTAAGTTCGCCACCGGTCTGTAGTTGGTTACAGAATCAGGATCTAGTGATGGTTTCTTCAGGAGGGGTTTTATGATTGCTTTTTTTAGTTCTTCTGGGAAAAGACCACTTTGCAAGGAGCACTGAGTGATTTTGTGAAGTGCTGGCCTGATCAGCTCTGGGCACTGCATTAAGGATCCAGTTGGGCCAGGATCCAGGTCGCAGGTACAGCCAGATGTGCCCCTTGTATTATGTAGCCCCGACCCTAGTATAGTTAGATGAGTCCCAGTATTAGGTAGCCCCTACCCAGTATAGTCGGATGTGCCCCCAATGTTTATGCAGATTCCCCCACCCCCCATATGAAGAGTATGTGTAGTGAGCTGGAACCTGTCTCTGCGCTGCCGGGATCCCTCTTTGCCCTGTCGCACAAAAACAGAATCCCCTCTCTGACTGCTCCAATGGCGCATGAAATGAGAGGCGCCACTACAGGACATCACAGAGAGGAGATTTTGTGACTGTGCAACAGGGTGAACAGGGATCCCGGCGGCCTGAGACAGGTAACTGTTCCAGATCACTCTGTATGCTCTGAATTTGGCCGGGGGTGGGTATGTGGGGGGCATAGGCATACCCTCATGGCTCTGCAGCCAAAAGCTAGTGCCTCCCCAGCCTCTGCCTCGGCCAGACCCTGACTCCACCCCTTTAAGTTTCAGTTCCTGGACATGTAACTTCAAATTTCTCAGCCATCTGTCCAGCACAGCGAACCAGTACTTAACTCTGGATGTACAGTAATGGTTAGCAATCATTTGATCATAGCTAAAGTCTCTAAGATGACACAAGCATTTCTCCTAGAGCTAGCAGAGTATTGGAAATGTCCTCCTAGAGAACTCCCACGTAGCTTACAGAAAAAGGTTATAATTACTTGTGTACATCTAAGCATACCATCAAATGGCAAAAATGTTTCTTAAGCCAAATTGGACCTTCATGTCTTAGCTCTAAGGTCTGTTCCTTACATTCAGAGAAGATTTTCTTATTTCTGTGTAGCCAGGCAAAGGCCTGTGTGTGAAATTGCCACACATTATTTTTGAGACAGCTCAGTCTGCCGCTCATAGCTATTATTTGCCTGGCTAGATATGTAAATAATGTCCCCTGTGGCTTTTTCTGACTTTTTGGCAGGCATTCACCTAACAACTGAAGTTTATGCCAATGCCTACCAAATGCTTAAAACCACCTACAGCCATTTTTTGTGAGCAGTTGTTAAGCATTCACAGTGCAAATAACACTGTAAATCTATGACCAGCTTACGCTCAGTACTTGCAAGCTACAGCAAACACCAGGAAAATGCAATGAAAATGCTCATTCAAATACATTGGGCTCTATTCATAAAACTTTACCGCAAGTTTTCTGCTCAAAACAGCTGACTTTTCCGACCATTTAGCAACGTGGGCATTCATAAAGGCTGTTTCCGCATGAACATCTGACATTCCTGTGCAGTACGGGAAATGACCGCCTTGTGCGGAGATTATCACAACACATGTCACTGAAGGTTAATTCATAAAGATTAGAGCAGGCTGAATGTGTGCGGAGAAACCCGGCTTTTTAGATAAGGTGATAAGCCAGGGGTAACTGTCAAGATAACAGCAAGTGAATGAGAAAGACCTCCCAGGCAGCTGCAGTAAGAGGAGAACAGACAAGGCATTCCAGAATACCAAGGCTGTGTTTTTTTTAACCCCTTGGGTACCTGTTTTCAGATAAATTTCACATCAGAAAGCCTGCATGTGTAACATTTATTGAAGTCCTTCTAAGCTGCAGCAATTAAATAGATTGTTTAGGAAGACTAATACACAGATTCAGTGCAGATTTAGGAGAGGCAGAAAATGCACATGTAAAGGGATGCTGGGGCTGCCTCCTTTATACTAAGGCTGTCTCTGCAGGAGAAAATGTATCAATTCAGCCAGCAAATGTAACAACTCAGCAGCACTGCCAGTTTAGTGCGGGAATTCCCCGACCTATTATCGCAAGTGTAAACATTTATATGAATTAGCACACAAAAGTGTTAAATACCGATGCAGTGTTTTCCCTCCAAGATTTTTTTTACCGCAAATGTTTTATGAATAGAGCCCATTGTATTTGGAATGAAAGCCTGCATCAGGAAACACTTGCACTCTATGTGAAAAACATGTCTGAGTGGTATTCTGAAACTTGCAGCACTGTGTGGCATTCTGATACTCGTAACACTGCAAGGTATAGTGATACTCATGAAACGGTGTGGTCTTTTGATACTCATGCCACTGTGTGGTATTATGATACTAATAACACTGCGTTATTCTGATACTCAAGAAACTGTGAGGTATTTTGATACTCATAACAGTGTGGTATTCTGATACTCATGCCACTGTGTGGTATTTTGATATTCATAGCACTATGTGGTATTTTGATACTCATATCCTTGTGTGATATTCTGATATTCATAACACTGTGTGCAGGGACGGAACTACAGAAAATGGGACACCCCCCAGCATAACAAGTATAGCCACAAAGACACCTGATCTGAAGGAAAAAAACCTTTATCGAAGGGAGTGAAGTAGTAATTGGGGCCTCCTTATACCTCTGGGCTTCTGAGTGACCACTGTGAGCTATTCTAAAGCTCATAGCGCTGTGTGGTATTCTGATACTCATGAAACTGTGTGGTATTCTGATTCTTATACCACTATCTGGTATTCAGATACTCATGAAACTGTGTGGTATTCTGATTCTTATACCACTATCTGGTATTCAGATACTCATGAAACTGTGTGGTATTCTGATACTCATAGCACTGTGTGGTATTCTGATACTCATAGCACTGTGTGGTATTTTGATACTCATAGCACTGTGTGATATTTTGATATTTGTAGCACTGTGTGGTATTCTGATACTCATAGAACTGTGCGATATTTTGATATTTGTGGCACTGTGTGGTATTCTGATGCTCATGAAACTGTGTGGTATTCTGATTCTTATCCCACTATGTGGTATTCAGATACTCATGAAACTGTGTGGTATTTTGATACTAATAGCACTGTGTGGTATTCTGATACTCATAGCACTTTGTGGTATTTTGATACTCATAGCACTTTGTGGTATTTTGATACTCATAGCACTGTGTGGTATTTTGATATTTGTAGCACTGTGTGGTATTCTGATATTCATAGAACTGTGTGATATTCTGATACTCATAGAACTGTGTGATATTCTGATACTTATGAAACTTTGTGGTATTCTGATACTCATGAAACTGTGTGGCATTCTGATACTCATAGAACTGTGTGGTATTCTAATACTCATAGAACTGTGTGGTATTCTAATACTCATAGAACTGTGTGGTATTCTGATACTTATGAAACTGTGTGGTATTCTGATACTCATGAAACTGTGTGGCATTCTGATACTCATAGAACTGTGTGGTATTCTAATACTCATAGAACTGTGTGGTATTCTAATACTCATAGAACTGTGTGGTATTCTGATACTTATGAAACTGTGTGGTATTCTGATACTCATGAAACTGTGTGGTATTCTGATACTCATAGAACTGTGTGGTATTCTGATACTTATGAAACTGTGTGGTATTCTGATACTCATAGAACTGTGTGGTATTCTGATACTTATGAAACTGTGTGGTATTCTGATACTCATGAAACTGTGTGGTATTCTGATACTCATAGAACTGTGTGGTATTCTGATACTTATGAAACTGTGTGGTATTCTGATACTCATAGAACTGTATGGTATTCTGATACTCATGCCACTGTGTGATATTCTGATACTCATGACACTGTGTTGTATTCTAATGCTCATAGCACTGTATACATATAGCTTTGTGTGGTGTTCTGATAATTATGAAACTGTGTGGTATTCTGATACACATAGCACTGTGTGGTATTCTGATGCTCATAAAACTGGGTGGTATTCTGATACTTATAACATTGTGTGGTCTATTTTCTGAAAAAATGACATTTCTACCACTCTCAATTGACTTATATCAAAATATATGGGAAATTTGGTCATATTTCTTGGTCGAATGTAAAGAAAAAACTTTCAATTGATTGCTTTTATCGAAAATAAAATAAAATATTTTTATGGTAGGGTGGCAGTATAGTGTACTGGTTAAGGACACCACCTTTGACACAAGGGACCAGGGATTGAATCCTGGCTGGAGCCCGTTACCTATTCAGAAAGGAGGGAAGACTCCCAAATGTTCCAGGGTGGCGTACTAAGTGCGCCCCTAGTGGCTGCAGCTCTCCAGTGCGCTGAGTCCGACAGAACACAAGTGGTATACAAATGTTAACGCTATATATTATTATATTTTATTGTGCATGGACACCTTTAAAGAGATCACTGCAAACAGGGCAGGAGAGACTATATGACAAATTACACTGACCTGAACCATAACATATAGAACCAAGTTTAGCCCTCATACTTGCTTTACAACATCACAACAACATTAAAACTGAAGCACAGTCTTTGGCTAACTACAACATTAAAACATGGGATGCAGCGGTGCTGGATTGAAACCGTCCAACACTGAGGTTGCCTGCACCAAATTACCACTAAAAACCCAAACATGATGATGACAGAAATGTGCTAATACTCTATGCTAATCATAACACCACAAACATGATAAAGAAGATTTTTTTTCACAAACCTCCCAGTCCAGGACTGACGCCTGCCACTGTGCAATTTTATCAATATTTTCCAGTCTTCTCTTCCTCTCATTAATCTGCTGAGTGACGTTCCGCATGACAGCAAGAGCAGCTGCCACATATCTGTAATCACTGTAGATACAAAAACAAGAGTAATTTAAGAACAGGCAACCAGGCATGCAAGAAGCCATGCACGGCATATACTTAAAAATGTAGCTCAGTGCTAAATACGTTGGATATGCCAGTATTTATGCAAAAGATCCATGATCCACTCTCCCATTTTGAAATATGGGAAAGCATGTGTTGACTACTCACCTTCCCATAGAGCCCTGAGTAATGGAGACGAGGCCTAGACTGTTCATCTCTCTGGAAGTATAGAATTAATCCCATACCTCGCAAATTTTTGAGTTAACAAAGAGGGACACTTTATAGGGCATCTATCGATGAAAGCACTTTTTTTTTTCTTTCTTTTTTTTTAAATACTGTATGTTAGGGTGCACATTAGCACAAATACTGGGAGCAATTTCCTTCATTACACAGCTCTGCCTCTCTGCTGTAAAATCATCCCAACACCTCCAGATACAAAAGGTGTCGGTTCTGCAGAGTTGGAGCATGTTCCTGCACAGGGGGGTTGCTATCAACTCCTCAGTGTTTAATTTAGTAATCACCTAGCTGAAATTATCTTATTCAGGTGGTGATAAGGGGTACGTTTACAGCAATTTGTGTTTATTGTCTTCATTTATATGACTGTTCAGAAAGGCATTATCAGTATGTCTTTATCAAGGTCCCCCCCCCCCTTCTCCCGGACAACACTGAGCAACTAGAGCTTTGTTACATGCTGCAGAGCTAGAAGTGTAACATCACAAGCAGTCAGTCAGGAGTGATGTATACATATCCACCTGTCTGCTACTTATATTAAAGCACATCTAGCTACCTGTTACCTCCTCTGATCAGCTTTTCTCCTCAGACCCTCCCGCATGCAGTGAGGAGAAAACAGTGAAGTATTTGTGAGCTGTGTTAGGATGAAGGGATGATTTTAAAGCAGACAGAGAAAACTGTGCCCCCAGCACTGGTAGTAGTAGTGGTAATGTGAACCCTAACACAGAGTATTTCATCAAAACTTTTTTATCGATAGTTGTCCTTTAAGACACTCCCCTACTACACCTTTAGCCACTCCCCCACCACATTCCTAGTCGCCCATATCACAAAGAATTATTCAGCAAAAGATGTACGGTAGTTTCATCATTCAAACCACACTTGTCCTTCTATCATCATTAGTTTTATTTTTTAATAACATTTGAAAGTAAGAAATATATTCATTTAAAGCATAATAATGTTTATTGTCTCTCTGACACATTTTTCAAGAGAAAAATTCATATATTTACACAGATCTGTACATCACACCTGAAAGAGGGAAAAATTAAGAAAAAAGAGGGAGAAAGGGATTTGTTTCCCAAAGAGGGAAGCACAGTTGGGAGCTATGATTAATCCAATCACACAAGCAGGAGAGTAACACATTTTTTAAGTCTTTGGGCCTATTCACACTAGAAGCGCTTTTCTGAGCGCTATGTGATTGATTCACACTTTTTAAGAATCGCTACCATTCACTTTCACTAAAATAGCGGTAAAAATTGCACATGTGATCGCGAAATCGCTGCAATTTTTACAGCAATTTTAATGAAAGTGAATGGGAGAGATTTTTAAAAAGCGATAATCAATTACAAAGCTCTCAGAAAAACGCATCTAGTGTGAATGGGCCCTAAGGGTATATCTGTTCACAGGGGAGCAGGCCAGATTCACATTCAAACAGCTATATAGAAATAAAGTTAAAGGAATATTATCGATACCCAAGTATTCTAAAATGGCAGTGTGCAAATAATGTCTAAGTAGCTGTGTAAACATTTTCCTACTTTTCATGTTAAATATCAGAGGCAAAAACTGTAATTTATTGAGGGTAGGATTTAGCTATATTGGGACAAATCAATTGCAGAAGGGGTGTCTGATATGCAACTCTGGCTGTGCATTGAAGCAGACTACAGAAAGCAAATATCAAACATATCAAACTCTGAAAGCAAAACAGCATGAAATGCTGTGAGAATTAGTTACATTTCCTCTGCTCTCTTCAGACACTTCAGTGAGAAACACAGGACACAGGATCTGCAGCTGTTGGGAGTTCTCTCTCTCTGTCACACACAGAGCTACACATAGAGTTAACTGATCAAGTGTGAGGGGAATTTCCCCTCTCCTCATGGCTCAGTCAGCCGTCAGTTTTGGCGTCAGTAAACTTTGAAAGTATTTTGCTAACAGTAAACAATTAAGTTGCTACTAAAATGTATACACCAGTACTTAGCAGCACTTCCCAAACAATTCCTGTGTCAATTGAAAAAAATATGTGAATCGATAGTATTCCTTTAAATGCTTACTCCAAAAAGGCTGCTTGTTAGCCACTTGGAAGTCAGCATTCAACTTTATTTTAATACTTGAGTGCAGAATTAAGCCTAGCTTATTCTGTAGCGGAAAGCCCAGTTGTTGTCCTTTGGCCACCAGGTGAAGAGTGATATGAAGGTTTTTTTGTGAACATTTTTCACATTTCAGGAACTGGAGACTTTCCCAAATTCCTAAGATATAACTGTAAGTATTTCCACAACAGACAAAATAAATGAGTAAAATCACCAAAAGGGGGGTGGTGATAGCAGTAAGCCTGGTAGTTAGTAGGCAGTGGCAGTAGTTGTCAGTAGCCAAAGTCACTGTCAGGATGTGACACGATCTGCGGCACCACTTGTCACGCTGTAGTTAGGCTCAGTCAAGGAATACTTGCATTCAGCTCAGCTGCAGTTATAGAAATGTCCATTGTTACTGACAGGAACCCAGAGTCCAGGATGTCAGATTACAGATTCTTCCACCTCACACCTTGACAGCAGTTCACTTGACTCTAGCCTCCCTGAAGTGCTTCCTCCCATGTGCAGAGATGCATGTGATAGACTGTCTACGCACACCTCTCCCTAGAAGCATACTTTGGCTGCACTTCCTTCATCTCCTCCACACAGGGCACCAAGAACATAATAAAAGACAGACTGGCTCAGATGGAAGACTACAGAGAACACACACAGATTTGCTCATGCTATGCATATACAGTAGACCTTATACTTGCTTTGCAGGCTGTCATAGTAATATTTATGCAGGGCCGGTTCAATGAACAATTGGGCCTTGGATAAAATTAGCCTAGGGGCCCCCCTAAAGACACCCCCCGACCAAAAAGCGCCATTAGAGGCCCTTTGTTGCAGCCAAATTTCCCTCCTGGGCCCCTGAGCTGGCTGCTGACCCTCCCCCAATCACCTCCCAACTTAACAGACTCTGCAGAGTCCCTGGGGAGCAACAATTAAGATAGGGAGGGACACCTTGGGGGCCCCTACAGGCTCTGGGGCCCTGGGGCAATTGCCCATTTTTCCTATGGTAGCTCGGGCCCTGTATTTATGTTAAACAAGCAAAGCATAGTCACTAATAAAAGAGAATAAAAAAAAAATATCTTTATAAGCCTTCACAATGTGATGACAGAGTTACAGGGCCAACTCCTCTGGGTCTCTCTGTGAACTTTTTGACTGAGGGACTCTCTTTTCTCTATCATCAACTTCCACAAACACAATTACCTGACACAATATAACTCAATCACAGTTTCTGCAAGCTAACAAACATGATTGTGCTTCCATTGGTGCAATATGGGAAATTAAACAAGTACAAGTACTTTATATGAAGGGCTGGTCTGGGGCAAGAAGTTTGGGTGTGCCCTGTTGCTATGTCATTGTACCAGTTTGTATAAAGCAAAGCTTTATGTAATACTGCATACAAGAGGGCCATGACCTACTACAAGGGAACATTGTGGACTATGGTATTTACATACTGCATGATGATGTGTGTGTGTGTGCATGCATGTAGTGTGTGTGTGTGTGTGTGTGTGTGTGTGTGTGTGTGTGTGTGTGTGTGTGTGTGTGTGTGTGTGTGTGTGTGTGTGTGTGTGGTGGGGGGTGCTTTGCTGTCTTAAAGGACAACCGAGGTGACATGTGACATGAGGTGACAACTATGCTGTGTTACTTTTTTTCTTTATCTGCCTGAAAGAGTTAAACATCAGGTATGTAAGTGACAGTTTTCGTTTGGGTCGGGACCAGGTCGGACTGGGTCAGACTATAGCAAAACCCTCACTGATAAGTAATTACAGCCATAAAACACTTTCCTGTCAGTAAAAAGCTTCCTGGAGCAGGAAAGAGATAAAAAGGGTAAATGATTCATGGATTTGAGCTTTGGCATACTTCAATGAAGGCGTCATTGAGCAGAGATAATGTAACAGTAAAAACTTAAAAACTAGATCACTCAGTCTCCAGCTCTATGGATACTACACGCTAAAGATGCCCCACCGGGGGTCTCACCACCTATCGGCTTGCATCCAACCGAGTGTTGACTTCCTAGGGCTCTGTATTGATCTCCTCTCTGTGATGAGGCTGGCTGAATTTGTAATCCCATCCGGTGCAGCGTGCTAAACTCTTGCTACGTCTCAGTCCCGGTACTCCATCAGCTGACGTCACTAGCCGAGGTCACGTGACATGTTTCGCTCCTCCCTCTGAGCTTTTTCAAACGAAAACGAAGTCTGGGTTCATCTGGGATGAACAAGCCCCCTGATTGGGGGAAGCGGCTGAAAGGAACGCTCTTCATAGGAAATCCAGAACCCAGACCTCGTTTTCGTTTGAAAAAGCTCAGAGGAAGGAGCGAAACATGTCACGTGACCTCGGCCAGTGACGTCAGCTGATGGAGTACCGGGACCGAGACGCGGTTATATGCGGCAAGAGTTTAGCATGCTGCACCTACAAGCACTTTGACAGGACAGCAGCCCGGGTGGGATTACAAATTCAGCCAGCCTCATCACAGAGAGGAGATCAATACAGAGCCCTAGGAAGTCAACACTCGGTTGGATGCAAGCCGATAGGTGGTGAGACCCCCGGTGGGGCATCTTTAGAGTGTAGTATCCATAGAGCTGGAGACTTAGCCTTGCAGTGCGGCCTGTCTGAGTGACTGTGATCGCTGTATACAGAGGCTTGATATATTGCTGCAAGTTTGGCTGTTCAACATTAGTGCTGGAACTTTTGTGCAGTAGGGTTGCAAGCGCTGTTTAAATACAACATATGTGGCAGTTATCTACAAATCCTTATGGACATGGACAGTTGGTTTAACAAGATCTTAAGATTGACAAGCTCATGAGCTATATGAAGCCGTTGTCATAGAGGATCTTAGGAGGTGGCCACCTGACTGCCTGTGGTTGTAATTGGAGCTTGCTGACACGCCCACTCGAGAAAGCCGGAAGTGAACCGGCGAAACATGTGGGGTACACACGGCGTGCGAGTGTGACCCACGTGGAGTGTGCCCACCCTCCGCTACCCTTCAATCACTTGCCTGGAAGCCACTGCTGATTGCTGGATTTGCTCTGCTGCCTCGTTAGGACGGAACTGAATGTGTCTTTGCGACTATCTTTTGTGAGACCAGGATGTCGCTTGGGCATTACAAAATGCTTACAACCATGCTGCTCACCAGATGAACTGCACGGACATCTCTGTGGACACACATTGCCTTGCAACTTCATGGAGCCGGTAGAGTATACGGATTAAGCTGGAAATCAATGTGTTGATACACTGCTACTTGTGCTGCTTTAATGGCTTATGACTCTTGAACTGGCTCCCGCATATTGCTATAAGGCTTTGCTGTCTTGCTTGGTGTGCTTTGCTGGTACTAATAGTCCTGACTATGTTTCTGTTCAAATGAGAAGTTATTCAACACAAACAGTTGAGCATGAGGCAGATTATTTATGGATATCTGGGCACTAATCCACTCAGTGATCACTGCAACTCAATTCTGTCTGTTGCATGTGTATGTGGATGGATGGATGAAAGGGATACTATTTAGTGTTGGGTCGGCGGACCACCTCGTGGGTGTACACCTTTTATGCAAAAATTGATTTTATTAAGGTTATTAATAAAATTTGTATTTTTATAACATACCGAATTATTTTGTGTATTTGGAGCAGGGCTGTGGAGTCGGAGTCGGAGTCGTGGAGTCGGAGTCGTGGAGTCGGGCAATTTTGGGTGCCTGGAGTCGGAGTCGGAGTCGGGAAAAAATGCACCGACTCCGACTCCGACTCCTAATGAATTTGTAACTGTAATTAAAATAGAAAATATGATAAAATGTTCTATTTCTCAGATAATAGTCATTAAAAATAATGTATATATACAGTAATAGCTGTGCTTAGTCCACAAAAATGAAATAAACCAATCAAAATTAGTTACTTGTGCTGCTTCAATAAAGCAGTCCCCGTATTTTTAAGGTCAGATATACATATCTGATTGTGACTGTATATATGATGCGTACACAGGAATCTCTTATATATACTAAATAACATCTATGCTGTAAGAATAAAGCCTGATGTGTAGCTGTGTCACTAATAGAGATGGTCAATGAGATGGAAATAATTCTGCACTGATGCTGATTTATGCAAATGTATGCACTCCCTTTGCTGATGAAATCAAATAATTTGATATGTTATTAAAATTTGGTTTGGTGACTACAAATTAAAGGGTACCTGAGACGGATGAAAAGTAAAGTTTTATACATACCTGGGGCTTCCTCCAGCCCCCTTCATGCTAATCAGTCCCTCGCTGTCCTCCACCACCCGGATCTTCTGCTATGAGTCCTGGTAATTCAGCCAGTCAGCGCAGTCCGGCCGCATGCCACTCCCACAGCCAGGAACATTCTGCACCTGCGCAATAGTGCTGCACAGGTGTAGTATGCTCCTAGCGGTGGAGTGTGTTCATGCGCACTACGCCAGACTGGCTAAAGTACCTGGACTCATAGCAGAAGATCCAGGTGGTGGAGGAGGACAACGAGGGACTGATTATCCTGAAGGCGGCTGGAGGAAGCCCCAGGTATGTATAAAACTTTAATTTCATCTGTCTCAGGTTTACTTTGTTACACAGTAGTACTATACTCTACATATGCACTCCCCACAGAGCTGCAGGGAATCCACTGAGAATGCTGTGCACATTGAACACAGAGGTGTTGTCTGTTTACAATCTCCTCATTCCCCTGCAGAGTACCTGCACATCATTCTTACATGTACCCACACTTACATTGCCTAGGGCCTGATAGATGTTCTTTGTTCCGGTTTGTACCTTTTACAAGTACTCTTACCAAGGACTAGTTTTAGTCTAAAGGGAATAAATATAGTAGTCTACATATCCTTCTCACTTCAGTTGTCTTGTAAAATTCCTAAGCGTTGGCAGTTATGAGACGAATTTCATGTTACATACTTTTAATCAACAAAATTGTAATATGCAAATTAGAGGAGTCGGAGTCGTGGAGTCGGAGTCGGAGTCGGTGGAATCCTAAACTGAGGAGTCGGAGTCGGAGTCGGAGTCGGTGGATTT
Organism: Hyperolius riggenbachi; assembly: GCF_040937935.1. Taxonomy (NCBI): domain Eukaryota; kingdom Metazoa; phylum Chordata; class Amphibia; order Anura; family Hyperoliidae; genus Hyperolius; species Hyperolius riggenbachi. Next base: position 152,060,966 of record NC_090653.1, on the reverse strand, counting down.
TTGGACCGACTCCACAGCCCTGATTTGGAGTGTACTCTCTCCTTCAATTACCCTTACATATTTCTTTAGTGTGTATGGAGTATGCTTGGGACATCAGCTGATGTGTATAGACGGCCGTCTATGTCACTTTTTTAGGGGGGGATAGGAGTTTTTTTTTTTCATGGCTGTATTTATTGGATTGTTTAATAAAAGACGTATACGTGAGATTGAAGACACCTGCTGATTTTTTGTTTGTACTAGGGATCGTTGTTGTCATAAGGTGGCTCCCCCACAATTGTGGGGTACTCACAGTAATTATTGGTTATGCGTTTACATTGCAATTTTTTCACAATTAAAATAAAACTGTGGTATATCTATAAAAAAAGTATTTTTTAGGAGAAGAAGGATAGATACAATTGTTTTTCTCTTCAGATTATTTTCACCTCGGATGTCCTTTAACCTCCCTGGCGGTACGCAGATGCGGTGGCTGCGTCCGTGGGAGGGATTTTTTTATTTAATAGTATTTTTTTAATGTTAGCTAGCACTAGGCTAGCTAACTGTGGCCCCCAATCCCCCGGCACCGGTCTGACCCCTCCGATCGCCGCCGGCAACACTCACCCGTCCGCGATCCCTCGAGAGCCGCAGCTTCCCAATTGGCTTCACTCATCACTATGGCGACGATCGGACATGATGTCATCGACGTCATGCGCAGTTACGATCCTCCCCATAGGGAAGCTGGGTGTTGATTGGGAGGCTGCTCCATCGTGGGATCCATGGGGGTATGTATACCGGAGGTGATCGGGGGCGATCGGAGGGGACCGGAGGGACTTGGGGGACATGGTTAGCTAGCCAAGTGCTAGCTTAACCAAATACAACCATTTTTATAAAAAAAATCCTCCCGGGGCCATGTGATCCCCTGCGGCGGCTAGCCCGACACTGTGTCTGGCTTACCGCCAGGGTGGTTAAAGAACAACTATTGTGAAACATTGTAAAATTTTAAATAAATACGTACAAATGTACATTTTCTGCCAGAATAAAATGCGCTATACAGTAAATTACCTTTTATCTATGTCACTTTCACTTACAGGAGGTAGTGAAAACCTGACAGCTCTGTAATTTTTTGAACAAGTCCATCTCCTAATGGGGGATTCTCAGTTTATTTCCAAAAGCACTTACTGAACTGCAGTTCCGTACACAGTTTCAGTACAACTGCCAGAATATTGTGCTAGAGAGTAGGGTAGGGCAGCTGACTGACATCTTTCTTTAGATCCTTTCCAGGGAGTGATTTTATAAAGAATAAGGCTCCTTTCACACTATACACGTGAAAAGTCACATCGCACATTAGAAGTGCGATGCAACAAATACAGTAAAGTTTGCAGTACATTGAAAGTATGCTTCACTGACACTGAAAAGGCGCACACTGCCTGGCAAACGCACAGCATGCTGTGTGTAACTCTGACGGAAGCCACCACACCCAATGTGAATGCATTATAGAAATATAAATCGTGTTGGCATGTGATTATATTGTCCATTGCAGCAGAACAGTGTGAAAGGACTCTAAAGGTAATACTGAGAGTCTCTCATGAGAAGATGGACTAATCCAAAATCTGTCAGGTCCGTCAACTTTTTACTACTTACTATGTATGGCAGAATCATGGGAAACAAGGAAAATTTATAGTGCATTTTAGTAAGAGAGAAATGTGCAATTTATATGTATGTATTTTACATTTTTCACAATAGTGGTACTTTAAGAAGAACAAAGGAAAAACTTTCATTTGCTTTAACACTTGCCAATGCTTTCTATTAAGGAGAAATAATACTAATTTGCGAGTACTACTCTCCTCCATGTCCTTGTTTACCACAACAATAGGTAAAATGCTGAAAGTTATCAGATAATTGTCAAGAACATAGCTGATATAGAAGCTCGGTTTCACTGCAGAGCGACAGTAGTAAAGGAAAAGTGGGCAGCTTGGTTGGGCAGCTTTCCTGAATGCTCTTAACTGCAGCTGAACAGTAATCACCAATAAATGAAATAAAATACAAGCCAGGAAGGTACCTCACCAGACTGGAAAAGTAATAAACACAAGACAGACCTCTCACATTGTATTCCTGTTGTCTTGCTTTGTAATAAAGACAGACAAAAACTATTGGCTCTAGAGCTGGTAAAGAGGTGTAATCCATCTTCTCTGAGAAAGATACTACAGCCAAGTTATTGATTTCAACTTTATGTATTCATTTTACTCCTCTGTACTTCAAAGCTCATTAATTAGAAGAATGCATCAGAGCAGCCACTGTGGACTTCTAATAACTGGCGGGCTGATATCACAGGCTGATATCATAGAAGACTACGGCAAGGAAAATCAACACCTTTTATTTCAGGGCGATTGCATTGCCTTGCTGCTCCAACCGTTCTAGCACACACCTGCTGGAAGATGAATGAAGCAGCTACCGTATATCATATAAACAGAAATACATACGTTCACTTTCAGAGGATCATTTAACAACACCACAAGTTTAAAAGGGCGCGGTTATCTCCCCTATTGATTATAGTGGCTGGCTAACTGTATTAAACTGGCGCCGAGATAAGACGCCATTTGCAGCCGCTATTTTCTATGTGTAGCCGCTATTTGAAGCTGATATTTTCTATGTGTATCCAGAATTTATCGTCACAATTTGTAGTTGCTATTCGTTACCACTATTTGTAGGTGCCTCTTTAAAAAAAAGATGTTGAGGATAAGATTAGTTGGGTGGGTGGGGGGGGGGTGTGTGTGTTAAGGTTAGTTGGTTGGGGGGTTTAAGGTTAGTTGCCTACCAGGTCTAGGGTTAGGCACCAACAGGGGTAGGGTAATGGGTTAGGCACCACCCGGGAGGGGGTTAAGGGTTAGGCAGCAATAGAAGAAAAAGACTGGGTCTCTACCTGGAGAAATGCAATTGTAGCACTATTTTATTGCACCATAGTGACAAAACCACACCACGTTTCGGCCGTCCGGTCTTGACGGCCGAAACGTTGTGTGGTTTTGTCACTATGGTGCAATAAAATAGTGCTAAAATTGCATTTATCCAGGTAGAGACCCAGTCTTTTTCTTCTACTGCTGTGGACTTTTTGCACCCTGAGGGATCCGGGTGTGGACTGGTTGACTCCCTGGCTCAATTATATAATTACAGTTGAGCTCCTGGGACTGCTTCTTTTTTCTTGTGGTTAAGGGTTAGGCACCACCGGGGAGGGGGTTAAGGGTTAGGCACCACCGGGGGCATCAAGGGTTAGGCACCACCAGGTGGGGTTAAGGGTTGGGCACCACTAGTGGAGAGTTCTGTGTGAGAGTAGGGAGCGGTTAGGTCACAGTAAGACATCTGTAAATATTACCAATATTTTATTATATGAATGCTGTAGAATATCGGTAACCCTACCAATATTGTACTAACACTATCCTGAGCCCTTTTAAACCTGAGGCTTTTTCAAATGAATGCCATTTTCTGTACCTGTGGTCCTGTGCTGTGTACTTTAGTAGCTCAGCCAGCTGAAGTGGGTATTTGCAGATCTTCTGTACCGGTGTCAGAAGAAAGCCATCGATGGCAATGTCAATCATTTGCTGCAGTAGTCGGCACGCTTCAAAGAAATGCTGGTATCTGCCATCCTTCATTAATTTGGAAAGCTCCATGCAGGCGTCTAGATGATTATTACAGTACTCTGAATAAATCCAAAACCCGTCTTGCTGCGAGGTCCCGTGAAAGAAAGAAAATATTAAAAAAAAGGTCAGATATGAGACTGTCACCAGACCATCCAAGCAATTAAACCTTTATACAACCATAATGCCTTTTCACATGGGAGGTTGAACTGTGTGCTTGATGGGCAGTTCAGCCTCCCATTTGCCTTCAAACTGCAATTTAATGCAACCAAATTGCAACATTTGACACCCCATTTGTGTTAGCGCTTGACACATGGTGCAATCATCCAGCAGCAAAAAACTGCATCATGTCGCGTCTGAGTACAGCCACGGCTGTGCTGAAATGTGACTCGGGTTAATGCACGAAGCAGGGGTAATATTGCCAATACTACAGCCAGCAGTGTACTGCAGTATGCGCAATTAGCGTGACCTGCATTACATGGGTAATGTAATAATTACTATGGTAACACACATTACGTTACTTGCTTAATGCACATTATCTGCATAATGATCACATTAACCATGTACCGCGTGTCACACTGCTTTATACATCATCCCCTCAGTGTTATAGCTGCCTTTACCCTGTCCATACCGAGTGCTGCCAAGTGCCTGGCCGGTACACAGGAACAGCTGACAGGTGGTGGATTCACTGTCTTTAGCCTCTCATTTGTAAGAGCCCTAACAATATGTAATACTGCTAAATGCTTAGCAAACTGCCTGTTAATGCCAGTTTGTCATTATTCTTAATCATTGTCTTGGTTATAAAGTACCAAGATGTTACACTCTGCTAGAGATTAAATAGGGGGTGCAATTTATTAGTTTATTAAGACAACAAGTACACCATGAAATGAGACAAAGAAGTAAGGTTCACACATTGTATTTATTCATCTGGCTATATAGCAAAATAACCATTCTTCTCTGCCATTTCATAGACTCATGCAATTTACAAAACGTTATTTTACTTGACACATGTACAAGAACAATTTGAATGATGCTTGTGTCTGACAATACACTGCTGCCATAATGGTATTTCTACATTAACCAATGTGACTTCTGTCTGAAAAAAACAATTCAAAAATGTAAAAACTTTACTAAACCATTTGCACTGGGACAAGACAGAAATCAGTAGATGCATGCAATATACTATACATTTTATATTGAGAGCCAAATGCCTTTTTCCACAGCTAGAAAGGCAATATTGCAGCCACAAATATCTGTACAATGTGTTTATTATGTGTAAATGGCGCATGAGTAATTAGTTACATGGCAGTATAGTCATTCTCCTCTGATATTACAATGCTGGAGAACAATACACTAGATGGTTATTAGAAAGCATTGCAGTGGATGCTCTGGGTTGTGACACACAAGTATTCTGTGAATTGTGTAAGAGCGTGCCACTTTTGCCTGTATATAATTAAACATCATACGGATGTAACATTTAGCTGATAATGAAATACTTCTAGGAAGAGGTGGGTGGAGCTGTTGCTTATGCTTTGTCTTGTAGAGTCCTGTGGGGGTTTGTGACTCAGGGTGTGTATGGCTTGGTCAGGCTCCTGAGCATGTGGAAAGGTCCCAGGCAGCTAGCTTCACAGGACAGCCAAGACTGGCATTATGTGACTGCAGACTTTTTACAAAAGTATTTCTGACATGTTTATAAGTCAGCCACTATTGCTTATGTAATACGCTCACCACCTCAAACTAGCAATTGGGGGAGATACCGTACAGTATAAAGACTCTGTGCGAAACCTTGGGGTGATTCTGGATGGAAATCTAAAACTCAGACAGCAGGTATCAGCTGTCGTCAAGTCTTCCTTTTTCCATCTTTGAAATATAGTGAAAATCAAACACCTTATCCCAGCTGAAGACCAACCTACCCTGGTTCATGCATTTGTATCCTCCCGCCTAGACTACTGCAACGCCCTGTTCATCGGATCTACAGATAAGGTTCTGCGCCCCTTACAGCTAGTACAGAATGCTGCAGCCAGACTCCTAGCCAATGCCCCCCGCAGCTCACACATCACCCCAGTACTGCAAACTCTTCACTGGTTGCCAGTAAAATGGAGAATAAATTTTAAGATCTGCCTGCTGACATTTAAGGCTCCAAACCACATCGTACCAAAAATACATAGCGGATCTATTGGAACTTTATGCCCCTCCACGCACCCTCCGCTCTGCCAACAAGATGAAGCTGGTTATTCCCAGGATACACTTAACATTTGGTGATCGGGCCATTTCCTATGCAGCCCCTAATCTATGGAACTCACTTCCACAATCAGTACGAGAAGCTCCTTCTCTGGACAGCTTTAAAAAAAGCTAAAAACTCACCTCTTTTTCCTAGCCGTTGAGACTGCATAATGCAGGGTCACAGCGCTTTGAGTCCCCAGGGAGAAAAGCGCTATAAAATATTATTGTTATTGTTGTTATTTTGTGTTTTGTGGGCAAAGCAGGCAGCAAATCGATATCAAACAACCAGACAATACGGGTTTTCTTAGAACCAAGTATTCTCTTATTTACGGTATTCTTCATTCATAAAGTCTTCAAATTGCGGACATGTCGTATGGATACAAATTCAGAGTTCCAATTCACACAGAAGACTGCCTGACACGTGTTTCACGGCCAAAAGCCGCCTCCTCAGAGGCACACTGTATACAGACATCCACTAGGCCAAAGTCATAAGACACCGCAATTTGTATATAGTGAGAGAAAGGTTCTCAACGCCGATTCCATGTGTCTATGGACTAAAGAAAGGACTTTCTTTAGTCCATGGACACATGGAATCGGTGTTGAGGCCCACCGCCTCCAAGGAGGCGGCTTTTGGCCGTGAAACACGTGTCAGGCAGTCTTGTGTGTGAATTGGAACTCTGAACTTGTATCCATATGACATGTCCGCAATTTGAAGACTTTATGAATGAAGAATAAATAAGAGGATACTTGTTTCTAAGAAAACCCCTATTGTCTGGTTGTTTTATATCGATTTGTCATAATATTAAGGGGTGGAACAATACTATTTTATTGTGTTAATAAAGCAGGCAGCAAATCTAAAAATACATTTTAAACTTGAAACTCTTGATAAAAACTCATTAAAACGACTAGTTTAGGTGCATTGGGCCTTATTCCATTCCAGGTGATAAGTATTAGTAAATAAACATTAAAAATCATATCACAGAGTATTCAAATACAGACATATTGATACATAAGAAAATCAATAGGGCTTTTTTTTGCCCCGGGTAGATAAAGTTTTACAAGAGAGGAAATAGTGCTGTTATATAGGTGACATTAGAAAATAAAATATAACAGTGATGCTGATTTGTGCATATAACCAGACTTATATAACGTCTGGTGGATTTACTAGGGCACTTGGGGTTTGCCCTGCATATATAGCAACACAAGTAGCCACCAGACGGTGCTTTGGTGGCAAAGGTGTAAAGATGTGTGTCAGCGAGAGAACAGATATCTGATTATGTGGTGATCTGCAGTATCACCACTAATGCAGATAAATAAACAGTATTTTACTGATGGCAAATCAGCGGAAAGCTCACCAGCAACAACTAACTAGCACAGAATTAGAGTGTGATCACAGATGATTAGGTGCACAATATACAGGAGTACTCCTATGTGATATCCCTTGGCTGTAGGGACTATCACTGGAAGAGAGGTCGTACAGGCAAAGTTAGCAATGGGTCAGTCAGCAGCGGTACAGAATCGTCAGGCAAAATCCAAGTCTAGAGTAAGCTAAGGTCGGCAACGGGTCGGGCAGATAAAGTACAAAATCAGGAGGTACAAATCAGAGTCAAAAGGTTCAGACAGAAAATCAGCAACAGATCAGAATGGCAGGGTACAGAATCAGAAGGCAGAAGAATCGTCAGAAGTACAGGCAAGGTTCATACACGATAATATTCAATATAATAGAATGCTACTGATTAAGCTATCAACGGTCTGAGCACTAACACGAGGTATTCGCAACAGCAGACAAAGAGCAACTGAGCAGCAGATCCTTAAATGTTAAAGATCGTTCAAGAGTGTCGCCCACAAGCCCAGCCAATCAGCGAGCCTCCCGAGGTCAGCTGACCTTTCTCCTCAAGGAATAAAGGTCCTGCCGCTGGGCGCGCGCACGCATAGCCCTGAGTCTATGTGCGGCTGAAGGAGCTGCGGGCGGCGTACTGTACGCTCGCAGGATGGGGACCACCGCTGGCTGTGATGCGGAGGCGGCAGCAACGCCGCTCTCCGCTGTGGCGGTGTCCCCGCTCACTGTAACAAAAGGAAGGCTCATTGAGCAAGATTGGGACCGATAAATAGTACATACAGTATATGATAGGCTTTTACGAAGGATGAAAAGAGTGCTATAGGGCTGCTCCATTAGGAACTTAAAGCAGTCCTAGGCCGGGTTTATAGAGGTGTGCTTGATTATGACCACTTGACATTCATGGAACTATTATAACTAGGATATAATCGGGAGCAGGGTAAAGTTAGGTGGGAGGGAGAGGAGATGTAGGGGAAGGTGGTGGTGGGGGGAATCGTTGACAAAGCACAAAAACAGCTGTGTGCCAATAACAAACTATTGGAGGCGGAATGATGTCTTTAAATTGTTAGATTAAGAAAATAAGACAAGGTTAGGTTGAGGTAAACATGGAGGAATAACCTCTATGGAGGAGATAACGTCAGGGAAGATTTTTCACCATAGGTAAACTCTGTCAATGAAGGTTGGGATTGTACCGGATCTAACAGCTAAAGCATGAAAGAGGAGTTCAACTTTTCTCAACACTGACTGAGTAGTAGGGAGGAATGGGGATTTCCAGTTTTCAGCTATAGCTACCCTAGTGGCGAATAACACATGGGAGATAATATACCTAGACTAGGTGGGTAAAGTTTCACTGTGGAGGATATCTAGGTGGGGGTGTAATTCACCTAGCTTCACAGGCAGTTGGTTCAGACAGTACTCAATGCTTTGCCAAAGCGGCTGCACTAAAGGGCGTGACCAGAATTTGTGCGGGAGGGCATGATCTCCAGCACTCTGAGGATGTTCTAGGTTGAAATCTAGCAAGGTGTACTGGCATGAGGTACTATTAATAAGTTATTCTAGAGAAAATTTCCAGGTGGGAAACACAGTGCGTAGTACTTCGGATCTCCCTATAGATCTGAGAGGTGCCTCTTTAGGTGGGTTTAACTTGGGACCTAGTACATCGGATAGAGTTAAAGGGAGGGTAGGAGGCAATGCTTCAGTTGTATTTAGGAAGTGAAGGATTTGTAGGTAATTACAGAAGCCAAGTGAGGCCAAATTATATCCATGTCTAATGTCAGTGAAGGATTTTAGGCCTGTGAGGCCAAATAGGAAGTGGAAACCAGTAGAGACTCAATTACCTAGGTGTAAGTTATCTATGACAGAGGAGAGGAAAGTTAGTGAGAGCTGTAGGATGGTGCAGGAGGGCTTGAAGATATTGGAAAAAGCATGTAATAGTTTCCACTTCTCTAGGGTATTATTGGAAATGGGATTTAATGTCAAGGGAGTGTTCCACCCAATTAAAACAGCAGCTAAGTTATCTTATAGTTTTCAGTTCAATATGCCTGAAGACATCTTCAATATTGATTCAGACCTTAAAGCAGTTGTTTTTCCAAATGGCATCTGCTAGATCAATTAATGAAGCTGTGTGATAGGCTTCTAGATTCTGACTCCCTAGGGTGTAACATCAAAATATGATTTACAATTGAGCTTTTTTTGTAATAGCCAGACATACGCACGCTCAGCGACATAATCCACAGGTGGGAGGCAGCCCTCCCGGACTCCCTCTTCATCATCCTGGGGGACTTTAACAGAGCTAACCTTCGTCTGGAACTGCCACGTTACAGACAGCACATCACATGCCACACAAGACAGAAGAACACCCTGGACCACTGTTACACTGTACTCAAGGATGCCTACAAATCGGCTCGCTGGGCTGCTCTGTGCAACTCCGACCACTGCCTAATCCACCTGATCCCCACCTATAGGAGGCAGCTGGAGACCACCAAGCCTGCCCGCAGGATGGCTATAAGATGGACAGAGGAGGCCAAGTCTGAGCTTCAGGACTGCTTTGAGAGCACAGACTGGTCAGCCCTGGAGGCACCCTGCCTGGAAAATTGGGCAGAGATTGTCACCTCCTACATTAGCTTTTGTGAAGAGACCTGCATCCCCACAAAGACCTTCAAAGTCTTCCCCAATAATAAGCCATGGTTCAATGGCAAACGGCGCAGGCTTCGTTTAATCAAGGAGGAAGCACACAGATCTGGTTCCTGGGAGGAGTTCAGAGCAGCCAGAAACACCCTCAATCGAGAAATAAAGGAAGCTAAACGGGCGTACTCGAACAAGCTGAGCCACAACCTCCGCTCCAACAACCCACGAGAAGTCTGGAAAGGTCTCAAAGCAGCCACCAATTTCAAACCTCCACCCCAGCACGTGCCTCCTAGCGTGGAACTCGCGGAGGAACTCAACAAGTTCTACTGCCGCTTTGAGGCAGCTCCGGTACCCCCCGGGGCCCTGGCCCTCACACCGCTGGCCTTCCCCCAGCCGGCCTGCACCAATGCTGCACCTATCATGCTCCAGGAGGCAGACGTTCTGAAACAGCTCTGGAAGCTAAACCCCAGAAAGGCCTCAGGCCCGGATGGAGTGTCATCAATATGCCTTAGAACCTGCGCGACCCAACTTGCTCCTGTTCTCACCTCCCTTTTTAACTTATCACTAGCGGAGGGCAGAGTTCCTTCCTGCCTCAAGAGATCGATTATCATTCCAATACCCAAAAAGCCAGGGAAGACTGACCTAAACAACTACAGGCCCGTTGCCCTAACCTCAACCATAATGAAACTCTTGGAAAGGATGGTCCTCATCCACCTGAAGAAGGCTACTGACCCCCTTCTGGCCCCCCTCCAATTCGCATACAGGGCTAACAGATCCATCGAGGACGCCATCAACTGTAGCCTGGCGTCTATCATGGAACAACTGGATAAACCAAACACCTACGCCAGGTTGCTCTTCCTCGACTTCAGTTCCGCATTTAATACTATATGCCCGGACATTCTGCACACAAATCTGGCACAACTCGGTCTCAATCCCACTCTTTGTGCATGGATCAGGGACTTCCTTACCAACAGGTCGCAACTTGTCAAGCTTGGCACCTGCTCCTCCCAGGAAAGAATAACAAACTCTGGTGCCCCACAAGGGTGCGTTCTGTCCCCTTTCCTGTTTTCCCTATACACGAACGGCTGCTCCTTATCCACCAACTCCGTTAAGGTCATCAAGTTCGCAGATGACACCACCATCCTTGGTCTCATCAGCAGCGACGGTGAACAGGCTTATCATAATGAGATTGAACGCATTTGCAGCTGGTGCTCAGACAACAAACTTGTTCTTAATACAACCAAAACAGTTGAAATGGTCGTGGATTTCAGGAAGCGCCCTTTTTCTCCCGCTCCTGTCCTCATAGAAGGCGGTGAGGTCCCCAGAGTGTCAAGTGTACGGTTCTTGGGCACTATTATCACAAAGGACCTGCGGTGGGGGGAGAACACCAGTTTAATCCAGAGGAAGGCTCAGCAGAGATTGTTCTTTCTGAGACAGCTGAGGAAGTTCAGCATGCCACAGGAATTGTTGACCTGTTTTTACACCGCCACTATTGAGTCCATCCTCTGCTCCTCCATTGTCGTCTGGTACGCAGGCGCTACCGCAGGTGACCGGATGAAACTTCAAAGAGTCATCAACACTGCGGAGAGGATCATTAGGTCACCTCTGCCACCCCTGGACCTCCTACACACCAACCGTTTGCGGGGAAGGGCGTATAAGATACTGAACAACCCCTCACATCCCGGCTGGCGCTACTTCAACCGCTTCCCTTCTGGCAGCCGCCTCAGGACTTGTCTCACCAACACCACAAGGCACAGGAATTCTTTCTTCCCTCAGGCGGTCCTTCTCTTGAACTCACTCACCCTCCCATATGCGAACCCCTAAGGACATGGTCCAGCCCCTATGCCCCGTTTTAGTGCAATGTTATCCCCACTATGTTTGTATGTTTTGATGCTTGCTTGTACTGTCTGTTCTCTACTCTCTTTGTCTCTGCCATGTAACCACAAGCAATTCCGGGTGTGACACGATCGCACTTGGCGAATAAAGTTTTCTGATTCTGATTTTGATTCTGATACTTGCTAAAAATATCCTGACGTTTTGCAAAGTAAGATTTAGTGGCAGGAATGGGTAACTTTTTGAAAAGGTAGATAAGCTGAAATAGGATGACTAGCTTGAAAGCAGCAATTCTTCCCATCCATGAGAACTCGAATTTAGCAAGATTTTGTAGCTTTCCTGGGAGAGACGATAAGCAGGATTAATACTGCAATAATGATGCTGAGAGATTTTTATGGTTTAGTGAGGGATAAGATAATGTCATTAGCAAAGAATCCGAGTTTATACTCAGAACTGCCAAGAGGGATACCTGAAATGTTTCTGTGGTTCCTAATCTTTTGTGCTAAGGGTTCTAATAGGAGGACAGCAATGATGGGTGATAGGGGACATCCCTGCTGGGTGCCATTGCCATTTGTTATATGAAAGGGAGGGGAGGTGGTACCCGATGAGGAGACTGTAGTGGATGGGGTGGAGTATAAGGAGGTTGTGGCTTGAAACATGAAGCATCAGAAGCCAAACTGAGTTAGGACCATTCTGAGGTAGCCCCAGTGGACCCTGTTGAATGTCTTCTACACATCCAAGGAGATGAAGAGAGAAGGTATTCGACAGGCCTCCACTAATCTCATCAGGTTGAGAATTTGCCTAGTTCCATCACTGGTATGTGTACCTAGTTCAAATCCTACTTGATCAGGGGAGACCAAATTTGGGAGGAGGGAGCAATTCTATTAGCTAGCGCTTTTGCAAGGAGAGCATGAAGTCTTTTAGGAAGGCTTGTGATATGGTTTTATTAGATGCAGGGAAGACTGCAAGTGGGTCAGGAGGTTTATCAGGCTGCGCAGCTGCAGCTTATCCTACCTGGGCTGCGGCCTGCTCAGTCCTCAGCCTTGATTTGGCAGGGCTCCTGGAGGTAGGAGTGTTTGGAGTGGAGCTGACAGCTGGTGTGACTAGACAGGCCCCTGGGAACATGAGACTGGGCAAGAAAAAAGCTGTGTGCCCTCTCTCTAAAGTGGCTGCTCCATACGGGGTTATTGGGACCCGATCAAACGGTCCGCCAGTGCCATTTTAGGTAGTTGAGAAGTAAGTGTTGGAGAAGAACTCGTGGCTTACCTTCCTGCGCTTAGAGGTCATCGGTTGAGGGTTCCCATGCTGGAAGCACCTGATACCGGGTGTGTGAACAGCAGATTTTGCGCTGTGGGCCACTTTTTAGAGCTGGCATCGACTTTCAGCAACCCCCCTAGTTTCCATTACATTTATGCTAGGAATACACAATTAGTTTTTTCAGCAGATTTACTGGCCAATTGTTTTTCCAATCATTTTTTTTACTGGTTTCCATTCACTTTTATAAGAAAATCAATCACAAAAGAAATCAGATTGGATTTTTTGGAAATTATCTATCCAGCCATCTATCTGACAAAAAACTCATGGTGTATTCCCAGCATTACAGAGACAAAGCCACAAACAGCAGCATGATAGTGGAATGTGGAATTAATGATATTGGGAGTGTAGGCGACATGCCATGATTAAGCAGAAATCAATTACTTAGTTATCCCAACGACTTTGCCAATGACCCACTAAATAATAATATATGCACAATCTTTTAGTTATAGTTCAGGAGCATGTGTTCATTATTGCCGCAATCAATCTAATCAGATATATCCTATTTTCTCTACTTTTCTCTTTGATTTGTTTTTATCTGGCGAACAAGAGTAAACAATAATATAGAACTGTACATGTAAATGATTGAAGTAGCAATCATACAGATTAAGCAAGAGGATGTCCTTCTGGAGATGCCCTTCAAAGAACAGGAACACCCCCCCCCCCCCTTCCACTTCAGTTCTCTGAACAAATAAGTAGGAGATGGGAGACACTTGAGAGCCCTTGGTTCACAGCGGAATAGCTTCGTTTTCCGGTGATATTAAGAAGAATGATCCATCTTTCCACCATCGGCTAATACCTCATAATAAGGCGCATTGATTAAATGCAAATGGCTTGACCTGTCCAGTCCCTGCCTGCTGGTATCCTCTGTCCGCATATGCAACCTGTCTCATCAGAATGAAAAATGAGACGTAATGATCCCTCGTTAACAACTATTGCCTCTTTATGCTCAATTTAGCGCTATTTGAGCTGTGCATCTGCTTAGGATACATGGATAATGTTTTGTAAGGGCAAGCACATGAGACTGCTGTGAAGCCAGACATTGCTATCATGGATACAATATAAATAGAGGGGATTTCCTGGCCAGATCAAGACTTGTGCAGAATATTGAATGGGGCTTGCACATTTTCTCTACAGCCATTCAGAATCCATCTTTCATGAGCTGCCAGTGCTGAATGGATGAGGCGGAATCTCTTAAATGCTTGTATTGACCTGTGTGTTACATGAAGATAATCCTCTGTGACATCCTGTACACAGACATCACTCTTCAGCATATAAACACAAAATCAACATATAAATCCATGTATTGAAATGCCCCTGATGACCTGCTTTTTTATTACCTGGATAGAGAACTATTGTAGCTTTTATTTTGCATCTATGGTGTCACCTGCCCCAGAAGAGAATGGTGATAGGATTTATTGTAAATGACACAAGAATATACTGTAACCACATCTAATTAATAGATTTACTGCTTTTCAGAGCTATTTATCCATGTGACCAGCCAAGACCCCTACACTGCTACTACTACAAACATACCTCAAGAAATATTAGCCAAGTCTCTGCAAGAAATTATGCATATTTAATTAAAAAAAAAATGTAGGTATGAGCATTGGATTTAGCAATACAGTGCAGTGATTTAGCATGGTGGTGTAGTGGTTAGCACCCTCGCCTTGCAGCGCTGGGTCACCGTTGGGCTGGGTTTCTATTCTCTCTGTGTCTGTGTGAGTTTCCTCTGGGCACTCTTGTTTCCTCCCACATCCCAAAAACATATAGACAAGTTAATTGGTTTCCCCCTAAAATTGGCCCTACTACTATGCATACACCACATGATACACATATACATACAGTATGACTATGGTGGGGATTAGATTGTCAGCCCCTCTGAGGGACAGTTTAGTGACAAAACTATATACTCGGTACAGAGCTGCGGAAGATGTTGGCGCTATATAAATACAAAATAATAATAATAGCAAAACAGATTTGGTATCATTTACACAGTATTTTGTATTATTGATCTACATTTTCTCTAAAATACACAGTATCATCCGCATGAGACCTTTCCCCTCCCCCTAAAAGTATTCTGCACTACTCCAAGTGTCATATGCAGCTCTATTTCTAAGGGCTGTACCATGTTAAGGACTTGTTCACACTATACGTGTTGCCATGCGCATATCGGAAGCGTGTATGGTGTGCGATCAGCAAGAACATCAGAAGTGCATAGACAGCACTTCTGACGTTCAGACTTTGCATGCTGCACAGCAGTGCATTTCGCTATCGCACTGCTGTATGCATTTTTGGCAAAGCGCATCGCTGATCCCATTCACTATAATGAATGGGATCAGTAGCGCAATGCACGGCAACGGCAACGCGGATGGCGTGCGATCAGGTGCACTTGCACTCCTAACTTATGGCCATATGCATTGCCTAATGTGAACAAAGCCTTACTCATGTATAAGCCAAATCTTTGAGCACCCAAAATGTGCTGAAAAGTTGGTCCCATTGCTTATACGTGTCACCTACCTAAAATGTTTGTAAGCAAAACAATCGCTAACTCCAGCTTTCCTGGTAATTGTTATGGTATAGGGGTATTGAAATGGAGCATGTACAACCTGAAATAAACCTGTAGTGGGAAAAACATAGAGGCTACCATCTTTATTCCACATTTAAAAGCTGCTTATCACCTGACTGCCATGCTGATCTTTTAGGTATGAGCAGACATCAGACGTTTGGTAGCAGAAGCGTGAATCTTTTTGGCTGTCCATTTGTTGTATTAATGTACAGGCATCCCCTCTCTCCTGTACCCGCCATAGAGCAGGTGACAAGCAGTAGGTCATGGCAGAATTTTCCTTTGCTTCCTGCTGCTGTGGGAAGCCCTCTTGCCTCTCCTCCCTACCTTTCTCAATAGGACACAATGCCTCTTGGCCAAGCCAAATGTGTATGAACTGTCATTGTCTGCCGGAGGAGCATTGGCCAAAACAAACACAAACAAACATTTTGGCTGTCAATACTGTAATGCCTGTACAGGGTTCCTGGCTTAAGTAAGTGTGTGTCTCATATCTAACACTTATGCTGCCAATTGTGAATGAAAGATGGTAGGCTCCATGCAGTCTCAATGCAGGTAGTGTCTAGCCATGACAATACATTACATTTATGATTTAGGAAATCCACAAAAATAGGAATGTATGCCTCTGGAAATCTGCTATATACTCTTTTTTTTTGTTGTTGCAAAAAATAACTTTTGGTGTCTACAAAGAATCAATTAAAAGTATGCCTGAAGTTGGGTTTAAAATCAGATAAAATCAGATAAACATGGCTATATATAGTACCAATCCTACTTGTTGTCTGTGTTCCTTTTTTTCATTGCAAGGGTTAATAAATAATCACTTCTGTGCTGTCATGTGTGGAACTGCATATATATATACGCTATAGCAGCATAGAGGGTGATATAGCGGCTGGGAAAGTGAAGAATCAGCCGCGTTCCCAGCCTGTCGGTGGCTGTCGCCGACCCTGGAAGTAGCCGCCGGCGGGGACAGGACGATCGGAGAGGGGCTGCGAGGGCACATCCAGCTTCAGGGGGCTGAGGGATGCCCCGGGTGAGTAAATATCATTTTTTGTTTTTGGCTTAAGTATTCCTTTAAAGGGAACCTGCAGTAAGAAGTACATGAAGGCTGCCATATTTATTGCCATTTCCTTAAAATAATGCCACTTGAGTGGTTAATGCTCTGGTTTTCAGTCTCTAACCTGCTCTGCGTCCCTGACCCAGATCAAGTACGCAGATCACTTGTTCTGTTTCTGGATTATGAATGATGTGTAAAGATCAACATGGCAACTGAACAACATATATATATATATATATATATATATATATATATATATACAGTATATATATATATATATATATATATATATATATATATATATATTATAGTATATCTATATATGTATATGGGGAATAATGATGCCAGCTTCTCTATTTGTCTCATTATACATGTCCTTTCAGTTGACCAAGTTGTAAAATGTTCCCAGAAGTAATATGAGCACAAAGAAACATTCACGTTATTGTAGGTCTGACACCCATTATGATAAACTACTCTAAATATGTACTTATCTGTTTAGGACAGCCATTCCGTTTGTTTTTATATGATGCTTTATATTACAATATTATTCATTTATATTATTTATTTGGGATTTGGAATTATTTGGGTAATGTAGTAACATATTTCTATGTTACTATATTACCATCTTTGGGATGATTGGGTGTGTTAGTGAATTCTTTGATGGTGCTATACTGTTTAAGACTGTATCTATAATTGAATGGAACCTACTATAATCTTAGCACCCAATAGTGATTTTAACAAGTTGCCATATTATTTATACAGTAGTATGTTATGTTTATATATAAGGCCCCATGGTATAAAGCAGGGTTTCCCAAACCTGTCCTCAAGGCCCACCAACAGTGCATGTTTTATGGGAGTTAATTAGCTCTACTTAGACAATAATTACCCCACCTGTGAATGTTTTTCTGTAAACAAGTACTGTTGGCGGTACTTGAGCACAGGGTTGGGAAGCCCTGGTGTAATGTCATTTCTAGAGGCACATCACCTAAAGAAGTGGGCGTAGAGTAGACCCACACAACATTCGTAGGTATTACAGAAGTTTTGAACCAATTCTGTTAACCAAGTTATCTTGCAGGAGGCAAATAATTATTGACTCTAATTTTTAAAGCAATTCTTTAGTTATTAAGTTAAATACTTCCTCTTTAAGCTCAAGTTTCAAATTCTTCAGGATGTGCCGGAGAATAGGTGGTGTGGTAATTGGGAGAAGCCCCATTCAAGGCTGGGCACAGAGATTGGGTATAGCCTAAAGGCCTAAACTAAGAATATGATTAGTCTGAAACTCCAAGATTTTTCTTTCTTCTTTGATGTTTGTTTTTGATTTGCAAAAATCATACATTTGATGATGCTGAATATTACAATATATAAGTATCTACTGCACGTTGTTATCTGTACTGTTCACTTTCTATATGTAGTCATGTGTTCAGTTGTATGCCTACAATTAAACATACAAGGACTTGTGCTTTAACCTGTACCTGAATACATGATGAGACAGACATGTGTATGCACATTGCTAAGCATTCAAATAATTAAGCTGTGTTTCTTTTCTTAATTTTCTACCTGAAAGAATTAACACTGAAGTATGCAAGTTACATCCATAAAACTATTACATGCAGAGAACAATGTCTGAGCACAGGGGATAGAGAAAAAAAGTCAATAGTTCATATTTATTAGCTCTGGGACATACAAAGACTGTGTCTGAATAGTGAGAACTCATGGAAGCATGTATAAACATTTGATATACTGTATATGCAAGTCTCTGATTTGCTAGTCATGGTCATGTGCTAAAGCAGTGTGTGATCACAGCAAATCAGAGCTCTGCAAATCTATCAGCTGACCAAATAAATCACATGATTCTCCATAAGTTCTCCTAGACTTGACCATCACTACTTACAAGAATAATGCTCGTTAAAACAGCAAGGCAGCTATCATAATTTCAACAATATTAGATTTTCTATTCTCTAAAAACAGGTCAGCTTTAAAGTAAGCCTAACTTCAACTATCCATAATATTAATTTTAACTTTACGCCTTAACCTTCCTTCCTTACTGGGTGCCCCAAATCATCTAAAAACTCATACAACATCCTCAACAGCAGCAGCTAAAATTGAGGTCACCCAATAATCCGAGCCAAAAGCCAGTGATGGGCTTGTTCCCACCATGTGGGCTGAAATTCCCATTCCGCTCACAGCAGGTACTTGTGTGAGTGGCCATCACACTGATGTGACAACCTGTATGAGCCCTCTGCTGTACATTTCTGAATACAGAGCTTCCGATCAATATTCCAGCAAGATAGCAGGACTCCGATGATCACAACCATCCCAACCACAGCGGAACAAATTCCCTTTACTGCAGATTCACGATTAATATTTCCATTCAGTGCATCAACTTACTGCACCATTCCCTTCTTATAATCCAATATCCCTTCTCTACTTTCTTATCAGCTTTAATGAAATCTCTTCTGAACGCTTCACAGATCTGTCATCAGAACTGCAGAGAAAAAAAAGGGCGGGGGAAATCAACTCCATTCTAAGAAGCTGTCACTTTCTTGCTGTAAGAAACTATTTCTAAAACGATTGCAGCAATGTTCAGGTGTGTGTGTGTGTGTGTGTGTGTGTGTGTGTTCAGACATACGTTTGCACAAGGGTCAGCATGTAAACTCTATTACTGGACAACAGGAGATGAGAAGGGGAAAGCATGTGTTTAGGAAGGAAGTGTTATAGCAGGGAATGCAGACTGCGCTTGTACTACAGGACTGTGCCCAAAATGCTCTTACATAATAGCGGTCTATTCATTGTAGATAAAAATCTAGAAAAGGGGGAATTATAATTTTCTTGACATTCCCTGACATATTCACAGATGATGAAGGCCAGACCTGTGTGGCTTATGTAACAGCACGTTAAACTAGGCTGAAACCCTCGGGCATTTAGTCAACTGAAGTGTAATGTTCATTCTGCACGATGGGTCGGCGCATTTTACTGCTCAGCTGCTGTCATTTAGGCAGTGTCAAGAAAGCAGACTCAAAGCCATTTCCAGCAGCAGCAAAACCTGCATGAATCTTTAACCCCTTTGCTACCAGGTTCAGTGCCCCTTAACAGTTTCCCAGCCTTTGAAATGTATGCTTCATCACAGTGACAGCCAACTGCCTTCATATTTCATAGGAGTATATGTCAAGCCTCCCGCATGTACTACCATACACAAATGTAACTAGAGGACAGATGCAGATGTGCTTTATTGCACTTACTCAGTAATGAGCTTAAACATGTTTATCAGAAAAATCTAGTGACAAATTATTCTTTTTTTTTTTTAAACAAAGAAATGGATTTGAACAATCGACAGTTTGGATCTTGTTGCTTGCCACGGGCATAACTGGTACACGTCTTTTAACATGACTCAGTGTCGTACACAATCTATCTTGCACGTTTACTATACAAAATATCTTACAGAAATAAATCTAGAACACAGTACCAACACAGTACCAACCTCTTTTATGGTGAATCACTATATCAAACTGAAAGGATCCTAAAATCCCTGTGCTAAAAGCACACAAACTATATGCATGTCAACGATTCCCAAGTACACCAACAAATGTACAGCTGGATTGCTGAGAAAGAAAACAGTCAAGGTGTTGTAATGGCCCAGTCAATGTCCAGACCTCAATTCAATCAAAATGCTGTGGCGAGATTCCTCAATACATCTTAATTTAGGGGAAAAAAGAGCTAGAATGGATGGTGTAGAGGCTTTCTGGATCCTTCTACAGCACACCATTCCAGTGAAGGGCTCCTCTAAACCTATTTGGTGAAAGATTGCCAAATAGAGTTTTTCTGACCATGCTCCCAAATGTGGATGTGTACATTCAAACTTGGCATGCACAAAAAAGTTTCACGTATGCTCAGCAGAATAATGCATTTGTGTACAGAGGATGAAAAACAAGCAGAAGTTCTACTGGGCATGCTGAGGACCGTACCCACGGATGTACAGTCCAGATGTGCTCGTCCATGGCCGGAAGTGTGGCCAGAAGATGAACCCTGCGTTACAATGGTGGGATCTATAAGGATCTACAAGAATCTGGAGAGCCTCTGGATCATCCAGAGGCTTCCAGCTACTGAAGTAAATATCTAACTTCCCCATAACAGGTTTGCTGTAAGAGAGCTGTGCATAAATTAACACCCAGAAACCTCAGTGATCTGAAGTAATATTGTAAAAGAGGGGTCCAAAGTTCCTCCACATTTATGACCAAATAATTTATGACTTTATCAAATTATAATTTTCTGTCCATGCAAAAGATTGTATTGAAGTGAAGTGCCTAGGATGTGATACTGCTAATATATATTCTTGAAATTGGGATTAAATTGTATGAATACGATATATGTCTATTTTCTCGGTTTCTGGTGGGTTGTAATCTTTTCATTTCAGACAACTACCATCTTGTAATAAGCAACATCACATGTTCATAGGCCACCTCATGTATGCCGATATGGACTGGTGAATGGCAGCATAGTGGAAATGCCCAGCAATTTTTTGTTTCTTGTGTGGTGCATCAAAGTGGTTTACCTAGCTATGCAGCATCAAATCAACTATGTCTATTTGGGGTCCAGGACTTTGCGTACCACAAACGTGAGTTTCCTGGTCTATGGAAGTATGCGATATTAAAGGACAACTCCAGCGAAAAAAGTAAGCAGTTAAAATCTGACAGAACCACAGGTTTTGGACTAGTCCATCTCCTCATGGGGGATTCTCGTGGTTTTCTTTGTTGTCAAAAGCATTTCCTGAACAGCAGTTGCTAAGCCTGGCTCTAGTACTCTTCAGTTGGTGGATTCATCTGAAGAACTAGAGATCCCTGCTATTTTAAATTGAATTGTTACCTGCTTTACACCCTGTAAGACCTACGGAGGTAATCACACTGGTAAAATGCTGTCATTGAGCTGGAAGGAGATTGCACTGCTGGCAAGATTGAGTACTGATATGATTTCTGCTACAATGTTCTTGATGTACTGAAATGGTTTTGCTTTCTTTACTTTTTAATGCAGACTATGTCTAAATGAAGGTTGAAATGCAGTGCTGAATTTTAATCTGAAGCTCTGGCATTAATCTTTAAATGCCCCAGTTTATATTGCAAAGTACAATATTGCCTTCCAAAACCTAGATGGTTGTAGCAGGTCATCATTTTCAGCAAGTCTCCAAAAACCAAGACCATAATATACAGTATGACTTCAGCATTAATAGCCAGTGCCATGCAAACCACTTCTTTCTGCCCTTGTAACCCAAACACTCAGAACCTCTGCTTTATAGAACACCTACTGTGCAATTTAACTATAACTTGAGTTGCTTAAACCACTGGAAAAAAAAAAGCTAACATTCATTTTCCTATTCATCTTTATTCTGTCCAAACAGACAAATTACATAGGTTAGAAAGCATAATAAAGGCACTAAATACCATAAATAATAAAACAGCAGCACGAGTCACATGACTTATGCTGTTGTTTGTGTCTCCCATTCCTTCTCGAGTGGAGGAGTGATGCATTGTGGGAGAGGTAGGTGAAGAGCAAAAGGGAGGGCTAAAGAAGGGGGAAGGGGAAAAAAATCAAGCTATGGGAATAATGTGGACCTACAAGCATAAAAAATGGTGTTTTGTATGCCACTCCTATTATTAGTAGTGATACACTATGACCTTGTTTATGTATATGAACTGGATGTGATGACTTCCAACGTTCTTTGGTTGGTGCCTACATCATAAGTTTGAGAACACTGTATCGGCTAGTGCAGATGGCCTACACTACTATATTAGCAGTGTCATTCTTTATTATGGTTGATTTACACAGAAGGCAACTAAAATGCATACATACTAACTGATCAGTTGTTCTGCGCTTCTTTTTCAGTTGCTGTGCATTTTGTGTGCTTTGTATGTATTGCAGTGTGTTATGAAAAAGCTTTTGGTTAACCTTCTAGCAGCCCTGCCTGTGTGTGAGATAATACAGGACAGGGCATCCGCTGCCAGCCAAATTTGTTTTTCTGCCTAATGTAGCCATGCGAAGCGGGAGAAGGGAGCTGTCATAGTTGCCTATCTGGAAGCTAAATCGGCTTTCCTCTCCTCTTCAATCACCCCTCTTCCTCCACAGGGCGGCGCTGCAACGTTGACACAGTCCTCTGGGTTCTGATCACAGGTCATATCAAGTGATGGGACTCAAAAGAGGATGCGGGAGTGTAGTACTGACTCAGGGTGACTGAAGAGAGGAAGCGGCCCAGCGTCCAGACAGGTAACTATGACAGCGCCCTGTCATTCTCTACATAGCCTGCCAGGCTGCATAAGGCACACTTCCCCAGCAGCAGAAAAAAATGTGGCGCAACAGCACACATATAGTTTTACTATATGTAGCTGCTAAAGGGTTATAACATTCATATGTAAACTGACCCATAAGGAAAAACAATGCACTGTGCATCAATTGCTCGTTGTATTAAAGCTCACTGCACCTGTTTCAATGTAAGAGGTAATGCAGGCTATTATTAGTTGTTAGAGCACTAGCATTTTTTATTACACTGAGAGCAGCAGATGGCCTTAATATAATATTATTTTAATTAATTTAGAACTACAGTATATGGATATATATACGATTGCTGTAGTGGATACAGCTGAACAGTTTACCCCATAGGAGAAAGTGAAACTAGTGTGTGGAAGAAGTCCAATTCAAAGTACCCATGTAAAGACATACTCTGGTAAGTTCTATGCTTATTTTAGGGGTCTAGAATTATGTCTTAAGGTGGTCATACATGGTACAATCTTTCTTTTTTTTTTATTAGATAATTTAGTTTAATTATTCCGTTAGATCGAATATAAAATTTTTCCAGCATGTCCGATCTGATTTTTCTCGAAAAAACTGGATAATCGTTCAAATTTCTTGATCGGAATTTTTTTTTTTAACTTTCATTCGATTCGATCATTTAGATCAAATAAACGTGATAATCAAAGATTTTTATTGTACCATGTATGGCCACCATTAGTTTGTATTGTTGTTCGAGATATTGAACTCTTATTCATTCTACACTTAATACTCTCCTTTACATTATATTTAACTCTATATGGAGAGAACTTGCTGGATTGAATAGAAGAAGTAGAGAGAGATCCCAGTCATCACTGTAACCTAGATTGTGACAGCTGCTGCATGCTGTAAGATGCATGGGATGTGGGTTTCCTCCTCAATGCTCTGCTGTCTATAAGGCACTGGGAGTTTGTGCTTGTGTTTGATTTAACTCTGTGTGCCTATGTGTACTGTCCTGAAAATACATAGGTGTGGTCTCTAGGAAGGTGAAAACACTGTTGAAAGCTGTTCCCAAACTACACTCTGCACTGTATTTGTAAATCCTGACTGACCATGGCCATGACAGTTAAATGTACATCAACATCAAAACATTTTTTACATGAAGTTCATCTCTAAGCCAAAACACCATAATAAATTCCAAACAAATCCATGTTCATTTCACTCCATATTCCTGGTGCGCAAAAATGTATAACTTCCATACTCCATCCGGCCCCCGTCCGCCTAGCTCCCTGGCCCAATGGCTGTCCGTGCTGTACATGCGCAGTAGTGCAAACGCACGGACACAGGGACAGGATGACGCAGGGACACTTACAGATTATTATATAGGATACATACAGTATATATATATATATATATATATATATATATATATATATATATATATATATATACTGTATATATATATATATATATATATATATATATACAGTATATGTATATATATATATATATATATATATATATATATATATATATATATATATATATATATATATATATATATATATATATATACAGTGGTGTGAAAAACTATTTGCCCCCTTCCTGATTTCTTATTCTATTGCATGTTTGTCACACTTAAATGTTTCTGCTCATCAAAAACCGTTAACTATTAGTCAAAGATAACATAATTGAACACAAAATGCAGTTTTAAATGATGGTTTTTATTATTTAGTGAGAAAAATAACTCAAAACCTACATGGCCCTGTGTGAAAAAGAAATTGCCCCCTGAACCTAATAACTGGTTGGGCCACCCTTAGCAGCAATAACTGCAATCAAGCGTTTGCGATAACTTGCAACGAGTCTTTTACAGCGCTCTGGAGGAATTTTGGCCCACTCATCTTTCCAGAATTGTTGTAATTCAGCTTTATTTGAGGGTTTTCTAGCATGAACCGCCATTTTTAAGGTCATGCCACAACATCTCAATAGGATTCAGGTCAGGACTTTGACTAGGCCACTCCAAAGTCTTCATTTTGTTTTTCTTCAGCCATTCAGAGGTGGATTTGCTGGTGTGTTTTGGGTCATTGTCCTGCTGCAGCACCCAAGATCACTTCAGCTTGAGTTGACGAACAGATGGCCGGACATTCTCCTTCAGGATTTTTTGGTAGACAGTAGAATTCATGGTTCCATCTATCACAGCAAGCCTTCCAGGTCCTGAAGCAGCAAAACAACCCCAGACCATCACACTACCACCACCATATTTTACTGTTGGTATGATGTTCTTTTGCTGAAATGCTGTGTTACTTCTACGCCAGATGTAACGGGACACGCACCTTCCAAAAGTTCAACTTTTGTCTCGTTGGTCCACAAGGTATTTTCCCAAAAGTCTTGCCAATCATTGAGATTTTTTTTAGCAAAATTGAGACGAGCCTTAATGTTCTTTTTGCTTAAAAGTGGTTTGCGCCTTGGATATCTAGCATGCAGACCGTTTTTGCCCAGTCTCTTTCTTATGGTGGAGTCGTGAACACTGACCTTAATTGAGGCAAGTGAGGCCTGCAGTTCTTTAGATGTTGTCCTGGGGTCTTTTGTGGCCTCTCGGATGAGTTTTCTCTGCGCTCTTGGGGTAATTTTGGTCGGCCAGCCACTCCTGGGAAGGTTCATCACTGTTCCATGTTTTTTCCATTTGTGGATAATGGCTCTCACTGTGGTTCGCTGGAGTCCCAAAGCTTTAGAAATGGCTTTATAACCTTTACCAGACTGATAGATCTCAATTACAGTACTTTGTTCTCATTTGTTCCTGAATTTCTTTGGATCTTGGCATGATGTTTAGCTTTTGAGGTGCTTTTGGTCTACTTCTCTGTGTCAGATAGCTCCTATTTAAGTGATTTCTTGATTGAAACAGGTGTGGCAGTAATCAGGCCTGGGGGTGACTACAGAAATTGAACTCAGGTGTGATAAACTACAGTTAAGTTATTTTTTAACAAGGGGGGGGGGGGGGGGCAATCACTTTTTCACACAGGGCCATGTAGATTTGGAGTTTTTTTTCTCACTAAATAATAAAAACCATCATTTAAAACTGCATTTTGTGTTCAATTATGTTATCTTTGACTAATAGTTAACGGTTTTTGATGAGCAGAAACATTTAAGTGTGACAAACATGCAAAAGAATAAGAAATCAGGAAGGGGGCAAATAGTTTTTCACACCACTGTATATATATATATATATATATATATATATATATATATATATATATATATATATATATATATATATTCATCATAGCATGTCAAATTTGTGTCTGTAAATATATATTTTTGCACATGTAACCTGCAATAGGGGTACATCTACTTCTACCATCCCTTGTCTTGCAATTAGAGCACATTCAGCACCCCGCACCCCCGTATTCACCTATCCCTCCACTTGACCTGTAATTAGGACACATACATATCAACCTGAAATTATTATTATCTAGTATTTATATAGCGCTGGCATCTTCCACAGTGCTATACAGAGAGTATAGTCTTATCACTAACTGTCTCTCAGCGGAGCTCACAATCTAATCCCTACCATAGTCGTATGTCCATTGTAGTCTAGGGCCTATTTAGGAGCAAGAGATTTTTCTAAGCACTTATGATTCGCAAAGCTCTTGGTAATGTAATGCTATGTGAGTGTTCTCATCTGAGTGATGTGATTTTATAATCATCACCCATAGCATTGCATTATCAAGGGCTTTACATATCACTAGTGCTAAAAAATCTCTTGCAGTGGGAAGCAGCCCTTACTTATCTGTATGTTTTGGGGGATTTGGGAGGAATCCGGAATGCCCAGAGGAAACTCATGCAAACACAGGGAGAACATACAAGCTCCTTCCAGGTAGTGCCTTGGCTGGGATTTGAACTGGGGACCCAGCGCTGCAGGGCGAGAGAGCTATCCACTACCATTGTGCTGCCCTTTCAGAGTAGAAACCGCACCGCCCCCTCATAAAGGCACATCCATCCCCTTATTATGGTATATGCAACTTCTTCCCTTTCCAATAATGCATGCATCATTTTGGTTCCCATTCCCCACCAGTTTGGGTACATCAATTTCTCCTCACTTTACAGAAGTTTTTAGTATTATGTAGGGATGGGACGAATCCACAATTTCTTCGAATCCGAATGTGGATCCGAATCTAAAAAGGTTCTCGAATATCTCGAACCTTTCGAATCCCGAATCTAACGAATCCTGCACATAAGAATTGTGCGATCCATGGTATAGTTGCCCGCAGTATAGGTACCCAGGCATAGGTGCCCGCAGTATAGGTAGCTAGGTAAAGGTGTCTTCAGTATAGCTAACAAGGTATAGGGGCCTTCCCTATAGGTTGCAAGGTATAGGGGCATTCAGTATAGGTTGCAGGGTATAGTGGCCTTCATTATAGGCAGCAGGGTATAGTGGCCTTCAGTATAGGCAGCAGGGTATAGTGGCCTTCAGTATAGGCCGCAGGGTATAGGGGCCTTCAGTATAGGCCGCAGGGTATAGGGGCCTTCAGTATAGGCAGCAGGGTATAGGGGCCTTCAGTATAGGCAGCAGGGTATAGGGGCCTTCAGTATAGGCAGCAGGGTATAGGGGCCTTCAGTATAAGCAGCAGGGTATAGGGGCCTTCAGTATAGGCAGCAGGGTATAGGGGCCTTCAGTATAGGCAGCAGGGAATGGGGGGCTTCAGTATAGGCAGCAGGGTATAGGGGGCTTCAGTATAGGCAGCAGGGTATAGGGGCCTTCAGTATAGGCAGCAGGGAATGGGGGGCTTCAGTATAGGTAGCAGGCTATGGGGGGCTTCAGTATAGGTAGCAGGCTATGGGGGGCTTCAGTATAGGTAGCACGCTATGGGGGGCTTCAGTATAGGTAGCAGGCTATGGGGGGATCCAGTATAGGTAGCAGGCTATTGGGGGATCAGTATAGGTAGCAGGCTATGGGGGGAATCAGTATAGGTAGCAGGCTATGGGGGGATCAGTATAGGTAGCAGGCTATGGGGGATCAGTATAGGTAGCAGGCTATGGGGGGCTCAGTATAGGTAGCAGGCTATGGGGGGCTCAGTATAGGTAGCAGGGTATGAGGAGCTCAGTATAGGTAGCAGGCTATGGGGGCTCAGTATAGGTAGCAGGCTGGGGGGCTCAGTATAGGTAGCAGGCTGGGGGGCTCAGTATAGGTAGCAGGCTGGGGGGCTCAGTGTAGGTAACAGGCTGGGGGGATCAGTATAGGTAGCAGGCTGGGGGGCTCAGTATAGGTAGCAGGCTGGGGGGATCAGTATAGGTAGCAGGCTATGGGGGGATCAGTATAGGTAGCAGGCTGGGGGGCTCAGTATAGGTAGCAGGCTGGGGGGCTCAGTATAGGTAGCAGGCTGGGGGGCTCAGTGTAGGTAACAGGCTGGGGGGATCAGTATAGGTAGCAGGCTGGGGGGATCAGTATAGGTAGCAGGCTGGGGGGCTCAGTATAGGTAGCAGGCTGGGGGGCTCAGTATAGGTAGCAGGCTGGGGGGCTCAGTGTAGGTAGCAGGCTGGGGGGCTCAGTGTAGGTAGCAGGCTGGGGGGCTCAGTGTAGGTAGCAGGCTGGGGAGCTCAGTGTAGGTAACAGGCTGGGGGGATCAGTATAGGTAGCAGGCTGGGGGGCTCAGTATAGGTAGCAGGCTGGGGGGCTCAGTATAGGTAGCAGGCTGGGGGGCTCAGTGTAGGTAGCAGGCTGGGGGGCTCAGTATAGGTAGCAGGCTGGGGGGCTCAGTATAGGTAGCAGGCTGGGGGGCTCAGTGTAGGTAGCAGGCTGGGGGGATCAGTGTAGGTAGCAGGCTGGGGGGCTCAGTGTAGGTAGCAGGCTGGGGGGCTCAGTGTAGGTAGCAGGCTGGGGGGCTCAGTGTAGGTAGCAGGCTGGGGGGCTCAGTGTAGGTAGCAGGCCGGGGGGCTCAGTATAGGTATCAGGCTGGGGGGCTCAGTATAGGTAGCAGGCTGGGGGGCTCAGTGTAGGTAACAGGCTGGGGGGCTCAGTATAGGTAGCAGGCTGGGGGGCTCAGTATAGGTAGCAGGCTTGGGGGCTCAGTGTAGGTAACAGGCTGGGGGGCTCAGTATAGGTAGCAGGCTGGGGGGCTCAGTATAGGTAGCAGGCTGGGGGCTCAGTATAGGTAGCAGGCTGGGGGGCTCAGTGTAGGTAGCAGGCTGGGGGGATCAGTATAGGTAGCAGGCTATGAGGGGTTCAGTATAGGTAGCAGGCTGGGGGGCTCAGTGTAGGTAGCAGGCTGGGGGGATCAGTATAGGTAGCAGGCTGGGGGGATCAGTATAGTTAGTAGGCTGGGTGGGCTACCTTACCTACACTGCAGTAGGTAGCTGGGTCATATCCTCCTCCTCCCGCTCCCCGCAGCCTCCTCTGCTCGCCCCCCTGCATAAATAAGCAGAAGCAGCCTCTAACCTCCAGCGTGGAGTGCAGTGCAGCAGACTTCACTTCCTAGTTCCCCCTAGTGGCCGCCTGACCGGCTCTTACTGATGACGTAGTAAGAGCCAGTCACTAGGGGGAATAAGGAAGTCTGCAGGAGGTCTGCCGCTCCGGAATCCGGGCTCCACGCTGGAGGTGAGAGAGGCTGCTGCTTCTTATTTATGCGGCGGGCGAGTGGAGGAGGCTGCGGGGAGCGGGAGGAGGACACTTGCGAGCGGGGGAAGCGGCGGATGCGCGGCGATGCAGCGTCGGGATTCGGCGGATTCGGCGAGCGGAAAATGGCGTCGGGATTCGAGTCCACGAATCTCGAATGTTTCCTAATATTCGAGGGATTCGTGGATTCGCCGGATTCGTCGTCCCATCCCTAGTATTATGTATTTACAGTATATAGTGCTGATATTTTCCACAGCAATTTGCAGCTTTACACATAGTACCGAATAATTCTCATTGTTGGAGCCTACAATCTAATTGTCCTCATGTAGTCAAAGTTTAATATTTTTGGCATAATCTTTTTTTTTGGGGGGGGGGGGGGGGGGGTGTTATTACCCAAACAGTATGCTTTTCGGATTAAGGAGGAGTATAGTACTCATAGGAAACCTATACCGGAGGAATGTACAAATTGTATCATAGTCTCAGAGTCGATATATTAATCTGGGAATTAAGTGCTGCAAGGCAATAGGTCCCTACAGCACAGCTGTCCCACTGGATATATCGTCATACTGTCACCATGGAATTAGGGCATGTAACTCCCTCCTTATCAGTTTACTTGTTTTTCTTTAGCGCCAGAACACAGTTTAAAAAGCAAGCCCCTGCCAAAGAGAATGATTCTGCAAGTAAAAGTGGGGTGAATTCTTGCTAAGTGCTATGCAGGATGATATTCTGTGCAAACAGCAGAATACATGAAAACACCATATCCATCACTTTACAATGTAACCAGTACAGTCTCAGTAAGTACAACATCATCCCCTCACACCTGCTTCTGGCAATAAATGTATGTGTTAGGTCTAAAAGCTTAATAGATTGAGTGAGTTCTGATGGATGGTTTGTGGTGTCCCTACGGATGCAGGAAGCACTTTAATAGCAGTTCTAGATGGCAGAGGGTTCATGGTTATTTTATAGAACAAGGGCTGAGTTAAATAGTCCTTTAGTGTACATGTATATTTATATCTTACTTTAGTTATAAAGATTAACGTTGTTAGGGTTCCATTTGCAGATAAAAACAGTGTATGCTTTGTTGCACAGACCTGCAGATGGTGGAGGGATCTGGATTGTAAGGGGGAATCCTTGTAAATTAGTTAGTTTAAACACAGTAGAGGAAAACAGGCATAAGCGTGTAGTTAAGTATCCTAGAACCTGAAGGGGAGTGTCTCATTCTTCCCCTGACCCACATCATCTGAAACATCCTCTTCATTTTCTTTTTACACTATCACTATAGTACAAAGGCCCCTAAGAGTATCCTGTATTAGAGGATGCCTGGACTAAACTCTCCTTCATCTAATCCTATAACTTTTGTGAGGTACAGTAGGACGGCCCTAAAATGTAATAAAAAAAATAAAAACTGTTTAAAAAAGAGATAAGTGTTGCATTACCTCTTACACAAAGTGCACAAGGATGTTGTGGCAAATGTATTACCACATCAAACAGACAACCTATTTCATAGGCAGATTACCGCTTCCACGGGTCCAATATTGTGCCAACGATGTGTCTTGATATTGCTATGAGCGCTTCCCAGATGCACCATTTTGCCAAAAATTAGACCTGACTAAGTGGGGATCGGAAGCAGATAAAAAGGGCATCGGAGGCAATGTTAAAAGGCTATAAACAGTAGATTTTTTATAGCCGCTATTTATCGTTTACAGTCACTTATAGCCGCTATTTACAGTATATAGCTGCCAATTTCAGCTTTTAACATTGCCGCCTATGGCTGTGAAAATATCAGTGGTAAGGGTTAGGAGGTGGGGGTCTTTACTGTTAGGAGTGTGGGGGGTCCTTAGGGGTTAAGGTTAGGCACCACCAGGAGGAATAAAGTTTAGGCACCACCAAGGAAGGGGGGGGAACGTTAAGGTTAGGCACCACCAGGAAGTTCTTACAGTTAGGGATTGATAGAGGGAAGGTTCTGTGTGATAGTAGGGCTAGGTCATAGTAAAATATTAGCAAAGATTACTGAAATTTTACTTGTAATGAAGTAGTAGAATGTCGATCATTTTACCAATCCTCTACCAGCAGTTATCCTGGCAGCCCTTTCTAACGGATTCCTTTTTTTACGCGCGTAGTGATCTGCCCATGAAACACATTATCTATTTGATGTGATATAACCTCTTTTTTTTACATTTTTATTACATTGTTTCGCTTTATTACATTGTTTTGCTTCCTACTATACCTCATTGTTAGACCTCTCTTAGAAGGTGTATATATATATATATATTAGGGCTGCACGGTTTTTCGGGTTTAAAACCGAAACCGCGGTTCGTGGCAAGACGATCTGCTGATCGTCAGTACCATCGGTTTTTCGGTCCGCTGTTTAATACTTTGCTTCTGGCCCCGCTGTGCGCGGATTGGCCAGAAGTAGTGAATATGTATGAGTGTTAATGAGCGGGGGGGTGGGGGGGGGCGGATCCACTCCAGCGAGCGGCCGGGCACATACAGCGTTACCAATCACTGGCTAGCGATGAAATGACGGCAGCGGTAGGCGGAGCTGTGTGCTCTGTACAGCTCCGCCTACCACTGCCGTCATTCCATCGCTAGCCAGTGATTGGTAATGCTGCTGTATGTGCCCGGCCGCTCGCTCGAGTGGATCCGCCCCCCGCTCATTAACACTCATACATATTCACTGCTTCTGGCCAATCCGCGCACAGCGGGGCCAGAAGCAAAGTATTACAGACAGCGAACCGGGCAGTGCGGACCGGATTGGCCAGAAGCAGTGAATATGTATGAGCGTTAATGAGCGGGGGGCGGATCCACTCGAGCGAGCGGCTGGGCACATACAGCATTACCAATCACAGACAGCGGACCGGGCAGTGTGGAACCCCCCCAGCATTTGAAAAAAATCGGGGAAAAATCGAAATTGCAATTTCTGAGAGAAAAATCGCAATTTCGATTTTTCCCTAAAATCGTGCAGCCCTAATATATATATATATATATATATATATATATACAGGGTGGGCCATTTATATGGATACACCTTAATAAAATGGGAATGGTTGGTGGTATTAACTTCCTGTTTGTGACACATTAGTATATGTGAGGGGGACAACTTTTCAAAATGGGTGGCGGCCATTTTGAAGCTGGTCATTTTGAATCCAACTTTTGTTTTTTCAATAGGAAGAGGGTCATGTGACACATCAAACCTATTGGGGATTTTACAAGAAAAACAATGGTGTGCTTGGTTTTAACATAACATTATTCTTTCCTGAGTTATTTACAAGTTTCTGGCCACTTATAATATGTGTTCAATGTGCTGCCCATTGTGTTGGATTGTCAATGCAACCCTCTTCTCCCACTGATAGCAACACCACAGGAGAAATGCAAGCACATGCTTCCAGTATCCGTAGTTTCAGGTGCTGCACATCTTGTATGTTCATAGGCATAGACAATTGCCTTCAGATGGCCCCAAAGATAAAAGTCTAAGGGGGTAAGATCGGGAGACCTTGGGGGCCATACAACTGGCCCACGACGACCAATCCACTTTCCAGGAAACTGTTTATCTAGGAATGCTCGGACCTGACACCCATAATGTGGTGGTGCACCATCTTTCTGGAAAAACTCAGGGAACATGCTAGCTTCAGTGCATAAAGAGAGAAACACATCATCATGTAGCAATTTCGCATATTCAGTGGCCTTGAGGTTTCCATTGATGAAGAATGGCCCCACTATCTTTGTACCCCATATACCACACCATGCCATCAATTTTTTTGTTCCAACAGTCTTGGAGGGATCTATCCAATGTGGGTTAGTGCCAGACCAATAGCGGTGGTTTTGTTTGTTAACTTCACCATTCACATAAAAGTTTGCCTAATCACTGAACAAAATCTTCTGCTTAAACTGAGGGTCCTGTTCCAATTTTTGTTTTGCCCATTCTGCAAATTCAGTGCGCCGATCTGGGTCATCCTCGTTGAGATGCTGCAGTAGCTGGCGTTTGTAAGGGTTCCATTTGTGAGTAGCTAATATCCACCAAAAGGATGTTCGACTAATGCCACTCTCCAGTGACATGCGGCGAGTGCTACGCTGTGGGCTCTTTCTGAATGAAGCTAGGACAGCCACTGATGTTTCTTCATTAGTCACAGATTTCATGCGTCCACATTTTGGCAAATCCTACACTGAACCAATTTCACAAAACTTAGCAAGCAGCTTGTTAACTGTAGCATGGGAGATGGGTGGTCTCGTAATGTGTCTTGCATTGAAATCTGCTGCTATGACCCGGTTACTGCTTTCACCAGACATCAACACAATTTCTATTCTCTCCTCACCTGTTAATCTCGGCGACATGACAATGGTTGTAAACAAAGAGAAACTTGTAAATAACTCATGAAAGAATAAAGTTACGGTTAAAACCAAGCACACCATTGTTTTTCTTGTGAAATTCCCAATAAGTTTGATGTGTCACATGACCCTCTTCTTATTGAAAAATCAAAAGTTCGATTCAGAATGGCCAACTTCAAAATGGCCGCCATGGTCACCATCCATCTATCTTGAAAAGTTTCCCTCCCACATATACTAATGTGTCACAAACAGGAAGTTAATATCACCAACCATTCCCATTTTATTAAGGTGTATCCATATAAATGGCCCACCCTGTATGTATGTATATATCTGTTTTCTTGGAGCGCAGCCATTTGGATTACCAGGAGTTGCTAATTGCTATTAGTGGTTGCTATTTTGCAACCCTTGTTTGTAAGTGTCCGTCTCATATACTGTACAACTTTCATATTATACATATTCTCCCATAAGTCCGACACTATATTTCATTGGGCTCCTGCTGTCTCTGCACTTCTTATTTTTCCATAGGCTTCTATTAACTGACTAGGTATTTCTCTCAGAGCATCATTCCTGCTTTTCTACATGTCTTAATAATATTGTTTTTCTAGTGCATAGTGTCAGGTCACCTTGTTGGCAGAACTGCAGAATGTGTTATCTCTGTTCCCATGGTAGCTTCCATGTTGTTTTCTGCAAGTTAAGAAACTTACCAAACCTGCAGAAGTTACACTTCTTATGCTGGGAATACACGGCTCGATTTTGAGCCATTAAGATGGCTCGATAGATCATTTCCGACATGTCCGATCTCCCGCCTGATCATTGCGTCACTCGATTCCGGATTGAAATGAATGGAAAAAGATAAGAAAAACGAGAGGAAGATAAGAGAATTGACTGCGGAATCGAGCGGCGAATAGATCAAGCGGGAGAATCGAGCAGCAAAATCGAGCCGTCTATGCCCAGCATTAAACATGGAGCAACTTAGTCATCATAACTCATTGCTACAAATAGGTTTAACACTAGCTGCTGCCACTAGCAACTTGTCACCAAAATCAGACGCTAGGGCTAGTAATCATTCGCAGTGCCTAATTGCTATAATTAAAGATATATTATCTTAAGTGCTAAGACAAGTTGCTTCGTCCACCTTGTCTGTGTGAAATGGCCCCAAGTTGTGCTGTTCAGCTCCAGAACTGTCCTCAGACAATGTAAGTAAAGTATAAGGGGTGAATGTATACATTTCAAATGTATACTTACATAAACCTAATTCCTCAGAAATGAAAACAGAAATTATTACATTCAGTCATGACTGGCACTTAAAGAGAACCTGTACTGAGTAAAAATATTTAAAATAAACAAATGAGGTAACTTCAAATGAACATTACATAGTTACCTTGCCATCAGTTCCTCTCAGAAGCTCACCATTTTCTTCTGACAATAATCCCTTCCAGTTCTGACAATATTTTGTCAGATCTGAAATATATCAGTTGCTGTCAGTAAAATATCAGTTGTTGTAAGTTATAGCTGAGAGAAAAACTGATTTACCAGGTAATGTCCATGTTTCCCTATGGCTCAAGTGGGCGATGTTACAGTTTAACTGTGTGATGACCAGAAAGCTGTTATGGGTAATGGCCATTTTCAAAATGGAGGACGGAAAATTCCTTTGATCACAGTGAACAAACAGGACGCGGGACAGGAGAAAGACACTGAGGAGTAGACTACATGGAAGGTAAGTATGACTTGTGTATGCTTATTTTGACTCTTAATTTTCAGTTCAGGTTTTCTTTAAGCTGCTAAGAAGACAGTAGTTTTACAAAGAGTATGTACAGAAGGATCTCCTTATTTTAAAGATAATCTGAATTGAGAGGCATATGGAGACGGCCATATTTATTTCCTTTTAAACAATACTGGTTGCTTGACAGTCCTGTTGATCTTACTGGCATCAGTGATGTCCGAATCACAGCATCAGGGTTGGATTTGTATTTTTCATCAATTGTTACCAAGCGTCTGCACCTTCCTACCCTCCCCCCTTCCCCACCATTTTTTTTGTATAATGAATGAATGAGACATTTTATTTGTTTTATGAGGGTCATTCACAAGTAGACCTGCTTGCTTTAATACTGTAAGTACTAAAGTACACCTGAAATTAAACTAAAAATTAACCACTTAATGACATGCTGACTTATAAAAAACGTCCTGCTAGAGCCTCTTAATGGCTCCAGGACGTTTTTATAAGTCAGGCAGTGCTGCTGCCGCTGTGTGCGCTCCCGCGGGTGCACGTGCATCCCCGTGCACGTGAAAATTGGGGAAAAAAAAAACACCCCCAAAAAATACACCTTAATTTCCAAACGATATATTGTCACCATACTTTGTACTAGGGACATAATTAAAATCTTGTAATAACCAGGACAAATGGGCAGATAAAATGTGTGGGTTTTATGTACAGTAGCAGTGTTTATATTAAAACCATAGGGAATGAAATTGGAGAAATAGTGTATTTTTTCATTTTTTCCTTGTATTTCCCTTTAAAATGCATAGAAAATAAAGTAATTACTGAAAAGAAATATCAACCCCAAAAAGCCCAATTTGTGGTGAAAAAAACAAGATATAGATCATGTCATTGTGATTAGTAGTGACTAAGCTATTGGCAAATGAAAGGGAGGAGTACTGAAAGGTGAAAATCACTCTTGTCCGTTAAGGTAAAAACTGCCTTGGGGTGAAGTGGTTAAATATGCAATTTGTCAGTTGACATACTCCTGAAACTCTTCATGCTGTTTGTTGTCTTCAGGGGCCCTAGTGTTCCCATCTACTTGGCCAACTGGCCCGTCAGTCCAATACACTCTCTAGGGCGCGACTGTGCACAGGAACATCTGAACTGGGCAAGCGTGAGTTCTGAGCCACAAATGCTGAGCAAAAGGAAGTGCTTGTGCATGAAAGAAAGAAGATGTGCGCAGGCAGTGGCGTAGCTAAGGAGCTGTGGGCCCCGAAGCAAGTTTTACATTGGGGCCCCCCATGCACTCTATACATAACAGTTGATACGGCGCACCAAAACCTGCCAATGGCAACTACAGTGTCAGAGGTGCAAGAAGGGGATGGGAAACAGTTTGTTAATGATTACTGCTATTCAAAGCATCTATATAAGTGAATATTATGAGCACAAGACCAATAGAGAGCTAATACTGCATTTGAGGGAGAGCCCTATGGGGCCCCTCTGGCCCAAGGGCCCGATGCGGTCGCAACCTCTGCACCCCCTACTGTCCTGTGTGCAGGCTGTTTATCTCACTGGGAAAATGTGTGGTTCAGAACTCATGCATGTAAATTAGAAGTTGTGCGATTGCAGATTCATACAAGTACCATGAGGAATTTTGCAAAACAAATCCCAGCTCAATTTTTTAATATATTGAAAACATTGCTATGGATGTTGCATTTGCCTGTACTCATACAACCACTAATTCACAAACTTCTCAACAACCCCGATGATGATCTGATTTGCCCCAGATGAGAACGGCCAATCATGATCACTTAAATAAAAGACAATATTAAATTAATGACGATCAAATTTGATCATTTACAATATCTCTACAATATTTGTACTTCAGATGCTAGGAGTGCCTTAGCAAATCAGGCCTATGTGTGCAGATTGCCAGCACCTGATCTGCAAAAAGAACTATATATTCCACAGGGTCATTAAAACTTACATGTTCTAGAAAACATGGTCCTATTTCACTGAGATGTGGCTCCTCATTGTTGTACTGCTTCTCAAGGTCTCTGACAAAGCCCATCTGGAACCGGTAGATGTCCTCAATGTTCCCAAAGATGACCTTCAGCTGTTCATCGCTAAACATGTCTCTCCGTTTCCTGCATTGCTTTAAATAACCCTGTTTGTCAAACAAGATGAGAAAATCATTAAGAGGAAATATAAACACACAACAATAGAGATCTAAGCAGATTGTATCTGCAGCTTAAAAATAACAACAACAGTAGTAATAGAACATGCTTAATTTGTAAAATACCCTGAAGTGACACCATCAACAGCAGATGCACAGCTAAGGTTCCTTGTGATTCAATGCAGAATGCTAAAGTACGACTTCATGGATGTGAATAAGAGTAATGCTGTTTAGAGACAGTCAATAGTGATGGCTGAACACATTTGCTGGTGAACAGTTCCAGGTGAACGGTTGCTACTTGTACACTGGTGAATAGCGTGACCTGTACAGGCCATTTGCACTTGCCCTTTACTTTCCCATAGTGCCATTTTTTAACCCTTCGCTCTGAAGTCAGGTGGAACAGTACAGTATGCAAGCGCGGGATGATTGAAGTGTGCATGTTTGAAATTATCTATGTGCAATATCTAATGTGTGAAACCATCCATGTGCAATATCTAATTGGAAAATATGTTATTCATTGCTGAATTGATAGCTATAAAGCCGTTGCCTATGCAATTTTAATTATTGAATCACAAGTGCTTCATCCACATGTGTATTTTTGGAGATTTTTAATGTTTTCCCTTTTTTTGATTAATAAATTTGACACTTGGCATATTAAGGTGGCTGGTAACCCGTATTTACTGTATATTTGAATCCTGTTGTTTTGGGGTTGGCCCCGCCCATTATCTTTAACAAGGGTAAGGTAGACAAGTGCCTAGGGAATACCTTATTGCCCTTTCCCCCTATATAGTTGGAACAGTACAGTCAATCAGACATGTTCATCACCTAGGCCACTCCCCCCTATAAATGGAAAGATCCCGGCGTCCATTTTCATTCTGCATTAGTCATTTCAGGGAGACGTGCTGCTGATGCAGATAGGACAGTGAGAGATAGGCTGTTGTGTTTGATACTGTAGCTGCTTCCTAGGTGCTCTGCTTTGCTACTTGCAGTTCACCAGCTAGGAACCCCCTCAGTAGACTTTTTGAGGACTCTTCCTGACCACAAAAGTCCTTTTGAGGACTGACAGTGACATTGACACTGCTGTACTTATTTGTTGTTGCTTTTTTGTGGTGAGTTGTACCAACACAAAACCCCCATATACAGTGTTGTGTTTGGCTCCGCCAATGTCATAGCCCACTAACACTGCACTAAAGTAATTTAGCATCTTACATTTGTGACACAACATGTGCTGTGTTACCCACACACCAGTGTGACCAACCGCACTATGTTATTGGTGATATCAGTGTGCCAACAAAAACACAATGTCACAGACGTGTGACAATACTACTTTACTGATCACTGCCTGCTGTGTGATCAACGTGTACTGTTACCTTGTCACAGCAACATCTGGGAAGCTATGTCACCATTATAGCTGACCATTACTGCCCAAAAATGATTAAGTGTCTGACATTTGTGACACGACGCATGCTATGTTACCCACACACAGTGTCACAGCAACAGCAACATCTGTTTGACCATACTGTGATCTCAGTGTGCTAAAAAAAATAAAACAGTGTTACAGACATTTGTGAGCAGGGCTGTGGGCAAAAATCATCCAACGCCAATTCCTCAGTTTATGTAACCTCTGACTTCAGGTACCCAACAATTGCTCCGACTCCTTGGCTCCTACGCCACACCCCGGTTTGAGAGTATACCAATACCCCTTTGCCAGGGCCAGTTCTAGACTTTTTGTCGCCTGAGGCAAACTTGTGAGGATGCCGGCACCCCCCCCCCCCCCAGGTAGTATAATTTCCCCTAGCATAGGTAGCCTGGAGGGGGTAGCAGCCAAAAAAGGGGAAGCAGCGAGCACAGCGGCGGAGAGGGGGGGCAGACCCCCCTCCCTCACCTGGAGCTCCCCTGCCCGTGCTCCCCTTTTGCATTGTGTTCCACCACTCACGTCACTTCCTGCAATGACGCCGACTGTACTGCGAAAGTACAGTGGGTGGCATTGCAGGAAGTGACATGAGTGGTGGAACGCAATGCCTGGACCAGAAGGAGATGAGTCATTGCTTCCCCGCTTGCTGCTGACAGTAATGCTGGGCAAATAGCTGGAGGGGGAGCACGGACAAGGGAGTCCCAGCTGAGGGGTGGGTCTGACCCCCCCCCCCCTTCCACCGCTGTGCCCGCTGCTCCCCCTTTCTGGCTGCAACCCCCTCCAGCTTTGTATTTCTGATGCTGAAACCGGAAAAATTAACATAAAAGTTGGTATCCTGAATAATTTACTGCATTCTACTATATGTCACTACAGTGCCTCTTTAAAATATATTTGGGTACTTTTAAAAAGTAATGTTGAATTTATTGAAGGTGTATTTTTAAAAAGGTTTAAAATGATACGTGCCCCATATACAGGGTTTCAGAGATAAAGACAAAAGAAATACCGAGAGCCCAATATAGTGTAGTATGCAAAACAAGGGTTGGAAATGAAAAGTATATAATGTATATACTCAAAAACGTGGGTTACCTCCTAGGTAACCACTGTATAGGCAGGTGAGGAGATTAGACCTGTCCTCATATTGATAATGTAAGAGTGAACAGAGGCGCCAGCAGGATAAAAGGTTCTAAAAGGCTTTAAATCCCTCAGGAGGTGGTGGTGGACTCGCCTTCCCGAAGCAGACAAGATACCGTCAGTTTTATGACAACAGGTTTATTAACATACTCCAAAACAAACAGTGCAACGCGTTTCACGGGTATGTTCCCGCTTCCTCAGGCAATAAACAGATAGGAGCACACAGTATAGTCTCAAGGTCACGCATAGCTCAAGGTCAGAGGCGCTATTCGTGACCTTGAGACTATACTGTGTACTCCTATCTGTTTATTGCCTGAGGAAGCGGGAACATACCCGTGAAACGCGTTGCACTGTTTGTTTTGGAGTATATTAATAAACCTGTTGTCATAAAACTGACGGTATCTTGTCTGCTTCGGGAAGGCGAGTCCACCACCACCTCCTGAGGGATTTTAAGCCTTTTAGAACCGTTTATCCTGCTGGCGCCTCTGTTCACTCTTACAGGTTTTCAGAGAGGTTATTTACCGAAATGGTATATTTCTTCCATATTTGTGAATTTATCCTTAACAAATTCCCAACAGAGTAAACAACAATAGTCTTCAGATTGATTTTTTTAGGAAAGCACTTCATTATTTCATTGACTTTTGCAGCAATATTTCTGTAAGCTTTAATTTTCTGAAATACATAAAATGCTGAGATTATGAAATTCAAGTACGGTAAGTGATGTTATTCATCAGAACCATACACTTACAGAACATTGGCTCTGTTTTCATACATTTTGAAATTAGATTGTCATTTTTGATGATATAATTGTACTTTCGGAATACACTAGTAAGTAAAGTAATTTATTTTAATTGCATGAATACAGTATATAGGTTTTGAATCAATGTGTTGTAAAATAAATCCTCAGCATGATTTGTAATAAGTTATTTGGTAACTTGGTCCTCTTGGTAAGGAAATTGGACTAAGACTATGGTAGGGATTAGATTGCGAGCGCCTCTGAGGATAGTCATTGACACTATATACACTATGTAAAAGTGCTGCAGAAGATTTCAATATTATTTAACCAATCTGCGACCACCTAACGCAGATTGGCGGCTGCAGAGTGGCTCTGTTGTTCCTCGGTCACGCCATATGCCGCCATCTCGAGAGAAGCGAGATTACACAAGTGCATGCTCCTGTGATTGTAAACATAGAGCCGCAGCGATCAGCCTGTCAGTCCGCGATTGGAGCTGGCAGGCTGGTTTCAAGATTTATAAGGCAACATTTATTTATATAGCACTACCATCCTACGCAGCGCTGCACAGAGGATTGCCTAGTCACTAAACTGGAACTGTGAACCTCGGAGGGGTTCACAATCTAATCCCTATCATAGGCATATGCCTATGCAAGTGTAGTGTAGTGTATGTATCGTTGTCTAGGGCAGATTTGGAGGTGGGGGGGAGGGAGAATACATTATTTTTTTTTCATTAAAATTAGATGTTTTTTGATTAATTAAAAAAAAAATTGCAGCAGCAATCAAATACCACCAAAAGAAAGCTCCATTAGTGGGAAGAAAAGAAGGTAAAATCTGTTTGGGTGCTAAGTTGTATGACTGAGCAATAAACCATTAAAATTGTGAAGTGCCGAATTGTAAAAAAAAATCGCCTGGTCACTAGGGAGTATAAACCTCTGGTCCTCAAGAGGTTAAATAGCATAATTCAGGGACATTTGACTGTGATTATGTTAAGGATTAAGGCTTGTATACACATCACAGAAACATCGGTCAAAACGAACGATCCTCAAAATATTGAGTGACAATGGATGAATGAAGAATCTTGGTCACTTGCTTGATTTAGCAGGTGGATCGATTTGGCAGGCAATCTGTGTTTGTACTGTAATTAGCCAGCAGGCCAACTTCACTAGAGTGGAGAACCCAGACAGTGAGCTCCTCTGAGAGACAGTCGGTGACTATGTACTATGTAAGACACTGTGGCAGGTGTCAATACTACATAACTCTATAATACAAATTATTAATATTTACAATTTATACAGCACCAACATCTTCAGCACTGCTGTACACAGTATACTGTATAGCCCTGTCACTAACTGTCCATCAGATGAGATCACAATCTAATCCCACCCATAGTGATATGCCCACTGTAGTCTAGGGCCAATTTTGGGGGGAAGCTAATTAAATTATCTGTATAAGTGCCTGGATGAAATCCACACAGACACAGAAAGAACATACAAATGCCATGCAGCTAGCTGGTATTTGAACCAGAGATCCAGTGCTGCAAAGTGAGAGTATTATGCACTATGCCACAGTGCTGCAAATAACAGGTTATATTTGTTTCTTTATTATCTTTATGGACCATTGAATTACAATATAATTGTTTCCTATAAGTCCTGTGTTAGGCATATGTAATGCAGAGTAGCAAAGCATTCTTAATTCAACGTGTTAAATCACATACACAGTTTAATTATTTAATTAATTATTCATTTTGTACTCATGCCGATCATTCATTTCTGACCCCAGAGCCTAGCATTGATTATTTTTTATGAACTTTTGGAGTAAGAGTGATTTATTTTTTACATTACGTCATAAAATTTCAAGTGTGCAGTTCATGGCCAACGGATGTCTCCATAAATTATAGGTTTACTCTAAAGTAATATTACAATATATTACCCCTGAAGTTTTGCTCACTGGCCACAAAAAGACATTAAAAATGCATAATGTGACTACAAGGGTTCTTTTTCTCTGAATATGAGTTTTTAGTGACCGCATTCACTAGGACGATAATTGACTGAATCTCTCCAAAATAGTGATGCTAATAAGCTGTATTATTTGAAGGTTCACTGAGACCTTTGACCTTTCCACAACCCATTTACCGAGCTTCACCTTTACCTCATTCCCTGCTCTGCACCAAACCTTATTCACCCCACTTCTGCACTGTCTAATTGCTAATAAAATTCTGTCCTTTAACACTACCATTAAACATCCCCAACCTTAAACTAGCGCATAATTTTAAAAGTACACTCGAACTGAATAATGATATTATGGCTGCTATATTTATTTCCTTTTAAACAATGCCAGTTACCTGACTGTCCTGCTGATCTCTTGGGCTTCAGTAGTGTTTAAATCACACACCTGAAACAAGCATGCATCTAATCCAGTCAGACTTCAGTCAGAAAAATCTGATCTGCATGTTTGGTCAAGGTCTATGGCTAAAAGTAGAGGCAGATTATAAGCAGGACAGACAGGCAATATGCATTGTTTCAAAGGAAATATGTCAATCTCAATATCACTCTCAGATGTGCTTTAACCATCTGTTGTTTGATGCCCAACCCTGATATTTCTCCTATGCTTAGCTCTAACCTCTACCATTTAAAATATACCTAAACTTTCCCCAAATCGATTCCAAGGATCTTTCCCCTTGCATAGTCCCTAAACATAGCCTAATTCAAAACTACTGCTAAAAGACCATGAGACAAACACATTATCCCCACAACTCCAAGTTCCCTTGACCTACCTAACCCTCACAATCTCTGGTACCTGTTAGCA
Source organism: Hyperolius riggenbachi (assembly GCF_040937935.1). Lineage (NCBI taxonomy): Eukaryota > Metazoa > Chordata > Amphibia > Anura > Hyperoliidae > Hyperolius > Hyperolius riggenbachi. Next base: position 152,017,261 of record NC_090653.1, on the reverse strand, counting down.
TAGGAAATGCTGATAATCCCAATACCTAATTCCCAACTGATGCCTACATGAAGTGGTCCCCAGTTAATCAGTATGGCAGCTACTTGCTTTGACAAATTGTAGTCTTAAAGAAAACCTGTACTGAAAATAAAAGTCAAAATAAGCATACACAAGTCATACTTACCTTCCATGTAGTCTACTCCTCAGTGTCTTTCTCCTGTCCCGCGTCCTATTTGTTCACTATGATCAAGGGAATTTTCCGTCCTCCATTTTGAAAATATCCATTACCCATAACAGCTTTCTGGTCAGCACACAGTTAAACTGTAACATCGCCCAATTGAGCCATAGGGAAACATGGACATTACCTGGTACATCCGTTTTCCTCTCAGCTATATACTGACAGCAACTGATATTTTACTGACAGCAACTGATATATTTCAGATCTGACAAAATATTGTCAGAACTGGATGGGATTATTGTCAGAAGAAAATGGTGAGCTTCTGAGAGGAACTGATGGCAAGGTAACTATGTAATGTTCATTTGAAGTTACCTCATGTGTTTATTTTAAATATTTTTACTCAGTACAGGTTCTCTTTAATAGCAATAGAAACTGACTATAACAAAAGTACTCTCATTTCTACCATCATGCTTAGTGGAGATATTTTTCCAAATTCCTATTCCTTGGTTTCAACTTTTGTAAAGACAGGCAGAGAAAAAATCTCAAAGATGGTGACCCAGGCATTGAGAAGAGCAGAACGGAAGTACTAATCCCTCATCTTTGTACTAAAATGTCTATATTATTGAGTCAGGATTCAAGAGATTTCAAAAACTTCAAGTTCTCAGTGAGAGAAAATTACCTCAATAAGGTACAAGATACCAGTAAAAGTAGTCTGTAACGCCTCCCTAATCTAGGCAAAACTAAAATAAAGCTTTGGATGGAGATTTACAGCAATAGTGTTGGTATTCGAATTCAGAACATCGTTGCAAATACACCTGAACACCACACTCCAGCACCATTCAGCACTGAACCTGCAGAAAGGGTCAGTGGTACTTCACTTACTTTGCACATTTCATGTGACTTCATACTTTCGCCTTCAAAACCCAAAAGGAGGAAGTATCAGGTTCAAGTAAAATGTGCCGTGAAGCACAGGTATGTGAACGCCCCCTGATCCCGTGCACAGGTTCAGTGCTGAATGGTGCTGAAATGTGTTCAAGTGAATTTGGAACGATGTTCCGAATTTGAACACCAACACTAATAAGCAATCCTAGTAGTCAGTCTGAGATATTTCTTTACAAGATCATATAGGAGCCCCTCTTTTCCAAGCCAGAATCAAAACCAAAAATACTAGTTCTACAAATAATAATAACAATAATAATAATACAATTATGGGTACATCTCAGTTTGACTTTGATGAAATTAATAGGCAGTCGGTAATATAACATTTTTGGAAACAAGCATTTTATAGTTGACTTTGCTTTTTAGCATACCTTGCTATCCAACACCAAATAGCAACTCTGAAGCAGCATTTTGTAACTCACTGACATTAGGAATTAGAGTTAGTATTGTAATGTCCTGGAGAAATTCACTTGTGGCAACACCAAACGGTCTGGCATCTTGCATTTTGCTGAACGCTAGTTCACACTTTCACATTACAACAATCCAATAATAACCATTAGATCCCATGGTATTCCCATGAGTTAAGAAGACAGACAGGGAAAGGTTAAAGAGTGAAAGGGATGGAGGAGCCTCCTGAATGAAACATTTTGCAATCACACCAGAAAAACGACACATAAAACACTAAAAATAAAGGCGCTAGAGACAACAAGTGAAGCTAACCCGTTTGGATGATAAAGCGTAGATAAGAGGTGGCAAGTGTGTCATAGTGGTGGCAGGGGTAATTTACCAGGTTAATGTTAGGAGTAGGTTGGAGCAGGTTAGTGTTTTCCCCGGCGCCCATTTTTCATGTACGCCACTCCAGAACCCCTTTCATTTCTGGCATGTCCACTGGTGCGTCCTTGATGCTGAGTAATAACTGGTAATATCAGGGATTCAGGGGACTTCAACCCCACCTTGAAATGCTTAAAGAGCTGAAATCTGGTTGACTGGCCATCTAATTTTCATAAATAAACCACATGCAAATCAGCCTTACAAGACAAGAAAAAGTGGGTGCACACTACTATCATGCCTCTATGCCAATACTAATAAAGCCTGTGGTCCTATGAACCATACTGCGGTGCAAGAAGCCACAGATCCACAGATAGGTTCAGGTAGAAAAAAACTCCAGGAGCAACACGCTGACTGTTATCAACACACTTCTCATAAACTTTAATCAACCAATCTTCCAAAGGCAAAACAGCAAATAAAATACATTATACTTATTGAAACATGCAGATTGTATGAGAGGTGCGGAGGATGGTCGACAATCTTTTCGTCCTGCAATATGTGCTTCTTCAAGAGCACTGGCTTCTTAAAGCATCACTTTACCTTGACTGATGCAAAGTACCTACTGTAGATGTGGATAATCATGTTACACCTTATTGGGTTTCAGCGCTGGGCTCTTGGTTCTACTCAGCTTGTGAAGTACCATAGAAATAACTCTGCAAATGCACCAAGACCAACATGTATTCCAGTCAGTGTGTGCACATGGAGAGCTGATTTCCAGCAGAGGCCATGTTTACAGGGCAGGCCTGCAGATGAATGGCTCCCCAGCTACTGAATTCATTCTACACAAAGTCATAAGTTAGTGGTGTCTGATGTATGTAGCATGAGTACTGGGAGGTGCACATGTTTCCCTATACTTACATATATTACATGAAATGAGAACATTAAGCAAAGCTGGAGCATTTCTATGTAATTTATAGAAGCAATTGCTTGTGAAAGCAGCATACACTAAAGAGATCTTTGTATGTGATTATTTTGCTCATGGCAAAATTCTCTGGAGCCCCGTCAGATTAAATCTGAGGGCGAGGCATAAGTGAACTGTATTCAATGCCTAAAACATAAGAGAAGGAATACAATTACTCACATCATTAAATAAAATGAGCCATTATTTACATCATGCCCAAGGAAATAATTCAATGATAATATAGTGAGACAACATTTCTACTTGCATCGCCATGAACAGAACCGTGTCCGGGGGGCTTCTAGTGGGCTCTACTATGTAAATACGTGATGCACAATAATGATGTAGCTAACATAAATAAAGATGTGCTGCTAGCAAATCTGTGTACAGAGTCCCTGCATATGGCAGTACAGAGCTGCATATAAAGATGAATACAATGTCTGACGCCATCCAGTGCAATGTATGCAGCTAAAGAATTCACATGTAGCTCACTAGTAGCCATTACTGCCACATTACATTTCATTGCCACGTTACACCTCGTGACAGGGATGAATTCATGAAAAAAAAGCACCTGGAAAAAGGGGTGCAGGGGATTGCCGCTAGTAGAATATTGGTAATGAGATTACCAATATTCTACTACTTAATTCCAATAGTAAAATATCGGTAATCTTTACCGATATTTTACTATGTTTTAACCCAACCCTGCTCTCACACAGAACCCTCCCTCTACCGATGCCTAACCCTAAGACCTCCCTCTACCGATGCCTAACCCTAAGATCTCCCTCTACCGATGCCTAACCCTAAGATCTCCCTCTACCGATGCCTAACCCTAAGACCTCCCTCTACCGATGCCTAACTCTAAGACCTCCCTCTACCGATGCCTAACCCTAAGACCTCCCTTTAATGATACCTAACCTTAAGATCTCCCTCTACCAATACCTAACCCTAAGACTGCCTTCTACCGATGCCTAACCCTAAGACCTCCCTCTAATGATGCCTAACCGTAAGACCGCCCTCTACCGATGCCTAACCCTAAGACCTCCCTCTAATGATGCCTAACCATAAGACCTCCCTCTACCGATGACTAAACCTTAATCCTTCCTCTTCCGATGCCTAACCATTAACCCTACCTCTACCTATGCCTAACCCTTAAAGAGAGTCTGAAGCGAGAATAAATCTCGCTTCAGACCTCATAGTCAGCAGGGGCATGCGTGCCCCTGCTAAAACTCCGCTATCCCGCGGCTAAACGGGGGTCCCTTACCTCCCGAAGTCCCCTCCGAGCAGCGCATCCCCTCTACCGGATTAAGGCAGGGCTAACCGCCGCAGCCCTGCCTCACGCGCGTCTGTCAGCGTGTATCTCCGCCTCTCCCCGCCCCTCTCAGTCTTCCTTCGCTGAGAGGGGCGGGGGAGAGGCGGCGATGCGCCGCTGATAGACGGCGCTGAGAGGCAGGGCTGCAGCCGTTAGCCCTGCCTCAAGAGCAGCAAAATCTCCGACCAAGTTGGTCGTAGATTTTGCAGGGGGGGTTGGGGGGTCAGGGACCCTCGTTTAGCCGTGGGATAGCGGCGTTTTAGCAGGGGCACACATGCCCCTGCTGACTTGAGACAAGAAGCGAGATTTATTCTCGCTTCAATGTCTCTTTAACACCTCCCCTTCAGGTGGTGCCTAACACTTAACCCCCCAAAACCTTAAACTACCCCCCTTGCAGCAAATCCATAATGTGTGGCAAAGGAGGGAAATGTGGGCAGCCTGCTAAAATCGTGGGCACGGAGGCGTCCGGATATGCAAATTGCGGCATTACATAGGGGGCACGGACGTATTGGGAAGCCTCGGCACCCACTATTTTATTGGGTCCCAAATTTCCCTTCTTTTTTCCCCAAAGGCTCCTGCCACTTTTTTTTCCTGTTCAGGACAGGGACAGTGTACATTCTAAAAGAGTCAATCGTTTTGCCCATCTTACAGTTGTCCCTACTTTATGGAAAAGCAGTTCAATGCGCTGCGTAATAGGTTAGCGCTTTATAAATAAAGTTTAACAGCACTGGTATGTAGCTCTGCCTTCCCAGTGATGTTCCAGCCTAGATTGTTTAGCTATTCAGGATTCTCTTCCCAGAGCATTTTGAGAAACTAGGTATTTTGTCTACAAGCTTTGGAACACTGTGTACAGGTGAAACTCGAAAAATAAGAATATTGTGCAACAGGTTATTTATGTCATTATGTCTGAACCAGACTGATAGACCATTTAAAAGCTCAGGAACCCTTTGGTGTTTTGGATTAATCAGCTGATTAGAGTCTGACATTTTGAGCGTACAATATTGAACCTTTTCACAATATTCTAATTTTCTGAGATTTTGATTTTGGGGTTTTCATAAGCAGTAAGTAAGCCATAATCATCAACATTATAACAAATAATGGCTTGAATTATCTTGCTTTTTATGTAATGGGTCTATTTCTTATATTAGTTTCATCTTTTAAGCTAAATTACCAACATAAATGAACTTTAGCACAATATTCTGATTTTTTGAATTTCACCTGTAAATAAAATCTGCAGAGCTGCACCTAACAGCATTTAAGATTTCAGATTGTACAGGAAGAGGAAAGGGTGAGGAAAGATGTTACAATAGGCAAACACTCCACGTCGCGGTTCTATCTCACCTATACTTTCTCTCTCCAGGGCCCACTTGTAATTACCTTTTTCTCCTGGGTTTTCTCCTAGATGGTATTTTCACATCTCAACAATAAAATGCATTTTTAGCCACCAGCAAGCAAGAAAATACTCAGAATAATTTTCATAGTACTTTCTCACCTACTTTTTGGTACTTTTTTAATTGCAAAATGCTGAAAAGTTATTTTCAATAGAAGTTGAAAAATGACCTCCTAGGAGAAAACTCAGGACAAAAAGTTAATTGCATATGGGCCAGGTTGTGAAGAAAAAAGAATCAGAAGGATGGATCGCGCGGCGGGTAGAGGCGGCAACAAAGCTAAGTTAACCCCATCTCCGCCCCTTCCAGCCGACATATGTAAGGGTTCTGGTTCTGTGCCGAAGCATTTCGAAATTCAAAAGCTCATTTTTACTCGTGAGCAAAGAACACTTTATGCAGTAGATGAATACATTTCAAGGATGGCTGGAAATCTTTACAACAGGCAAAACTTTATTATCTTTTCATAATATAAAAAGGGAAATACGTTTTAAATGCACATCAAACTATAATATGACCTAAGCCAGAGAAATGAAGCTGGAGGTAGGATCAGATATGGAGAAATGTTAGAGGTCAGATACTTCTTTCATCTTTTGGTAATGAGAATTTTATTGTCACAGATAAACCTAAACTGTAAAACATTATGCAGCTGCAGAGGAGTGAATCCTGTACAGAGTAATTGAGCCACTGATGATAAGGCCTTTTATCTACAGACATTGGAACTTTACGGTGGCCTTACATTTATAGATTTGCAGCAGATTCGACTATCAGATAGATTTTTGTCAGATGCCTGTCAAGTCGAATCTGACAGGAATCTATCTGATGTGTGCCACACACTAGGAACAGATTTCCAATAGATTTCAGAATGAAATCTATTGGAAATTGATCTAAATGCGTTATTGGATCATTAGATCCAATGCAACTCTATGGGCCATGGATCTGCTACCAGCAGCAGTTCGACCTAGATATTCCATCCTGTCAGACAGATCAAATCCATTGAAATTGGGCACAAATCGATCGATAGATTTGAAAGAATCGATTTCTGATCAATCGATTCTATAGAATTGATTGATCGCTGAAATCGAACAGTGTATGCGCCCCTTTAGAGCTCTAGATGTGAGTCCTGGTTGTGCTGTACGGTTCCAGTTGTGTCCAGGTCCGATGCTTTTATGGGGGCAAACTGGGCTAAATGCACAGGGCCCAGAGTCAGCTGTTGCCCCCCCATGTCTCCCCATAAGTGTATAGGGGTCCTCCAAGCCCTGCTGATTGCTTACAGCGGAACAAAGTCACCCTTCTGCCTGGCATGCTCCTCCTTTGCTATGTGTACTTTGCTTTTTGTCCTCGCCTGATCAGCATCGGGCAAGGACACAGACCGATGTGTGGGGGACCACTCTACACTAAGGGGTTGAGCTTGTGAGCGGGTCTGGTCAGTTCAGGGGGGCCCCATTGTGAGGGGGGGAAGTGACCGGTCAAGTCAAGTAGGCCCCATATAACTATTGCCCAAGGCCCCATTCTACCTACAGCCAGTCCTGATTGTGTCACATGAAATTAAAATTGGATGGAAATGTTGATTTTTTTTTTCATTTTCATAACTGCAGTACATGGTACATCAGCCATTTTTGCATTGTTCATTTTGTATTACCCGGCTTGATGGTTTTCTAAAACTAACCTGTGCATTTTCAGATACTGCTTGGGTAGACTGAATAAAGGTGGTCACACATCAGGCGACTTGGTGGCCAATTGACTATCTGATTTGATTATTATAATCGAATTGGATGAAAATCGGTGCCGTTGAGTGCATGCCCAACCAACAATTTAGGGACGAAAATTGGTTGCATTGTTAATCGTACATGCTGCAAGAAGTTGGGCCAACTTGTTTGATTGCGGTCGCGCCAGGAATGGCATGCAATTTCAGAACGATCGATGAACGCGGCAAAACCTGCGGTGCTGTCCCCCATTTATGTTAAATGTCCCCTCAGTGCCCAGTGCAAGGCATACATTACCTGCCCGTGCCCTTCCCTTGTCCCTCCGCAAGCTCCGGGTGCACTCCGTGCTCAATACACATGCACCATGTGGTTTCCTAGTAAGGGCGCGTGTGTGACATCATACACGCGGCCACGTTAATAGACAACCAAGTGGCGCGTGTATTTGAAGAACAGAGTGCGCCTGGACCTATCGGGGACAAGGGGCTGCGGACAGGTAATGTATGCCTTGCACTGGGCACTGGGGAAAGCATAGCAAGGGTTTGAGAAGCGCATATGGCTTTAAAGACTGAGAATGGTGTATGAAGAATTATATGCTTTATACACCCTGAAGGGCTGGTTTACACTGGGCGCATTGGTGGCATTTTGCTGATCAGTTTTTGGACATTATAGTTTAAAATAAAGCATGCTGCTGTGATTAAAACTCACATATTTTATTTGCCCATTCATCCCAGTTATTACAACATTTAAATTATGTCCCTAGTACAATGTATAGCAACAATATTTTATTTGAAATTAAAGATGCATTTTTTCAGTTTTTGCGTCCGTCACTATTTACAAGCCCATATATGCAAATATAACAGTAATATACCCTCATGCCATATACCCTCATGTGGGAGATGGATGTGGGCTGCACTATTTCTGAAAAATGTTGGGCCCATTGTTGTACTACTGTGAGAAAAATTAGCAAGTATTACTCTACTCTAGAATCGTCCATTAAATTGCTCCACTGTACCTACTGTATATCACGCCCGACAGGCTATCCAAATTATTTAAAACAAAAGCTTGCACATGCTTTAGGGGATGTAGCAGCAGAGGCACCCTGTGGCACACTTGGTGGGCGAGCCCTAGGGCCCGGACTTATTGGCGCAATATGTGGAACAGGATTTGTGTGGTCATATCATTCACTTGACTCTTGCATTTTCCTGTTGGGCGACAAACTCAAAAGGGCGACGTATCTTACTCATACATTCATTCATCATGTGGCCTCTAATGCCAGATGAGTTGTCGCTAAAGATTGGTACTTCACGCATCTTTGTCCTGAAGTTTTTGACCTACTGATACTACGTGAGCGAAACATTTGTCTGCAAAATTTCAGGATAATATGCAAGGATTATATAACACCATTTTGTTTGTGACATTAATTTTTTTATGAATGGGGGTTGCAGGGCAATGGGACCAGAGCCACAGGTAAAAAGGCGTTATTACAGGGGCATAACAATAGATCCTGCAAGGGATGCAGCCGCAGGGGGGCCCAACAGCCACATGGGGGCCTGTCCTGAGAGACTGACAACTAAGGGCAAGGAGAGAAAAAACGTTTGCTCTCTGCACAATTGTTCCAGTGATTGCATCTGCTCAGCCACTGATAAGGAATCATACAAAGTTTTGTAGACAAAGATTTGAGGACAGTCCCTATTCAGTGTGCAAGGGGAGGGGGCCCCATCCAAAGTTTTGCAGGGGGCCCAGTGGTTTCTAGTTACGCCCCTGCGTGTTTACTAACTGTACACAGCGCTGCCTCCAAGATAATATCCTATGATTGACAAGAGGGGGAAATGTGACCACATGACCAGATTCATAATCAGTGTGACTGCTTTATCGCATTGAAAATTCAGTAAAATAATTCAGGCGGCTTCTCAATGTACTTAAAGGTGTTTTTCTTATTTGCCTTTACTTAGGCTTTAACTAACAGACTTCACTATAGAAAATCTATACATCTTTACAATAAAACTATAAATATTAATTCAGATTATATACAACTAGGGGAAACCACGACAAGTAGGTTCTTTTTCCTGCCATGAATGTTGTAAAATGTATGTTTTCATTAAGTCCGCTTATTCCTACAGCCTACACAAGGCTAAGAAGAAGCTTGGCAGTGAGACAGTTACAAAATGAAAGGCTAGAAGAAGCTACACACATTATGTACGTCATAGCTGGAAACCATTCCCATGTCTACGCACACTCTTATACGTTCTGGAAAAGAGCCTCTTATTTTAGACTGTCAATGCAAAACTCTGTCACACTCATTTGACGTATTTGTGTCTCTGCTACGTGACAGCTCAGTCAGCTATGGCCACACGACGCTACCTCTGTAGTCCTCTGTGCAGGACTGAGTGTATAATATACACCTGTCTCGTTTACACAGTGTACTAATGACAAAGAACGACAATAGGTATGTTAAAAAAGCAAAATGACTTCAGTAAAAAAAATATGATTTGTAGCTTTTAAACATGTGGTATATTTTTCCTTGATGTGACTAAATAATTGTGCCGTGCTTAAAATGCACATTAACACAAAAATAGTTCATATAAATGTATGCTCATTCCCTTAGATAGACATAAAACATGAATATATAAACTTCCTTTTGGACAGGGGCCCTGATGCAGTAAATGTTAATTCAATTAGCAGATTTTACCAGCTAAGATATTTTTAAATGTAATTTTAGACTGGGAAATGTTAAACATCTTTCAGGTGTTTATGAATGACTGGGGCCCTGTTGGCGAGGTTTCCCTCACTTGCTATAACAGCAGACTATGGCAAGGAGTGGGCGGAATTACAAAACTCTTTAAAGATAGACTGTAGTGAAAATAACAATGAATAAAATTGCTTATTTTTTCTGGTGGAAAAGGGGGTATCAGCTACTGATTGGGATGAAGTTCAATCCTTGGTTCCTCTTTAAAGCTCCAAGAGCATGATATACACAAGCCACCGGGAAAAGTAATAGCAGATTATTTGTGAGTCATCAGTCTAACAGGAATTTATCAACTCCTAATGTGTGGTCAAAATGCACACAAAATGTATCAGGGCTCTTCTACTCTGGAACTATCCCATTTATTGCTACATTGGAAGTAGAATACAAGTACACAGCAGGCACAACATTTCAGGCTTTGCCTACCTTCCTCAGGTGCCATCTAGCTGTTTTACAAGAATTAGGAATAGTCTTCGTGGGGACATCTTTCACTGTTCCATTACAAAGTACTGGGGTGAGACGAGTATCCAGAGAGTATTGGGTTTTTCCTTACAAGCCAAAGTTTCTAGAAGCAAGATGACTGGCTGCATGCACCCCCCGATGTTCTGCCTGCAGATTGATCAGTGCCACTTACAGCGGTGCCAGGCGGACTAACACGGCAGTGGGCATGGTTTTGGGAAACACCCCCTGAAGGATTGACTGAGAGCTTCCAAAAGAACCTATTTTGGTTTGATTGGTGTGGATGGACTGTTTATGTCCTGCCGAAAAGACATTGAAGCCAAACAATAATAAGGGAGGTTATGGTCTTCTTCCTTGTCACTAATGTATGGCCCAGTGCCTGCCTGGGATGTTTTATTATGCAATTGAATGGGTAACTTGCAGGGAAATTATCGAGGAAGGCCTTTTAGGAGACAGGAGGGGATGCTCATAATAGGTAATAGGTAATGGTGTTCGGGGATACCTTCGGACCATAAGACGCACAGATTTTTAGCCCCCACTTTTGAGGGAGAAAAAGTGCATCTTATGATCCAAAAAATACGGTACATGCATCAAGGGGCATTTGAGATCATGTCACCAACAGTAGGGTGTACGTAGCCATCACAGTCATTAATAAAGGGGTACATGCTACAATAATGTTCAGAAACACTGCTCTACATGAACTGAAACCAGCACTAACTTTTTTGAATCCTTAAAGCACTAGATACCACAGGATGGTGGAATGTATTTAGTATTTAGGGTTAGGTACATTCACACTGACAGGTCGCGGTGTGTTGCGTTGGCCAATATAATTACAACACAATGTATTTACATTGTAACGGTTGCAGTGCAGTGCAATCTGTCAAAATGACATGAGGCATGCAGCACGCTACTGGACACCGTGCACATTTACACTTGCAATTAAGCACTCACTGTATATGTCGCATCGTAGATGTAATGCATGTTCTGACTTTTCCCCTCCTTTGCGGTCCTGTTTTTACAGGACACGCAATGTAGCGCCCCAGAGAGAAATTTGCCATAATGATTACTTTACAAAAATGTCTGTCTTGCTTAAATTTTGGAAGGACCAGTTTTTGGTACACTTGTTTACGTAAGTGCCTATATTTTTGTGAAAGGGAACTGTTAACAAGTAATGTGAAAACTAAGTTGTTGATGAGTAATCATTTATAATTTGCAGATCCATAATGTTGTCCTAATGTGAAGGAAAGCATGCTGCAGTGTCAACAGCTTGTGCAACAAGGAAGGCATACATTAAAATTCCTGTAGCTGCGGCATTTTGATCCCAATTACTTTTCCCTGTTTTCCGTGCTATGTATATTCACTATCTATAACAACATTTTAAAGACAGCATGAGCGCAGACTATTCACACTATGCCTACAATTAGCTTGCATTACGGATGAATTCTGTCTGTGGCTGAAGGACAATTACAGTGCAATACATATTTTATATTGTGATTGCAGAGAACATAAAATTTGAATTAATTTAGAATCTGGCCTCTATAGCTGGAATACTAAGTAATCATGAAAAGCACCTTGAAAGATAATATTTATCCAGGGTTTTTTTGGGTACATTTTAAATAAAATGATCTGCATTTTGATGCAGTGCACATGCGTATGCATGACTAAAAACTCATTTTTATGCAAAAACTGTCCAGACACGTGTAATAATTAATTGCCTCTTATTCTATACCCAACGCGATGCATATTGAATAAGATGGATGGACAGTATATAAAGAAGCAAGAAGTTTTGAATCAGGATGATACCATTTATTGGCTAACTTAAAAAAAGCTTCCGGCTGTACAGCCTTCGTCAGACTTAAATCCTGTTTGCTTACAAGATGTTGGAACAGACAACTATATACATGTAACATCAAAAGGGATACATAGATTTTTTGAAAGCATAAATACACGTCATTAAGATGTCTTAAATCAGGGGTCCCCAACCTTTTCCGGCTCGGGGACCACTTTCTGACCAAACTTTTCTGGGGCCCGCGGGGGGAAGCGTCCTAGTAAACAGTGTCGTGCGCAGCGGGTTACGGGGGTGCGCCGCTGAAGTTACCTCTGCCGGTGGTCTCTTATATTCCCCTCTCTCTCGCCGCCGCCGGAGTATGATTCACTGCACTGCAGCGCGCCCCGCGGCTGCTGTGATGGAGAGGGAGGAAGCAGGAACGATAGAGCGGTTTCTATAGTAACCGCGCCGCTACAGGAAGCCGCTCTCTCTGTTCTGCTTTCTCCCTCTCTATCACAGCAGCTGAAGGGTGTGCTGCTGTGAATCACACGCTGGCAAGAGAGAGAAGGGGGATTATAAGAGACTAAGCGGCTGCCAGAGGTGACAGCAGCGGCGGCCGCGGAGGGGGACGGGCGGAGGGGGCAGGCAAGAGGACAGTCCCGCGGCCCAACTGAAAACGTCCTGCGGACCACCAGTGGGCCGCGGACCACAGGTTGGGGATCCCGTCTTAAATGAAAGAGAACATCTAAATGGGGTGAGAGGTTGTTAGCTGATTTATGACTAATAGATAAGACTCCTTGTTTACTGAATCCTCACACTGTCACAGAGGCATCATAAATTCCGAGTTCACAAGTTTTAGCTACAAGCACAGTGGATGCAATTATTCTTTTAAGTTAGGCAATAAATAGTATCATCCTGATTCAAAACTTTTTGCTTTTACTGATGGCTAACAACTTTCAATACTCTACTGCTGATAAAGAAGCTGATAGAACTCACTTATCAGGGTTAGGTCTTTCTATAGGGTCAAACTGGGCAACTGCCCAGGACTCCAAGTTCATTAGGGGCCCCACAAGTCACGGACTGTAAAAGTCACAAGTTTTCTGTCAGTACAGTATAAAAATTAAAGGGGCCTCAAATCCACATTCAATTTTTGCAAATGGCTCCCTTTTACTTAAATCGGTCCCTACCACCCATGTATATCAATTAAGTATTGTTTTCTTGATGAAGCTATTTCTGTTCTTTTAGGTCTTACAGTGCAGTACCATATCTAAATGAGCCAACCATGATCCATGCCCACCTTCTTTTCCCAATAGTCAGTCCCCTCCATAACTCTTATCTGTTTAACATTTCTACAGACATGCAATATATGAAGCATAATTCAAAGGTGGGACAACTTAATATGGATTCCAGAAGACAATCAATACAATTTATGAGCCAATGGGCCCTTTAATGAGCTGGAAAAATGTGCTTCCACCAACAATAATAGAAATATCAATATTTCATTATAGCTATAATTGTAATTCATTTAGTATTATGACTTAGCCGTTGACAAGATCCTATGAATTTATTTATATGCTTGAATTATTTCTTTCCATTATTTCGAGTCAACTATTTCGAATAAATAAACAGAAAAGCCTCAACATTTCTGAGCCTGCCTAGTGGTGGCCATACACTAGTTAATATTTTGTTAATATTTTTGGAAGACTTTACTACTTTCATTAAATCTGGGGGTGACCTACTGATTCCTGCAAGACAACAATACATTTTGGACAGTTGAAAATCAGAATTGTGAAAGAGCTTGGTGGTCATTTTTACTAACTGGTTGGCAGACGGAGTACTGAGAGTCACTGAGCATTGAACAGCATCAAGTCATGCAAAGGCGGGAGGCGCAGTGGTTCTATCAATTCTTGAACATATTTCTGGTGAGAACAGTTGGTGCAATGAGGTATAACGTTCTCTCAGTCAGGGAGTGGTCAATTGTTTGCTGGATCAGTCCACTATTGATTCGTAGATGCCCACTGTTGAAAGTTAGGTTCCTTGATTTAGGTTCCTGGGATGCTAACATCCAGGATATGTGGTTTAAACATTCATTAATAAAAACAAATAAAACACTTAAAACAATCTCATTTAGAACATAAATTAGTCAGTGCAAGATCTCTTAGAACAATAATCAGAACAATAATCAGATATTGTCCTGATGGAATTTTTTTTCTTCAAAAATTCTGTATTGCAGGCTGTTCATTCAGCTAGCAAAAATTAAGTAACACTGTGCTGGCAATATTCTCAGGAAAAGATACTTAGCCACTTTTGAGAGCTTTAACTAGGTGAATGCTGGCTCAGACTGACTGGTCTCTCCTCCACTACACAGCACCATTTTGAACATTGTAGCATATCTCAAATATACAACTTCTGTTGCTGAAAGAATGTCATTGGGACTTGCAATATCAATATGATTGCTGCTGTGGCTTGCTGTATGAAGCAGCATCTGATTACAAAAGTATCTAGCTAACTGTTAAACAATGAAAAACAGAAGTTTTCCTTCTTAAAACAGAAAGTATTTACAATTATTCAGGTTGGCATAAGCTCTGAGTGCATCACTGCTGAATATGCAAATCATCTCTTTGATGTCCCTCTAGAACCAATGACACCTCCAACTTGTTAATATTACAGAGCCACTCTAATCCAACAATGGGGAATCCAGTATGTGTTGGGTTGGGGTGGCAGTCAGCAGAGTAGGAAGTATTGAACAATACCATAAAAGTATACAACAAGGCAATAATCCTAAAAATTCTTAAAAGTCTACCAGAAGCTCAAGCAAATTTGATGGTTTTGAAACGACTCTCACAGTTGCTTCACTAAAACATAATTTAACATTTGTAGTTAGGTCTTAAACATGTAGAGCAGGGGTAGGGAACGTTGGCTCTCCAGCTGTTAAGGAACTACACGTTCCACAATGCATTGCAGGAGTCTGACAGCCACACTCATGATTAATAAAGGCAAATGCATGCTGGGATTTGTAGTTTTATCACAGCTGGAGAGCCAAGGTTCCCTACCCCTGATGTAGAGCATACAAGAAGAATTAGAAGTGATTTGCTAGAGAGGTCAGAAATCAATGTAGCAAGAAATGAAAGACTCCTAACTATCGTCTGTGTTTAAAATCTGTAATATGTGCCAAAGAGGGTATCACTAAATAATGACATACTATCGAATCAAAATACCATTGCTTGTGCAACAATTTTATAAGAAACAAAGGACCATGCTGTGGATTCAAGCATATGAATTAACTGTACTATACCCTAAAAGAAAAATGATTACAAAATGTACTGTTCCTGTTTCTTATCCTGTCAATGTTTTTGTTTTAAATCAGTAATCTGAAAACTAAACTTTTTTGAAATTCGATAATGCTATGGTAAGATCTGCACATCTGCTCACCCGCTTTGCTAACTCCCTCCTTACCTTTTCCCTGCTGTTGAGATATGCTGTCTGCTCTCTGTATGCATATACAAGATAACTGCTCTGTGTGTTAAGTTAAGTGACAGTACAACTCATCAGAAGAGGGGCTGTGCAGAGGAAGTTAGCAGAAACAGTTTTCAGCTGGCTGGATTACAAAAAAGTAAACTTTTATAGGGTAAGAAATAGCAAAAGAACTTTATGAAAACAGTTTTGTTTCAAGATATAATAGTGGATTCATTTTGTTCCATCCCATCCGCCCTTTAACTACTTCAGGATTTATGGTATGCATATCTACGCCCCTGTTTAATTTATGTGTGGATCAGGGGCATATATTTGCGTACTGTTTACTTACTGCCGCGTTCACGATCCCCATGCCATTTCTGTTCGCCTCCCCCTCACAATCCCCTCCTTTTGTGATTGGGGTATGAGAATCTGCTGTTCCCAAACCCGATCACCGTGCCTGTGACTTCCGAGAGCTTGCAGCAAGGAAATGCAAGATCACGGTCAAAAACACCAGACATTTCTGTGTTTCTATTAACAGAACTCGGTTTCAGTAGCACCATCTTGTGACCAAAAAGTAAAAATACATCCAATTACACCATAATACAACTTTACATAGAAAAATGATTATTGTTTTTTTTTTATTATTATTATTTTTTTATCCACTTCCAACCCTGCCCCATAGTTACCAAAATATAACACTTGTTAAAAAAAATAAAAAAATAAACGTCATAAAAAAAATTACATAAAAAATTTACCTTAGGAATTTTTTTCTTAACATGTATATCATGAGGGTATATTACTGTGAAGTTTGCTAATCAAGTCCTGTAATAAGTGATATAGTATTAAAAATCTGTAAATGGAAATTTCCAGGTAAAATATTATTGCCATACATTGTACTAGGGACACAATTTAAACGTTGTATTAACCGGGACAAATGGGCAAATAAAACGTGTTGGTTTTATGTATCGAAGTTCATTTTATTTTGAAAGTATAATGGCTGAAAACAGAGAAATAATTATTTTTCCCCATTTTTTCTTATTATTGCCTTTACAATGCATATAAAATAAAATAATTCTTAGCAAAAAAGTACCACCCAAAGAAAGCCTAATTTGTGGCGAAAAAAACAATATATAGATCATTTCAGTGTGATAAGTATCAATTAAGGTATTGCTGAATGAATGGGAGGAGCTCTGAAATGTGAAAACTGTTTTGGTTTTTAAGGGAAAAAAAACTGTGATCCTGAAGTGGTTAAAGTTCAGGAAATAAAAAGTGACTGAACATTAATATCTGAAAATATGTTGTTTTTAACAGACTCATTTCCACAGTAGTAATTTACTACAGGAGGGTCCACATATTTATCCACACAACTGTATGTAACTATATGAGTATTTATTCTCATAGAACTATTCTTAAATCTAGTGTTGCAAATCTTTAATTTATATGAACTTGTATTTTAGCAAATATAAAAAGCCAGCCTTTGCTAAAAAAAAAAAAAAAAGTGTACATTCACATAAACCCACCCAGTTCTAGTTTTGCTGGATGTTTGTGAGAAAAAGTAATTTACGATACTCACCTTCTCTGTTGTGATGTTCTTCAGCTTTCCTCTGGGGCCTACATCTGCCAGCAAACTTGATGATGAAAAACAGCCTGTAATCCTTTCAGCCACCAGGGTCTGCAGTTGGTCGACAGATGAGTTCTCACTCACAATAATATCTACCATCTATGACTGCTAGTGGTCTGGAAGACCAAGAGTCATTTTTCTTCATCAAGACTGTCAGCAGCTGTAGACTCTGGGGGATGGAAGAACTAGAGCCTTCGAAAAGGTATTATAATTTACTTTTTTTGCAGGCTTTCAGTAAAATTAGAATTGGATGAATGTACCTCACCTCACAGGACGCTGCCTCACTACCACGCTGCCAAGCTTCAGTTGCTCACTCCTCACTGCCTAAAACAACCCATTGAGAAAGGATTGCATCCGAAACGCCGACGTCTGGGTAATGATTGGGGGTGGCAGCACCTCCTCTTGTTCTGCAGCCCTTCTATTCAGCTTTGTATTGTTTGCTACAGTCTGCAGTACTCTCTCTTTGCCTCCATAAAGGGACTTTGACCCATTTGTTTATCCTAATGTGAGGAAACGCGGAAAAGCCGCCGTCTCTCGAGGTGAGGCGGCTGTTTCCGCGTCCAGCATGGCGTCACAACGCGGAAAAAACGCCGCATGCCGCATGGGCAGTGCGGCGGAATCCGCATTGGTAACGGCGGAATCCGCATCAGAGGCGGCCCCCGCACTAGATACATTGCATGACAGTACTGGTGTGGCTGGGACTGATAGTCCACCAGGATTCAGACTTACACGCGCGCGAGCACAGAGGCAGAGTTTAAATAGCAGTTAGAAGGGTGTCGGCTGACCAGCTGGGTCAGCTGACAAATTCCACTGCTCTCATTGGACCAGCAATTAGGGAGGTCCTGGAAAGGTCCTAGAGTATATATACTGCTGGTTGTTCACTTGCTCTTTGTCTGGCGTGCGATTACATATGTGGGAGCACTCAGACCTGTAGTCAGATCCTTAAGTGTGCCGGGACCAGCTGGAGCTGTAATCCTACACTTAGCTAGATTCTGTTGATAGCTAAAGTACTAGTTTGATTGTGATTATATGTTATGACTTTTGCCTGCTTTGACTATCCTCCTGAACTCTGATCTTGTACCTCGATATTTCTGATACTCTGTTGCCGAACCCCGGCTCGTTCCTTGACTCTGTTTCTGCCTCCTGATTTTGTACCCCGATATATCTGATACCTCGTTGCTGAACCCTGCCTGTACTTTGACTCCGCCTTTGCCTCCTGATCTTGTACTTTATCTGTCCGTGTGTGTACGACCTGGCTTGTCCGACCTCGAGAACCGACCTTACCGTTAGAGGCGGTTCCTCGCTCTGTTAGCGATCCTTCCTCCTGAGGGTCACTTTCAGATATACCTTCCTACTGTCAGTCTGACTCCTCCCGTCTTGGAGAGCTCAGGTCTGCGGAAGGAATCTGTGCAGTACTCCTTGCTGCATTGAGGCCTTGTCCTCTAAGTGTTACTGTTACACCAAACACTACACTCTACTCAGGTGAACAGAGGTTAGTTTGTATATCGGATTATCGGTGAGACTGCAGATCACTTATAATCTGGTATATATCTGTATTTCCGGTGATACTGCAGATCACCGGTAATCAGATACTCTCTGCGCCCACCGATCGTTACACCTAACCTGGATCACTTCACTATTGCCATTTAATGCACTATTGTGCTGGGACTTTCATATATGCAGAAGTGAACTTTCAATTTGCGATTATAGTATCCGGGTTGTGCTACATTTTCTATTCATGTACTATTATGTAACTTACGATTGTTCAGGTGATATTTGTTATTATGTCAACTAATTTTGTCAATATTTTGTACTATTTGTGAGACCTTTGTGGATCATTTTTTACAATACATATATAATAGCCAGTGAATCAAGCATGGTGTGCGTGTTGATATTTTATTAGGTCTATATACATTGTGTAACACAACACCCAAGTGTATCAATAGGCACTTTTCTGATTGTTGCTTGATATATCTTAGGTGTGCATCCTTTGGTAACTATTTTCTGTATGAATGTACCTCACCCCCAAAATCTTATAGGTGGATGTAGACACCGTTCAGAGTCCTTCAAAGAAAATAAATCTAGCTATCCTACTAAGTTAGGCTTTTAGCAAAATCCCATCTGTGCTGCGTCAGAGTGGCCCCCTCTCTTGTTTCAGCATTAGGATTCCCCCTACCCTTAGTAGAAGTAAACACTGCCATGAACTTGTAAGGAAAAGAGACTGATCCACTTTCATACATTTCTGGACATTCACCCATTTACGACCCTCAGAAAACTCACACATGACCTGAAACTTTAACAAGTGGACCTGAAACTTTACCAAGTGATATTGTAAGGAGAACAGAGGCGCCAACAGAATAAAATATATGTAAAAACGTTAAAATTCCACGGGAGGCGGTAGTGGACTCATCTCCCCGAAGCAGACATGATACTGTCGGTTTTAGTACAAACACATTTATTAATATACTCCAACATACAGCGAAACGCGTTTCACGGGTATATTCCCGCTTCTTCAGGCAATAATTAACAGGAGTACACACAGTGCAGTCTTTAGGTCACGATAAGCGCCTCTGTACTCAAAATTATAGTGACCTAAAGACTGCACTGTGTGTACTCCTGTTAATTATTGCCTGAAGGAGCGGGAATATACCCGTGAAACGCGTTGAGAAACTCAAGGAATTTGTAAAGTTTTTAGATATATTTTATTCTGTTGGCGCCTCTGTTCTCCTTACAATATCAGCATCCACCCCTGGTGGAGGGGTTGAATTCCCTTTCTTATCCTAATCTACAGAGAGCGACCTCTTAATCCTGAGTGAGGACAGGCCTAATCTCCTCACCTGACTACACAGTGGTTGCCTAATTGGTAACCCTGAATTGTGAGTATATCTATCATATACTTTTCCATTTACCCATCACCCAACTTACTACACTATATTGGGCTCTCGGGGTCCCTTCTTTTTCTTTAACAAGTGATACGCTAGGGAGAAAGAGTATTAAATATGTTTGGGTAAACCTCACATGTTGGGAGGCAGTTGGAAGAAGATCTAAGTTAGTCAGAAATGGAAACTGCAATGCCTTTGCACAGAATAGGCTCACAGAGGTGGTGGCAGGAGCATCACCTCATTTCCAAGAGCGCTCAAGGGCAGAAGGATGCATGACACCATATACTTGATATAAGAAGCAAAATGCGTATCCCAAATAATTTATCATGTTTTGCTATATGTCATTACAGTTCCTCTTTAAAGTGTAACCGTCAGGCATAAAATCAAAAATCAATTCTTTATTTTTATCTGGTAAGCAAGTAATAAGGATGTTAACCAGACAATCCAAAAATTAAATATCACTCGTACATTTCTTCTCCATAACACATCATTTCCCAGTTTCCTTGGCTCTTCTTTGGTACATCTGCCACACAAAGAAAGTTTCAGGGCATGCTGGGTTTTCTTTTTTTCTTCTTTACTTTCCCCTCAGTCTTAACTAATGCAGCCTGATTGTCTGAAGCCTCTTTCCCTCCCGTTTTACCCTCTCACACCTCTGTTCCTCTCTGAATGGACAATATTTATTATGGTGAGACAATGCACTTTCTACTGCAGAGCTGGGTAGGAGTGTCTGAAGACTGGAAGGAGGGCGGGCAATGATACACAGAGTAAGGGAGGAAATGATGTCATTCAGTCAAAATGGAAAATCAAATGTCAGTCAGTCAAAATGGAGAAGGATTTTCTCTTTTTTTTTTTACTATAGAATAATCACTAAAATCAAAATTTGGACAGGGCAATACATATGTTATATCAGTAGAGCAAGTATTTATCTACTTATATACTGTATGTATTTTTTAAGTCTGAAACAACCATATAGGTCAAGTTACATGTTTGTTCTTAGTTTCAAGCTGCACACTTTGAAGGTACAGCATTATATGGTTGTCACAATCTCTTTATATAATATCCCTGTGTCTCTGCGTCCGCTATGTCCCTGTGTCAGTGCTTTTTTGCACTGCACATGTGCAGGGAGGGACATAGAGACACTGAGGAGAGCTGAGGTAGGACGGGGCCAGAACGGGCGGGCGTGTGCGCGCATAACGTGCACGCGCGTGACGGCGGGAGCGCGCATGCGCACGCCGGAGAGATGACAGACCTAGGCCGTTTTTAAACGGGCTAAGGTCACTAGTTTGTATAATAAAGAAATTTATTTTAACACTTTTGTGGATAACGATCATATTTGTAGCTAACAATCATACCGATGTACTTCTTGGGTACCCCAGGTCAGGAGGTGGGATTGTACTTTTTGTTTATGACAACCCATATATGTGTTGACTTGAATTGTGTATGTGCTTAATCCTGCTGTACTATGAAACCAGAGATGCACCAGAGATGCATCATTGCTTATAAATATTACGGATGTCTCGTATTTGCCCTTGCAAAGGCAAAATAAAGTGTAATTGTTTTATCATATAAACATTCTCTGTTCCACTAAAATATTTTTCCCCTCTGAAAGGTCCTTTTCTTTATGGGGTCTTAAGCCTCATTTACATTGTTACACGCAGGTGGCCATGCGATCGGAACACAGCGCGTACAATTGCACGCTATCTGCGTTTCCATGCGTTGCGTGGCTGATCCCATTCACTTATAGCGTTTTGCTAAAAAATGCTTGCAGCATGCCTTCGCGCACCGCACTGGTACGAAACGCACGCAGTGTGAACATCAGACAGTGCCGTCTACGCCCATCTGATGTCCTGCGTGTCTGCCTCCTGCACGTGTGGCCAAAATACAGACGGCAACGCGTGTAATGTGAATGGGGCCTCACAGTTTTTTCTACAAAGTGATTGTGAATTGCTCTCTGAAAGGCTCTCAGGTTTAATTGTCTGGACATTTGTACTGATTTACTGTGCAAGGCTGGCCATTTCCTCTGTATCAATACATCAGGACCTGAGATACAATGGTATGTGATATCTTTGTAAAAGAATAATCTCAGGTTGTATAAAACATTTAGTAGTGGCTGGATAGTGGACCCGCCTTTGACATAGGGCAGGGATCCCCAACCTGTGGTCCGCAGCCCACTGGTGGTCCGCAGGACGCTTTCAGTTGGGCCGCGGGACTGTCCTCTTGCCCCCGCCCCGCCCCCTCTGCAGCCGCCGCTTCTGTTATCTCTGGCGGCCGCTTGGTATCTTACATTCCCCTTCTCTCTTGTCAGCGTGACTGCTGTGACAGAGAGGGAGAAAGCAGGAGAGAAAGAGCGGCTTCCTGTATCGGCGCGCCGTTACTATGGGAACCGCTTTCTCTTTCCTGCTTCCTCCCTCTCCATCACAGCAGCAGCGGGGCGCGCTCCGGCGAGAGAGAGAGGGGAATGTAAGACACCGCCGGCCAAGGTAACTGCAGCAGCGGCGGCCGCGGGGGGGGGGGGGGGGGGATTGGAGTGGGGGCTGCTATACTTGGGCACTGTACTGGGGCTCTTATACTGGGGCACTATACTAGCTATACTTGGGTACTATACAGGGGCGCTATACTGGGCACTATACTGGCTGTACTGGGGCACTACTAGCTGTACTGGGGCACTACTAGCTATACTGGGGCACTATACTGGCTATACTGGGCACTATACTGGCTGTACTTGGGCACTATACTAGCTATACTGGGGCACTATACTGGCTATACTGGGGCACTATACTGGCTGTACTGGGGCACTACTAGCTATACTGGGGCACTATACTGGCTGTACTGGGGCACTACTAGCTATATTGGGGCACTATACTGGCTATACTGGGCACTATACTGGCTGTACTGGGGCACTACTAGCTATACTGGGGCACTATACTGGCTGTACTGGGGCACTACTAGCTATATTGGGGCACTATACTGGCTATACTGGGGCACTATACTGGCTGTACTGGGGCACTACTAGCTATATTGGGGCACTATACTTGCTATACTGGGCACTATACTGGCTGTACTGGGGCACTACTAGCTGTACTGGGGCACTACTAGCTATACTGGGGCACTATACTGGCTGTACTGGGGCACTACTAGCTATATTGGGGCACTATACTGGCTATACTGGGGCACTATACTGGCTGTACTGGGGCACTACTAGCTGTACTGGGGCACTACTAGCTGTACTGGGGCACTACTAGCTATACTGGGGCACTATACTGGCTATACTGGGCACTATACTGGCTGTACTTGGGCACTATACTAGCTATACTCGGGCACTATACTGGCTGTACTGGGGCACTACTAGCTATACTGGGGCACTATACTGGCTATACTGGGGCACTATACTGGCTGTACTGGGGCACTACTAGCTATACTGGGGCACTATACTTGCTATACTGGGGCACTATACTTGCTATACTGGGGCACTATACTGGCTATACTGGGCACTATACTGGCTGTACTGGGGCACTACTAGCTATTCTGGGGCACTATACTAGCTATACTGGGCACTATACTAGCTGTACTGGGGCACTACTAGCTATACTTATACTAGCTATACTGGGGCACTATACTAGCTAAACTGGGCACTATACTAGCTATACTGAGGCACTATACTAGCTATACTGGGGCATAACTATACTGGGGCACTATACTACCTATACTGGGGCATACTAGCTATACTGGGCACTTTACTAGCTATACTGGGGCACTACCTACCAACACTGGGCACTATACTAGCTATACTGGGGCACTACCTACCTATACTGGGCACTATATTAGCTTTACTGGGCACTATACTAGCTATACTGGGGTAACTGTACTAGCCATACTGGGGCAACTAAACTCCCTATACTGGGGCAACTATGCTAGCTATGCCCCCCCCCCCGGTAACCCGCTGTGCACGACGCTGTCCACTAGGACCCTACACCCCCCGCGGGCCCCGGAGAAAAATTTGGTCAGAAAGTGGTCCCCGGGCCGGAAAAGGTTGGGGACCCCTGACATAGGGGACCAGAGTCCAAATCCTGGTTGGGGACAGTATCTATTCAGTAAAGGGTACAGGGACAAGACCCGTCTGATGCTCCAGGGTGGCTACTGAGCGGCTTAGTGGCTGCAGCTCTCAAGCGCTTTGAGTCTGATAGACGAAAAATACTACACAAATGAGAGCATTATTATTATTACGTTTGAGCAGATGCTACAAGGCTGTTTTCTCAGTAATAAATGAAAACTCCCTGCATAAATCTGAGAAGCTGGTTACACACAGTGCTAAGTACCATTCTTTGTTCTCTGTGGGAAGCAAAGTAAAACGTCAATGATGTTAATGCTAAGTTCATAAAGCATGTGTGTTGATTGTTTACTACTAAGTTGTAATGCAAATACTACAAAACTAGAGAGAACAAAGTACTTCCTGTCAGCACAATACATTACATTCAAAATGAACCTATGTCCAGTTATTTGTGAAGGAAAATTCATACCTGAGTGGTAAGCTGTGCCCACCTCTTCCTCCTTCACAGAGCTGCTGCTTTCACTGGACAACTGTTTCTAGACTGATTCCCACTAATCCTGTCACTATTGTCACATGACTAGATATGGTGACAGCTGGCCAGTAGAAACAGTCTAGTGAGGCATGAAAGCACAATTCATGACTTAGGCCTGAGTCTCACTCCATAAATATCTGGACAGAGTTTCACTTTAAAGGGAACCTGCAGTGAGTAAAATTATTTAAAATAAACACATGATGTACAGTACCTGCAAATAAATATTATATACTAACCTCACCGTCCGTTCCTCTCAGAGGCTCACCATTTTCTTCTTATGCTGGGTACACACGTTGAGATTTCCCGTTCGATCCACGGGATTGAACGGATCGATTTGATTATTTGAAACATGCTCGACTGGATTTTTTTTTTTTCATGTTAAGTATGCAAAATCGACGTCAGGAACGATCGAAATCCAATCGAGCATGTTTGAAATAATGGAATCGATCCGCAAATCAAGCGGGAAATCTCAACGTGCGTACCCAGCATTACAGTGATCCCTTCCAGTTCTGACAATATTTTGTTAGAAATATACCAGTTGCTGTAAGTTACCGTATATATCAGTAGCTGTCAGTTACAACTGAATGTTCAAGGTAGTGTCCATGCTTCCCTGCGGCTCAAGTGGGTGATAGTACAGTTTAACGGTGTGCTGACCAGGAAGCTGTTATGGGGTAGTGGCCATTTTTAAAATGGAGGACGGAGAATTCCATTAATCACAGTGGGCAAATGGGACACAGGAGAGGAGAAAGAGATTGAGCAATAGACTACACAGGAGGTAAGTATGACCTGTGTATGGTTATTTTGACTTTTTATTTTCAGGTTCTCTTTAACCTCTTCAGGACCACAGTGCTAAACCCCCCTAAAGACCAGGCTATTTTTTGTATAATAGGCCACTGCAGCTTTAAGGCCAAGCTGCAGGGACGCACAACACAGCACACTAGTGATTTCTCCCACCTTTCCCCCCCACCAACAGAGCTCTCTGTTGGTGGGGTCTGATCGCCCCCCAGATGTTTTTTTGTTTTTTGGTAAATATTTATAACAATATTTTTTAATAAATGTCATTATTTATTTATTAATTTATCTATACCCTCCTTCCCTCCCCCCGCCAGCCAATCCCTGTGATCAGCTGTCATAGGCTTCAGCCTATTACAGCCGATCACCGCCGACAGTCAGGAGGGGACATCTGTACCACACGGCTGTCCCCAGTACAACGCTGCTGCAGCTCTCAGCACTGTACTAAAGCTACATACACATGGGGAACAATTGTCCCCTGTTGCATGCGCGCACGCGACCAGGGAGCGATAGCTCCCTGCCGGTGACAGCTGTCCACACGTCTCGCCAGAAAGGCAGAGACGCGGCGGAAGCTGTTTGTGAATGGAGCATTCCCCGGCCGGATGCTCCATTCACTCGCGTAGGTCTCCTGTTGCTAGCCTGCATACACACGCGGGACTAGCGACAGTTCCGGCGAAGTTGCGGCGACAGATGTAGCGGGCGATTGAACATGTCAATCGCCTGGCGACAGCTTCGACGGGCGACGGTTTGGGGCGCACGCGTCATACACATGGGCGACCTGTCGCCACAACACGCACGTGCCACGTGGTTGCGGCGATGGCCGTACCACATGTGTATGAGCCATAAGAAGAAAGACGCCGCTCGGAGACTGACGGTGAGGCAGAGCTCCACCCCCCTGAACAGGAGATGCGCGTGCAGCCTGCTTGTGATCTCCTGCAAACTGCAGCCCCAGGACTTGACGCCAATTGGCGTTAGGCGGTCCTGGGGCTGCTGCAATGGCCACGCCCATTGGCGTAGGGCGGTCACCAGAAGGTTAAAGCCATACGTTTAAAATCCAACAAGAGGTATGTATCATTCTAATAAGCTACAGAACACAATAAATAAGTTACAGATCAGTGAGGCTTAATTAGCGATACTGAGCTGCAAATGGTAACATCTCAAGACGTCTGGTGTTCTGGAACATGTTACACTTGGAGGGAGGGGGTGGCCAGGCAGGTGGAAAGGGCAGCATTAATAGGTTGATTGAGGAGATTTCATGCTGAAATCTTTTGGGAATCAGACTTCGGTGTATGAGCAAGCAACAGATTTCTGTCTCATGGTCGCTCTGCCCATCGCTAGATGTATGGGCACCTTAAGACCATGTAAGCCCTTTGATTTTTTAAGCTAACAGTAGTGTAGTTTATGTTGAACAATTAAAGGCACTTGTGTAATGCTATGGTAATCTACATTATACAAGTAGCGTAACACATGTTGCACAGGTACTCACTAGAAATTGGCAGACCTAATTTTCACCATGATTTATAAAAGCAATTAAACCAACGTAATTCAATGGCAGGGCCGGAGCTACCATAGGAAAAAATGGGCAATTGCCCTAGGGCCCCAGAGCCTGTAGGGGCCCCCAAGTTGTCCCTCCCCCATCTTAATTGTTGCTCCCCAGGGACTCTGTGGAGTCTGTTAAGTTAGGAGGTGATTGGGGGAGGGTCAGCAGCCAGCGCAGGGGCCCAGGAGGGAAGTTTGGCTGCAACAAAGGGCCTCTAATGACGCTTTTTGGTCGGGGGTGTCTGTTGGGGGGCCCTCAGGCTAATTTTGCCCTAGGGCCCAATGGTTACTTGAACCGGCCCTGTTCAATGGTACATAAAGGCCATAAGCAATATGCACAATATTTTTATTTGTCTGTATTGGTTCCTACCTATCTCTATGGGAAACAAGGCAAGGCAATTCAAATCTATGTTTGGTTGCAGTAATGCACAGTGCAGATGCCACTTACTGGTTGGATGTAGCAAGGCCAGTTTTATGTCAAATTCAGCAGAAGCAGACCAGAAGTTTCACAGACAGACGACATATTATAATCCAAACAGGCACATGACCCAACAGCTTTTAACACTTTAGCAGCCAATTTATTTAGATACTTGCACGTTCTCCAGGCCAATCTATTTTAGCACATTTTATTTATTTAATTATTACATTTCCTTTGCTTCTAAATTTAGTACTGTTGTAATCTGTATTTATGGCCACTTGTCACTAGGGGGCAGTGTGAGACAATAACAGAGGACTTCTGCTTTCAGTTTCTATATTTTCTGCTAGTAGAGAGAGATATCAAAGCATCCCAAGAATTAACAGCACAACAAGTTCTGCTGACTAAGGTCAAAAGCAATGCACTTATCTCAAACAAGATAACTCTACTGAAGCTGGTAATGGGTTAACTCAGGTAGAATGTCCATGGCATAAAAATTACTGTTTGCACATAAAATTGTCTGTGTTTATTTGAGGCGATATATGATCAATATGCAACCCTCAGCTATTTTTGCATGAAGTTTTTTTTCCACAAATGAACCAAGTACCTTCAAACTGAATGCAAAGTCTCGGGGGACTTGTAAAGCTAACAGCATCAAAGATCACACTTTAATTTGACTGAATTTGCCTTATCAGCAGAAACTGGGCCAGTTTTAAGCAATCTATTGGGAAGGCTTCACAGCTTAAGTCTGTTGGGATTTACTGTACTTATTCCAAGAAGGGCTGAGCTCATTATATTAAAGCCATGAGTGACATGATCCCAAAGGTTAACAAAAAAGACTCCAGTTATATTACACATATATTCTTTTATAAAGACAGAAAACAGCCAGTGATGGCCAAACTCTCTCCCATAATCATCAAAAACAACAAGAGGCTAAAAAGTTAAAAAGGAAAAGTCTGTAAAACTGAGCAGAGCTGTGTGGAAGAACGCCCACTCAATGTTAGCAGCTAAAAGTACATTGGATGTGAAGGCGCAGTGGTACGGAGCGCAGTAAATTAGCTAACCTGGTGAGATGTTTTATACTGCATTTTAATTACTACCGAAACTAAAAGCAAAGAACCTGGTGTGTTTTGAAATTAAATTAGCCATATTAATACAGATAGAATAATTGGGAGCTACTAAGTAGATGTCAAATTTATTGTTGGTAAAACTAATAATTGAGATGTAATGACAAAAAACTGCTGTGAACAAATAACAGTTTGACAAATAGACAGCTAAGTTTATAACAAATGTACCTGTCCAACTCAGAGCACGCTCACCAGAGCATTAGTTACAGTTTGCGCAGATCAGTGCTTTTATGTGGCAAGGCGGTAGGCCGATATGAGCATAAGAGTCACTGAACACAAATAGTGGTTCCTGCCTGGTAGTCTATCCTATATAAAGCCTTCTATACACGCTAGATTGCTGTATTCCTTTGTGACAGTTTCAGGAACGAGTGCTGTATAGACATGCTTCTCAGCTATGGGCATGTGGTGTGTACTGTTCCATGGAAAGGGGAGAAGGGATGGGGGCAGAGGTGAGCAGAGTCCTGTGTGGAAGCTGTCACACCCTAACTTCTCAGTCTAGATATTCCAAAAATGATTGTCTTGGCCAAACATTTTCTGGTGTGTGTAAGAGGCTTAGGTGCAATGACTGCAGCTTAGACTTGCTTGTGATACAGGTACGGGTAATTTCAGGAGAGGACTGGCATCATTTAGCTTAAAGGTCAGTGATGGCTCTGTGTCAAACACAACAAATATTTCAAATGGCTATCCATGCGTTTCACCTTTCTAGTGTCTCCCAGCATGTTGCCAACAAATTGTGTCCCAACCTGATGGTGCCCGTATATTGTGTCCCAGCTTCCAGTTTTCTAATTCAGCCTTAAGTGCATTCCCAGCTTTGTAGATATCTGCCGGGACAAGGTCCTCCAGCACCCAAGGCTGAGACACCAAAGTGCGCCCCCCCCCATCCCACCCACCCCAGCTGTTACACATTGATTGCTGTAGACTGAGAGGCGCCACAGGGCCAACAACCTCCCCAACACCTTAATATCTAGTTATATGGCTTGCAGTCACTGCTATGTATCCCCTTTTCTTATTTCTTTCTGCTTCAAACACAATTAGGAATGACAGCTGAATGAATTCTGCGCCCCCTCCTACACTGCGCCCTGAGGCTGGAGCCTCTCCAGCCTATGCCTCGGCCCGGCCCTGGTGTACCGTATTAGGTTCCGAAGCTTTGTAGTGCTCACTAATGACTGACAGACACTGGTACAACCTATTACAGTTGGTAGACTACCTGGGACTGCTGACAGTGATTGGGGGCTCTGCTATGACTGCTGACTGAGTGCAGGGGACTGCCTGTGATTGCTTAAAGAGACGGAGGCACTGCCTGTGACTTATTATAAATATCTGGGGCCACTTAAGACTGCTGTGACATGTTTGTGGTGTGCTGAGACACAATTGGGGCAATGTGCGACTGCTGGGAGATATTCAGGGTCAACTGCAACTGCTGAGATATATATAGAATCATTTAAAAGTGGTGAGAGACAATCAAGGCCGGTGAATCCCGGGTATGATGTGGGGATTTTGTAACTGCTGCAAGAGATGGAGGGGGATTCTAAGGAAGTTTGGAAAGACAGAGGGACCACATGTGTCTGCTGAAAGAGATAGGGGTCATTGTGATTGTTTGTGGCGAGAGGGCCACCTATCGTTCTGCTCATTACCCCTTACTATCTATGGGGACAGGAGCTGGTATACTTCCCCATGACCTGACATGCATCAATCTTTTTAGCCTCCGTTTAGTGTCTCAAATAAAAAATAAGGTATTCCAAGCTGAGGAATGTTTATTTAGTATGGAAAATAGCATCCCTTGGTTTTTCTTTATCATTTAAGACCTGTAGGTTTTCAATAAGTCCTTAAGTCATGCATGAGCTCTGTTAGACGCTGATAAGCTGTCTTGAATATTCGTTATGAAATAATGTATGCCCTATTTTGCACGTATGTTAATTTATACACAAAAATATGCAGAAAATTAATGCAAAACTTTGTTCACATGTGTGAATGAAGAGTGTGCCAATGCGCACATAAAAGTCGGAGATAAAGCATGCCTTAAAGCAAAAAATGAATCATAAGTAGATACTTACCTCAGTAGAGGAAAGCTTCTGGACAGTCCAGAAGTAGTACTGATCACCTTGTGGCCCACCATTCCAGCACTGAGTCCCCAAAGCATAATAGACGTGGATTGGGCATGTGTAAATGTGATCAGGCTTCCCACTACTTGGGTAAGTATCTAACATAATTTATTTGCCCCTCACAGGTTTGCTTTAACAATTTAAACTTTTTTTTTCACCTCCCTAGTACTTCATAAGGATTTGCAGATCTGTGATGACAGCCCATTGCAGAATTCTCAATGTAATCTGACATCTAATGTTATGAAAAACACAGCTGAAAAAGTTTTAGAAGTTGTCCTCATTCTCCTACTATAGGATGTAAGTATGGTTAAAATTATATATGTAAAAGCCTCCTGCACCTGCGAGGTCTGTCTGCGCACCCGACACTATCACGCGCCCATCACCGTAAGCCTCCTGCGCATGCGCGGTTCAGTCTTCCAAAAAGGAAGCTTACGCCGATGAGCTTGTGATAGTGTCGGGTGCGCAGATGGGTCAAGAGGTTGCAATAGCTTACCACTTCAGCTGAAGTCGCCAGCTAAACGGAGCTGCTAGTGGGACCATTGGGGGGGGGGGGGGGGAGCGGGTTTAGGAAACAGAGGACACAGAGGGACCTCGTGGGCTATGGGGAGCAGGAGGAAGCTCCAGGTAAGTGCAGTTTCATTTCTATGCACTGCTCAGGGTCCTTTTAAGGATGTATTTAGCCCTTGTACTAGCTGTAATAGACTGCTTAGATATCCTAATGACTGATGATTACAGACTGTCCGGATGTGACAGTGCTCATTTTGTGTCCTTACCTCACAGATGTCTTTCAAGTGCTTAATATAATGACGTTCTGTGCTCATGATTTCATTGATGACATTAGCTCTCATCTGATCCCGGTTCTGCAGGGTCCTGCCAATGCACAGGCAGTCTGAACTTGGGTCCAGATGCCCATTCTGCACTTCGCTTGTGCCCTCTTCCACACCATCCTCTTGGTTTACCCAGAGCTGCAAAACAAAGCAAACATATGGATTTAACGTGGGATTAAACTCTGACATGACATTCAATAAAAGTGTGTTTTCCTACTTTTCATTACCCATTCAGTTACCTTATTGCTTTAGTGCACAAGTAATATTGCCTGTTTACAAATTACAAGTTCCCACAGTACAGTTTATCTGCTTTGAAAGCGTCAATTGCATTTTATTCATAGCTGCTGTATTTATATATTAAAATTTATCTAGTGTTCATTTCTCATCACTATCTGCTTCTCAGCTCAGTGTAATTCTGTTTCAGCATGCTGCTGACTGTATACTAATTGTAGCAACATGGGGAATTTAAACAAAATTATTATCACCTCTTCGGATGTGGCCAGAAGGGTTCAGGAGCCTTCCACTGAAGAACAAAGTGCTGTACTTAAAGGGCTACTTCAGCCAGGAATAAAAAATCAGTTTTACTTTCCTGGGGCTGCTACCAGCCCCCTCCAGCCGTCTTGTGCCCTCGCAGTCACTCGTGGAGCCTCTGGTCCCCCGCTGCCAGATAGTTTTGTTTTCGCTGACAGGCCCAACAGGCCTTGCCACGTGTATTTTTCTTCGCGTTTCTGTCCGCAATAGCGTCCTGCGCAGGATACGCATGGTCAGGCCTGTGCAGGCACAGAAAGCCCGCCGACTCCCTGTCAGGGCCTGTCAGCGAAAACAAAACTAGCTGGCGGCAGGGGACCAGAGGATCCCTTTAAGTGTCCCTTTAACTGTTTGAATGCTGTTCTGCTACAATTTTTTTTTTGTTGAGGTACTAGATTTCTGCTGTAAATTATATTTTAGAACAAAGAGGAAATGCTGAATATTATACTACTTACTATACTAAGCAATCTCTGTGCTTTAATTTAACCACCACTAAAATCTACTGTCTTTCTTTGAACACTTGCTTGCCATAGCGTTTCGGCCAACATTGCAGCATTTTTCTGTGCGGGTGGCAGCAAATCCCATTGCCGTGCATGGCACGACTTCTGGGATTCGTCTGCGTACTCACAGACCAGGAAGTGCCGCAGCGGGTCTCACAGCCGCGAGTGGTGGCTGGTGGAAACAAGCACTTAAACAGCAGCTGACCCTTACCTCAGCAGGGGCTGCAGGTAGACCTAACTCTGACTGAAAAATCTCTCTTTCATTTTCAAGAAATCTTTATTGTACAAGATGGCCACAATACAAAAATGGCAGCAGTATGCTGCACAGGAGAAAGCCTTGTATATTGTCTAAGTAACAGCTTGAATATACTACTTTTTTATCTGACTGACAATGAAACGAGTATAATGTCAGTGTATGTCCTGCTTTGAGCAAATCTATAACTTTGTAATCATACAATCATTTCCTTTGTTGTCCTAGTACAAAATAACACCAAATATAGGAGGCAAATGAATTGGAATACTAAAACAACTGATGTCTCTCTGTCAGAAAGCCAGAGTCTCTAATTCCTGATGAATACACAGAAGAGGTCACTTCACAGACCATATTCTTCTCCAAAAATAATGAGCTGCATCTTTCATGCTGCACAGCATAACAAATACTGCAGCATCTTCCACTATTAATTCATCACTAGCTGGTTGGAACTCTCTTAATGGGAAAGTCTGAATATTCAGTAGTTCTAGGAGGAACAATCGATCCTTTTCTACAAACGCATAGCAGGCCAATCCCTACTGCACATTCCTGCCAAACCCACTCAACATACACAATGCTTTGCCAGTGTAATGCCAAACCACAAGGCCAGGGGTCAACAAACGCTGGGCTGACTAGCAAAGAGAAAGCCTCTTCAAACATACTGAAGGCACATTTCATGATAAGCAGCACACTTTACATTGTATATTTCAAATGTTAGAAATGGTAAGAAAGTTTATTATTATGGTATTTCATACTGTGAAGTAATATACAGTCTAAACCTTTTATAGTTTCAATTTAGTTAAATTATGACCTATTAAATGTTCAATTATTGCCTATTGCATGCTTAAAAAGTGTCACAGAAGTGTCACTACCAACGCTTTTTAAGCGGCAGTGATTTGAAAAGCGAATGTAATACTATGGGCGATTTCTAAGAAATCACATTGCTTAAGTGAGATCACACATATACATTAGCAAGAGCTTTTCAAATCACTGGCGCTTAGAAACGTGCTTGCAGTGTGAACCAGCCCTAAAAGGGTCACTGTCACTTTTCACACAGTAGTCCTGATGTTTTAACCTCTTGCCGACCGCGTCACGCCAGTAGGCTTGGCCGCGGCGGCAGCCCCAGGACCGCCTAACGCCAATTGGCGTAAAGTCCTGGGGCTCTGTTTTGCAGGAGATCGCGCGCAGGCTGCGCGCGCATCTCCTGCTTGGGGGGCGGAGCTCCGCCCCGCCTTCAGTCTCCGAGCGGCTATTGCCGCTCGGGAGACTGTTAGACGGCGTGATTGCCGTCTATTTACTCTGTGCAGCGCTGCGATCAGCAGCAGCGCTGCACTGGGGACAGCCGTGTGACACGGCTGTCCCCATGGGGGACAAGAGAGCGATCGGCTCTCATAGGCAGAAGCCTATGACAGCCGATCGCCGTAATTGGCCGGCTGTGGGGAGGGAGGGAGCGAGGGAGGGAAGGGATTTAAAGGAAGAGGTTTTTTTTTTTAAAAACGGCAACACAAATATTTATTAAAAAAAAAATAAACATGGGGGAGCGATCAGACCCCACCAACAGAGAGCTCTGTTGGTGGGGAGAAAAGGGGGGGGGAATCACTCGTGTGCTATGTTGTGCGGCCCTGCAGCTTGGCCTTAAAGCTGCAGTGGCCTTTTAAACTAAAAATTGCCTGGTCACTAGGGGGGTTTAGCCCTGCAGTCCTCAAGAGGTTAATAAAGTAAAAATCCCCTTGCCTGTTTTCTTTTCAAATACAATACTTAACCAGGTTCAAGAGAATTGTATATATATATATATATATATATATATATATATATACAGGTAGTCCTCGACTTATGAACGACCCGCCGATACGAACGGCATGGATTCTCTGTTTCCATGGGAACAAGTCAAAAAATATAAATTGGACTTGTAGTTTTTTGAGAAAATCGTTTTTTTAAAAAATGGAATAAATAATGGCTTTTAAACTTGTATAAACAGGTACAGAGGTGACACAGAGGGGGACACTGGAAGCACAGGAGCACAGGGGGGCACAGAGGAGGTACAGGGGACAGAGATAGCACAATGTTCCGACTTAAGAACAGATTCAGGTTAAGAACGAACCTACGGTCCCTATCTCGTTCGTTAACCGGGGACTACCTATATATATATATATATATATATATATATATATACACACCGTATTTTTCGCTGTATAAGACGCACTTTTTCTCTCCCAAAAATAGA
Organism: Hyperolius riggenbachi; assembly: GCF_040937935.1. Classification (NCBI taxonomy): domain Eukaryota; kingdom Metazoa; phylum Chordata; class Amphibia; order Anura; family Hyperoliidae; genus Hyperolius; species Hyperolius riggenbachi. Next base: position 151,982,226 of record NC_090653.1, on the reverse strand, counting down.
GAGAAAAAGTCCCTGCATCTTATATGGCAAAGGCAGGGAATCCCCGACTTACGAACGCCCGCCGATACAGAACCGCTGACCCGCCGCCACGTCGGGATTCCCTGCCTTTCAGTGAGTGCGTGCCTGCCTGCCTTCCTCCCTCCCTCCCGAGTTTCCTGATCCCCCCGTCCCCGAGTGTCAATAGCGGCAACTTACCTTTAACATGCTCCCGCGCCGATCCCAGATAATTGCGCTGCCCCCCGCTAGCAGGCGCTCCCTTCCCCCTTGCGGATCTGGCCCCCCCCGGGTGTGTGAATCAGTAGCGGCAGCTTACCTCCACAATGCGCCCACGATGAATGGAGACATCCCTCTCCCCAGCACTTCGCGCTCTTGTGACTGGCTTGAACTGATGATGCCGTTGCCGCTATTGACACTTGGGGACGGGGGGGATCAGAAAACTCGGGTGGGAGGGAGGAAGGCACACGGAGAAGGCAGGGGGCACAGGAGGACACATGGGGGGACAGAGGCGACATGAGGGGCAAGTGAGGACACATTGGGGGCCACAGGAGGACATATGGGGGGCACAGATGCGACATGAGGGGCAAGTGAGGACACATTGGGGGCCACAGGAGGACATATGGGGGGCACAGAGGCGACATGAGGGGCAAATGAGGACACATTGGGGGCCACAGGAGGACATATGGGGGGCACAGAGGCAACATGAGGGGCAAGTGAGGACACATTGGGGGCCACAGGAGGACATATGGGGGGCACAGCGGCGACATGAGGGGCAAGTGAGGACACATTGGGGGCCACAGGAGGACATATGGAGGGCACAGAAGCACACATGAGGGGGCACATAAGGACACACAGGACACATGGGGGCACAGGAGGACACATGGGGGCACAGGAGGACACATGGACACAGGAGGATTTCCTCCTGTCTGGTCAAATAGCCCTTACACAGCCTGGAGGTGTGTTTGGGGTCATGTCCTGTTTAAAAATAAATGATGGTCCGACTAAACGCAAACCGGATGGAATAGCATGCCGCTGCAAGATGCTGTGGTAGCCATGCTGGTTCAGTATGCCTTCAATTTTGAATAAATCTTCATCAACAGTGTCACCAGCAAAGCACCCCCACACCATCACACCTCCTCCTCCATGCTTCACGGTGGGAACCAGGCATGTAGAGACCATTCGCTTACCTTTTCTGCGTCGCACAAAGACACGGTGGTTGGAACCAAAAACCTCAAATTTGGACCCATTAGACCAAAGCACAGATTTTCACTGGTCTAATGTCCATTCCTTGTGTTCTTTAGCCCAAACAAGTCTCTTCTGCTTTTTGCCTGTCCTTAACAGTGGTTCCCTAGCAGATATTCTACCATGAAGGCTTGATTCACACAGTCTCCTCTTAACAGTTGTTCTAGAGATGTGTCTGCTGCTAGAACTCTGTGTGGCATTGACCTGGTCTCTAATCTGAGCTGCTGTTAACCTGCGATTTTTGAGGCTGGTGATTTGGATGAACTTATCCTCTGCAGCAGAGGTAACTCTTGGTCTTCCTTTCCTGGGGTGGTCCGCATGTGAGCCAGTTTCTTTGTAGCGTTTGATCTTTTTTGAGACTGCACTTGGGGACAATTTCAAAGTTTTCCCAATTTTTCGGACTGACTGACCTTCATTTCTTAAAGTAATGATGGCGACTCGTTTTTCTTTACTTAGCTGCTTTTTTCTTGCCATAATACAAATTCTAACAGTTTATTCAGTAGGACTATCCGTTGTGTATCCACCTGACTTCTCCACAACGCAACTGATGGTCCCAACCCCATCTATAAGGCAAGAAATCCCACTTATTAAACCTGACAGGGTACACCTGTAAAGTGAAAACCATTTCAGGTGACTACCTCTTGAAGCTCATCAAGAGAATGCCAAGAGTGTGCAAAGCAGTAATCAAACCAAAAGGTGGCTACTTTGAAGAACCTAGAATATGACATATTTTCAGTTGTTTCACACTTTTTGGTTATGTACTATACTTCCACATGTGTTAATTCATAGTTTGGATGCCTTCAGTGTGAATCTACAATGTTCATAGTCATGAAAATAAAGAAAACTCTTTGAATGAGAAGGTGTGTCCAAACTTTTGGTCTGTACTCTCTCTCTCTCTCTCTCTCTCTCTCTCTCTCTCTCTCTCTCTCTCTCTCTCTCTCTCTCTATATATATATATATATATATATATATATATAGGCAGTCATCTACTTACAAACAGGTTCCATTCTTGTTTGCAAGCTGAATTTGTTTGTAAGTTATATGGACAACTCTGGATTTGGACATATATTATAAATGGTTTGTAGAACAGTTTATACATTACTGTAACATTTAACTACACAAATGTGCGTGAAGCCAACTTTGTTTGTAAGTAGGGGACTGTCTGTATATACTGTATCAATCTGAGTGAGGTGACAACAGGCATGGTGAAATTGTTGCACATTGCAGCATAGGGACATGGCAGGCTAAAGTCTGTGTTGTTATACAGGAAAGTTCAGCTGAGTGTGGCTATACTGTTCTTTGGAACTCAATGGCCCTGATCCAATAAACTTTTCTTCTGAATTTTCTTCTCACAGGAGACACATTTTCTTGTTATATATAAAACAACATATCAGAATCTAGTAAGTGAAAAGGAGTGATAAATAGTATACAATTAGGGCTCGTTTCCACTAGTGCGGCGTGCGGCTCGCAGACGCACTCCGGCACTGAGCGGGTGGGCGGGATCGCAGGCGTATCCCATGAGCCGTTCCATGCACGGCTATGGGATCCGCAGCCTCCGCTGCGAATTCTGCGGGGGGTTCCGGCCGAATCGCTCCCGCAAGCGATTCGGCCGCGGCGCCGTTATCCCCTATGGCACAGTTTCCCCGTGCGATTCATGTGCGGGGAAACTCTGCGGAATCGCGGCGGAAACCGCGATAGTGGAAACCGGCCCTAAAGCTACAATAAAGATACATTTTGGACACAATGCATTTTGGTAATACCCCTCCACCCAGGGTGAACAATCAGCAACAAAAACAATGTAACAGAGGCGCCACAAGTGTAAAATATATAAAAAGTTGAAAAAGAGCTTTTGGTAGACCTACCTCTCCAATGATGTCCAAAACAATCAATTTTAATAAAGACTTTTAATAGTCACTTTTATTTTAAAAAAAATGCTTTCCTAATATTGACTATTTGTGTTATCATTGGAGAGGTAAGCCTACCACTGCCTCCTTTTTACCAGTCTTTCTATGTATTTTACACTTGTTGGCACCTCTGTTATATTGTTTTTGTTGTCGGATAAAACATATGCAGTCTGCATAGCAATCATTCCAATATAATCATACATGTTTATGCTGTAATGAATCTTATCTTAGTCAGCTAGGCTCCTTTCTGGTACATTGCTGGGGAAAGGGAAGCTTGTTATCTCCCCTCCCACATTTCTGCTCCTCACTGATTGGCTGAGGGCAGTTCAGTGCGACCAGCCTGCTTGATGCTGAATTTAGTGCTTTCCCCACAGGAGAGGCTTTGTTATGCGAACAGAACCAAAAGTAGATAGAAGCTTATGCAACAGAAAAGTTTGCATAATAGAATCCATTCTATGATATCATGAGAGCAGCCCTGCTGGCACGTTTCTCCCCACCTCCACCTTGAAAAAGCCCCGGGAAACAGGGCAAAATGCGCTGATGGATGTGTTCCTACATCTGAGCGTCTCTTGTCCTATGCCGCCATAGCATCTCAACATGAGTTATTATCCGGCCTGGTGTCGCTGGTAGCACAAGCCGCACAGCTGATACCACCGTCTGCTTAAACAATCCTCACTATTGGCCAGTGCACTGTGACAAAATGAGCTGGAGCTCACGAACACACACTCATTGTAAGGCTTTTGTATTTTTAACAATTTTTAAATGCAACAATCTTGATATATCCCTGCTAAGCCATTATTAAAGATCCCTTTGGTATGCACTTTGAGACCCTTTTTCAATGGTTGTTCTTGGCATATAAGTTTGCGAGGTAGTCCCCTCGGTTAGTGAGGTCATTCACCATATTTTACAAGATGGCTCTCCTATTCCAATATGGGGCCCATATGCAATTCTCTTTTTCACCTGAGTTTTCACCTAGGAGATTATTTTTCATCTTTGATTTTAAATAACTTTCCAGTACTTTTAAACTAAAAAAGTACCAAAAAGTTGGTGAAAAAGTACTATCAAAATTATTTTAATCATGTTCTTGCCTTCTGGGGGCTTAAAAGGCATTTTATTGACAAGTTTAAAAATATCACCTAGGAGAAAACACAGGTGAAAAAGTGATTTGCATATGGCCCTGGTTGCAATATAGCTGTAATTCTCATTACAGCCTATGGTGGTACCCAAATGATTGGCACAGAGCTGCTCCGAAATTAACTGATTCAATCTGTGCATCTACTGCACATACCTGAAAGCATTTTAAAACATATTTTCTTAAAAGTAAAGCATTAAAATATTCATAGTCATTATTATGCTGCAGAAGGTCACATATGCTGATTCATCAGCTACTTCAGAATAGCATTACTTTAATTATTTTACTGCATAGTTTTAAAAGTATTGTGGATGATAAGTTAAACTGACACATCTTACTCCCCCATAGACGTGGGTGGAGGGAGGGGATGTCATTTGCTAAGATCTGGTAGTAGAGCAGATATTCATCAATAACGTTTTCATAATTTAGAAAAGATTTTAGCTTAGGTTTACTTTAATAAAAAAAAATGTGAGTTATATACCTATAACACCTAATTACTCTCAGTCATGATATACTACATTACAAACTGTATCTGAAAATGTTACTACTCGCAGGTAGCACTACAGTACACAGTGAATGGAAGTGTAGAGTGAATCCTTGGAGATCCACCACACTGGCATTTACTCTATTCTGGCAAAAATCATAAATATGGCAAGTCAGATCTATGTTATCTGCCAGATTTTTCCAGTCTGGTTAATTCTTTTAACCCTTTAGCAGCCAATTGATTTAAAGGTTTGCAAGTGCTCCAGGCCAATTTATTTTAGCACTTATTTTTATTTCTTAATTGTTACATGCTTCTAATTAGTAATGTGTATTTATGGCCACTTGTCACTAGGGGGCAGTGTGAGACAATAACAGAGGACTTCTGCTTTCAGTTTTTATATTTTCTGCTAGTAGAGAGAGAGAGAGATCAAAGCATTCGAAGAATTTACAGCACGGGTTCTATCGACTGAGGTCAAAAGCAGTACACTTATCGCAAACAAGGTAACTCTACTAAAGTGGCTAATGGATTAACATAGTACTCCAGAAGAAGGGCTTGTATAGATGTTCGTTTTGCATTTGATCTTCTTCTCTGAAGCACTTTGGCAGTTAAAAGCAATACCTGCATTTTGAATGAAAAGGAAAAAAAACACTTTCCTGTTGTCCATTCTTCAGAATATCACTGCCACTTTTACAAGACCAGGTTTATAGAAGGCTGGTCATATTGTGGTCAATAGCATAGTATGGATAGAGAGGCACCAAAAGGATAAAGGTATCTAAAAAGTTTAAAACATGAGGAGGCAGTGGTGAACTTAGGTCCTCCGAGCAGACACAAAAATTGTCAATGTGTTTGTCAAATAGAACAAGTTTATTTACATATTTCAGGGCACAATGCAACGTGTTTTGCAGGTTTAATCCTGCTTCATCAGGTAATAACAACGGAGTAATAGCATATGTGGTCAGTAGAAGGTGCCTGGCTCTTCTACTGACCACATTTGCTATTACTCCGTACTCTATATTCTGGTCAATGACATTCAATGCGTTATTGCAAGTACCGTATTCCACTTAAATTGGTGATCCACAGATCCAGTCAATTGAATGGAGGTACGCATAACTACCTGTGATGGCCATTACTTCTCACTAAGAAGTAGTTGTAAGCGGCCCATAGCGGCAATCAGTGAAAAGTTGTAATCCCTTATTTAAGGTGGCCACTAATGATACAATCTGTTTCATCCAATTTTTCCAAATCTATGTAGTATAAGGGTAAACTGAGTGAATGTATTGAATTGATAATTTAGGCAGTTACTTTACATTACATAGAAATGGTAAGATTAGATGAAAAAGATTGGATTGTTGGTGGCCAGCTCTAAGCAGATCACCACTTTTATAGATCTGAAAAGTGCGAATATCATAGAAATGAAAGCCTTTTTCAATAGACCCCATAAGCTGTTGATAACCTTAGCTTGTATGAATTCAGAGGCACGCATGGATTGTTTTGTAGGTTTTTAAAAAGCAGCCTGTTTCATTTATTGTTTGGATTTAATGCCTGATAGCTTTAACCACTTGCCAATCGCCCACTACCAATAGGTGGCGGCAAAGTGGCACCCCCAGTACCGAGTAACGCCGATCGGCGGCGGCACCTGGGGGACTGAGTAGCCGGGGATCCGCCGGAATTAAGCTCCGCCCGCCCGCGACGTCAACCCGCCGGCCAATTAGCAGCGCTGGCGGGTTGTTAATCCCCGATCTGCCGCATACAAAGTGTATAATACACTTTGTTAAGCTAACAAAGTGTATTATACAGGCTGCCTCCTGCCTTGGTGGTCCCAGTGATCGAGGGACCACCAGGGCAGGAGGCAGCCCTTCTAGTAAAAGCACACACACACTGATCCTGCCCCCCCTGCCCCCTGATCGCCCACATCACCCCTCAGGACCCCCCTCTGATCACCCCCTCAGACCACTGTTTGCACCCAATCACCCCCCTAATCACCCATCAATCCTGTCACTATCTGTCAATGCTATATTTTAGATTAGGTCCTAAACTGCCCCTGGGGGCTCCTGATCACCCCCCCCCCACTCCCTCAGATCCTCCCCAGACCCCCCCCCCCCCCTGTGTACTGTATACATCTATTCTCCCCTGTAATCACCCACTGACCACTTGTCAATCACCTGTCAATTGCCCATCAATCACCCCCTGTCACCACCTGTCACTGCCACCCATCAGATCAGACCCTAACCTGCCCCTTGCAGGCACCTGATCACCTGCCCACACCTTCAGGGTGCCCGCAGACCCGCCCTCAGATCTCCTCCCAAGTACATTGTTTACATCTGTTCTCCCCTCTAATCACCCACTGATCACCCATCAATCACTCATCCATCACCCCGTCACTGCTACCCATCAGATCAGACTCTAATCTGCCCCTTGCGGGCACCCAATTACCTGCCCACACCCTCAGATCGCCCTCAGACCCCCCTGATCACCTCCCCAGTGCATTATTTACATCTGTTCTCCCCTCTAATCCCCCACTGATCACCCATCAATCACTCATCCATCACCCCCTGTCACTGCTACCCATCAGATCAGACTCTAATCTGCCCCTTGCGGGCACCCAATTACCTGCCCACACCCTCAGATCGCCCTCAGACCCCCCCTGATCACCTCCCCAGTGCATTATTTACATCTGGTCTCCCCTCTAATCCCCCACTGATCTCCCATCAATCACCCATCAATCACCTCCTGTCACTGCTACCCATCAGATCAGACCCTAATCTGCCCCTTGCGGGCACCCAATTACCCCCCCACACCCTCAGATCGCCCTCACCCCCCCCCCCCCCTGATCACCTCCCCAGTGCATTGCTTGCATCTATTCCCCCCTCTAATCTCACCCTGAGACACCCATCAATCACCTCCTGTCACCACCTGTCACCCCCAGCACACCTACCCATCAGATCGGGCCCTAATTTGCCCCGTGTGGGCTCCTGATCACTCGGCCAAACCCTCAGATCCCCCTCAGACCCATGTCACCCTCAGATTTAGGTGGAAGGTTGTATGACCAAGCAATAAACCGTTAAAGCTGCAGTGGTCTGAATGGGAAAAAAGTGTCTGGTCCTTAAAGGACATCCGAGGCGGAAAAAAAAACTGAGATAAACAATTGTATCTGTCCTCCTCCTTCTAAAAATGACTTTTACAGTTATCCCACAGTTTTATTTTATATTTACATCAACGTTTTAAGCTTTTACTGTTTTATGGCCTTTTCTTAATGACGCATTAATTGAAGTATGCCTGGGCTAAAATTTATGAACTATTGACCTTTTTTATCTCTTTCCTGCTCTTAGAAGCCATTTATTGCCACAAATGTGATTTATGGTTGCAATTCCTCATCAGTGAGGGTTACGCTAGAGTCCGACCCGGTCCCGACCCGGACAGGAACTGCCACTTACATACCTGATTCTTAACTTTTTCAGGCAGAGAAAGAAAAAAAGGAACACAGCCTAGTTATTTGTATACTAGGCACTGTACATTCACATGTCTATCTCATAATGTCACATGTCACCTCGTGAGTCTTTTAAGGGGTTTTAAGACGGCAGTCCTTAAGTGGTTAAACTCTGTTTGCTTGGCTGAGATGAAGCATAATGTGAACAGTATCTAAATCTGATGCAATGGCATTGAGTGTCTGGTAGGAATGCAGTACTGAATGAGTACACGAGCCCTGAAGCAAACCAGAATGAAGATTGGGAGTCTGATTTACTAAGGCAGAGAATTGCAAAATAGAAATCTTTATTTGGTTCAGGCCAGAATCTGCAATCAGCAGGCAGAATGCAAAGGTTCTAGGCATAGTTCTAGACATATCAAGAGCTCCATTGCATAGAAGAAGGATTTGTGCATGCACGTGCTTGTCTACCTATTCTCTGCAAGGCTTTAAAGTGCATCTTCAGCAGGTCACCTTCTTGGTTCCTTAAAGAAACTGTTCTGCAGCCATACATGTGCGCATGTTACGTGTACAACAGTGGGAAGTAAAAAGCAGGGTAGCTCCCCTAACAGATAGTCAAGGGCCAATTATTCAACTATGGTAGTTTAGCCAGTAAGAAGAAGCCACCACGCACTTGGCCTTCCTTTCTAGGCCATAACCAAAATCTACACATTCCTGGAAGTGGGAATATTTGAACTGCCTATGGTAACTAGTAGCCATCATTACTAGCAAGGGGTTGACGAAGGTCCATCCTTTGAGTGGAAGAAGTTTGCCTTCACAGAAGGGGGGCAGTTGCAAAGTTGGCAAATGAAACATTGCCTTCCGAATGGCTAGAGGTGTGTGGATGTGTAGCCCACAAGAATAGAGTTTCGGTAAAGGAGGAGGTAATTAGGTTAAGTTACAATTTAAAATTATTGGCAAAATGTACTAAAAAAAAACCCAAAACACTGTAAGGATTTTCTGCTTAAAGCTTGATTCCAAGAAAGACCTAAAATCACCATCTTAATTAGATAATTTAGTAAGCGGTTTTTCGAAATGCAACCTTTTTACAATATCTAATTTCTAAGTCCTCTGAGGCATATGCAATGCCGCAATTTAGTTATCTGGAAGCCTTTTTTCTTTGCAAACCTGTTCGCCGAAATTGCCCTGTTGTGCCACTAATCGAGCGCCAAAATTTACATAGCTGCATATGCTGGCTTTGCAGAGGGGGGGGGGGGGGGAATGTTAGCTTTAGGTGGGAGATTTAGAGTTAGGTACCATTGGGGGGTTAGGTTTAGGCACTACCGGGAGGGGGGTCTTAGGGTTAGCCATCACAGGGGAGGGGATTTAGGGTTAGGCATCACCGGGGAGGGAGTTTAGGGTCAGGCGCCGCCAGGGAAGGGTTCTGTATGAGAGTAGGGTTAGGTTTAGCCATAGTAAAATATTGCTAAATATTACCTATATTTTACTATCAAAATGCAGTAGTAGAATATCGCTAAGTTTAGTGATATTTTACTAGCGGCAATCCCCTGTGCAATTTTTTTTTCATTATCATGTATGCCAGGTGGATAGTATACTGGTAAGGCTGTTGCCTTTGATGTAGATTTTGAGCCTTTGACCACAAGCACAACCAGTGTGAAGAACAGTAAGGAATCTTTGGGCAAGGCCCCCTAATGTTCCTGATCGCCCCTGGAGCGCACCCTATGTGGCTGCAGCCCTGAAGCGATTTAAGTCCACCAGGAAAAAAACGCACTATAAATGTTCTGTATCTTGTCTTGTCTGAACACTCTAAGAAAATGGCCTCTTTATATAGAAACAGGCTAGATAATAAGTTTGCTCCACCAATGACATTTCTTGTCAGTTGTAAAAATGCCTACAATGAACATGGAGAACTATATCATTGAATCTTGTAATCAGGGCCGGATTTGGGGAAAGGACCCCAAGGCCTGTTCCTAGGGCGCCAGAATCTACGAGAATCTAAAGGGCGGCAGGTGGTGACAGGCTGATGACAAGTGCTGTCACCAGCGCAGTAAGAAGAACCGCTCCGCAAATCAGCAGCCTCCCCCGCCCGCCCCTTTACAATGGCTTGGAGTAAGCCTCTCTTCCAGGCAGCATGGGAGTCCCCCCGTCCACCGGGAGAGCGGCCGCCGCCAGATGCTATCCCCTGTCGGCAATCCCCCCACCCCCAGCAGGAGCCTGTGCGGATGTCTTCTCTCCCCCCAAACCCCTAGAGAGAGTGGGAGCAGCAGAGTAACGTACCTCTCCAGACTTCCAGCGCTGCTGCCAAAGTTTCCTCTGTCAGCCGCCGCTGTGCATCTCTCCCTCTCCTGCTGGCGTCTCTCACATGTGACTCGCTGGCAAGTTACCGGTGAGTCACATGACAGGAGTCGCCAGCAGGAGAGGGAGAGATGCACGGCGGCTGACAGCGGAAACTTCGGCGGCTGCGCTAGAAGTCTGGAGGCTGGAGAGGTACTCTGCTCCCGCTCTCTCTCTGGGTTTGGGGGGAGGAAGGGGTGAGAAGACATCCACACTGGTTTCTGGTGGGGGGGGGGGGGAGTGGCAGTTGACAGGGGACAACATCGGACAGCCGCTCTCCAGGGAAAGGGGGGGGGGGGGTTGACAGAATCTGACTACCTATACTAAGGGGCTGACATGCCTACTGGCTAGCTATACTGGGGGGGGAGGGGGAGATAATCTGACTACCTATACTAAGGGGGGGGGCATGCCTACTGGCTACCTATACTGGGGGAGGGGGAGAGAATCTGACTACCTATACTAAGGGGGACACACACGTCTGCTGGCTAGCTATACTGGGGGGGGGAGGGGGAGAGAATCTGACTACCTATACTAAGGGGGGGGGGGGGGCACATGCCTGCTGGCTACCTATACTGGGGGGAGGGGGGGGAGAGAATCTGACTACCTATACAAAGGGGGGGGGGGCATGCCTGCTGGCTACCTATACTGGGGGGGGGGGGAGGGGGAGAGAATCTGACTACCTACTAAGGGGAGGACATGCCTGCTGGCTAGCTATACTGGGGGGGGGGGAGAATCTGACTACCTATACTAAGGGGGGGGGCATGCCTGCTGGCTACCTATACTGGGGGGGAGGGGGAGAGAATCTGACTACCTATACTAAGGGGGGGGGACATGCCTGCTGGCTAGCTATACTGGGGGGGGGGGGAGGGGGAGATAATCTGACTACCTATACCAAGTGCGGGGGGGACAACATGCCTGCTGGCTACCTATACTGGGGGGGGGGAGGGGGAGAGAATCTGACTACCTATACTAAGGGGGGGGGGGGACATGCCTGCTGGCTAGCTATACTGGGGGGGGAGAGAATCTGACTACCTATTCTAAGGGGGGGACATGCCTGCTGGCTACCTATACTGGGGGGGGAGAGAATCTGACTACCTATATTAAGGGGGGGGGGGGACATGCCTGCTGGCTAGCTGTACTTGGGTAAGGGGAGATGACATAATCTTACTACCTATACTAAAGAGGGGACATGGCTGGCTACCTATACTGGGGGGAGGGGGAGAGAATCTGACTACCTATACTACGGGGACACACACGTCTGCTGGCTAGCTATACTGGGGGGGGGGGGGGGGAGAGAATCTAACTACCTATACTAAGGGGGGGGGGGACACATGCCTGCTGGCTACCTATACTGGGGGGAGAGAATCTGACTACCTATACAAAGGGGGGGGGGGGACATGCCTGCTGGCTACCTATACTGGTAGGGAGAGGGAGAGAATCTGACTACCTACTAAGGGCGGGGACATGCCTGCTGGCTAGCTATACTGGGGGGGGGGGGAGAATCTGACTACCTATACTAAGGGGGGGGGCATGCCTGCTAGCTACCTATACTGGGGGGGGGGAAGGGGAGAGAATCTGACTACCTATACTAAGGGGGGGGGGGGACATGCCTGCTGGCTAGCTATACTGGGGGGGGAGGGGGAGATAATCTGACTACCTATACTAAGGGGGGGGGGACAACATGCCTGCTGGCTACCTATACTGGGGGGGGGGAGGGAGAGAATCTGACTACCTAAACTAAAGGGGGGACATGGCTGGCTATGTTCAGAGGATCCCAGGGCAGGAACAGTGGGCACCGAGAGGATCTGTTAAGGTAAGTATGTTTTGTATTTTGTTTCAGGTTCATGTTAAGACTTGGGGAGTTTGGGGCTGCTGAGATGTTGTGTTTGTGTGTGTGTGTGTGGGGGGGGGGGGGGGGGAGGCTGGTGACAGTGGGCCTTGGGCGGTAAAAGGTACAAAACCGGCCCTGCTTGTAATGCATTAATCGTTTGTATTTCAATCCTTTTGATATAGGATATATTTCTCCTTCAACACAGGCCTAACATAGTCACCAAGGAGAACTTTTGGGATGTCATTTCCATACAAGGGATTTAACCACTCACAAATTACCAAGGCCATAAATAATTAGCTCCTTAGGTAAGCAGAATTACCTTGAGTGACTGCATGGAACCCAGCTGGGAAAACTCATTTTATATATTCTCAGAATCAATATATTCCATGATTAAAATAAATCTTCTACCCAATAAAACTGTCTGTTAGCTTCAGAAAGAAGCAATAAATAACGCGTGTTAAGCCTTTGCACATAATCCTGTCTGATTAGGTGACAGAGCAATTTTTTGTCTTCTTTTGACTTGCTGCTTAATGACAGGGCAGCTCATTGTCACTCAGTCACCCACAGCTCTGCTGCAGGAGTCTCAGAAAATGCTATCACACAGCTAGCCTATTAACCCTGTCACTGATACACGGGACACCATCATAACATACAATGCTTCAAAATGACAGTATGGAAGGACCATTTCTCACTACATTTGTAACAATGCAATTATCAACAATGTAGCATTTTTTTTTCTTAATCTCAGAGGACCTGTGCACAGAAAACAAAAAGGAGGAGCTTGCCGTGCATATCTAACATGCTGACCCTAGGCGACATGTGACATGGTGAGATAAACATGTGAACATGTGTATATACAGTGCAAAACATTTTAATAACCAGGCCACTTATTTTGTTAGTTAATTTTCAGGTGACAAGTGACAGTGTCTGTCTTGTTGTACCTCATCGAGAATATAGTAAACCTCACTGATTAGCAAATTACATCCATAAAAGTTTTGCTGGCAGAATACAACTTCTAAAGGCAGGGAAGAGATAGAAAAAGGTCAATAGTTGATGTATTTTAACTCTGGGAAACTTAATAGACTGCCATTGAGCAGAGACAGTACAACATTCAAACTACTTTGCAAATGTTAAATATAATATAAACATTTATCCTGTTTCACTTGATTGCGTCTCTTATTGTGATCCCCTTTTGCAATCTTTTGTTGACTTATTTTCAATAAAAATTTATTGTCAAATTTTTTTTTCAAATAAAATAACACTATGGGATGCCTAAAAAACAATCATTTTTAGGAGTAGGAGGATAAATACGATTGTGTATATCATCAGTATGTTTTCACCTCGGGTTCACTTTAAAGCTCGTACCCATAACATGATTTTTGTGGTGATCTTTCCCACAATTCGTGACTTTTTTCATGCAAGCTATTGTTCCGATCCTAGAGCAGGATCATCCACAAGGATACCTAGCCAAGTGCCTTGGGCCTAGTAGGTGTCAGGGGGCCCAACTACCATTTTCTCTAACCCCTTTCTCATTTCAGATTACCAAAAAGATCATAACAGGGAGTCAAAGCTACTACCTTGCCTGGGGCCATACTTCATCTTAATCCATCTCTGTTCGATTCCCTATAGACTCCCATGCTAAGCGCCACGATCATTTAAAGTCTTGCTCCCACCCATCACCTATCAGTCTTATCTGCAGTCCATTTAATCGCTCCTAACCCAACCTCCAGAGGGCTGGGCCTGCTATCTGATCGGCTACCTGCTGTAATAAGCATAGCAGCTCCTCTCACTCCAAGTGGCCATTGAAGCTTGCTACTCCCCTCTCCATCATGCAGATCTTGTTCAGAAACACAGAAACCTTGGTGATCCTTTATTGGTTACCAATTATCTATAGATATGCACATCCACCTGATCCATCTGTGCATTATAATTTTTTGTGACAGGTGCCATGGCTATTTATTTTACATATTTATTCATTTTTGCAGGGCTAGTACATTTTGTTTTATTTATAGCTGTCTATGCCGTGTTAGGTACATTCCCCCTAACCATATCTGTGTCTTCAGTAAGAAGATGGAGGTTTCAAAATCTGTTCACAATAGCACTGTTTTAATCTTCCCCTGACGGAAGTTTGGAGACAGTGGATAACCATAACCAACAATGGCAGGATCTTTCCTCTATCCCTACCTTTGAGACATACAATTCCTGAACAGAGCGTAGTAACTTTACTGCAAAACCCCAGTTTTGTGTTTACTTAATTACAGATTGCAAAAACTTCCCTCTAAAAACTGGGCTGTATCAATTGACAGATTATCCTATCTAAGTAATAATTGCTGAACTGCACCTTTTATTTTTTTCATAACCTTTCATGCAAGAGACTTTTTGAGATAGAACACAATGGCCCATGTGTAATTACTGTAACATTTTCTACTGAGTTTTCCACAGGAGATAATTTTTCAACTTCTTTTTAGAATAGCTTTTTAGCACTTTGCAATTGAAAAAATACCCCCCAAGAAATAGGTGAATATGTGTATCTTCTTGCTTGCTGATAGATTAAAAGCCATTTTATTGACTAGTTTGAAAATATTACCTTGGAGCTAAGAAGAAAATGTGAATTGCATATGGGCCATTGTATTGGAACTTTTGATCTTCCAGTTTTGTAATTTTTCATCTTTATTTGCTGTGTTTCTTTTCTTTCTTTTTTTTTTGTAACTTTCCTTTTACACTTCTATTGTGTTCCTTTCACTGTACTGCCAAGTGCTTGTTGTTTGGTATTAGTTCAGAAATGCACTGTGCCAATTCATTATTAGTACATTTGTTACATTCTCTGGATTCACTAACAATACTGCACAGATGGGGGATTTCCCTTGGAAAGAGCTGCTGTACCTGTTTGTTGTTCTGAGTGCATTGATCACAGAATGTCTTTCTGGATTTATTATCTCACTTTGGTAAGATCTATTTTTAACATTGCCCCACTTTCAGAAAATGTTCTATATGTGACTGCGGGGATGGGATTGTGAAATGCAGACATACGGTATATGTTTTTATTTACTGTACTTACAATTAGGTAACATGTATAAATACATCAGAGAGCAATATAAAAGCTTGGTGGATGAGCTTTTTGTCCCTAGGCCTTCTCAAAGGACTAGAGGACATGATCTGCGCATTGAGGAAAAACGGTTTAGCCATTTATTTATGAAAGGGTTCTTTACAGTAAGAGTGATTAAGATGTGGAATGCATTGCTACAGGAAGTAGTTATGGTAAATTCCTGCATTTAAAGGGGGCTTAGATGCTTTCCTTGCGTTGAAAGACATCCATGGCTACAATTACTAGGAATGCCCAATGATGTTGATCCAGGGATTTTATCTGATTGCCATCTGGCGTCGGGAAGGAATTTTTTCCCTTTTGGGGCTAATTGGATCATGCCTTGTAAGGGTTTTATGCCTTCCTCTGGATCAACAGGGATATGTGAGGGAGCAGGCTGGTGTTTTGTTCTTTGTTCTCTGGTTGAACTCGATGGACGTATGTCTTTTTTCAACCCAAGTAATTATGTACTATGTACTTGAAAAACCAATTGCCTTTCATACTGTTACATATTGTTACATAAATAGTTATATAGTTATTTTGGTTGAAAAAAGACATCCATCAGGTTCACCCAGAAATCAGTACAACACTAGCCCGCACCCACATATATCGCTGTTGAACCAGAGTAGGCAAAAAAAATTAAAAAACCTTACAAAGCATGGTTTATTTAGCCCCAAAATGGAAAAACATCCTTCCCAACTCCAGATGGCAAACAGATAAAGTACAGCTGGGAATTAGCTAGTACGGTAATTATAGCCATGGATATCTTCCAATGCAAGGAAAGCATCTAAGTCCCCCTTAAACACAGGTATAGAATTTGCCAAAACTACTTCCTGTGGTAATACATTCCACACTTTAACCTCCTTGTGACCGCCTAACGCTAATTGGCGGCTGCAAGGTGGCTCCCCCAGGGCCGCGTAACGCCAACTGATATGAAGTCCTGGGGGAGTGGTTTGTAGGGGATCGCGTGCACTGATACGCGCATCCCTGCTTGAGTGGGGACAGCCGTGTCACTTGGCTGTCCCCTAGAGATGCTCACAGAGCGATCCTCTTTCATACGCTGATGTCTATGAGAGAGGATCACTAGGACTGGCTGGCGAGGGGAGGGAGAGGATCTATAAAAAAAAAAATGCTAAATTTATAAAAAACAAAACCCCAAACAACTAAAACAAACAAATACATAAATAAACAGTGCAGCAGCAATCAGAGCCCACCAACAGAAAGCTCTGTTGGTGCTCAGAAAAAGGGGGGGGGGGATCACTTGCGTACGCAGGAGTAAGACTCTGCAGCAAGCTTTTAAAGCTGCAGAGCACTAAATTGTAAAAAATTGCCTAGTCACTAGGGGGGTTTAAGCCTGTGGTCCTGAAGTGGTTAACCACTCTTACTGTAAACATCCCTTTATTAAATAAATGGCTAAAACCTTTTTCCTCCATGTGCAAATCTTGTCCCCTAGTCCTCTGCACACGCTTAGGGGCAAAATTGTATCTGTTCACTATATTCACAAATTTGCTTCTTAGAAGAAAAAGTGAATTGAACAAGGGCCAATACATTGAACAAAATCCTGAAATTACTGGTAGATGAATTACCAATAGAACTAATAGTTTATACAAGATTTGATCTCTGTCTTGGGTAGGCCTAATTCATACCATACCATAATCAAAAGAAAAATACAGCCTGGTTTTAGTGTCTACTGATGATGCTCCGACAAGCAGCAATTTCGCTTTTTTCCTTACATGTGAAGGAATGTTTGTGTGAAACCTTGGGTTTATTACTTACCTATATGGGTTTTCCTAAAGTAAATGAAAAATCTACCATTGACAATAGAAGGCCCTGAACCACTGCCTGTGGAAGTTCCAGTCAATTAAGTTTTATATTAAATCCTAATCATGAATTCGTTCATTCATTCTTGTTTAGAAGAACAAATATTTATGAATTACAATATACAATACAAAAACATGCAAAATTCCCTACATATACAGTGCATGTTTCATCTATTCTTATGACATGTTTAATCAACATTACCTGGCCCTATATCCCTTACTAGGCCTGAACGATTTTAGGAAAAGATTGAATTATCCCAATTTGTCAGAGATTGCGATTGCGATTTCGATTTGATTCACACTTTACTTCAAATCAAGCTTTATCAATAAATTAACAATGTACAGTAACATTTACAAACATACATTGACAGAAAATTACATTATACTATTTATAGTATTTATAGTACAATGTCATTTTCTGTCATGTTAGTAAATGTTACTGCATTGTGAATTTAGTGCTAAAGCTTGATTTAAAGAAAATTTGCAATTCCTTGTGGCTGGCCCACCCAGCTGATGAGGTAGGCGGAAGGAGAGCTGCTGAGCCGCCTATACTGTGCACGGAGCGGCGAGCTATTAGTGCACAGCGGGCAGCAGTGCAAGTGCAGGGGAAACCGCAGCTTTTGACGACCACGTGATCTGTGTGTGATTTTGGAGAAGATGATCCCGTCACGTGATCGTCAAAGCTGCGGTTTTGAAGATATCTGCACTCTCCCATCGTGCAGCCAGTCACAGTCCAGTGACAGTCCTTCTCTTACTGTGCACTGTGTGCAGTAACAGCTCGCCGCTCCGTGCAGAGTAGAGGCGGCTCAGCGGCTCTCAACACTCCCAGCGGCTCACTCTCTCTTTCTGCCTACATCATCAGCTGGGTGGGCCGGCCACAAGGATCAGTTTGTGAGCCACAACTTTGAGTCCATCCTTGGCTCTCTGAGAGTTCGCAGGCCTGTCAATCAAGCTACGGCCAGTAACCACAATTTTGGCTTAGGATTAATCACAGCTCCTTTGCACAAATGCACAGTGCCCAGCAGCATACAATAGCTTTGCAGAATGCAGATCACCACATCACACTGACACGCTGTGCCTCATCCAGACTTCCTGTCTGCTACTGTGGAAGGAGGCGGAGGCTGAGCTGTGATTAATCCTAAACCTAAAACTTGCTAACTGGACAAACTAAGCTTGACTGACAGCCTGCAGAGTCTGCCGCCGGCCCAGTTGATGACACCTGTTGACAGTTTGAGTCGCTGAACCGCCGCTCATTACTGTGCACAGATCAGCAAGCTGAAGTAAAGGACTACTAGGATATCTTTAAAAACTGCCGCTTTGACAATCATCTTTTCCCAAATCGTCATTTTGATCGCGAAACGATAAATCACTCAAGCCTATCCCTTACTCAGCAGCTGCAGCTTTGGAGTAACTGCTAAAGCAGCAATACCCCTTGTATCAGAAAATTTATTTTCCATATATTTAAATCCCAGCCAGGGCAATATCTGCATGGAGGTTGTATGTTCTCCCAGGGGCTGCGTGGGTTTCCTCTGGAAGCTCCAGTTTCCACTTACATCCCAAAAACGTACAAATAACTTAATTCACTTCCACCCCAAAATTGGCCCTAGACTATGACAGGGATTAGAGAGAGAGTGAGCCCCTCTGAGGGACAGTTATTCAGAAGATTAAAAAACGTTGTAAATTGATGCAAGCTGTGCTGCACTGGCAAGCAGGTTTGGCCCATGGAAGAGTAATTCTAACAATCCTTTGCTTCCATGCAATATTTACTTATTAACTGGCTTGCTATCAGAAGATTCCTTGTTCAAGGTTGGGTCTTGCTGGGCATTACAAATTAATAAGTGATTCAATTTGGGAGATACTTCTACTTATTTCAGACCCCTTGGCTTTCTGTCATTTGCATGTTCTGTATCCTGCACTGTACTACATTTATATGATCTACCAGTACTTAAAATTTCAATGGTGAATTCTCATTGCTTAGCAAGTAAACCTGTGCTCCCTATGTACAGGTCTGCAATGCAGCTTTTCATAATTGTCTCCATATTTTAATCTCTCTTATTGGTTATCCTAGCCTCGGTTCATAAATAATGCACTTTCTTCTTTACCTAATTACAATGCCTGCACAGCGGCAAACATCCAGCTGTCCTTTCTCAATGAGTGCTAGATTTCACAGGACTCAACTCTCACCGCAGGGGAATTGGGTTCTGGTTTGGGGAGAATGGAAAGGCTGCTTATTTTTAGAACATAATAAATCAAGATATGAGCGAAGTGGGAGCAACGTTATGAAAAGGACGCCTGGTTCTCTTCATTTGTGTAAAGGTTTTTATGAAGCAATGTTAACTATTACAGCAGCTAACAGTAGATGCACAGATAGCCAAATACTATCTTATAAGGTACTTCTAGGTTCAAAGAATGCATGTATTTGTTGCATTAAGGCCCCATTCACACTGGGTGCTTTTTGCTGGTGAACCGCGCTTTGCTGATCACTGGAGATGAGCAAAGCGTTGCTGCGCAAGTAATCCTATGGATTGCAATTGTGGCGTGTTTGTGATTATTGACGATCACAAATGCAACGCATGCAGCATTTTCCCAGTGATTGTGTCACGATTCTCATTTACTAAAATGAGAATCTCAAAACGCAGTCGCCGAAAAAATCACAGAAAAAAGTGATACAAAATCGTGATCGTGATTTGCATTTACAAGTGTGAACAAGGCCTACAGCACACCAACAGGGTAAAAACTTAGATTAGTAAGTCATCGCGAAAGACCTCCAAACATCTCCACTGGAGAAATCATAAAGTGATCCAGCAAACCTTGACTGGATTTTTTCTTGCTTGCTATTAGCTGGTAAAAAATTGCAGCCCTTGTCTGGGTCACATTGATACATAGTGAGGATAGTTAAAAGGATAGTTAATTAGCAGTGGTGTGATTGATGTTTTGAGCAGGCGCTCATGGTGACAACTCTATTTTCATAAACTTAGGCTTAAATCTCTTGCTGTAGGTCCTGCATGTGGCTGCCAAGACATTAGGATTACTTCACAAACCTATCAGCATCCCTGACTATGGCCCAGTGCACACCAAAAACCTCTAGCAGATCCGCAAAACGGTAGAGGTTTTTGAAGCAGAATTCAGACCAATTCTAGGCATGCTTAAAGAGGTTTTCTAAACATGCCTAGCGTTTTTTGGCGCGTTTTTGTGTAGCAGATTACAAATATTGTTACAGTAAAAGTTGTTACTGAACAGCTTCTGTAACAAAAACGCCTGGAAAACCGCTCTGATCTAGAGTTTTCCAGAGTGGTTTGAGCTTTTGCTATACTTCACATAGAGGCAGAAACGCTTCTGCAAACCGCAAAAGTGCTGCAGGACCCACGTTTGTGGTTTGCTAAAAATTTCAAACCGCTAGTGTGCACCATCCCATTGAAATATATTATCCAAGCGTTTTCACAGACAGAAGCGGTTTGGAAAACGCTACAAAAACCGCTCGGTGTGCACCAGGCCTATGAATGGATATGTGCCAGGTGAGAGTGACTGCAGTCAGCTGTCTAGATTTGCCTGATCGCTTATGACCTTCTTTCTTAACATATGGTACCTGCACCCCACAGGTTATGTCTAATAGGTGCAGAGCATATTTGGGCTTGGTGCCATCAATCACTTATAACAATATGAGGTACCATATACAGTTAGGTCCATAAATATTTGGACAGAGACAACTTTTGTCTGTTCTCAGCAAAATTTTCCACATGCAAGCACCACACCTTAAATCAACTTCAGGGCTTTCATTTGCTTAATTGATAATGACATAACAAATGCCCTGACCACACCTGCCCATGAAATAGCCTTTGAGTATATTGTCCAATTACTTTTGAGCCCATGAAATCAAAAGATTTTGTTAAAAAATGAGCTAGTTGCCTCACATTTTTATGCAATCGTTTTGTTCACTCCAATGTATTAAAGCTGAAAGTCTGCACTTCAACTTCTTCTGGGTTGTTTCATTGATAAGTCATTGAGCTAATGTACAGAACCAAAATTAAAAGTTGTCTCAGTCCAAATATTTATGGACCTAACTGTATAAACAAACCTGAACAAGTTTTTTTCCCTCCAATTAAAGGCAGTAGGGAATGTTTGGACATACATTTCTACAAAATTAGAATGTCCATGTGTTAAGGAGTACAATGGTACCGGTCCTCTTACATTCATCAGGTGATTACTTGGTAAGCACAGACTTTTATAGGGATGCATACACACCAAAATAATGATGAGAACCTCAAGTAATGGCACCCCCACCAGAAATGTTTGGAGGTTTTTGATGACACTTTATTAGATTGGGCACTGTGAGAAAACGCGGAAAAGCCGCCGCGTGTACTGGCGGCAAGGCGGCTGATTCCGCGTCCAGCGCGGCGGTTTGTCCGCAGCAGCGTGGTGGCTGGTCTGGTAGTTCACACAGGCTGAGGAGCTACGCGCACCAGAAGTCAGACCTTTTATAACAGCAGGAGATGTATCAGCTGATCAGGACGATCAGCTGATTCCTGCTGGACTTCTGATTGGCTGAGTGGCTTGGGCGGGGCGGCAGAGTCCTGCAACTTAATATTCAGGTTGCTTGTCAGTTGCTGGTTGTCTGCCATTGCAAACACTTATGTGGAAGCACTCAGACCTTAGTCAGATCCTACAGTGTGTTAGAACCAGGAGGACCTGGGAATTCACACTGAGCCAGATTACTTGTATTGTTGTTGTGTTATTCCTTAGACCAGTTCCAGGGTGTAGAGACCACAGACCTCACACCCCAGACTAGGAATACTGTGTATCATCTGTGTTATTCCTTAGACCAGTTCCAGGGCGTAGAGACCACGGACCTCACACCCCAGACTAGGAATATTGTGTATCATCTGTGCTATTCCTTAGACCAGTTCCAGGGTGTAGAGACCATGGACCTCACACCCAGACTAGAGAACTTGTGTTATCATTCTGTTTTACATCAGACTAGTTCCAGGGTGTAGAGACCACGGACCTCACACCCAGACTAGGCATTGTTTGATATCTGTTATGACTTATTGCTTTCCTGACTTTCCCTCAGCTTTCTGATTCGGTACCTTGCATTTCTGATTACCTGTTGCCAAGCCCTGCCTGTCTTGGATACCGAATCAGTCTTCTGTCTTTGCACCTCATCTGTCTGTGTGTTGCCGACCTGGCTTGCCCGACCTCGAGAGCTATCTCTCTTGTTAGAGATAGTCTCCAGACCTGGTAGTGACTACCACCCTCAGGTGTCACTCACTCACAGGTTCAGTCTACCTTACCCTGAAACTCCACCCCTTTGGAGTTCTCAGGCTACTGGAAGGTCTCTGTTCCTACCAAAAGGCAGTATCGCCCATACTGCCAAAGACCACCTGCTCCTCGGGTGGTCCCACTCAAAGTCATTACTGTTGCACCAAACACTCACACTATAAAGGTGTCCAGAGGTTAGTTATACTTGGATTATCGGTGATTCTGCAGATCATCAATAATCAGGTATAATCTGTATTCTTGGTGATACTGCAGATCACCAATAATCAGATTCTCTCTGTGTGCTGACACCGATCGTTACAGGCACATCATGAATTTAGAAAAGATTTACAATTCTTCAGAACCTTTTATGTTTTGGTATTTTGCAGCCTCATGTTAAAATTATTTTAAATAGGATCTGTAGCTTTATTTAATTAAAAACACTGATACTTACCTCAGAAAGGGGAAGCCTCTGGATCCTAATGAGGTCTCCCCGTCCTTCTCAGCCAGCCAGATTCAGCGCCTGCACCCCAGAACAATACAAAACTGTTAAAATAACAGTGGCCTGTCTGCACAGGAGCACTAGTGACTTTTTGCTCGGGCCCTGGCGGAAATAGCCAGGCTGAATCGGGTCTGCTCTGCTGCACAGGTGCAGAAAACTTGTGCTTGCGCAGTAGATTGGACTTGATCAGGCTCGGCTATTTCCGTTGGATCCCGAGAGGGGAGCTGGTAGTGCCCCTGCGCACAGTGGCGACCACTAGAACAGGGCTGAAGAGGAGGATGAGGGAAGCCTCTTTAGGATCCAGAGGATTCCTATTTCCCAGGTAAGTACACCCTAGATCACTTCAGAGTCACTTTAAAGGAGAACCTCAGCCTAAACAAACATACTATCATTAAAGCGGACCCAAACCAAACATTT
Organism: Hyperolius riggenbachi; assembly: GCF_040937935.1. Taxonomy (NCBI): domain Eukaryota; kingdom Metazoa; phylum Chordata; class Amphibia; order Anura; family Hyperoliidae; genus Hyperolius; species Hyperolius riggenbachi. Next base: position 151,958,804 of record NC_090653.1, on the reverse strand, counting down.
TTTTAATTGAAAATATTTAGTTGCACCACTCTGACACATACAAAGATAAATAAACACTCCTTCAAGCCTATGAACATTTCAGTGCATACTTTTCACCCTTCTCTTTTCATAACTAGGGTTATACAGGTGGCAGCCATTACTTCTGAGCTTAGTAGGAGGTTTTAGGTCATGGGTGTGTTTGTCATCAACTACCCTCCTTCACAGGGGCGTCGTCTATGTGAAATCTCACACAAGCTGAGCTCACCTCCCCTGTGACATCAGTAGCAGCCTGTGTTTTGTTTTTTATCCCCTTCACCTGTCTGCCAGATTCTGTCCCAGCAATATGAAAAGAAGGGAGGGGTTCCGCCAATAAATGTAAAATATTTTATATTTGTCATCATGCAGCTGAAAAAAGGTTGCAATTTATTATTGTAATTTAGAAAATAGATTTTATTTCTGAAATCTTGTATTTTTAATATGGGTCCACTTTAAGTTACAATAGTTAAGTTAATTAAAATAGATAGGTAATATAAGCTCTTACCCACTCTGTTTTAAAAGAACAGGCAAATGTTTGTGATTTAATGGGGGCAGCCATCTTTTTCATGTGGGCAGCCATCTTTTTGGTTGAAAGGAGGTGACAGGGAGCATGAGACGCAGTTCCAACTGTCCTGTGTCCTTATCACCCATCCCAGCTGCGCGCGCTACGCTTTAAATCTCACATTAAAATTTTTTAAAAAATTGGCACCAAAACAGCAGGAGAACAACATCAGAAATCCCATCATGCTTTACCTAGTATCAAGGAAAAAATGCCTGGGTAGTTTTCTTCTGTGCAGCTAACAATGAGTTGTGGGTAAGAAAAACCAAGTTCTGATGCTGTAAAACTGTTAAAGAAACACCAAGCCTTTTCAGTGCTGCTGAGTAGATTGTTAGTCTGGAGGTTCACCGTAAGTCATTTCCTCCCAACAAGTAGAACTCTATTGGGCAAAAGTAAAAATAAGGCTTTAAGAGTTTTTTCCATTTTTAAAATGAAAAATCTGAAATATATTTACAGAAAATCACTTTAGTTGCCAGCAGTTTAGACAGTAATGGCTGTATATTGAGTTACTGTAATGGGACAGCAAATTTGTGCTGTTATACAAGCTGTACGCAGACTACTTTAAATTGTATCAAAGTGTCATATCTACAGTGTTGTCCCATGAAAAGATATGGTACAATATTTACAAAATGTGAGAGCTGTACTGGCTTTAGTGAGAAACTGTAAATATCACTATGGTAATAGTAAAGGGTTTCCGGGCAAATGCACTTAATTTTACTGTACCTAAAATTTTATCACCAGACTGCCCCTAAGGAATTGAAGCTATAGTCTGACACAGGATTGGAAAGGGTTAAGGTTCTAAGTGGTCCCCAGCTTTCCACTTGTTCTTTTTTTTAATATGAAACATTTCCCAACACAAATGTCACAGAATACACATTTAAAATATCTTTGTGTTACACTTGTGTTCATAGCAGCCTTGCATGTCTTGGCCAACAGCAATGGCTGTACATTTCATACAGCCATTTCAGACCACTCTTTTTGCTTAGTAAATATACAATTGCCAGACTTCTGATAACCACATTTTTACATATTTAGTGATTTACCCTCTACGTGTTTTGGGTGGAGCCCTGTCTGAGGTTTGGTGTGCCATCTCCATTTACTTCATTGAAAGCACACTTGAAGTGAGAGGATATTTATTTCCTTTTAAACAATGCCGAATGCCTGGCTGTCCTGCTGATACTCTGCCTCTAATACTTTCAGCCATAGACCTTGAACAAGCATGCAAATCAGATGTTTCTGACTGAAGTCTGATTAGATTAGCTGCCTGCTTGTATCAGATGTGTGAGATCAGCAGGGCTGTCAAATAATTGGTATTGTTTAAAATGAAATAAACATGGCAGCCACTATGTGCTTCTCACTTCAGGTGTTTTAACAGTGGTGTTGAACCTGAAAGGGATTAGGTACCTGCTAGAACCGTCTAAACACTAGACCAGGCCTGGACAGACCGCAGGCTGAATTTGGCCTGTGGCCGCTATGAAGGCAGCCCGGCGATAGAGGGCAGAGTTCTGCTACTTTTTCCCTTCTCCCTCCTGCCTTCCTTTAAAAAATACGTACAGCGCACATACTAGAAGCAACTTACCCAATCGCACTCTGCAGCGCCGATCTCCATGGCAACGGCGGCATCATGTGACCTACCATCAGTACTTACCAGTATATCAGATGACGCCACTGTTCCCATGGAGATTGCAGCATAGTTTTAGTGTAGTTTAGTGTATTAGTTAGGATAGTGTATATAGTGCTGTTTAGCAGAAGGTAGCAGCAGCTGCTACCTGCTGAAGTTTTGAAGCTAAAATCCGCCCATCACCGTCCGGGCACTTGCCGGACCCACGTGGAAGCGTATGCGGTGTCTGATCCGGAGCCCGTGGATCCGACTCATCTGAGGAGCCGACTCGCCAGCAGGAGCCAGGGGGAGATCGGACGCCTGCAGCCTGACGATCCCCCGGCCCCGTGGAGGAGCCGACTCAGCAGCTGCAGTGAGCCGGCCGCCGACTCATCAGCTGCAGAGAGCCGGGCCGTCTGACGACTCTCCCCTCGGCCCCCGTGGAGGAACCGACTCCTCACCAGCCGCCGGGGATCGAGCGAGCCGACTCTTCAGCTGAAGGTGAGCCAGCCGCGGATCTCTGGTCTGATAGAGGGCTCCGCCGCCGAACGATCCTACGGCTCACCACGTGGAGGAGCCGACTCACCAGTCGCCGGTGGAGCCACAGGCCTCGTGGGAGAGCCGACTCTCCACCATCAGAGAACCAGCCGCTGACCCCTGGCCTCCCACCAATCACTGAGGCGACCCCCACCAGCGGCTGCTGGGCAACATCCGCTCCCAAGCAGTGACAACGAATACAGGGGCCCCTCAAGGCTGTGTGCTGTCCCCGATACTGTTCTCCCTCTACACGAACAATTGCAGATCGGAGGCAGACTCAGTAAAGGTCATCAAGTTCGCCGATGACACCACCATCGTTGGCCTTGTCACTAAGGATAATATCCACGAGTACTGTCAGCAGGTGGAGAGAATCTGCAACTGGAGCAAGGAGAACAGGCTGGTGCTTAACACAGCAAAGACTGTCGAGCTAATCATTGACTTCAGGAGGTCTGCTCCCACCCCACCTCCAATCCATATTGATGGCATCGAGGTGGCCAGAGTGCCCTACGCCCGCCTCCTGGGCACTACTATCTCCTGCGATCTCAGCTGAAAGTCCAATATCACTGCCATCCAACGGAAGGCCCAGCAGAGACTCTTCTTCCTACGGCAGCTGAGGAAGGCCGGCATGACCCAAGAAATTCTGGCCAGCTTCTACTCCGCCACCATTGAGTCAATCCTCTGCTCTTCCATGTAAGTCTGGTATGCTGGCGCCACTGCCAGCAACAAGCTCAAACTACAGAGGGTCATCAGGTCGGCGGAGAGGGTCACTGGCTGCCCCCTCCCCTCACTTGCTCTATTGCACAACAAGAGACTGAAATCCAGAGCATTGAGGATTGCAAATGATCCCTCGCACCCGGGTCACCATTACTTCAGTCTGCTCCCTCTGGGCTGGAGACTCCGTGCCATCCCTACAAAGACTGCTAGACATAGAAACTCTTTCTTTCCATCGGCTGTCAGCCACTTGAACTCACTCCACATACTTCCATCAGCACAAGCCCAAACAAGCAGAGGGGCACGCTGCGCCACTCCTGGTCAGTCAACTGAAGTAACCACCTCACAAGGCAAACAAGGCGAACCGCTGGTCATCTCTAGGCCTCTAAACGAACTGTGATGCATGTATGATGTAAATCTTATGCGTTATGTAATGTAACTTATCTCTGTCCCTATGTATTTTTCTCTGTCTTCCTCCCGAGCTATATGTATGTGCCAAGAATAATTCCGGGCATGATAGCTCATGCTTGGCGAAATAAACGTTTATGATTCTGATTCTGAGCTAGAGAGTGCGAGTGGGTGAGTTACTACTCAATCTTTAACCATCCGCATGTTTTCTGGAAGGTAAGAGACAGAGACTCAAGTTGTGGGTAGCATTCTAGAGAACTGCGGCCCGATTTAAAAGAAAAAAAAAATTGCCCATCCCTGCTCTAGACTGACCTGTGAAGGATTCAAGATGGAAGGCTTCTCATTTTTTTTTTACCAAGGTCAACTGAAGAACTCCTTTAAATCCAGATATAGGGTCATAGGTGTGTTCCAGTTCATGTAGGAACGATTTGGAATTTACCTATGATTTTTAAAATTCATAAATAGTGCATGTTTGTTCTTCGCTAATATTGCAGGAGATTTTATGAGTGCATTGACTTATGAATGCTATGAGTCATACTGACACAGAACCATAGACAAAAATGGCCTGAACCTGCCAATTTGCCGTTGCAGTAGAACTGACATGTAACCTCTTTTTTAAGAGGTTTGTGATGCCATATTTTGACAAAGAAAAAATAAATATGGAAATCCCTGGTTAAATCCTTTGAGATTTTCCATAAATAGAAGTCTGTTCCTTTGATTTCTCCATGTAAGAGCTGAACCAGGGCATTGCTGCTGCAGGAAGTGGAGACAGAGATGTGAGGTGAGAGAGCTGCTATTACTACAGCTCAGAAACCTCCAACACCATCTGTACTGTTGTGTTTCTGCATACAGAGATGTCCCTGAGCACTAGCCTGCTCTTTATCACTCATGTATTTTAGAAGCAGCTGTGTAATAAATTATCAGTGAGAGGGAGAGAGAGACAGATGAGGAACAACAGAGAGCATGTATGCTAGTGTGAATAATCTATGTCAAGGTGTCCATTCATATTTTATCACATATTATATAACTGCAATCTTTGTAAAAGTTCTATATAGGGCAGCACAGAGGTTAGTTGGTTTGCACTCTTGTCTAATCATTTTATCTCCTGATGTTGCCTCTGTTACACGGTTTCCATGGAATCTGAATGTTCTCTGCAAATTAAATTCAGGTTTATGCAAAACTGATTGTCATGGGGCACCTGTACACACGCTAGATTCTTGGCCGAGACAAAAGCAAGCGATCACCTTTGTGGAGGCTCAGCTTACTATGTAGTAGGCTTTTAGGAGGAAAACAGAAAGGGCCACCGAGAGCCCAATATAGTGTAGTATGTAAGTTCAATGAAAGGAAAGTATAATACCAGCACTCTTTAGAACAGCAACAGGAGACTGGACAGGACTGCAATTAGCATGGAACTGTAAGGATGTGGATCCCCTTTAAGAAGCGTGCACAGGCTGAACAGCAATAGGCAGTCTGGTAGTGTAAAGAGAGGTGAGGCTAGGCCGGCGCTGCATAAGAGGTTGTTTATTGGAAAATATATAAAGTCACTTACAGTCAGCAATAGGTCCTTGTTCACCGCACTGTTAGCGCGAAACGGACGTCCGCAGGGGGACACAGACCTGGCACCCACTATATCCGCTTTGCATCTAAGGACCTATTGCTGACTGTAAGTGACTTTATATATTTTCCAATAAACAATCTCTTATGCAGTGCTAGTGTAACGATTGTGGAACTTTCTCCATGATCAGCGCACAACGCGTGCGCTGACACGGTGGAAATCCTCCACAAGCGTGTAATTGCAGGCACCCAGCAAAAGGTGCTACGCACCTGTAGAGGGGAATTGTACGAAGCGCAGAACGCAATCGCAAGAGAGGCGATTGCGAATTAGAACGAGCAAAGGGACAGGTTGTATGTGTGTGCGCCAATCCAGTCGCCACCCCGCGACCGCGCACACACAACAGCAGATATGAAATAGGAACGCGATCGCGAGAGGTGCGATCGCCAGACGTGACACAAGGCAGATCAGGACAGAATACGAGGGTAGCAAAGGCACAGTAAATAATACAATGAGAAGTTGCGGAAAACAACAAACGCTAGCTAACCGCAAACACCGCACTCATTCGCAACAGTGCACGCGGTTATGCGCGGTCTCCACGTGATAAGCACAATAGAGACAAGCACGCCTAACTAACCATCGACAGACAAACATGAAACAGAGGACGCGAACGCTTGCTTAACGGTTACCTCACCGAGCCTCCAGCAGGCGGTCGTAGCAGATAAGACAGACACACGAAAACAGGGACAAGCGAGAGATAGGATCCCCAGCGCTAGCGAAAAGTAGCTAGCGCGATCCCAGGAGACAGAACAGAAGGATCCCCAGCGCTAGCGAAAAGTAGCTAGCGCGATCCCAGGAGACAGAACAGAAGGATCCCCAGCGCTAGCAAAAAGTAGCTAGTGCGATCCCAGGAGACAGAACAGAAGAGATAGCTGGTAGCAACCGCTGCACCAGCTATACTCCAAGAACAGAGATCAGAACCATTTCCTGTCAACCACCATAGGGACAGGACAATGGCAACAGGCAAGACAAGACAGAACAGGCAATACAGATAATACAATCCTAACTGCACTAGGGAAATCTGCCTAGCGCAGATTCAGGAATTACTCTAAGCTGATGTTCAAACAGAGAGCAAGGCTGACACCCCACCAGGAGTGTTACATAGGACGAAATCCTTATGAACAGCGAAGCATTGTAGGAAAGACATAGCACTTATAGTATACGCCTCCAATGAATGTGGCCAGGCAATTTGCATGACAACGTATGCAAATTCCTCTGCAAGCACAAGCTGCAAAACTGACAGAAGCTCTTCTTTCCAGAGTCCTGCAGCATGCAAATCAAAACAATGGTCAAAAAGCTGCCTGCCTGCACAGACAGCTGAGCAAATCATCACAGCTAGCCTCACCTCTCTCTACACTACCATAGTGTAGTATGTAGTATAGCCAGGTTGTGGAGAAAGATAAAAATGTATGCTGTTATACTCGCAAGTGTGGGTTACCTCAAAGTCAACCACCGTATATGCGGGTGGGTTAAGAAGTTGCTCTCTATAGATAGGAGACAAGGGGTAACACGCCTCCACCAAGGGTGGACTCGAGAATGTAGCAAGGACGGAACAGAGGCACCAATAACAGGATAAAACAGTTAAAAAACTTTTAAAAGTGGAGGTAGTAGTGGACTTACCTTCCCGGTAAGTAGAAACCAAATTGGTTGATTTAATAGTCAACAATGACATTTATTTATACACTCCACAATGCAACGCGTTTCTTCAGACAATAACAGGAGCAATAATTAGTACTGGTCAGTGTAACATGACCAGTACTAGTTATTGCCTGATAAAGCGGGTTTCATCCTGTGAAACGCGTTGCATTGTGGAGTGTATAAATAAATGTAATTGTTGACTATTAAATCAACTAATTCAGTGTCCACTTACTGGAGAGGTAAGTCCACCACTACCTCCTCTTTTAAACAGTTTTTAACAGTCTTATCCTGTTAGTGGCGCCTCTGTTTCATCCTGGCTATGTATGAGAACTAATGCTTTCAACCACTGACCTGCAGCAAGTATATGGATCAGGTGACTTTTGTTAAAGGGAAACAAAAGAGGGATATGGTGGCTGCCATATTTATTTATATTTAAACTATACTATTTGCCTGGCTGCCCACTGATCCTCTTTTTCTAATACTTTTAGCCATAGATTCTGAACAAGCAGCACATCAGATGTTTCTGACAAAAATCTGATAAGATGAGCCACATGCGTGTTTCAGGTGTGTAATTCAGACACTGCTGCGGCTAAAGAGATCAGCAGGACTGCCAGGCAACTGGTATTGTTTAAATGGAAATAAATATGGCAGCCTCCATATACCTCTCAGTTCAGGTTCCCTTTAACCCTGACTTCACTCGCTGCATGCTTGAGCTGACATCTGCCTGTCTCTTGAATATAGTGATTGGCCTCATTTCACTAAGATCATGCTAGAGATAATAAGGCAAGAGAAAACTTACCTCCACACGAGAGAGAGTTATCTTACCTCTTCATTCCTTAAAGAGAACCCGAGGTGGGTTTGAAGAATATTATCTGCATACAGAGGCTGGATCTTCCTATACAGCCCAGCCTCTGTTGCTATCCCAAACCCCCCTAAGGTCCCCCTGCACTCTGCAATCCCTCATAAATCACAGCCACGCTGCTGACAAACAGCTTGTCAGAGCTAGCTGTGTTTATCTCTATAGTGTCAGTCTGCTGCTCTCCCCGCCTCCTGCAGAACTCCAGTCCCCGCCTGCATCCCTTCCCTCCCTGCTGATTGGAGGGAAGGGATGGGGGCAGGGACCGGAGCTATGCAGGAGGCAGGGGAGCAGCTGATACTGACACTACAGATGTAAACACAGCCTCACAGCATGGCTGTGATTTATGAGGGATTGCAGAGTGCAGGGGGACCTTAGTGGGGTTTGGGATAGCAACAGAGGCTGGGCTGTATAGGCAGATCCATCCTCTGTATGCAGAAAACATTCTTTAAACACACCTCGGGTTCTCTTTAAGTTACCTCTCCTGTAGTTAATTTACCTCCTCTGTAGTTAATTTACCTCCTCTGTAGTTAATTTACCTCCTCTGTAGTTATTTTCACATGCAGCTAATTAACAGCTTGTCTTTAACTCTGGAGTTATTTTAAGGATTGGAGAGTTAATTTAAAGACAGAAGAGTTAACTTTAGGTTTGCCTGAGGTAAAATGTTTCCTGAATACTACATGCCTTATCACCATGGTAACAACTCTAGAAGAGTTATTAAAGACAGGAGAAAAGCTTAGTGAATTGAGGCCATTGTCTCCATGATAGAAGAAACTGAGTGGTGTCTGGGGTATTGTCTGGCTTAGTACCCGAGAATTTCCATCATGTGGAGGTTGGTTTTTCCTCTGCCATTGGCTGAGGCAGGGATAAGAATGGTATCCACTGGTAACAGAGACGTTTTATCCAGATTATTTGCATGCTGAGTGAGGTTACTAGCTCTTGCCACAGTTCTATGTTACTTAAAATGAATCCGAGGTGACAGTGATATGGAGATTTCCTGGCTGCCCTGCTGATCCTCTGCTTCTAATACTTTCAGCCAGAGGCCCTGAACAAGCATATGCTTTCTGACATTATTGTCAGAACTGACAAGATTAGCTGCATGCTTGGTTCGGGTGTAATTTTCCAGATAAATGGTGATTTTGTGAGTGACGAGCAGTCGTTTCTGCAATCTCGCAATGTGGGTACAGGCGCATAGTCATGTGAACCTCGTTTAGCGTTGCATAGCGATAATGACAGTATTGGATATTTAAGATTCACAACGACTCCCCCACAAAGTACTGCGATCACTTGAAGTCTCGTTCACACCTGTCGTGGCCGCCGCGCATACCGGCTGGCCAGAACATAGATCAGGAAGACCTTGTTGTCAGGGAGACGTCGCTGGATCCATCCAGAATGGCAGATTCTTGATCCTTTTTTACCATACAATAAGCAGGTGTTCTCTACATTAACTACTGTTATGTTAAAGGGACACTTAAGCCAACTTAAAAAATTGAGTTTTACTCACCTGGGGCTTCTACCAGCCCCCTGCAGCTGTCCGGTGCCCACGCAGACTTGCTCTGATGCTCCTGGCCCCGCCGGCAGCCACTTCCGGTTTCGGCAATAGGAGCCGACAGGCCTGGGAACGCAAGTGATTCTTCGCGTTCCTGGCCACAATAGCGCCCTCTATACTGCTATTGTGGCCAGGAACGCGAAGAATCACTCGCGTTCCCAGGCCTGTCGGCTCCTATCGCCGAAACTGGAAGTGGCTCCCAGCGGGGCCAGGAGCATCGGAGCAAGTCTGCGTGGGCACCGGACAGCTGCAGGGGGCTGGTAGAAGCCCTAGGTGAGTAAAACTCATTGTTTTAGGTTGGCTTACGTGACCCTTTAAGTATTTGTATTGGTTGGTGACGTAAAAGGACCACTGTCAAGAAGGATAGCAAAAAACTAACAGGTTTTGGACTAGTTCATCTCCTCATGAGGTATTCTTAGCATTTCCTATATTCACTTCAAAAGCACTTTCAGATAAGGACATATAGAAAGATACTAGCCAGCCTACTCACTCATTGCTAAAAACAAACAAAAAGAGCGCTCTGAGACTGGCAGAAAGTTTCAATCACACTGACCTATCCAGGACAAGTCTCATCTGGAATGTAGTGGTTGTAGTGGTAGTGTGATTGCAACTTTCTGCCAGTCTCAGAGTGCTCTTTTTGTTTGCTTTTAGCCATGTTCATTGAACCATAGAGCTGCATATGAGCAGGATTGCCTGATCACACCAAAAGGGAACACTCCAAAACCCCATTCTATCGCTACTTACACATTGGCAAGTGGACTAAACCACTGCTGTTCAGTAAATGCTTTTGAAAATAAATAAAACCCTGAAAATTCCCCATGAGGAGACTGACTAGTCCAAAACCTTTCAGCTCTGTCAGATTATTACCATTTACTTTAAGTGACAGGAACATAGGAAAAAGTATTTTATAGTGTATTTCATTCTGGAACAAATGAATATTTATGTATTTATTCAGATATTTTACAGTTTTTAATAATAGTGGTCCTTTAATGGAAGTATATACAGTGGGTTGCTAAAGTATTCCACATCAGTATGAAGTTTTCCACATTTTGTCATATTACTGCCACAAACATGAATCTATTTTATTGGAATTCCACGTGAAAGACCAATATAAAGTGGTGTACATGTGAGAAGTGGAACGAAAATCATACAGGATTACAAACATTTTTTACAAATAAATAACTGCAAAGTGGGGTGTGCATAATTATTCGGCCCCCTTTGATCTGAGTGCAGTCAGTTGCCTATAGACATTGCCTGATGAGTGCTAATGACTAAATAGAGTGCACCTGTGTGTAATCTAATGTCAGTACAAATACAGCTGCTCTGTGAGGGCCTCAGAGGTTGTCTAAGAGAATATTGGGAGCAACAACACCGTGAAGTCCAAAGAACACACAAGACAGGTCAGGGATCAAGTTATTGAGAAATTTAAAGCAGGCTTAGGCTACAAAAAGATTGCCAAAGCCTTGAACATCCCACAGAGCACTGTTCAAGCGATCATTCAGAAATGGAAAGAGTATGGCACAACTGTAAACCTACCAAGACAAGGCCGTCCACCTAAACTCACAGGCCGAACAAGGAGAGCGCTGATCAGAAATGCAGTCAAGAGGCCCATGGTGACTCTGGACGAGCTGCAGAGATCTACAGCTCAGGTGGGAGACTCTGTCCATAGGACAGCTATTAGTCATGCACTGTACAAAGCTGACCTTTATGGAAGAGTGGCAAGAAGAAAGGCATTGTTAACAGAAAGCATAAGAAGTCCCATTTGCAGTTTGCCACAAGCCATGTGGGGGACACAGCAACCATGTGGAAGAAGGTGCTCTGGTCAGATGAGACCAAAATGGAACTTTTTGGCCAAAATGCAAAACGCTATGTGTGGCGGAAAACTAACACTGCACATCACTCTGAACACACCATCCCCACTGTCAAATATGGTGGTGGCAGCATCATGCTCAGGGGGTGCATCTCTTCAGCAGGGACAGGGAAGCTGGTCAGAATTGATGAGAAGATGGATGGAGCCAAATACAGGGCAAACTTGGAAGAAAACCTCTTGGAGACTGCAAAAGACTTGAGACTAGGGCGGAGGTTCACCTTCCAGCAGGACAATGACCCTAAACATAAAGCCAGGGCAACAATGGAATGGTTTAAAACAAAACATATCCATGTGTTAGAATGGCCCAGTCAAACTCCAGATCTAAATCCAATCAAGAATCTGTGGCAAGATCTGAAAACTGCTGTTCACAAACGCTGTCCATTTAATCTGACTGAGCTGGAGCTGTTTTGCAAAGAAGAATGGGCAAGGATTTCAGTCTCTAGATGTGCAAAGCTGGTAGAGACATACCCTAAAAAGACTGGCAGCTGTAATTGCAACAACGTATTGACTCAGGGGGCCGAATAATTATGCACACCCTACTTTGCAGTTATCTATTTGTAAAAAAAAATGTTTGGAATGATGTATGATTTTCGATCCACTTCTCACATGTACACCACTTTGTGTTGGTCTTTCACGTGGAATTCCAATAAAATTGATGCATGTTTGTGGCAGTAACGTGACAAAATGTGGAAAACTTCAAGGGGGCAGAATACTTTTGCAACCCACTGTATGTCACTCAGTGAGTTCTGAGCACTTTATGTTCATTCTGTTGCCAGAGGACAGGATATTCTGTGGCTGACCTGACATTTTTCACATTGGTGGGCACGTTATATTTAACAATACCCAGCATGTATGTATGTTTTGACGTTATGAGGGTGGAGGCATGATGTGGTTTTGCACATCGTTGTCTACTTTTTGTATTAGCCCCTTTTAGTTGTTTCAGATATGGGCACTTGCATGTTGTATTACCCTCTTTTGTAATTTAAGTTTATTTTTAAGAAAATCGGTTTCAGTCATTGCAATCAATTTCTACAGCTACCAGGAAGGTAACACTTTACTTCTTTGGAACTATGGTGGCAGTACACACCATATGAGTAGTTTTCCCATTTAACCCAGAGAAGATATATTCACCTTAAACAACTAATCATCTGCAGTGTAATAAAACATACCTTAAATGTCTGCATTTGCAGCAAATACAGCTTCACTGCTTTTAGTAGAAGACATTTTTCTTTAGTAAATCAACTCCATCACAAGAGGTTTGTAAGAGCTGTAAGTCTAACAGATGGCTTCTGAAGTTTATTCACTTATATCCCTTGAAAAGACTGACTACCTAATTTATAGCTTTGACAGTGCAGACTGCATTGAACATTAGTATATGTGCTATCTGCAATAGGGATAACAGTGATACCAATTTTCACAAAACAATGGTGAACTTTCCTGCACTTTTCTCAGCTTCACGTAGCTGTGGTCAGTTGTCCTGACTTTCAGCATTGGTCAGTTGTCCTGACTCTTAGTTTTGGTCAGTTGACCTGACGTTTAGCTGTGGTCAGTTGTCCTGACTCTTAGCTGTGGTCAGTTGTTCTGATGTTGTGGTCAGTTGTCCTGACTTTCAGCATTGGTTGGTTGTCCTGACTCTTAGCATTGGTTAGTTGTCCTGACTGTTAGCTGTGGTAAGTTGTTATGACTCTTAGCTGTGGTCAGTTGCCCTAATTCTTAGCTGTTGAAGTACTTACAAAATGGGACTAATTGTAAAATAAGATACCGTCCACCCTAGTTTGTGCTTCTATTTTTAAAAAAAGCAAAATTACTATTTTTGTAAATATATCTGGGAATGGGGTGGACTAACTCAGGGAGGAGTGGGGATATTTCCCCCTAGGCCCCCTTCTCCTCCTGGAATGAGGCCTGGCTGTTTAGTAGGACAGTGGGGAGGGGGTGCCACTTCTCTCCTCCCTCCCTCTCCTATGGTCCCTCTCCTGTGCTCCCGTCGTATAGGCAGTCACAGAGTTAGTGCAGCAGTGGGGATTTTAGGCAGAGCATCCTACCACCTCCAGTGCTGCATCTCACGCTAATCCTCCACTGCAACCGCCTGCTCTCAGTTTCCTGGTTCTCTTGCACATCAAGTGATTACATGCAATGTGCAGGAGATTGGGGTAGGAAGTGGGCGGTTGCTTCGGAGGACTAACAGGAGACACATTGCTGGAGGTGGTAAGAGGCTGTACCTTCAAACTCACTGTTGCGCTTACTAGATCACCAGGAAATACTATAACGGGGATGAGAGGACCATACTGGATACTGGGGAGGGGGGGGGGGGGATTAGACCACCAGATAAAGCTATGTGGGGATAGGGAGACAACTACACCGCCAATCACCAGGGAATACTGTAAAGAGAATAGGTGGACCACTAGATTACCAGGGGATACTGCAAGGAAAATAGGGGAACTACTAGACCAGTGTCTCTCAACATTTTATTGGTATGTACTCCTTTTAAAACCCTGTATTCACAAAGTACCCCCAGCATAGTAAACATTATCTCAAGTGCCCCTTGACAAATATATGTTTAATCGTTGTACATGAAAATTGGTTCTAAACCATTTCCAAGCATTTACTATTGCTTTTAACTAAAACACTAATTTGGTGTTGTTTAAAAAGATTTATGATTTTCTAAAGTACATCAAGCCTGAGTACCCCCTGGAACCATCAGGTGTACCCCCTGGGGTACGTGTACCACACGTTGAGAGCCTAGGTACTTGACAACCAGAAAAAGCTGTATGGGAATAGGGGGACCTCTACATCAGGGCTTTTCAACCTTTTCAGAAATTGTACCACTTTTATCGCATGAAATTTTTCAAATACCACCTGTGATTTCGCAAGATGTCAACAACTCAATAAGTGAAAAAAACATTATTAAAGTATGTACATTTAATAATAATAATACTATTATTATTATTTATTAACGCACCAACATATTACGCAGTGCTGGCAAATGATTAGGGATACATACAGTGTTAACCATTATTACACTTAATGGGAAATTTGTGCCTGTTTCTCTGACATCACACTTTGCAGTGGTGGCTGGAGAGTGCTTACTGATAAAATCAAGTCTGATTCCAGCTGAAGACAGTTCCTTTCTTTAGTTTTTCTACATGTCACTGACTACACTGTAGGTTCTAAAGCCCTGATCTAGAACTACCATTAGACCACCAGGGAAATCTATATTACCTGGGGAACCACTAGACCACTAGGGAATACTATATGAGGAGGGAGGCACAGAGCACCAGGGAAACTAAATGAGGAAAGGGGCACAGCATAGGGGTCGCTATTAGGCTGGGTTGAAGACTAAATGGCATTATACACCACCACCAGGTAGGATGGATCCATAAATGTAATTTCAAAATAAATTGCTACTGTATGCTACCATGAATACATTTGCACACAAGAACGCTATCCATTTTGGCTGGGGCTGCCTTAGGGCTGGTGCACACCAGAGCGGTTCTGGAGCGTTTTTTAAAACACTTGCAGGGGGAAAACCGCTTGGCTAATGAAAGTGAATGAGATGGTGCACACCAGAGCAGGTCGTTTTTTCCACAAACGCAAACTCGGGGGCTGCAGCATTTTTTAGATTTCTGAGGTGTTTCTGCCTCAATGTGAAAATATAGGTGAAAGTGTAGGAAAGTGGAAAACCGCTCTGAAAACGCTAGATCAGAGCGGTTTTCCAGGCGTTTTTGTTACAGAAGCTGTTCAGTAACAGCTTTACTGTAACAATATTTGAAATGTGCTACACAAAAACACTCCAAAAAACGCTAGGCATGTTTACAAAACATGCCTAGAATCGCTCTGAAATTTGCTTCAAAAACCTGTAGCGTTTTGCAGATCTGCTAGAGGATTTTGGTGTGCACTGGGCCTTACAGTAAATAGTGTTTCACCCCCAGTCCAAAAGCCCTTAGTCTTTTCTTGTCTGGGAACCATCAATCAAATGTCCAAGTTTACAGACAGGACATTTCTTTGACTAGAATGTTTTTTACATTTCACAAAATGTGCTTTTTTCCTGTGCAGGAAAATATTAGGCCAATGAGCACAACATATAACAACATCTTCTTGTGCTTATAGCTATTACAGGATGATCATATACAATACTAATGTGAAAGTAAGTGGTGGAAGAGATTCTACGCAAACTGTTATTGAATCTTAATTTTGGCAGATGGTTCAAAGTTGGCTTCAGGGCAACCATAGCAACACCCTCTGCTTTGCGTACAGACATTTCCCAGTTCTCATGTTTCCGTCTGTGGGGCTGATGAAACCCTATCATTTTTTATTTTTTTTCAAGAGAGTGGTTCATGTATATGGATAGGGACTATGAGCACTATGAGTTGATCCTTGGCAGTGATGAACAAATGTTTATTTTAATAGGCAAACTATCACTGACCTAGGAAATTCAAAATTATAGCCAAGAACTGTCAATCAGTCAGCTGGCAGCAGGATAACAATTAAGCAGCAACTGGCTTGGGCTGAATTTAATTTCCTCCGTGGTCTGTGGATATTTGCATGTTAGGAGAATATTTTGATCATCACAGATCTTATGATGTAAAATTTCTATCTAAAGGTTCCCATTAACGGTGCAATTTTTTTTATAAGATGCAATTTTTTGACACACAATGTTCGATCAAATTGTACAGGAAACTGCACAGTGTGTGGTGAATATCGAAAAAGTAAAGTAAAATTATTCTATGGTTAATTGAAACAGAAAATGTAATCAATTCAAAAGTATTATTGGAAGAGAGAAAATGCAACAATTGACCTGTTTATGGGGACAATCGATAATTACCTTCCTATAACTTACAATCATAAAAAGTGTGTCAAAAGATCGCATCTGATGAAGAAAAAATTGTACCGTTTATGGACACCTTCACACATTTGAGCTGTCTTTTTGTAGATGCTCCCTGTCTACTACTTCTGTTGACTGAGCAAATCACCTGGACTCCAGAAAGTCGAAAGAGAGATAAATACAGAGGCATCCTGGCGGAACTGATATCCTTCCAAGGTGCCCTAGAAGAATCCACCTTGCTCTACACAATTGATTGGATACACTTTACACTATGGAGAAGCAGAACTGCCATGATATTTTGTAGGACTGAAAAGAACTTACAATACCTGTAAAAAAATGTTGCAAAAAATATTTTATACATCTAAAAACACAAGATAATTTGTGAGTATTACTTCAGCACAAAACAGCAGGACCATAATGCATAATTTCAGAACAATGGACAAAGACTTACCATCATTCCTTTATGTTCTTCTAAGCCATATGTGCACTCAGCATTTATGGACTACGGGTGAGCTATATACTCACAATTCTGGATGCAGGCCAAGCATTTTGCCATGTGCATTGCTCTCCCACTATCCAGGAGTGATACATTATTTTTTTGAACAATGAAGTGATAACTTTTTTTAAACTGAACTCGAGGTGGAAATCAGATACTTACCTAAGAAGAGGGAAGCCTCTGGATACAACAGAGATTTCCCATGTCCTCCTCACCCCCACCACCGCTTGCATACTGGATACACTGGAAGATCTGGGCTATGCTCTTCTTCATGCTCTAGTGCCGTGTGAGCAAGGGCGTGCCTGTGCAGTAACATGGAGCTATTTGGGCATTAGCATCTCCAGATTACTGCTCAGGTGCAGTCATACTCACGCAGGCACAATATAGCCAAGCCTGTGCATGAAGAGGAGGATGGCCTGATTTTGGAATGTCAGATTTCTTTTGAGGGTCCATGAATGGCAATGGTGGTTCGGAGGATGGCGTGGGAAGCCTCTATAAAATCCAAAGGCTTTCGTCTTGTTAGGCAAGTAACCATTTTTTGACCCGAGATTCACCTTAAGATAAGTTCAGCATTTCCATTGCATTCTGGGCTCCAATCAGTATTTCTGTTACAAAAAACCCTCAAAATAAAACTAAACACAAGTGTCACTCACCCTCACAAAGCTGGCAGGAAACCATCCTTCCTCATCATCAATCTGACCCCACCACCAATCCTTGTTGGAAGCATCTAGGACCTTGATGACGTCGCCGGCTTTAAACGCCAACTCCCGGTTGGCCATGGTGACGTGATCCCATGCTGCCTCAGCACTTACAATAGATCCACCGCTGATTAGCTGCAGAGAATAGAGAAAAAAACGCAGTTAGTTATGCACATCTCCTTAAGCCTTTCTGTTTTTACAAAGGTATCCGTTTCTAGAACACAACAAAAGGGACTCGTTACAGAATACACACAACACAAGACAGCAGACAGGTGATGAATGATTGCAGCAGCTCTGCCCAGCCTAACCTAATCTGCACTACCAGACTCCCAATCAGGTTACGTTGTAGCTAGAATACAAGGCCGGACAAAAACATGGACACATTAACAACGCTGCGAAAATAAACACACTGGCAAATGACATAAAGATGGGAACTAAACCATCGCATATCTAATTTGATTTCTAACAAACAACAGAGTAATGACATCTAAAATGTTGTAATAGTTACAATGTGTTACAGAGACTTTGCTTCACACCATTGTGTACAGCTCGGAAGAAGGTGAACTTCTACTTTTAGAGCTATAGCTGAAGGGGTTGTGTGAAGCTGGCCCCCCTACAATCAGCACAAATAAAAAATGTATCATGTTTGGTTAGCGCTACGTTTGTGCCCATTTTGTTCTGCAAAAATTAAGTTTAAGTTTTCACTTTGAAGATAATAGCACTTATTATTTCCAAAACAATACCATCCCCCAGCCCCCATACAACAACCTACAGACGTGAAACTGGTATGGGTGGGTAGAGCTGTGCGTGTGCTCATTTGTGCTGCAAAAATCATATTTCTATATTTTATAGTTTTTGAGATATTCACATTTTTATAAAGGTCAAAAGTTCACTCAGGCTACTCAACCCTTGCAATGTTGTGTGTGTGTGAGGGGGGGGGGGGGGGGTGAACGTTTGACCTTTATAAAAATGTGAAAATATCAAAAACTATAAAGGATAGAAAGATGATTTTGCAGCACAAATGAGCGCTTGCACATAACTACCCATCAACTACTCAACCTTCATGCCTGTAGGTTGTTGAAAAAGGGGCTTGGTGATAGTATTGTTTTGGAAATAATAAGTGCTATCATCGTCAAAATGAAAGCAGCACAAATCTTAATTTTTGCAGCACAAATGGGCAGAAACGTAGCACTAACCAAACATGATGGAATTGTTATTTTGCTGATTGTAGAGGGGCTAGCTTCCCGGAGCTATCAGAAGGTCCTCATAATTCTGTTGCACAACAACACAACAACAGAATTTAAACTTTTTCATTTATTTTGAATTTTATGGCCAACTTTAGGCACGAGTTCAAATCCAGCAGCTTAAGTGTATAGAGGCTACCGAAGGAATAGACTTTCTCTTTTCAGGAAAGGTCAAAGCTGTTTGACCCATGTTGGCTCCCAATGGCTCAGAGGTGCTGCATACATACAGGAGCTTCCAATAGCTCATTCTTAAATTCATCTTCAAAGCAATAATCATGGCACGCTAGTGACAAATGGTATAGAGGATATACCAAAGGGTCATCAATCAATCAATGATTATTATTCGCTGTAAGATTCAGCCGTGAGATTCAGCTGACCTGCTGCTGAGATTCTTTGAGGACGGAAGAATTTCAGTGATGGCAAAGCTACTTTAATAGATTTAAGCACCTAAAAACTGGTAAAAAAAACAACTGCACACAACCTGTCCTAAAATTGTCAAAATAACTCTCTAATGTCTATGGACAGCCCAAATTAAATTACACCAGCCAGAAAACCTTGTAATCCAGCTGAGCACACGAAGAATAAGTGCATAATCAGGGGCTATCCAATAAACTGCATGCTGTAGCAACCTGTGGTTCCACTGATATAAATGTCAAATTTGACTTTACTTGAAAAAGTTGATCTTGGCTTCAACCTTTCAACTCTCAAGCCACTGCACCTGCCCTGGCCAAAAGCAAGTCTTAGGAGTTCCACTCATTTTACTTTCACTTTTACCAGATTTCAGCACCACAAATCTGTGGAACTGCTGACCAATTTCACATGCAGGTTTCTCAGAAGACATTGTCCATCGTGTGATGGCACTGTATGACAAACTGTGGGTTTATGACAAGTTTGATTGAAATGTTTGTAATTAAATGTGAACCTGAAATGACATGTTGAATAATGGGGTATCTAGGTGGATTACTACATCCACTTAGAAATTGTCTGAATTCCCTTTACTTTTTTACCACTGCAATCCAGTGCTACAAATCACAGTTTCATTGTAGTGAGATGAAGTTGCACTGCAGCACAATTTTCCCCAAATAACTAATTAAAGGTCATAAAACTTTTTTTTACATTTTTAAAAGTTAAAGCGCACCTCTGATGTAGACAGAAAAAAGTCAAAGTACGCTAATACTGAAAAGTCATAAGGGCTCATTCACACTAAGCAACGCATACAAAAACTGTGTTATAGTGCAGATGTCAGTGGCCACACCACATTAGAACCAGAGGGGAAATTGCATGCCCTTGCATTGCATGCCTGTGCAATATCCCAGATGTGTTACATCGGAATGCAAAGGAACAATTTCTGTACTGTGAACAGAAGTCAATGGTTTTAATGTTACCATGCGTATCACAGACAACGGGCTTGATTCACAAAGCTGTGATAAATGACATCACGGCTGTGATATGCTTAGCGCACGGGTTAGCGCGCGTACAGGTTTGTGTGCATAATAGTAAAGGTTTACGCACAATATGGTTTAGCGCGTGAACGGGGAAAGTTAATGCGCGCAAACATTACTTTTATGCGCGCAAACCTGTTCGCGCGCTAACCTGTGCGCTAAGCATATCATAGCTGTGATATCATTTAGCACGGCTTTGTGAATCAAGCCCAATGTGCGGTGCGCCATAACTGATAGCACTGCACATAGTGTTAATGAGCGCTTATACCCTGCCATGTCATCTATGTACATAGAGTCACTGGATACCTGTTTCGGCCAGGTTATGGCACATAGCTCCACCCCCTCATAGAAAAAAAGACTTCTGCCTTTTCTATATCTGATATAGAAACGGTTGGAACCAAGTAAAACAAGGCTTTAATGGGGATGAGTGCTGAGGTAACCCTGGACCGCAGCACCCAGTTTGAGAACTCCTGGTCTACACGAAGGAAACGTTGCAGCACACACCCACTCTAATAGGTAGTGTATTAGGTACCACACATTGGGGGGTGGGGGGGGGAGGGGGAGCATAACTACTTTTTACCACAAACCTTTCACTTTATCCCAATCCAAAATAAACCCTCATTGCCATAGTTTACAATGCAAACAGCCCAAGAAACATTTAAACTGCAGAGTATAATTATATTGTCAACTAATGTGTAACACTAAATAACATTGCACGTAATTCTAGCCTACCCTGTCCAGACTTTGTCATGCTTCATAATGAAAGAGGCATTAACTGATGGCCCAGGACATGCAGAGAAAAGAATAGTGAAAAAGAACACAGAATGCGTAATCAACCCCTTCCCATGAAGGAGTCTGCAGGCTGAAGATAACAGCACTTGTACTGCCAGGGCATTGTGAAGACTGTCTGCAACACTAGCCAAATGTGTTGGGCTGGGGAAACAAATCAGCTTCAGCACTCAACAGGCTCCAGTCTGATACACAGCTGACACCTGTTCCCTCCTCCTACCTCACTTGCTTTATCCCTACTCATAAAAAGAGCACATGTAGTAACACAACACTGAGGCTAGCGACATAATGCTACACTACTGAGTCAGTGTGTTGCGGTACACAACATACAGAACATTTCCAAAAGCTTCAGATCCCATTCAGAAATTAAAGGATTATGTTCTGCGGATATTTTCCTTGACTAAGAATAAGAATGTGCATAGTAAATACTGCTCACTGTCTTACAGCATCCATGCATGGGGTGAGGTGAGCCTGATGATTCCTATGGAAAAAAACAATACTGTAAAGCTGATAGGCGTCCACGTAAACTCTCTGTGCACTTTACTAGGAACATCTATACACCTGTCTATTCATGGCAGCCAATCAGCCAATCATTTCTCAGCAGTGCAATGCACAAAATTATGCAGGTGCAGGTTAGAAGATTCAGTTAATGTTCCTATTAAATACCACAATGGGCTCTATTCACAAAACTTCTCATAAATAACTTATTTATCATCTGTTTGATAAAAATAACCTTCAGCACATGTACAAGCAAAGTAATCAATCAGACTAAGTTGTTCCTGATTAACTTCATCCCATTTATACTTTTCTTACCTTAATTATATTATATTTTTGCTCTTTGGGAGCTTAAAAAAGTAAAATACATAAGGTGAAAACAGGTCAACAAGCTTTGTGAATCAGATTTTGGTGATTTTGATTGTGGTATGAGTGTTGGTACAATACAGGCTGGTATGAGTTTTTCTGAAGGCCTAGCACATAACAGTCTCTAGCATTTATTATGAGTGGTGAAAAAATGAAAATCATTAGTGAGCAACAGTTGAGCAGATAGAAGCCACTTGCTAATGACAGCGGTCAGAGGAGAATGGCCAGACTGTTTTTTAGCTAATTAATATGCTACTGTAACTTAGACAAAGCATCTCAATATGCACCAAACATTGAACCACATTGCATTCTTCTCCAATCAAGATCCAATGCAAGATGAGAGAAGCGAAGACTCACCAGAGTGAAGTCTGGAAATACATAGCCTGGTCTCATGAACTTCAGAGTCTACCAAGGAACACAAATCTTAGGGACATAAATTGTACTCAAAACCATGAATCCATAAACCTAATGGGCCTTATGATAATGGTCTCAGGTGCAGGTGGTTGAAGCGAGAGATTAGTCATTGAAAAATCTGCATAAATTGCATAATATGATCATGTCTACTTGAACATGCATCTGAAATTAATGTCTCCAACTTCTTGCGGATTAAGTATGACAGAGAACATTGGATGTTTGGATAATAAAGGACATGAGATGGGATTTTTGCAATGAGAGGACTGGAACGACAGTAAATGATCGTGCTGGCAGATGTCCAATCCCTTGAATGGACCATGCTTAAATCACAAGCTTCTATGTGAATTGGCCCTTAACTTCTGAATGGCTGGCTGTGTTCATGCTGTTATGTTTTCCTGCTTCTTCCTTTAGAAACTTAAACAGGAAGTAGAAGTAACATATGATCACATGATCATGACCAGCTATTTAACAATGTTAGAGTACACAAATTACTCTTGTCTTTGTGGATAATAAACTCTACATGAGAACTGGCTTTCTTGTCCAAATATTTCTAATCCTGCTCAGCCAAAATTTGATTAACATAGCTTTGCTGAGAGTAAGGCTGGGTTTACTCGGAATCAGTTGCTGTCAGCTGTAACGCAATGGAGGACAACTGATGCGACAGAATATTCCATGTTTCCCTATAGGTCAGTTTACATCTAAGTTAACGATGTAAAGTGACCTACAGGGAAAGGAAGAAAATTCCTTCTTATCAGTTGTGTTCTAAATGACAGCAGCTAATTTAGTGTAAAACCAGCCAAACAGCCCAATTTCCTTTTCATGCTTAAAATGTCCTGAATACTCATTGGGTAGTGATTCTGTGCAGAGTTGATTCCTTGCCCAGTGCGCCAGGAGGTGAGAAAGGAATCTGCAGACTCTATACTGGCAGTGCCATGTGGCAGGTGTGTCTGAGTCACTAGACTGGACAGAATACAATTCCTTTGGCAGGTGAGGTATAGTTCACAGTTAATCCTCCTCGAGAGAGACAGTCTTTATTTTGAAACAATTCCCACTGAAAATGCTATGCCAAGCTTTATGTCCAGACTCTAAATTTGTATTACAAACCATGACACTAGAGCTGGCATACCAGGGGGATTTTATCAGGAAACCGGTCGGGGGAATACATTTGCCTCTGACAATAAGAGATTAAAACATAACAAACTTTATTTTTAACTTATTAAAAATATAAACACATACAAAAGGCAGTTGTAAATTGCCTCAAAAAGGATGATTTCCTGTTTCCTGTCTCCTCCTCCCAAAATTACCCCCTTCCCCAAAAAGGATGGACTGTGATTGATTCCTCCGATTAAACAGAATAAGATAAACATTTTGGAATTGAAAAATATTAGGTCAATTATTTCAAACAAACAGAACCTGAAGCTAGAATGTAAAATGGCCTTGTATAAAAACTGAGCAGAAACATATTTTTTTCTTTTTTTTACAGAATATTAGTAGTTTTTTTCCTTGTAGGTATACTTTTGAAAGAAAATAATGCATGCATCAGCGTGTCTTATTCCACCGACATGTATTAGATCTTTATGCCATCTAGAGTCACATAAAGGAATTGACGGGCATTTATTGTACAAGCTCCACCAAATACGCGGATACATTTTATTCACTTAAATAGTAACATCATTTGATGGAAATGCCTAAACGACTGTGTATGTTCACAGAGGCTTCCTCAGCTGGACCCTCTTGTGACTTGTAATGCTGAGAGACTGGCCATGGACTGAGTGAGGAAGCAGAACAGCATCTGCTTAGTCATCTCTACACCTTCTAAATTGTCACACTACAGATAAGATGGAGAATAACGAGTTACAATATCACAATCAAAATCAAGGAATCCTAAATACTTAATGTATACCTCAGGTTGTTTCAGTTATCAGATTATTGTTTTAAAACCTCGTTTTAGTATGCATTCCCTGTGAAACTCGATCACATTTTGTGTTTTTTTTTAATTTTTTTGAGATTGGATGTGTTGGGAAATTCAGAGCAACTTTACTAAGAATTGTATGGTGTGTGATTGATTGTCAAATTGTATTCAATGTGAATAAATTGTAATGTATGTAACTATGCGGTAAATATTAAACTTAATTTATTATTTGTATAAAGAACAAAAATAATGGAATTATGAGAGAGTATGGGTATGTATATAAAAAAATACAGAGTATGGCAGAAGTATGTGAAAGTAATATATGTGGAAAACTGATTCTAAGGGCTCTTTTACACTATGCACAATTTTGCTGTGATTTGACTGTGATGTGGTTTCAATAAGATTTCAATGTTATTTTGCCTGATCGCAAAACTCCCGCATGCTGCATTTTTCTCCCCGTGTTCCTTGCATCCAGTGAAAATTGCAGCTAAATCGCTACAAAATCACAGCAAAATTGCACTGTAAAGTTACAAAGAAATCGCATGAAAAGCACGGTTGTGTTTCATAGTGGAAAACAGCCCTGAGGTAGAATTATAATAAAATGTATCTGTACTGTACTTGGTTTATTTATTTAATAAACAGAAATCAATGAGTGTTTGCAGAAAAAAAAAAAAGGTACTATTCCGTTAGCCTGCGCAACTACCAGGTGGCGTTAATTACTATTACCCCTCCAGGCCGCCATGGATAGTAGGGAAAGATGTAACTCTGGTGGAGTTTTATCGCCAGTGCCACCTAGTGGATGCGCCCGGCTAACGGAAAAGAACCAAAAAAAGTGTGTTAAATAAAGTGTTGAAGTAAACCTGTGGTGAGAGGGCTATGGAGGATGACATATTTATTTAATTGTAAACAATACAAATTGCCTGGCTGTCCTGCTGATCCTCTTCCTCTAAAAACCACCTCGTGATTTTTCTGATGAGTTTCTGGACAACAGGCGATTTTTTTGAGCGCCTAGGTGTCGTTTCCAGAATCTTGCGTGGTGGGTACAGGCGCAGGAGCACGCGAATGATGTTTAGCGACGAGCGGTGATAACACCCGCTAGAGTGGATTGGATCTTTAAAATCCCCAACATCCATGTGCAAAGAACCATGATCGTGTGACTTCCCGTTCACACCTGTTGTGTGCCGTCACGACACGACGTGATGTCCCGCATACCCACCGGCAGGAAGATGGATCGGGGAGTGCTCTTTGTCATGAGACGTCACTGAGATCCATCTTTCTTTGTCCTTCCTGTTCTTTTGTAGGTCCCCCCTGGCCGCTGCACTCCCACACAGCCATTTTTTCCCCCTTAAAGGGAACCTTAACCCTGGAAAATAAACAAAGTTTCACTAACCTGGGGCCGTCATGTGCCCTCGCTGGTCCACGAGTGTCCTCTGGTCCCCGCCTCGGGTTAGCCTGCACAGGACGCACATGCCGGCTGGAAGGCGAAGAACAATACGTGTGGCTGGGGGCCGCCTCTCAGTCGGACGAAAATAAAACTAACCCGCGGCAGGGACCGTAGGACACTCGTAGACCAGCGAGGGCACAGGACGGTTGCAGAGGGCTCCGGGAAGCCCCAGGTATGTGAAACTTTGTTTATTTTCCAGGGTTAAGGTTCCCTTTAAATCGAAACCACCTGATTAAAGCCTGTAGGAGCGGCAGGGAGCAGTTGGTAATCAGCACTACCTAATCTGGCTCGCACCTCGCATCAAAGTGAAAGTAGTACCACTTTGGGTTACCTTGAAGGTATGCAGGATCTTGAGCATTTGTTTTAAACAGAGCATATGGCCACACTATAACCGCATCTTGCGCTGAATTTCAATATTCACAGCTGAAAACCATAACAGTGCCATTGAGGCCAGTATGCACAAACATTGTTCAGATCAGTTGACACAACCTGGATGCTGCAATAATCCGTCTTTGAGCTTCATTCAACCGTGTCACCCCCTAACCACGTACTTGTCTTACGGTAACACATAACACCTCAGTTTCTCAGCTTTCAGCCCTCCAAATCATCAATGTAAGGTGCTAAGCACTGTGCTAGCTACACTACATTTGTAAATCTTCCACGCAGATGAAGCACTTGCCATGATTTCCAGATAACAGCATCTGCCTCCACTGCTGTTAACAAGAGTTCGCAGTGATCAGTAGCTGATCCTGTATCATGGGTTGTTTCATACATCATAATGTCGTCTTGCTAGCTTAGCACATTTTTAAATGCTCTCTAAAGGATGCCCAGTTTGCTGGGGCTATGACAAGTTTTGCCTGCAATCCGCTGGAACACGTAACTGGCCATAATACATCATTTAAGCTTTGCCAATGCTTTTGCTTCTGAATTATTGTATGCTCTGTAGGAAATTTTCAGGCGACTGCTGCTGTGTGAGTCACTGATTGTGATGCCTCCTACGCTCGCAGCCTACCCTGATCTATATTTAGAAATTCAGGCCAAGAAAGTTTGAGGCTTTAACCCTTCTCGGTACAGCTAACTGTGGATATGAAAGCATTGCAAACAGGGTCATGAAAATGTCAAAAGCTGCAGGAGAAAGTAAGCCAGAATAATTAG
Organism: Hyperolius riggenbachi; assembly: GCF_040937935.1. Classification (NCBI taxonomy): domain Eukaryota; kingdom Metazoa; phylum Chordata; class Amphibia; order Anura; family Hyperoliidae; genus Hyperolius; species Hyperolius riggenbachi. Next base: position 151,932,172 of record NC_090653.1, on the reverse strand, counting down.
AGGTAAAACAACCAAGCAAAGCCAACACCGTATGCAGAAAGGAGAAGAATGAGAACCAATCACTGTGTTCAAACGCACACAACTCCAGTACAGTGTGCATTACCTACACCCAGTGCGAATACACAGGTATTGTTTAACTTTCTAGCAAAGCAATGTATAAGAATATGCCATAAACTAGTCACTGGTTACCCTGCAAGATCTTTTACAGCCCATACCCATAAGTGTATGTTTGCTTTCATGCAAAATCCGGTAGAAGGGTAGGCACCACCAATTAGGTAATACAGGCTATTTTTTTTTATTAATTAAAGCTCTTTAAATACTAGCACGAGGCAGTGACAGTCATAGTCACAGTCACATTGACAGCCCGCTGTTTCAGCAAAGCTTGATAAAGAGGTTCTCCTGGTTGTTGTGCCTATATGTTATGACTGTCACTGCCTCTTATGGCAGTTTTTAAGAAGCTTTAAGGCTGGTTTCACAGTGGGACGTTACAGGCGCACGTTAGAGCAGCCCGTAACGCACCCCACTGCACAGCAATGAAAAATCAATGGGGCTGTTCACAGTGCCTACGCTGCGTTACATTGTAACGCTGCGCCATAAGACAACGTACTGCATGCAGTACTTTACACGCGGCAGAGCCGCGTTAGACTGCTTGCACATGCTCAGTAAAGTTGGGGAGGAGCGGAGAGCGGCCCGGGCACATGGCTAATTAATATTCACTGCACTCAGTGATGTGCAGTGTTTACTTCCTGGAGCGGCCGCTCTGTGCGGCGATTGGCCGGGCGGGACCACGTGATGCCGCATGCGTCCAAGAGTGCGCATCACGGCATCACGGATGCCAGAGTGAGCTGCACAACGCGGCTCACTCCGACGTCCACACCAGAGAGCACCAGGCGTTGCATTAGGGGCACGTTATGCGACCTTAACGTCCCCTAAAACGCAACGTCCTGGTGTGAAACCAGCCTCAATGACAACTGAAGTGAGAAGAACATGAGGCTGCCATATTTATTTCCTTGTAAGCAATACGAGTTGCCTGGCAGCCCTGATGATTTATTTGGCTTCAGTAATGTCTGAATAACACCAGAAACAAGCATGCAGCTAATCTTGTCAGATCTGACAATAATGTCAGAAACACCTGATCTGCTCCATGCTAGTTCGGGGACTAGGGCTAAAAGTATTAAAGGCAAAGGTTTAGTAGGATAGCCAAACAATTTGTATTGTTTAAAAAGAAATGAATATGGCAGCCTCCATAACCCTCTTATTTCAGTTGTCCTTTAACTATTTAAAGAGCTTTTTAAATGTATAACACTGCTGGCAATTACTGTTTGGAAATTTTAGAGACAATGGGCTCGATTCACAAAGCAGTGATAACTGTTATCATGGTCGTGAAAAAACGCATTGCGTGGGTTTTAGCGTGTGTTAGTGCGAAAAATGGTTATCGCGCAAAAGAATTTACGATCGCGCGATAACGTGAATTTTCACATGTTAACGTTTGCGTGATAACGCAAATTTAACACGCAAAATAAATTTGCATTATCACACGAATGCGACTTTTTGTGCACGATAACCGTTTTCACGCTAAATTTCGTGCAAAGCACTTTTCACAGCGTGATAACAGTTATCACTACTTTGTGAATCAAGCCCCTTGGGTTCTATTCACAAAATGTCTCATAAATGACTTATCAGCTAATTGGGTACTTATCCGTTAGCCGGGCGCATCCGGCAGGTGGCGCTGTTGTTGCTAATTTCAATGCTAATTTCACGTAACAAAACTGTGAATGAAAACGCTGCGGGTGGCGCTAATTGCATTCATAGTGAAGATAACAATAGGTGTATTAAAAAGGTGATTTAATTAAATGAGAAATAAGCTGGCAGCAATGTAACAGATCAAGCCGCCGGCTTTGAGTCTCGCTCTCCTCCCCCCTTGCCCTCTCTCGTATACATCACTGGCAGCCCTGGGAGGGGGGGGGGGGGCGTGTCCCCCCAGAGTCGTTCGTCGCAATAAAACAGGCATGATTGCCTGCCGCGTCGAACAACTCTGCGGGGACACGCATGGCCCCCCCAGGACTCTATACAAGAGAGGGCAAGGGGGAGGTGAGCGAGACACGAAGCCGGCGGCTTGATCTGTTACATTGCCGCTGGCTTATTTCTCATTTAATTAAATCACCTTTTTAATACACCTATTGTTATCTTCACTATGAATGCAATTAGCGCCACCCGCGGCGTTTTCATTCACAGTTTTGTTATGTAAAAAATAGCATTGAAATTAGCAACAACAGCGCCACCTGCCGGATGCGCCGGCTAACGGATAAGTACCGCTAATTGATAAACATAATCTTTCAGCACATTTACAAGCAAAATAATCACTCAAACCAAGTTGTTCCTGATTAACTTTATTTCAATATTACTTTTCTTTCCTTAATGATATTGTAGTTCTGCTGTTTGGGAGCTTAAAAAAGTAGCATAAATAAGGTGAAAACAGAGGAAACAGGTGAAAAAGCTTTGTGAATTATACCCAACGAGGTTGTTTCTTGCTGATGAAAGCCATAATACTACCGATGTCACTGATGTGCAGGCTCTATCTGCTGGGCAATATCAGAATTGTATCCAGAACTTTCTTATGCTGGATACACACCATGCGTTTCCGTGTTTGATGCGTCCGTCGATACGCGTCGATTAGATTATTTCCAACATGTCCGATTCGCGGTTCAATGGATCGTTAGGTCGATTTGCCATACTTTACATGGCATTCGACCTAAAAATAATCGAAATGCGCTCTGAAATGCTCGGAAATAATCGAATCGACGCGTATCGACGGACGCGTGCGACGCGGAAACTCATGGTGTGTATTCAGCATTAGGCCCAGTGCACACCAAAACCGCTAGCAGATCCTAGAAGTCTTTGAAGCAGATTTTCAGAGCGATTCTACGCATGTTTAGGGCCTGTACACACTGCTGCGCTTTTCAAATCGCATATGCTTTTTAATCGCAAGGTCTTTTGAAAAATAATGAAAATCGTGAAGACCTGTACACACTGGTGCGATGCGCTTTTCCTATTCTCATGAAGGCTTGCAATTTAAAAATCGCATGCGATTTTAAAAGCGCAGCAGTGTGTACAGGCCCTGAGAGAGGTTTTCTAAACATGCCTAGCGTTTTCTGGAGCATTTTTGTGTAGCAGTTGTCATATATTGTTACAGTAAAGCTGTTACTGAACAGCTACTGTAAAAAAAACGCCTGGAAAACCGCTCTGATCTAGCGTTTTTCAGAGTGGTTTGAGCTTTTCCTTTACTTTACATTAAGGCAGAAACCCTTCTGCAAACCGCAAAAGTGCTGCAGGAACCACATTTGCGTTTTGCAAAAAACCTCAAACCGCTGGTGTGCACCATCCCACTGAGATACATTATTTTTCACAGGCAGAAGCGGTTTGCAAAACGCTTAAAAAAACGCTTGCTGTGCACCAGGTCGTATAGTTGTTAATTGCCCCAAACTTTATTAGCAACCTTGATGTATTTGGCAGGTGTCTGAACAAAGAAGTTCTCTGATGGGTGCGTGTCATCTTGCTGCCAACAGCATGGCTTTTTTGATTTGGGACAACAAGCCATCAGCAACAAAATTGATAGCAAATTTATAAAAAAAAAAAAAAAAAAAAGTATTTAATATCCGCCCATACACTGTCGTGATATCAGTATTGAAACCCAACCTATGACTAATCATAACCTCCCTCAAACCTGTGCCTATTTCTCACCTGTTGCCCACCTAAGCTTAATCACAATCAATCTCAATGCTCAACCCTATTAATCTCCCCTAAAGCTATCCCTAACCTAATACCTATGCCTATCTAGCCCTCAATACCCAACTTTAATCACCTCTCTTAATACCTAACACTAATCACTATGCAAAGCCTAAGCACATCCATCCTTTAACTTTCATCACATTAACCCTACCTAACTAGCTACCTCTAACCCACAAAATTCCTTGCTCACCTAAGGCATAAGTTTCATGGTGTAGCAAAGGTGATGAAGAATGGAGCTGACATAAACAGAGTAAAGATTACATAGACTGCACTGCAATGTTGGAACACCAGCTCAGGCGTTCTACTGACTTAAATGGAGCAGTCAGCCTTGTACCTACATCAGCGCTGAGATGACAGGGTGCTGGGTGAAATTGTCTTTATCTTGATACTCTGTTAGCAGGCTCTGGTACTCTGTCATGTTATTTTGTGCATCAACTTCAACTTTCAGGTAACCCATCCACATCCTGTCTGTCGCTAGACTTTATTCTGGACAGTGTCCTGATCACAACTAGACAAATTGAGCTGGTGGCACAGAGGACTTATTTCCCAAGGCAGCCATTACACACAGCCCATCTTTGAAGTTTCCTATGTACAACATGGGCAATTTAATAATATAGGTGAGAAAATAAACGCATAATCTAAGCCTATCAGAGGAACTATAGAGAAAATAACGTAATTAATAAAATTGCTTATTATTTTGCAGTATTGATTTATAAATGTTTTAGTCAGTGTTTGTACAATCTTTCCTCTCCCTGATTTACATTCTGAAATGTATAACATGCAGAGACAAATTTAGCCTTGCCACGCTCTCTGGATTAGTCTGAGAGTTCTATGCACAGAAGGAGATACTGCTTGCTTGGCAGTTGGAAACAGACGTTATTTCCCACAATTAAATGAGGTAAACAGACAGGAAACTGTCATGGCCATGACATCACACTGTGGGAGGGGTGCAACCACAATATCAGCATTATAGATGTTCCTGATGATCTATTTGAGAAAAGGTAAAGATTTCTATTGGTATTGGCTACTGATTGGGATGAAGTTTAATCCTTGGTTAAAGTTCCTCTTTAACCACTTCACCACTGAGGGGTTTTACCCCCTGACCACCAGAGCAATTTTCACCTTTCAGCGCTCCGTCCATTAATTCGTCTATAACTTTATTATTACTTATCGCAATGAAATGAACTATATCTTGTTTTTTCCGCCACCAATTAGGCTTTCTTTAGGTGGGACATTATGCCAAGAATTATTTTATTCTAAATGTGTTTTAATGGGGAAAATAGGAAAAAATGTGGGAAAAAATTATTATTTTCAGTTTTCGGCCATTATAGTTTTTAAATAATGCATGCTACTGTAATTAAAACCCATGAAATGTATTTGCCCATTATTCCCGATTATAAAACCGTTTAAATTATGTCCCTATCACAATGTTTGGCCCCAATATTTTATTTGGAAATAAAGGTGCATTTTTTCAGTTTTGCGTCCATCCCTAATTACAAGCCCGTAGTTTATAAAGTAACAGTGTTATACCCTCTTGACATAAATATTTAAAAAGTTCAGTCCCTAAGGTAACTATTTATGTTTTTTTTTTATTGTATATATTTTTTTTTTTGGGAGGTAATGAGTTAATTTATTATGTAAAACAATTTATTTGTATGTGTAAAATGCATTAGGGTGTAGTTTACTATTTGGCCACAAGATGGCCACAGTGAGTATGTTTACATGCGACCTGTAAGCGACCGGAAGGACGCTTACAGGAAGCAGTAGGAGGCTGGGAGAATCACAATGATCGCGCTGTTTCTGAAAGAAGCAGCAGATCATTGCGGGGGCTTAGATCAACGAACGGGAATGGATTTTCCCGTTCATTGATCTCCGGGCAAGCGGGCGGCGGCGTGCACGAGCGGCGGGTGCGCGCGCACGAGCGGCGGTAGCACGGACAGCGGCGGGAGCGCGGAAGGTACGGATTTCTCCGTCCCTGGTTTTTTAGCAGGGAAAAAAGGGACGGAGAAATTCCTACCGCCGGGGGTAAAGTGGTTAAGCTTGCCGTGAAAGGTGGAATTCAGCAGGGAACCATTTTTTGAATAATGACAAAATACTGAGTTCACTAGATGGGTTTACTTGTAATGTGTGATATGCATGCCTTTCTTTATTGGAGTAGTGTCTATTATTATTATATAACTATATAACTAACTATAATTATATAAATATTGCATATACGTTTGTTGGAAAGCACACCAGATATCTTGAAGTCGATGTGCCCGATCTATGGGGAGGTCAGCACCTCAATCCCAATCACTTGTAGAGAAGGTAGAGGCCGGCACTATCTACAGTATATATTCAAGCTCTTTTATTGGTGAAAAAGACACAACAGTTAAAAAACTGTTTTTAACTGTTATGTGTCTTTTTCAACAATAAAAGAGCTTGAATATATAAATGGCCCCAGCCTCTACATTCTCTAGTAGGAAACTATTGTAACTTCTTTATTAGGGGAGTTATGCAACAGGGAGAAAATAAATACACCCACTGACCAACAATGGACCAATGTATGGACTTCATGAGTGAACTACTAAGGTGTAAAGTGGCATAGCTAAGGAGCTGTGGGCCCCGATGCAAGCTTTACATTGGGCCCCCCCAAGCACTCTATACATAACAATTGATACGGCGCACCAAAACCTGCCAATGGCAGCTACAGTGTCAGAGGTGCAAGAAGGGGATGAGGAACAGTTTGTTAATGATTACTACTATTTAAACCATCTATAGAAGTGATTATTATGAGCACAGGACCATTAGAGAGCTAATACTGCGGTTGAGGGAGGGCCTAATGGAGCCCCTCTGGCCCAAGGGCCCCAATGCGGTCGCAACCTCTGCACCCCTTATTGCTACGCCCCTGGGTGTCAGAATAACTAGCTTAGTAAACACTAGGTGGTTTGTGAACATCCACCTGAAAAAGTCCACTCAGGCTCTCAGCAAATCTGTGGAGCAGCTTTGTAAAGATTTGCGCATCCCTTGTCATGACAACACAACAAAGTAGGCCGAACATCTCAAATCTTTCAAAGGCTTCCAATGATCTTAGTCCAGGGTAAACAGTCTACAATCATTCTGGTTTATAAAATCAATCATTTGTACATTAATAACTCAGGTTTCAAAAACTTTTTGTAGTCAGAGATATAAACAGCTCAGCCCATGCATTATAGAAACATTTTACTTAATACAGGAATGATTTATTAAGAAGCTGTTAGATCCGGTTCAAAAGGCTATTATAAAAAGAGATATTCAATATAACACTAGGCAATACTTAAAGTGGACCTGAACCCAGGACTTCCTCTCTGCTTTTAAAGATAAGCAACAACATAATAACCTTTAAAGAAAAACATGTATTTGTTGAAGCCCACAGAACTCCTACTGAAATGCTGCAGAGTGGTTACTTCCTGGTTTATAGAAGCACAGAAATGGTTAACCCCCTGTGTTAACATATAGCCTGTCTGAAAGGCACACCCATGGCACAGATAACAGCTCAAATTACAATAGCTCATTACTTCCAGATAAGAAGGAATACACAGGATGTAATCTCTCAATGCACAGGGTGGTTTGCTCTGTGTTTTCCTTCTCTCCTCTGGAAGAGTTTAGGTCATTTTTAAATTGATTTCCAGAGATGAAGCCTTCCTAAGGCAAAGCTTTTAAGTTAGTCACTGCAGGACAACAATTATGATGTTAGTACTTCCCTATACAGGTTCCTACATTCCCACTATGGTAAACCTTGCCAAGCCAGAAGGCAATCCTGTGTAGTATAAGAGTTATCTTTGGATACAACATTGTGGTGGCACTGAGAAGATGAAATCAGATGACTATGGTTAAATTAATATTTTTCATACTATGAAGACAAAATTGGTTAGGTAAAAGCCCGCAGATGGCTGCACCAATCCTAATAATCCTTCATACTATTTTATTTTTGGTATATTACTGAGCCCATGTCTGCCCTCATGATGTGACAGCACGACTACTTCCCATACTGTCAAACTGCAGACAGCTCGTCCACTGGTGTCACTGGAAATAACTGACTGGAAGCGGAGAGCCTCTCTGGTGCAGTGAGGGATAAATAGGAAGTGGCAAGAGTGCTGCTCACAGACGCCAGAATGAGGGAGATGCTGTCAAAGCTGCAACGCCTGTGACAGGAGCACCAGGTAAAGCTTCTGACAGGCCCATCAAATCACTCCAAGATCATTCACACATCAGCTGTGTGACCCTGAGCTTCACTTGTTGTCTGGGTATGGAACCACCAGAGGCAGCTACACGAGGACACAAGCCACTATCAACAATCACACACCACAACGGCTCTGTGAGGAACACGCCACAAAAGTGCTTCTTGTGAAGAACAATAGTGTCACTTTTTATGAAAATAAATTATTAAAGTTGCATAAGAATATTTTTGCTCTTCAGAGAAACGGAGCTTGCAGTTGTTTGTGAAAAATAGCATTTTATTATACATGATTGTGCAGAAGACACATCTGCTTATTTAAGTGTGACATACACAGATCCCAGAGTCCTCTGCTCCTCTTCCAGGCTTATATCTCATTGTCCCGCTTGCCCCCCTTTAGCTGTGATTAATTGCTCTTTATGAATAACTGTCCTATTTAACTAAAGGTTTTATCGGAAAAGCAACTTATTGTTTGAAAGGAAAATCTGCTGAGCTTAGTAAATGAAGGCAATGAGAAATTAACATTCCTTCCTTGTAAATGAAGATCAGGTAATTTATTCTAGAAAACAGGGGTTGATATACTAAGGTCGGAAAACTTGGAAAACAGAAGTGATCAGCATACCTGGACTGGATTTATTTAGTCTGTTATTAGGTGGTAAAAATGTGGAGCCCTCACCTTGGCTATGTCCAAATATAATAAAGATAGCAGGAAGGGCAGTGGATCAGAGTTTTAGCTACTGCAGCGTCATGCATGGACTCACAGTAAGTACTTGTCATTTATTTTATAAATCTATCCTACATTTATAACACAAACTTCTTAAGGTGGGTACACACATCAGATAAAAGTCTTTGGAAAATGAAAGATCGCAGACCAATTTTACCCCCTTTCATGTAGTATGAGAGCCATACCTACACAGTCTATTCTATTGAGCTGAACTTCCCATCAGATGAAAAACTTTGCAAGATGCTGAAAACAAGGATGCTGTAGACATTCAACAGATCAGTATCTGCAAAAGATCTGTTCCTGCAAAAGTCACACAGGTTCCAATTTACTAACATTTCATCTATCTTATTATTCTACAATATTAAACAGAAACTTTTGCTAACTTGTAGAAAACACTTATTTGAAAATCTGGCGTTCTGATTCCCGCGGCCCTGCGGCCACGGGAAGGTTCTTTTTGCATACTTTTTTTTTCTATCATGTAGCTAGCCTAGCGCTAGCTACATGATGCCCCCTCCCTGCGGCGTCCCTCCCATCCCTCCGATTGCCGCTGGCGTGCTTGCCCATAAGGAAATCCCGTTCTGAATGGGATTTCCTCTAGGGCTTTCCCCGATCGAGATGATGTCATCGACGTCGTGACGTCACAGGGAGTCCCGATCCACCCCTCAGCGCTGCCTGGCACTGATTGGCCAGGCTGCACACGGGGTCTCGGGAGGGGCCCTGTTACGCGGCAGTTAGCGGCGCACCGGTTGCGGCGATCGCGGACAACACGCAGCTAGCAAAGTGCTAGCTGCGTGTTAAAAAAAAATTATTCAAATCGGCCCACCGGGGCCTGGGCGGTGCCCTCCGGCGTCATTAGTGTTTTTCACCATTCTCCAGTCTCAGTAAATGAACTCCAATGACTGTGACCACACCAATGTGATAGAGAACACAGCTTGCACAGGGCAGAACAGGGGGAAGTAGAGTGTCACAATGGATTGGCTGTGGCAAGTTAGAGGTGTGGTCATGTGAGAAAAAAATGAGTAACATCTGATTTGACTGATCCTCCTACTGGCTGTATCTGGAGGGCACATGAAACACATAATCTGTCTACCATTTTCCTTCTTCACAATTTTTATATTCATTTACAAACCTGATTGCTATTAAAATTAGTTTCGCTCAATTTTGGGTTTGTTTGGGCTTAAACAAACATTTTTTTTTTCAGACACACACCTCTTTTCTTTGTTTTGGCTTCACCAGCTAGGAGCATGGAGCCAAGTATGTCAAGAAACCAAAGTGGGTTATGAACAGACAATTTGAATCCGTGTACAATTTCAGCTGTGAACAATTCTTTCTGTGTAAATACAACACTAACTACAGAATTAACCACTTGAGGACCCACCCTTTACCCCCCCTTAAGGACCAGCGCTGTTTGTTGTGATCTGTGCTGGGTGGGCTCTGCAGCCCCCAGCACAGATCAGCTGGCACGCAGAGCGATCAGATCGCCCCCCCTTTTTTCCCCCCTATGGGGATGATGTGCAGGGGGGGTCTGATCGCTCCTGCGTGCAGGCTAGTTGTGGGGGGGGCACCTCAAAGCCCCCCTCCGCGGCGACATTCACCCCCCTCCCTCTCCTACCTCTCCCCCCGGTGATCCGGGCTGCACAGGACGCTATCCGTCCTGTGCAGCCAGTGACAGGACGTCCCCTGTCACATGGCGGCGATCCCCGGCCGCGGGATCGCCGATCTGCCTTACGGCGCTGCTGCGCAGCAGCGCCATACAATGTAAACAAAGCGGATTATTTCCGCTTGTGTTTACATTTAGCCTGCGAGCCGCTTGGCGGCCCGCAGGCTATTCACGGAGCCCCCCGCCGTGAATTGACAGGAAGCAGCCGCTCGCGCGAGCGGCTGCTTCCTGATTAATCAGCCTGCAGCTCTGCAGCTGCCACTTTGCCGACGCACGGTATAAGCGTGCGGTCGGCAAGTGGTTAAAAAGGGTGAGAAAATGAAATAAGGTTCCTCAACTCATGATATTATGAATTGTATGTATAGTACAGATAAGGGATAGAACATTAGTGGCAAAGAAAAAAGTCTCATATTTTTTTTTTCTCAGTTGTATGGCTTTTTTTTTAATAACATTGAATCATTCTGTCATGTTTGCAGTTTACAAACCACACTGTCTTTTAAACTATAAAGCAAAGCAGAAATAATGACCATTTGAACTTCCCTGTAGTAAAACCTTATCTCAAGTTGTCTCTTGCTGTTTCTCTGCTGTTTAAGTGCTTCAACAGGACTGTATTCAACCTGAAGAGTTCAGATAAGCTCTTTTACACAGATAACAACAACAGTTTTTTTTAACTCTTCATGTACTGGGAAACAATATGAGACTGTAATAGATAGCGGAGATACCGCCGCAGAGGCAAGCGGCATGGCGGTTATCTCCGTGTATCAGCCGGCGGCCTCTGCCGCGCAGTTACATGCAGCTGCTCGGCCTGGTCCTTCTATTGCACATAGATTGAGGGCTACGTGCGCACGCGCCAGGCGACAGGACCTTTATACAAATAGAAGGGAAGTCAGCTGATCTGCCTAGTCAGCTGACTCCAACGGTACTTTGGATTGGCTGAGTGATGGGGGCGGCGCTGTGGGGCATCTCTATATCTATAGTACTAGTATGTCAGTTGCTCCGTGTCTGCTGTTACGAATGCTAACGTGTTAGCGCTCAGACCCTAGTCAGATCCCTAAGTGTGCTAGAACCGGCTGGAGCTGGGGATCCACACTAAAGCTCAACACACACCATACAATCTTGGTTGTACAGATTTACCAAATTTATGTAGTATAAGGGCCAACATATTGAAAATACCTTCAATGGTTGATTGGATAAGCTCTTATACTACATGAAAGTGGTAAGATTGAACAACCAAGATTGTATGGTGTGTGTTGAGCATTAGCCAGATTCTGTTGATAGCTAAAAGTACTAATTGCATTGTATTATCTGTTATGACCTTCTGCTTCCTTTGACTATTCTCCTGCTTATTGATTCTGTACTTCTGCCCATCTGATTCCTGTTGCCAAACTCTGCCTGAACTTGACACTGAATCAGCCTTGTGGCCTCAGTAACAAAGGGAACGAGAAAAGTCAACATAGAGAGGGAACTCCTGCGCTTGGAAACTATGTGGATCTATAGACTGGGGACCCTATCGCCACATGGTCTCAACTCTGAAATTGATTTCTCTGTATACTTAGAACCGTACGGGTAGTGTGGGCTGTGCCACAGCTGGTACCGCTGGACTATTTGAAGTTACACTAAAAGTGTGCTCGTATTGAACTTGAATTGTAATTTTGAAATAATTTCTTAACCTAAATTCTTATCAAAGCTAACACTGATTATAGGCCATAATCGAGCCTCTCAGCGCCACCTGGTGTACAGGAGGCGACGGCTCCACCTCTGGCCGGCTCACACTATCTGTTTACTTGTTCACCGGCTGTGGTGTGCCCACTATGACTACCTGCCTGCGAGAATTGCATGTGAACTCTATCTGTGAGAGCTGTAAGTCTATAGGCAGCCTTATATAGAAGAGCTGCTGCATATGGGTAAAATGCCTGCTCGCTTGCATGTGAAGGTATAAATGTTGATGAAGACCCCCTAATGGCTGTAAAAGATTTCCTAAACTGTCATGTTGAAATGATATGAGAATGTACAAGCTATAGGGAGTTGTAATAACTGAAAACAAACTATAATGTCATCGGAGGTTTGGGGCAAGGTTTCCAGCAAGCAAGATGGCGCTTGCAGGTCTGTCAGGTGATCACAATTAGAAAATATAAAAGTAGATGCCACCCTCTCCTACCTTAAGCCACACCCTGAGGAAGCCCATTGGGCGAAACATGTCGGTGGGAGGAGCTACATGAGGCCGGCCTCGCTCACCGCTCCAACTTACGCTGCTTCTGAAACTGATCCCCGCAGGAGCACCGCTAGCCAGGCACACGCGGGTAGATCATCCACGCCAACTGCCGCTGACAGGATTGGGCAAGTTGAGCCACCCGAGCTCTGAAGGTACCGCACACACCCCCAGGGGAAACTTGCAAACAGGGTTATGGCAACCCCCTGAGTGAGGCTGTATACTCCTGCGGACTATACCGAGGCAATATAGCTGCTGCAAGTTACTGCTACGCTTAACTACTAACTGCTGTTTGCATAGAGCTTAACAACCAAGCATGTCTTGAAATGACCTAAACTGGACTGCCTAACAAACGCGCAACTAACGCTGCTCTAATGAGTAGGACTGCTAATGCAAATATTTTGAAGGCTGGAACTGTGGTTTCTTTTCGTGTAGGCAAACAAGCTTGGTGATGTTCTATAACCCATAACCAGCGTTAATTAGTACCTGCAAGCAAAATTTGAGCTCTGATGGCCATCATGAGTGTACCAACCTGTTTGGCAAGAGAATGAGTGGCATGTATGTATGTACATATGAAGTGGATGTGAATGCGGGGGCATGGTATGTCAGCCTTGAAGCTTTTACTGTGTTTTTAATGGTTTTAGTATTGTGGAATTGTTGCACACTCTTTTGATTTGCTCACAATAAAGATGAATTTTGATATTGGCAAGTGAGGCCTAGTCTAGCTTTTTGTGAAGTAGTGGTTTAGTAACTGAATCAGCCTTCTGTCTTTGTACCGTATCTGTCCGTACGTTGCCTACTCTGCTTGTCTGACCTTCCTGTCCTCACCAGTGGGCCTAGCCACTGGTTAGGGATCTGTAGTAGCCTTCACCTACTCCTCAGGTGAAGCTCAGCTGCAGCACTGTCTGTAACACCTGCTCCTCAGGTGTCCGCTAGCTGCAGTATAGTCTTAATCACCTGCTCCTCAGGTGATCAGCCTTTGCCGCACAGTCAGGGGTCCCTGCTCCTCAGGTGTCCACTGGCTGCAGTATAATCTTAATCACCTGCTCCTCAGGTGATCATCCTTGCAGCACAGTCAGTGGTCCCTGCTCCTCAGGTGTCCGCTGGCTGCAGTACTGTCTGAATCACCTGCTCCTCGGGAGATCTCCTATTACTCATTACTGTTGCACCAAACACTATTATACATTGGTTGTCCTGTGTCTGGCTATACTAGCATTATTGGTGATTCTGCAGATCACCACATAATCAGGTATAGCATCTGTATTATTGGTGATACTGCAGATCACCAATAATCAGAAAATCTGTTTTGCTGACACCAATCGTTACAGAGACTCTTTTATTTGCTATTTTTGTTTTATTTTTTAGCTGTATTACACATACAATTCATTATATAAAATGTTTATTTTCCCTTCAGGTTTGCTTTAAAAGTCACATTTTAGATATTTTTTTCATTGTAGGTGTGGAAAGTCAGAAGGAGGACCGCACAATGGCGTTAACACAAACACTACTGCAGAAGAAGAAATAGGACTTTTTCCACATAACAATTTTGGGTTTAGTGAGCAATAACAGGTATCAGCCTTCGTTTAACACTCACTTAGCACTACAAATGCCCAGAATAAAAGCTGTTACAGCTAAAAACTGCTATGATACAGCAGGAGTCTTATTTTACCTCTTGTAATTAACTGTCTTTTCACAACACATTTTAACAAAATGATCACCACTCTGAAAACATGGCCATGTGGATTGATTTTGTGCCTGGCTGCCCAGAGGCAACTGAGCCAATAACTGCTCTGTATTCTCACGCAAAACCATTTACTGGAGCGTGCTGGAATTCAATCTGTGGCTTTTACTGTGGTGAAGACAATGGCTAGCAAAATGTCTATTCCAAGTTTCAAGAACATAAAAGCACACCTACCCCGTAATCTCTACCAGGGGAGGTGTAATGGGCAGAGCACGTGGCAGTGATGTGAACTTGGGGACTGGATATTAATCATATTAATTTGCAGAGTATTCTTCTTGCACCGTCTTGATTCACAAAAGTGATTTCCCCCTGTTGTCCTGTGTGAGCCAGCTGGTCGTTTCAGATGAACACATTTTTCTACCTAAATATGTCATTTTTTCAGTTGAATGTATAATTTCATTCATACAATGCCAATAGAACATATTAAAATGCAGGGGGGGATCATATCAGGAATTCCCAATGACTTGAATTATTGAGCAACATTTACTATTGGGCAATGGTGTAGCTACTGAGCCATGTGCCTTACTGGAAATACATAGTGCTAGCCCCCCCCCGAACTCTATGTGTAATAATCACACAATACAGATGTGATCACATGATACAGATGATGCTACATAATACAAATGTGATCACATGATACAGATGATGCTACATAATACAGATGATGCTACATAATATAGATGTGATTACATGATGCAGATGATGCTACATAATGCAAATGTGATCACATGATACAAATTATGCTACATAATACAGATGTGATCACATGATGCAGATGCTACATAATACAGATGTGATCACATGATACAGATAATGCTACATAATACAGATGTGATCACATGATACAGATGCTACATAATACAGATGTGATCACATGATATAGATAATGCTACATAATACAGATGTGATCACATGATACAGATGATGCTACATAATACAGATGTGATCACATGATGCAGATGCTACATAACACAGATGTGATCACATGATACAGATAATGCTACATAAAACAGATGTGATCATGATGCAGATGATGCTACATAATACAGATGTGATCACATGATGCAGATGATGCTACATACTACAGATGTGATCACATGATGCAGATGATGCTACATAATACAGATGTGATCACATGATGCAGATGATGCTACATAATACAGATGTGATCACATGATACAGATGATGCTACATAATACAAATGTGATCACATGATACAGATGATGCTACATAATACAGATGATGCTACATAATATAGATGTGATTACATGATGCAGATGATGCTATATTTTGCAAATGTGATCAAATGATACAGATGATGCTACATAATATAGATGTGATTACATGATGCAGATTATGCTACATAATGCAAATGTGATCACATGATACAAATGATGCTACATAATACAGATGTGATCACATGATGCAGATGCTACATAATACAGATGTGATCACATGATACAGATAATGCTACATAATACAGATGTGATCACATGATACAGATGATGCTACATAATACAGATGTGATCAAATGATGCAGATGATGCTACATAATACAGATGTGATCACATGATGCAGATGATGCTACATAATACAGATGTGATCACATGATGCAGATGATGCTACATAATACAGATGTGATCACATGATGCAGATGATGCTACATAATACAGATGTGATCACATGATACAGATGAGTTATGCATAATGCAAATATTCCCCTCCATTGTGATCCTGTTTTTACAGGGAGCATAACAAAACACCCTAGTGTGAACCTAGCTTCAATGGTAGCCATCCTGGATAGGAATGAGCAGAAAATTCTAACTGGAAGCATTTTTTTGCTCTATAAAAAAACTTGCAGCTTGTTGCTTTTCTTCACATGCCATGTGTGTCATTTATATACATTGTGTTGCTGCTAGGAAACCGCAGAGTTTGCCCATGTAAAAACATGATTCAAGTGGTCAATTGGCTATAGCAGTGAAAGGTTTATTCCACCCCCACCCATATTTCCCAATACTTATCAGTATTCCCTGTCTGAACATGATACCACTGCATCAGTTACATCTAGGTTTTCAACACATGGTACGCATACTCATAGTTTAGTACAGCTTAAGGAGTAATCATCATATTCAATCAATTATAGTAATCTATACAAAAATAGAAATTTGCCTTCTTAAAACACAATGTATTTGCGATTATTCAGGTTGGAGTGAGCATACGAGGTGTCCCACAATGCATCACTGCAGAATATGCCACTGGTGTAAGGAGAACAGGCTGGTCCTCAAAACCGTTGAGATGGTTGACTTCCAGAAGCAGGCCCCCACCCCTCCTCCAATCTACATTGATGGCACCGAGGTTGAAAGAGTAACCAGCGTGCGCCCCTTGGGTGCGACCATCTCCAGTGAGCCCAGCAGAGACTCTTCTTTCTCCGCCAACAGAAGAAGTTTAGTATGGCTCAGGAGCTACTGAAGAGCTTCTACACCGCCACCTTTTAGTCTGAACACTGTTACAAAACACTGATTAACTTACATCACTGCTTTGTGAAACACTGTCTGAATAGGAAAAGCTAAAGACAACAATGTTGCAAACACTGCTGTGAATTGAAACACTGTACCAAATCCATTAGAAACAAATCTTTTCCAAGCAATACACAATTCACATTTTCTAGCCAAGTGTCTACAGAAATGCCTATTGTTCAGCGTAACTGTGCAGCCACTATCAATATGCTAAGATGAATGGGTGCATGAATGCAGTCATACTTTCAAGTGCTGTATCTCTACATATATTTAACGTTTTCTGCTTTGTCCACAGTGTCAGATAGGGACTTACAATATAAATACTTGTCGGACTGGGATAGCCAAAGGAAATTGGTTATCATGCTTTGCAAGCATCACTAAGCTGATAACGCCAAATACTGGCTGGAGAAAAAGCTGGAACAAGGTCCAACTTTATACATCATGCAAAGCAAACACAGATGTACATTTATTGTTACAGGTATATCTTAAAGGTGAATTCTTGGTGCTTTTTTTCTCAATCACTCTAACTAATGCACATAGCTAAAACGTCAAAAGCAAGTGTGCATTGTAACTGCAATATGTTGAGATCATTTTGAGAAATTAAAACAGTATTCACAAACTGGAAGGCATAAGTACCTCAGCATCATGATTTATCCATGTTTTTGGCAAATCATGTTGGACAAAGTAACTGTGACCACAGGTCAGATCACACTATGAACTTTTTATGAGCAAAAACTTTGGGGGGAATTCACAACGCTATAGTAAAATTGATGTGCTTACACAGCGCGCCTAACCTTTACCAGCATTTATCCAAAGTATTTAAGGGGCATTGTGCAATAAGCACAACTCACTTGATGTAAATGGTGCATGTTACTTCTATAAAGCAGTATCTTTTAGGCATCTCAAAAATAGAAGTCATTCCACCAATGCACAAAATTGTGGTGATAATGCTGTGCAGACAGCACATGACCATATTACCAATACTTCAGGAAGCAAGTACAACAATTTACGCTATAAGCGCTACCCGTGGTATTCAAGTAGCATGACCATTGCTATGGTAATGAACATTACTAATGGTAACGCTTGTTAGTAATGCACATAACTGCAGCAACAGTCATGCTACTCGAGTACCACGGGTAGCCCAGGAATCTGCGTCCATGGGCTGGGTCCGTGTCAGGCGCCGTGTGTGCAGGTGCAGGGTCGAGGACACGAGTGCGAGCACAGGGATGAGCAATTGTGTGCATGGTAGTAGGCATGTGTGCACATGAGCACGTGGATCATGGCCACAAGCGCTTGCGCCCATTAAGCAACAAGCAAAATGACTAGTATCATAAATATCAACGTAACCCTTAGGCTTACTTCACACCGGAAATGCAACTACTAACTCATGCGATTTTGCAAAGCAATTTTCAGAGCAATTTTTGAATGAATGTGAATTTTTGCACATTCATTCAAGCTGAATTGCTCCAACAAACACTACATGCGGCATGTTTGCAATTTTAACCAAATCGCAACACTGAGGTGGGAACACCCTCATAGGGTTACATTAGCTAATCACTTTTTTGAAAGTAAGCTCTTTGAAAAGCGCTCAAAAACGATTTTGGTGTGAAAAATCCCTTAGCTTGCCAGTTGTTTCTTTAAAAAGCTACACACCAGTGCCAGCTATGTCTGAAATGTGTATATTAAAGAGACACTGAAGCGAAAAAAAATATATGATATAATGAATTGGTTGTGTACTATGAATAATTACTAGAAGATTAGCAGCAAAGAAAATATTCTCATATTTTTATTTTCAGGTATATAGTGTTTTTTTCTAACATTGCATCACTCTATAATATGTGCAGATTACACAACACTCAGCATTCAAAATGAGTCTTTCAGAGCAGTCTGTGAAGTAATGAACTCTCCTCTAGCAGAGGAAAAGTAAACAGTTCAATTACAGTTGAGATAATAAAAGTCAGATAACAGCCCTCTCCACAACTAACTTAGTCGGAGAGCTTAATAGCTTTTTGCATAGAGATAACAACTGGAGTTTCTCAACTCTTCCTGTACTGGAAACCATTAGACTGATGTATCTGATCTTAATGTTTTTTTTCTTAGCTGTACTACACATACAAATCATAATATCATCATTTTTTTTTCGCTTCAGTGTCTCTTTAAACATTTCAGCCCGCGGGGATTTTTCACCTTATGCATCAGAGCAATTTTCACCTCCCATTCATTCACAAATAACTTTATCACTACTTATTACAATTTATTGATCTATATCTTGTTTTTTCCGCCACTAATTAGGCTTTCTTTGGGTGGTACATTTTGCTAAGAATTATTTTTTTATAAATGCATTTTAACATGATTAATAAGAAAAAAATGGAAAAAAATTCATTATTTCTCAGTTTCCGGCCATTATAGCTTTAAAATAATCCACGCTACCATAATTAAAACCTATGTATTTTATGTGCCCATTTGTCTCGGTTATGACACCATTTAAATTTTGTACCTATCACAATGTATGGCGCCAATATTTTATTTGGAAATAAAGGTGCATTTTTTCCGTTTTACGTCCATCACTATTTACAAGCTTATAATTTAAAAAATGTTTGTAGTATATCCCCTTTAAATGCATATTTAAAAAGTTCAGACCCTTAGGTAACTATTTACCGTATATACTCGCAAGCAAGCCAAAAGTGGGCCAAAAGTTGGGGGGTCAGCTTGCTTGCGAGTCATGTCCGCGTAGGCTAGCCCCGATCCGCCCCCTGGCCGCCGCTGCTGCTATTACCTTACCGGCGGCTTCCAATATTCCCCTCTCCGTCTCCGTGCAGGGCGTGTAAATAGTTCACAGCAGCTCGCCCCACGGCAGCAGCTGTGTGATGACGGAGGAAGCATAGAGAGAGCGGTTCCCATAGTAACAGCGATACCTATCGCCGCTATAGTAAGCCGCTCTCTACGCTTCCTCCGTCATCACACAGCAGCCACCGTGGGACGAGCTGCTGTGAACTATTTACACGCCCTGCACGGAGACGGAGAGGGGAATATTGGAAGTCGCCGGTAAGGTAATAGCAGCAGCGGCGGCCGGGGGGGGGGACTACCTACCTACTTACCTACCTACCTACCTACATTGAGCACTATACTCGGCACTATCTACCTATACTGGGGCACTATACTGGCTATACTGGGGCACTATACTAGCAATAATGGGGCGCTATGCTAGCTATACTGGGCACTATACTACCTATACTGAGCACTATACTAACTATACTGGGCACTTTACTAGCTATACTGGACACTTTACTAGCTATACTGGGCATGTTACTAGCTATACTGAGCACTATACTAGCTATACTGAGCACTATACTAGCTATACTGGGACACTATACTAGCTATACTGGGGCACTATACTAGCAATACTGGGGCACTATGCTAGCTATACTGGGCACTATACTACCTATACTGAGCACTATACTGGGCACTTTACTAGCTATACTGGACACTTTACTAGCTATACTGGGCATGTTACTAGCTATACTGAGCACTATACTAGCTATACTGAGCACTATACTGGCTATACTGTGCACTATACTAGCTCTATACTGGGGCACTATACTAGCCATACTGAACACTATACTAGCTATACTGAGCACTATACTAGCTATACTGAGCACTATACTAGCTATACTGAGCACTATACTAGCTATACTGAGCACTATACTAGCTATACTGAGCACTATACTAGCTATACTGAGCACTATACTGGCTATACTGTGCACTATACTAGCTATACTGAGCACGATACTAGCTATACTGGGGCACTATACTAGCTATACTGAGCACTATAATAGCTATACTGGGCACTATACTAGCTGTACTGGGCACTATACTAGCTATACTGAGGCACTACCTACCCATACTGGGCACTACACTAGCTATACTGGGACACACTGGGGGGATCACGCGGCCAGCATTTCCTACCCCCGGCTTATATGAGGGTCAATCATTTTTTCCTGGTATTTCGGGTAAAAGTTGGGGGTCGGCTTATATGCGGGTCGGCTTGCTTGCGAGTATATACGGTATGTCTTTTTCTTTTTTTTTTTTTTTATTGTAATTTTTTTTTTCCATAAAAATTTTTACTTGGGTAATATTTTGGTGTGGGAAATAAACAGTTAATGTTTAATGTTATTATATGTGTAAATTGTAATGTAAAAAATGAGGTTTTTTTTCCTCCTTGTGCTTCTCACTAAGCGGAAGCACAAGGGGGCCGCAGAAAATTTTACGTGCAGAAAGACTGAAGCCTCTTGTAAGAGCGCTTCGGTTTTTCTGCTGGGGACACGGATCGGTGATCGGGAACCATGTTCCCGTTCACTGATCCCAGGGCTACCGGGGGACAACACAGGGACACGGGAGTGTGCCGAAGCGCGGCACCACAGCAGAGCAGCCGCCCGGACGTGAGCTTCATGTCTGGGTGGCAGAAATGGTTAAAAGACAACCAAGGAAGAAAACTACATTATAGTTAATTTTGTCCTCATTGTACACTAACGTAGGATCAGCGATTGAATAGGTGAATAACTCACCTCTTTGCCAGGAAATTATTCATAAACCAAGTCCCAACCCACCCTCCTCCCCCTCTTCCTTCCTTCCCCATTGCCAAACAGCCTTGGAGGTTTTTGCCCAAAGCCTCACTTAAGACGTCTGGCGTTCTGTGGCCACCCCCATCCGTGTTGCTGTGGCCTGTCTGCCCCCTTGGAGAAGTAGGATTCCAATTGGTCTGTTTCAGTCCAAAAGGGAATCCCAGTGGTTTATTAAGCTTTTGTCGGGGCTCGCATCAGAGTTGCAATGCATGTCCCTGATGTCGGAGGCCTATAAACACCACTTTTGAAAAATATCAGTCTTGCCAGTAATACTTATCTATTGGCTTCTGTAGTGCCTGACTGACATCTGCAACAAGAACTCTTGTTGGGTATGCATGCCAGATTGGCATAGTCGATCTGGATTAGTGATTCTGTAAGCTTTACTGGCAAGACACTAGTGCAACAGCCAGGAAAGTACGGTACATTTTCAAAAGGGAGTTGCCAGTGGGCCCTTCCATAGTAATCTAATTTCAGGAAAAGTAGAACTGCAGCCAGGTTTTATTTTTGCTTTTGATAAAGTAGGAAGGGGTCAGAACCACTGTAATTGCTGTATTCCCCTCACTTCCTGTTCCAGGTAGTAAGTGAGATCTCTGCAATGAGGACACATACAACAACAAATATCTTTTTGTAGTATGAAAAATGTTAGAATATCTTAAAGAGGCACTGTAGTGACATAGTAGAATGCAGTAAAGTATTCAGAATACCCACTTTAAAGGACAACTGAACCGAGAGGGATATGGAGGCTGCCATATTTATTTCCTTTTAAACAATATCCGTTGCCTGGCTGCCCTGCTGATCCTCTGCCTCTAATACCTTTTAGCCATAGACCCCAGATAAGCATATGCAGATCAGGTGTTTTTGACATTATTAGGGAGAGAAGAAAAGAACAATCGAGAGCCCCCGATAGTGTAATATTGTAAAAACAGTTGACGTCAAATGAAATTAGTAGAATTATACTCACAAGTGTGGGTTGCCACGTTCAGGCAACCACTTGTAGCACTGACGGGGAGATTAGGCCTGTCCCCGCTCAGGCTAAAAAGTCGCTCTCTGTATAGAAGAAAAAGGTGTCCACACCTATCCACCAGGTGGATGATCACGTAATGAAAAAAACAGAGGCGCCAACAGGATAAAAATGATGCCAATTAAAACCAAATAAAATGTAGGCGGCCCTGGTGGATTTGCCTCCCCTACAAAAAACAGCCAACCACTGTATATGGTAAAAGATATAAATTTTTAATCAATTTCAAGCTCCCAAAAACAATTAATCTGCAACGCGTTTCACGGGACACAAGCCCGCTTCATCAGGCAAAACACATAGAAAGCAGGAGCAACTGAAAATAAAAAAAACAGAAAAATCATAATAAAAAACAAATATAAAAAATCAAAACATAAAAAAGGGGACTGCATAAAAAACAAGTGCAAATAACAATATGCAAAAAGCAATGACCAATCATGATCAAACAAGAAGACAATAGTTCAAGTTGACAACATAATCCAACCGCATCATGTTGGCTTCTTAGTAGCCAAAACTCCTTATATATAAAATATAATTGGTCAATCCCATTAGAATTATATTATTATTAAATTAGTCGACGACGATCGCTGGTATACCTTCTTTCGGATCATGTCATAAAGTGAATAGTACTTTTTTTTTTTTGACATTATTGTCAGATCTGAGAAGATTAGCTGTTTGCATGTTTCTGGTGTGAATCAGATACTACTGCAGCCAAAAAGATCAGCAGGGCAACCAGGCAAATGGTATTATTTAAAAGGAAATAAATATGGCAGCCTTCATATTCTTCTCACTTCAGTTGTCCTTTAACCTTTATTTTCCTGGTTTCAGCACCACAAACACTTCCTATAGCTATATATTGCTGTATATTGGTAATTAGCCCTGCACTCCCAGTGATGTCACAACCTAGGCTGTTTAGATATGCAGAATTCTCCTCCCAGAGAATTGTGGGGGATCAGGTATTAGCTTCAGTGGCTCTGGATGATGCACCTGAAAACTCTATAGATGTCACCACCTGTGATACATTCTATAATGTAAATGTAAAGAGTGAGGAGAGATTTTACAACGGGCAAACTAAATCATTTATTAAGTTACATAAAGCAAACTTTATTGATTGCGTTATTTTCAGCAAAGCTCCTCTTTAATTATTTATTGTTGTTTGTGTTTCAAACCAAAAGTATTTGCTCTCTCCCCAGTGCACCTTTTACACTAACCAATCCATCCACCCCATCCCCCCTCCCCCTCCAGCAATGTATGTATAGTAAGCACAATACAAATAACCAAAATTGACTTTTGAATGAAGAGATGTGGAGGAGACAAGTACATTATTTGCAATGATTACTACCATTCAAATTACGAAGTGACCATTATTACTATCGTACCAATAAAGAGCTAATGCAGTGACTGATGGGGGACACCATGTAAGCCCTACAGGTCCAGGGACTTTGGTGTGGTCAGAACCTCTGCATCCTCTATGGTTACAGTACTGTTAGTTCCAATTTCAGTGCCAGGGATGGGAAGTAGGAATATACAAGCAATAAAAGCAGATCTCTTCACCCTTATCCATGCTGTTCCAACAAAAGACAAGCATTTTTGCTGGAATCACACTTTAAAGAGACTCTGTAACATCAAAAACCTCCCCTGGGGGGTACTCACCTCGAGTGGGGGAAGCCTCGGGATCCTAATGAGGCTTCCCATGCCGTCCTCTGTCCCACGGGGGTCTCGCTGCAGCCCTCCGAACAGCCGGCGACAGACCCGACTGTAAATTCAATATTTACCTTTGCTGGCTCCAGCGGGGGCGCTGTGGCTGCTTTCGGCTCCGAACTACACGGAAATACCTGATCTCAGTCGGGTCCGCTCTACTGGGCAGGCGCCGGAAACTTGCGCCTGCGCAGTAGAGCAGACCCGACGGCGATCGGGTATTTCCGCCTACTTCGGAGCCGACAGCCATCAGAGCGCCTGCGCAGGAGCCGAGAAGGTGAATATTGACGTCACCGCTGCACGGGGGGCTGCAGCGAGACCCCTGAGGGACAGAGGATGGCGTGGGAAGCCTCATTAGGATCCAGAGGCTTCCCCCACCCGAGGTGAGTACCCCCCAGGAGACGTTTTGACGTTACAGTTCCTCTTTAAGGCCCAGTGCACACCAAAAACTTCTAGCAGATCTACAAAACGCTAGAGGTTTTTCAAGCAGATTTCAGAGTGATTCTAGGCATGTTTAGAGATGTTTTCTAAACATGCCTAGCGTTTTTTGGAGCGTTTTTGTGTAGCAGATTACAAACATTGTTACAGTAAAAGCTGTTACTGAACAGCTTCTGTAACAAAAAATGCCTGGAAAACCGCTCTGATCTAGCGTTTTTCAGAGCAGTTTTCCACTTTCCTATACTTTAACATTGAGGCAGAAACGCCTCAGAAATCTCAAAAATGCTGCAGCCCCCGAGTTTGTGTTTGTGGGAAAAACAAACTGCTCTGGTGTGCACCAGCCCTAAGTGTGTCTTAAAGCGGAATATAACCCTGCATTTCAACTTTGCTCTAAAACATTATTTACAGTATATTATATGCAACCAGCAATTTTTTTTTTTTACTAGACCAGCATTGGAAGGGTTACACAGAGCTTTAAAATTCCTGGAGATTTCTGCAGACGCATCCCAAGCTGACATAGATACATTTTGTTTACATAAATGTATCTAAGTGTTGAATGTGACTCTCTCTCTCTCTCACTGAGAAGGAGCTGGAGGACAGCCAAAGAGTGTGTAACATTTCTCAATAGATACATTTGACTAAATAGAATGTAACAATCTGAACTTCTGCATATCTCTCCACGGAACTTTAAACCTCTGTGTTTAACCCTTCCAATGCTGGTCTAGTAAAAAAAAAAATGCTTTTTGCATATAATATGCTGTAAATAATGTTTTAGAGCAAAGTTGAAATGCAGGGTTATATTCCGCTTTAAAGGAAATTAGGTTTGACACAGGAACCAGTGTTAGGTGCCTGGTTTACAGCACAAGATTACCGCACAATATTTGATGGCCAATACATGTTTTTAAAGTGAGGTGTGTTATTTTTCCGACTGTGGTGTGTAACATGTTATGCAGGTAAAACTACAAATAGTAAGACTACCGCGTTAGCATAAAATGAGTGTGTGAATGGAACACACTTTACCAATAACTTATGCAGAATTACATTCACGTACATCGCAATTTACTCATGTAACTAATTAATGCATGAAATGGCAAATAAATAAGCGTACAGAAAATGTGTGATCAAGTGTTTTTTGCATTATGTGCTAAATTTTGCAGAATGTTGAAATGGCAAATAAATAAGCGTACAGAAAATGTGTGATCAAGTGTTTTTTGCATTATGTGCTAAATTTTGCAGAATGTTACACGATTAAAGTATCACATAGCAGCTGCACAAACTATTCTGTAAGGGCTCGTTCACACTAGAGGTGTTTTTTGGATTTTTTTAAGCACAGGCAATTTGTACAAATCGCCCTAAAAGCGATTACACTATGCTTTCCAATGAGATATTGGGCGTTATGTTTGCTTGCTGCTGACAAAAGCGCTGCATGTACCAATTTCAGGACGATTTGCCCTGAATGGAAGGTATAGGGAAATCGCAAAGCGCTTGAAAAAGCACTTTATATAGCGATTTCCCTAGCGCGTTAATGCTGCTTTATATGATGTAGGCAGTAAGCTAGGCAGAATCCTGTGTGTTCCTGACCATTATTCCACTGCATGCTCCAGCTACACATTTTATTGCCTGTGTAATTCTAACATGGCTGAAGTAAGAAATTATTACGCACATAACATAAACTGAAGGTCGTCGCTCGATGTCTGCTAATTCCCTTTTTACAAACTTTGAAGAAAAGAATGTACCTCTAATGGGTTCAATTTCATCATTCTGCCACAAATTAACAATCAGACTTTAATAATTAATTACCCACATGAATTAATTACCATTACAAGTAACGAAGTTTTCAAAATGAAGCCAAACGTAATTCCATATAATTAAAAGCCAAGAAAACATTGCCAGTAGCTTTATAGACTCATATTCAGTCTTAAAAGTAGCAGCTGTGAATGTTAAATCATATGGAGAAAATATATTAAAGGCAAGACTTCATATAAGTGGAAACATTTTTAAAACAATAGAAAACAAAGCAATGTGAATGGAGAACAGCAATGTACGGCTACTAATAACAGCTTTTAGGGAGTCGAAACGTCTGGATGTCAACTATATTATTCCTATTAACAGAAACGTTTGTCGGGAAACAGTATTCAGCAATAGAGATGTTTAATGAGAAGCAAATAATGCTGACTTGTATGCATAATTCATACGGCTTGGAACTAGGCCAATCAAAACCAACAGAATGTGCATTTGGTTGGGCCACAATTTGCATTAAATCTGCATGTAAGTCAGAAATATTTGCAACTTCTTGACAATTTCTATTCAGCACCTTCTATGAAATGCCCACTTGCATATCAAGTGATTGAGGGCCCTTTTATGCTATGGCATTGCGGTAAGCTTTTTGATCGCAAGAGGCCGCTAAGTTAGTGAAAGTCTATGGAGACTTTCATACTTAATGCAATGCTACGTGCTGTGATGGAAGTACTTAAAGTGAATTTAAGATGGTTCACTAGTGCTAATTTGTACTTACCTGGGGCTTCCTTCAGCCCCATAAGTACCGTTGCCTCACTCTCTGTCCTCCTCGACCCCTCTATTACGCCGATATGACTCCCAGTAGTCCGGGCAGTCATGGCCTTCTGCCCTTGCGCGGCATGGCTGCTCGTGCACCTGCCGTCGTGCTCCTGTCCCCTGGAGCATTCTGTGGCGGCACAGTTGTACTGTGCACAACGCTCCATGAGACGGGAGTGCATGCGTGGCCGCGCATGCGCCAGAGCTTTCGACTGGCGGTGACTGACCGGATTACCAGAACGGAGGGGCTGAAAAGGAAGGCAAGGGAAGCCACTGTGCTTATGGGTCTGAAGGAAGCCACGGGTAAGTAGAAATTAGCGCTAGTGTACCATCTCCGGTACACTTTAAGTCACCGCTTACACAGTCTGTGTTACTGTCTGATCCATGCCTACCACACAGATTATGCAATAATGCAAGAGTATGGCGACGCACTAAAGTGTAAACGACGAGTGTGAGCAATGCAGCGCACATGTGCAGACTCATTAGAATCCCATGACATACTTCCTGTCCAGCAAGGTGTATGTCACTGAGGGGGGGCGGGCCTATGCATATGACTCTTATATTCCCGGCGACATGAGCACAATGGGGATGTGTAGTGCAGCCCAGCTGGCGCGACTGGGTCCCAAATACAGGTGAAGATTGAAGAAGAATGGAGCCACCCTGGAAGAAGCCTCGCGTAACTATAAATACTGTACATTACTTCATCTCAGGCACACTTTAAAGAACACCTAAAGTAAGAGGGATATGGAGGCTGCCATATGTATTTCCTTTAAAGCAATACCAGTTGCCTGGCAGTCCTGCTGTTCCTCTGCCTCTAATACTTTTAGCCATTGACCCTGAACAAGCATGCAGCAGATTAGGTGTTTCTGACATTTTTGTCAAATCTGACAGGATTAGCCTCCTGCTTGTTTCTGGTGTGATTCAGACACTACTGCAGCCAAATAGATCAGCAGGGCTGCCAGGCAGCTGGTATTATTTAAAAGGAAATACATATGGCAGCCTCCATATACTTCTTGCTTCAGGCTCCCTTTGAATGAAAAACAAACAGAAGTTAGGGCCTGTTTTCACTACACACAGATTGGATGCAAAATGGATGCAGAAAAACTGACTCCAATGAATGCCTTTGGGAAAATCTGCATCAGAAAAATCGCGTTTAGTGGAAACAGGCCCATAGGCATTCATTGGAGTCAGTTTTTCTGCATCCAGTCTGCGTGTAGTGGAAACAGGCCCTTAGTCTTATCAGATGTTCTAATCCTTCTCCACCAAACTGAAACATAAAGCGCTAAATGAAGTGTTTCTCATTTGAATCACTTTCTTCTCTGATTACAAGTCACAACTAGCATGTTAGCGGGTATGAATGGGTATTTGCAATGGGTATTCTTTCAAGCACAGACAACCTCTGACTACAATCAGGGTAACTTTTTGCCAGGACTCCAGCTGCAGTGACTTGCCATATTGTGGCAGTTAAAACAGTAGCACATTTTCCCATTCTTACTGTTGTCTTTGTCAAGTACAGATATTCCCACCTTTTCTGTCCAGCGACTGGTGTTACCAGAAGAGGTGTAAAAGATAAACTGCCTAATGGGGTACTAGTGGCCTTGAGAACCATCAGAAGTGGGATTTCCACTCTGGAGAGATGTCTTCTAACTTCATGTTTCTGCAGCAGTAACTTATGGGCCTTAAATAATGATTAAAGTCTAATGGACATTCCAATCCCTCCCTAACACTATTCAAAATGATAATACATGAATTTAATTAAATTAAAGTATATAATGCCAGAAACATACAGATAATTTAATTGGCTTCCCCCTAAATTGGCCCTAGACTATGATACATACAATACATGATACATACTGTACATACATACATATGACTATGGTAGGGATTAGATTGTGAGCTCCTCTGAGGGAAAGTTAAGTGACAAGACAATATATTCTCTGTACAGCGCTGCAGAAGATGTCGGTGCTAAATACTAAATAATAATGATAAGCATTTTCTATTTCCCTCCCTACCCTAACATAAATAAAATATATGAGAAAAAAATATCTTAAAGGGGCACTACAGCAAAAAACTGTAAAATTTAAAATATGTGCAAACATATACAAATAAGAAGTACATTTTTTCCAGTAAAATGAGCCATAAATTACTTTTCTCCTATGTTGCTGTCACTTACAGTCGGTAGTAGAAATCTGACAGAAGTGACAGGTTTTGGACTAGTCCATCTCTTTATAGGGGATTTTCAGGGATATATTTTTTTTCAAAAACACTTCGTGAATGGCAGTTGCTCTGTCCAACTGCCAAAAAACTGTGTAGGAAGCAGGGAAGCTGGCCAGCATCGTTGTTTTAATCTTTTTTCAGGAATATCTTTATAAAGAATAAAAGCCTTGCTGAGAATCCCCTATGAAGAGATGGACTACTCCAAAACCTGTCACTTCTGTCAGATTTCTACTGCCTACTGTAAGTGACAGAATTATAGGAGAAAAGTAATGTATTGCTCATTTTACTTTGGAAAAAAATGTACTTCTTATTTGTATATGTTTGCACATATTTAAAATTTTACAGTTTTTCGCTGTAGCGCCCCTTTAAGTCATCAGCATACCAAAATTTAGCACAAGTTAGTTAAAGTAACTTCCCTCTTACACCACTGTAACCCATGACTTATCTGCAGGAGGCATTGTATGCTGAGAACAGTTTCACTAAAGAAGCCAAGGCTTTAACATTGTCATATACTGGGCTGTTTTTTTATTTGACCAGAGATCTGCTTTTAAAGTACTGTAATTTTAAGTATTTGGTATTTTGTTGCTACTATGGAAACAGGCCACATAAAGGATTACTTTGACACAGTCAGCCATCATAGATATGTTTTGCAAGATAGTCAAGCAGACCTGCTTTAATACAAAGCTAGGGACATATGCCTACATTAGTGGCTACTTGTATATTTATTCTTGTACCTTCTTTATCTTACATAAATACCTTTTTGGGGCAGGATCTGTGCACTAGATGGTAAATTCCACCATTCCTCTGGAACTACTGTATACGATTGATGGAGGTGTGTTCTTTGGTCTCATACACCGCATACAGTGAATAAAAGCTCCTAGTGGATGTCCATTGTGTTGTGTGGAGGTGACGCTACAATCACAGCGGCTTTGCGCTCCTATTCTTTGATGCAGGTTGAATTCCTCTAGCAATATAACCTTTCTGTTTGCTTCATTACTGCAAGTACATGCTGAGTTAGAGGCCTAGGGCTCTCCTTACAAGAACTCCCGGGTATCATGCTGTGCCAGGATTGCAGCAGAGCTGTTTCTGCCCAGCAGATTTTCCCCAGGAGCCTTTGCTGCCACTGTTTTTCATTATATAACAGTTCATTGTTGTCTATGTATCAAGCAGATCTGTTGTCAAGTTGTAGTAACAACGATATATCCTTGTCAATGAGTCACTGCTTGCTGCTCTGGCATCTGCCTGATGTCTGGTCGTGTGGCTCTCACACTACATTTTCCTGTGGCTGCTACTGCATGTATTTACTGGGGAAAAAGCTGACATGAATGTAGGGCTAACATGACAACTGTTTTATGGACTCCATGACAGTTATAGGATACAGCGCTCCACGGCAACCAGTTTATATTCTCCATGCTGTGAATATACAGCTCATCGGTATAAAAATCCAACCAAATCCATCCAATACAACTTCTTCAGTGAAGGAAATACCATGCATAAACCTGAGAAGAATTTATACAGGAAACACAAAAACTTGCCCCAATGCAGTTAAGGTAACCTACCACCTGTCGTACCACTGGGCTATAGTACTTATTAGAAATAGATCATAAAACGGTGGTAACTAAAGTACTAGTAGGTGAATAGAGAGAAAGGGGTTATGGACAAAGTCATGAAGAAATCAGAATGTAACCAAAAAATAAAAGCCCAAAGGATATTCTAAGGAACAATTTAGAGGAACAGTCCTTGACCTCAATCTCATTGACTTTTTCTTTCTTTACATAACTGGTCACCTTGTTGCTGGGAACGATCATGTCCTGAGGGGTAGTCTTCACAAAGAACACTGCTCAGTGTCCCCACAGCTCTTCTCAGATGAGGAGTGTAGTGGCAACGCAGCTATTCAGTCACACACAGAACCGAGCCTCTGCACACTGCAAATGTTTACTACACATTTAATCATAAAGAAAAGCACAATGTTCAGACCGCAGTGGTCCACTTGTGTTTTTCACTAAAACAGGCTATATTCAAGTATTCAAAGAAATGTATGTGTTTATTCACAGTCTTTCAGCTGACAGGCTTAATAAAGCATACACACTGGGATATCCATTTTTACACACGATGGTGTGTATACGGGATAAGCTTAGTATTTTAGTTTCAAAGCTTTTCTTTGTTGTTTGAGTTTCTGCAGCATCAATGTAACCAGAATATTCCACAGATTAGCACAAGAAAACTGTAAACAGATATCCAGTCACAGAGACACCAGGCCCAACGTAAATAAAGAATGATTAGAAATGGTTTGAGGGGCTGGAACCCTCTAGCAATCACATCTCAATGCAGAGACGCAGAGCCTCTCCCTTGAGTCTGACTGGATTGTAAGGCAGCTTTTCAATAACTGTAAGGGCCATATCCTATTCAAGGTGATAAGTAGCTTGCAGATGCGAGCTACTTATCACCTTGCCATCGCGCAAGGATTACCGGCAAATCCTATTGCCCATATCCTTCGCGCGATGGCCGATCGTTAGGAAGCATTACTCAGGCGAAAGCCTGAGCGATGCTCCCTTTTACCAAGCGATGGGGAGTGAGGTTTACGCTGTGGTGCTGTCCATCAGCACCACGGCCTCACTCCCCACACATGCGCACTCGCCGACTGAACATCGCCGCCATCTTCTGCCGCAGCATCTGAGGGTCTCCTGCTCAGACAGCGGACCAATGGGGAGCCCGGCTGCAGATTCAAAGATGCTTTGCCCGGGCTCCTTCTATGTGGACAGTAATTATAGTGTTAGATACACTGTAATTACGTGACAGATTTTGCGGCGAGAGGTGGCGGGTGATCGGCGGCGGTACGTATGACAGGGGAGCCTTTGCAGAGCTTCGTGGGGGCTTCTAAACTGTGCGGCGACCCAACGGGGAGCTCTGGGGGTCACCTTATTAAAGGAGACCCCCAGATGCTGCGGCGACGATGTGCGTTAGCTAGTTTAGACCTGATTTTTGCAGGTCTAAACTAATGCTCATGTCTGCCGGGAAGCATCGCTTCCCGGAGACATGATAAGGGTAATTGGATTCCGTGGTAAGAACTCGCAGGGCGATTATATCGCCCAAGCGAGTTCTTTTCCGCCTGGGGGGGTCTAAAGTTTAATTAGATTAGGCGATGCCCCCATCGCCTAATTTAAGAACTCGCCAGTGCTTAGCGCTGGCGAGTTCAGCAATAGAATATGGCCCTAAGTGTGAAAGTTTTTCATCCTCTGTTTCCAGAATAGTTTGATGCATGCTGTATATTATTCTTGTATTTACTGAATTATTGTAAACTTGGATCTTTTATCCTACGAAGTTTTGATATCTTGAAATCTTTTTTCTGTGTGTTTGATATTTTTGGGGTTTGCTCAACAAAATTCTGTTTTTAATGTAAAAAAAAATGCATGTGCTGTCCTTAGACTTACATCTATCTTGCACAACTCACCATACAGCAATACATCATATATCTACACGTAACATGACTTTTCACCTCTGGTGACATCCAGTTTTTACAGGGAACACCTTTTAATATGCATGTTTGTGCATAATGGATTCTGCCATCTATATCATTAAAACACAATTGTTTCCATGAAAAAATGCAACACAGCATGAAAAAATTCTAATGCACATGTCTCAAAGCTAATATGCTTTTCCTATGAGTAATCATAATGTATACATTTTTATAAACACGTGCTTGCAAAACCTATGCAAACACAATGCAAAGAGATTTGTACTTTTCACAAACAAGCATACAGCTAATCTTGTCAGATCTGACAAAAATGTCTGAAACCTCTGATCTGCTGCATGCTTGTTCAGGGTCTATGGCTAAAAGTATTAGAGGCAGAGGATCAGCAGGATAGCCAGGGACCTGGTATTGCTTAAAGCGGTTTAAAACCCTGACATAATATTCAATAAAAACATGTTCACCTACTTTTTATATGCCATACGGTTATCATATTTGCATTTGTGCATGAGTATTATTATTCATTTAGAAGTTATAGGTTTCCAAAAGTACAGTTTTTTTGCTTCGTGAGCTGACTTTGCATTTTATTAATAACTGGTTTTATTCATTGCAGTATTGCAGGCAGACATGCTTTCAGTGTCTCTCTGTCTCCAGCAGCTTCTCCACAGTCAGAGAATGTGTCACATTCCTCACTTGATACATTTAGGTAAACACAAGATAACTGTAACGATTGGTGTCAGCACACAGAGGATCTCTGATTATTGGTGATCTGCAGTATCACCAATAATACAGACGCTATACCCGATTATGTGTGATCTGCAGAATCACCAATAATACCAGTATAGCTTAACACAGGACACCAGTGTGGTAAAGTGTTTGGTGCAACAGTAAGAAAGGTTATCTCCCGAGGAGCGGGAGACACAGACACTACTGCAGCCAAGGATTCCCTGATGGATTGGAAATCAGACTGTACTGCAGCCAGTGGACTCCTATGGGGTAGAGCCCCCTGACTGAACTGCAAGAAGGACTTCCTGAGGAGCAGGTAGCCCTTGCAGCTACTTGACACCTGGAGGGTTAGTGTCACTAGTAGTACAGTAAGACTGATCACTCGAGGGATGAGTGACAGCCAGAAGGGTCAGACAGGCCAGGTCGGCAACACACGAGCAGATAAGGTACAGAGACAGAAGGCTGATTCGGTAACCAGGTACAGGCAAGGTTGTCAACTGATAGACAGATGGGCGGAGGTACAGAATCAGAAAGCAAGAGAGAGGTCAACAGAGCCAGAGGTCATAACAAATATCAATAAGCACAATCCTAGTCTGAGGTGTGAGGTCCTTGGTCTTGACACCCGGGAACTAGTCTGAAGTATGACACAGTATCCTATACTTGGGTGTGAGGTCCTTGGTCTCAACACCCCGGAACTGGTCTAAAGTATAACACAGTAATGACACAGTAATCCAGGTCCTTGGTCTCAACACCCCGGAACTGGTCTAAAGTATAACACAGTAGTGACACAGTAATCCTATACTTAGGTGTGAGGTCCTTGGTCTCAACACCCCGGAACTGGTCTAAAGTATAACACAGTAAACTTCAAGAGCGGAATCTGGCTAAGTGTGAATTCCCAGTTCCAACTGGTTCTAACACACTGTAGGATCTGACTGAGGTCTGAGTGCTCACATGTTAGTATTCGCAACGGCAGACAACCGGCAACTGCCAACCAAGTACTATATATACTCACGGCGCTCTGCAGCGCCGCCCCAGCCACTCTGAACTTTCAAGCTCTGTGTGTAACCCCTCGAATGCTGGTCTAGTAAAAAAAAATGCTGGTTGCATATAATATGCTGTAAATAATGTTTTAGAGCAAAGATGAAATGCAGGCTTATATTCCCCTTTAAAAGGAAATAAATATGGCAGCCTCCATATACCTCTCACTACAGTTGTCCTTTAAAAAAAGACACATTTATCAAGTTCATCCAACATAGGAAAAGCACACACACATTCTTGCACTGGCAGAAACTCCAACTGATTCAATAGCAGGCAAGAAACCCCCTTGGAAAATATTGGCCAATTTGTTTTATAATAGAGAACAATACATCCCGACTCCGCAGGGCAATTAGATACAATCCCTGGATCAACATTCCTCTGTATATTATAGTGAATGCAGTAGCCCTCTGCATTTTGTTCTTCAACCCGGGTGGCTGAGAAACCTCCATTAAATAATCACCAGCTAGGTAATTCTTCAAGCTCCACTGGCTCTAATACTAGAACATGCAATTTGTAATTCAGCACAACACAAGGAGAATACCTCACCAATAACGGTAAAGTTACCGCTTCGCCAAGGTAGGAACTAAAGTCATTTTTGTATTCTTTTATCTTTTCTCAGACATAATACAGTTATTTATCACTAAACAAATTTCCAGGCATTGTATGGTGACTGCAGTGTACGCCGGGCTGATTGTGTCATTGCCGGCTGAATAATGCTGTAAGTCAAATAAAAATGTGGGTTTTTTTCATACTGTAAAGTTCCATCTATCTTACAGCTGCACAATATTAAAAGATTTATAAGCGATACAGTGCAATAAGAGAGAGCATGGTGTACATATCATCCAATATTAATCTCCTGCTAGAGGAAGGCACAGGACTCCTTCTGTCTCTTGCTAAGATTTAGCTTCTGATATGTGTCACTAATTGACATATAACTCTGCAAATGTGTCACTCCGCATTACACAATCCAAATGGATTTCATTAATATATTTGTAGCTCGAAATATAGCACATAAAGATTGCTGTCACTACATGATTGCTATCGTGAGGGACGAGTTTGTTGCTTCTCTCTATACAGAATGATGCCATGGACTTCATAATGGCCAATCAAAATAATGACGCAAGTGCATTTGTGTTACTAAAGAGACACACCCATTATCTTCCTCACCTGAGGACATACAGGTACATACAGCAAAGTAATGAGAGGCTTTGTCTGTGCTATTTGTGTACAGTCCATGGTGTCTTTGGTCATTTCAGATACATACCTCTCTGGCCTACTTTTACTGTGTCTATAAGATCAAACACTTTTGTACATGACTACACAGCTGTCATAACTTTTAAACTGGTAAAAAAAAAGAAGAAGAAAAAAAAAAAGCTAATTACTGAAAACCATGGAAACAGTATACGATTTGGTGTATAAAACTTTCATTTTCTATGTGCTAATTCGCTTAATGCTCAGAAGCAGGAAGGAAAATTTCAGGTGTGCCCCTCATTCCCTGCAGTCTCACTAGGATCACTGCATTCACCCATTCATGGTTTAGCTGTGCAGACAGACTGACTGCTGCCTAACTTTTTATTTTGATTTCCTGTGGATCAATCACAATGTTTTATAAAACATTGTGATTGATCCACAGGAAAGAAAAATAAAAATTGAGGCTAACTTAGATGAGTAGTGTTTGTGTCTCAGTGTTTTACCATCCCTGCTCACAAAACTGCTATTTAGTGCTGTTCTGCCTTCATGATTCTCAGTCAGTCAATATGCATACTGCATGACATTATTTTGAAGTACTCTAAATGTCTACTTGTATATAGGAATCGGAATAGGTCATTTCACAAATTTACAGCACACCAATCCAATACATCACAAAACACAGCAAATTGTATTTGCCTATCGTGCAAAAAAAAAAAAAAAAAAATAGAAACTCAGTGGTAATTTGGATTGCTTGAAAGTGATGAAAATGTATCTAATATATTGGACATTTGCCTAATATTTGTCTTGCTGTAGTTAGATTTTGCTCTCTGCTGCTACTGCCTACCCCTAAAAATAGCAAGGAAGGTGTGGAAAGGAAACACATCCATTACTGGGCCAGTTATCAGTTCCATGTTTCCTTTAGTACAATCATCAGTGTTCAATTTGCATCTCTTGAATCTTAAAGACATAATTCATGTCCCGTGCGTAGCCGTAAGGCTCCCACAAGCTGACTTTCCATTTGTCATATTCCCCATCCATTCCTGTAATGTTTTATTACCAGAGAGGTAATGTGATCTATCAACAGCTTGAGAGCCTTTGGCACTCCTAACAAACCTCTCCACTTCTAGATGTAATAAATTGTCAGGGCCAAAATCACCTCTATTATAGTAGTACTTCCTTCTTGTCCAATTTTTTTGTAATTGATTACAACTATGTTAACCTTCCTGACACCAGTGTCCACCTATTCTCCTGATAGGGTGTCCGAAGATAATAAAACTTGCAGAGGTATTGGTGGTCCACTGACAAGTGAATTGAAACACTGAAGTACTCACAGTTATTACACCCCTAACTTACAACACTTACAGTAAGGCACTTATGGTATGTTACACTAACATAACAGGCAGACAACTGTGACTAGCATTTGCAGGCCTCCACAACTTAGACAAAAGCTGATACCTCCAACATGTAGACAAAAGCTGATGCCTCCACCATGTAGACAAAAGCTCATGCCTCCACCACGTAGACAAAAGCAGATACCTTCACCACGTAGACAAAAGCTGATACCTCCACCACATAGACAAAAGTTGATACCTCCACCATGTAGACAAAAGCTGATGCCTCCACCATGTAGACAAAAGCTGATGCCTCCACACATAGACAAAAGCTGATACCTCCATCATGTAGACAAAAGCTGATACCTCTACCACGTGGATAAAAGCTGATACCTCCACCACGTAGCTAAAAGCTTATGCCTCCCTCACGTAGACAAAAGCTGATACCACTACCACGTAGATAAAAGCTGGTACCTCCACCATGTAGACAAAAGCTGATACCGCCACCACGTAGACAAAAGCTGATATCTCCACCACGTAGAAAAAAGCTGATACCTCCGCCACGTAGACAAAAGCTGATGCAACCACCACATAGACCAAAGCTGATACCTCCATAACGTAGATTAAAGCTTATACCTCCACCACGTAGATAAAAGCTTATGCCTCCCTCACGTAGACAAAAGCTGATACCACTACCACGTAGATAAAAGCTGGTACCTCCACCATGTAGACAAAAGCTGATATCTCCACCATGTAGACAAAAGCTGATACCTCTGCCACGTAGACAAAAGCTGATGCCTCCACCACGTAGACAAAAGCTGATACCTCCACCACATAGACCAAAGCTGATACCTCCATAACGTAAATTAAAGCTGATACCTCCATTACGTACACAAAAGCTGATACCTCCATCATGTAGACAAAAGCTGAAACCTTTACCCCATAGATAAAAGCTAATACCTCCACCACGTACACAAAAGCTGATACCTCCACCACGTAGACAAAAGCTGATACCTCCACCACATAGAAAAAATCTGATACCTGCACTACGTAGGCAAAATCTGATGCCTCAACCCCTTTGACAAAAGCTGAGGTCTTGACTTGGAAATTATCAGCTGTTACATTTATAAAACTCAAAAGAGGGATGAGCAAGTAAAAAAATCATATTTTCAGCAATCCTTCATGTAATGTAAGATGTGGCACTATAAGATAAGGAGAGGCATGAACGTGCACTTCACTTTGAAATAAAAGTGTGATATTTGATAACTTAATTTAGCCCAAAGAAAGACGAATACGTGTCTGCAATAAAAATGTAACATATGCATAAAGTGCTTAAAAACCCAAGTGAGGAGCACTCTTGGATACCTGAACTGCTCTGATTATTGTGTGTTGTGAGGCATTGAAATTGCCCATTGTGGTAAGAAATTCCTGTAACTGCTTCAAAAAAGCCATCATGGCAACTTCTCTGGTCACATTTCTCTTTGGTCTTCCATCCAATTTAGACGGACAGCCTGATTCCGGTGGGGTCTAAGTAGTAGCAAACATTTTAACTTCTTAATGATAGATTTACTTAATTATAAATAACTTCTTAATTATAGAATTATAAGCCTTTGAATTTTGTTGTACTCTTCTCCTAAATTGTACCTTACCACAGCTGTATACATGAGATCCTGAGACCAGTAGTTGAGTGTTTGCTTTCGATTGCACTTACAAGCATACTGGAATGTTCGGTAATTACTGTTTTTATGTGGAGCTAATCAAAAGAACTACAGTTGGTGAAAGGTGGAAGCCATTTTTTAATGTGTCTATTTCCGTCTGCAAACCAACAAAAAAGGAACATTCTAAAGGTAATAATTTATTCTAGGCCCAATGTATATAGGCAGTGCAGACAGTATATGTACTGTTCTTAAAAAAAATTACATCATAATTAAGCAGCCATGTTTTTCCCCAAAAAATAATTAGATTGGTATGTCACTCAGAAAAAAAATTGAGCAGTTATGTCTTCCAAAAAAAACCATAATTTGACAGGATGTCTTTATATTACAATTAGACAACATGTCATCCATTTAACAATTAGGTAAAATGCCCTCCCCCCAAAAAGTGTTATGTCTCATAAGCATACTCACGTGCTACAGCTACTTGTGCCGAGCCATGCTCTAAGAAAAGCATCAAGTGTAACACAGATCAGTCCTCTGCCCACACAGATACTGGGGATGAGAATATTCAGTCCTATGAAAATGCTGGAATACTATGGTACATGAGCGCCTCCCTCCATTACTGGCTCTTGCCAGTTGCAGGGATAATTATGTGATACACTGATGAAGGCAACCAGACTCACTTATTTTTGTCAGCTGAGGCATGTGACTTGAATCAGTTAGGCTGATGCCACAGGCCACGTCAGCCTGACTATTGCTTGCCTCTGATGTCAGTCACATGGTTTCCACTGTAATGCTGGGTAGAGATGACCCGAACCTCCAATTTTAGGTTCGCAAACCAGGTTCGTGAACGTTCGCGAACTTGCGAACGTTCGCGAACTGTAATAGACTTCAATGGGGAGGCAAACTTTGAAAACTAAAAACATTTATGCTGGCCACAAAAGTGATGGAAAAGATGTTTCAAGGGGTCTTACATCTGAGTTTTTGCATGGATGAGTGGGATAGATGCCAAAAGTCCCGGGGAAAGATCTGGATTTGACGTAAAGCAGCGTTTTAAGGGCAGAAATCACATTGCATGCTAAATTGGAGGCCTAAAGTGCTTTAAAACATCTTGCATGTACAGTATATACATCAATTAGTGAGTGTAATTAGAGTACTGCTTCACACTGACACACCAAACTTACTGTGTAACGCACCGCAAACAACTGTAAGTGTTGTGATGGCTTCATTGTGATACGCCAGCCCCTTCACCGCGGCAAGGTAACGATCATGAAGGGGAATTGACACATGTGCATGCCTTTTGTTTTGTTGTTGCAGCTGCAGTGCAGCCTGAAAAATTAGGCAGGCATGTACACGCACAAGAAAAATTATTATAGCGGCCGAAAATTCAGGAATCCGCCTGGAGTCCTGGACCCGGTTGGTGGCGGAGAAGGCAGTCAAGCGGCCTGCAGGCAGAGATGCTGTGTGGGGAGCTACTTTGTCATGGGGCAGGCAGTCACACGGCGTGCAGGCAGAGATGCTGTGTGTGGGGACTGACTCAGTCTTCGGGCGGGCAGTAGCCCTCCGGGATCCATGCCTTATTCATTTTGATAAAGGTGAGGTACTGAACACTTTTGTGACTTAGGCGACTTCTCTTCTCAGTGACAATGCCTCCAGCTGAGTTGAAGGTCCTTTCTGACAGGACGCTTGAGGCAGGGCAAGCCAGAAGTTGGATGGCAAATTGTGACAGCTCTGGCCACAGGTCAAGCCTGCGCACCCAGTAGTCCATCGCTGCTCACACTGTCGATGGTTCTTTCTCTACCATTGTTAAAGAAAGTGTACGGCCGGGGAGTCAGGGTTCGATTCCGGTGCAGAGTTGGAGCCTGAGAGACGGCTACCACCGCACATCCAAGGAAGGCAGCAGGCATGGCATGCAGGTCCCGAGGTAGTGACAAAAAATAATAATACAGGAGGACTTTCGAGGCCCTGCTGTATATGAGACAAATTAATTTTAAATCCTTTCATGAGAATCTGTTATGGAGGGAAAGTCTGCCATCCATTCGAGTGAAAGGTATGCACTGACTGCCAGGTATAATATAATGTGCAGTCACAAATGCAGTGAAAGGTATGCAGTGAGTGGTATTACAATACAATGTGCAGCTGTCACACAGGTGCAGTTAACAGGTATGCTCGGAGTGGTATATTACACAGTGTGCGGTCACACAGGTACTGTGAACAATTATGCAATGACTGGTATTACAAATGTGCACCTGTCACACACAGACAGGTACCGGACAGGCACAGTGACACTGCGTGTGCTCACGTAGGTAGGTGGGTGCACTGTGAACGACAGGTAGGTATATGCAGTGATGGGTATTATAATGTGCACCTGTCACACACAGACAGGTACCGGACAGGCTCAGTGAAACTGCGTGCGCTCACGTAGGTAGGTGGGTGCACTGAAGGCAACAACAGGTAGGTATATGCAGTGATGGGTTCTACAATGTGCACTTGTCACACACAGACAGGTACCGGACAGGCACAGTGACACGTAGGTAGGTGGGTGCACTGTGAACAACAGGTAGTTATATGCAGTGATGGGTATTACAAATCTGCACCCGGCACAGTAGTGATTACCACCAAGGAGCCAAAGGCCAGCTGCGACTGACTGACAGGGCTGTATATAATGCAAGTGGGCCACACAAAAAAAAAAAAAAAATAGATCACAAGAACAAGATTAGCTCTCAAAAGAGCTGTTGAGGGGTGCAACCTAACAAGCCTACAAGAGCCTAACTAAGCTTTCCCTATGAGAGTCTGCAGCAGCTCTCCCTTCTCTAATTACTGCAGGCACACTAGTGAGTCCAATGCCTGATGCTGCCAGCCTTTTATAAGGGGTGGGGCTTCAGGAGGGAGTGTAGCCTGATTGGCTACAATGTGCCTGCTGACTGTGATGTAGAGGGTCAAAGTTGACCCTAATGATGAACTATGGGGGCGAATCGAACTTCCGGAAAAGTTCACGAACCACGGAAGTTTGCCGGGAACCGTTTGCCACTGAACAGTTCGGGCCATATCTAATGCTGGGAAATGTGTGGTATCTGCTGTTATTCCTACTTTGAATGTCTCCTTGTCCTCCCTTACTTACTAACTAACTGGCTACATCCAGAGGGGTCTTTCATGCATATTTGGCCAATGAAACAGGTATTTTTGTCACCACTTTGCTTCTACACACAGTTTGTAGTCTCTTCAACATACTTATGATTAGAAATTGCTTTGTGGAGTTTTGCATTTGGTTGTGCTTTAAATAACGACAGATACGTTTCAGATAGTAGATTCAGATTATTACTAATGCCTCTTTGTATTATTTACTATTCTTAAATGGTTATCCTTAAACAGTCTGG
Source organism: Hyperolius riggenbachi (assembly GCF_040937935.1). NCBI lineage: Eukaryota > Metazoa > Chordata > Amphibia > Anura > Hyperoliidae > Hyperolius > Hyperolius riggenbachi. Next base: position 151,890,009 of record NC_090653.1, on the reverse strand, counting down.
TGTATTACTATTATAATATATATAGTATATTAATGATTCAGAGTCATGTCAGAGTCACTGAGGATTATGGGTTAAACAGCAGAGGCGGATGCCATGAGCGAGACACAGAAGGGGCCCAATAAGCTTCACAGATCATGCATGAACAGTTAGGAACACAGGGGTTCCACACAACTGCTGGGAGCATCGGAGCACAAACACATGAAAACAGCTGACTCTTCAATATTATTATAACATTATTTCTAAAAAATAAGGTCAACATATTGGAATAGTGAAATGGGTGAAGTTTACATTAAACCTGATTGCATGGTTAACTGAATGCTGGAATCTGTGTTACACATGGATAAAGGCAACCTAAAGCAAGAAGTACATGGAGGCTGCCAATTGTTATTTCCCTTTAAATAATACCAGTTGCCTGGCTATTCCTGCTGATTTTTTTGGAATCTAGTATTGTTTGAATCACTCACCTGAAACAAGCATGCCGCTAATTTTGTCCGAATTTTTGTTACAAACATCTGATTTGCATGCTCATTCAGGGTCTATGGCTAAACAGTATGCTGGAAATACATGGCTTGATTTTCAGCCATTAAAGGGAAGGTCCAAGCAAAATAAAAAAATGAGTTTTACTTACCTGGGGCTTCTACCAGCCCCATGCAGCCATCCTGTGCCCTCGTAGTCACTCACTGCTGCTCCAGTCCCCCGCTGGCAGCTTGCCGACCTCGGAGGTCGGCGGGCTGCATTGCGTACATTTTTACACATTCCCGCTAGTGCAGGAACAATAACACATACATTTTTATGCGTTACTGGTTCAATGCGTAAATTTAAATTTTTACGCATTGAATCAGTAACGCGTAAAAATGTATGTGTTAATGTTCCTGCACTAGCAGGAATGCGTAAAAACGTACGCATTGTGGCTTGCCAACCTCCGAGGTCGGCAAGCTGCCAGTGGGGGACTGGAGCAGCAGTGAGTGACTACGAGGGCACAGGATGGCTGCATGGGGCTGGTAGAAGCCCCAGGTAAGTAAAACTCATTTTTTTATTTTGCTTGGACCTTCCCTTTAAAAGAGACTCCGTAACAAAAATTGCAACCTGTTTTTTATCATCCTACAAGTTCCAAAAGCTATTCTAATGTGTTCTGGCTTACTGCAGCACGTTCTACTATCACCATCTCTGTAATAAATCAACTTATCTCTCTCTTGTCAGACTTGTCAGCCTGTGTCTAGAAGGCTGCCAAGTTCTTCAGTGTTGTGGTTCTGTGATGCATCTTCCCCCTCCAGGCCCCTCTCTGCACACTGCTGTGTGTTATTTAGTTTAGTGCAGCTTCTCTCTGCTCTATTATCTTTTACAAGCTGGATAAATCCTCCTCTGAGCTGGCTGGGCTTTCACATACTGAGGAATTACATACAGGCAGAGCTGTCTGCACTCTGCAGGAAGAAACAGCCTGACACTTCAGTGGAAGATAGCTGCAGGGGGAAAGAAACACACAAATGATCTCTTGAGATTCAAAAGGAAGGGTGTATACAGCCTGCTTGTGTATGAATGTATTTTCTATGTGTGGACATACTGTACATCAACCTACTTCCTGTTTTGGTGGCCATTTTGTTTGTTTATAAACAAACTTTTTGAAAACTGTTTTTAACCACTTTTAATGCGGCGAGGAGCGGCGAAATTGTGACAGAGGGTAATAGGAGATGTCCCCTAACGCACTGGTATGTTTACTTTTGTGCGATTTTAACAATACAGATTCTCTTTAAGATGGCTCAATAGATCATTTCCGACATGTCCGATCTCCCGCCCGATCGTTTCGCCGCTCAATTCCGGATTGATGTGAATGTAAAAAGATAAGAAAAATGAGAAATGACTGCGGAATCGAGCGGCGAAACGATTGAGCGGTAGAATCGAGCAGGACTGCCAGGCAACTGGTATTGTTAAAAATTAAATAAACATGTTAGCCTCCATATAGCTCTCACTTCAGGCTCCCTTAAAGAGAATCTGTATTGTTAAAATCGCACAAAAGTAAACATACCAGTGTGTTAGGGGACATCTCCTATTACCCTCTGTCACAATTTCACCGCTCCCCGCCGCATTAAAAGTAGTCAAAAACAGTTTTAAAAAGTTTGTTTATAAACAAACAAAATGGCCACCAAAACAGGAAGTAGGTTTATGTACAGCATGTCCACACATAGAAAATACATCCATACACAAGCAGGCTGTATACAGCCTTACTTCTGAATCTCAAGAGATCACTTGTGTGTGTTTACCTTCTGTCCCCAGCTTCTCTCATGCACTGAACATTACAGGCTTCCTGCAGACAGCTCTGCCTATGTCATTAATTCCTCAGTATGTGACAGACCAGCTCCTTTCACAGCCTCCAGAGGAGGATTTTTATCCAGCTCTCTTCTATCACTGATAAGATAGCAGAGAAGCTGCTGGCTTATGTAAATAAAACACACACTGGAGTGTGCATAGAGGAACAGTTCAACACTGAAGAACTTGGCAGCCTTCCAGACACAGGCCGACAAGTCTGACAGGGGAAAGATACATTGATTTATTACAGAGATGGTTATAGTAGAAAGAGCTGCAGTAAGCCAGAACACATTAGAATAGGTTTAGGAACTTGTAGGATGGTAGAAAAAACGTTGTAATTTTTGTTACAGAGTCACTTTAAGCATTAAGCAATTATTGAGATGAAAACGTTTTATAATGACATAATAAATAGAGAATTGTAATGTTTCGTAGAGACAAAATAGGTATCTGGTAATCTGGCAGCCAATCAAAATAAAATCTTCAATTCCTTTAATCCCTTCAGGTGTTCATTCACCATCAGTTTCCCTAATTTATGCATTCATAGTTTGAATCAATAAGCTATTTAACTATAATACAATGCGATACAATAAAATCTGTAAAGCGCATTTCTCCCATATGACTCAACGATCATGTATTTTTTCTATTCACAAACATATAGGAAGGCTGAAGAATTATCTGATGTGCTCCTCTGTGGCTGGACGAAATATGGGTAGTCTCAATAAAATAGGACTGTGGCTCCCAGCCTTTTGCAAGTTGTTACACACTTCAAATGTCTGTGACTTACCAAATTACGTTATGTAAAAAACATATTTTCCCAATATTTTCCATTAAAAGTGTTTACTACTGCTCAGGCCTTATTTGTTTGTGTTGACCTGACACTGCTGCTCTGACTTTATTGGTTCAGTTCTGTGCTATCTCTAGGCATATTTTGCCCACATTGCCCCTCAATACTGATATTTCAATAGGTGGTCTTGCATGGGTTTTTTTTTGTGTGTGTGTTGATATGTGTATTGGTTAAGGTTAGCCGTGGGGTGGGTGGTTAAAGTGGACCTGAACTCTTGCACAGACACAAGGAAAACATAACAGAAATGCATCCTGTGTGTATTTAAAGAGTGTAGCCTTTGTAATTCACCCTCATTTGTGTCTAATCTCTAGTTTTAATTTGGTTACTCCCCTGTGTTACATTACTGCATATGGCGGAGATGGCAGATAATCCCATTTGTAAGCACAGGCTGTAAACAATATGCCTGCTTCTATGAATGAGGAAGTAGAAACAGTGCAGATTTATTTTAGGATTTGTATCAGCTGTAACAACAAATAAATGTTTTTGTTTAAAGGTTATGCTGTTGTGTATCTTTTAGAGCAGAGAGGAGTTCTGAGTTCAGGTCCACTTTAAAGTTAGTCTTGTGGGGGGGGGGGGGGGGTTATGGTTAGCCATGGTGGGGGTGGTTAAGGTTAGCCTAGAATTTCAATAAATTCACATACATTCTACTATCAGCGCCATGTAAGATGCTGGCGCTATATAAATCAATAATAATAATACTATCGGCTTTTCTGGGTGCCCAGATTTCCGGAAGCCTTTTTTCATGTACCCTTAGTGCTTGCCTTGTTTTGCTGGTGCTGGCCTAACCATTTTTAGCTGGCACAGCCTTGCATAGATGATCCAGTGACAGCCAACACCTGCTCTCACTTAGAGAGCGCTTGCCTGGTCTTTTTGGTTTAGTGTTGACCTGATATCGCTAGCATATCAATGCTGAAATATTACTGGCTTGGCACTACCAAACAAATGCTGGTCTGGCAAGGTTTTTGCTGGTTGAACATTGCTTTTGTAGGATGGTGGTGATCTAATGCTGACCTTGCTGTTCTGTGCTGCTCTGGTCTCCTCATGGTTTGTCCAGGCACTGTTCGGCTGTAGTTAGCCCCTCTGGACTGGTATTGACTTCACCTGGCATTGCAGGACTGGGCATGACTGCTGGCACTACACCTGCTTTGCTAGGATGCATATAGGATGCCACATGCCTTGAGAAAGGGGGACCCTGCGCGGCCCCCAAAACAATTGTTGGATCCTTATGTGGAATAGTGCACAATAAAATGTGCGTTTCATTCTAACTACGACTGGTATGTGCTGATGTACTCTACTACCTTAGGATGCATATTTGCCGCAAGTCCCCAGATTCTGAATTGCTGTGTGCGGCTTCTGCACAGAAAGCTCCTCCCATGAGATGTTCTTTGTACAGTTAGGATACAGGCCTCTCAAGAAATTGTGATAAAGGGTTCTGGTGGCCATCTTATGTGAGTCTCTATCTCAATAGGATGCAGTACTCCCAGCTTGGAGTAGTGGAAGACGGCTAAGTTGTCTTGCACAGGCAACATGTCACTTGTCCACAGCAATACATACATGAATAACAGGGAATGAAAACAATATCAGAGTATAGAGACAAACCATGTTGCACATTTTTAACTTTTTTTCCTGCCTCTGAGGCAAATGCTCATAACATGGCATTTCCAATGATTTAGCACACAACTATCAAGCTACAATACCTATGAATAATGAATGATTACAGATTTGCATGTATTTCTAGAATCAGCTGTTTATACGTGCCAATTCCTAATTAGTTGCAGTATATACAGCATAAGGCTTTTACTCTCCACAAGCAGATGACTATTTGCATGAGAAGACGCTATACCTCCTCTCCTCCCATAATGCCCTCTCTGCCATCCAAGCAGTCATTGTTTTCCTCACAGAAGCCAAAGCCAACCCTTAATATCTGCTTCATCGCAAAGAAAAAACAAAAACTGATTTCTGCTACTTCACCAACACATGAAGTCTTCTACCAAAAATAAAAATATATTATAAATGTAGGGGGGGGGGGGGGGGACTTTTCTGTAGACCGAAGAGAGACAACTCTGACATCTACACAGACTTATCAGATTTCTGTTTTTATTGTATTATCTGAATTGCAAAACTTCCAGCTGCAATATAGTTGGACTGTCCTTTTTACTGGCCTATACTTTTCATAAAACAGCTCTGAGGTATTTATCTTCTCCTTTCCTGTCTCAAACAGCGTCCCAGTTATCTTCACCACAGTCAACCTATTATGGGTGACAGATGCCATAGTTACTATGCAGGCTTGCCTACATAATAGCCCATCAAAACTCAGTGAGGCTGCTACATCCAGCATAAATAGGATGCTGGGAGATTCTGCAGGTGTGATTTTTTTTCAAACTGTCAGGCAGGTGCTCCTGTGTAGACACCACTGCATCTGTCATCTAAGACAGTCTTAATACATCAAAGGAAGACTTATCATTTTTAACAGAGTAACTCAGAAAGACTGAATCGATCCACAGATCACAAGAGTGGGTGACCTCATCTGATAATGTCTGGTAATAAATGTGCATGTTGCAAATGGCCACATGGCATTTTTTTGGGTGTTGAAAACATTCAATGGCGGGGCAATGCATGTCTTTTTTGCATTTTCCTCCATGAAACCAGAAAGTCAAACAGGCTTAAATGCTTAGCAGAAAACTGCTGCTTTCTGTGCAACAGTGTAATTATTAATGAGTAAGACGTGCAAGCTGCTTAGTCAGCCAAATAAAAACAAAGCATGGATAATCAAGTAACCTTCCAACCTTAAAGGGGCTCTACGGCGAAAAATTGTAAAATTAAAATATGTGCAAGCATAGACAAATAAGAAGTACATTTTTTCCTGAGTAAAATGAACCATAAATTACTTTTGTCCTATGTTGCTGTCACTTACAGCAGGCAGTAGAAATCTGACATAAGTGACAGGTTTTGGACTAGTCCATCTCTTCATAGGGGATTCTCAGCAAGGCTTTTATTCTTTATAAAGATATTCCCTAAAAGGATTTAAACAATGATGCTGGCCAGCCTCCCTGATCCCTACGCAGTTTAGTGGCAGTTGAACAGAGCAACTGCCATTCACTAAGTGCTTTTGAAAATAAATATATCCTTGAGAATCCCCTATAAAGAGATGGACTAGTCCAAAACCTGTCACTTCTGTTAGATTTATACAACCTACTGAAAGTGACAGCAACATAGTAGAGAAGTAATCTATGGCTCATTTTACTCTGGAAAAAAATATACTTCTTATTTGTATATGTTTGTACATATTTTAAATTTTACAGTTTTTCGCTGTAGTGCCTCTTTAAGTGTGCCAATTCATAAGAGAAAATGTTGAGAATGAATTGCTAATGATAATGAGGTTATGTAAGAAACCAGTGCAATATGCAGTGATGATGCTCTGTGACAGTCAAGCATTCTAATTGGTTGCTTGTTGCTTCAGTTTTTCACCTGTTTTCATGGCCCCTCCCCATTTTTTGTCACAGTAAAAAACCTTTTCAGTTAGCCAAATACAAAGAAGCACCACTATGTTTATGGAGCCCCAGTATTCCCAGAATTGGTATCTGCACCTTCAGATTTCAATTGAACCATTAGCTGGTGAGATAGTTTTACAAATTTCCATATCTCCCTACTACAAAACTTACAGGGCAAAATGAAGCACTTTTTTTATTACATTATTTTGGAGTTCCTCTTTAAGTGTGTCACTGTCACATTACTGAAACTACCCTCTTCAGGGGCATGGGGGAAGGGGTCAATCTGTGTCCATATCCAGTATACTCCAATGAAATACTAGTTAAAATTTTGGGGGTCTCATAAGACTCTAAAACTAGTAGGGATGGCTGAAGTAGTTACTGAAGTCAAGGAAGCGTACAAGTACCTCATTCTAGTGTAAGAAAAAGTATCAAGGCACCCCAATTTTCTCCATGAGAGGAGAAACAATTCATCTAGAAAAAAGATTGAAGTAATATTTGTGAGCAGCAGCATTTGAACTGCTAATAGCAGGGCTGCCTGAAATAATCAAACTCTAGTGCAGGGGTCTCAAACTCGCAGCCCGCGGGCCATTTGCGGCCCTCGATACAATATTTTGTGGCCCACGCCGGCAAAAGCTTCCTTATAGTTCGCTTCAGTGCTCACAAGTAATCCGGAGCATCCCCACCGCTAAACGAGGGCTGCAGAGCCCCCAAATCGCCCGGGGGCAATCCGCCAGCATTTCCTGGAAGGGGCAGAGCTTTCAGCTTCAGCTCTGCCCCTCCTCATGTCAATCGCGGTGCATCGCCGCCTCTGCCCGCCCCTCTCTGTGAAGGAAGAGTGAGAGGGGCGGGCAGAGGCGGCGATGCGCCGCGATTGACGTCAAGAGGGGCAGAGCTGAAGCTGAAAGCTCTGCCTCTTCCAGGAATTGCCGGCGGATTGCCCCTTGGGCGATTTGGGGGCACTGCAGCCCTCGTTTTGAGGTGGGGACACGGCGGATTACTTGTAATGGGAGCACTGAAGCGAACTATAAGGTAAAATAGGCAAAATAGTTCGCTTCAGTGTGAATTTGATTTTAAAATAAAAATCAATGCAAGGGATGGGGGGGGGGGGGGGGGGGATGGGAGCTATTGATTGATTCCCTTATGCGGCCCAGCCTCATCCTGACTTTGCCTCCTGCGGCCCCCAGGTAAATTGAGTTTGAGACCCCTGCTCTAGTGCATTGCTCACTGCTGTCAGCCTAAAGCTGGGCCCAGCAACAGCAATCTGATGGACAATTTATGGATAATCTTACCAAGGTGTATATAGCATGAGGGCACTACCAAGAAATCTATTGAAATTATATTCAATCTGTTTCAGCCTCATACTACATTTTATACACTCTGAAGTACGATACTGAAAGTTATTGAGACAGGCCTCCGTATTTTCAATTGCTTTCAGTCTTTTTCAACCTCATATAAACTGTGAGGATGAAACAAATGGAATGCTATTAGATTGCATAAAGGTTGCTCTAATACTATATTGATGTGGTAAAATGACCCAAAAATTGCCTCACTAGATTGCAGGTAGAATGTTCCCACCATACTGGCGTGAGCTTGATGAAAGGATTACTTATGTAACAGGCATCCCACAAATACTGCAACTTGCATTATGGGCATAACATACACGTTGTATACATGGTGCAAGTTGCTCTATTTGTCCAACCCTGTTACCTAGTTTGTGCAAACTCTTTTTAGAATATACATGCTCTATTTGTGTGCATTTATTTAAAGTGAACCCGAGGTGAAAATAAACATGTCTGTCCTACTCCTAAAATGACTTTTTTAGACATCTCGTGGATTTAATGTTTTATTGTCTCTGCTCAATTGCAGTGTGTAAAGCATCCCAGAGGGAAAATACATGAACTATTGACCTTTTTATCTATCCCTTGCATCCGAAGCCCAGGTATCTGTTAGGAAAGTGTTTTATAGCTGTAATTTGTTGTCAGTGAAGGACGCTATAGCCCGACTGGGTCCCGACTGGAGAAAAACTGTCAGATGCATAACTGCATATTAACTCTTTCAGGCAGAGAAAAATGAAAAGGAGCACAGCATAGGTGTCTGTGTTCTTGCCGCTGCATATACACGTCTGTTGCATCACATCACATGTCATCTCGGGAACACTTTAAGCCACTGTTTTGTGACTTTGCCCAGTGTTTCTGAACTATGCAAGGTAGAAAGATGAGGGCATATGGTTTATTGTGGCTAGAACACTAGACTCACAGAACTCTCTAGATAAAAATACAACACTTTGGGCAATAAAGGCACTTCACGTACACATTTCATGTATTTCTTGTTTGCCTGATATAGCATTAAATGCATTTTTAAAGAATCTAGGGGATGATTTATCATGGCAGGTGCAAAGAAGTCCAAAGCAAAAGCAGAGCAGTTGCCCAGAGCAACTAATCACAACCCTGGAAGCACCCAGTCTCTGGTACGGAGGTGCTTAGTCTTGATTTTCCTGGCCATTAGGCTGATTGTATAACTGATGAAACAAGAGTGTTAGCCACAAAACGCATTGTGGTGAGATCAATAACTTTTCACCTTATTACATCTGTTGTGGTTCTTTGGAGGTGAATCCTCTCTTTCCTTCATTTTATATTGTTTTCAATTATTTTATATTTTCGCACTTCCTTACATAGGTATATTTTCAACCCCTGCTTCATTTGTAAGTTAAAAGCTGACTGGATGTTGTGGACAGATGTACAAAGAAAATAGCAGCAAAAGTGGCACATGTACTGCCCACAAAAGTGTGGCTCCATTTTCTATACTTGAACAGCACTGCACTGCAAAGCTTATGTGTGTGAACTAGCCCTAAAGTACACCTGAAGTGAGAGGGATATGGTGGCTGCCATATTTATTTACTTGTAAATACTACCAGTTGCCTAGCAGCCCTGCTGATCAGTTTGGCTGCAGTAGTATCTCGATCACACACCTGAAACAAGCTTGTGCAGAGTCCACTCAGACGTCAGCCAGAGCACCTGATCTGTAGATGCTTGAGACAGAAGCTCAATCAGAACCGCCAGGCAATCTGCATTGTTTACAGCAAAGCTGAAGGGAAAGTAAACCTATGAGATAATGGATTATATGTATAGTACAGATAAGAAATAAAACATCAGAAGCAAAGAAAAGAGTCTCATATTACTTTCCAGTACAGGAAGAGTTAACAAACTTAAGTTGTTATCTATACAAAAGAGCGTTTCTGGACTATTTGACCCGCTTGGGGTTGAATCGGTCCTGTTTTCTGAAGCACATAAACAGCCAGTAAGAGACAGCTTAAGAGAAGGTTTTTACTGCTTAGTTTTATAGCTCAGAAGACAGAGGCCCACATGCAATGAACCTGTTCTCCTGAGTTTTCTCCTAGGGGATGATTTTTGTAATCCTGGAGGAAGCCCCAGGTAAGTGAAAATTCTGATTTTATAACATGTCCAGGGTCCCTCTACAAAGCATTTTATGACAAGGTGTGAAAATATCTCCTAGGTCAGTGATCTGCAAACATGGCTCTCCAGCTGTTAACCCCCCTGGCGGTATGAATTGTGCGGTTGCGCGGCCGTGGGAGGGTTTTTTTCACTTTTTTTTTTTTTAGCATGTAGCTAGCCTAGCGCTAGCTACATGCTTCCCCCCTCTCTGCAGCGTCCCCCCGTGTGCCCCGATCGCCGCCGGCGCCGCTTGCCCATAAGGAAATCCCGTTCTGAACGGGATTTCCTTGAGGGCTTCCCCCGTCGCCATGGCGACGAACGGAGTGACGTCACCGACGTCATGGACATCGTGACGTCACAGGGAGTCCCGATCCACCCCATAGCGCAGCCTGGCGCCGATTGGCCAGGCTGCGTAAGGGGTATGCGGGGGGGGGGGCCTGAATCCGCGGCGGGTAGCGGCGCATCGGCGGCGGCGATCAGACCGAACACGCAGCTAGCAAAGTGCTAGCTGCGTGTTTGAAAAAAAAATTATGTAAATCGGCCCAGCAGGGCCTGAGCAGCACCCTCCGGCGGCTTACCCCGTGTCACACACGGGGTTACCGCCAAGGAGGTTAAGGAACTACAAGTCCCACAATGCATTGCAAGAGTCTGACAGCCACAGTCATGATTCATAAAGGCAAATGCATTGTGGGGCTTGTAGTTCCTTAACAGCTGGAGAGCCAAGTTTGCAGATCACTGACCTAGGAGAAAACTCAGGAGAAAACGTGAATTGCATATGGGCCAGAGTGTGGTTTTTAAACTGCAAATATGACGGAATGATGCAATGTTATAAAAAAAGCAAAAAAGAAAAAAAAAGCTATATATTGGAGAATAAAAATATGAGACTCTTTTCTTTGCTACTAATGTTCTATTCGTTATCCGTCCTACACATGCAATTCATTATATCAAACCTTTTTTTTCGCTTCGGGTCTGCTTTAAAAGGAAATACATTTGTTAGCCTCCATATCCAACTCAGTTCATGTGAACTTTAATGCATCTATAGGTGGCCACACACGATACAATAAAATGATTCGATTTTACGGCAATTCGATAAAAACGATCATATCTCCCGAAAAAATCGAAAGCATTTTTTCATTCGACTGAAAAATCCGATCGGATTTCCCGTTTTCTTCAATTTTGATCGATCTGGAATGCCAGATATTTTTCTTCAATCTTACTAAAGATTGTATGGTGTGTGTTAGATTGTCAATTTATTAATACACACACCCTAGCAATTTTGTTTCCAATCATTTTTTTTATCATAATTGGGGAAAAATTGAACATACGTGTGTGGTACATTGGTCATATTTTTGAAATGTTACAATCAGTCAGAAAAATTGATTGCAATTCTTAAATTGAACAGATATTTTAAAAATTGTATGGTGTGTGGCCACCTGAAAGAGAATCTGTATTGTTAAAATCGCACAAAAGTAAACATACCAGTGCGTTAGGGGACATCTCCTATTACCCTCTGTCACAATTTCGCCGCTCCTCGCCGCATTAAAAGTGGTTAAAAACAGTTTTAAAAAGTTTGTTTATAAACAAACAAAATGGCCACCAAAACAGGAAGTAGATTGATGTACAGTATGTCCACACATAGAAAATACATCCATACACAAGCAGGCTGTATACAGCCATCCTTTTGAATCTCGAGAGATCATTTGTGTGTTTCTTTCCCCCTGCAGCTATCTTCCACTGAAGTGTCAGGCAGGGGTCACACTTGTCTTTCAGTTTCTACACTTTGCAGAAAACTGAAAGACAAGTGTGACCCCTGCCTTACAGCAGCTAATGTAATTTATAGAGAAAACTGACACATTGCGCAAGATGTCAGTTTTTTTTCTGCATGCGAAATCTGCATTGAAGTGTGACCTTGCTTATTGATTAACATGAGTTCTCAGTTGAAGTCAGTTTTTCTGTGCAGAAAACGCGTACGAAAGCCGGTAAGTGTGACCCCTGCCTCAGGCTATTTCTTCCTGCAGAGTGCAGACAGCTGTGCCTGTATGTAATTCCTCATTATGTGAAAGCCCAGCCAGCTCAGAGGAGGACTTATCCAGCTTGTAAAAGATAATAGAACAGAGAGAAGCTGCACTAATCTAAATATCACACAGGCAGTGTGCAGAGAGGGGCCTGGATGGGGGAGTTCATAGCAGAACCACAACACTAAAGAACTTGGCAGCCTTCCAGACACAGGCCTGACAAGTCTGACAAGAGAGAGATAAGTTGATTTATTACAGAGATGGTGATAGTAGAACGTGCTGCAGTAAGCCAGAACACATTAGAATAGCTTTTGGAACTTGAAGGATGATAAAAAACAGGATGCAATTTTTGTTACGGAGTCTCTTTAAGTCTGTTTATTACATTGCTATACAGCAGAACCACAGCTAAGAGCCAACACCATGAGCCAAGTAGACCCTCCCACACTGTACAGCATTTCCAATATAACCTATGCTATCACTGTTTTAAAAGCACTCATTTCTAGTGCAGGTAGAAGTGCAAGTTGTCATATGTGTTCCTAATATCCTTTGTTCGCTTAAAGATCTGAGATGGACTGCTTTATAATAGATACAAGGTTTCATCAACATAAGAAGTTTTCTGAAGAGAGCGCTGAATGAGTGTGAGTGTCAATGAAGTGATTATGGGAGTCTCCTGTGGCAGCACACAGATTGTGCACTGCGCAGGAATCCATAAAACAGTGTGCTGCTCAGTCACCAAGTGTCCGTACAGAGTTCAACTCATAATGAGTTTAGCTGCTAGCGTGATAATCCAGACACACAAGAGGAATAAGAAAATCTTCTCATAAAAGTAATTTGGAAATGTGAATGTTTTGGAATGTGCGTAGGCACATATCTGTGAGGCTGCATGTCTCTTGGGCAATGTTTACTACGGCAGACATTATAATGAAGCATCAATGGAAAGATTGTAAGTGGGTCAGAAGCACATGCATTTACATCATCAAATAGACCACAGATTCATTAGCTAATAAAATTAGACACGCAAATGTTCTGGGCGTATGTTCTTTAGCGCGCGTTGGCCAGGATACCATTTTGTAACATTTGGTTATGAACAGCCACCTAGTGCCTACTACTTACTGCTAATAGAATGTATTTTATTACATGGGCTTAAAAAATTGTATTAATTAAAGCAACCTGGATTAAAGCCCTCGTTCTGCCTCCCACATTTTAAGTGCATTTTAAGTGCATTTTAAGTGCATATTATAGAATTTGATTAATTAACAATTAGGTAATAGCACATCGGCCAGCGACGTTCTCCCTGCTGGACAGGAAGTATGTCACTCAGATTCCTGGGTATTCCCATCGTATGCGTGCCGCAACACAGCTGACAATCTTTTTGAAAGGTATGCGCTGCCCATTGACTTACATTACTTCCACCACTGATGTGTTGATGCAGAAGTAATGCTGTAACATACTGCTGACTTTGCAGCAGCAATTCAGAAACTTCCAGCGCAGTGTGACGCGGTAAGTGTGCTAGGCTCCATTGCCTTGCATTGCCGTTGTGTTACCCTGCGGTAAAATAGGGTAACGCAACGCACACTTGCAATGCAAGTGTAAAAGAGGCCTTAAAGGGGTTCTGTGGATAGTAAAAAGAAACAAAAACAGACACTTACCTGGGGCTTCTATCGGCCCCCTGCAGCTATCATGTCCTGCGCCATCCTCCTATGATCCTCCGTTCCCCACCGCCAGTCCAGGTCTGATTATTCCTCTAGTGAGACTGCGGCTGCCTGACCGCGGCGTACTGCGCCTGTGCAGTAAGCTCCCGGAGACGCGCGCACTATTCGTCTTGTTAGACAAATAATTGACCGGTGCTGGCAGTGGGGAAGAGAGGATTGTAGAAGGACGGTGTGGGACATGACAGCTACAGGGAGCCGATAGAATCCCCTGATAAGTGTCTGGTTTTTTTTTGTTTGTTTGTTTTTTTTACTATCCACAGAACCCCTTTAAGGGTACCTAAAGTGATATTTGATATGGGGGTATTTTCCCAAAATAAGACTTAAATTTACATGCACAAATAACTCGTGCAAATTATAGGAGTTAATGTACATTACACTATGTATGTAATTCATATGGGTCAATTTGTGTAAGGCCCCCTGCACACTACAAATCCAATTTGCGATTCTGATTTGCAATTCCGATTTTCCCTGGATGCTATCAAAACAAGAAGAAAAACACAGAAAAAACGCAGAATGCTGGACCGATTAAAAATTGCAAATCGGAATTGCATGTAGTGTGCAAGAGCCCTTACACACTTTACACAAGCAATGCATGCGCTGCTGTGTATAATATAATTTACATTGTAAAATGTATGTGCGCTGTGTTCACATGATACCACTTTTTAGCGAATACTCCTTTTGATGAGGTAAACATGTACGTAAAATAGCATACCTACTTAATAAGAAATAGCACCTACTTAGATCCTTTTATTCCATTGTAAAGGTTAAGACTTAAGCCTCATCTACACAGTCCAATTTTCCATCAGATCGGATCTATTAGACGGATCTATTAGATAATTTCCAACCAGACCAATCGGATTGCGTTAGATTTTGCAATAGATTTTGGGTACTTATCAAAGCAAAATCTGTCACAACATTGATCTGGAACAATTTGGACATCTGCACAAGATGCAATTTCTTATTAGATCTACAGTATCTAGTAGATCCGTCTATCTGACGGAACATTGTACCGTGTCAATGAGGCTTTACACATATCTAAATCACAGGTTCTCTGCAGTCAGTTGGAACAGCACTGAAACTAATCAGATATCCTAAATTATTGTGCTGCTGAGAAAAACATTTGTTGGTCACCACTGAAAATAGGTAACATCTGCAGATATATATATACAGTAGAGTCCCAGTTATCTGGAACTCAACCAACCAGCAGTCTCAGTCTTAACCAACCAGTCCAGCACAAATTGCTAGCAGTACTGAAAGTGGTGAAGGACAACATCTTCGGCTGTTTGTGGGCTCTGCTGTGCTGTTCCACAACTTCCTCCAGGGTAAATATACTTTCAGTGTATTTTTATGCTTAATACATAGTCTATGGTATGTATATAATCATAATAATCCAAAAATTTATATAGCGCTTTTCTCCTGTCGGACTCAAAGCGCTCAAGAGCTGCAGCCACTAGGGCACGCTCAGGAGGCCACCCTGCAGTGTTAGGGAGTCTTACCTTGAACTCCTTACTGAATATAGAGTGGGGTATAGTACTGTATTAGCTAAGCCTATTTTTTACATTCTACAAGCTACCAGAAAGCGCACTTTTCCAGCATCAGCCAATCCCTGTTGGTGCCGGATGACAGTATACTGTATATGTAACTTGTTCATAAAAATGACTGAATTGCATACAGACATTATCTAAGAACAGATATGGGTTCCTTGAAAGGGTAAGTTTGACTCCAAGCTAAATCCGCACCATTTAATTTAGTGATTAAAGCATTCCAATTACATTCCTGATGTGGGCACAGGGTAAGAGGTGCCTCTCCGGCAATCCTCATTTAAATCAAGACTTCCTGAAACTGATGACATTCTCCATCTTATTGTGCTCTATTGTGGCAGGCAGGAGCTGTGTGACAGAGGGACCTCTCAGCAAAGGAAGTGAAAGGAAGGAAGGGCTAATGCGGAAATGACATTATTTCACAAAGGGAATGACAACCCATATGTATTTTATGCATTATATCTACATAGACCACTGCAAACTAGTCATCTTGAGTTAAAACAAAAACTCCAAACGTTTTTTGAATGGTAAATGTGTCATTCTATTATAGACAACATCTAAAATGTGAACCTGTCACCACATCATAGGGGCATTCTTTAAAAAAAAACCTCAAAACATAAAATCAAGTTTGAATGTTTTCCCTGTCACCTGCACCACCGTTGCTGTTGTCCACAGTATTTCGTCAATGTTTGGTCTATTTATAAAGCACTGAAGACTGCCCTGAATAATGCCGTCCTGATTGCATGACGCCTCTTTCATGTGTGAGGCTGAAGACAGTAAATTCATTGCCTTTCAGTTGCTCCTGTGCAGCATCCAAATGCTTATTAGCACTCGGTGCAAGCAGTGGAGAGGCGAACACATCGAGTCACAGCTAAGCAAGCCAATGGCTGCACTCAGACGCGACATGATGCATTTTGTGCTGCTGCAGCTTTTACAGCTGGTTAAAGGGGAGCTGAAGAGAGAGGTATATGGAGGCTGCCATGTTTATTTCCTTTTAAGCAATACCAGTTGCCTGGCAGCCCTGCTGATCCTCTTCCTCTAATACTATTAGCCATAGCCCCTGAACAAGCATGCAGCATATCAGGTGTTTCAGACTTTAAAGTCAGATCTGACAAGACTAGCTGCATGCTTGTTTTTGGTGTTATTCAGATACTACTGCAGAGAAATAGACCAGCAGGGCTGCCAGGCAACTGGTATTGCTTATAAGGAAATAAATATGTCAGCCTCCGTATACCTCTTACTTCAGTTCCCCTTTAATGGGGCTGTGTGTGTGAATCGCTGGCACGTGTGTGAGTTACAATGTCACAAGAACAGCAGCAACAAAATAAAGTAAACAATTGATACAGCGACATTGTCCAGTGAACAATGCTGTTATTTCTGACTAGCAGACCCAAGCCCGTTTAAAAACGGGCTCTAGGGTCTGTGTTTTTTGTTGCCGCCCGCCTCTTGTACTGCGCACACGCGCGCACCCGACACGCGCACACACCCGCCGCACATGTGTGCGTGTGCACATGCCGCCTGGCTCCGTCCCTGTTCTGCCTGTGTGAGGCTGGATCCGTGCTGCGCACATGCACAGTAGCATAAAGCATGGACCCAGCTACACAGAGACAACTGTCCCTACTGTACGCAGGGACAGTTGCCTATTATTATATAGGATGCTGTTTACTAAACAGTATTAATTTGTAGTTAGCAAAGTCATTTGCTGGCTACTTATTGGAAGAGGCACTTGTGAAGTAACCCTAAGCAAATTTTTATGAATTTTGTAAATATTTACTAATTAAATCAATTATAAATATACCCATAAGCTTCTGACTTTTAGAATTTCCGTGAAAAAAAAGAAGCTTAAAGGAATACTTAAAGAAAACCTGTACTGAAAATAAAACTCAAAATAGGCATACACAAGTCATACTTACCTTCCATGTAGTCTACTCCTCAGTGTCTTTCTCCTGTCCTGCGTCCTATTTGTTCACTATGATCAAGGGAATTTTCCGTCCTCCATTTTGAAAATAGCCATTACCCATAACAGCTTTCTGGTCAGCACACAGTTAAACTGTAACATCGCCCACTTGAGCCATAGGGAAACATGGACATTGCCTGGTACATCCGTTTTCCTCTCAGCTATAACTGACAGCAACTGATATTTTACTAACAGCAACTGATATATTTCAGATCTGACAAAATATTGTCAGAACTGGATGGGATTATTGTCAGAAGAAAATGGTGAGCTTCTGAGAGGAACTGATGGCAAGGTAACTCTGTAATTTTCATTTGAAGTTACCTCATGTGTTTATTTTAAATATTTTTACTCAGTACAGGTTCTCTTTAAGGGAAAAAAAAATGACATTTACTCACCCGGGGCATCCCTCAGCCCCCTGAAGCTGGATGGTGCCCTCGCAGCCCCGCTCCGATCGTCCTGTCCCCGCCGGCGGCTACTTCCGGGTGCGGCGACAGCCGCCGACAGGCTGGGAACGCGGCTGATTTTCCGCGTTCCCACTCGCTATATGCTGCTATAGCGTAGCTATATATGCTATAGCAGCATATAGCGAGTGGGAACGCGGAAAATCAGCCGCGTTCCCAGCCTGTCGGCGGCTGTCGCCGCACCCGGAAGTAGCCGCCGGCGGGGACAGGACGATCGGAGCGGGGCTGCGAGGGCACCATCCAGCTTCAGGGGGCTGAGGGATGCCCCGGGTGAGTAAATGTCATTTTTTTTTTCCCTTAAGTATTCCTTTAAAGAGGAGCTGTCAGCAATACTATCTCAGAAAAAAACCCCACATATAACTAGATAAATACTTGCTCTACATACATAACATATGTATTGCACTGTTCACATTTTGATTTTGGTGATTTTTCTAGAGTTAAAAAAAAAATCCTTCGTAGCAATTCCAATATTAACTTTGGCTATTTTGCAGCCAATTCTGATGTAATTTCCTCCCTTACTCTCTTCTGCCTGATTTGCCCGCCCTTCACTATAGATAGTGCATTGTTTCAGCATGAGAAATATTGGCCAATCAGAGAGGAACAGAGGTGTGGGAGAGGGAAAACAGGAGGGAAAGAGGCTTTAGCCAATCAGGCTGCATTAGTTAAGTCTGAGGGGATGTAGAGCAGCAAAAAAAGGACAACCCAGCATGCCCTGGAACTTCCTTTTTGTGTACCAAATTTGGTGTGTACTAAATAAGAGTCAGGTAAACTGGGGAATGATAATTTATCAACAAGAAAAGTAATAGTGAGTTTAACTTTTGGATTGCCTGGTTAGCATCCCTATTACTGGTTTATCAGATAAAAATAAATAATTGATTTTTTATTTTATGCCCGACATAAAGAATTGTGCCAACAGGGTGTCCCCACAACCAATAAATGCCATCTCCGTGAAAAAAAGAAGCTTAAAGAGGAGCTGTCAGCAATACTATCTCAGACACAGAAAAGTTAGCAGCACTAAAGCAACGGGTGAAAAGTAATAAGTAGGATACTCAGGTAGAGAAGAGGAAGTTGATACCAGCCCATCACAGCAATGTGCTAATATAAACAAATCACAGACCAGTCACTTGGCTGTAGACCAGGGCGATAACTTTACCACAGATGATCTGACATCTAAACAAGGGATATGGCTAGGTAGAAATCTAGATACATCTTATTAACGCAACAATTAAACTAGATACTCAGCCATTGACCATGATTTGGTATGTGAAGTGAGATGACAATAGGGTAAAATGTACTCATTTGGTGTAACAGAACAAATGTTAACATCAATAGTCCTCTTCCATTAAAACATAACTCAATGAAGATGGCAGTATGCAATTTCTTTGAAGTGAGTAGCATACAGCTCCTCCTGTAATCCATTGGCTGTCTTTCCAATTAGCATGTAAGACCAAAATAGAGGGTCAACATATGAGGCTGCTGAAGCTGATATGTAGGAAGTGTCATAGTAAAACAATTTGCGGTTTGTCAGCAGGTGGTATATAAGAAATTAACTGAAGGGGCAAGTAGAAACATGACATGTGCAAGCTAAATACTGTTCCCTTACAACATTATTTGTGGTAACATGGTAATAATAAGAAGAATATGACAGTAAATCCCTTTCTTTCATAATGTTGTACAGATTTAACATAGTAACTTTATTGTTCATGTTTTTAGGCAGGGTTCACACTTTTAACTGCAGAAAACTGAAGGTTTTTTGCACGCATTTTTATCCTATTAAAATATGCCTAACGAAAGTCAATGGGATTTGCATGCAATGTGCAAATTAATGCTACAAGAAGACAGTATTTTCACGCATGCGAAAGACGCGAACACGAAAATGTAAATTTTAGAAGTTTGTTTTTTCCATTGACTTTCCACTGACTGCAGTGAAGACATTTTTGCGCATTTGCAGGATGCATGAAATTTTAATAAATGTGAACCTTGCCTAACAGCCACCATCTGCTCTCATCACTGATTCAAAAGATACCCATGTTTTAGGCCAACACATGCTCCAAACAATGACCAGGGAGTTGTGATCCCGCTGAAGGTGGCCACACACAATAATATAAAATGACCCAATTTTACAGCAATTCCATAAAAACGAAAAATTGAATGGTGTAATGTAGATTGTCAAATTCTTGATTTAACCACATAAGTCTAACTGGACAAATATATTTGTCCAGCAGTGTTGTGGCGGTTGCGCGCTCGTTCCCGGCGGGTGCACACTTGGTCCTGGTGGCTATTACAGGGGATCGATTGTGGAAGGGAAACGAGTGTTCCCCCAAGGCAGTCGATCCCCTGTGAATGAATCAACATGCCTGGAATCACAAGGCATATTGATTCATAAAACCACAAGTGTCAAAATGTAAAAAAGAAACGTGTTTAGTGCCACCTAGTGGCCAAAAAGTAAAATTAAAGAAAAAAAATACATTATATATTTTATAAGGCTTTATTAATGCCCCACCCTCCCCCATAGCTACAAAAAAAAAAAAAGTTGACAAAAAACGTGACTAAAAAAAGTGACAGTTAAAAAAATACATTAATAGTTACCTTAGGGATTGCACTTTTTTAATATGTATGTTGTGAGAGTATATTACTTTTATCTTTTGCCTATATGGGCTTTTAATTAGTGATTGATGCAAAACTGAAAAAATGCACCTTTATTTCCAAATAAAATATTGGCACCATACATTGCACTAGGGAAATATTTTAAACGTTACAATAACCGGGACAAATGGGCAAATAAAATGTTTTTCAATTTTTTCTTATTATTCCTGTTAAAATGCATTTGGGATAAAATAATTCTTAGCAAAATGCACCAGCCAAAGAAAGCCTAATTGGGGATGAAAAACAACAAGATATAGATCATTTATTTGTGATAAGTACTGATAAAATTATTGGCGAATGAATGGGAGGAGCGCTGACACGGTAAAATTGCTTCTGTCCTAGAGGTGAAAACACATATGGGCTGCAGTGGTTAAGGACCCAAGATTTTTGTTCAGAGATTTCAATCATTTATTTTTAAACAATCCAATGAGACTGGCACCACAAATAAGAAAAATAGCTCTTTATTTAAACGTCATTAAAATGACATTATGTCAGATATAAAAGTGAACAATAATGGCCATGGTCATTATTGGGTGTGGTCAGGTGGTGTCTCTGTGCAGAAACTCCCACTCTACAGGCATCTTTATACTTTGTATTTCTGAAGCATGTAACTGACTCTCCCAAAGGGGATTTTGTATAACTGCAGCACTGGATATGACAAATGTTTGAGTAATGGCACAGTCTCCTATTCACCTTTACTAATAATGAAAAATCCAGGAGGATGAGCTGGGGCTTTATAAATGTTTTTAAGAATACTTTTTCTACCTTAAGTAAACTAAGTCTGAAAATATAACCTTTTACTTTGTTATTTTGTTCTGCAGTCCTGTAACTTGGCTGTCACTTAGAAATATCTGAATGCTTCAAATGCATGAAAATCAGCAGCAAAGGAGGCATCCTTCAAGACCCGCATTCTGACAGCTGAAATCCAATTCTGAGGGGGAAGAAGAACTTTAGCAAGTGCAGATAGCTTCTTCATTGTGCAGTAACACATTCAGGGCAATACCTCTGTCAGAGAATATCAGCTGCAGAAAAATCTCCACTGCCTTCAATGCAGCCAAATAATGCTGCCATTAGGTTACACTAAGGCTAGGTTCACACTTGAAATGGATGCATCCTGAGCGGATACGTCAGGTGAGTGCATTCACACCACTCACCACTGTGCATCCGGCCCACCTCTGCTGCCCACCCACCTGCCCCTACTCGTCTGTCTTCGGTCACCATTCAGATCTTCCACACGCGCTAACAAGTGCCGGCAGGGCCAACAGACCCGGTAGAAACAAGGGCTACCATTGGCCAGAGCAATGGGGTTCTACCTAGCAAAAGAGAGAATTTTCATTGGTCGATCACTCATGAACCAATAAACCTCCTCACTGTTGCTATGGAGTATTCCCACTGGTCTTTTTCACTGCAATTATAGCCCTGGTTTTGCTGGAACTTTGATACCAGCACTTGTCATGAAGCTTAGCAGCAGTCAGCAGTGTGGAGGACCCGAATTCCCACAGAGAAGACACAGAAGACGAGTTGATATAGAACAGAGGGGGAAAACACCGCCTATTCCCATGGGCTTGCCCTGCGTATGTGAGCTCTGGTGAAATTGTGCTGGTTGGGATTGTGTGTTCCACTCCTGCTTCATTCCAATTTGTAAGTGTAAATGGATCCTACATTTAACATAGAGTGTCTAGTGTGAACGGGGTTCAGCCTATCAAGCCATTAATGGAAACTCCACCACTGGGTTAGTGCTGACCAGTTTTGCATCCTTATGTCAGATTAAAAACAACAAACTAAGGCCACATTCTGGGGCTGAATTTATCACATGACCACCATTGATATTACTCATCTACAAATGCATATAGTGAAACAGCGTCCATCAAGATCAGCTGTTATCTCTTTGTGTGCTGAAGGAAACCAATGTTATTTGTCTCTATTTATAGTGGGTACAATGGGCAGATTTTAATGCTAGCTCTTTTACCATTAGAGAAGCACAGGCATAAATAGATCTTGGGCTGACAAGTGGAAATGAAGGGGAAATCTTTAACCATGTCACCTGGGAGCAATCCTGCTCATAACATAATGTGCACAGCATTTTACCAGGTAGAGCTACTGTGTGGCAGGGCAGGACTGTCATAGTGTCACAGCACACAATGACATAACCTCAGTTAGTGCATTAACATTCTGCATAGCTAACCAGTGCCATAGAATTTTTAGTAGTGTCCTCAACATACAGTGCTCAATACAGGCT
Organism: Hyperolius riggenbachi; assembly: GCF_040937935.1. NCBI lineage: Eukaryota > Metazoa > Chordata > Amphibia > Anura > Hyperoliidae > Hyperolius > Hyperolius riggenbachi. The sequence continues at coordinate 151,867,347 of NC_090653.1, read as the reverse complement.
ATTTATACACATGCACAGATCTACAGCAATCACAGATTCCCCCCAGGTTACATAACCATTGCCCAAACAATAATGAGCCCTGAGACAAATGACAACACTTGTGAATGTAGGAAGCTCCGAGGAACATTCCTGTCTCTCCACCCATTACGGTTAGTGCTTTATGGTACAGGTTAGTTCATTTCTGCATCTAACAAAACACATTCTAGTGTGTTTACATGTATTTCATATGCTATTACTCTAATAATGCCCACACATGTACCAATTTTCAGACAATGGTAATCATTCTACATAAAGCCAACTGAAAATAAATGCACTGTCATCAATTAAAAGTAGGCAGAAACATGACAATTCAATCAAAAGAGATTAAGAGAGAACATGAAGTGAAAGGAATACAAAGGACATATTGATTTATTTTTAAACAATGCACCTTGCCTGGCGATCCTGCTGATCCTCATCCTCTAATACTTTTAGCCATAGACACTGAACAATCATGCCGATCAGAAGATTTATTTAGAAGCGGTTCAGAAGTACGGCTGCAAGCAGAAAAGCGTTTGACATCGGCAAAATCAGCTGCCGGCTGTTGCCCGTGTAAACCGGCACTTATGGTTGAATGGATTAGCTGCATGGTTGTTTCAGGTACTACTGAAGCATGAAAGATCAGCAGGATGCCAGGCAACTGGCATAGTTTATAAGGAAATATATATGGCAGCCTCTATATCACGCTCTCTTCAGGCTTGTTTATTTAAAAAATCCTATTAATAGACAAAGAGTGGAGATGCTGGCACCACCGGTGCATATCCCAGGGGAGCAGGAATACCGGGTCTCAATGCAAACAAAAGAAAAAGATGTTCCGCTGCACCGTGTATCTACTGATGTGTCAATAAACTGAAGATTGCTTTATACCCAAGCCACGGTGCAGCGGAACATCTTTTTCTTTTGTAAAAAATCCTATTGACAACAGTTCAAAATATTATCATTAATACTTAAATTTTTTAGTTTCTTCCTCTGAAATAACTGGAAAAACTGGGAAAGCAACAATTTACATCGCCACACGTGGGGCCACCATTGCTGGTGCTTGAAATTTAATTCCAGTGGTAAATTTTTATACTTGTATAATTAAAAAAACTGCAGTGGCTCAGGGCTTCACATGCCCTTTATATGAAGGTTTGCTTGCACTGACAAGTAGGGAGAGGAGCACTTAAAAATGACACAAGACGTGTCTTATTTAAAAAAGGTGCCTGCTATAACAGCAGAAGCCCTTTCAAACAAGACTTCGTAGGTTAAGACTAGGCTTGGATGCGGTGGTGTTAAGGTTAGGTGTGGGGGGTTAAGGTTAGTTGCCCACCTGAAGAAGGTTAGGCACCCACCGGGGGGAGGGGTTAAAGGTTCGGCACCACCAGATAGGGGGTTAAAGGTTAGCAAACCACGGGGGGAGGGGGTTTAAGGGTTAGGCACCAAGGAGGGGGGGGGGGGTTAGGCACCACCAGCGGAGGGTTCTGTGTGAGAGTAGGAAGAGATTAGGTCAAAGTGAAATATTGGTAAATATTATCAATAATTTTCTATATAAATGGAGTAGAATATCGGTAAATTTACCAACTATTTGCTACCGCTATCCTGCGCCCTTTTAACTGCTTGCCGACCGCCGATCGACGTAAAGTCCTTGGGGCTCGCAGAGCAGGAGATCGCGCACACGCTGCGCACGCATCTTCTGTTGGCGAGCGGAGAGGAGCTCCGCCTTCAGTCTCCAAGCGGCGACTGCCGCTCAGGAGACTGTTAGACGCTGGAATCGCCATCTAATTACATTGTACAGCACTGCGATCTGCAGCAGCACTGTACCGGGGTCAGCCGTGTGAGACGGCTGTCCCCATGGGACACTAGAGAGCGATCGGCTCTCATAGGCAGAAGCCTATGACAGCCGATCGCCATTATTGGCTGGCTGTGGGGTGGGAGGGAGGTAGGGAAAAAAATACAAAAAAAAAGGCAGATTTGTTAAAAAATATACAACATAAATATTTACGCAAAAAAAAAAAAAAAAAAAACACTGAAAACTGATCGTGGGCGATTAGACCCCACCAACAGAGGGGAGGAATCACTGGTGTGCTGTGTTGGCCTTAAAGCTGCAGTGGCCTTTTTTGACAAAAATAGCCTGGTCTTTAGGGGGGGTAAAGCCCATGGTCCTCAAGAGGTTAAACAGCTGATTTTTTTTTTAAATGTACACGTTAAGGGGCCTGGAGACATTAGCCCATACTTATTTACATTACATGTCATCAGTGGGGCTGGATGTGCAGTGCCATCTATTCATCTCTTATGCTGGTCCTCTGCCACCACTAGCCATAGCAGCCAGCTAATCCTGGTTTGTCACATGCAGCTCTGTTGTGCTCAACACTCTGTACAAATCTTTGTACATCTTCACTTGTAAATCTTTATCCGTTTGCCTAATTCTTTCAATTACTGGTTCAGAATCCATTAATGGTTCTATTTGCAATTATATATCAATGGTGAGTTGTGACTTTCTCCAAACAACAAATTACAGCCAATAATTGCTTTTTTATTGAATGTAAAATGTTCATTGCTCATTCACTGCTGTAGCTACGGGGCAATGCACAAGATGTATTCATAGAAGCGTTGGATGATTGGTACAGGATCACAATGACTTCTGCATATCATATAAAAGCAAAAAAAAAAACTAAAAAAGGTGAAAAATCCACTCAGCTCCCACTATGCATGCCTCCCCACATGGATTCTCTTTGTAAGAAGGATTACAGGCTCTCCTAAAATAGAACTCTAAGAGGGGCAAATTATAACTACACGATTTGGTCATGCATGACGCATAAAGTAAATGCCTAACATAGATATATGCTCCGCTAAAATGAATTTTCCATATATGCAAAGGGAGTAAAAAATTTCATGCCATTTAACGAGACTGAATCAAATCTCATACAAAATTTTGTATCTGTGCATCAACATTTGCATTAAAGTAATCTCCTGTGCAGAAGTAACAACAGCATTGTTTCACAAATGCACATTGTCTAACCTAGCTAGAGTGTGTTGTCAATGTGTCTTGGGGGCTGCCATCTTGCCCCCTGCAAATTTAGAAAATGACATTGCGTGCAACTGATGCTCTTTTTCTGACTCTAAATAGCTAATTTACATTTAATTTATAACATTCAGTGAAATCTGAATTCCTCCGGCAACACAAAATCATGGCAGGTTCACTGGCTAGCCTTCAAAGAGGCTTTGGTAGGTACATCAGATTATGAGCACCTTTGAGGGACAGTTAATGACTTGAATTGTTTAATGTGCTCTGTAAAGCACTATAGAAAATCTCAGCACTATAAAATGTGTTCTTCTCCTACGTTATAATTGATCATAATCCAGATCATAGAGTCAATAAAGACATTTTACAGCGCCATTTTCTTACCAACTACTGTATAATGCAAGGCTCTTGTGTGGTGATAGAAGGAGGCTCAAAGGAGTCCTGAAACATTATACAAAAATAAAACGTTAGATACTTATCTTGGTAGAGGGCAGGGACGGATCTAGGGGGGAGCAAGCGGGTCTCTTGCCCCAGGCGCAGTTTGTTGAATTCTTAAAAAGGCGGAAAAATTTGGATGGGGAATGGCAGTTTAGGCGCCAAAACCTGACCTTGCCCCAGGCGCAACTTGGGGCAACTTGCTCTAGATCCGTCCCTGGACTAGAGGGAAGCCTCTGGATAGTCCAGATGCTTCCTGTGTCTTCTTATACCTCACCATTCCAGCAAAGCTTTCCTAGGTGTTTCCTGCTCACGCTCCAAGCCATAGACAAGAGCATCCCAACTGGGAATGCAAAAGTAAGGTAAGCGCATACCCAAAAGAACAAAGCGCTCATGAACAAAGGAAAAAACTGTGCATGAGTGGCATCATTCTACTGGGCATACACGGACCTTACTCAGGTGTGCTTGTCCAAGGGTGACAGCATGGCCGGAAGACACTTATTGGGTTTAGAAGACCCTTTTTCTGGAACAACAACAAGTGTCACACAGAGGCAGTAACACTCTTAACAGTCACAGCAAAGGCACTTGCTGTTGTTAAACTAACTTGAGGAAGCAGGTAAGTACCCACCAAACGTGTTGTCTTGCTTCATGCTTGAATAAAATCCATTTCCATTTACACTGGTTTTATTTCTTTTGGAGAGGTAATATTTTCCTCTCCTGTTAAATATATAAGATTGTAGCTAGCTAGTTGTACAACCCACCTTTGTGAGTATATAAATACTACTAATTCACCATTTATACTGAATAAGACAATACTGCACCATGGGACTCCTGGTATCTCTTGAGGTGTAAGGTGATACGGGAAGCCTCTGGACTAAACAGAGGCTTCCATCTACCTAGGTAAGTACCCAACTTCCTTTGCTTCAGGCATACTTTAAAATGGATCCGAGATAAACTTTTACTCATTGCATAATTGTGTTCCTTTCATGTAGTTTGTAGGGCATTCCTCAAGCCAAATACTTATTTTGTTTTGTTTTAATACTCTAATTCCCTATAAACTAAACAAGCCTCGTCCACAGCTTCTCCAGTGCCTTGGTACTTTCAGACTCATGTAGCAAGGGCTTATGGGAACTCAGTCTGGGCAGGAGGAGGAGGAGTTTACTAGCCAGATATTTCAGAGGCAGAGGGGAGGAGGGAGGAGGAGAGGGGAGTGAATTTGTCACAGGCTGAGGGCTGGAGATGCTATTAGCTTGCCTGTGTGTAATGTGACAAACAGAACATTGTATCACAGGAATAAATAATCATAAAATGTTTGTAACGATCAGTGAAGCACAGAGAGGATCTGATTACCGGTGATCTGCAGTATCACTGGGAATACAGATGTATACCAGATTATAAGTGATATGCAGTATCACCGATAATCCGATATACCAACTAACCTCTGTTCACCTGAGTAGAGTGTAGTGTTTTGGTGTAACTGTAACACTTAGAGGACTAGGCCTCAGTGTAGTCAGGAATACTACACAGCTTCCTTCCGAAGACCTGAGCTCTCCAAGGCGGGAGGAATCAGGCTGCCCAAAAGTAGGAAGGTTTGTCTGAAAGTGACACTCTGGAGGAAGTGTCACTAACAGGACGGGGAACCGCCTCTGACAATAAGGTCGGTTCTAGAGGTCGGGCAAGCTAGGTCGTAACACACGGACAGATAAAGTACAGATACAGTAGGCAGAGGCGGAGTCTAAGGCACAAGCAGGGTTCGGCAACAGGGTATCAGAAATATCGAGGTACAAGATCAGGAGGCAGGAGCAGAGTTAAAGGACGAGCCGGGGTTCGGCAACAGAGTATCAGAAATATCGAGGTACAAGATCAGAGTTCAGGAGGATAGTCAGGCAGGCAAAGAGTCATAACAGATAATCACAATCAAACTAGTAATTTAGCTATCAAACAGAATCTAGCTAAGTGTAGGATTACAGCTCCAGCTGGTCCCGGCACACTTGCGGATCTGACTACAGATCTGGGTGCTTCCACATAAGTGATCGCAACGCCAGACACCAGATAAGTGACCGGCTAGCAATATATATACACTGGTATCCTTCCAGCACCACCCTAAGTGCTGGACCAATGAGGAGTGGAGCCAGAGTCAGCTGACCACCCTGGTCAGCTGACTCACTTCTGCCTGCCATAAAATCCCTGACTGAGTGCGCGCGCGCGCGTCACTCTAAAGCCAGAGGGACTATGAGTCCCAGCCACAGCAGCCCCGCTCTGAGGTGTATCCGCAGCGGGACCATGCGTGCTAACCGCGGCGGTTTCTCCGCGCTCCACTGAACTCTGCACGGAGACAGCCACCTCACACTGAGAGGAGGCGGCTGCCTTTCCGTGTGCGTCCCCACTATGCGCGGAAAGAGCCGCCTGCCGCTGGCTCATGGCGGCGGCTCTTCCGTGCTTTCTCACAGTTTTACCCAGTCACTCTGTGCCTCCGCAACGTAACATCTTAGGAATTGCTCCAAAGACTGGTTAATTCATTCAGTCTGCCCATTTGTCTGTGGGTGGTAGCCTGACGAGAAAGACAATTTCATGCCCATTTGGTGGCAAAATGTCCTCCGGAATCCAGACACGAATTGGACTCCCCTATCTGACACGATGTCTTCCGGAATGCCATGCAGCCGGAAGACGTGAATGATAAACAATTCGGCCAGTTCTTGTGCCGAGGGGAGTCATTTCAGGGGCACAAAATGGGCCATTTTGCTAAAACGGTCGACTACCACCCAAATGACCGACATGCCTTCAGACCTGGGCAATTCCCCCACAAAATCCATGGACAAGTGGGTCCATGGCTCACTCGGGGTGGGCAAAGGCTGCAACCTTCCTACAGATGCCAGCCGGGAGGGTTTACTCTTGGCACATACCGCACACTCCCTGACATACTCCTTGCAATCTGTTGCCAAAGAAGGCCACCAAGCACACCTGGCAATCAGATCCTGTGTTCTGGCAGCTCCAGGATGACCAGCATTCTTATGGGCGTGAAAGAGTTGCAGGACTTGTAAACGAAATGGCAGTGGGATAAACATGACCCCTTCGGGTTTTCCCTCAGGAACATCCTGCTGAAAGGGACCCAAAACCTCCGTCCAATCCTTCCAAGTCTCCGTGGCGGCTAACACTAGTTTCTGTGGGATGATGGACTCAGGAGCGGGGGGCTGTGCCGTCTCTGGTTCAAAACACCTGGAGAGGGCATCTGCCTTGACGTTTTTGCTGCCTGGAGTGTACGTGATTATAAACCTGAACCTCGTAAAAAATAAAGACCACCGGGCCTGACGGGGACTTAGCCTCTTAGCCCCCTCGATGTATTCCAAGTTCTTGTGGTCGGTGTAAACTGTGATCGTGTGTTCTGCCCCCTCTAACCAGTGGCGCCATTCCTCAAACGCCAATTTAATGGCCAGAAGTTCCCGGTTGCCTATATCGTAATTTTTTTCTGCAGGTGAAAACCTACGGGAAAAGTAAGCGCACGGGTGTAATCTGCCCTGCAACCCAGACCGTTGAGACAGCACCGCCCCCACCCCAATTTCTGAGGCATCAACCTCCACGATAAAGGGAAAGGACATGTCCACATGCCTCAACATTGGTGCTGAGCAAAATAATTTCTTCAAATGAGAAAATGCTGCCACGGCTTCAGGAGACCAGTGGTTGGTATCTGCCCCTTTTTTCGTGAGACTGGTAAGGGGGGCAACTAACGTGGAGTACCCCTTAATGAACCTCCTGTAATAGTTCGCAAAACCTAAAAATCTCTGTAGGGCCTTCAACCCCACTGGCTGTGGCCACTCCAACACGGCTGTGACTTTGGCAGGATCCATTGAGAGGCCCGAGGTGGAAATTACGTACCCTAGGAACGTGACCGTGGTCACCCCGAAAATACACTTTTCCACCTTAGCATAGAGCATATTTTGTCTTAATTTGTTCAAGACAAACTTCACGTGGACCCTGTGCTCGGAGAGGTTATTGGAATAGATTAGTATATCATCGAGGTATACTAGTACGAATCTACCCAATACCTCCCGGAATACCTCATTGATTAATTCTTGGAAGACGGCTGGCGCATTGCACAACCCGAAGGGCATTACTAGGTACTCGTAATGCCCGTCTGGTGTGTTGAAGGCCGTCTTCCATTCATCGCCCTTTCTAATGCGGATTAGGTTGTATGCCCCCCTCAGATCCAACTTAGAGAAGATCTTTGCAGTTGTGACCTGCGTGAATAAATCGTCTATCAATGGTAACGGATAGCGATTTTTCACCGTGATTTTATTGAGACCCCGGTAATCGATACAGGGTCGAAGACCCCCGTCTTTCTTTTTAACGAAAAAGAAATCGGCCCCAGCGGGCGACCGAGAGGGCCGGATGAACCCCTTGGCCAAGTTGTCACGAATGTATTCCTGCATAGCCATCTTTTCTGGACCGGACAAGTTATACAGGTGACCCCTAGGGGGCATACAACCAGCACGGAGATCAATGGGGCAATCGAACGGGCGATGAGGAGGTAATCGATCAGCGGCCTTAGGACAAAATACATCAGAAAACTCAGAATATACCTCGGGAACACCCTCCACGTAAATCTTGGTCTGACCCAATGTCACCTTCCCTAAACACTGTTGGTGACAATGATCGGACCATCTGGTTACCTGACCCGTAGCCCAGTCTATTTGTGGAGAATGGACTTGTAACCATGGCATGCCTAGGATGATAGTGGAGGTTGACATATGCAACACAAAAAACTGTAATTGTTCCCCATTCAGTACCCCTATCGTGACCTTCACCTGCGGGGGTCTGTGACAGGGGACGATCCCGTTGCAGAGGGGAATCGTCTACCGCCGTGACCTGAATGGAGGGACTTACTGGAGTGAGAGGAATACCCAACTCCTGAGCAAATTCAACGTTCATAAAATTAGCCGCTGAGCCAGAATCAATAAAAGCCTCAGTGGCTACAGACTTATTATCCCATGTAATCGTACAGGGGAGAAGTAATTTTTTCTCTTTTTGGGGTGAGAATGATGTGCCTAGGGTGTCACCCCCCACTACTCCTAGGCAGACCCGTTTCCCGGCTTGTTAGGGCAATTTCGCACTCTATGCCCCGTTTCTGCACAATACAGGCACAGTTCTTCTGTTATTCTCCGCCTTCGTTCCACCTGGGTCAGTTTTGATCGACCAATCTGCATTGGCTCGGGTGGAGGCAGGGCCGGAGAGGATGAGACAGACGGAGATGGTGTTGCTAAGGGTGCAGCGGAAGGTGCCGCATAAGATGTCACCCTGACCCGGTGACTGCCCCTAGTCTGCCTCTGATGGCGTAGCCTACGGTCGACTCGAATGGCCGATGAAATGGCCTCATCGACTGTTTTGGGCTCGGGTAAGGTTAACATTAAGTCGGAGACCTCCTCCGACAACCCAGACAGGAAATAATCCATCAGGGCGTAGGTGTCAAATCTGGCGGTAACTGACCACCTACGAAATTCGGCCGCGTACTCTTCGACTGGACCCTTGCCTTGCCGTAGGAGCTTGAGTTTCCGCTCCGAGGTCGCAGCAAGGTCTGGGTCATCGTAAGTTACGGCCATAGCCTTAAAAAATTCCTCTACTGAGGTCAGAGCTGTATCTGTAGGAGGCAGGTTGTATGCCCAGGATTGGGAGTCACCAGTTAACAAGGTTTTAATAAAAATGACCCGTTGGGTCTCAGTCCTTGAGGATCGGGGTCTCAACTCGAAATATGATAACACTCTACTCTTAAAATTCCGGAAGTCAGACTTGTGGCCGGAAAATTTAACAGGTACAGGCATACGTATGTCATCACTAGGAGGGGATCGCACTGAATCAACTGACGTCTGGAGGGTTCGCACGGAGCCTGAAAGGGCGTCAATCAAGGCTTTGTGCTGGCCCAGTGCTTGATGGATGCTATCCACCGAAGTGGCAAGCACAGTCAGAGGGTCAGCGCGGTTTTCCATCTGTTTTTTGGTCTGGCGTTCTGTAACGATCGGTGAAGCACAGAGAGGATCTGATTACCGGTGATCTGCAGTATCACTGGGAATACAGATGTATACCAGATTATAAGTGATATGCAGTATCACCGATAATCCGATATACCAACTAACCTCTGTTCACCTGAGTAGAGTGTAGTGTTTTGGTGTAACTGTAACACTTAGAGGACTAGGCCTCAGTGTAGTCAGGAATACTACACAGCTTCCTTCCGAACACCTGAGCTTTCCAAGGCGGGAGGAATCAGGCTGCCCAAAAGTAGGAAGGTTTGTCTGAAAGTGACACTCTGGAGGAAGTGTCACTAACAGGACGGGGAACCGCCTCTGACAATAAGGTCGGTTCTCGAGGTCGGGCAAGCTAGGTCGTAACACACGGACAGATAAAGTACAGATACAGTAGGCAGAGGCGGAGTCTAAGGCACAAGCAGGGTTCGGCAACAGGGTATCAGAAATATCGAGGTACAAGATCAGGAGACAGGAGCAGAGTCAAAGGACGAGCCGGGGTTCGGCAACAGTGTATCAGAAATATTGAGGTACAAGATCAGAGTTCAGGAGGATAGTCAGGCAGGCAAAGAGTCATAACAGATAATCACAATCAAACTAGTACTTTAGCTATCAAACAGAATCTAGCTAAGTGTAGGATTACAGCTCCAGCTGGTCCCGGCACACTTGCGGATCTGACTACGGATCTGGGTGCTTCCACATATGTGATCGCAACGCCAGACACCAGAGAAGTGACCGGCTAGCAGTATATATACACTGGTATCCTTCCAGCACCACCCTAAGTGCTGGACCAATGAGGAGTGGAGCCAGAGTCAGCTGACCACCCTGGTCAGCTGACTCACTTCTGCCTGCCATAAAATCCCTGTCTGAGTGCGCGCGTGCGCGTCACTCTAAAGCCAGAGGGACTACGAGTCCCAGCCACAGCAGCCCCGCTCTGCGGTGTATCCGCAGCGGGACCATGCACGCTAACTGCCGCGTCCAACGCGGCGGTTTCTCCGCGCTCCACTGAACTCTGCACGGAGACAGCCGCCTCACACTGAGAGGAGGCGGCTGCCTCTCCGTGTGCGTCCCCACTATGCGCGGAAAGAGCTGCCTGCCGCTGGCTCATGGCGGCGGCTCTTCCGTGCTTTCTCACAATGTTGAAGCTGTTTGCAGCTAGATGTGCTGTATAAACTATCTAAACGTTAGATAAGATATAGACAAGTTACTTGTTATAGTTAGTTTTTCATCTCGGATCCGCTTTAACTTAAGCAATCATCAGTGATTGCTGTGGGTCACAGTCTACTGTCAGGGAAGGTATATTTCAATGTCTGACACTGCTCCATCAATCTTTCTTGGCCATATGTTATTTCATTTCCTAGTGATGGCTGTAAGCAGGATACTTCTTGTTCATCCTCCGCCTACCCTCTCCATAGACAGAACCTGCTGCCCAATGGAGAGCCAGCAAAGCATGCCTGTACAAAGATCATTAAAGAAATGTCACATAAAACAATAACAAAAGATTGTTTTGGCTGACTCTACAGTGTGTGTCAAATGTTAGTTTTAAGTTCCCTGATAATGTTTATGTAGATGCTTGTTGATTGTGGCAACAATTGTGGCATTTGAGGACTATGATAATCAGCTATTTGATGGCATTTTTGAATCTGTACCAGGTGATGACCTGTCAGCAGCATTTACAGAATGCACTAAATACCATAAAACATCAGTTGCATAGCTCCCAGCAGTCCCTTTTTCAGAGGGTCAGTTTCTCTTTGGGAACTAAATCTCTCTGTCCTTCTTTCTTACTCATTTGTCCCCCTTTCAAGACTGATGTACAGATCTATGTAAACATATATACATTTTTTTGTTAAAATGTGTGTTTAATAGACTCTAAATGTTGTTTAATCATATAAATTGATATATGCCTGATTTTTATGAAGGAGAACTAAAGATGAAAAATAGGACTAGTGTGGTCTCAATTATAAAACGGTGTCTTTTGCTTCTGAATTCTTTCTGGTATCAGTGACTAGGGGTGTGGTGGGCGTTTCTTAAAGTGTCCCTCTTTCTTATCTCAAAAAGTTGGAAGGTATGCAGTTGGGGGAACAACATTCAAAACAACATTCAAAACACTTGAAACTCACTAGCGAATCACTCCCATTCATTCCATTTGAGATAGCTGAAGCTACTGACAAGCAATTAGAGTGGGCAGGGCTGGATTTCTGGTAAGGTCACAGAGGCCATGGCCTAGGGCAATAAAAATCAGCAGGGCGCAGGACTTGGAGAGATAAGAGGTCACATGTCAAACTAAATCACCTCTCCTGCTTTCCTCTGGTCTGCCTGAATTTCATAGATCCCTGCATCTCTCTTACTTATGCAAAGTTTGTGTTATGGCAGTCAGCATCTGCTGTCACCTGTATGATGAGAGGGGACAAACAATCTGCTGTGAGAAGAAAAATATATGGGCTCAAGTAGCGGAACTCTTAGTTTTTTTCATGCAGCACGTATTTACGGGCAAGAATTAGCAGCTCTCCCCCTCCCTGACTGATGTTAGTTTATTACTAGTAGGTCAGTGCTGTTAAAGACCTCAGATCTGTTAAATTTATGGCTTTTTTTTTCTCTAAGGGCCCTTTAACACTAGAGGGCTTTTTCGCGTTTTAACGCCACGGCCAAAGTTGGCGTTTTCCAAGGTAAAATGAAAGTCCATAGACTTTCATTTTACCTTTCACATCTAACGCCGCGTTTTGGAGCGTTGCGTTTCAACGCTCCCAGGAGCTTTTTTAGGGCTGACCGCAGCGTTTCTCTTTACAATTGATAGTAATGTGTTGGCGTTAAAACGCCTTGAAAACGCCTTTAAAACACCTGCAGCCAAAATGCAGCGTTTTAGTCTTTTTACCGCTGCCTGTAGTGTGAAAGTGCCCCTAGAGAATGACAACAACATTCTTTGTGCTACAGTTTAACTCTTTCCTGGCTTTTTTTTGCCAGCAAAGTACTGTGTTAGCCATCAGTGAAAGCAGTATGTTTTGAAACAGAATGACAACTGTGTTACATTTATTTACATTTACAAAACAATCAATGGATCTCCTGCTGACTGTATATATAGCTGTGTGCCTAACATCGTGTATACAGTAACAAGGTCTGAAGACGGCTCATTAACCAAAGGCTCACTGTTTTTCTTTTGGTTAGCCAATAAAAAGTGCTATTCTGTTACACAACTTCCTGCTGACTGATTTTAAGATCTGTCTTAAGTGCTAAATTGTCACTGTATGAAGTACACCTGAGCTTATGCTGGGTACACAAGATGCAATTTTCTGACAGATTTACAGTCAGATCGACTATTTTCAACATGTCCGATCTGCTTTCCAATCAATTTTCTGAATGATTTTTCATAGAAGTGAACAGCAAATTGATCGAAAAATTGAAATTAGATCAGACATAATGGAAATAATCGACCTGACAGTAAATCTGTCAGAAAATTGCATCGTGTGTGTAGTGTCGGATCCTTCTACTTACCTGTTCTCTGTTTTGGATGGGCTTCTCTGCATTGTGCTACACTGTCCCCTATTTGTGGCTCTGACGGCAGCAAGTAGCACAGAGGACAAAGAAGCAGCGCTGTCCACTGGGGCTACTTGTGATTTTGCACTCCTGTATGCATGTGCACAGGAGCCGAGGGAGTGTTATAATAATAATAATAATAATCCGAACATTTATATAGCGCTTTTCTTCTGTCGGACTCAAAGCGCTCAAGAGCTGCAGCCACTGGGATGCGCTCAGGAGGCCACCCTGCAGTGTTAGAGAGTCTTGCCTTGAACTCCTTACTAAATAGGTACTGACCCTAGCCAGGGGTATGTGTACTTGAGAAGTGCTGCTGAGTGCTCATACATGAGCATCATTTCTGAAGTATGCAAGCCCAGAACACTATCGCCTGCTGTGCATGCAGACAGGAGCGCAAAATTACATGAAGTGGACAGAGCATGCACTGCTTCTTTGTTGAATGGGGCAAAGCAGCAAAACAGAGGGGGGGGGGGGGGCGTTCAAACTAGTCAGAGTTGGACAGAATGGGGGGGGGTGGTTGGTGACAGCCTGCCTAGGGCGCTGGAAAGAACAAATCCGGCCCTGAGAGAGGGTGAAGACCACTGAATGCTAAAGGCAGCAGTTGAGAGATGGCTGAAAAATTAGCTTTCTGAAAAGCTGTTGTCGGTATGGGGTCATTTGTTGGTATGATGCACACATGCCACTGCACAGAACTACTGACAGGCTGGTGAACCTTGTATTCAATGCCTGCTATTATTGTCCATCAGTACCCAGCCTTGTGCAATCAGTAAACATGGCTGCTCCCCCACTTTCACATGTGCCCTATTGATTTATGCGAAGAGTGATTTAAGTGACAGATCTGCTTTGAAGTGTGTTCAGTGAAATGACTTGGCTTTCCTGTGACATTCTGCACAATGTGCCCCACAGTGCGTCTGAACCTGACACGGCCTGCTTCACCTTCAACAGGACCTAATAAGACCCTACTGCAGATCTTTAGCTCTACAGATTATTGCAACATGCAAATCAGATGATTTATAAATGCCATGGGAATTAAAATGATTTTTTTGGAACTACTGTCAGACTCCCAGTTATCTTCCTTCTGCACAGATAACAGCACAGGCCTGTTGTATACTGTCTTTAAGACTATCTTTATTTCGTCTATGTGTGTCACTGCAGCTCCATTCTAATAATCTTCTCAGAGAAGATTGTCTCCGAACAAATTAAGATATGCACTAAATAAAACACATTTGACAGTCCGTCGTTTGAGTACTTTATCACCTTTACGGATCTTTTCATTTGGTTGGAAATTGGATGATTTTTCAATTTGGGAAAAAAAATATTGAGAATCTTGTTGAATGTATATTTTTTTCCTTAACTGCCGTCACTGAAAATGAAATAATTTCAAGTTTTCTAAATGCAGCAACATCATGGAACAAGCAGCACTGTTCTCTGACAATAAGAGTTAGTCCTGCTGACAAATAAAAAGGTCATTCTAAAAAAAAGTATATATGTGTATAAATATATATATATATATATATATATATATATATATATATATATATATACTATACTATATATATTAAAGACAACAAAGTCACTAAACAGGAAGGCTGACAGGGACGTCAGACCGATCCTACGAGGGCCAAGATCTTCACACATTTTTGGTACAACTTAAATGAATTGATGGGTCTGAATCAGGAAAGGTGTGGTCCATCAGGTAGAAGACATTGCTCTCTTTCTCAGTCCATCCAAAACACCGGCATGGATCTGGCCCTCCAGGCCTGGAGTTGGACACCTGTGCCCTAAGACAACAAAATATCTAAGCTCGCCCTCTTCAATTTATAGAAGGCCACTGATTATATAATTTTTATAAAATATATAGAATGGAATTCCCAGATTAACCTCCTTAGCAGTATGATTCTTTCCAGATTTTAGCATCTAAAAGCGGTACAAAGTTTTCTCTGGAAAAAAATCAGACCGCTAAGTAGAGGCAACCAGAGAGCCCTCCCCTCTCTCTGATGAATACCCAAATCTGGATGACATCATCAAGCTGGGACCCAGGTAGTTAGCAATATGGGGCTGAATGCAAAGCAGTACACAGAGGCTCCTGTTGTAGGCCGCTGGAACCAGGGAGGTGACAGATTAACTTCCCAGCAGCTTCCTAAGTACCAATCTTTTGCAGTGGGGGAAGAGACAAATGATCACTGCTATTGGCTAAAGCAGTGATCATTCATTGGTGGGTGGGCGGGAGGTAATCTAATTGGCTAAGGAAACACATGTTCCCTTTCACCAATTAGTGCTGCAGTAGAGAGTGCTGGGTGCATGCATGGGAATGCACCCAATAGAGCAAAGCATTCCTTAAAGAGGAGCTGTTAGGTATAGGGTCTTAGAGAAAAAAAACACATATATCAGTAGCTAAATATTGGCTGTACTTACATAACATATGCATTTCACTGTCCACGTTTGGATTTCACAGAATTTTTATATAGTATTTGAAGAGATTGATGCTCCTGACAGCTCATGGCAGGTTCCATGTTTGACTGTCTTCTATGAAGCCAATTGTGATGTAATATCCTCCCTTACCCTGCTTCCTGATGATTCGACTCACAAAAAAGATCAGGATCAAAGATCCGAATCGTTCATGATCTGGACAACACTACTATGCAGTGAATATTAATTAGCCATGTGGCTAGGAACAATAGCGGACTCCTGCAGTATACTCTAATGGAACATGTGCCCTGTGAACAGCACATTGATTTTTCAGTGCTGTGAGCTGGGCTGCAAGATACAAGCTGCTGTAACATGAGCCTGTAACTTCTCACTGTGAAAGCAGCCTTAGGGCGGGATAGGGAAATGAAGGGGAGGACCAAGGGAGTGCAGTAGGGAGAAGAAGCAGCCCCAGCATGCTTTGCAGTATCTGTTATGCGGCCTGCCGGCCTCCTTAGGAGCTTGGGAATAAAGAGGCTGGCTATTCAGCTAAAATCAAAGTTTTTAACTTCAGTATTGCCTTTTTGGCTTCTTTCTAAACTGTTTAACACAGAAGAATAGAGGTTTAAATTAGCTTTTGCAGCCTGACAGTTACTCTTTAAAGTGTACTCAAGCCGAAGCTCGGGTACAAATTGAGATATTTACCTAAAGAGAGGGAAGCCTCAGGGTCCTATTGAGACTTCCCTCAGTGTTCTGATATGCCCCCTCATTGATTGCGACCACCTGGAAGACTGGTGACAAGGCATTGTCATCAATCATATTCTCCTCCTCTTCATTCAGCATGGCCACGATTGCACATGTGCAGTAGCCGTGCAAGCGCACCACTCAGTAAGCCAGAGCCGTTTGTATACGAGAAGCTCTGTGCTACTGCGCATGTGTGGTCGTGCTGAGACGGCTACTACATGGCCGCACTCATAACAGGAGAGGAGCATGGCCACCACCACATCTCCACATATGCTGGACACTTTGCTTCTGGGCAAGCCCTGAGCCAATTGTATGACATGTTAGAAATTCTGAAAAGTGAAGTCCTAAAGGTCAAACCAAACCATAGAATGTTTTACCTGCACTGGAAAGTTGTAGGTGCTTTGAATTTAAACAGCCCGGAAGTTTAGAACCACATTAAAGAGAACCCGAGGCGGGGTTCTCACAACAAAATCCCAATACAGAGGCTGGCTCTGCCTATCGAGCCCAGCCTCTGTTGCTAATCAGATCCCTCCTAAATCCCCCTGCACTCAGCCAGACCCCATAAATCACAGCCACGCTGTGCGGCTGTGTTTACCCTCCGAACGTCAGTCTCGGCGCTCCCCCCGCCTCCTGCAGAGCTCTGGTCCTCGCCCGCGTCCCTTCCCTCCAATCAGCATGGAGGGAAGGGACGTGGGCGGGGACTGGAGTGATACAGGAGGCGGGGAGAGCGGAGACTGACGTTAGGAAGCTAAACACAGCCGCTGCTGACACGCTGCGTGTCGGCAGCGCGGCTGAGATTTATGGGGTCTGGCTGAGCGCAGGGGGGCTTTAGGGGGGATCTGATTAGCAACAGAGGCTGGGCTCGATAGGCAGAGCCAGCCTCTGTAGGGGAATTTTTTTGTGAGAACCCCACCTCTCTTTAAATCACAAAATGATTTGCGCAGCAATGATATATGTATTATCAATTTTTTTATTGAAAGTTGCATTGTTCAGCATGAGAGACTCAAAGAGAGTATAATTCTCCAACTTTCTGGGAGAGAAAGACAGTGCTGACCTACAACATATTACATAATGCATAATATTACATATTACATAATGCAGTCTATTGGCTAATATGACACAAAGCTTCAGTGGTAGCAATTATGTTGCTTGCTTGGAAAAACACGAAATTTTCACTATATTTTCAAAAAAAAATCATGCTGGCAGTCTGCCACTATTTGGCACAACAAACTGCACCAAAGCCTAGTGGTGCATAACGTGAAAAGATAGTTCAAATATTATACAAAACATTTCTGCGCACTAAAAGGTTCTCTAAAGGCAGACAAAATGTTTACTACTTTTCTAAAAGAATGGACTATAAGCAGGGCCAGCCCTACCATGAAACAGACTGAATCATGTGATTCAGAGCAGCAGACTGTAGGGGGCAGCATCACCTCTACACGCAGCTGATCTTTTTCAGCTCCCCCTCTGCTCTGCTGCTTCTGCCTGACTTACAAAACACAGAGCTTGCCTGATGTGAGTCTGAGTGTGCTGACACGTCCCTTAATTAAATATGCACTGCTCTTTGCTATCCTCCTCTCCATGTGCAGTCTGCCCTCTGGTCTTCCTGTGCATGTATGACTGAAGAAAGCATTCTGCATGAATATATATGTATGTGTGTGTATATATTTATATATAAATATATATAAATATATATATATATATATATATATATACTGTATATATAGTCAATATTATATTTTTCTCTAGGGGATCGGGGCGCATCCTGACAAGTTTACTTCAGGCAGCAAAAAGTCTACAACCTGCCCTGACTATAAGACCCGGTTGTTGCATTGCGTGGTAATATTGTGCTGTGACCACACATTGAGGCATACAGAACAATGAAAGTATGCCTCACTGCCACTGTAAACACACACCTTACCCGGTCTGAGGACAGCATGCTGTGCATTACTGCACTGGAACCTACAGCACTCAATGTGAAAGCACCACAGGAATATCATTGCATTCCATTGTGATGCGATGCAATGCAACGACCTTGGTTTGAAGGGGCCATAAAGAACACTATTCCACCAGCCTTACTGTAAATCGTGGAATGTACTTTATACAAACCAGCACCACCAAGTTGTATCTGCCGTAGGAAACAAGAGTAGAGATGAAATATGTGGACACACCCCCAGTCCACACAATGTCCCTTTATTCCAATTTATTTTCTATTCTCAAAGCAGCAAAAGAAGTAAAGGATACAACACAAATGTGTCTAATCCAACTGTCATAAAGTAATAATGATCCGGTGTCAGACAAATCACTTTAGATGCTCCAACAGCTTGAAGTAAGGGAAGATCAATTTGGTATGAGAGAATGAAAATAAGAGAGTGTATATTACACAGCCTGTCATAGCGGCTCCTCTGACGTGTGAGTATTTGGTCAGAATAACAGATGATCACACAAAATAAACATACTGCCATCTGCCAGAGAACAGCAGAGATTCTCCAGGAAGCACAGCACTGCAGACAACAACTGATTAAAGTTAGCGTCAGAGAGGCAGAAATAACAAGGCATGTGTGAAAGATCAGTGGACATAAAGCTCTAGATAAAACACACAGCTAGTATTGGGAATACAGAAAGGGATAGCAATTATACAAGCGACAGTGACCACCAAGGCAGGAAGAGAGAGCCAAGAGAAAGCCAGAGGAGACTTGTAGAGAGAGGAGGTCAGTGAGACAGAAACTGTACAGATAAAAAGGTTGTGGAGAGAGAGAGGTACTGTATGAGAGAGACAGAGAGAGAGAGAGAGAAAGAGAGAGAGAGAGAGAGAGAGAGAGAGAGAGAGTGTTGAGAGGTAATGCTGGGAAAACACAATGAGCTTTTTTGGCAGATAGATGGCTCAATAGATAATTTCCGACAGGTCCGATCTGATTTCAATCATTTTTCTGATTGATTTTCTTATAGAAGTGAATGGAAATCGATCAGAAAACCGATTGGAAAGTTAATCTGCCAAAAAAAAACTCCCTGTGTATTCCCAGCATAAGACAGAAATAGAGAGAAAAAAAGTGGGCAGTGAAATGATAGCTGTGGTGGAAAGAGGAAAAGGTAAAGAAGTAGTGGAAAGTCAGATGGCAGTGGCAGGGATAGAGAGCAATTACAAGGGGAGGGACCACATAAGTGGCAGAAAGAGGTGTCATAAGAGAGAGACAGGGTGTCAGACAGAAGGAGAAAGTTGGCTGTAACAGCGAGGGAGGGAAATGGTGGAGAGACAGACAGAGTGTAAAGCATACATGTCAAACTCCAGCCGCGGACAAAATCTGGCTTGCAGAGGGATCAAATCTGTCCCCAAGTGGTCAACCCACCTTGCAGTATGTTTGGCACACTAGAACACCAGGAAATCTATATTGGAGGTGAAGCCCTAGATCACAAGGGAAGCCATATAGGGGGAGGGAAGGAGACCACCAGACACTAGGGAACTGTATAGAGGAGGGGGGAGGGAGCCCACGAGACTCCAGGGAACTGTAAAGGGGAGGGAGGACCACTAGAAGCCATGGAACTGTATAGGGGAGACCACTAGACACCAGAGAACTGTAGAAAGGTGATGAAGACAAACTGAGAGATGGAGGAGAGTGGGAGCTGACAGTGTTCAGGAAATGCTGTTGAAAACAAAGAAAGCCCTGAGAATCCCCCTTAAAAAGATGGACTGGCCCAAAACCTGTCATCTGTCACATTTTTTAACTGCCTACTTTTTTCACGAAAGAACTCCTTTAAGAACGTTCTTATTATCATGCAGAACTGTTCTCCCTGCTGGTTAGAACAGATTAAGAAGAAAAAACTGTCGGTAATGCGTTAATAAATCTCCCCTTGTGAACCTTGTTGCATTGTGAGAAATAACGGCTTTTTCCAACTGCCAAGCAAGCACTATGGGCCGGTTTCCACTACTAAAGTGATGCGAATGCGGCTACCTAGCCGCATCGCATCACTTCCGCCGCCGGCCGCATCACTTCTGCATCTCCCGATGCGGAAGTCAATGGTGGAGATGGGATGCGGCTGCGGGCGGATGCAGCCGTGCGAGAAGCTGCAGCATGCTGCAGATTCATCGGATCACTCCGCACCACTCCGCACAACATGCACGCTCCTAGTGGAAACGGGCCCTATCTCTCTTAGTGCATAGACTCTCAGTACCAAACATACTGTACAGATCAGCTGGCAGAACTAAGGAAATCACCACCACCGATAAATTTCAAAATGTAAATCAGGAGGAGAGGAAAGATTTTAGATTGGGCAAACACTGACTAAATATTCTACTTGTGAATATTGTCAAAAATAAGCAATTTTATTATGTTATTTTCACTACAGTTCCTCTTTAAACTGTATTTTATGTTTTATTGTGTTTTCTTGCAGGATACAGACTGAAAGGCTGTCACGTTGCTCCAATATCCAACATCAAAAAAA
Source organism: Hyperolius riggenbachi (assembly GCF_040937935.1). Classification (NCBI taxonomy): domain Eukaryota; kingdom Metazoa; phylum Chordata; class Amphibia; order Anura; family Hyperoliidae; genus Hyperolius; species Hyperolius riggenbachi. The sequence continues at coordinate 151,846,743 of NC_090653.1, read as the reverse complement.
AAGATTTGCCTTGACTATCATTTTAATACTTAGGGTAGTAAAAGTTTTCAAGGACTTAATTACACCCGGCAATATGACAAACACTGCTAATAAATATTAATACTGGGTACTTGTACAATTATGTTGGACACCGGATGCAATCGCCACCATCAAATCTGACCTTCTACCAATTAAGCAGTTGTAAAAATGAAACACGCATTATACCTGCAGCTCTTCCCCTGCTGGCTGTATTGTGTAATAAATGCAGATTACAACCCTGGCACAAGTCCTTCTTGTACTCCGCTAAATGAAGTTATCTAAAGTCCCATACGTGTCTATAAAATATTTACAGGAAATCACCTATACAGTAAGATGCTCTTTTCCTTTCTCTGCAAGTCCCATGCAACTGCTCCAAATTCTACCAGCTTCCTTCCGCAATACATGTGGATATCGTATACTCATAATTAAGCAGGTTTTGTTTAACAGTCTATAACCACTGATCAGAAATCAAGTTTTAACATTTAAAGAGAAACTCCGACCAAGAATTGAACTTTATCCCAATCAGTAGCTGATACCCCCTTTTACATGAGAAATCTATTCCTTTTCACAAACAGACCATCAGGGGGCACTGTATTGTGGTGAAACCCCTCCCACAAAGAAATTCTGAGGCTTTTTTTTTATTATTTAAGAATTTTCAGGACAAATGATCACAAACACATCATACTACATTATAACACAGCGTTATATGAACAATGGTCAACCAGCAGTGCTGACCAATGAAAACCATAATACAGTATGAAAACAAAGGACAAACAAACAAAAACTAGGCGTGTACCAAGTATCTCAAACACCAAGAATAGGTAATATGTAGGCAATAAACAAGAAAGAAAGAAAAAGGGGAGGGAAAAGAAACAGAGAAGAGTAGAATTAGAGGAAAGGAAAGTAAGAACTGGTTTACCAGCAACACCTGAAAGAGAAAAGGGGTCCATGGACCACTTAGGTATGAAGGGGGTCCAACTAGACCAGCCCTCAAGCAATAAGGCGTCTTAAAAGACGTCAGGGGGAAAGGAGAACTTCCTAAGAAGAGGAGTCTGTGGGCTCCATCAGCCTCTTGTAGACATCCGATTCCTCAAATTCAAACCAAGGCCTCCAGGTGCTCATATAATGCTCATTTCCATTAACGCTTTAAAAAAAAACGCTTAAGTAATTAAAAGTATATGGCAGCGATCTCACTGCCACGATCACCGGCATTTCACCGTTAAAGCAAACCTGGTACATGAAGCGATTTTTCACGTTTTTAGAGCCATCATGATAGAAATGTAAAATAACGTGAATCGCAATCACTCAAAAATCGTGAAAATGTCCAATACAAAATACATGTTTATCGTGAACAAAACCCTGGTGCTAAACACTAGCGATTTTTCTAGCTTTTTACGATCCCCAGTGTGAATGGGCCCTAAGAGTCTTTGATGCCACTGATGACAGGTGCAGCAACATTAGGTTGCACCCACTGCCAACTCTCTCTACCCTCATGGCCCTGCAGACTTCCACTTGGAAGGGAGATTATAAAACTCTCACATCCCATTTGCCTCTCACTTCACTTGTCCTTTAAGGGTATAGAGGATGCTCCCAGCTGACTTTTGCAGTGTAAGCACTTGCATTTTTGTAATGAGCAAGTAAGTACATTGTTTTATTGGTGACAGCCTCATTTTAGGGTATTTTAAGTGAACGGACAGACAGGTTTAAGAATGACTGTAGTGTTCTCTATGCCTGATGTATGTAAATCTTGTGAAGTGGGGAGTGTGTGTGCTTGGTTTAAGATTGTGGCGGCGAATCGTTACACTGCCAGTGGAGCAAGTTTTAGAAGCTAGCCCGTTACCACTGTTTACTCCACACCATAACTGTTAATGGCAAGTTTGCAGCATGTCACCAGTGTCCTGATTTCAAGGCTGTCAGGTTTACTGCTGTAGAGTCCAGTGTCAAGTTTTACATTAACCACTTGACCACTGAGGGGTTTTACCCCTTGAGCACCAGAGCAATTTTTACCTTTCAGCGCTCCTTCCATTCATTCGTCTATAACTTTATCATTACTTATCGCAATGACATGAACTATATCTTGATTTTTTTTGCCATCAATTAGGCTTTCTTTAGGTGGGACATTATGCCAAGAATTTTTTTATTCTAAATATGTTTTAATGGGAAAATAGGAAAAAATGTGGGGGAAAAATCATTATTTTTCAGTTTTTCAGTTTTCGGCCATTATAGTTTTTAAATAATGCATGCTACTGTAATTAAGATCCCTGAAATGTATTTGCCCATTTGTCCCGGTTATTACACCATTTAAATTATGTCCCTATCACAATGTTTGGCGCCAATATTTTATTTGGAAATAAAGGTGCATTTTTTTCAGTTTTGCCTCCATCCCTAATTACAAGCCCATAGTTTATAAAGTAACAGTGTTATACCCTCTTGACATAAATATTTAAAGAGTTCAGTCCCTATGGTAACGATTTTTTTTTGTTTTTTTTGTAAAAAAAATAAATAAATTGGGGAGTGTGGGAGTTCATAAATTAATTTATAATGTAAAAGAATGCATTTGTATATGAAACATGTTTTGGATGTAGTTTTACTATTTGGCCACAAGATGGCCACAGTAACTTTTTGTGAGTGCGTCCTGCAAGCGTCGGAAGTACGCTTACAGGACGTTCAATGAGGCTGGGAAACTTTTTGTTTTACCACAATGATCGCACTGCTTCTCTTAGAAGCAGCCGATCATTGCTGGGGGGCTGAGATCAACAAACGTGAACGATTTTTCCCGTTCATTGATCTCCGGGCGAGCAGCCGGCGGCGTGCACGAGCGCAGGAGCACACGCACGAGCAAGCGGGAGCGCGGACAGCGGCGGGAGATGCGTATATCTACTTTACTAAAGGGTGTAAAAAGGAGCGTAGATATACGCACCGGTGGTGGGTAAGTGGTTAATCACTATATGGTTTGCATACAAGTCATGGTTTGGGATCCAATCAATGCTAGTAAAACAGTTAGTAAAATGTTGGTTACAAGTATTATTAAAACTCCCACTAAAAGACAACTGTAGTGAGAAGAATATGGAGGTTGCCATATGTATTTCCTTTAAACAATACAAGTTGGCTGGCAGCCCTGCTAATCTATTTGGCTGCAGTAGTATCTTAAGAACACCAGAAACAAGCTTGCAGCTAATCTTGTCAGATCTGACAATAATGTCAGAAACACCTGATAAGCTGCATGCTTGTTCAGGGTCTATGGCTAAAAGTATTAGAGGAAGAGGATAAGCAAGGCAGCCAAGCAACTGGTATTGCTTAAAAGGAAATAAATATGGCAGCCTCTATATCCCTCTCGCTTCAGTTGTCCTTTAACTACTTCCCGACCGCCGTATAGACAAATGGCGGCCGGGAAGCAGACGCCGCAAGGACCGCCGTATTGACAAAATGCGGCGGTCCTTGTTTGGGCATGGGCGGAGCGATCGCGTCATCCATGACGCGATCCTCCGCCTCCGCCTGTCGCCGCTCACTCGCCGCAACATCCCGCCGGCCATACGGAAGCGCCGGCGGGATGTTAACCCGACGATCGCCGCATACAAAGTGTATAATACACTTTGTAATGTTTACAAAGTGTATTATACAGGCTGCCTCCTGCCCTGGTGGTCCCAGTGTCCGAGGGACCACCAGGGCAGGCTGCAGCCACCCTAGTCTGCACCAAGCACACTGATTTTCTCCCCCCCCCTGCCCCAGATCGCCCACAGCACCCATCAGACCCCCCCTGCCCACCCCCCAGACCCCTGTTTGCACCCAATCACCCCCCTAATCACCCATCAATCACTCCCTGTCACTATCTGTCAACGCTATTTTTTTTTATACCCCCCCCCCTGCCCCCTGCTCCCTCCTGATCACCCCCCCACCCCCCAGATTCTCCCCAGACCCCCCCCCCCCCCCATGTACTGTATGCATCTATCCCCCCTGATCACCTGTCAATCACCTGTCAATCACCTGTCAATCACCCATCAATCACCCCCTGTCACTGCCACCCATCAATCAGCCCCTAACCTGCCCCTTGCGGGCAATCTGATCACCCCCCCACACCAATAGATCGCCCGCAGATCCGACATCAGATCACCTCCCAAATCCATTGTTTACATCTATTCTCTCCTCTAAACACACACTAATTACCCATCAATCACCCATCAATCACCCCCTATCACCACCTGTCACTTTTACCTATCAGATCAGACCCTAATCTGCCCCTTGCGGGCACCCAATCACCCGCCCACGCGCTCAGATTGCCCTCAGACCCCCCCTTATCAATTCACCAGTGCATTCATTACATCTGTTCTTCCCTGTAATAACCCACTGATCACCTGTCAATCACCTGCCAATCACCTATCACCCATCAATCACCCCCTGTCACCCCCTGTCACTGCCACCCATCAATCAGCCCCTAACCTGCCCCTTGCGGGCAATCTGATCACCCACCCACACCATTAGATCGCCCGCAAACCCGCCGTCAGATTACCTCCCAAATGTATTGTTTACATCTGTTATCTTCTGTAAACACCCACTAATTACCCATCAATCACCCATCAATCACCCCCTATCACTGTTACCTATCAGATCAGACCCTAATCTGCCCCTTGCGGGCACCCAATCACCCGCCTACACGCTCAGATTACCCTCAGACCCCCCCTTATCAATTCGCCAGGGCATTATTTACATCTATCCTTCCCTGTAATAACCCACTGATCACCTGTCAATCACCTGCCAATCACCTATCACCCATCAATCACCCCCTGTCACCCCCTGTCACTGCCACCCAACAATCAGCCCCTAACCTGCCCCTTGCGGGCAATCTGATTACCCACCCACACCAATAGATCGCCCGCAGATCCGACATCAGATCACCACCCAAGCGCAGCGTTTACTCTCCTCTAAACACCCACTAATTACCCATCAATCACCCATCAATCACCCCCTATCACCACCTGTCACTGTTACCCATCAGATCAGACCCTAATCTGCCCCTTGCGGGCACCCAATCACCCGCCTACACGCTCAGATTACCCTCAGACCCCCCCTTATCAATTCGCCAGTGCAATATTTACATCTGTTCTCCCCTGTAATAACCCACTGATTACCTGTCAATCACCTGTCAATCACCTATCAATCACCCATCAATCACCCCCTGTCACTGCCACCCATCAATCACCCCCTGTCACTGCCACCCATCAATCACCCGCTGTCACTGCCACCCATCAATCAGCCCCTAACCTGCCCCTTGCGGGCAATCTGATCACCCACCCACACCAATAGATCGCTCGCAGATCCGACGTCCGATCACCTCCCAAGTGCAGTGTTTACATCTGTTCTCTACCCTAAACACCCACTAATTACCCATCAATCACCCCCTGTCACTGCTACCTATCAGATTAGACCCCTATCTGCCCCTAGGGCACTCAATCACCCGCCCACACCCTCAGACCCCAGCCCTGATCACCTCGCCAGTGCATTGCTTGCATCTATTCCCCCCTCTAATCACACCTTAAGACACCCATCAATCACCTCCTGTCACCCCCTAGCACACCTACCCATCAGATCAGGCCCTAATTTGCCCCGTGTGGGCTCCTGATCACTCGGCCAAACCCTCAGATCCCCCTCAGACCCCCTTCCGATCACCTCCCCAGTGCATTGATTGCATCTATTTTCCCCTCTAACCACCCCCTGAGACACCCATCAATCACCTCCTGTCACCCCCCTAGCACTCCTATCCATCAGATCAGGCCCAATACAACCTGTCATCTAAAAGGCCACCCTGCTTATGACCGGTTCCACAAAATTCGCCCCCTCATAGACCACCTGTCATCAAAATTTGCAGATGCTTATACTCCTGAACAGTCATTTTGAGACATTTGGTTTCCAGACTACTCACGGTTTTGGGCCCGTAAAATGCCAGGGCGGTATAGGAACCCCACAAGTGTCCCCATTTTAGAAACAAAGACACCCCAAGGTATTCTGTTAGGTGTATGACGAGTTCATAGAAGATTTTATTTTTTGTCAAAAGTTAGCGGAAATTGATTTTTATTGGTTTTTTTCCACAAAGTGTCACTTTCCGCTAACTTTTGACAAAAAATAAAATCTTCTATGAACTCGTCATACACCTAACAGAATACCTTGGGGTGTCTTCTTTCTAAAATGGGGTCACTTGTGGGGTTCCTATACTGCCCTGGCATTTTAGGGGCCCTAAACCGCGAGGAGTAGTCTAGAAAACAAATGCCTCAAAATGACCTGTGAATAGGACGTTGGGCCCCTTAGCGCACCTAGGCTGCAAAAAAGTGTCACACATGTGGTACCGCCGTACTCAGGAAAAGTAGTATAATGTGTTTTGGGGTGTATTTTTACACATACCCATGCTGGGTGGGAGAAATTTCTATGTAAATGGACAATTGTGTGTAAAAAAATCAAACAATTGTCATTTACAGAGATATTTCTCCCACTTAGCATGGGTATGTGTAAAAATACACCCCAAAACGCATTATACTACTTCTCCTGAGTACGGCGGTACCACATGTGTGGCACTTTTTTACACCCTAAGTACGCTAAGGGGCCCAAAGTCCAATGAGTACCTTTAGGATTTCACAGGTCATTTTGCGACATTTGGTTTCAAGACTACTCCTCACGGTTTAGGGCCCCTAAAATGCCAGGGCAGTATAGGAACCCCACAAATGACCCCATTCTAGAAAGAAGACACCCAAAGGTATTCCGTACGGAGTATGGTGAGTTCATAGAAGATTTTATTTTTTGTCACAAGTTAGCGGAAAATGACACTTTGTGAAAAAAAACTATTAAAATCAATTTCCGCTAACTTGTGACAAAAAAATAAAAACTTCTATGAACTCACCATACTCCTAACGGAATACCTTGGGGTGTCTTCTTTCTAAAATGGGGTCATTAGTGGGGTTCCTATACTGCCCTGGCATTTTAGGGGCCCTAAACCGCGAGGAGTAGTCTTGAAACAAAAATGACCTGTGAAATCCTAAAGGTACTCATTGGACTTTGGGCCCCTTAGTGCAGTTAGGGTGCAAAAAAGTGCCACACATGTGGTATCGCCGTACTCGGGAGAAGTAGTATAATGTGTTTTGGGGTGTATTTTTACACATACCCATGCTGGGTGGGAGAAATACCTCTGTAAATGACAATCTTTTGATTTTTTTACACACAATTGTCCATTTACAAAGGTATTTCTCCCACCCAGCATGGGTATGTGTAAAAATACACCCCAAAACACATTGTACTACTTCTCCCGAGTATGGTGATACCACATGTGTGGCACTTTTTTGCACCCTAACTGCGCTAAAGGGCCCAAAGTCCAATGAGTACCTTTAGGATTTCACAGGTCATTTTGAGAAATTTCGTTTCAAGACTACTCCTCACGGTTTAGGGCCCCTAAAATGCCAGGGCAGTATAGGAACCCCACAAATGACCCCATTTTAGAAAGAAGACACCCCAAGGTATTCCGTTAGTAGTATGGCGAGTTCATAGAAGATTTTATTTTTTGTCACAAGTTAGCGGAAATTGATTTTAATTGTGTTTTTTCACAAAGTGTCATTTTCCGCTAACTTTTGACAAAAAATAAAATCTTCTATGAACTCACCATACTCCTAACGGAATACCTTGGCGTGTCTTCTTTCTAAAATAGGGTCATTTGTGGGGTTCCTATACTGCCCTGGCATTTTAGGGGCCCTAAACCGTGAGGAGTAGTCTTGAAACGAAATTTCTCAAAATGACCTGTGAAATCCTAAAGGTACTCATTGGACTTTGGACCCTTTAGCGCAGTTAGGGTGCAAAAAGGTGCCACACATGTGGTATCGCCGTACTCAGGAGAAGTAGTATAATGTGTTTTGTGGTGTATTTTTACACATACCCATGCTGAGTGGGAGAAAGATCTCTGTAAATGGACAATTGTGTGTAAAAAAAATTAACAAATTGTCATTTACAGAGATATTTCTCCCACCCAGCATGGGTATGTGTAAAAATACACCCCAAAACACATTATACTACTTCTCCTGAGTACGGCAATACCACATGTGTGGCACTTTTTTGCAGCCTAACTGTGCTAAGGGGTCCAAAGTCCAATGAGCACCTTTAGGCTTTACAGGGGTGCTTACAATTTAGCACCCCCCAAAATGTCAGGACAGTAAACACACCCCACAAATGACCCCATTTTGGAAAGTAGACCCTTCAAGGTATTCAGAGAGGGGCATGGTGAGTCCGTGGCAGATTTCATTTTTTTTTGTCGCAAGTTAGAAGAAATGGAAACTTTTTTTTATTTTTTTTCTCACAAAGTGTCATTTTCCGCTTACTTGTGACAAAAAATAATATCTTCTATGAACTCACTATGCCTCTCAGTGAATACTTTGGGATGTCTTCTTTCCAAAATGGGGTCATTTGGGGGGTATTTATACTATCCTGGAATTCTAGCCCCTCATGAAACATGACAGGGGGTCAGAAAAGTCAGAGATGCTTGAAAATGGGAAAATTCACTTTTTGCACCATAGTTTGTAAACGCTATAACTTTTACCCAAACCAATAAATATACACTGAATGGGGTTTTTTTTAATCAAAAACATGTTTGTCCACATTTTTCGCGCTGCATGTATACAGAAATTTTACTTTATTTGAAAAATGTCAGCACAGAAAGTTAAAAAAAATCATTTTTTTGCCAAAATTCATGTCTTTTTTGATGAATATAATAAAAAGTAAAAATCGCAGGAGCAATCAAATAGCACCAAAAGAAAGCTTTATTAGTGACAAGAAAAGGAGTCAAAATTCATTTACGTGGTAGGTTGTATGAGCGAGCAATAAACCGTGAAAGCTGCAGTGGTCTGAATGGAAAAAAAGTGGCCGGTCCTTAAGGGGTAGAAAGCCCTAGGTCCTCAAGTGGTTAAGACGTCAGCTCTGCAAGTCATGTGATCACTAGAAATCTATAGAAATAACCATGGGTTTTAAATCTTTTACACTTTAAAATACCATGTTACTCTAAACAGCATTCAAGCAGCCTTAAACAGAATGAAAAAGGTATAGTTAAACAGCAACAGAATGATAAGTATCCTGTCAAATCTGAGGACTGCGGTGAACCCCAGAATGGCAGATTTGGAGTGTTCCAAGCTCCCCTGTGCAGATGCTGTGAGCAGTTCTTAAGCTACCTTGTACTGCAGTGTCTATAGGGAGATGCAAATTGCCATGGCAACAGGTTTCAGTGAGAGGAAAGCTGTACACATTTTTCTGGAAAAAAAAAATTGTGGCAACATTCTAACCCCAGTGCTCATTGCACACGATCATATTAAAGCCAGCAGGCCAAACCTTTTGCTCCCATCACAGTTATTTATATCAGCAATAACATCGGACATATGGTTAAATGACTAGAAGCAGCACATGGATTCATATAACCCCATGAAATTAGTGGAGAACGCTAAACACTGCTTGCCAGTTTACTGTCCGATCAAACCTTTAGAGAATACCCTAGCGATTGGGATTTTGCATTGTTATTTTTCTGGTGATTGCATGTTGTAATCCTTTTTTGGGGGAACAAGAATCGCATTGCGATCATTCTCGAAATGCTGCATGCAGCACTTTGCAATTTATACAAATCGCACACACTGCAGTGAGTATGGTCCCATAGGGATACATTGTTACAGTGCTGTGCCGGCGATCAGCAATTGCACTGAAACACTGCTGAAGCATCCCAGTGTTAACTAGCCCTTGCAGTCTTTACCTTCACTGACCCATAACACAAAACAGATTAGACTTTACGTATTTCTTGCTTTTCAAAGGAGAACAGCAGCATTTTATGTCAGGACACTGCAAAATTGTAACCAGTAGGAGCCTCATACGACTTCTTCATATAGACGTAACATTTAAAAACTTAAAGGAAACCTGATATTAACTTAAAAAAAACAATATATACATACCTGGGGGTTCCTCCAGCCCCCTTCAGGCTGATTGGTTCCTCACTGTTATCCCAGGCCGCCTGGATCCTCTGCTAGGAAGCCCAGTAATTCTGCTTGTTGGGGTGTACTGCGCATGCGTGGCCCAAAAGCGACTGGCAAACTTACCGGCCGCCTAGCCGGGCATCCAGGCTGCAGGACAACGGTGAGGGAGCAATCAGCCTGCAGGGGGCTGGGAGAAGCCCAGGTACATATACATTTTTTCCCCATTCGTCTCAGGTACACTTTAAAAATCCCTCTACGTTCACATGGAACACAGTAGCTCTTATTTTACCCCTTCTTAAGATACAGGCAAGACAAATTCATGTACAGTGCAAGCATTTACACATATACAGTATGTACAGTACTTGCTTTTACTGACAGAACACACGCTACAGTTTAGAGTGTTAGCTCGCAAGGGCAAGGCTCTCTCATCCTTTTGTGACTTGGAATTTGCTATGGATTTTGTTCAACATGTTACAATCGTCACTGTAATTACTAAGTCTACCAATTTCTGTGTTATGTACCAGTGTATGACATTGTCTGTATTACTGTGTACCCCATGTTTGTTTCTTACTTTGTACAGTGCCACGGAATATGTTGATGCTTTATAAATCAATAATAATAATACAGTGTGTGCTAATACCTACAGTGCCACGGTATATGCTGGCGCTTTATAAATCAAAAATAACTTCTACACTAATAGCATACAGTAATTCAACATTATTTTTCTTTGCTCTGTGATTTATTTTTTTTACATGTATTTGTGTTGTAAATGATGTTGTCATCTTCTCACACTTATGTGCTCCCACTGGCCTGTCACCATCACTTATCAGGTTTGGTGAGCATCAGTCCTTGTGTCGCTACTTTATTTGTATACTAATCATTAAGTAAGGCCTTTTTTTCCACAGGAGGCTGAACTACACACTTGTCGGACAGTTCAGCCTCCTGTCTGCCAGCCACAAGCGCAGTTCAGCTGCAACTGCATGCAGCCAATTGACAGTTGGCATGTGGCAATGTTACCTGGTGGCCAATTCTTATTATTAATTGTATTTATAAAGCGCAAACATATTACACAGCGCTGGACATTAATTTAGGTTACATAATACCATCTTATGTCACATCTGAAGATGGCAACTGACATGCTCAGATGCAACTTGAAGGGGTGCGTCTGTCCATCACCCTATTCTGAATGATAGCAAGTGAGCAGGAGCAGCTGACAGGCAGTGAATTCACCACCTTCAGCCTCCTGTTGAAAAAAGGGCTAAACGGCTACTTGTGACTAGAATTTCAAGCCAAGAACAGATACATTTGTACAAGTCCCTGGTGCAATAATACTCACTAACATATATGAATGGGAATTGTGTGACAAGGCATAGGGATGGTGGCTATTATGCTTGAAGGAATATCTTGTTTAGGCCGGTATCACTGTAATCACTACTTAATAGATGACAAATGCACAAGGAAAGTGGTTGGGAGCGCTGGGGTTGTTATCATTTATTTGTTCTTGACCTTGTCCTAATACAAACATTCTGTTAACAAAAAAGTGTACCTGAACGTAGGAACAATTTTACAAACAAAAACTTGAGCTCCCTTCACAATTCCACACATTTTTTGTTTGAAAATCTGAAGCTTCCTTCAGGAGATAGTTATCCTTTTCATTGCCATTTTGTGATTGTTCCTTAAAGCGGACCTGAACTTAAACCATCCCCTCTGCTCTAAAAGATACGCAACAGCATAATAACATTGAAACGAAAAATGTCTTTGTTACACCTGTACAAATACCAAAATAAATCTGCACCGTTTCTACTTAGTGATTCATGGAAGCAGACATGTTGTTTACAGCCTGTGCTTTCAAATGGCCTTATCTGCTATCTCTGCGATAGGCAGTCATGTGACACAGGAGAGAGATCATATTACAACATGTAATTAGACATACATGAGGGGGAATTAAACAGGCTAAACTCTCTAAATACATACAGGGTGCATTTCTCTATGTATTTCTTCAGTCCTGTGCAAGAGTTCAGGTCCACTTTAAAGGTCATCTGAAGCCAAAACAAAAAACTAAACCAGCTAAGTATCTTGAGTAAAGAATCTCCAGTTAGTGGAGTTAATAGAAAAAAATAAAACTTTAGCTGTCTGCAGCAGCTCTCAGATGTCACTCAGGAACATGTGATGTGCAGGTAAGAAGATCTCCAAAAAGCAAGATGGCAGCCCCCATGAATATGTTAGTTGGGGAAGAAGGGGTTAGTGTTAAGAAAGCTAATAGGATATTGGTAAAACAACATTACTAATATTCAAGCTATCGGCATCACCAAGTCCACAAGTGGACACGTGACTATTTAATATGCACTCTTTTAAGGGTGTTTATTAATGCCATAGATATCACAGGATGGCCACATATACAACTGTCCCTAGGGTTTGCAACCCAGGGAAACCAAGAACACCTTTCTGAGTATTTCTCTACTATAGTGATGTGGGGAGAGTTGGCTACACAAAGTCCCTGGTAAGATCACTTACATTATTTTATCTAGTGATTGTGATCTACTGTATATACTTCCCAGTGCTTTACAGAGTACAGTATACTGTAAAGTTCACATCATTCACTGACAAAGCAGATAAGATGACCAATTAGGTAGTTAAGGTAGCCATACAGCTAGTGATTCAGTTTCAGTCAAAAAAGTGATTGACTTTATTAAGAAATCGACTTCAGTATGGTTGATCAAAAGTCGATCGGCTAATAACCCACACACTACAAACGATATTCTATGCGAGTCACCTTCACATTTGATTTGGCCAATGTTGTGTCTCTATGCTCTGAATGCAAATATTGATTGAGAGTCGATTGAACGACATGTGAACAGTAGCCGATTCCTGTGCGATCGACTGATATCTTGCATCCTGCTCGACCAACTAAGCTGGTCGATTCGACATGAAATCAGCCACATTTTATCGATTGGGAATTCTGAAACACACTCGATTCTGTCTCCATTCTATACAATAATTGAATTGAATAGTCGATCGTACAGCAAAAACGCTAGGTGTATGGCCACCCTAACAGTTTCCTTCTAAGCAAAGAGCATTTGCAGCATCCTTTCCATTGACATATGTTTGAGCACCAAGTCACGCCAAACATTTGTGTTTATAATCCAGCCTGGAGTCAGCATTGGCCCTGCACAACAAACCACCCTGTGATGTCCTGGGGAAAAGTTCCCTACTATCCAGTTCATAAAATAAGCAGTCATCACCATTGATCACTAATCAACTGTGGGAACTATTCTGCACTAAACATAACCAGAATACCATCACAGGTAGAATCAATCTATGGGCTTGATTTACCAAACCGTGATAACTCATATCACGGCCGCGCTAGTGTTTTTGCACGCAATCGTGAATTTTCACGCGCAACCGCAAATGTTTGTGTGCGAAAATTCATGATTGAACTTGAAAACGCTAGCGCAGCCCTGATATGAGTTATCACGGTTTAGTGAATCAATCCCTATGTGTGTCAGCAGGTGGAACCATGTCCATGTCCTCTTCTTGCTAGTGTAATATTTGTAACCTGTATAACTAGAAATACTAAAGTATTTTGAATCAAATCAGAATAAACAGAAGGGCACTAATTGTCATATAGCATTGTTAAAGAATAAAAAAGGGCTCATCTGTAGCCTGTCCCTTTCACGGTTTTAAGATAACCATTTCCATGTCAGATCCACCAGTGCTACGGCTGCCCGGACAGTATGGATAACCGGTGACAAGAGTCATTTTAAAGGCTAATCCATATGAAATGAAATTATACCTTGACAAAACGGTGCAGCTACAGGAGAATGTGTACAGCGAAATGCAAGATGTTGCTTGAAGACCTGGTCTTACATTGAAGGCATCCAGGAGAGAGCCTGGATAGTGACTGATTGTGATGTGATGAGAATCACAATGAATGTACTCACTGCGGTACCAATAACAGCATGCGGCACTCACTTAATACACACTATTGTGAATGTAACAATAGCTATCACCTGAGCATGGCATCACAGCCTGCTTATACTAGACCTGTGTGCACCCTGTGTAAACAAGTTGGGCAAATAAAAGTCTTTATCCTGCTAAATCCCTGAATGACATCATAGCCTTCTACCAAGTTACAAACGTGAGGAAAAAATGCCGGACAGAGCACATGACTCTTGCTATTTACATTGAGCTTTGCTTTGCTGATGGCTCTAATTGGGCTTTACCCTCACTGGCTTTCCCCCTTGTTTTTATGCATCTTTCCTGCTATAATCACGGCACAAAGAAATTATGTCAGAATATGAAATGCTATATAAAGAGATCTAAATAATTTAGCGCTGTATCCTTGTAGCTGAATAAGAACTGTCCGCTAGCAGGAGACATGGCAAATTTATCTCTGAAGCAATAAACACATCACACGTTCAGGGAAAACGGGTGACCTGTTTATGTCTTGATTGTTTTTGTGTGTGCCATTTCAGTCTAACCTAGAACATTTTATGAAGCAACATTTTCACCCAAAAAAATAAAATTAATCTACAGTAATGCTACTTTACACATGACTTAAAGGGAACCCGAGGCGAACAAATACTTAAAAAACACATACTTACCTAAGATCCTGTAGAGGCTTCCCACATCCTGCTCACTGCACTCCTCTTTTGAGATGAGTGCAGCTGTGCTCCAGCATAATAGCAGGAAGCTGCTCATGCACAGGCGGCTCTGGCTTACTGCACAGGCACAGCCGTTTGTGGGACAGATGTCGGGATGCTTTGGGGGGGTCTGCGCTCGGTTATGGGGGAGGGGAGGGCAGCGTGGGAAACCTCTACAGCATCAAGAGGCATCCCTCTTCCTAGGCACATTTTTGTTTTAATATCTGAAGTTCGCCTCAGGTACACTTTAAGAATGTATTGCATTGCGCTGCACTCATCGTGTGTAAGACTTAACGCACGTTATTCTGCTTAACGCAGTTTAGTGCATACACCCTGCCTCACTTACTGGTTTATATGCTGAGGCTGCCTGCAAGCACTGGCGTGGTGACCACTTTGAATCACGCAGGCTTATGGCTTCTAAAGAACAGCTACGGATTCAAAGCAGTTAAAATATTGAATAGCTGCTTGCCGCAATCTGACTCACAGAGAACGCCAGGTAACAAGAGTCAAGATGCAGTTGATTATAATTCTGCTGAACACTTTTCAGATTAGGTAGTTGGCAACTTATTACCATGACTACAGTCAGCTAACAAAACCCAAGGCCTGGCTGCATCTGCAGCGGCTGCTGCCCTTAATGGGGAGGGAAGAAAAAACTAGAGCAAACTAATATCCACAGCTTGTGGGCAGAATCTTTATCAATTTGCTTTATTAACACCAGCTACCACATGTGCAAATGTTACCGCTCGCCTTGGACACTTGGATAAAGCTTATCATATTTAATTTGGTACTTCATTTTCAGGGAAATCAATATAAACCAAGTAAGAGTAAAGCAAGCTGTGAAAGAGTGACTCTCAGTGCCGTGAGGTAGAAGAGAGTAGCGTGGTTTGGTGTGGTCTGCTGAATAACTTGTGCTCCATCTTGTGTTTTAATCTATTTAGGCCATATATTCAGCTCACTACATTAGTTGCTATCTGCTGTGTTTATTTATAAAATGTAATGTACCTGAGTGCTAGTTATAGTGATTGAATTATAGTACTGCTATTAGGAAGCTGTTCTTCTCCTCTGTTTACAGGGCATAAATCATTATAAAGGTGGCCACACATCATACAATAAAATGATCCGATTTTATGGCAATTCGATAAATATGATCGGATCTTCCGAAAAAATCGAAAGCTTTTTTTTCATTCGACTGAAAAATCTGATCAGATTTCCCATTGTTTTTTTTTGTTATCAATCGGGAATGCTGGAATTTTTCTTCAACTTTTCTAAGATTATATGCATGGCCGGAGCTACCATAGGAAAAAAATGGGCAATTGCCCCAGGGCCCCAGAGCCTGTAGGGGCCCCCAGGTGTCCCTCCCCCATCTTAATTGTTGCTCTCCAGGGACTCTGCAGAGTCTGTTAAGTTGGGAAGTGATTGGGGGAGGGTCAGCAGCCAGCTCAGGGGCCCAGGAGGGACATTTGGCTGCGACAAAGGGCCTCTAATGATGCTTTTTGGGTGGGGTATCTGTTGGGGGGCCCCCAGGCTAATTTTGCCCTAGGGCCCAATTGTTACTTGAACCAGCCCTGATTGTATGGTGTGTGTTTGTCAATTTATACGCACCCTATAAATTTTCTCGGAGTTTCCAATAATTTTTATCATAATTGGGGAAAAATGTAACATATGTGTGTGTGTGGCAAATTGGTTATATTTTTTAAATGTTACAATCAGTCAGAAAAATGTATTGCAATTCTTAAATTGAACAGATATTTAAAAAATTGTATGGTGTGTGGCCACCTTAAGAAAAAGAAACATAACCAACCCTAAATCCCTTGCTATGGAATAAAAGACAGAAAAACAAAACAAAATCAACAGGGCTTAAAGCGCACCTAAGCTTATAACTTCCTCTCTGCTCTAAAAGATAAGCAACAGCATAATAACCTTTAACCTGCTGGGCGGTCTGGACGAGCTCAGCTCGTCCAGTACCGCCGGAGCCTGCCGCTCAGGCCCTGCTGGGCCGATTTGGCTCAAATAAAAAGCAGCACACGCAGCCGGCACTTTGCCAGCCGCGTGTGCTGCCTGATCGCCGCCGCTCTGCGGCGATCCGCCGCGAGCAGCGGCGAAAGAGGGTCCCCCCAGCCGCCTAAGCCCAGCGTAGCCGGAACAAAAAGTTCCGGCCAGCGCTAAGGGCTGGATCGGAGGCGGCTGACGTCAGGACGTCGGCTGACGTCGATGACGTCACTCCGCTCGTCGCTATGGCGACGATGTAAGCAAAACAAGGAAGGCCGCTCATTGCGGCCTTCCTTGTTTATTCTGGGCGCCGGAGGCGATCGGAAGAACGCCTCCGGAGCGCCCTCTAGTGGGCTTTCATGCAGCCAACTTTCAGTTGGCTGCATGAAATAGTTTTTTTTTTATAAAAAAAAAACCCTCCCGCAGCCTGCCTGGCGATCTTAATAGAACGCCAGGCAGGTTAAAGAAAAATATTTCTTTGTTACAGCTGATACAAATCCTGCAATAGATCTGCAGTGTGTCTACTTCCTACTTTCATGGAAGCAGACATAGCATTAACATCCTGTGTTTACAAATTAGCTGCTCTGCTGAGGCAGCCAGCTGACACAGCTGAGAAATCAAATTACATTGGTGCTTAGTCACAGATGAGGGGGAATAAGACAGGCTAAACTCTCTAAATAAATACAGGGCACATTTCTCTATGTTTTTCTTCTGTCCCGTGCAAGACTTTAGATTCACTTTAACACTTAACTAGCCCCAAGACTGAGCATGGTCAATCATAATAGCAATCAGGATTATAAGTGAGTATAAGCAGTCTACAAAGCAAAGTGTTAGATGGAATACCTGTCTAAAGCCTTGTACACACCGAAAGATAGTCATCATTTGAAATAACTGATGAAAGGCCATTCCACAATCACGAACAGTAGATGTCAAGCAATGCGATGTGAACAACAGCAGAAGACTGCAACCAAATGCCAAACGATTGTTATCGTTACACAATGCAGGATGTGAGGCCATGGAAACCCAATGTAGGGGGAAGAAGCATAGACTTTGCACCGCATCGTTAAAAAATCTAAACAAGCCCTGTACACACTGTTGATGATGAACGATTATCTGCTGAAGTGGATAGCTTATGTTGATTGTTCCTGTGATTATAACAACCCCAAGTTCATCTAAAAGACAAAAGGAGAACAGGAGCACAATGGTGCAGAATCGTGTAAGATTCAGGAAAGCAAATTGCTAAGGATGTATATACTCACAAAGGTGGGTTGCAAATCCTTGCAACCACCGTCAGAGCAGGTGGGAAATTAACCGACCCTGCTTGGTTTCCCAGGCCTGTGACAGGAACTGGGTGGTTGCACTCCGGACGTTCTTTAGGACAACTAAAAAACTATCACCTCTAAAAGAGGTATGACAAGACACTTAAAACAGGGGTGGAGGCACCCAATGCATAAAAGATAGGCTAATAAGCTGTTAACCTTATAAACAGAGAGGTAATCTTACCTCAGTTGAAGAATTTGGACCAGTTTATTGAAAAAGGTCTTTTATACAAGCACATAAAATTGACTATCTGCTGAAGTGATCCGGCTGGTTGGACCTGCCGTTTATCGTTCACTTAATCTGTTGTTTGTGCTTACGATACACAAAGAATGATGGGTCATAGCTTTATTGCAACTTGTGGAACTGCAGGGCGGTTGCCTCCTGAACTCTCTGGCTTCAGCTGTTTGGTGGTCCATCAGGTGTAACCATGTGACACCCAAAGTAGGGAGAACAATAGATGTCAGACTAGATTTTCCAGAATCTCAACATTATAATAGAACACATAAGCAGATGAGACTTTTCATTCCTTAAGAAGTACCGGTAGGTAAAAACCACCTGCAAGGCCTCAGCTTTGCTTACAGGAAATGCCAGCCTCTAGAGGTCCTCCTAAGCTTGTATGGTTGGGTGCGTACCTGCAGGCAACCCCAATTTCACTAAGGATGTTTGAATTTGAAGTTCAGTTCCAAAGAAAATAATTTAAACCTACACTTATCAGATAGATTGTGTTTAAAATGTGCCTTGTTCATTGGTCACATTTTTGGGCATTAAGCTGTATATGGATTAATACAGCTATGTCAAGTCTTGCATGAAGCCCAGAAGCCATGTGACATTTTCAATCTCTCATCTGGTGGTCACCCTATTGGGATAAAGAACATTAGATAGAATGAACATGTGCACAAGTAGTGCTTACTGCCACTATGTCCAGTTCTGCAGGGTGGTTAAACAGCAACACAAAAACCACTTCCCTCACTGTGCCTTGGATCTGCTTCACTCTTGGTTGGCTACAACCATATAAGGTCTGTATCTGCACCACCCACCTACACTAGCAGGTTTAGCAATGGATTAGGGTGAATATGGAGATGTGCCCGCTTTCAGTATCCTTTTATTCTGACTTTTTCCTGCCCATGAGTAAATCTGATTAAAAGCTGATAGAAGCTATACTGCCATGATTTCTCACAGCATGGCCTTTTTCCATTCACTTGAAGCCTGACTTATTGCAAACATGTCACACACACATAAGCACATATTGTACCAGCACTGTAGAATTATGTGGCATAAGAGGTTCACGATAAATCAAGTTTAGTGTCTTACAATTCAAAAGGAAGGAATCTCCTTGTGAAATATAGTTCTTTGGCGCTGCCCTTATCAGCATTTACTGGGATTCTCATAGAAGGCTGGAAACTGCTGCATGAGGAGATTGCAGTGTTAGTATGTGACACATTATAACTTGCTGGGATGTGTAGTTCCACCACATACTCTTGGCCATTTAAAGGAAAACCAAAGCAACGTCATTCTGCACATTATCGTAATGCTTGTAGAAATGGTACTCCCTCCTTGCCAAACGTCACATGTTCAGATGGTATGAATATACAGTAGGTAGGGTCCACTATCTCTGAACATATATCTATGCCTACTTATCAGAGTGTCAACCTTTGCAGCAGTACATTGGGGAGCTGCTAACTGCTTTGGAAGAGATCTGCTATTACTCGCCGAATATATGTCACTGCATTAACTCTTCATTTTTTTGTACTCACAGATATGCTTAAAGAGAGTACTTCGTTTACATTGATAGTTTCTATTCTACTGTAAAGGAGGAGGAACTAATGTTAGTTCCCTAGAGAAAAAGCTGCATCTAAGTAAAGATGGCGAATATACTGCATGTATGGAAAGACAATTTATCATATGCAGGCTTATTATTATTATTAAAGTCCTGAAAGGCATACTGCAAGGATAGTGCTGGCTAGTTCAGGACGGCTCTGAATTGCACCACCATTCCATAGGTGTAGGTCATGGTCTTTGAGCTCTAGTTTTGACAGCAGTCCAAGTTCCCACAGAATTCTGTTAGCTAGTATGTGCTTGTGCACATGCTGCATAACAAAAGTCTGTAGACGTTAGCACTTCCGAAACAAGGTAATGGAGTTGTTGTCTTCGCTAGACCCCACAAACAACAGGAAATAGCTATAGAAAACAGTGAGCAGTACAGAGCAGTGTTGAACTAGTCAGAACTAATCTTGCTGTGTGCTTTTTAGGTTTAGTGGGGCTTTATGTCATGCCTTCTCTGGCTTTTTATCGCCCTAAGGCTTTAACTAAACAGGTGGTCAAGCAGGAGTTGGGAAAATTAAATTTTGTGGTTTCCAGACCATTGCCAGTCAGCTATCAATGGTTATAAGGTGGCTTTCTTGCATATATATATATATATATATATATATATATATATATATATATATATATATATATATATATATATATTTTGATGAACAAATCCTTCACAGTGAACTCCATAGTTTACTGCAGGCAGCTGTGGCAATACTGCCTCAGCCTGTGCAAAGCTATGCGGGTGAGGGTGGTTGTGCTAACCTAGATAATGCAGTCAGAGACCTTTTAACTACTGTCAACCATTCCACTCCCTAACCACATATAATGCTTGGACCCCATTGGGTTAGCACACACTGGCAGTTTAGAAGGTGGTAAAATGCTTCAGCTCTCCACCTTCAAAATTGTCAGCGGAAACAAAGCCTAGAAACTGCTGTCTCAGGTTGACTTAACCTACCAAGACCATTAACTACAGATACAACCCGAGCATCAATATTGCTACAAAGAGGACACTGGATTTCTTTTTGTTTAAACCTAGAAGAAAATCCCTATAAACATTACATGTAAACGATTGATAAATGAACTCTGCATGAATAGCAAACGTTAATAAACTTTATGCAAACTATGTCTTGTCGTATTTGAAAGTATTGCCAGTCATTTCTAATTATCTTTTTGCGCAACTTTCACCAGATCACTGGTAGAAGAGCAAGAGCTTTTAACAGATAAGTCTACAATGTAAGCACAATTATCGGCCTTTCGCCTACTGTCCAGGACTTGCATACGGAATTGAGGGCAAGCACCACAAATTTTTATCAAGCTAGTTAAAAAGAAAGTCTGGACAAAATGTAAAAGGATAAGTTGTACCTATATCTGTATAAAGAAAGTTGTACATCTTGTACTTTTGCTTGTCTATCATCTCTTGAATTTTGCTGCAAGAATTGCTGACATAATAAATCTGGTGGCACATCTTACTTCGGCAGAACGGTAATAATTTACTCTGTATTTTCGCCATCCCACGTCACAGAACAGGCAACCAGAACTACAACCAAGCTGTCCATCCTACAGGATTATAGTTGTGTGTCCAACAGGCAAATGGTGCAGGAGGCCATTACCCACATTTCCCACATTTTCTTATCATCAACTATTTCTAAGGTATCAATTATTTTTTCAAGTTTTAATGGTAGCTTGATCAAAGGAGGGTCACAAATGTGTATTGAGAAGGGGCTCAGAGACCCTCTTTAAGGTATCAGTAATTTTGAATCTGTTGCAACAGGATGTTCTGTACCCCCCCCCCCCCCCCCAACAGCCAGCGGAAAGGAGTAAAGAAGTTTCTGGCAGAACCATCACAGGCACCACTGCATCCCAGCAATGCACAAATTCTCCTTCATTAAATTTTAACATGCATATAAGAATGTATAGCGAGAACGCCATCCAGTGTAGGGAAAAAATAAGAGAAACTAGTAAAGCTTGCATATCTTGCGATAAAATGGAAATGTAACAAAGTAGCAACAGGCATGTGAAACAACTAAAAACCAACTTAACTCCCCGCCAATCTGCATCAGTACAACGCTAAGAAAACCAAAGATGTTCAGCTGTCGTGATGATTTATATGGACAGCTCACATAAAGAACTTGTGCACAAACAGACTGCTATATAAGGCACACAAACTTTTACAGTCTTGTCAATAACTACAAAGAGACATATAAAACAAGGAATTGCAATTGGCATTGGTGGCCAAGCCATTTATATACCTTTGCAGGATACCCCTTGTACAAAGTCAATCCTAGTTAAAAAGCCATTAAGACTGGATACCTTAAGCGCCACCTTACAGCGCACAAAAGGCAGAGCATGGAGCTAGTGGGGTTGCAGATAAGGCTTGCATTTCAGATTCGAGTCACAGACCCTGCGCAGCCCCGCTGTGTCCTGAGCCAAGATAAAGCTCTGCACTGCTTTGCTAAATAAAAACACAATTCTAGATCCTATCACCTCTGGCTGATAAAAACACCACGGCTCCCAGTCACATTCTTTATATGCTACCAATTCAAGTCAGCCTGCAAAAAAAATCTCCTATTCCATTTGCGTGCATAAATATGATACTTTCTATTCTTCCTGTGCCTATCTCTCATCATTTTCTGCCCTAGGTTTAACTTTATGCGTGTTCTCGGTGACACAGACATGACCCTCATTTGCCTCTCGCTGGTCAATTCACCGTTAACCTATCAAGTTATTCAGACTTTTTTAATACAGTGAAAAGCAAGGTAAAAGTGCAGTAACCCATAGCAACAGCAATCACCTCCAAAGGATGAAATGTGACATCTGTTTCCTTGTTGTGGGTTAAGCCATTTTTAGTAATTTGCCATACTTTTTGTTCTGTGTCAATAAATAATCTAACAAAGGTTTTTCATCACTTGTATATCATATTTTTAGGAAATCCTTATCTAAGAAGCAAAAGACAATAATTCATAGAAAGACGACAAAGCTAAAATTCTACCAGTGCACAAAACAATTTATCACATAAAACAATCACAGAAAAGCTTTTATCGTTTAAAAACGCAACACAAAAAAAAAGACAGAATGATGAAGTTTTCACAGCATTCTCCAATCTTATAATCAGCATCTGAGACAGAACACAGAGAATTCACATTCATAGGAAACATTAACCCCTGCCGTCAGAGGGGTGACAGTGCATTGCCAGGCAATGTGCTGAAAGGCCCCTCAGGCAGCGAAAGGGTTGAATAGGACACTAAAAAAAAGGATTTAGGCAGAGATAATAGCAGCGTCATACATATCACAGTGAGTCCATGATGAGGCTCAGTTGCATTGCGAGCTCGGTACTGTATTGTGCTCTGTGCCTTGCAGGCTCCTGCCGACAGCTCGGAGGTAAAATCCGTTCAACGAGTGCCCAGGAAAAACATGAGAATCACGTTCACCAGCAGTAGGACCACGATCACAGCAAAAACCACCACAGTTTGGACATCCAAGGTCATAGTGCAGTGCAACACATTGTAATTATCAAGGCGGGGGGCTGGATGATTTTGAGGTGTCAACCTTTGCTCTGCAAAACTGTCCATGCATCCACCATGATAGATTAGAAGGGGGACACAACGTTTCTTTTTCCCCCTTCACTGTAATTTGTTCTCCCTCTTTAATCTCAATTCTGTTTTTTTTTTTCACGTCTTTGCTCCAACCACTTATGGAGCGGAGAGAGGGGGGGGATGTCTGCTGGGACTTGAAAATGCAGAAATCTCTAGCAGAAGAAAAGAGAAGAGAGTGGAGCTGCGTGTGTCTCAATGTCTCTCTTGCATTTTAATTGGATTCCGTACAGATAGGGCTGTGCATGAGCTGAGCCCTCCACAGATTTGGAAGCTGCTTCTGGTGCTGCTGCGGCTCTGTGAGAGAAGCAGTGGCAGTGTCATGCGAGGCGGGCTGGACGCATGCTAAGCAGGAGGCATAGGGATTTAGCTGTCAATCAGGAAGCTGGGACCAAGGATGGCGATTAATCCTTTTTCAAGGCAACAGTGGGCATGATAAGATGGATGAAGCTGCTGCAGAGCATACAGAGCATCCCTTTATGTCAGATAGGAAGAAGTGCATGGGCATCAGCCGAGGGAAGAGGGGGGGATTGATGCATGGAAGGGGCAAGAGGGTGGAAAGCACAAAAATAGGAGAAGATGAGTATAAATAGGAGAAGGCAAAAAAGGCAGGCAAGTGAGTATGCACAGAAAGGTAAAGATGATCCCAGCCACACACCATAATGATGTTTTACTAAGGCTGCTTTACTTAACTTCAAAAGGCTAAACTTGAGTAGAGAATTTTAATAAATTATACCATTTATTGCCAATAACTTTCATTTCTCTGCATGCAGCAAAAGTCCAAACTTTCTACTCAGAATGAGCAACCAGGATCGCCTTTTAAGGACCATATACATGCTTGATCACTGTCAGTGAAAATATGAATGATCCCCGATGCTTAGCAACAAGTGAACGACGTCGGAGCACATTTTAATTCAGCGACGGCACAACGACGGTCCACCGATCAGATTGTCAGTGTTAACATGAGGACCCGGAAGTGTGAAATTAGCCACACATGAGTAATTTGAATGGATCGATCCTTTGTTATCAGATTATAGTCCAAACTGATTTGCTAGGACGGATTGGTCTACATGGATGGTAATCGCTGTCTTTTACTGTTGTTGGGACATTTTGTAGAAACGATTCTCGGCTAAACCCTAATTGGTCATTTGTTTCAGGCGACGGCACTCGAGTGTGTATATGGAGCTCTACTAAAGCCTGAGCAGGGCAGGAGTGCTCTTTTGCCATTTAAATGATTTATTAAGCCCGGCAGGATGCATTTAGTTATATATTTCACATGCCCAAACTACAGCACAAATCAATGCAGTCAGGCCTTCATAACAAAAGTCTAATACAAGGAGTTAATGTTCTCTTCCTAAAATGTCTCATAGCCCCAAAATCTGAGCAAGGCATGCTTTTCAGCACGTAATCCTTTGCAATGTGCGCAATAACCCTATGCAGATTCTGAATAACTGTGGTTGAGCTTAATCTGGAAATGACTTATTTTTTTTTAAGCCATTTTAAAACAAATTCTCTAAATACTATATATACAATTATGTTTAGCGTTTCGCTAAGGCAAAGTGCTGCATAAGAAATAACTAGACAATGCGATGTACAGCTACAGCAGATCTCTAATCAGGTTGCTTTTGTAGGCCAAGGAATGAGAGAGGGGCATGTTCTGTAGAAGTGCTGCATAGGCAGCTTTACCCAGGCAGCTCAGGGGCCGAAAGCAGAAAACAGGTCAGTCAATGAACAAGGCATGTCATATGTCTAACAGCACATAATGGAAAGCTGCTATTTTATGTCAAGGGATCAATCTAGGGCTAATTCCAACAGGCTACATAAAAAAGTGCTATTCTTACAATATGTAATAATGATTATCAGTTTTCAAAGAGAACATACATCTTTCTGGGTGCTGAGTTTTTAAATACTAATCAAACTTAAGCTACACAAAAGCACAACTCCTGTCACATATTTCACCATAGTCCTCTGCAGGGACTTACTTGAAGAGCTTGTTATTATCCATGACTTTCTTGATTTGCTTATATTGAATGTATTCCTTATATCCAGTCATTTACTGTAGCATAGACTTCCAGAGCTGCAGACCACAATCTTTTCAGTTTAAAGTAGCCATGAATTGGGGAAAAAGTACAAAAATAAAGCCCCCTCTCTTGATACTGCTCGTTGTCTTAATTTCCTGCCCAACCTCCTGAGCTTTTTGGATCTCCCGCCTGCACAGTTCTGAATCACTTGGTGCTGCTCTGGGGAACTTCTGGAAAACGAGTACATGGAGGGATTCAGTTGAATACTTAGCAGACTAGCAATGGGAATCAGGAGGGACCTAAAGATAACGAGCAGCATCAGGAGACTATGGAGGCGTTAATCCATCCCACTATGGGCTTATGGGATTCATTCAATCCCCCCCCCCCCCCCCCCCCGATTCAGGGGTACTTTAAGCCCTGAGTCCCACCTCTATGCCCTTTTAATAATACACAGCATCATTGCTGAGCTGCATTCCCACTAACAGGACCCATGGTCGGATTTACCATAAGGCACTGGAGGCACATGCCTAGAAGCACCTGATAATGGAAAGGCGGCTCACTCCCCTCCGAGTGCCTCCTTCCCTATGCAGAGTCTCGAGAAAAGTTTAAATGAGAGGTACCTCACTCTACTCTAGGCATTTCACTCATGAGATTGCTCTTCAGTTCGGGGCACCTCTAGCTACTTACTACTGAGGGTACCGCTGACTACCTAATACTAAGGGGCACCTGTAGCTACCTATGATGAGCAAGGGAAGTAAGGGAGCAGTGCTTAGTTATTGGAAGGACAATCATTTTAGATAAAAATATCATGGCACACCACAGTCTTGCAGTACAAAAAATCAATACAACTTTATTCATACAAAAAAATGCAGGAGGTAAATTTTCATAAAAAAAACTTTTGTCCAAAAATTGGTCTTCATGAATAGCAATAAAGCATATCAGATAAAGATTTTCATGAAACTGACAAGATCAATAATCTGGCTTGACGAAGTAAGTAACAATTGATTTCTGGCGCCAGAATATGCCAGAGGATCCCTATGGGGTGGTTCCACTTGCAGCATTTTATGATGCATAAGATGCTACAGTAGCCATATCACTATCGCTCTGGGAAATCACAGCACTTCCGCAATCTGTGCCCAGTGCTGAGCTTTTTGTGCAGATTTACAAACACATTTGTGAACTTGTTTTCCTGCCAATGGCTTTTAAGCTTTGTTCAGATATACTTCAGGGTAAGCCAGGTGATATCACTATTTCCTATGGAGGCTTTATAGCTGTCATGCCACCTTCCTGCCCACTAAATGGCTGACACAGGAAGTAACAAAGCTGAGACAGGAAATACTGGTGTAAGAGCTCGTTCACATCATACGTGCTTCCGTGCACATTTGGAAGCGTGTATGATGTGCGACATGCAAGAACAGCAGAAAGGCATAGACAGCCCTTCTGCTGTTCACATCATATGCGCTGCGCAGCAGTACGATGCGCTATGATGCGCTTGTGTTCTGCTGCATGCATTCTGCTTGCAAGCGCAAAGCTGACCCATTCCCTGTAATGAATGGGATCAGCAGCGCAGCGGGTAGCGGCGCAGATGGCGTGCGATCATACATGTTGCGTTCCGATCGCACGGCCATCTGCGCTACATAGATGTGGCCTTACAGGTGAAACATGAAAAATTAGAATATCGTGCAAAAGTCAATTTTTTTCAATAATTCAATTTTAAAGGTGAAACTAATATATTAAATAGACTCATTACATGGAAACCGAGATATTTCAAGCCTTTGTTATAATTTTTGATGATTATGGCTTACAGCTTATGATAACCCCAAAATCAAAATCTCAGACCATTATAATATTGTGAAAATGTTCAATATTCTAGGCTCAAAGTGTCAGACTCTAATCGGCTAATTAATCCAAAACACTATTTCATATATTAGTCTCACCTTTTAAGTTGAATTACTGAAATAATTTAACTTTTGCGTGATATTCAATTCAGAGTTTCACCTGTATCTGTCTGGCTATGCACTGTGGCAACACTACTAGTCACAATGCTGAACAAAACAATGTATCTATACCAAACCATTCAGGAATATTGATTTCATTCTTAACTCTTCAACCATTAAAATAAAGATGTAATGAAGATAGCCATGATGAAAAGCATGAGAAAAATGTAACCTGGAGATTTCTGAATCCAGGGGAGGCCGTTTACAGAAAGCTGTGTACAGTAGTCATTTAAGCAGTTTCCTAAATATTTAACACTCAATTTTTAAAGTTTATCTCTTGCTTACACACATTAACATACAGTATAAACTAAACACATCAACATATGAACTAAAACAACCAAATACAGTAACTATAGCTGTGCTTGCGTACAGAATAACACTGCTGTTTGTCTCCTCTGTGTTCTCCTTTTCACGATTTCACACTAAGGTGCCATCGTGTAGCTGGATATAAATATGCATGAGAATGTGAATAGTCCATTTGTTGTTGAACGACATGTTCTCTGTGTTTGTGAAGCACTGCCACGTGCTGGAATTGATTAGCCAGGGATAGCCCCCTGGAGAAAACAAGCTAGGGAATAAGTCCTGAGTCGGCTCTATGAGGGGGATGGTTGTTAAAAACCATTTCACCACGTCTGCCCTGTACTCTTATGATTGAGGGTGGGCTTGCTAACG
Source organism: Hyperolius riggenbachi (assembly GCF_040937935.1). Classification (NCBI taxonomy): domain Eukaryota; kingdom Metazoa; phylum Chordata; class Amphibia; order Anura; family Hyperoliidae; genus Hyperolius; species Hyperolius riggenbachi. The sequence goes on along the minus strand of NC_090653.1, from coordinate 151,818,701 downwards.
TTTCAAACGACACAAAAATACCACTACTCACATAAAAAGAACAGATAAAGACGTTTTGAATCAGGATGATACCATTTAATGGCTAACTTAGAAGATAAGGAGTAAGCTTTTGGCTATGAAGCCTTCATCAGACTGATTCCTCTATATTGAAAACACGCAGCATATACTGTATACAGTAGACATTAAAAGGAGATACATATTTCTGCAACCATAAATAAATGTAATTAAATGCCTTAATTACAACATCAGTAGGGTCTCACGGGGATGCCAGCTAATTTATGACCAAAATATAAGACCACGTGTTTGCTTAAACATCACATTCCACAGACTCAGTGTGGTGAGAAGACATTGCAAATCCTAAATTGTCACAGGCTACATACAATGTTTGCTTTAGGCTAAAAAAAAAAAACACATTTTGAATTTAAAACCCATCTTACCAGCACAATAATTAAAAAAAGGATTATGGCATTCAAAGCGGAATATAACCCTGCATTTCAACTTTGCTCTAAAACATTATTTACAGTATATTATATGCAACCAGCATTTTTTTTTACTAGACCAGCATTGGAAGGGTTACACAGAGCTTTAAAGTTCCTGGAGAGAACTGCAGACGCATCCGAAGCTTACATAGATACATACAAGTGTTGAATGTGACTCACTCTCTCTGACTGAGAAGGAGCTGGAGGACAGCCAAAGAGTGTGTAACATTTATCACTTGTTACATTCTATTTAGTTAAATGTATCTATCTGAACTTCTGCATATCTCTCCAAGGAACTTTAAACCTCTGTGTTTAACCCTTCCAATGCTAGTCTAGAAAAAAAATGCTGGTTGCATATAATATGCTGTAAATAATGTTTTAGAGCAAAGTTGAAATGCAGGGTTATATTCCGCTTTAAAAACCCTTTGTTCCTGCATAAGAAATAAAAAATAAAAAGTTACCAGTGCCAAGACTGCAAAAAAGAGCAATTTGTGCTTACTGTCAGTTTTGTAACTTCTTATCTGGATGCAGATTGAAATAAAACAGGCAGTGGAATGGGTTCAAAGCTTAAAACGGAACTGAAGAGTTGCAAAAAAAAAAAAAAAATCACTTACCTGGGGCTTCTGCCAGCCCCCTGTAGCTGACCTGTGTTCTCAAACGATTCTCAATTCACCCGCCACAGCTCACTTTCACTTCAAGCAGTGGGTGTCCACTGCACCTGCATCCTCCTTCATGCTCCCGTCGCTGGTAGCGTAATGCGTAGGTGCAATATGCGCAGTATGCTCTTGGCCACTGCAACGTGTACTAGGATACGCATGGCCCGGGCTGCACAGGCACAGTGGACGTCGTCTTAGAAGCCGGATTCCACTGTGTGAAGTGAAAATGAGCCACGGCGTGGGAACGGAGGATCGTATGATAACAGGTCAGCTGCAGGGGGCTGGCAGAAGCCCCAGATAAGTGAAACTCTTTTTTTGTGAATCTTCAGTTCTGCTTTAAAGAGAGGGAACCTCAATCAAGAACATGTAGTGTTCAGAATCTATTATATCCATTGTGTAGATATAACTGAGATACAAATTGGATGCAGCTCAGAATTGGGCCAATCAAATGCACTCCTGTTCATTTCTGACTGACCCAACCCCAGGCTGCAAATAATCTGTATTACATTTTCATAACAGCCAGAATTATTTGCATCTCATTGATCAGCTGTACTATTGCAGAAGGGGTAGTAATGGTGGAGTTACTGGTCCTGCAGGCTCATTTCTCACAGCCCAGGGAGTGTGTAACACAATCAGAAGGTCATCTCTCCTCCCTCCAGTACAGTCACTTTGTTGGTGACCAGTGGCAGTAGCCACCAATTATTACATAGTTACATAGTTATTTGGGTTGAAAAAAGACATAAGTCCATCGAGTTCTACCAGAAAATAGAGTACAATACCAGCCTGCTCCCTCACATATCCCTGCTGATACAGAGAAAGGCTACAATTCTGCATCATGGCATCAATCTGGCAACTTGGATGCGCTGCATAATATGTTGACGCTTTGTAAATACAATAAACAATAATAATAATAATGACTGTTTTATAAAAGATGTAAGAAATTCCATACTTATCTAGGAGATCATGGTACAGGTCCATGCAGAATACTACTTTTCTTAATGTCAAATATCAGCAAGAGTTGCCTTTTATTCAATATGGGGTATCTGAGAAAATTTTTAAGTAGGAAGTCCTCTGAAGAAAAAAGCCTCCTTGCCAGGTGTAGGAATGAGAAATATTTTCAATTTTGTCTACTGCAGGAATTTAATATGCAGAAGAGCCTTAATGGAAGCAAATTTTTTGAATGTCACTAAGAAAATCATTCAGTAGAGCAGAGGCATAAATTTATGGATATTTGCATTTGACACGATCAAGATGTCTCAGGCAGTAAGATAGTGAAAAAAATCGGAAGCATGCAAAGAAACTTCCACTAAGTAAGTTGTTAACAATGACGAATTTATGCAGACATTCTCTGCATAGGGAAAATCAACAAAGAAAGTAAAAAAGTTTGACAAAGTTAGTTATGTAAGAACCTGGATCACGTATAGAAATAGCATAATTGAGGCATGTCTCTTAGTAACAATAGACTAGTTTCAAGGGATGAGCACAAGATGAATCATGTGCAAGCTTAGTCACCATCTCAGTCCATCTCAGTCACAGAGAACTCACTGGAGAGTCCAGAAATGCAATGTAATACGAAATAGGCAGGTGAGTTTTGTCCTTTCACCTGTACTTTTACTACCAGTTTCATATTATACAGGGCAGCTTGGCACCCGGTACAATTAGGCAGAAATAACTCTATTAAAAAGTTATCTTCAATTTGTGGGATATAAAATATTTTTGAGGTCTAAATGGATTTTTAAGGATTTGCCTAGGTAGCCAAAAAATCTACATAGGTCCTCTCTTGACAAAACAGAATAGAAAACATGTTTATTGACTAAAAATACAATTTATTACTCATTAACAAAAGGACAACAAGTTCCTAAACACCACGTGTAGAATTTAACAATGTAATGACTCTGTATGTTCTGATTTTTACAACACATCAATAAATGACACACCAAGTAAGATAACAATATCAAGACCTACTACTCCAAAATTGGACAATCTTATTAAAGCATGAAGGACATTCCTATAGCCAAAGAAGTTTACAAAATGTAAATACCGCCCATTATGAAAGACAGGTTTAATGAGCTAAAACTAATCTTCTCATGTGTATGTACGGTCCAATTCCAACTTAGAAATGACTGTGGCTTTTTCTTTTTCTTCACTATAAGCTGGCCATACACTGGGCTGATTCCCCGCCGATCGACAGCAGATTCGATCACTGGGATCGAATCTGCTGTCAAATCGTTAACGTTACCGCTAAATAGATCGGTCCCGACGATCGCTCCGTGCGGGAAATTACCGTCCATCACCCGCGGGTAGGGAGTGCGTCGCTAGCGGCGTTCGAGTGCCCGACGACCGACGCAATACAGCTGCAATACATTACCTGATCCGGCCGGCGCGTATCCCCCCGGTCACCGCTGCTCCGTCTCCGCGCTGGGCTCCGGATCCAGCAGGCTTCGCTTCTTCCTGTCCCGGCAGGAAGTTTAAACAGTAGAGGGCGCTCTACTGTTTAAACTTCCCCCAGACAGTGAAGAAGTGAAGCATGCCGGACCAGAAGACCAGACCAGAGCGGAGAAGACAGCTGAGACCTGGGGAGTCGCGCCGGTGGAGCAGGTAATGTATGCGGGGGGGGGGGGGGGGGGCGGGGCGGCGGCACCACCACCACAGATTTGTGAACGGTTTCAGGCTGAAATCGATTCACAATCTGTTTGCAGTAAAAGCAGCCATATGATCCCTCTCTGATCGATTCGATCAGAGAGGGATCTATCTGTTGGTCGAATCTGATGGCAAATTGACCAGTGTAGGGTTAAGAATTCAGGACTCAAATGACTTTTTCTGTAGTGGGACTTTATCATAAACCTCACTGTTGCCTAATTAGATGTCATAAAACTCCTGCATGACAGACAAACACTTCTGAGTGCAGGAAACAAATAAAACTTTCAATAGTTCAGTACAGTTTGTCTGTATGAGAGCTGCATTTACTTGACTGCAAAACAAGCTTTAATTATCACCCTCTTCACTACCATTCTTGACAGTTGATATGATGTGTTTGTGCTGATATGCTGTGTTACGTTTTAAGCAAAAGTAGTGCTGTACACCACATGGCCAACTATCTCGTTAACGTAGCAAAGATAGAGAACCAATCTCATCTCACATTTTGAACTATACCATTGCACACATAACCATTCAGGGCTCCAATCACTTGCTTATTTGAAGACAAGAATAGTGCATGACACAGGGTAGTATTCAACAGTACTAGGGATACCTGAAAAGTAAAAGTGCTACTAAACTAATGCCATATGGCTGGTGCCGCTGCACTCAAACCGATAGGGGCAAAGAACATGCTTGTGTTTGGAGTCACCAAACTCTATGTAGAAGTATAGGGTGGACTGCTGTTAAACAATGTTGAGGAAAGCAGCTGGAGAGCCACATGTATGATCCAGCTGCTTTCCTATAGGGGGATATGGCAGCCACCCAACATGTTTAGCTGCTATAGGCCCAAACGTACCAGTGCAGGATCTATGGATTGGGTCTTCAATAAGTTATAGGCAGGATCCTGTTTTGTGAGGAATACCCTTGTCAGGAAATTATTTATATAGAATATTCCTTCCCTACTTTATACAGAATTAATAAGGTTTAGATTTAGAGTTTAAGCTTAATTTATGTGACACAAAGAAGTATTAATAAAATAGCCACCGTAATCTTACACTATTGTATTTTTACTACAAAATATTTATAATTTTGTATAAACTTAGTCTTGCAGCAAATACAACCATTTTGTCTTCTTGAAAAAAAAACAACCATGCTTTAACTACCTTTGCTACCACCAGAATGGATCAAATGTAATATAATTCTGCAGAGGTCCAAATACCACCCTGTGACTGATGACCCCCCAAAAAACCCTGCATGACAGAAATAACCAATTTGGGCTTTACATCTACATATTTAAGAAGCGGACCCCCAGATGCCCTCCCCTCCCCAGGAGAAATTAGTATAGGGGTACATAGTACCCTTTACCCATTTCCACAAATGGTTACATGAAATAAAAACACAACCCCAAAAAAGTATTTTAATATTATTTTAATTAACCAGAAATACTTACCTGTACCTTGAAAAAATGTTTCCACGTTAATATGCTCGGAAAAGTCCCACGCTACTATCCTCTAATGTTGCGATCTTGATTGAAGATCTCCACGCACCTGCCATCACACACCATCGCTCCCCCCACACAGCTCTAGCTATACTTAGTATAGCTAGAGCTTCTGCCGTCCCTCCTGCATGGCTTTTTGCTCTCCTCCCCGGCCACTGCACCTATCGCACCCACCCACGCAGGCATAGCAGGTAACAGGGTAACAGGGTGCTATGGGTGCTCCAGGGTGCCAGTGTGGGTGGGGGCAATAGATGCAGTGGGCAGGGAGAAGAGCGGGAGCCAGGGAGGACAGAGCTCCAGGGTGCTCCAGGGTGCCAGTGTGGGTGGGGGCAATAGATGCAGTAGGCAGGGAGAAGAGCGGGAGCCAGGGAGGACAAAGCTCTAGTTATTCTAAGTGTAGCTAGAGCCAAAGCATTTTTAAATTTGGCTCCAAAGCTCCCCATTGGTCTATTAACAGATGGGGCTGCATAGCTAGAGCTGCGCAGGGAGCAGCGGTGTGTGGTGGCGGGTACGTGGAGATCTTCAATCAAGATTGCAACATTAGAGGATATTGGCATAGGACATTTCTGAGTATATTGGCGTGGGAACATTTTTTTTAAAGGTAGAGGTAAGTATTTATGTTTAATTAAGAATAATAAAGGACTTTTCTCATTGTAATGCTTTTTTTTAATTCAACCCTTTGTGGAAATGATTAAAGAGACTCTGAAGTGAGTCTCAATTCCCGTTTATAAATAGTATTTATGTAAAGCAGTATAGGGCATGCTAAACCACCGCATCCCCATAGCAAAACGCGGGGTTTATATCCCCAAATGCCCTCTGCAAAATCCACGACTTTCTTGGTCGTGGATTTCACTGCTCATGGAGGCAGAGATATGTGCTGCAGCTCTGCCTCCATGCGTGTCAATCTCCGCGCGGATCTCCGCCTCTCCCCGCCCCTCTCTGTAAAGGCAGATTGAGAGGGGCGGGGAGAGGCGGCGATCAGCAGGGATTGACGAGCCAAGAGGCAAAGCTACAGCCATAAGCTCTGCCTCTATGAGGAAGCACTCCCCGGACCTAGAAGAGGGGATTTGGGGGGTATAAACCCCTTGTCTTAGCATGCCCTATACTGCTTTACATAAATACTATTTAAAAATGGGAACTGAGACTCACTTCAGAGTCTCTTTAAGTGGTATTTTGTATACTATATATACCCCCACCCCGAGGGGTCGTACCTACCTCCTCTTGGGGCACCGGAGGTTGGGAAGATCCCCTTGTCCATGGATTGCACAAGGGCTCCGGGGGAGAGGGGGAGGCTTGTCCGGCCCTCTCCTCCAGAGACCCCACCCCATACCATGGACCATGCGGGCTGGTATAGCTCAGGGTATGAAGCCCCATGCGGCCGGGGCTCCGCATCCTGGCTTTCCCAGCCTGCATGGGGGACAAAGGGTTAAATAGGCTTGGGAGGGGAAACCTCACATTATTTTTTTTTATTTCCCACACTATGAACACAAAAAATGTTGAGAAAAATAGGTAAAGTTGCCAGGGATCCTTATACAGCCTTATTTCGGCTATATAGCGACCCCTGGCCAAAGCGTAGCCACTTCCATACGGTTTCCAGGGGGTCCATATGCACTGCGTTTGGACCCCCTGGACACACCATCCTGAAATTCATTGCTCTTTCTTTTGATATATGTGAATTTACACCATCGTTAGGTTGCTACATTATCAATTACCGCATTTATACTTTTTTCCTATTGTGAATTAAAATTGATTTTCTCCAAAACTATAAGGTTTTTTTTGAAAAAAAAATGTTTTCCTTTTGTACCCACTTTTCTCTTTACCACGCCCCGCAAATTTGGTGATTCTAACTAGCAAGGGGGCTTTGTTATTAACCGCAAAACACAGTAAACATGAGGCGAAATCGTGAAAATTTTTACGTATTTACAAGTAAAATCTCAAAAGCGAAAACGCAAAAATGTAAGCTTATATCTCGAAAGCGAAACTGGCATTTTCTATGCGAAAATGCCCTTGGTGAAAATTTGCAAGCAACACTAAGGGGGACCATTATATCTGGGACATGAAACACATAATGGGGATATAAGGGGAAACCCTTATATCCGGGGCATGAACACATAAGGGAGATATAAGGGGGGACCCTTATATCAGTGACATGTACACATAAGGGAGATAGATATAAGGGGGGACCCTTATATCCTGGACATGAACAAATAAGGGAGATGGATAAAAGGGGGAACCCTTATATCCAGGAAATGAAACACATAAGGGGGATGTAAGGGGGGACCCTTCTATCCGGGACATGAAACACTCCCCCTAATATCCGGGGCATAAAAGACATAAGGGGGATATAAAGGGAAACCTTTATATCCTAGGCATTGAAACACTCCCCCCTTATATCTGGGGCATGAAACACATAAGAGGGATGGATATAAGGGGGGGCCCTTATATCCGGGGCATGAAACACATAAGGGGGACCCTTACATCCGGGGCATGAAACACTCCCCCTTATATCCGGGGCATGAAACACATAAGGGGGACCCTTACATCCGGGGCATGAAACACTCCCCCTTATATCCGGGGCATGAAACACATAAGGGGGATGGATATAAGGGGGACCCTTATATCCACGGCATAAAACACTCCCCCCTTAAATCCGGGGCATAAAACACATAAGGAGATGGATATAAGGGGGGGCCCTTATATCCGGGGCATGAAACACATAAGGGGGATGGATATAAGGGGGGACCCTTATATGCATGGCATAAAACACTCCCCCCTTATATCCGGGGCATGAAACACTCCCCCTTAAATCAGGGGCATGAAACACATAAGGGGGGAACCCTTGTACCCGGGACATGAAAGACATAAGGGGGATATGATGGGGGACCCTTATATCTGGGGCATGCAACACATAAGGAGACATAAGGGGGGACCCTTATATATGTGGCATTGAAACACTCTCCCCCTTATATCCGGGATATGAAACACTCCCCCCCTTATATCCGGGATATGAAACACTCCCACCTTATATCTGAGATATGAAACACTCCCCCCTTATATCCGGGAAATGAAACACCCCCCCCCCCTTATATCCGGGATATGAAACACTCCCCCCTTATATCTGAGATATGAAACACTCCCCCCTTATATCCGGGATATGAAACACTCTCCCCTTATATCTGGGATATGAAACACTCCCCCCTTATATCTAGGATATGAAACACTCCCCCATTATATACGGGATATGAAACACTCCCCCCTTATATCCGGGACATGAAACACTCCCTCCTTATATCTGAGGCATGAAACACATAAGGGGATATAAAAGCAGACCCTTATATCCGGGGCATTGAAACACTCGCCCTTATATCCGGGGCATAAAACACATAAGGGGGACAAAAGATGGAACCCTTATATACGGGGCATGGAACAGTCCCCCTTATATCCGGGACATGAAACACTCCCCCCTTTTATCCGGGGCATGGAACACTCCCCCTTATATTCGGGACATGAAACACTCCCCCCTTATATCCGGGACATGAAACACTCCCCCCTTTTATCCGGGGCATGGAACACACCCCCTTATATCCGGGACATGAAACATTCCCCCCTCACATCCGGGACATGAAACACTCCCCCCTTTTATCCGGGCATGGAATACACCCCCTTATATCCGGGACATGAAACACTCCCCCCTTATATCCGGGACATGAAACACTCCCCCTTATATCCGGGACATGAAACATTCCCCCCTCACATCCGGGACATGAAACACTCCCCCCTTTTATCCGGGCATGGAATACACCCCCTTATATCCGGGACATGAAACACTCCCCCCTTATATCCGGGACATGAAACACTCCCCCTTATATCCGTGACATGAAACACTCCCCCCATATATCCGGGACATGAAACACTCCCCCTTATATCCGGGACATGAAACACTCCCCCTTCACATGTGGGACATGAAACATTCCCCCTTTATATCCGGGGCATGAAACACATAAGGGGGATATAAGGGGTCATTCTTATATCCGGAACATGAAACACATAAGGGAGATATAAGGGGTGATTCTTATATCCGGAACATGAAACACATAAGGGGGGACCTTTATATCCGGGGCATTGAAACACTCCCCCTTATATCGGGGGTATAAAAAATACTGTATAAGGGGGAACCTTATATCCAGGACATGAACACATAAGGGGGATGGATAAAAGGGGAACCTAATATCTGGGACATGAAACACATAATGGGGATATAAGGGGGGACCCTTATATACAGGGCATGAACACATACGTGGGATGGATATAAGGGGGGACCCTTTTACCCGGGACATAAAATACATAATGGGGATATAAGGGGAGACCCTTATATACGGGGCATGAACATAAGGGGGATATAAGGGGGGGGTAGCACCACATAATCTGGAATGCACAGTAAATCCCCATCATTACTCTGCACAAGTTGCCTTTTTAGCACCTCTGAGGTGTGTTTTACCAAAAAGATAATGTTCACACTGATTAAACAATGAACACACAAGATTTGTGGGTCAGTAAAAGTATTTCTCCTTTAGTAAATCAATGAGCACTGTGGTCAGACATATCCCTTGTATGTGTGACCCAAATTAAAATGGGCATTTACTCATGAATGGTATATTCAACACAAGTGTATGTGAATAACCTAATAATAACACTGATCCGTATTACCCTTGAGGGCATACTTATTCATGCACTGCACAAGGGTACAAAATGCATACTGTAAGACAAAGTATCCTCCTGTACATGTCTGATAACTATATGTCTTACAAAGCTCAGATAGTAATATTTCCAGATAGAGTAGGTCCCACTTGGCAATGTAACAGTACTGAATGACAGTCTTGTAATAAAAGTACAATGTTTTTTACAATGCTTCCAGTATGGACATGAGAAGTGTGACAGTACATGAAATGTGATTTCAGATACTTCTCAATGTGAGGACTGGAGATGCTGTCTTTACACCTGCAGACAGGAATGACAATTCGTGCAATTCCTCTGAATGCAGTAACTGGAACTAAATCCCAAACTTTTTAAAACATCTTTATTAATGTCAGATGAGCCTGTGTTGGGGTTTTTAGTGCTGTTATATGTTGGTGAGAGTAAAACCCACTCTGCTGGGACACTGATAGCCTCGTTCCCATTGTCTATCGCAGATGGCGTACAATCGGAATGTAAAACGCATGATTGCACGCCATCTGCGCAACCGTGCATTGCACTGCTGATCTCATTCACTACAGTGAATGGGTCAGCGGTGTCCTTTGCTGAAAAATGTGTACAGCAGTGTGATAGTGCATCGCACTGCTGCACAGTGCATGTAATCTGAGCATTAGACAGTGCAGTCTTTGCACTTCTGGGCCCATATGCAATTCACTTTTTCTCCTGAGTTTTCTCCTAGGAGAAATTTTTAAACTTGTCAATAAAATTCCTTTTAAGCCCACAGAAGGCAAGAAACTGCTCAACATAATTTTTATAATACATTTTCACCAACGTTTTGGTATTTTTTTAATTGAAAAGTGCTGGAAAGATATTTAAAATCAAAGATGAAAAATTATCTCCCAGGAGAAAACTCAGGTGAAAAAGTTAATTGCATATGGGCCCTGATGTTCTTGCTGATTGCACCACCATACACCCTGCCAAAATGCGCACAGCAACATATATAGTGTGAACAAGGCTTAAAAAGTGGAGTGAGACTTCCACATCAGGTTTTTTTAGTTTTTTTGTAAGTACCAGTAACCAGTTCAGGAATCCCAAGTACAAGGTAAAAGGACAGTATTTAGGATCTCCTTATTACTGTGTAATTAGTATTTATTCTGGCAGCTTATCTGAACAGCATAAAGTTATATGGAGATTGTAAGTGATGTTAGAGCCTTCTGTTCCATCAATGAGGCAATAGGAAAAAGTCTGAGGCGGGGGGGCGTGTCCAGAATCGAATGGGCTAGGAGGTTTCTCGGAGAGCTCATGCTCAGGCATCTGAAACTACCCTGATACCGGCGGATAGCGCCATGTGCGGCAGCCAAAGTTACTCTGAGTGGATTCCGTTTTCCCTGAGCTCCCTGCAGACACAAATCATGTCCTGGAAAACCTCGGAGGCGGCTGCAAAACTGAAAAAAGTTTTGCAGCAGTCAAGATGGTGATGAGGCCTCCGATGAGGATGTCCCGCCTCCTTGGCTTCAGAGGCTATTGTGAACCGCCAGATCAGTCTCACCCATGTCCACACCTGGCTCGAGGAGGTTATGACAGATGTCTCTCTGCTTAGGCGAGACATGCAAGCCCTCCGCTCACTTAAGGATAGTGTGAGACACCTTCAACCGGCAGTAAGTGGTGCACTTGAGGACCGTAGGCTTTCCCCCCTTAAGGACCAGACCCTTTTTTTCCATTCAGACCACTGCAGCTTTCACGGTTTATTGATCGCTCATACAACCTAAATGAATTTTGGCTCCTTTTCTTGTCACTAATAAAGCTTTCTTTTGGTGCTATTTGATTGCTGCTGCGATTTTTACTTTTTATTATATTCATCAAAAAAGACATGAATTTTGTCAAAAAAGATGATTTTTTTAACTTTCTGTGCTGACATTTTTTAAATAAAGTAAACTTTCTGTATACATGCAGCACGAAAAATGTGGACAAACATGTTTTTAATAAAAAAAAAACCCATTCAGCCTATATTGATTGGTTTGGGTAAAAGTTATAGCGTTTACAAACTATGGTGCAAAAAGTGAATTTTCCCATTTTAAAGCATCTATGACTTTTCTGACCACCTGTCATGTTTCATGAGTGGCTAGAATTCCAGGATAGAATAAATCCCCCCCAAATGACCCCATTTTGGAAAGAAGACATCGCAAAGTATTCACTGAGAGGCATGGTGAGTTCATAGAAGATTTTATTTTTTGTCACAAGTTAGCGGAAAATGACACTTTGTGACAAAAAAGAAAAAAAAAAGTTTCCATTTCTGCTAACTTGCGACAAAAAAAAAATGAAATCTGCCACGGACTCACTATGCTCCTCTCTGAATACCTTGAAGTGACTACTTTCCAAAATGGGATAATTTGTGGGGTATGTTTACTGTCCTGGCATTTTGGGGGGTGCCTAATTGTAAGCACCCCTGTAAAGCCTGAAGGTGCTCATTGGACTTTGGGCCCCTTAGCGCAGTTAGGCTGCAAAAAAGTGCCACACATGTGGTATTGCCGTACTCAGGAGAAGTAGTATAATGTGTTTTGGGGTGTATTTTTACACATACCCATGCTGGGTGGGAGAAATATCTCTGTAAATGAAAATTGTTTGATTTTTTTTTACACACAATTGTCCATTTACAGAGATATTTCTCCAACTCAGCATGGGTATGTGTAAAAATACACCCCAAAACACATTATACTACTTCTCCTGAGTACGGCGATACTACATGTGTGGCACTTTTTTGCACCCTAACTGCGCTAGGGGGCCCAAAGTCCAATGAGTACCTTTAGGATTTCACAGGTCATTTTTGTTTCAAGACTACTCCTCACGGTTTAGGGCCCCTAAAATGCCAGGGCAGTATAGGAACCCCAATAATGACCCCATTTTAGAAAGAAGACACCCCAAGGTATTCCGTTAGGGGTATGGTGAGTTCATAGAAGATTTTATTTTTGGTCACAAGTTAGCGGAAAATTGATTTTAATTGTTTTTTTTCACAAAGTGTCATTTTCCGCTAACTTGTGACAAAAAATAAAATCTTCTATGAACTCACCATACTCCTAACGGAATACCTTTGGGTGTCTTCTTTCTAGAATGGGGTCATTTGTGGGGTTCCTATACTGCCCTGGCATTTTAGGGGCCCTAAACCGTGAGGAGTAGTCTTGAAACCAAATGTCGCAAAATGACCTGTGAAATCCTAAAGGTACTCATTGGACTTTGGGCCCCTTAGCGCACTTAGGGTGTAAAAAAGTGCCACACATGTGGTACCGCCGTACTCAGGAGAAGTAGTATAATGTGTTTTCAGGTGTATTTTTACACATACCCATGCTGGGTGGGAGAAATATCTCAGTAAATGACAATTGTTTGATTTTTTTTACACACATTTACAGAGAGATTTCTTCCACTCAGCATGGGTATGTGTAAAAATACACCCCAAAACACATTATACTACTTCTCCTGAGTATGGCGATACCACATGTGTGACACTTTTTTGCAGCCTAGGTGCGCTAAGGGGCCCAACGTCCTATTCACGGGTCATTTTGAGGCATTTGTTTTCTAGACTACTCCTCACGGTTTAGGGTCCCTAAAATGCCAGGGCAGTATAGGAACCCCACAAGTGACCCCATTTTAGAAAGAAGACACCCCAAGGTATTCCGTTAGTAGTATGGCGAGTTCATAGAAGATTTTATTTTTTGTCACAAGTTAGTGAAAAATGACACTGTGAAAAAAACCAATAAAAATCAATTTCCGCTAACTTTTGACAAAAAATTAAATATTTTATGAACTCGTCATACACCTAACAGAATACCTTGGGGTGTCTTTTTTCTAAAATGGGGTCACTTGTGGGGTTCCTATACCGCCCTGGCATTTTACGGGCCCAAAAGCGTGAGTAGTCTGGAAATCAAATGTCTCAAAATGACTGTTCAGGGGTATAAGCATCTGCAAATTTTGATGACAGGAGGTCTATGAGGGGGCGAGTTTTGTGGAACCGGTCATAAGCAGGGTGGCCTTTTAATTGACAGGTTGTACTGGGCCTCATCTGATGGATAGGAGTGCTAGGGGAGTGACAGGAGGTGATTGATGGGTGTCTCAAGGGGTGGTTAGAGGGGAAAATAGATGCAATCAATGCACTGGGGAGGTGATCGGAAGGGGGTCTGAGGGGGATCTGAGGGTTTGGCCGAGAGATCAGGAGCCCACACGGGGCAAATTAGGGCCTGATCTGATGGGTAGGTGTGCTAGGGGGTGACAGGAGGTGATTGATGGGTGTCTCAAGGTGTGATTAGAGGGGGGAATAGATGCAAGCAATGCACTGGCGAGGTGATCAGGTCTGGGGTCTGAGGGCGTTCTGAGGGTGTGGGCGGGTGATTGAGTGCACTAGGGGCAGATAGGGGTCTAATCTGATGGGTAGCAGTGACAGGAGGTGATTGATGGGTAATTAGTGGGTGTTTAGGGTAGAGAACAGATGTAAACAATGCACAAGGGAGGTGATCTGACGTCGGATCTGCGGGTGATCTATTGGTGTGGGTGGGTGATCAGATTGCCCGCAAGGGGCAGGTTAGGGGCTGATTGATGGGTGGCAGTGACAGGGGGTGATTGATGGGTGGCAGTGACAGGGGGTGATTGATGGGTGATTGACAGGTGATCAGTGGGTTATTACAGGGAAGAACAGATGTAAATAATGCACTGGCGAATTGATAAGGGGGGGGGGGTCTGAGGGCAATCTGAGCGTGTAGGCGGGTGATTGGGTGCCCGCAAGGGGCAGATTAGGGTCTGATCTGATGGGTAACAGTGACAGGTGGTGATAGGGGGTGATTGATGGATAATCAGTGGGTGTTTAGGGTAGAGAACAAATGTAAACAATGCACTTGGGAGGTGATCTGACGTCGGATCTGTGGGCGATCTATTGGTGTGGGTGGGTGATCAGATTGCCCGCAAGGGGCAGGTTAGGGGCTAATTGATGGGTGGCAGTGACAGGGGGTGATAGATTGGTGGCAGTGACAGGGGGTGATTGACAGGTGATCAGTGGGTTATTACAGGGGGGATAGAGGCATACAGTACATGGGGGGGGGGTCTGGGGAGAATCTGAGGGGTGGGGGGGGATCAGGAGGGAGCAGGGGGCAGTTTAGGGAATAAAAAAAATAGTGTCGACAGATAGTGACAGGGAGTGATTGATGGGTGATTAGGGGAGTGATTGGGTGCAAACAGGGGTCTGGGGGGTGGGCCTGAGGGGTGCTGTGGGCGATCAGAGGGCAGGGGGGGGAATCAGTGTGCTTGGGTGCAGACTAGGGTGGCTGCAGCCTGCCCTGGTGGTCCCTCGGACGCTGGGACCACCATGGCAGGAGGCAGCCTGTATAATAGGATTTGTATACATTACAAAGCCTATTATACGTAATCATCGGCGGATTTCTGTATTCCTCCGCCCGCCGGCGCTGCTAAGTGGCCGGCGAGCTGGAGGCTAAATCCCCGGCCATCGATCCCCGGCGGAGGATCGCGTCACGGATGACACAATCGCTCCGCCCATGATCGTACAAGGACCGCCGCCTCTGTGCATGCGGCGGTCCTTGCGGGATCCACTTTCCGGCCGCCCCTGTGCAGTGGGCGGTCGGCAAGTGGTTAAGCTGACATTAAGGGCGCGAAAGAAGACTTGAAAAATTGCAACAGGCTGTCCGCATTTTGGGATTGCCTGAGAAGACACAGGGCTCCCTCCCTGAAGAATTTACTGAAAAGGCTTTTTGGGCGGGAATGTTTTACCTGTTTGAATTGTTACATGGGCCCATCGCACTGGCTCAGTTTGCTGGCATGAAGAGGCGCCTGCATGAAGCATCCCTCACGTACGCCAATTTGTTACCAGCAAGGCTGCGGATTGTTGTGGAAGGGCGCCCATACTTCACAGGTCTAGGAGAAGCTTTGGAATGGCTAAAAGCCAGGCCACCTGCTCTGAGTGCCCCACGGGTAAATGCTTCATAGTAGTTGGATTTGCCTGTGGCTAAGATGTTTTTGGGGAACCCTATTTTGTTTCTCCTTCCCCCATATATCTGCACTCAGCTTTGTTACATGGACCGGGTAAAGTACAATGTCATACGTATGCTTCTGTACCTGCTTCCAATTTGCATACAAATACTCTTTGAAATGCTACTTGCGACACCCAGCAACATGCCCCTCTGGGAGTATTTGTTAAACCTGAGCCAGTCTCTGGTGAAGAGATAATCCGCAAGACATTTACAATATGCAAAACACATCTAAGGAAACTCTGTGCCGGTGATATGGCCAATACTGATCGTTAAGCCTGATTAACGCACTAAAGAATATACCTTGGAACTCATTATACCCCAGTTGATATATGTCTCCCTTTGGTGCTTGGAATTCTCTGATCCTCATGTTATACCTGGTCGGTCTGAGTGCATAAAGCTATTAGGCATATGTTTATTCTATCTGCACAAATCAGTCTCAGGCTCTCAAGGCTTTTGGGGGGTTGTAGGGGTATATTGTATACTTGTTTTTATGTTAGAGACTTTGCTGTTTATAATACGTTATGGACACTTAAATCTTAAAAGGCCAGTATACCTGTTGCAACTATTTCACTGGTTAAAATTGTGAAATAGTACTCTGCAGTGCGTAGTTGATGCATGGCTATTTCCCTAAACTTCCTATTCCCTATCCACTCCTGTCTATACCACAGGACTTCGAGGAAGCTCTGTCATCGCTGGACATATATCTCCTAAATATCACTGATATCAGTGCTGGAGAGGCGGTGCCCAGGGTAGACAAGGTGCTGGAGAGGCGGTGCCCAGGGTAGATAAGGTGCTGGAGAGGCGGTGCCCAGGGTAGATAAGGTGCTGGAGAGGCGTTGCCCAGGGTAGACAAGGTGCTGGAGAGGCGGTGCCCAGGGTAGACAAGGTGCTGGAGAGGCGGTGCCCAGGATAGACAAGGTGCTAGCGAGGCGGTGCCCAGGGTAGATAAGGTGCTGGAGAGGCGTTGCCCAGGGTAGACAAGGTGCTAGCGAGGCGGTGACAAGGGTAGATAAGGTGCTGGAGA
Organism: Hyperolius riggenbachi; assembly: GCF_040937935.1. NCBI lineage: Eukaryota > Metazoa > Chordata > Amphibia > Anura > Hyperoliidae > Hyperolius > Hyperolius riggenbachi. The sequence continues at coordinate 151,801,689 of NC_090653.1, read as the reverse complement.
GGCGTTGCCCAGGGTAGACAAGGTGCTGGAGAGGCGGTGCCCAGGGTAGATAAGGTGCTGGAGAGGCGTTGCCTAGGGTAGACAAGGTGCTAGCAAGGCGGTGCCCAGGGTAGACAAGGTGCTGGAGAGGCAGTGCCCAGGGTAGACAAGGTGCTGGAAAGGCGGTGCCCAGGGTAGATAAGGTGCTGGAGAGGCGTTGCCCAGGGTAGACAAGGTGCTAGCAAGGCGGTGCCCAGGGTAGACAAGGTGCTGGAGAGGCGGTGCCCAGGGTAGACAAGGTGCTGAAGAGGCAGTGCTTCTGCAGTAATACCCTGGTAATGCCAAGGTAATGGGCTTTATGGGGAATATTGTGTTCTCAATTCCAGTGGTATTACCACAGATTTCCTTTGATTTAGCCTCATCCCCAACTCCATCCACACCAGTACTCACAATGATGCAAGACGTCATGGAAAGGAAGGCACTAGCAACCTTTTATTCCGGTTATCAGACCCAAATTTAAACATTAGCTACTCTCTTTTTGTAGACAGTATAGCTAAGTGCTATGCCATCTAATAATATATATTTATTAAATAGCTCCTATTTCAGTTTAAAACAACATCATTTTCTTTTAGACTGAACTTCTTAATGAAATAAGGGACTCCTATGTATGGCAATGACCTACTATAGCGAGAATCTGTAGATCCACAGATATGATGGAGAGTGTGGCAAAATCCAGCAGATTACTCACACGTCATTCTGTGCAAATTCCTCACAATCCCATACACAAGGAATTAATCTATCAAACCCATTAAGCGCATTACAGCTGAAAGTTTCACTTCTAGAGAATCCATATGCAGCTTTTATAGCAAAGATCACAAGTCCTTGATGTTAAAATAGGCTAGCAACTAGCCCAAGAGACACAGCGATAAGTATGTGATACACAGCATAGTGGTGGGTTTAGAAGACAGAATAGAGTATATTATTATTATTATTGATTTATAAAGCGCCAACATATTTCGTGGCGCTGTGAGTATATAATTTATTGCACACTGCCTAATAGTACAGAGATATATGTGGCAGACCATCCAGTCAGAATAAATCTTCTCATATTATTGCAGGGAAGTGCAGATTATTTCAGCATATCACATAACTAGGGGTAATTAAAAAGTCCATTAACCACGGGAGTACATTTTTAAGAAATTGCTTTAAATGTATCATTTTCACTTGCTACTTTGCAAACATCTTAGTAGATCATACAAATCAGATTAATTATGTAAAACTAAACTCCAAGCTCGGAGTGAGTCAACCCCCTTACCATTCCTGCCAGCTTAGGTTTGGTTCACACTGCCATGCTAAACGGACTGTTCTGTCGGATCACAACTGACCCCAAAAACAGACACTTTCAGTCTGGAATGGATTCGGCTGATTCGCTCTGTTGGGATCGTAACACAAAAATCTGACAAGGTACAATAATTATGTATAAATGATTTATTCAGTGTTTGCTCATTGTAAAATCTTTCCTGTCCCTGATTTACATTTTAACATTTATCACATGGTGACATTTTTACTGCTGGCAGGTGATGTCACTGGAAGGAGATGCTGCTTTTTTGGCAGTTAGAAACAGCTATTATTTTCCACAATGCAACAGGGCTACCACAGTGTGATGTGAGTACCTCAGTACTGTGAGGTGCTGGCATCACACTGTGGGAGGGGTTTCACCCCAATATCAGCAATACAGAGCCCCCTGATGATCCGTTTGAGAAAAGGAATAGATTTCTCATGGGAAAGGTTCAATTCTTGGTTACGGTTTCTCTTTAATGCAAACCTAAATGGAATGGGCAGCACGGTGGCGTAGTGGTTAGCGCTATCGCCTTGCCACGCTGGGTCTGGTTTTGAATCCCAGCCAGGTCAACATCTGCAAGGAGTCTGTATGTTCTCCCCGTGTCTGTGTGGGTCTGAGTCTCATATTTTAATTTTCAGTTTAAAGTAAGTAGGTACTCACCTAAGGAGAGGGAAGGCTTTGCATCCTATGGAGCCTTTCCGCTCCTCTCCTGGTCCCCTCATTCCTCCACAGGCTCCTGCGTTTAAATTTCCCGCCACAGGAGGCTTCGGAAGTCTTCAGGAGCCTGAGTGCTCCCCAAGACGGGCGGCTCCGTACTGCGCATGCGCGAGTGTGCAAGAGAGCACTCCGAAGTGGCAGAGAGCAGTATCCGAGCCATCAGTCGGAGAGTACTTATGAGGGAGCCAGCGGTGAAACGCGGGGACCGTAGGAGGAATGGGTAAGTATCTTAGGTATTCAGTGTATAAAAAAAAAACCTTCAGACTTCATTTCAGGATTTCATTACAGCAATTACAGCCTGATGTAAAATCTGCTTTGTTGAGATGCAAAAACACCACAGAAGAAATTACCCTTTGAACTTTTCAGCTCTAAAACCTTATCGTTAGTCTGTTTTTCACTCAGATAAGCGGGTTTTCCTTCTATTTACTTTTCAGTAAGCGTGGGTCACATATGGCTATAGGGAGAGGGGATGTCTTGTACTGGAACACATTTGGCTACTGAGAAGGGGGCTATACTGAGGAGGGGGCTTATACACAAGTCAATTACTTTTTTTCTGGTTTCTGAGGGAAAAGTGGGTACCTTGGCTTTCATACGGGCCGCCTTATATTCGAGCATATACGGTACTTAGCACAATATATGCATAAACTCACTTCTCCACTAAAACACATCTATTTCTGTTATTTTAACTTGTTCTTCCAACTCTGGCCCCATCTATCGTTAAAGAGCCACCCTATCCACAAAAAACATCCTGTTATAATCACATAGACCCCAAAAGTTCCAGCAATCGTGGTACTATGGGGTTTACAGCTACATCTCTACTGGCATTTGGAAGCAGGCCACCATATGATGCCCGGTCTAACATGGTCACTTTTGGTAGTGAGTATAGCACTTGCTGTCCACTTCAGCACTGATGTGCAGCTGTTCCATCTACTGACCTGTCCATCAGCATATTAGCTGGTGGGGATTTGACCTATGCGGGGGGAAAAGAAATGACGATGACACATCGGCACAGGGACATTGGGGCGCAGCACAGAATACTGTGGATGGTGGTGAAGTCAGGGCAGTTTTAATGAAGCTGAGCAAACTGTCTAGCCTGATGAACAGTAGGGTCAGGTGGCCTCAAGTTTCAAGGTCCCTGTAGGGAAGGTATGGAGATTTGTGGGTACAATACTAGGTTTTAGGGGGGAGAAAGAGGTTAATTTTGAAAAAAATATTCTAGGACTACGGTTTGAGACATTTTTGCTATTGGTAGTTTACAATCCTTATTTTTGTCCAGACCAGAGAGACAAATGTACAAGTTGAAAGAGTAACAGGTTGCTGTGAAAGCGGAGGTTAAAAATGCATTCAGGTAGCACAGTGGGGAAACTACTATATAGTTCTTCCAAGTTATTTGCTAGTCATAACAACATTCCATAGTGCACTGGTAACCTCTGACTGAAGTGGACAAGAAAGTCTACAGCTGTAGCCCAAAATGCAGTTTTTAAAGCGAACTCTAAGCTAAAGGGATATGGAGACAGACATGTTTATTTCCATTTAAACAATGCAGATTGCCTGGCTATTCCTGCTGATTCTCTGCAACTAATATTTTAAGCCATAGACCCTGAACAAGCATGCAGATCAAATGTCTTAGGCCCGGTTCACACTTGCGGTGGCCCTCCGGAATCGCCGTGCCGGAGCCGCACCGCCTGCAGAACGGACGGAACGGACGCACGGCATAGCAATTAAAGCCTATGCGTCCGTTCACATGGGTCCGTTCTGCAGAACCGGAGCCGGACCGGATCCGGGCCGGATCCGGACTCCGGCCTCCGTTCCAACATGCGCTATTTTTTCATCCGGCCCTCCGGCAGCCGTATCCGGGGCGGAGCCGGACTGCACCATCCGGCCAATACAAACAAATGGGAACCGGAGGCCGCACAACACACTGGCTGAGAAATCCGGATGTTTTACCCCACTTCCTATGCGGATTTTTGCGGCGATATTGGCTGGGGACACATGGGCAAGCATTTTGGAGTGGAGCAGCACGAGCTGGAGGTGTTGGCAGGATGTTGGCAGCATGTCGGAGGTGGAGGTGAGTGCTAAACAGCAGAGGGCCTGATTCCACAGGTCCCCCTTCTGCTGACCTCCCAGACCCCAACATTTTTTTTTTTTTTTACGTTAACTTTGCCAAACGGATCCGGATCGCATCCTGATTACCACCTGATGCAACCTGACCGGATCCGGATCGGATCTGGATCAGAACCGTACGGTTCCGATCCGGATCCGGTCCGGATCCGGTCAGGTCATCCGGTCCGTTTGGCAAACAACCGCAAGTGTGAACCGGGCCTAAAGGTGGCCACTAACGATCCAATTTCTAGTGAAAAATCGTTCGAGCGATCAGAAAATTCTGATTGGACGAAATATCATTCACTACACCATCAACGAACCAATGTTTGCTTCCTATCTATCATAACCAACAAGAAAATCCAATTTTTGATTTGACGAAAATACAATCGGACGAATATTTATGTAATCGTTTGTAATTGATTGTGCCTATCAATGGAGATTATTTACCACCAATCCGATCAGAATATCTGATCGCTCGAACAATTTTTAGCTAGAAATTGGAAAATTAGTGGCCACTTTAAGACAAATCTAAAAAGATTATCTGCAAGATCAGCAGAAAAGCAAGGCAACTGGTATTGTTTAAAAGGAAATAAATATGGCAGCCTCTATAGGTCTCTCACCTCGGTTTCCTTTTAATGCTGGAGGTATATAGATGGGCCTCCTGGACTTACTGCAGCCTTGAAGGATACCTGCAACGAGATGGATATGGAGGCTGACATATTTATTTCCTTTTAAGCAATACTAGTTGCCTGGCTATCCTACTGATCCTCTGCCTCTAATAGTTTTAGCCCTAGACCCTGAAAAAGAATGCAGCAGATCAGGTGTTTTTGACATGATTGTCAGACCTGACAAGATTAGCTGCATGCTTGTTTTTTGTGATATTCAAACACTACTACAGCCAAATAGATCAGCAGGGCTGCCAGGCAACTTGTATTGCTTAAAAGGAAATACATATGGCAGCCTCCATATTCTTCTCACTTCAGATGTCCTTTGAACTGATCATATACTTACATTTAAATTAGAATGCTTGGGAAAAATAAAAAAAAGTTACAACTACATAATTCTGGTTACAATATATGCCTCTGATCCATGTCTTACAGAGTCATGCCATTTTTCTACACTTTTAACCCTGATTCCCAGAATTGCTTCCACTAATAGCAGACAGCATACTGCATGACCTCCCAGCTCACCTGTCAATGAGGGAGACTTCCTCAGAGGTCACATAATACAAATAGCAGACCTCTGCACTGGTTGAGATGCACAGGTGAGGGTAGCAGAGCATGAACTGTAGTGAAAATAAGGTCATGAATTAAATTGCTTATTTTTTTTTTTACAATATTAATTTATAAATTATTTAGTCAGTGTTTGCCCACTGTAAAATCTTTCCCCTCCCTGATTTACATTCTGAAATTAATCACATGTGGCAACAATTAGTACTGGCAGGTGATCTCTGCAGAATGTCAGTTTACTGAGAATTCTATACACAGAGGGAGAACTGCTTGCTTGGCAGTTGGAAAACATCAAAATTTCCCACAATGCAATGAGGAGAACTGCTTGCTTGGCAGTTGGAAACAGCCATTATTACCCACAATGCAACGGGGTTCAAAGACAGCAAACGATCAGGACCATGGTCATGACATCACACTGTGGGAGGGGTTTCACCACAATATCTGCTACACAGACCCCCTGATGATATATTTGAGAAAACTTAAAGATTTCCTGTTGGGAAGGGGGTATTGGCTACTGATTGGAATGAAGTTAAATCCTTGGTTAAAGTTCCTCTTCAACTCATAGGACGCATCACAAGCAGAAATAGCATGGCACCCTAACACACAGAACACAGTCCTTTTGTAACACTGATTAATACTATTTAGGTATTATTCTGCCTAAAATTTCAATTTCAGCTAAAATATGCAACAGGTTTTCTGTGAAAATATTCTCAAAATTCTATTGCATTTATTGACTTTATTTACAGGGCGAATGCTGGATATACTAGAATGTCAGGAAACAATGATATTCGCTACATAACCGTCGTGTAAACTTTTAAGTCTGCACAGTGCATTACCGAATAACATAAGGTTAAATCTTTTGCTTGAAAACAAGGTGATGTGAATTGTCACTTGGTGGCCAATTCGGTATATACCTTTGGTCTCTCCATCAATGAAGATGACTTTGTATTAATTGAATGTGCCATCCCATTTTGTGACTGGATGTTTGACCACAGGCCCAAACAACACAATAACACTTTTTTTTACCTCAGAAAACACTATAGTTTTCTGACATGATCCTGTAACGTGAGCTGTATTTGTATAATGCCTCCACACTTCTTACCAGGAACACTATGGTAACATTGAAATTAGTGATGTATCGGAGGGAAGAATTGTCCTCCTAGCAACAGATGTTTCCCCAGGAGATCATAGTGGGAGGTAAGGTAGGCAGGCTCAGGAATCCTCTGAACAAGGTGGCTGTCCTCTACAGAGGTAGTCAACACATAGTCCTGCCTTTAACAGGAAACAACTGGTGGCAGTTGATACTCCCAGTTTTAGGAGGAAACACAGTTTTCGCCACACATTTTCTCAATGCCTTGGTAACTATTAAGGCCTCTGATTTTATAACAGGAAGAGAAGCCTTCTAGGCTTACAGTGTCTTCAGAATTATGCATATCTAATCAATACACAATGCTCTACCTGACTGACATAGTTTTAGGATGACATTAAATATAAGATATTCTACCAGCATATATGTATGTATGACATCATGTTCTGCCTCATGACATCACATTTGTTAAAGAGACAGGTAAGAAAGCACAAGCATATACAGCCCAGCACAGATGAGCATACATTCCTTTACACATCTATGAGATCTTCACCATAGCACAGCAACATTTTATCTTTTATTCATTACTGTACATAATATTAAGCTAAACTCTGGTGACAGATTCATGGCTCACAGTTATACATGCCTTGAAATTTCTATTGACTAAACAGTATAATCTGTATTTTAGCTACAAGCAAACATGCATTGATGACCTGAATCTAATTATTTGAACACCTTAAAGCCTCTCCATCCTTTGCTGCCTCCCCCATTGCAGTATCTATTAACCCTGCGTGCCGCTTCACACACAGCACCGAAAGCTGAACATTGCCAGCAGCCCAGTGGAGCCGGCTCTATTTATAGCTGCAGCTGTCAGTTTCACGGCTGTGTGAAGCATCATCCTTTGGCTGAGCAGTTAGTACAATGGGAACCGGTACCCTGAAAATAGCAGAATAACCCGTTCGGAGCCAGGGGAGGCCTGCCGCACTGGTACTACAGGAATTACTGCAACAGGAGCACAAAAACAGACAAGCAACATAGCAGGTGCAGTTGCCTAGACATAGCAAAGTATTCTTACATTGCTGCATGCTCTTGATGCCTCAATATGGGATGAAGAGTCTAGCAACCTCCCTCTGCACAGAGATGCATCTCCATGTTCTGTAGAGCCAGTAATGATGTGTATAAAATGGCTGGAGCTTAGCCCCGAAGATCTGCGCTGCCTCTCAGAGAGAAGGGTAGAGATAGCAGCAGCTACCTGGACTCACCATCCCCTCTCTTCTGCTGGTCCATGCAAGATTCTGTCGATCCATCCTGAGTGATGCTCGTGACCCTTTACTCCTGGGTTTAACCCCCCCTGTGTGACAGCTGCAGTCTCACATCTGTCTCCCTCTGCGATATCAGCACATTGGCTCCTATCTTTGGGGGGGGAGGAAGGGGGGTTCCTTGGGTGGTTGAAGGAGACCCTTTGCTTTGTGTGTCTCTCACTCTCCCTCTCTCTCTCACACACACACACACACACACACACACACACACACACATCCCCTCCCCCTCTGTCTCTCTCTTTCCCCTCCTTCTCACCCTCTTTATTTCAGTATTTCTCATTTACACTCCTATTCACGCACTGTGGACAGTAGTTTCATTTTGATTTAATAACTATTGTTTTCTTTAGTTGGATCTTTTGCTACACCTGAAAATACCTGAATCTTATTAACAGTTCTTTTTATACTGCACATAAAGCATGAACATTTCTAATGATCTCCACTATATATATATATATATATATATATATATATATATATATATATATATATATATATATATATATATATATATATATATGCTAGATCAGGGGTGCCCATTGAGTAGATTGCGATCTACCGTTAGATCGCAAAGGGAGATCCCGACTTTACTACATTTTCCATTCTGTATATACAATTGTGTTCCTAAAATTGTACATAGGTAGATCATTTTCACTTGCTAATTTTTAAAGTAGCTCACAAGCCAAAAAAGTGTGGGCAACTCTGCACTAGATTGTATTACTTGAAGTCCTGAAAGGTCCTAAAAGTTTGGCAAAACTCTTCAGGTAGACCCATGAGAGTTCCCATCTGACATCAGTGTGACACACTGCGGCTGATTTACTGAAGAAGGAATGCAGGGGAGGACAGTAGTGAAGCATTGTTGTGTTCAGGTCATCCACCAGCATCACAAAAAAACGAACTTCTCATAAAAACATAGTAACCAAGCAGCTCAGGGTGACCCAAACTACTAGGAATGTATAGGGGGATGAAAGGAACCAAAAAGCCCTCCTACTAAAAAAGCAAAGCTTGGTGTAATTGCCTTCTTAAAAACATAAATTGCGTTTCATGCTCATTTATTAGTATATATATATATATATATATATATATATATATACATACTGTATATATATATATATATATATATATATATATATATATATATATATATATATATGCTATACAGCAGCAGTTGTTTGGCACCTGTAATTTCTTCTTGGCTGTAATATTATATTTATTTAATACACTACTTCTGGATTGGACTGTTAGAGCCCCACAGTGCACATGGACTTAATTAGCCAAAGGTCATTAGTATATTTAGGCTGGGCAACACATTAGTGTGACTACGGGCGGGATTAGATCGTGAGCTCTTCTGTGTGACATAATTATGTAGTCTGCACAGTGATACGGAAGATGTTATCACTATGTAAATACATTATAATTATATAAAAAATTATATAAAAATAAGTTTGTTATCCATTATTCTAATATAATTAAACACAGCTACCTCAAAGACTACAGAGGGCTGGAAGAAGCACCAGGTAAGAACAAGTCCACTTTTTCGTTCCAGTTCAGGTGTGCTTTTTGTAGTAAACACAGACCAAACATGTGTCGTGATTATGATGTACAAAGTCATAAGTGACCTACTGTGAGAAATGACATTACAAGTGCAAGGGCATGTTTCACAGTTCTACTCATTAGAAAAAATACTGACATGTAACCTGATCAACAGTGAATTTCAGGAGCAGGATCCACTTTTTTTTAGTTCCATTCTCATGTCTGATCCAACCTCTGGAGCTGCAACTTCCACTATAGGTAACCTAATTATGTAGTCCATTATCACATGCTCAGTTTCTATTGCTGAAGTTTGACAGAAGATCACTTTGAGGGTTTTTTTCAGATTGACATCTAGCAATTATTTGCAATTGAAGAGAATGGGAAGGTTTAGAAAGATGTTTGTGTTTCAGCTCTTTTTAGTCTAGATGTTTGGTGGCTCAAACATTGTAATTGAAGTTACTGGAAACACACTCCCAAATGTCTCAGAACTGCAAACTCTTTGTTTAATGAAAATTCTAAAGTCACATGCACACGCTAAACTAGTATTATTCATCATGAACAAGTTTGTTCCTTTGGGTGACACTGCGGTACTTTGGGTGAGCTACAAGCAAACGTGTCCAATAGCTACAGCTGGGCAATGCATCGGTTGCCATGAGAAAGAGAGTAGGGATGAAGGTGCAGAGCGTGATGGGTGTGGCTTCTGAAAGGCAGGGTGAGGAGGGAAGCGAAGCACTCGGCGGGAGGGCATATGGGGAGCACCTGAACACATGTAACCAAAATAGTCCTAAATGTCGTCTTGAACGAGTTCAGTTTTTGCAATGTGTTTTTAGACACCCAAAGGACCAGTAAAAAAATGAATTATCCCAGAATCCACCAACATTACAGTACAAAAGACTCAACACACTTGATTTATACCTTAGAAAGGGAAGGTCAAAGGGAAGGCTTTGAAGAAGACGATGGATGAGATGGAACAGTAGTATAGTAAAGTATATTATCCTGATCATACGCCTTATGAAGCTCTGTATTTATTATCAGTGTAGTGGCGCAGACACTGAAATATTACTGGCTTTCTCAAATATCTTAAAGAAGACTTGAGACAGCCCAGAGTGAAAATTTTAGATTGAACAGGTTGTGGCCTTAATCCTGCTGCTTATTTTCACCCAAGGTCCTTTATTGCCTATGGAATACTTCCTGTCAAGCCATTATGTCTAATCCACACTTTACTCTCCATCTGCCTCATACAGTCTACCCACTTTTCATAACACCACTCCTTTGGAGCCACCATCATAATTCCACAAATTTCCTCTATTGTGACCAGCCATCCAGTAGTCATACTGTGCTTCCTGCCAGCCGTCATGCAATTCCCCATTCACTACCTAGCCCATGTCTTATCCCTTGCAACTCGCAGTTCCACAACCACAGCACTAGAACCTTAATACAGACCCTGTAGGCACAAATGATGTGTTGTTAACATGGCTGTGTTGCTTTTTTTTGCAATGTTCAAAATAGCCATTATAACTATACATGGTATTTCTGTGAACAGTTCAGGTCAAATATGGGGTTTGGCTTCCGCAATGGGGTAGGCTAGAAACACATTTATCCAGAAAATCCAAACTACTCTCAAACCCCCCTCCTCTTAAAGTAAACCTCTGGTATGCAATATGTAAACTGTAATCTTGTACTTAAATACAATAAATAATGATGTGGCAGCGCTTTTTTGGGGAGGGGGGATGGGGGGGGGGGCATACCTGCGCCTTGTAGTTACACATTATCAGATCTTTGCCTTGTCTCTCACATGGGTCCCTATTCATTTCAATTCTTCTCCTAGGAGATAATTTCTCATCTTCTATATAAAATAACTTTTCAGCATTCTGCAATTAATAAGGTACCAAAAACTAAGTTAAAAAAGTGCTGGAAAAATTATTCTGAGTATTTTCTTGCTTGCTGTTGGCCTACAAGGTATTTTATCATCTGGAGAAAACTTAGGAGAAAAGGTGAACTCAATAACAGCCATGTGATCCCCGCCTCTCTGCTAGAGGCAGTACCAGCAATCCATTGTGCTATTTCAGTCTGGTTCAGTCCCCGACTCACGTGACTGAAGCAACTGGTTCAGTTGCGTGAGTCGGGAACTGAACCAGTTACCGGGGCTGATTGCAGCTGAGCGGCAGACTGTGGGAGGATGGCAAGGGACTTAGACGTGCTTATGCGGCTGGAGGAAGCTCCGGGTAAGTATCAAATCTTTCTTCTTCTAGGCCTCTGGTTTCCTTTAAAAATAATTTGGCTGGAACTAGGCTTTAAAGCTGAACGTATATTTAGTTCAGAGTGTTTATCTACATTTACTACCTCTCTGCCTAAAGGCAAATACTTCATTTTTAATACTTAAAACAGTCTGACCTTGCATACTTTATCTTTGTTGCAGCAATATGTGGTAAGGAAACATCCTAGTAAAGTAACCTACTTGTAGCAGAGACATCTCCAATCTATACCACTTGCATAGAGAGCAATGGGCATTCACCTCTGCCACATGGCTACTACATGCACTCTCCTCATGGGTGGCTCAGAGAAGTGAGTGTAATTTCACAAGACATGACTCCCTTTGGACAGGCTATGACAGAAGTCCCGGCTACATACACAACTTCCAAACTAACTGAACTCTGCTCTGTGAGATGAAACTTTGTGATTTATTATTCATGCAACTATTCATAGAACGCACAGACTGCTATTTCCAGCAAGCACAGGTTAGAACCTCTACCACTTATTTTTACTATCGCCCCTCTTCTCATTGTGTTTCATATCCTGTTGCTTTGCCATGTGATCCTCATAATTCAGAGAATGCTCTTTCATACTTATGAGGACAGTATGCTGTATGTATTAGCATCCAGCATGCATTTAAGTGGTATATGGTATACATTAGCAAAGTGTTTGTTTTTCTCAGACCAGTATTCTCTTTTTTAACCACTTGCCAACCGCCTCACGCAGATTGGCGGCGGCAGAGCGGCTCTGTTGTTCCTCCCGGATGCAATATAGCGTCATGTCATCAGGGAGTGAGATTAGACGGGAGCTCGCAGTCACACGAGCGCGAGCTCCCGTCACTGTAAACAGCCGGCCCCAGCGATCAGCCTGCCAGTAGATGATCAGCGCTGGCAGGCTGTTTTTTTTTCATTTATATACAAGATTGTATTTATACAGTGCTGACATTTAACGCAGCACTACGTATTGCCTTGTCACTTAACTTTCCCTCGGAAGGGCTCACACTCTAATCCCTGACATAGCCATACGTCTATGTATGTGTAGTGTAATGTATGTAACGTAGTGTAGGGCCAATTTAGGGGGGGGGGTGGGAGGATTAAAAAATGCTAAAAAAACCTAACAATCACAGCAGCAATCCAATACCACCAAAAGAAAGCTCTATTTGTGCAAAGAAAAGGGGGTAAAATTAATTTGCGTGGTAAGTTGTATGACCGAGCAATAAACCATTAAAGTTGTGAAGTGCCAAACTTTTAAAAAATGGCCTGGTCACTAGGGGAGTATAAACCTCTGGTTCTTAAGTGGTTAAGATAGAAACTCTCAATTTACGCATACTATATGCTGTTACGATAATCTTACTGAGCATGTATATTTTGTATAATGATAATAAGTGGGGAAGCTATTGCAGGGCTGTGCTCCATATACGGCTGGCTGTTTATTGACAAGTTTTGTGGTTCATGTGCCCTTTAATATAGAAACATATTATACATTTGCTTAGATAGTTGATTTATTTTCTGTGTGCCAGTGCAATGCATTGTATAACCCTATATTTGAGAGGTTTGGGTGTTGAGATCATCTCCTTAGGAATGTAATCCTTTATATATTATTTTCTTTACTCCATACATTGAAATATTGCAGCCTAATCACCTACATAGGCAGCTTTATGTGAATGGTGGACTTTCCCAGAATAATGGTGACATTGGCGGGAAGCAAAGTATTAGTTTACAGCCTTAAATCTCAACAACAAAATCATAAAAACTCAATTAAAAGTAATGGAATTTTTGGGAATTACTTTATCACCTTTTCCCTGTTAATGCTACCAGAACACCAGCAGCCTTTCCTCTGTACCTATGCTCAGCCTTATATTGGTAATCTGCTGGATAAGGTGAGGGATGTAAAACAATGCAGCAGTTCTTTAAAAATGAAGGTGAACATCCTAGTGCAGCCCATAACTTTGTTAGGAAACCATCTCAGCTCTTCATGAACAAACTGGAAGTCATTTGTTGTCACTGTGTTGTGTGAAGGAGCACCCATATTACAATACAGTATTTCCTCGTATGCCTAACCAGATCACATCAGAAAAGTAGCACACTGAGTGTTGTGTACGTTTCCACAGTGAGACACTCCACAAATCAAAAGCAAACCACTGTACTCTTCTGCATTTAAAACAATTGTGATTAAGGCAAATACAATTTCCCTTTACATGATTTCCTTCCCACATTGCACCGGGGAGCAGCATTCCAGCAATATCTGGCCCATAATGCACTGTGTATGAGCATTTCAACAATGCTCTTCTCACAATACACTGAGAATTAGCACTCCAAGAGTTAATGGGCTTCATAGAACTATGGCAAGTCCTTCATCTGGGCTTTATTCAATGGGAAGCGCAATTATAGAAATACTTGAGGTGTTTTAAGACAAATTTGTCCTTACATTTTTTTTACTGCAGACAACTGCTGTGCCTGTAACACCCCAGCCATTTCTAATTCAGACAATTTCATTAGGCACACAATCAGACCTAAGAGTCAGTTACTGAGCCAAAGTTAGGTATAATATAATAAAAGTCTTCCTCTTCCTTATAGTGTGTCACAGCATCTACAGGACCCTGTTACATCCCAGCATTCCAGACCACCCACACCGAGTTACAGCTTCAAAGTAGCCTCCTAAAGTGTGAGCTATTCTCCAGCTTCCCTTGTAGTGTATGACAGTATAAGTTGCCCTCATAGTATCTCCCAGTTTTGTAATACTAGTTGAAGTGTGTCGCTATTGGGTATTCCAGCTTTGCAAGGTGCCTGGTAGGAGTGAAGAGATTAGAGCAGAGTTGTCAGAGAAGATGGGGGAGGAGAGCAAAGTGGTCCTGGATGTGGGTGAGGGTGGTTTTCAGCTGCAGTTCTGGAGACCTGTTCCCACTCTGTTAGCAGGCCAGGTTGTACGGCTAGTAAAATGAAAATAATGGGGAATTGTGTGAGGACCACAACTTCTACTTAGACTCTAACCTCCTATAGATAGTGCTCCCTCGTCTGATTTTTTGTTATTGTGCTGGCTTTATTAAAGGTATCTAATGGAACAGTGCCATGGAATAAGGCAAGAAAGCAAGAAAATAAGAGATGTTGAGCTATTGTAGATAGAAAAAAGGTGATTTTGATGGACTCTTTAAGTGGTAAGAAATTCAAAATGTAATATCTGCTCTTAAACATTAAACACAGCACAAGAACTTCTTGGAAAAATAATTATGGGTATAAAGTTACTGAAAGGGTTAAAAACTAGAAGCTACTTGATAAGAGTTTGCACAAAATTATCGGGATGGATTGATGGCTATAATAATCAGGGATAGTATGGCACTAGTTTGTTGTAGGAAACAGATCTCGTTGATTATTAGGGTAGCAAAAAATATTTTTCTCCTTGAGTTGAAAAAGCTGCCATGGCTGCTCAGCTGATGGATTTGCTGTCAATAATTCCTGCTTTAGTACATGATCATGACTAGCAAATAAGAGCCTTACAACATAACACCTGATCAAAACGATCACATGCTTCTCCCACAGATCTGCTACATGAATATAACATAAGTCTACCACACACACTACATGTTGGGTTAAACTCAGCTGCGTCAGGTGACAAGGACTTCCCCAAGCAAAAATGTAGCATGTGTACGGGTGTCCCCCAAAGTCACTGAAAAATGCAGCATTCCAGATCTTTAACAATGCTCAACCGACCCCTAGCGCACTGTTTTCCTACTCACCCCTCCCTCCAGAAGTAAAGGAAATACCTTGGCAGCCTGTACTGCACACGAAGTAAAGGCTCCAGGCTTGAAAATAAGTGCAAATGCTGCATACGTCGTCACGGCGTTGGTAAAGAATTATAACAGGCTTCAAATTGAAATTAAATTATAGATTTTAATAACATTACATTAAAAAAGATGTGTGCCTCACCAAAACATGTTTAGAGCAGTTTTAGAAAGAAGAATTTCACTGTAAGCCCTGATCATCTTTCATACATATAAATCAGGGTTTCCCACAGATCTCTGCAAGAGCTGCAGTTCTGAGTCACGACACACTTTATATGTATACATACCACGTGCGGCATTGTAAGTCAAATCATGGCTATCTGATGAGAGGACCACTGAGTTAGGCTTTGAAGGTTTTCATCATTAGCTGTGTGTAGAAAAGCTGTGTACTGCCCAGACTATGTGGCCAGATCAGTGGGCCTGAGCAGGCAAAGCTCTTTAGCGCGGCAATAGCAGTGAGTCAGCCTGAACAACAATGTGAAATTCTTGAGTCAAAATCAGCATCCTTACTGAAAATGCGTAGAGACATCAAACAGGTTGTGTGTGTATGCACATTACCATATGTGTATACTGGGTTATTATAGTATTAACAGACAAAACAGACTGCATAATGGGGAAACGCTCTTCACATGCAATCACACACATAAGGGAAAAAAACAGAAAAGGTTATTTATTTATTTATTATGTTCGTATAAAGCCGAATCATTACAGAACATTATACAGTGTACATTTCAAGGGATACTGAAGGGGGTCGGGGGAAAATGAGTTGAAGTTACCCGGGGCTTCTAACGGTCCCCCGCAGACATCCTGCGCCCGTGCAGCCACTCACCGATGCTTTGGCCCCGCCTCCAGTTCACTTCTGGAATTTCAGACTTTAAAGTCTGAAAACCACTGCGCCTGCGTTGCCGTGTCCTCGCTCTCGCTGATGTCACCAGGAGCGTACTGCGCAGGCACAGACCATGCTGGACTTATGCTATACACTCCTGGTGACATCAGCAGGATCGAGGACATGGCAACGCAGGCGCAGTGGTTTTCAGACTTTAAAGTCTGAAATTCCAGAAGTGAACTGGAGGCAGGGCCAAAGCATCGGTGAGTGGCTGCGCGGACGCAGGATGTCTGCGGGGGACCGTTAGAAGCCCCGGGTAACTTCAACTCATTTTCCCCCGACCCCCTACAGTATCCCTTTAAGGATCATATTAGTGCATTTCCTGAAGAAACTTACAAACTAATTCCCTAGTCTAATGCACACTTACAGGCATACAAATGCACACTCTAAGGGCCCTTTTACACTTAATCAGTTGGTGTGCGTTAGTATGCGTTAGTACGCGTTGGTATGCGTTAGTACGCAGTTTTTCCATAGCAGTGCATTGTGAAAAAGATTTCAGTTAAAACGCGTTAAAGAAAGGTGCCATAAGAAAACATGGGCATTACTTTGAAAATCAGTTTTCTTTCCGTTTTAACTGAGAGCAACTGATTAAGTGTAAAAGGGCCCTAAGGCCACTCTGGGCAGCAGCCAATGGAACTACCAATATGTTTGTATATGAGAGAAAACTCAAAGGAGATTCACAAACCAGACTCACAGCTGTAAAGAAAGCCTGCTGTTCACACGGATGTCATGACACAGTAAAAGATTTTGTGGCATGGTAACGGAATGTTTGGTAATGTGCTATTTTTTGTTACAAGCAGAGACAACCACTTTTTCCTATACAAGTAACATCCTCAGTTACACAAAGATGTCACACAGTAACTAGACCCAGCCCTCCGGGC
The DNA here is from genome assembly GCF_040937935.1 of Hyperolius riggenbachi. Lineage (NCBI taxonomy): Eukaryota > Metazoa > Chordata > Amphibia > Anura > Hyperoliidae > Hyperolius > Hyperolius riggenbachi. The sequence goes on along the minus strand of NC_090653.1, from coordinate 151,784,585 downwards.
CACTGTAGGTCAGCAAAACACAAACACCACTGTGCTCAAAGATGTGTAAAAGACAACAGCCTCACTGAAGGTCTTTGACACAATAACATTCAAGAAAAGCTCCTAACTTAAAGCTCAAAACTTTTGGAAACTTTTATGGAATTTTGATACTATCGAACAAAATATTTCAGAACATCTTACAAGTCTTTCTCAATTATTTGTTACAGTTTTATGCTGCGATATGGAAATGCATTATAACTGATAGGCCACATTAATCAGCGGGCTTGTTCAGAACTAATGTGTTTTTATTCCATTCATAAATAAAAACTTGGAGCTGCATGCTTTGTTCTCACGCTGTTCTTGTTTTTGTACTATAATGTATTATTGGCGGCCATAGGCAGTGAACGTGCAGTGGAAAATGTGCAAGAATGTGGTTTAAAGTGTGAACAAGACTAAACAAATGGCTAGGTGTATACTGGCGCAGTGTGTTGCATTGGGCAATATAATCGCATAGCAAACACGATGCAATGATATTTTTATTGTATGTTCACATTGGTGTGTTAGCAGTGCGGTGGTATCTATCTGCATAATGTGAGGCATGCTGTGTGGTACCGGCCAACTTGTGTGTTTGCAGCTGCAGTAAGGCATACCTTTCATTCACTGTACGCTTCACTGAATGCGTCGCATGGCATGCATAATGAACAACTACCCCATTTCCCCTCCGTTGTGATCCTGTTTTTACAGAGCACACAATTCAATGCGCACCTAGCCTAAATCATCTTCTCATGTAAGTATGGATATTGGTTTGTCTCTCAAACTGCATCAAAAAGTACACTGGACAACCTACTTAGAATCCCCTGAATAAATAATTAGCTCTCGGTGCTTTACCACTCCCCCTAAAATGCCTTAGAATATTTGTGAGCAATAAGTGACACCAACTGTGTCACTGACAACTGTGCCTCCCTGGGACAAAAGAAGACATCAAGTTAAACTCACCTATGTCGCCACCTCTCGCCAATGCACTGCATGCTGCTACCCATCTTCCCGAGACTTCCACCTTCACAGCAGATCTTCTGATTATGAAGGCAGAAGTGCAGTAAAGATGGAGAGCAGCGTGCATAGTTGAGTCAACACTCTCTGCCGCGGCCCACGCCCAACAATACACAAGTGAAAATGAATTTCATAGTCGTCAGCACATCACTTCTGGTTACCCAGTACACTTATGGAGTATTCAGTTTACTGTATTTTTGATAGTTGTGTTTTAAGCAGATGAGTCTCCCCATTTACATCCTAATGAAGAGAATAGCGCACCATTTGCAAGGGTCCGCACAGCTTCCTGAAACAGATGCTTTATTTCTGTGCTCACATCTAAATTAAACTGCACACGTCTAAAAACAAATGGTGTGATCTGAGTGGGTAGGATCTGCTTACCAACTGCATATGTGAAGACAGACAAACTGGGAACGGCAATATTTGATGAATCCACGGTGCATCTGTAAATGTATGCATATCAAATATGCTTTCCGCACTTTACGAGTTTAATTGCAAGTGTACAGTATGTGTTCTTACAATTATTATACTGCATGTAAGTTACAATATAAAAGTCTTACTAATGTAACACATAAAACAAAGCCCACATCAAATCACTGTGAAATAACAATTATTCTTATATAGAAACAGCCATGACTTAGATTTGTGATACGCAAGCCACTTTGTACTTTAATGTTAAAAAAAAAAAAAAAAACATGTGATATTTCCGTTTCAATTTGCAGCAAGCTATAAATGTCTAGAATTGTCAAATACATACATACGTTTTTCCCAACCATGAAAACCACAGTCCCTTGGTGCACACTTTATAGTACAGACTGGCCAGAAATCACTGTCTTCTTAAGGGAAGGAACACACTAGGCAGAATCACAGAAGCACGTAGTGGAAAATGCATATGCGATTCTGCCTAATGTGTTCCTACTCTAACTCTCCTCAGCATTATACAATTACCTGCACAAAGCAGGAGGCTTTGCAGCTATTCCTACACACTTAGACTAGTGACTGCAGCAAACTCTGAGGCCGGGTTCATACAACACTGCAGATGTGCAATGGAAGGTCATAGCGGACATGATGTCCAATCCTGTGTGACTGCCCCATTGTTTGCATATGTCAGTTGGTGTCTGAAGTAAAGGTGGCCATACACTTATAGATTTGCAGCAGATTTGACCATCAGATAGATTTCTGTCAGATGCCTGTCGAGTGGAATCTGACAGGAATCTATCTGATGTGTGCCACACAATAGGAACAGATTTCCAATTAATTCCAGAATGAAATCTATTGGAAATCTATTAAAATGAAATCTACTGGAAATCTATTAGAAATCGATCTAAATGCATTATTGGACCATTAGATCCAATGCAACTCTATGGGCCATCGATCTGCTGCCAGCAGCAGATCGACCTAGATTTTCCATCCTGTCAGATCCTGTAGATCAAATCGATCGAAATCGGCCATAAATCTATCGATCAATTGAATCGATTTCCAATCGATGTCTGAAATCGACCATTGCATGGGCCCCTTAACAGACATGTCACAGATAGCATGCTAGTATGAATGTAGCCCATAGGTCACCCTGTGGAATGACTGTGTTTGTCTGTACACACACAAATAAGTTAATAAAAACTCAAACAATGCTTGTCCAGATCGTTGTAATGTATAGGTTTGAAGTGTGGAGGCTGAATTTTTATTCAACAAAACAGTACATTCACTTTAACTTCCAGTTATAAATATAACTGCAGAGAAATGGAAGGCAACACAGCATAATATTTTTCAATTGACTTTTATTCCACAAGGCAGAGGTGGCATTTCAGTTTGATAACCTTTCTCAAGCTATTTAGGGCATTCAGTAGAATATAAACTTAAGCAGAGCTTTCATGTAGTGATGTTACTTCTGTACCATAAATCCCCACAAAAAAACCTCAAAATATCAGCTGTCCTGATTTTATATAGATCATTGCAAAGTTTCATAAAATAAAAAAGCTAGACATTGAAAATATAATTAGCTAACTTAAATCTACAAAATGATCAGACAAAGACAATTATATTAGATGCAGTTGACGATTAGACATAGCTGTCTTAAGGTATTGTAATATATCAAAACTCTGATGTCACTCAGAACTATGAGTCACTTGAGCTAGCGTGATACAACTGTCATTGTTCTTACATGACACCATGAATTCTAAAAGTGTCACTTCTTCCCCCAGAAGTCAATCTAGAGAGCTATCTTGCCTCAACCCATCAGTACCAGTGATGTCTGCCAACTCAGAAGGTAGAGATCAACGAGAAAACCAAATTCCACCGGTACCTAGCTAGACAATCCATGTGGGCGACATTGTATTTTGTCCATGTCAAAAGTTCCTACAGAGGCTATATGAGCTGCATAACTGGACCATGGAGCAATGTAAGAAGGTGGCCTGGCCTGAGGAATAATATTTTATTCCTAAAAGAAAAAGAGGGAGGTACCACTAGACCACCAGGAAAACCCTAAAGGAGGAAGGGGAAGTACCATTAGCCTACCAGGGAATGCTATTGCATGGGGGGAGGGGGGAACTAGACTACCTGGGAGATCTGTATGAAAAACGATGCTCACTAGGGCTACCCAAAATACCGTTAAGGGGAAGGGGGGGACCATTGGACTACCAGGGCCTACCTTAAAGGGAACCCAAGGTGAGAGGCTGCCATATTTATTTCCTTTTAAACAATACCAGTTGCCTGGCTGTCCTCCAAATCCTGTGTCTCTAATACTTTAAGCCATGTAACAGATCAGGTACTCTGACTCAGATTTAACTGGATTAGCCATATGTTTGTTCCAGGGTTTTGACTCAGAAACTACTAATACCAGAAAATCAACATGGCTGCCAGGCAACTGGCATTGTTTACAAGGAAATAAATATGGCAGCCTTCAAATCCCTCTCACCTCGGGTTCGCTTTAAAGCGAAAGAAGGGAGACCACTAGACTACACAGAAAAGTTTGCAGGACCCCAGGAAAACATCTAAATGGGAGCTATAACAAAAATAGGGGGGCTATTAATTTAAAAATGCCTTTTAGCCATATCTTATAACCCCACTCGCTTTTGAAACCATAACTCCAGCACATAAAGCAACTAATTTTGCTTTCTTAAAGTGAACCTCCAGACTAAAAATCTACTCAGCAGCACTGAAAGGGCTTGGTGTTTCTTTAACAGTTTCATAAGCATCAGAACTTTGTTTTTTCTTACCCAAGCCTCATTTTTAGCTGCACAGAAGAAAACTGCCCGGGCATTTTTCCCCTGATGCTGTGCAAAACATGATGGGACTTCTGATGTTCTTGTTCTGCTGTTTTGGTGCAATTTTTTTTTCCATTTTGAATTTGAGATTTGAAGTCTAGCGCGCAGCTGGGAGGGGTTATCAGGACACAGGACAGTTGGAACTGTGTCTCGTGCTCCCGTCACATCCCTTCAACCAAAAAGATGGCTGCCCCCATGAAAAAGATGGCTGCCCCCATGAAATCACATACATTTGCCTGTTCTTTTAAAACATGGTGGGTAAGAAATTATATTACCTATTTTAATTAACATAACTAAAGTAACTTAATGACAGTATGTTTGTTTAGGCTAAAGTTCCCCCTTAACACGTTTTATTCACCCCATTTACCTTTAAATATGTTTTTATTATCATTGCAGTACTAAAAGGAAAATGTACATAATGAAGAAAAATATATCTTTATTACAAAAATGAATATTCTCACTATACATTGTAGCAGCAACAAAATGTAAGTGTTATAATAAGCGGGGTAATTATTATTTAGTACTTATATAGCATCAACATCTTACACAGCACTGTACAGAGTACAATGTGGGCTTGATTGACGGCGGCGGTTCACGCAGGCGCAGCAAAGACAACCTTGAGGTTGGCCTCTGCATCATGTGGGCAGAGGCGTAGCTAGGGCTTTCAGCGCCCGGGGACAAAGACTATTAATGCGCCCTCTAAGGGGAGAAATATGCGTGCCCCACCAAAAAAGGGGCGTGACAATGCAACAGAATGTGGGTATGGTAATGGGTGGAGCCAAATATACATGACCTTAGCAGTGGTGTAAAAGGTCTGCCAGGGAAGTTTAAAGGGGAACTGAAGAGAGAGGTATATGGAGGCTGTCCTGTTTATTTCCTTTTAATCAATACCAGTTGCCTGGCAGCCCTGCCGGTCTATTTCTCTGCAGTAGTATCTGATTAAAACCAGAAACAAGCATGCAGCTAGTCTTGTCAGATCAGACTTATAAGTCTGAAGCACTGAAACACCTGATCTGCTGCATGCTTGTTCAGGGGCTATGGCTAATAGTATTAGAGGCAGAGGATCAGCAGGGCTGCCAGGCAACTGGTATTGTCTAAAAGGAAATAAACATGACAGCCTCCATATACCTCTCTCTTCAGTTCCCCTTTAAGCTCTGCCATAGTGTTTCCACCCAAAATACATGTAATCTGACAGCATTTCACCAAAAATACATGTAATTAGGCAGAGGTTCCTCCAGAATACAGATAATATGACAATGGTTCCCCAAAATAGACGTAATCCGGAAGCAGTGGTTACCCCAACATTCATATAATCTGGCAGCTGTTCCCCAAAATAGGTACCCCTAGTATAGGTAACCAGGTCTATAGGTGTCCCCAGTGGCAGTAAACCAGGCCTATAGGTGTCCCCAGAATAGGTAACCAGGTGTATATGTCCCCTGTATATGTAGCCGGTGGTATATGTGCCCAGTATATGTAGCCAGGTGTATATGTGCCCAGTATATGTAGCCAGTGGTATATGTGCCCAGTATATGTAGCCAGTGGTATATGTGCCCAGTATATGTAGCCAGTGGGATATGTCCCCAGTATATGTAGCCAGGTGTATATGTGCCCAGTATATGTAGCCAGTGGTATATGTGCCCAGTATATGTAGCCAGTGGTGTATGTGCCCAGTATATGTAGCCAGTGGTATATGTGCCCAGTATATGTAGCCAGGGGTATATGTGCCCAGTATATGTAGCCAGTGGTATATGTGCCCAGTATATGTAGCCAGTGGTATATGTGCCCAGTATATGTAGCCAGGGGTATATGTGCCCAGTATATGTAGCCAGGGGTATATGTGCCCAGTATATGTAGCCAGGGGTATATGTGCCCAGTATATGTAGCCAGTGGTATATGTGCCCAGTATATGTAGCCAGTGGTATATGTGCCCAGTATATGTAGCCAGGGGTATATGTGCCCAGTATATGTAGCCAGTGGTATATGTGCCCAGTATATGTAGCCAGTGGTATATGTGCCCAGTATATGTAGCCAGGGGTATATGTGCCCAGTATATGTAGCCAGGGGTATTGTAATCCCCAAAATAGGTAGCCAGGGGTATATTAATTACCAGAATAGGTAGCCAGGTGTCCCCCCCCCCCAGCGGGAGCCCAGAGAAGAGGGAGAGCAGTGGGGAAGAGCGGACGCCCCCCCCCTTTACCTCACCTTGGGTTTCCCCCTCTTTCTTGGTCCCCCCTCCAAATATGGGTGGCGGGCGACAGAACACTTACTCTATTCCCGGAGGAGTAGACCGATCTGTGCTCTGCTACTCTGATCTAGACTAGACCAGAGTAGTGGAGCACAGAACTTTCTATGCGCCGTGTATAGGGTAAGTGTTCTGTCACCCGCCCCTCATATCTGGAGAGGGGAGCGAGAGAGAGGGGGAGCCCCAAGGTTAGGGAAGGGGGGATGTCTGCCCTTCCCCACCGCTGTGCCCACTGCTCTCGCTCTTCTCTGCACTTCCGCTATAATTAAATAAAGATATATATAAAAAAACCTCAGGTCACAGCTGGGCGCCCCTAGGGACCCAGCGCCCGGGGGCACATGACCTACCCTGCCCACCCCTAGCTACGCCCCTGCATGTGGGGAGCCCGGGAGGGCAGGGGAGAGCGGAGCGGTCAGCGTGGGACAGTCGGCTGCAAGGGGCTGGAGAAAGCCCCAGGTGAGTAAAGCATTTTTTTGTTTTTTTCCGTTTGGATGATGATTCCTTTAAGGACCAGGACATTTTACCTGCGGTGGGGACATAATGCCTACAGAGAGCTAGGCATTATGTCCCCAGTATAGCCAGGTGTCCCTTGTATTGCCAGCAGCCTTTACTCACCTCCCTGGGTCTTGGATGAGCAGCTCTAGCCCCCTCTGCTCTTGTCAGCATCTTCACTCACACTCTAAGTTCGGGTCGCGGCTTGATGATGCCATCAAGCTGGGATCTGAAACTTAATTTAGCGCGAGCAGAGATGCCGGCACAGAGGAGGGGAGTGATGATCGGCGGGTAACGTCAGGAAGGTGAGTGGATCCTCTTCTTCCCCTCCTACTGCCGCTACTCTAATAGTGATCACTACGATTGGCTGGCGATCATAGTGATCACGTGATCAGGAGCCAATCGCAACGGCTCCTGATCACTGAGGGGAGATGTCAGCTGTCTTATCACAGCTTAATCTCCCCTCTCAGGTGCGCACGATCGCGTGCGGAGCAGAAGCAGCAGCTGGTGTAAATCCTCTGCCGCATCAGAGTTAGTCAGCCACAAGTGCGGCGTAGGATTTACTACCACCAGTCCCCAGAAGGTTGAGTTATTGGTGAATAAATGGGAGGAGTGTGAAATATAGAACATTGCTGTAGTTTTTAAAGGGAAATAACCTAGGGAAGTGGTTAAAGAGGAACTGTACTAAAAATAGCATAATTAATAAAACTGCTTATGTTTTACAATATCACTGTATACATTCTATATAGTCAGAGTTTGCCCATTGTAAGATCTTTCCTCACCCTGATTTACATTCTGAAAACTATCCCAGGTGGCAACATCTTTACTGCTGGCAGGTGCATCTCTGTGAAATGTTTGTTTACGCTGAGGCCAACAGAAATAATGCCTGGTCTCCCAGAGTGCACTTGGAGCAGACTTCTACATATCTAAATAGCCTAGGCTGTAACATTACTGGGAGTACAAGTCTGCAATACAATATACAGCAATATATAGATATAGAAAGTGTTTCTAATGCTAAAACCAGGATAACTGATGTAAAAGTATGTATCCTGAATCATTTACTACATTCTTCTATACGTCACTATGGTGCCTTTTTAAATTTTAAAGGATGTTTAGATTACAGATTATGTATCTTTAATCACATAACTAGTCATACAAGATTAATCCTGCATTGCAACTGCAAACCATGCACCTTTATCCAATCCCCAAATACATAAGATAAAATCCTACTTCTCTACTGGAAATGAATGGAAATAAGAAGGAATATGGTCCCATATTCATTTTTCTTGACACATACTGCTATTTAGTGTAGCTGTGCACAGCAAACCTTCTAGGCTAACAAGCTATTTGTGGCTGGCACCACTCTTTGATCTGCCAAGAGCAAACTTGCCAATGTCTGTACAGAGAACCCAGCAGATTGATACGTTCATTAAATTAGTGCTGTTGGAACAAATCCGATCATGTTGACAAATTAGAGACGTCTCAATTCTACCGGGTAACCTTGTTTTGTGCCTCCTTTATGATACCCCAAGTGTTTGTGGGCAAGCTTATTATAGGAAGAACATGGCCAAAAAAATTGTTTCTGATAAGTTAATAATTGACACTGCACCAGCTACAGCTAAAGAGAAAAGGAAAGCATGGCTACTACTGCCTTAGTGCAAGGTTGAATATACTCTGTTACATAATGGACAGGGAGTATGCTGTACTGTACAATGCTTTAGTCAGCGCAGTAGATTTCCTACAAGTTGTATGCACTCTAGTCTACTCTGCCTAACAGAACAATGCTGATCACCCTGTCTCCACCACAAATTTCTCAGATACGATTTAACATGCACTTGTCACATTGCAGTAAATGTTATTCTGCGAAGGATGGCGGAAGAGAACATAAGCAATGTCCTTATTTCTTCATTTCTCAAGAAGCGCTCACATCCTACACCAATTATGATGCCTCTATTATCAATCTTCACCCCCTTATACTTGCTAAATTGAAGTTTAACAGAAGTTACATTGGTAGAAAGTTTGCTGTCTTTGGCCCAGTGCACACCAAAAACCTCTAGCAGATCCGCAAAACACTAGAGGTTTTTGAAGCAGATTTCAGAGTGATTCTAAGCATGTGTAGAGACGTTTTCCAAACATGCCTAGCGTTTTTTGGAGCGTATTTGTGTAGCAGATTTCAAATATTGTTAAAGTAAAGCTGTTACTGAACAGCTTCTGTAACAAAAACGCCTGGAAAACCGCTTCGATCTAGCGTTTTTCAGAGTGGTTTTCCACTTTCCTATGCTTTCACATTGAGGCAGAAACACCCCAGAAATCTAAAAAAATGATGCAGCCCCCGAGTTTGCATTTGTGGAAAAAACGAGCCGCTCTGGTGTGCACCATCCCATTCACTTTCATTAGCCAAGCGGTTTTTCCCCTGCAAGCATTTTAAAAAACACCCCAGAACCGCTCTGGTGTGCACCAGCCCTTTTATATACTCTCAGATGTTCAATACTGGCTAAGCCTTTCAGTCTGACTCTGAGGATAATTTCCCGACACAGTCATCGTAACAGGGCAACAGCATACATGTTGGTGCAAGCAAACTTGACATTAAAATGTTAAAAATGTTATGCAGTGTTAAAGTGTTTTATGTGTAAATATATTTACCTGCTCTCATTGTGTCTCCTCCTTCTTCCTGCAGCTATTTGCACTATGCTGCCTCCTCTGGCTTAAGGTTACACAACATGCATCTGGACCCGGGCCTACAGCAGAGCGAGACTGCCGGGACTTGGGAGGAGGCGACCTGGTGGAATGGGAGCAGGTGAATATTTTTCCACAGCACTCTGCTGCGCTTACTCTGCTAGTTGGAAGAGGAAGGAGGAGCAGGCCGCAGGGAGAGAGGATGCACGGTGCTGCAAGGGGCCCCATGATGATATTTTTGCTGGAGGGCCCAGAAGTGTGCTGTTTTGATTATAAAACTTGAAGATTCCCAATGTTAGAGGAAGTGCTTATAATACTGATATAGGAATGGGGGGGTCACAGCGGGGGCCATTGCAACCATACCCATAATCTTTGAAGCCTCGAGATGTCCATTAGCATCACAATTTTTTTGTGAATTTTCAATCAGTTTATTCAGATTGTATTGTATAAAAACTAAGAAGCTCGTGGGCTCAATCTATTCTGAATGATCGCATTATCGACTGTTTTCTTATGGTCAATTGGTTACAATGATTGCAACTGATATTAGTTATGATTACAAGTTGGATCCTTTTCTGTTGGATCTATAAATTATGATCTTTTTTATCTGAATGATCTTATAAAAAAAAAGATCCTTCACTAAAAATTGCATCATTAACTGATACCTTTAGATCTCGGCCTAGAGGGCTGTCAGCTCTGACATAACATTTTTGGTGCTGGTAGAAAAGACATATTAGCAAGTACAGTGGGATGCGAAATTTTGGGCAACGTTGTTAATCGTCATGATTTACCTGTAGAAATCGTTGGTTGTTCCAATAAAAAATGTCAGTTAAATATATCATATAGGAGACACACACAGTGATAATTAAGTTTATTGCATTTCCAGAAAGTGCACAATAATTGTTTAAATAAAATTAGGCAGGTACATAAATATGGGCACTGTTGTCATTTTATTGATTCCAAAACCTTTAGAACTAATTATTGGAACTCAAATTGGCTTGGTAATCTCAGTGACCCCTGCCCTACGTACACAGGTGAATCCAATTATGAGAAAGAGTATTTAAAGAGACACTGAAGCGAAAAAAAAATATATGATATAGTGAATTGGTTGTGTACTATAAATAATTACTAGAAGATTAGCAGCAAAGAAAATATTCTCATACTTTTATTTTCAGGTATATAGTGTTTTTTCTAACATTGCATCATTCTATAATATGTGCACATTACACAATACTCAGCATTCAAAATGAGTCTTTCAGAGCAGTCTGTGAAGTAATGACCTCTCCTCTAGCAGAGAAAAAGTAAACAGTTCACTTACAGTTGAGATAATAAAAGTCAGATAACAGCCCTCTCCAGGACTAACTTAGTCTAATGGCTTGTTTGCATAGAGATAACAACTGGAGTTTCTCAACTCTTCCTGTACTGGAAACAATTAGACTGATGTATCTGATCTTAATGTTTTATTTCTTAGCTGTACTACACATACAAATCATAATATCATAATTTTCATTAGCCAAGCCAATTGTAAGTTTCCCTCCTCTTTTAAATTTCTCTGAAGAGTAACAGCGTGGGGGTCTCAAAACAACTCTCAAATGACCTGAAGACAAAGATTGTTCACCATCATGGTTTAGGGTTTCTTTTTTTGTGGAGCCCAAATGTATGCACCTGCCTAATTTTGTTTATACAATTATTGTGTAAAACCAATAAACTTAATTTCACTTCTCAAATATCACTGTGTGTGTCTCCTGTATCATATATTTAACTGACATTTTTTATCGTGACAACCAATGATTTATACAGGAAAATCATGCCGATTAACAAGGTTGCCCAAACTTTCGCATCCCACTGTATGTACTAGTCATAGTAGTCCTCCATATGTTCCTGGATTGCATGTGCACATACAGTATTGACTACAACTATGTAGTTGAGGCCCTGTCCATAGTGGGGGCATAGCAGTGCAACATAACAGAAGCTCTGTAATGAGGAATGTCACACACTGCAGTGCAAAAGCTATGCAACGTTCAGTGTGTCCAGTGCAGTGTGATCTAATGGTGTGCGGCAACCCAAAACACTGCATGCAGAGCATTACCACAGAACATGCGCGTTAACAGTGAAGCATACTTTCCACTGACTGTAAGCTTCACTGTATGGGATGCAACACGTGCACAACTTGCTGTGCAACTTTTTTGTTCCTCTGCGCAACTTTTTTGTTCCGCTGCATTCCTGCTTTTACAGGGAATGCAATGCCCACTGTAAATGTAGCCTTAGCCACATGTTCATTGTAAACTTGACACTTCCAAAATGCTTTAAAACCTATGGATTAGGCATTACTGTGATGAACACCGTATAATACACCATAACACCAAGCATTAGGCTCATGTTGATTTTCATATTTTTTTCCTTTAAAAAAATAAATCTTGATCTAATTTGATTTGGAAAAAAAGCTTCACTGTCTATCATTACCCTGGACAGTCCTTGTCTCGGATTCCTCTGCACACCCAAACAATCGTTCTGCTTGCGATAAAGTAGCCATATGCTAGTGTCATCATAATTTACTGAATGCATTTTTTCCCATTTCTGATAAAGTCATTGTGACTGACGAATTAATAATTAAACTTTCCCTCTAGAAATAATGTATTGTTGCATCACATAAAGAAGTGACACATGCATTATTGAAATTATTTTCTTTATCCCTGTACAGCTGTGTTTCTCTTTTTGAGTGAAGCCATCCTGACAGTTTTCAGTTGTTAAACACATTTGAACTGATTTGCCAAGACAGGTGAAAGGCAAACTGCTGAAAAAGATGAGCCGTTGCCAACAGCAACCAATCAAACTTCAAACCAATCAAACATCATCTATTAGATAAAACAAGATTCATAATTGGTTGCTCTAGGCAACTGTTTCACTTTTGCTCCAGTTTTCTTTGCTGAGGAACAGATCCATGCTTTAGCATGGACCCCTTTACACATGTCCGTCTCCCTATTGGCTGTCCGCAACATGTGTCAATGCTACTGCATGGAGAGTGGGAGTTACCATTTGGTTAGAGCTGGAGGTAAATGCCAAACATTTTTACTTGATTTACCAAATGCTTTAATCTGTGTGAATTGCAATTTCTTGATATTTCTTGAGGTTTTTACAGGACAACCGAGGTGACATGTGACATGATGAGATAGATACAATTGTTTTTTCATTAGTTTAATTTCACCTCGGATGTCCTTTAATGCACAAGTTGGTAATTTACCTCACTAGTTGGTAATTTTACTTTTCAGTGCGGTAATAGGTTTAGTGAAATGGCATTTGGTAAGGTGATCGGTAAAATCAGCTGTTTTCTGCATTGCCAAATGTGGTAATGTTTCGTGAATCAAAGCCTATGTGGCACCCTCTGTTGGTGCTCTAAATGATAAAAATGTCCTTGCCTTCGCTTCCATACCTTAAATAGAAGTATCAAATAACTATCTCTAGATTGTAAGCTCACAAGGGCAGGGACCTCCTCCTAGTGTTTCTCATACTGCTGTAATTTTAACATATCTACATGTACCAACAACACATCAACTATGTATGTATCTGTATTTATTCTATTCAATGTCTTGACTGTACACTGTCTGGTATTTCTTATGTATATTTGTTCCCCATTATTTGTTTGTACTATGTACAGCGCTATGGAAGATGTTGGCGCTATATAAATAAAAAATAATAAAATTAATAATATGGTACTTTGGAGGAATTGTATGCAAACTTTATTCAGTATCTCCAGCACACCCTTTATATTACCTAAGCCTCCTATTATTACATTTAAAGGATACCTGAAGTGGTTTGAAAAATGGAAACTTTGCAGGTCCCCATCTACACATCACTTTACAGCAATGTAATTATAGCATAAAATCCTTCACGTTTAATTACTGAGTGTACCAGATATCTCAGCACTGTATAAAGAAAGGGTCTCCATATACAACATATGGTTATAAAGCAGCATGGTGCATGGTGTTTGCTAACAATCTTTTGTTGTCTTGCTAGTTGCCATCAACTGGATCATATCAGGACATTGCAGTGGCTTGCGAACGACTATTAAACTTGTGATGTGTGATTGCTTGTGAACATGCACTTGTGATTTTTTTCACCAAGGACCGATGTTCAGCTTTAGGGAATCAATGTTTCAAAGAAAATAGAGCAATTTCAAATGTCATTATAAAAGCCATCCAAGATGATAATAGAAAGTTTGCGTGCAATATGCTGTCCAACAATGAAGAAGTTGATGCTGACATAGCTGGTAAATAGCAGAGCTTCTTGCTGTGCATGTAGTGTAGGATGGTGATTTTCTCCTCACAGCGACGCTGCTCATAAGGTTGGACAGAGTCCATACTTGACGCCTGCTACTTCGGTGATGGGATAATGACCCCGCTCAGGTGTCGGTCCCCACCAGATGTGATCTAATGGTGCCTCCCCCATAATTGGTCCAGAGAAATTATCTTTTCTCCTCTGTGAATCCAATGTACCCAGCTCTCTGTTCACAACAATCCCCTGCTCACAGGGTAAATCAAGCTGATAATTGTAGCCCATTCACTTGGCAACATGCCTGTCCCTTAACATCCACACTGCTAATATTGCCAGAAAAACACACTGACATGCCTCACAGGTCATAAATGAAGAAACACGATGAGGCAAACATATGTCTTCTAGAACAGTAGAAAAAGAAATGTCATAAAATCTATAGCACTGAAAAAAAAAGAAGTCAATGTTATTCATCAGTGTTTATCTTACACCATTTCTATGACAAGATCTAGTAAGACAGGCTTGGGATCTGACGCTGCTGATCTCACATGTGACAGGGGAAGCGAGCATAGCTGAGAGGAGCATTACAGATTTGCCGAGACCACTGCTGAGGCATGGGGAAAGCAACCTGCAGATCTGCAGGGATTCCTTCATTACTGCCCCGTAGTGTCACAGAACCACCAATGTGCCAGAAAGTGACAATGTGCATCCTATTACTAATGGGCCTGATTAGAGTGCTTCCTCTCAGGCCCCTTTCACACTGGTGCATTGCATTACAGTGTTTTGCCACAGGGTAACGCTAAGCCAATGTAAGTCTACAGGCATTTCATACCTGGCGAGGTGCAATGCGATGAGCCGGAAGTCTCCAATTTGGCACAAAAAACAGCACATTGGGGGCCAGCATGCGCGGTGACGCGTACTAACCGGATGTCATGTAACTCTATAGTGATGCAGCTTTTTTAATAAAAATTGGCATTTGCGTTGTGGTGTGCGTAAGCGTATTCAATACACTTTTACACAATTGTAATTTCGGCCACAGGAAGTGAGGGCTAGAGAGCCACTCTTCCTGCTTGGTTTGCAGCCAAAAGGGAGATTACCGTGCTTTGCCGCTGTAATCTCTGAAGGTTATTTTTAGCATTGCGGTGCAACACCGGTACTCCAGAAGCTTCCCTGATCCTCTTTGACTCCTCCATTGTCGGTCGGAAACACTCTTCTTCGTAGCCTTGCTCCCGGCTGCACTGTGCAGGTGTCAGTAGTGCAGATATCAATAAGTGGAGCTAGGTGGTAAGTGGCCAATATCACCTAGATGTCTATTGTTCATATAAACAGAGGCGCCAAAAGGATAAAAGTAGCTAAACAGTTTAAAAATAGAGGAGGCCATGGTGGACTTACCTCATCCAAGTAGACACAGAGTAATATTGATGTTGTTTCAACAATGCAATTTAATTTACATACTCCAGGGTTCAGTACTGGAGGAGGTAAGTCCATCATGGCCTCCATTATTTTTAAACTTTTTAGCTACTTTTATCCTTTTGGCGCCTCTGTTCATATGAACATTATATGAGTCCACCCTTGGTGGAGGGGTGTTATCCCCTTTTTTTCTGATCTACGGAGAGCGCCTTCTTAATCCTGAGTGGGGACAGGTTTAATCTCCCACCTGCATTTACAGTGGTTGCCTATAAGGTAACCCTTGTTTGTGAGTATACAACTATATCTGCTTTGTCAGTATTCCATTTACAACCAGTACCTGCTACACTATATTGGGCTCTCGGTATCTCTTTTTTGTAGATATCAATTGTTCACCACAGCTAATAGTGTATGCCCACCTTAACCTTTTCGGGACCGGCCGCCTACCCCCCCTTAAGGACCAAGGCATTTTGCGCGGGAGAGGGGTGCGCGCGTTTGGGGGGGGTCAGGCGGCCGGATCCCGTGTGTAGCTGGCTGGATTGGTGTCCCCCCATGGTGGCCTGTGCCCCCCCTTCTGCCAGCAGCCTTCACTTACCTTCCAGGCTCCAGCGATGAGCCGCACGGGACCCTCTTCTCCGGCTGGCATCTCCGTTCTGTCTGACGATCAGTTCCGCTTCGCGGCTTGATGACGTCATCAAGCCGGGATCCGGCGCTGACGTCAGATGGAGCGGAGATGCCGGCCAGAGCGGAGGGAGGTGCCGATCGTCGCGGGAACGGCAGGGAGGTAAGTGGATCCTCTTCTTTTCCCCCCCTGCCGCCGCAGCTCTCAAACTGATCACTACGATCCGACGGCGATCGTAGTGATCACGTGATCAGCAGCCATACGCGATGGCTGCTGATCACTCGGGGGAGATGTCGGCTGTCATATGACAGCTTAACCTCCCCCTCCGGGTGCGCACGATCGCGTCGGGAGCGGAAATTGCGGGCCGGCGTAGATTCTACGCCGCATCAGGCTAGAACAGCCACAAGTGCGGCGTAGAATCTAATGCACGCTGTCCCGAAAAGGTTAATGTCTCCAATAGGGAAAAAGACAGCAACGGAAACCTGACCATTCCCCACAAGAAAAAGAACAAACTTCTGTCCATGTTTCAGCCTGTGTCCTTATTAGTCAGGGCAGGGTGCTACTCTAATTGTTCATAGGCGCATAAACCCTTATCGCCAACTATTATTGCCAACTATGCCCTTGGAAAAGTGAATATCCAAGATACTTGAAAACAAACAGAAAATGCTGAGTTTCTCTCAACAAAATTAAAAATGTCTTTCAAACGAGTAGCAAGCTCTTGGATATTTGGCTGTGCTGTAAACTGCTGCCAATGCACTGCAAATGATGTGAATGGTCTCCCAAAGCAGATGAGACTTGCATCTGCTTAGTATACATGATTATGTCCCTAACCGGTATTCACCTGTAGGGGAAAAAATTGCCATGAGACCCAAAGAAATGGTTATCAGCATAAATTGGGGAATGAAATTACTAAAACAAGCTGAGTTCAGATAGTCCAACTCTCGGTTTGTGAAGCCTTTAAAACCAAACTGCCAATTGCCATTTTAGTTGATTTTAAGCAGAACATCATGCAGGAAACTCGAGCATTATGCACAGCGTAGTCTGGGAGTTTTGTCTCTGCTCTCTGGTTGTGTTTATTTACACATCATTTACTATGTGTAGGATTCAGACAGATTCAATGTGCTGTATCACTGGTCTAATGTAATGCTTCTTCCGAGCCAGTGGTCTCGAATATCGTATAATGGTCTGCTATCCTCAACTAACATGAATTCTGACCAATTCCTCGCAAGACAACACAGGAATGTTTTTTTGTTTTTCTGAAGCCATTCTTTAGAAGAAGCACTTGATATTTTTATTCACTATCATGAAAAAAATAATTTTAAAGGGGATTAGCAAGGTAGGAATGAATCAGACATCTCTGTGGATTTTAAGGTTCCTAATATATCTGTATGTATTTGCATGCCCTGCAACATTTCTACACAGGCTTTCTTCAATTGTGCCCAAAAACCCATGCTAAAAGAAGGCTGCTTCATCACTTCAGATTGCCCAAAAGTAGGGGAAGATTGTGCTTCCCTTGAGAGCAATTTCCTCCATCCAGAAGAAATAGAGTGGAATAGTATGAGGTCCACTAAGCAAGGCTTGGCCAAACGAATGCTAAAGATGAATTAAAGTGTACCAGAGACTAAGAAATAGAACAAATCGATACTTACCTGGGGCTTCTTCCAGCCCCATAAGCATGTGCAAATCCCTTGCATGTGGTCTGCCGTTCAGCCCTGATCAGCCCTGGTAACAGGCTCAGTTGGGTCCAGTCTGGATCTTTTGTGCATGCGCAGTACACCCAGGCTGACGTGACTGAGCCAGTTGCCAGGGCTGATTACAGCTGAAAGGCAGACCGTGGGAGGACGGTGAGGGACTCACACATGCTTATGGGGCTGGATGAAGCCCCAGGTAAGTATGGACTCCTTCTATTTCTTAGTCTCTGATACACTTTAAGTCATCTTTAGCATTCGTTTGGCAAAGCCGTGTTTAGTGGACCTCATACTATTCCACTCTATTTCTTCTAGGTGGAGGCAAGTATTGGTTCATTCTATTTCTTAGTCTCTGGTTTACTTAAAGCCACACATTTATAGACTAACACAAAAAGACAGATCCCTCTCTGGTCTGAATCTGATCAGAGAATTATCTATTCCTTACCACATGCTGCCCATAGATTTCAGCATGAAATCTATTGAAAATCTATTAAACCACGGTGCTCAGTGCACTGCAACACTATGGGCCAACAACCTACTACCACGCCTGCCCTGCCTTCTGTCCAGTCAGATCAATAGACTCAGTGAAAATGGATCAAAATTACGGTTTATTTGACATGCTGGCACATAAATTTCTGACAGAATCAATCACAGTGATTGAATCTGCTGAGAATCGACCGGGAGGATCTACAAATGTATGGGCACTTTTCCCTTTCAATAATTGTGCAAATTTTTTTTGTTTTTGTGTTTTTTTTATATAGCATTGTTCCCAAAAATATGAACTACAGTAAAACCTTGGATTGAGAGTAACTTGGTTTAAGAGCAATTTCCAAGACAAGCAAACATTTTAACAAAATCATCGCTTAATAAGGCTTTGTTAAGTGATGTTGCGAAAAACTGCTCTAAAAATCATCTCATGGTTAAAGGTCTTTACAAGTGTCATGTCATCTCAACTGAGCTCATGGTTTGTCACCCTTTGGGGCTGCAGGATTGTACTTAATCTGAGTGTTGGGACCAAGGCTGTGGCATCAGTACAATAATCATTCAACTCCAACTCAGACTCCTCAGTTAGTTAATGAAACCACCGACTCCAGGCACCCAAAATTGCTCTGACTTCGACTCCTCGACTCCGACTCCTTAGTCTAATTTTTACTAGGGCTGAGGAGAAGGAGCAAAAATCATCTGACTCCGTCTCCTCAGTTTATTGAAACCACCAACTCCGACTCCAGTTACCCAAAATTGTTCAGACTCTTCGACTCCGACTCTACAGCCCAGGTTGGGACTGTACAATGTCACATTTTCATCAAATATTCAGAGTAGGCAAAAACAACTGACATTGGATAAGTTCCTTGTTGACGCCACTCACAAAAAAAGGTCGGTGTGACAACAGTTAGCGATGATTCTGTAATAGTGAAAGCCTTTTTACATTTTTACATTACACAGTACATAATTTGTATTAAATATTTTTCTATAAATGTTTTTGGATTGTGTCAATCGTCTGGGTTTCCATTAATCCTTATGGGGAAATTCACTTTGATATAAGAGTGCTTTGCATTTAGATGCATGTTTCCGGAAATAATTATACTCACAAACCAAGGTTTTTCTTTGCCTATTACTACTTTTGATCAAGGAACGACTATCATTTTTTTCTTAACAATGAAGAAGATTAAATAACTGCTATATTGTGCAAAAGAGTCCTGGGCAGTTATTGGGTTACTTTCTACATCCATCTAGCTAGGCAACATTTTAAGCTGTTTCTACTTTAACAGAATGCTGAGGCAGAGCAGACCCAATTTTATGACTGGAGCTGCACAATCTAAAGGCCGCCTGGGAACCTTAAAATTACTGTAACAATGCACTGTGCTGTTCCTCCAATGCTACTGTAAACAATTACAGAAATTTCCAGGCCTCTCAACAAAATATCAATACTCTCATGGGATGGGGATATAAGCTGTATATATTTTAGTTTTTATCTATCACCTTTCTGCTAAGTATCAAACATTTTGCGAATACAGCCAAATAGGATCCTCAGCCCATCATAGCCATTTTGTGTATGCATATTTAGGCTATGTAAACTATTTTGGATATATACAATATATATATATATATATATATATATATATATATATATATATATATATATATATATATATATATATATATATACAGGGAGTGCAGAATTATCAGGCAAGTGATATTTTTGAGGAATAATTTTATTATTGAACAACAACCATGTTCTCAATGAACCCAAAAAACTCATTAACCACTTTACCCCCGGCGGTACGAATTTCTCCGTCCCTTTTTCCATCCTTTAACCCCCAGGGACGGAGAAATCCGTACCTTCCGCGCTACCGCCGCTGTCCGCGCTCCCGCCGCTCGTGCACGCGCACCCGCCGCTCGTGCACGCCGCCGCCCGCTCGCCCGGAGATCAATGAACTGGAGACTCCATTCACGTTCGTTGATCTAAGCCCCCGCAGTGATCCGCTGCTTCTATTAGAAACAGCGCGATCATTGTGATTCTCCCAGCCTCCTACTGCTTCCTGTAAGCGTCCTTCCGGACACTTACAGGTCGCATGTAAACAGACTCACTGTGGCCATCTTGTGGCCATATATTAAACTACACCCTAAAGCATTTTACACATACAAATATATTGAATTACACAATAAATTAACTCATTACCCCCCACACTCCCCAAATTTTATTTTATTTTTTGTAATTTAAAAAAAAAAATAATACAATAAAAAAAAAAAAAATAGTTACCTTAGGGACTGAACTTTTAAAATATTTATGTCAAGAGGGTATAACACTGTTACTTTATAAACTACGGTCTTGTAATTAGGGATGGACGCAAAACTGAAAAAATGCACCTTTATTTCCAAATAAAATATTGGCGCCAAACATTGTGATAGGGACATAATTTAAACGGTTTTATAACCGGGACAAATGGGCAAATACATTTCAAGGGTTTTAATTACAGTAGCATGCATTATTTAAAAACTATAATGGCCGAAAACTGAAAAATAATATTTTTTTTCCCACATTTTTTCCTATTTTCCGATTAAAACACATTTAGAATAAAATAATTCTTGGCATAATGTCCCACCTAAAGAAAGCATAATTGGTGGCGAAAAAAACAAGATATAGTTCATTTCATTGCGATAAGTAATATTAAAGTTATAGACGAATGAATGGATCGAGCGCTGAAAGGTGAAAATTGCTCTGTGGTGAAGTGGTTAATATCAAAGCTGAATATTTTTGAAAGTAGTTTTTAGTTTGTTTTTAGTTTTAGCTATTTTAGGGGGATATCTGTGTGTGCAGGTGACTATTACTGTGCATAATTATTAGGCAACTTAAAAAAAAACAAATATATACCCATTTCAATTATTTATTTTTACCAGTGAAACCAATAGAACATCTCAACATTCACAAATATACATTTCTGACATTCAAAAACAAAACAAAAACAAATCAGTGACCAATATAGCCACCGTTCTTTGCAAGGACACTCAAAAGCCTGCCATCCATGGATTCTGTCAGTGTTTTGATCTGGTCAACATTGCGTGCAGCAGCAACCACAGCCTCCCAGACACTGTTCAGAGAGGTGTACTGTTTTCCCTCCTTGTAAATCTCACATTTTATGATGGACCACAGGTTCTCAATGGGGTTCAGATCTGGTGAACAAGGAGGCCATGTCATTAGTTTTTCTTCTTTTATACCCTTTCTTGCCAGCCACGCTGTGGAGTACTTGGACGTGTGTGATGGAGCATTGTCCTGCATGAAAATCATGTTTTTCTTGAAGGATGCAGACTTCTTCCTGTACCAATGCTTGAAGAAGGTGTCTTCCAGAAACTGGCAGTAGGACTGGGAGTTGAGCTTGACTCCATCCTCAACCCGAAAAGGCCCCACAAGCTCATCTTTGATGATACCAGCCCAAACCAGTATTCCACCTCCACCTTGCTGGCATCTGAGTCAGACTGGAGCTCTCTGCCCTTTACCAATCCAGCCACGGGCCCATCCATCTGGCCCATCAATACTCACTTTCATTTCATCAGTCCATAAAACCTTAGAAAAATCAGTCTTGAGATATTTCTTGGCCCAGTCTTGACGTTTCAGCTTGTGTGTCTTGTTCAGTGGTGGTCGTCTTTCAGCCTTTCTTACCTTGGCCATGTCTCTGAGTATTGCACACCTTGTGCTTTTGGGCACTCCAGTGATGTTGCAGCTCTGAAATATGGCCAAACTGGTGGCAAGTGGCATCTTAGCAGCTGCACGCTTGACTTTTCTCAGTTCATGGGCAGTTATTTTGCGCCTGTTGACTATTTTGAATGAAACGCTTGATTGTTCGATGATCATGCTTCAGAAGCTTTTCAATTTTAAGAGTGCTGCATCCCTCTGCAAGATATCTCACTATTTTTGACTTTTCTGAGCCTGTCAAGTCCTTCTTTTGACCCATTTTGCCAAAGGAAAGGAAGTTGCCTAATAATTATGCACACCTGATTTAGGGTGTTGATGTCATTAGACCACACCCCTTATCATTACAGAGATGCACATCACCTAATATACTTAATTGATAGTAGGCTTTCGAGCCTATACAGCTTGGAGTAAGGCAACATGCATAAAGAGGATGATGTGGTCAAAAAACTAATTTGCCTAATAATTCTGCACTCCCTGTATATATATATATATATATATATATATATATATATATATATATATATATATACATATATACATACACACACATTTTATTATTATTTTTTTTCAGACCAACTACAACATCTACAACCCTATTTCCAAAAAGGAGATGCTGTGTAAAATATAATATACTGTATATATATATATATATATATATATATATATATATATATAATTAAAACTGACATTTATTATTGTTCTTTAAAAAATGTATCCTTATGTTGAATTTGATGTCAACATTTTGTTGAAAAAAATGTGGTCCTGGCCCATGCTTACCAAGGAGGTGCATCACCTGTTCTTGTAACAACACCCTGCAAATTTCCAGGAACCCAGCAGACCAATTACTATAATTTTAGAATTGAAATGCTGTCTTGTTCTTGCCTGACTTAGGATTTCAGCTGATTAACAGTCCAGGGTCTCAATTGTTGGATTTTTCACTTCATAACGCATCAGTGAGTGGCATGTGTAGACAGGAGGCAGCAGGGCCGGGCCAAGGCAGAGGCGAGAGAGGCTTCAGCCTCAGGGCGCAGTGTAGGAGGTGGCGCACAACCCACTCAGCTATCATTCCCCTATTGTGTTTGAAGCACAGAGAAATAAGAAAAGGGGATACATGGCAGGGACTGCAAGCCAGATAACTCTAGATTAAGGTGTTGGGGGCCCTGGGGCACCTCTTAGTCTAATAGCAATCAGTGTGTGACGGCTGGGGTGGAAGGGATGGAGGGGCGCACTTTGGTGTCTCAGCCTTGGGTGCTGGAGGACCTTGTCCCGGCTTTGGGAGGCAGGCAGGCCACATTGCAGGATGTGGTTTGGCACCGTCGTCCTCAAATAGGCCTGGCCTTGCTGGAAAAAATATGGATGGCTGCACAAGTTGTCTAAAACCTGTATATATCATTGAACATTGATGGCGCCTTCCCAGATAGCTAGCTACCCATGCCATATGGAGAGTTAATTTAAAGACAGAACAGTTAACTTTAGACTTGCCTGGGGTAAAATGTTTCCTGAATACTACATGCCTTATCACCATGGTAACAACTCTAGAAGAGTTATTAAAGACAGGAGATAAGTTTAGTGAATTGAGGCCAATGTGTTACTTTGAACAAGCTCCACTGTATACATGTTTCTGCCACTCATTACTGAAATGTAAAGTTGTGATTTCTTTCAGTAGGTGAGTCTTCCTCTATTTGACCTCTTTTTTTTTTTTTATTCTTGTCCAAGTATTCACGTATAGGACATGGTACTTTAATTGACCCTTCCAAACTACAGTAAACTTTCCACATGAAAAAAAGATGATAGCATTATGTACTTCCCTTATTTATACAGCAATGACCTACTGAGCAGCACTTTACAGAGTTGACATCATTACTCATGTCAGACCTCAGTGTTCTCCCCAGAATTTTTTTCCAGCCGGGTGGCATGAAATAGTAGCCGAGTGGCATGAAAAAGTAGCCGGGTGGGTTGAGATGAAAATGCAGGGCAACTCTGCTTACAACATAGGAGGAGGTGAGGAGGTGAGCCGATGACAGCTGGGTGGTCACCAAATCTAGCCGGGTGGAGCACCCGGCTAAAAGAACCGGGGGGGAACACTGGGCTTTCTATTAAAGGAGATTGTTATCTAATGCTATCCCTGGTATGAGTTAAAAAAAGGTTGCCAATGATGGGATAATTGCTGTCAGTTAGAATACCACATTGACTATACTCACTACACTGCTAACTATGGCTTGCTGTATGTTATACAGTAACATGCCAATTTTAAAGATACAGAGCTAATATATCCATTTTAAAACGTAAGATGAGAATTCATGTTCACAGACCTGGTTCACTCTGATTGGGCTTAATAGTTCTACATAAGCAGAACTGAGCTACTGAGTAGGCAGTGGAAGACATACAATACACACAGGATCCTTTCTAGATCCAGAATGTGCTGGATACAAACCCAAATGACCTCTTTACCACTTTGAAGACTGTTTAGAGAATGACCCCATGTAACTGTTCCGTCACTGAAATTTCAAACAATGGCTCAGTCTTTACATAATGAGACTGCACTGGCAGTGCATCTCACCACAATCTGACGTCTGCACTGGTTCCAGTGGAAAACTCCAAGATGTTGGACATACATTGCACAGGGGATGGCTAAACAGACCCGAACACCGCCTTCTTATTTCTCTTAGAACTATTCAAATACTTTCTACTTCCATGAGAGTAACAATTTACACAGGAAGAAGGGAACATTGCTACCTATTTTAGGTACCTACCTTAGGTACCTAAATTAAGGAGAATCTGAACAACAACTTTACAACATAACAGATAAAAACACATTTCAGGATCTTTATAAAAAAATACTGCCACTGTAACAGTATCAAAGCACTGAATACTTGAGTAGGACTGTTCCCAAATGTTTGGGGAAAATGGCTATCTGAGAGGGATGGTGATGCAGCCTACCCTGCGTTTTTGCTATTTTTGGCTGGCACAGGGATCTCAGGGGACAGTACCCCAAATACAGCTGTGTTTTATTTCCCCATGGAAAAGCTGCCTACAGACCGAGACTATACACACACAGACATCTCTTTTTACCTGCCAGATGCTGCCTATTCCCTCCCACTTTCCATCTCTGCATCATTTTTCAGTCGTGTGCAAAAATCTCATGGTGAGCAGCATCCACAATGAGGGATGTGGGAGATAAGGAACTCACAAAGTGACGTATTGTAGGAAACCTCCATGCTAGAAAGAAATCCCAGGAAAACCTGCTCGCTGCATTGTACCTCACACTCTCTCTCCCCCAACCCCCCCCCCCCCCCCCCCTCCAGGCTTTTAACCACAGGTCAACAAGAAAGGTTTAATTAAAGCCGAGTTGGAAGAATATTGCGGCTTTTCACCATCATCTGGCAGTTGGCTTGCTGTTTTGATTAACCCGTGCAATGCTGCAGAGAAAAACCCCTTGAAATAAAATGACAAGTGCTCCCTCCTCCCAGCACTGATGGGATAAAGATTAACTGCAGCATATCTCTATGAAATGTCTCGGCTTTGCAGTTTCCATGGTGATAGATCACCCGTTGCCAGAGTGGTTACCCACACGGGCTTCCCATTGGCTGCTAAGCAAACACACACTGTTGCAATACACGGAGCGTGAGTGGCTACAGGGGGGTCAATTGATTCCCAAAACCTTCAGAGACACCTTTGTGGGAGGACTTAATACTTGACAAACTGGAGCTTTCTACAAAAAAGGTGTGTAGAATTATAATACGCAGATACGTTCTACTTCCTTGCTACACATATACTCCACTCATCCCAGGAAACTAGAAATGGCAAAGCTGGGTGACCCACTTGAATGGTCAGTGAAACATCAGAGAATGAATTCAATGAAATGTACCAATGCAATCTGCTCTAGCCGATGTATTTGGCCATGCATAAGAGAAAACTATGAAGCTGTTCTGGAAGTCTGAATGACAAACCTTCTGCAGAGTTATGGTTAATAAATGACTAATACCCAGGAGAAGCGCACACAGCTGTACACATGGCTTAACATAACTCAACTGCTGATAGTTAGATCGGCTTGCATGGTTATTAGATGACTAAGATTGTTGGCTGACAGTTTTAGACTTCAATAAGGGGCCTATCTATAAATTAGTTGAGTTCATTAAACTCTGCCATACTCCACACTATGTGCTACAGTTTCTAATTTTGTGCTGTATGTATTAAAGAGCACAGACTGAAAAGTGAATGGGAGAATGTTGTAGAGAAAAATGATGCGATTGAGTAGAAACTGCACACATCATACAGAGACAAATCAGTGGTGCAACAAGGCCCCGTGACCAACGCCACCGCAGGGATGTCTGGTGGCCCACTCCTCCTCCTTCTGGGGAGTAGTGCAAGAAGAGGTGTAATATTTAACTGCTCTAGCGCTGTGGGTTTCCTATATGCTTCCAGGCAGCTGCACGCTCGGTGCTGCCATCTTCCAGCTCCTGTTCACGTGACCAATGCAAGTCATGTGATTGGGAGCCAGAGCCACTATCATTTTGGGTGACTGAACCTCATACTAACACTTTGCTGTGCTTTCTGTCAAGCAGCCTGTTCTGCTCTATGGAAAGGGTGGGGGAGGCACGCAGCGGCAGTAAATAACAAGCAATCAGACTTGATTTTCCAGCGACCTGTCTGGGGACACTAGGACAATGGATAGTCACACAAAACAATCACAGATGATCTCGTTGAGTGCCAATAATCTAAGGAGTGTATGAGTCCTTAATTCAGAAAAGAGAATAGGCATTAGGGGAAGAGGTGAATTATAATTTTTATTATGTTTGGAATTTTGAAAAAGCACCTCTTAAAGAGAAACTCCGACCAAGAATTGAACTTTATCCCAATCAGTAGCTGATACCCCCTTTTACATGAGAAATCTATTCCTTTTCACAAACAGACCATCAGGGGGCGCTGTATGACTGATATTGTGGTGAAACCCCTCCCACAAGAAACTCTGAGGACCGTGGAACTCCTGGCAGTTTCCTGTCTGTGAATCTTGTTGCATTGTAGGAAATAGCTGATTACAGCTGTTTCCAACTGCCAAAAAAGCATGCAGCAGCTACATCACCTGCCAGCAGTAAAAATGTCACCATGTAATAAATGTCAGAATCTAAATCAGGGATTTAAAAGATTTTACAATGTACAAACACTGACTAAATCATTTATACATAATTATTGTAAAAATGAAGCACTTTTTTATTACATTATTTTCACTGGAGTTCCTCTTTAAGCTATGTACATCTGAAAAATAGCCGGAAAGGTTTCTTTGCTGTAAGAGAAAAATGTTTGCAATTTGGAGGACTACAAGATAGCAGACAATGAGAAACAAGGGCAGTACTGGGGAACTGTGGTTCAGTAGAGGTACTTTACTACTAACATTTATACATAACATAGCACTAACACAGATTTGACTTTTAAAATAAGCAAGGGAATCAATGTGACAAAGAAGAAAATTGGCAACTTTCCTTATATTCACATTAAGTTTTTAGCAACATGGGAGCCTGGAAGAGAAGACAGCTGTGGAGCGGCAGGAACATAAGCCAGCAGAGCTCAGAGATCTGGAACACAGAGGCGGAGTAGAGTATCACTGGCATATTGATGACATAATTACCAATTTCAATTAAAAAAAGTTAAAGAGGATACATTTAGCAAGAGTAAACTTTAAAAGAGGTGAGAAAAGTAAATAAATATGATCTATACAGTAGACTTGGAGAAGTGGTACCCTGACCAAGGAGTGGTCACTGACTTACGACTGTATTAAAGGGCTATGTAAAGGTGTCCATACACGACTTGATTTGTGGCATCGATATCCCGCATATGTGATCATAATGATAGAATCTGGTAGAGATTGCCGCAACATGGCTGTCTGATTGGTGTTTTGATCAAATTCTTGCTGGCTAGAAAGACTGTGCTCGAGAGGGGTGGGTTGGGTGTGAGTCTCTAGCGGCGTTCGATTTTTCAACAACCAAGGGACCCCCAGCCAGCCTTCCCCCGCATATGTAATATGTGTACCCTCCCCCACCTGTGGTAAGTGTGCAATATAGTTTTGGATCATCTGTGCACTGGTGAGCTCCTGTCCTGTGTCTTCTCTTCATTGCCAGCTGTATCCCTGTGATCCCACTGCATGCAATGATGTGGCGTAAATGAGGCGGGGTCACAGGGTACAGGCGTGCCCGGAGGTAAAGGAGAAAGACATGGAGTAGGAGGAGCACCAGCAAACAGGTGAGCAAAAACTACACTTCACACTTACCATGGGTCCAGGAGGGGCTGAAGGGGAGGGGAGGCACACATTACATGGGGGAGACCTGGGTAGCCTGGCAGGCGGAGGGGGCTGGACAGATTTCCAATAGATTTCAGCATGAAATCTGTGGGCAGATGTGCAATAAATGCCTCTCTGATCAGATTCGAACAGATAAGACCTATCTGACGATCCAGTCTGCTGCCCCATCTGCAAATGTATAGGCATCTTAAGGCAGAAGTAGTCCAGTGGAGGCTGTCACTACTATCACTAAGTCAAAGCCAAAAAGCTTTAAGTCATTGGTACGGTAAACATTCAGCTGTATATGAATGGATCATAAAGATATACCAAATTGTTAAGCACTGGCTAAGAATTCCATTAAACATTGCTTATATAGACTAACAAAAACAATAAAGAGGAAAATGTTAAAGCCGAGTTCCCATGGGTGTTTTAGAGGGTGTCAAATGGAGTTTTGCAATACTATGTTTTCATTAAGGCCATAATTCGCTTTTTACTTTACTTGGAATATAAAGACCGCCACACCGTATACACATTGGAGGGCGAAGGCCTCTTCCCAAATGCTGTGTGTCAGTATTGTGATCACCCTCAACTGTACCACACCCTACAATCACATACATGTGGTTGGGCTAGGTGGTCTTCAGTTCACTAACCCTGACGGCTGTTAAAAGACGCAGCTGCCCTCAAAACCATCAGTGTGGACGCATCCTGATTAGGTTTTTCAGTTCTGCAGATTCAGAATGATATCACAACGGTTTTATTTGGTTCTCTAAAAATAAAAGGACACACACAACATGGCAAAGGCAGAAATCTGATTTGATAAGTGCCACCATCCCAGCACACAGCAGCGGATTACTGACCAATGACATCTTCCACCACAACAAATTGAATCGTGACTAGGAAAACTGGAGTTATGGAAGCAGCCATGGAGGACGATACAGTATAAAGAAAAGCATGGGGAAGCTGTTGGACCACCAGAGTACAAGTGCACATGTACAGATTGCTAGAAAAGGAGACCATAGTTATTCAGGAGGTTCTCAGATCTGTTCAGTGGGACAAAATCAGTAACTAGAGTATATAAGCGTAGACTTCAGACACAGGCGGTAAATCAGGTCTGTGATCTACTGATATTGACTTTTTCAGTGATATTCATTGAAGATACCCTATGTTCAATTAAAACATACAATAATTTGCATACATATTTCTATTTTTGAAGTGTAGGTGAAGTAACTTTTACCACTGTGTAAAACAAGCTTCAGCATAACAAACAGATCCCTCAAGATGGAATAAAATGCATCTGGCCCCAAACTACAGGCCCTTGCACCTCCTCACATGAGCACTGTTTGGCTTTAGCATAGACCCAAACTACAGGCCCTTCCCCCTTCCTCATATGAGCACTGTTTGGCTTTAGCATAGGCCCAAACTACAGGCCCTTGTCCATTCTCATATGAGCACTGTTTCCAAACTTCAGGTCCTTGCCCTTCCTCATATAAGCACTTTTTGGCTTTAGCACAAACCCAAACTACAGGGCTTTGTTCCTCCTCGTATGAGCACTGTTTAGCTTTGGTGTGGGCCCAAACTACAGGTGCCTGCTCCTCCTTGTACTAGCACTGTTTGGCTTTAGCATGGGCCCAAAGTACAGGCCCTTGGCCCTCCTCGTATGATCAATGTTCGGTTTGGCTTTAGCATAGGCCCAAACTACAGGCCATTGCCCATCCTCATATGAGCACTGTTTGGCTTTAGCATTGGCCCAAGAATGAATAAAAGATAGGAGGTTTACTTTGTCTGGCTTTTCAGTTAGTTTAGCTCATTCCACAGCATGAGTTACCTTCTTGTACTGCATTACCTGAAAGAGTCTTCAACTAGCCAAAGTACATAAAGCCCATGTGAGAAAAAGTTCTTGTTACTACCAGAGGCATAGCAATAGGTGAAGCAGAGGTTGCAACCGCACCGGGACCCTTGGTCAAGAGGGGCCCACTAGGGACCCTCCTTCATCCATCTTATTAGTTTTTATTGGTGCTATGCTGGTAATGAACACCTCTATATGTGCCTTGCATAGTCGTAAAATCCTTAACAAACGGTTTCCTTAGGCTGGTTTCAGACTGCAGATTGGCATTAGCGGTGCAGCCCGGCACCAAAAACAGGCCTTCAGGGATTACCTCTTAGTATGCGATAGTCCCCATTTTGCAGCCGGCCAAGCAGGAAGTGATGCTCCCTTCTTGTGGACGAAGCGATCACATGTCCGGAAGTGTATAGCTAAAAATATGTTTCCATGCATGCGGAACGCATAAAACTTGCAGCGGGTTTTGACACACACACACGTCACCATAGACTTACATGACTTCCGGACCGCCGCAGGTCACCGCAGTTTTCCTTGGTATGTTTTGGGGCTCCTTATCAAGAGTGCTTGGCATCCCATGTAAAACTGGTACTGGGGTTCCAAGCTCCTTAGTTATGCCACTGGTTACTACCCTTCTTTTAAAGGCTGTGCCTCTTTCAAAATAAATCCCCACTCCCTCTGCTAATACGGGGTTCCCTGAGATCCAAGTTATCTGAAGGGTTCCACCAGGGTGAAAACGTTAAGAAAGACTATACTAAAGTGAATATAGTCTTCAGGCTTCAGCAAGGTGCAGCAATCAGCAGTAATTTAACTGCTGGTTACTGCAGCCTTACAGATGTTTTGTGCACTAAGCTCACTATGGCCCATATTGCCCTAAGCTCACTATGGCCCATATGCAATTCACTTTTTCGCATTAGTTTTCTCCTACGTGATATTTTCAATGCTTGTCATAAAATGCCCTTTAGCCACCAGCAAGCAAAAAAATATCCAAAATAAGTTTGATAGTACTTGTTCACCAACATTTGAGTACTTTTTCAATTGTAAATTGCTGAAAATTTAGTTTAAAGAGAAGATGAAAATTATCTCCTGGGAGAAAAAATTTATTGCATATGGACCTATGTCTCTGTTCAGGGACAATCATTTCACGACAGGTCCAGATGCTTTAACATGGCCCTCTACATTTTGCAAGCATTTTCCAACTTTTTTTATTGCTTTCATTTACCTCTTTGGATCTTCCCATTGTTTTGAAATGCTTTAAAATGCTGGTATTTTTTATGCCTATATGTGAACAATCCTTTTGGTTTGCTGTAAAATCCCTGCACAAGCCTAAATATTGGAAGCAACCGCCGCTTCACTTCACTACACACCTTGTTTTTCGTACAATAATCCCTGAAGGATGAGGATGACAACCTATGAAAAAGCAGCAATTCAGCTATGGCATGTGCCATAATTCTATCACCATATGATTCAGATAAGGCTCAGACAGCTGTATATACGCACAAGACAAAGTGATGTGTCCATGTGATGTATGTATACCATATGTGCTCAATTCCCACCCTTGCAAAGTGCCTGAGTACTCTCTGTGTTTGGAAACAGTCACAACAACTTGTTTTAACAGACCACTATTCTTTCAACTTTCCCTGAGCCGCTTTCACTACACCCACACTCTCTTTAATTAGAAGCTGGTTGCTAAGAAATGCTATCTTGCTACGGCCCACAGCTCCATCCTAACACAAAGTTATGAACACTGCTGCTTGCATACTCTTTCTTCAATGCTGAGAAACACACACATTTACTACTTACAGATGTTGGAAAAAGAGAAAAAGTTAACCCTTCTCTGCATACAAATCACAGATAGATTTTTTTTGTATGTGTAATAAGACAGAAAAGACTATGATGTACTATGAGAATTGCTTTGAGCAATAACCTGAAATTAAACTGAATATAAGTAAGTGAGGAGGGCAGAGATCTCAGCTTAAAAGCAATTACTATGATACTCAGAAGCATCAGTAAAGAAAGTAAATGCTAAATTGTCAAATATATAAACTCTGTAGAGATTTGAGAAGTAATATTTCTTATTATTAAAATGGCAGCACACACATAGTTCGACTTTGCCCTCTCTTTCCTAATAGAACCTGAATGATATACACGGCGGGAATTTAAAGAGGGAATTAAAGATCATGTGGGCGACATCACAAATTGCAACTTCAAATCACCAATATCAAGACATGTCCATCTAGAACATAGAGGAAACGCTGGCTTTATTAGATTTGTGGGCCTAGACAGAGTCCATTGTCATCCTAGGGGTGGTGATCTAGACACATCACTATTAAAATTGGAATGTCATTGGAATTTCACTTTAAATGCAACTGAGGGAAAGGGTCTTAATGACATAAATTATAGAGTGTTTTTGCCAAAGTAATTGTATTAGGTCTTATGTGCATCTTGCTTCCTCGATAATTCACTGCAACTCCCCCCCTTTTTTCCCCTCTCTCCCCCCCCTCTTCTCCTCCCCTTCCCTTTCTTCTCCCTCCCCTTCTATCCCCTATACAGTGCCTCCCTTTCTCCCCTCCCCCTCCTGCTACACTTTTAGTTGCTCTCCCCCTTCAGTGATGGCAATTCTTTTGACCAAAATATATTCTTCGTTTTTGACTGGGTTTTACCCAGCTAATAGTTTTTACAATGAGGACTTCAACTTCACTTCAGAGATTATTTATGTTTGTTTCACTATCATTATTTCTAATGTTATGCTGAGAGGTCCGATCTGGCTAATGTTTTGGTGGTGGCTGTTTACACCTCACCTGTATTTTGGCTGGATACAGACTCTTTGCTATATATATTCTTTGAAGCATATCATTTCTTGTGTAATTTTTGTATTTTATGCATAATTTCATACTGTGTTTTCTAATACTACCTAGCACTCCCCTCCCCGCCTTGTTGTTTCCCCTTCGTGTGCAGCATCGGAGCTCGAGGTCACTTCCTGACTGTCCGCCTGTGGAGTGCATTTGCGCTCCAGCGGCTTCCAGCTTACACGCAGACAAACGTTTAGTGTGGGTGTGGCTGTTAACGCTACGAAGGGGGGGCAGAGGCGGATTAGGCGTGCGTTATACGATGAAGCCGCCGCTCTGGCGTCCATCATAGTTGTACATGCCGTCCTGCCTTTGAAAAGGCCTAGGCATTTTTTGACAGCTTATCACCTCTGGGCATCTACCTTTCTGGAGCTACTCCTCTTCATGGATCACATTCTACTTGACTGCAAGCGGGTCCAGGACTGGTAATTATGGGGCATGCATATAGGATTCATCTATCCTTACTGCCTTTACCATGGACTTCATATATATCAAGCCTTTATGTCCCTACACTCTGTGGCTCTGGCAATTATCCTTTGAACTATGCTTGTTTATGCTGTGCATCTGCTTTGACAAAGTGCTGCAAGCTATGCTTATGCCTGCTCAAGTGCTGCTACCTTTTGAGTGTTCACACATCTACTCCTGCGATTGGGGAGACGTTTTATACCTTTGATGTGCATCATTTAAGTGCCAGTGATGAGTTGGATGCTATGAACTTACTGCCTACTAACTGAATTTCAGCATACTAATAGGGAGCGTGTTACGCTATGCTATGTGGAACATCTGCTGAATTAACCACTGCTAAGCTAACTTTGACGTTTTTGCTTGGAATATAGCCAGCCCCGCAACTGGGGGTAATTTTGGAACTGCTGTCATCTTGGTTGATCCATGCCATACAATTCATTTAGAGGTGGACTTTCTCCTTTTTTTTTGAAAGGCGGGGACTGCAGCCCCATTTGTTCCATCGGGTGCCCAGATGGCTTTTTGACATTTTTATTATGTCTTTTTAGGGGGGATTTTCTATTTATTTAATTAATTATTGTTGCTGGTTTTTCTAATTGATTAACATTTAATAAAATTTGATACGTTTTTTTCAAGAGCCAATCCTCTTTCTTAGTCGCTATCATATATATATATGCTGGCATTGGGCATGAAAATATATACTTCCTAACATTTATTAATACTAGCTACGCTATCCTATTTGGCTATTGTCCCAATTTTTGAGACATTTTTTCCACCATGCTGGAATGAATAATGTTGAAAATCCCACAGGTGAAGGAGGAAAGTCAAGATAGAGTGATACCCCAGATGCCCAGAGAGGAGAAGATCTAGACAGGCAGAGCTGAAGAGACATCAAGCAATATGTGTCCTGTAAGCAATAGGCCAAAGCTGGCACTCAAATTAAACACGTATACAAATAATACAGGGTATAAGTAGTAGCTTGGGTAGTGGTTAAAGCTAAAAGATAAGGCTAGGTGATAGATTAAAAGCTTTGGTGCTAGGGGATAGGTTAGATTGAACAATATAGGTTAGGGTTACACAATGGGGAGGACTGTACATTAAGGGACAATGGGGTCGTTAGTGTTAAGCATTAAGAAGGTGTTTATGTTGGAGTGCAGGTTAAGCTGGCCATACACTGGCCCGATTTACAGCCGTTTCGACAGCAGATTCGATCACTGGGATCTAATCTGCTGCCAATCGTTCGCGCTACACGCCGAATTTCGATCCATTTCGTCCGATCCCGTCGATCGCGCCGTGCGGAAAATAACCGTCGATCTCCCGCGGGTAAAGAGCGCATAGCTAGCGGCGTTCGAGTGCCCGACGACCGACGCAATAGAGCCGCATACATTACCTGCTCCGCCGGCGCGACTGCCCCCGCTCGTCTCCGCTCTTCTTCTCCGCTCTGGTCTCCGGCATGCCTTCACTTATTCCTGCCCGGCAGGAAGTTTAAACAGTAGAGGGTGCTCTACTGTTTAAACTTCCTGCCGGGCAGGAAGAAGTGAAGCATGCTGGAGCCGGAGACCAGAGCGGAGACGGAAAAGAAGAGCGGAGAGAGACCCGGGAGTCGCGCCGGCGGAGCAGGTAATGTATGCGGCGGGGCGGGGCGGGGCGGGGGGGGTAGCGGCGGCAGCAGCAGCACCACCACCACAACAGATTGTGAACGGTTTCAGGCTGAAATCGGTTCACAATCTGTTTGCAGTAAAGGTAACCATACGATCCCTCTCTGATCAGATTCGATCAGATAGGGATCTGTCTGTTGGTCGAATCTGATGGCAAATCGACCAGTGTATGGCTACCTTTAGAGTATGGTGTTGGGAGGGAGAAAGGCAACATTTATCTACTAAACATACTGGTAGTGATTAGTATGAAGTCAGATTGGAAATGATTAAATAAAAGGTTAGAAAAAAGGTGGTGCTATATGAATGGACATGGCATTTAAGAAGTTTATGTGAGACTTTTAATTAGAGATGATTAAACCAAAATGTACTCATTGAAGATCATGTACTGTATTTATCCAGAAAATAACTAATTGTTGTTTCTAAATTTAGAAAGATACTGAAGTGACAAAACTGACTTCAGTTTTAATACTTCCATAAGTAGAGAGATAGCTCTGATTACCACTGAGCCTTCCCGATCCTCAGTCTGTCCCATCATTCCCACCCCATCCTTGGTTGAAGTTATCCGACCTGCAAGGTCAAATAGCTCTTAGGCAGCCTTCTGAACTACTTGCATTCCTAATTAGTTACACAGACATGCACATGTGTATTGGTGGATAAAAGGATAAATAAATCAACAATCATAACTTTAATTTTATGTATTTCGGGGGGTAAGCTAGTGCATTCTTGCTACAAACTGGGTAGAAGTATAATGTATTTTGGGGAAGACTATATTGTAATTTATGGTTTTCTTTTCAAACTGAACTTCAGCAAAAGGGTGATGGTAAACAGTGTGTTTCTATTAATGCATCTGGAAAATAATATTTACTTATGGACATCTGTAAGTATAAACCCTTTGTAAGAGGTACAGCAGTCATTTTTGTAAAACAGCTTGCATAGACCTTGTCGGTCCACCTACCTGAAATCTATTCCTACCTGTCAATCCTCACATAAAACTCTAAGGTATAACTGCCCATGACAAGCCAAAAAAAGAACAAAGGCAACCTTTCACCACAAATTAGCTTCTTTTTAGAGAATCTAATTTTGGAGGCTGGGAGACACATGCCACCGTAATTTTATGTTCAATATTTCTTCTGGTTTTGGACAAGAAAACTGATGAAAAAGGAATTCATAGTTAGTTTTTTCTAAGGAAAAAAAGTAAGAGAGAGAGAGAGATTTTGTTTTCTGAAAATTACATTCAGGTGATGTCATGTGGTTACTTCTTGGATGGGATCCCATGACAGCCCTGGGATTATGCTCATATAGCAGTCCCGGTCCCACAGCATCAGTGAACAGTCAGTCAGATCAGATTCATGAATAGAGCTCTCTAATTGGTTGACAGTCAACTCATAGGCTGTGTGATACAGATTCAGCTTTATTATGCCTACTGCTAATATTAGGCCTAATAACACAGATTATTAAACTGTTCGGTTGCCATGCAGTTAAGCCTCCCATCTGCTGACCATTGGGTGCCTTCAGGTTGCAATTTGATGCAGTCGAATGGCAGAATTTGTAACCTCTTTTAGTGTGCACAAAGCTACTTAAGCGGCACTACGTTCAGATAAGGCACACTAACCTCAGATAAGGCACACTAACTCAGATAAGGCACACTAACCTCAGATAAGGCACACTAACCTCAGATAAGGCACACTAACTCAGATAAGGCACACTAACTCAGATAAGGCACACTAACTCACATAAGGCACACTAACCTCAGATAAGGCTTAGGGCCGGAAAACTCTTTTTTACTCCGGCGCTAACACTTAGCGCCGGTTAGTGAATCAAGCCCCTTGTGTTTTAAGAAGGCAAATTTATAGTTAACTTTTCTAGTGAGAGGGTTTTTTGGTCCCTTTAAGCTCCTTATAACATCCTAGTGGTTCTGGGTGCTCCATATCACTGCTTATTGATACTCGGCTATCATCAAGATCTGTGGTGTAACAACAGCAACCCTGACCCCACTGTGGTAAATACAGCAGTGGAGATTCTGAAGAAACTCTGATGAAATGAATCAGGACAATATAAGCCAAAAAAATAAACTTAAAGTAACCAAACTAAAAGAAAAACCTTTGCCCATGTTGCATGCACAGCATTATAAATAGAAAATACAACAACACTACCTAGCTACTCCTCCACCATTGTTTAACATTTTTGATAAGTGGGTCAGGGTCAAATTCCAGCTACCACCCTCACTCAAAACAAAAAGTGCATTAAAAATGCAAATGCATAAAAAATATGAGTGCGTGCAATTTTTCTGCAATTTTGTTTCCATTTGAATTTCTGTGAGTCTGTGCAGTACATGTCCCAGCATGCACCACGATCCTGCCTCTGCAGGATGCCCTGGAGGGAGAAGAGACTGAAGACTGCCTACCAAGCTCATGGTGAACCAGAACTCCTAGGAGTGTGTAAGAGCTTAAAAGAACCAAAATCTATGCATTGCAATTAGTTATATGAATGTTTATACTCAGGGATTTATGAATTATTGTGTAAGGCTTGGTCAGTTTCCGCTTTAAAGGACTTACGAGGCCAATCATTGAGAATTTTTTTTTTAAAAGTTAGCTACCTGCGTCAGCTTGTAAGGCACGGAGGACGCCGTCCGCGCCCTCCGTGCCGTTCCGCCGGGTCCCCGCCGCTCAGTAGCCCCCCGAACGGTCCCCGACCGCGCGGCCAGGGTCGTGCTCTCCAGACTGTACAAAGATGGCGGCCGGAGCTGGCCGCGGCTGCGCAATCCGCATAGCCGTGAGTGCGGCTGCGCAGCTCTAAGGCCAACCCCCCCGATCCATGTAACAGGCTGTTTCCTGTAGCGTGGATCGGGGGGGTTGGCCTTAGAGCTGCGCAGCTGCACTCGCGGCTATGCGGACTGCGCAGCCGCAGCCAGCTCCGGCCGCCATCTTTGTACAGTCTGGAGAGCCCGACCCTGGCCGCGCGGTCCGGGACCGTTCAGGGGGCTACTGAGCGGCGGGGACCCGGCGGAACGGCACGGAGAGCGTGGACGGCGTCCTCCGTGCCTTAAAAGCTGACGCAGGTAGCTAACTTTTTTTATTTTTGTTCCTCAATGATTGGCCTCGTAAGTCCTTTAAGTAGAGTAAGTAGATGTGAGGATCCGCTCGGCTGCCTGCGCAGGCAGGCAGCTTTTTGACCACTGTTCAGGTCTGCATTCTGCAGGTCTCTGGAAGAGAGACCTTTTGTCAGTTTTGCAGCTTGCTGCTGAGGAATTTGCATACGTTTGTCATGCAGATTGCCTAGCCACATCCTTTGTAGGCTTGCTCTATAAATACCATGTGATATCACAGACCTGGGCTGGTCATAAGGGTTTGTCCTGTGAAACACTCCTGGAGTGTCAGCCTTGCTCTTTGTTTAACCACTTGAGGACTGCAGGGCTAAACCCCCTAGTGACCAGGCAATTTTTAGCTAAATTGGCCACTGCAGCTTTAAGGCCAAGCTGCAGGGCCGCACAACTCAGCACACAAGTGATCCCCCCCCTCTTTTCTCCCCACCAACAGAGCTCTCTGTTGGTGGGGTCTGATCGCTCCCCCCATGTTTATTTTTTTTAAATAAATATTATTGTTTTGTTTTTTTTCTTCAAAACCCGTTTCTTTAAGTTTATTCCCTCCCTCCCTCCCTCCCCACAGCCAGCCAATTATGGCGATCGGCTGTCATAGGCTTCTCCGAGCATAAGATGCGCGCGCACCATGCGCGCGATCTCATGCAAAACAGAGCCCCAGGACTTTACGCCGATTGCCGTTAGGCGGTCCTGGGGCTGCCGCCGCGGCCACGCCTACTGGCGTGACGCGGGCGGCAGAAGGTTAAAGATTAGCTTAGAGTAATTCCTGGGACTGCACTAGGCAGGTTCCCTAGTGCAGTTAGGATTGCATATCTGTTTTGTTGTCTGTTGCGATTGTCCTGTCCCAGCGGTGGTCGACAGGAAGTCGTTCTGATCTTTGTTCTTGGAGTATAGCTGGAGCAGCGGTTGCTACCAGCTATCTCATCTGATCTGTCTTGTCTGGATCGCACTCGCCTTGCGCTAGTGCTGTGGATCCGTCTGATCTCCATCTCTCTTGCTGTACTTGGATCGCACTTGCTCTGGCGGAAAGAGCAGTGGATCCAGCTCGCTCTGTTTCTATACTTGGATCGCACTCGCTCTGGCGGAAACAGCAGTGGATCATATCTCTCACTTATTTCTGTTTTCGTGAATCTGTCTTGTCTGCTACGAACTCTTGCTGGAGGCTCGGTGAGGTAACCGTTAAGCAAGCGCTCGCGTCCTCTGTTTCATGTTTGTCTGTCGGTGGTTAGTTAGGCGTGCTTGTCTCTGTTGTACTTAACACGCGGAGACCGCGCATAAACGTGTGCACTGTTGCGAATGAGTGCGGTGTTCGCGTTTAGTTAGCGTTTGTTATTTTCCTTATCTTCTCATTGTATGATTTGCTGTGCCTTTGCTACTCTCGTGCTCTGCCTTGCTGTAGCCTTGTGTCACCTCTGGCAATCGCCTCTCTCGCGATTGCGTTCTTACTTCATATCTGCTGTTGTATGTGCACCGTCGCGGGTTGGCGACTAGATTGGGGCACATACATACATTCTGTCCCTGTGCTCATTCTCTTCTGCAATCACTTCTCTTGCGATTGTGTTCTCACTTGGTTTCTTCTGTTGTGTGTCCACCGTCGCAGGTGCTAGATTGGTGGACATACATACATTCCTCATTTGTGCTTATTCGGTCTTGTGTTGCTGTTAGCAATCGCCATCTCTGGCGATTGCCTTCTCAGTTTATCTTCATGGTTGTGTGTTCATCGTTGCAGGGTGGCGACTAGATTGGTGGACACACATACCCTCTGTCGCTTTGATCTCTCTCTTTCAGGGCTATCTTGCCCTGCGTTTCTTCCCTTCGTACAATTCCTGTCTGGCGTCTGTGGCAGGGCAGAGGAGCTGTTCCTCTGCACTCCACAGTTCCACCTGTCGACAGGAATTTCCCTCTACAGGTGCATTGCACCTTTTGCTGGGTTCCCTCAAATTATACGCTTGTGGAGGATTTCCACAGTGTCAGCGCACGTCTTGTGCGCTGATCACGGAGAGAACTCCACAATCGTTACAGTATGACCAGCCAAACCGAAATTCCCAGTGTAGAGGGAATTTCCGATTTGTACGATTTGGTCAAATATAGGTCCTGTATCTTTAAGAGGTTTAAGATACTGGACTCTGAAACTAGAGATGAGTTTTTTCCTGCTGTGGAAAATGCTGATCAGATTAGCTTATGCAACATTTCTCTGTCATTACCATATGTTAATGAGTTGGTGCTTGCAGGCCAATCTGATGATTAGGCTTGTCAGCCAAAAGATTCGTTGCCCGTAGCAACCACAAATAAAGAGGTTATTTCTGTCAAGTCTGAAATGTGCAAAACCATTCAGTATGATAATGATGTTTACAATGATGTTGCTCAGTCTCCGGGTTTTTTTGCCCCAATCCAAAGCTTATGTGGATCCTATTA
Organism: Hyperolius riggenbachi; assembly: GCF_040937935.1. Classification (NCBI taxonomy): domain Eukaryota; kingdom Metazoa; phylum Chordata; class Amphibia; order Anura; family Hyperoliidae; genus Hyperolius; species Hyperolius riggenbachi. Next base: position 151,744,116 of record NC_090653.1, on the reverse strand, counting down.
TAGGTAGGATCGCACACTATATTAAAGCAGTTAAAAAATCTGTTCGTGTTCCTGAACTCCACCCATATGGAGATTATCTGGATACTGGCTTGTTAGAACCTCCATTTGCCTCATGGGACATTGGGGCCTTGATGGAGGAATTTGATTTTGATTGGAAAGCCTTTTGCGATTTTTACATCGCAAAAAGCGAAGATGTCTTGAATGATTGTCTCGATTCCATGTACCTTTTGATTGATTCCGATGAATGTGACGAGGGTGATGTGGATCTGGTGATTTATGTATGGCAGACGATTTTGGATGAGTTGCACACACACCAATCAATTGATTCCAATAAAGAGACATTGTTGTCGGATGATTGTTCCTGCCTTTCTGGGGTAAAGCATGTGAGTCAAAATTCACATGCAATTGTGTGCTAAGCACACTAAGACACTAATGAAAAAAGTTCAAAAACCCGTAATTGCAAAAGTATAAATCCATTTATTGCTAAATAATCTATAAAAGACAACGCAGTGTGTGCCCCAAAGTGCAAACCCCCCATAAAAAGACCCAGGATTCAAGCCCCAACACTACCCACAAGCAATACCCCTGACATGGGAGAGAAACCACCACAGGTAAATCTCCCTGCCTTCTACCCTCAGAGCTCTTATGAGGCAGGCCTGCCTAACAAAGTTCTTGGTGTTGTCAGCAAAGCAACATGCTATGTAGCATCCAGCTGGAGAAGTTCATATTATGGCATGTAACACAATTCCTGCATGCAGACTAAAGAAGCAAAACGCTATCATTCAGTTCACCAATACTGATGAAATTTCTCAGTCTCTCCAATAATGATGGCACAAATACTCATCCAGCACGATCGCTATACACAGCTTAATCGGCAGGTAACAGTTCATGATTCAAATTTATGGACATGGTGCAATTGTAATCCAAAATGGGGTTATACTGTTGCTTACCAGCACCCTCCTGGGTGTGCTGTAGTAGTGCTGCAGCAAAGAATCCGGGCTAGGTGGCTGAGTCACCATTCAGAAAGTGAGTCCAGATAGCAACCTGGTTTCCTACCCTGTCAGGGACGTCTCCCTGTCACAGGGAAAAGTTGATGTAGAGATGGCTGGGGGACACGCCAAAGCCTCTCCCCTCCTCACGCAGCTCAATAGAACGCTGTAGTCATCTCATCTGATCTGTCTTGTCTGGATCGCACTCGCCTTGCGCTAGTGCTGTGGATCCGTCTGATCTCCATCTCTCTTGCTGTACTTGGATCGCACTTGCTCTGGCGGAAAGAGCAGTGGATCCAGCTCGCTCTGTTTCTATACTTGGATCGCACTTGCTCTGGCGGAAAAAGCAGTGGATCGTATCTCTCACTTATTTCTGTTTTCGTGTATCTGTCTTATCTGCTACGAACGCTTGCTGGAGGCTCGGTGAGGTAACCGTTAAGCAAGCGCTCGCGTCCTCTGTTTCATGTTTGTCTGTCGGTGGTTAGTTAGGCGTGCTTGTCTCTGTTGTGCTTAACACGCGGAGACCGCGCATAAACGCGTGCACTGTTGCGAATGAGTGCGGTGTTCGCGTTTAGTTAGCGTTTGTTATTTTCCTTATCTTCTCATTGTATGATTTGCTGTGCCTTTGCTTCTCTCGTGCTCTGCCTTGCTGTAGCCTTGTGTCACCTCTGGCAATCGCCTCTCTCGCGATTGCGTTCTTACTTCATATCTGCTGTTGTATGTGCACCGTCGCGGGTTGGCGACTAGATTGGGGCACATACATACATTCTGTCCCTGTGCTCATTCTCTTCCGCAATCGCTTCTCTTGCGATTGCGTTCTCACTTGGTTTCTTCTGTTGTGTGTCCACCGTCGCAGGTTGGCGGCTAGATTGGTGGACATACATACATTCCTCATCTGTGCTTATTCGGTCTTGTGTCGCTGTTAGCAATCGCCATCTCTGGCGATTGCCTTCTCAGTTTATCTTCATGGTTGTGTGTTCATCGTTGCAGGGTGGCGACTAGATTGGTGGACACACATACCCTCTGTCGCTTTGATCTCTCTCTTTCAGGGCTATCTTGCCCTGCGTTTCTTCCCTTCGTACAAGTCCTGTCTGGCGTCTGTAGCAGGACAGAGGAGCTGTTCCTCTGCACTCCACAGTTCCAAATGTCGACAGGAATTTCCCTCTACAGGTGCATTGCACCTTTTGCTGGGTTCCCTCAAATTATACGCTTGTGGAGGATTTCCGCAGTGTCAGCGCACGTCTTGTGTGCTGATCACGGAGAGAACTCCACAATCGTTACAGTAGACAACAGCAGATTAACATTTTGTCTTTTACATTTTGTGTCTTTCTGAACATGAGGAATTTTGTCTCCAAAAGATTTTTCAATATCTGAGATTAAAAATTGCCAGTATAGCCCTTGGCAAAATGTCTCCATTAAGCAGGATTATTTTACAGACATTACTATTTTAAAAAAAGACATCTCTATCTGTAGCTATATATATATATATATATATATATATATATATATATATACACAGAAGAGACTTGGTTATCTTTCTCCGATGGACAGCGGCTGATGCCGAATAAGTGTGCTTTCTGGTTGCTTGAGACTCAATGTTACAAGAAGGCCTAGCTAATACAGTACTATACCCCACTCTGTATACATACCATGGACTCTGTATTAAATGCTAAAACACAGTAACTGAAAATATATCAACCTTGGGGGAGCCAACACAAGAAATTGGCCTTCATCACTGTCAGTATGGACAGCAATTTGTGCTGGTTACCTGAGTTATATATATACATACATGTACTGTAAATTCACAATGATAGTGGGGGGACATGTCCTGGACATCTACTGAGGGGACATATTACATGGAGGCGGTTTAGGAGGTGGGAGGGGACAGAGCGGTAGTACTCAGGAGCGTAATCCATTTTATATGTTATTATAACTCTTGTATGAGTAGAGAACAAGCTGTTTCAGGTGTATGATTCAGACACTACTGCAGCCAGAAAAATCAGCAGGACAGCCAGGCAATTATTATTTAAAAGAAAATAAATATGGCAGCCTCCATATCGCTCTCTACATACTGTCCCCTTATGCCTAAATCATGCCTAACATACAGGTTGCCAATTACAGACATGGGATCAGGGCCAGCCTAAAGGTGGCCACTAACTGTCCAATTTCTAGCAAAAAATCGTTCGAGCGATCAGAAATTCTGATCGGACGAAAAATCGTTCACTACACCATCAACTAACCAATCATTGCTTCCTATCTATCACGACCACCAAGAAAATCTAAATTTTCGTTTGACGAAAATTCATTCGGGCGACATTTTTTTCACTCGTTCATAATCGATTGTGTCCACCAATGGAGATTATTTACAACCAATCCAATCAGAATTTCTGATCGTTCGAACGATCTTTCTCTAGAAATTGGGCCGTTAGTGGCCAGCTTTAGGTATCCCAACGCCCTGACCGAAATGACCATAGATTTTGAGGTGTGACACCTGTTGCCATGGAGATGGGAGGTTGGACTAGCAACTGGTATTTAGCTTCCTTTGTTGGACATCAAGAGGTGAGTAATATCTTGCTGCGGCCAGGAAGCAGCACTTTTGGGGGCGTCTCGGCAGTACCCTGCATGGGATTCAGATCACAGATCAACAAACGGTGCTTAGAACCCCGAAAGTGGTAAAGGGGTGGTCAGAGCGAGAAGCTGGCAGCAACCGCAGCTCTGATGCACAAACTGTAGGTAAGGTAAGGGGGGAAAGCCAGAGAGTGCTGAGATCTTTTAAAGGGAACCTTAACTGAACGGGGGGTAAAGAGTTTCACTTACCTGGATTATTGGACGCATTCACCAATGCAATTAGCGCTATTGCATTCCGCACGCGTAGATATGCGGCAATGCGTATTTTTGTACACGTTGCGGTCCGCAATAGCGCTAATTGCATTGGTGAATGCGTCCAATAATACACATGGCGGCCGACGACTGGTGAGTCGTCAAAAACGAAGTGACAGCGGGGGACCAGAGGATTCCAGTGCGGCGCCGAGGGCACAGTACTGCTGCAGGGGGCTGGTAATAGCCCCAGGTAAGTGAAACTCTTTACCCCCCGTTCAGTTAAGGTTCCCTTTAAGGGAAGTAAAAGTAGCAATGGATTAAATTACAGTATTGATTAACAAGGGAAATCTGGGATTCAGTATGCGTAAACTATAGGTACCTCTTTCTTTACAGTGACACATTAGCTATACGTATTATTTAAAAAAACAAAACACTGTATAAGAAGGAGAATCTGTGACTGTCACTAATTAACATCTGTGTCCCAAGCGGAGAGCTTTCCCTTCACTTCCTGTGCCACAACATCTTGTGAATTTTGAATCACGAATGGCATTCAGCCTCATTGGGGGTGATCTGAGGTAAAAAAAAACCCAATTCTGATAAGAACGTTTTACTTCTTTTTAAATATAAAAGTAGCGCTCATCTTAGTAGCTTTGCTATTATGCTAAAATGGTAATAAATGGACATTACAGATTTCAGAAACAACCTTTCTGTTACAGGGAGTTCAAATGTCCCTTCTGTGCAGCCATGGCAACAGTACAGTGTTTGGACTACACAAGGCAATCTTTGGTATAAAAAAAAAAAAAAAAGAAAATCCCCAAATGTTTAAATTCCTGCATTAGAAATTTGCTGCACCTAGTAAAAATAGATGGTCAGCATTGATTGCTCTTCACTAAAATCAGCTTGCATCTTGAAGGGAGACAGAGGTCTAAGTGATATGGAGGCTGCCATATAGATTACCTTTCAAAAAATGCAAATTACCTGGTTGAACCCCTTGATCCTGTGTGTCTAACACTTTTAGCTGTAGACACTGAACAAGCATGCAGATCAGGTGCTCTGACTGAAGTCGGACTAGATTAGCCCCATGATTGTTTCAGGTGTGTGATGATTCAAGGCTACTAATGCCAGAGAGATTAACAGAACGGCAAGGCACCTGGTGTTTTTTAAAAGAAAATTAACATGGCAGCCTCCATACCACTCACACATTGGGTGCCCTTTAAGAGAATAAAATATTTTTTCTTTCTTTTTATGCTTGCCTGAGCCTGTGCAAGTCATTACAGCGCACTGACACACCCATATTCTATTTCCTAGTAGGAAAACAATACAGTATTTCTGCTAGTATTGAAGCCCCTGAAAACCCTTGCAATGTAAAGACTGATTTAGATTTTTTTTTCTTTTAAGAAAAGTTTAACAACAGGACTGTATTTGAATTCCTGTGACCTCTACTGGTCATATACCTTTCCGTTGTCCCCAGCCACCTGCTTGTATGCCTTATGAATGAGTCATGGATACAAAAGGTGACTTTGTATACCAAGACAGGTCAGCTTTGGACTAGCTAAAAAGACAGCCCTGCAAATGCTGATGACAAACATATGAAGTTCCAGTCAGAGATGGGGTTAAACTATTTACTTCGTGTAGACTGGCTCTTATAATGAGTTCTTTCTGGTTGTACTAAGGATATGAATTGTCAGATTACATCTCTGGATCAGGCTCACGCCTCCCCGCCAGTCACTCTGGATTATCCCTCTTTTGTAGAGGAGATAATTTCTCCTCCATGCCCGTTCAGCACTTTTGTCATTAAAACAGCGCCTGGGGCAGGTACCTTGCGTGGGCTGCAGTAGAGACGATGCAGGCTGAGAACAGCCGCAATCTCACAGGTCTGCCTGACTAAGCCTAGGATGCGTCTTCTCACTCCACTCTACTGTCCACGCTCCTTACATGCAAAATGTCAACAGTAATTAGAGCTCTACAACAATACCCAGAGAACCTAAACAGGAAGAGAACACATCCCTGCCTATTCATCTAGGAGCCAGTGCCATGCAGCAACCAATCGAACATCAGCTTATAGGCATCACATCATTTAAAGATGAATTCTGTCTGGTTGTTATGGTTTCCTGCACTTAGTGCTTTGCTTTCTATCTTACAGAATAAGTATGAATGTGAAGATTGCTGAGGCACTCGTCTGCTATTACAAACCAGCCCTGGAAAATAAAGCTACCCAGCAACACAAAGTTAGCTGCAGTATGTTACTGACACAACTAAAGGGACTCGGGCAACTTAAAGAGAACCTGATCTGAAAACAAAAATTCAAAATAAACATACCCAGGTCATACTTACCTTCTGTGTAGTCTACTACTCAATCTCTTTTTCCTCTCTTGCATCCTGTCTGTCCACTGTGATCGATGGAATTCTCTGTTCTCCATTTTGAAAATGGCTATTACCCCATAACAGCTTCCTGGTCAGCACACTGTTAAACTGTATTATCGCCCACTTGAGCCATAGGGAAACATGGACATTATCTTGCACATTCAGTTGTAACTGACAGCAGCTGATATATAACTGACAGCAACTGGTATATTTCAGTTCTGACAAAATCTTGTCAGAACTGGAAGGGATAACTGTAAGAAGAAAATGGTGAGCTTCTGAGAGGAAATGACAGTAAGGTAAGTATGTAATATTCATTTGCAGCTGTTTATTTTAAATAATTTTACTCAGTTCAGGTTACCTTTAAGAGTTAAACAATACATTTCAAAAGCATCAGTCTTTCTGGGAATTGCTGAAGTTGTCAGATTGCCAGTCCAGTCCTGAATTCAGGGTAATTCATCAGTTTTTCTCTTCTAATATACGATACATACGAAGCAGTAAAATCAGCAGTGTTGTCTGTGCACTGGGGGGGGGGGGGGGGGGGGGGGAGTCTCCAGGTCTCACTACTGATGATCCAAGTCTCAAACCTCTATGCCCCAGTATCTGTAGTTCAGTATTTCAACATTAATTCTGCCCATGTTTTTACATTGTTTTCTAAAAAAAAAGGTAATGTGATATGTTAAACAGGTATGCTTTCACATGTACTCTATTAGAAATATCTGATTGTGTATACCACAGGTGTCAAACTCAAGATCCGCAGGCCGAATGCAGCTCTCCTTGCCACTTTATGCAGCCCTCGAGAGCTCCAAATGTGCATCACTGTGAGCAGTAACAGAGTGACAGTACAGTGCTGCCACATCCAGAGGAGCACACCAGTGACTGTGCTTCTGTCAGTTTGAGCCAGGGTGCAGTAACAGCCCATAGGACACATCCCCCACCACCCCCCCCCCCCCCCCCCCCCCCCCCCCCCCACCCCCCCAGTGAAATTAGCATGGTGCCCTCTCCTGGGATCCAAACCCCCGTGTGACTGGTAAAACACACATACACCTACACACCTTTCCCCCTGACACCTTCTCCCTAAATTGCAGAGAACTATAATATTTACCTGCTCCAGCGCTGCGTCGGGTCTCTTCTGTTCTTTCCAGCAGCCGTACACTATTTGCTTCCATACCTTCAGCTTTCAATCACGTGACATGCATTTGAGAGCCATAGATATGCAGCATAGAGTGTGTGGCTGTCAGGAAGTTTAGAGGAGACCCAAAGAGTCCTGCAGCATGTAAATATTAACCACTTCTCCCCGGCCGAGTATCTGCTTCCCTACCAAACACCACGTTACCTCGTAGGACGTAGATACTCGTCCCTTGCCACCACGCACTCCTGCTCTTCCCCACATGCACTCTCGCTGAAGATGAATCTCGGGGGGGATGAATGAATGGGAGCACCGCGGTCATTTGTAACACATCCACGCATTACTTCCAATTCACATACTTATAGTAGACATCTTGTGGCCAAATAGTAAAACTAAACCTAAATATATTTATTTTTAATAAAAATACCCACACTTACATTTAAAATTAACTACTTCCCTTCCACACTCTCCCATAGTACAGAAGAACATTTTTTGCATTTAAAAACAACTGACTATGAAAAAAAAATTAGTTAACTTAGAGACTTAACTTTTTTAATATGTCAAGAGGGTATTTTACTGTATTTTTTTTAAATTATGAGCTTGTAATTAGTGATGGCTGCAAAACTGAAAAAATGCACCTTTATTTCCAAATAAAATACTGGTGCCATACATTGTACTAGGGAAATATTTTAAATGTTGCAATAACTGGGACAAATGGGCAAATACATTGTGTGGGTTTTAGCCACAGCAGAAAGTCTTATTTTAAAACTATAATGACTGAAAACTTTTTTTTCTCCATTTTTTCTTATTATTCACAATAAAATGCAGTTAGAATAAAATAATTCTTAGCAAAAAGTACCACCCAAAGAAAGCCTAATTGGTGGCTAAAAAACAAGAAATAGATTGTTTCGTTGTGACAAGTAGTATTAAATTTACAGGTGAATGAATGGAAGGAGCGCTGAAAGTTGTAAATGGTGTCCGGTATTTAAGGGGAAAAACCCTTGGAGGTGAAATGGTTAAACTGCTTCACTGTGCAATTCTGCAGAAGGGAGAGGTGAGCCCCCCTCCCCCCTTTACATTTATGCCACTTAGTTTGAGACAATAAATGTTAAATCTTAAACAATATGGCCCGCAATTTAGACTGATTTCAATTTTGGCCCCTCATGTGATTGAGTTTGACACACCTGATGTATGTCATTAGGGAGGACATGAGAGAAGAGAGAACAATGAGATATTGGATATTGCTGAAATATGTCCTACAGATCAAACATGATATATGGATCTTAATGATCAGTTCACTTTAACAGGAAAGCAAAAATGCATTTATTAGTAGGAAAATCTCTTTGAGGAGATAAATCTGTTAAATAAAGACAGTCAACATGCTTTAGAAACAAAGCAAATGGTTTGTCAATATTTGTATGTTTACTTTCTGGTAAATCAATCACAAACGTGTTACAGGGTATTCACATTGTCACGTGGTATACACATTGTCACACATTATACACTATTGTCACACATTATACACATTGTCACACATTATACACATTGTCACACGGTATACACATTGTCACACATTATACACAATGTCACACATTATACACAATGTCACACAGTATACACAATGTCATACGGTATACACATTGTCACACATTATACACAATGTCACACATTATACACAATGTCACACATTATACACATTGTCACACGGTATACACATTGTCACACATTATACACAATGCCACACAGTATACACATTGTCACACATTATACACAATGTCACACATTATACACATTGTCACACATTATACACATTGTCACACAGTATACACATTGTCACACATTATGCACAATGTCACACATTATACACAATGTCACACAGTATACACAATGTCACACGGTATACACATTGTCACACATTATACACAATGTCACACGTTATACACAATGTCACACAGTATACACATTGTCACACATTATACACATTGTCACACGGTATACACATTGTCACACATTGTACACATTGTCACACGGTACACACATTGTCACACGGTATACACATTGTCACACATTATACACATTGTCACACGGTATACACATTGTCACACATTATATACAATGTCACACATTATACACAATGTCACACAGTATACACATTGTCACACATTATACACAATTTCACACATTATACACATTGTCACACGGTATACACATTGTCACACATTATACACATTGTCACACGGTATACACATTGTCACACATTATACACAATGTCACACGGTATACACATTGTCACACATTATACACAATGTCACACATTATACACAATGTCACACATTATACACATTGTCACACGGTATACACATTGTCACACATTATACACAATGTCACACAGTATACACATTATACACAATGTCACACATTATACACATTGTCACACAGTATACACATTGTCACACATTATACACAATGTCACACATTATACACAATGTCACACAGTATACACAATGTCACACAGTATACACAATGTCACACATTATACACAATGTCACACGTTATACACAATGTCACACAGTATACACATTGTCACACATTATACACATTGTCACACGGTATACACATTGTCACACATTGTACACATTGTCACACGGTATACACATTGTCACACGGTATACACATTGTCACACATTATACACATTGTCACACGGTATACACATTGTCACACATTATACACAATGTCACACATTATACACAATGTCACAACAGGAAAGCAAAAATGCATTTATTAGTAGGAAAATCTCTTTGAGAAGATAAATCTGTTAAATAAAGACAGTCAACCTGCTTTAGAAACAAAGCAAATGGTTTGTCAATATTTGTATGTTTACTTTCTGGTAAATCAATCACAAACGTGTTACAGGGTATTCACATTGTCACGCGGTATACATATTGTCACACATTATACACTATTGTCACACAATCTACACATTGTCACACATTATACACATTGTCACACGGTATACACATTGTCACACATTATACACAATGTCACACATTATACACAATGTCACACAGTATACACAATGTCACACGGTATACACATTGTCACACATTATACACAATGTCACACATTATACACAATGTCACACATTATACACATTGTCACACGGTATACACATTGTCACACATTATACACATTGTCACACATTATACACAATGTCACACAGTATACACATTGTCACACATTATACACAATGTCACACATTATACACATTGTCACACATTATACACATTGTCACACAGTATACACATTGTCACACATTATGCACAATGTCACACATTATACACAATGTCACACAGTATACACAATGTCACACGGTATACACATTGTCACACATTATACACAATGTCACACGTTATACACAATGTCACACAGTATACACATTGTCACACATTATACACATTGTCACACGGTATACACATTGTCACACATTGTACACATTGTCACACGGTATACACATTGTCACACGGTATACACATTGTCACACATTATACACATTGTCACACGGTATACACATTGTCACACATTATACACAATGTCACACATTATACACAATGTCACACAGTATACACATTGTCACACATTATACACAATGTCACACATTATACACATTGTCACACATTATACACATTGTCACACATTATACACATTGTCACACGGTATACACATTGTCACACATTATACACAATGTCACACAGTATACACAATGTCACACGGTATACACAGTGTCACACATTATACACAATGTCACACATTATACACAATGTCACACATTATACACATTGTCACACGGTATACACATTGTCACACATTATACACAATGTCACACAGTATACACATTGTCACACATTATACACAATGTCACACATTATACACATTGTCACACAGTATACACATTGTCACACATTATACACAATGTCAAACATTATACACAATGTCACACAGTATACACAATGTCACACGGTATACACATTGTCACACATTATACACAATGTCACACGTTATACACAATGTCACACAGTATACACATTGTCAAACATTATACACATTGTCACACGGTATACACATTGTCACACATTGTACACATTGTCACACGGTATACACATTGTCACACGGTATACACATTGTCACACATTATACACATTGTCACACGGTATACACATTGTCACACATTATACACAATGTCACACATTATACACAATGTCACACAGTATACACATTGTCACACATTATACACAATGTCACACAATATACACATTGTCACACGGTATACACATTGTCACACATTATACACATTGTCACACATTATACACATTGTCACACGGTATACACATTGTCACACATTATACACATTGTCACACATTATACACAATGTCAAACATTATACAAAATGTCACACAGTATACACATTGTCACACATTATACACAATGTCACACATTATACACATTGTCACGCGGTATACACATTGTCACACATTATACACATTGTCACACATTATACACAATGTCACACATTATACACATTGTCACGCGGTATACACATTGTCACACATTATACACATTGTCACACATTATACACATTGTCACAAGGTATACACATTGTCACACATTATACACATTGTCACACATTATACACATTGTCACACGGTATACACATTGTCACACGGTATACACATTGTCACACATTATACACATTGTCACACGGTATACACATTGTCACACATTATACACAATGTCACACATTATACACATTGTCACACAGTATACACATTGTCACACATTATACACAATGTCACACATTATACACATTGTCACACGGTATACACATTGTCACGCGGTATACACATTGTCACACATTATACACATTGTCACACGGTATACACATTGTCACACATTATACACATTGCCACACGGTATACACATTGTCACACATTATACACAATGTCACACTTTATTACACGGTATACACAATGTCACACATTATACACAATGTCACACATTATACACATTGTCACGCGGTATACACAATGTCACACATTATACACATTGTCACACGGTATACACATTGTCACATATTATACACATTGTCACACGGTATAAACATTGTCACACATTATACACAATGTCACACATTATACACATTGTCACACGGTATACACATTGTCACACATTATACACATTGTCACACGGTATACACATTGTCACACATTATACACATTGTCACACGGTATACACATTGTAACACATTATACACATTGTCACACGGTATACACATTGTCACACATTATACACAATGTCACACATTATACACAATGTCACACAGTATACACATTGTCACATATTATACACAATGTCACACATTATACACATTGTCACACGGTATACACATTGTCACACATTATACACATTGTCACACATTATACACAATGTCACACATTATACACAATGTCACACAGTATACACATTGTCACACATTATACACAATGTCACACATACACAATGTCACACATTATACACATTGTCACGCGGAATACACATTGTCACACATTATACACAATGTCACACATTATACACATTGTCACGCGGTATACACATTGTCACACATTATACACAATGTCACACATTATACACATTGTCACACATTATACACATTGTCACACGGTATACACATTGTCACACATTATACACATTGTCACACGGTATACACATTGTCACACATTATACACATTGTCACACGGTATACACATTGTCACACAGTATCCACATTGTCACACATTATACACAATGTCACACATTATACACATTGTCACACGGTATACACATTGTCACGCGGTATACACATTGTCACGCGGTATACACATTGTCACACATTATACACATTGCCACATGGTATATACAATATTCACACATTATACACATTGCCACACGGTATACACATTGTCACACATTATACACAATGTCACACATTATACACATTGTTACACGGTATACACAATGTCACACATTATCACACGGTATACACATTGTCACGCGGTATACACATTGTCACACATTATACACATTGTCACACGGTATACACATTGTCACACATTATACACAATGTCACACATTATACACATTGTCACACATTATACACATTGTCACACATTATCACACGGTATACACATTGTCACACATTATACACATTGTTACACATTATACACAATGTCACACATTATACACATTGTCACAAGGTATACACATTGTCACACATTATACACATTGTCACACGGTATACACATTGTCACACATTATATACAATGTCACACATAATACACATTGTCACACGGTATACACATTGTCACACGGTATACACATTGTCACACATTATACACTTTGTCACCCAGTATACACATTGTCACCCATTATGCACATTGTCACACATTATACACGTTGTCACACGGTATACACATTGTCACATATTATACACAATGTCACACATTATACACAATTTTCACACGGTATACACATTGTCACACATTATACACATTGTCACACGGTATACACATTGTCACACATTATACACAATGTCACACATTATACACATTGTCACACATTATACACAATGTCACACATTATACACATTGTCACACGGTATACACATTGTCCCACGGTATACACATTGTCACACATTATACACATTGTCACACGGTATACCAATTGTCACACGGTATACACATTGTCACACATACACATTGTCACACGGTATACACATTGTCACACATTATACACATTGTCACACGGTATACACATTGTCACACATTATACACAATGTAACACATTATACACAATGTCACACATTATACACAATGTCACACATTATACACATTGTCACACATTATACACATTGTCACACATTATACACAATTTTCACACGGTATACACATTGTCACACATTATACACATTGTCACACGGTATACACATTGTCACACATTATACACAATGTCACACATTATACACATTGTCACACAGTATACACATTGTCACACATTATACACATTGTCACACGGTATACACATTGTCACACATTATACACAATGTCACACATTATTACACGGTATACACAATGTCACACATTATACACAATGTCACACATTATACACATTGTCACGCGGTATACACAATGTCACACATTATACACATTGTCACACGGTATACACATTGTCACGCGGTACACACATTGTCACATATTATACACATTGTCACACGGTATAAACATTGTCACACATTATACACAATGTCACACATTATACACATTGTCACACGGTATACACATTGTCACACATTATACACATTGTCACACGGTATACACATTGTCACACGGTATACACATTGTCACACATTATACACATTGTCACACGGTATACACATTGTCACACATTATACACAATGTCACACATTATACACAATGTCACACAGTATACACATTGTCACACATTATACACAATGTCACACATTATACACATTGTCACACGGTATACACATTGTCACACATTATACACATTGTCACACATTATACACAATGTCACACATTATACACAATGTCACACAGTATACACATTGTCACACATTATACACATTGTCACACATACACAATGTCACACATTATACACATTGTCACGCGGAATACACATTGTCACACATTATACACAATGTCACACATTATACACATTGTCACACGGTATACACATTGTCACACATTATACACAATGTCACACATTATACACATTGTCACACATTATACACATTGTCACACGGTATACACATTGTCACACATTATACACATTGTCACACGGTATACACATTGTCACACGGTATACACATTGTCACACATTATACACATTGTCACACGGTATACACATTGTCACACAGTATCCACATTGTCACACATTATACACA
Organism: Hyperolius riggenbachi; assembly: GCF_040937935.1. Taxonomy (NCBI): domain Eukaryota; kingdom Metazoa; phylum Chordata; class Amphibia; order Anura; family Hyperoliidae; genus Hyperolius; species Hyperolius riggenbachi. The sequence continues at coordinate 151,728,823 of NC_090653.1, read as the reverse complement.
ATGTCACACATTATACACATTGTCACACGGTATACACATTGTCACGCGGTATACACATTGTCACACATTATACACATTGCCACATGGTATATACATTGTCACACATTATACACATTGCCACATGGTATACACATTGTCACACATTATACACATTGTCACACATTATACACAATGTCACACATTATACACATTGTTACACGGTATACACATTGTCACACATTATACACAATGTCACACATTATACACATTGTCACGCGGTATACACAATGTCACACATTATACACATTGTCACACGGTATACACATTGTCACGCGGTATACACATTGTCACACATTATACACATTGTCACACGGTATACACATTGTCACACATTATACACAATGTCACACATTATACACATTGTCACACGGTATACACATTGTCACACGGTATACACATTGTCACACATTATACACATTGTCACACGGTATACACATTGTCACACATTATACACAATGTCACACATTATACACATTGTCACACAGTATACACATTGTCACACATTATACACAATGTCACACATTATACACATTGTCACACGGTATACACATTGTCACGCGGTATACACATTGTCACACATTATACACATTGTCACACGGTATACACATTGTCACACATTATACACATTGCCACACGGTATACACATTGTCACACATTATACACAATGTCACACATTATTACACGGTATACACAATGTCACACATTATACACAATGTCACACATTATACACATTGTCACACGGTATACACATTGTCACACGGTATACACATTGTCACACATTATACACATTGTCACACGGTATACACATTGTCACACATTATACACAATGTCACACATTATACACATTGTCACACAGTATACACATTGTCACACATTATACACAATGTCACACATTATACACATTGTCACACGGTATACACATTGTCACGCGGTATACACATTGTCACACATTATACACATTGTCACACGGTATACACATTGTCACACATTATACACATTGCCACACGGTATACACATTGTCACACATTATACACAATGTCACACATTATTACACGGTATACACAATGTCACACATTATACACAATGTCACACATTATACACATTGTCACGCGGTATACACAATGTCACACATTATACACATTGTCACACGGTATACACATTGTCACATATTATACACATTGTCACACGGTATAAACATTGTCACACATTATACACAATGTCACACATTATACACATTGTCACACGGTATACACATTGTCACACATTATACACATTGTCACACGGTATACACATTGTCACACATTATACACATTGTCACACGGTATACACATTGTCACACATTATACACATTGTCACACGGTATACACATTGTCACACATTATACACAATGTCACACATTATACACAATGTCACACAGTATACACATTGTCACATATTATACACAATGTCACACATTATACACATTGTCACACGGTATACACATTGTCACACATTATACACATTGTCACACATTATACACAATGTCACACATTATACACAATGTCACACAGTATACACATTGTCACACATTATACACAATGTCACACATACACAATGTCACACATTATACACATTGTCACGCGGAATACACATTGTCACACATTATACACAATGTCACACATTATACACATTGTCACGCGGTATACACATTGTCACACATTATACACAATGTCACACATTATACACATTGTCACACATTATACACATTGTCACACGGTATACACATTGTCACACATTATACACATTGTCACACGGTATACACATTGTCACACATTATACACATTGTCACACGGTATACACATTGTCACACAGTATCCACATTGTCACACATTATACACAATGTCACACATTATACACATTGTCACACGGTATACACATTGTCACGCGGTATACACATTGTCACGCGGTATACACATTGTCACACATTATACACATTGCCACATGGTATATACAATATTCACACATTATACACATTGCCACACGGTATACACATTGTCACACATTATACACAATGTCACACATTATACACATTGTTACACGGTATACACAATGTCACACATTATCACACGGTATACACATTGTCACGCGGTATACACATTGTCACACATTATACACATTGTCACACGGTATACACATTGTCACACATTATACACAATGTCACACATTATACACATTGTCACACATTATACACATTGTCACACATTATCACACGGTATACACATTGTCACACATTATACACATTGTTACACATTATACACAATGTCACACATTATACACATTGTCACAAGGTATACACATTGTCACACATTATACACATTGTCACACGGTATACACATTGTCACACATTATATACAATGTCACACATAATACACATTGTCACACGGTATACACATTGTCACACGGTATACACATTGTCACACATTATACACTTTGTCACCCAGTATACACATTGTCACCCATTATGCACATTGTCACACATTATACACGTTGTCACACGGTATACACATTGTCACATATTATACACAATGTCACACATTATACACAATTTTCACACGGTATACACATTGTCACACATTATACACATTGTCACACGGTATACACATTGTCACACATTATACACAATGTCACACATTATACACATTGTCACACATTATACACAATGTCACACATTATACACATTGTCACACGGTATACACATTGTCCCACGGTATACACATTGTCACACATTATACACATTGTCACACGGTATACCAATTGTCACACGGTATACACATTGTCACACATACACATTGTCACACGGTATACACATTGTCACACATTATACACATTGTCACACGGTATACACATTGTCACACATTATACACAATGTAACACATTATACACAATGTCACACATTATACACAATGTCACACATTATACACATTGTCACACATTATACACATTGTCACACATTATACACAATTTTCACACGGTATACACATTGTCACACATTATACACATTGTCACACGGTATACACATTGTCACACATTATACACAATGTCACACATTATACACATTGTCACACAGTATACACATTGTCACACATTATACACATTGTCACACGGTATACACATTGTCACACATTATACACAATGTCACACATTATTACACGGTATACACAATGTCACACATTATACACAATGTCACACATTATACACATTGTCACGCGGTATACACAATGTCACACATTATACACATTGTCACACGGTATACACATTGTCACGCGGTACACACATTGTCACATATTATACACATTGTCACACGGTATAAACATTGTCACACATTATACACAATGTCACACATTATACACATTGTCACACGGTATACACATTGTCACACATTATACACATTGTCACACGGTATACACATTGTCACACGGTATACACATTGTCACACATTATACACATTGTCACACGGTATACACATTGTCACACATTATACACAATGTCACACATTATACACAATGTCACACAGTATACACATTGTCACACATTATACACAATGTCACACATTATACACATTGTCACACGGTATACACATCGTCACACATTATACACATTGTCACACATTATACACAATGTCACACATTATACACAATGTCACACAGTATACACATTGTCACACATTATACACATTGTCACACATACACAATGTCACACATTATACACATTGTCACGCGGAATACACATTGTCACACATTATACACAATGTCACACATTATACACATTGTCACGCGGTATACACATTGTCACACATTATACACAATGTCACACATTATACACATTGTCACACATTATACACATTGTCACACGGTATACACATTGTCACACATTATACACATTGTCACACGGTATACACATTGTCACACGGTATACACATTGTCACACATTATACACATTGTCACACGGTATACACATTGTCACACAGTATCCACATTGTCACACATTATACACAATGTCACACATTATACACATTGTCACACGGTATACACATTGTCACGCGGTATACACATTGTCACACATTATACACATTGCCACATGGTATATACATTGTCACACATTATACACATTGCCACATGGTATACACATTGTCACACATTATACACATTGTCACACATTATACACAATGTCACACATTATACACATTGTTACACGGTATACACATTGTCACACATTATACACAATGTCACACATTATACACATTGTCACGCGGTATACACAATGTCACACATTATACACATTGTCACACGGTATACACATTGTCACGCGGTATACACATTGTCACACATTATACACATTGTCACACGGTATACACATTGTCACACATTATACACAATGTCACACATTATACACATTGTCACACATTATACACATTGTCACACATTATACACATTGTCACACGGTATACACATTGTCACACATTATACACATTGTTACACATTATACACAATGTCACACATTATACACATTGTCACAAGGTATACACATTGTCACACATTATACACATTGTCACACGGTATACACATTGTCACACATTATATACAATGTCACACATTATACACATTGTCACACGGTATACACATTGTCACACGGTATACACATTGTCACACATTATACACTTTGTCACCCAGTATACACATTGTCACCCATTATGCACATTGTCACACATTATACACGTTGTCACACGGTATACACATTGTCACATATTATACACAATGTCACACATTATACACAATTTTCACACGGTATACACATTGTCACACATTATACACATTGTCACACGGTATACACATTGTCACAAATTATACACAATGTCACACATTATACACATTGTCACACATTATACACAATGTCACACATTATACACATTGTCACACGGTATACACATTGTCCCACGGTATACACATTGTCACACATTATACACAATGTCACACAGTATACACATTGTCACACATTATACACAATGTCACACATACACAATGTCACACATTATACACATTGTCACGCGGAATACACATTGTCACACATTATACACAATGTCACACATTATACACATTGTCACACATTATACACATTGTCACACGGTATACACATTGTCACACATTATACACATTGTCACACGGTATACACATTGTCACACATTATACACATTGTCACACGGTATACACATTGTCACACAGTATCCACATTGTCACACATTATACACAATGTCACACATTATACACATTGTCACACGGTATACACATTGTCACGCGGTATACACATTGTCACACATTATACACATTGCCACATGGTATATACATTGTCACACATTATACACATTGCCACATGGTATACACATTGTCACACATTATACACATTGTCACACATTATACACAATGTCACACATTATACACATTGTTACACGGTATACACATTGTCACACATTATACACAATGTCACACATTATACACATTGTCACGCGGTATACACAATGTCACACATTATACACATTGTCACACGGTATACACATTGTCACGCGGTATACACATTGTCACACATTATACACATTGTCACACGGTATACACATTGTCACACATTATACACAATGTCACACATTATACACATTGTCACACATTATACACATTGTCACACATTATACACATTGTCACACGGTATACACATTGTCACACATTATACACATTGTTACACATTATACACAATGTCACACATTATACACATTGTCACAAGGTATACACATTGTCACACATTATACACATTGTCACACGGTATACACATTGTCACACATTATATACAATGTCACACATTATACACATTGTCACACGGTATACACATTGTCACACGGTATACACATTGTCACACATTATACACTTTGTCACCCAGTATACACATTGTCACCCATTATACACAATGTCACACAGTATACACATTGTCACACATTATACACAATGTCACACATACACAATGTCACACATTATACACATTGTCACGCGGAATACACATTGTCACACATTATACACATTGTCACGCGGTATACACATTGTCACACATTATACACAATGTCACACATTATACACATTGTCACACATTATACACATTGTCACACGGTATACACATTGTCACACATTATACACATTGTCACACGGTATATACATTGTCACACATTATACACATTGTCACACGGTATACACATTGTCACACAGTATCCACATTGTCACACATTATACACAATGTCACACATTATACACATTGTCACACGGTATACACATTGTCACGCGGTATACACATTGTCACGCGGTATACACATTGTCACACATTATACACATTGCCACATGGTATATACAATATTCACACATTATACACATTGCCACACGGTATACACATTGTCACACATTATACACAATGTCACACATTATACACATTGTTACACGGTATACACAATGTCACACATTATCACACGGTATACACATTGTCACGCGGTATACACATTGTCACACATTATACACATTGTCACACGGTATACACATTGTCACACATTATACACAATGTCACACATTATACACATTGTCACACATTATACACATTGTCACACATTATCCCACGGTATACACATTGTCACACATTATACACATTGTTACACATTATACACAATGTCACACATTATACACATTGTCACAAGGTATACACATTGTCACACATTATACACATTGTCACACGGTATACACATTGTCACACATTATATACAATGTCACACATAATACACATTGTCACACGGTATACACATTGTCACACGGTATACACATTGTCACACATTATACACTTTGTCACCCAGTATACACATTGTCACCCATTATGCACATTGTCACACATTATACACGTTGTCACACGGTATACACATTGTCACATATTATACACAATGTCACACATTATACACAATTTTCACACGGTATACACATTGTCACACATTATACACATTGTCACACGGTATACACATTGTCACACATTATACACAATGTCACACATTATACACATTGTCACACATTATACACAATGTCACACATTATACACATTGTCACACGGTATACACATTGTCCCACAGTATACACATTGTCACACATTATACACATTGTCACACGGTATACCAATTGTCACACGGTATACACATTGTCACACATACACATTGTCACACGGTATACACATTGTCACACATTATACACATTGTCACACGGTATACACATTGTCACACATTATACACAATGTAACACATTATACACAATGTCACACATTATACACAATGTCACACATTATACACATTGTCACACATTATACACATTGTCACACATTATACACAATTTTCACACGGTATACACATTGTCACACATTATACACATTGTCACACGGTATACACATTGTCACACATTATACACAATGTCACACATTATACACATTGTCACACAGTATACACATTGTCACACATTATACACATTGTCACACGGTATACACATTGTCACACATTATACACAATGTCACACATTATTACACGGTATACACAATGTCACACATTATACACAATGTCACACATTATACACATTGTCACGCGGTATACACAATGTCACACATTATACACATTGTCACACGGTATACACATTGTCACGCGGTACACACATTGTCACATATTATACACATTGTCACACGGTATAAACATTGTCACACATTATACACAATGTCACACATTATACACATTGTCACACGGTATACACATTGTCACACATTATACACATTGTCACACGGTATACACATTGTCACACGGTATACACATTGTCACACATTATACACATTGTCACACATTATACACAATGTCACACATTATACACAATGTCACACAGTATACACATTGTCACACATTATACACAATGTCACACATTATACACATTGTCACACGGTATACACATTGTCACACATTATACACATTGTCACACATTATACACAATGTCACACATTATACACAATGTCACACAGTATACACATTGTCACACATTATACACATTGTCACACATACACAATGTCACACATTATACACATTGTCACGCGGAATACACATTGTCACACATTATACACAATGTCACACATTATACACATTGTCACGCGGTATACACATTGTCACACATTATACACAATGTCACACATTATACACATTGTCACACATTATACACATTGTCACACGGTATACACATTGTCACACATTATACACATTGTCACACGGTATACACATTGTCACACGGTATACACATTGTCACACATTATACACATTGTCACACGGTATACACATTGTCACACAGTATCCACATTGTCACACATTATACACAATGTCACACATTATACACATTGTCACACGGTATACACATTGTCACGCGGTATACACATTGTCACACATTATACACATTGCCACATGGTATATACATTGTCACACATTATACACATTGCCACATGGTATACACATTGTCACACATTATACACATTGTCACACATTATACACAATGTCACACATTATACACATTGTTACACGGTATACACATTGTCACACATTATACACAATGTCACACATTATACACATTGTCACGCGGTATACACAATGTCACACATTATACACATTGTCACACGGTATACACATTGTCACGCGGTATACACATTGTCACACATTATACACATTGTCACACGGTATACACATTGTCACACATTATACACAATGTCACACATTATACACATTGTCACACGGTATACACATTGTCACACGGTATACACATTGTCACACATTATACACATTGTCACACGGTATACACATTGTCACACATTATACACAATGTCACACATTATACACATTGTCACACAGTATACACATTGTCACACATTATACACAATGTCACACATTATACACATTGTCACACGGTATACACATTGTCACGCGGTATACACATTGTCACACATTATACACATTGTCACACGGTATACACATTGTCACACATTATACACATTGCCACACGGTATACACATTGTCACACATTATACACAATGTCACACATTATTACACGGTATACACAATGTCACACATTATACACAATGTCACACATTATACACATTGTCACACGGTATACACATTGTCACACGGTATACACATTGTCACACATTATACACATTGTCACACGGTATACACATTGTCACACATTATACACAATGTCACACATTATACACATTGTCACACAGTATACACATTGTCACACATTATACACAATGTCACACATTATACACATTGTCACACGGTATACACATTGTCACGCGGTATACACATTGTCACACATTATACACATTGTCACACGGTATACACATTGTCACACATTATACACATTGCCACACGGTATACACATTGTCACACATTATACACAATGTCACACATTATTACACGGTATACACAATGTCACACATTATACACAATGTCACACATTATACACATTGTCACGCGGTATACACAATGTCACACATTATACACATTGTCACACGGTATACACATTGTCACATATTATACACATTGTCACACGGTATAAACATTGTCACACATTATACACAATGTCACACATTATACACATTGTCACACGGTATACACATTGTCACACATTATACACATTGTCACACGGTATACACATTGTCACACATTATACACATTGTCACACGGTATACACATTGTCACACATTATACACATTGTCACACGGTATACACATTGTCACACATTATACACAATGTCACACATTATACACAATGTCACACAGTATACACATTGTCACATATTATACACAATGTCACACATTATACACATTGTCACACGGTATACACATTGTCACACATTATACACATTGTCACACATTATACACAATGTCACACATTATACACAATGTCACACAGTATACACATTGTCACACATTATACACAATGTCACACATACACAATGTCACACATTATACACATTGTCACGCGGAATACACATTGTCACACATTATACACAATGTCACACATTATACACATTGTCACGCGGTATACACATTGTCACACATTATACACAATGTCACACATTATACACATTGTCACACATTATACACATTGTCACACGGTATACACATTGTCACACATTATACACATTGTCACACGGTATACACATTGTCACACATTATACACATTGTCACACGGTATACACATTGTCACACAGTATCCACATTGTCACACATTATACACAATGTCACACATTATACACATTGTCACACGGTATACACATTGTCACGCGGTATACACATTGTCACGCGGTATACACATTGTCACACATTATACACATTGCCACATGGTATATACAATATTCACACATTATACACATTGCCACACGGTATACACATTGTCACACATTATACACAATGTCACACATTATACACATTGTTACACGGTATACACAATGTCACACATTATCACACGGTATACACATTGTCACGCGGTATACACATTGTCACACATTATACACATTGTCACACGGTATACACATTGTCACACATTATACACAATGTCACACATTATACACATTGTCACACATTATACACATTGTCACACATTATCACACGGTATACACATTGTCACACATTATACACATTGTTACACATTATACACAATGTCACACATTATACACATTGTCACAAGGTATACACATTGTCACACATTATACACATTGTCACACGGTATACACATTGTCACACATTATATACAATGTCACACATAATACACATTGTCACACGGTATACACATTGTCACACGGTATACACATTGTCACACATTATACACTTTGTCACCCAGTATACACATTGTCACCCATTATGCACATTGTCACACATTATACACGTTGTCACACGGTATACACATTGTCACATATTATACACAATGTCACACATTATACACAATTTTCACACGGTATACACATTGTCACACATTATACACATTGTCACACGGTATACACATTGTCACACATTATACACAATGTCACACATTATACACATTGTCACACATTATACACAATGTCACACATTATACACATTGTCACACGGTATACACATTGTCACACATTATACACATTGTCACACGGTATACACATTGTCACACATTATACACATTGTCACACGGTATACACATTGTCACACATTATACACAATGTCACACATTATACACAATGTCACACAGTATACACATTGTCACATATTATACACAATGTCACACATTATACACATTGTCACACGGTATACACATTGTCACACATTATACACATTGTCACACATTATACACAATGTCACACATTATACACAATGTCACACAGTATACACATTGTCACACATTATACACAATGTCACACATACACAATGTCACACATTATACACATTGTCACGCGGAATACACATTGTCACACATTATACACAATGTCACACATTATACACATTGTCACGCGGTATACACATTGTCACACATTATACACAATGTCACACATTATACACATTGTCACACATTATACACATTGTCACACGGTATACACATTGTCACACATTATACACATTGTCACACGGTATACACATTGTCACACATTATACACATTGTCACACGGTATACACATTGTCACACAGTATCCACATTGTCACACATTATACACAATGTCACACATTATACACATTGTCACACGGTATACACATTGTCACGCGGTATACACATTGTCACGCGGTATACACATTGTCACACATTATACACATTGCCACATGGTATATACAATATTCACACATTATACACATTGCCACACGGTATACACATTGTCACACATTATACACAATGTCACACATTATACACATTGTTACACGGTATACACAATGTCACACATTATCACACGGTATACACATTGTCACGCGGTATACACATTGTCACACATTATACACATTGTCACACGGTATACACATTGTCACACATTATACACAATGTCACACATTATACACATTGTCACACATTATACACATTGTCACACATTATCACACGGTATACACATTGTCACACATTATACACATTGTTACACATTATACACAATGTCACACATTATACACATTGTCACAAGGTATACACATTGTCACACATTATACACATTGTCACACGGTATACACATTGTCACACATTATATACAATGTCACACATAATACACATTGTCACACGGTATACACATTGTCACACGGTATACACATTGTCACACATTATACACTTTGTCACCCAGTATACACATTGTCACCCATTATGCACATTGTCACACATTATACACGTTGTCACACGGTATACACATTGTCACATATTATACACAATGTCACACATTATACACAATTTTCACACGGTATACACATTGTCACACATTATACACATTGTCACACGGTATACACATTGTCACACATTATACACAATGTCACACATTATACACATTGTCACACATTATACACAATGTCACACATTATACACATTGTCACACGGTATACACATTGTCCCACGGTATACACATTGTCACACATTATACACATTGTCACACGGTATACCAATTGTCACACGGTATACACATTGTCACACATACACATTGTCACACGGTATACACATTGTCACACGGTATACACATTGTCACACATTATACACAATGTAACACATTATACACAATGTCACACATTATACACAATGTCACACATTATACACATTGTCACACATTATACACATTGTCACACATTATACACAATTTTCACACGGTATACACATTGTCACACATTATACACATTGTCACACGGTATACACATTGTCACACATTATACACAATGTCACACATTATACACATTGTCACACAGTATACACATTGTCACACATTATACACATTGTCACACGGTATACACATTGTCACACATTATACACAATGTCACACATTATTACACGGTATACACAATGTCACACATTATACACAATGTCACACATTATACACATTGTCACGCGGTATACACAATGTCACACATTATACACATTGTCACACGGTATACACATTGTCACGCGGTACACACATTGTCACATATTATACACATTGTCACACGGTATAAACATTGTCACACATTATACACAATGTCACACATTATACACATTGTCACACGGTATACACATTGTCACACATTATACACATTGTCACACGGTATACACATTGTCACACGGTATACACATTGTCACACATTATACACATTGTCACACGGTATACACATTGTCACACATTATACACAATGTCACACATTATACACAATGTCACACAGTATACACATTGTCACACATTATACACAATGTCACACATTATACACATTGTCACACGGTATACACATTGTCACACATTATACACATTGTCACACATTATACACAATGTCACACATTATACACAATGTCACACAGTATACACATTGTCACACATTATACACATTGTCACACATACACAATGTCACACATTATACACATTGTCACGCGGAATACACATTGTCACACATTATACACAATGTCACACATTATACACATTGTCACGCGGTATACACATTGTCACACATTATACACAATGTCACACATTATACACATTGTCACACATTATACACATTGTCACACGGTATACACATTGTCACACATTATACACATTGTCACACGGTATACACATTGTCACACGGTATACACATTGTCACACATTATACACATTGTCACACGGTATACACATTGTCACACAGTATCCACATTGTCACACATTATACACAATGTCACACATTATACACATTGTCACACGGTATACACATTGTCACGCGGTATACACATTGTCACACATTATACACAATGTCACACAGTATACACATTGTCACACATTATACACAATGTCACACATACACAATGTCACACATTATACACATTGTCACGCGGAATACACATTGTCACACATTATACACAATGTCACACATTATACACATTGTCACGCGGTATACACATTGTCACACATTATACACAATGTCACACATTATACACATTGTCACACATTATACACATTGTCACACGGTATACACATTGTCACACATTATACACATTGTCACACGGTATACACATTGTCACACATTATACACATTGTCACACGGTATACACATTGTCACACAGTATCCACATTGTCACACATTATACACAATGTCACACATTATACACATTGTCACACGGTATACACATTGTCACGCGGTATACACATTGTCACACATTATACACATTGCCACATGGTATATACATTGTCACACATTATACACATTGCCACATGGTATACACATTGTCACACATTATACACATTGTCACACATTATACACAATGTCACACATTATACACATTGTTACACGGTATACACATTGTCACACATTATACACAATGTCACACATTATACACATTGTCACGCGGTATACACAATGTCACACATTATACACATTGTCACACGGTATACACATTGTCACGCGGTATACACATTGTCACACATTATACACATTGTCACACGGTATACACATTGTCACACATTATACACATTGCCACACGGTATACACATTGTCACACATTATACACAATGTCACACATTATTACACGGTATACACAATGTCACACATTATACACAATGTCACACATTATACACATTGTCACACGGTATACACATTGTCACACGGTATACACATTGTCACACATTATACACATTGTCACACGGTATACACATTGTCACACATTATACACAATGTCACACATTATACACATTGTCACACAGTATACACATTGTCACACATTATACACAATGTCACACATTATACACATTGTCACACGGTATACACATTGTCACGCGGTATACACATTGTCACACATTATACACATTGTCACACGGTATACACATTGTCACACATTATACACATTGCCACACGGTATACACATTGTCACACATTATACACAATGTCACACATTATTACACGGTATACACAATGTCACACATTATACACAATGTCACACATTATACACATTGTCACGCGGTATACACAATGTCACACATTATACACATTGTCACACGGTATACACATTGTCACATATTATACACATTGTCACACGGTATAAACATTGTCACACATTATACACAATGTCACACATTATACACATTGTCACACGGTATACACATTGTCACACATTATACACATTGTCACACGGTATACACATTGTCACACATTATACACATTGTCACACGGTATACACATTGTCACACATTATACACATTGTCACACGGTATACACATTGTCACACATTATACACAATGTCACACATTATACACAATGTCACACAGTATACACATTGTCACATATTATACACAATGTCACACATTATACACATTGTCACACGGTATACACATTGTCACACATTATACACATTGTCACACATTATACACAATGTCACACATTATACACATATGTCACACAGTATACACATTGTCACACATTATACACAATGTCACACATACACAATGTCACACATTATACACATTGTCACGCGGAATACACATTGTCACACATTATACACAATGTCACACATTATACACATTGTCACGCGGTATACACATTGTCACACATTATACACAATGTCACACATTATACACATTGTCACACATTATACACATTGTCACACGGTATACACATTGTCACACATTATACACATTGTCACACGGTATACACATTGTCACACATTATACACATTGTCACACGGTATACACATTGTCACACAGTATCCACATTGTCACACATTATACACAATGTCACACATTATACACATTGTCACACGGTATACACATTGTCACGCGGTATACACATTGTCACGCGGTATACACATTGTCACACATTATACACATTGCCACATGGTATATACAATATTCACACATTATACACATTGCCACACGGTATACACATTGTCACACATTATACACAATGTCACACATTATACACATTGTTACACGGTATACACAATGTCACACATTATCACACGGTATACACATTGTCACGCGGTATACACATTGTCACACATTATACACATTGTCACACGGTATACACATTGTCACACATTATACACAATGTCACACATTATACACATTGTCACACATTATACACATTGTCACACATTATCACACGGTATACACATTGTCACACATTATACACATTGTTACACATTATACACAATGTCACACATTATACACATTGTCACAAGGTATACACATTGTCACACATTATACACATTGTCACACGGTATACACATTGTCACACATTATATACAATGTCACACATAATACACATTGTCACACGGTATACACATTGTCACGCGGTATACACATTGTCACAAATTATACACAATGTCACACATTATACACATTGTCACACATTATACACAATGTCACACATTATACACATTGTCACACGGTATACACATTGTCCCACGGTATACACATTGTCACACATTATACACAATGTCACACAGTATACACATTGTCACACATTATACACAATGTCACACATACACAATGTCACACATTATACACATTGTCACGCGGAATACACATTGTCACACATTATACACAATGTCACACATTATACACATTGTCACGCGGTATACACATTGTCACACATTATACACAATGTCACACATTATACACATTGTCACACATTATACACATTGTCACACGGTATACACATTGTCACACATTATACACATTGTCACACGGTATACACATTGTCACACATTATACACATTGTCACACGGTATACACATTGTCACACAGTATCCACATTGTCACACATTATACACAATGTCACACATTATACACATTGTCACACGGTATACACATTGTCACGCGGTATACACATTGTCACACATTATACACATTGCCACATGGTATATACATTGTCACACATTATACACATTGCCACATGGTATACACATTGTCACACATTATACACATTGTCACACATTATACACAATGTCACACATTATACACATTGTTACACGGTATACACATTGTCACACATTATACACAATGTCACACATTATACACATTGTCACGCGGTATACACAATGTCACACATTATACACATTGTCACACGGTATACACATTGTCACGCGGTATACACATTGTCACACATTATACACATTGTCACACGGTATACACATTGTCACACATTATACACATTGCCACACGGTATACACATTGTCACACATTATACACAATGTCACACATTATTACACGGTATACACAATGTCACACATTATACACAATGTCACACATTATACACATTGTCACACGGTATACACATTGTCACACGGTATACACATTGTCACACATTATACACATTGTCACACGGTATACACATTGTCACACATTATACACAATGTCACACATTATACACATTGTCACACAGTATACACATTGTCACACATTATACACAATGTCACACATTATACACATTGTCACACGGTATACACATTGTCACGCGGTATACACATTGTCACACATTATACACATTGTCACACGGTATACACATTGTCACACATTATACACATTGCCACACGGTATACACATTGTCACACATTATACACAATGTCACACATTATTACACGGTATACA
Source organism: Hyperolius riggenbachi (assembly GCF_040937935.1). Classification (NCBI taxonomy): domain Eukaryota; kingdom Metazoa; phylum Chordata; class Amphibia; order Anura; family Hyperoliidae; genus Hyperolius; species Hyperolius riggenbachi. The sequence continues at coordinate 151,710,935 of NC_090653.1, read as the reverse complement.
CAATGTCACACATTATACACAATGTCACACATTATACACATTGTCACGCGGTATACACAATGTCACACATTATACACATTGTCACACGGTATACACATTGTCACATATTATACACATTGTCACACGGTATAAACATTGTCACACATTATACACAATGTCACACATTATACACATTGTCACACGGTATACACATTGTCACACATTATACACATTGTCACACGGTATACACATTGTCACACATTATACACATTGTCACACGGTATACACATTGTCACACATTATACACATTGTCACACGGTATACACATTGTCACACATTATACACAATGTCACACATTATACACAATGTCACACAGTATACACATTGTCACATATTATACACAATGTCACACATTATACACATTGTCACACGGTATACACATTGTCACACATTATACACATTGTCACACATTATACACAATGTCACACATTATACACAATGTCACACAGTATACACATTGTCACACATTATACACAATGTCACACATACACAATGTCACACATTATACACATTGTCACGCGGAATACACATTGTCACACATTATACACAATGTCACACATTATACACATTGTCACGCGGTATACACATTGTCACACATTATACACAATGTCACACATTATACACATTGTCACACATTATACACATTGTCACACGGTATACACATTGTCACACATTATACACATTGTCACACGGTATACACATTGTCACACATTATACACATTGTCACACGGTATACACATTGTCACACAGTATCCACATTGTCACACATTATACACAATGTCACACATTATACACATTGTCACACGGTATACACATTGTCACGCGGTATACACATTGTCACGCGGTATACACATTGTCACACATTATACACATTGCCACATGGTATATACAATATTCACACATTATACACATTGCCACACGGTATACACATTGTCACACATTATACACAATGTCACACATTATACACATTGTTACACGGTATACACAATGTCACACATTATCACACGGTATACACATTGTCACGCGGTATACACATTGTCACACATTATACACATTGTCACACGGTATACACATTGTCACACATTATACACAATGTCACACATTATACACATTGTCACACATTATACACATTGTCACACATTATCACACGGTATACACATTGTCACACATTATACACATTGTTACACATTATACACAATGTCACACATTATACACATTGTCACAAGGTATACACATTGTCACACATTATACACATTGTCACACGGTATACACATTGTCACACATTATATACAATGTCACACATAATACACATTGTCACACGGTATACACATTGTCACACGGTATACACATTGTCACACATTATACACTTTGTCACCCAGTATACACATTGTCACCCATTATGCACATTGTCACACATTATACACGTTGTCACACGGTATACCCATTGTCACATATTATACACAATGTCACACATTATACACAATTTTCACACGGTATACACATTGTCACACATTATACACATTGTCACACGGTATACACATTGTCACACATTATACACAATGTCACACATTATACACATTGTCACACATTATACACAATGTCACACATTATACACATTGTCACACGGTATACACATTGTCCCACGGTATACACATTGTCACACATTATACACATTGTCACACGGTATACCAATTGTCACACGGTATACACATTGTCACACATACACATTGTCACACGGTATACACATTGTCACACGGTATACACATTGTCACACATTATACACAATGTAACACATTATACACAATGTCACACATTATACACAATGTCACACATTATACACATTGTCACACATTATACACATTGTCACACATTATACACAATTTTCACACGGTATACACATTGTCACACATTATACACATTGTCACACGGTATACACATTGTCACACATTATACACAATGTCACACATTATACACATTGTCACACAGTATACACATTGTCACACATTATACACATTGTCACACGGTATACACATTGTCACACATTATACACAATGTCACACATTATTACACGGTATACACAATGTCACACATTATACACAATGTCACACATTATACACATTGTCACGCGGTATACACAATGTCACACATTATACACATTGTCACACGGTATACACATTGTCACGCGGTACACACATTGTCACATATTATACACATTGTCACACGGTATAAACATTGTCACACATTATACACAATGTCACACATTATACACATTGTCACACGGTATACACATTGTCACACATTATACACATTGTCACACGGTATACACATTGTCACACGGTATACACATTGTCACACATTATACACATTGTCACACGGTATACACATTGTCACACATTATACACAATGTCACACATTATACACAATGTCACACAGTATACACATTGTCACACATTATACACAATGTCACACATTATACACATTGTCACACGGTATACACATTGTCACACATTATACACATTGTCACACATTATACACAATGTCACACATTATACACAATGTCACACAGTATACACATTGTCACACATTATACACATTGTCACACATACACAATGTCACACATTATACACATTGTCACGCGGAATACACATTGTCACACATTATACACAATGTCACACATTATACACATTGTCACGCGGTATACACATTGTCACACATTATACACAATGTCACACATTATACACATTGTCACACATTATACACATTGTCACACGGTATACACATTGTCACACATTATACACATTGTCACACGGTATACACATTGTCACACGGTATACACATTGTCACACATTATACACATTGTCACACGGTATACACATTGTCACACAGTATCCACATTGTCACACATTATACACAATGTCACACATTATACACATTGTCACACGGTATACACATTGTCACGCGGTATACACATTGTCACACATTATACACATTGCCACATGGTATATACATTGTCACACATTATACACATTGCCACATGGTATACACATTGTCACACATTATACACATTGTCACACATTATACACAATGTCACACATTATACACATTGTTACACGGTATACACATTGTCACACATTATACACAATGTCACACATTATACACATTGTCACGCGGTATACACAATGTCACACATTATACACATTGTCACACGGTATACACATTGTCACGCGGTATACACATTGTCACACATTATACACATTGTCACACGGTATACACATTGTCACACATTATACACAATGTCACACATTATACACATTGTCACACATTATACACATTGTCACACATTATACACATTGTCACACGGTATACACATTGTCACACATTATACACATTGTTACACATTATACACAATGTCACACATTATACACATTGTCACAAGGTATACACATTGTCACACATTATACACATTGTCACACGGTATACACATTGTCACACATTATATACAATGTCACACATTATACACATTGTCACACGGTATACACATTGTCACACGGTATACACATTGTCACACATTATACACTTTGTCACCCAGTATACACATTGTCACCCATTATGCACATTGTCACACATTATACACGTTGTCACACGGTATACACATTGTCACATATTATACACAATGTCACACATTATACACAATTTTCACACGGTATACACATTGTCACACATTATACACATTGTCACACGGTATACACATTGTCACAAATTATACACAATGTCACACATTATACACATTGTCACACATTATACACAATGTCACACATTATACACATTGTCACACGGTATACACATTGTCCCACGGTATACACATTGTCACACATTATACACAATGTCACACAGTATACACATTGTCACACATTATACACAATGTCACACATACACAATGTCACACATTATACACATTGTCACGCGGAATACACATTGTCACACATTATACACAATGTCACACATTATACACATTGTCACGCGGTATACACATTGTCACACATTATACACAATGTCACACATTATACACATTGTCACACATTATACACATTGTCACACGGTATACACATTGTCACACATTATACACATTGTCACACGGTATACACATTGTCACACATTATACACATTGTCACACGGTATACACATTGTCACACAGTATCCACATTGTCACACATTATACACAATGTCACACATTATACACATTGTCACACGGTATACACATTGTCACGCGGTATACACATTGTCACACATTATACGCATTGCCACATGGTATATACATTGTCACACATTATACACATTGCCACATGGTATACACATTGTCACACATTATACACATTGTCACACATTATACACAATGTCACACATTATACACATTGTTACACGGTATACACATTGTCACACATTATACACAATGTCACACATTATACACATTGTCACGCGGTATACACAATGTCACACATTATACACATTGTCACACGGTATACACATTGTCACGCGGTATACACATTGTCACACATTATACACATTGTCACACGGTATACACATTGTCACACATTATACACAATGTCACACATTATACACATTGTCACACATTATACACATTGTCACACATTATACACATTGTCACACGGTATACACATTGTCACACATTATACACATTGTTACACATTATACACAATGTCACACATTATACACATTGTCACAAGGTATACACATTGTCACACATTATACACATTGTCACACGGTATACACATTGTCACACATTATATACAATGTCACACATTATACACATTGTCACACGGTATACACATTGTCACACGGTATACACATTGTCACACATTATACACTTTGTCACCCAGTATACACATTGTCACCCATTATGCACATTGTCACACATTATACACGTTGTCACACGGTATACACATTGTCACATATTATACACAATGTCACACATATTACACAATTTTCACACGGTATACACATTGTCACACATTATACACATTGTCACACGGTATACACATTGTCACAAATTATACACAATGTCACACATTATACACATTGTCACACATTATACACAATGTCACACATTATACACATTGTCACACGGTATACACATTGTCCCACGGTATACATATTGTCACACATTATACACATTGTCACACGGTATACCAATTGTCACACGGTATACACATTGTCACACATACACATTGTCACACGGTATACACATTGTCACACATTATACACATTGTCACACGGTATACACATTGTCACACATTATACACAATGTCACACATTATACACAATGTCACACATTATACACAATGCCACACATTATACACATTGTCACGCGGTATACACATTGTCACACATTATACACATTGTCACACATTATACACAATGTCACACATTATACACATTGTCACGCGGTATACACATTGTCACACATTATACACAATGTCACACATTATACACATTGTCACGCGGTATACACATTGTCACACATTATACACAATGTCACACATTATACACATTGTCACACAATATACACATTGTCACGCGGTATACACATTGTCACACATTATACACATTGTCAAACGGTATACATATTGTCACACATTATACACATTGTCACACGGTATACACATTGTCACACATTAGACACATTGTCACACATTATACACATTGTCACACAGTATACACATTGTCACACATTATACACAATGTCACACATTATACACATTGTCACACATTATACACAATGTCACACATTATACATATTGTCCCACGGCATACACATTGTCACACATTATACACAATGTCACACGGTTATTGTCACACATTATACACTTTGTCACCCAGTATACACATTGTCACACATTATGCACATTGTCACACATTATACATATTGTCACACAGTATACACATTGTCACACATTATACACATTGTCACATATTATACACAATGTCACACATTATACACAATTTTCACACGGTATACACATTGTCACTCATTATACACATTGTCACACGGTATACACATTGTCACACATTATACACAATGTCACACATTATACACATTGTCACACGGTATACACATTGTCACACATTATACACATTGTCACACGGTATACACATTGTCACACAGTATACACATTGTCACACGGTATACACATTGTCACACATTATACACAATGTCACACATCATACACAGTCACACGGTATACACATTGTCACACATTATACACATTGTCACACATTATACATATTGTCCCACGGCATACACATTGTCACACATTATACACAATGTCACACATTATACACATTGTCACGCGGTACACACATTGTCACACATTATACACATTGTCACACGGTATACACATTGTCACACATTATACACAGTGTCACACATTATACACATTGTCACACGGTATACACATTGTCACACATTATACACATTGTCACACGGTATACACATTGTCAGAAATTATACACATTGTCACATGTTATACACATTGTCACATGGTATACACATTGTCACACATTATACACATTGTCACGCGGTATACACATTGTCACATATTATACACATTGTCACACGGTATACACATTGTCACACATTATACACATTGTCACACGGTATACACATTGTCACAGGGTATACACATTGATGCGCTGTGATCAGATTTTACGAAGAAGACAACAAACAGGCCCTGGTCACTTTAAGACATGAACGAGCATTAAATATTAGCTGGGCTAATAAAGATTTTAGCTGTGTGGGTCTCTACTTAAAATTCAGTCCATGAAGTGGAGTTTGGAACTGAGGTAAATGTAGTCCTGTGAGTTCCTTATCTGCCAACTGACAAACCTCAATTTACATGACAATCTGCGCTTTTAATCCAAGCAAAAAGCGCTCAGTCTCTTACGCAAACCAGTTGTGAGACAGACTATTATAGCACACGCTGATTACAGATTTTAACTGAGAATGAATGTGCAATATTTGTGTGTGTGTGGGGGGGGGGGGTTCTTGCTTTGGGCATGAAGCAGATACATGAATATGAAAAAAAATCCCCAATTCATGATTGATAAAATTAATTCAGCTGCAGCCATAACCTGCAATGACTCTGCTTCTGATATAGCCTGTTGTAATGGACTAAGTGAATGTGACCCATTATGACAGACTAACTAAGACTGATCGTTTACCAAGGCAACAACTGTCACCCTGCAGTGTACCCTATAGTACCAACCCCAATTCTGCTGACCGCAGGCTGCATGGGAGGCTTCTTGTTGTATTGATTAATCTTACTGCAGCAGACAGGGCTAAACTAAATGTAATATCTTACCTAATGACTGCATACCCCTGGCACCATTATACTAGCCACAGGCATATAGATTTGCTAAACACACACGCACGCACGCACGCACACACACATATTTTAATTCAATCTTCTTAAAGTATCAAATATAGAATGCTTAAAAAAAATCTTATGCAAATTTTTGAAAGTTTGGCTGCAATGTTTTCAATTCATCCCGATCAAAAAGTTCCAGCTCTGACACTCGATAAAGTTATATTTTGATGGAAAATGTATTGCAATTATTCAGTCATCTTAATGTGTCAGTTTAATTTTGCAATTGTTTTATGATGTTGAAAGTGACAATAAACAATTTTCACAGCTGAAATCTGTGTGGCCAGAATAGTACCCGCCTCCAACTATACCGCCACCTCTCTCTCCCTTTACATATCATGCCACAGATTTGTATACCTAACTGGAAGCTTTCAAAAGGAACTCCAGTGAAAATAATGTCATAAAAAAGTGCTTCATTTTTACAATAATTAGATATAAATGATTTAGTCAGTGTTTGCCCATTGTAAAATCTTTTAAATCTCTTATTTACATTCTGACATTTATTACATGGTGACATTTTTACTGTTGGCAGGTGATGTAGCTGCTGCATGATTTTTTAGCAGTTGGAAACAGCTGTAAACAGCTATTTCCCACAATGCAATGAGGTTCACAGACAGGAAACTGCCAGGAGTACCACGGTCCTCAGAGTTTCTTGTGGGAGGGGTTTCACCACAATATCAGTCATACAGCGCCCCCTGATGGTCTGTTTGTAAAAAAGGAATAGATTTCTCATGTAAAAGGGGGTATCAGCTACTGATTGGGAAAAAAGTTCAATTCTAGGTCAGTTTCTCGTTAAGGTAAACTTCTAAGATTTCATAGCAGAACTTTATTTTATGAGACCCCCACCTCCATTTTATAAATGAATGCTTAAATAAAAAAAAAATATTTGTATTCAGGAAGCATATTACAAACCCATTTCCCCAAAAAGTTATGACACTGTGTAAAATAACTACATACGTAAATTATGTTTCAAAAAAGATTAGACAGGGCAAAAAGACCCTTGAAAAGTTATGTTAAAATAAAAATCCAGTGGAACAAAAAAATAAATCCCAGGAAAACTCAGTCTCTCAGAAAAATAAATTGGGAGGGTGACACGATTCTGTGAAACACCACACAGGGAAATGGTACGACAATTTAAAAATAATATTTTTCAATGTAAAGTTGCAAAGAATTTGGGTACAGTACATAATATGAATAAAAGATTGTGAAAGACCGAAGAAATCTCTAAACATATGGCACAATGATTTTTGGGCCCTTGGGTCACACAGCATGCCCCAAGACCTCCCCCCCACCCCCCAAGTACTGGTTGGCTGAGACTGCTGGTTGGTTGAGTCCCACTTAGCCGAGACTCTACTGTACTAACTACTCCAAACCCCATTTTTGTATTTGTGTTACTCTATACTAGCCGTAGGGAGCAGAATTGTATACTTGTGGCACATTTCCACTTTTATGTCTATTTGTAGCTAGGAGGTAAAATGAGTTTGTTCTGTTAGCACCAAGGGGCAGGTTTTCTACTCGTCAAAGGAGTGGCTTCTAACCTAACAGTTGTAGGTGTACAATGCCCCATCAAACCCTATTCCATGCTACAGCTACTGTCTATTTTCTATCTTCTTTGGGTAGACAGGAGATGAAACCAGCATAGACTGATAGACTGGAGGGACCCTTGGATGCAGGGTATCCAGACATCCTAAGTAGGAGGTCAAATATTTTACTTGATACCCTTTGTGGAGCAAGCAGATAACTATATCCGTGTATGTGAATACAGTTACGCTTTATAGTAATATTTGAAATGCCTTTTATTTGTTTTTGTATTCCAGATAAAAACTCTATGAAACTAGAATCCGTAGATCAGGGTGAAGTGTTAATGTATAAAGTATACTTTCCCCAGTGGCTGTGATCCATAGAACTTCTGCTTTACTTGTTTGCAGCCTGGGCAAGCTTCACGGTTACTGAGCACCATTCTGCAGCAATCCCCATAGACTTACTGCTGTTTTATATACACACTGTAGAGCAGCAGTCAGTAACACACAGAGACATGCAGTGGCTGTGAAGAAGTAGTGGAAGAATTTTAAACAAATGTTCTCTGGATGTCAGACACAAACCCAGCATCACAAACATATTGTGCATATTTTGTAATCTTTAGAAGTGTTATAAAATAAATGCACAATCTATTTGTAGCTATGAGATGCTCAAAACAAAGGTGATGGCAGTGCTACTGTTATCTATTTATTTTGTGTACTTGCGTAACAGTACCGTATTATCATGTACACAGAATCATTTAAACACAGTTTAAAAGGCAGGGCCGGATTTGTGGGAAGGCCTAGGAAGGCACGTGCCTAGGGCGGAGCCAAGGAAGGGGCGGGTTGAAAAACTATGCAGTCAACCTGCCAACCAGGGTCCACAGCCACCGACACTATTCCCCATAGTATAGTATTGCGAGTGCCTTGTTTGTCTGCAGCCGCCCCCTGCTTTGCTCTGCACACAGTAACATGTCTGTGTGCAGCAGCAGCGGTTACAGACAGGGACAGCTTTACTATGTTGTGTGTGACAGGAGCAGCGGCTGCATCACTGCAGTCCTGCCCGCTGTCATTCCAATCCAATCCATTCTCTATAACAGAAGTCAAATGGTGAGGCTGCCCCGCCCCCGCTTCCTCCCCCTTGCTTGTGTGCACTCACTGTCCCCGGGCAATTTGAAGCACGCAAGTGTCAGCAGACACGAAGGTGCAAGGGGGCTCATTTCCTCCCGTTTTCCACATGACTGAACTAAGGATGAAGCAGGATCAGATATATCAAAGGAATTGTACAGCTGCCGGGTCCTGGTGTGACACCCTGTAAGGGAGTGAGAAAGCACGTTGTGATTCAGTGTGGAGGAGGGGACCCAGAACAATGTAAGGTAATAAAAATGAAGTACTGTATGTGTTTTAAACGAGATGTAAAGCTAAAAACAACAGCACAAACAGGACATTTCTGGGGTTTCTGCCAGCCCCCCCCCCCCCCCCCCCCCCCTTTTTGGACCTCAGTTCCTTAGGACTCCTCTCTGTCATATAGCTGTCACCCCTCTTAAGAAGCTGCGACTGGGCACAGTCATCTGTGGCACATGCATGTCCTAAGGCTCATACACACGGACTATAGCTGACGCCGCAACCACGTGGCACGCGCGTGTTGCGGCGACAGGTCGCCCGTGTGTATGACGCGCGCGTCCCGAACCGTCGCTACTTACAGCTGTCGCCGCAACTGTCGCTAGTCCACGTCTCTATGCGGACTAGCGACAGGAGACCTACGCGAGTGAATGGAGCATCCGGCCAGGGATGCTCCATTCACAGACAGCTTCCGCCGTGTCTCTGCCTTTCTGGCGAGATGTGTGGATGGCTGTCGCTGCCAGGAAGCTGTCGCTCGCTGGTCTCTTGTCGCCATGCAACGGGGGACAATTGTCCCCCGTGTGTATGTAGCTCTATGTTCACAGCACCTCCTCAACCATTCTCCACAGTGACTGTGCACAGCAGGGACGGCCAGTGAGGTTCTGTGTTTGTGCGATTTGGATTATTTCGAAACTACCCATGTGCAGAATGCTCCGGAGTACGGTTGTCTTGCCGCTTGGAAGCATAATGGAGGAGATTACATGCCAGTTGCAACTTTTTAAGTGTGGCTATAGCAAACAGAGAGAAGTCTAAAGGAACTGAGAAGCAAGAAGCAGTATCCCACCCCTGCCGCGGGAAGAAGCCCCAAGTATGTGTAACTCCTGTTTTGTTTTTGCTTAGTTTTTTTGGAATTTTCTGGAATTGTGTGGTGGTGGTTTTTTTTATTATTTAAAGGGCTACCCAGGGCTTCCTCCACCCCATAAGCATGGCTGTGTCCCTCGCCATCCTACTCAGTGCCGCCGTCCTGCCGCAGTCAATTCCCGTCTCGGTGTCTCAGTCGGACTCAATCTGACTGACGTCAGCCGAAGCCGTCCGTGCATGCGCTTACCAGTGCTCACCACGGCTGAACGGGACATCATAGGAGGATGGCAAGGGACACAGCCATGCTTATGAGGCTAGAGGAAGCCCTGGTAAGTAAAAATACAGCACTATATATAATCTCTGGTTCTCTTTAAAGTACGCCTGAGCTGTGTTTAAAACTATGCATTTTTCTTACCTGGGTGGGACTTCTTCCAGTTCCCCATAGTCCATGGGAGGGAAGATCATTAGATTTCCTGTACGGAGTGTGTAATAATAATAATTCCTTTTTTTGTATAGCACCTTTCTCCTGTCAGACTCAAAGCGCTTGCGAGCCAGCCACTAGAGCGCACTCAGTAGGCAGTAGCAGTGTTAGGGAGTCTCGCCCAAATAACTCCTTACTGAATAGGTGCAGCTTACTCAACAGGCAGAGCTGAGATTCAAACCTTGGTCTCCTGTGTCAGAGGCAGAGCCCTTAACCATTACGCTACCAAAACCTCCAGGCACAGGAAGGCCCAGTGCACACCAAAACCGCTAGCAGATCCACAAAACGATAGCGGTTTTGGGTGCGGAGTACGAGAAAAAGGCGCAGTGCACACCGAGCGGATTTGGATGCAATCCGCCGACCGCATCTGCCTGTTAATCAGTGTGGCTATTGTATTTGAATGGGCTGGTGCACACCGGCGGTTTGAGTTTTTTTGAAAAAAACCTCAAACCGCCGGTGTGCACCAGCCCATTCAATTACATTAGCCAAGCGGATTTTCAGGCGGATGCAGCCAGCGGATCCGCTCGGTGTGCAGTGGGCCGAACAGCTTTTTTCCTCAAGCGGTAGCCATACTTAATGCTGAACCACGCTAGAGCTGCTAGGACTTGAAAGTAATCAGCACAGAACTGAAAATGAACAGTTCTAACATTGTTTACTGCCACTATACTTGCATAATGTCCTTGACTTGTAATATACACACTGTCTGTCCTTGTATTGTTTTTGTTTGTTAAAGAGAACCTGTACTGAGTAAAATTATTTAAAATAAACACATGAGGTAACTTCAAATGAACATTACATAGTTACCTTGCCATCAGTTCCTTTCAGAAGCTCACCATTTTCTTCTGACAATTATCCCTTCCAGTTCTGACAACATTTTGTCAGATCTGAAATATATCAGTTGCTGTCAGTAAAATATCAGTTGCTGTCAGTTACAGCTGAGAGGAAAACTGATGTGTCCATGTTTCCCTATGGCTCATGTGGATGATATTACAGTGTAACAGTGTGCTGACCAGGAAGCTGTTATGGGGTAATGGCCATTTTCAAAATGGAGGACGGAGAATTCCATTGATCACAGTAGACAAACAGGATGCAGGAGAGGAAAAATAGATTGAGGAGTAGACTACACAGGAGGTAAGTATGACTTGTGTATGTTAATTTTGACATTTAATGTTCAGTTCAGGTTTTCTTTAAGCAACTGCCAAGACAAATTCCTTGTAGGTGCAAATTTACTTGCCGAAAAGAAATTGATTCTGATTTTGACCCGCGTTTACAAGCGCAACCGTACTGTGTATGTGCAGGTACATGCCCAGTAGCACAAAGCAAGTGGCTTTGTGCTTCTGGGCATGTACAGATCATACTCAAGTCTGACCAATATAATGGGGCTTGTACACAGAGGGAAGTGCAGCCTTGAGGAAGAAGAGGGCCCCAAGCAGCAGTGAATATGTTCAGAGGGACCCAGCACTGGAACAGTGGTTAAGATACTCTTGGTCAGGGGGCGGCTGGTGACAGTGGGCCTTGGGCGGTAAAAAGTAGAAATCCGGCCCTGTTAAAAGGAGCTTGCTACACAGATCCCAAGTCCATCAAACATGTAGATTCATCGTAAACAGCTATCGGGACCGGGCCCATGACTGAGCTACGAGAATGTCCATGTTCCCTAATGAGGAGGAGAGAGGAGGGCCAGTAAAGGTAGCAACAATGGAATTGCTGTGGAGGAGGGTGGGACACAGAGTCCCCCTGGCACTGCTGTGGAGGAGGGTGGGACACAGAGTCCCCCCTGGTATTGCTGTGGAGGAGGGTGGGACACAGAGTCCCCCCTGGCACTGTGCTGTGGAGGAGGTTAGGACACAGAGTCCCCCCTGGCACTGCTGTGGAGGAGGGTGGGACAGAGTCCTCCCTGGCACTGCTGTGGAGGAGGGTTGGACACAGAGTCCCCCTGACACTGCTGTGGCGGAGGGTGGGACACAGAGTTTTCCCTGGCACTGCTGTGGAGGAGGGTGGGACAGAGTCCTCCCTGGCACTGCTGTGGAGGAGGGTGGGACAAAGAGTCCCCCCTGGCACTGTGCTGTGGAGGAGGGTGGGACACAGAGTCCTCCCTGGCACTGCTGTGGAGAAGGGAGGGATACAAAGAAAGAAGTGTCCCCAGGGGGCAGAGAAAGGAGTACTCCCTGCCACCAGTGTGAAGGAAGGATGGAGACAGATAAAGGAGCGCACCCTGGCACTGCTGGAGGGGAAGGGGGTTCAATGAAAGGAGTGGCACCTGGGAGGGCAAAGAAAGGAGCTCTCCCTGGCACTGCTGTTAAAGAGGAAGGGAGACAGAAAACAATGCCCCTAACACTGCTGTGGAAGGGGATAGAGTAGTACTGGCAGACACTGCTCTGCATTAGCGGAAACTATAGAGATCATGAAAATCCAACACTACCAAGTTTAACCCAAGGGATGCCCAAACAGAGAAGCCATAGTAGCTCAAATCAAATAATTAAACTGGGTGACTATAATCTTCAAACTTTGTGACTATCATACTCACACCTGGTTGACTAGAATATGATCTCTGTGCCAAGCTTAGGCTGAAGTAGAATTTACTGCACACTGCCCAAGGGGGTCTTGTCATAAATTATCTGCCACTAACAAGTGTACAGCATCTTCCACTCACCCTGACAGTTTGACAAGCTGGTTGTAGCGGCAGTTACATAGCAGACTTATGTTTTGCAGTGGGATCATATAAGCAGCAGCTCTTTGTTGATACGGATGTTGGTGTTTTCCCCTAGGGCAAAGTCTTGACAGGTGTTTTGAACTGTGTCCTATAGAGCTAAGTAGCAGCAGCCCCGGGAAGTCATGTCCAGTATATTATTTTAATCTGACAGATGTTCTTCCAGTAATAGTTATATTTGTTAATTTGTAATTAATAAACTGCTGTGGCCGTGTCAATCCATGTCATGCAATCTCTGTGTCATCGCTTATTATATTTATGCCATGGTACATGGCGCTGAGGATACCTAATCACGTATGTGGAAGTTTAGATTCTGCAAGGAAGCAATGTATTGTTGACCCTGCACAAGCTGCTCCAGAGTGCAATTTGTTTGCTTGATTCTGCACAACAGTCTCCTGTTGTGGCTTACAATAATTTCACAACAGACTATTGAAAAGCCCAGCATGAAGCTGTTTGACTGAACAGGAAGTCAACAGCGTACAAAAAATGTATTCCCCTTTATATTCTATAATAGTGTAAAATGCATCAGCAACTTTTATGTTTATTAATAAAGCAGAGGAGACATCTGTGCAGGTAAAAAGTTATATTTCACAAAGAGATAATCAGAATCAACAAGCTGGCTAGGATGATACACATTTCCTTTGAGATTACAAAGTACAGTGCATGAAGCGGAGGGCTTTTTGGCCTATGGTCAGCTGCAAAAATGCTGCTGTGATTCTCCTTAACCACTTTGCAATCAAACCATGTTTCCCCCTTATGGACCAGAGCAGTTTTGACAGTTTAGCTATGTCCCTATTTAGCAATAACGTTATCCCTACTTGTAACACCTAAATGAAATACATATTATTGGTTTTTTTTCAAGACAAACTAGGCTTTCATTATATGGCATTTTTTCCCTCAAACTATTTTGTTTTCTATGCATGTTAATTGGGAAAACTAGGGGGGAAAAAAAAAAACACATTATTTCTCAGTTTTACCAATTCCAATTTAAAAATAGCTACTTTAGATACAAGAACTTAAATTTTGTTTGGCTATTTCTACTGTTTATTACAAAACTCAGATTATGTTCCTGTCACAATTTATGGTGAAGATATTTGATTCTGAATTAATGCTACAATGTGTATTTTTCACTATGAATTGAGAAAATAAAAGTATTTTTAATGGTAAAAATCAATCCCATTAGCTCAGGTAACATATACTCCCTTTCACCAATTAGTGCTGAATCAGAAAATGCCAGAAGTGTGCACAGGAATAAGCCCTTTCCTGCACAGCACTGCTTCTGCTACAAGACATATATATACGTCCTTGTGGCTTGGATGAAGTCTCAGAGGACGTAGATGTACTGTAGTGGTAGATAAAGTGGTTAAAGTACATCTGAAATGAGGGGGATGCTTGAACAGAGGCGCCAGAATAGATTAAAAACGCTTAAAACCCAGGGCAGCAGTGGGGGGCTTTCCAAACTCCTTGGCTTGAACCCAGACTTGCACTAGTTTTTACTCCTTTGATTGCCTGATAAAGCGGGATAGAACCTGCGAAACACGTCTCATTGTGAAGTACTTAAAGAGACACTGTAACAAGAAAAACGCCCCCTGGGGGGTACTCACCTCGGGGGGGATGAGCCTCCGGATCCTAATGAGGCTTCCCCCGTCCTCCTCTGTCCCACGGGGGTCTCACTGCGGCCCTCCGAACAGCGGCCCGACAGATTCGACAGCCTGTTCAATACTTACCTTTCCAGGCTCCAGCGGGGGCGCTGTTGCGGCTCTTCTGACGGAGATAAGCGGAAATAGCCGATCTCCATCGGGTCCGCTCTACTGCGCAGGCGACTTGTGCCTGCGCAGTAGAGCGGCCCGACGGAGATCGGCTATTTCCGCCTATCTCCGTGGGAAGGAGTAGATACTGCGCCTGCGCTGGAGCCAAAAGGTAAATATTTACATCGCCGCCGCTCCGGGAGGATTTCCGCCGCCACCGTGGGACCGAGGAGGACAGGGGAAGCCTCAATAGGATCCGGAGGCTTCCCCCACCCGAAGTGAGTACCCCTAGGGGAGGTTTTTTCGTTACAGATTTTCTTTAAATAAACTTTATCTTTGTTGAACTTTATTCAACACAGTCTGTGTTTCACTTGTTGGGGAGGTAAGCCCACCATTGCAGACCTTTTAAAATGTTTTTTTTTAAACATTTTACTCTACTCTGGTGCCTCTGTTCAAGCTTCTCTTCATATTGCCAAGTCCACTCCAGGTGGAGGGGCGTTACCCCTTGTTTCCAATCTACAGAGAGCAATTTCTTAACCTGAGTGGGGTCAAGTCAAAACATCCCCACCCGCCTATACGGTGGATGCCTTTGTGGTAACCCATGTTTGTGAGTATAAACTCTTACACACCGTACTACAAATTGCTTCTTGAATGTACTACACTATTTTGGGCTGTCTGTGTTCCTATTTCTTCTTCTGCGAGAGGGATATGAAGGCTGATATACAGTATTTCCTTTTAACCGCTTGCCGAGCACCGATTGGCGGTGGCAGAGTGGTTCTGTTATTCCTCCAGGACGCCATATGGCATCATCTCGCGAGGAGCGAGATTTGACAGGAGCTCGCACGAGTACACACTCCCATCAGTAAACAGAGCGGGGCACAGCTATCAGCCTGCCAGCGGTGGCTGATCAGTGCTAGCAGGCTGTTTTTTTTTAATAAATTGTATTTAAATGTTTGTATAGCCCTGTCATCTTATGCAACACTGTACAGAGTATAGGATGTCCCTCGGAGGGGCTCACATCCTAATCCCTGCTATAGCCATATGTCTATGTAGGTGTAGTGTAGTGTATGTATCGTAGTCTAGGGCCAATTAAAGGGGAAGCCAATTAACTTATCTGTATGTGTTATTTAAAAAAAATGTAGGACTTTTTTATTCATTAAAAAAAACTAAAAATTGCAGCAGCAATCAACTGCCACCAAAAGAAAGCTCAATTTGTGAGAAGAAAAGCAGGTAAATTTAATTTGGGTGGTAAGTTGTATGACCGAGCAATAGACCGTTAAAGTTGTGAAGTGCCGAATTGTAAAAAATGGCCTGGTCACTACGGGGGTATAAACCTCTGGTCCTCAAGTGGTTAAACAATACCAGTTGCCTGGGCAGCAAAAATGCCAAAGAGCTCAACGCTCATCCGGATTTGGGCACAGGAGCCTTAGCAAGTGATCCCACCATTTCAGTGTTAAACACCCTGTTAAATAACAAAATGTTTGACTGGCATCAACAAGGCAAGAAGCAACTTGCTGGCTGTCCCCTTGCTATGGGAATAATGGGAATAGTGGCCTATAGTGCCAGACTGGTGATGCTAAAAGGAAGCACCCTTATAATAAAGAAAAATGAAAGATAAAGTTACCCTCCCAATGGTTTTGAAGTAAATTCCTAGGGAGAACAGATGCTTGAACGAAAACCAAACATTTCCTGCATATTCAATGAGCAGTAAAAGAGCAAATTTCTATATTCAAGTTCCCAAGAAATGCTTCACTCGATAGCAGTTTTCATGGATGATAACATGCTCCTATGAAGCTATCCCTAGTTTCACAGTGTCATTGTTTGTTTCTGACGCCTAGGGAAAGGCAAAATAACAATGATAAATCTGCTGGCTTTATCCATTATAGTCTGACAATAAAGACAATGCTACAGCACTATATACACAAGACATTCGCTGATATCACCCTCAGCATTTTCTGTTCAATATCTGCAAATCTAACATTGTTTGCAAACAACTTTGAATCAGCATTTGTGCAAAGAAAATTCAGCTTTCCTCTTCAAACCAAAGACCATCAGATATTTAAATCTATAATTACATTGGAAGAGCTATAATTACGTTGGGACTTCCCAATCCCTGAAAGCTTAATCCTAATTATTAAAAGAAACTTTCAACCTATTTTTTGTCAACAAGAACAAAGAAGAGGGGTAGACAGGCAGCCTAAGTTAAAGAAAACAGTACAATACACTCCCATAGTAATAGGGAAGAAATGAATGCGTATCATTACAATCACACAACGCTAAAAATACCTATTTCAGCCTATTTCAGTGTTTAATGATTTGTCATACTTTTTAATAACTATTGGTTGCAAGTAATAAAAATATAGATAATGTTTTTCTTGTGGTAAAAACTCATTCAGGTTGTGAATTAAAAACTGAAGTGAGGTGTTGTTATTACTTTTTCAGCCAGCTGAAGTTCAATACAGAAATTAAACTGTATTGATAGCTTGCCGTTATAAGCAGTTCAGCTGACAGAGGTATTCTACAGAGAGTGCAGCAGGAAACACTCCGATTGCAGCTCTAGGGCCTGATCCAGTTGTATGTATAGTGAATGAAAATCTATACATCTAAAATTGTTTGCTTACAACACATTGCTTATTTTTGAACAAGTAAACCTATCTGTAGATAACACTGGTGTTTATAGTCTGGTAAGGCATAATTTTATGCCAAAATAATACATGGGGGAGGAACAATTTTACCTGCTCTCCCTTAGTAGAAAGAATGATTGCAATTTCAGCCACTTGAGGTTTATTTGAATGCACAATAAAAAGCACACTATTATAACGCACAGAAAGAAGGAGTTTACACTTACACTTGAATTACCCAATCCCAAGACTCCTTACCCTGCTCGTTGTCTTCGGGGTCCCTCCTTTTCCCCATCTCTCCACAGCCTCCTGGATGTTCCCAAGTGGTGGTGAGTGATACTGAACTGTGCATATGCAAGTTCAAAACCATACATGGGCAGTGAAAGAAAGAGCTCATGCACAAGCACTTCCCTCTAATGAGCATATTTTAGTTCAAAACACAGCTGCGGACCCTCCCAGCTATTTGACAGAGGGAGACAGTTGAATATGAAGAGGAAGGGGAACGCTTAAAACCTCAACAATATGAGGAATCTCAGATTTAGGTTATCTAGCATGCCATAGGCTTAAAGGGAACAAGAGCAGAAGCACCCTCATGTATTTTACCATATATATCAGTGGGAACATTAGAGAAAACACCTACCCTGCTTTCTGTTTCATTCTGCACTGCACAGCTTGTTTCTTATCAGCCCTGATAAAATCCCAGACAGAGCATTCAGTCTGGCTTTGCTCAGGAATCTTTATAGCTGAGTCTGTGTTTTCTGGTGTCTTTTCAAGCCTAAGCCTGCCCTCTGCTGGCTCTGCTCAGGAATCATTATAGCTGAGTCATTATAGCAAATGCAGACTGAATGCTCAGTCGGGGATTTTATCAGGGCTGATAAGAAACAAGCTGTGCAGTGCAGAATGAAACAGAAAGCATGGTAGGTGTTTTCTCTAATGTTCCCACTGATATATATGGTAAAATACATGAGGGTGCTTCGTCTCTGGTTCTCTTTAAAGAGGAGCTGTCAGCCATACTATCTCTGAAAAAAACACATATATAAGTAGATAAATACTTGCTCTACTTGCATAACATATGTATTGCACTGTCCACATTGTGATTTTAGTGATTTTTCTACAGTAAAAAAAGAGAAAATCCTTCTTAGCATTTCCCATTTTAACTGTGGCTATTTTGAAGCCAATCCTGATGTCATTTCCTCCCTCACTCTCCTCTGCCTGATTGTGTATGCATTGCCCGCCCTCCACTATAGAAAGTGCATTATCTCAGCATGAGAAATATTGGCCAATCACAGAGGAACAGATGTGTGGGAGGGGAAAACAGGAGGGAAAGAGGATTCAGCCAATCAGGCTGCATTAGTTAAGTCTGAGGGGAAAGTATAGAAGCAAAAAAAGACAACCCAGCATGCCCTGCAACTTTCTTTGTGCATACCAAATTTTGTGTGTACCAAATAAGAGTCAGGTAAACTGAGGAATGGACATTTATCAACAAGAAAAGTAATAGTGAGTTTAACTTTTGGATTGCCTGGTTAGCATCCCTATTACTTGTTTACCAGATACAAATAATGGTATTTTTAAGTGTTCATATATTCACATGGTGTTCAGTTGTCACTCACACACTCTTAATTTGTAATAGAATCTTGCATTTAAAGAGACACTGAAGCGAAAAAAAAAAATGATTTAAAGTGAATGTTTACCGTTCAAAAAAAGGAAAAGTCAGATACTCACCTAAGGAGAGGGAAGGCTCGGTCCTAATGAGCCTTCCCCCTCCTCTCCCGGTGCCCGGTCCGGATCCCCCGTGGCAGTATTCGACCAGTTCGGTCAAATACTGCCACTTCCGCATGCCTTCGGGAGCTTTCGTAACCCTTTGGGAGCACTCGGGCTCCCGATGACGCGGCCGCTCCATACTATGCATGCGCGAGCGCCCTCTATGACGCACTCGCGCGTACGTAGTATGGAGCAGCCCGTCTTCGGAAGCCCGAGTGCTCCCGAAGACCTCCGAAGTCCCTGCGGCGGCGGACGCGAACGGGGGAGCCAGCGCAGCACCGAGGGCACTGGAAGAGGAGAGGGAAGGCTCATTAGGACCGAGCCTTCCCTCTCCTTAGGTGAGTATCTGACTTTTCCTTTTTTTGAACGGTACTCATTGACTTTAATGAAGTGGTTGTGTAGTATGGATAATTACTAGAAGATTAGTAGCAAAGAAAATATTCTCATATTTTTATTTTCAGTTATTAGTGTTTTTTTATAACATTGCATCATTCTCTAAAATTTGCAGTGTACACGCTACTCAGCATTCTAAATGTTTTTACAGAGCAGTCTTGTGAACTATTGACCTGTCCTCTGGGGAGAAAAAGAAAATACAGTGACTGACAGTTGAGATAATAAGCTTCAGAGGACAGAGCTCTCTGCGACTTTGAAAGTCGTGGAGCTTAATGGCTTTTTTTGCATAGATAACAACTGGAGTTTCTTAACTTTTCCTGTACTGGAAACAATATTAGACTTCTGTCTCTGCTCCTAATGTTTTATTTCTTAGCTGTACTACACATACAAATCATTTTATCATAATTTTTTTCCGCTTCATTGTCTCTTTAACTCAGTACAAAATGTACACAATCACTTATTTGCCTTAAATATATTTTACTTCTGCGGTTGAATCAGGCTGCTAAAATCCAGTGAAATAGGCAAGGCGAGAGACACCTGTGTGAAGTTTCATACTGAAAGAAACCTGCACCACTATATTTAAAGCAGCCATGTAGTGAAAGGGATATGGGATGCTTGGTGGGTCAGTGGTTGTGGTGGTCTATGTGCCAGAAGTCACCAGACACAAACCCCCGGGACTGTTTAACAAGAAGAAGACCGGGCATAGGCTGAATTTTCACTTTAAAGAGAATCTGTACTCTGAAATTCTTACAATAAAAAGCATACCATTCTATTCATTATGTGCTCCTGGTCCCCTCTGTGCTGTTTCTGCCATTCTCTGCTGCAAACCTGGCTTGTAATTGCCAGTTTTAGGCAGTGTTTACAAACAAACTAACCAGCTTCTAATAGGCTCAGCTAAGCAGAGTGTGTTAGTCACACAGAGCCTGCAGGGGGTGTGTACAGCTTCTAGCTAATCACAAGCAGCCCTGCACATTCCAGTCTGACTGCCTCAGCCTGACTGTGCCGACTATAGAGAGAAGATTAGATCATATAACAGAGATAACACAGCTACTGTGCAATTAGGAAAAGCTGCAGTAAGCCAGACCACATTAGAAAAGGCATAGGAACTTATAGCATAGAAGAAATAAAGATAAACAATTTGTTACAGAGTCTCTTTAAGCTGGCCCAGAATGAGTTTGCAAGTCAGGTGCTCTGACTAAAGTCTGACCAAACTAGCTGCATGCTTGTGTCACGTGTATGGCTGAGAAACTACAGAAGCCAGAAAGATCAGCAGGATAGGCAGTAAACTGCCATTATCTAAAATAAAACCAATAGGGCAGCCTTTATATCTCACTACAGGGCCACATTATTGGAAAAATCTGCCTCAGTAAATTTTCTAGTAGCAAAAATCAAAGTAAAGAATAGTGTCTGTCAATGACATATTTGCAGCTGATGTCTACGTATAAACTTTACTGGTACAAAATGAGTGCTCAAGCCTTGTAACCAGTTCCCCTTGCACTGGGCAGGCATACACTTGCCAGGAAGATGCATACACTGGATTTGCAGATTAATGTATAATTATGTCTCATGACAGAAGATAAGATTACTGCTGAAATGGCAATCTAAACAAATACAGGGATGTAATTAAAACAGGGGTCTCAAACTCAATTTACCTGGGGGCCGCAGGAGGCAAAGTCAGGATGAGGCTGGGCCGCATAAGGGATTTCACGTGTCCCCACCGCAAAACGAGGACTGCAGAGCCCCCAAATCGCCAGGGGGGCAATACGCCGGCATTTCCTGCAAGGGGCAGAGCTTTCAGCTTCAGCTCTGCCCCTCCTGACGTCAATCGCGGCGGATTGCCGCCTCTGCCCGCCCCTCTCACTCTTCCTTCACAGAGAGGGGCGGGGAGAGGCGGCGATTGACGTCAGGAGGGGCAGAGCTACATCTGGAAGCTCTGCCCCTCAGCGTAGTCTTGGATGTTTGCCCGGGGGATTTGGGGGCTCTGCAGCCCTCGTTTAGCGGTGGGGATGCGGCAGATTACTTGGGAGCACTGGAGCGAACTATAAGGTAATATAGGCAAAAATAGTTCGCTTCCGTGTCTCTTTTGCTTTTGCCAGCGGGGGCCACAAAATATTGTATCGAGGGCCGCAAATGGCCCGCGGGCCGCGAGTTTGAGACCCCTAAATTAAAAGAAAACAGAAAGGCCCATATGCAATTGCATATGGGTCCAAATCTTTTTTACTCACCCAGTCATTTCATTCAAATTAAATATTTTGTAATACACAATATTTTCATCTTTGGATCTGCAAGAGTCCAATACTGTCACATCACCTGATTATGTTAGAGTGTTAGTCCACAAACCACGTTGCGGTGAGCTGAATAAAGTTTTTGCCTACTTACAGCTATTGTGGTTAATTAATAACTATGCATCTCCGTGCATAGCTGCATTAACTTGCCCACCTTAACTGGAGAGGTTTGGCTTTTTAACTCCCATCTTCAGCCTTGGCAGTGTGACAACCCAGTTTCCTCCTTGGAGGATGGGCTAGTGTTCCCTACTAGCCCAAGGGTTTGGCAACCCTTACTTGTGTGTACCCAGGTAACAATCATATTGCTTGACTACATTTTCAATACCTTTCCCTAGAAAGGGAAGGTTGGAGACAGGTCTGTAAATGCTCATAGCATCCAAGTCTAAGGATGGTTTCTTAAATAGTGGTCTGATGATTGCTTCTTTCAAATAAGTGAGAAACGTCCCTGCCTGTAAGGAACAGTTTCCACATGTCTCCCCATGAGTGGAGACATCAGACAGACAGATGTCCTTGCAGATCATATTAGTGATGAAATCAGCAACGAAAGCATAAGTAAGGACAGGCCCTTACCTGCTTTTTATTCCTTAAACATAACACAGGTGTTTTAGTTCATACGTCGTCAATACTTTTCAGATCAGAGGCAATCTAGATTATAATGTTAGAATATGTTGTTCATGCAAAACCCAAGCAGAAGCAGAAATTACTAATACAATTTTGGTACGGTACCCTATAAATTACCGCTACAACATCAGATAAAATGGTAAAATATAGAGAAACCGAGTGTAGTATGTTAGAACAAATAAGGTATAAATAATCAGTGAGAATGTATACTCACAAACATAGGTTACCACTCAGGCAACCACTGTATAGGCAGGTGAGGAAATTAAACCTGTCCTCACTCAGGAATAAGAAGTCGCTCTCTGTAGATCAGAAGAAAGGGGCAGATCACCCCTCCACCAGGGGTGGACACGGTATCACAGTAGGCGAACAGAGGCACCAGCAGGATAAAAATGGATAAAACTTTTAAAACTTGCTTGGAGGAAGCGGTGGACTTACCTCCACAAAGCAGACACGAAAGACTGTCTGAATAGTAGTAATCACATTTATTGAATAGTACCCCAAAAAGTGCAACGCGTTTCGCAGGCCAAGCCCGCTTCATCAGGCAATAAACGTGGGGACAAAACATAAATTCGTCAATATCAGGTGTAGCGCCTCAGTGACGAATTTCTGTTTTTTCCCCAGGTTTATTGCCTGATGAAGCGGGCTTGGCCTGCACTTTTTGGGGTACTATTCAATAAATGTGATTACTACTATTCAGACAGTCTTTCGTGTCTGCTTTGTGGAGGTAAGTCCACCGCTTCCTCCAAGCAAGTTTTAAAAGTTGTATCCATTTTTATCCTGCTGGCGCCTCTGTTCACCGACTCTGATCAGATAAAATGGGGTTGTTAAGTACGCTCAGTGGCTCATAACCAGTAATGAAGTGATCTGTTGATTTTTATTTTGTCAGTGTTGTTTACAGTGTGGTTAATTTGATCCCTATGCTGTTCAGCTGTGAATAGCCCATTCCACTGTTTATGTCTCTGCTCAGTGAATCTTGTAAAACACAAGTAGGAGACGACACAAATGCTATTCTGCTACAGCCAGAGCAGAGTGTGAGAGGAAAGCAGCCAATAAGAGATTTGCACCCACACAGATGACGAAATGCCAGCATCTGAGTCTGCCCTAGTCAGAGGGTAGGGAAGGGAGCAGGGAACCCTGTGATATTATTTCAGCTCCAGGACAAGCTCGCAGATATTATCCCGCTGTCTTCCAATGCTGCGTTTTACACGCTTTTGTCATCTCCCTTTCCAATCCTCTCACAGTTTCATGTAACTGTTTAAAAATTGACCAGGTTTCTTAGCGGGGACATTCTGTACATCCCATCTGGCACAAAGGCCTGGAAGGATTCCTTAGGAAAACACAAAAGAGGCGGCATACCTAAAGCAGAGTTGTATACTCTTATTGTCCCTCAAGTATGGCTATGAGCGAAGGCAATGTAACTCACTGGGAAGCATGAGAAGGCACAGCTAAATCACTTGCAGGAAGTCAAGATATTTTATAGACGTATTTGCTGGTGCATGCTAAGGATGGGCCGAGACTGACAGGTCTCACAGGAGTTCTCATAGGACTGCAGAGAGGAAACATTTTCCGGATCAGGTCAATTGGGCGCCACAACTGGCAGGCGTCTAATAGAAGCCGGTGTTAATTATCAGTAATCAAATGCCCAAGTGTAGAGGATCGTAGATGATCAGTCGTTTGGGCGCCGGGATTACTAGGTTAGTTTTAGGCATTCACTATGGGAGTTAGGTATTAGGTGGGCAGGGGGTTAAAGGTTAGGCACTTACAGGGTGGTTAGGCATTAGATGAAGGGGTTTTTGCTGGGGGGGGAGGGTTAGGCATTAGGGATCTACAGCGGAAGGGTTCAAGTGGGAATGACAGACAGACACAGAACATATATATCTTGCTTTTCTCCTGGTGGACGCAAAGCGCCAGAGCTGCAGCCACTAGGACGCACTCTATAGGCAGTAGAAGTGTTTAGGGAGACTTGCCCAAGGACTCCTACTGAATAGGTACTGGCTTACTGAACAGGCAGAGACGAAATTTGAACCCAGGTCTCCTGTGTCAGAGGCAGAGCCCTTAACCATTACACTTGCCAGCCACTTGGGTGGGTGGTTGGTTGGATGGATGGTGCTAAGTAGTGCATTGTACAATACCAATAATCTAAATTACCATTAGTTTACTGCTAGTGGCATGACCTGGCACCCAACTCATGCAATAACTACTCAACTTTTCTGCTTAATATGTGTGGAGGAGATTTTGCATTTACCTTCTATATAAGGAATGAAGGAATGACCAAATCGCAGCTCATACAGAATGTGCTGTGTAATTTCAATGAAGGAAAAGTGGCTTTCATTGCATATGCTGAGAAACTCAGGTAAAATATGGACATTCTGCGGGTGGTGTCACTGCAGCAATGTGCCACTTTGCATTATGCAGGGATATTCTGAGATCAGACTATAGATATTATTATGAGAGCAAACATTACCATTTAAAGTAAAACAGCTGGCAGAAACTTTCGTCTACATTTGAAATGTCCTTTGAAAGCATGAATATAAACCTACAGCAAAAAAATATATCTATACATACAAAGCAAAAGAGGTTAAAAAATATGGTCAGAATTGATTTAAATTTTTTTTTAGTTCTGTCTATGTCCCCATTGGACAATTTCCCCTCACTTTTCAACCATTGGGACAGATTAATTCATATGGAATTACTTTCTGTCTAATAAAACTATAAAAAAATAAAGAAAGAAAAAGGTACATGAAGTGATCAAAGGGTACAAAAGAGGGTAGCCTCCAGTTTTGAAGTGGGAACCTTTGTAAATATTTGCCAGTATTTGCCAGTAACGTTAAATACAGTACTTGTGGCCATGCTCCCCTCCATACACAATTCTCACAAATAGGTACGCAGAACAGCAATAAAATCCAAAAGAGGTTTTAACCCTTTAGGGACATGCCTAACCCATCTGAGCTGGCGTTATCTGGACCTGGATGCTACAAGCTGCGTTTTTGGAGTTTTTTTTTACCAGGCAGTAACTGCACCGCATGTCATCCGCTGACACACATGTGGTATACTTGCTCCCATTCCGATGCATTGTTTTGCAACCGAAGAGCACTTGACCCAGACGTTCGGCGTTTAACACGCAGTGTGGCTGTTCATTTGCAAGAGCCCTTAGGAAGACTATAATAAAAAAAATGTCCTAGAAATAGGATTTAACACACCTCACCACTGCCTGGGAGAAGTCTGTCCCTGCAAGCTTTATATTTTATTAGCAGCTATCTCTATACAACGATGATTGCCTTGTCTGTGAGAGAAATCGTAAAAAGCATGCAATGGATTATATCACAGGGCAGGTTCATAAACCTCTGATCGGCTAAGCATGATCACTTTTTGTGTTCATGCACACCCATGAATCAGAAGTGACAGGTAGTCACATGATTGTTACCAGCCATTTAGAGACTTAAAAAGGGCTTTTACACACTGCCAACATGTTATTTACCTGACAAGAACGTACACACATGCCAACCAACTAAACAACCAACTCACTTAAATACTAAACGACTAACTGCACAATATGTCTGCATTCAAGAACATTAAAGCTGTTCAAAAGACTTGTACACACGTTCTAACCTGCATGACAGTTGGGCAGATTGATCCACCGGTTGTATCTGGCAAACAAACTGTTATCAGTTGGTCATCTGGTTGTTTGCCATCCATAGACATGTCCAACTGTCTTCCAAGGAACCAAGTTTAGAAGATAGTTGGGCATTGTTGGGACGTGTGTATGAGCCTTTAGTGTTTTCCTGGTTAAGCAGATGACTGATGTGCCACATTGCTACACTCCATCTTGATCAGATTTCAACAGGCATGTTCCTATCTATATAAATCTGTTACATTATCAATCTTTGGTTGATTATTTATTAAACTTGGTAGCTGCAAGGAGCCAACACAAAATGTTTTGTAATAAATCTAGGTTGTTCTGGATTTATGACAAAAATAGTTCATGACAGTTGTTTGCTACTGCAAAAGCACAAACACTATCTTATTATCCTTTCAACAATTTTCACTAAATCCCAATGTAACCCAGGTGAGGGCTGATAAACCTTTTTCTGCCTAACAGAAGAAGATTTCTAATAAATGTATTCCAGATTTGCTGGATCATGCAGACTCCTCTCCAACCATTGTAAATCTGGACTGTCGCCTCTCTAGAGCCTGGCACTGAGGTATCATGGTAAATGCTCACATATGAGGTGTTGCTTGTCCTATGATGAAGAAGCAAGAAGGGGTGTACCATTTGTTTACTAGTCACAGTTTTTTCCCCTCTTATACATAAATAGGCAGAAAAAAATCCTGATCAGTTTACAGACACTACCCAGTACCACACATGTAGCTCTGCTCCTACTGGTAGGTCACACAAGACTAATGTATTTTTCAGACTATAAGACGCTCCAGCACATAAATGACACCTAGGTTTAGAGGACAAAAATCAGGAAAGAAAAAAAAAAAACTAAACCTAGGTGCATCTATACTGCAGGGGCGTCTTATGGGCCTTTAACCACCAAACAACTAAGCTACTCTATCTACACTACACTGCCCAGCTACACTACACTAAGCCCTGTTGCCCCTACAAGTTATACTACACTTCACTACAGTGATCCCTGCTGCCTCACAGCAATACACTACACTGCACTAAACTACACTACAATTAACTACACTACACTACACTAAACTACAATACACTTTCATACTTTACCTGGTCCTGTCGCCAGGATCCTCTCCCCCTGGCTCCATCATCCATCCTCTCCTGCATGTCCTCTCCTCCTGCTTCAGTGGCAGCAGTAGGCAGGGATACCTGCCGCCTACCACTATGCTGAACAGCTGGGTCCTCCATACCACTGCCTGCAACCATGCCGACCTCTGTACACTAGCGGCACACTTGAGCCGGGGGGTCATGCATGACAGAGACAGCATGGATGCAGGCAGTGGTATGGAGGACCTGACTGTTCAGCATACCGGTAGCGGCCGGTTCCTACCGCTGCCAAAGAAGAGGAGCGCACTGCGGGAGCCAGGAGGAGAGGAGGATGCAGAAGAGGATCACCGACGGAGCCGGGGGGAGAGGATCACAGCTGCAGGAGCAAGTAAAGTATAGCGGTACAGCTTCCCTGCTCACTCTGCATTCATGTTTCCATACCTTTGGAATATAAGACACACCCACATTTCTCCCAAAAGTTTGGGGGAGAAAAAGTGTGTCTTATATTACAAAAATATGGTACTTACTTATGGTACTTACTTACTGCACAAATTGTGCCTCTGTTATTGTGAGCGGTGTGAGTGGCAGTGGAATGTTACCAGAGCAAGATAAGGAGCACCACCTACCGTACTTATTACTGGAATGAGCAGACGCAGCATTATGCATCATTGCAATCTTATTCAAAAGTGAAAAGACAGGCACACATGGTCCAGAGAATCCTTCCGTTGGTGAGAGAAGCAGAAGACCATATGCCCTTTTACACTAATGATACCATCTGATGCTTATATCTGCTGACAGCCAGTGCAAGTGCCTTATCCTCTCCAAATCTATTCTTGCTGTGTAATTTTGCTAATGCATTAATATAAAAAGTGTAATATTGAACATACTTACACAGGACTTACATGATATGATTGCAAATGACCTTCTCACCCAGTTCTATTAAAACCCTGTGATGGCACTGAACTATATGCTGGATGTGCCAACCAAACCCTATTTCTTTCTTAGTTCTGTGAAAAGAATGCAGTGTTATTATCCCCTATTGGGACATTGTTGCTCCATGAGACAATTTTGTGCATAACTTTTAGGCAGGTGTGGGAAAAAAAGCTGTAATCTAAGAATGGTTTTCACAAAAAGAAGTAAAGGGGCCTAAACTGACTCGTGACATGATAACATAAACGTGTATGTACAGTGCCATCCCTGCATATTACTGGGCTGTGTTCCTTTTATTTGTTTATCTCACTGAAATGGTTAAGAATTCAGGTATGCAAATTAGAGTTTCTCTCTAGTCAGAAAGCAGCTTCCAGATGCAGGGAATAGATAGTAAAAGTATATGGAACACTAAAAGATTGTATGTTTGAGCTGAGACAATAAAATATTAAACCTGTTTTAGCTTTAGATAAAGTTGAGTCCGGCACCATCCACTTGTATGCTCTTTCACTTTATTGTTAAATCACTGACATCACTGATGTCAGTGATTTAACAATAAAGTGAAAGAGCATACAAGTGGATGGTGCCGGACTCAACTTTATCTCTGTCTATTTGGAACTGTTGGCTGTCAGTTCTATCTCCGGGCACATCCCATATCATCTACTGGTGAGCGGCTGTCTTCTACTTTCACCTGTTTTAGCTTTAAAACAAAATAAAACTGTAATGTTCTTTAAAAAAATCATATTTAGGAGTAGGGGGATAGATACAGTGGTCTATCTCACCAGTTTCACTTCAGGTTTCCTTTAGCAATGCATCTTAAACTAGCCATCAAAGAATGGAACATTCTCGTACATGTAAAGAAGGTTGGGGACATGCAGGCATATATGATGCACAAGTAAGGCGCTGCTATCCACACTCAGCAGAGACTTAATATCAAGGACGACCCATTTCTCCACAAATCCTACAATGTGATCCACTGTTATTGTGTGTAATCAGTGCCCCCACACCACCGGACTTTACATAGATGAGGGACGCATTCCATCAGTACATGAACCCACACTGATGTAATAAAAACAGGGCATGAAAATCATCAATACCATTGGAAAGTTTAAGCGGCAACGTAGGTGCAAAGAATGGGAATACTGGCTTTCTGAATGGGTTGACACACTACGGTCTGACCTCAATAGAAATAAGAATGTTATGTGCCATTATTAAAATGTCTTTTTTGAGCAACAGTCAACTCCCCCCATTACAAATGACACGTGAGAAGCAAAGATTCAGATTATACAGCTTTTTATACTTCAACTTTACAGAATCTCCCACATCCCCAATGTTCTGTATTAGTGCCCCTCAGCCAATGTATCCATCTGTGTAAAGCCTCCTCTCTGAGGTACATATTTGCAAGACGGTTTTTAGTTATTTATACACCATGCTTGAGGAAGAAGAGAAGTAAACTGTCAGCAAAGATTGCTTTTGTGATATATTTTGTGATATATTCAAATATATCACAAGCAACAACAATTTTGTTTCTCTCCCTTACACTCTGTGCCTAAAACTGTTTTAAACAAGGCTGAGGTCAGACACTCAAATATTACAGCACTTTGGCACATTTCCAGTTATTCCATAGTCACAATCCAACAACCAAATAGGCAATGAAAGAAAAGCCCATGGCTGTATACACAAATCCCGCTTTGATTGGCCAATCACTGACCAATTTTACCACCTCCATGTAGTATGAAAGCCAACAGATTTTCAATACTATGAACAGATTGTGTAGGAAAGCACTCATACCACATGGAACTGGTAAAATTGTCCAATCATAGGCCAATAAAATTGGATGTGTGTACTTGGCTTTAAAGCTGGTCCAACACTGTTTCATTTTTTTCAGATTTTGAAAGAAACATGCTAAATTTAGATAACATTGGGGATAATTAATGACTATCAACAATGCAGACAGAAATATTCAAAATGTCATTATATATGAACACTTTGTCTTATAATCATGAAAAGCCAGCCCTAATATAACAGTACATTGTGTCCCATAGGTGACTAGGAATTGGAAGAAACTAAAATGCAATATTAAATGTGCTACATAAAGTCAGTGGCAGCATGTTGTGAACTCATTATTCAGCCTCAGGATTCCCTTACCAGTACATAATGGTCAATGATCTAGGCAGCACAGCAGACGGGAGGCTTCAAGATCATATCCACTGCTAAGTGCCCTTTTACGCTTATAGCCGTACTTTGTTTATTTATACTTACCTGGGGCTTCCTCCAGCACCATAAGGTTCATGGCCTCCCTTATTGTCCTCTTCGGCCA
Organism: Hyperolius riggenbachi; assembly: GCF_040937935.1. Lineage (NCBI taxonomy): Eukaryota > Metazoa > Chordata > Amphibia > Anura > Hyperoliidae > Hyperolius > Hyperolius riggenbachi. The sequence continues at coordinate 151,679,142 of NC_090653.1, read as the reverse complement.
CTCCATTCCCTAGGTATCCGTGCATGCGCGGCCCATGCCTAGGAGCATTCTGCACCTGCTCAGTAGTACTGCGCAGGCACAGAAAGCTTCCTGGCACAGGAGCATTGCGGGAGCGTGCAGCCGAGCTGCGCATGTACAGAGGCCAATGACTGACGGCGACTGAACAGATTACCGGCAAGGATATTTAGTGAATGCAGGGGCCGGAGAGGACGGTGAGAGAGGCCACGGAACGGGGCCTGGCGGAAGCCCTGGGTAAGTATAAATAAACGGATAGGGTTAATCTCAGGTACACTTTAAAGCACGCCTTAAAAAAAACCTGAACTGAAAATTAAAAGTCAAAATAAGCATACACAAGTCATACTTACCTTCCATGTAGTCTACTCCTCAGTGTCTTTCTCCTGTCCCGCATCCTGTTTGTCCACTGTGATCAATGGAATTCTCCATCCTCCATTTTGAAAATGGCCATTACCCATAACAGCTTTCTGGTCAGCACACAGTTAAACTGTAACATCGCCCATTTGAGCCATAGGGAAACATGGACATTACCTGGTACATCAGTTTTCCTCTCAGCTATAACTGACAGCAACTGATATTTTACTGACAGCAACTGGTATATTTCAGATCTGACAAAATATTGTCAGAACTGGAAGGGATTATTGCAAGAAGAAAATGGTGAGCTTCTGAGAGGAACTGATGGCGAGGTAACTATGTAATGTTCATTTGAAGTTACCTCATGTGTTCATTTTAAATATTTTTACTCAGTACAGGTTCTCTTTAAGTGAGAAAAATATGAAGGCTGCTATGTTTATTTCCTTTTAAACAATACCAGTTCCCTGGCTATTCTGCTGATCCGACGCCTCTAATACTTTTAGCCAAAGACCCCGAACAAGCATGCAGATCAGATGTTTCTTACATTTAATTGAATTTGCAGTATGCTTGTTTCAGGTGAGTGATTTAGACAATACTGGATAATAGAAAAAATCAGCAAGACAGACAGGCAACTACTATTACTTAAAGGGAAATAAATATGGCAGCCTCCATATCCCTTTCACTTCAGGCGTCCTTCAAGGCAAAAATACTCTTATTAGCAAGAGAGCAATAGCTAGGCCCATTGCTCTTTTATTTTGGCTATACTGAAGCACTATCTTTCAGGTTTCTATAGGCTTTCTTGAGATAATTTCAGCCATTTCTCCTAGCCTTCCTTTGTTCTCAGTCAAATCTCTATTTGTCGTTAATACACCATATTGTCATATCCCACTTTCTTCAATGCCACTGATCTAACTTGTGGCGCACTGCAGACTGAAGATATTTCTATCACTTTCTACAAAATTCTCAATCAAGATGTGGCACACATCTACATACACAGCTGAAGGATTTCTGATAGTCCTGAGAACCAACAACCTTCATTTCATGAAATCACATCCAGTATGAGGTGGTGAAAATGAGCTGCTCTGAACTTGCACCTCCTCAGTAATGAAATGCAGGCAGCAACAGGCCTGTATATTAAGCAATTTAGCAGTGTGATGCCATATTTATTCCACTCATGTGTTATAATGCTGTTTGCCTGTCTGATATTTTGTTGGTTTTGAAAAATTACTTTGAATATGCTATTAATCCCTACGTATTATTTTACAGTGTATTATTTTTCTTGCTTAATTTACTTCATTATGTTCAACATGGACAGGACTTTTAATGCAAACATTTGCCTCTTTTGTTCCAATCTAGAAATTATGTAACACAAAATATGCCATAGCCTAAAAATGTTGTATGTGATCAGTTTCATCAGCTGATAGATCTGTGAGGATCTGATTGGCTAGTCACAATCATGTGAAATGGTCATAGCATATCCAAGTGTGCAAATCTATCAGCTGATTAACCTCCTTGGCGGTAACCCCGTGTGTGACACGGGGTAAGCCGCCGGAGGGTGCCGCTCAGGCCCTGCTGGGCCGATTTACTTAATTTTTTTTTGCTGGACGCAGCTAGCACTTTGCTAGCTGCGCCAGCACCCCGATCGCCGCCGCCGCGCGCCCGATCGCCGCTATCCGGTGCGGCGCGCGGCCCCCCCCCCCAGACCCCGAGCGCTGCCTGGCCAATCAGTGCCAGGCAGCGCCGAGGGGTGGATCGGGTCTCCCAATGACGTCCCGACGTCGCTGACGTCGGTGACGTCATCCCGCCCCGTCGCCATGGCGACGGGGGAAGCCCTCCAGGAAATCCCGTTCTTTGAACGGGATTTCCTGATCGCCTATCGCCGGAGGCGATCGGCGGGGCTGGGGGGATGCCGCTGAGCAGCGGCTATCATGTAGCGAGCCCTCGGCTCGCTACATGATAAAAAAAAAAAAATTTAAAAAAACTGTTGCGCTTCCCCCTGGCGGTATTTTTCATACCGCCAAGGGGGTTAACCGGTTCAGCCTCACAGCTATTTTCACCTTAAAGAGAATCTGTATTGTTAAAATCGCACAAAAGTAAACATACCAGTGCGTTAGGGGACATCTCCTATTACCCTCTGTCACAATTTCGCCGCTCCCCGCCGCATTAAAAGTAGTCAAAAACAGTTTTAAAAAGTTTGTTTATAAACAAACAAAATGGCCACCAAAACAGGAAGTAGATTGATGTACAGTATGTCCACACATAGAAAATACATCCATACACAAGCAGGCTGTATACAGCTTTCCTTTTGAATCTCAAAAGATCATTTGTGTGTTTACCTTCTGTCCCCTGCTTCTCTCATGCACGGAAGAGTAACAGGCTTCCTGCAGACAGCTCTGCCTGTGCCTGTGTTTGTAATTCCTTAGTATGTGTCAGCCAGCTACTTTCACAGCCTATTATCCAGCTCTCTTCTATCACTGATAAGATAGCAGAGACACTGCTGGCTTATGTAAATACACACACACTGGAGTGTGCATAGAGGGGCCTGGAGACTGTGCATAAACAGACCAGGAAGAGTTGGCAGCCTTCCAGACACAGGCTGACAAGTCTGACAAGAGAGAGATACATTGATTTATTACAGAGACAGTTATAGTAGAAAGTGCTGCTGTAAGGCAGAGCACATTAGAATAGCTTTAGGAATTTGTAGGATGGTAGAAAAAACGTTGTAATTTTTGGTACAGAGTCTCTTTAAGGACTGAAGCAATTTTCCCCTGTCAGCGCTGCTCTCATTCATTCGCTAATAGCTTTATCACTACTCATCACACATAAATTATTTAGATCTTGTTTTTTTCACCACAAATTTGGCTTTTGGGGGGTGACATTTGTTTTTAGTAACTACTAAAATGTCTATGTATTTTAAAGAGAAAAACGAGGGAAAAAATGAAAAAATACACTATTTCTCCAATTCCAGCCTCTATAGTTTTAAAATGAACAATGCTACTGAACATTTTACCCACACATTTTATCTGCCTGTTTGTCGTGGTTATCACAAGATTTAAATTATGTCCCTAGTACATAGTATGGTGACAATATGTTATTTGGAAATAAAGGTGCATTTTTTCTATGTTGTGTTTTTTGTTTTCTCATTGCACACTACCAATGATTACAAGCCTTTATTTGAAAAAAAAAAAACAGTAATACATCCTCATGACATACATATTTAAAAAGCTGAGTCCCTAAGGTAACTATTTAAGTATTCACTTTTCAATTCTGTCACTTTTGGTGTTTTTTACAAGTGTATTAGTTTGGTGCAGAGTATATGAAAAAAACAATTGCATTGCTTTCAATTTCATTTGCTGCTAAAACAAAACCACATCACATATGCCTAATCTCTCAAAGACCCCAAATACTATTCTCTTGCTTGTCCCGGTGAAAATGATACCCTATACACATAATCAGATAGCTTCTTGGCCACGCAATACTCTGTTAACCATGAGCAGCACTAATGCATTTTTCAAGGCCATTTTTTGCAACAAAAGTAATACAGTCATTCTTTGTTCGCAAAGCCCCTAGAGTGTCAAAACATTTGAAACAGGTCACAAATGTCACCATTCTGAAAACTAGAGACCCAGGCCTACTGAGATATACATATTTTAAAACAATTGGACTTCTGCGGTTTTGCTAAAATTGAATCATAACTTGGAAAATGGTATTTTTTTACATCTTTTTTCACTTTGGCACAAAAAAAACAAACACTTGACATAGTTTTTGTCTCTCAAAGACCCCAAATACTATTCTCTTGCTTGTCCCGGTGAAAATGATACCCTATACACATAATCAGATAGCTTCTTGGCCACGCAATACTCTGTTAACCATGAGCAGCACTAATGCAATTTTCAAGGCCATTTTTTGCAACAAAAGTAATACAGTCATTCTTTGTTCGCAAAGCCCCTAGAGTGTCAAAACATTTGAAACAGGTCACAAATGTCACCATTCTGAAAACTAGAGACCCAGGCCTACTGGGATATACATATTTTAAAACAATTGGACTTCTGCGGTTTTGCTAAAATTGAATCATAACTTGGAAAATGGTATTTTTTTACATCTTTTTTCACTTTGGCACAAAAAAAACAAACACTTGACATAGTTTTTGTCTCTCAAAGACCCCAAATACTATTCTCTTGCTTGTCCCGGTGAAAATGATACCCTATACACATAATCAGATAGCTTCTTGGCCACGCAATACTCTGTTAACCATGAGCAGCACTAATGCAATTTTCAAGGCCATTTTTTGCAACAAAAGTAATACAGTCATTTTTTGTTCACAAAGCCCCTAGAGTGTCAAAACATTTGAAACAGGTCACAAATGTCACCATTCTGAAAACTAGAGACCCAGGCCTACTGAGATATACATATTTTAAAACAATTGGACTTCTGCGGTTTTGCTAAAATTGAATCATAACTTGGAAAATGGTATTTTTTTACATCTTTTTTCACTTTGGCACAAAAAAAACAAACACTTGACATAGTTTTTGTCTCTCAAAGACCCCAAATACTATTCTCTTGCTTGTCCCGGTGAAAATGATACCCTATACACATAATCAGATAGCTTCTTGGCCACGCAATACTCTGTTAACCATGAGCAGCACTAATGCAATTTTCAAGGCCATTTTTTGCAACAAAAGTAATACAGTCATTCTTTGTTCGCAAAGCCCCTGGAGTGTCAAAACATTTGAAACAGGTCACAAATGTCACCATTCTGAAAACTAGAGACCCAGGCCTACTGAGATATACATATTTTAAAACAATTGGACTTCTGCGGTTTTGCTAAAATTGAATCATAACTTGGAAAATGGTATTTTTTTACATCTTTTTTCACTTTGGCACAAAAAAAACAAACACTTGACATAGTTTTTGTCTCTCAAAGACCCAAAATACTATTCTCTTGCTTGTCCCGGTGAAAATGATACCCTATACACATAATCAGATAGCTTCTTGGCCACGCAATACTCTGTTAACCATGAGCAGCACTAATGCAATTTTCAAGGCCATTTTTTGCAACAAAAGTAATACAGTCATTCTTTGTTCGCAAAGCCCCTGGAGTGTCAAAACATTTGAAACAGGTCACAAATGTCACCATTCTGAAAACTAGAGACCCAGGCCTACTGAGATATACATATTTTAAAACAATTGGACTTCTGCGGTTTTGCTAAAATTGAATCATAACTTGGAAAATGGTATTTTTTTACATCTTTTTTCACTTTGGCACAAAAAAAACAAACACTTGACATAGTTTTTGTCTCTCAAAGACCCCAAATACTATTCTCTTGCTTGTCCCGGTGAAAATGATACCCTATACACATAATCAGATAGCTTCTTGGCCACGCAATACTCTGTTAACCATGAGCAGCACTAATGCAATTTTCAAGGCCATTTTTTGCAACAAAAGTAATACAGTCATTCTTTGTTCGCAAAGCCCCTGGAGTGTCAGAACATTTGAAACAGGTCACAAATGTCACCATTCTGAAAACTAGAGACCCAGGCCTACTGAGATACACATATTTTGAAACAATTGGACTTCTGCGGTTTTGCTAAAATTGAATCATAACTTGGAAAATGATATTTTTTACATCTTTTTTTCACTTTGGCACTATAAAAAAATCTGATGACTTAGGCCTCAGTCCTAAAACACACCAAAATGTATTCTACAGCTCATCACGGTTAAAATGATACAACATATGCCTTACTTAGTAACAAATGGTTGTGTGCAGCAATCAATTATACCCAATGTGTACTATTTTTTTTTGCACTAATTGTTGCAGAGCTATTGTTTGTTTGCATATTCCCAGGAAAGATTGGAATCAAACAAAGACCGCACATGACACCATCATAGAAGGCTAACAACCAGGGCTATTCATCAGTAGGTATTTTGTGAGCTACCTTCTCAAAGGAACACTGCAAAAGGAATTTTTACATTGCCCTGGTTATAACAAATCCAAAATGTGGCTAATTTGAATATATCACTTCTCTTCACAGTGATAACAAATACATTGGAACTTACCATTGGATGTCTTGCAGAATTAGAGAAAAGCCAGAGGCCATAAGTCAGGGGTCAAGCAGATCCAAGAGTCAGAAGATGGGAGCAGCAGGGTCCAAAGTTCAATTTTGAACTTACTTTGTGTTTTCTTTTTCCTCAAAAAATTCAGTTTCCGCCAACACCCCAAAAACATAGGGGTATGCCAAATGTGAGCTCCTTTGAGGGTCTGTAAGTTACATGAATATATAGGAAGGGGGAAAATGCCAGTCAAATATGTCCAGGTAAAGAAAAAAAAACCCACAAAAAAAAGAGAGAAACAAAAACACACAAAAAAGGGAAAAAATAAATTAGTAATCTGCAAGTGTGTGGTATGCCCTAAAGCACTTGATAACACACAGTGCTGGGGCTGAGGGGCAATCTGGGCAAAAATACCGTGACTCACACCGTCTCTTGTGTTTCACACACACTCTGCATCTTCTCAGGGGGGCTTTTTTCACTTCATTGGGGGGAATTAGTTCAGGGAAATATCTCTCCCTCAGTCTAATTGAGTTCTCCAAATGGATAGGATCCTGTTGTGCAATTTGGCCAGGGGAATACATTAGGGACTTGTGGACTTCAATCTGGAACTCAAGAAAGGTCATCTGTTGGCTTGTTGGTGTTGTGGTGGTTTTTAGATAGACCACAAATGCATTGTGCATGGTCATCTGCAACAAGAAGAATGTTATTTTTTGTACCATGCTTTCCTTCTTCTTCTTAATAAATAAGGCGCCAAGACTTGGTCTGATAAGTCCACTGCTCCCATATTTTTATTGTAGGCGACTATGGCCTCTGGCTTTGTACGTTGTTCCGTTCTGGATGTGGCAAGAACTGTGGCCTCAGTATGGATGGTGGATAGCATCATCACCTCCCGCTTGTCGTGGAACTTTAATGCCAGGAGCTCTTCAGATCTGAGTGCGTAGGACTCTCCTCTGCATAGTTTTTTATTTACTACCTGTGGGGGGAGGCCTTTACGGTTTGCTCTCACCGTCCCACATGCGCCAGTCTGGACTGAGAAGAGGAACTTGAACAGTGGCACACTTGTATAAAAGTTGTCCAAGTAGACGTGGTAGCCTTGGTGGAGAAGTGGATTCAGTAGGTCCACCACTATTTTGCCACTGGTGCTAATATACTCAGGGCACCCAGCTGGCTGCAGAATGGAGTCTTTGCCTTCATAAATTTTAAAAGTGAAGGTATAGCCAGTGCCACTCTCGCATGCCCTATAAATTTTTACCCCACATCTTGCCCTCTTGCTTGGGATGTACTGTTTCATGGAAAGTCTCCCATGAAACGGTACCAGGGATTCGTCCACAGCTATTTCCCGGTGTGGGGTATATACATCCATGAACACTGCACTTAGGTGGGTCAACAGGGGTCTCAATTTAAACAGTCTGTCATGGTCAGGGTCGGTATGATTCACACTTTGCGTGTTGTCATTTAGGTGAAAAAACTTTGACAACAGCTCAAAACGCTGCCTGCGCATTATTGCTGGATGGAGGGGTGCATTATGATAAAGGTCCCTGGACCAGTACATTTTTATCTGGGGCTTTGGGGTGATGCTCATGCTGAGCGTGAGGCCTACATAAGCCTTCATTTCAGGCACGTTGGTGGGGTGCCATTTTCTGGTGATATAGTTGGTGGGGTGGTCAGCTAAAAATTGTAGCGCAAATAAATTAGTTTGCTCTACTAAATGCTCCCACATTGCCTCTGTCATGAAAAGCTGGAAAATGTCAATTGGTGCCTGATTGACAATGGGCACTGACACACCAGCGGTGGCTGTGAAGGGTGGGATGTTGGGCGCAGCATAATTAGGGGGTCCCCAGGTGCCATTTAACATATGAAGCGGTACCTCCTGCCTGCGAGGTACCTGTGGCTGCCTACCCTGTCTGCGCCTAGCTCCCCCTGGCGCACTGCTGCTAGCAGCAGCGGGGTTGCCCACAGAGCCCTCTGCTGGGTTGCCCACGGAGCCCTCTGCTGGGTTGCCCACGGAGCCCGATGCTGGGTCGCCCATGGAGCCCGATGCTGGGTCGCCCACGGAGCCCGAAGCTGGGTCGCCCACGGAGCCCCCTGCTGTGGACAGTCCTGATGGTCCCTCATCAGCGGACTCAGGACTTGGGTCCCTCCTCAAGCGGCGTGATGGCGGCCCTTTGGACTCTGAAGATTCAGATCCTAAACCAGAGCCGGACGGAGGGAGCCAATCACTACCTGACTCATCCTCGCTGCTGCTCTGCTGGAGGATGGCGGCTGCCTCCACCACAGAATAGAGCCTCCTTGCCATTATTTAGAAAGGGATAGATAAAGATGAAAAATATAAAGCGATAGAAAGATTTTTTTTTAAAAGTGACAGTTTTTCTTTTAAGTTTTTTAATTTTTTTTGGGGGGGGGGGGGTGTAGAGGGGGGTTGTAGAGGGGGTAGAGAGGGGGGGGGAGGACAGTAGAGTATAGATAGTAACAGATAGGAAGAAAAAGATCACAATAGATCAGTGATCAATAGATCTGTAGGGAATAAATGGCCGAGGAGAGGGAGAATCAGGGATTCTGGGCAGTTATGGGGTTAAAAATTCAGGGATGGGGGGCAAATTTTATTAAGAGAAAGTCCTACCAGTTTATCTGTCAGTCTGTCTCTCAGCTCCTGTCACCACAGAACAGTGATTGATCTGTGTGACAGGAGCTGAGAGACAGAGAGAGGGAAACGTTTTATTTACAAACATTAGTAAGAATTCACATTGTTACTGGATGTAACTATGTGAATTCTTTACTTCCTTTGCTCTGATTGGCTCAGAGGAGCGCTGGCTCCTCTTCACCAAACAGCACGGCTTGTAAGCCGTCGGGGACGAGCACGCACCGCGCGCACCACGCGGCCATGCGCGCGCACACGCGGAAGTGCGCCTGGACGCGGACTCTCGTCCAGATAGGCTTCAGCTGCCGCTGCCTGGACGAGCTTGCTCGCCCATATAGGCTGAAGCGGTTAAACTGATCACATGGTTTGCTATGAGCTCTCATGCTCTTACACACTCAAACAACACAAAGCACAGTATAACATTTTGGTCTTCCTGCTTGGTAGAAAGAATGAGTTTCCCTCCATTTGCTGGATGTTCTGGTGGTTGCTTCTGTACCAGCTACAGTGTGGGCAGTGTTTCTAGCAGAGGGCATGAGTCCGCAAGAAAAAGCCTCTGACACATTACTGAAGCCTGCTCAGTGTGATTGCAATCAGTGTAGCAAAGCTTGCTAATTCTATAGTACTGGGTTTCTGTTCTAGAAGGTCCACCTAGGGGCCTGAGCCAGCCGCTGCATCCGTTCCTTCAGTGGTGTTACTAGTCATTACCAATATGTGAGTTCTGCAATGCAGAAAAAAACAATAAACCATTGCCACTCCAAGCTTAGACATTTCTCACCACAGTTGTCTTTGGAAGTAGGTCCTAGGGGAGAAAGAAATGCCCTGTGGACGGGCCCCAGTGTAATGTTACGCCAATGTACAATGTAAACAGGAACCAATGAGTCTGTAGCTAGGCCACAACCTTTTCATTTAATTTGTGCTTGGAAGCAGGGCCGGGCCGAGGCATAGGCTGGAGAGGCTCCAGCCTCAGGGCGCAGTGTAGGAGGGGGCGCAGAATTCATTCAGCTGTCATTCCTAATTGTGTTTGAAGCAGAAAGAAATAAGAAAAGGGGATACATGGCAGTGACTGCAAGCCATATAACTAGATATTAAGATGTTGGGGAGGTTGTGGGCCCTTTGGCGCCTCTTAGTCTAATAGCAATCAGTGTGTGATGGCTGGGGTGGCAGGGATGGAGGGGCGCACTTTGGTGTCTCAGCCTTGGGTGCTGGAGGACCTTGTCCCGGCTCTGCTTGGAAGTCCATCTAAAATCCAAGTAATGGGACTAAAGGTACATATTAACTGTACAATTTTTAGTGACAGATCATATTTTCAATCACATTACTTAGATCGTATTGTATGAAAACAAAGAATCTGATGGGCCAATTGATCTTGAACAATCCCATTATCGAGTGTTTGCTTAAAGGGAACCTAAACTGAGAGGGATATGAATGTTTCCTTTTAAACCATACCATTTGCCTGGCTGCCCTGTTGATCTCTTTGGCTGCAGTAGTGTCTGAATCGCACACCTGAAACAAGCATGCAGCTAATCCAGTCTGACTTCAGTCAGAGCACCTGCTCTGCATGCTTGTTGAGGGGCTGTGGCTAAATGTAGTAGAGACACAGGATCAGCAGGAGAGTCAGGCAACTGGTATTATTTTAAGAGGAAAAATCCATATCCTTCTTAGTTTAGGTTCCCTTTAAAGAAATTATTGTTCTGCTTGGTGGATTTTTCATAGATATGATCATAACTGGTGGAGATTTGATCACAAGTTGGATTTTTTTAATGCTGTGGATAGATTAAATATATTTTGATCTTTAAAACCCTATAAAAATATGATCATTAGCTAAAAATTGTACCGTTAATAGACACTTTAAGAGAAGTAGGACAGAGAAATCTGACACAAACACCCTTTGGCTGAATACGCCAAATTGTTAAATGTATGGCAGGGAGCTTCAGATGACTACCAAGCTTATAGATGGGAGACCTACCCCATGCTTATGTATCTGCTTTGATGTCCTACAACATCCCTACAAACCTGACTAGGCAGATCATGCATTTTCACGAATCGGTACTGCTTTTAGATATTCCAGAATCCCAAAAAACTGTAACCCACGCAAAAATATTTACTAATCTGAACCTGACGACCTCAAATTGATATAGGCTGTTATACTAAACATTTCTATGGTTTCTTGCAGGTTACTTGAATACGCATAAACATATCTAAACTTATCTAGCAGGAAATATAACTGCCAGTTGCTAGACTGAATGACAGTATGCAGTTATTCCACCATTTTCCAGAGGAGTAAACAACGGGTTAAACGTCTTAGCTACCGAGCGATGATGCCCACCAGTACAGCCCTGAAACCATTTATGAAGATATGATTATATGCATTTTGAGTACTATTAAAGTGAGGTACTACTAGGCGTCACTAGTGAGGTAAGTGCTCCTCACCTTTTAAATCGTCTTGTACTTTTTGGGGCATCTCCCTCCCTCCCTAGGTTTGGTCAACAGAAATGGTCTCCCCGTGGAAGTAATTTTCCAAGCTTCTGTTTCACTGGGAATTGTAATAGATTTGAAAATCTCCTTTACTCTGTCTATAGGGCAGCAATTTAGAGGGAATTTCTGTAGCGGTCACAGACAACAATTGACATAAAAGGGTAGCTGCCCCACACACCCTCTAAAACTGCAGAAAAAGTATTGGCCAGAGATACTTTAAAAATCTCTTTTCCAAGTTAGCACAAAAATGTCTGCTACAGCTAACTCATAGAAGGATATGAAAATTACATTACTCCAGGTTTCAGTCCTTGTTTTCAAATCATCTCAAAAGTAGATACAAGTAATTTGAATTGTTCAGCAAAATAGAACTCAAAAGTAGATTCTACCAATTTTAGCTGCTTTGTAAGCATTTTGAGAACTTCCTTTGATGCCATACCTCCAGGTTACATTGCTCCAGTGTGTACCTGTGTATATACTGTAGCTCTCTTCCATCCTTGTTTACAAACATAATACCACTTCATTATTCTATATTCACTAACCCTTCCTTTGCCGTCACTTAGCCCCGTTTCCGGTCACATGATTCTCTTTCCAGCTACACTGCCCGAATGCCGACACATCACCCGTCTTCTAGCCACAAGTCCGTTATCTCTGTCCACATTCAGCCTTTTTTGCACTTAGCAATTCATCACATTTTCTGCTTAACTTTCAAACTAGCCTTGAAAATGACAGCTGGAAACACAAGTGTTATTGTGGAGCAACACAGTCAGTTCTTATTTAGTCAGACAAGTGAGGCCTATTGTGCTTTACAAAGTCACCCTGATTGCTTTAAATAAAATGGTTCTCAAAATTGTATAAGAGTGGAAAACAGAAGAACACATTCACCCAAAACCAAACATTTCTGTAGCTTGGTGCAGTCAATTCTAAATCAATTGATGAATACAGCTAAGCTCTTTAAATCTCATTTTAGGCAAAAAAAAAAGATTATACAATATTCCAGTAGCACAAGGTCTACTCATATTTACTCAATTGGAATACAAAATGTATCTCTCAATCTATTTAACATTCTCTATGAAATGCAGACCTTCTGCAATATTTTAAAGCGTACTATCAGATTATACTAATACAAATACAATATCATTTTATACATCTTCCATTTGTCAAATACATATTGAGAATAACCATACAATTATTTTTCATTCCAAGTTTCAGTGTTTTACTACATTGTTTGATAACAGAGAAGGCACAAGCTAATAAGCCTAAAGAAACAAAATTGTATTTTTTTATTAGTATTTGGGGCAGGTTGGGGTTACTGTTTAGTGTTAGGTAGAACTGTCAGTAAAATCACAGTGTTTGAGTGCTAGATTAAAGGGAACCAGAGACGAAGCACCCTTGTGTATTTTACCATATATATCAGTAAGAACATTAGAGAAAACACTTACCATGCTCTCTGTTTCATCCTCACTGCTAAAAGTGTCTGTTATCAGCTGTGATAAGAATCCCGGACTGAGCATTCAGTCTGGCTTTGCTGGGAATAATTATAGCTGAGTCATTATAGCAGAGCCACAAGGGGGCAGGCTTGGGCTTGAAAAGACACCAGAGAAGACAGACTCAGCTAAAATCTTTCTGTAGCAAAGCTAGACTGAGTGCTCAGTCGGGGATTCTTATCAGAGGTGATAACAGTCAGATTAAACAAAGAACAATGAAACAAACAGCAGATTAGGTGTTTACTGTCATGTTCCCACTGATTTATAAGGTAAAATACAAGAGGGTGTTTCATTTCTGGTTCTCTTTAACTCTAAAAAAATGAGTTTTACCTGGGACATCTACCAGCCCCCTGCAGCCATTCTGTGCCCTCGCAGTCACTCATGGCTCCTCGTTTTTACGCATTCATGCTGGTGCAGGAAGCTATTGCAGATATCAACAAGTGCATTTTTACGTGTTACGGGTGTAAGGCGAAAATAAATGTACTTGTTGATGTCTGCAATAGCTTCCTGCACCGGCATGAATGTGTAAAAATGTACGCATGGCGGCCGGCCGACTCCCAGTCGGTAAAAACGAAACTAGCTGGCAGCGGGGGACCAGAGGAGCCATGAGTGACTGCGAGGGCACAGGATGGCTGCAGGGGGCTGGTAGATGCCCCAGGTAAGTAAAACTCATTTTTTTTTTTTTAGAGTTAAGGTTCCCTTTAAGCAAAATGTAAACAAATCACTCAACTATGCTAGTGCTTACAAGTTCAGTGCTAATGTACATTCCTCACCCTCCATAGCCCTTCTGGATGGTGAGGTCTGCTGTCACATGATCTCATTTCTCCTATTTTTTATTCAAATAATGCCATCTAGAGGAGGGACTGTTTCTGCAGCCAACAGGCAGGCCCTCTATGTATTTCAAGCAGGTAATAGAGCTGCGATTTTAGCTGCTGCATGTTGTCGATCATAACTCTAGTCTAAGTGGTGTTGCTGAGTTCTGCCTCAAAAGGAACCACCCACTGTATTCAGATACTCAGCTCCTATCATGCTCAAGTCTGACCCCACTATGGAAAATTTGGCAGCTATCAGTTACTGGTCTCAGAAGTTTGGCAGCTTGGATCAGATAAGTGTGAAAATGCATGAATGTGTTACAGTACAATCTTGTTATAGTAAATTATGATATAGTAAACCCCTGGATATAATAAACTTAGTCCTCAGGTCCCAGCAAATGTGTCTGTATAAACATACAATATATGACCAATTCTGATACAATAAACTTCTGATGTAGTAAACTACTTTCCCTGGTCCCTTGGAGTATACTATAAAGGAATTCTACTGTACCTGGAACTTAATGTTGACAACACTATTTGTTAGTTTAATATTTTTTTATTTTGTTTTATTTCCCTGAACTCAAGCCAAAATGTTTTTGGTTTTTCTCAAGAAAAAGGCTCTTTTCCACCATGGAATGTGATCGCAACTGTGCTGCAATACAATCACGTATCAAACTATTTTCTACTAATGTGATAGTAACTGAGCTTAGTATAGGAGCTCAACTGCATCCAAAAAGCGGCGAGATGACGATTGCGCTTGGGACAAAATCGAAATGTTATCAGACCGCACTGATTCAGATTGCACAATAAAAGGTAGTGTAAAAGGAACTGTATAACAGTTAACTGTATAAATTAGAACTGTATAACAATTGTTTCTTTGTTTCTGCTGAGGAGGTTATCTCTTACCTCTTTGGCAGCAGTAACTTCATTATGCGTAGCATGGTACAGATGGATTCAAATGTTTTCTATGCCCCTGTTCTACATCATTTCCCATCCAAGAGGTCAGAGTTACCATCAAAGGCAATTCAAGGAGATATTATTTCCTTGTAGTGGAACTGACAGCAACGAATACCAGAGAAAATGGTCTATCGGGTGCATAGCACTGCCCCCCAAATGTTAGATGTTCCCCGATGCCTGCGCATGTAAATACCTAGCCTGACCGCTGCCCGAGTCTCTGCCATACTTCTGCACTTGTGTCACAAGAGACTACCGGAATATAGCACATGTGGTGCCAATACAGAAGTACTACAGACATTTGGGGGCCTGCGGAGAGTTAAAGTATTTACATGCACGGGCATCAGGGGGGCATCTAACATTTTGGGGGAACAGAGGCGGGGGTGGTGAGGCAGCGGGCCGCATTACACCACTACCGCCAATCCCCAGTGTGAAACCAGCCTTGAAGGTCACCTGAGGTGAAAATAAACGAATAAAATAAACAATTGTATCTATCTCGACACACTGTGAACACAACCACGGTCCTGGAACCCCTTCAGGGAAACAAATCCTTGAACTGCCGGTGCTACGCCTCACCCAGGTCACCCACCTGAGGATAAAGTCATGCAAACAGTGAAGAGGCGGCACACAAACGGCTTTGCTATTTAAAGCGTATATTGGTGGTGGAGCAACACTACATGTTACGAACCATCGCGGTTCTTCATCAGGTGTATCTATCTACCTTCTCCTAAAAATGACTTTTTAAGATATTCCAGTTTTATTTTATATTCAAATCTACGCTAAAATCTATGAACTATTGACCCTTATTATTTCTTTCCTGCTCCCAGAAGCCATTTTCTGCTAGGAAAGTGTTTTATAGTTGTAATTTCTTATGAGTGATAGTTTTGGCACTTAAACATGCCTTTTCTTTTTCTCCTCTCTTGTACATGTCTCTGGAATTCACTTCTCACTAGAAGATCACTTAAGCCCAATCTACACGATACGATTCTTTGTACGATTCGATTACGATTCTATTTACGATCCTATTAAATTCGACATGTCCGATCGGGATTCGATTCGATTTAATTCGATTTGCCATTGTTTTGCAATTGCAAATCGAATTGAATCGAATCGAATCAGGATCGGACATGTCGGATTTAATCGGATCGTAAATAGAATCGTAATCGAATCGTACAAAGAATCGTATCGTGTAGATTGGGCTTAAAGCTGCTGTTTCTCCGAGCCGTCACATGTGGTGTTTGTCCAACTATCTCGGCAATGTCCTTGTCCAAGGTAAGAATACCCCAATTTTTATTTAGAACTTGTACCAAATGGTCCCAATAGCTCCCATACCTGGTTATGAACCTGACTAAATCCCCCTCCCGGGGATCGTGAGTAACATGTAACAGTGCACTGGGCGTACATACTGCAGTATGAACTGTATAAATATCCGGATTCCGGAAAAGTATGAAATGTATGAAGATTGAGTGCTTTGGCTCGCGTACCAGGACATTAGGGTAGTTAGTAGGAGGTCACGTTTTTTGCCTAGGCTAAGGGATTGGTGCAATAACTTGGGGAAGGGGATGAATTTATATTGTATGGAAAAGATGGATTCACCAATACAACAGCAATTTTAATTTACCTGCCCTCAAGTGTCATGGTTTATTTCATGTGGAAATTGTGTTAGGCACAAATTAGAGGAGGTTAATTTATTTACTGTACACACACATGTCTATGATCATCATGTCACATGTCACCTCGGGTATCCTTTAAAGGGAACCTGAAGCGCAAAAAATTATTTAAAGAGTTACTGTTAGGCATTAAATACAAAATTCGTTTTCTAGTGCAGGCTGTTACAATAGTCAAGAGGATGCTAACCAGGCACATCCAAACTTTAAAATCAATCTTACTGTGCTCCTTCTCTCCCCATGCCCCCAGGCTCTAAGATGATTTGCAAACTAACACAGACGCAAAAGAGAAGTGACATGCTATATCAGCCTGATTGGCTGAAGCCTCTGTCACTCAGCTCTCTGCGCTGTGATTGGATGCCTGCTCTCCCCTGCGCAGGGAGGGGGGCCAGAGGCTGTGTCCTGTCACTGTCCTCGGCCCCCCTCCTCCAGAAGCATGTGGGCTACCTCTCTGCTGCATCTGCCAGGCACTGCAGTTTCCTTCTATACTCTATGCACTGCCTCCGGTGGTAGTGCAGAGAACAGATGGGAACGCCAGCACTTGGATACATTATTAGGTGAGTCTGTGCTTACTTCCTTTATCCTCCCCGCTGTGCTCTGAATCAGTGCGGGGAGGATGGGGATGAGGAGGGGGGGATTCTTTAACCTGGAGGACACTAGATGGCCCCTGCCAGGAAAATAATATAAATTGAAAATTAAAAGAAACCAAAACGTGGACAGTGCATTACATCTGATATGTAAGTAGAGCAAGCATTTATTTACTTACATATGTATCTTTGTGAGGGGCATATGATGGCTAACAGTTGTTCTTTAAAATAAACACATGATGTAGCTGCAAATGAATATTACATACTAACCTCAGCGTCAGTTCCTCTCAGAAGCTCATCATTTTCTTCTTACAATGATCCTTTCCAGTTCTGACAGTATTTTGTCAGAACTGAAATATACCAGTTGTTGACAGTTATTTATCAGCAGCTGTCAGTTATAACTGAATGTTCAAGGTAATGTCCATGTTTCCCTACGGCTCAAGTGGGTGATATTACAATTTAACAGTGTGCTGACCAGGAAGCTGTTAAGGGGTAGTGGCCATTTTTAAAATGGAGGACTGAGAATTCCATTGATCACAGTGGACAAATGGGACACAAGAGAAAAGAAACAGATTGAGGAGTAGACTACACAGGAGGTAAGTATGGCCTGTGTATGGTTATTTTGACTTTTTATTATCACTTCCGGTTCTCTTTAAGCTTTCATGTTGACTTTTCTTCCTACAGGCCAGGGACAACAGCAAATACTGCTTGTGTACTTTTATGAAGCTACACATATATTTTAGATTCAGTGGTGGTACACTAAGTAACAGAAAAAATTAAAGTACATCAGCAGAACCCGCCCCCACCCCCCCTTCCCTGCATGACTCTTATTCTTCCTTCTATTTGAATGACTATTGTACAGTGCCAGTGGATCACAGCACTCGGTCAGCAGTACTAGGTTATGACAAGCGTGACAGGGATCCCCTGCTGCTCTCTGACGTGTATGACGTTTCTCTGTAAGAAAGGAGGACTGTGGGACATGATTAGAATCAATGAGAGTCATAAATCTTCAATGACACAGAATTCAGGCTTTGCTGTAATCAGGTCATTAACGCCCACACTCTCCAAGTCGGTGTAATAATTCTACTGGGGTTCGTACACCTCCTGGAAATACAGATGTATCCAATGTAAAACAATGTGTAAGAGCATGGATGTTAATAAAGCCCACACTGCTTCAGCCAGGGGACGGCATGAACATTGATTTTAATTAATAGTAATGAGCAATGCTACCTATTTACTAATCCAAGACCCCCTCTTCATGATAAAGAACTCCAGTAATTAGTGCATTGATTCTTTGTGCTCAAAATCTATAAGCAGAACACTTCAAGAGGACCCCGAGCCATCATTTGAAAATAAGACCTCCATAAACCCAAATTCCAGGCAAAAAGGTAGAGTAAATACGTGTTACATATATATTCAGTTAGCTGTATAGTACAGTATAGTGACCAGCCCACCTCCATCCAGCTGTTTGAACAATGAAAGAGCATCACCAAACTGTTACACACACACACACACACACACCCGCGCGCGCAAACACACACACACACACACACACACACACACACACACACACACACACACACACACGCACTAATTCTGGTGAACTGCATGTGCTAGCATGTGCTAGTATTGTACTGTAATACATCCTTGATCTTTTCTCTTTGTGGAATGTTTGCCTATATGTCCCAACTATCCTAAGGAGAAGGCAAGCTGTAGATTCTCTATCTGTATCCCTTAGTAATGTTGCTACATTATACTAAAGTAATAAAGTACAAGTGTGGAGATGTTGTAACCTATAAGGATCTGTTTACGCCTTCTGTGCCATCGAGGTTTCATGTATGCCTTTTTCTATGTATTTATTTGCGCATGTTAGCGTGCATTTGTTTTTACATTGCAATGTGCTATTATTGTGCAGTACCACAATGAAATCCCAGAGCTACTCATTAGCATACATATCTGGTACAAATGATTTGGGTGTTTTCAAAACTTTGTCATGAATGCAAATGTAAAAACTGACAAAACCACGGAGCTTGTTTGTCTCCATAGAAATGTATTGTGGCCGCTGTGTAGAAAAATGCAGCAGTGTGTTGTTGTTATGCGCTGCTGTACAATGCACGGAAGTGGCCAGTGCCACAGAACAGGACTGGAATCCAACACAACATGCATAGTGTGAATGGGCCCTAAACCAAGAAAAGAAACCACAACCATATGTAAATACATAATCTATGAGTCCCATTAAAAACGAAAATTGTACTAAAATTAGCTCACAATACATGTAAATCTAGATTCTACTGTGCTCAGAACTTTATCAAGCATATATTCACTATTTATCAAAATCCACACGCAGAAATAAATGCCCCAGTTTTTCTTAAGGAAATACTTGGTAGAAGCCACTCTCTTAATTGATCTTTTTTCTGTGTTTGCCCAATTAACTGGAAACCAGAACTAGGACTTGCGCTCTGAGTCATCGCCGCAGTATTTAGAAGACATGGCTAAAATTCTGCTATCTTCAAAGCATAGTTATCTTCAAAGGATTTTATTTCTCTCTTTCACTTAGAGCATTCTGAAAAGAAAATGCTGAAATAATTTGATTTTATGTTCATAAACCTGTGTGCCTGGCTGTGCTCACTGTGCAATGTGCTGCCCGCTCATGCACTGGAGTTAATCTGCTGCTTCACACCTACACTACAGTGCACCTGATCTATTTGTATGCAGCTGAGGTTCTGTTTGATGTAGTTATCGCAATGGCTTGCCCCTTAGGATGTGTCACACTAATCGCTCTCAAAAATAGCTTCTCTTCACCCCAGCATTATGAAGGTTCAGCACTTGTACCCCACAGCTAGTGGGAACCCAGCCGTAAAATGATTTGTTGCAGACCACGGCAGCTGTCTACTTAACTGTTTCATGTCTACAGATGTATCTCAATCACACAGATTCTGTGCCAGTCAGTGGAGACAAAGCTCACTGCTCAGCAGATTATCTCGCTGTTCTCTAATGGAGGAGAAAGAGAGTCTAAAGACCGTAGTTTGTACTGCTAGGGGCTCCTTTACACATATACTCTCAGAGCAAATTTAACAGCAAGATTTTCAATCCAGCATTTTTGTTTCTAAAAAAACCCAACAAACTATAACATGCTAAGAGCCAATGTAGGAAAAAAGTAGACCGTTAATTCTGCAAAGTCTGCTTCCTCTAGTAGAAAACATCTACTGTATGTCAGTTGTTTATAGCTACCGGCATACAACTGGGCACTTGCTTTGTCTTATCTACACTGGAATGTGTGATCATTGTTTCCACCTATAGCAGTGCAGTACAAGCACATATAATACTTAGTTTATTGAAGAGGATCAAAAGTCGAGTATTCCTAACTTATAACTAAATCAAACTGGTGTATCTGTTACTCTGTTAACTGCTTGCCGATTGCATCACGCCGATGGGCGTGGCCGTGGCGGCAGCCCCAGGACCGCCTAACATCGATCAGCGTAAAGTCCTGGGGCTTCATTATGCAGGAGATCGCGTGCACGCATCTCCTGCTTGGTAGGCTCCACCTTCAGTCTCCCAGCGGCGACAGCCACTCGGAGACTGCTAGACGTCGAATTAGCTGTCTAATTAGCATGTACAGTGGCTCTGCCCTCCAGAAGCAGGCAAGTGATCGGCTGGCGGGGGGAAGGAGGGGGGGACGACAACATATAAATAAATAAAAAAAACAGGGACATTTATTAAAAAATAAACAAATAAATATTAAATAAACAAACATCGGGGGGGGGGGGCGTTGGGCGATCTGACCCCACCAACAGAGAGCTCTGTTGGTGGGGAGAAAAGAGGAGAGGAAACTCCATCCCCTAACCCTAACTGGCCGAAATGTGATCCAAAGCTCCTTAGCCACCCCTACCTCTGCGTTGCTGTGGCCCACCCCAAGCTCAGGAGCCGCCAATTTGGCTCTGGCTGCCAAGCTGGGGGTGGGCTGCGGCAATGCAGGGGGGGGGTGGCCACACGGCTTTGGAAATCTTTAGGGTAAAGAAAAACAATGTGGCAGCAATTGGCTAGGCCATATTTTTTGGACAACTGCGTTGTTCCTCCTTGCAGCAAGAAGCCCATATTTGATGTAAAACTCTGCAGTGCAACTGAACATCAAGCAATTTTGTCAGGAAAAAAAAAATATATATATATAAAAAAAGCAAGAAAAAAGTACAATAAGCTGGTTGCCTACTGTGCACACCCTTAAACTAACACTTTGTAGAAGTACCTTTTGAATTAATTACAGTATTTACTCGTCTTGGGTACACCTGCCATTAGTTCAAGAGACTCTGATAAACCCCAAATATTGTTCAGCTCTCCTAGTAGCATTTTTCTGACATCAAGGGCCTGATTCACCTACAAGCTGCGGCTGTTTCCAATTTGACCGTGGCTCCCATCATTCTGCAAAGACACAGCCCAAATTGATAAGCCATGCCATGCGATTCGGCCAAGCAGCTCATTGCAGGTATAGGCAGCATTTCCTCGCTCCTCTCGTATGCGGGGATTCATTCAGAATTCCACCCTAGTGGAAAACGGGCTCTAAACTCAGTTGCCTGCTAAAGCTTACAAAGAATCAAAAGGATCTCACTGATACATTTTATCAGTCAGGAGAAAAGTACAAAACATTTTCACATTGCTGGATATACTATGGAACACAATTAGGACTGTCATACAAAAGTGTGGAAAATTAGGAACAACAGGGTTAAATTGGTTATACCTCCAAAAGTGAAGATAAGTGAAGAGACAAGATGAAAACTGGTCAGAGAGGCTGCCAAAGGACCTACAGCAACACTGAAAGAGCTGCAAGTACTGGTTGTGTTCTACATATGACAACAATCTCCCATATTCTTCATAAGTCTGGACTATGGGGTAGGGTTGCAGATGGAAGCTTTTTCTCAAAAAAATAAATAAACATCTAGGCCCAACTAATATTTACAAAACATATTACTACATTGCATCACTAAAAGAACACCATACCGACAGTGAAGCGTGGTGGCAATATCATTTTTAGGTTTCCTTTTCTTCAGTTGGGATTGGGGATTAGGTCAAAGTGGAGGGAATTGTGAACAGTTCCAAATATCAGTCACTTTTGACCCAAACATTTATCTTGTAGCCCCTGATTAGGAATGCAGACATACACTTTCCTTTTATTTATTTCTCCATGTAGATAGAGGCCCTTTGTTTACATATAGCTGCAATACAGAACTTCTAAGTTGAGTCAGTTCAGGAGCTCATGTGTCATTTTCCATGCCTGCTTTGACAGTTGGCTGATGGTATAATGGTTAAGGGCTCTGCCTCTGACACAGGAGACCAGGGTTTGAATCTCGGCTCTGCCTGTTCAGTAAGCCAGCACTAATTCAGTAGGAGACCTTTGGCAAGTCTCCCTTACACTGCTACTGCCAATAGAGCGCGCCCTAGTGGCTGCTGCTCTGCTCTGGCGCTTTGAGTCCGCAAGGAGAAAAGTGCAATATAAATGGTATTTGTCTTGTCTTGTCTTGTCTTGTCTTTGACGCCAAAGACTCAATATGCTGCAGGCGGAATCAGGGTGTGAAGCAGCATGTGCTTTTCTGTGCTGGCTCTGTGAACAGTAAGCAATAGGTTGACCTTAGGGTACTCTAAAGGAGTACATCAATGATAATCTCGGATATTATTGAATTTTATCAGCGGAATACCTAAGCAGCTGGGGGTGACCGAAAACTATAAGAAAAGTATAGGGGACTAAAATAAACCAAAAAGCCCTCCTACTAAAAAGCAATGCTTAGCTTGGTTTGCTTTCTCAAAACAGAAGGTATTTGCAATAATTCAGCTTTAAGTGTGTAACTGTGGTTACCCACAATGCACCTCGGCCGAATATGCAATTTTATCAAATCTACAGTATGTAGCAGAAGGATAAACTGAGTGAATACACAGTTTATTCAATGGATAATCCTATTATATAGAAGTGGTGAAATTGTACAATCAAGATTGTATAACTAATCACTTCAGCGTTAAAGAGGAACTCCAGTGAAAATAATATTATAAAAAAAGTGCTTCATTTTTACAATAATTATGTATAAATGATTTAGTCAGTGTTTTCCCATTGTAAAATCTTTCCTCTCCCTTATTTACATTGTGGCATTTACCACATGGTGACATTTTTACTGCTGGAAGGTGATGTCAGTGGAAGGAGATGCTGCTTGCTTTTTTTGGCAGTTGGACCCAGCTGTAAACAGCTGTTATTTCCCACAATGCAATGAGATTCACAGACAGGGAACTGTCAGAACCATGGTCCTGACATCACACTGTGGGAGGGGTTTCAACACAATATTAGCTATACAGAGCCCCCTGATGATCCGTTTGTGAAAAGGAAAAGATTTCTCATGGGAAAGGGGGTATCAGCTACTGATTGGGATTAAGTTCAATTCTTGGTCACGGTTTATCTTTAAGAGTTCCCAAAGAAGAAAGAAAGGTAGTGGGGTCATCATGTCAATGGCCCTGACTGCATGCTGTACTGTAAATGCAGCATGTGATAGACATTTGAAGCGGGATTGTCACCGTAAAAAAAATCAAATTTCAACAGCAACTGGTCTGAGTGTATTAAGTGATAAAGATGCTAATCCTGCATTCAAAACTGTCTCTGCTGTTATGGTTTGGAGTTATCACATACCTTAGGAGCACTGGCCCTTTAATAGCCAATGCCATTCAGTTGCATGCTGGGGGTTCTTTTTATCTATAATACTGTATAGTCCTCCTCTTCCCTTTATTTCCCTGCCTAGCTGAAACAAGATCCCCTGCTCACTTGTGTTTACAAGCAAGGCAGAGGTGACTCAGCGATTGGAGCAGAAAATAAAAAAAAAAAGTTTATCTTCTCCCTACTCCCCTTCGGGGGCTCTCCCTACACCGCTTCACTCTTCCTCCCCCTATCCAATCCACCACTTACAACCATTAGCGCATCGGTGAGTACCTTATGGCACCCTCCCCCTGCTTCCATTTAGTCCTGATGTCACAGGTATTCGATGTCACCCCTGAAATGGTCCACCCCACCTGCATACAGGACCTATTACATTTCGTGCACTCTCCATTGCATATCCGTAGACCCCAATACCTTGGGAGTGTTGGTAAATGTTGCCTTGGGCTGCCAACGCTCACTTGATCTGCTTCGAATATAGGCCTCTTCAGTGAGGCATATTGCACTATCAGGGCTTTGTTGTATTTATAACCCCAATGTTTTATGAATGTTTATTTTACAAAAGTTGAAATGTTTGTATTTCTGCAATTTTTTTCAATAAATATTTTTTGTGACAAAAAAAAAAAAGTTAAGGGAAGAAATGACACCAGTATTTAGCCTCAAACTTTGGGCAAAAGACATGGCCCCCACCAGGAACAGAATTCTCTTCATTTACTATATCAAATTCACTGAAATCAAAACGTGGACAGTACAATACATGTGTTATGTAAGTAAATCAAGTATTTATCTACTATATATGTGTTTTTTTCCCTGGCATAGTACGGCTGATCCTACTGCTTTAAAGGTCTCACATGGAAGACACATATTTGAACCAAAAGTCCCATTTAAATCAGCATGATTTTCAATGTTGTTCACTTCCCTATACATTAATTATGCTTTTGGTGTGGATGAGCCCCTAGGCCACAGCTTAGTAGTGTAATTACTGCATGTGATACATCATACATTGATACCGCTACAAACTCACTGGGACGTCAGCCTTATATATTAGAGAATAATAGACTAGGCATCCCATCCCTGCAAGAAAAAGTGTTTTCTCTAGGTCTAAAGGGCTGCAATCTTGCATAAGAAATATATGTAATAAAGCAATCAATCATTACAGTACATATACAGTAAAAATTCACAATCTGTTCTAGGAAAGTAGCACCAGCCATAAGACATATTTCCCATTATGTTTCTAAAGTCAAAATGTTTCTACCATGACAGTCAAATAGGGAACAAAAATTATGAGCCGACTTCGTTTGATAATATGGCATCGATTAAAGTAATGAAAGGCATCACAGAGACAAAGACTGCTTAGACAATATAGTCACTACACTTCCTCTTACTTTTTTGCTAAATATGTCCTATTACAGCTGACAGTTCACTGCTTCCAAATTGTTGAACATGTAAAGCAATGTTATGAGAAAATAGGCGAAGGAACTTACAACAAGGCAAACTGAAAACAATATCTCCTGTCCAGGTAAAAACAAATTAACCCAATGTCTTTAGTCTTTTCCCAGAAGAGATAACATTTAAGTTTAAGTTTATAAAAAGACTCCTTAATACCGTAGTTTTAAGCTAAACAGCAGTGGTCTTTCATAGTGGCAAATGGGTAGTGCCAACAGCCTGGGGATGGGAAGTTTGGGCAAGCAGGCTCTAGGAAGTTGAGTGCACATGCTCAGTGTCATATCCAGAGGTTGTTAAATAGACCTATGAGTGCTGGCAGAATTGCCACAAAGGTTGAAGGGGTGTGGGTCCAGCCTATCAGAGCTCAGACCATACACCGCACACTGCATCAAGAAGGTCTGCATAGCTGTCATCTCATAAGGAGGCCTTTTGTAAAGAAAATATACAAGAACGCCCATATACAGCTTGCTGAAAAAAGCAGACTAAAGATATAAATTACTGAAACCATGTCCTGTGGTCCAATGAGACCAAAATAAACGTATTTGTTTTGGATGGTGTCAAGTGTGTGTGGTGGCAACCAGGTGAGGAATACAAAGACAAGTGTGTCTAGCCTAAATAAGTAAATGGGGTCATGGGGCCATGCTTCTCTCCCTCTCTCGCTAATGCAGAGCAGCGTGCAGTGGAAAAGACATACCAGAGCTCCAGACACCATACCCTTCTCTTCTTACAGCTGCTGGCTGTTCTGCTGCATCCTCTTTAGGCTCCCAAAGTGTGTCACCTGACACATGTCAGGTCAAGTGACACATCGGGAGCTGTATGGAGAAGAGAGCGGTGCCTGGAGCTCTGGTATGTCTTTTCCACTGCACACTGCTCTGCATTAGTGAGAGAGGGAGAGAAGCATATCCCCATGACCCCATTTACTTATTTAGGCTAGATAGATGGCTCTGGGAAGAAGAAAGTGCTACGTAGTGGTCCTGGCCGGTTGGACTATTGAATTCACCTACACCTATACTATCCAGAGACTACTGTATTGCTGTTTATTGGTATATAGCCCCGCCCTCACAGTGATGTTCATCCTAGGCTATGATGTTACAAAGCCTTCTTCTCCCGGTGGATTCTAGAGTTGATTCTGCTCACTTCGTAACACACAACAAACATTCCACAGTGATGCACCTTGCCAACAGTAAAGACGTCACTACCTGCGATACATTTAGGAATGTAACTCAGGTTGAGGAAAGATTTTACAGTGGACTGACTAAATCATTTCTAAAGCAATATTGTAAAAAAAAACAACAGAAATTGTAATCATTAAGTTATATTTAGTAAAGTTCCTTTTTAGCTGTTGGAAATAGGTAGACTTTTAATCACAGCAGGAAGTCTTAATGCACTGTAATTGTTAGAGCTCTCATTAGTAAACAGCACACGGTCAGCTGTTTTCTATGGCATATGCTTGGGGATGCCTAGAAACTCAGGTGAAGAGTAAATTATAATCTCAGGATGACCCTCTGAAGAATGGTTTCCTCATCTGCTCGCAATTGTTAAGAAAATGTATATTTCATAGGATGCCCTGCGTACTACGCGTACACCAGTCAACCAAGCACAATTACCCAGAGAAGAGGCTCTTTATTCCTCACTGTATCTCATCATCACTCAGATCTCCTGGTGTCAGGCATGAATCCCAGTTGGTAATAATTTAATTATGAGCATAGAAAGAATAAATAATTGTTTTGTGATGCAAATCTGAATTTTCTTTTCCAAACGCTGACACCACTGATGTGTTCTGGGTATTGAGAATTCATGACGTGGGAACTGCAGAGTAGTTAATCAAAAAGAAAACAAAG
Source organism: Hyperolius riggenbachi (assembly GCF_040937935.1). NCBI lineage: Eukaryota > Metazoa > Chordata > Amphibia > Anura > Hyperoliidae > Hyperolius > Hyperolius riggenbachi. Next base: position 151,652,135 of record NC_090653.1, on the reverse strand, counting down.
TAGTTATCACAATGTTTTTACCGTGATGTGTCAAAAATCGTAAGCCACATACCTAATGTAAAAGCCTACTCAGATGTAAAGGGAGAAGAACCTAAAAGAAGCTAAAAGAAGCATAGATCCACATAATATGAAAAACAGATCAGCGTGAGTATTTTGTAACATACATAAGATGTTGTCAACTTTCCATATCCAACTACTTTTGTGTTGCAGGAAGGAAAAAGTGAATCAGAGCCTCACTATTAACACCTACCGTTAAACAAAAACGGTCACAAAATACTGTAAGTATCAAGGAGTGTTGTATCCAACAAACAGGCCGCATTTCTGTTTCGGTTACTGCCCAAAGAGAAAAGAAAGGAAAATGAATTCTTGAAAATTCACAGCTGAGTACGGTAGCTGTGGCCAAGGACATCTTCGGATTGAATCTTTACTCCCTTTAAAAGTTCACCAACGCATTTATGGATAAGAGCAACAAAGATGCATACACTTCAGTAGGTCTTCTATATGAAAATTCAAGCCAGGGTTATTGAATTCCATGAGTTGTCTAGAACTATTTAATACTCTAGCATAGTGACAGGGCTCCTGTTAAATGTTTTTTACTTTCTGCCAGCTGGTAAGGTTTCTGAGCCCTAAGAAAAAACCTTTGACTAACCACTCTAAAAAAACAGAAGGGCTTATTCCCACCATGACATACCTGGTGCACTGCTGGCTGCTGGGATCCAGGATGTAAAGCCTTCCATCTGCTTCTCCCCTTCCTGCTGTCTCGTCGAACCTCCAGTGTTTTGGAACCCAGATCTTCCTCTCCTAAATAAAATAAACAGTTTGAAGAAAACAGATGAAAATGATGGTGTTGCGTTCTCATCTGCCAATATATCTGCCTGTAGTTAAAGTGCACCTTAACTGAGAGGGATATGGATGTTTCCTTTTAACAATACCAGTTGCTCGTCAGTTCTGCTGATCTCTTTGGCTGCAGTGTGGCTGAATTACACACCTGAAACAAGCATGCAGCTAATCCAGTCTGACTTCAGTCAGAGCACCTGATCTGCATGCTTGTTCAGGGGCTGTGGTTAAGAGACACAGGATCAGCAGTAGAGTCAGGCAACTGGTATTATTTTAAAAGCAAAAATCCATATCCTTCTCAGTTTAGGTTCACATTAAAGCTAAAACTATTGTAACAAAGGCAGAAAGGGCAGATTCCATATTTGCATCCTCCAGCAGTTCATGTTTCTTCCTATCCTGAATCCCTAATTCACAGGACAGCCAACATTGTCTCCACCGCCTGCCATGCCTCAATACCTTCATAACAAAGAGTCACACACCCTATCAGTGTGCAAACTAGTCTATCACAGAAAGCAATGGTGCAGTCTTTCACTACAATCTTTGAATCCACTTTCACATCATCAACTATGGTTTAGGTCATGCTCTGTACGAGAGAAGGTTAGACTGCAATGCATCATCTGATCAGCAGAAAGAATTGTTGGCTGCAGTCCACCTTCCCTGCAGGATCCAGCAGGTGCAAAAATAGACCACAACTGCCTATGACCCCTCTCACCCTGCCAACGCCATCTCCGAACTTCTGCCTTCAGGATAAGATACCAGTCTGTTATACAAAAAAACTTCCAGGTACAGGAACAGCTTTTTTCGCTCAGGCAGAAGCCCTGCTTATTTGCAGAACCATGCTAATTCTGACACTGCTGAGGAAAGTATTGCACAGAACTGGAAAAAAATACTTCATCAAGTTTTTCAAGTTATTTTAATTCCTATACTGCCCTTGATCGTAATAATCTTTACTGTTTTTCCTTGTATAATATTGTCTGTGTTTGTTAAGTAGTGATGGTTATCAGGGCCGGATTTGTACTTTCTACCGCCCTAGGCCAGCAGTCAACAACTCCCTGCCACCTCCCCCCCCTGCCACCTCGTATGTATGCGTATGCCTAATATTATATCACTGACTGTGAGCTCTTCTGAGGACAGTCAGTGATATGACTATGTATTCTGTAATGTGCTGCACAAGATGTAACTACTATAAAAATACATAATAATAATATGGTAGGACATTACACTATGACTATGGTAAGATTAGATTGTGAGCTCCTCTGAGGACAGTCAGTGACATGACTATGTACTTTGTAATGTGCTGCAGAAGATGACAGTGCAATATACTGTAAATATATAATAATAATATGGTAGGACATTACACTATGACTATGGTAGGATTAGTGTACTTTCTACCGCCCTAGGCCAGCAGTCAACAACTCCCCGCCACCTCCCCCCCGCCACCTCGTATGTATGCGTATGCCTGATATTATATCACTGACTGTGAGCTCCTCTGAGGACAATCAGTGACATGACTATGTACTCTGTAATGTGCTGCAGAAAATGTCACCGCTATATAAATACCTAATAATAATATCGTAGGACATTACACTGTGACTTTGGTAGCATTAGATTGTGAGCTCCTGTGAGGACAATCAAAATGCAAGCGAGAGGGAAAGGAAGATGTGCAAAAGTGGGGGAAAGAATAGAGATAGGAAGAATTAGAGGGAGAGATAGCACAAGACAGCAGATTAAAAGAGAGAGGGAACAAGATGGGGAAGAGGGTATGGAAAAAGGACAGAAATAGTGCACAAGATGAGAGAACAAGGGAGGGAGAATGTGGAGGGAAGAAAAGAAAGTAGAGGAAGAAAGAAGACGTTTGTGGAGTGACAGAATGAACAATAATTCAGGCAGAGCAAACTGAAAGAAAACATTCTGGCAAGTCAGCTTATCTGGTGTATTGTAGCTACGGACTGCGTTACAGGTCATTAGGTCACATACCCGACCCGTGCGTGTCTGTTCTTATTGCTGCCTGACTGCGGGCTCCCCTGCACAATCAGCTAGAGATATACAGTCCTGCTGCTGAGTCGCCTCTCCTTCACTAACTTCCCATCACTCACTGCAGTCATCAGCAGCATGGTGGCTCACAGTCAGAGTGAGCTGTGCATATCGTATACGGCACCACTCGTATACAGTACAGTGAGAAAAGTGAGCTGTGAAAGAGAGACAAGCAGGGCTACATATCGCTGAATTCATGCAGACGGGCCAGGCAATCAGCCAGCTGTACAGGACAGAAGTAAAACACCACACAATAATAATGGCAGTATTTGTATAGCGCCTTTCTCCTGTCGGACTCAAAGCGCTTGCGAGGCAGCCACTAGAGCGCACTCAGTAGGCAGTAGCAGTGTTAGGGAGTCTTGCCCAAGAAACTCCTTACTGAAATAGGTGCCGGCTTACTGAAGAGGCAGAGCCGAGATTCGAACCCAGGTCTCTTGTGTCAGAGGCAGAGCCCTTAACCATTACTCTATCCAGCCACTACTGGAGTTATTATATTACACAAGGAGTTATTATAAAACAACTGATATGCTGTCAATTGCGCCCTGAATTAAGCCCTGCCCTAGGCCAAGGCCTACTCGGCCTGCCCACAAATCCGGCCCTGATGGTCATGTCTAGGAGAACTCATGGAGACTGAAGAAGCATGAGATTTGTTTGATTAGCTGACAAATTTGCAAAGCTCTGATTTGCTGTGATCACATCCTACTTTAGCACATGATCATGACTAGCAAACCAGAGACTTACATATCTATCACCTGACCAAACTGATTACAAACTGATGCTTCTCTATGAGTTCTCCTAGACATGACCATCACCACTGTTAAGCAACTGCTAAGTCAAATTCCTTGTTAGCGCAAATGTATTTGGCCAAAATAAAATGATTCTTAAGCTAGTCTATGACATAACAGTTTAACTTAAGCCTGTTGCCTAAATGTTGACTGCTGAGTTTTCAGTTACGTGGGGTACCTCTAATCTCCAGCATACTCTTTGTACAAGGCTTTGACAAAACTTTAAGGCTTATTGATGTTTATATTTTTCCATCAGATTAGGGTGCATGGAATGTATGACAGACCTGATCACTAGTCTGAATCTTAGAACGCAACTGTAATAAGTGACAATTACTCCTATAGACTGCAGCCTACTTACAAAGCCATAAGCAAGTGAGGCCTGCAAAGCACCAGAAACATGGTCAAGAACAAAAGTAAGGTTTTTAACCTTTAATAAGAAACTAGGGTCAGAAATCAAAAAATAATTTTACTCACCTGCTCGCCTGTAAACAAGTGAAGGTGCTTAAAGGAATACTGTATGGGGCAAAGGGGAAAAAGAGTTGAACCTACCTGGGGCTTCTAATGGTCCCCTGCAGACGTCCTGTGTCCGCGCAGCCACTCGCCGATGCTCCGGTCCCCGCCGCCGGGTACTTCTGGAATTTGCAACTTTAAAGTCGTAAAACCACTGCATCTTACTGTGCCAGCGTGGCCTTCTCTTCACTCCCGCTGATGTCCCCGGGAGCGTACTCCCCAGGGGCATGCCGTACTGTGCCTGCGCAGTACACTCCTGTGACATCAGCAGGAGCAAGGAGAAGGCTGCGCAGTGGCAAATTTCGGAAGTGAACCGGCGGCGGAGACCAGAGCATCAGCGAGTGGCTGCGCGGCCACAGGACGTCTGCGGGGGACCATTAGAAGCCCCAGGTAAGTTAAACTTTTTTCACCTTAGCTCATACAGGAATCCTTTAAATGCTATGCTGTGTTTGTTTTGGTGGAAGCCTTGACAAACCAGCCCCCAGCCTCTGTAACCACCCCCAGACGGTTATCTACACATTAATATGACATGACATCTATGCTAATCTCTTCACAATGGCTGGGTTCCCACTACAACGGGTGCACAATGGTGCATTCACAGCGTATCCCTGTTGCATGTCTATCACCATGTTCCCATTCATCATTGTGCGTCTGTTCTGTACGCATTCCACTGCCATTGCTGCTGCTGTTCAGGTCTCCACCAGGGCTCAGCTTCATTGGGCAGGACACTTGGCCGGTATATAAACCGGAGTACTGGCAGAAGCAGGCTCCCATTAAATTGCACCAAGAATCCTCCCTTGCAACAGGGAGAATTCTCACTGGTCCACCACACAGCGAACCAATGAGAATTCTCCCTGTTGCCAAGCAAGATTAATTTGTTTTTTGCAATCCAATGGGAGCCTGCTTCTGCCCTGGTTCCAATCTATATTATACACTGGGTTGTAAAAGTATTCAGACCCCTTGAAGTTTTCCACATTTTGTCATATTACTGCCATAAACATGAATCAATTTTATTGGAATTCCACATGAAAGACCAACACAAAGTGGTGTACACATGAGAAGTGGAACGAAAATCATACATTATTCCAAACATTTTTTACAAATAAATAACTGCAAAGTGGTGTGTGCATAATTATTCGGCCCCCGGCCTGCCTATAGACATTGCCTGATGAGTGCTAATGACTAAATAGAGTGCACCTGTGTGTAATCTAATGTCAGTACAAATACAGCTGCTCTGTGAGGACCTCAGAGGTTGTCTAAGAGAATATTGGGAGCAACAACACCGTGAAGTCCAAAGAACACTCAAGACAGGTCCAAGACAGGTCAGGGATCAAGTTATTGAGAAATTTAAAGCAGGCTTAGGTTACAAAAAGATTTCCAAAGCCTTGAACATCCCAAGGAGCACTGTTCAAGCAATCATTCAGAAATGGAAGGAGTATGGCACAACTGTAAACCTACCAAGACAAGGCCATCCACTTAAACTCACAAGCCGAACAAGGAGAGCGCTGATCAGAAATGCAGTCAAGAGGCCCATGGTGACTCTGGACGAGCTGCAGAGATCTACAGCTCAGGTGGGAGACTCTGTCCATAGGACAACTATTATTCATGCACTGTACAAAGTTGGCCTTTATGGAAGAGTGGCAAGAAGAAAGGCATTGTTAACAGAAAGCATAAGAAGTCTCGTTTGCAGTTTGCCACAAACCATGTGGGGGACACGGCAACCATGTGGAAGAAAGTGCTCTGGTCAGATGAGACCAAAATGCAAAACGTTATGTGTGGCAGAAAACTAACACTGCACATCACTCTGAACACACCATCCCCACTGTTAAATATGGTGGTGGCAGCATCATCTCGGGGGGTGCATCTCTTCAGCAGGGACAGGGAAGCTGGTCAGAGTTGATGGGAAGATGGATGGAGCCAAATATAGGGCAAACTTGGAAGCAAACCTCTTGGAGACTGCAAAAGACTTGAGACTGGGGCGGAGGTTCACCTTCCAGCAGGACAATGACCCTAAACATAAAGCCAGGGCAACAATGGAATTGTTTAAAACAAAACATATCTATGTGTTAGAATGGCCCAGTCAAAGTCCAGATCTAAATCCAATCGAGAATCTGTGGCAAGATCTGAAAACTACTGTTCACAAACGCTGTCCATCTAATCTGACTGAGCTGTTTTGCAAAGAAGAATGGGCAAGGATTTCAGTCTCTATATGTGCAAAGCTGGTAGAGACATACCCTAAAAGACTGGCAGCTGTAATTGCAGCAAAAGGTGGTTCTACAAAGTATTGACTCAGGGGACCGAATAATTACGCACACTCCACTTTGCAGTTATTTATTTGTAAAAAATGTTTAGAATGATGCATGATTTTCGATCCACTTCTCACATGTACACCACATTGTATTGGTCTTTCACGTGGAATTCCAATGAAATTGATGAATGTTTGTGGCAGTAATGAGACAAAATGTGGAAAACTTCAAGGGGGCCGAATACTTTTGCAACCCACTGTATACTGACCAAGTGTGGGAACAGAGCCTATGTTAAAATCAAGAAAATCCCTTGTGCTCTTATCACAATGACTCACCTGTACTCATTTGCTTTCTTTTCATCCACCCAACTTCATCCAGGCCAGATGGAGTGCTCTGAGACAGGGGCAGTGATAAGCATCTGTCCAGTGGGAACTTGAAAGAAGGAGGAACAGTGAGGGGAGTGGGAGGTAGTCTCAGAGGCTGGAGAAAAGAAAACAACAGTGAAAATAAATTATATTAAGCTCTACAAGCTCTTCCTCATATACTCATATACAGTAGAGTCCCAGTTATAAGGAACTCAGCTAACCAGCAGTCTCCACCAACCAGCACGTATCGCCAGCAGTACTCACAGCCGAGGCCTATTTCTGAGGCTGTTTGTGGGCTCTGCTGTGCTTAAAGACTGAGTTCCACGACCCCCCCAAAGTTTATATACTTTTAACATTCAATACTGAGTCCATGGTATGTATATAGAGTGTGGTATAGTACTGAATTAGCTAGGCCTATTTTTAACACTGAGTCTCAAGCAACCAGAAAGCTCAATTATCCAGCATCAGCCGATCCCTGTCAGTGCTGTATAACTGACATTCTACAGTAATGTCATATCATTGCCCTTCTACAGTGTATTCATTCCTAGCTATTCAATTATACAAAATAAAACATATTGCAGGTTTTACAAACATAATCATATTTCAGCAATACAAAAATGTATCTGCTTAACATTTAATATGTACCACACCTCATTTTAGTAGTTCATCTGAGTTGTTGTCTAATACTCAAGTTTGTTAATATTGGCTTTTAGAGGGTTTTTTTTATTTTACATTTTCCCCATCTCGTTTGAATGCAAATATCGATACTCAGCTGGGGGTTATTTACTAAAAGTTTTTCTGTGCATCTGTATATATCCCAGTTGATCCATAGGAAGTAAAAAAATAATAAAGCCTTTACAAGACTTGAGCCAATTGGCCTTAAAAGGAAAAAAAACACCTTTCTGACTCCAGATGGCAGTCAGACAAAATCCCTGTGATCAACACTACTGGGAATTACCTCCGATGTATATATACATGTTACTCAAGGCATCTCTCAGTCAGGGGCATATCTGGGTAATATAGTGCCTATGGCAAACACTAACCCCCCCCCCCCCCCAGTATAGATGGCCGTAGCCCCCCCCCCCCAGTATAAGTACCCCCCAAGTATTCACTCAGTATAGGTAGTGAGGGGTGTCCCCCAGTATAAGTAGCCCCCCCAATATAGGTAGTAACAGGTGTCACCACAGTATAACTAGCCCCCTCCTAGTTAAAAAAAATGTAGTGGAAGAGGTCTCCCAGGATAAGTAGCCCCCCCCCCCCAGCATAGGTAGCGAGAGATGTCCTCCAGTAAAAGAGCAGGTACAAACTCCCCAGGAGCGGCATTCCTCAGTATGGTGGTGTTGATGGTAGCCATGGCGCCCATGGTGCTGTGGCGTCCATGACGCATACCATGCCTGCACCCCTCTAGATATGGCTCTGCTCTCAGTCGTCTTTTTTCAAGAAGCAAAATACCAAACAACATCTATTCAGATATACCTGTACAACCTTCTCAGGCACAGAAGAGGAACTTGCAATACTTACAGGAAGTATTTTCTGATCCTTCATTAATACTTCTGGGGAAAGAGGTACAATGTTGCCAAACCCTTCACTGTTTTGGTCAGTATCTGAGTCACTTGCAGTGCTTGTGTCATTATCTAAGACATCCCTGACATCAGCATCAGGTTTAGCTGAGACAGGTTCATTATCATCATGGCCTTCTTGCGTGTTTTCCGTGCTCGGTTCCTGTGTGAAACTAGAACCTTCCAACTGCATGTTCACTTCATCTTCTCTGGAGATATCAAGAAGTCCATCGTGCCACTGATCCTAAAGATGAAAGAATTCATAGCTCATGAAAAGAATGTGAACCCAAATCTCCTGAAGAGAAAACTATATAAAAATCTAAAAAAATATATTTTTAAAAGTTACAGTATATTGAAATAAGTTGACATCTAGGTACAGACTTACCTCAAGTAATTACTGAAAACAGCAATAAAGAAAAATTAAAGGAATAGTTGATTGATGGGAAAGAGCATTTCTTATTTTGAAATCTTTGCAGGGATAATGTTCTAAAACCTAGGGGGCATGTGGGGTCACTTGGATCGGTTTTAGGGGGTAATTTAACTTTGTTATACTTTGGTGACATATTCAGAAGACCGGATTCTTTAGAGAAATCCTTGATGCTTAGAAAAACTGAGGGCAAAAGAAGAAGAGCATGCAACAACTGAAAGAAGCAGTGTATGATAGACACATCTGGCGTGCAAAAGCCCCGAACTCTTGCACAACACACAATAAAAAGTATTTATTCCACATATAGTTACTGAAAAAAAATCACTTCTCTGTGTTTGTTTAGGCATATAAACCTGTCTAATTAGTTCTTGTCAAAGGAGCTCTGCCAAGGCAGCTCTCCTCAGAGTAAAAACTGAGGCTTAACCCTTTCATTGCCTTCTGCAGAAGTGAAACCAAATAAAACTTTAGGTTTTTTTTTTTAGGATTCCGATAAATTTTAATGAAGAAACATTTTTCCATAAAGGTTATACTGCTGTGGTTCAACTTTTATAGCAGAGATGTAGTTCTGAGGGGTTAGTTGTATTTTAATCAAATGCCTAAAATATTTTTTTACAGAAATATATATGTATTAAGAGGTGCTTGAGATGATATTATACACAAAAGCGGGTACTCTGCAAACATTGGAAATTGCAGAGGGTCCTGGGCAGCGTCGGTGGTCTTGAGGAGGACACGTGAGCCTTCGGATGGTCCATAGGCTTCCCTCTTTCTAGGTAAGTATCTAACTTTTTTATTAGCATCTGCCTTGGGTTTTCTTTAAGGGAGGATTCACAGCTGAAATGTTCAGAAAGCGTGCTCATCTTCCTGCATATGTGTTACGACACATATGTGTAATGATCTGCGCTGCTGTCTGCACAGGCAGACAGCTGTTTGACCATTTGTTAGGTCTGAGTGCTGCAGGTCCCTGGAAAAGAGACCTGTCTCCACTCTGCAAGCTGCAGAGTTGCTGTTCTGGGGAGGAATTTGCATCCACTTGTCATGCAAATTGCTTAGCTGCTTCCTCTGATGGCTTGCAGTATAAAAAACATTTCTTCCCAGAATTCCTGGCTGGTCATGTTGGTTTGTTCCTGTTAACTTACCTTTCAGCCTTTGCTAATTGTTTGCTAAGATTATCTTAGAGTAATTCCTTGGGAGTGCACTAGGCATTCCTTCTAGCGTAGTCAGGTTGTTGTATTATCTGTTTTGCCTTGTACTGTCTATCTGTTGCGATTGTCTTGTCGCCAGCGGCGGTCGACAGGAAATCGTTTTGTCTGTTGGGATCGCATTCGCCCTAGCGGTAGTGGCGGTGGTTCCTTCTGTACTCTGTCTTAGGGGTGCAAGCCAGAGCAGCGGTTGCTACTGGTTGCTCCATCTGTCTGTCTGGATCGCATCCGCCCTAGCGGTAGTGGCGGTGGTTCCTTCTGTACTCTGTCTGGGAGTGTAGGCCAGAGCTGCGGTTGCTACTGGCTACTTCTTCTGTCTGTCTTGTCTGGAATGAACGCTTGCTGTAGGCTTGGTGAGGTAACCGTTTAGCAAGCGTTCGCGTTCTCTATTCATTTTTGTGTTACATTGGTTAGTTAGGGTTGGCGTGCTTTGTCTCTGTTGCGCTTTTCATGCGGAGACGGCACCATTAGCGTGCTTTGTCGCTGTTGCGCTTTTCGTGTGGCGACCGCGCTCAGCGAGTGCGTTTTTTATTTTCCTTGGCATTCTGATCATTGTTATTTGCTGTGTCTTTCTTGCTACACTTGTGCTCTGTCTTTATTCGGTCTTGTGTCACTGTTGGTAATCGCCACTCTTGCGATTGCATTCCCACTTGATTTCCATTGTTGTGTGTTAACCGTCGCCGGGGGGGGGGGGGGGGGTGACTAGATTGGTGGACACACATACATTCTGTCGCTGTGCTCATTCTCTCTCTCTGAGGGCTATCTTGCCCTGCATTGTTGCAATTCGTACAATTCCCATCTGGCATCTGTGGCAGAGCAGAGGGGTTGTTCCTCTGCACTCCACAGCTCCATCTGCTGGTGGGAATTTCCCCCTACAAGTGCATTGCACCTGTGAGAAAAAGCGGAAAAGCCGCTGCGTGTGCTCAGAACAAGGCGGCTGATTCCGCATATAACGCGGCGGTTTGCACGCATAGGCCTACATCTGCTAGTATGGCTGAACGCGGAGAAACCGCCGCATGCCCTGATAGCGGTGCGGCTGGTTCCGCGTCCAGCGCGGCGGGTGGTACACAACACATGTCTGGTGTGGCTGGGACTGATAGTCCACACAGGTTCAGAAGGACCCGCGCGCACGCTGGGAGGCAGAACTTTTATGACAGCCAGAAGGGAGTCAGCTGACCAAGCCGGTCAGCTGACGATTCAATCAGTTCCCATTGGTCCAGCACTTAGGGGAGGCGCTGGGGAGCGCTGTGCTATTTATACTGGGTGCTGGTCATTCACTGGTTGTCTGCCATTGCAAACACTTACGTGGAAGCATTCAGACCTTAGTCAGATCCTTACAGTGTGTTTGAACCAGGGTTACCTGGGAATCCACACTGAGCCAGATTTCCTTGTACTGTTATTATTATTATTTGTTAGACCAGTTCCTGGGTGTTGAGATCAAGGCCCTCACACCCCAGACTAGGAATACTGTGTACCTTCTGTGTATTCTCTAGCATAGTTCCAGGGTGTTGAGATCAAGGCCCTCACACCCAAGAATAGGGAACTGTATTGTCTTTGTGTTATATTCCAGACTAGTTCCAGGGTGTTGATGATCACGGAACTCACACCCAAGACTAGGGAATTGTATTATCATTTATGTTATACTCCAGACTAGTTCCAGGGTGTTGATGATCACGGAACTCACACCCAAGACTAGGGAATTGTATTATCATTTATGTTACGCATCAGACTAGTTCCAGGGTGTAGAGACCACGGACCTCACACCAAGACTAGGCATTGTTTGATATCTGTCACTACCTTGGGAACTATCTCTCTCCCTTAAGAGATAGTCTCCTGACCTGCTAGGGACTTCCACCCTTCAGGTGTCTCTCCTGTGCAGGTTCCTCCTACCTTCAGCCTGACTCCACCCCTTGGAGAATCTCAGGCTGTTGGAAGGTTCCTGTGTCAGCATAAGCAGTATTCCAGGCTGCTTCTTATCCCCTGCTCTGCAGGTGCATTACTCTAAGTATTACTGTTACACCAAACACTCATATACCTATAGGTGTCCAGAGGTTAGCAATATATCAGATTATCGGTGATACTGCAGATCATCAATAATCGGGTATATATCTGCATTCTTGGTGATACTGCAGATCACCGATAATCAGATTCTCTCTGCGTGCTGACACCAATCGTTACAGCACCAAGCTGGGTTCTGTCGTTTTATACACTTGTGGAGGACTTCCGCCGTGTCAGCGCACACCTTGTGCGCTGACCACGGAGATAATTCCGCAATCGTTACAATATGTCTTGTAACAGCAGCCAATCTTTGTACTAGAGATAACGCACTGCCAGTTTTTAATGTGATTTTGCACGCAGGGAAAACACACGCAAAGTGTTCATTAGTGAGCCCTTTTTTAAAGGGAACCCGAGGTGAAAGGGATACAGAGGCTGCCGTATTTATTTCCTTTTAAACAATACCAGTTGCCTGGCAGTCCTCCTAATCCTGTGTCTTTAATACGTTTAGCCATAGACCCTGAACATGCATGCAGCAGATGAGGTACTCTGACTCTGGTTTCACTGGATTAGCCATACGCGTGTTCCAGGGTTTTGACTCAGACACTACTTATGCTGGAATATCAACAGGGCTGCCAGGCAACTGGTATTGTTTACAAGGAAATAAATATGGCAGCCTCCATAGCCCTCTTACCTCAGGTTCCCTTTAATAATTCTCAACAAACAATATTTTCTACCACCTGCTTGCAATGGGAACTGCAGAGGCACATGGTCAGACAGGTGGGAAGCTCCAGAATTCCAAAACCTAATTAAATTGTAAAGTTCTTCAGCTACATGTCAATGGCCTCAATTCACTAAGCTTCTCTCCTGTCTTTAATAACGTTTCTCTAGTTATCACCATGGTGACGAGGCATGTAGTACTCAGGAAACATTTTACCTCAGGCAAACCTAAAGTTAACTCTTCTGTCTTTAAGTTAACTCTTCAATCCTTAAAATAACTGCAGCGTTAAAGGCAGGTTGTTAATTAACTGCGTGTGAAAATAACTACAGAGGAGGTAACTTAACTATAGAGGAGGTAAATTAACTACAGAGGAGGTAACTTAAGGAATGAAGAGGTAAGATAACTCTCTCATTGTGTGGAGGTAAGTTTTCTCTTGCCTTATTATCTCCAGCATGATCTTAGTGAATTGAGGCCATTACATTTTTAGGCCGGCTAAAGATAACTTTTTAAGAGTTTGTTTTGGGTTTGCTATTGGGCAAAAGTAAAAGCAAAGTGGTTTAATTAGCAGCAGCTTGAAAGATACCGGAAACTACAAAGCACTGTAATCAGTCTCAATACCTGAAGAACAAAATCTGCAAGCAAAAGAGGGAGGCTTTATGTCAAACTGGTGAGTACAGTGGTGAGAACCCTACAGCCCTGGTCATACGCAACAGGTGCTATGGAATCTCCTATTAGTTTTTCATATAAGAAAGACATCCATGTAAAATAGCCAATAACATCCATGCAAAATACACACAGTCTAAAGAATCAAAGAACAACTACTGGATTTCAGAATCAGAACACATGATAATATGATCCTTACAAGAAAATACATGTTTAACATATTGTTGAAGCAAATGATACTTTGTGTCCATAGTTACTGAACAATTGTATTCTGTCAATTTCCCTGAAAATTTCCCCAACTTCCTGCCTAGAAAGGAAGTAAATAAAGCTTGTGTGACAGATAGTGACACTCTGGCCCACAGCAACTAACTTTATCTCCTGAGTTTTTGATATTTTTAAATCAATACTAAAATACTAAAAATTATTCTGACATTACTTTTTCACCTACTTTTTGGATCATTGATAATAGCATGCAGATCAGGGCCCTTATTCACTCTTTCTCCTGCGTTTTCTCCAAGATGATATTTTCACATCGTAAAGTGCATTTTAAGCCACCAGCAAGCAAGATAATACTCATAAATTTGATAGTATCTTTTCACCAACTTTTGGGTACTTTTGCAATTGTAAAATAGTGAAAAGTTAATTTAAAGCGAAGATGAAAATTATCTCCTAGGAGAAAACTCAGGTGAAAAAGTGAATTGCATACGGACTCTGGTGTTCTGACTGAAAGCATGTGACTTCGAAATTTTTGAAGCAAAACGATTGGGGCACCTATGTAAATGGCATTTTTGTAATTCTTAATAACATAGGTTGCTTTAATTTCTTTCACTTTTAGGTTCCTTTAATCATAATTTCTCTGTTACCATACATTTTTCATCCCACCAAGTCTCTTTGAACACATAATCTTTGGGCAGGACTGCAAAATTAAAATGCAGCATTCTGACAGTAGAGAAGCTGATTTATAAAGACAAGTGCAATGAAAACTTCAGCAAAATAAAAGCAATTGCCCAGAGCAATCAATAAAATACCTTATTTTATTTAACATCTGAAACCTGATTGGTATGGGCAACTGCTTAATTTTTGATCCAGTTTTCTTTGCACATCTTAATAAATTAGCCCCAGTGTGTCTAACGCACAGATAAAAGGTTAACATAGGCTCAAGAAAGATTTGAACACTGATGCATGAAGCATCTTCCAGATGTGAAATATTTATAAAGTGCATGCTAAGGATTGCCGTACAAAATAGGAATACAGCAACCCATTCATAATGTTTTAGTAAAATTTAGATGTGATCTTTGTCTGTGTTCTTGGGATCTCCATTACTTATGTAACAAGCACTTTCCCCGGTTGGCATATTGCATGCCGCATTTCTATAAATAGTTGAGCGAGAACATACATCTTCAGGTCAGCACCTCCATCTACCTATCCTAACAAGAGCACTGAAGGATGGAAGTGAGTGCTCTGGGGCCATGGGACCTTCTCTTAGAATATATATAACTACAGTTCAATCCTGCCCTCCAGCTAAAAATATACTGCTGGCATCTCCAAGCATCCTCTCCAGCCCACAGACTTATTTGTGTCTTCTGCTTTATGCAAAATGAAGTCATGTACAAAGCAGCAGTAAGCAGGCTGAAGATGAAATAATTAGTGTTGCTCTGCTGCTGTATTAATATCTATAATATATACCTAAAAGGGAACTGTAGTGAAAATAACGTAATGAATAAAATTGCTTTTTTTTATACAATATTTATAATTTATTTAGTCAGTTTGGGGAGGACGAAAAATACTGTATTTTTCAGACCATAAGACACACTTTTGTGGGAGAAAAGTCAGTGCTTCTTATGGTCCAAATGTGTGGCAGGATGCGCCTGTCCCCAACCAACAAGTAACTACAGAGAGCATTAATTATTTATTGTATTTATAAAGCTTCAAACATGCTTGCTACGCCCCCAGCATGTTATCCTCTCTGGGACATGCTGCAGTGAAGATCGGGTGTGCTGGCCACTGCATTGTAACTGGCCTGACCACGTGGAGTCTGGCAGCTACAACTCGACTGTGCACAGCAGTGTTGTGCCCACAAGTTACCAGGAATTAGCCTCGAAGCATCCCAATCCCTGCATTGGGTTTTCGGGTGAGTGCTCCTATCCCACTGCCACGCTAGCCGTGCCCCTGCAGCATGTCATCATCTTTCACAGAGGCCTTGGAGGATTCATACAGCGGGTCTTGAGACAAGGAGAAGAGGACTTGGAGCTAAATCGTTTGACTGGAGGATGCAGGTGCCGACTGGATCAAGTGAGATCTTCTGCGGCACTTAGGGTAGGTGGTGGGGGGGGGGGGGCAGCAGGTGTTAGTGCAGGGTATTTATTGTAGTTAGTGGGGCAGCAGGGATTAGTGTAGGGTAGTTAGGGTAGCTGGTGGGGCAGCAGGGGTTAGTGTAGGATAGTAAGTGTAGCTAGTGGGGCAGCAGGGGTTAGTGTAGGATAAATAGTGTTGCTAGTGGGGTAGCAGAACTTAGGAAGTAAAAGTAGCTAGTGGGCTATCAAGGGTTAATGTTGCTGGGCAGTGTAGCTTAGATAGAGACTGCTTGGGGAGAAAGGGTTCACAAGATGCCCCTGCACCATAGACCCACCAGGATTAGTATATTATTTACCCCTTAATTTTTGCCCTCTAAACCTAGGTGCTTCTTATGGTCAGAAGCGTCTTATGGTCTGAAAAAATACAGAAAGTAAACGTTGTGAACCCACCCTAAAGGGCTTTGAGTCCAATAGAGGGATAGAGCTGTACAAGTTTTAATGTTTAGACTTAAAGAGACACTGAAGCGGAAAAAAATGATGATATTATGATTTGTATGTGTAGCACAGCTAAGAAATAAAACATTAAGATCAGATACATCAGTGTAATTGTTTCCAGTACAGGAAGAGTTGAGAAACTCCAGTTGTTATCTCTATGCAAACAAGCCATTAAGCTCTCCGACTAAGTAATGCTGGGAATACACGGTTCGTTTTTGCCTTCGTTTAAACCTTCGATTCGTTCGGTAAACGAATCGAGTGTTGAAAACGTATGTGAAAATAGTCATAATCTCATTATAGTTTCGATTAATAGACCCCAAAAACGAACGACTAGTGATCGAACATGTTTGATATTATCTCTCTTTATCCATCTAATCGAGCCATTGGTAGGCTTGATGGCTGTTCAGATCGATTATACATTCGTTTATGCTAGTCCGTCCCTGTAAAAAGGGATTTTCGTTTCGTTTCTTTGCAGCCTTCGATCATTGGAAAAACGAAACCATCAGAATCGGAAAAAAAAACTAAACCGTGGGTGGTGATATTAACCGTATGACTGATTATTTCGGGATCGAAAAGGACAAAAGGCACAATCGAAACGAAGGTTTAAACGAAGGCAAAAACGAACCGTGTATTCCCAGCATTAGTCTTGGAGAGGGCTGTTATCTGACTTTTATTATCTCAACTGTTCCTGGACTATTTACTTTTCCTCTGCTAGAGGAGATGTCATTACTTCACAGACTGCTCTGAAAGACTCAATTTGAATGCTGAGTGTTGTGTAATGTGCACATATTATAAAATGATGCAATGTTAGAAAAAACACTATATACCTGAAAATAAAAGCATGATAATATTTTCTTTGCTGCTAATCTTCTAGTAATTATTCATAGTACACAACCAATTCACTATATTATATTTTTTTTTCCGCTTCAGTGTCTCTTTAAAACCAGATTTATTTACAGGCTAACAGACACTAACACTCCAGAGACATCATAAAATGCTTCTGAATTTCATAGCCGTGCAATTCCCAACAGGCAAAAATTTGCTGGTGTTTGACTAAAGCTGACTGGACTCAAAAATACTTCCTTTCTGGTCATTCCAAATGTAAATCATGACATGAGTGGCCTTACAAAGACGTACTGTACAGCATATCTTAATTGAAGACCTAATAAAACTGCCATATACTACTAGTGATCAGAGCAGCAACAAGCATGACATGTTACAAGGTTAGTGGCCACTCTAGATACAGATATGTTAATTGGCTTTACCCATAAATTGGGCGTAGATTATGATGGACATATGACTAGGGATTAGATTGTGAGGGATTGGCTTTCTAGGCACTCCTGTTTCCTCCCACAACCCCAAAACATACATAGTTAGAAGCATAGCTAGTTCAGTTGAAAAAAAGACATATGTCCATTGAGTTCAACTAGAAAAAAAGTTCATTGGCTTTCTCTTGAACTGCCCCTAGACTATGATGGACATAGGACAAGGGATTAGATTGTGAGCTCTTTTGAGGTATAGTAAGTAACCAGACTATATACAGTACTTTGTCCAGATAAACATATACAAAAGATTTCAGCGCTGGCTTCGCTCCCACATTCCCAAAACAAATCACTACTACAGGTGATAAGTTGAAACAGAAAGGCTTATTAACAGTCAACATTGTAAGGTTGTTAACAAAACATGTTGAGTTGCTCCTGATCTCGTGCTCCGCAATAAACTCCCAATCCTCCATCAAGATCATCAACAACCATAAACAGGATAATGATAACCACAATATCAGTGTAGCTCTCCCGTCCACAATATCTCGTCTGTGTGTGGGGGGTCGTGCGAGAGTAATTAATGAAATGAGAATAGAAGGATCTAAGTGCAAAATTGTATTCTAATATAGGTTATACCAAATAGGCTCAAAATCAAATTAAAAGAAAAACTTATAATCAGGCACCGAATCACAGGGTACCCCACAATAAAAAAGGCCTTGTTTATAAGATCCCGAGTATGGTATCAGTAGGGTGCAGTGCAAAATCCAACCCTACCCATTTGACAGACTGGCATCCTCAGGGGTCATGGAATATGCATGGCAGGCACCTCACTACATATTTGTGCACCCCTCCACACACACACACGAAATATCGTGGACGGGAAAGCTACACCTATTTATGGTTGTTGATGATCTTGATGGAGAATTGGGAGTGTATTGTGGAAAACAAGATCATGACAGAAAATTGGGAGTGTATTGCGGAGCAGGAGATCAAGAGCAACTCAAAATGTTTTGTAAACAACCTTACGTTGTAAAGGTTTTTCGCCTTCCTATGGATCAACAGGGATATGTGAGGGAGCAGGCTGGTGTTGTACTTTATTTTCTGGTTGAACTCGATGGACGTATGTCTTTTTTCAGCCCAAATAACTATGTAACTATGTAACTTTATAATGTCAACTTACACGAATTGATAGATGCAGCAGTCTCTAGTAAGTACAAAAAAAGTTTATTGAACTCAGCAGAAAAAAGACACCCATCTTTTTCTGCTGAGTTCAATAAACTTTTTTGTACGTGCCAGAGATCACTGCATCTATTAATTCGTGTAAGTTGACAGACAGTGCTGATGCAGGGAGCTCCTCCCAATTGGTGAGTGGAGTGATTTTCTTCGAATAGTGGCTCTCCCTACTGGTTTGTATTCACAACCTTATAATGTGGGTTGTTGACAGCTAGTAAGCCTTTCTGTTATACCTTATCACCTGCAGTAACGATTTGTCTTGGGAATGTGGGAGAAAAGCCAGCGCTGAAATCTTTCATATATAACTATATAAATACTAAATAACAATAATAAAGAATAATAGTGTCTGGAATGGAAAGGCCTCGTCAAAACTTGTTACCTTTAATTGAAAATATTGAAGTTTTTGTGAACTAACATTTCCTATATTTACGAGATTAGCATTGATTTTATTGCTCTCTGTGCAAGGTCATGGAATGTATTGATTGGAGTGCCAAAAAGGTTCACATAGATATGAATTGTTTGAATAGGTCATGTTACTTTGTCACCTCCTTTAGATTATTTAATATGTACCTGAACTGGCACATGATGTATTGAGATAAACATGGAGACATACAGTATAGTACTAAGCCTAGTACTAATTGCAAGGATTAATGAATCCAGTGCTTTATGTACGTAAATGAGGCAGTCAAACTGCCTCTCTCCCCATTGTGCACAAAATGTCAGTCTAACTTGAAACTGCCGATAATTGCGGGGCAATGATTTGGTTGCTGTGCACACTTCAGAGTTACAATTTAACTCCCTAAATGAGAACATGAAACATCAAGAAAGGTATAGGAACCATTGTTGCTACACATACAGCTAATTATCTTTTGAGTTTATTTTTCAGTTCACATTTTCTTTAAAGCGGACCTGAACTGAAAACTTCCTCTCTAAAGGATATGCAACAGCATAATAACCTTTCAAGAAAATCATTTCTTTGTTACAGCTGATACAAATCCTGCAATAAAGCTGGAGTGTGTCTACTTCCTGCTTTCATGGAAGTAGACATATTGTTAACATCCTGTGTTTTCAAATTAGCTCATCTGCCGTGGCAGTAAGCTGACACAGCTGAGGGATCAAATTGCAACTTGTGATTAGTCACAGATGAGGGAGAATTAGACATGCTAAACTCTCTAAGTACATACAGGGTGCATTCCTCTCTGTTTTCCTTCTGTCCTGTGCAAGAGTTCATGTCCACTTTAAGTCCTCAGTGGATGGAGAACAGTTTGAGTGTGAGTACATGTTTAAGCCATGTGGCCTGGACTGAACCTGTAGCTTACTCTATCCCTATTCATTTTTAGCTTTCTTTTAAGAGGGTTGTGAGCCTTAATAGCTCCCTAGAGCTTAAATATACTGTATATTTATATATGTGTGTTATACATGCTGTGTGCTCGCAGTGTCATGCATGATGCTACTCAGTTCATTAACACTATAACTTGTATGCTCGCATGAATTAAGCATAAAGCTCAATGGTCTCTTGCCAAATGTGTTAATTTCCAATATGTTGTGCAGTACATCAGCTTGAGTGCTATGCATGTTACAGGCTTAGTGCAGGGACTGACAACACAGGAAGAGCCTTATTGATTCTGTTTTTTACACCAGTAGCGGTGCTTTCATTACTGTCTGGGCAAGATGATAGAATAAAGCATGTGAAGAGTTGATGTGAAGATGAAATTGTTGTGGAGATGAAGGACCAAAGATGGTTGGAGTTGGACAGGAACTACTGCATACACTTTTCTATTTTTGTGCAGATTGAGTAGATTAAACAGAATAAACAACCGGAATATGTTAGCAACAGAATGATGACTTTGCAAGAGTTCAAACACGGTGTCAAACTTCATTCAATAATAAAAGTATATGGGCCACAAGACAGAGATAATGTGGACGCTAAGATGCTAAGAATTAGTTCTTTAAGAAGTTGTTGAAAAAAATCAATAAAGTACCGGGTTCCTTCATAAATGCAGTAAATTGTAAAAGACAAGTAGGGAGACACACCAACAAAAACATAACGAAGGACATTACTGATTTACTGCTGCCAAAAGAGGACTGCAAAAAACAACAACCATAAATTGGTATTGGGTGGGAAGTATTTTGAAATACTAACTACAGAAGAACTAAGAAACCAAAAGTCCTATCTTCTGATGACAGAAGGATACAAAGAGCCATTCTGGTTTAATACCAGAGAAAAGTTGAATTCAACCACATTGTTACGTAGCTGCCGAAGTCTGTGGGAGAAGCAGTGAAGGAAATATGCTGAAAGGGACTACCAGGTGGAGAAGTCAGATTAAGGAAGAAGGAAATGGCCAGGTGAAAGGTACAGTAAACATTAAGCTTCCAGATGGTTAGAAGACTATAATACCTATAAACAGCAGAGGAAATAAAACTAAAACAATTAGTGATGAGTGCAAGGTTTAAAGTTTGGGAGGGTTTGGCAAAGGTATGGAAAAAAATGGCTCTTTTATAAGTCAATTCAAAACATGTTAAACATAAGGAAGGGGATCCTTGGTCGGTTTGGTCTGCTGAGCGCCAGTAAAGTAACTAGTGACCTGGCTCAGGGGTTCTGCTGGTGGTTACACCTCTTGGGCCTCATAGTAGTGCTGTGTCTCTAGAGCATTCCTGATTTTATGTGTTTGTCTGGGGAGGGGGGGGGGGGGGGGGGTAACTGTTAGTCCATTGTTCAACGGCCACTTTGCAATATATATGGTGAGTACATTACTTATTTACGCTTTGTAACATGTTGAGTTCGGGTTGATGTTATGATGGATTCAATTTGCTGATTCTTTGCAGGCTGAGCCTTTTTCTGTATGTCATTTCTAGAACTATATTTGGCTTGACTTTGTGTACAAATTTAAATTTTTCAATAAAAATTTAATGTTGAAAAAAAAAAATAAGGATGAGGACATCTTCACGCTGGCATCAGAAATAATGAAATATTTCATGGATCTTCTGGAGGTGACAGCAGAAGGAGGAAGAGAAGAGGAAAAACGTCATGCTGTAATGGAAGATGAAAATATTTCTATGGAATAATGCAACATGCAATGAAGAAATGGAAACAGGAGAGACTGCAGGACATAATGGTCTTGCCCAAGGGGTGATTAAAAACCTGGGACAAAAAGGGGAAGCATAGTTGTTAAGAATATTCATCTTGATTCGGAAGAAATGACTGGAAAACATCAATAACGGTGTCTATTTTAAGGAGAGAATTGAGGCTGTAACAATCATAGAGGCATCTCACCCCTGAGTGTACCAAGAAAGATCTATGTAAGAACACTTGAGAGCAGGATAAAAGCTAATGTCAAACACTCCTGAAGAAAAGCAGCTGGTTTTAGGCCCAGCAGGAGTACTCAAAATCAGGATTTCAGCTTGCAATAAGTAACTGAAAAAAAAATCCTCAAATATAATCATGTTTATTTTATTGAACTGTAAGTTGGAACAGAGGTGCCAGTACAAATAAAAAAGTATTAAAAACTGTTTAAACACTTAAGCCTATCTGGACGAGTATTCTCGTCCAGATAGGTGCCGCTAAAGACAAACTGGATGAGTACTCTCGTCCAGTGTTTAATTGGCGGTGTGCCCTGCGCACCCTGGCAGTTTTCCATTTAGGCGATTGGGGAAGGAAAGCAAGGTTTCCCAGAATCAATTGCAGTGAGTGGACATAATCCCGATCACGGGTCATGTCCATTCATGAGAATGGATGTGAATGGAAGTGAAAAATACTAACAAAACACTTCTTAGTAAACCAGGAAAGTTGAAATGCACACCACAGATATTTTTTTATAAATAAAATTAATTAATTTAATCACTTCGAAATCCCTCCCACCCCCCCACCCTAGTTACCAAACAAATTAAAAAGAAAAACAGTAAAAAAAAAAGCCCATAAATAGTTTCCTTACGGACTTAGCTTTTTTAATATGTATGTCATGAGGGTATATTACTGTAATTTTAGTACATAAGGCCTACAATTGATGGGACACAAAAAAAATACATTTTATTTCCACTTAATATATTGATGCCATACATTGTACTAGGAGCATAATTTAAATGGTGTGATAAAACTAATGAGCAAATAAAATGGGTGGGCTTTATAGTAGCATTGCTTATTTTAAAATTATAGGGGATGGAATTGAAGATATAGTGTATTTTTTCTTTTTTTTGTGTGTGTGTATTTGCCTATAAAATGCATAGAAAATAAAGTAATTACTGAAAACAAGTATCGCTCTCAAAAACCTTTATTTGTGGCGAAAAAAAAAAACAAGAAATAGATCATTTACGTGTGATGAGTAGTGATAAAGTTATTGGCGAATGAATGGAAGTAGCACTGACAGGGAAAAATTGCTTCTGTCCTGAAGGTGAAAACACCTGTGGGCTGAAGTGGTTAAAAGAGGAGGTAGTGGTGGACTTACCTCCCCAAAGTAGACACAATTCTGTTGATTATTGTCAACAAGCAGCTTTATTCATATACTCCGCAACGCAACATGTTTCACAGGTTCAATCCTGCTTGATCAGGCAGTAACTGGAGCAAACTATTGCAGTATGTCAGGAAGCCAAGCGCCTCTGTGACAGAGGCGCTTTGGCTTCCTAACATACTGCAATAGGGGAGGTAAGTCCACCACTACCTCCTCTTTTAAGCAGTTATTAATACATTTAATACTCGTACTGGTGCTGTGCCTCTATTCCAACTTACAGTTCATATTATAGTCCACCCTTGGTGGAGGGAACCAACCCCCTTTTTTCCTGACTAAAGAGAGCGACTTCTAAACCTGAGTGGGTCAAATCTCCCCACCTGCCTATGTTGTGGTTGCCTGAATAGTAACCCGTGTTTTGTGAGTATAATTCATTCATCTTTATTACTTAACACCTGCAACCTAACATACTACACTATTGTGGGCTCTCAGTTTCCGTTTTATGTTTATTTTATTGACCTTAAAAAGACCTTTAATAGAATCTGTTGACAGACCCTGGAAGGCAGACGTGTCAGAAAAAGTGTAATACTAGAGAGTATTTACTGTATTAGAATTATGTCCAGAAATCATAAATACATGTTTAGAACAGTAAGAGGTGACAAACCTTTATCTGTAGTCACATTTGATGCCATAAAAACCAATAAACCCAAAGTAAGCAAAATGCTTTTGGGCTACCATAAAATGCATAAATCAGCATTTGCAAATGTAATTTTAAGCGACATATAGACTTCAGTAAATGGATTGAGGAAAGTTCTCAAATAAAACGCAAAAATCAATGTAGCTAAAACAAAGCATGGTTATACCAAGAGATGTAATGTGTCACTACATAAGGCCTCAACATACACTGATTGAGCAGATAGAAGCACTTACATATCAGGAAAATATTATAAGAAGAACCGAGCACTAAGAAGAGTAATTAAAGAGAGAATAAAGGCAGCAATGTGTCTCCTCGGTGTCATCAAAGTTGGCATTCTATGGAAAAAGAGAGGTTTCAAATTCCAGTACTGTGAGCAGAAAATGTTTTTCACTGGCCTCTCTACAGCTTTATATTAGGGACGAAAAGAGTAAACACAGTATGAAAGTGTGGAGCACACTGACTCTCATCTGGTCAAAGTAACAAAGACGTTCACCCCATTCTGAACCATGCAGAAGTTAGATATTACTATTTTAAATTAAACTCTGAGTTGAATTGGTTTAGATAAAATGACTCTTGTGAATTTTCTAAACCACCTGCAGTACAGAGAATCCCCATGTGATTACAAGAAATGCAGCGGTTACTTCTCCTGTTTGCCTGATCACATGACAGAACAGCGCTGTCACTCTTTAGCTCCATGGCCAAAAAACTTTGACATCACTCATACTGCAAGTAATGGATCTGACATCACTGCAACATCTGCTGACTAAAACAGGTACTTTTTGTTATTAGTGCACACATCCAATTAGTGTTACTCTATAGGAAGTTAAAACTGCTAGTCCTAGTCTGAAGATCAAGTCAGGTGCCTGTGTATGTGGAGGAGGCTGCATTCTGCACGTTGCACTTGGCTGGAGACCTGCAGAGAAATAACAACTCAAGAAAGGGCAGTTTGCCCAGAATGTCATGCTCCACTTGTGAGACTGTAGTGTTTGCCTAAGTACAAATTATCAGAGTGCTACAGTCATAATAACCATATCCTTATTCACATACATGTATACAAAGTCAACATTATGGAAAAAAAAACACATAAGTAAATAGGACTACTATTTATCAATGGGGATTCCTGCTTCTTTAATTGGTGCCAGCTGTGACAATTTAATGATTAGATGTCTGAGAAAGGAGGTCCTTACCTCCAAAATGTCATATTCTACATCCCACGACATTCTTTAAAAGAGCATGGATTCTCCCTTAGTTGTAGGTAGTCTTGGGGGGGTTGTATTAACATGTTAACATGTGCAATTTAATCCCAAATATACAGTCATGATCAGAGCTGCAAATTCCGAGGGGGAAGCTTGCTGGTATAGTATAGATTCTGAATGTGAATCAATAGTAGCACCAGCGAAGCACACAGACATTTTCCAGTTGTCTCTCATATGGACCTCCTGACCCCACTGTTTCATCTTCTCATCATAATTCACATCAGTCTCCGTCCCTCCCCACATGCAGTGCTGAGACTGTTGGCAGAGGGTAAGCTCTACAACTGTAATTCATGTGCACTAACTTTTTCATCACATTTGTATATGTGATGTCACTAGTGAGTAGATATTGACACTTAGATCCAAGCTAGGGGAGAGCAAAGAAAGGTTAATATACCTGATCTGCTCCTCCCCGCGGTGTTTACAGTTCTGAACCAAGATGATAATGGAGTTCAGAGATGAAAGGGAATTTGGCAGGACAGGGAGCCCTAACAGTGAGTGATGGATACTGGCTGTGTGTGATGTATGCATATGTATGGGGTATGTGTGTTTACATTTTGTGTGCTCTATACAGTATGTACAGGTGGCTGTGCTGGTTTTGGATCTGATGGTTAATACACGCTTAGAATGCACATGCAAATGCATTGTTCCTCAGGCATTTTGTGACTCTCCCTGTGCCTTTGTATTCTTGAAAATTAACTCATTTTCAGTTGCAAACAGCCCAGAAATACAAGCGATGAGTATGTCATCTGTAAAAATGCATCCTGTCATGTAGTAATGCAGAGGATAGAAATGCATGTTACTATGAAAGTTTAATATGTCCATGCACATCACAGAGCATGTGAAGTGCATCAAAGCTGGCTGGGGACTCTGTGTGTGTATACGGCTACTACTGTTTGCTTCAGGCAGAAAACAATGTAGAATCTGCCCTGAGCTCTGGGAATTGTTGCCTGCCTGCCTCTGGCTGCCTTTACTGACATGTTCCGGTGGTATGGGGTTGCTTTTCAGCAACACATCAATTTTACAGATGAAAGGTGAAAAGCATGAATAGCGAACACAAAGAGTCCATGTGTGCAGGCCTTTAAAGAGCTTTTTCTGCAGTTTGTGATTTGGCATGCATGAGGGAGGCCGAGTAGGTTTGCCCAGTATAGGGCCCAGAAATTTCTGATGGCGGCCCAATACCACCCTCACAACAATTCTCTATGACCACCTGGGAGCCGCCCTTCTAAGTGAGGGTCAAGGAGAAAAACTCAGCTCACATACATAGCAAAAAGTTGCATATAGGCTAGTGTTATAACTGCAGTCTAGTTACCAAACAAAATCTAGTATAAGAAAGAAAAACGTAACGCTGGAGAAATGGGGAAAAAGTGTCTGACAGGGTGTCATATATCCAAGGTCACAAAGCTATTCTATAGCAGCAGGGTAAGTAGTTATTATAATAGGGCAGCCAAGTATTCTCAAAAACATACAGTATGTGATCTGAAATTGCTTTCATCTTATCAAAATACATAGCCACAATCAATCTATTCCTAATACTCTCATACTAAGAGAGGCAGACTCCCACAAAGCAGCAATTTTTGGTGGCAACAGGTATGTAAGCAAGTAATTTAAATTTAGCATCAAAAAAGTTGAGGGGAGGAGTTTCTCCTAGCAGAGCTATTGCAGGTGTTCTAGGTACCACATGCCATGTAACAGTATTTATTCTCTAGTTAATCCCAATCCAAAAACAGCAAATTTTAGAACAAGTACACTAGATGTGAAAAATGTGTCCTTTTGTCCACATGTTCTAACGCAGCAATTAGTTGATGCAAGATCAAATTTGCTACCTATACCAGGAGTAAAATATAGATGGTCTAAGAAGAATGTGAGAGGTTTAAGTGAGGAAATTAGGCCTCCCAGTACTTTCAATTGATCCAACTAAACTGTTTTTCAATAAATACACATGAATCTTCATGACATATCATTCCTAATCCATAGGCTTTAATTTTGAGTTGGCCTATCCTTTGCAGCTATAACAACTGTAACTTTTGCAGGAAGGCTTTCCACATGGTTTACTAGTGTATTTATGGTAATTTTTGTTCATTCTTCCAGAAGAGCATTTAAGACTTCGAGAATATTCACTAGATATTTGGACCACTGCACTCAAAGCCAATCTTGGTCAAATTCTTAGGTGGGTGCAAAAGACTACAAGATGAGGGCCATCATCATTCAAACCAGTAGCCTGTACTCCTTATCAGATAGAATTTTATTAATCTGACATTTCAAGAACATGCAGGAAGGCATGAGGTGCATTGCTGGAGTGAGTGCCACAGCTCCCAGCAATTGAATTGTATTGATGTCCTTCTTAAAAGGGTCCTGCATGCCCACAAAATGTCAGATTAATAAAGGCATTTCTAATGTCAGGCACTGATGTTAGACAAGAAGGCCTTCCCAAAGATGTTCTGTCAGGTAGAGGTCAGGGCTTCAGGTTGAGGTCAGGGCTATGTGCAGGCCAGTCAAGTTCCTGTACACCAAACTTGCTCATCCATGTCTTTATGGACCTAGCTTTTTGCACTGGGGCGCAGTCATACTGGAACACTGCAGTCAAACTGTTTCCCCAAAATCAGGAAGCATGAAATTGTCCAAAATGTCTTGGTATTATGAAGCATTCAGGGTTCCTTTCACTAGAACTAAAGGGCCAAGCCCACACCCTGAAAAACAACCTGATACTATAATCACCCCTCCACCAAACTTTACATTTGGCACAATCCAGTCATGCAAGTATTGTTCTCCTGGAATCCACCAAAGACAGACTTGTCCGTCTGTTAAGCAGACAGAGAAACAAGATTTGTGACTCCAGAGAACACGTCTTCACTGCTCTAGAGTCCAGTGGCGGTTTGATTTAAACCAATGCATTAGACTCTTTGCATTGCACTTGGTGATGTAAGTTTGGGATGCAGCTGCTCAGTCATGGAAATCCTTTCCATGAAGTTCTCTATGCACTGTTTTTGAGCTAATGTAAATGTCATATGAAGTTTGGAGGTATGTAGCTACTGACTCTGTAGAAGTTGTCTGCATGACAATGTGCTTTGTTTTATACACCTGTGACCAGGGAAGTGATTAGAAAACCTGAGATCAGTTATTTGGAGGGACATCCAAATACACTTAGCAATATAGCAACATTTAGGTTGTAGAAAAACCAATCCCGGTAAACAAGTGTATTTTTCAGTTTTGAGCAGAGAAGGGATGAATTTTTGTCAAGTTTTCTTGCTGTCCTTTCCCATTAAAAGGGACCTCAATCTCATTTGTCTCCTAATGACAAGAGCTCAACTTTTTTCAGGGTATTACCACTTCTTATCTATTTCACACCTATTTTATGGAATCTATTTTCAGAGCATTGCAAGCAAAAACACTACTCAAAACAATGTGTTCAAAATTAAATAAAGTCTGATATTAATTCACTTATGTTATTGCTAACATTGTTTGTGCTACAAATGCTCTATATAGAATGCGAAAACTCCAGAGAAAAGTTTCTGCATCAGAGGCCACGTGTCTCTTCAGGTGTCTCATTGTGTTTGTGCCTCAGTGTCTGCATATGTGCTTGTGTCTATCTCTATGTGAGTGTGGATATTTGTTCATTCATGTCTGTGTGTGTGCATGTGTGTTCTGTTTATGCGGCAGATTTTGCGTGCAGAAAAGAAAAACTGACATCCAACCACATAATTCTGTACAGTTTTCTCTATCAACTACATTAGCTGCTGTAAACGTGTGTGTTTTTCTGCATACAAATGCACATGGTGTGCAGAAAACGCACGTAAAAAACTGAAAGACAAGTGTGACTCCTGCCGGAGAGATTTAGGATACAATCAGATATAGGCTGAAAGAGTCGTGTTTGATTGTGATACATTTTTTTATACATTTCTATTTTTTTTCACTTTCCCTTCTCTTCTCATTTTTTTTTAAAGCATATGATCGAGCCATCGTGCAGCAGAGATAATTTTCAAGCACTTATGTAGGGATGTTATGACCAAGAAAAACCAGTAGATGGCAGTGACATTCCTATTTTGTGAAACACTTCTGTCTGAGGATAAAACTGACAATGTATGCTATTCCATAAGACATTTCCAAGTCACATGTATTATATTCTTTTATGGGAAATATGGTGCCTCTGAGGACCTCTCACACACAGAGTGATCAAAAATTATTTCCATGTAAACAAAGACATTAGTCTTTCCTAATAAAGCAAGGGTCTCATTTGCGGCCCTCGATACAATATTTTGTGGCCCTCGCTGGCAAAAGCTTCCTTATAGTTCGCTTCAGTGCTCCCAAGTAATCCGCCGCATCCCCGCCGCTAAACGAGGGCTGCAGAGCCCCCAAATTGACCGGGGGGCAATCCGCCGGCATTTCCTGGAAGGGGCAGAGCTTTCAGCTTCAGCTCTGCCCCTCCTGACGTCAATCGCCGCACGGATCGCCGCCTCTCCCCGCCCCTCTCTGTGAAGGAAGAGTGAGAGGGGCGGACACAGGCAGCGATGCGCCACGATTGTGAAATTCCTTATGCGGCCCAGCCTCATTCTGACTTTGCCTCCTGCGGCCCCCCAGGTAAATTGAGTTTGAGACCCCTGTAATAAAGGAATACCTAGACAGCTCATGGTGACCCAGAAGCACTTGTAAAGTATAAAAGCCCTTACTAGAAAAAGCAATTGTGGATTTGTGCCTGACTGAAAAGCATAAAGGGATGATTTGTATATCCAGGAGTGATGCATCATGGGAAACCACAGTTGCTCACTTAAAGTGTACCAGAAATGAAGGGGCATAAAATATAGTGTCTCCCCCCGTTTCGCTCCCGCGGCTGGGAGCGCTCTGTGTCGGGGCAGAATAGTC
This sequence comes from Hyperolius riggenbachi, assembly GCF_040937935.1. Classification (NCBI taxonomy): domain Eukaryota; kingdom Metazoa; phylum Chordata; class Amphibia; order Anura; family Hyperoliidae; genus Hyperolius; species Hyperolius riggenbachi. The sequence goes on along the minus strand of NC_090653.1, from coordinate 151,622,258 downwards.
ACATGCGCAGTGAGCCCGAGAGGCAGGGAAGCAAGGGACTGATACTGGGAGATCCAGAAGGCTTTAGACCGTGGCGAGGGAGCGATCTTCGCGGAGGGGGCTGGAGGAAGCCCAAAGAATGTATAAATCTGTTATTCCCTTTGTCTCAGGGTCTTTTTAAGGATAAATTATTCCAAATACCTTCTGTTTATAGAGGGCAAAATTATTTTTACCGAATGCGGTTGGTTTTTCTTCTGAGGACAATGCTCTTTTCTTGGCTGCCACTGTAGAGCAATCAAGCAAGTAAGCTGATAGCTCATTTCATTGAAAATGTAATGCTGCAAAGTTGTTTGGAGGCATACCGTACATCTGCAAAGCTGACCTGTGTATAATAATTTATTAAACTCAGTGTGTCACTGTAACCTGTATATAAATGTATGCACTTTTACTGTAATTAAAAGGTCAGTACGACCAAATATTTTATTTCTGGCCACAGCTCATTTACCCCATGCTAATCGCTTCTTGCTACCGCGCAGAAAAAAAGCAATTGGCATTGATTCCTATAATTCTGTTGTCGTGTCGCCTTTTGAGAACCTAGGGGACATGAAACCGCAAATGCAGCCGATGCTAAATGCTACATGTAGTAAAGAGACAACGGGATCTACCACAACGTTTATATGAACAACGTCAACTGTCACCATAGTCTAACAAACGCTTCCATTCATCTGAATAGAACGTGTTGGATTCCTTTTAAACAACGCTTTCATCGGCCGATGAAACATCACATTTACAGCCCGCGTGAACGGCCCTAAGTCACCCAATAAGTTCTCTTATCCAATGGGGACTCCATTTACCACCAGGCTGCACTTCAACCCATGCTGCATCCACCTTGAAATAAGGTAAGAAAGACCTTGTAGTTGTTAAACAAGTGTGCAGGCCCGGGAATACAAAGCAGATTGAGAAAAGAAACTGATTACCATTTGAACCACTTCACCACTGAGGGGTTTATAACCTTATGGACCAGAGCAATTTTCACATATCAGCGCTCCTCCCTTTTATTCGCCAATAACTTTATCACTACTTTTCACAACGAAATGATCTATATCTTGTTTTTTTTTTACCACCAATTAGGCATTCTTTAGGTGGTAATTTTGCTAAGAATCATTTTACCCTAATTGCATTTTAACAGGAATAATAAGAAAAACATTGAAAAATTCATTATTTCTCCGTTTTCGGCCATTATAGTTTTAAAATAAAATGTGCTACTGTGGATAAAACCCACACATTTTATTTACCCATTTGTCCCGGTTATTACAACATTTGAAATATGTCCCTAGTACAATGTATGGTGACAATATTTTATTTGGAAATAAAGGTGTAATAAATCTTTTCAGGTTTGCGTCTGTCACTAATTACAAGCCCTTATTTACAAAATAATAGTAAAATATACCCTCATGACATACAAGTTGAGTCCCTAAGGTAACTATATATGTATTTGTTTTACCGTTTTTTATTATTTGGCCACTACATGCCCCCCAGTTTATTCCTGTGTACTGTGAACACTTCACTTTCGTTTTATCAATGACCACGGCATCTCATTGATGCCTGATCACAGGCATGTTTAAAGGGACCCCGAGCAGTGCAGAAACTATGGAAAGATGCATATCATTTCAAAGCTCTATTTCTCCTCTTTCCAATGATATATAAACCGCCGCCCCACGTCCCTTAGTTTTCGCTATTTTCGCGATTGAAATTGCCGCGGCCGCGATTTAAATCGCGAAAATAGAGAAAACTAAAAGGCGTACGGTAACGATTTAGGTGTCGCCAGAAAGAGGAGAAAGAGAGCTTTAAAATGATATGCATCTTTCCATACTTTCTGCACTGCTCGGAGTCCCTTTAACTACATTTCTGTGCAGGAACTGAAGTCCTGCAGGGCATAGATATACCACCTCAGACGCGGTAAGTGGTTAAACCTAAAGTGACCCTGAGACAAACAATAATTAAAAAAGATATACATATCTGGGACTTCCTCCACCACCCTCCACACCGATCGCTCCCTCAAAGTCCTTCGCCGCCTCCTCATTGTTCCATTAGCAGCCCTGATAGCTTGGGTAGTCAGGGCGCACTGAGCATGCACAGAACGTTCCCAGCCGCAGAAGTGAGACAGGGAAGGGGGAGCTGCAATGTGCATGCTCCGACTGGCCGCAACTGGCCAAACTTATGAGCTGGGCTGCTAACGGGAGAACAAGGAGGCAGAGGAAGACAACGTGGGAGTGATCGGTGTGGAGGGGGCTGGAGGAAGCCCCAGGTATGTATAAATGTTTTATTATTGTTCGTCTCTGGTACACTTTAAATTTGACTTTTCACATTAAATTGCTCCATAAATAGCCAATCTTAGAAGGCAGGCTGTAAAAGAAAAAAAAAATAAGTTACAGGTCCTGCACCAGAAATCCTACCCACTGGACCATCCTACATCATACAGACAGAGCTCTAACCAAACCTGTAGATCAGAAGAAGTGGGAATCGACAAGACAAGTAATGGGCATCATGTAAACAGAGATGCAATAAGCAAATCATGGGCTATACCCATAAACTTAATCATAAACTAGGGAAATGGCACAGCATACAGAACTGGCATGAATTGCACAGACCCGACCATTGCTGGACTGGCAGACTGGAATGGATGGATGCAGTGACACTTGCCTGTCCTGTTACTTAAAGTGGACCCAAACTAAAAATACAAGATTTCAGAAATAAAATCTATTTTCTAAATTATAATAATAAATAGCAGCCTTTTTTCAGCTGCATGATGACAAATATAAAATATTTTACATTTATTGGAGAAACCCCTCCCTTCCTTTCATATTGCCAGCAAATAATCCGGCAAACTGGTGGAGTAGATGGTGTCCAGCAATGGAGGAATTGCTAATGGCTGCCACCTGTATAACCCTCGTTATGCAAAGAGAAGGGTGAAAAGCATGCACTGAAATGCTCATAGCCTTGAAGGAGTGTTTATTTATATTTGTATGTGTCAGAGTGGTGCAACGAAATATTTTGAATTAAAAAAATGTTTGGTTTGGGTCCGCTTTAAGTTCTGTTCCAGTGGCCAACTGTAGTTATGGTGCACGATATCCCACCCTCTCCCACTGGGCAGCCACTGAAGACAGGCAAGGGGAGTCACTGACCAAGAGAGGAAAGTTGACGAATCTGGACATGTCACTATCACAGGGAAGTATTTTATGCCCACTCTCTGAGCTCAGGTCTTCACATGGTTATTTGACAAGCTAGCGAGCAAAATTTGTTCAGTATTCCATGCAATTTTCAAAACTTGACAGCAACGGAGGATGGAGCGATGACAAACACATTTATATTATAGTCATACAATCCTGGAGGTTGCTAATTTTTTTTAGATGGAAGTGAATTTAAAATACAGTGTTTTTACTCCCATTTAAACATTATTACAAATTACAATCTACAAGACTGAAGACTAAAGTATTGTGACTGGCTTTCATTAGATACTGCAGTTTGCACTGCTTCTTTATGGCTCAGCCTGTTTATAACAGCTGGTTTGTACTAGGAGCCACAGCCACTTTCAATTCGGCCGCAGCTCCCATTCTAATGTGCAGCCTGAAACACTAAGCCCTGCAATACACGGCTTAGGGATTCAGCTGAAGGCTGCAGAAATCTGCAGCATGCTGTCCAGATTTGCACTGCAGTGTGATCTAGATGGCACTTCATTGAACAGATAGGCAAGGTTTCCCTGCCCCTCTTGCATGTGGGGAAACACTGCAAATCTGTATATGGTGAAAACAGGCCCTAAGAAAGACCTGTAACTGTTGGCAAACATCTACTGTGACCTAACCTGGACTACACTGTCTGCTATTATGTAGCTTAAGTGCAGACCTTTACTACCACAGTTATCTTTTTTAAAGTGTAACTTCAAAAATTAAAAGTCGATTCTTTATTTTTCTCTGGTAAACAAATAAGGATGCTAACCAGGCAATCCAAAAGTAAAAAATCACTATTACTTTTCTTGTTGATAAATGATCATTCCCAAGTTTACCTGACTCTTATTTGGTACACTGCAGCACAAAGGAAGTTGCAGGGCATGCTGGGTTGTCTTTTTTTTGCATCTTTACTTTCCTCTCAAACTTAACTAATGCAGCCTGCTTGGCTGAAGCCTCTTTCCATTCTGATTTTCCCTGCCACACCTCTGTCCCTCTCTGATTGGTCAATATTTCTCATGCTGAGTGCATTTTCTATTGCAGATCTGGGCGGGAGTGCCTGAAGACTGGGAGGGGGGCGGGCAATGCATACACAATCAGGCAGAGGAGAGTAAGGGAGGAAATGACACCAGAATTGGCTTCAAGATGAACACAGTTAAAATGAAGAGTCCTAAGAAGTTTTGTTTTTTTTTGCTATAGAAAAATCACTAAAATCAAAATGTGGACAGTGCAATACATATGTTATGAAAGTAGAGCAGAAAGTATTTATCTACTTATATATATATGTGTGGTTTTTTTTAGATAGTATGGCTGACAGCTCCTCGTAAAGGTGCTCATCAATGATACAATCTTGATTGTATCATTTTATCAAATCTATATTGTAGAAAGGGAAACTGCATTAATATACTTTAAACAGATACTTTAGTTATTCCCTCATATTACATAGAAGTGGAAAGATTGTACGATTGTGTCATTAAAGGAATACTATCGATACCCAAGTGTTCTAAAATGACAGTGTGCAAATAATGTCTAAGCAGCTGTGTAAACATTTTCATACTTTTTATGTTAAATATCAGAGGCAAAAGCAGTAATTTATTGAGGGTAGGATTTAGCTATATTGGGACAAATCAATTGCAGAAGGGGTGTCTGCTTCAATGCACAGCCAGAGTTGCATATCAGACAACAGAAAGCAAATATCAAACATATCAAACTATGAAAGCAAAAACAGTATGAAAAAGCTGTGACAATTAGTTACATTTCCTCTGCTCTCTTCAGACACTTCAGTCAGAAACACAGGACACAGGATCTGCAGCTGTTGGGAGCTCTCTTTCTGTCACACACAGAGCTACACATAGAGGTAACTGATCAAGTGTGAGGGAAATTTCCCCTCTCCTCATGGCTCAGTCAGCCGTCAGTTTTGGCGTCAGTAAAGTTTGAATGTATTTTGATAACAGTAAACAAAGAAGTTGCTACTAAAATGTATACACCAGTACTTAGCAGCACTTCCCAAACATTTCCTGTGTCAATTGAAAAAAATATGTGAATCGATAGTATTCCTTTAATGGGCACCAGAGCCATTTCCATATGTTTTGATAATTTCTCTTTTAAATAACGATTCGATTGAAATGTACATTGGAACAAATAGAATGAGTCACTGTCAATTACCAGTCTATTTGGTAAAATGATAGATATAACTGGAACACAAACATTTTTATCCCCACGTGCATTAGCAGCATTAGACTGACTACTTCAAGTATGCTATGATTATAATATCAAATATATACACACAAAAAAACAACAACAAAAACAATTACCTCTTCAGAGGATGAACCAGTAGTTGACAAGCTAAGATGAGATTCACTGCATTCAAATACATCTTCATCTTGTGTTTCGAGCATGCTTGAGTGAGTCATGAAAGAGGTTTCAGGATTTCTGTCAAAGCTTTCATCCATTTGTGGCTCATCTACAGTTTGTGGTTGTAAATTTTCTGAAGAAGTGGCTGAGCCTAAGCCGGGAACTTCAGGGCTACTGTGTCCCTCAGGTTGTGACAATTCAAGTGTTGCTTGTGATGATTTTTGTTGAATTTCATCCACACAGGAAGCATTACTTAAAGATAATGTATCACCATCCAATGTTTGCTGAAACTTAGATTCGGTTTCACTAAATTCTTCTTCTGCTCTGATGTGAGAAGAAATCTCCTGAGCAGGCAGATTATGCATTGTATGATGACTGTCCCACTTTTTAGGAAGAGGAGATTGTGGAGGCTTGCATGGAAAAGCTAATGCATTCTCATTTTCAATGACAAGAGGCTGCTTGATAAAGGAGTTCTGTAGTCTAGGAGTTCGTGGAGTAGACTGGGAATTCTGATCCTCTGAGGTGGATGACCTAGAGGAGCCTCTCCATTTTCTGGCTGCTTCTGCCACATTACTAAAAAACTTCAAGACTCCACCAAAGTTTTTGGATTTTCCTCCATTGCTAGTGTCAGGGATTCTTGTCAGACTCACCTCATCCTCTAATTTTTCTTCAGTTTCTGTAGAGGACACATTGTCAGTTGTATTGTCTGTATTTTGGAATGTAGCACCCTGGAATTTCTCAAATCCCTTTGTCCCATCTTTTGTGGCTGTTAATGAAATATTTTTGAGATAGCTCCACATATAGGAACTCCTGCCCCTGCGATGTTCTGGCCCCATTTTCAGTCCTCGTCTTTGGATTTCTCCTTCTGCAATAGTTGAGCTCTTAGTGCTGACAAGTCCACGTCTATGATTACTACCTATATTTTCATTGTCCATCAATTCAGAATTTCCATTAATTCCACTACCCATGTCTCTTAACCATTTGCTTTCACTGGAAATACATTCAGAAATGCTAATGTTTAACTCTACGTCTTCAAAAGACGTGTCCAGGTCATCAATGTAACCAGCATAGGAATGTCTATATGGTCTTTGCCCATCAGCATATTTACGTGTTCTAAATAAAGCACTTGGAATGGTAAGCTCTATGTCTTCTGTTTGCTGACTTTGAACCTTCGTTTTAGAATTTCTTAGAACAGAATTCTTGGAGAAAGTTGATGACCTTAGTCTTTTAAAAGATCTTACTTTGTCCATAAAAGACAGCTTAGGCTTTGGTTCATTGATTTCACTTGTGAGTATCATAGACTGCGGTCTTTTACTACGGCTAGAATTGGCTCTCCTTCTATTAACAAAACTCCATATACGAGTTCCTTTTGCTCTCTTCTCATATCTGTGTGGAATATCTTCCCCTTGAAGCTGAGTGGAAACCCCACTAACTTCACAGGGGTCAAGCTCACAGATTGCCATAGTGTCCGTAGTGTTCTCCTTGGGACTGGCTTGAAAACTTTTGTTCATGTAGCCATTGAGGATCACATCAGGATGTTTGTTTATATCACCATTTCTTACTTCCATAGCTTGCTCTCCTGCCTTCACCACATCTCTTCACAGCCAGGTGTACAGGCTGCAGCAGACAGCTGAAAAAAAGGAAAAATATGTGAAGTTTGCAAGAGTCATTAAGTAACAAAATTAGTGTGACATGAATCTATTCTGTTCTAATATAACACAAAATAAAGTTTATTCATCTTTAGGTCTCAAGATCTAACCAAGCAGATGTAAAGGATACATTTATCATTTTCAATTTAGAAAAAGACAAGCATTTAATGTTAAAATTAAAATAAAGAAGAAGCAGCAAGGAAAAGATCCCTGAAGAGTATCAAACTGTATTAAGTAGTACAATTGTAGTGAATGTCAGTGCTTCAATTACCGTATTTTTCAGAATATAAGACGCACTTTTTCTTCACCAAAACTGGGGGGGGGAAAGTGGGTGCGTCTTATATTCAAAAGGTACGGTTTTGGGTCCCGGAATATACTCACCTGATCCTGCCACTGCGCTCCTGTCCTCCATCTGCGGTAATCCGAGGCTGCCCGATCATCCAGATCCATGTCTTCTGTATCATGAGGCTTCCCACTGATTAAGGATGCAGCTCTTTGGCGTCCCATCCGCCGCACTCCTCATCGCTGCAGTCTCGGTATATAGACTGCAGCCTTCCGGTGTACGCATTCCTCTGCCCGATACTCTTCCTAGTTACCGCGTCATAGGCACTTCCTGGTTACAGTGCCTCTTCTGTGTTATCCGCAGTGCACGTGCGCCTGACGTCACGTGCGCTGTAGCCAGGAAGTGCCCATGACGTGGTAACTAGGATGAGTATCGGGCAGAGGAATGCGTGCACCGGAAGGCTGCAGTCTATATACCGAGACTGCAGCGATGAGGAGTGCGGCGGATGGGACGCCAAAGAGCTGCATCCTTAATGAGTGGGAAGCCTCATGATACAGAAGACATGGATCTGGATGATCGGGCAGCCTCGGATTACCGCAGATGGAGGACAGGAGCGCGGCGGCAGGATCAGGTGAGATACAGCAGAGGTTAGTTAGTTAGTGAAGTGTAGTGTAGTTGGTGGGGGGGCAGAAGGGGTTAGTTAGTGAAGTGTAGTGTAGTTGGTGGGGCAGCATTGGTTAGTTAGTGAAGTGTAGTGTAGTTGGTGGGGGCAGCAGAGGTTAGTTAGTGAAGTGTAGTGTAGTTTAGTTGGTGTGGGACAGAAGGGGTTAGTTAGTGAAGTGTAGTGTAGTTGGTGGGGGCAGCATAGGTTAGTTAGTGAAGTGTAGTGTAGTTGGTGGGGACAGCAGAGGTTAGTTAGTGAAGTGTAGTGAGGTGTAGTGTAGTTGGTGGGGGGGCAGAAGGGGTTAGTTAGTGAAGTGTAGTGTAGTTGGTGGGGACAGCAGAGGTTAGTCAGTAAGGTGTAGTGTAGTTGGTGGGGGGCAGAAGGGGTTAGTTAGTGAAGTGTAGTGTAGTTGGTGGGGACAGCAGAGGTTAGTCTGTAAGGTGTAGTGAGGTGTAGTGTAGTTGGTGGGGGGCAGAAGGGATTAGTTAGTGAAGTGTAGTGTAGCTGGCAAGTGTAGTCTAGATAGAGACATTTTAGAGGGGAGTAGGTTGGTAAGAAGCCCCTGCACCAAAGATGCATCTAGGTTTAGTTAATTTTTTTCCCTGATTTTTGCCCTCTAAAACTAGGTGCGTCTTATTTGTCAGAGCGTCTTATATTCCGAAAAATACGGTAATTTCTGATAACCCATCTTAAGCCTTGCTGTAATCAAGTAGAGTAAGAAGGTGCACCAAAATTACTACATGATCGATTTTCAGATGGGGGTGATGAATCGCTTTCCGAATCTGGTATTCATCAGCCTTTGCTTCTGATTGGCTGTGCCTGTGACAATTCTTTAAGGCATTATCAGGTGGGAGGAAGAAAGAAGAAATTCCACACTCACAGAGGCATTTCCTGAACTCTGGTGAGATCATGCAAATAAGATTTGGGGTAAAATGTAGGGCTAACTCATAGACTTGTGCGGGTGTCCATCCTCGTCAATAAATGCCAGGATCAAAAACACCCCACACTGAGATGAATGGCAGCATTCATCTTAGTGCCTTTACGGTCGATTGTTGTTAACATTTTGGAGACGCTACATGTAGCATCCTGCAGCATTTGCATTCGTCAATTTCATGTCACCCATGGGGCTCAAAACACGACAGAACGATAGGAACTGGTGCTAAACTTTTTTTGCTCAGTAGCAGAAATGCATTTAGCATCGACTAAATGCGCTGCCCACAGAAGCCCCTGTGAACCAGCCCTTAAGGTGCCAACAAATGCGCTGCCCACAGAAGCCCCTGTAAACCAGCCCTTAAGGTGCCAACATTTTTTCCTCAGATTCCTTTGGCAGTGAGAAAAGTGCACAGAAAAGTCTCAGAAACAGGCCACAGATTTTAAAATTGGAACCTGATCAATCATGTTTTATGCATGTAATGTAGAGTCTGGATCACCTTTAAGATATCCCCATACCAGAAATACAATGGAAATATAGCATCCACTTACTAGGCAGACATACCCTATATAGTATATACCATACACTGTAGTACAGGTATACTGCTAGTGTGTTCAGCTGTTTATGCACTATGTCAACACATTCCTCTGCTATTTAACATATTTCCAGGTTCTTGTATACTCCTTGTGACCTAATCACTACACAGAAACTGCCCTCGTCAAAGTGACCAATGGCTCACCAACTGCCAATTCCAAAGGCTGCTGTTCCATACATATTGTGATTGATCTCTTTTTAGCTGTGTGCACACAGCAGACCATTACCAAGTCAATTACCTCTCCCCACTTTGCATCTGCTGGACTACTATACAACAACACCCAAATCTGTGTCTTTTCCCGATCTAACTACGTAAATGCCTTGCTTTCCCCAACTGCTAATGTCTTAACCAACATACACACACTGAGGCTACTTACACACCAGGACGTTGCGTTTAGGGGACGTTATAGGGCACATAACGTGCCCCTAACGCAACGCCTGGTGGTGTTGGAGCAGGACGCTACCAAGAGCCGCGTTACAAGCAGCTCTTGGTGCGCCTGCTCTGTCAGAGGCACTGCGGAGACCACGTGAGCGGAGCTCTCCGCATCACGTGGTCCCGCCAGCCAATCCGCGGCCGCTCCAGAATGTAAACACTGCAAGTGCAGTGAATAATAAGTAGCCATGTGCCTGGCTACGTAGCGGCCTCTCCCCGCCTCCTCTCCGCCCATAAAATGAAAAAAAAAAACTACTGAGCATGTGCAAACAGTCTAACGCGGCATAGCCGAGTGTAAAGTACTGCATACAGTACGCTATGTAGACGTGCTGCATTACAATGTAACGCAACGTGGGCACTGTGAACAGCCTATTGATTTTTCATTGCTGTGCATTGGGATGGGTTACAGGCTGCTCTAACGTGCGCCTGTGACGTCCCACTGTGAAAGCAGCCTCAACAAAAGTCTTTTAAAGAGACACTGAAGCGGAAAAAAATGATTAAATAATGAATTGGTTGTATTCTAATATTTTTATTTTCAGTTATATAGTTTTTTTTATAACGTTGCATCATTCTCTAATATTTGCAGTTTAGACACTACTCAGCATTCTAAATGGGTTCAAAAGTTCACTAGCCTGCTCTGGAAAATGTTCCCTGCAGAAGAAAAAAAGATACATTGTCTTTTAAAGCTTATTATCTCAAGTGTCTGGCAGAGTTCTCTGCGAGTAGAGCTCAATGGCTAATTTGCATAGATAACAACTAGAGTTTCTTAGCTCTTCCTTTACTAGAAACAATATTAGAGTTGTGTCTCTGCTGCTAATGTTTTTATCTTAGCTGTACGACACATAAAAAATCATTAGATCATAATTTTTTTTTCCGCTTCAGTGTCTCTTTAAATGCACGATTATCAAACAACTTGAAGAAGTTGGACAACTTTTGTCAACTGCTGGATTGACTTGAGCTGCGTCTTATCAGTCGTTGGTCACCTCTTATCAGTGATAAGTCGTTTGCACTTCTTCTACTTGACAAAAGTTGTCCAACTTCTTCAAGCTGTTTGATAATCGTGCATTTAAAAGATTTTTGTTGATTCAAAGATACTCACAAACATGGGTTGCAATCCTGCAACCACCTTATAGACGTGCGGAAAAAACACCGTTCCCGCTCGGTACCCCGGACTATTCTGGAATCGGGTGGTCGCTCCCCTCCTTAGATACTCTTTACTGATGGAACTGGTCCACCGTAGCGGAGGTCGTCACCTCTAAGGGTGTGGGATTACTGGAACAGGGTTGTGAGGAGGCGCCCAAATTGTATGAGGTCTAGTGACTAATAAATTTTGTATATAAAACAACAAACAAAAAAAGAGGTTTCTTACCTCTATAGAAGACTCACAAGAAAGAATTGTCAGGGAGTATAACCATTCTTTTAATAAAGTCACAAGACCTCATACACTTTGGGCGCCTCCTCACAACCCTGTTCCCCTGAGGGACAGTTAGTGACAAGACAATATACTCTGTACAGTGCTGCGTAATATGTTGGCGCTATGTAAATAAATAAATGTCCAGTCTCCATTGCATTCACACACATTATAATGCATTACCGGTATACCACGTACGTTATGCAACTGACCACTGTGAACCTAGCCTTAAAGGTGGCCAAACACACCATAACATTTTTTACATTTCTTTTCAATTCAATAATTACAACCATTTTTTTCTGATTGATTGTAACATTTCAAAAATCTGCCCAATGTATCACAAATGTGTTAGATTTTTCCCCAATTCTACTCTACACTCTACACCAGTGTTTCTCAAACCTGTCCTCGTGACTCCCCAACGGTGCATGTTTTGCAGGCCACCTCACCTATGCACAGCTGGGGTAATTAGTGTCTCAGCTAGGTGGATTCCATGTAGCTGAGACAATAATTACCCCACCTGTGCATAGGTGAGGCTGCCTGCAAAACATGCCCCATTGGGGAGTCTTGAGGACAGGTTTGAGAAACACTGCTCTACACCATTCAATTTTCATAAAAATTGATAAGAAAATTCTGCCACTTCTGATCTACTTTTAATGAAAAAAGGGATATCTGATCAGATTTCTTTAACAAATAAAAAAAAACTTCATTTTTCTGTACAACCAATCGCTTATATCTAATTGCAGTAACATTGAATCCTTTTATTGTATCATGTGTGGCCTTCTTTATGCTATGAGGAACAAATAAGTATGTTGGGGATTAGATTGTGAGCTCATCTAAAGGACAGTTATTGGCAAGACTATATACTTTATAATCTGCTGTGGAAGGTGCCAGTGCTATATAAAAAATAATTGTAATAAAAATAATTATGTAAAAAGTATTAAAAATGAAAATATATTGTTTTGCTTTTGTGTTTCTTTGTGCTGCATTTACAGCTTCTGCTCATAATGATTGTAAAACAAGTCACATGAGTGAGCATAGTACACACCACTCATACCCGGGCCTTACTACCCAACTTATTTTTGCTGCACTCCAGAAAAAAAAATTGCAGAGCTTGCCAACCACACCAGCAGGTGAAAATCTAAAGAAATACCACATTTGTGTATGAATTTTACTATTTCCCTGGTTAAAAATAATTTTAATATTTTGTACTGAGTTTGGGACCACACTTTTAAATGTCGATATGCGCATTTGTTTTGGAAGTCTGACTTTTCTATGCCCCATAAAATTTCAAACCATGTGCGATTACCATAGACTGATGGCAAGTGCTGAAGGTCTTTGGTGGATGAAGTGCGTGTTAAAATGTGCACAAAAATTGGCAAAATTTTTGGCCTTCAGCAAGTCGATAAAAACAATTGGTTATACAAAAAATATATTAAAGGGAACCTAAACTGAGAGGGATATGGATGCTTCCTTTTAAACAATACCAGTGTAAGGAATCGCTCCTCTTGGCTGCAGTATGGTCTGAGGCAGCAACAGATGTAGAGTCAGCTGACACTCAGGCGGGGGTTTATGTAAATAATATAAAATATTATATAAACTTCCTGTCAGGAAGTTTGCTGGTCAGTACTGGGTGGGTCAGCTGTCCTGTTGTGGTCATCTGTGTTAGCAGCTGATCTCGCTGTCAGCTGATTGATGCCTGCGTGTGATTGGCTGTTGTGTGCATGTGGCCGGCCACTGATTGGTTGCATGTAGTATTTTAACCTGCTGAGTGCTTCTAGCTCTTTTTTTGCTGGTTGCTGGCTACTCTGTTTACCTGTTCTTGTTATTGGATTATCTGGATTTCAACCTCTGCTTGTTCATTTGATTTCCCTTGTCTGCTGCCTGCACCGACCAATTGCCTGGCTTACCGTTGCAACTGTTTGCTGCCTGCCCTGATCTCGGCCTGTCTGACTATGCATCTGTATTGACATTCTGCACCTTGATTACCTCAGCTCTATAGGTCTCAGGTGAATATTACAAGTAAACTGTATTGCATCCATTGCTGCCTTGGTGTCTTGCTATCTGGCCAGGTTATACCTGTATATGTGACATCTACCTGCAGGGGTTTAGTTTGTTGTTAGGAAGGAGCTTTGCACAGGTGTTAAGCCTCATCTACACGATACAATTTTCCATCAGATAGACAGATCTAATAGATAGATCCAATAAGAAATTGCATTGTGTGTAGACATCCCAATTGTTTCAGATCAATTTTGCAATAGATTTTGCTTTGATAAGTACCCAAAATCTATTGCAAAATCTAATGCAATCCGATTGGACCGTTGGAAATTATCTAATAGATCCGTCTAATAGATCCAGATCTGACGGAAAATTGTACTGTGTAGATGAGGCTTTAAGGCTAGAATAGATGCCAGTCATATGGGCATACGATCTGACCTATAGCTAGTACCTGGCAAGCCTGACAACCAGTTGCCTGGCAGTCCTGCAAATCTCTTTAGCTGCAGAAGAGGCTGAATCACAGACCTGAAACAAGCATGCAGCTAATCCAGTCTGACTTCAGTCAGAGCACCTGATCTGCATGCTTGTTCAGGGGCTGTGGCTGAAAGTATTAGAGACACAAGATAAGCAGGAGAGTCAGTCAACTGGTATTATTTTAAAAGGAAAAATCAATATCATTCTCAGTTTAGGGTCCCTTTAAAGGTTTTTTTTACTATTTGAATGAGAAATCTGATTGAAAGTCCGATTTTCATCCATATAAGTTTATCGGGAGAGGATGATTTTTCTGATCAGTTTTTATGAAAATTGATTGATGTAGGATAGATTGTAAATTTCTTGATTTATAGACCCAAGCTATTTTTGCAGGGTTTTCAATATATATATGTTTTGTGATACATTGGTCAGACATATTGAATGTCATAGTCAATCAGAAAAATTGATTGAAATTCTTATATTAAAAATAAATATAGAAAATGGTATCATGGCCACCTTTAGTGTAATACATAAGTATAACAAATCACCATATGTCCCCTTTAGCTGGAAATAAACAGAACTGCAGAGACATGTCCAGGAATTGTTAACGTTATCTCTACTATTTGTACACTTTGAAAACCTAATGCCATTGATCAGTAATACAAAATAATAAATGGACTGCATGACGTACACATGAAACAACTGGAGGCTGCCTGGAGTTGTAATCATCTTTCCCCCATGGGAGCTGGATTGCTGGGCTATCTGATGCAGTACTATGGAGGCATGCTTCACAGTACATTTCTAGACTTGTAAAAGAATGGGAAACAACACAGACAGGAATTTACAGGTATGATTAACTCTCACATTACCCAGAGACAAAGGCAACCGAGGCAGCTATGCATAAGCTGTGTGCTTATTCTTCTATGCTATATTTTTTATCTATAAGGTATTGCCAGGTTTGAGACTTGTACAGTATATGTTTTATTCTTCCCCGCAATGGATTACAGTACGTTGCATAAACCATTCACTTAGCGCTGCATAAAACTAAGAAACGTATAAAGGTACATTTAATTATAAGATGCAAATAACAACTGAAATCTGACAGCAACCAATTAGAAATCAAATGACTAAAATGTAATTATATTTAACTGCTAAATATTTACATTCAATTTCTTTCCTTCCATATTTGTTTACCTATCATTTACTGACCACAACTGTTCCTAATCTCTTAATAAATATTTCATTAGTCATTAGGGAAGGACAGAATCTCAAACATTTATAAAAAATACTATTTTCTCTGTTTTTCAGTTTACTGAGTAAAACCACTCTTTCACAAGTCTTAATGACCACACCTACATGTAAAAATGGGAGAAAACTTGTCATGTCCCAAGGTTTTCAAAAGCCTTGTACCCATGAGGCAATATTTTCAGTGATGTTACCCGACGTCGTGCAACATCATTTAACATAATCATGTTAAACGATCGCGCGTCGTTAAGCGACAGACACGGCAGATCGTTATGATCCCTGATGACCCGGCGCAAAGTACCACAATCGTTTACTTCCCGTTCCCGCCCGTGGTGTAGTCTCGTGACATCACGAGCAGAAAGAGGCAATGCTTAATGACCGTCATCAAGGGGATGTCACTGGACCCGTCGGGTGGTGAGTACATAGCTTGAGGCCAACACAAGGATGTTGTTTGAAAAGAGGTAAGTACAACCTCTCTGTTTTTGTTGTCGTTTGTGCTCCATTTGAGTAAATCACTCTCAAGAAAGATACAGCAAGAAGCAAAACCTTTTTGGTACTACTGTGTGAGTTCAGTTGGAAACCCTGACAAGCTTTTTTTTATCTCTCACATTACTCCACATTACCATTTTCTACAGTCTAAACAACTAGGTTTTAGTGTAAGCCTGGAGGTACATAGGATAGGAAATAGGGACACTGCACACAATCAAAAGCTAAATTAAGCCTAGTACACACCTTCAATTTTTAGTGTTTTTCGAACTCCATATGCCCAGTGATATAAAGTGTTCATAGATGGGTGTTTACTTTTGCTGTGCACATGTGGTTTGGAACTCGCACCTGCACAATTCTGAATTGCTCTCACTGCCGCATGTGAGAACTTCCAGCAAAGTATTCGATGGAGGAATCCAGTCAAATACTTAAAGGACCTGGGAAAGGGAATGGGAGGGGCAACGAGCAGCATCAAGAGACTCAGAAAGGTAATGTACCCCACCATGATCTTAATTTACGGTAATTGTTTTTTCCACAATTCAGTGGTACTTTAAACAAATAAAGAAATAACTGAGAAGCTGTGTTCCTGTAAATTCAGATGCCCATAGTCTAGTCTTTTATCTTCTTAAGATCAGGAACCCTGCGGATATGCAATAAAAGTAGATATCGGAAAATACTTTTTCACACCAGTATGGCAAGTATGCAAAGTCAGAAATGCCCGATCACTATCACTTCTAAAAACTGAGACTTGATCCCTAGGACATCACAACAGTTCTGGGCACAAGCATTATACAGACATGTCACTCAGGTGTGCTGTTTCTTTAGAGAGGGGAGAAAGGACGACAGCATGGCATATGATGGAGCAGTTTTGGGAAGTTGGCGTAGGAAAGGGGAAAAATGCTATGCCTGTTGTTTAACCCATTCGAGTTCCGTCGTTTTCACTTGAGAAATGTTCACCTCCCATTCATTAGCCTATAACTTTATCACTACTTATCACAATGAACTGATCTATATCTTGTTTTTTCCGCCACCAATTAGGCTTTCTTTGGGGGGTACATTTTGCTAAGAGCCACTTTACTGTAAATGCATTTTAACAGGAAGAATAAGAAAAAAAAACGGAAACATTCATTATTTCTCAGTTTTCAGCCATTATAGTTTTAAAATAATACATGCCTCCATAATTAAAACTCACGTATTGTATTTGCCCATATGTCCCGGTTATTATTAACAATATTTTATTAGGAAATAAAGGTGCATTTTTTCCGTTTTGCATCTATCACTATTTACAAGTTTAAAATAAAAAAAATATAGAAATATTTCATCTTTACATTGATATTTAAAAAGTTTAGACCCTTAGGTATATATTTACATGTTTTTTTTTTTTTTATTGTAATGGTTTTTTTTTTTATATTAAAGAGGAACTGTAACATAAAAATATCCCCTGGGGGGTACTCACCTCGGGTGGGGGAAGCCTCCGGATCCTAATGAGGCTTCCCACGCCGTCCTCCATCCGTCAGGGGTCTCGCTGCAGCCCTCCGTGGAGTCCGGGCAGCGGTGACGTCATTATTTACCTTCCTGGCTCCTGCGCAGGCGCTCTGACGGCTGTCGGCTCCGAACTACACGGAAATACCCGATCGCCGTCGGGTCCGCTCTACTGCGCAGGCGCAAGTTTCCTGCGCCTGCGCAGTAGAGCGGACCCGAATGAGATCGGGTATTTCCGTGTAGTTCGGAATGGAAAGCCGCCACAGCGCCCCCGCTGGAGCCAGCAAAGGTAAATATTGAAATGACAGTCGGCACAGTCGCCGGCTGTTCGGAGGGCTGCGGAGAGACCCCCGTGGGACAGAGGACGGCGTGGGAAGCCTCATTAGGATCCGGAGGCTTCCCCCACCCGAGGTGAGTACCCCCCAGGGGATGTTTTGAATGTTACAGAGTCTCTTTAAACATTTTATTTGGGTTCTACGTCCAGGAACCAAAATAGGTTAAAGACCTGGTGTGCGAGATGTTTAAATAAGGTCAGGGAGCAGCTGTACTTGCTATATTCTCAGCCGAGATGGCCCTGAATGGTCACTTCAGTCACCTTCCATCTAGAGTGTGTTGAAGCTTAAAGTGTACCCGAACCACTGAAAAGGTACAAAATCACATACTTACCTGAGAAGAGTGTTGGCACTCTTTTCTGAATCAAGCCCATAGTGTTCTTAACAGAGAAGATGCCAGCAAAATATGCCAAGAACCAGAGATTGTTAATACCCTTGTGCCAACCATACCCTTGTGTCAGCTATACCCTCATCAGCCATACCTTTATGCCAGTCATACTCTTGTATCAGCTATACCCTTGTGTCAGCCACACCCTTGTGTCATGCATACCCTTATGTCAGGTATATTTTATTTATTGTATTTATAAAGCACCAACATATTAGGCAGCACTGAAGTAGGTATATCTTTGTGTCAGCCATACCCTTGTATCAGAAGATGTGTTTATGCTGTCAGGAGTCTGTCAGGACTGTGCTGCAGACAGTCAGCATGGTAAGGCTACAATAGCTATGCACTGGGCTTTATTCATCCACCTGCTTATCTAACAGGATCTGACTGTTGCTTTATGGTTAAGACATCAGAAATTCTCTACAACTAGCTGTTATCTCACAGAAGAAGAAACTGGCCACATACATTAGAACACCAGTGCAATTGTAAGCATAGGAGAAACTTTTTTTTCAGAGATTTACATACAGAGAACTCCCAAGAATGCATTTTTATTTCTGCATAATCAGTGACACACACACACTAAACTTGAACTAGTTGCCATGCTCACCAGTTTCTAGACTGCTTAAAATTCCAGGCATTTCATCATCCAAATATTATCCAAAACAAAAGTTTGCCATCTTAAAGCGGGATTGTCACCATAAAAATCAAATTTCAACAGAAACTGGTCTCAGTGTATTAAGTGATAAAGATGCTAATCCTGCATTCAAAACTTTGAAAACTTTTTTTTGCTATTATGATTTGGAGTTATCACATACTTCAAGAGCACTGGCACTTTAATAGTCAGTGCCAAACAGTTGCATGCTGGGGGTTCTTTTTATCTATAATAAATATTCCTCCTCTTCGATTCATTTTCTTGCCTATCTGAAACATGATCCCCTGCTCACTTGTGTTTACAAGCAAGGCAGAGGTGACTCAGTGATTGGAGGAGAAAGGAAAAAAAGTGAAGGGCAGAAATGACCTCAGTATTTAGCCTAAACTGTGGGCCAAAGACATGGTTCCCACCAGTAGCAGAATTATCTTCATTTACTATATAAAATTCACTGAAATCAGACTGTTAATGTGGCTCTATGGGGTATGACTTGCAGCACTCAGTTACAGATTTCCCTGCAAGCTCATGGTGAATCAGAACTGTTAGGAGTGTGTAAGGGGCTACAAAGGACCAAAAAGCTCTCTTATTAAAATGTTATGGAGAACAAAAGTTTTCCTTCTTAAAACTCCTAGGAGTTCTGGTTCACCATGAGCTTGCTGGGAAATATGTAACTCTGGGTGCTTCAAGTCCTACCCCATAAAGCCACATAAATCCATGCCATGTACTGATGAGGATCAACCAATCCGAAACAGTCTATATGCATGTTGGATTATTGTGGCTCTGTACAATTTGACACACCATTGCATTTCAGTGGTTCTGGGGGTGTGGTTAGCTTGCAGGGACGACAAAGGATGATTTGCATATTCAGCAGTGATGCATTGTGGGAGACATTATATACTCACTCCAACCTGAATAATTGCAAATACCTGCTGTTTTAAGAAGGTAAACTTTTTCTAACTAACATTTTAGTAAGGGCCCTTTTCCACTACACCCAGATTGGATGCAGAAAAACTGACTCCAATGAATGCCTATGGGAAAATCTGCATCAGAAAAATCGTGTTTAGTGGAAACAGGCCCATAGGCATTCATTGGAGTCAGTTTTTCTGCATCAATTCTGCATCCAATCTGCGTGTAGTGGAAACAGGCCTTGAGAGGGCGTTTTGGTCCTTTGCAGCCCCTTACACACTTCTAGGAGTTCTGGTTCACCATGAGCTTGCTGGGTAATCTGTAATATTATCCAGTGATAACAAATTTCATACATGAATATACATGACCTGAGTATGCAGAGTCAGTTGATAGAACCAATTGTCCTGCTCTATGATGCTCTGCAAACCACATCCTTCACACCCAAACCAATCAGAATAAACTGTTTATGCTTATGAAAACAAATTATACAACTTAAAAAACAAATGTTAAGAAAGGCTTTTATTTTGAAAAGCCTAAATACTGTATATGCAAGCTAAGGAAGCAGTGACTGGACTTCCGCAACTCTGTTTTCCTACACAAGAAAAATGTCAGGAAGTGACCAAATAAAGACAATACACAAGAGACTAACCATAAGATTCCTTTATGCACCACTACAACAGCACGTTTCTTTTGTTTTTAGGAGAGAAAGGGTTATATGAAACAGTGATGTCATCCCGCCTCCATGCGCTTTACTCTAAGAGGTGGAAAAAACAGGCAGCTTCCGTCCTTACAAAATGAAGAAACTCGTTTCCCATGGCAGGCAGGAAATCAGCACTAATGGCCTGGCTCCTCCACCTTCTGGAATCAGGGCCAACATACTTTTGATCTACTTAGCAGAGAGGCAATGTGATAAGTAATAGTGACCTCATTTCTTCACATTCGTTTACAAACAGTACAGTTAAAAAACTGAATTACATCAGCTGTATGTTCAAATTGTCACTCTAGTAATTTTTGTGGCATAAACTTATCATAGACATGACGTAATGTTTTGGTGGATGAAAGTTCCATGATTTCTGTTTAAAAGCTATGTATTTTTGTCTCTTTATCTCCTCCACAGGACAAGTCTGGTTACCAAAAAAGTAGCATGAATATTCCCCAGCATATCACCAAACTGTTTTAAAAGATGCCCTTCAGCAGGAGCAACTGTACTATTGACAATTGGTGTGTCCCAAGGTAGCCAGACTCTAGACCAAAATTGGCAGCCTGATAGTCACCAATACTCTATTCATTAAAGGGACTCTGTAACAAAAATGTCATTGTGTTTTCTACCATCCTACAGGTTCCTAAACCTATTATAATGTGCTCTGGCTTACTGCAGCACTTTATACTATCACCATATCTGTAATAAATCAGCTTATCTTTCCCCTGTCGGACTTGTCGGCCTGTGTCTGGAAGGCTGCCAACTCTTCAGTGTGATCTGCTATGCATGCCCCCACTGCAGGCCCCCTCTATGCACACTCCCCTGTGTGTGTGTGTTATTCACATAAGCCAGCTTTTCTCTGCTCTCTTATCTTTTACAAGCTGGATAAATCCTCTGTTCACATACTGATGAGTCACATACTGCAGAATTACAGACAACCGGGCAGAAACAATCAGCTTGTAACTCTTCAGTGAGCTGCAGGGGGAAACACACAAATGATCTCTTGAGATTCAAAAGGAAGGCTGTATACAGCCTGATTGTGTATGGATGTATTTTCTATGTGTGGACATACTGTACATCAACCTACTTCCTGTTTTGGTGGCCATTTTGTTTGTTTACAAACAAACTTTTTAAAACTGTTTTTGACTACTTTTAATGCGGCGGGGAGCGGCGAAATTGTGACAGAGGGGAATAGGAGATGTCCCCTAACACACTGGTATGTTTACTTTTGTGCGATTTTAACAATACAGATTCTCTTTAAAGAAAGAATGAAGTACATTGCTCATAAGCTCATCCAAGATATCCTAGCCTCTACCAAGGTCTAATAGCCTCACAGTGGTGGCAGCCAGGCCTAAATTTGGCCTACCATAGTTCTCAAGATTATTGACAAAAAAATTATGTATGAAAGAATCAATGCCAGAATTTCTGCCACCATGCCATTTTGAGTAGCTAAGCTAAAGAGGAAGAATAAATATGTGCAATATTCCTAAAGAGCACCCGAGGCATGTGCAGTAGCCTGCTTTCAAAAGGGCACTGCTGCTGAATGGAGCATAGCAGAACAACTGCAAGGGACGGAGCAGAGCAGAATGACAGCAAGGGACCAGAAAGACTACAGGGGTCTGGAAGAATCCTCAGGTAAGATAAACTGGCTACTTTTATTTCATTTTAGGTTCCCTTTAAGTGAGCAATATGGTTTCCTACAATGCATCACTCCCAAATATGCAAATCATCCAAAGCCGGACATACCATGAAGTGGCCTGAATGATGTGATTCACAGAGGCAGACTGTAGGGACGACAGGTCCGAATAGACTGATAAGGGTCCATAAAAAATTAAAAAAAAAATTTTAAAAGGGAAAAAAAGCTGACTGCTCTTTACCATTGCCCTAATGACTGCATGTGCACACAGCCACGGATAAGGAATTATACAAAGCGTTAAATTTGTAGACTGTCCCTCCTTAGCCCTGTTCCCCCCTCCATTCACATGTGCTCTCCCTAAAAGCCCATACACACGGCATACATTTGTCTGTAGTTGTGAGGCAGCGACAAACAGACAAGAGACAACAGCATATTTATGGCAGCGACAATTCGAGTTCGCGACAGTTGTACACACGTGACCACAGAAAGAGTGAAGACACGATGGAAGCTGTCTGCCACAGACTACGTGTAGTAGTAGTACTATGGTAGCGACTCTGCTGTCTGTAGAAGACTTTCGTACACACGATAGGACACCAACAGACTAAGCAACAGTTTGTGAGACAAAAGTCACAAGAGATTCACCAGTTGAATCGCTCAAACATGGCTGTGTCTGCAGACAGACTTTATCGCTTTCCGTGTCCACATGAACAAATCGTCGTTCAACACGTGTCTGTACAGACATTTGTACACCGTGTGTATGGGCCTTAAAGAGAAACCGTAACCAAGATTTTAAAGGGGAACTGAAGAGAGAGCTACATGGAGGCTGTCATGTTTATTTCCTTTTAATCAATACCAGTTGCCTGGCAGCCCTGCTGGTCTATTTCTCTGCAGTAGTATCTGATTAAAACCAGAAACAAGCATGCAGCTAGTCTTGTCAGATCAGACTTATAAGTCTGAACCACTGAAACACCTCATCTGCTGCATGCTTGTTCAGGGGCTATGGCTAATAGTATTAGAGGCAGAGGGTCAGCAGGGCTGCCAGGCAACTGGTATTGTCTAAAAGGAAATAAACATGACAGCCTCCATATACCTCTCTCTTCAGTTCCCCTTTAACTTCATCCCAATCAGTAGCTGATACCCCTTTTACATGAGAAATCTATTCCTTTTCCCAAACGGATCATCAGGGGGTTCTTTATGACTGATATTATGGTGAAACCCCTCCCACAGGAAACTGTGAGGACCGTGGTCCTGGCACTTTTCTGTCTGTGAACATCGTTGCATTTTGGGAATTAGCTGTTTACCGCTGTTTCCATCTGCCAAAAAAGCAAGCAGTAGCTACTTCCACTGACATAACCTGCCAGCAATAAAAATGTCACCGTGTGATAAATGTCAGAATGTAAATCAGGGAGAGGAACGATTTTAAAATGGGCAAACACTGACTAAATCATTTATACATAATTATTGTAAAATGAAGCACTTTTTTTATTCATTATTTTCACTGGAGTTCCTCTTTAACCACTTGCGACCGCCCACTACCTTTGGGCGTCGGCAAAGTGGCACCCCCAGGACCGTGTAACGCCGATCGGCGGCAGTACCTGGGAGACTGAATAGCCGGGGATAGCGCGCATACATGCGTGCTTATTCGCCGGCATTAGGCTCCGCCCACCCACGATGTCAACCCGCCGGCCAATTAGCAACGTCGGCGGGTTGTTAACCCCCCCGATCTGCCGCTTACCAAGTGTATAATACACTTTGTTAAGCTAACAAAGTGTATTATACAGGCTGCCTCCTGCCCTGGTGGCCCCGGTGATTGAGGGACCACCAGGGCAGGAGGCAGCCCTTCTAGCAAAAGCACACACACTGATCCTGCCCCCTGATCACCCACAGCACCCCTCAGACCCCTCCCCCCCCCCCGATCACCCCCTCAGACCACTGTTTGCACCCAATCACCCCCCTAATCACCCATCAATCCTGTCACTATCTGTCAATGCTATATTTTAGATTAGGTCCTAAACTGCCCCCTGGGGGCTCCTGATCACTCCCCCCACACACACTTTCAGATCCTCCCCCCTCCCCCATGTACTGTATACACCACCTGTCACCCCCTAGCACTCCTATCCATTAGATCAGGCCCTAATCTGCCCCCTGCGGGCTTCTGATCACCCAGCCAAACCCTCACCCGCCCCACCGCAGTGACAGAATTTTTTTTCCCTGATCACTGCTGGTCTCTACTTCTTAATTGTGGCTGAGACCAACCGTTATGCCACACAATACGCAATCGCCAATCCAAGAAGCTACCATGCTCAGCCTTTTCGGTGGAAACCACTCCAAGTTTCCGAACGTAACATTTTTTGGGGCCTTCTCCTTAACATGGGTCTAGTCAAAAAGAATTGCGGTCTTATTGGTCTACGCACTCAATACATCACATGCCCATATTCTCTGCTGCCATGTCCAGGTCACGATTTAAGAACATCCTGCACTTCAGTGCCAATATAACCTGTCATCTAAGAGGCCATCCTGCTTATGACCAGTTCCACAAAATTCGGCCCCTCATAGACCACCTGTCATCAAAATTTGCAGATGCTTATACCCCTGAACAGTCATTTTGAGGCATTTGGTTTTCAGACTACTCCTCACGGTTTAAGGCCCCTAAAATGCCAGGGCAGTAAAGGAACCCCACAAGTGACCCCATTTTAGAAAGACACCCCAAGGTATTCCGTTAGGCGTATGATGAGTTCATAGAAGATTTTATTTTTTGTCACAGGTTGGTGGAAAATGACACTTTGTGAAAAAAAACAATAATCAATTTCCGCTAACTTGTAACAAAAAATAAAATCTTCTATGAACTCACCATACTCCTAACGGAATACCTTGGGATAACATTAGCAGGAGCTTTTAAAATCACAAAGCACTCAGAAAAGCTCTTCTGGTGTGCACCAGCCCTTAGACACAGGTGTAAAAAGTTGTAGACTGTCCCTCTTCAGCCCTTCCTGTTACCCCCTATCCATCTTACACAGACTAAGGAATGGGATGACTGTTTTCAGCTTCCTTGCCAGAGAGAAAAAAGATTGAGGCAAGGGGCACACTTATCAGAATCACATGTTTTGTCGTGGAGCAGAAAAAGCATGCAAATTTGCACATAATATAAGGCTAGGCTCACAAGGGGCGTTGTGTTCCCTGTAATAGCAGCAATGCAACAGAATGGAAAACACGACGCCGCACGTTATCCGCTCATTTTGTTGCATACACTGAAGCACACAGTCAATGAAAAGTATGCTTCACTGTATTGCGCCTGTTTTGCTGTAATGCACTGTGAATGTCACATAGGTGTTAAATTGCAGTCTGACATTGCTTCGCAACGCTGCACGGCAATGCCCCACTGCAAACATAGCCTAAGGCTCCGTTGCCATTTGCGGTAGATCCGTTCGGCACAGAGTGGAGCGGACAGTTATTTTATGTTATTGACAGTAATATGTCATGGACAGTTATTATTATATTCAGGGAATATGTTGCTGCTTTATAAATTAATAATAATATTAGTTACAATCTCATGCTGTTACCACAGTCATATGGACACACATAGGATGAAATAAACTAGCTAGCTTTACTCAAGAACTCATGACTCCGAAGGTTCTCACTGTCATCTGTTGTCATATGAGCTGGCACACTACACCGGCTCTAAGAGTTCATGTACTTCCCCTGTTTGCTGCATTTACAGTATATAACCTTATCAGAGTATGCTGTTTTTAAACGTTCCAAATTCCATATCCCTGACATTTGTAACATGTTTGGCATCTAACTAAAAGTTATATTTAATTTGTAGTCCATGCTAAATAATTTTCAAATGATGACATGACATAAGACAGAGACATGCAGGCACATCCCAAAATAGGGCGTGCATTCACCAATCTTTGCGGAAGGTAGTAAATATAAAGTTTCTTGATTATCATAGAATTTTTATTTTATTCTTTTTATTATTCAAATCTCTGCCATGCACTGATGAGGACAAGAGTCCAAAACAGGCTGTCTGTTGGGTTGATGTGGCTATGTAAAATTTAAAAGCTATAGGCTAGCTATACACCAGCGGTGTAAGCTTGACTTTAGCGGCATAAAGAGATAATTTGCGTATTCAGCAGTGATGCCTTGTGGGTAACCACAGTTGCTCACTTAAAGAACAACTATCAAAGAAACAGTTTTTTCTGTAAAACCCACATACCTATAGAGCGTTTACCCAGCAACACTATAAAGCTTTTCAGAGGTCTCTCAGCACAGCCTGTGTGGAAAAAAAATGCTTTATCAGCTGTTTGTAACAATTCTGTGTCGGCATGGGGGGGGGTAGGACACTGAACTGTAACCTGGCTGTAAACTGTTTACACTGTGAGAGGCAAAGATAGAGAGAATGGAATACACAGACAGAGCTGCTGTTAATGGTTATTTACACACATTTGAAGCTATATTTCTGCTTTCTATCATTCTGAACAGATTCCAGTCACAGTATTAGAGCCAGTGAAGATGCTGTATGCTGGATGTGCTGGGCACAGTCCTCCATAGTTATGTCATAGTGAAAACTGTTCTCTCTAAATGTAATGTGCATGAAAAGATAAAAAAAAGCCTTTGTATTACTATTTGCTACTAATTACTGGAAATATATGTGGCATTTAGGGCCTGTTTCCACTAACCCGAATGGAGACAGTAAAATATAATAAATAAATAAAAAAAACAAGTATGCATGCAAAAAAAACCTGCAAATGCACGCAAATACACGTTCAGGTTCGCTTAGGTATAGTGGAAACGGGCCTTTAGAATTTTAGTTAACTTTGATAGTTGTCCTTTAAAGCTGAACTATTGCAAATACCATTTATTTATTATTTATTGAAGTATTTATATAGCGCCGACATATTATGCAGCGCTGTAAAGTGTTTATTGTCTTGTCACTAACTGTCCCTCAGAGGGGCTCACAATCTGGTCCCTACCATAGTCAAATCCTAGTCTAGGGCCAACTTAGGGGAAGTGTAATGATCCGCTCAGCTGCCTGCGCAGGCAGGCAGCTTTTTGACCACTGTTCAGGTCTGCATTCTGCAGGTCTCTGGAAAAGAGACCTTTTGTCAGTTTTGCAGCTTGCTGCTGCTGGGGAATTTGCATACGTTTGTCATGCAAATTGCCTAGCCACATCCTTTGTAGGCTTGCTCTATATATACCATGTGATTCCACAGTACGTCGCTGGTCATAAGGGTTTGTCCTGTGAAACACTCCTGGAGTGTCAGTCATGCTTATCGTTTGAAGATTAGCTTAGAGTAATTCCTGGGACTGCGCTAGGCATCCTTACATAGTTACATAGTAGTTACATAGTTACATAGTTATTTTGGTTGAAAAAAGACATACGTCCATCGAGTTCAACCAGTATAAAGTACAACACTAGCCTGCTCCCTCACATACTCACATATCCCTGTTGATCCAGAGGAAGGCGAAAAAACCCTTACAAGGCATGGTCCAATTAGCCCCTAAAGGGAAAAATTCCTTCCCGACTCCAGATGGCAATCAGATAAAATCCCTGGATCAACATCATTAGGCATTACCTAGTAATTGTAGCCATGCATGTCTTTCAACGCAAGGAAAGCATCTAAGCCCCCTTTAAATGCAGGTATAGAGTTTGCCATAACGACTTCCTGTGGCAATGCATTCCACATCTTAACCTCCTTGCCGGTCTAAAAAATCCGGCAAGGAAGCAGCGCCGCACATTTTTTTTAATTTTTTTTTTTTAAATCATGTAGCGAGCCAAGGGCTCGCTACATGATAGCCGCTAAGCGGCGGCATCCCCCCACCCACTCCGATCGCCTTCGGCGATCAGAGTATGCAGGGAATCCCGTTGAGAACGGGATTTCCTGCAGGGCTTCCCCGGTCGCCATGGCGACGGGGCGGGATGACGTCACCGACGTCATGGACGTCGGGACGTCATAGGGAATCCCGATCCGCCCCTCAACGCTGCCTGGCACTGATTGGCCAGGCAGCGCAGGGCTCTGGGGCGGGGGGGAGCGACTCGGCGCGGCGGATTGCGGCGGATCGGCGGCGAGCGGCGGCGATCGGAAGTTACAAGCAGCTAGCAAAGTGCTAGCTGCTTGTAACAAAAAAAAAATTATGCAAATCGGCCCAGCGGGGCCTGAGATATCCTCCTGCGCAGGTTACCCCGAGCTGAGCTCGGGATAACCGGCAAGGAGGTTAATCACTCTTACTGTAAAGAACCCTTTCCTAAATAAATGGCTAAAACGTTTATCCTCCATGCGCAGATCATGTCCTCTAGTCCTTTGAGAAGGCCTAGGGACAAAAAGCTCATCCGCCAAGCTATTATATTGCCCTCTGATGTATTTATACATGTTAATTAGATCCCCTCTAAGGCGTCTTTTCTCTAGACTAAATAAACCCAGTTTATCTAACCTTTCTTGATAAGTGAGACCTTCCATCCCACGTATCAATTTTGTTGCTCGTCTCTGCACCTGCTCTAAAACTGCAATATCTTTTTTGTAATGTGGTGCCCAGAACTGAATTCCATATTCCAGATGTGGCCTTACTAGAGAGTTAAACAGGGGCAATATTATGCTAGCATCTCGAGTTTTTATTTCCCTTTTAATGCATCCCAACATTTTGTTAGCTTTAGCTGCAGCTGCTTGGCATTGAGTACGATTATTTAACTTGTTGTCAATGAGTACTCCTAAGTCCTTCTCCAAGTTTGATGTCCCCAACTGTATCCCATTTATTTTGTATGGTGCTAGACCATTAGTACGTCCAAAATGCATGACTTTACATTTGTCGACATTGAATTTCATCTGCCATGTATGTGCCCATATAGCCATCCTATCCAGATCCTGTTGCAATATGACACTATCTTCCTGAGAGTTGATGATTCTGCACAATTTTGTATTATCTGCAAAAATAGCAACATTGCTCACTACTGCATCTACTAGGTCATTAATAAATAAATTGAAGAGCACTGGACCCAGAACAGACCCCCGTGGGACCCCACTGCTAACAGTCTCCCATTTTGAGTACGATCCATTGACCACAACTCTTTGTTTTCTGTCCATTAGCCAGTTCCCCATCCATGATCCTTGCTAGAGCAGTCAGGATTGTATTATTTGTATTGCCTCTTCTGTCTCTCTTGCTGTACTTGGATCGCACTTGCTCTGGCGGAAAGAGCAGTGGATTCAGCTCGCTCTGTTTCTATACTTGGATCGCACTCGCTCTGGCGGAAAGAGCAGTGGATCCTGCTAAGCTATCTTGCTATACTTGGATCGCACTTGCTCTGGCGGAAAGAGCAGGGGATCCTGCAAGCTCTGTTGCCTTACTTGGATCACACTCGCTCTGGCGGAAAGAGCAGTGGATCGTATCTCTCACTTATTTCTGTTTTCGTGTGTCTGTCTTGTCTGATACGAACGCTTGCTGGAGGCTCGGTGAGGTAACCGTTAAGCAAGCGCTTGCGTCCTCTGTTTCATGTTTGTCTGTCGGTGGTTAGTTAGGCCTGCTTGTCTCTGTTGTGCTTAACACGCGGAGACCGCGCAGTAAACGCGTTCGCTGTTGCGAATGAGTGCGGTGTTCGCGTTTAGTTAGCGTTTGTTATTTTTCTTATCTTCTCATTGTATGATTTGCTGTGCCTTTGCTACTCTCGTGCTCTGCCTTGCTGTAGCCTTGTGTCACCTCTGGCAATCGCCTCTCTCGCGATTGGGTTCCTACTTCATATCTGCTGTTGTGTATGCACCGTCGCGGGTTGGCGACTAGATTGGTGCACACACATACAATCTGTCCCTTTGCTCATTCTCATTCGCAATCGCTTCTCAGGCGATTGCGTTCTCACTCGGTTTCCTTTGTTGTGTGTCCACCGTCGCAGGTTGGCGACTAGATTGGTGCACACACACATTCCTCCTCTGTGCTTATTCTGTCTTGTGTCGCTGTTAGCAATCGCTATCTCCTGCGATTGCCTTCTCACCTGATCTTCATGGTTGTGTGTTCATCGTCGCAGGGTGGCGACTAGATTGGTGGACACGCATACCCTCTGTCGCTTTGCTCTCTCTCTTTCAGGGCTATCTTGCCCTGCGTTTCTTCCTTTCATACAATTCCTGTCTGGCGTCTGTGGCAGGGCAGAGGATCTGTTCCTCTGCACTCCACAGCTCCATCTGCCGACAGGAATTTCCCTCTACAGGTGCGTTGCACCTTTTGCTGGGTTCTCTCAAATGATACGCTTATGGAGGATTTCCGCAGTGTCAGCGCACATCCTGTGCGCTGACCACAGAGAGAATTCCACAATCGTTACAGGAAGCCAATTAACGTAAGTGTATGGTTTGGGATGTGGGACGAAACCGGAGTGGCCGGAGAAAACCCATGCAGACACGGGGAGAACATACAAACTCCTTGCAGATGTTGACCTGGCTGGGATTCGAACCAGGGAGCCAGCGTTGCAAGGCAAGAGCGTTAATGACTATTGCCCCCCCCTAGATCCGTCCCTGGCCACCTTGCTTCTGTTTTAAGAAAGTAAATTACACTGAGCATTGCTTTTTAGTAGGAGGGCTTTTCTGTCTCTTTTAGTGCCCTATACTTTCCTAGTGGTTTTGGGTCACCCTGAGCTGCTTCAGTATTCTGTTCAACATCTGGAGGAATGCTCAGGACACATAAACACTATTAACATTTAGGACAGAGGACTATAAATAGACACCTATTTGGGGCTATTGTTCTCCCAGGTTAAGAGAATACCCTGGAGACTTCCTTTTGTTTTACAGTGCAGAGCCTCCAGTCTGTTCAACCTTATAACCTTTGTTTCAAAACCCTTTGGACAAGTTATTGTTTATACAACAAAGGGCGCATTTCAAGCATCTTAACTGCTATGTAAATACTGTATATACCAAGGAAGACATACTATATTATCTTACTACAAGGAGCCACAAAATAAATCCAAGCAAAACATTCTGAGGAAAATGTCTTAAAGGCCCCTAGTGAAAAGTAGTAGTCATGTAATATAGCTGCAAAATACAATTCTCAATATATTTGTATAAAAATAAATGCTTAGAAATTACACTTTTCAAGATACTATAGATCTCCTTACACAGACCACGGTCATCAGAAATTGATCCCCAACAGTTATCGACAAGCAAACAATGTTGGTGCACATTTCAATTTAGCGACATCACAACAATGGTCTCCCAATCGGATTGTTACTAGAAGCGTGAAAATGGGCATCTGGAAGTGCGAGATTTGGAACACACAAGTATTTTGAATGGATTGATCGTTTGCAATCATGCGGTAGGATCAATTAACACCGATTATCGTCCGAAATAATCCGACAGCACGGATCAGTCTATATGGACTATAATCGTTGTCCTTTACTGTCAATGGGTCGCCTTTTTTTCTCAGCGATTCTTGGCCAACTTCTTATTTATCATTTGCTACCAATGACCATGGTATAGCGTGTTCACGGAGCTTTAGAAGAGTGACTGATAAGAACCTGACAAAATTGCTCCATTGCACATAGCTGAAGCAATAAGTCACCAGCAGGAGCAAGTAGTCACTAATCATGCGCTCTGTATAGTATCTGGCACTGATCACTGCAAATCGTGGCTAGCAATAGCACTGATCACTGCATCTAGACTCTAACCACTACCATTTCCTCACTGCATGTAGTGGTCAGCACTAGTTGTTATGGCTGGCAGCACCATTCAAAAGTACTGTCTGGTCATAGCTACTAGCTGCTGTGACTTAAGGTGCGCACAAAGTCGTTTGAAACGATCGTTCACCGATCATTTCAAACGACGATCGATTAAAAAAAAATCCAACGATCATTAAGTCAAACGATGGACGAGCTAGATCGTTAATAACTAAAAATCTACATTGGTGGATTTTTTTAAACGATGATTGTTTGCAAAAGTAGTACATCGTTAGAAAACGGTCGTTTGTACTAGGCTTGACATGCGCATTTCGTTATATCTCTATAGAACCTTTCATTTTTATGCCCAAGCGCAACAGTTGCTTTTCGTGATGTAACGTTCGTTCTATGAATGTGTCCTGTGACAAGTTAATTGCTACATGATTATACCATAATTGTCATTTTAACAGAACAGAGTGTATTTTTGTATGTTTTGTCAATGCTATATTATGTAAATGCTCTACCTACATACCTACAGTATGAAATCTGTACTGTACTGTAATGTAATATAATATACGTAACGTTAGTTTTACAGTGTAACGTACGTTTTGAACCATTCGTTACGTGCGGGTGGAACTTGCTATGATGTCACTTCCAGGAACAGTATGTGAAATTCCGGATCGTTCGTTAACAAACGATCAGATCATTACACACCTTTAAAAGCTCACTTTACTTAGGTCGTTCTTTCGTCAATTAAAAGATTGTTCGGCGTTCACAACGAACGATCGTTGTCGTATGTGTGTACGTAGCTTAAGAAGCAACCAGTAATCCCAATTCTTTAACCACTTAAAGAGGAACTCCAGTGAAAATAATGTAATAAAAAAAGTGCTTCATTTTTACCATAATTATGTATAAATGATTTAGGCAGTGTTTGCTCATTGTAAAATCTTTCCTCTCCCAGATTCACATTCTCACATGTATTACATGGTGACATTTTTACTGTGGGCAGGTTAGCTGTTTCTAGCTGTTCTGGCCTTGCAGACAGCTCTAAACAGCCATTTCCTGTCTGTGAACATTGTTACATTGTGGCAGTTTGCCCAGAGTACCGTACGGTACCAGAGCCTCTTGTGGGAGGGGTTTCAGCACAAAATCAGTCATACAGTGCCCCCTGATGGTCTGTTTGTGAAAATCATTATATTTCTCATGTAAAAGGGGGTATCAGCTAATGATTGGGATAAAGTTAAATTCTTGGTCGGAGTTTCTCTTTAAGCCCGAAGGGTTGTTTATTTTTGGCATCTGGGCAACTTTTACCTCCCATTCATTTTTCAATAACTTTATCACTACTCATCACAATGAATTGGTCTATATCTTGTTTTTTCCGCCACCAATTAAGCTTTCTTTGGGTGATACATCTTCCTAAGAATTATTTTATTCTAAATCCATTTTAACAGGAATATTAAGAAAGAAGTCAGATTTTGGCCATTATAGTTTGAAATTAATACATGCTACCGTAATTAAAACCCGTGTATTTTATTTGCCCATTTGTCCTGCTTATTACACCATTTAATTTATGTCCCTATCACAATGTATGGCGCCGATATTTTATTTAGAAATAAAGGTGCATTTTTTCAATTTGCGTCCATCACTATTTACAAGCCCATAATTTTAAAACATTATATTAATATACTCCTTTGAAATGCATATTTAAAAAGTTCAGACCCTTAGGTAACTATTCGTTTTTTTTGTAATTGTAGTTTTTTTTATTTTTTTGTATTACAAATTGTATGTGGGTAATTTTTGGTGTGGGAGGTAAACAGCTAATTATAAATGTAAAAAATGTATTTATTTATTTAAAAAATGGATGTGTGTGTAGTTTTACTATTTAGCCACAGTGAAAAAGTCCTGGAAGCGTGATCGTACGCTTCCAGGAAGAAGTATGAAGATGGGGAACTTTTTGAAACTCAGAAAAACCGCAGCGTCTGATGAGACGCTGTCAGCTTTTCTGCGGGGGCTTTGATCAATGAAAGGGATCTATAATCTCTTTCATTGATCGCTGGGCTAATGGCCGGCGGTGGGAGCGCCCGCGGGAGTGCACGCAGCCCAACTGGACGAGAATGTTCATCCAGTTGGGCTTAAGTGGTTAAAGAGGAGCTGTCAGCCATACTATCTCAGAAAAAAAAACAAAAAACAAAAACACACAGGCTTTAATTCACAGAGCTTTATCAAACACTTTGGGCCATATTCTATTGCTGAACTCGCCAGAGCTAAGCACTGGTGAGTTCTTAACTTAGGCGATGGGGGCATCGCCTAATCTAATTAAACTTTAGACCCCCCCCCCCCAGGCGGAAAAGAACTCGCTTGGGCGATATATTCGCCCAGCAAGTTCTTACCACGGAATCCAATTACCCTTATCATGTCAGACATGAGCGTTAGCTTAGACCTGCAAAAAGCAGGTCTAAACTAGCTAACGCACGTCGTCGCCGCAGCATCTGGGGGTCTCCTTTAATAAGGAGACCCCCAGAGCTCCCCGTCGGGTCGCCGCACAGTTTAGAAGTCCCCGCGCAGCTCTGCAAAGGCTCCCCTGTTATATGTACCGCCGCCGATCACCCGCCTCCTCTCACCGCAAAATCTGTATCTAACACTGTAATTACTGTCCGCATAGAAGGAGCCCGAGCAAAGCATCTTTGAATCTGCAGCCGGGCTCCCCATTGGTCTGCTGTCTGAACCAATAAAATGGCTCAGACAGCGGACCAATGGGGAGCCCGGCTGCAGATTCAAAGATGCTTTGCCCAGGCTCCTTCTATGCGGACAGTAATTACAGTGTTAAATACACTGTAATTACACGACGGATTTTGCGGCGAGAGGCGGCGGGTGATCGGCGGCGGTACATATGACAGGGGAGCCTTTGCAGAGCTGCGCGGGGACTTCTAAACTGTGTGGCGACCCGACGGGGAGCTCTGGGGGTCTCCTTATTAAAGGAGACTCCCAGATGCTGAGGCGGAAGATGGCGGCGATGTTCGGCGGGCGAGTGCGTATGTGTGGGGAGTGAGGCCGTGGTGCTGATGGACAGCACCACAGCGTAAACCTCACTCCCCATCGCCCGGTAATAGGGAGCATCGCTCAGGCTTTCTCCTGAGTAATGCTCTCTAACGATCGGCCATCGCGCGAAGGATATGGGCAATAGGATTTGCCGGTAATCCTCGCGCGATGGCAAGGTAATAAGTAGCTCGCATCTGCAAGCTACTTATCACCTTGAATAGGATATGGCCCTTTGTTTGATAATTTACCTCATGGGTAAAAATCTAATTTTGAATTCACTAAGGTGTAGATTTAACACCTTAGTGAATTCAAAATCAGATTTTACCTATGAGGAAATGTATGAAACGTTTGATAAAGTGTTTGATAAAGCTCTGTGAATTGAGGCCATAGTAGATAAATAAGTAGATAAATACTTGCTCTACTTACATAACATATGTATTGCACTGTCCACATTTTGATTTTAGTGGTTTTTCTACAGTAAAAAAGAGAAAATCCTTCTTTGCACTTCCCATTTTAAAGTGTGGCTATTTTGAAGCCAATCCTGATGTAATTTCCTCCCTTACTCTCCTCAGCATGACTTGCCCGCCCTTCACTATAGAAAGTGCATTGTCTCAGCATGAGAAATATTGGCCAATCAGAGAGGAACAGAGGTGTGGGAGGGGCAAACAGGAGGGAAAGAGGCTTTAGCCAATCAGGCTGCATTAGTTAAGTCTGAGGGGAAGTAGAGAAGCAAAAAAGGACAACCCAGCATGCCCTGCCACTTCCTTTTTGTGTACCAAATTTTGTGGGTACCAAATAAGAGTCAGGTAAACTGGGGAATGATCATTTATCAACAAGAAAAGTACCAGTGATTTCAACTTTTGGATCGCCTGGTTAGCATCCTTATTACTTCTTTACCAGATAAAAATAAAGAATTGATTTTATGCCAGACAGTTACACTTTAAAAATAATCTGCTGTCCAACACCCCCCCCCCCCCCCACACACACACACACACCACACAGTGTGTCTGCTGTAGAGTGCTGCCCAAACATCCCCCCCCCGCCGTGAGCGCAGTAGGTGGTAGTTGTAAAATGCGCGTTCAGCAATGTGTCCAAGCCGTATTACAACTGCCTTCTAGCTATAAAGATGAGTCAAGCATATGACATGGCCATAGCTGACCCATCAGTTATCAGGATGAAATAATGGTGCATAGAGCTCTTGTTAACTGGAGGATACCAACTAAAGAGGGGATGCCCTGTTCCTTTCAGCAGCCCTCCGACAGACAAGAACCTGAAAATGTGCTTACTATCTTTTAACCTAATAGGATCATGTCCTGCTGATATAAGGTGAATGAGCATAGGCAAAAGTATCAGCTCAGTGCTACCTTAAAGGGATACTATTTTTGGTACTTTTCCGTTAGCCGGGTGCATCCACTAGCGGTAAAACTCCACCAGAATTACATCTTTTCCTGCTATCCATGGCGGCCTGGAGGGGGAATAGTAATTAACGCCACCTAGTGTATGCGCCCGGCTAACGGAAAAGTACCCTATTTTTTTTGTTAAATATTATGGTAATATTTTTAAAGGGAACCAGAGAGGAACGAGGGGTGAAAAAGGGCAAAGATTTTATACATACCTGGGGCTTCTTCCAGCCCCATAAGCCTGAATCGCTCCCACGCCGCCGCCCTCAGCTTCCTGGATCCGCCGGTACCGGGCCCGTCACTTCCGGCGGACGCGACCAATTGTCCGCATCACAGGGGCTCCCTCCATACATGTACGCATGCGGCTGCGCAGTAAGCAGCCACATGCGTATCTGTATGGGGAGAGCACCCTGTGATGCGGAGAATTGGCCGCGTCCGCCGGCCGACTTGCCGACTCGCGGCAATGACGGGACCCGGTGGCGGCGGATCCAGGCAGCGGAGGACGGCGGCGTGGGAGCGATCCGTGCGTATGGGGCTGGAGGAAGCCCCAGGTATGTATATCTCATCCTCTCTGGTTCCCTTTAAGAATATGCATGACTTTTCAAGTGGAATAAATATTGTAATGCCTTTTTGTGTTGCGCTTCCTGTTCTCTATTGTCTTTGTCCTATTACCTGCCATGGAGCAAGGATCTCTGAACATTTCTAGATCATGAGATAGTGTTTCATTCACCCTCGTGAACCTGGGAGAGATACCTCAAGACAGTTTAGTGGATCTCATACTGCACACGTGCAGGACGCTCCCTCTATGGGAGTGTGAACAAGGATGCACATGGCTAGGGCTGCACAGGCACAGTGGCCAGGGACTGGCTCTGTCACTGAAATCAAAACTTAGTCACTGCGGGGGACTGGAAGATCGTTCCACGATGGTGTGGGCACACGTTGGCTGCAGGGGGCCGATGAGTTAAACTGGCTTTTTTGTTTTTGTGACTTTAGGCTTCCTTTAAGGGGCAACTGTAATGAGAGGGATATGCAGGCTGACATATTTATTTCCTTTTAAACAATACCAGTTGCTTAGCAGCCCTGCTGATCTGTTTGGCTGCAGTAGTGTTTGAACCACACCACACCAGAAACAAGAATGCAGCTAATCTTGTCAGATCTGACAATAATGTCAGAAACGCCTGATCTGCTGCATGCTGGTTTAGGGTCTATAGTTAAAAGTATTAAGAGGTAGAGGCTCAACAAGATAGCCAGGCAACTGGTATTGTTTAAAAGGAAATAAATATGGCAGACTCTATATCCCTCTCATTACAGTTGTCCTTTAAAATGATCTAGAAGCGAGAAAAATTATTTAAAATAAACACATGCAGTAGCTGAAAATGAATATTACATACTAACAGCACGGTGGCGTAGTGGTTAGCCCTCTTGCCTTGCAGCGCTGGGTCCCTGGTTCGCATCAAAAGCCAGGGCACTATCTGCAAAGAGTTTGTATGTTCTCTCCTTGTCTGTGTGGGTTTCCTCCGGGCACTCCGGTTTCCTCCCACATTCCAAAAACATACAGATAAGTTAATTGGCTCCCCCTAAAAATTGGCCCTAGACTACAGTATTACACTACATAATATTGACATGTGGCAATGGTAGGGATTAGATTGTGAGCTCCTTTGAGGGACAGTTAGTGACAAGACAATATATATATACACTGTACAGCGCTGCGTAATATGTCGGCGCTATATAAATACTAAATAATAATAATAATAATAACCTCACCATCAGTTCCTCTCAGAAGCTCACTATTTTCTTCTTAAAGTGATCCCTTCCAGTTCTGACAATATTTTGTCAGAACTGAAATACAGTTGCTGTCAGCTATATATCAGCAGCTGTCAGTTACAACTGAATGTGCAAGGCAATGTCCATGTTTCCCTGTGGCTCAAGTGGGTGATATTACAGTTTAACAGTATGCTGACCAGGAAGCTGTTATGGGGTAATGGCCATTTTTAAAATGGAGGACAGAGAATTCCATTGATCACAGTGGATAAATGGGACACGGGAGAGGAGAAAGGGATTGAGGAGTAGACTACATGGGAGGTAAGTTTGACCTGTGTATAGTTATTTTGACTTTTTATTTTCAGGTCAGATTCCCTTTAAGCTGTGGAAAGAATGCTTATGAAAACAGTATTTATCAATTTATTTTGCAGTAAATAGTATGGCCTTTAAATAAGATAGGTAGTTACAGTAAAAATGCCAATCAGTGACCAGTAGTTTTGCCAACCACTCATGCAGCCCGCTGTCTGGTCAGATAACAGGGGTCTGCATTATCCCAGCTCCCTGCACTTCATGTGACAGGGGACACCAGGTCAAGCAGATGAATTCACTTGTGTATGATTTATCCTTTTGTTCTTCCTGTCTGAGCGATAAGCTGGGAGTTACAGGCCATCACATAGACAGACACAGCACAAGCTGAAGAGAGGGATTCCTTTCACATTCCAGCTGTTCAGGTATGTAGAGTATAGCATGAGAGATCTGCACAGACTTCTCTGCAATCATTCTATGCATCCAGACACTTACAGTGGCAAGCCTTCAGGTTCTGGAGCTGGTGGCACATTTCTGCACATGTACTATTCACATATTTTCAATACAACAAACCACAACCCACAATGCATAACAGATGCAATTACTAATGAAAGTTTACAGCCTATAACCTTTCAGATCCTATCAAATCTTGCACTGCTATTTCTCTTTATTACTACCATATATACTCGCATATAAGCTCATGCGCGTATAAGCCTCAGAAACCAGGAAAAAGCGATTGACTTGCGTATAAGCTCCAGTGTTCTCCCCAGAATTTTTTTCCAGCCGGGTGGCATGAAATAGTAGCCGGGTGGCATGAAAAAGTAGCTGGGTGGGTCGAGATGAAAATGCAGGGCAACTCTGCTTATAGCATAGGAGGAGATGAGCAAATGACAGTTAGGTGGTCACCAAATCTAGCCGGGTGGAGCACCCGGCTAAAAGAGCCTGGGGAGAACACTGAGCTCCCTCCACAATAGACAGATGTGCCCCCAGTACAAGTCTTCCCCTCTCACCATAGCCAGATGTGCCACAAGGATGATACAGCTGTGTCTCAAGACGCCGCTAGATGGCGTCATAGATATGAGGCACAGTGATTGCCACACAGTAAGAATCCCTGATTCCACTGCACCGCTGACATGTTGCTTGAACGCTCTGCAAGCCAGGGGACACAGGTAGTCTTGAGCAGCGCACTCTGCACATCATGTTGCAGGGTATGGGGGAGGGGGCACGGACACAGCAGGAAGCTAGCTGTCAAGAGCAGGATCCCAGTGCAAAATCCTTATGCTCCTCTGCCAGGAACAAAACCTGCTCCGTCTGTTTTGTTCCATTGACTCACATATAAGCTGAGGGGGTAACTTTTCAGCTAATTTTTTGTACTGAAAAATTAGGCTTATACGTGTGTATAAGCCAGTCAAAGTAAGCTTCTTCTTATTCAGCAAGACACAGTATTTAGAATTTACATAGCGCCGATATCTTCTGCATCTCCCCCTATCATAATCATGCTCTGCCTGTTCAGTAAGCCAGCACTAATTCAGTAGGAGACCTTTGGCAAGTCTCCCTTACACTGCTACTGCCAATAGAGCGCGTCCTAGTGGCTGCTGCTCTGCTCTGGCGCTTTGAGTCCGCAAGGAGAAAAGCGCAATATAAATGTTATTTGTCTTGTCTTGTCTTGTCTTCTTGTCTTGTCTTGTCTTCTTGTCTTGTCTCATATATCCATTGTAGTCTAGGGTCAATTTAGTGGAAGCTAATCAACTCATCTATATAGTTTAGGGATGTTGGAGGAAACTGAAGTGCCTGGAGGAAACCCACATAGACATGGGGAGAACATACAAACTCTGTGCAGATGGTGCCATGGCTGGGATTCAAACTGGGGACCCAGCGCTGCAAGATAAGAGTGCTATCGGCTATGCCACTGTACTGCCTGCACAAAGTACTGCAGAGAGATCTGTATACCACTGCAACTTGCCAGCAGCCACATATTTTAGTCAGGTTCTTGTAGCAGCTGAAAAGTATTAGGTTGCTGGAAATTAAGGAAGCCATACACCTTTATTTGCCAAAGGGAAGCCAGCAGTACCTTTAGCCAGCCACTGAGTAAGCTGTGTGTACAGTCCCTGCATGTTACCCTCGGCCAAAACACTGCCTCTGCATCAGCAGGCGTTCACTGATGCGTGTGTGAAGTCTATACAGTGCCAGCAGACATCCCTGGCATCACGTCCAGTGACAAAGCACTAAGACAAATTTACCCATGAAGCATGTACCTAACAGACACACAAGACTTTTATTTATATACTCATAATATACATACAAAAAATATTTAAACTCTCTCAAGGGCACAACTTAAAGGCTCGTACACAGGGTTGATGAAAGTGGGCTGAGGTGGACGTTATCAGCGTGTGTACAGTGCCTCGCAACCACCCAGTGGATGAACTCGCACGCATGGCACAGCTTAGCGATTTGGCCAGCGTCTTTGCAGCACAACCGGAGTCGCGGCAAAATCGGAAACAGACATGGCTACTAGTGGAAACCGGCCCTTACTCCTTTTTAAAAACTAGACGTGTGTCAGACTTCTAATAAGATTAGCTATAGCAGCATCTTACTGTACATAAACTACTGTGGAAGCTGTTCAGTGTGATCGATTGTAGTTGAGAAGAATATCCAGCTCTTTCAGGGCTCGTTTCCACTATTGTGGTGCGGAATCGCCTGGATTCCACCGCTGATGAAATCGCATGCAGGTGCGGTTTTTTACGCGTTATTTTACGCGATTACGCATGCGATTTCGTATAGGTTAGGCTATATGCGTTTTTAACCATGGCACTGCCTGTGTTAATTTACATTGGTTCCTATGCGGAATCGCACGCGTAATCGTGTAAAAAACACGTAAGAAAAACGATTGCGATTTCCCTATTAAATACATTGCCTGCGATTCGCATGCATTCCACTCGCAGGCGAATTCTGCGGCTCTTTTGTGCGTTTTTTGCTGAAAAAACGCACCTCAACAACCCTACAGTGGAAACAGGCCCATCCACTTGCATTACATGTGCGAATCACATGCGGATTCGCGATAGTGGAAACGAGCCCTAACACAAGGGTCTCCTGATCATCAAATTATGCCTAACCTGGTGAATAGCCAGCATGTGTCCGGTCTAAATCTTTACATGAATTCCTCTACATTTGCGTCTTGTAAATTCTTAATCTACAGATCTTCAGTCATGGGTTAAAAAACGAACCTGTAAGGAGTGAAGCAGACATTCACCTCCCCAGCAAGGCTCTCGCTGCTTCCTGATCCTTCTCTCCTTTACTATGTGGCTCTGTCCTCCCTCAGCACTTCTACACTGTATGTCTTTTCCTTACAGAAACAGCTTTTTATTCTCAGAGATACACTTTAAATGTTTTTATTTATTTCACTATAACAAGGTACGGATTATAGGTTGTATATAGGCTGGCCATTAAGATTAATTAAAGAGACTGTACTAAGAAAAATTTCCCCTGGGGGTACTTACCTCGGGAGGGGGGAGCCTCTGGATCCTAACGAGGCTTCCCCTGTCCTTCGGTGTCCCGGAACTCCCCTGCCCTCTAGCAATGCAGCAATACTCACAGAAGCACACCAGCAGTGCAGCAATACTCACAGATGACCATTATCAATGAAAAAATGCTCACAGAAGCCCACTAGCAAAGAAACAATACTCACAGAAGCCCATTATCAGTGAAGAAATGCTCACAAAAGCCCACTATCCATGCAGCAAGGCACACCGAAGCCCACTAGCAGTGCAGCAAGGCACACAGAAGCCCACTAGCAGTGCAGCAATGCTCACAGAAGCATACTAACAGTGCAACAATACTCACGGAAGCCCACTAGCAGTGCAGCAATACTCACATAAGCTCACATAAGCCTATTAGCCGTGGAGCAATACTCACAGAAGCCAAATAGCAGTAAAGCCCACTATCAGCGATGAAATGCTCAGAGAAGCCCACTAGAAGTGCTGCAATACTCACAGAAGCCCACTAGCACTGCAGCAATACTCACATAAGCTCACATAAGCCTATTAGCCGTGGAGCAATACTCACAGAAGCCAAATAGCAGTAAAGCCCACTATCAGCGATGAAATGCTCAGAGAAGCCCACTAGAAGTGCTGCAATACTCACAGAAGCCCACTAGCACTGCAGCAATACTCACTGAAATGTACTAGCAGTCCAGCAATACTTACATATGCCCATGAGTAGTCCACCAGAACTCATAGAAGCCCACTAGCAGTGCAGCAGGACTCACAGAATCTCACTAGCTGTGCAGCAGTACTCACAGAAGCCAACTAGCAGTACAGCAATAATCAAAGAAGCCCACTAGCACAGCAGCAGGACTCACTGAAGGTCACTAGGAGTGCAGCAAACCAACTATCAGTGCACCAGGATTCATAGAAGCTCAGTAACAGTGCAGCAAGCAGGGCTGTGGAGTCGGTCCAAAAATCCACCGACTCCGACTCCTCAGTTTAAGATTCCACCGACTCCGACTCCTCGACTCCGACTCCTCTAATTTGCATATTACAATTTTGTTAATTAAAAGTATGTAACATGAAATTTGTCTCTTAACTGCCAACGCTTAGGAATTTTACAAGACAACTGAAGTGAGAAGGATATGTAGACTACTATATTTATTCCCTTTAGACTAAAACTAGTCCTTGGTAAGAGTACTTGTAAAAGATACAAACCGGAACAAAGAACATCTATCAGGCCCTAGGCAATGTAAGTGTGGGTACATGTAAGAGTGATGTGCAGGTACTCTGCAGGGGAATGAGGAGATTGTAAACAGACAACACCTCTGTGTTCAATGTGCACAGCATTCTCAGTGGATTCCCTGCAGCTCTGTGGGGAGTGCATATGTAGAGTATAGTACTACTGTGTAACAAAGTAAACCTGAGACAGATGAAATTAAAGTTTTATACATACCTGGGGCTTCCTCCAGCCGCCTTCAGGAAATTCAGTCCCTCGTTGTCCTCCTCCACCACCTGGATCTTCTGCTATGAGTCCAGGTACTTGAACCAGTCTGGCGTAGTGCGCATGCACACACTCCGCCGCCAGGTGCATACTACACCTGTGCAGCACTATTGCGCAGGTGCAGAATGTTCCTGGCTGTGGGAGCGGCATGCGGCCGGACAGCGCTGACTGGCTGAATTACCAGGACTCATAGCAGAAGATCCGGGTGGTGGAGGACAGCGAGGGACTGATTAGCCTGAAGGGGGCTGGAGGAAGCCCCAGGTATGTATAAAACTTTACTTTTCATCCGTCTCAGTTACCCTTTAATTTGTAGTCACCAAACCAAATTTTAACAACATATCAAATTATTTGATTTCATCAGCAAAGGGAGTGCATACATTTGCATAAATCAGCATCAATGCAGAATTATTTCCATCTCGTTGACCATTTCTATTAGTGACACAGCTACACATCAGGCTTTATTCTTACAGCATAGATGTTATTTAGTATATATAAGAGATTCCTGTGTACACATCAGATATACAGTCACAATCAGATATGTATATCTGACCTTAAAAATACGGGGACTGCTTTATTGAAGCAGCACAAGTAACAAATTTTTATTGGTTTATTTCATTTTTGTGGACTAAGCACAGCTATTACTGTATATATACTGTATATATACATTATTTTTAATGACTATTATCTGAGAAATAGAACATTTTATCATATTTTCTATTTTAATTACAGTTACAAATTCATTAGGAGTCGGAGTCGGAGTCAGTGCATTTTTCCCCGACTCCGACTCCAGGCACCCAAAATTGCCCGACTCCGACTCCACGACTCCGACTCCACAGCCCTGGCAGCAAGTATCGCAAATGCCCACTAGCAGTGAAGCAATGCTCACAGAAGGCCCTTAACAGTGCAGCAGGACTCACAGAAGCCAACTAGTAGCGAAGCAGGAC
Organism: Hyperolius riggenbachi; assembly: GCF_040937935.1. Lineage (NCBI taxonomy): Eukaryota > Metazoa > Chordata > Amphibia > Anura > Hyperoliidae > Hyperolius > Hyperolius riggenbachi. Next base: position 151,578,387 of record NC_090653.1, on the reverse strand, counting down.
TCACAGAAGCACACTAGCAGTTAAGCAATACTCACAGAAGTCCACTAGCAGTGCAGCAATGCTCACTGAAATGTACTATCAGCGCAGCAATGCTCACTGAAATGTACTAGCAGCGCAGCAATACTCTCAGAATCCCACTAGCAGTGCAGCAGGACCCGCAGAAGTCAACTAGCAATACAACAGGACTCACAGAAGCTCAATATAAGTGCAGCAATGCTCACATAAGCCCACAAGCAGTGCAGCAATAATCACATAAGCCCACTAGCAGTGCACCAGGACTCACTGAAGCCCAGTAACAGTGCAGCAATACTCACAGAAACCAGTAACAGTGCAACAATACTGACAGAAGCCCACTGGTAGTAGTGCAGCAAAACTCACACAAACCCACTAGCAATGCAGCAATAGTCACAGAAGCCCACTAGCAGTGCTGCAATAGTCACAGAAGCCCACTAGCAGTGCAGCAATAGTCACTGAAGCCCACTAACACAGACGCAATACTCACAGATGCCCACTAGCAGTGCAGCAATATTCACAGAAGCCCACTAGTAATGCATTAGTCACAAAATCCCACTAGCAGTGAAGCAATACTCACAGAAGCCCACTAGCACTGAAGCAATACTCACATGGGCCCACAAGTAGTGCAGCAATAGTCACAGAAGCCCACAAGCAGTGCAGCAAAATTCACAGATGCCCACTAGCAGTGCAGCAGTACTCACAGAAGCCCACTAGCAGTGAAGCATTAGTTACAAAAGCCCACTAGCAGTGCAGCAATAGTCACAGATGCCCACTAGTTGTGCAACAATAATCACGGATTCCCACTAGCAGTGCAGCATTAGTCACGGATACCCACTAGCAATGCAGCAATAGTCACAGAAGCCCACTAGCAGTGCAGAAATAGTCACGAGTGCCCACTTGCAGTGAAGCAGGACTCACATGCACAGAAGAGGTGCCAAAGTAAAGCACATCATACTTTCCCTCGCTCAAACTGGTCTTTTTGTTTTTCCACACATAATGACATGAACTCAGATTTGTTAAACTTGAGATTTGTAATTAGTTTGGATGTGCTACTCATGTGACAGTGATAAGTGTATTGGTCATTGCAGAGATAATGGAACATGCGGATAAACTGAGTCAGAGAAAAACAGAAAAAAGAGAAAACTCTTCAAAGCTACCAGCTCAGTAAGCACTAAATATGCCTTGTCCTGTCAGACTTTTGTCCACTTCAAGATAAATTTGAGGAATTTCCTGCAACAACAGCCCTGTTTATGTTTAAAGTAAACCTGAACTAAACTTTCCTCTCCTTAAACCCTCTCTGCCAAGTTCTACATACCTAAATAACACTGTTTTACTAGTGCCAGTTAGCTAGAACAGTGTTTCTCAACATTTTATCGGTATGTACCCCTTTTAAAACCCTGTACTCACCAAGTACCCCCTAGCATAGTAAACATTTTCACAAGTACCCCTTGACAAATATATATTTAATTGTAGTACATTATAAACCATTTCCAAGCCTTTCCAAGCCTTTACTATAGCTTTTAATTAGCTAAAATACTAATTTGGGGTTGTTTAAAATAAGATTTATCATTTTCTAAAACTCTAAATTTGTTGTTCTTGGCTAAGTATATCAAGCCTGAGTACCCCCTAGAACCATTAGAAGTACCCCCTGGGGTACGCGTACCACACGTTGAGAACCTAGGAGCTAGAAGACCAGAGCTTAAGAATTTGCTGTCTCTGTTACTGTGGCTGCCACCTTACTGTGTTTGGAATATGTGGAAATGACTATCTGTAGTGTCCATGTTTCTCAGCAAGGTCTCTGCCTCATAATGTTCCCCTGTCATAATGTTGTTTACAATACAGAATCACAGCTAATGTCAGACAGTCCAACATACACACGGGGGACAATTGTCCTCCGTTGCATGCGTGCACGCGAACAGGGAGCGACAGCTCCCTGCCGGCGACAGCTGTCCACACATCTCGCCAGAAAGGCAGAGACGAGGCGGAAGCTGTTTGTGAATGGAGCATCCCCCGGCCGGATGCTCCATTCACTCGCGTAGGTCTCCTGTCGCTAGCCCGCATACTCACGCGGGACTAGCGACAGTTCCAGCGAAGTTGCGGCGACAGCTGTAGCCGGCGATTGAACATGTCAATCGCCTGGCAACAGCTCCGATGGGTGATGGTTCGGGGCGCGCGCATCATACACACGGGCGACCTGTCGCCACAACACGCGCGTGCCACGTGGTTGCGGCGACGGCCGTATCCTGTGTTTATGAGCAGAGAGACTCAACAGTGAAAGAAACCTATCTCCACTGAAAGGTGCTGCATCCATGAAAGCAAAAAAGTATGTGTGGAACCATCTTTGTGAGGGGAACATGGACAGTCATTGCTTACAGTTCAGGCATATTTTAGGTTCCTGTGTCGAGGACTCCAGATTGACATACAAAGTACAGGCAATCCAAAGAATAATTTTTTTTTTCTTACCATACAGTGCTGCCCATAATTATTCATACCCCTGGCAAAGTTTGACTAAAAGTTACTTTTATTCAACCAGCAAGTCATTTTTTAACGGGAAATGTCATAGGTGTCTCCCAAAAGATAATAAGACCATGTATAAGACACATTATTGTGGGGAAAAAAACATTTCTTAGCTTTTATTTACATTTGAGCAAAAAGTGTCCAGTCCAAAATTATTCATACCCTTCACAAACTGTCACAGTCTGTGGGAAAATCCAAAGTTCTATACCATTACAAATAGTCCAATCTATTCTAAAGGATCCTAATTACCCTGATTAATTGGGAACAGCTGTTATAATCAAGTCAACAGGTGAAAAACAGCAGCTCTCTGCAGTTGGTTTGAGGATAGTCATGGCTAAGACAAAGGAGCTCAGTGAGGACCTGCGGCTGCGCATAGTGGCTGCTCACAAGTCAGGAAAGGGCTACAAGGCCATTTCTAAATGTTTTCAAGTTCCAGTGGATACAGTGCAAAGTATTATTAAAAAATACAAGATGTTCTGCACTGTGGAAAATCTCAGAGGATGTGGTCGGAAGCCAAAAGTGAAAACCTGTGCTGGCCAGGAGGATAGTGTGTGAGGTAAAAGAGAATCCAAGGATCACCACCAAGGCCATCCTGCTGAATCTGCGCTCTGCTGGTGGTAATGACTCAAGGCAGACAATCCAACGATCACTGCTGGGTTTCACTAATGTAGACCAAGGGGGACGCCACTTCTCCAGATAAGGCACGCAATAGCTCACTTGGCCTTTGCAAATGCTCATCTGGATAAAGATGAAGTCTTCTGGTCTTCTGTGTAATGGTTGAATTGTTTGGCCACCATTATGTCTCCTACATTTGGCGTAAAAAAGGAGAAGCCTTCAACTCAAAGAACACCATACACACTGTCAAACATGGTGGTGGGAACCTAATGCTTTGGTGGTGTTTTTCAGCCAATGGACCAGGGAACCTTATTACAGTAAACGGCACCACAAAAAAAGAGCAATACATGAGGATTCTCAAGGACAACATCAGGCAGTCTGCAGAGAAACTTGGACTTGGACACTAGTGGACATTTCAGCATGACACTGACCCAAAGCACACAGTAAAAGTGGTGAAGAAATGGTTTGCAGACAACAACATCAACATTTTGGAGTGGCCCAGTCAGAGTCCTGACTTGAATCCAATTGAGAATCTGTGGAGGGAGCTAAAGATCAGGGTGATGGCAAGAAGACCCTCCAACATGAAAGATTTGGAACTCATTGCTAAAGATGAATGCACAAAAATACCTGTGGAGACATGCAAAAAGCTGGTCTGCAATTATATGAAGAGTTTGATTGCTGTAATAGCCAATAAAGGCTTTTCTATTGATTATTGCGAAGGGTATGAATAATTTTGGACTGAACACTTTTTTGCTCAAATGTAAATAAAACCTGATACATTTTTTTCTCTCACAATAATGTCTCTCATACATGGTCTTATTATCTTTTGGGAGTCACCTATGTAATTTCCCATCAAAAATGAATAATTATGGGCAGCAATGTATGTGAAAGAGTGTTGGAATGTGTATTTAGAAACAATAGGCTATTTTGTGTAAACGATGCATTACCAGCTAGAAAAACATGGTGTGCAGTGTGTCGTTTAGTAGCAAAGGTTTTTCTACATCCTGTGTCTGCATTGTAAGTTGTAAATAAAGTTGTTCTTGTATGGTAACAGCTAAGAAAGACATTTGCCATGAGGTCTGCTGATTAATATATGTTTCTCCTGCATTTTACTTTGCTGCGCACTAAGAAGCTAGTTTATAATAGCCTTTCTAGAGAGTGAAGAGGTTAACATTAACCATTTCAGCCCGCAGGGATTTTTCACCTTACGTATCAAAACAATTTTCACCTCCCATTCATTCGCCAATAACTTTATCACTACTTATCACAATTTATTGATATATATCTTGTTTTTTTCCACCACTAATTAGGCTTTCTTTGGGTGGTACATTTTGCTAAGAATTATTTTTTTATAAATGCATTTTAACAGGAATATTAAGAAAAAAATTGAAAAAAATAATGATTTCTCAGTTTTTCGGCCACTATAGTTTTAAAATAATACATGCTACCATAATTAAAACCTATGTATTTTATTTGCCCCTTTGTCTCGGTTATTACACCATTTAAATTTCGTCCCTATCACAATGTATGGCGTCAATATTTTATTTGGAAATAAAGGTGCATTTTTTCAGTTTTGCGTCCATCACTATTTACAAGCTTATAATTTAAAAAAATATCCATAGTATACCCTCTTCACATGCATATTTAAAAAGTTCAGACCCTTAGGTAACTATTTATGTTTTTTTTTTAATTGTAATTTTTTTTTCATTAAAAATTTTATTTGGGTAATTTTTTGGTGTTTGGACATAAACTGTTAATTTTATAATGTGTGTAAATTGCCTTAAAAAATGTATGTAGATGTAGTTTTACTATTTGGCCACAAGATGGCCACTTTGAGTTTTTTTTTCCTTTGTGCTTCTTGCTTCCTGGAAGCACAAGGAGAACGGGGAACTTTCTTTTCCAGAACAACTGCTTCCTCCAATAAGAGACCGCCGGTTTTTCTGCTGGGGACTTAGATCAGTGAACGGGAACCATTGCATACAGCATTGCATAATTTATTGGTGCTTTATAAATAAAGGATGATGATAATAACAGTACAAAATAAAATTAGAATTCTCAGAACTTGTGAGAATCTGGTATAGTCTTCCATAGGCTCAACACACACCATACAATCTTGGTTGTACAGATTTACCAAATCTATGTAGTATAAGGGCCAACAGATTGAAAATACCTTGAATGAGTGATTGGATAAGCTCGTATACTACATGAAAGTGATAAGATTGAACTACCAAGATTGTATGGTGTGTGTTGAGCCTTAGGTTTGACCAGGCCACCTACTGCAATACACCTACTGCAATACAAAACTAGAATAAACAGTGCTATATACCAGCAGACCTAAAACTATCCTGATGTACAAGAGCCTGCTTCCCGACTGCTTGAGAAACATTACTGTATGAATATCGCAGAGTAAGGGAGTGACGTCCAATGTTCTATGCGCTCCGTAAGGGCCCGTTTTCATTTGCAAATGCAAAACGCTAGTGATTAGTGCTAGTGCTTTGCGCTGGTGATTTTACTGCAATTAACACAGTAAAATAACGGTACACTTATTGAGCAATCGCGATCAGCGCTTTTTTTAGCATTATAATCGTGATCGCTCTAAAATCGTGAGAAAATGCTGCAAATAGCGAATTTTGGCGATCAACGCTAATCATCAATCGTTGGCAATTGCGGCAGTAATGATCACTGACATTTAGTTATTATTGCGCCAGCACTTTAAAAAGCTTTAGTGATCGCCAGTGATACGGTGTTTAGCGGTAATCGGCCCTAAAGCTCTATGCAGTATACCTGCGCTCTATAACTGGGGAACATGAATAGCAACCTCCCTGCAGTCTGCTGTGAGTAGCTTATCACTATGCCAGCTTTACACTGATGTACATGAAGGCAACTCTGCTAAATTACTCAAAGTCTGGTCTAGCTTTAATGTAATGGAGATAAGAGAAGATTCTTCATGGACATCTGATAATACTTCCCCTTATGACCCTGACATTCCTCTCTCCACCAGGGTATTGTTACAGCACAGAATAGATACCATTTCCTAACCTCTTCCCTCCTCCAGCTTTAAAAGCTAAACATACTATTAATCAGACCAGTCATATTTTATTATAATGGACACTTCTCTGTCCCCTTTACATGTTTGTTACACCACACTTGCTCTAGAAATTCCACTATCCTCTATTCTACACTAATGATTCACATACACTGCCCACTCTAGTCTTCACTTCCTTCTAAAACAAGTCAATTTCTCTTGCCCTGAGTTTTGCAAGGTAATTAGTGTCACTATAAATTTCAAAGCACAGGTTGTCCAGTTTGCTACAACACTGGCATGCAATCTGTCACCAGCATTACATAGTCATGTCATTGGAAACCTGGCCTCTTCATGAACCAGAGTGAGACAAATGTAGGAGTTGCCATTTTAAACTTACAATATGTTATGAACAATAACATATTTGTATTAGACAAGAGACAAGACAAGACAAATAACATTTATATTGCGCTTTTCACCTTGCGGACTCACAGCGCCATTATATATAGCTAGTATTATATGTATTATATATAGATAGTAGTAGAGAAGAAGTAGGCAATGTTATATTAGTACATTTTCAACATAAGCAGATATATTGAAAGGAATGTATTATTACCAATTATATGCATGGTCACCAATCAGGAGAATTTACAATACAGCGCCTTTTGCAACATGCTTGTTATATGCATAGGTCGATTCTCTATTAATATTGCTACTTTAGCAGACTTTGGTGAGGTAAGGCTGAGACACCAACAACTAAAGATAAACTGGCTTTGGCACACATCGCTTTTCAGCTGGACAGTGAACCCCTGTGTTTGCAAAGTTGGGGATGCTCCGAGAGAGGAGTATGGGGGGGGGGGGGGGGGAGCAGGAATGAGGGAGGTAAGGGGTGTATTTAGATAAAAAGATGGAAACATGCTTGGAGCATTAATTGATAAGTGTTATGTGGTGCTGAAGAAATCTCACCAAAAGCAATTACAATCACCCACCAATGCTTAAAATTGATAATAACGTGTAATCAATGCAAGCCTCTCAAGAGGCAATTGTTTTGCTTGTTTGTTTTTACTCTTGCAATTGAATTTAGACCCAAATATCAACATAAGGAGGTGGGACTTTGTAGTCCACAGAAAGAAGGTGTTGACCATTTGTAAAACCTCAGCACTTGTAACAGAAGACAGATAGAGCATAGCTGAATAGATGCAGCAAGCTTGAAAAGTTCACATACGTCTATAGTTTACACTAATCAACTTGACTGCTTTCAGAATTTGCTTTGGTCACTTTAAGTTTTAGAGAGACTTTAAGGAAAAAACTTTAGCGAAAAGGGGAAACAAATAAATCAATACAATGCAAAGTGAGAAGTAAAAAAATAGAAGAGGGATCAATAAATTATTGATATCCGCCATGTAATTTGTTCATATTGCTTGATCCACAATCAGCCTGCACATAATCATCTTTACTACTGGCAGACATGAGAAAAAACAGACACCACCAACTGTCAATCCTTGGTTATAGTTCCAATTTATCTAGGGAAAATTATTTTTATTTGGAATTCCTCTCTGTACTTATCTTCTAATGTCCTGACTTTTCTATGGCTCAGGCGGTATCCTGGCTTTTCTATGGCTCAGGCGGTATCCTGGCTTTTCTATGGCTCAGGCGGTATCCTGGCTTTTCTATGGCTCAGGTGGTATCCTGGCTTTTCTATGGCTCAGGAGGTATCCTGGCTTTTCTATGGCTCAGGAGATATCCTGGCTTTTCTATAGCTCAGGCGGTATCCTGGTTTTTCTATGGCTCAGGTGGTATCTTGGCTTTTCTATGGCTCAGGAGGTATCCTGGCTTTTCTATGGCTCAGGCGGTATCCTGGCTTTTCTATGGCTCAGGTGGTATCCTGGCTTTTCTATGGCTCAGGAGGTATCCTGGCTTTTCTATGGCTCAGGCGGTATCCTGGCTTTTCTATGGCTCAGGCGGTATCCTGGTTTTTCTATGGCTCAGGTGGTATCCTGGCTTTTCTATGGCTCAGGAGGTATCCTGGCTTTTCTATGGCTCAGGAGGTATCCTGGCTTTTCTATGGCTCAGGCGGTATCCTGGCTTTTCTATGGCTCAGGTGGTATCCTGGCTTTTCTATGGCTCAGGAGGTATCCTGGCTTTTCTATGGCTCAGGAGGTATCCTGGCTTTTCTACGGCTCAGGAGGTATCCTGGCTTTTCTATGGCTCAGGCGTTATCCTGGCTTTTCTATGGCTCAGGCGGTATCCTGGCTTTTCTATGGCTCAGGCGGTATCCTGGCTTTTCTATGGCTCAGGAGGTATCCTGGCTTTTCTATGGCTCAGGAGATATCCTGGCTTTTCTATGGCTCAGGCGGTATCCTGGTTTTTCTATGGCTCAGGTGGTATCCTGGCTTTTCTATGGCTCAGGAGGTATCCTGGCTTTTCTATGGCTCAGGCGGTATCCTGGCTTTTCTATGGCTCAGGTGGTATCCTGGCTTTTCTATGGCTCAGGAGGTATCCTGGCTTTTCTATGGCTCAGGCGGTATCCTGGCTTTTCTATGGCTCAGGCGGTATCCTGGTTTTTCTATGGCTCAGGTGGTATCCTGGCTTTTCTATGGCTCAGGAGGTATCCTGGCTTTTCTATGGCTCAGGCGGTATCCTGGTTTTTCTATGGCTCAGGTGGTATCCTGGCTTTTCTATGGCTCAGGAGGTATCCTGGCTTTTCTATGGCTCAGGAGGTATCCTGGCTTTTCTATGGCTCAGGCGGTATCCTGGCTTTTCTATGGCTCAGGTGGTATCCTGGCTTTTCTATGGCTCAGGAAGTATCCTGGCTTTTCTACGGCTCAGGAGGTATCCTGGCTTTTCTATGGCTCAGGCGTTATCCTGGCTTTTCTATGGCTCAGGTGGTATCCTGGCTTTTCTATGGCTCAGGAGGTATCCTGGCTTTTCTATGGCTCAGGAGGTATCCTGGCTTTTCTATGGCTCAGGAGGTATCCTGGCTTTTCTATGGCTCAGGAGGTATCCCGGCTTTTCTATGGCTCAGGAGGTATCCTGGCTTTTCTATGGCTCAGACGGTATCCTGGCTTTTCTATGGCTTACAACACACAATTTGCTCACTCCCAGCTAAAGCAAATTCCAACTTTTATCTGGTCAGCAGGCGCCAGTCAGCCAATCAGATGTACTGGCATACACCCTTTGCCTGCCACACCAAATCTAGCAGGAATTGCATACATTAGGTAGCATTCAGGTGGGAGGCTTCGGTTGGACGCAATCGTGGATTGCATCTGTTACAGGGACGCCCCGTGTAGGCACATCTCCCACACAGTCCCCTTCCTAACCACTCACCTGTCAACCGCATCCTGGAACCTGCAGAAAAAATTTATAATCACAAACAATGGTTCACACGACAGCCGGGGGCCCCAGTCTCTATGGCTCAGACGGTATCCTGGCTTTTCTATGGCTCAGGCGGTATCCTGGCTTTTCTATGGCTCAGGAGGTATCCTGGCTTTTCTATGGCTCAGGAGATATCCTGGCTTTTTTATGGCTCAGGCGGTATCTTGGCTTTTCTATGGCTCAGGCGGTATCTTGGCTTCTCTATGGCTCAGGCGGTATCCTGGCTTTTCTATGGCTCAGGCGGTATCTTGGCTTTTCTATGGCTCAGGCGGTATCCTGGCTTTTCTATGGCTCAGGAGGTATCCTGGCTTTTCTATGGCTCAGGCGGTATCCTGGCTTTTCTATAGCTCAGGTGGTATCCTGGCTTTTCTATGGCTCAGGAGATATCCTGGCTTTTCTATGGCTCAGGCGGTATCCTGGCTTTTCTATGGCTCAGGAGATATCCTGGCTTTTTTATGGCTCAGGCGGTATCCTGGCTTTTCTATGGCTCAGGCGGCTTTCTATGGCTCAGGAGGTATCTTGGCTTTTCTATGGCTCAGGCGGTATCTTGGCTTTTCTATGGCTCAGGAGGTATCCTGGCTTTTCTATGGCTCAGGAGGTATCCTGGCTTTTCTATGGCTCAGGCGGTATCCTGGCTTTTCTATGGCTCAGGCGGTATCTTGGCTTTTCTATGGCTCAGGCGGTAACCTGGCTTTTGTATGGTTCAGGAGGTATCCTGGCTTTTCTATGGCTCAGGAGGTATCCTGGCTTTTCTATGGCTCAGGAGGTATCCTGGCTTTTTTATGGGTCAGGTGGTATCTTAGCTTCTCTATTGCTCAGGCAGTATCTTGGCTTCTCTATGGCTCAGTCGGTATCCTAGCTTTTGTATGGCTCAGGTGGTATCCTGGCTTTTCTATGGCTCAGGCGGTATCTTGGCTTTTCTATGGCTCAGGCGGTAACCTGGCTTTTGTATGGTTCAGGAGGTATCCTGGCTTTTTTATGGCTCAGGCGGTATCTTGGCTTCTCTATTGCTCAGGTAGTATCTTGGCTTTTCTATGGCTCAGTCGGTATCCTAGCTTTTGTATGGCTCAGGTGGTATCCTGGCTTTTCTATGGCTGAGACTGCTCCCTTACCTCTCCCACACTTACACAAATGTCACCATATAACTGCTTTGTGTAATTTATTATGTAGGACAATAACCTCGCTCATCACCCCTTTGTCTCAGTCTTCCTAATATGTGTACACTGGTTGTGGTTATATAAATACTATAATATAATAAAAGAATACAGTTGTTAAAGGCTTTTAAATAGCAGCCAATAAACTACAGCAGGCAAAGCCAACAAACTGTATTTATAATAAGAAAACATATAGCTGATCCTGTTACAAAAAGACTTCATTCATTTGGGATATTAATCTTGTGCCGCTGATAAAAGCTACACTACACAAGAGGACATGTAGCCCTGCAATTAGCTGTGGTGAAGGACTCTCCAGTCACATCACAGCTGCAGGTGGCAAAGTCATCCACAAGGCACATTACTGATGCGACATGGGCTGTAACACTGACAAAAGCCAGACGTCTGAAACACAGTTAAAATCCCAAAGGAGATGTTGTCTTAAGAGCTACAACATTTGCATCTTTTAGGGCTGGTTCAGACGGATGCTTGCCGAGCGTTTACAGCCAGCGTTCGGGGCTTGGCGTTAAACGCTCCCATTCAAGTGAATGGGAGTGTTTGTACCAAGCTTTCATGCGCGTTTGCACGAACACGGCGTTCGGGTCCCGATTTACCCTGGCATTCAAGGAGCCCCTGGAAGCTACATGTAGCTTCCAGGGGCAGTTAACCGCTACGGGTAATGTCCCCCTAGGGGAAGAAAAAACGCGGCCGCATCCGAACGCAACGCGAACGCTGCTGAAAGCCCAAACGCATTGCCGCCACGACGCCAATGAACGTGACGCCTCCAAACGTCCGTCTGAACCAGCCCTTAAAGGACTTACGAGGCCAGGAAATCAGAAAAAAAAAAAAAAAGTTAGCTACCTGCTTCAGCTTGTCAGGCACGGAGGACGCCGTCTGCGCCCTCCGTGCCGTTCCGCCGGGTCCCCGCCGCTCACTAGCCCCCCTAACGGTCCCCGACCGCGCGGCCCGGGTCGGGCTCTCCAGCCTGTACAAACATGGTGGCCGGAGCTGGCCGCGGCTGCGCAGTACGCATAGCCGCGAGAGCGGCTGCGCAGCTCTAAGGTCAACCCCCGATCCACGCTACTGTTACGTGGATCGGGGGGTTTGGCCTTAGAGCTGCGCAGCCGCACTCGCGGCTATGCGTACTGCGCAGCCGCGGCCAGCACCGGCCGCCATGTTTGTACAGGCTGGAGAGCCCGACCTGGGCCGCGAGGTCGGGGACCGTTAGGGGGGCTAGTGAGCGGCGGGGACCCGGCGGAACGGCACGGAGGGCGCGGACGGCGTCCTCCGTGCCTGACAAGCTGAAGCAGGTAGCTAACTTTTTTTTTTTTCTGAATTCCTGGCCTCGTAAGTCCTTTAAGCTGAAGAGTATTATACACTACATTATACTAGTAGAATGAGTGGATGTGACAGCAATGTAGCTATAATCCAGTATTAGGAAATACACAAAATGCATGTAGATATGACCTATCAAAGCCACGTCTTCATTTCTGGAAAAAAAGGAGGGCTGAGAAGCCTGTACAGTACACGTTTGCTCAGTCTGTCTTCACTGATTCTGGCTGCTGCTTTGGAATTGGTTCTGTGTAACGCCATTCAGCTGTATGGTGAGGGGAGGAGGGGCATGGTACCCAGCTGTTCCCTGTAGTTCTCTCAGAAACAATGGGCATCAGGTAAGAGAAAGTTATTCCATCTGACTGCAAACTAGAAAGCTGGCCTCCTCAGGCGACGCCTGTACATACTTTACAACTTTCACACCAGGTCTGGAAACTTATCCGTGGCTCCGTTTTTAAAACCTGATCAAAACCGGGTCCACGGATAGCAATGTTAAGAATAGCAGCCGTCTTTACCCAACAAAAAATGGATCGTCTGCATGTGCAGGGACCCGTTTTTAAAACCGTCCTGGAAGGTCTGGATCTGCTGCATTTTCCCAAACCTGATACACGCAGGGGTAGTGGCAGGCAATGGAAAAACGGATCCCCCTCTACACAGGCAGATTTGGACACAGAAAGGGATCCGTTCCTGTGTCACAACCTGTGGGGAGAGAAGGGGCCGCCATGCTGGAGGGCAGCCAGGAGGAGGGTGGCAGCGGTCAGCGTGGAAGGGGGACTCCCCCCATCACCTGGGTCCCCCGTCCCCGCTACCCCCTCCAGCTACATGCCAAAAAATGTAATGTATTGCAGTGGCGAGCGGGGAGCTTACCTCCTCCTCCAACTTCCTATGATCACCGCGTCACTGCCTGGAATGCCGCCCTCCGAAGTATAGAGGGTGGCATTGCAGGCAGTGACGCAGCGAGCGGAGGAAGTAGTAGGAGAAGGAGGTAAACTCCCAGTTCGCCTCTACTATACATTACATTTTTGCAGTATGTAGCTGTAGGGGGTAGCGGGGACGGGGGACCCAGGTGAGGGAGGGGGGACGTGCCCTCTCCCCGCTGACACCCCCATCCTGCCTGCTACCCCCTCAGCCTAAAAAAAAAAAACCGCAAACGTATCGAAAACGTATGCTGCAAAAAAGGCAGCATTGATTCGTTTGCGTTCCCTTGGCTAGGATCACGGACCACTAGGATCACGGACCGCAGGCTCCGTCCTGCAACCGTGCCTAGTGTGGACCGAGCCTTAGGGCAAGACAAGCAGGAAAAATCCTATTCGCAGAGAAAATCTAAGGTGTTTATGTAGCTAAATGCAAGTGCAATTATAGATTTTTCATTTTTTACATTTTCTTCTACTGCGACTTGATCATAACATAAAACGTTTCTTTATGTAATTTGTAAGAATATTACTAACATGCCTAATTTCAGGATATGCTTATAAATCAGGACCACACCCAGATTAGCCAAAAGAAATGACCAGTCACACACAGAGACTCAACTGTCATTCCAGGGGTGGTATGGCAACCCTGTCTATTTTTGCTTATCTGCAATGCACATCCTGCATTTGGGATGCTAGTAGGTCCATAGAGGCTTGTATTAGCAATGCTATCACAACATGAAGAGTAGAATGTCCAGCCAAAACCTGAATACTGAATTCTACCATTGGCTCAGAGTTGTTGGTTAATGAGTAAAGATTAAAAATAAAGATATTCCAACCATTAAAAGAGTCAATAATCAAACTAGTTATTGATTCATTGAGAATGGTTGGGATTTATCTCTTATGACATGACCAATGCAGTGAAACTGAAACAATGTGGGCAAACACCATCTAATATGCAACTAAACAAGTAAAAGTAAATTACTGACTGTACACAATAAACACAGGTACAGTGTGCAGAAAACTGAAAGTCACATATCGTAACTAAGCACAAGATCAAGAGGGTCAAAAACACTGCACAAAACCACAATATCAATTAATTCAATTGTAATAATTCATTAAAAAAAGGGGGAGGGTGGTATAAAAATGATAAGTACCAGTGTAAGTACAGCAATATATGGTGTCAACAACATACGGTAGGTAATTAGAACCACACATATACTGGTGGATTAAATCCATAGCAGCCTCAAAAAACATATGAAGAGCATATTACTATCAAAGTGCTAGTGCAATCTAAAAATGCAAATATGATGGGTAATCAAGTATTGGGTGGGGTTCCGGTGTCATGCTGCACTTTCCCTGGCTCCTCCCCTCTGCCAGATTTCTTTGCTCCTCTCCATCCCCTCTTTTGCCTCATCCTTGCTCCCATCCAGCTCCCAACCAGTAAATATCAGTGCTGGATTTGCTATTATGCTTCCTCCTTGCCCCTGTTTATGGTGGTGGCCACTGTGAGACATATTTGACCTGGATGGCTGCAGGTAGATGGAGGATCTGTAACAGTGATCAAGCATTTGGAAAACTGATCAGATTACTAGAGTACACGATGAGCTTATTTTGCAGATTGTGATACCCATATTGTGGCATATGGTACCTACAGCAGCTCTCTACGGCTGGATCCACGCTTGTCTATCAGTTTTCTGCGTCAGTTTTTCTGCATGAGTTGTCTGACAGTTTTGCTTTGCTGTCAATTGTTTTCTGCATGTGAAAAACGCATTCAAGTGTGACCCAGCCCATTGATTAACATTGGTTCTCAGTTTCCCTATGCAGAAATGCACAGAGAAACAGACAAGTGGAGACAGGCCCTAAGGCTACATTTCCACTAGTGTGTTGTGATTTCATTGTGGAAAACGCAAAAACAAATTAGCATGGGAATGCGTATTCGTACGTGTACGTATGCATATTTTAACGCGTAAACACACGAGGTTTGGCATAGCGTTTTTAACCATGTCAGTGCCTGTTTGATTTTTATTAAAACGTACGCGAATTTGCAGGTGATTTTCCTATTGATTACATTACATGCGAATCGCACACTATGCATGTGGTGTGCAAATTCTGATGGCACTGCTGTGCAGATTTTTTCTGCATAGCCCTGTGCGCAGATTTTGTTTGTAGTGGAAACAGGCCCATTCACTTGTATAGTCATGCGAATCTTCATGCAGAAATCGCATGCAGATTCCCGTTAGTGGAAATGAGCCCTAAGTGATTACCAATGTGGTGCTTTCTTGCAATGTACTGTTATAATGATTGACCATATAATAAAGTAAAATTCCAGGTCTGTAGAATGCAGATATACCAGAACAGAGTTATTGTGGCCCCGCAGCATAATATTTTTAATCCATTTATTTACAGCTCTACCTCACTTTGCACATAACGTTTCCAGACCTTATAAGTCCATTTGAAAGATCAGCAGATCTGTAAGGGCCTGACAACTCTTATACAAACTGTCCACAAAGTACTTTCAGCTGAATCACTGTCTGCAATAACAGTATATTCCTGTTCAGAGAAACAAAGCTCTACTGTCAGAAAGAGGACGCATTGTGTCTCTTTTATCATTTCATCGAATGCATTTAGCGTCAGCTAAAGATATATGAAAAATGCTTACCCACCAAAAAACTGTTTTAGAGCCCTTTTCCAGTGGCCGCATTCCAATCCTAAGATTGGATCAGGCGTGATTTTCCAATGCGCCGCAAAACGAAGGGAAACAATAAACTGAAATACATTCAATTCCTGTATAATCAAAGGAAATGATCCTACCCATTCAATCTATTAGTACTATTTTTAATATAGTGCCAACATCTTCTGTAGCGCTGTACATAGTACAAAACAAAGACCTCCTGCAATACAAATACAAATACAGACAATGCTGATCTGTGGTTTAAGAAATCCCCAATACTGATGCATGTTCATATGCTAAAAATTACATCAGAAACAGTAGGAGTAGGTCCCTGCCTTCACAAGCTTACAATCTAGACTCCAGAGGGTAGTGGGTTGGATACATTAGGGATGGAGACACAGGGGTTAGTGAATAAGGCAGTAAACCTCCAATGCTGCCTATAGGATAAGCTTGTCTGAATAAGTGTGTTTTGAGACAGTGTTTAAAGGTTTCCAGGCTCAAAGCATGACAAACAGACTGTGGGAGAGCATTCCAAAGGATAGGTGATGCTCGTGAGAAGTCCTGGATGCGGGAGTGTGAGGAATTGACTAAGAGGACAAGAGGTTCTCCTGAGAGGAGTGCAGGTGGGATGGTATCTGGAGATTAGTAAGGAAATGTAGGGAGGTGACATATTATTTAGAGCTACGTATGATAGGATGAGGAGTTTAAACAAGATCCTTTGGGTAACAGGTAGCCAATGGAGGGAGAGCATGGCATGCACAATCATTTTAGTAGCCTCCTGTGAAAGGAAAGGAAGAATTCTGGAAATGTTTTTTTAAATGGAAGTAGCAGTAGGTAGTTAATGTGTTTATATGTGGTCCTAATAAGAGTGCAGTGTTACGCCCTCAAAATGTGATTGACAATCAGTTTGATAAAAGAATCAAATTTAATTTTCCACTGAACACCAAAATGGATCAGTTAGAATAATGCAAGGCAGAGGTGTGACAAAATGTCCAGTAAGTACTGTACTACCGTATTCTGATTGTAGTGATTTTGCCCTGACTTCCTGCACACCCAAGGCTCTGCTGTGTACTGCATGTCTTGCTACCCTTTCTGAGGTGTACTATGCATCACACATTTCCATTCAGAATCTATCTTGAGTGTCTATGATAGCACTAGCAAGTCAGCGACCAATCGCAAATGGAAATGCTAAACGAACCTAAGCACAAAGTATTATAAAAAAAAGGATAAATCGTGGTGTAGCTCACAATATAGGCCTTGGTCCGTTGGGAACACACACAATAATAAAAAGGAAGCATGAAAATACTTTTTGTGTCTAATAATGGTTTAGAAAAAGGAGCTTTAGATGTTGTCATGGGAAAGCCAAGATGTAACTTAAAAAGTTTGTTGTGACTTTCAGACAAATATCTCGCTGAACTTTTACTGCTCTGTCTGCCTATCAGATGTGATTCGCAAAGTGTCACAAATAAATCAGTACCTTAAATGCAGCTCCTCCAGCCCCATATAACTAAAACAGACAGGCTAATATATTGATGGGCTGCAGACAATTTACTGTTGTCAATTCAAGCATTTGGTGCTTGCACCTCCCCCATACACTATGATAGGAGAGAGGTTGCTTCCATTGCTTCTAGTATTTTTACATAACGTGGAAAACAGATAACCTCCCAAGGAAGCAGGTAATGCAATCATGCATATAAATTATGGGAAATATAAAGATAAAGTGATATGCTATAATGGTAGATTTACACAAAATTTGAAAACCAAATAACACCGTGACTCTGGCAAAAGCTACAGTTAACCTATTAGTATTTATATAATCCTGTCCTGAAATATTATGTGTATGAGCTGCTCACGGAGGCAAGCCCACGATCTTGGCATCAATACAACAGTGTGATCACCTGTAACAGATTCTCTGAGTGGCTGCCTGCCAGTCAGGCTCTACTGGCACAATCGGATGTTTCTGCGAGAGTCAGGCCAAACATTCAGCTAGCTGTAAGGAGCAGGGCAAAGCCTGAGAAGCGCCAGAGGCAGCATGGGAAATAAATAAGTGAAACTACGTAAACTGTAAACACAATGGAGAAAGAACAACACGGATCCAGACATTCAACTCTAATCTCAGTGAACAATTTGCAACTGGTAATTCCTACCCATTATACTAACTTAAAGCAAATCTGCAGTGAAAATTATCTTATGAGATAATGAATTGTATGTGTAGTACAGATAATAACTAGAACATTAGTAGTAAAGAAACCAGTCTCATCTTGTTTCCAGATCAGGAAGAGTTAAAACACTTGAGTTGATATCTATGCAAAAGAGCTTCTCTGAGCTACTAGTTGGAACTCCAAAAGTCCTGTTTCCTAAATTACTTAAAGAGAAACTCCGACCAAGAATTGAACTTTATCAGTAGCTGATACCCCCTTTTACATGAGAAATCTATTCCTTTTCACAAACAGACCATCAGGGGGCGCTGTATGGCTGATATTGTGGTGAAACCCCTCCCACAAAGAAATTCTGAGTACGTACTCTTGGCAGCTTCCTGTCTGTGAATCCTGTTGCATTGTGGGAAATAGCTGTTTACAGCTGTTCCCAACTGCCAAAACAGCAAGCAGCAGCTACATCACCTGCCAGCAGTAAAAATGTCACCATGTAATAAATGTCAGAATATAAATCAGGGATTTAAAATATTTTACAATGGGAAAACACTCACTAAATAATTTATAAATAATTATTGTAAAAATGAAGCACTTTTTTATTACATTATTTTCACTGGAGTTCCTCTTTAAAGGACTTCTGATACGAGACACATTAAACAGATTTTACTCACCTTCCAGCCCCTAGCAGCAATCTCAGTCCTTTGCCGCAGCCCCAGTCTTCCACGTTGGCCTGCTGACCACCGATAAAGATCGCGACCTCGCCAGCGAGACAACGCGGAGGACCCGGGCGGCGAGGGACTGAGACTGCTGCTAGGGGCTGGAAGAAGCCTCAGGTGAGTAAAATCTGTTTAATGTGTCTCACATCAGAAATCTGTTAACCACTTGAGCCCCAGAGGTTTATACACCCCTAGTGACCAGGCCATTTTTTATAATTCTGCACGTACAACTTTAACAGTTTATTGCTCGGTCATACAACTTACCACTCAAATTAATTTTACTTCCTTTTCTTTTCACAAATATAACTTTCTTTTGGTGGTATTTGATTGCAGCTGCTACTTTTAGTTTTGTTTTGTTTTTTTATTAAAAAAGACTGAAAAAACAAACAAAAAACAAACAAACATACAGATAAGTTAATTGGCTTCCTCCTAAATTGCCCCTAGTCTATGATACAAACACTACACTATACATACACAGACATAAGCCTATGGTAGGGATTAGATTGTGAGACCATCCGAGGGACAGTTAAGTCCCTCGGATGGTCTCTGTGCAGCTCTGCGTAAAAAAACAAAACAAAAACAAACAAAAAACAGCCTGCCAGCTCCAATCACTGAAAGGCAAGCTGATCACTGGGGCCTGCTGTGCATGCTGATGGGAGAGAGCGCTCATGCGAGCTCCCGTCAACTCTCGTTCTTCGCAAGATGATGCATATATGTGTGGCTGAGGAACGAGAGAGCCATTCAGCGTTAGGCGATCGGGAAGTGGTTAAACAGCCAAGAAACAGTGATAGACAGCTTGAGATAAGGCTTTACTGCAGGAAAGTTCAAAGGATCATTAGCTCTGCTCTGTTTTACAGCTTAAAATACAAAGTGTGGTTTCTAAACTGCAAGTATGGCAGGCTGATGCAATGTTATTAAAAAAAAAACTATATAACTGAAAATAAAAATATGAGACTCCTCTCCCTAATGGGACTTTATTGGGCCCCAGCAGGTCCTATCTCACCATGTCACATATCATCTCTGGTACACTTTAAGTGAAGCCACTACCTCCTCCAGGCCCCCAAATGCAGCAATTCTCCACTCAACTTCCAGCAGCCCAGTATTTTCTACCTGCCCCTTTCCTTGTTAATTCTTGTGGCCAGGACTTTCAGACCTGTGGTTTCTTGGGATTTCCTTTATCAGTAAACTGGGTAAATTGCTGCAAATGGGAATGTCACTAAAGGGGCCCATACACTCAGCCGATTTTCTGGCCGACCGATCGATCCCGATCGATCGATCGATCGATTGATCGTTTGCAAATCGGTTGGCCAATCGACCAATCGATGGCCGATTTCGATCGATTTCGATGGATTTTCATCGAGCTGGCAGGATGGAAAATTTAGGTCGATCTGATGAGATTGCTTATCAGTTTGCATTGGTCTTAATGGAAATCTGATGGCAAAAAAATGCCATCAGATAGAATTCCAATAGATTTCAAACTGAAATCTATTGGAATTCTATCCTGGTAAAAAATGTTCTAAAAACGCATCAGATAGATCATCAGATGCATTTCTTATCTATCTGCTGCCAATCTGACGAGTGTATGGGCACCTTAATAGTACACACCTAACTCAGTGTGCTCAGTGTTGCTTGTGACTCATGTATAAATCAACACCTATACTTTTATTTAGTGAATCAGACCTACATTTCTACACTTAAGCAGCCCATACACTCAGCCGATTTTCTGGCCGACCGATCGATCGCGATCGATCGATCGATCGATCGCAAATCGGTTGGTCAATCGACCGATCGACGGCCGATTTCGATCGATTTCGATGGATTTCCATCGAACTAGCAGGGTGGAAAATTTAGGTCGATCTGATGAGATTGCTTATCAGTTTGCATTGGCCTTAATGGAAATCTGATGGCAAAAAAATGCCATCAGATCGAATTTCAACAGATTTCAAACTGAAATCTATTGGAATTCTATCCTGGTAAAAAATGTTCTAAAAACGCATCAGATAGATCATCAGATGCATTTCTTATCTGTCTGCTGCCAATCTGACGAGTGTATGGGCACCTTACACTTGAGTATATACGGTACAAGAAAAGAAGATCAAAGAAGAAAAGGTTACAGATGAAAATGATGGAAGAGAAAATAAATATACAGAAGAAGGTGATGTCATTATATATTAGTATGCAGTAGGAAGAAGGTTACAGAGCAGAACAAATAAGTATACAGGAGATAAAAAGGATACAGACGGAAATAAAAATAGCACAGATGAAAAAAAAAAATATATTTTTTATTATTATTAATAAAATATCTAAAGGACATTCGAGGTGGAAAAAAAATGATGAGAAAACAATTGTATCTATCCTCCTTCTCCTAAAAATTACCTTTTTTTTTAGCTATCCTAGTTTTATTTTATATTGAAATCTAGTTTTTAAGTTTTTACTGTTTCATTGTCTCTGCTCAATGACACCTTCATTGAAGTATGTCAGAGCTCAAATGTATGAATTATTGACCCTTTTTATCTCTTTCCTGCTCCCAGAAGCCATTTACTGACAGGAAAGTATTTTATGGCTGTAATTACTTATCAGTGAGGGTTATGCTATAGTCTGACCCAGTCCGACCCGGTCCCGATCCGGACAGAAACTGTCACTTGCATACCTTATGTTTAACTATTTCAGGCTATAAAAGGAAAAAAAGGAAAACAGCCACAATTAATTGTGTGCTTGGCACTATACATACACATGTCTATCTCATCATGTCACATGTCACCTCGGTTGTCCTTTAACTGTGTTTTATTTAAAAGAAAATGTAAACATATATTATAAATAGACACCATTGACCTTGAAGGTGCAGATGTATAGATAGCATTATTAAAAGACCATTATGAGAAAAAAAAACCTGTACATTTTAAAATACCTTTTTGCATATATGTACAAGATCTGCAAATTACGGTACTTTTTTCCTATGTAGCTGTCACTTACATTAGGTATTATTAGCCCTATAAAGGGAGTAACTGATCCAAAACATATTGGTAAGAAGGGTCAGAACCAGTAGATTAAGAACAATTTTTGGATGTGACAGCTACATAGGACATTTGATTTACAGTACAGTGCAATATACTCTGTTTCACATGTATATACCTTAAAGAGACACTGAAGCGGAAAAAAAAAGATAATATTATGATTTGTATGTGTAGTACAGCTAAGAAAAAAAACATTAAGATCAGATACATCAGTCTAATTGTTTCCAGTACAGGAAGAGTTGAGAAACTCCAGTTGTTATCTCTATGCAAAAAAGCTATTAAGCTCTCCGACTGGAGAGGGCTGTTATCTGACTTTTATTATCTCAACTGTAATTGAACTGTTTACTTTTCCTCTGCTAGAGGAGAGTTCATTACTTCACAGACTGCTCTGAAAAATTTATTTTGAATGCTGAGTGTTGTGTAATCTGCACATATTATAGAGTGATGCAATGTTAGAAAAAACACTATATACCTGAAAATAAAAATATGAGAATATTTTCTTTGCTGCTAATCTTCTAGTAATTATTCATAGTACACAACCAATTCATTATATCATATATTTTTTTTCGCTTCAGTGTCTCTTTAAGAGTACATTTTAAATTTTACAGTTTTTTAGTTGTAGTAGTCTTTTTAACCATTTTTGCAATTGATAATTCAGGTAACGAGCAACAAAATTGATACGTGGGATGGAAGGTCTCACTTATCAAGAAAGGTTAGATAAACTGGGTTTATTTAGTCTAGAGAAAAGACGCCTTAGAGGGGATCTAATTAACATGTATAAATACATCACAGGGCAATATAATAGCTTGGCGGATGAGCTTTTTGTCCCTAGGCCTTCTCAAAGGACTAGAGGACATGATCTGCGCATGGAGGAAAAACGTTTTAGCCATTTATTTAGGAAAGGGTTCTTTACAGTAAGAGTGATTAAGATGTGGAATGCATTGCCACAGGAAGTCGTTATGGCAAACTCTATACCTGCATTTAAAGGGGGCTTAGATGCTTTCCTTGCGTTGAAAGACATCCATGGCTACAATTACTAGGTAATGCCTAATGATGTTGATCCAGGGATTTTATCTGATTGCCATCTGGAGTCGGGAAGGAATTTTTCCCTTTAGGGGCTAATTGGACCATGCCTTGTAAGGGTTTTTTCGCCTTCCTCTGGATCAACAGGGATATGTGAGGGAGCAGGCTGGTGTTGTACTTTGTTCTCTGGTTGAACTCGATGGACGTATGTCTTTTTTCAACCAAAATAACTATGTAACTATATGTAACTATGTAACTATGTAACAAGTGATAAAATAGTGTAATAAGTGTAATATAGTCATAGAAAGGGGTAACACTACAAATAACACAACAACAAAAAATGATCTTTGCTGATTAGGAATAATCACTTGGGCTGAGGAAAATCTAAAGTGTGTGCATAGCTTTATTTCTGTGTTACAGACCCTATGTTTATGCAAAGACTGCTCATATACCTAGAGTTAGCAGGGTTACAAATAACCATACATGGCTAAATACTGCCTTAAGATGGTGTCCTGCTCAGTGATACAGTATACTTGAATTATTGGTTTAGACCCATTTGAAGATATTTGCATATCACCTCCAGTCTTCACTATATAAGTTGCTACTTTGTGCTAAAACCATCAGTAAACTAGCTACAATGGCATCAGTTCACTAAGCTTTACCAAACACTTCATCATACGCTTGATAAATTACCTCGGGTAAAATCTCATTTTGAATTCACTAAAGTGTTATATATTTATTTAATGTTTTATCAATGAACTGCTTAATAAATCTATAACACCTTAGCGAATTCAAAATTAGATTTTACCCATGAGGTAAATTATCAAAAGTTTGATAATGTGTTTGATAATGCTTAGTAAATTGAGGCCAATGTGTGCTGATCCTTGCTTCCTTCACTACCCACCATATGATCCCAGTGGATATGTATTTCACACCACATTGACTGTACTTTACTGTACATTACTACTAAGAATAAACAGAATGTGCACTAGGAAGGTTATTTTCAGTTTTCCACAGGGAGTGATTTTTCAGGCAAAAATGTGATTGTTCCATTATTTTGAAGGGAGTGCTTGGGGTGTAGCTTCAAGTCAAACTGATATCTGTACTATCAAAACATTTTGTGTTTTGAAAACAGGCAGTGAGAGTTTACAAACTATACCAAGCCACTGACAGCCACTGACACTGAGAATGTTTTGTGATGGTCACCCTCTCAGCTACATGCTGCATACTTTTCCTCATTCAGGACATCAATCTATGTAGCAGTCAGCTAAACTGGCAACTCTTGCCCCCCCCCCCCACACACACACACACGCAGATATCTGCCACCACATGTGTTTAGTGGAAAAGTGACCTGCACTTCATTTCAGCAATACAGATGAAGTTTAGCTCTTTTATCAATGTCCATGACCCATACTGCCATGCTCCTGACAGAATGACCCTGAATTGCAGTCATGCAAGATTCTGCAGTACAGCACAAAGAAATACAGTAGCTAAACTAGTTTTATATGATATATTAAAAGTTAAAAAAGTGGGGTGTGAATGTTTACAGAAAAAGTAAAACACAAGCAAATAAACCACCTGAGCCCCAGAGGTTTATACCCCCCCCCCCCCCCCCCCCCCCCAGTGACCAGGCCATTTTTTACAATTCGGCACTTCACAAATATAACAGTTTATTGCTCCTTCAAACAACTTAGCATCCAAATGGCAGTTACCTCCTTTTCTACTCACAAATAGAGCTTTCTTTTGGTGGTAATTGATTGCTGTTGCTATTTTTAGTTTTTATTATATTAATAAAAAAAGATTGACATTTTGTAAAAATTGTTTTTTCGCCCTAAATAGGCCCTAGACTAAGATACATACACTACACATACATACATACATACATACATACATAGACATATGACTGGTAGGGATTAGATTGTGAGCCCCTTCGAGGGACAATTAGTGACAAGACAATGTACTCTGTACAGCCCTGCGTAAGATGTCCGCGCTATATAAATGCTCATTGGTTAAATATATAGAATAAACTGCCTGCCAACGCCGATTGTTGGTTGGCAGGCTGATGGCTGGGGTCTGCCGCGCACACTGACGGGAGAGAGCCATCATGTGAGCGCAAGCTTCCGTCAAATCTCATTTCTCGCCAGATGAAGCATATGCGTTATTGAGGAACAAGAGCACTGTGGACCAATCTGGGTTAGGCGGTCCGCAGCTGGTTAAAAGTAATAAAATAAAAGAATTAAATGAAGAAAAAAAAACTACAAATGTTTCCTTCCATTGGTCAAGTTCACAAGGTCCAGTTACTGCAGTAAGTACTTAAAAAGTTCCCTACTGTGAATGAAACTCCACAGTGATTTTTCACAGCAAGATGGCCCAATCAGTAGCATGCTCTAGAGCAGTGTTTCTAAGTACCCCTTTTAAAACCTTGTGCTTACCAAGTACCCCCTAGCATAGTACACATTATCACAAGTACCCCTTGACAAATATATATTTAATTGTAGTACATGATAATTGGTTGTAAACTATTTCCAAGCATTTATTATTGCTTTTAATTAGCTAAAATACTAATTTGGTACAGTTTAAATAAGATTTATCATTTTCTAAAACTCAAAATTTGTTATTCTTGGTTAAGTATATCAAGTTAGAGTACCCCCAGGAACCATCAGAAGTACCCCCTGGGGTACGTGTACCGCACGTTGAGAACCTAGGCTCTAGAGGACTGATAGGTACAGAAAGGTTTGGAGTGAGCCAGGGCCGGTCAGGCGCAGTGGCCAGCGACAGAGCCAGTCGACGAAAATGAAACTAAGCTCTGGATCCCTTGTAGCAGTGCTGGAAAAACTCCGGCCCGCATTCGCTGTGAATCTGGTCCGCTGGATTCCTCCCCTGCACAGTTTCAAATGGGCTTAAAGGGATACTGTGGGGGGGTCAGGGGAAAATGGGTTGAACTTACCCGGGCTTCTAACGGTCCCCCGCAGACATCCTGTGTTGGCGAAGCCACTCACCGATGTTCCGGCCCCGCCTCTGGTTCACTACTGGAATTTCAGACTTTAAAGTCAGAAAACCACTGCGCCTGCCTTGCCATGTCCTCGATCCCGCTGATGTCATCAAGAGCGCACAGCGCAGGCCCAGTATGGTCTGTGTCTGCGCAGTACACTCCTGGTGACATCAGCGGGAGCGAGGACACGGGCGTGCAGGCGCAGTGGTTTTCTGACTTTAAAGTCAGAAATTCCAGAAGTGAACTGGAGGCGGGGCCGGAGCATCGGTGAGTGGCTGCGCCAACACAGGATGTCTGCGGGGGACCATTAGAAGCCCCGGGTAAGTTCAGCTCATTTTCCCCCGACCCCTCTACAGTATCCCTTTAAGTGAGAGTGTTAACGCACTAATTGCTGCTTCCAACTTTGAATCTCTAGGGCCACAGCGGTGTCATGTGACACGCCATCAGTATGTATCAGCAGTGTGTTACATGCTGGCACGTACTGGTTAGAAGAGGAATGCGGGCCGCAGCCTGTGGCCCAGGCCACGTAAAATTTGCCTAGCCCTGCCTAATGCCCTATACTCACGGGCAACATTTCTGGCCTGTCGCTAGCACACGGGAGCGTGTGCGCGACAGGCCGGCGACAGCTCGTCGCCAGGTCCCTCCACATACACACGGCGGAGGGACCTGGCAACTGACGCGAAGGAAGCTGTCGCTGAAGTTCCTCCCCCGCCGGAAGTTCAGGGTATTCCCTGCTGGTTGCTGTTGCTAGTCCGCATACTCACGCGGACTAGTGACAGTTGCGGCGGCAACTGTTGCTGGGCGATTGACCGCGCCAATCGCCTGGTGACAGCAGCGACGAGCGATGGTCCGGGGTGCGCGCCCGTGCAACGCCTCATACTCACGGGTGACCTGTCGCCGCAACACGCGCGCCGCGTGTTGCGGCGACAATTGTAGCCCGTGAGTATGGGCCATTAGAGCCTTCCTGGTCCTTTCTCCGTGTCCTTGATTCAGCACTGTCTCCCCCAGTGCAGTTATTCGACCTTTAGGTTGAATACATCTTTATCCCTGAGTACTTCTGAAGATGAGCAGATCCACACTGCGCTCGCACACAGTGGCGTTCCTACAATAGGGCGCAGGGGGGCGTGGCGCACCGGGTGACAGCCAGCCAGGGGGGTGTCGCCACGACCCCCCATTGTTGCAGACAGTGCAGGAGGGGAAGAGCAGCGCTGGAAGGAGGAGTGACTGGGATAGCGGCGGGGAGGAGGGAAATATCTCCCCCCTCCCCCTCACCTGGGTCCCCTCCTTCTGCCTCTCTTCCCCTCCAAATGACAGCGGGGGCAGCGGGCAACTTAGAGTAAGGGCGGGAGGGCAGAGACTACTCACTTTACTTTATGCGTTCCAGCAGCTGGAACGCTGGGTCGCCATCACGTGCCTCTTCTGCGCCTCCAATGCTGTGACACGCATTGGAGGCGCAGAGGCACGTGACGGCGACGGAGCGCTCCAGCTGCTGGAACGCAGACGTAAAGTGAGTAGTCTCTGCCCGCCCTCCCGCCCTTACTCTAAGTTGCCCGCTGCCCCCGCTGTCATTTGGAAGAGAAGAGAGGCAGAAGGAGGGGACCCAGGTGAGGGAGTGGGGGGATCTTTCCCCCGCCGCTGCCCCCCCTTCTAGTGCTGCCTCCCCCCTCCTGGAGCAGCTATACTGGGGGAAACTAAACTAGCTATACTGGGGGCAACTAAACTAGCTATACTGGGGGCATCTATACTAGCTATACTGGGGGCAACTATACTAGCTATACTGGGGGCAACTATACTAGCTATACTGGGGGCATCTATACTAGCTATACTGGGGGCAGCTATACTAGCTATACTGGTGGCAACTATACTAGCTATACTGGGGGCAACTAAACTAGCTATACTGGGGGCAACTAAACTAGCTATACTGGGGGCATCTATACTAGCTATACTGGGGGCAGCTATACTAGCTATACTGGGGGTAACTATACTAGCTATACTGGGGGCATCTATACTAGCTACACTGGGGCAACTATACTAGCTATACTGGGAGCATCTATACTAGCTATACTGGGGGCAACTAAACTAGCTATACTGGGGGCAACTAAACTAGCTATACTGGGGGCATCTATACTAGCTATACTGGGGCAACTATACTAGCTATACTGGGGGCAGCTATACTGGGGCAACTATACTAGCTATACTGGGGCAACTATACTAGCTATACTGGGGGCAACTATACTGCGGGCAACTATACTAGCTATACTGGGGCAACTATACTAGCTATACTGGGGCAGCTCTGGGGGCAACTATACTATCTATACTGGGGGCAGCTATACTGGGGCAACTATACTAGCTATACTGGGGGCAGCTATACTGGGGGCAACTATACTAGCTATACTGGGGGCAACTTTACTGGGGCAGCTCTGGGGGCGACTATACTATCTATACTGGGGGCAGCTATACTGGGGGAAACTATACTGGGGGCAACTATACTAGCTATACTGGGGCAACTATACTGGGGGCAACTAAACTAGCTATACTGGAGGCAACTAAACTAGCTATACTGGGGGCAACTATACTATCTATACTGGGGCAGCTCTGGGGGCAACTATACTAGCTATACTGGGGGCAACTATACTAGCTTCACTGGGGCAGCTATACTGGGGGAAACTGTACTAGCTATACTGGGGGCAACTATACTAGCTATACTGGGGGCAACTATACTAGCTAATACTTTAAATTACAGTTAGCTCCGCCCTCATCCGGTCATGACCACGCCCCATTTTCCCGGTTGTGGCCACGCCCATTTTTAAAAGGGGGTGTCTTTTAATACCCAGCACCAGGTGCCAAATGCCCTAGGTACGCCACTGCTCGCACAGCACTCATGCGCCCATCTTTTGAAGCACTCGTGGACACAAGTGCTTTCGAAGCCTTCTATAAAAGTCTTGAATGTTCAGAATTTCAACAAAGGACAGCAATGGACCAAGGGCACAGCTTGCTTCACAAAATCTAGTTCTCACTTGCCTGAGGTTTACAACTATTGCCAGACATCATGATGTGGATTCAAAGCTTGGCTGTTTATACTAAGGTAATAACCTAGGCTAGAATATGCTTTGAAGCTGTCTCTGGTTAGACAGCATCTATTCTAGCTAACTGCCTTGAATGGGAGCAAGTGTTCAGAGGAGCTGTCTGAACTTTTTATTTATGCTCCTACCCAGGGCTGTACTATATCATAATTTTTTTGCACGCCACCCTGACTACTAACAAATAAATTAGTGGGCCCACAGGTGCTGTCCCCAGACCTTTGTTTCCCCTGTACTGACTGAGCTGCCCAATCTGTAACACTATCCACATGGATGTTGGCAGTGACAGGTTTGGATAGCCCATAGTGACATGCTTCAGCTTCCAAGCCAGTAGCTCTTTGGTTTGTGTTGCCCTGGGATCAGGGCTGTGGAGTCGGTCCAAAAATCCTCCGACTCCGACTCCTCAGTTTAGGATTCCACCGACTCCGACTCCGACTCCACGACTCCGACTCCTCTAATTTGCATATTACAATTTTGTTGATTAAAAGTATGTAACATGAAATTCGTCTCTTAACTGCCAACGCTTAGGAATTTTACAAGACAACTGAAGTGAGAAGGATATGTAGACTACTATATTTATTCCCTTTAGACTAAAACTAGTCCTTGGTAAGAGTACTTGTATAAGGTACAAACCGGAACAAAGAACATCTATCAGGCCCTAGGCAATGTAAGTGTGGGTACATGTAAGAATGATGTGCAGGTACTCTGCAGGGGAATGAGGAGATTGTAAACAGACAACACCTCTGTGTTCAATGTGCACAGCATTCTCAGTGGATTCCCTGTAGCTCTGTGGGGAGTGCATATGTAGAGTATAGTACTACTGTGTAACAAAGTAAACCTGAGACAGATGAAATTAAAGTTTTATACATACCTGGGGCTTCCTCCAGCCGCCTTCAGGATAATCAGTCCCTCGTTGTCCTCCTCCATCACCTGCATCTTCTGCTATGAGTCCAGGTACTTGAGCCAGTCAGGCGTAGTGCGCATGCACACACTCCGCCGCCAGGAGCATACTACACCTGTGCAGCACTATTGCGCAGGTGCAGAATGTTCCTGGCTGTGGGAACGGCATGCGGCCGGACAGCGCTGACTGGCTGAATTACCAGGACTCATAGCAGAAGATCTGGGTGGTGGAGGAGAGCGAGGCACTGATTAGCCTGAAGGGGGCTGGAGGAAGCCCCAGGTATGTATAAAACTTTACTTTTCATCCGTCTCAGTTACCCTTTAATTTGTAGTCACCAAACCAAATTTTAACAACATATCAAATTATTTGATTTCATCAGCAAAGGGAGTGCATACATTTGCATAAATCAGCATCAATGCAGAATTATTTCCATCTCGCTGACCATCTCTATTAGTGACACAGCTACACATCAGGCTTTATTCTTACAGCATAGATGTTATTTAGTATATATAAGAGATTCCTGTGTACACATCAGATATACAGTCACAATCAGATATGTATATCTGACCTTAAAAATACGGGGACTGCTTTATTGAAGCAGCACAAGTAACTAATTTTGATTGGTTTATTTCATTTTTGTGGACTACGCATAGCTATTACTGTATATATACTGTATATATACATTATTTTTAATGACTATTATCTGAGAAATAGAACATTTTATCATATTTTCTATTTTAACCCTCCTGGCGGTTTGCAAAAAAATCGCCAGGGGGCAGCAAATCTTTTTTTTTTCATTTTTTTTTTTTTCATGTAGCGAGACAAAGTCTCGCTACATGATAGCCGCTGCTCAGCGGCATCCCCCCAGCCCCTCCGATCGCCGCCGGCGATCGGAGATCCGGAGATCCCGTTCAAAGAACGGGATCTCCCGGAGGGTTTCCCCCGTCGCTATGGCGACGGGGCGGGATGACGTCACCGACGTCATCGACGTCGTGACGTCAAAGGGGATTCCGATCCACCCCATAGAGCTGCCTGGCACTGATTGGCCAGGCAGCGCACGGGGTCTGGGGGGGGGGGCGGCTGCGGCGCGACGGATAGCGGCGGATCGGCGGGTAGCGGCGGTGATCGGGCACTGCACGCAGCTAAAAAAAAATTATGCAAATCGGCCCAGCGGGGCCTGAGCGGTGCCTTCCGGCGGCTTACCCCGAGCTCAGCTCGGGCTTACCGCCAGGAAGGTTAATTACAGTTACAAATTCATTAGGAGTCGGAGTCGGTGCATTTTTTCCCGACTCCGACTCCGACTCCAGGCACCCAAAATTTCCCGACTCCGACTCCACGACTCCGACTCCACAGCCCTGCCTGGGATAAGCTAATGAAACTTCCCAATAACACCACTTAGAGCATCAACTGTACAGACAGTTCTCTTACAAAGGACTCTAGTTACAAGGTTTAATACATACAAAGTTGTCTTTATGTACAAAATGTACTGCACTGTTTTTGGTATTGTTACATTATTGTATAAACTGTAGGAAAAAGGGATGAAAGGGCAGTGCTGGACCAAGGATGGCTGGTCCCACTGGTAACAGGTATGAAACAAAGGAATTCCGTACAATGCCACAGTTCAATGTTTTATTTATGGACGTATACAATCATAGCATCACAGTGCACAGTGCTGACATGTTTCTGACCTGCTGTTCCTTAATGATAGCAGTCTTTCAATGGCACTGAAAGACTGCTAAGACCTCCCTATCCCATTGTAACATCACCAATCCCTGCTCACCCATCCTTGCTGCACGGTTCAAGGTGAGTGTAGAATAACACAGGAAAACACGTGGAAATGGGGGGAGATGACTACCGCATCCAGGTCAAGTTCCATGCAACCAAACCATGCTGAACCAGAGTTGTTTGTCATCATAGAGTACTCCACTATACTAATGAAGGTCAAGTAACTGACATAAGTGACTGAAAGTACAATCAGCGCCCTACATACATTTCTACATTGTTCATCATCACTACAGGGTCCCTTTAGGCTGGTTTCACACCAGGACGTTGCGTTTTAGGGGACGTTAAGGTCGCATAACGTGCCCCTAACGCAACGCCTGGTGCTCTCTGATGTGGACGTCAGAGTGAGCCGCGTTGTGCAGCTCACTCTGGCGTCCGTGATGCCGTGATGCGCACTCTTGGACGCATGCGGCATCACGTGGTCCCGGCCGGCCAATCGCCGCACAGAGCGGCCGCTCCAGGAAGTAAACACTGCACGTCACTGAGTGCAGTGAATATTAATTAGCCATGTGCCCGGCCGCTCTCAGCTCCTCCCCAACTTTACTGAGCATGTGCAAACAGTCTAACGCGGCTCTGCCGCGTGTAGAGTACTGCATGCAGTACGTTGTGTTATGGCGCAGCGTTACAATGTAACGCAACGTGGGCACTGTGAACAGCCCATTGATTTTTCATTGCTGTGCGGTGGGGTGCGTTACAGGCTGCACTAACGTGCGCCTGTAACGTCCCACTGTGAAACCAGCCTTAAGGAATGGCTATGAGGTGGAATATGGTTTCTCTGATAAGACTGCTATGTTAAAACATGGCTTTTGAAAAGTGCAAGAACTCAAACTTGGCTTTACAGTATCATGTTTAAGTGTGTCTCTGCTCTGTAAATCCACCTTTTACCTTCACAACACCTTTTAAATACACTGATAATGGAAACAGAAAGCTGACATTAGATTAGAAGGTGAAAACTGAACAAATAAAATCTTTCAGCTATTTAAGAAGCTTAATCATATCAAATGGGATATGTGAAAAAGAAGTCTCATCTCTGACAGCCGTAGGGAAATATGACAACATTTGATAAAATGAACTCTTATGCTGGGCATACACGGTTCGTTTCTGCCGCTCGATTCTCCACTCGATCATTTTTGAAGCACGTTTTTCTTCTATAAGGAATCGAGTGGCAAAATGATCGAACATGAGATCAGACATGTCGGAAATTATCTATCTAACCATCTATCTGCCTCAAAAAAACAAACTGTGTATTCCCAGCAATAGGCTTCTTTCAAATCAGTAAACGCATGCAGGAGCCAATCTCCTGCATGCGTTAAAGAGAACCCGAGGTGTGTTTAAAGAATGTTATCTGCATACAGAGTCTGGATCTGCCTATACAGCCCAGCCTCTGTTGCTATCCCAAACCCCCTTAAGGTCACCCTGCACTCTGCAATCCCCCATAAATCACAGCCGTGCTGTGAGGCTGTGTTTACATCTGTAGTGTCAGTCTCGGCTGCTCCCCCGCCTCCTGCATAGCTCCGGTCCCTGCCCCCATCCCTTCCCTCCAATCAGCAGGGAGGGAAGGGATGCAGGCGGGGACCGGAGTTCTGCAGGAGGTGGGGAGAGCAGCAGACTGACACTATAGAGATAAACACAGCCAGCTCTGACAAGCTGTTTGTCAGCAGCGTGGCTGTGATTTATGAGGGATTGCAGAGTGCAGGGGGACCTTAGGGGGGTTTTGGATAGCAACAGAGGCTGGGCTGTATAGGCAGATCCAGCCTCTGTATGCAGATAACATTCTTCAAACCCACCTCGGGTTCTCTTTAAATGGTTTACAGCGTGTCGTTTGGATGTGGCGGTAGTTATAATTCACCCGACGGTAAAACACTGGCTCCGGATGATTAAAAACTCCCGGGTGCGTCGATCTGCAACGCACCAAAACACAGCGTCAGATGTGAAAGGTAAAATGAAAGTCCATGGACAAAGTATTAACTTTACGTTAAAAATGCAGCAAATGAGCTTTAATGTGAAAGAGCCCTTACAGAACTGGAATAAAAACAAGAATACAAGTTTTGAAGCAGTGACAGAACAGGCAGAAGGACTGCAAAGTCTTCCTGGAATCATAAAGGGAATAACAATTCAGAATCTAATGGCTAGTACACACCATACAATTTTCTGTAAGATTTTCTGTTAGGTTTACCTGCCAGTTAGATAATTTCCAACATGTTGGAAATTATCTATCTAACCATCTATCTGCCTAACTAGGTACACATCATACAATTTTCTGTTAGATTCTTCTGTTAGATTTACCTACAACATGGAAAAAAGCTATCTGGCAGGTCAATCTAAGACAAAATGTAACAGAAAATTGTATGGTGTGTACCTAGCATAAGTATTAAGTATTGTTCTACTCAGCAGGAAATAACCAGAAGACAATGCACCAAAGATAATGACCAGTCTCTACTAGTACTTAACAGAAAATAAACTAATGACAGAAAATCTTACACAAAATCGAACAGAAAATTGTATGGTGTGTACTAGGCATTATAGTCTGAACTGATCTAATCTGATACTCAAATTGGTGCACAACCCTAGTGGAAAGCTAAGCAAGAGGAAAGCTTAGACCAGGACAGGCAATATGGGTGTGAAAGGGGCATCCACTCTGCTGCTAAGCAAATTCTGTTATGCAATGCTGCTCATCAACCTTTGTGTTGAAATGAAGACTGAGTACAAAAACTTTAAAACTATTACCACCAGGGTACCATTTGCCAGATAATCTTCAATTACAGCTATTTTAACTTGCTGCTAGTGGGCTGTTTGTCGATCTGAGCTTACTCAGTTTGATCATTTTTACTTGAAAATAAAGTAAAATAAAGCCCAACATACTTCATATTTATGGTTGTTTGTCATTGCCCTAGATTTTAATAACATATTAAAAGTTCTATTTTAGCATGTCTTTAGAGGATTTTTCAGTAGGAATCAGTTATTATTATTGTATTTTTTAAGTATTTGTCTTATTCAGTTTAAGTTAGAATCTAGATGGTATCTGACTCCTTTATGCATGGCTAGGCAAGGCCTGGCAGAAAACAAATGTGTTGGAAATGCAGGATGACTGGTTATTTTATGCCGTGACAGGAAATTTTGGCGCACAGCGCCTATGCTACTTTCTGGTGCACATTCAGCATAACGGTAAACGTAATTTACCGTTTTAAAAAGCAAGTATTCTTTAGAATGGCAATTAACTTGCCCGGGGAAAAGTGTAGCAGATGTGCGCAGGGAGTGGGGGCCAACTCCTACTCTCTGTTCCTCACCTCGGGAGTCCCCTCCTTTTAATGGCAGTCAGTGCAGCGGAAGATACAGCTGATCACTCACCTCCCCAGTATGCGGCTCCGGTCTTCAGCGAACGTTAGAGCTGCAGGTCTACGCTGTCTCTTCTCTCTGCAATGCCGATTACACTGAATCAGGAAGTAGTGTAATCGGCATTGCAGAGAGAAGAGACAGTGTAGACCTGCAGCTCTAACGTTCGCTGAAGACCGGAGCCGCATACTGGGGAGGTGAGGTATCAGCTTTATCTTCCGCTGCGTTGACTGCCGTTAAAAGGAGGGGGCTCCCGAGGTGAGGAACAGAGAGTAGGAGTTGGCCCCCACTCCCTGCGCACATCTGCTACACTTTTCCCCGGGCAGCTATTGCCTCATCCCGCCCTATGCTTTCCATGGATAATAATAAAACGCTAACTGTCGTTTAAAAAAAATTATCGTTTTAACTATAAAACGGAAAATAGCGTTTTACCAGAGATAACGTTCAGCAACTGTGCGCCATTCTTTCCCCGGCACCGCTTTTTACTGTATGCATTTTATGCATGTGATGTGGAATTGCCTTGTAGTGGGAAGATTATGGAGGGAAGTAGAGGCCTCCTGCACGTTACAACTAGTGCCTAATGTTATATTCAATGTTAACCTAGCGATCTTTGGAGTTCAGGATGTTGTATGAGAAGATTTAGGACAACCCCTATTATCTTTGATTGAAATTGGCACAAATACAGCAAGAAAGTTGACGCACTAACCACCTGCTTACGGCAATATTATTGTACATGATTAATGCGAGCGTTGCTATGGTACGCAAGTACCACGGGCACTCTAATAGCATAATACACAATACCCTGAGGGTGGTAGTAGCAGTAATATTGTCATGCGCTGCCTACACATAGTTACATTACTTGGTGTTAGTGCATCAACCCCATAGTAGCATCCCATCTTATTATTGCTGTATAGCCCAAGGAGGCAATAATCTGCACATCCTCAGTAGCAATGTGGAAATATGGAAAGAAAAGAGGTAGAAAAAAAGAATTCAAAATAATTTCCATCAACACTGGTTCAGCAACTGTATTTCAAACAAGAATTTAGGAATGCAACAGTTGACATCAATTTTCAAAATAAAAGTAACAACAGGTCTTGGCTTGCAGAGCAAAATATGAAGTAGTGTTAATGTGCTTTAGGAAATACACAACATTATCTTCAAGTATTAATGCCAAAATCATAGGGCTGATAATATAGATGTTGCTTTGATCGCAATAAAACATAGCAACAATACTTTCATCCCTCGTCTGCTGGCTTGTAGAGCTACAAATTACCAGAAGTGATAGATTAGTTCTGGCCTGTAGCGATAACATGTAACTAAATGACAAAGAGGATAAACATTTAGTTTAAAGAGAAGATTCCCTTTCTTGCATTCCAGAGATCTATCCTGTTTACATAGCTTTATATACTGGCAGCAATCAGACCCTGCCAGCCTCTACCATGCTACTGGCACCCATACACTATACAACATTTTACATACATAACATATTAGATTCAATTAGCTATATTCACTAAACAGCTGTAAAATTACCCAATAGAACATAGAAATTGAATGAAAATGTATTCAAGATTAAGGCCTATTTGATATAGTCAAGTATTTTAGTGATTAAAGTAAACATAATTAATTGAAGTAAACCTGTAATTTAAAAAAAAAAAAAAAAAAGCAAAAGTTATATACTTAACTCGGCGAGGCTTCCCACATCCTTACCAACCAAGACCACCGGTCCAGAGCTGGGACCATCTGGAAGTTTGCAGCTATGCGCCAGGAAAAAGCAGGTCCGCACTGTGCAGATGCAGGATACTTTGCACCAGCACAGTAGCGCGTAATCTCTAGGGCTCAATGGAGAAAGCAGAGCTCCATGTTACTGCACAGGCGCAAGGTATCCTGCGTCTGTGCAATACAGCAACATTTGTTCATGGGCAGGAGTGCAGCCACGCGCACTGTTCGAAAAGCCCTTGTTGAAGATGTTCAGGGAGCCCCAGGACAGGATTGGTGGAAGCGACGGGGAAGCAGGAAGCCTCTGTACTATCAGAAAAGCAGTTATTTATCTTATTTACCAGGCTGAAGTGTGTGTGTGTGTGTGTGGGGGGGGGGGGGCAGTAGCCAGGGCTGTAACTCTGGAGAGGCCACATAGGCCCAGGTCTTGGGGGCTGGACATGGAAGAAGGATGGCTGCATATGGAAGAGGAGACTGCAACTGGAGAATTGAGTCTGCAAAGGTGACACCACATGGAGGAGAGGAGCTGCTGCCCGAGGGAGATGTGCATGAAAGAGGAGTTGCTGTACGTGGATTTACACATGAAAAGGAGCAGCACATAGAATAAGTAGATGGCTGTTCCACATGGAAGGTTGGCCACAAGAAAGTTGGTATAAAAAGTATAAATACGGCTTTGGCAAAAGCAATAGGCAGCCCGTGTTTCAGGGTTTTGTACTGCATTGGGCAGTACACCGCTTTGGTGTCAGTGGCATGAACATTATTAAGGGCCTGAGCCCACTAACGCAGATGTGCGCAGTTGTGTCTGCTTTTCAGCAACACATCAATGTTACAGATGCATGCTAAGCAGATACAACTGAGCACAACTGCGTTAGTAGGCTCAGGCCCTCAACAACGGAGATACTGATCAATTGCCTGATCTAATCGTTTATGGACACGTTTGAAAGCACATCCACATGATAGATGGAACTTGGCTGCTATGGATGTTCATGGCTGCTGAGAATAAAGCGTATGTTCAGCAGCCCCCAAGCACACTGCTCTCCTCTTTACCCCTCCAGCCACAAGCAGTTCTGTCTCCTTGCATGCAATAGCATGTTTAGTTTTCTAACAGCAGCACATTAAGTGTCATTCATTCAGCTCAAGCAATGTCAATGTCACGTTTGCCAGAAAAAAACGTGCTGTTGTTATTTCAAATTAATGGCACTTTTTAGGGTGCCGGATTAAGAAACGTAGGGCCCAGTTTCAGTGATCACCACTATTATGCAGGATAGCTATTTTTTTTAATATCACCCCTTTACTGCTACTTCACCATACTTTAGTGATGGTTGTTACATTTATGAAGTGATGATCAAACAAATCTTTATCGATCATCAAATGGTAAGTGAAAAAAACAGAGGCTCCAAAAGGATAAAAAAAGCAAAAAACTTTTACAATCAAGGAGTGGCAGTGGTGGACTTACCTACTCCTATGGACAAAAAGACAAACGTATATAACAAAAAGCCACCCAGGTCTGTGCCAGGCACTTGGCACAAGCCTGGACGGCATTTTGTTATATACTCCCACCTGACTGTCTGATGAAGCGCGGTCACACATGTGAAACACTTTACAACCAAGGAGTGTATCAATCAGGGCCAGATTTACCATAAGGCACTGTAGGTACGTGCCAACAGGCACCTGATGATGGATAGGCGGCTCACTCCCCTCCCCGAGTGCCTCCCTCTCTGCTTCCCTATGCAGAGTCCTGATGAGTGTAAATGAGAGGTTACTCACCCTGCTCTCGGCATTCCACTGACCAGATCTCCCTTCAGTCAGGAGCACCTCTAGCCACCTAATACTGAGGGTACTTAAGTTATGGCTACCTAATGCTAAGAGGCACCTGTACCTACTATGATGGGTAAAGGAGTGGTGACAGCTGGGACAGCCAGCACATTTGCGGTGCAGTTTGGGGTTTGTGGGTTCATGAAGGGTGAAGTCTAAGGTGCCAGACGTCTGTGCCTGTAGGCTCGCTTGAGGAAAATCCGGGCCTGGTATCAATAATTTTAATTGTTAAACGTAAACACCTTTGTCATTATGTCCATAGAAGGTAAGTCCACCACTGCCACTCCTTGATTTTCAAAGTTTTAGCTTTTCTTATCCTTTTGGTGTCTCTGTTCTCTCACTTATTGTTCCAGTCCACCCCTGGCAGAGTGGTGATATCCCCATCCTTTTTTCCTCCTTTTCATACAGAGAGCGACTTCTTATTCCTGAGTGGGAAAAGGTTTAATCTTCCCACCTGCATAGACAGAGGTTGCCTAAGCAGTAACTCTGGTTTGCGAGTATAAATATACTTACCTTTACAATTCACCTAATACCAGTACTTTCTACACTCTATCAGGCTTTCTGTGTTCCTGTATTTTTCTTTTGATCATCAAATGATGTTCACTGCAATCATTATGACATATGTCATAAGGAACAAAGGAGAGATCAGATTATTCTGATCCTATTGTATGAAAACAAAGTAGCTGAATGGCCTAGTTGATCCTGAACAATCACATTATCGACAATTACCTTTACTGCTTCCAGACCACACTAATTGAAATCTAAACCCTGTTTGGGACCTGTTATCTCTGCCAGGGCGTAGATTTCAATTAGCGCACCGCACAGACCCGCCGCTCTCTCATCACTGCAGCTCACTCGCCCTGCCATCACTACCTCGAGGTCGTCCTCTGCACCATGCAGCGAGAGCGGGACAGCGGTGGGGAGTGGAGGTGACAGTGTGGCACAGTCGGCTAAAAGGGGCTGGAGAAAGCCCCAAGCAGATTTTTTCCAATTTGCCTGATAACTCCTTTAAGGGACCAGAGACTGTTGGTACTCAAGTGGTTAAACAAAGTGATTGTTTTGCTTAGCAGATTTTTTTATAGATATGATCATAACTGGGGAGATATGACCACAAGTTGGATTCTTAAGTGGCGTGGGACTTTTCTTTCGATCTGAATGATCCTATCGAAAATATGATTGTTCGCTAAAAACTGCACTATTAATGGGCACCTTTATTTTTATTTGCATGAATACAGCTTCTGATTGCAACATTAGAGTAATAATGGTTCCCTGATTGTTACTGACATCACCAAGGAACTAATGAACTGGCTACCAGGTTTTATACGCCTGGGAACAAGAAAATGGTATACTGTGTTCAAATTACTACATCTTTAAAAAAAAAGGCCCAATGTTAACCACTTGAGGACCACTGTGTTAAACCCCCCAGTGACCAGGACATTTTTTTTACTAAAATGGCCACTGCAGCTTTAAGGCCTAGTTGCAGGGCCACACAACTCAGCACACAAGTGATTCCCCCCTCCCCCTTTCTCCCCACCAACAAAGCTCTCTGCTGGTGGGGTCTGATTCCCCCCCCCCCCCAGTGTTTATTTTTTTAATAAATATTTAAGTTATTTATTTTTAAATAAATCTGCCTATTTTTTTTTTATTTTTTTACTCTTCCCCTCCCCCCACTAGCCAATCAGTGTGATCAGCCGTCATAGGCTTCAGCGCAGCGCTGTACATGTATATTAGACGTCTAACCATCTAACAGAGTGGCGATCGCTGCAGGGAGACAGAAGCAGCGTGCGCGGTCTCCTGCTAGCCCCATAGAAGGCTGTTCACACCACTCGGCGTGGAGCGGTCCTGGGGCTGCCGCCGCGTCCACGCCAATCGTCCACGCGTGGAGCGGTCGGCAAGCAGTTAATATTGAGGGAGAGACTGCACATGGGCATTGCCTCTCAGGGCCTATTCACACCAGAAGCTAGAAGCGCTTTTCTGAGCGTTTTGCGATTGATTAGTGTTTTTTAAAATTGCTCCCATTCACCTTCATTAATCGTAGTCTAAATTGCAGAAAAATCACCACTACTTTCGTGTACGTGATCGCAAAATCGCAATGATTTTTCAGCGATTTTTACTGCAATTTTAAAGAAAGTGAAGGAGCAATTTTAAAAAACGCTAATCAATCGCAAAATGCTCAGAAAAACACTTCTAGTGTGGATGGGCCCTAAGGGCCCTTTTCCACTAGCAATCACAAATCACAAACATCAGCGATTGCGATTTTTCATTAATTTTGTTATGCGATTGCGATTTTTCATTTGCATTGCATTATCCCTCTTAAAATCGATCCAGAAAGTGATTGCGATTTGCAAATCTAATCACTGTAGTGGAAAATACTTTTTCTATGATAAAATAGCAACCCTAGCGATTTAAAAATCACTATCGATTTGCGATTTAGCTGTGCAGTGGAAAAGGCCCTTACTGTGCATTAGGTGCACTGATTTCAGAAATGGAGTACAGCCCCTCAAACATATTCCAGATAAGAAAACTGACTCCAGCCTACCATGTGTGAAAAGTGGCAGGCGAATGTAAGCTGAAGCAGAAGTTGATGCTCAAGTCAGCAGAAACTTGCATGCATTTCTTTTCTTACCGCACACCTAGCAAAGTGATAAATAACTTGCTTGTGCATCCTGAGCCTGAGCAGGCAGAATCTTTGTTAGTAATGATTACCCTGTGCATACAGCAGAAATGGCTTATAGGTACAGGCATAATACTGGGCCAGTAATATCAGCTTCTGAGCTGTCACAGTCTTCCCTTTCAAGTTTCATGCTCCCTTTCTAGATACTGATATAACAGCCCATTAGTCAACATGTCTCTCTTGCCATTTGTTCTCTTCGCCTCCCGGTCCTGTAGCTCTTGTCATATCATACATCTTCCATCTCATTAAAGTGTAACTCCGCTTTAACCACTTCCCTACTGAGGGTTTTTCCCCTTCTGTACCAGAGCAATTTTCACCTGTGATCGCTCCTCCCATTCATTTGTCAATAACTTTATAGCTACTTATCACAAAGAAATGATCTACTGCTTGTTTTCTTTACCACCAATAAGGTTTTTTTGGGATGGTACAATTTGCAAAAAATTATTTTACGCTAAATGCATTTTAACAGAAAAGAAGAGGAAAAAAATTGAAAAAATTAATTATTTCTCAGTTTTCAGCCATTAGTTTTAAACTAACACATGCTATTGTAATCAACCATTTTACCCCCACACGTACGCATTTCTCTGTTCCTTTTCCATCCTTTCACCACCAGGGACGGATAAATCCGTACTTTCCGCGCTCCCGCCACTGCCTGCGCTCCAGCTCGCTCTAGCGCGCACTCCCGCTCGCCCGGAGATCAATGAACGGGAAAGTCCATTCCAGTTCATTGATCTAAGCCCCGCAATGATCCGCTGCTTCTCTGATAAGCAGCACGATCATTGTGAAAAAAAGAAAACGTCCCCAGCCTCCTAGTGCTTCCTGCAAGCGTCCAAAAGGGCAAATACATTTCATGGGTTTTAATTACAGTAGCATGCATTATTTGAAAAACTATAAAGGCCAAAAACTGAAAAATAATAAATTTTTCCCACATTTTTTCCTATTTTCCCATTAAAATACATTTAGAATAAAATAATTCTTGGCATAATGTCCCACCTAAAGAAAGCCTAATTGGTGGCAAAAAAAAACAAGATATAGTTCATTTCATTGTGATAAGTAATGATTGTGGTCAAGGGGTAAAACCCCTCAGTTGTGAAGTGGTTAAAACATTTAAAATATTACCCTAGTACAATGTATGGCACCAATATTTCATTTTGAAATAAACCTGCATTTCCAAAATTTCTAAAATAACATTAATAGTTCAGTCCCTAAGGTAACTATTTACGGTATGTATTTTTTTTATTGTCATTTTTATATGCATTTACTTTATTTGGGTAACTATGGGAGAGTGTGGGAAGTGAGGGGTTAATTTTATTGATATAAGCGTGGGATGTGGAGGTCTTATTAAAAAAAATGTATGTAAGTGTAATTTTAGTATTTGGCCACAAGATGTCCTCACGCATAATCTTCCTGTGTGTACTAACAGTATGCAAACAGGAAGTTACAACACATTTTCTTTTTAGGCACTTGTCCTTCTCATGATCATAGAACAAAATAATCTATTACCACATTAATTATAAAAAATATATCAAAACTTTATTCATAGTTAAGAGCTATATAATCGCACATAAATCTATCCCCACAGACTATCCCAAAAACACCACTCACTTTATAAACTTTATGTGCGATTATATAGCTCTTAACTATGAATAAAGAAATGGAAGGAGAAACAACAGTACCTGGCACCAAATGCAGCAGGGCAGACACACCGGAGCTGGGAATCAGAGCGTGCACATCCGAAATGTAATTGTAATCCAGTGGAGTAGAAGACAGAGATCGAGGCACCGCTTCTTTAAAATCCCTTTATTCCGGTGGGGGAAATAGCAGGTACATAGCAGTGGGGCTATCAGATGCCTGACAGCTGTTTCGCTGGCTTAAACCAGCTTCTTCAGAGGCAGATTGTACTAACTATGAATAAAGTTGTGATATATTTTTTATAATTAATGTGGTAATAGATTATTTTGCTCTATGATCATGAGAGGGACAAGTGCCTAAAAAGAAAATTTGTTGTTTTTTCCATTGCTACATAGAGCCATATAGAGACATACCGCCCTCCTTCTCTCCTAGTTTATTTTTCAAACAGGAAGTTATGCATGGATGTGTAACTTAGTTTGAGACAATGACCGCAGGCATCTCATTGTTTCCGGCGATCATTGACACGGGGACTTAGATCAATGAATTGGAACTGCATTCCCATTCATTCATCTTCCCTCTAACGTGCGAAGATGAGTACCCGCGTGGGAGCGAGTAGCGGCCGTCCGCCGCAACAGATGAATATCTACGCTCCTGTGCAGGAACTGAAGTCCTGCGGGACCTAGATATACTGTCTCTGGAAGGAAAAGTGGTTAAAGGACCACTGTCGAGAAAATCTTCAAGTATAAAATATATGTAAACAAATACAAATAAAAAGTATTTTTCCTCCTGAGTAAAATGGGAACCAAGTAAAAAAGTGATGCTTAGTTCCTTTTCCCAAGAC
Source organism: Hyperolius riggenbachi (assembly GCF_040937935.1). NCBI lineage: Eukaryota > Metazoa > Chordata > Amphibia > Anura > Hyperoliidae > Hyperolius > Hyperolius riggenbachi. The sequence continues at coordinate 151,535,103 of NC_090653.1, read as the reverse complement.
CATTTCACAGGACCAGAAAAGCATTACTGATACTGTTCCGTGAATAAGATCACACTGTAAAGGTGTCAAAGCTATTCTTGCAATGTGCCATTTTTGAAAATATTGACCCTTAAGGGGCACTATAGCGAAAAAATGTAAAATTTAAAATATGTGCAAACATATACAAATAAGAAGTACGTTTCTTCCAGAGTAAAATGAGCCATACATTACTTTTTCTCCTATAACGCTGTCACTTACAGTAGGCAGTAGAAATCTGACAGAAGTGACAGGTTTTGGACTAGTCCATCTCTTCATAGGGGATTCTCAGCAAGGCTTTTATTGTTTATAAAGATATTCCCTAAAAAGGATTTAAACAATGATGCTGGCCAGCTTCCCTGCACCCTACATAGTTTTTTGGCAGTTGGACAGAGCAACTGCCATTCACTAAGTGCTTTTGAAATTAAATAAATCCCTGAGAATCCCCTATGGAGAGATGGACTTGTCCAAAACCTGTTACTTCTGTCAGATTTCTACTACCTACTGTAAGTGACAGCAACATAGAAGAAAAGTAATTTCTGGCTCATTTTACTCTGGAAAAAATGTACTTCTTATTTGTATATGTTTGCACATATTTTACATTTTACAGTTTTTTGCTGAAGTTCCCCTTTAAACACACTTAAACTTAAAACAGTAAATGTGATAAGATAAGGTAAAATGTAATCTGCCTTCAGGAAAATCTTTTAAGCTCTGCTGGATCTGACGAGCTAAATGGAGTCAATGGGCTTAGGAAGCTTTGCCCACCCTATATGATTGTACTGCACACATTGCACTGATGAGCAGGCTGAGGTGTGATGTCGGATGGGGATGCAAACATTCTGCATTATACCAACTTATCACTGCAGGATGCTTGGTGATTGACAGAATATCTGCTGGAGTAGGAGGACATTGTTTATATTTGCTAGGGCAAGGGGGGTAAGATTAGGATTAACTTTAAGGAGGAAGGTTCCAGTTAGGCAATAGAATGGGGTAAAGGTGTAAAAAAAGGGGGTAAAGGTGATGGCTGGGCCAAGCATGTTTCCAGACTTAAAGGACAACTGAAGTGAGAAGAATATGGCTGCCATATTTATTTCCTTTTAATCAATGTGTTTCCTGGCAGCACAGCTGATCTATTTGGCTAAAGTAGTGTCAGAATCTCTGATCTTTACCATGCTTGTTGAGGGTCTATGGCTAAAAGTATTAGAGGCAGAGGATCAGCAGGATAGCCAGACAACTGGTATTGCTTAAAAAGAAATACATATGTCAGCCTACTTGTCCCGCTTGCTACATTTGTCCTTTAAGCCCCATTGAGCACCTGTGGGGCATCCTCAAACAGAAGGTGGAGGAGCACAAGGTCCACCAGCTTTGTGATGTTATTATGAAGAAATGGAAGAGGATTCCAGAGGCAACCTGTGAAGCTCTAGTGACCTTCATGCCCAAGAGAGTTAAGAAAATAATGGTGGTCACACAAAATATTGACATTTTGGGCGGGATTTTGACTTTCTTCACAGAAATCTCCACTATGGTGCATAACTGTGGAGTTTAGATCTAAAAAAAACAACCTTTTACCTCATGTATAATTTGGAAAAGTGATGACGTATTTTTTTCAGTACTGGAAGACGGCTTGAGAATTGCGGTCTTCCAGTTTATGTTTCCACTAGATGCATTTTTGCACATGTGAATTTGCATTGTAACAAATGGTACATGAAATTAATGGGATAGTTTCCATTCTATGCTAATTTCTCTACATGAAAAAAGCGTGCAGAAATCTTCCGGAGGTGACTGAGTTTTGCGTGTAATGTATTGCAATGGAAAACGCATATGTAGTTATGTGTATGTGTTTTTTGCATGCATTAAAAAAAAAAAAAAAAGAGTTGGACATTGCCTATGTAGAATCGCATTGTAGAAAAAAGCAGAAAATGCCAAAACTCACAATGGATGCACATTTTAAAAATGCATGCAGTAAGACGCAAGTTATTTGAACTTCTTGTAGTGGAAATGGGCCCTAATGTAGGTGGTTTTGTGGACCTCTGTGTGGTTCTGTAAACATTCAGTATTTTGCAATGAGTTTCCGTATTACTAAAACTACTGAGAAACTATACTTGCCTTATTTGTGATAAAGATACGGTAAGCGTAAAGAACACCCTTCTCATAACATGTACAGTGGTCCAGGTATGTGTTTACTGGCACCACAAAGCACTCTAATAATAAATAGCACAGGCATATAACTTGTAGACAGGTCACACACAATGCACATACATTATACAGAAGCCAGACGGCTACAATTATCTCACATACACCAATTCCTCTAACAAACGCCAACATTTCCAGGCTGACCGTCACTTCCTGTGCCAGGGCGTAAAAATATGAACCGCCAATCAGAAAGTACCAAAACGTGACTGTAGCCAGTGTGCAGAACTTACTACACTAATTGCCGATTTTAGGCACAGATTTCATATGCACTTAGTGACATAGCGATATACAATATGTAGAAGCGCTGTGGAAGATGTAAATACTAAATAATAATAATTTAGGGACATGGCTAGAATACTGCATGTAAAAATACTAATTGCATTTAACTAAACAAAATTTTTAATTAACGTAAATTATCTATAAATTGTTTTTTTGGAAAGAGAAAATAAATGACTGTTGCAGCGACTCATCTCTTTCTCAGGGACCAACAACTGCAACAAAATGTTTCCATGCATTATTTATTTAAAATAATGCTTTATTTAATCCATATACAAAATAAACCTAAATATCGCATTTCAAAAAGAAGACATTTCCAAGCAAGCAACAGCTACATTCTGCTGCCCACAGTTAACAAGCTGCTGCCTCTCATCCATGTATGCCTAACTTACACTTCCTCTAAGGCTTATTGTTCTGCTGTGTACAGGAAGAAGGAGCAACCAAGCGGGCAGTAGCCAGGCACAGCACAACAAAGGCACACGTTTTTTTATGCGCAGTAAGTGGAATATATCATGATCTGCAATACACAATATATTCTACATAGCAAATAAACTAAAACTAATGTTGCATTATTTCTTTTTTTATTACCTGGCTAGCTGGGATTGTAAAACTGTCTTCCTGTGTAAATGTCAGGTGCAGCATGGTTAGACTGAATAGCAGTCTGTGAACTGTGCAGACTCCTCCCCCAGCCCATTATTACTCACATGAGATAGTCAGGAGGGTGCTGGCAGGTTCAACAGGGACAGTCTTTCACTGGGAATACACAGCTGAGCTGACCCTGCCCACCTCTTCTGTGCTGTTCTGGGGTTATAGGGTCGTACAAAAAGCAAAGAAAACTCAGCTGAATTGATGTCAAACACTCGTTTAGCACCGCCTCAGCTGAGAATATACCATATGTATAAAAAACCTGCAACACTGTTTAGTGATCAGTAGTAGATGTTGCACTGGGTCAGGTGATTTGCCTTGTGCTGGTGAAGAAACACACACCCTAATGACAATAAGGAGCTATTGGATGCAGATTGGCAGAAGCCAGACTGGTTCTATCATTATATTGATTGCAAAATGTACAGAGAGGCAATGCAGAAAAGTTTGTACACTGCTAGTGAAAGAGGGTCAGTGAGATATTACATTTGCAGTAAATGCACCTACTGTCCATTGTGTTTGGCTGCTTACAATCGGCATTACATTTGCTAACAAGCTGGAATTAATAAGATCTCTTGGGCCAATTTAGCATCATATTGGCACAGTTCACTCTCCCCCTTGTAAGGCTCACCCTGCTGCCGCTAAAAGATTTCCGGGCAGCGTTAATTACTATTACCTCTCCGAGTCATAGCAATTCAAATAGAGAAGTAATTTGGGTAATGCATGGCCATATAATCTGTACTCTAAAATTTTTACAGCAAAAAAGCATACCATTCTATTCATTATGTTTTCCTGGGCCCCTCTGTGCTGTTTTTGCCACTCTCTGCTGCAATCCTGGCTTGTAATTAACAGTTTTAGGTAGTGTTTACAAACAAACTAACCAGCTTGTGATAGGCTCACATAAGCAGAGTGTGTGAGTCATACAGAGGGTGTATATCGCTTCTATCCAATCACAAGCAGCCCTGCACATTCCACACATTCCAGCCTTAGCCCACAGAGGACTGAAGAAAACAGATTAGATCATATAACAGAGATAACACAGCCACTGTGCAATTAGGAAAGGCTGCAGTAAGCCAGAGCACATTAGAACAGGCAAAGGAACTTATAGGATAGAAGAACTACGGCTGAAAATTTTGTTACAGAGTCTCTTTAATAACATTAAGTCTATGGCGGCGCCCAGGTCAAGCGCAGTGCCGGGAAGAGCGCACGCTGACTCAAACTTTCTAGGGGAGTGGGCCGTGGGGCAAGTTTGAGTGCGTGACATCATAATCAGTCGTCCTTCAAGTCTACAGCACGGAATAGGCATTAATATATGTATAGGAAATAGGATGGGAATTATTTCACTGTTAATTGTAAAATATGTATTTTCTTATTATACAAAGTATAGATAATAACTATGTAACAGTACACAATAAATGACTCATTTATTTATACATTATAATGCTGTAAACAAAATTATGATTACTTTATAGCAGGGTCATATTTATCCATTTAAATTATATGCCCATAAAGAGGCACATCCATATGCTTAAAATATCCCTCTGTACTCTCCATACTTCTGGCTATTGTCTATTTCTGAGAGTGGCTTGTTGTCTCACCACCCCTGTGAGCTTCCTGTTCATTGGAAAGGGAAGTTCACAAAGAGAATGCCATTACTGGCATGACAAGACCGGCAGAGGGATGAACAATGGTGCTGAGCATTTTGTTTATCAGTGCTAATAACTTATGATCTTCTTTGGTCATCCTGTACTAACCTCAATGGCAAATAGTACAGTGTGCCTGGCACCACTGAGGGCTATGGACCACTGGATCGCTTTCAGCCATGCTTTGGAATCACTGCTGATTGCAGGGATTCCAAAAGCACTAGGCAAATGAAAGCCAATGGAGGCAAAACTCACAGAAGCGCTTGCGATTAGTGAAATCACAATTGTGGGTCCTGCAGCATTTTTGGAGCGATTACGCTACAATTCAAAAGATAGGACTACTGCAAAATCATTTTTCAATGGCTACACAAAAGCAGTTTTGTAGCGATTTCACTGCCCAGAAAAACGGAAATTGCAAATCGCTAATCACAATTGCTCTGCAAACGCAAGCTCTAAAATAAGATTGCTTTCAAAATTGCCTGAAGTCGCTCTAAAATCACTGTACAAAACACTAGTAAAAAACGCTAAGTGATTGCAATGAATAATAATAATAATAATAATAATTGCAGTATTTGTATAGCGCCTTTCTCCTGTCGGGACTCAAATCGCTTGCGAGGCAGCCACTAGAGCGCACTCAGTAGGCAGTAGCAGGGTTAAGGAGACTTGCCCAAGAAACTCCTTACTGAAATAGGTGCTGGCTTACTGAACAGGCAGAGCCGAGATTTGAACCTGTCTCAGAGCCATGAACCATCTGTAGTGGGCACCCAGCCTGAGGCTGAATATCCACTTACCTCTTGCCAATGCCTGCACCTCTTTTCGGTTGCGGTCACGCACGTTTGTACATAATTAACGCATTCTCTATAGCCACACATCAATGCATGTCAAGGGGTTATTTTGTGCATAAATGCGCACAAAAATGCATTGAGATGGAAACAGCCCATTGATTTTAAATAGCCTATTAATTTTTTAATACATTTTCCATGTGTGAAGGAAGCTGACACTCGGCCTTAAAAGATTGCTGCAGACTATATACACACCTTCATGCAATGGCAGAGGATTTGTGCTGGGAATACACAAAGAGTTTTTTGGGCAGATTTACTTTCCAATCATTTTTTCTGATCGATTTGCCGGTCATTTTTCTGACCAATTTCCATTCACCTCTATGAGAAAATCAATCAGAAAAAGAATCGAAATCAGATCGGACCTGTCAGAAATTATCTATCGAGCCATCTATCTGCCGAAAAAAATCATGGTGTATTCCCAGCATTATAGGGACTGCTACTAACGTTTCGGTACCAGACACCATGGGGCATCAGCAATGGTGGAGTCCCTTTCCTGATAGGTCAGAGCTGCACTGCTGGCACAAGGGGATTTCAATGTTTTAGCAGGTCAGGGTATACAGAAACATTCTATCTGATAGCTTTTACCTAATAATGGCTAATGAACCTTTTAGAAACGGAGAAGATGCGTTAGAGATGACTTACTAAGCCTGGAGAACAGTGGAGAGTATAAATGATCAAGCGGAGTACATACAGTGGTGTCACCGCGTAAGCTGGGTGTCGGGTTGGGCCATTAGGTAGAGATAGTGGTCATTTACATTACTGTACTGATAATTTACTATACATCTATCTGGTACCCACTCTAACACTAACCCTCCCCTCATAGTGCCACACACACACACACACACACACACACACACACACTTAATGCCTATCGATGTATGGCCAAATCAACCATTAGAGCGATCCCTCTCTGATCGAATCTGATCAGAGAGATATCTATTGCATTGCCACATACTAAACTGCAATTTATAACATGAAATCTATTGGAAATTGTCCTAGCTCAGCACGCCACCGCCTACCAGGCCACCCCCCAAGTGTAAGTGTCGTGTGTGTCCCTCTCGTGCCCGTGCTCAGTCTCACATCTCCACCAGCGGGACTCCTAGCTTCCCCCAGTGTTTGGTGTCACTGAGAGGGCCGGTACCTCGTGATTAGGCATGTTATGACATCACAACATGTGCCAGCATCACAATGAACAGTCTTTGGCTGTGAAGGCAGACACCAGAGGAGGCCAGGAGTCAAGTCGGCAGATAGCTGAGCCTTCACAGGCTCGAATGGGCTGCTATTCTCTATCGATCAATTTGACGGATTTTGCCCTGAAATCGATCAAAAGATGATCAAGCAAATCACATGCTTCTCCATGAGTTCTCCTAGACATGACCATCACTATTACTGGATAACGTCTGTTCTCCAGTGTTTTCTGCAGTCTCAGTAAAATCATGGTGCACAGGGCTGCGGGCACGAAAGGAATGTAGGTACATTTTTTGATACACATTCCAATAAGTTTGAATTTCATACACCTACATCACTAGTCTTAGCAGAGGTATTGGCACAACTATACTCCGGAGACATACAAGAGCCTGCACAAGCCACCAGTGCACAGAACACATACGTATATGGCCATCTCTGATCTTTGAATACTGAGATACTGACAAACTCCAGTGTGAAAAACATTCTGAGAATAAACAAAAACAAACTGACTAAGGGTGCCTATACATCACTCATTTGGCAGCCTATTAACTATCCGCTTCGATAATTATAATCGCATGTGATGAAAATCAGTGCCGCCAAGAGCAGCCTAATCGGCGATGTGACCAATTTCGGACTGAAACTAGTTGCATGTATCGATTGAACATGCTGGGAAATATCGGGCCAACATGCTCGATCGGGTGTGCGTCGGTATCAGGAGGTGACAAGTGACAAACCCCAAGCCCTGTCCCACCAGTGTTTTATGTGTGCCACCCTCCGCCCGCCGTCCACGCACACTAAGTGATCTCTGCATTCGGGCCCCATCCTGAAGTACCACGCTTCAGGAGTACTTTACTTTGTACATTGAAGACTGAGGGAGGGATCACACTTGTGTCTGCGGGAAACGTAGGCGATTCCTCGCAAACGATTTTCTGCACTAAATTTACATTTGTCTACGATTAAATGTATGGGTTTCTTTTATAGTAGTGCAGGTTGTATCTTCTTTCAAACACTGCAAACAATCGCAGAGATTTGCTGAAAATGCAGCAGATCCATAGGAAAGCATTGCTTGCATTTTTGCATTGCGTCAAAACACCTAAGATTTAACAAGTGTGATCCCTGCCTGTAGGCTAGTGCTCGACACAGGAAGTGGAGAGCCAACCACTGTGCTGAGTCACATCTGAACAGGGCTGTTGAGTCGGAGTCGAGAAGTCTGAGCAATTTTGGGTACCTGGAGTTGATGGTTTCATAAACTGAGGAGTCGGATGATTTTTGTACCAAATCCATAGCCATGGTAAGTATTTGAGTCGGAGTCGAGGAGTCAGAGCAATTTTGGGTAACTGTAGTCGGAGTTGGTGTTTTTATAAACTGAGGACTCGGAGTTGGAGTCGGATGATTTTTGTACAGACTCTACAGCACTGCATCTGAGTGCAGCTACACTCAGAGGCGACATGAAGTTTTTTTTTGCTGGCAGGTACAAACTGACATGTGTGGGGTCACAAATGCTGGCATATGGCTGCAGTAAGTGGCGGCGGCCCTTACTCGCGCTTGTCCGGTGCAGATAAGCTCATACATGGCAGATGTGCGGCCACAAGAAACATGTTTGACAATCTGTTGTCGAATATGTTTAGAGGGACTCGCCGCTGGAACGATGAGGTGTAAGATGATCAAGGACGCCTCTGGACTATCCACAGACTTTCCTCTACTGAGGTATTTTTCTGTTAAAATTTTGCTTCAGGTACTGCTTAGTGGGCCTTAACATCATATACTGTTAATATTTTAATGGTAATGGCATTATGGCCATCTAATATTCGTTATTGTTTGGAGCTTATACCCTGACAGACTATTCTTCTTTTCTGTTGTTATTACATAATGTTTAAAAACATTACATAACCGGACTGACCAATGAAAGCTAGAGTATATCCTACTACCTCATTAAAATAATGGCTGTGATTGGTGGTGGGCAGTGTTGAACTTCTGTTGGCAATGGCTTGCACTGTCTGCCAGACACAACATCTTGTGGAACCCCACTGCTGTGAATAGTGATCATCATTCTGTGATGGAAATGATGAAGCAAAATACTAGGGCTGCACGGTTTTTCGGTTTAAAACCGAAACCGCGGTTCGTGGAAAGACGATCTGCTGATCGTCAGTACCATCGGTTTTTCGGTCCGCTGTTTAATACTTTGCTTCTGGCCCCTCTGTGCACGGATTGGCCAGAAGCAGTGAATATATATGAGTGTTAATGAGCGGGGGGGCAGATCCACTCCAGCGAGCGGCCGGGCACATGCAGCATTACCAATCACTGGCTAGCGATGGAATGACGGCAGCGGTAGGCGGAGCTGTATGCTCTGTACAGCTCCGCCTACCACTGCCGTCATTCCATCGCTAGCCAGTGATTGGTAATGCTGTATGTGCCCGGCCGCTCGCTCGAGTGGATCCGCCCCCTGCTCATTAACGCTCATACATATTCACTGCTTCTGGCCAATCCGGTCTGCACTGCCCGGTTCGCTGTCTGTAATACTTTGCTTCTGGCCCCGCTGTGCGCGGATTGGCCAGAAGCAGTGAATATGTATGAGTGTTAATGAGCGGGGGGCGGATCCACTCGAGCGAGCGGCCGGGCACATACAGCAGCATTACCAATCACTGGCTAGCGATGGAATGACGGCAGTGGTAGGCGGAGCTCTACAGAGCATACAGCTCCGCCTACCGCTGCCGTCATTCCATCGCTAGCCAGTGATTGGTAATGCTGCATGTGCCCGGCCGCTCGCTGGAGTGGATCTGCCCCCCCCCCCCCCCGCTCATTAACACTCATACATATTAACTGCTTCTGGCCAATCCGCGCACAGCGGGGCCAGAAGCAAAGTATTACAGACAGCGGACCGGGCAGTGCGGACCCAAAGTCCCCCCCCCCGCCATCATTTGAAAAAAAATCGGGGAAAAATCGAAATTGCAATTTCTGAGAGAAAAATCGCAATTTCGATTTTTCCCTAAAATCGTGCAGCCCTACAAAATACCCACTGCATTTTAATATTTTTTGTTAAAAATGTGCGCTAACAGTTTTGATTTTCAAGAGTTACATAAACAATTTCAACAGTTAGACACGGGTTCAGGAAAGGTGACAACCCAACAAGTTTTATTATTGCCTTTATCCCCAGGGAAAGGAACTTTAACCCAGGACTGAACTTCATCCCAATCGGTACACAATACCCCCTTTCTAATGAGAAATATTTAACTTTTCTTAAATAGTGCATCAGGGATAAATAGTGCATCAGCAATGTATTCATTGATTCCCCCCCCCCCCCCCACACACACACACACACACACACTACTATCTGTAGGTGAAGTTTCTCTTAACTTCCCTTCCTATGGTGTTCCTTCCCCCATTAAAAAAGTCTTACAGGGGCTGGGCTCAATTTACCATTCCCTTAAAGGATACCAGAGGTGACATGTGACATGATGAGATAGACATGGGTATGTACAGTGTCTAGCACACAAATAACTATGCTGTGTTCCTTTTTTTCTTTCTCTGCCTGAAAGAGTTAAATATCAGGTATGTAAGTGGCTGACTCAGTCCTGACAGGAAGTGACTACAGTGTGAAATTCCAACTATAAAACACGTTCCTAGAAGAAAATGGCTTCTGAGCAGGAAAGAGATAAAAGGGTCAATAGTTCATAGATTTTACCTCTGGCATACTTCAATGAATTTGTCATTAAGCAAAAACAATAAAACAGTTAAAACTTAAAAAGTAGATTTATACATAAAATAAAACTGTGGAATATCTTAAAAAGTCATTTTAGGAGAAGGAGAGATACAATCATTTATTTTATTAGTTTACCTCGGGTGTCCTTTAAAGGACAACTGAAGTGATATGGATACAGAGGCTGCCATATTTATTTCCTTTTAAGAGATACCAGTTGCCCGGATGTCCTGCTGATCCTCTGCTTCCAATATTATTAACCCTAAACAAGCATATGCAGATCAGGTGTTTCTGAACCTTATTGTCAGATCTGACAAGACTGGCTCAATGCTTGTTTCTGGTGTTATTTGGACACTACTGCAGCCAAATAGACAAGCAGTGCTGCCAGGCAACTGGTATTGTGTAAAAAAGAAATAAATATGGCAGCCTCCATAGCTCTCTCACTATAGTTTCCCTTTAATAATAGTTATGTATTTTTTCTGTTTTAGGGGAATGCAATGAAATATAATCTGAGAGAGAAGCACAGGAAGGCCACATTCTGTGATGCACTTCAGTTTGTTGTTGAGCCATATTCCACTCCGGTGAGTACCTCAGAGTGTGGCCTTCTTGGGAATTTGTTCCAGGTTACTTCACATGAGCAATATGATGTACAGTGAAGCATTCTGAAGAGGTGGAATAGAAATCTAGCTCCATCACTGTAAACATATGTATGTGAGATGTAACAGCAAGGTTGTTCAGACTTTTTACTCAAAGTCAAGGGTTTTTCTGGGAAATTCCTTGAAAGTAACTTTCTTAATCTGATAAATGGTTAGAACCTATTTCAAGTTAACATCACTGCTTGTGTCTCTGCTGTTAGTTTCAATGCCTATGCATCAACAAAGTGACCCAAATTAAGTTATTACATATCAGAATACCATTCTTAGCTACTAAAGGTACATGCTGTCACTGGGAGTAATATGGCCCATACTCACGGGCAACTTTTTGGCCTGTCGCCAGCACACGTGAGCGTGTGCGCGACAGGCCGGCGACAGCTCATCGCCAGGTCCCTCCGCATACACACGGCGGAGGGACCCGGCAACTGATGCAGCGGAAGCTGTCGCTGTTGCTCCTCCCTAATACTCACGGGCGACCTGTCGCTGCCTGCAAAACGCGCGCACCGCCTGTTGCGGCGACATTTGTAGCCCGTGAGTATGGGCCATAAGGCTGGACTCCCACTAGCAATTGCAAAATCACTCTCAAAACTCACAGAGCGATTTTGCAATTTAAAACAGACTGATTTCGGCCCAATTTAGAGCAAAGTGATTTGGGGCCCTCGCTTTTCTCTTTGAAATTGTTCCAAAAATTGCGTCGGATCCAAGTTTGTGATTTTGGTAATTTACAATTGCTCTGTGGGCTCCACTCCATTGACTTTAATTAGTGTAGCACTTTTGGAATCACCAGTGATTTCCGGTGATTCCAAAGAGCAGCTAAAAGCGCTGTAGTGGGCCACAGCCCAAACACCCAGCACAGTTTTTTGGAATTAATTTGGACACTGGCATTTTCCTATTATATACAGTAGCTCTGGCTGTAAGGGCAGTGGTGTAGCTAGTGTTGGACAAGGGGGAGAATCTTTCCCTAAGCGCAGCATCTGGGGGTGCCATTACATACTTAAAGCGTACCTGAAGCCATTCTTGCCTAAGGTACTCTGAAGTTTAGGTATTTCCCCTGCATCCTCCTGGTCTCTGCCCAGTCCCCGCCTCCTTTCAGTCCTCCAATATTTATCATCAAGGAGGGGAGGGCTTGAAGGAGGCGGAGAGTGGGCGACAAGCGAGCAGAGAGCAAGAGGGAGCAGGAGAGAATATATGCCCCTTTCTGCTTTTCCAAATACTATTGTCTAATTTTTTGGACAGGCCCCAGGACCAGGAAGCAGCGGAGAAGAGGACCACACAGATGGGGCAGCAGGTACGTGTGCACTGCAAGCACTGCAACATTCATGGGATTCCTCTCCCACCAGCTCTGACTGTTGCTCTTGTCTTGATGGTCTGTGATCCCTCAAGTTATGCGCACACTCAGAATTTAGATTGTATGCTGCACACAAAATTTGGATTGTGGGGTTTTTCAATATCACTTTGTGGCAATTTTCTCTGGCTGCGTTTCTGTGCCGCTGTGTTTGATGTGTAACAGGAATCCCTGTATAACTGGAGGGCTGCAGCATGCGCCACTACTCACTGTATTATAGAGGAACTCCGATTGTTACGGTTCAGCTAACCTCTTGCCTAACCTGTCGGAGAATCGGAAATGGTTCAGTGTGGGAAGAAAACTTGGTTTAAGAAATGTTTAAGACTGAAGTATAAAGTAATTCTACTCGAGTACCTTAAGCCAGAAAGGTAAATGCACTTCCGGTGTCATTTACAGTTGTATTCTGAAATGTAATATTCGTCACAAGGGGCCTGAAAACTGACTTTGTCCCTGGTCACTGAAAAGCTTACTTCAGGAAGGTTAGGGTTAAGCATCAGGAAGAGGTTAACACTTCAGGAAGGGGTTAGGCAGCAAGGATAAGGTTAAGGAGTACCCAAGGCAAAAAATAAATACTTAAAGCCTCTGGATCCTATAGATGCTTCCCATGCAGTGCTCCAGTCCCAAATTTACCAAACATTAATCCCCCGAAGATTACCAACAAGATCTTGTCAGTAGAAGCATTGGGGCTGCATTCTTCAGGCACGAGCCCAGCCATACTGCGCCTGTGCGAGTATGGCTGCACTTGTGCAGTAAGCCTGAGCAGCACGTCCTAGAAAATGAGAGCGTTCCCGCTGTTAAAGAGGGTCCAAGGCATTGGTGAAGGACAGCATGGGAAGCCTCTGTATTTACGGTACTCTTTCAGGTAGTTTGACGCCTCAGGTTCTCTTTAAAGTATACATGAGGTGACCTAAAAAAAGTGGCTGACTTTGACTTCAAGTGGATGACTGCGCAGCTGCACTGAGCGACAGATACTTATAGGAGCTAGAAGAAGCTCCGGATGAGTACAACATTTTTTAGGTCACCTCATGTATCATTTAAAGGGACACTTAAGTCAAACAAAAAAAATGAGTTTTACTCACCTGGGGCTTCCAATAGCCCCCTGCAGCTGTCCGGTGCCCTCGCCGTCTCCCTCCGATCCTCCTGGCCCCGCCGGCAGCCACTTCCTGTTTCGGTGACAGGAGCTGACAGGCTGGGGACACGAGTGATTCTTCGCGTTCCTGGCCACAATAGCGCCATCTATGCTGCTATAGCATATATCATATACCATATAGCAGCATAGAGGGTGTTAATGTGTCTGGGAACGCGAAGAATCACTCGCGTCCCCAGCCTGTCAGCTCCTGTCACCGAAACAGGAAGTGGCTGCCGGCGGGGCCAGGAGGATTGGAGGGAGACGGCGAGGGTACCGGACAGCTGCAGGGGGCTATTGGAAGCCCTAGGTGAGTAAAACAATTTTTTTTTGTTTGACTTAAGTGTCCCTTTAAGGTTGGAAGTGGTGGTTGGGTTTAGGAATCAGTAAGAAATAACTTTTGGGGGAGAGGTTGCGCATGTTAAAGTCAAAGAGGGTAATTAGCATTTTAGGCCGCAGGATAGGGGTTTCTGTTTGTGTGAATAGCGCTAGTAGAATTACAAGAAATAATGAAATTGCATTGTTTATATGATCTCCATTGCTTGCACCAAGCCGCCAACATCTGTCTAGCGAGGGAAATGCATGCAATGTATCTAGGAAAGCTGCCTCACTCCCAGTGAAGGTAATCCCAATCTAACGACTGCATTATAAACCTGCCAGACCATTAAACCAAATTAACCAAAACTGGAAAGGTTCTGGCAGGAATCCTTCAATAGTCAGTAAACATGGGCAGCAAAGTAGCGTAGTGGATAGCACACTTCACCTTGCAGTACTGGGCCCCCTAAGTTTGTATGTTCTCTCTGTGTCTGCGTGGGTTTCCTTCGAGCACTCCAGTTTCCTCCCACATAACAAAAACATACTGATAAGTTAACTGGCTTCGCCTTAAAATGGGCCCTAGACTATAATGGAGTGGACATATGACTCTGGTAGTGGTTACATTGTGAGCCCTATGAGGGACAGTCAAGGGACAAGAATATGTACTCTGTGTAGCAATGTGATGGCAGCACTATATATAAATAATAATAATAATAATATAAAAGCCAGAAATATGACAAACTTTGTAAGAAAACCACACTTGTGCTGCTTGTGGAAACCTCAGGGGCCATAGGCAAGCCCAGCAGCCTCATAGACAATAGCTGGTCAGCATACATCCACTTTGTTGAGCTTCAGATTGCACATCATTAAACATTAGCATACCATGCCAGCACTGATACAGGCACACTGTAAACACAGGTCCCTCCAACACTGACAAGTAACAAAGTTGATGGATCGCAGCAGCCTGTGTCTTCCCAAACACAGGAATGTAGCCGTGCACAGCCAGACACAGAGGCCATGCCAGGATTACTGCAGCCGGGCACATGGGAGCTCTCCTCGGGGCACCTGGAAGACAAGTGACAGGAGAGCAGCACAAACAGCCATTACCTCTCAGATGTCAGGCCGGAGCAGCAGTGCCAGGGCAGACGTCAGAGAAGTCGCGGCATGTCTGCTGTCACCTCAGACGTGTCTGTACGCTGCCCAACCGGCTCTGCGCGCACAACGCGAACAGCTTCAGCTGTGAGGCTTCACATTCATATCCACACAGCAACTTTTCCTATCCCAGAGAATAATCCTGCGCCGCATCCAGCGTGGTTACGTAAAATCCAAAGCAGAAAGTATTGCAGAAGGAAAGTGGTAAATCCAGGGATGTGGGGATGATGGGTCTCCACGTGTGTGCAGCAGAAGCCGCTCCTGGCTGTGGGAAGAGGACAGGCAGTGGGAGTAGATGGAAGTCAGGGGTGTGGAGTACAGAGAGCAGTCTGACATGAAATGTATCTTGTTTCCAAATGCAGGGAAGGGCTGCTGTGAGATCAGAGAGAGAACATACATAGGCTGCCCTCACCTCCCCAATAGCAGGAGGGCTCACAGTGCACTATGTCATCAGTCCCTAATCAGGAATCTCCAACTGCACAGTCAAAACTTCCTGTCAGAAGAATAAGCCTGTGCGCTTTGCTTTTTTTCACAATTCAAGCTGGTGACACAACGGCTACTGTCGGTCATTGTTTTCAACAAGATGACTTTTCAATAGGTTTTCTTTTTATATTTTTAGTAACCTATAGGAAGACACTGCACAGTTATGTGTGGAGATGCAGGACCAAGTACAATATGTTTTCTCAACCAGTGGTATGTAGTTCTCTTGGGGGTATGCTAGGTCATCTTTAATAAGAATGACATTTTACCAAATTCTGTATAAAGCCTGGTACACACATGCAATTTCTCGTCAGATAGATGGGCCAAATAGATAACTTCCAAAAGGTCCAATCTGATTTCCAAGCGTTTCTGATCGATTTGCATAGAAGTGATCAGAAAAATGATCGGAAATCTATTCGGACCTGTTGGAAATTATCAACCCATCTAGCTGACAAGAAATAGCATGGTGTGTACCAGGCTTTAAAACAGATCGTAGTATATTCACAACTGTCTGGAAAACATTTATGTGGGTACAAGCTTTGCAAAAATTCAGAAGCACTGGCCTTAGGCCCCGTTCACACTTGCGGTTTTGTCAAAATCGCACCGGATGTCCGGACCGCACCGGAGCCGGACCGGACCTGATCCGTACGGTTCCTATCCGGACCCGGTCCGTTTGCATCCGGTTTCCGTGCGGTGTGAACACAGTTGCGGTCCGGATCCGGTTTCTTAAGGAGATACCATCCTGTAAATACCTGGGGTCTGGGAGGTCAGCAGAAGGGTCTGGGGTCATTGTTGGAGACAGGTGGACGTGTGGAGACCATCCGTGGATACAGAGACTGCAGTTGGGACCATGGATCCAGGCATTTTTTACTCGTAAACCTGGGAAATCTCTCCTTCCTGTTGTTCGCCTCCTCGTTATCAGACATCAGACATGTTGCTGCCAAAACGAGCTCCAGCATGAAATCGCTGCTGCCCCACTCTTTGAACGCTGGGCCCATGTGGTCCCCATTCAAAATGCATAGGAAGTGGGGTAGAACGTCCGGTTTTTGTAGCCAGTGTGTTGTGCGCTCTCCGGCTCTCATTGCTTTGTATTGGCCGGATGGTGCAGTCCGGCTCCGCTCCGGATGCGGATCCCGGAGGAGCCGGACCAAAAAATAGCGCATGTTGGAACGGACGCCGGATCCGGTCCGGATTCGGTCCGGCTCCGGTCCGGCAGAACGGACGCATGTGAACGGACGCATAGGCTTTCATTGCTATTGCCGTGCGTCCGTTCCGTCCGTTCTGCAAGCGGTCCGGCTCCGGCACGGCGATTCCGGACGGCCACCGCTAATGTGAACCGGGCCTAATACTATTGGCCTAATACAACGCTGCATTATACTTGGTATTATACTGTGCACATCACCACTCTAAAAGTGAAATAGTTCTGTATTGTCATGCCAGTCTATAACTGTTTTTAGCTATGTTATTTAAAATGAGACCTAAACTATTTTAGTAGTCATGTTGCAAGTCATAACATTTTACCAGTAATATTGTCTATTAATATGTAGTTATCAGAGTTGTATCACCCACAAGATAACCTAATTGCATGCCTAAGGCTTGATGGATGTTAAGGGACCTGGCTGTCACATCTTCCGAGCCCATGCGCCCATGTTTACCTTACCAAAAAAAGCCAGATGGCAAGTGAGGTGCCACAGTGACTACCTTTCCCCATTTTACTTCAGTCCATCTTGGTTAACGATCTTTAAGACAAGTAATGCTCACTGGTTTAATTCTCTACTATTTTGGGAAAAAGTACCCTTGAAGTAAGTACCGTTAGGCCCGGTTCACACTTGTGTTATAGTGGCAAATGGATCTGATTACTGGTTGATCGGATCCATTTTCACTCCGTTTGCCTTCCGCTGCTTCTATTCCGTTTTCCCATATTTGTCCCGCCCCCCAAACCCCCATCAGCAAAGTTCATTTTACTGGATAGAAAGGTCCATCACTTCTAGTGTGAAGATACGTTCCATCTTCTCATTGCCCCCAATGCAGTGCTTCAGCTTCCGTTCTGGATCCGTTTGAACGGACGCTTGTGAACGGATCTATAGGTTAACATTGGATCCAATCGCGTCCGTTCCAATCTGTTCCCCCTCTGATCTGAGAACGGACCATTTTTTAGCGCTAATATGAACTGGGCCTAATACATTTTTAGGTAGGCCAGAGAGATTGCAGTAGGTTGGCACTACAGCGTAGATACATACATATAGTGAACATGCACTAGTGGATCTATGCCTCTTCCTAGGCATACTCATTCAGCGTGCTCTAGCCAACAGACATTAGATGCAGGCAGGTAGAGAAAAGAAAGGCTGGCACTGCTGCAGTTGCTTAATTTATTGTTGCAAAAATATTCATAAGTGCAAACTTCAGAAGGTATATTGAAAAAGTGGTACACATACCAAAGGTGAGAAGAGGCACTGTGGTGGTGGGTGCTGGGTACAGGATGCCTGACGGCCGTTTTGTGCACTGCTGCCTCCGTAGAAGCAGCAGTGTGCGAAATGACCGTCAGGCATCCAGTACCCAGCTCCCACCACCACCACCGTGCCTCTTCTCACCTTTGGTATGTGTACCGCTTTTTCAATATACCTTTTGAAGTTTGCACCTATGAATATTTTTGCAACAATAAATTAAGCAACTGCAGCAGTGCCAGTCTAATAGATTTTTAGGTGGTAAAGCACTGTGAGTAGGGATGAATTGATTGTTCCCGAGAGCTGGGTTCTGTATAAATCTGCAACTTTAGCAAGTGAATGTGTGCCGCATTTACTGTGTTTATAGGTCTGGTGAAGTGATCTATCCAAATTACTGGCAGTGGCAATAATTCATTTCACCTCTTAGAAGTGAATTAAAATTATCTGATTACTTAATTGTTTTGGGCGACCTTTCCTTGTACTAAAACACTGCTGGTTATTTGCCATACTTTCCAGTTGCTTTCTCCAAGACATCACCCTACACTGTACTGTACTTTGTTTCTTACTTTGTACAGTGCCACAGAATATGTTGGCGCTTTATCAATCAATAATAATCAGAGAAGAATCATTTGCCACGTGGGGTGGCAATCTATAAGTGTATGGGTACCTTTTACACTGTAGGGCCTACAGTGTAAAAGGTACCCATACACTTATAGATTGCCACCTCACGTGGCAAAATGATTGATTCATCTCTGATTATTATTATTATTATTGATTTATAAAGCGCCAACATATTATTTGGTACTGTACAAAGTAAGAAACAAACATGGGGTACAAAATAATACAGACAATGATATACACCAGTATACAAAATACAGAGTTGGTACAAAATACACAATCAGTACAACGTACAGGATTGGTGATTACAGTGACATAATTAATATGAATAAATGTATAACAAAATACAAAACACAAAAGGGTGAGGGAGCCCTGCCCTTGCGAGCTTACTATCTGAAGGAAAGAGGCAGAGGGGGGCAATACCTAGAGGCAGTGTGTTTTAGGTTATCTATGGATGTGGAAGTACAACTTGGCCAGCGGTCAACAGGTGAACTGGCCTAAAGTAGAGCATATGCTTACCGGAAAAAGTGAGTTATTTAGGCACATTTAAAGATATCAAAGGTTTGGGAGTGACGGATGTGTGTGTGGCAGAGGATTCTAGAGGAGGGGTGAAGCATGTGCAAAATCTTTCATACGTGAATGTGAGGAGGTGATTCTAGAGGAAGAAAATAGAAGGTCATGTGCAGATCTGAGATTGCGGTTGGGTTGGTATCTGGAAACTAGTGAGGAGATGTACACCGGGAGAGATTGTGGAGCCCTTTGTAAGTTAGAGTTAATAGTTTGAACTGGATCCTCTGGTTAATTGGTAGCCAATGAAGATCTTGACAGAGAGGAGCAGCAGAGGAAGGGCGGGAAGAAAGATGATTGAGATGAGCAGTTCAGCACAGATTGGAGCGGTGCCAGTCTGTTAGCTGGTAGTCCACAAAGTAGTATGTTACAATAGTCCAGACGAGATATAAGAGCATGTACTGACATTTTAGTAATGTCCTAAATGAGAAAAGGTCGGATGCGAGATATGTTTTTGAGTTGGAGATGTCAGAAGCTGGTTAGGGAGTGAATGTGAGGAATAAAGTAGAGAGAAGAGTCAAATAATACCACTAAGCACCATGCTTTTCAAACTGAAGTTATAGGGGTGTTATTAACATTGATTGTTATATCAGGCAGAGAAGTGGACAGAGACTGTGGAAAAATGATTAGTTCTGTTTTACTCATATTAAGTTTTAAGAAGCGAGAGGTCATGAAAGAGGATGTGTAGACAAACAGTCAGGAACACGTGTGAGAAGGGAGTTAAGGTCTGGAGCCGAGAGGTACTGTTGTGTATCGTCCGCATATAATTGGTATTGAAACCCAAATGAGTTGATTACGTTTCCAAGACTGTGCATGTAGATGGAAAAGAGGAGGGGGCCAAGGACAGAGCCTTGAGGTACCCCCACAGATAAAGGGTGGGGAGGTGAGATCTGATCCTAATAAGAGACTGTGAAAGACCATCCTCTGATTAGAATCGATTCAGAGATGATTTGTTTCCGACCACACTGCACATAGATTTTACATACATTCCAGCAGATAATCTTTTGAAAATCAATTGAACCGTTGCTCGATGCAGTGCAACGCTATGGGCTGCTCCTGCCACTCCTGCCCTGATCCCAATTGACCTAAATCTTCCATCCGGTCCGATCGATACTTTCAATCAAATTTAGGTTCAACTTGAATGGAAATAATTTGAAAGGAATCATTTTGGACATCAATTCCCTGCAGATTGGGTCACTTTGATCAAATATGCAGGGAAAATTGATAAGTGTATGGGCACTTGAAGCTGCAAATTGACTCCTCACTACATTGGAAAATGCATATACCAAGTGACTTGCTTATGTGTGGGTGCTGGTGCTGAATTCGTGGGATGTAGAAGTTACTTGTTGTGTTCCTTAGGGCAGGTTACGCAGATCTCAATATGGCGTCAAACGATGGCCACAGCTCTCATCGATTAACCCATGTTCATTTAAGTGTATAGACAGCATTTTCCACAATTGGTTAACGGTGTTCTTGCAAACGTTACGCTCGATCCTATCGTTTCGGTCATCTTGTTTCATCCAGGACGCCACATGTAGTGTTCAGGATCGGTTAATCACGGTGCTTTCATATCCTCTTGCAGGGTTCAAAATGTGACGCATTTGCTGAAAGCCGAAGGTGTGATGAAACGCGGAAAAGCCGCTGTCTCTCAAGGTGAGGCGGCTGTTTCCGCGTCCAGCATGGCGTCACAACGCGGAAAAAGCGCCGCATGCCACATAGGCAGAGCGGCGGAATCCGCATTGGGAACGGCGGAATCCGCATTGGAAACGGCGGAATCCACATTGGAGGCGGCTTCCGCACTCAGTTCACTAGATACATTGCAAAACAGTATTGGTGTGGCTGGGACTGATAGTCCACCAAGATTCAGAGTTACACGCGCGCGCGCACAGAGGCTGAGTTTAAATAGCAGCCAGAAGTGAGTCAGCTGACCAGGCGGGTCAGCTGACATTTTCCACAACTCTCATTGGTCCAGCAATTAGGGAGGTCCTGGAGAGGTCCTTGTGTATATATACTGCTGGCTGTTCACTTGCTCTTTGTCTGGCGTTGCAATCACATACGTGGGAGCACCCAGATCCGTAGTCAGATCCGCAAGTGTGCCGGGACCAGCTGGAGCTGTAATCCTACACTTAGCTAGATTCTGTTGATAGCTTAAAGTACTAGTTTGATTGTGATTATCTGTTATGACTTCCTGCTTGCCTGACTATCCTCCTGAACTCTGATCTTGCACCTCGATATTTCTGATACTCTGTTGCCGAACCCCGGCTCGTCCCTAGACTGTTTCTACCTCCTGATTTTGTACCTCGATATATCTGATACCCCGTTGCCGAACCCTGCCTGTACTTAGACTCCGCCTCTGTCTTCTGATCTTGTACTGTATCTGTCCGTGTGTGTACGACCTGGCTTGTCCGACCACGAGAACCGACCTTACCGTTAGAGGCGGTTCCTCGCTCTGTTAGCGACCCTTCCTCCTGAGTGTTACTTTTAGACTATCCTTCCTGCTGTCAGCCCGACTCCTCCCGTCTTGGAGAGTCCGGGTCTGCGGAAGGAATCTTTGCAGTACTCCTGACTGCGCTGAGGCTTGTCCTCAAAGTGTTACTGTTACACCAAAACACTACACTCTACTCAGGTGAACAGAGGTTAGCTGGTATATCGGATTATCGGTGATACTGCAGATCACTTATAATCGGGTATACATCTGTATTTCCAGTGATACTGCAGATCACCGGTAATCAGATCCTCTCTGTGCTTCACCAATCGTTACAGAAGGTAGCTAAATGCTTTTCTGCTCACTAACATTTGACTGAGACGCCAGGTGGCTGGTTCAGAAGCCCTAAGTTTGCAGAAAAGAACAGGGCCGATATTGGAGGGTTAATTGCATGCTAAGACTCTGCAGTTTACCTCCACTTCAAAGAGAAATGGCACTTATTCTAGGATGGTGAGTGTAATATTTTGGACAGAGAAGAAAAATGGTTCACTAGAGAGTGCGAAAAAAAGCTATATACAGTATGTTAAACTGGAACATGAGGGAAGGAGCATCCAATACCATTTAATGCCCATATAAAATACTGTTGCATTATTCTTACTTAGATGTTTTAAAGGGAATCTGTAACTTTGAAAGAAAGAAGTTAGCATTAGATACTCACCTATGTAAAGGGAAGCATCTGGATGGTCGAGGGGCTTCCTGATCCATCTTGGAGCCCACCAGCACTGTGCAGGATCCCTCCGATCATATCCAACAAGAGCTTTTTGGATTATGTTCTCCTCACCGCGCTCCCTTCCATATACAAGCGGGTTTGGCTGATTGCGCAGGTGCTGCCATACTCGTGCTTGTGCAGTACACTGCGCTCATACACCTGGGGGTGGGCGTGGCCACAAGATGGTCCCTGCTAGCAGTCGAGGAGCCAATGCAGAGCCGCTGGACTATCCTGAGGCTTCCCTCTTTGTGGGTAAGTTTGTAACTTTTGATTCTAAGGTACAGGTATACACACATCCAGCCAGGCATGTAAACAACTACCATCTGCTTAATGAGTGTCAGTTAGCTACACTTTTGCTGCAGTATGCATCTAGGTCTTCCCTTTGCTTGTTAACCCTGAAGAAGTTTCACGGTGGTGAAACATCTTCTTGTGCACTTAAAGGGAGGACAGTTGAAGCTACCATTTTATTATTTCTGTGGATATGGAGTAAAAGTTGTATTAGGCTTTTATTGCTTGAGAGAACAACTTCCTTTCCTAGTGGCCGCTGTCTCCAGGAACAGGAAATGGTTTGAAATTTTTGCTGTGGGAACTCAGGCTACAATAAAAATATCTTTGAGTGTTTTAAGACTTTTCCAACCCATCTAAAACAAAATATTTTGCTCGAGATCTACTAACGTACACCAGTGTCTTGCATGAAATATTGTAAACATGAAATCCAAGTGTTCTAAATAGAATTATAGCTCTTTGTAACACTATTAGGCCCAGTTCACACTTGCAGTTACGTGGCAAATAGATCAGTAAAAACGGATCTGATCACCAGTCGATCAGATCCGTTTTCACTCCGTTTCCGTTCAGCTGCTTCCGTTCCATTTCCCCATATCCCCCCCAGACCCACATCACCAAAGTGGATTTTTCTGTTTAGACTGGTCGGTTTCTTCACTAGTGTGAAGAAACGTTCCTTTCTCTCATTCCCTCCAATGCAGGCCTTTAGGATCCGTTTCTGTTCCGCTGGGCTCAGCGGTCCGGAAAAATTGCTGCAGAAGGAAAGTTGCTGTCCGTTCATTGGATCGGATCCGTTCGGACGGGTGTGAACGGATCCATAGGTTAACATTGGATCCATTTGCATCCGTTCCGATCCGCAAACGGACTGTTTTATAACTCCAGTGTGAACCGGCCTTATAGGGTGCTATAAGCCAGGTGTTTTAGCTGTATGCATGGCTTTTTAGGGACATAAAAGAATGGTTTGGACATTTGTTCACTGGATCTAAAGAGAGGCATTATGGGTGTATCTTCATACTCATGTGCAGCTGAGTACTTGCAAATACCTTCAGTTTTAGGAGGGCAGATCTGTACTTGGCTTAATGCATAGCATAGCGCTTAGCACCCTCACTTTACAGACCAAGAGCCACAAGTTCACCCAGGACACTCTCTGCATGGAATCTGCATATTCTCCCCATGGTTACCTGGGTTTCCTCCATGCACCCAGTTTTTTCCCACATCCCAAAAAAACAAGAAGACAAGTTAATTAGCTCTCCCCAAAAAATGCCCATAGACTTTGAGGACAATTGGCTCCCTCCAAAGTTCACCTTATACTATGATAGGGGCAGTATATTATGGCTATGGTAGGCATCATAGTGTGAGCTGCTTGGAGGGGAATTAGTTACATGTATATATACTCTGTCAGCTCTCTATAATAAATACATAATAAAAATAGTGGCAGGTTCACTTTAAACAATTTTAGTAGTAGCAGGGGAGGGCTCGCTGACTGGGCTGCAGATACATATGCACAATGACATGGGATTATCAGGAAGAATGAGTTAGCTAGCTGTGATCATTCATCACCTTAATACTCCAACACCACAGTCAGAGGGATGACAGCTGTCTCCACTGGAAAAGAACTGTCACTGGAATATATTAATTTGTCTGCTGAAACTTACAGAAATTAACTACAGCTGCAACTATATGTTGAGAAACCACAGTGTAATAACATTACTTCTGTTTATAGAAAGACAAGCTCTGCAGTGCTTTTACTCAGAACACTGGGAAGATGAGTGTACAAAGTGTAAAAAAAGACGACGTAGCTGTATACGGGTAATAAAGCTAAATGGAAAGATTGTTTTACCTTTGCTGTCAAGTTTTGTATCTTCTTGCAGAAGGTTCTGAAAAATTCAATATGGCTACTCTCCATGTATTGAGATGGCAGCTGGAGTAAAGCTAGGCATGCTAAACAAAGTATGACAGATTCAGGAAACTAGTCACATCTACGCAATTTGAAATTGATTAGATTGTTTTATCATATTACACATCTTGATTACATCCAGCGGATATCTGATTGACAAGCATTTGGAACATCATCGCTGCTAGGTTTGTGCTGCTCACTACAGTGCCAAGCTCTATGAAAATAAATCGCCTCTATCCTCCTGCCTGGGCAAAAGTCCTAATTTTAACAGATTTTCAATTGATTCCTTTTTTTTAAGATTAAACGTCTAATTTTTTAAAAACATTGTGCTTTGTATGGTAACCTGTGGTAGCTGTAATTATACTCCATCCAGCAGAGCTACAAAAGCAATCCAGTCGGCAGGATTCTGCATAGTCGGCAGGTAGTTAACAGTTATTTCTAACTACTGTTATGTTCAGTGGCGTAGCAATAAAGGGTGCAGAGGTAGCAACCGCATCGGGCCCCTGGGTTAGAGGGGCCCCGTGGGGCCCGCCCCTCTAACACAGTATTAGCTTTTTATTGGTCCTGTACTGATAATATTCAATTCTATAGTTGATTTGAACAGTAGTTATCATAGGCACACAGTCTCCCATCCCCTTCTTGCACTTCTGACACTGTGGTTGCCCTTGATTGGTTTTGGTGTGTTGTATCAATTGTTATCTATAGCATGCTTGGGGGCCCCAATGCTAAACTTGCACTGGGGCCCACGGCTTCTTAGCTGCACCACTGGTTATGTTAACAGTAGTCCTAAGTTCAACAGACATTTGGTTCAAAGAGCAGTATCAACCTATCCCAATTGCTGTCCTGCTAGGGTAGTGCAGTGTCACGATGATGTCATCAGGAAATGCAACAGGATTTGAAGTTATCTGTGTATGTTATTTTTCCCAAATTATATTTGCTAAAACCACCTTCAATTTTGGTTTGTTATTGAATGGCCAATTTTACCACCTCCATATAATATGAGGGTCAACAGCCTTTGTATACTTTAACCACTTCGCATCCAGACCTTGTTTCCCACTTATGGACCAGAGCAGTTTTGACAGTTTAGTTATGTCCTTATTTAATCAGAAATAACTTTATCCCTAGTTAGGACACAGAAATGAAATATTGTAAGGACCCACGGAGACGCCGTCGCCGCGCGGGGCAACATGGCGGCGGTCTCCGCTTCCCTGCCAGCGAGTTCCACTTCACACGCAGAACTGCTGGCACGGGTTGGTGGGGACACCGCCGCCGCGGCTGGCGACATGGCGGCGGGTCCGGGGGTGCAGCCGGCGGTATTTAGTGTGCGGACCCTGGCCTCTCTGGTGCACAGAGGCAGAGGGTCACGCGCGCGCAAAGAGGCAGAATATTTACCTCTTGCGCAGGAGGGTCAGCTGACTCTCCAGTCAGCTGATCGCAGGAGCCCTGGGGATTGGCTGGGTGGCGCTGCAGATGCGCTCCCAGCATAAAAGGAGCGCTCAGACCTTAGTTCAGTGCCCAGGTGTTGATGCTAAGGATTTCACACCTTAGTTAGGATTGTATTTGATATTGTATCTGTGTTTGACTCCGGCTATCTTTGACTACTCTCTCTCTCTACGCTATTGTACCTCTGCCTATCTGATTCTTGTTGCCGACCTCTGCCTGATTACCGTTTACTCTTCTGCCTTCCGCTCCTGTACCGCTGCCGCCATCTCTGTTGCTGAACCCTTGTCTGTCTGACCTTTCTCCCTTCAGTGGAACGTCTCCCACTGGAGGGTTATCTCTGAAGCTTGCCTCTCCGAGACGCCTGCCCCAAGCAGACGATTACTGCTAGGGGTTGAGATTCCTCACTCTGCCTGGTTAGAGGATCTCACTCATGGGGTTCCCATTCAGAGGTAACCACACCTCTGAGGAATTGCCGTGTGGTGGATATTTCCACACTTCTGTGATACAGTATATTACTGTCTTTATTGTGTTTCTTTTGCTGGGTGTCCAGAGGTTAGCAATATATCTGTATTATCGGTGATTCTGCAGATCATCAATAATCAGGTATATATCTGCATTCTTGGTGATACTGCAGATCGCCAATAATCAGATTCTCTCTGCGTGCTGATACCAATCGTTACAAATATATATTGTTTTTTTTCCAAGACAAACTAGGCTTTCATTGTATGCCTTTTTTTTCCCTCAAACAATTTAGTTTTCTATGAATTTTAATGGGAAAACAAGGAAAAAATAGAAAAAATACATTATTTCTCAGTTTTACCAATTCCAGTTTAAAAATAAAAAGTGCTGCTGTAGATAAAAAACACACATTTTGCTTGGCTATTCTTACCACGTATCACAAAACTTGGAATATGTTCCTGTCACAATTCATGGTGAAGATATTTGATTCTGAAATAATGCTACAGAGTGTATTTTTCACTATGAACTAAGAAAATTAAATAATTTGTAATGGTAAAATCTCATTAGCTCAGGAAACATATATTCCCGTTCACCAATTAGTGCTGCATCAGATAATGCCAGAAATGTGCACAGGAGCAAGCCCAATCCTGCACAGCACTGCTTCTGCTACAAGACGTATATCTACTGACTCGTGGCTTAGATGAAGTCACAGAGGACGTATATATACTGTAGTGGTGGATAAAGTGGTTAAACAGATTGTGTAGGTAAACTCTCATACAACATTGAGTTGGTAACATTAGTCAGTGTTTAGCCAATCAAAACTGAAGGTGTATACCAGGCTTTAGAAGAGTGTCAGGAATGTGTACGAGAGATTGTGTAGGAGTCCAGAGTCCTGATTAAGAGAAAACCTGATCTGTCAGGTAAATCAACAGTGGAAACCATGGGGTTGATTCACTTAGAAATTTGGATATCTCAGGCTATCAATAGAAAGTCCTTCAACAAAAAAAGTACCAATGATTACTAAAACTTAGGCATGAAAAGTAAAATTAAGCTTAAGTACATCAGGTATGACCTAATTTGAGTGATTTTGATTGCCTGTAAGGTGCTAAAAGGTTTTATTATAAATAAGGTGTAACATTGGTAAAGGGACATAATTCAAGAGAAACATTTTATGAATCAACCCCATAACATGAGGAAGTGGGACCTGTAATCTGATCTGCTGTAAATTAGTTCCCCAAAATGTCAGATTCTTCGATTTTTCGATTGATTTTGACCAAAATCAATCAAAACTATTGATTGGACATGACAGAAAATTCAGGTTGATTGGTGGTGAGGCAGTGACAGTGGTAGATCAACTTACTTTAGCATTGCGCTACATCGAAGAGTGCAAAGCTGTGCTTCAATCGATTAGATTCCCTGCTGGAATCTATTGAAAATTGATGTGCAGCTAGTTGTAGGAATCAATTATTTTCTTTAAAGGACAACCGAGGTGTCATGATGAGATAGACATGTGTATGTACAGTGCCAAGTGCACAAATAACTATGCTGTGTTCTTTTTCTTCTTTCTCTGCCCAAAAGAGGTAAACATCAAGCGTGCAAGTGACAGTTTCTGTCTGGGTCAGACTATAGAATGCCCCTCACTGATAAGGAATTACAGCTCTAAAACACTTTCCTGGTAGAAAATGGCTCCTGAGAGCAGGAAAGAGATAAAGAGTCAATAGTTCATAGATTTGAACTCTGGCATACTTCAATGCATGTGTTATTGAGCAGATACAATGGAACAGTAAAAATTTAAAAACTAGATTTAAATATAAAACAAAACTGTGGGATATCTTAAAAAGTCATTTTTAGGAGAAGGAGGATAGATACAATGGTTTATCTCATTAAGTCATTTTTAGGAGAATGAGGATAGATACAATGGTTTATCTCATCAGCTTATTTTCACCTTGGATGTCCTTTAAAGAGACTCTGAAGTCTCCCAAAAATGAGGTTTTTACTTTAAAAACCTCATTAACATTATTGCCCCTCTTAAAACGAAGCAATCACCCCAAACTCTCGGGGGTACATCGCGGGCTCCTTCCGCATAGAGGCAGAGCAGCTCTGCCTCTATGCGTGTCAATCAGCGCGGATCGGCGCCTCTCCCCCGCCCCTCTCAGTCTTCATTCACTGAGAGGGGCAGGGGAGAGGTGGAGATACACGCTGATTGACGCGCATAGAGGCGGCAGCAAAATCAACGACCAAGAAAGTCGTAGATTTTGCCGGCCAAGTAAGGGGTGAGTTAGGGGTGATTGAGGGTGTTTTCAGCCACGGTTCTGCAGCGTTTTAAGAGGGGCAATAATGTTAATGAGGTTTTTAAAGTAAAAACCTCATTTTTGGGAGACTTCAGAGTCTCTTTAAGGAATCGATTCAGAAGAAATCAATTGTTTTAGGAACAATTTTAATGTTTTGCAGGCTAATGATATGCTTCTGATTCATGTGGAGGACTGCACAAGGGGCTATCCTCCTGGCGGACTACTTTCTACCTGACCTCTTTTGAATCTGTCACTGCCCAGGCTGCACCTGACCTGAAGTGAATACTTGTTTGATGGACACTGTCTTTTTGCATTTCCGTACCACTGCATTCAAGACAAAAGCGGTCAATACCAATGCCTTAATATTATGCAAGTCAACATTACTTTGACTCATATGGATGAGGTGTCACATCCCAGATTTTTTTTTAATCTGCCTTCTTGCAAAAGACCCACATGGAGGTTAGAGACATGTTAGGCTAGCTTCTGGAGCTTTGATGCTCCAGTAATTGTTCTTGTGAACTGGAGCTATATTTCTCTGATATTATTACCACCACCTGTGGCATCTTGTCTGAATGTGACGCTCTATGCATAATCTTTGGAGGACATTTCTGCAATAGTGCCTCTATCTCTAGGATTTGCTGGGATCCCCAAATTGTGACTGGCCAGTCCAATATAGTGAACTATTTGTTGCATTAGTGCTAGTCTTCCAGCAGTGTTACTTACCTCCAGTTTTTATTTTTTTTTTGTTTTTTTATATATCCCTTTGCCCCTACCAAAAACACTACACTAACCCCTGCTGCCCCACCAACTATAGTACACTTCACTAACCCCTGTTGCCCCCCATCATGGCATCTTTCCTAGTTACTGTTGCCCTATTACAGTGTGACCTGATGGCGCATGTGCACCGCATGTCATGCGTGACCCGGGCTTATGTGCACCGTCAGGTCTCATATTAATGGCAACAGTAACTGGTAGGATGCTGTAACCAGGAAGGATGGCATACGTATAGATGTGCGGTGGCATCAGAAGGAGACCGAGGGGATAAGGAGTACGGCACTGGTTGTGCAGTGCGAAGGACAGTGCCTTCGGAGAAGCAGAGCATACAGCAGCAAGATGACCGGAGACAGAGAGAGGAGCGTACATACGGAATATAAGATGCACTGACTCCCCCCTGGTTCAGCATCTTATATTCCAAAAAATATGGTACTTTATTTTTCTTCTGGGCATATCTCAGATACAAATAATACAAAAACAAATTTTTCATTGAAAATAGCCTAGGCTTATATATTTAACTAGGGACCTTAGCCCGTTTAATAACAGGCTCTAGGTCCGTCACCGCCGCCACCTGTCAGAGCGCATGCCCCAGCCACGCACGCGCAAATGCGCACCACCGCACACGAACACGCCCAACCGGACGGCCCCCTGGCTGTCCTACTCCCATCCGAATGACGGCTGTCCCTATGGCACATGCACAGTAGCGCAAAGCAGGGACACACTCACACACACGGACATGGGATGCAGAGACACGGGTTTTATTAGGTAGGATGTTATATTGCTCAGATTTACTTCCACGCCCCATTAACCAGACAGGTTAAAGACAACTCTTTCTGGTTACAGTATGTGTTGTGCTGACAGCCTGATAATACGTGGGGCCCTGGTGCTAGACATGTATCTGAGGCGTAAAATGTGAGGAACTCATTGTTGGAAGAAAAGTCCTGTTCTGATCTCTCTTCCAACATCACTGGCTCTCCAACTATGCAAGCTATTCCATGTCATCAGTTAAAGATGTCAGCAGGCCATGTTCATTTGTTAGTGTCCTTCAGTAATAGAATAACCCAGACAGTTTTCAGATCTCTCCTTTCTTGTTTAGGACATTACTCAGCTCTGCACATGGCAAAGCAGTGACAGGAGGGAATTTAATTGACGCTGTAAAAAGAATGGGTGTGTCAGTTTAATATCTGGTACTCCTATTAAATAGCACCTTTTGAGACAAGCTTACAAGAAACAGACAAGTCCCGATACAATTCCCTTTACCCTAACTCCCTAGACTGATTATGTCACAAAATGGGCCAAGCTTGTAAAAAATTCAGCAATAGGTACATTTTGAACTGTAACAACCTGACTCATTGACTGCCTCATAATAATCAGCAGAGTTTTACAAGATCCTTTAATATTACCCAATATTTTCCTATTATATCACAGTTAAAGCTGAACACCATGAAATAAAATGTTCTATCATTTAAATGGGAATGTTGCCTGTACAATAAATATAATAATCTAGCCCCTGAGATTTCTGCGGTTTTGTGAAACAGAGTTCAGAAAGCTGAAATGCATTGTGAGCAGGGTTTATGGCAGCCTGAAGATTGATGTTTTTACTGGGCTGTTATTTACTTTAAAGCTTTAGTTCATCCTCTCATTTTTTAAGAACATATCACAGTACATTTGCATTAATTAGCTATGCACAGAGTTTTGCGCATTGCAGTGCTGTACTTTTTGCAATAATATATATTTTAAAAACCTGGCTAGCTGGTTCGGCCATGTGGCCCCATTTACTGTTCACACTTTATTACACAGAAGGCTGTCAAACTCCTCCCTATCCCATCACTCACATGATGTATACAGGGAGGAGACAGCAGCCATCCTCTTTCTATGAACATAGATCACAGTGTTCTCCTCAGAATTTTTTTCCAGCCGGGTGGTATGAAATCGTAGCCGGGTGGCATGAAAAAGTAGCCGGGTGGGGCAATATGAGAAAATGCTGGGCTGGTACTTCTGTGCACAGCTCTCCTTATAGCATAGGAAGAGGTGAGCCGATGACAGCCGGGTGCTCATCAAAACTAGCCGGGTGCAGCACTCGGCTAAAAGAGCCTGGGGAGAACACTGGATCACCCTACCTCCTCCTCTACTCCTCCCTCTACTGTGAGATTAACTCTTTGTGGCCAGCACTGCAGCTACAGCTTAGCAGAAATATCTCCATGCCCATGCTCAGTGTTTCAAAATCATCTAACCAATACTGGCCCTAATGCATCATTTAATCGAGTGTAGAGGAGCAATACAGTATCTCAATTGTATTCTCATAGGACTTCTGCAGGATAAGAAAAATAAAACTATGGAAGAATGGGAAGCTGAACAACAGTTACTTTTAGATCAGAATCATGGTATAAAACTGGACTAAACTTAGTGTTGGGCTGATATTGTGCAGTTGGTTGCATGTGAACAACTTGTACTTGTTTTAAATGCAGCCGTATCGTGCAGTCCATCATTCCACTTGCATGCGCAATATGTAAATGATTTGGTCATTTAGACATGGACGTAACGGATGTGCGGTTGGTCACATAAATCGGTTGGCCACTTTGTCCGGTTGGTCATGCGCTTGTTTTGATGTGTGTACACACCGTAAGACATCAATTTTTGCTGCTTAAAGGAAACCCGAGTTGAGAGGGATATGGAGGCTGCCATATTTATTTCCTTTTAACCTCCTGAGTGTTACGCCGCTCAGGAGGTTTTGTTACTTTTTGCCCGATTTTTTAATAAACGTGGCAAATGGCTGTAAACCCTCTAGCTAGCACTCGGCTAGCTAGAAGAAGTCTCCGGCACCCCCCGATCCCGGCCGCTCCCCCGTTTATATGTTACCCAGCCTGGATCCAGCGATCGGCGCAGCCTCCCCGGACAGCTCTGGTCTTCACTATGGGGAGGATCGCAGATGACGTAATGACGTCGCCGACGTCATGCTCAAGCCCGATCCTCCCCATAGAGAGACCGGAGCTGTGCCGGGAGGCTGCGAGATTGCTGGATCCAGGGGGGTAACGTATAAACGGGGGGATTGCGGGGTATCGGAGGGTGCCTGAGACTCTTACTAGCTAGCCTAGTGCTAGCTAGAGGATTTACAGCCATTTGCCACATTTATTTATTTATGGGGGACTCCTGGGGCCACAGAGCAGTATGCCCGACACAGTGTTGGGCATACCGCTAAGGAGGTGTGACGGTTTAGTGCCACTACTCAGATGTCTGATCAATTGGTGATCTGCGGAATCACCAATAATGCAGACGCTATACCTGATTATGTGTGATCCGCAGAATCACCAATAATACCAGTATAGCAAAACCCAGAGTAGAGTGTGTAGTGTTTGGTGCAACTGTAACTTTAATGGTTTTAGAAGACCCCACCAGAGGAATGAGTAAGGTACAATCTGGACACAAATAAGACAGAGTAGACATAAAGCTCCCCAGTGGGGCTGGGAAGGATACAGACATAGAACACAGAGATAGTTTGGCTGGTCTCCGCCAGAGATGTGCTGGCGAGGGACTAGCTTAACTGGCAGCAAGAAGCTACCCCAAAACCTTTCCAGTGGAGCTGGAGAGGGGACACAAGTGACCCAGACAGCTATAGCTAAACCTTTCAGAGGAGCTGAGAAGGTACCATGAATCTCTAAGCTTATACCTCACCGGTCTAAGCCCCTTCAGAGGTACTGGCTGGCACTAGCTACACAGTACTACTAAATACGGCCAGACCTCAGAGGGTTCTGGGAACGTATTAAGAGACACGGTAACTGTATAGTTTGACAAGACCTCACCAGAGGTGCTGGGGAGGTACTATAGAAACACTGACCGTGGTAACAGAGTACAGAACTATAATAGAATAACAAGGCCTCACCAGGGGGGGCCGGTGAGGTACTATAGGTTGACTGACAGAGGAAGGGAGTACACTAAGTAATACAGGGAGCGAGACCTCACCAGTGAGACTGGTGAGATACTATCAGTGTACTGCCCGTATGATCAAGTACAAACCCCAGCAAGCTGGGGATACTGGCACTGAGATATAGAATCACCCACGGAGCGGGTGATTCAGATAGTACAGCAACCTAGTGGTCCCCTGAGGGGCAGGCGTACAAACAATACTGTAATTAATGGTCGCCTAAGGAGTAGGCGATTCAGATCGTACTGCAGCCTAGTAGACACCACCAGGACTGCACTAAGAATAACTTCACCAGAGGCGCTGGTGAAGCTAGCACCTCACCAGTGGCGAGGGCCCACTGGTGAGCAGAGTGGTCTGACAGGCAAGGTTCGGCAACAGAGAGGTAACCAATGGTACAGAATCGTGAGACAAGAGAGTAATTGGAATTCAGGCAGAGGTTCAGCAACTAGTAAAGCAGATAGGCAGAAGTACAGCGTCAGAGAACAAGATCAGAGTCAGAGTAGCCAAAGTCATACACAGGAAGACAATACAGAATAATGCAATAATGAACTAACTGTAGATAGATGTACAGTATATGGCAAACACTGCATATACATCTATCATCAACTGGAACCTAACTACAATAAACAGAGATCCTAGTCTTGTGTGAAATCCCTGGTTTCCTCCCAGATCAAAACACACCGGAACTAGTCTAAGGTCTGAGCGCTGACACACAAGTATACACGACAGCAGACAGCGCTAGACTGAAGCCCGAAGGCTTAAGAAGCAGAGGAGACCTCACTGGCACGCCCCCTGCAGCAGCCAATCCGGGGCGCTGTGAGTCTCCTCTAATGTCAGCTGACCAGCAGGTCAGCTGACGAGCCCTCTCCCCGAATAAAGGTCCTGTCTATGCGCACCCCGCGCGAGACAGCGACCCCACAGGGCAAAGATAGTTCCATCCCCGGCGTCCTAGACGCCGGAGAGGGGCCCAGAGGCAGCCGCGGTGGCGATGCAGTCCGCCGTGGCTGCATTCGTTACAGTACCCCCCCTCTAGGCGTGGACTCCGGACACGCCCCAGACAGGCCCCCGGGAGATACTGTTTGCAAAATCCTTCTCTCACACTCAGACTCTTCATCACTCTTCACCTGCTCAGGTACCAGAGTCGAGGACCGTCCTGTTTCAGATTCAGAACCTTGGAACAAGGTATCAATGTGATAGTCAAACCCTTCCTCACATACAGAACACAAGTAGAACTTCTTACCGGTGTCAGATATCTCATGAGCAACCGGCGGTACCTCAGGTACAAAAGAGTCCCCACACTCAGAACATGAATAAAGTTGTCCTGTGAAGTGAGGCCTACTATGATTGATCAGATCTAAGTTATGCTTGAAACATTTCCCACACTCAGAACATGAATGCGGTTTCTCATTACTCAGTATCTGATCAGGTAATGGAGCCATGGACTGCGAGGGTTTCAGACTCCAGAACTTGTTTCGCTGCAATAGACAAGCTTGACCCTTGCCCAGCAGATACACGGGTATAAATAGAGCTATCACTCTCATAAAGTTCGGAACTGCTGTCCGCATTGTAGCTCTCTATCTGTTGTTCCTCCAAACTAATTTCTGATACCAGTGAGGTCATACTTCCCCTATACGACTTCTCATCAGTAGAAGATTCCTCTAGAAAGATAGGTTGTACGGAATGTACGTGAGATCTCCTATGATTGAGAAGATCTGCAAAATATACAAAAGCCTCTCCACACTCTGAACATGAAAAGGATCTATCAGATGGACAGGAGGTGTCTGAATCAGGAAAATATTTGAGTGACAAACTTTCCACCATAACTTCAGTTACACCGGCATGTACTTTCTGCAATCCGGGATCTGAACAAGTAACAGATCCCGTATTTTCCTGAGATGGTACAGTAGACTCTTTAGATGTCGAACTTCTCACCATCCCCCAAAAAAATTTCCTCAACTTTTTCCTGCAATTCTGCACCCAATGACCTCTCACTCCGCAGTAAAAGCAAAGACCTTCTTTGTGTCTTCGCATCCTTTCAGATTCAGACAATCTAGAATGATGCCCTAAAAACTTCTCAGGTGGGGGCATCCTAGGTTCAATTACAGGGGAGGGGGTGACACTGGTGTCATAGAGGTTATTATACGTTTAACTGACTCGGTTAGTTGGTCAACCTGAGTCTGCAATGTATTAACCGTTTGCATAAACTCACTAAGAGTAGCGGTCAACACATCAATCCGTTCACCCAGTGTCACCATGTCTTTTCTGGTCTGCTGTTCTGTGACGGTTTAGTGCCACTACTCAGATGTCTGATCAGTTGGTGATCTGCGGAATCACCAATAATGCAGACGCTATACCTGATTATGTGGGATCCGCAGAATCACCAATAATACCAGTATAGCAAGACCCAGAGTAGAGTGTGTAGTGTTTGGTGCAACTGTAACTTTAATGGTTTTAGAAGACCCTACCAGAGGAATGGGTAAGGTACAATCTGGGCACAAATAAGACAGAGTAGACATAAAGCTCCCCAGTGGGGCTGGGAAGGATACAGACATAGAACACAGAGATAGTTTGGCTGGTCTCCACCAGAGATGTGCTGGCGAGGGACTAGCTTAACTGGCAGCAAGAAGCTACCCCAAAACCTTTCCAGTGGAGCTGGAGAGGTGACACAAGTGACCCAGACAGCTATAGCTAAACCTTCCAGAGGAGCTGAGAAGGTACCATGAATCTCTTAGCTTATACCTCACCGGTCTAAGCCCCTTCAGAGGTACTGGCTGGCACTAGCTACACAGTACTACTAAATACGGCCAGACCTCCGAGGGTTCTGGGAACGTATTAAGAGACACGGTAACTGTATAGTTTGACAAGACCTCACCAGAGGTGCTGGGGAGGTACTATAGAAACACTGACCGTGGTAACAGAGTACAGAACTATAATAGAATAACAAGGCCTCACCAGGGGGGGCCGGTGAGGTACTATAGGTTGACTGACAGAGAAAGGGAGTACACCAAGTAATACA
The DNA here is from genome assembly GCF_040937935.1 of Hyperolius riggenbachi. Taxonomy (NCBI): domain Eukaryota; kingdom Metazoa; phylum Chordata; class Amphibia; order Anura; family Hyperoliidae; genus Hyperolius; species Hyperolius riggenbachi. The sequence continues at coordinate 151,498,629 of NC_090653.1, read as the reverse complement.
GGGAGCGAGACCTCACCAGTGAGACTGGTGAGATACTATCAGTGTACTGCCCGTATGATCAAGTACAAACCCCAGCAAGCTGGGGATACTGGCACTGAGATATAGAATCACCCACGGAGCGGGTGATTCAGATAGTACAGCAACCTAGTGGTCCCCTGAGGGGCAGGCGTACAAAAAATACTATAATTAATGGTTGCCTAAGGAGTAGGCGATTCAGATCGTACTGCAGCCTAGTAGACACCACCAGGACTGCACTAAGAATAACTTCACCAGAGGTGCTGGTGAAGCTAGCACCTCACCAGTGGCGAGGGCCCACTGGTGAGCAGAGTGGTCTGACAGGCAAGGTTCGGCAACAGAGAGGTAACCAACGGTACAGAATCGTGAGACAAGAGAGTAATCAGAAATTCAGGCAGAGGTTCAGCAACTAGTAAAGCAGATAGGCAGAAGTACAGCGTCAGAGAACAAGATCAGAGTCAGAGTAGCCAAAGTCGTAGAGACCTCACTGGCACGCCCCCTGCAGCAGCCAATCCGGGGTGCCGTGAGTCTCCTCTGATGTCAGCTGACCAGCAGGTCAGCTGAGGAGCCCTCTCCCCGAATAAAGGTCCTGTCTATGCGCGTGCCCGCGCGAGACAGCGACCCCACAGGGCAAAGATAGTTCCGTCCCCGGCGTTCTAGACGCCGGAGAGACGGAGAGGGGCCCAGAGGCAGCCGCGGTGGCGATGCAGGAGGTTAAACAATACCACTTGCCTGGCGATCCTTCTGATCCTGTGTCTATAATACTTTTAGCCATAGACCCTGAACAAACATGCAGCAGATCGGGTACTCTGACTCAGCTGACTCAGCTTTTACTGGATTAGCCATAAGTGTGTTCCAAGGATTTGACTCAAACACTGCTTATACCAGAAGATCTACAGGGCTGCCAGGCAGCTGGCATTGTTTAGATGGAAATAAATATGGCAGCCTCCGTATCCCTCTCACCTCGGCATCCCTTCAATGAGTCCATGTGTGGCCTGAGAAGTTTCTTCTTTGTTTTATTATTAGATTGCATTGCAACATGATCTCTACATCTTGTTCTGAACCAGGAGATGAGTCTGTTGTTTTAGGTTGATTAGATTGTTAACTTTTCTTTTTCATCTTTCATGTGTTTTGGGGTATTTTATTGGTCATATTTTGAAATTACTAATGCTGAGCTGGATACTTCTCACTGATTGATGTACATGTTGTACATTTTTTTTTATTTCATTGTAATATCATTAAAGACCAAGTGAAAGGAAAATCATCTAAGCTTTCCCACTTCCTCCTCAGTGTACTTATAAAATGGTTAAAGGAGCAATGAGAGCTGGTTTCTTGTTGCAGGCAAGACAGGGTGTTGAGAGGTACACAGGAATTTGCAAACATGCTGGACAGGATATGAGAAATGTTGTATTACACTCTGAGCAGGATGGACACAAACGACTCCTCAGCATGGGCAGAAGGTGGGTGGGGTAATGTGATAACTCTGTGCTGGGGAAACAACACTCACATGGATGGCAGCCATTAAAGACTGCCTCCAGTGTAAATGGCAGAGCTTGCCTTAATGCTGCAGAATCAGGGGGGTCTTGGGGTTAATTACTTACCTGACTGTGAAGGATTGCGGAAAAGCCGCCGCGCGCTCTGACAGCGCGGCGGCTAGTTCCGCGTTCAGCCCGGCGGTTTCTGCGCGGCGACATGTGTCTGATGTGGTTCAGCCTTCCTGTGCACATAGGCTGAGGAATACGCGCGCGCGCGCCGAGAGGCAGAAGCTTTATGGGAAGCAGAAAGGGGTCAGCTGACTCTACTGGTCAGCTGATCCCAGAATGAATGGCGGTTGGCTGAAGGGGACTGGGCGGCGCTGTTTTGTGCCGCACTATATAGCTGCTTGTCCTTCAGTCTCACGTTGTCTGCCGTTGCGAATGCTTACGTGTTGGCACACAGACCACAGTCAGATCCTACAGTGTGTTAAGAGCCAGGTGGACCTGGGGATTCACACTGAGCTAGATTACTCTTGTGGCTTTACTGTTATGCTTTAGACCAGTTCCAGGGTGTTGTGACTACGGACCTCACACCCAAGACTAGGATACTGTGTCAGTTCTATGTTATGCTTTAGACCAGTTCCAGGGTGTTGTGACTACGGACCTCACACCCAAGACTAGGATACTGTGTCAATTCTATGTTATGCTCTAGACTAGTTCCGGGGTGTTGTGACTACGGACCTCACACCCAAGACTAGGATACTGTGTCAGTTCTATGTTATGCTCTAGACTAGTTCCGGGGTGTTGTGATCACGGACCTCACACCCAAGACTAGGGTATTCGGTAGGCTAGTTCCAGGGTGTTGTGATCACGGTCCTCACACCCAGAGCTAGGATTGTATTGTATGTGTATTTGCCTTAGCCCGGTTCCAGGGCATAAGGAATAGGCCCTCACACCTAGTTAGGGCAAGTCTGTTCATATTAGCAGCAGGGCTTCCTGCAACCCAGCCTGGGTCCCTCTCCTAAGGAGTCCTCAGGCTACAGGAATATTCCCCACAGTCAGGGGAGTATTCCTCAAGTCACTCAGGCCACCGGGGTCCCTGGTGGTCTATGCTTAGAGTTGTACTGTTACACCAAACACTCACATTATACTGGTGTCCAGAGGTTAGACATACCCAAATTATTGGTGATACTGCAGATCATCCATAATCTGGTCTATATCTGCATTGCGGGTGATTCTGCAGATCACCAGTAATCAGATTCTCTCTGCGTGTTGACACCCATCGTTACATTGACTCACTGTAATTTTGGACACGTGACGCTCCACTCTCCTTTTCAGAAATGCAGTCGCGGCCATGTTTCCAAGGTCTGCCAAAGCTCTTTGGAGACCTCAGCCTGCATTGCAGTGGCCCATCCCTAGCTCAGCAGCCACTAATTTAAAAAAAAAAAAACACTATACCCACATTTCTGAGGAGTAATTGACTACATCAGCATCTGTTTTCTAGCAGGATGAGAATAGCTACCATTTTTTCGTATATATGTAGCATGATGTAAACATGTTAGAGTTGGAAGCACATCTTCTTTTTTAAGAACATTTCAGAGAACTGGACCTGCCCAAGAAACGTTTAGGAGCAATTAAACAGGGAGCAGGATGAAAGCAGACAGAGGAAGAGTGGAGATGGGTGGTTGGTGTATGTTTGTGTATGAGAACAGAAGTTCAGCTGGAAGAAAAGTTCAAAAGTGATTAGAAGGCAAAACATAATAATCTGAATTTTACTTGAAGCCATTTGTAGGAGATGAGGAGTGGTGGGAAGGGTGGAAAGGTCACACAGCAGGATAAGCCACAGACTACAGACCATTTCTGTATCATTGTGCCAAAAAGATATTTGTAGCATATCTGCACATTTCAAAATATTACTCTATCTCTAAGAGACAATCCCCTTGCTGAGTTTAACACTTGTGTTTGTGAAGTGGTGCATGTTGTAGTGAGTATCCTTTGTTTCCACTATTCCCTTCTCTCCCTTTCTCTATATACGACGAGTAAGGATACAAGAAAAAAAAAGCAGACAAAAAAACACAAAGACATAAAAGAAGCAGAATTCCCAGAGAGAGGAAAGATGTTGGAATTACAGGAATTCTATAAACCAAACAAATGGTGTGTGCTGCCCTAAACTGCAGTGTCCATTCTTCTACAGACAATGTGACAACTTCCTGTCGTAGCCCGCTCTGTGCAAGGGGAGTCTGCTTTGTCAGGGATCACAACATGGAAACTTAGGCAAGTGTCACCCACACTGTATCAGGCTTAATGTGATAGTAGTATCTGAAGTGTGACGCAGAAGTGGTAATTGGATGGAGACCAGGAAGTTAAAACATGCAAAGGAATGTATTCATGGAAGAGGTATTGTTGTATTCACTCTTAATTTGCTATGTACAGTATTTACTATCCCAATCGATGAAGCACATTTTCTGATATAAATGGCAAACAAAGGCACCCTACTGTGGATCCCATAAAATGCTCAGCCACAGGTCCATTCATATCAAAGGAGTAAGGCTAAGTCCACACTAGGCCCGTTTGCAGAACGGAGCCTGCGGTCCGTGATCCTGGGATTGAAAACCTGAATGCAAACGGATCTGTGCTGCCCTTTTGCAGCAAACTTTTTTGATCCGTTTGCTTTTTTTCCCCTCCCCCAAAAACAGACGGCTGCAGCCAGGACTCCAATAGGTGTCCCCCATGTAGCCTGAGGGGGTAGCAGCCAGGACAGGGGGGTAGCGGGAACAGCGGCGGGGAGGGGCCTCCAGCTATTTGCGGCAAAAGTAAAGAGCGAGCAAACAGGGAAGCACCTTACTTCCTCTGATGGCCGTGACTTCCTGCAATGCCGCCCTCTAGTGGGCGGCATTGCTGGAAGTCATGCGGCGAGCATAGGAAGAAAGGTTAACTTCCCCTCTCGCACGCGCTTTACTTTTGCCTGGACGGGGGCACCCAGGTGAGTGATCCCCCTCCCCACCGCTGTGCCCGCTGATGCAGATCTCCCTCCGTTTTGTGTGCAAGAATAGCCTGTGTAGAGGGAGATCTGTTTTTACACTGCCCTCCACTACCCCTCCGTGTATCTGGATCCATGTGCGGTCTGTGAAAATGCTGCAAATCCGGACCGTCCGTTCAGGTTTTCAAAACGAATCCCCCTGAACGCAGACAGATCCATTTTTTTTGTGAATTCGGCTGCTATTTTTAACATTGGTATCTGTGGCTCCGTTTTTGATCAGGGTAAAAAAATGGAGCCACGGATACGTTTTTAAAACAAGTGTGAACCTATTCTAACAGTCTACGAGCTCTGACTGACATGTCTTGCTTGAAAAGTCAGAGTTACATGGCCAGTCAAGGTGCGACTGCGTATGGCTACTTTCACTGATCCCCATTGTATCCTATGGTTTTTCACCATGAAAGGCTATTTGATGATCTATAAGGTGATGATCAATGTAAGAACCAGTTTTCAAGCATAGTGAACAACGCTTAACCTCCTTAGCGGTAACCCCGTGTGTGACACGGGGTAAGCCGCCGGAGGGTGCCGCTCAGGCCCTGCTGGGCCGATTTACATAATTTTTTTTTTGCTGGACGCAGCTAGCAGTTTGCTAGCTGCGCCAGCACACCGATCGCCGCCGCCCCGCGCCCGATCGCCGGTATCCGTTGCGGCGCCCCCCCCCCCCCCTCAGACCCCGTGCGCTGCCTGGCCAATCAGTGCCAGGCAGCACCGAGGGGTGGATCGGGACTCCCAATGACGTCACGACGTCGCTGACGTCATCCCGCCCCGTCGCCATGGCGGCGGGGGAAGCCCTCCAGGAAATCCCGTTCGATCGAAGCGGGCAGGGGGATGCCGCTGAGCAGCGGCTATCATGTAGCGAGCCCTGGGCTCGCTACATGATTTAAAAAAAAACAACTGCTGCGCTGCCTCCTGGCGGAATTTTTCATACTGCCAGGAGGGTTAAAGGACCACTATTGCGAGAAAATGTTAACACTTAAAATGCATGTGTATGCATATGTATAAAATGTAAATTTAGCTTGAAATAAAATATACTAATACATTTATTTTTTTCTATGTCACTGTAACTTACAGTAGGTTGTAAAAATCTGACAGGTTTTGGACTAGTCCATCTCCTCATATGGGATACTCAGAATTTTCTTTATTTTCAAAAGCATTTTCTAAATGGCTGTGCAACTGCCGAAATAGTGTGCAAGCGAGTAGTGAGACCTTGTATACATGCTTTCCAGGGAGTGCTTTTGAAAAGAATAAAGGGAATACTGAGAATCCATGAAATCATAAAGAGATAGACCATTCCAAAACCTGTCAGATTTTTACTGCCTGCTGTAATCCCTGACTTCAGGGTCACTAATAAGGTTTTGGCCCAGATTACCTCTGTGGAAGCACCACCCTACATGCAGGTTGTGTGGCCAGAAAAGAGGAGCCATCCCCTGACTGATATTATCCTGCATTTTTTTTACTTTGTAGTCACCTCGCAGGGGGAAGGGGGAGACAGCACTTTCTTCCATTCCTTGCTTACCTCCCTTGCATCTCCCTATCTGTCCCTTAAACGGTGGCAGTAGTATAGGCGCTTATTGTGCTATCTTGTTACCATTTTATTAAAGGCAATGCCGAATAGCCACCTCCACCCAGGAAAACAGGTAAAAGAGGTCCAGCTCAAGAGAGCAAATCCACCCCATGTGTACTTTGTAGTGCTGCTTATGTACACCATAGCAGCAGTAGTTTTTTCAGTGTAGGATGAAAAGGAACAGGCAGTGGCAAAGCAATAGGGGTTGCAGAGGTCTCGATCACACCGGGGCCCTTAGGCAAGAGGGGCCCTACAGAGCCCTCCCTCAACTGCAGTATTAGCTCTTTATTAGTCCTGTGCTTGTAATGATCACTTCTATAAATGCTTTGAATGATAATAATCATTGACAAGCTATTCCCCATCCCCTTCTTGTACCTCTGACACTGTAGTTACCATTGGCAGGTTTTGGTGCACCGTATCAATTGTTATGTATAGAGTGCTTGGTGGGCCCAATGTAAAACTTGCATTGGGGCCCATAGCTCCTTAGCAACGCCACCACACAGAGGTCTCATGCATGTCTCCAAGCAGGACAGAATTAAAGGCCATTTGGTTAAGGCTTAAACTGGTGAGTAAAATCAACCAGTTCTCGTTGTGCCTCTAAGAAATTCCAGATCCATCTTTCATCCACAATTATGTCTCACTTAAAGCGGAATATAACCCTGCATTTCAACTTTGCTCTAAAACATTATTTACAGTATATTATATGCAACCAGCATTTTTTTTTTTACTAGACCAGCATTGGAAGGGTTACACAGGGCTTTTAGGTCCCGTTCACACTGCACGCGTTTCCAGCCGCGTTTTTGAAACGCGTGCCGGTGGCCGACACGCACGACATCAGACATTGCATAGAGTGCAATGTCTGATGTTCACACTGCATGCGTTCCGGACCTGTGCGGTCCGGGAACGCATGCTGCACGCATTTTTTTTAAAAACCGCGTGGCTGTCCCATTCACTTTTTAGTGATGGGATCAGCCACGCAACGCACACAAATGCAGATGGCATGCGTTCGTACGCGTTGAGTTCCGCACGCATGGCCATCCGCGTTTGTGATGTGAACGGGGCCTAAAGTTCCTGGAGATTTCTGCAGACGCATCCGAAGCTGACATAGATACATTTTGTTTACATAAATGTATCTAAGTGTTGAATATGACTCACTCTCTCTGACTGAGAAGGAGCTGGAGGACAGCCAAAGAGTGTGTAACATTTCTCAATAGATACATTTAACTAAATAGAATGTAACAATCTGAACTTCTGCATATCTCTCCACGGAACTTTAAGGGCTCGTTTCCACTATTGCGGTGCGGAATCGCCTGGATTCCACCGCTGATGAAATTGCATGCGGATGCGATTCCCCATGCGTTTTTTTGCCGCGAATTCGCGCATAGGTGAGGGTATATGCGATTTTAACCTTGTCACTGCCTGTGTGAATTTACATTGGTACCTATGCGAATTCGCATGCGAATCCGCGGCAAAAAACGCATGGGGAAAACGCATGCGATTTCCCTATTAAATACATAGTAGTGGACAAGTGGTTACAGGCAGCACCCAACCATCTAGATGCGACGTGCTATTGGTCATTGTCCCTCTGTCTCCAGGAACAGCAAGCAGGAACTCTAAGAGAAGAGACCCAGCACAGTTGTCGTAATGGACACTATTAATTATTGTGCAGAGATTTTACGCCAGTTGGGGGATAGAAGTGTCTATAGAATTTTAGATCGAGACCCAATTTGGGATCTGAGAAAGTTGATTGATCGTTTGTTAATGAATGCTCTGGACAAAAACATCATAGATAGGGATCTAGCTACTTTCCTGGTTCAGGACAATCCTGTAACTCCTGTTATGTATGTCCTTCCAAAAATACACAAACGATTGGTCGATCCACCTGGTCGGTCAATCGTTGCAGGTGTAAATTCATTATTTTCTCCAATTGCTAAATATTTAGATTGTATTCTTAGACCTATGGTAGTAGCTTTACCGTCTTACCTTAGGGACACTCAAGTGTTCCTGGAGGTGATTGATAAATTTGAAAATTTAGATGATGATGACTTATTGGTTACAATTGATGTAGAGTCACTCTACACCTCCATCCCTCATGATGGAGGGGTGGAGGCGGTATCTCATTATTTGCAAACCTGTTCAGATGTTTTTGATGATCAGAGACGTTTTCTTATCGATCTGTTGGAGGTGATTTTGAGGAGGAATTACTTCTTATTTGAGGACACATTTTATGAACAATGTAGAGGTACAGCTATGGGGTCGAACGTGGCCTCGACTTATGCTAACTTATACATGGGCCTTTACGAAGATTCATTTGTGTATACGAATCAATTGTTTCTCTGCCACTCCAAGGGGTGGTGGAGATACATTGATGATGTTTTTTTGATTTGGGCGGGGCCACGTTCGACCCTCGAATGCTTTATTAAAGATCTACATGCATGCTGTCCATACATTTCCCTCACGTATACTTGTAGTACTCATTCTGTATCCTACTTGGATACGGTGGTCACGAAAGTTGGTGGAAAATTGACCACCGATATATTTAGGAAATCTACTGATAGAAATGCGTTACTCCATTATAGAAGTTTCCATCCTTCCCATATTGCCAATAACATTCCAAAAAATCAATTTGAACGAGTAAATAGAATAGTGTCTGATGCTACATTGAGAGATACACGTCTGAAGGAAATGGCCAATAGATTTATTCAAAGAGATTATACTCTAGATTTGTGCAATCCCTTTAGCCGATCCTCCTCAATTAAAAGATCACGCTCCAGACAGATCGATCGGATTCCTCTGGTCACTACCTTTTCAACCAATTCCAAACAGATCGATAAAATTGTTAGGAAACATTGGCCTTTATTAAAACAAGGTTTTCCACAGGTTAGGGAATTTCAGGAATATCCACTAATGTCATATAGACGAGCTCCTACAGTTGGTGACACTTTGGTGAGGGCAGATATTGGCTCTCGAACTGCCAATTTAACTACTATAAGAAAAGGGACTTTTTCCTGTTTGTCGTGTCATATGTGTAATTCCATTGTTAAAGGAGATACTTTTACACACCCTACTACAGGGAAACGTTTTTCAATTAATGATTATTACACATGTGACTCTATATATGTTGTATATCTTCTTCGTTGCCCTTGCGGATTGATTTATGTGGGGATGACCACACAGATACTTAAAATGCGCATTTCTGCGCATAAGTCAGCTATCCGCTCGGGCACATCTGAACAAGCGGTTGCTAGCCATTTTTCTGCCTGTCGCCATAATGTTAGCCAGTTGAGGGTCCAGGTGATTGACTCTGTTCCCCCGCCACGCAGGGGGGGTGATAGAGTCAAATTATTATTGAGACGGGAGTTGTTTTGGATTAGGAAGCTGGATGCCCTTGGTCCAGGGGGTCTTAATCGGGAGTGCGAGTTGGGTCCATGTGTTTATAGATAGATGTCTTGCTGTTTATTGTTTGGGCTGGACACCTGGAGTCTTCTTTTTGGGTTGGTTTTGTTTTTTTCTCCGATCCTTCCCGACCTGCGGCCACAATTGGTGGCCGCCGGTCGGGGGGGAGAGGCGCTTAAGGCAAAATTTATTATTATTTGTTTGAAAAAAATATTTATTTATTGACTATGTTGATTTGTTGGCTCTCCTGGACTGGCCGCCGCTGATATGTGGCCGCCAGTCCGGGCTGGCCTTCAAAGCATATATTTTTATTTTTTTTTGCCTGTTTCTTTCCCGACTGGCCGCCAGGGATGGACGCCAGTCGGGACAGAATTGGTAATTTTGTTCTCGCCAGCCCAGACTGGCCGCCGCTATTAAGGCGGACGCCAGTCTGGGAGGGTGAGATGTGGTTTATTTTTGTTGTGACGTTCGGTGTCTGGCCGCCGCTGTGGGTGGCCGCCAGACACCTAGCGTGAGTTTTGTCATTTTTTCCTTTTTATTTTTTTCAGATTTTTCCTATTATGTATTGTTGACACTCATTCCTATTAGGGTTAGGAGCATGTACATTTTTCAATCTGTAAAGATCAATTTTATGCGTAACCGGTATAGGCGATTGGGTTGAAACGTCTATGGTTTAGACGATTTTTTGCTTCCGGGTGTTTACGCGTACGTTTTTACACATACGCATTAATTTTAACCATATGCAGATATCCAATGCGGATTTCCGTGTGGTTATAGTATTGGATTTCCGCATGACGGTTGAATGACGTTTTTTCCATTCAGAACATGCTCTACCCTCATTGGTCGTCCCTCCAGCGGCCATTTTAAAATGATTGGAGTGTATAAATAGATGTAGTTCCCCATCAGGTCCTCCACCAGATGGGAGGGCCTGCAAGTAGGAGCTTAACCTAATTGGTTGATGACAGGGCGTCCAGACCATTTTGATTGGCTCCCTAGTGGAGCAAGGACTATTTAAGGCTGATTGTGTTTCATGTATTCAGAGGGCTTGTCAGCTTGAGAAAGAGAGGAGTCGCCTCTCGAAACGTCGCACAGACTTGCCCTTTTTGTCTTTTTGATGCTTTAAATAAATAAAAGAGCTTATAATACACTTGAAGACGGTGCTGAGTCTCTTCTCTTGGAGTTCCTATTAAATACATTGCATGCGATTTGCATGCATTCTATTCGCAGGCGAATTCTGCGGCTCTTTTGCGCGTTTTTTCACCGCTGCAAAAAACGCACCTCAACAACGCTACAGTGGAAACAGGCCCATCCACTTGCATTCCATGTGCGAATCCGCATGCGTTGGACGCATGCGGATTCGCGATAGTGGAAACGAGCCCTAAACCTCTGTGTTTAACCCTTCCAATGCTGGTCTAGTAAAAAAAATGCTTTTTGCATATAATATGCTGTAAATAATGTTTTAGAGCAAAGTTGAAATGCAGGGTTATATTCCGCTTTAAAGGACAACTATCACGAGAAAGTGTAACATTTAAAATACACACATATAAATGTACATTTCCAAAAGCGGAAAAAACTATATTTTACCTTTGACAAATGTCGCTGTCACTTACAGTAGGTAGTGAAAATTTGACAGAACTGTCACGTTTTGGACTAGTCCATCTTCTCATGGGGATTCTCAAGCTTTTCTTCAATTACAAAAGCACTAACTGAACTGCAGTTGCACAGTCACATAGTGTGCAAACAAGTAGGGAAGCTGTCTGATATCTTTGTACAGATCTGTTACGAACTGTGTGCTGCTTTGTTCCTGCTTGCTGGTGGTTGTGTTTACTTGGACTTCCTTGGACTTTGCACTATGCCACCAGCAGGGGGCTTTATGGACATGTAGCAGCCCTGGGGTTCTGTCCTCCACCAGCAGAGGGCTCTGTGGACTGTGAGTAGCCCTTCATCAATTCCCACATGCATCCTGTTTGTTACCTGGACTATATAAGAACTGCCTTTTCCTCCTGCTGGTTGCCAGAGCTTAGTAGTTCTTTGCAGCCCTGAGTTTCTGGAGGACAACCTGCTACCTGATCTGTGCCTTGCCCTGAGATTTGTATTTGCCTTTCTGTTGCTGAACCTTGTATTCTTACCTGATTCTGATTCCTGCCTGCTCCTCTGTACTTTGATTAGTTTGTTGCCTGACCTTGCATTACGTTTTGACTGTGATTTCTGCGTACTCCCTTTTGGTACTGCGATTAATTGTATATTATTCCTGTATAAATTATCCTTTGTATTTATTAGTTAGCTAGATTAGATAGATAGGCTCATTGGGGTTATGCACATTTATTTGGTGAAAGCTCTGTATATAGTGTGTTGTGCATGTGGTAAGTATCTGCTCTGTACATAGTGTCCATGTGATTTGCAACTTGTTTGTTTGCAAGATTTGGTCTTAGTAAACCATTATTCCTAGTTTCAGTGTTTTTATTCCTGCACACTGTGGTCATCACCTGTTCCTCCATTCAGGTTTGTAACAAGCTCATTTCCAGGGAGTGCTTTGTAAAGAATAAAGGAGATAAAGAGAATTCTCCATAAGGAGATGAATTATTTGAAAATTTGTCAGATCTGTGAGCTTTTTACTACCTAGTGTTAGGGACAGCAATATAAGGAAAAGGTAATTTTACTCTGGAATAAATGTACATTTTAGAAATGAAACTCGAAAAAATTAGAATACCGGTATATTGTGCAAAAGTCCATTTATTTCAGTAATTCAACTTAGAAGATGAAACTAATATATGAAATAGGAACCCTGACACTTTGAGCCTAGAATTTTGAACCTTTTCACAATATTCTAATGGTCTGAGATTGGGGCTCCCATAAGCTGTAGGCTTATGCATGTAATGAGTCTATTTCATGTATTAGTTTCAACTTTTAAGTTGAATTACTGAAATAAATGAACTTTTGCACAATATTCCAATTTTTGGAGTTTCACCTGTATATGTATTTAAAATGTTACACTTTTTTGTGACCGTGATCCTTAAAGGGGAACTTCAGCCTAAACAAACATACTGTCATCAAGTTACATTAGTTATGTTAATTAGAATAGATAGGTAATATAATCTCTTACCCACCCTGTTTTAAAAGAACAGGCAAATGTTTGTGATTCATGGGGGCTGCCATCTTTGTCATGGGGGCAGCCATCTTTTTGGTTGAAAGGAGGTGACAAGGAGCAGGAGACACAGTTCCAACTATCCTGTGTCCTGATTACCCCTCCCAGCTGCACACGCTAGGCTTCAAATGTCAAATTCAAAACGTAAAAAAAATTGCACCAAAACAGCAGAACGAGAACAACAAAATCAGAAATCCCATCATGCTTTGCACAGCATCAGGGGAAAAAAGCCTTTTCAGTGCTGCTGAATCGATTTTTAGTCCGGAGGTTCACTTTAAGCTACAGAAAAACTGGTAGCTCTTCATAGCATCCTCTGCCATGTCACTACCTTTAGTTTAGTTGTATTTACCCTCAGATCTCCAGAATCAATAGGTGGGAGCACATAATATGATAAAAATACTATTCAATATGCAGAAATGGTTCTGGAAGCCACTCCCCACTTATTCTGCTACAAAGTCAATTTCTAAAATCATAAGTAGACTCACTGTTACTGATTACAATGAAGTGTGTTGTGATGACACTGGAAGGTTATTTTTGGACAGTCATTGTCTTGCTTCCCTCCTCCTCCTGCTCTCTTTCTCGTAACCCCTTTTCCTGTATTTGAGGCTCGCCCTGAGTCTGTACAAGGAGGAAACCTCTCTCCACTATGTTTATTTAACATTACAGTCCTCTAACTTGGGAATCTAACTGTTAGCTTTCCATGCAATACAGAAATGGAGTAAAATACATCCATAAATCAATATGCGCTCGCACACAGAATAAGGTTTGAATACTCTTCTTAAATACTCTTCTTGGTACAACTGGAATTGTACATGATAAATAAGCATACATAAATTGATAGTATTTCACAAGACCTGGGGAAAGGCAAGACTTTCACAGAAGGAGAAAATGTGCACTAAAAACGTACAAGATAAATAATTGTTTCACAAACTCATTTGTAATCATTTACATAGTTATATTACTATTTCAGTCTATATCAGTTATTCTCTAAAGATTCCCAAACAATAACATTTCAATTAGAAGAATTCAGCTGGGTTCACAAACAGGATCGCAACAGAGGGGAATAGTCGCATTGTGTATTATGCATTAAAGTGAACCGGAAGGGAAAAAAGTATCCTTAGGGGGTACTTACCTCGGGTGGGGGAAGCCCTTGGATCCTAATGAGGCTTCCCCTATCCTCAGCCAACTCCAGCACTGGGATCCCCTGGAAATAGCCGAGCCCAATCAGGTCCACTCTACTGCACAGGCGCATATGGCTCGCCCCTGCGCAGTAAAGTGTACCTGATTGGGCTCAGCTAAATCTGCCAAAGCCCGAGGGGAAAGCCACTAGTGGACAAGCGGACTCTCAGGGGTCCCACCTTTGGATCCCCTCTGCTGAGGATGGGGGAAGCCTCTTTAGGATCCACAGGCATCCCCCTCCCGAGGCAAGTAGCCCCTAGGGGCACTTTTTTCTCCTCAGGTTCACTTTAAGTATACAGCCAATGAAAAGTATGCTGCACTGCAACTGTAAACATGCTCGTTGCCTTACGTTATGCAAACGGATTCCAGCGCACTGTGCTGCTAATGCGCCAATGTAAGCACACCATTACAATATAATTGCAGTACAATGGCTATGGGATTGTATTGTCAGATGTAACGCACTGCAACATCCCAGTGTGAATCTAGCCTTCTTGTCACTGTGTTTGTTTAACCACTTCCTGCAAAATAGACTTTTAAACCCTACAGCCCACGGCATAAAATGGTTAATGGGCTAATTTCTTGTCTCTGAAGTGTTCACAGCGTGTGAAGAATATCTTTATTTTATTATTTGGCACAATGCTAACCCCTACTACAAAGCACCTTTCATGTTTGGTAATACTCTAGCTAATCTTTGATACATGGATATGAAATCCAACACAACAAATGAGCCATATAATGTACATCGCCTTGGATGTGTTAACTGACTATTCATACAAAAAGAAACAAGCCATCCAAAAGGACAAGCGTGTAAATATCACAAATAATGTTACTCAAATACAATAATACATGAATCTTTATTAAACAGGGACGTACCGTATAAAAGCAATTAAAAACAACCAACAGCTGAGCGCAGCAGCATAATCGAACCGTGTTCAATACATATAATCAATAAATGAACACCCAGGATATGGGGCAGCAGTAGCAATACAATTTTACAAGTTCGCTATATGTAACACACATAATAATAACAGGAATATGGAAATAACCATGTCCTGGTAGGAAGGAAATACCCTACTCAAATAGCGATAGTGATAGAGTGACCCAAAAAGAATCAATGAAGGCTTACCACCAATACCCCGGGGTCACTGCTGCCTCAGCTGTCCCTCAGATGTATCGCAACCAAGCCGTTGCTTCTTCAGAGGGTAACAATATTGTTCATAATGCATTTCGGGGTGTGTACGCCTTCATCAAATATGATAAGAAGTAAGAAAGTCTCCATAGACTTTTATTGACTTAGCGGCCGCCTGCAGTAAAAATTTTACTGCAACACCATAGCTTAAACGGGCCCTCAAAGAAGCTATGTTCAGTAGTTCCAAGTGTGACCAGGCCTGAACTGTTCATGGGGACGATGCATGCCCAGTAGTCTCTCCCCTCCCTTCCGATGTTGCCGGCATACACACTCAAGTTAGAATCCAGCGCAGTGCCAACCCGGGGAGGCCAACAACCAACAAAACCCAGCCCGACGGCAGGGAGCCTGAGAGAGGAGGAAATCAAATGGAGAGGAATCCAGCTAGTCAGGTCTGGCCCACACAGAGGACAGGAGAGAGCAGACACTCACCTAAACACTGTCACAAGGAGCCAGGTTGCAGGTGAGTATCTGTTCTTATTTTTATTATAGGTGTCCACCACTGACACCAGGGATTTGGGGGAACACTGAACATGTGGGGAAAGGGGGGATTCATATTTTATGATTATATTTGGGTGGAGGTACACTGCCAAATCATGTGCAGGAGTTATTTATGATTTTTGAGGGGGGGGGGGGGGGGGATATACCTACACCCTGCAGATGTAGCTTTGTGTAGAGGACAGAAAAAAAACGTACAATCCTAACATAGAAATGAACACTGTTTCATAGTTTTGGCACTGGTTCTTGGTGTATATAGGGTGCATGGAGCTTTATTCTTAGTTACAATTTTAAAGAGACTCTGAAGCGAGATTAAAAATCGCTTTTTACCTTATATTCAACAGGTGTATGTTTGTCCCTGCTAAAAAGCAGCTATCCCGTGGCAGAACGAGGGGTCTATACCCCCCAAATCTCTCAGTGGTGCCCGGGGAGCGCTTCCTGTTGAGACAGTGCTAATGGCTGTAGCTCTGCCTCTCAGCGCGTCTATCAGCGCTGATCGCCGCCTCTCCTCGCCCCCTTCAGTCTTCCTTCACTGAGTGGGGCGGGGAGAGGCGGAGATCCGCCGGCTGATAGACGCGCATGGAGGCAGAGCTGCGGCTCATAGCTCTGCCTCCATGAGCAGCAAAATCCACGACCAAGAAAGACGTGGATTTTGCAGGGGGGGATTTGGGGGGTAAAGACCCCTCGTTCTGCCGCGGGATATCGGCGTTTTAGCAGGGTCAAACATGCCCATGTTGAATATAAGGTAAAAAGTGATTTTTAATCTCGCTTCAGAGTCTCTTTATGACTATTGCACCCTTAAAGGGGAACTGAAGAGAGAGGTATATGGAGGCTGTCATGTTTATTTCCTTTTAATCAGTACCAGTTGCCTGGCAGCCCTGCTGGTCTATTTCTCTGCAGTAGTATCTGATTAAAACCAGAAACAAGCATGCAGCTAGTCTTGTCAGATCAGACTTATAAGTCTGAACCACTGAAACACCTGATCTGCTGCATGCTTGTTCAGGGGCTATGGCTAATAGTATTAGAGGCAGAGGATCAGCAGGGCTGCCAGGCAACTGGTATTGTCTAAAAGGAAATAAACATGACAGCCTCCATATACCTCTCTCTTCAGTCCCACTTTAAAACCAACTTACAATCACCACGATTTTGCCTTATAAATACTAAGTAGAATTACTGTTTTGTTGTCTCTGCTCAGTGGCAGCCTATTAAGTGTCCCTAAATGAAAATACATGAACCATTGACCCTTTTCTATATCACCCTGCTCTCAGAAATCTTTTCTAACTGTAAGGTGCTTATCAGTGATTTTTACCATATTCCCAAGCTGTCACGTCCATGCCTAGAAAGTAACTCTTTCAGGCTGCAAAATAAAACAAGTAAAACAGCCTGGTTATTTATATGTTTTCCACTGTACATACACATGTTTATCTCATCATGTCACGTCGCCTCAGGTACACTTGAAGTATTTTGTCATAATTTTGTATTTTCACAAAAAGGTTTTTGTTGTTGCAAAAAAGTAAGCAAACCAAGAACTGTCAGTTGCACTAATCACTTAGTTATCACTAAAGCATCCACCGGTAGATGTAGCTGAACCTGACAGACAGGGTGCTCATTGGCCACACACTACACACACAAACTGGCCAGAAAATAGTTACATAACACACTAGTTCCAACTGATTTCAATAACAGATGAACTACAAATGCCAGCAACACATAGAATTGAGTACAAGTACCAAACATGTATCTGCAATAGGATACTGGATGAAGAACAAGTCCCAGTAGCAATCTTAAAGTTTTCACAACCCATGTTTTCTTCAACAAAGCAAAGTAACTAGTCCCACTGTAGTTATAGTTCTCAGCAGGATGCTGGATGAACAACAAGACCCAGCAGCAAGTTTTAATGTCTCCACAGCTAGCTGAAGAGATTAGTAAAGATGGGGGGTTGCATATCCGAAAAAATGTATTTACTGCATCTGAATGGTTAATCGATCAGGTATGCACCACCTCTAACAAGCTAAATGCTTGGGCTTGATTCACAAAAGAGTGCTAACTGTTAGCACGGCCGTTTTCGTGCGAATTTTCGCATTGCGCGAATTTTTGTGTGAAACGATAACGTTTTCGCGCGCAAACGCTTTTTTTGCGCAAAAACGATATTGATTTCGCTTGAAAATTCGTGTTTGCGCGCAAAAACGTTATCGTTTTGCGCGAAGATTCGCGCGAAAACCGCCGTGCTAATAGTTAGCACTCTTTTGTGAATCAAGCCCCATGAATCCAAACAGATGCTGCAGTTATTTACAAGAGGATATTAGCTTTCATAGATAGTTTGCATGCAAAATATCTAGTTTTAAACCCTTCCAACCATAATGAGGTTGGGAAGGTAAGGGACCCTAACCTCTAGTTAGTTGAAGAGTGTAGCAGTCAGATCCAAGATCTAAAACATTTATGAATCTTTCAGATAGATGGCTGAACTGGCACAAGCACCTTTCATCTGCAATTTATCAGCAGCGTTTGTAATTCCATGCATGACAGCATTTGACTCGGTGGGATAACTGGCGGCCAAAAAAAAGTCATGTTGCATATGAGTGAATTTACCACCTTCAGCCCCCCCTCCCCCCGTGAGAAAGAAGTCTAAGCCCACGTTCACAGCGGTGTGGTGTAACGGACGGTTTGTAACCACACTGCAATGCACCACCTATGCGACATTCACAGTGCAGTGGTAGAATTGCGGTATAAGGAGTAGTGTGGCATGGTAATGCACTGCATGTATTATGTTACTGCTGAACACAGGCATAGACAGCGAAGCATATGTTTCATTAACTGTATGCTTCATTGTGTCTGATGCAATGAAAGCACAACACCGCTGTCCCGATACATTACGTTTCAGCTGTCACAGGGAATGCAGTGCAAAGACCACCAGGAACATGGCTGTAGGCTTCACTAGGGTAAATCTTCACTCTTCTAAAACATGGTCTGAACACAGGTGCCCCCAACTGCTTTCAGACACATAGATGATCAACTTAATGGTACCCTTTCCCCTTGATAACCAGGATAACCACTCCACATTGTCTGCTTTTATCTAAACAAGTCTCCTCTGTCGAGAAATATAGATTTAAAGGGAAGGTTCAGGGAGGGTGGAGAAAAAATAAAAATCAATTTCTACTTACCTGGGGCTTCCTCCAGCCCGTGGCAGGCAGGAGGTGCCCTCGCCGCCGCTCCGCAGGCTCCCGGTGGCCGACCCGACCTGGCCAGGCCGGCTGCCAGGTCGGGCTCTTCTGCGCTCCAAGTCCTGGCACTTCTGCGTCCCACACCGGCGCGCTGACGTCATCGGACGTCCGCCGGGCTGTACTGCGCATGCGCAGAACTACTGCGCATGCGCAGTACAGCCTGGCGGACTTCCAATGACGTCAGCGCGCCGGCGTGGGACGCAGAAGTGCCAGGACTTGGAGCGCAGAAGAGCCCGACCTGGCAGCCGGCCTGGCCAGGTCGGGTTGGCCACCGGAGACCACTGGGAGCCTGCGGAGCGGCGGCGAGGGCACCTCCTGCCTGCCACGGGCTGGAGGAAGCCCCAGGTAAGTGGAAATTGATTTTTATTTTTTCTCCACCCTCCCTGAACCTTCCCTTTAATATTGCTAAAATAGTAGACAAAGCAGTTTAAGAGACAAGGCAAAGAATGTGACAAACATAAACATTGACCCAAAATGATGCTTTTACCTTACCCTAAAGCACAACATTAATGCTAGCCTAATGCCTAACACACTGTAAACCCCCCTTACACCTGCTAGCCCCCACCCCACACACATTACACACTTTGCATAGCCTTTTTAACCTCAGTCCAATATTAGCAATACCTATTAACATTGATAGTCCTTAGAAATACCATGGCCACATGCTACGGCTAGTTTAACTGTGGTGCTATTACCTGTATTGTTTGTAAGTTGTGGGATGGGGAGATACCATAGGCAAATGCAGGGGGGATTACAGCTGCCCAGAATCCCCCCTCAGACCAGGTCCGGTGCAGTGTCTGGGGACAGGCACAAGTTGAGACACCAGAATATCTGCAGGCATCCTGCAGCTCACAGCACTGCCCCATTTCCCTGCTATAGTTGACTTTGGAAGAAGCAGCAGTGTGTGTACAGAGCATGGAGCAGCTCTGGGGAACTTAGAGTCCGGTATGACCACAGCCCTGTGCCCTGCTATGTGAATGCTTCGCCTTCCCCTTCATTACTAATGTCAGCTGTCCTCATTATTATCTGTATCCAAACTGCTTCTGATCGATCCCATTGTCAATTGGGAGCAGATCGGACATATAGGAAATAATTGTCAGATCCTGTCAGTCGGATGGGAAATTGCATTATGTGCACCCAGCATGATGTCCTACCATATTATTATACTGAATTGTGCGTGGCTGAGGGAGACCCTTCAGGAATCCCCCCCCCCCCCCTTGAAAATCCTGGGTTTGCCCCTGGATACATATGATGATGCTGTACCATAAAGGAAAGTGACACTTACCCTGTTACTTGTGTATTTGTGGTTCTGCAGAGCCATAGTCTGAAATAATGTCTGTTAAACATAAGTTTGCTATTTCTGGTGCATTAGATCCATACCGAAAATGAACTTGGAACACAAGTGACTGCGTGTGTCAAGCTGTTGATCAGGTTTTTCTGATAAACAAAGTGTGTTGCCTTCAGGTGATTTGGCCTTGCACTGCAACTTGCAGATTTTGCTCTTCTGTAGGAGAAATGGGGTGAAGAAGTGAGAAGGAGACGCTGCCTGGGGCAGGGGAGAGACCAGCACTAGACTCGTGTAACGCGGTTACACTGTTTTAATCACACATTTGCATTATTCTGCAGGTGTGTCTGTTCTTCTTCTCTTCTGAATCAGCTAAAGAGACAGAAAAAAAACTTCATTTGCATACTAGATAATTTAATAGTGTAAATATCAGTGTTAAGATGGCCACCAGATTCAACCATCAGATAGCTCTCTATCAGATCAAATCTGGCAGGGATCTAGCTAACCTGTGCCACACACTAAGAACAGATTTTTAATAGGTTTCAATAAAATCTATTGAAAATCTATCAAACCGCAGCGTTGCACTGATCGATCCAGTGACCGTCGATCTGCCACCGCTCTTGACCTGCCGCCAATTGATATGGAGAAATCGTCTGATTGAACGGATTTCAGCCAAAAATAGATTGGGCCACCCGCTGTATTGATTTCTAGCAAAAGTGATCGATCAGCCGCATAGCAACAGGAAAAATTGATAAGTAGGAAATATTGTACTGATAAAAGCTGGTAGGCTTGGGAGACAAATCATTGTTGTAAAGTATTACTACCCTTAGTTGATTGTTTGCTTTCAGTTGCACTAAAAAGCAGATGAAAACTCCAGGAACAGCTGTTTTGAAATAAATCTAAATGATTATACTGGATTTAAGGTGAAATCCAATAAGCTGCAATAGAAAATGATATGCCTGATTGAGTTTTCAAGGATGTTTTGTAAGATGGGAAGATCATTTATCTATCTCAGTGATTCAGATTTTTTTATGCATTTTTTTCACTATTTCACTATTATTGCTTTCCCTTGGCTTTTATCAGTTTGAGTCAATACAACTGGGTAATTAGTTTTGTGTGAGGTTTCATTGTCGTCTGTAAGACAATACAGCGTGAATATTTTGAGCTAGGTGATTATGTGGAGCAATACATAGTAAGATACCCTATAGTAAAACAATTTTGAGATAAGGTGATAGTCTTCTCACAGAATGTTTTAGGGGAGGAATTTAGCCTCACAGCCACAGAAGCTATTCTTAGGGCTGGTTCAGACGGACGCTTGTGCAGCGTTTACCGCCAGCGTTCAGGGCTTGGCGTTAAACGCTCCCATTCAAGTGAATGGGAGCGTTTGTACCAAGCTTTTACGTGCGTTTACACGAACGCGGCGTTCGGGTCCCGATTTTCACTGGCGTTTAAGGAGCCCCTGGAAGCTACATGTTGCTTCCAGGGGCGGTTAACCGCGACAGGTAATGTCCCCCTAGGGGAAGAAAAAACGCGACCGCATCCGAACGCACCGCGAACGCTGCTGAAAGCCCGAACGCATTGCCACCGCGATGCCAATGAACGCGACGCCTCCAAACGTCCGTCTGAACTAGCCCTTAGTTATTCAGATAAATATCATAGCCCAGGCTGCAACCTCATTAAAGAAATAGGGACCATCATTGCCAAAAATCTGATTGTAATAAACTGGAAAAATTCTACTCCCCCTACATTGGAAGAATGGGTCAGTAAGATGGCGATGTATTGTGAAGATAGATGGCATGACAGTGAGGGAAATATATGGAATAATCTAGCAGAGAACTGCATCAATAGATCACACATCATTTAAACAACCACCAGGGGGGGGCGAGGGGGGAGCGGGACATACGCAGGGGGACTGACTGAAGTTTGGGTGAGAGTGTCTACATGTTATAGGGAAAAAAAAAAAAAAGGAAAAAAACCAGACCTCAGTGGGCTGTTGGTGGTTTGGCCCCTTTTCTGTGTTTGGGCCCCGGTCGCCCGGTGGCCGACTGTTTCGGGTTTGGGGCGTCTGCTGTTGACAGTTTAGGAATGCCAAACTATGATGCCAACCTTAGACCCACCGGCTCAATATTATGCTGAGTTTGGAAAGAAAAAAAAAAAAAAAAAAAATACATAGTAAGATAGACAGACATAACCCTACCAATGATTAGCAGCTACATTGACTTCTAACACTTCACTAGATGTGATTTGCCTGTAGTTCTCCTCCAGGCCCCACACTTCCAGTTTTGTAAATGGCTCGATCAGAGCCGGGACTAGGTCCTTCAACACCCAAGGCTGAGACAGCAAAGTGCGCCCCTCCATCCCTCCCACCCCAGCCGTCACACATTGATTGCTATTAGACTAATAGGTGCCCCAGGGCCCCCAACCTCCCCAACACCTTAATCTCCAGTTATCTGGCTTGCAGTCACTGCTATGTATCCCCTTTTCTTATTTCTTTCTGCTTCAAACACAATTGGGAATGACAGCTGAATGAATTGTGCACCCCCTCCTACACTGCGCCCTGAGGCTGGAGCCTCTCCAGCCTATGCCTCGGCCCGGCCCTGGGCTCGATGACCTCCACCAGTGATAAAGCTCTTAAAACGTTACATTACAAACCACAAACCTCACTCATCATGCTTGTTGTGACTAAATGTGAGCCAGAGATTCATTCTGAGGCAAGAGAGAGATCACCGTAAGGGAATAACAGCAGGATGCTACAAGACCACTTTCTTCTTCTTCTTCTTCTTTTTTAAGTGGTTTTCAGCGGCTTATTGTAGTTACCTATTGCTATACAGGGTTACTGTGGGCCGATGATGCAGTGTGGGAGTGACCTCACATGGTGGGCGGAAAGAACAATGCTCTTAACTGTCTCCTGGCAATCTGCCAGGCTGATCACTGGCAGGGGCTTCGGGGAAGCATCAGGATTTGCTATGCACAGGCTAGTTTCCCTGTAGAGGCAGTTATTATTGGCCACCTCTGCTGAGTTTCATCTAGCGTGTCTATGTGTATGAGACTTAAAGTGTAACTGTCAATTCATTATATCATAATTTTTTTTTCGCTTCAGTGTCTCTTTAAATGCAATATTCTATTACAAATTAAGAGTGACAACTGAACACCATGTGAATATATGACCACTTAAAAATAACATTATTTGTATCTGGTAAACAAGTAATAAGGATGCTAACCAGGCAATCCAAAAGATAAAATCACTATTACTTTTCTTGTTGATAAATGATCATTCCCCAGTTTACCAGACTCTTATTTATTTGGTACACACACAATTTGGTACACAAATAGGAAGTTGCAGGGCATGCTAGGTTATCATTTTTTGCTTCTCTACTTCCCCTTAGATGTAACTAATGCAGCCTGGTTGGCTGAAGCCTCTTTCCCTCCTGTTTCCCCTCCCACACCCCTGTTCCTCTCTGTTTGGCCAATATTTCTTATGCTGAGACAATGCACTTTCTATAGTGAAGGGCTGGAAAATCAGGCAGAGGAGAGTAAGGAAGGAAATTACATCAGGATTGGCTTCAAAATAGCCACAGTAACAATGGGAAATGCTAAGAAGGATTTTCTCTTTTTTTACTGCAGAAAAATCGCTAAAATCAAAACGTGTACAGTGCAATACTTATGTTATATAAGTAGAGCAAGTATCTATCTACTTATGTGTTTTTTTTTCTGAGATAGTATGGCTGGCAGCTCCTTTTTAAGCCTATGCTCAAAGCAGGAGTAGCATCAAGTAAAGAAAGTACAGTATTTCAAAAGAGTCACATTATTAACCCTTTATAGCACTGCCCTTTAAAATGACATTTTTTTTTGAAAAATGTTCATTCTGTTACTAGTGAGCATGCACATAGTAGTCGCTGTCTATGGACCCCTGTCTTCTCTAATATGGTGGGACAATAGATATCTGAAGAATGCTTAGTCTTCAACTTATATGTCTGCAGTGCTGTTCTTTAAATCCGCATTCCTCTTGTCCCTTTGCAATACTTGTTTTACTGAAAGTAATGGACTCCTGTAAGGAATTTTCTGCCACAAAGCGTATAAAATATTTTCTCCTGCTGTAACAAGATTGACTAGCTAAGGAGAAAGATTGTCAATTAGATGTACATTATTCTGGCTTGCATGTAAATTTCATGCAAATTAGATGCATATGGCAACTGGGCCAATCAGATGTCGTTCCTAATTAAACTAATTGTCCCAGTTCCTAGCTGTTTACCATTTGCATGCATGGATTTCAAGGCTGGATTTATACTTTTTCTGTCTCAAGTATCCTGGGACTCTCCTTCCATGTACAGCAGCATCCCCTCCTATTCCATGTGCAGCCCCCTCCTCCATGTGTGACATCCATGTACTGCAGCCCCTCTCTTTCTTGTATAGCTCCCTTGGGCATTAGTTTCCATTTTCATGTGTTGCTTTCCATTTTCAGCCTCCTCTTTCTTATGTAGTAACCCCTATTTCATGCCCAGGTGCCCCCCTGGGCTGCAGCACCCAAGGCCCAGGCCTTTGTGGCCTTTCCAGAAAGCCAGCCCTGATGGATTTGTATCTCACTCCTTCTCTCTACTGAGGAGAAATGTGATTTGTGAAGTTAGTTTAGCTCGGTGTCTGTGGCACAGTTTTGGTTTGTTGCTAGTATCCTAGACACTAATAAGTGGCACACAGGTCATTAGAAATCCATTTACCATGTGGTTACAGGGTACTTGCAATAATACTGTTTATATTACATGTGCATGGTTTATATTACAAAGACAGAGTTTATAAGGAGGGTCTTGGTACAGTTTAAACAGACATGATTTATGGTTTATTAAGTGTTTTCTGTCTCAGTAACCTGGCCTGTCACCGATCCTTCCAATGTCAATGAGGGAGTTATTATGGCAACACGAGATCAGCATGTGCTGGATCCTACAGCAGCGTATGAGGTACATTACATTTGGAAGAAACAAGGGAACGTGAATCTTTCATCAGACGTGATATTCAGTAGCCAACAATAACTCTGAATGCTGGTTAACTGTAGGCTCATACACACGCCTGACTTAAGTTGGCTGAGGCAGCCGATAACGACCACCTCAGCAGATAATCAGCCAGTGACCCCAAACCAGAAAGCAATCCGCAGGGTGGATCTACTCACCCCCATCAACACTGATTCCCTGCTGATTCCATTGATCGCACCACTCCCCGCGTGACGTTACACACACACTGCTCATCGTCCCTCCGTTGTCCCCCCGCATAGCAACACAGTGCATCGTCAGCTTACACACGTGTGTGCTGCCCAGCCATGTCACCCAAGGGAATCAGGTTCTGATCCCCGATGGGCGAGATCTGTTGGAAGTGTGTACCAGGCCTGAGAGATGAGGTCTGTTGCTTGTGGAATAATTCAATCATGCAGTCTAATCAGAATCCAATCTGAACCAATCCCTATTGCCACACATTCGAATGTGTGAATTTTAGCAAAGTTTTCATCACTGCAAATATTGTAGTGAGACCTGGATAGATTAGGTGAGAATTAAAAAACACTACACAATTCTTGGTATAAACTTTTTGAACAGCAAACAGTTAAGGGAAAAGGGTGTCTTTAGCTGAGAAAATATAATCAGATGCTGTATAAGAAAATTAGTGAGCTCATTTTTCTCTTTCATGCCTTTCCTTTTTACAGTACATAAAAAAAAAAAGACTTAAAGTAGTACCTGATTTATTGTGGGCAGCCCCGGATTTACCTCATAGGAGCTTATAGGCACAGATGTCCTGGCACTCTAGACTTCTCCTTCCATGAACCTACAACAGCCCCCCCCCCCCCCAAACCGCACCACAAGTGTGCTGGCTGCCCCAGCTGTCATTTATTTATTTATTGTATTTATAAAGCGCCAACATATTATGCAGCGCTGGACATTAGTTTAGGTTACAGACAATATTTAGGGGTGACATACAGCAATACGACAATACAGGAAAACAAGAAAAACCAGATCACGCAGCACAGTATGAGAACAAAGTAATGCTTAGTCAGTCACTGGATGGTAGCATGGAGATTAATGTAATGCATAGCATGGGTGCAAAGTAATGGGGGTGCATGATCAGGTAGGACACAAAAGGATGCGGACCCTGCCCGAAAGCTTACAATCTAGAGGGAAGGGTAGGGAGTCATTTCTCCCTTACTTCCCCTGCCCGTCATAGGTAGCTACAGGTGTACCTCAGTATTAAGTAGTTAGTGGTGAGTGGTGACCCCTAGTGGATTGTTGAGACCTGGGTGAGTAACCTCTCATTTACGTACTGCTCAGGACTCTGCATAGTGAAGGTGGGAGGGAGGCGCTCGGGGAGGGGAGGGAACCGCCTTTCCATCATCAGGCACGTGCCTAGTGCCTACAGTGCCTTATGGTAAATCCAGCCCTGATTTTGGGAAAGCAGTGGTCATGTGACCACTTACCTAGATAGGCCCTTTGCTCTGGGGAAAGGTCAGTATGTCATGTAATGTAACACTCATTGGCCTCAATTCACTAAGCTTTACCACATTTGGCAATGTTGAAAACAGCTAATTTACTGATCAGCTTCCCAAATTCCAATTAACTAAATCTATTAACGCACAAAAGATTAGATTTACCGACTACTTGTGCCTCAAAAAATGCCAAGAAATTGCAATTCCCAAATATTTACGAATTCGGTAAATCGGACAAAAGTGCATGATATTTTTCTCCAGCTCTTTCTAGCTGATAACTCACTCCATGTGATTTAGAAGAAAACAAAATCCTGAAAACATGGGCTGCACTACCAAGGTTGTAAGCAAAAGGTATGTAATTTAATTAGACCATAGATCAAACAATATAAAACACATTTAAAAAGGTGTCAAATGACACCAAAACACCCTGTCAAACACATAAAGGTAACCATAGACCTGACGATTATGGGCAGATTCGACAAAGAGACAAATTTATTTCTGATCGAATCTGATTACAGATACATTTTTTCTCTTTGTCGAAGCTGCCCATATACTACAAGCCGGTTCCCGTCCAATTTCAGCATGAAATCTTCAGGGAATCGGCTGAGCCTGGTGCATCTGCCCTGCAACTTCCCCACATGTGTAAATGTGCCCCCTCAGTGTGTGTGTGTGTGTTTATACATTACCTGTCCTGTAGCAGCCTCCGCGCGGTGTCCATCCATCTCTCCGGGCTCCCAACAGCCGCATACACACGTACACCCTGGTGGCGCATAGCGTCTAGCGTCAGTAGCTATGCACCGCCAGTGTGTACGTGTGTATGCAGCTGTTAGAGCCCGGAGAGATGGACGGACACCGCTCAGAGGCTGCTACAGAACAGTTAATGTATAAATTATACACGGGCGGGCACATTTATACATTACGGCGCTGGGGGTTTCGTCGTTTCGATGCTCATTTTGAAATCGGACGCCGTACCACGGCACACAATCAGTGGGACAGTTAGGTGCCCCCTTCCCCCCCAATTTGTAATGATAGCACAGCACCGACAATTTTCACCACACGTTATAGCCGCAGTGCGCCCCCCCCCCCCCCAAAAAAAAACGCCTCAGACTAGGTATAGGTAGGTAGCCAGGTATAGGTGCCCCTAGTATAGGATCTTGTGTAGGTGCCCTCAATATAGGTAGCCAAGCATAGGTGCCCCCAGTATAGAAAGTCAGGTGTAGGTCTGCCCCCCATAGGTAGCCAGGCATCAGTGCCTCCAGTATAGGTAGCCAGGTGTTGGTGCCCTCAGTATAGGTAGCCAGGAGTAGGTGCCCTCCCTCCATTAGATAGCCAGCTCTAGGTGCCCCCTTGGAAGCTGGCGCCGTGAGCGACCGCTCTGGTTGCTCAGGTTAAAGCCCGGCTATGCTTACAACCTTGGTAGTGCAGCCCATGTTTTCAGGATTTATTTTTCTTCTAAATCACGTTGCCATGGCTTGATCCTGGAGCTTGCACACCACATATAGAGGAGAGCGAATGTGTCTGTTGCATTGTACATGCTCTCTCCAAGCGGTAACATTGACAGACAGCCAATCGGGAGAGCCAGGCAGCCAATAGGGCAAGCCACACATCCCTGCTTCTCATCCTGATTTGATCAGAAATGGTGGAAGGTGGGTCTTCACTGTAGCAGGGCAGGGGAAAGAGACTTTTCTGCATCTCTTTAGATGTGAAAATCTGTATACTCTTATACAGAAAAGCTCCCCCTGGGGCTGCAGCACATCTAATGATACACTGGACAGAGAACCCCCACTCATACACACAGCTCCCTGCCTCACCGCTGAACTGCTCCACAGCTGGTAAGTTACACTTACCAGGCAGGGCTTAGTGAATTGAAGCATGTTTGGTAAATTACCGAACATCTGCCCCATGTGAAAATAATTTGGAAAAAAATTGTAAAATATTGAATGTGGTATTTCACCGACCTAGATGATTTTACCGAACTGCCTTTAGTGAATTGAGTCCATTCAGTGCCAGGGAGCTTTGGTGATGATCTGTTTGAAATAAATGGCATAACCCTAAATTGCTGAGTTTAGCTTGCAGTTCCTCTTCACCACCAGAACGTGGAAGTGGCTGACAGGATTCTAAGAGAATCTCTCCTATTATTCCCTTATGCCAGCTCTTACATGTCTGTCTGGCTTTCATGCTAGGTATCCTCTTGAAGTCGCTGGCAGTCATGTTAAATGAAGCAGCGCTACTGTAAACCCAGAGTGACAACTGGCTAATTTAATTCATTAATGGCTTAATGTGCTGGAAGATGGTTTTATATGTATTGCCTCATAGATTTTATGTTTTGGGGGAATACTCTTAAGCGCTCTCACATGCCACACCTGCCCTATAAAACCATGCTGCTTGACCTTCCAATAACAGTCAGCACATAAATCCCAGCACTGCTTAGCCTCTGGGGGACAGTTCAATGAGTAGAAACATTCCATCCATGCCAGTGGATAGAGCTGTCTGCCAGAAGCTGACAAGGAGCGCACAGAGCTATGCTAGGTCATATCAGGCACAGCAACAGGCACTAGGCAGAGGCATGAATAGAGAAAGGATGGATTACTTCTGGACACTTTCATAGCTGCTGAGCCACACTTTCCAAGCTGCTCAGCAAGCTATTAGGTAATATAAGCGAGGTAAACCAACAGTTGGAAGTAGTGTTTCCCTGAGCTACAGATACTCTTCTTCACACTGCCTGTGCAGTGATATATAGCCCTATGCAGTGGCGTAGCTAAGGAGCTGTGGGCCCCGATGCAAGTTTTACAATGGGGCCCCCCAAGCACTCTATACATAACAATTGATACAGCACACTCAAACCTGCCAATGGCAACTACAGTGTCAGAGGTGCAAGAAGAAGATGGGGAACAGTTTGTTAATGATTACCACTATTCTAAGTATGTATAGAAGTGATTATTATGAGCACAGGACCAATAGAGAGCTAATACTGTAGTTGAGGGAGGACCCTTCGGGGCCCCTCTGGCCCAAGGGCCCCGATGCGGTCGCAACCTCTGCACCCCCTATTGCTACGCCCCTGGCCCTATGGATTAATGTAAATATTGTAAGTGAGGAGGTTACTTGTGGAGAACATCAGCTAATCCGTATATGTCCAGAAATATATTTCTACTCGTGCTGGTCATTTTTACAATACTGATTCCCCTGCTTGTTCAGTTTTGGTGATGCAATGCAAGATTGTGTTTAGTTTCTCGCAAAATACAGCTAAGTCTGGCCAAATGTCTCACTGAAAACAATGGATAATGAAAATGCCTGGCTCGGACCCAGTGAGACTGCCTTACTTAATCTGGGAGAAATCAGCCAGTGAAAACAGAAGCAGTATACATGCAGATAAACATAACATTACTTTTCACAAAATAAGCTGCGCTCAAATGTCCCAGCACACAGTCCTTGCAATATGCAGTTAATCGGCAATGTAAGCAGAGCAATATCCTCTTCTGACACGGAGAGCAGCAAACAATCCACTTCAGTGAGATAACCACCACCACACCCCAAGCAGTGGCCACTCACTGTTAAAATATGACCCTCTATTAGATGGGTCTCCAACGCTTATGGGGTCATCTGGCAGCCCCCTGCCATATAACGATATCTCCTCCTCTGTCTCCAAGCCGCTGTTGCCAGTCCAAATCACCTCAAGCAAAACAATTCAAAGCTCCCATAGCGTAAAATTGTAATAAAAGTTTAATTCTAAAAGAAATGCACACTTACAAACGGAGCCGTGGGTTTTCACATAGAGTTTTTATGGGCTCTACCCCAAACGTTGGCTACCGGGTCGGCTGTGCTGCGCTGTGTCATAAGCCTCCCTCCGTGCGTCCATGTCTGTCCCCACGGTAGTTGTTATGGGCCGCGTGCGCTTTACTAGTTTCGTTGTTTTGAACGACTCATCAGAAGCATGCGCAGCCATCTACTAGCTAAAATTTGTACCCTGTGTGGTAAAAACACCCTCCCGCGATCTCCCTCCCTAACCCGGAAGACATCAGTGCAGTGATCTCTTCGCCCATTGGCTGCCCGCTCATTACCCGGAAGTGACAACACATCTCCATAGTTACCAGTTGTCACTCCGGAGGTCCTCCCTTCTCGAGCGCTGTCCCTCCCCCTTACCAATAGGATCTCACCCTCTTAAAAGTGACGCACCCTCCCACCTACCCATGTAAACCTCATGTGTGTGTTTCGTGGTCGCCTAGCAACCAAACCACACCGAGGTAAAATTCAGCATTTTGTATAAACCCCTACATTGGGATATCCCCATCAAGCAAAAACGGAAGTCCCAACGCTTAACCATACCAGCTGCCTTTCCGAGTGCCAACCTAGGTATAGCCCTTACATTTCATGTACAATACCAGATTACAGAATTTCCCTATTCACTAGCTACCTGTCTCTATAAATGAGTATTTCCCACAATGGGTACTTTTTTGGGCTTGGCTTTCTATTATATTCTCTCTCCTATTCTCCTATCTATATCTACTTCGCATCATGATGCACATATAGGGCCACCATAATCAATAATCACTCAGTACTCTCCATTATGCCTACCTGAAAGATACCTTGTATATCCTAATTAGTACTAATCAGATCTATTATATGTCAGATTACAATATTCAGTGTAACTGGCAGTCTCCAGTCTCCCAATCATATGCTCATACAAAAGTGCATAAATATATTTTAATCAAAATCCATCATCAAAAACCTATTCCCCACCTCAATTAGGAGATTATAATATATGTGAACCAATAACATTTTTTTGAAAAAAGTGAAAATTAGTGTGAACAATACCTCACCCGTGTTAACAATTTTAAATTGCGAGTCTGGAGACCTCCTCCCCTGTTTAATCGTTACTCAAGAAACACACCATATCAATATCTGCGTTCAATCCTCTCGGTTTTAACGTGTTGAGTAGATAGATCCACCTGGTTTCTTTCTGTGATACCTCTTTGGCCATATCCCCTCACCTCCAAGGCCTAGTTACTTTTTCAACACCGCAGAAGGATAATAGTGAAGGGTTACTATTATGTGTTTTCTTAAAGTGGGCTGATAGTGTATGACTCATCAGTCCCTTTGCTATGTTTCTGAGATGTTCCCCTATCCTTTCCTTTAAAGGTCTGGTTGTCCTACCTACGTATTGTAAACCGCAGGGACACCATGCCACATATATCACAAACTTATCATTACATGTGATAAAATCTCTGATTTTAATGACTTTATCACTAGCTGTCCCCCTAATTGTTGTAGTCCTTGCTGACCTTGCCTCCATGCATCCCCCAGCTAGTGATAAAGTCATTAAAATCAGAGATTTTATCACATGTAATGATAAGTTCGTGGTATATGTGGCATCGTGTCCCTGCGGTTTACAATACGTAGGGGTGGATCTATCTACTCAACACGTTAAATCTGAAAGGATTGAACGCAGATATTGATCTGGTGTGTTTCTTGAGTAATGATTAAACAGGGGAGGAGGGTGGTCTCCAGACTCGCAATTTAAAATTGTTAACACGGGTGAGGTATTGTTCACACTAATTTTCACTTTTTTCAAAAAAAAATAAAAATTTATTGGTTCACATATATTATAATCTCCTAATTGGGGTGGGGAATAGGTTTTTGATGATGGATTTTGATTAAAATATATTTATGCACTTTTGTATGAGCATATGATTGGGAGACTGGAGACTACCAGTTACCCTGAATATTGTAATCTGACATATAATAGATCTGATTAGTACTAATTAGGATATACAAGGTATCTTTCAGGTAGGCATAATGGAGAGCACTGAGTGATTATTGATTATGGTGGCCCTATATGTGCATCATGATGCGAAGTAGATATAGATAGGAGAATAGGAGAGAGAATACAATAGAAAGCCAAGCCCAAAAAAGTACCCATTGTGGGAAATACTCATTTATAGAGACAGGTAGCTAGTGAATAGGTAAATTCTGTAATCTGGTATTGTACATGAAATGTAAGGGCTATACCTAGGTTGGCACTCGGAAAGGCAGCTGGTATGGTTACGCGTTGGGACTTCCGTTTTCGCTTGATGGGGTTATCCCAATGTAGGGGTTTATAACGAACGGGCAGCCAATGGGCGAAGAGATCACCGCACTGATGTCTTCCGGGTTAGGGAGGGAGATCGCGGGAGGGTGCTTTTACCGCATAGGGTATAAATTTTAGCTAGTAGATGGCTGCGCATGCTTCTGATGAGTCGTTCAAAACAACGAAACTAGTAAAGCGCACGCGGCCCATAACAACTACCGTGGGGACAGACATGGACGCACGGAGGGAGGCTTATGACACAGCACAGCACAGCCGACCCGGTAGCCAACGTTTGGGGTAGAGCCCATAAAAACTCTATGTGAAAACCCACGGCTCCGTTTGTAAGTGTGCATTTCTTTTGTAATTAAACTTTTATTAGAATGTTACGCTATGGGAGCTTTGAATTGTCTTGCTTAAGGTGATTTGGACTGGCAACAGCGGCTTGGAGACAGAGGAGGAGATATCGTTATATGGCAGGGGGCTGCCAGATGACCCCATAAGCGTTGGAGACCCATCTAATAGAGGGTCATATTTTAACAGTGAGTGGAAACTGCTTGGGGTGTGGTGGTGGTTATCTCACTGAAGTAGATTGTTTGCTGCTCTCCGTGTCAGAAGAGGATATTGCTCTGCTTACATTGCCGATTAACTGCATATTGCAAGGACTGTGTGCTGGGACATTTGAGCGCAGCTTATTTTGTGAAATCTTTGGTACTTAGTTTTGGAGCAGCGCACCACCTATTAGCATTACACCTATAGTATATCAGCGCAGTTTTTTGGATATAACATTACTTTTAGCTCTTTATTCACAGACATTTTTATAAGAAGTCTCTGATTAAGTATGCAGGTATAGTGCATCTATACGCAGACATAATAAGACCACCAAGCCACATTTTTACTCAAAAAAGCTTTTGTCCAAAGTGTTCTAAGCATCTCTTGCCTGCCCTAAGCATACCTTAAAGAAATAACACTACACTAAGTTAATATACAGTTTTGGGGTGTAATAATAGCCATTCATATCAGGCGTATCAACTGCTATGGAGCCCAGGAATAAAGGGGTCACAATCTGCCTATATTCTGTAATATGTCTATATACAGTGGTTTGCAAAAGTATTCGGCTCTCTTGAAGTTTTCCACATTTTGTCATGTTACTGCCACAAACATGAATCAATTTTATTGGAATTCCACGTGAAAGACCAATACAAAGTGGTGTACATGTGAGAAGTGAAATGAAAATCATACATGATTCCAAACATTAAAAAAAAAAAAATAATAATTGCAAAGTGGGGTGTGTGTAATTATTCGGCCCCCTGAGTCAATACTTTGTAGAACCACCTTTTGCTGCAATTACAGCTGCCAGTCTTTTAGGGCAGGGCTTTTCAACCTTTCCACTAATTGTACCAATTTTATTGCTTGAATACTTTCAAGTACCACCAGTGTGCCTGCACAGTAAATGTGAATGGGCTTGGCTGTTTCTGCTGGAGCCTGAATGGAGAGCAGCTACTGTGCATGCGCACACCGATGAGGAGAACTATGGGGCTCCCAGCACTGGATCCCATCTACTGAGGAGGAAGGGGGAAACCTCTTTAGGATACAAAGGTCTCCCCTTCCCTGAGGTAAGTACCCCCCGAGGTACTTTTTTTTTTTACAAGGTACACTTTAAGAAATAAAGGCATTTGGGAGGGGAAAAGTAGGAGGCATTGGTGGGGAACAAAACTACAATTAGATTGCTAGCCTACATATTGTCAGTATTGGCAATCTAGAGGTAGATTGCCAATATAGGCAGCCATACAAGTTCCACCCCCCACCCGAGCTTAATTATAGGTAGCCTAGTCCCACCATCAGAGAGCTGAGAGCTAGGCAGTGACTCGCCACAAAGTTCTGCTCCCCCCTTGCTCACTCCTTGCTGTGCTGCCCTGCGGAATAGTTCACACCTCAGATCATTGGTAAGCCAGCCGCAGTGAAGAGACAGCCAGGCAAGCGGTGCATGGTGACGGCGCGTATACTTCAAATGAGCAGTGATGTCACTTTCTGTATCTGCGCCTTCACTGTGCACCGTTGGCCTGGCTGTCTCCTCCACACTGATCTGAGGTCTGAAGTATGCCGCAGAGAAGCACAGCAAGGAGCGAGGGAGGGGGAGCCAAACTTTGTGGAGGCAGGACAGGACCAGGACAAGTGGCAGGTGGACAAAAAAGTGGCAGGCAAATCTGGTGTGTACCACCTAGCCAACAGCAAAGTACCACCGGTGGCAAGCGTACCACAGGTGCAAAGCCCTGGTCTAGAGAGATTAGCCTGACTAATTAGGCCTTATCAACAAGTAAACAGCAAGTGTAAATTAGGGCTGTCAGGTGTGCCACTCCATTCCATAGTTTGGGTCCATAGGTAAACACAGGAGGTTAACCCTTTTGTGTTCCTAGGACACCATAAAGTAAACACTACAGGGTTTTTGTAAGATTTCTGTAAGTTGTAACAAAGAAATGTTTTTCTTTAAAGTTATGATGCTGTTGCTTCTCTCCTTAGAGCAGAGAGGAAGCTCTCAGTTTAGGTCCGCTTCAAAAGCTGACAGAACCAACAGATTTTGGACTAGTCCATCTCCTCACGATGGAGTCTCAGGGTTTCCGTTTGTTTTCAAAAGCATTTGCTGAATGGCCATTGTTAAGTCTGACTGCCAAAATAGTGTGTGAGTAGGGACGCTGGCTGGTCCAATTTTGGCAGTTAGACTTAGCAACTGCCATTTAGGAAATTATTTTAAAAAACAAAGAAAACCCTTTGTATCCCCAATGAGGAACTCCACTAGTCCAAAACATGTTGGTTCTGAAAGATTTTAACTGCTTACTTTTTTCACTATCGTGGTCCTTTAAAATGGTAATTTGATAACAACCGTGAAGGTCAGGATGTACTGCTGCATTGCTGAGCTTATTTCAGTAATGTGTCTCAGACTCTCGAGCTGTGCAGCAGTGTGTTCTGACAATAAACTGCTGCATGAATCTCTGTGCCAACACAGTGCTGTCTCATTTCAATTAATACTGCCATGCAGAGCAAAACACGTGCCATACATTTTTGTGAAGAGAAGTAAATGGTTGGCACTCCAAAAAATTGGTACAGACAGATCTGTAATTCATTCTGTATGTCAGGAACCGGCCCGTGGCACGCCTGCGTATATACGGTTCCCGACTGCGGGTTTGACCAGATCGAGAGGGGAGCAGCCTTATTCAAGCTAAAACAAGGCTGTGACTCCTCAAACACTTCTCACTGCCACCACTAGCTGTTGCTAGACACGTCCACTCTGCTGTCGAGTGCTCAGCACGCAATCCGCATTTCGTATTTGGGTCAGCTTTGCGCTTTAGGCCGAATACACACACACAGTTGCAATCTTACACTGTAGTGAAGCAAAACCACTAACAGTCGTTCCGAATGATACTGTTAGCCACTCCGAGACTCCCCAGTCTGCTGTCGAGAGCAGAAGTGCCCCATACACACAATGCAATTACAATCTTACACTGTAGTGTTGCTCAATCATACAATCAGGCATGGACTTATACACAGTTACACTTCAGTCTCTCCTAGGCTATGAGTGTTAGTTTAGTACAGCAGAAGTCAAACTTATTAAATAACGATTTAATATTCCAGGAAAAAAAGTGGAACAATGCAGAAAATAATATATACAAAAGATTTACAAAAACAAAGTAAAAAGTTACAAAATTAAAATTTCAACGATACACACAAAGACAAATTTGCATAAAAATAAAAGGGAAATAAAAAATGTTACCAGCGTATAGATCTGGGCGTTGGTTGGCGGGAGAACGCCGTTCCGATTCGCTCGGGATAATCCCTAGCTATGCGCTACCTCCAAGAGAAGATAATTTTTAGGCATCTGGCCCTGCTTTTTATACTGTGAGATACGCCTGGAGGCTGCAACTTCCTTGGGAAGGGGAGGAACTAGTTTTAATTAACTTTTCAGACATAATTGAATTTCCAGAGATCTAACTTCCACATGTAGGAGTGTATTTCACAGCAGATTAAAGGTGGGGACTTGACTGCTCTTGGCATAATAAGCCATTTCCTGTCCAGAGGCTAGTTAGCCAATTAGCAGTTCCTGCTCCTATTCACCATCGGTCACCTTCAGATGCAAATGTAGTTGTCAGACAATCCCACCTGAGACAGCAGATCAAAGGTGACTGCTAGTGGCCTAATGAGCCATTTCCTTGCCCCAGGCTAGCACTCAAGGCAACAGCTCCCTTCTAGCAGGCATACACGTGACACAGGCAGAAAAATTAAAGAATATGTTCTTGTATTATCCTTAACATCATCAGCACCCCAATATATCACCACACTGTAATTAAGATAATCCAAAATTCCAAAGCAACAAAGTACCTCTTTATCAAGAAAAAAACAATGCAAGTTAATCTGAAAAACAACTCTGCAACAATAAATCACCATAATGCACAATAAATAAATACATTTGAAGTAGCTCAAGAAAAAGAGGGTCACCATCGTGGAGGAACACCAGTACCAAGCACTAAGGTAGAGAATGTGTGGACAAGTTTCAAAGGTGGCTAAAAGTGCTAGCCTGGAAAGAGAACCACTATGAAAGTTGAAGACAATAAATGGGTCATTAGACTGGGAGCAAGATAGGAAGATAAAAAGCCAACATAGGCTTTTTCCTCCACTTCTTCTCCACAGTTATCCATATAATAATTCCTTTTTTTTTGTATAGCGCTTTTCTCCTGTTGGACTCAAAGCGCTTGTGAGGCAGCCACTAGAGCGCCCTCAGTAGGCAGTAGCAGTGTTAGAGTGTCTTGCCCAAAGAACTCCTTACAGAATAGGTGCTGGCTTACTGAACAGGCAAAGCCAAGATTTGAACCCAGGTCTCCTACGTCAGAGGCAGAGCCCTTAACCATAGCACTATCCAGCCACCATATCTGACACCTGTCACTGTTAGAGATTGCCAGTTTTAACCACTTCACCACTGAGGGGTTTTACCCCCTGACCACCAGAGCAATTTTCACCTTTCAGCGCTCCTTCCATTCATTCGTCTATAACTTTATTATTACTTATCCCAATGAAATGAACTATATCTTGTTTTTTTCGCCCCTAATTAGGCTTTCTTTAGGTAGGACATTATGCCAAGAATTATTTTATTCTAAATGTGTTTTAATGGGGAAATAGGAAAAAATGTGGGAAAAAATTATTATTTTTCAGTTTTCGGCCATTATAGTTTTTAAATAAAGCATGCTACTGTAATTAAAACCCATGAAATGTATTAACCCATTTGTCCCGGTTATAAAACCATTTAAATTATGTCCCTATCACAATGTTTGGCGACAATATTTTATTTGGAAATAAAGGTGCATTTTTTTCAGTTTTGCATCCATCCCTAATTACAAGCCCGCAGTTTATAAAGTAACAGTGTTATACCCTCTTGACATAAATATTTAAAAAGTTCAGTCCCTAAGGTAACTATTTATGTTTTTTTTTTTATTGTATTTTTTTTTTTTAATTACAAAAAAAAAAAAAAAAATTGGGGAGTGTGGGAGGTAATGAGTTAATTTATTGTGTAAATGTAATGTTTGAATATGTAAAATGCTTTTAGGGTGTAGTTTACTATTTGGCCACAAGATGGCCACAGAGTGTTTGTTTACATGCGACCTGTAAGCGTCCGGAAGGACGCTTACAGGAAGCAGTAGGAGGCAGGGAGACTCACAATGATCTCGCTGTTTCTGAAAGAAGCAGCAGATCATTGCGGGGGCTAGATCAACGAACGGGAATGGATTTTCCCGTTCATTGATCTCCGGGCGAGCGGGCGGCGGCGTGCACGAGTGGCGGGAGCGCGGACAGCGGCGGTAGCGCGGAAGGTACGGATTTCTCCGTCCCTGTTTTTTTAGGGGGGGAAAAAAGGGACGGAGAAATTCGTACCGCTGGGGGTAAAGTGGTTAAATTGTGCAAATCGTGATGCAAATCTAGCCCCCAAAACACAAAATGAGGTGGCAAATCAACATTCAACATTGAGGATCTCAAGACTTGTGTTTGCGAAATAAATAAAATAGGAAAGGAAGAAGGAAACAATTGGAAAAGGATAGTCAAAAAATGGAAGTTGAAAAATGACAGTTGGAAAATAATGGCAGTCGAAAAACAGTTGAAATTTGGCTGTTGGAAAATGACAGTTGAGAAATGGCAGTTTAAAACTGACAGTTGAAAAACAACAGTTAAAATTTTGCAGTTGAAAAATGACAGTTGGAAAATGACAGGTGGAAAATGGCAGTTAAAATTTGACAGTTGAAAAATGACAGTTAGAAAATGACAGTTGGAAAATGGCAGTTAAAATTTGACAGTTTAAAAATGACAGTTTAAAAATGACAGTTTAAAAATGACAGTTGAAAAATGACAGTTAGAAAATGTCAGTTGAAAAATGTCAGTTAAAAAATAACAGTTGAAAAATGACAGTTGGGAAATGGCAGTTAAAATTTGACAGTTGGAAAATGGCAGTTGAAAAATGACAGTTGGAAATGGCAGTTAAAATTTGACAGTTGAAAAATTACAGTTGAAAAATGACAGTTGAAAAATGACAGTTAGAAAATGGCAGTTGAAAAATGACAGTTAGAAAATGACAGGTAAAATTTGACAGTTGGAAAATGGCAGTTAAAAAACAACAGTTGAAAAATTATAGTTAGAAAATGGCAGTTGGAAAATGGCAGTTAAAAACTGACAGTTGGAAAATGACAGTTCAACTTTTAACTGCCATTTTCCAACTGTAATTTTTCAACTGCCATTTTCCAACTGTCAAATTTTGACTGCCATTTTCCAAATATCAAATTTTATCTGCCATTTTCCAACTGTCGTTTTCCAACTGTCAAATTTTAACTGACATTTTTCAACTGCCATTTTCCAACTACCATTTCCAAACTGCCATTTTTCAACTGCCCTTTTCCAACTGTCATTTTTCAACTGCCATTTTCCAACTGTCATTTTCCAACTGCCATTTTCCAACTGCCATTTTCTAACTGCCATTTTTTAACTGTCAAATTTTAACTGCCATTTTCCAACTGTCATTTTCCAACTGCCATTTTCTAACTGCCATTTTCTAACTATCATTTTCCAACTGCCATTTTTCAACTGTCATTTTCCAACTGCCATTTTTCAACTGCCAAATTTCAACTGTCTTATTTAAACTGTCATTTTCCAACTGTCAAATTTCAACTGTTTAAAGGACCACTACAGTGAAAAAAGTGAGCAGTTGAAGGAGAAATTAAGTGAGAGGCATACTGAGGCTGCCATATTTATTTCCTTTTAAGCAATGCCAGTTACCTGGCTATCATACTGATCCTCTGCCTCTAATACTTTTAGCCACAGCTCCTGAACAAGCATATGCAGATCAGGTGTTTCTGACATTATTGTCAGATCTGACAAGGTTAGCTGTATGCTTGTTTCTTGTGTGATTCAGACACTTCTGCAGAGACATAGATCAGCAGGGCTGCCAGTCAACTCATATAGTTTAAAAGGAAATGAATATACCAGGCACCATATTCTTCTTAAAGAGTAACTGTTAGCCCCCAAATTGAATTTTAAAACACTATTGCAATGTTTTATTTATTATATAAGTAAGCCAAAACGCCAATGCACAAGTTAAAAATCAATCTAATTTTGTTACTATCTAACCTTTTTCCCCAGCTCCGGACGCAAGCCGCATATCAGATACTATAGCATGCAGAGCATGCCTATGTCTGGCCGACCCCCCTCTCCCCCCCAGGACCAGGTGCCAATATATTCTCCCCACCGCAGCTGACCGCTCTGACACGGAGACAGAGCGGCAGCACTTCCAGCACCGTCACCGCAGAGCAGCCGCCGCCTAGTCACATGTGAGAGAATCACATGTGAGAGATGCACGGCGCTGGCTGCTCTGCGGTGCTGCTCTGGAAGTGCTGCCGCTCTGTCTCCGTGTCAGAGCGGTCAGCTGCGGTGGGGAGAATATATTGGCACCTGGTCCTGGGGGGGAGAGGGGGGTCGGCCAGACATAGGCATGCTCTGCATGCTATAGTATCTGATATGCGGCTTGCGTCCGGAGCTGGGGGAAAAGGTTAGATAGTAACAAAATTAGATTGATTTTTAACTTGTGCATTGGCGTTTTGGCTTACTTATATAATAAATAAAACATTGCAATAGTGTTTTAAAATTCAATTTGGGGGCTAACAGTTACTCTTTAAAAGGAGTTCTTTTGCATCCTAAGAATCAAACAAGCTGACACTTACCTGGGGCTTCTATCGGCCCCCTGCAGCGGTACTGTCCCGCGCCATCCTCCTCCGATGCTCCGTTCCCCGACGCCGGTCCTGGTGTAATCACACGAGTTAATACACTACAGCTGTGCAGTAAGCTCCCGATGACGCGAGCAGGTGCTAACATTATTCGTCTTTTTAGACGAATATTAAACCGAGACCGGCGGCGGGAAATGGAGCATCGTAGGAGGACGGCACGGGACATTACAGCTGCAGGGGGCCGATAGAAGCCCCAGATAAGTGTCAGCTTGTTTGATTGATTTTTACAATCCCACAGAACCTCTTTAAAGAAGACCTAAACTCAAGCACTGCAGTCAAGGAAAACAAATACTACTGCGCATGCGCGCACACCGACAAGGAGAACTTTGGGGCTCCCAGAGCTGGATCCCTTATACTGTGGAGGAAGGGGGAAACCTCTTTAGGATACAAAGGCCTCCCCTTCCCTGAGGTAAGTACCCCCCGGGGCACTTTTTTCTTACAGGTACACTTTAAGAAAAGAAGAGGGCATATGGGAGAGGAAAAGTAGGAGGCATTGGTGGGGAAAACGACTACAATTAGTTTGCAATCCTACATATTGTCAGTATTGGCAAACTGTAGGTAGATTTTATTTATTTATTTATTTGTTGTATTTATAAAGCGCCAACATATTACGCAGCGCTGGACATTAATTTAGGTTACAGACAATATTTAGGGGTGACAAACAGCAATATGACAATACAGGAATACAAGAAAACCAGATCACACAGCACAGTATGAGTACAAGGTAATGCTTAGTCACTGGATGGGAGCATGGAGATTAGGCAAGTTAGGTTCACTCAAATGCATAGCATGGGTGCACAGTAATAGAGGTGCATGATCAGGTAGGACACAAAAGGAGTGAGGACCCTGCCCAAAGGCTTACAATCTAGATTGGCAATATAGGTAGCCTTGCAAGTTCCTCTCTACCCCCCCCCCCCCCCCCATATATATGAACTGCCCGCCGGGAGACTTGGGCGCAGGATACAGCTGGTATACGGCTATTGCTGGAAGCCGAATTGCAGTGTTTTAAAAGCAACTTCAGCACTGTTTTCTGATGGCGCCGAAGTTACTGACTGTGCGCCGCTATAGCCGTAATTCCTATTTCTGCCTATGATAGTGCCGGCTGCGCCCAAATCTCCTGCACTGTTATTACAGTGCTCTCCCCCCACCCCCGCATAATTATAGGTAGCCTAGTCCCACCATCAGAGAGCTGAGAGCTAGGCAGTGACTCACCACAAAGTTCAGCTCTCCCTTGCTCACTCCTTGCTGTGCTGCATGCGGAATAGTTTACACCTCAGATCATTGGTAAGCCAGCCTCAGAGAAGTGACAGTCAGGCAAACGGTGCACGGTGGCGGCGCGTATACTTCAAATACAGGAAGTGAGCAGTGATGTGTCTTTCTGTATCTGCGCCATTACTGTGCACTATTTGCCTGGCTGTCTCTTCCCCACTGATCTGAAGTATGCTGCAGAGCAGCACAGCAAGGAGCGAGGGAGGAGGAGCCAGACTTTATGGAGGCAGGACAGGACAAGTGGCATGCGGGCAATAAAGTGGCAGTCAAAGCTGGTGTGTACCACCTGGCCAACAGCAAAGTACCACAGGTTGAAAAGCCTTGTTTTAGGGTATGTCTCTACCAGCTTTGCACATCTAGGGACTGAAATCCTTGCCCATTCTTCTTTGCAAAACAACTCCAGCTCAGTCAGATTGGATGGACAGCGTTTGTGAACAGCAGTTTTCAGATCTTGCCACAGATTCTCGATTGGATATAGATCTGGACTTTGACTGGGCCATTCTAACACATGGATATGTTTTGTTTTAACCCATTCCATTGTTGCCCTGGCTTTATCTTTAGGGTTGTTGTCCTGCTGGAAGGTGAACCTCCGCCCCAGTCTCAAGTCTTTTGCAGACTCCAAGAGGTTTTCTTCCAAGATTGCCCTGTATTTGGCTCCATGCATCTTCCCATCAACTCTGACCAGCTTCCCTGTCCTTGCTGAAGAGAAGCACCCCCAGAGCATGATGCTGCCACCACTATATTTGACAGTGGGGATGGTGTGTTCATTGTGATGTGCAGTGTTAGTTTTCCGCCACACATAGCATTTTGCATTTTGGTCTCATCTGACCAAAGCACCTTCTTGCACATGTTTGCTGTGTCTCCCACATGGCTTTTGGCAAACTGCAAATGGGACTTCTTATGCTTTTCTGTTAACAATGGCTTTCTTCTTGCCACTCTTTCATAAAGGCCAACTTTGTGCAGTGCATGACTAATAGTTGTCCTATGGACAGATTCCCCCACCTGAGCTGTAGATCTCTGCAGCTCGTCCAGAGTCACCATGGGCCTCTTGACTGCATTTCTGATCAGCGCTCTCCTTGTTCGGCCTGTGAGTTTAGGTGGACGGCCTTGTCTTGGTAGGTTTACAGTTGTGCCATCCATTTCTGAATGATCGCTTGAACAGTGCTCCGTGGGATCTTAAAGGCTTTGGAAATCTTTTTGTAGCATATGCCTGCTTTAAATTTCTCAATAACTTTATCCCTGACCTGTCTGTTGTGTTCTTTGGATTTCATGGTGTTGTTGCTCTCAATATTCTCTCAGACAACCTCTGAGGCTGTCACAGAGCAGCTGTATTTGTACTGACATTAGATTACACACAGGTCCACTCTGTTTAGTCATTAGCACTCATCAGGCAATGTCTATGGGCACCCCACTTTGCAGTTATTTATTTGTAAAAAATGTTTGGAATCATGTATGATTTTCATTCCACTTCTCACGTGTACACCACTTTGTATTGGTCTTTCACGTGGAATTCCAATAAAATTGATTTATGTTTGTGGCAGTAATGTGACAAAATGTGGAAAAAGGGGGCCGAATACTTTTGCAAACCACTGTATCTGTACAAGTCCTGGGGCCTTGATCTTAAATCAAGCAATGGAGTCAGGGTAGAGATGTGGGCTGTGTGCTCAGAATGGAGATTTGGGAGGTGTGTGGTGTGAAGACTGGGGAAATCACTGAGTAAAGATGTGGTCTTAAAACCTAACTAAACCTTGGCAGGAAAATCCTCTGGGTTTGCCCTCTCCAATAGTGGTAATCGTAATGGTAAATTTTGCTTATATGTAATTTCCCGTTATTTTTCATAGTTATGAATATGATCATAATAGCAAATTCAAAGATTGCAAAAGATGATGTTAAATTCTGCGTAATTATGATTGATTACAGTTAATTTTCACATAATTACAATAAATTACTTATGATGACGAGTAAACACTAAATTACACATAAAATTACGAGTTAACGCATACTTACTATGCAAAATTATGAATTACAACTAAATTAATTACGAGTTTGCCAAAAATTATGAACTACGATTTGCAAGATAATTGCACATTACGATGCAAAATTATGCATATCACTACTCCCTAGTATGCTAACTAAAGCGATGCATACCTGCTAAGTTATGTTTTACTGGATAAAATGTGATTTATTGCAAAGTCCTTTGCAGTGGAAGCATGTTCTGAGTAGAGTAGAAGCTGCACTGAGAGTCTAAAGAGCAAGAAAGTCATAATTTACGGTCATGTCTATCAATAAGTACAGGGAAATGCAGAATTTGCAGGGGCAGTATGCTTAGCAATGCAGCACCTTTCCTGAACATTGTGCCTCATCAATGTGTAAGTACCCCCCTGCAAATGGTTATATCTCTGGTCAAAAGACAGGTATTTCCAACAGTATATTGGGGAGCTACACTGTCCAACATAGTTTTCCTGCAGGATCTGCATCTGTCCAGTCCACGTCTGGAAGCATATGCCCATGTTCTGTGTGCACTGTACATTCTATGTGATGATACTACATTGTCACACCCAATCATAATCATATGTAGACCCCCCCCCCCCCCCCCCCCACACACACACACACACTTTTGAATTTATTTCTCATGCCATGAATATTACCTTAGAATATCGATAAATATATTACTTACAGTATATACACTTTACATCTTGTAATTCCTGCTTTAAGAGAAAAAGAAGTATTGCATAGCTAAA
Organism: Hyperolius riggenbachi; assembly: GCF_040937935.1. Taxonomy (NCBI): domain Eukaryota; kingdom Metazoa; phylum Chordata; class Amphibia; order Anura; family Hyperoliidae; genus Hyperolius; species Hyperolius riggenbachi. Next base: position 151,453,788 of record NC_090653.1, on the reverse strand, counting down.
ACTTTTCCTCCACCACTAATTTTGTTTCCAACTTACACAAAGGCCCTTATTGAATTCTCTTTTTCTCCAAAGTTTTCTTCCAGGTGATAATATTTAATCTTCTGTTTAAAATAACCACTCTGCAACTGGAAAAGTACCAAAAAGTAGGTAAAAAGTAATGTCAAGGATTGTCTTGCTTGCTTGTGGATTAAAAGGCATTGGCCCATATGCAATTCACTTTTTCACCTGAGTTTTCACCAAGGTGATATTTTTACAACAAAATAAAATGCCTTTTAAGCCCCCTGCAAGCTAACTAATACTCAAAATAATTTTTATAGTAATTTTTTACCTACTTTTTGGTATTTTTTCTATTGCAAAGTGCTAAAAAGTTATTTGAAATTGAAGATGAAAAATTATCTCCTAGGAGAAAAATCAGGTGAAAAAGTGAATTGCATATGGCCCCTTGTATTGATTAGGTGTTAAAAAAAATGTACTTTTTCTCCAAAGTTTTCTCCTTGGTGATATTGTCACACTTTAAAAAATATTGTCTCCCCAAAAAATGCCTTTTAAGCCACCAATACGCCAAAATATAATTAAGCCACCAGTAAACCATAATAATAATTTTAACAGTACTTGTTCACCTACTTTTTTGGTACTTTTTTAATTGTAGAATGCTGAAACGTTTTTTAAAAAGAAGATAAAAAAATATTTCCTAGGAGAAACTTAGGAGAAAAAGTGAATTGGATCAGGCTCAAAGTGTCTTCTGATTTTTCCATTAAGTGCCATGTACTCCTTGTAAATGTCTCCATAAAATGACACAGTTCACAGTTCAGACTTATAAACAGTCAATATGTTGTCAAATTTTTACACAGCTTTTAATGTATTTTTATGACTTTGTGCAGGTGTCTTGTCCAACAACATCAAGCCATGCAATGACCGAAATCCATCATTGGAAGGAGGAACATGTCACAGATAGTGCTTATTTTTTTCTCTTCCATAACAATCTGATGTTCAAAACAGTTAAAACCGTAAAACTTTGCCTTCAGTGTCTATGTCCAAACTCTGACGTAAACACACTCAAGAAATCTCTCAACGTGACTTTTTACTTTAGTGTAAAAGGACAGAATAATGGAGCACCTCAATACAGAATATTATAAATCAGCTACTTATGACTTACATTTAGGACAAGCTAGCCCTACACCGTACAACCTTGATTGTACAATCTTACCAAATATATGTAGTGTAGTGTAAGCCAACAGCCTGAATTTTCAATTCAGAGCATACAAACGCAGGTGAGCAGTTGAGCAGTATAGGTGGGGTCCCAAGCGTTGCCACCACCCGGGACCACCAACAGTGAGCTACACCTCAGAGGGATGGGAGTAGCACCTGAGGCAGGGGCATACCAATAGCCCATTCATGGGATGCAGGCTTAGGGGGGCCTGTGTGGGGCCTGCCTAGGGCCATTTTTAGCAGCAGGAGGGAAGCGCAGCACTGAAGAGCATTTCCTTCAGCGACCTCAGCTCCCCCCTCCAGAAATGACAGCAGTGAGCGGGGAACTGACCTCTCTCTGGTTCCAGGCGGTGACTGAGCTCTGCGTGCCTCCGTCTTCTATGTCTTCAACACGCTAATCAAGAAGAAGAGTCAGCAGCGTTCTCGCCAATGTGTGCCCACTGCTGCCCCCTCCAGGCTACCTATATTGGGGGCAACTATAGACCTCGCTATCCTATACTGGGGGCACCTATAGCTGGCTAAACTATGCTGGGGACACCTATACCAGGCTATACTGGGGGCACCTATAGACCTGGCTAACCTATACTGGGGCACTTATACCTGGCTAACTATACTGTATGTTTTTTTTTAATATATCTACCTGGCCTGCCTTTACAATTTCTGTTGTGTGTGTGTGCCTGTGTGTGTGTGTGTGTGTGTGTGTGTGTGTGTGGGGGGGGGGGGTCGGCGGAGGGGGCCATCCAAAGTTTTACAGGGGGGCCCAGCGATTTCTAGTTATGCCCCTGGCCCCAGGTTCCCTCACCACCAGGGAAACCATCCCCAACTATTCCAACAAGAATTACAAAACACAGGGTACATAAGGTACAGCAAGTGCACCTGTAGATTTTATGCTTAGAGCACCCCACAGGTAATGTAGCTCCCATGTCACATAGCAGTGGTTAGGAGGGGCAAAGTTAGGAACCTTGCACGCAGTGCCTTTGCTGATCATGTAATTGCATTATTATGTGAAACTAATGTTCTCTGAAAATGTTTCAGCCCTTGCTAGATCTGGCAGTGCAGGTGCACTTGCTGTGCCTTTACATTTGCTGACAGGCTTTTCCTGCAGACCATTTAAAAGCTAGAGGCTGCATGGCGACCACATATTATTTAATAAATTTGCAGTGAGCAGTGCAGTGACTGCCAAGTTTCAGGGGCTGCATGGGAAGGGGGGAAAGGGGGCTTGACGGTGCTATAGCAACCCCCAGCCGTTCCAGCACCCCAAAGCTCCCCCAAGGTTTGGGGTAGCCCAGCAGATGGAGGAGAGAAGACTAGCAGCAGCCAGCCCAGTGAGAGAGAGTAATTCACCTCCCCGTTCCCCTCCAGTGCCAAAACCTCCTCTTTCCTTCTGTCATCAGCCACCACTGTGCATCTGTCTCTGCAGCTGGCGTTTCCTATCATGTGATTTGCTGGTAAGGAGAAGCGCGCTGCAGGTTGGATGGACCCAGCGCCTGCATAGCCCTTAAAAGAAAAAAATCCTGGAGCTGCATGAATAGGGAAACATGTTCTTCAGAGCGGCCTACAATCGAATGTACCCGTTCTAATCTAATATTCCATATTCCATTCCTACCATATCTGAGGGCAAATTTGGAGGGAAATTAGACTTAAAGTGAATGGGAACCGCATTTAAAAAAAAATGAAGCAAATACTTACCTAAGGAGAGGGAAGGCTCTGGGTCATATAGAGCCTTCCGTCTCCTCTCTTGGTGCCCTCTATCCTGTGCTGGCTTCCCCCCCCACCACCATTTCAATCCCCCACCGAAAGGGTATTTGGAAGTCTTCGGGAGCCGTGTCCTCCCGAAGACGTGCGGCTCCATACTGCACAGGCGTGAGCGTGCAAGAGAGCGTGCTTTCGCAGGCACAGTACAGGGCGGCCCTTCTTCATGAGCACTCGGGCTCCCTGAAGACTTCTGAAGCCTCATTCGGCCGAGTAAAGCAGTATTTGACTAAATTAGTCAAATACTGCTACCGGGCGAGCCAGCACTGGAACGGGGGGATCAGGAGAGGAGTGGGAAGGCTCTATACGACCCATAGCCTTCCCTCTCCTTGGGTAAGTATCTGTCTCATTTTTTAAATGCGGTTCCCATTCACTTTAAAGGAATACTATACATGGAGGTCAATTGACTAAATAATGGTAAAATGTAGAGCAATTTTACCAGGTGTTACACAAACTACCTAATGTACATCACGTAGTTGTCATAACTTGCGTTATTCTCACACCAGGTACGTTGCTTGTTTAACACATGCTATGCTATTTGCATTTTGCACGTTACACAAGTAACAGATACATTGTAATCATCTCATGTCCTCTGTATGAAGGAGGACTCCAGACAGAAGTCAGAACAGCACAATCACTACAAATGCCCCTGGAATCTCCAGTAAAATGGGGAGGCAGCTAATTTAAGCAGGAGCAGTGGCATGTCAGTTAGGCTGCAGTTAATGTTGCCTAAGGGCCCTTTTCCACTAGTAATCGCAATCACTAAATGCTAGAGATTGCGATTTGTCACTAATTTTCACACGCGATCATGATTTTGCATACACAATGCACTTGCATTGCAAAATCACGGTACAAATCACTCCCAAACGTGATCGCGCTTTTGTAAAAAAATGAATCGTGGTAGTGGAAAATACCTAACCTGATTCCTATGTTAAAGTGGCAACCCTAGCGATTCAAACATCACTATCATTTTGCGATACTGCGATTCAGCATCGCAATCGCTGCTAGTGGAAAAGGACCCTCACTCCTGTTTCACATTAATTCTACATTATGGAGAGTGAAAAACAAGCTGTAGGAACACCAGTGTTGCCAGAAGTGAGAGACACCAAAGTGGACTGACGCAGAACTTAAACCATTAAGAATAATGTTGTGGACCATCTCATCACTGCATAACATGTTGTAAGTAAAATATAGCATGTTGTTTCTGCAGACAGCTTAAGAAAGTAAAGTACAGGAAAATGCCCTGCAGGGCAGTGTCAGTTTACACATGTTTTGTCTCTATCTAATTTCCAGCACCACGTGATGTCACATCATGTCCTTCTAGAGATGATAGATTCTTTATGTAACTTAGCGTTTATGTCTCTGATAGATGTGTTCAGAATAAATAGATTTGTATTACAACTATTTCCCTTGAGGCTAGAAAACTGTGCTAGGTTTTAATATGGTGTCTAAGTTCCATTTAAGGATGGATAAAGAAAAAAATGCAGATTATGAGCAGTTATGCAAGAAGAGCTATAATTTTAAGTATCACAGCACATTTTTATTTATAACAACTGTAGATGTTATGATGTTGAAGTACATCTGTCCTGAAAAGGCACCAATTGGCCCTTGGTACTAATTTGGATTGCCACTCTTCTAGGGTTACTTCGGGCTCAGTCACACTATCAGTGGTGCTGTAGTGGAGCTGCTGGTTGTGGTGCCTCATCAATCCAAGGTTTTTGGCTCTTTGTCATGTTGACTTGTGTCCTTCCTGGCCTCATTAATACAATCACAAAACAGTCATATATAATATGAACTGCTTGAAAAAACTGCTTTAAAGTGTAGAGCTTCCTAAAAGCATTTGAAAATGACAGTATAAGTAGGCATGAGCAATTAGGGAACAATGTCTGTTTAGCCAGATAGGCTAAAATATTTAGGACTTGGAGGGCATCATATCTGGTCATCAGTGAGAGAAGAAAACTGGTGGTTTTTTCTGACCTCTGCGGGCCAAATATGGCAACCAAATTTAACCAAATGATGTGTGGGAAGATCACGAAATGTCCAAGGGGTTTACAGTTGAGTGAAGGGATCATACTATGCAGCTTCAAGGACAACATGGAAAATAAACAAATCCTTCAGTTTACAGCTTGGTGGCTGCCCTCAGTGCTCCACACATGGTTACAGAATCACTTAGGGCCATGGGCGTCTGCAGAAAATTATCCAGGGGGGGGGGGGGTGAAAAATGGGCGTGGCCATGAACCACGATGTGGGTGTGTTCACAGGTGGAGCTAAATTTACTTAAAGGGGTTAAGTAGGCAGTTAAAAAATGTGACAGATGACAGGTTTTGGGCCAGTCCATCTTTTTAAGGGGGATTCTCAGGGCTTTCTTTGTTTTCAACAGCATTTCCTGAACAACAGTTGCAAAATCTAACTGACATAATAGTGTGCAAGTGATTAGGGAGGCCGGCTGGTATCTTGCTATTTTGGCAGTTAAACTGCTGTTCAGGAAATGCTGTTGAAAACAAAGAAAGCTCTGAGAATCCCCCTTAAAAAGATGGACTGGCCCAAAACCTGTCATCTGTCACATTTTTTAACTGCCTACTTTTTTCGCGAAAGAACCCCCTAAACTTAGCAAGGGTGGGACATTATACTAGGGCTATGGTAGGAATTAGATTGCGAGTGCCTCAGACACAGGTGCCCCCCAGGTAGTGACAGGGAAACTTAAGCCATGCCCCCTGTGTGGCATTAAGCCACACCCCAGATTTTGCAGGAGGGTGCCAGTGGGTGGGAGAGGGTGACAATGGGCGGGAGGGGGGTGCTGGTGGGTAGGAGGAGGGTGCCAGTGTGTGGGAAGGAGAGCAGAAAGGCAGAGAGAGAGAGACTGCAGAGAGACACAGCTGAGAGGGAGAGTGACAGCTGAGAGGCAGAGAGAGACAGCAGAGAGGGACTGCAGGGAGGCAGAGAGAGAGAGAGAGAGAGAGAGAGCAAGAGAGAGAAAGAAGCAGCAGAAAGGCAGAGAGAGAGAGAGTGCCAGCAGAAAGGCAGAGAGAGAGAGAGACAGCAGAAAGGCAGAGAGAGAGACAGCAGAAAGGCAGAGAGGGAGACCGTGAGCAGAAAGGCAGAGAGAGAAAGAGAGACAGCAGAAAGGCAGAGAGAGATAGACAGCAGAAAGGCAGATAGAGACAGCAGAGAGGCAGAGAGAGAGCGGAGAGAGAGAGCACAGAAAGGGAGAGAGAGACAGCAGAAAGGCAGAGAGAGAGACAGCATAGAAGCAGAGAGAGAGAGACAGAGAGAGTGCACAGAAAGGGAGAGAGAAAGACAGCAGAAAGGCAGAGAGAGAGAGAGATAGCAGAAAGGCAGAGAGAGAGAGAGAGAGAGAGAGAGCGCAGAAAGGCAGAGAGAGAGAGAGCAGAAAGGCAGAGAGAGAGAGCAGAAAGGCAGAGAGAGAGAGAGAGCAGAAAGGCAGAGAGAGAGCAGAAAGGCAGAGAGAGAGACAGCAGAGAGAAAGAGTTGAGAGGCAGAGAACGAGAGACAGCAGAAAGGCAGAAAGAAAGAGACTGCAGAAAGGCAGAGAGAGAGAGTGACAGCAGAAAGGGACATCAGAAAGGCAGAGAGAGTACAGTTGCCCCCAGTATAACTAGTATAGTTGCCCCCAGTGTAGGTAGTGTAGTTGCCCCAGTATTAGTATAGTTGCCCCCAGTATAACTAGTATAGTTGCCCCCAGTGTAGGTAGTATAGTCACCCCTAGTATAGTTGCCCCCGTACTAATATAGTTGTCCCCAGTGTAGGTAGTATAGTCATCTCCAGTATAGTTAGTATAGTTGCCCCCATATTAGTATAGTTGCCCCAGTATAGTATAGTTGCCCCCGGTATGCAGGAAGCTTGGAAAGAGGGACAGCGGCAGGGAGGGACAGCGGAAGGGAGGGGGGGCAGACCCCCCACCTCCCTCACCTGGGTCCCCTCCTTCTGGCACTTCCCCCCTCCAAATTAGCAGTGGCAAACAGAATCGAGCATCAGTGGGCGGAGAGGAATTACTCACCTTCTTCCTGCGTTACAGGCAATGTCGCGCAGCATCATCTTCACGTGACACTGGTCTTCGACTTCTCCGCCGCTCACTGTGCTTCTGCTAATCAGGAAGCACAGAGCGGTGGAGAAGGCGGTGACCAGTGTCACGTGACGATGACGCTGCGCGCCATGCCTGGAACGCAGGAAGAAGGTGAGTAATTCCTCCCCGCCCACTGATGCCCGCTTCTGTTTGCTGCTGCTAATATGGAGGGGGGAGCGCCAGAAGGAGGGGACCCAGGTGAGGGAGGTGGAGGGTCTGGCCCCCCTCCCCGCCGCTGTCCCCGCTGCCCCTCCTTTTGTATTGCTTCCCCCTTCCTGCGGGTTCAGGTGGCTTAGAAGGGGCAGCAGCTGCCAAGGGGGGCGCATGCCCCATTTTTCCCAACCTGTGGATGCTCATGCTTAGGGCATTTCAGGGTTTACCATTAGCACCACAGTACAGCTGCAGCTTGTATTTTACTCTATGTATCAGTCTTTTTTTTAAACATACCGTTGTTTGTGCCCAACATCAACAGCACCCCAAAACATTCAATTTTCATATTTGTCAATGTAGACCTTCACAACAACATAGTCATCTATTTTGAGTTAACACCAATCCATGGTACCCTATTACATCTGCTGCACATACAAACATGATTTTCTTTGGGTACCATGGGTGCTATGATTATCATGAACTTATTACAAAAATGATCATTATTGACATGAAATTTCGATCTATTATATACTTTGTAAAGCAAGATCTGTAATTCGGCATCTTTTTCCACGTTTCACTCTGGATCAAGTCATAGTAAAGTTCTCTGTGATTGGGTTTATCGTCAAGACATTTTTATATAACTGTCAATAAAATGAAAAAGGTTTTTTTTGACTGGACACTTTTAGAACTGAATGCCCCGTGATGACAATAATACCCACACTACATGATGTAATTTTATCAGCAGGATGATGGTATTTTTTGCAGCTATGCTTGTCTCACACAGCCACCCCCACCTTATACAGATAACCCAAACTGCTGAAGTGACATTGGATCACTTATTCACAAAAGTAATAGTGAATAAGAGGACTTTATCCAGAAATGGGTGGTCACAAGAGGAATAGAGCCAACATAGTGGCTAACACCACACAAATGACAAAATGACAGGAGCTTATGAGGTGGCCAACCAGGTGTCAAATCCTCTCCTACCAAGCTATGATAAATTGGCTGATGCAACAGTCAGAGAAACAGAAGATGATTTCACAGTATTTACCAGGGAGATTATTGCTGGTAACAAATGCAGCAATTCCTCAAGTGAGAAAAAGTAAGCCCATGTGTGACAAGTGTAGCAGCCATGAGCCATGAGCTCCCAAGTGACAAATGCAGCAATCATGAGCCCCCAGATGACAAATGCAATGGCCCTGGTCCCCAAGTGACATAAGCAGTGACTATGAGCCCTCAAGGGACAAATGCTTCTGACCATGAGCCCTAGTGACAAATGCAGCAGCCATGACTCCCAAGTGACAAATGTAGTAGCCACCAGCCCCCAAGAGACATTTGACAAAATAAAAACTTATGTAGGAGACCCAGGAATATTTTGTTATGCGTATAGAGGAATGTCAGACTATTTTTGTCCTACTTATAGTGACACCAAATCTTTGAAGGGTTCTCGTGGAACCCAGGTTTAGAATCCCTTCTTTAAAGACTGCAAGCTCTCCAGGTGGGACTTTAAAGGCAAGATGTGCTCCAACTTTGCCCACAGCAGAGGCGTTTCCCTGCAGTTATTGGTGTGATAACTCTTTCAGGGGCACAGAAACTGCACTCTCTTGAAGAATGTGAATGCATAATTTAGAAGCTAACAAAGACATTTGCTTTCTAAGCTGCAATAATGGAATCCTTAACCAATACAGATTGTTTTTGTAACACTAGTGTGGTGTTCAGACCTCTGACCTGTAGGTGTCACTGTTGATGCTGACAGGTTAGGATTCTATGGTGTGTATGTTATTAGCTGTGTCTTTGTCTTGCTGGGTTGAGAGGATTGTACAGCAGCATGTGTTCTGTGGCTGACATCTTGGAATAAAGCTTATAAAATCTACTCTGCTTTCTTACTGCAAGATACAACATATTGGCGACGAGGATGTCTCTTCTAGCACTCCAGCAGCCTGCAGCTTTCCTTCCACACCCGGGTGAGCCTACTATGCCTTTTCCTGCTTGGATTCGAATGTTTGAGAATTACATACTGGCTGCTAGTCAGGAGGTGATATCTGATGATAGAAAGCGTGCTTTACTCATCCACTGTCTGGGGACAGAAGGTCAGCGCATATTCTATACTCTGCCTGCTGGTGATACATATGCGACAGCTCTTGCTGCATTACAGAACTTCTTTGTGCCTAAAGTCAATGTTGTGGCTGAAAGATACAGATTTCGCCAAAGAGGACAACACAATGGGGAATCTACAGTCCAATATATAGCAGCCCTGAGAGAGCTGGTTGTTACATGTGAGTTTGGTGCCCTGGCTGATGAAATGATCAGAGACCAGTTAGTGGAAAAGACAAACTCCAGCCGCATTAGAGAAAGATTGCTTCTAGAACAGGATCTGACTCTGACAAAAGCTATTACACTGTCCAGTCACACTGAATCGGCTATGGCTGATGCAAAAACCCTCATTCAGGGGACTACTGATATACAGATGGTGAAGTCAGACTGGGCCTCTCCTAAGCCACAGTCTTCATACACAGATACTGCAAAAGATTCACCTAAAGTACAAAGCAGAGCTGCATATTCCCAGAACGGGTACTGCTTCCGGTGTGGCTCAGCACAGCACATGGCAAACTACACTTCATGCCCTGCAAAAGCTGCACGCTGCCGCAAATGTAACAAAGTGGGACACTTTGAAAAAGTATGCCGCACTTCTCCTGCTAAACAGGTTCATGAAGTTATTGCTCCTGAGGTTACTGTGTTAAGTATTGACCAGCATACTGGTTCTATTCCTGATAAACTTTTATGCACTGTACAAGTTACTGCTTCTGCAAATCAGAGTTACTCCATTACTCTCATGCTGGATACAGGGTCTGCTGTGTCCATACTACCTGAGGACATCTACATTAAGTGCTTTGAAAATGAGCCACTCACTGCACCTACTCTGAAACTGGTCAGTTATCTCAGGGATCCTATTCCTGTGCTTGGTTGCCTGCTAGTGACTGTACAATTCCACTCCAATAGTGTGCAGGCTGAATTCTACATTGTAAAGAAAGGCACAGCTATACTGGGCAGGGATCTGTTTGCTGCACTTCACCTACAGTTAGTGGATGGTCTTATTTAGAGTGACCATATTTTTGTGGGTCCAACCTGGGACGGGGAGGGGGGCGTGGGGGGGGGGGGGGCGGCGCGCGCAGCGCGCCGCGGCGAAAAGTGGGAAGGAGTGAGGAGCGCGCAGCGGCGAAGACTGGGGGAGGGGGGCTGCGCCGCGCCGAAAAAATGGGCGTGGTCATGACATTGTATGGGCGGAGCTAACGTAATGATGTAACAGCGAGGCATAAGAAAGCAGTGTTTACGCCATGATGTGGACAAACGAGACTTTGTATCATGGGTGTGCAGAAACTGTGTGATGCTAATAGTATACCGTAACCACAAAGCAGCAAACATAGCCATCTATGACCATTAAATAATAAATGCAGTAACAGTTACCCCGGACACCAGAAAATAAACGCAATAGGCAACATGTCAGTATAAAATAAATGCAATGCGGGCAAACATGTCAGTACAAAATAAACGCAATGCGGGCAAACATTTCACCAGAAAATAAACACAATGCAGGCAAACATTTCACCAGAAAATAAACGCAATGCGGGCAAACATGTCAGTACAAAATAAACGCAATGCGGGCAACATGTTAGTACAAAATAAACGCAATGCGGGCAAACATTTCACCAGACAATAAACGCAATGCGGGCAACATGTCAGTACAAAATAAACGCACTGCGGGCAAACATTTCACCAGAAAAGAAACGCACTGCGGGCAAACATTTCACCAGAAAAGAAACGCACTGCGGCCAAACATTTCACCAGAAAAGAAACGCACTGCGGGCAAACATTTCACCAGAAAAGAAACGCACTGCGGCCAAACATTTCACCAGAAAAGAAACGCAATGCGGCAAACATTTCGCCAGAAAAGAAACGCACTGCGGGCAAACATTTCGCCAGAAAAGAAACGCACTGCAGGCAAACATTTCGCCAGAAAAGAAACAATGCGGGCAAACAATAACATTTCACTAGAAAAGAAACAATGCGGGCAAACATTTCACCAGAAAAGAAACAATGCGGGCAAACATTTCACCTGGAAAAGAAACAATGCGGGCAAACATTTCACCAGAAAAGAAACAATGCGGGCAAACATTTCACCTGGAAAAGAAACAATGCGGGCAAACATTTCACCTGGAAAAGAAACAATGCGGGCAAACATTTCACCTGGAAAAGAAACAATGCGGGCAAACATTTCACCTGGAAAAGAAACAATGCGGGCAAACATTTCACCTGGAAAAGAAACAATGCGGGCAAACATTTCACCAGAAAAGAAACAATGCGGGCAAACATTTCACCTGGAAAAGAAACAATGCGGGCAAACATTTCACCTGGAAAAGAAACAATGCGGGCAAACATTTCACCTGGAAAAGAAACAATGCGGGCAAACATTTCACCTGGAAAAGAAACAATGCGGGCAAACATTTCACCAGAAAAGAAACAATGCGGGCAAACATTTCACCAGAAAAGAAACAATGCGGGCAAACATTTCACCTGGAAAAGAAAGCATTTACTCACCTGGCAGAAGTGTCCGGCCTCTGGCGCGCTGCTCCGTCCCGGGACCGTCTTGTTCCTCCTGCTCTGGTCTCCCGCGCTGACAGGGCTACGGCAAGATGGCGCCCGAAGCCCTGTACTAGTGACACAAATAGGTCTCCAGTACAGGGCTCCGGCAGCCATCTTGCCGTAGCCCTGCTCGCCTGCTGGTGTCGGAAACAGACACCGGAAGAGGAGGCTGGAGCGGGGCTGCGGGCAATGAACTGGCACGGCGTCTATAGACGCCGCTGCCAGTTCATTGAGGAGAGAGTGGCCAGAGTCCCGAGGCCGGGACGTCCCGCTGCTGAAAGCGGGACGTTTCCCGGGACCTCATTAAGCCTGGGACAGCGGACCCCGAATCCGGGACGTGTCCCGGGCAATCCGGGACGTCTGGTCACTCTATCTTATTACCACAGCACAAACTCTTCCTATGCAGCCAGTGTCCAACATTTCTCCTCTACATGATGCTTCCCTGGGCTGTGCAAAGGACTTTGTTCATAAAATAAGAGTGCGCCTAGATGTGCAACCAGTGTGTTAGAAGTTGAGACGCTTACCCTTCTCTGTAAGAGAGGCTGTTTCCAAGGAAATTTACAAATTACTGGATCAAGACGTGGTTGAAAAAATTGAGGCATCTGAGTGGGTATCTCCTATTGTGGTGACCAGAAAGAAATCAGGTGGCATAAGACTGTGTGTTGACCTGCGTGAACCAAATAAAGCTATTGTTATTGACAGTCACCCCTTGCCACACATTGAGGAGGTGTTTTCAGAACTCAGAGGAGCCAAATTCTTTTCTACTTTGGATCTACAAAGTGCCTACCACCAGGTTTTGCTGCATGAGGAAAGCCGAGATCTCACTGCATTTATAACACATGAGGGACTGTTCCGTTTCAAGCGTGTTCCCTATGGTTTGGCTTCAGCACCCGGTTGTTTTCAAAGACTGATGAACTTAACCCTTCACGACATTCCTGGTGTTCAGTGTTATCTGGATGACATCATTGTATATGGTACAACATTGGATCTGCATGACAAGTACCTTAAGGTCGTTTTGCATCGCCTTGAGTCTGCTGGGCTAAAACTCAATCCTTCTAAATGCTGTTTTCGGCAAACTCAGCTGTCGTTTCTGGGTCACATTATATCACAAGATGGACTGTTGCCTGATCCTGAGCATGTGCAAGCAGTGATACATGCTCCTGCTCCATCTGACTTTCATACCTTGCGTGCTTTTCTGGGACTTACTTCATGGTACTCGAAATTCATTCCCAACTATGCTTCAGTGGTGGAGCCCATGAGAGCATTGCTACGTGGAAATGCCAGCATGACCTGGTCAGAGGAAGCCCAGCACAGCTTTGATGCAGTTAAACAGCTTATAGTGAACAGTCCAGCCCTTGCATTGTTTGACCCTTCTCTACCTACGATTGTTACTACAGATGCTTCAGACTACGGCCTTGGTGCCGTCCTTACACAGTGCCAGGCAGACTTGGTGGAGAAAACTGTTGCCTTTGCCTCTAGAACCCTTACAGAGACTGAACGGAAATATTCTACTGTGGAGAAAGAAGCCCTTGCTTGTGTTTGGGCTACAGAAAAGTGGAGAACGTATCTGTGGGGCCGGCAGTTTACCTTGCGTACCGACCACAGTCCTTTGACTACACTGCTTACTACAAAAGGGCTTGGGCGAGCAGGAATGCGCGTAGCCCGATGGTCTGCAAGGCTACTAAACTTTAATTATGCAATCCAATACAAACCAGGTATACAAAATGTTACTGCTGACTGCTTGTCACGTCTACCATTACCTGTGACCACAAGTACATTGGATGAAGATGCTGAAGTTGTTGCATTTACTGATGTGGATCCAGTTACAGCTTCTGAGTTTCAACAAGCTTGTCTTGCATGCCCAGTGCAACTACAATTACGGGACATGCTGCAAAGCAAATGGCCTAACACTGAGAATAAGCTGAGTGCTATTCTGAAACCTTATTACAGGATAAGGCATGAACTGTCATTAGTTGACGGCTATATAGTCCGTGGATCTCATCGCTTGCTTGTGCCTGAGGCTTTGAGAGCTCACCTTATAAATCTTGCTCATGAGAGTCACCAGGGAATTGTGAGAACTAAGCAAAGACTACGTGAACTCTACTGGTGGCCTGGCATGGATGCCCAAGTAGTAACTGCTATCCAAACTTGTGTTACCTGCCAGAGTCATGACAAGTCTGCTGTCACACACACGCCACCACTGCAACCTGTGCCATTCCCTGATTCTGCTTGGGAGAAGCTTGCTATTGATATTGTGGGCCCATTTCCAGAAGCACCTATGGACTGCCGCTTTGCTATAACATTAATGGATTATTACAGTAAATGGCCCGAGATTGCATTTGTATCTCATACAACTTCTGCCTCTGTGATTACCTTTCTCACCACCGTCTTCAGCAGGGAAGGTAATCCAAAAGAACTTGTGTCTGACAATGGACCACAATTTGTTTCATCTGAGTTCGAAACGTTCTTGCGACAGAGGAATATTGTGCACAGGAAGTCCTCAGTGTATTATCCTCAAGCAAATGGGGAGACTGAAAGATTCAACAGAAGCCTTAAAGAAGCTCTTCAGACTGCGAAACTTACAGGAAGATCTTGGAAAGTTTTTACTACTGAATTCCTGCATGTCTACAGAGCAACTCAACATGCGACTACACAAGCATCACCGGCTGAACTGTTACACGGCAGAAAGATGCGAACTAAACTACATGTTGCAGATATTCCACTTCCTCAGCGTTCAGTACCTCTGCGGCCAGCAGTTGCTAAGACTGTTCAGCAGCAACAAGATAAAAGTAAGGCCTATACTGATCGCAAACGTGGTGCAAAAGAAGTGCACTTCCAGTGTGGAGATTTAGTTCGAGTTAAAAAACCCGGATTAATAAAACAGGGTCAATCCAGATTTTCTAACCCTCTTAAAGTGACCAGCCAACGAGGACCTTACACCTACAAACTGTCTGATGGACGCACATGGAATGCCAGTCGTCTTGCGCCTGTCAGGCATGACTTTGCTGATGTTCCACTTGAGGCATTAAATCTACCTACCCCTACTGACAACCAAGAAACAGGTCACCAGGATCCTGAACCACCACCTTATACTCAAAGGATCCGAAAGCCTCCTGTGTGGACCAAGGACTACGTGATGTAGTTACATTGCAATGTACTTTATTGTGAAATGTATTTCTTGTTTACTTTCTTGATAATGAGGTAAAGACTCTTTGTACTAAGAGGGGAATATGTGGTGTTCAGACCTCTGACCTGTAGGTGTCACTGTTGATGCTGACAGGTTAGGATTCTATGGTGTGTATGTTATTAGCTGTGTCTTTGTCTTGCTGGGTTGAGAGGATTGTACAGCAGCATGTGTTCTGTGGCTGACATCTTGGAATAAAGCTTATAAAATCTACTCTGCTTTCTTACTGCAAGATACAACAACTAGCAATGAGCAAATAATTCCAAATATTCACTGGCTCATAGAAGGAAATAAACTGAGCCAATCAAAGCCTCTAGCTGTTGTTGAAAATATAATAGCTTCTGGCTTTGACAAGTCCAATTTCTTTATCCCAGGGTTCATGTTACAGTACTTTGTAAATCACTACACAGCATTACAAATATCTCATTAGTGTACATGGGCAAGGAAGACAAGACTCCATATACAGTGTTAGATTAAAGCACCATCCTCTATGTTGTTTTTTTTGCTGAGGCTGATAGATATTGCATCATGTTATTGAGATCAGTGTTAAAAGACTTCTTAAAATGCTTACTTAATCATTATTTGGTTCCTATTTTATCATCAACCTCTTTTGGGATAGGGAGGGTGAGAACGACTTTATCCTTAACAGTCCCTCCTTTTACTGATAAAATATTTGCAGTGGTGATTAAAAGTTTGTGAACACTCTAAAAATGTATATACAGTATTTGTATATGAACTTAAAGTGTAACTGTCAGGCATAAAATCAAAAATCAATTCTTTATTTTTATCTGGTAAGCAAGTAATATGGATGCTAACCAGGCAATAAAAAAATCACTCTTACTTTTCTTCTCCATAAAACATTATTCCCCAGTTTCCCTGGCTCTTATTTGATACATCTGCCACACAAAGGAAGTTGCAGGGTATGCTGGGTTTTCTTTTTTTCTTCTTTACTTTCCCCTCAGACAAAACTAATGCAACCTGATTGGCTGAAGCCTCTTTCCCTCACGTTTTCCCCTCCCACACCTCTGTTCCTCGCTGATTGGCCAATATTTCTCCTGCTGAGACAATGCACTTTCTACTGCAGAACTGGGTGGGAATGTCTGAAGACTGGAAGGAGGGTGGGCACAGAGTAAGGGAGGAAATTATGTCAGGATTGGCTTCAGGATAGACATAGACTAAGAAGGATTTTCTCTTTTTTACTATAGAAAAATCACTAAAATCAAAAGGTGGACAGTGCGATACATATGTTATATAAGCAGAGCAAGTATTTATCTACTTATATATCTGTTTTTTTCTGAGATAGTATGTCTGACATTAATTTTCAAATACATCCTAAAAGTAGATGAAGTAGATGAAGAAAACAGGTAAACTAATTAAACCAAAGCAATTATATTTGGTCATCTATTTCTTGAAAAGAAAAAAAAATCCATTAACACATCTGCAGGTGGAAAAATGAATTGTGCTGTCAGTATTTGGTGTGACCAATCATGTGCTGCAATAACTGCAACTTAACCTTATAACTGTTTATCATTCCTGCACATTGACCTTTAGGAATTTTAGCCGATTCCTGCATATAGAACAGCTTCAGTTCTTGGATGTTGGTGGGTTCCCTCACATGAACCGCTTGCCCTAGGTTTTTCCACAACATTTTAATTGGATTAAAGTCAGGACTTTGACTTGGCCATTTTAGAACATTCGCTTTATCGATTGTCCCTTGTTGCAAGACCCTGTGTCTCGAGAATTAGTTTAGGAACAGATGTCTTGACATTTTCCTTAAAGAGACTCTGTAACAAAATTTTCAGCCTTATTTCTTCCATCCTATAAGTTCCTATACCTGTTCTAATGTGCTCTGGCTTACTGCAGCCTTTCCTAGTTGCACAGTGGCTGTGTTATCTCTGTTATATAATCTAATCTTCTTTCCTCTGTCGGCTCTGTTGGGCTCAGGCACTCAGGCTGGAATGTGCAAGTCTGCTTGTGATAGGATAGAAGCTATACACACCCTCTCCAGGCCCCCTCCAAGCTCTGTATGACTCACACAACGAGCTACTCTCAGCCTATCACATGCTGTTAGCAGTCATGTCTTTTGTTTGTAAACACTGCCTAAAACTGGAAATTACAAGCCAGGATTGCAGCAGGGAGTGGCAGAAACAGCACAGAGAGGCCCAGGAGAACATAATGACTAGAATGGTATGCTTTTTATTGTAAGAATTTTAGAGTACAGATTCTCTTTAAGATTTCCCTTACAAAGTTCAGAATTGATTGTTCCATCAATGATGGCAGTCCACCCAGGACCAAAAATAGTAAAACAGACCCAAATCAGAACACTCCCACTACCATATTCTACAGATGGCCTATACAGTACTTCACTATCTTCAAGGTACTGATCAGTATCTATATCTTCTGCACATAAACTGCAGACATCAATGATATTGGATTCTGTGTTGTCTATAAGGAATCAGGAGAAACATTTTTGCTCAGGCACTGTCTCATTGCACTGGCCAGTGTATATATTGGTTCCTTGACAATAGAAGAGGCATGTTTATGCAGGTCTGAATTATATTCTTTATTAACCTCCTTGCCGGTTATCCCGAGCTCAGCTTGGGGTAACCTGCGCAGGAGGATTTCTCAGGCCCCGCTGGGCCGATTTGCATCATTTTTTTTTTGTTACATGCAGCTAGCACTTTGCCGCTATCCGCTGCGACGCGTCTCCCCCCCTCCAGACCCCTTGTGCAGCCTGGCCAATCAGTGCCAGGCAGCGCTGAGGGGTGGATCGGGATTCCCTCTGACGTCCCGACGTCCATGATGTCGGTGACGTCATCCCGCCCCGTCGCAATGGCGACCGGGGATGGCCAGCAGGCTAGCTGCTCAGCGGCTATCATGTAGCGAGCCCTGGGCTCGCTACATGATGTAAAAACAATTTTTTTTAAAAAGTGCTGCGCTGCCTCCTTGCCGGGGGAATTAGACCGGCAAGGAGGTTAAAGGGACCCTGAGTACTGGGTAAAAAATGAAATATTGACTTACCTGGGGCTTCCTCCAGCCCAGCGTAGGCCGCAAGGTCCCCCGGCGTCCTCCTGGCTCCTTTCCCAGTCCCGGCTGGCACCTCTGTGATCACATGACTTCGACCCGAAGTCGTCAGGTCTGCTTCCCTCTTCCTTACCATTTCAGCCCGCGGATATTTTTCACCTTATGGATGAGAGGAATTTTCCCCTTTCAGTATTCCTCCATTTCATTCCCCAATATCTTTATCACTATTTATCACAAAGAAATGATCTATACCTTGTTTTTTCTGCCACCAATTAGGCTTTCTTTGGGTGGTACATTATGTTAAGAATTATTTTATTCTAAATGCATTTTTATGGGAATAATAAAAAAAAAATTGAAAAAAATCATTATTTCTCAGATTTCTGCCATTATAGTTTTAAAATAATACATGCTACCGTAATTAAAATCCACACATTTTATTTGCCCATTTGTCCCGGTTCTTGCAAAGTTAAAATTATATCCCTAGTATAATGTATGGTGACAATGTTTAGAAATAAAAGTGTATTTTTTTCAGTTTTACATCCATCACTAATGTTTAGCCAATTATTTAATAATAAGATGCCCTCTTGACATAGATATTTTTTTTTCAATAGGTGTATTTTACTATTTGGCCACAAGATGTCCCCGCTGAGCAAAATTCTATGTAGCCTACAAGTACGCTACATAGGATACAGTGGCCTCAATTAACTAAGCTTTATCAAACACTTTACCAAACGTTTGATAATTTACCTCATGGGTAAAATCTAATTTTGAATTCACTAAGGTATTATAGATTTATCGAAAGTTTTATCGATAAAACATTCAATAAATATATAACACCTTAGTGAATTAAAAATTCGATTTTTCCATGAAGTTTGATAAAGCTTAGTGAATTGAGGCCATAGTATTGCTACATTGTAACCGTACGGTTTTAATGGAAACCTACGATCACAGTGCTGGCATGGAGATTATGAATGGAAACATTGTTCCCATTCATAATTTTAACGATTGGGCAGCGGAAACCGGTAGAAATGACGGCGGGAGATGGCGCGGCGGCTCTATGTAAGAATAAACACTGTTTTTTGAACAAAAACAGTGTTTATTCTCGGCGGCAATGTTCGGATTGGCACAGGGGACTTTTGTCTCCTGCAGACAATCTCCCCCTGCTCCCGGTAACAGCGCGATTGTGGGCATCTGCCTGCATGATTGCCTGCAAACCCCCCAAACTGCAGGGACGTGACTAGCGCGTCCCTGCGGCTCTAGCAGCTGCCCCTGCGGACGTGAAGCTCATGTCCGTGCGGCATAAGTGGTTAATTAGCGTTCTCACGCCGGCTGGCTACGTGTCATCACGCCAGGCAACGTGAGAGTCCTGCGCATGCATGGTTTAATATTAGAGACGACGCGTAGCCGGCTGGTGTGAGGACGCTAATTAAGGAAGAGGGAAGCAGACCTGATGACTTCGGGCCAAAGTCGTCTGATCACGGAGTCGCCAGCCGGGCCTGGGAGAAGGGCCAAAAGGAAGCGGGGGGACCTTGCGGCCTACGCTGGGCTGAAAGAAGCCCCAGGTAAGTCAATATTTCAGTTTTTACCCAGTGCTCAGGGTCCCTTTAAAGCGTGCTAGTAGCATGTACCTCTTTACAGGCGAGAAAGATATTGGTATTGGGATTGAAAGTGGGAGAATACGATGCTTATTCATTATGTTATAGCACAACCAGGCAAGGATGTAACTACAGGGGAGCAGCTCCTGTCACCACAAGCTGACCCAGAGTAGTAGGGGGCCCCTGACTACTACTTTGCTCCTTCTGAATAAGGGTCCATTCTTCAGATCAGGTGTTTTTGTGGTTACACTTGTTATGGGTGTGAAGATTATGATGTCCACACTAGTTTTATGACCCCTGCGAGATGGGATCCAGGGCTGTGAGAGTCACAAGGGGTAGGCAAGATAAAGGGTGTGAACATTGGAGGGACCCATCCAAGTTTTGCTGGAGTAGCCCCATGATTTGTAGCTACACTCCTGCAACCAGGTACGTGTCTTCTTGTCTATGGAAAGTTTCTCTCCATGTCTTCTCCAGCTAACATTCAGAAACAGGAAGGATGATAAGTGGGTATATGTATTAGCTCTAGAAAGAAAACACAAAGTAAATACTTTTTTTCATTGTAAAATAAATCCATAAGCGATAAGCATCTGACTCCCACCAAATTGAGTTCACACAAGCAATTTCATTCTTAACACTGAAAATGCGTGCAATGATGTTACTAAGACACCGTATTTCTCAGAGACAAATTACTCCTAGATGTGACAGTTTATTAGGATTATCCCTCTATTAGAAAAGACTCCCTTGAGCTACCTGCCACGCAGAGTCCTGGGAAAGTTCAAAGCTGATTTTCCCCATTTTCTGCCGCTCCTTTTATGATTTGTTTCTGTCTCACTAGGCGACCTGGTTATATTGATTCAAATCCAGACGGAGGAACAGGTCATATTCATTAAATCTGTATTGAGGAAAGGGAGTCACAGGATTCCTTTCTCTGAGACGCAGGGAGGTCACCTTGAGAAGCAAAGAAAATATAGATGATCCCAGTGCTTGTGTAGGACTTCTATGGCAGATGCTGTACACCACTGCCTATTTCATTGTCTCTGTGCATTTATTACGCAAACCTTTTCCATTTACAATAAAGTGGATCTACATTTTTGTTATTTGTTTTGTGTATTTAATATGAAAACTGAGATCTTTTTGTGTTCACTAGTCAGGTAAATATACATTTGAATAATTCCCACTTATCATCTTTAATCAGCAGGTGGCACTCTCGAGCAAAGTGACTTGTAAATGAAGTCCTCAATTCATGGCTGTGCTGTGAGAAAAGATTAAATGACAATGCAGACTGAATCAGTTAGGTTCAGTATATGTAAACCCCCATCTACACGGTACAATTTTCCATCAGATCGACCAGTGAGCTGATAAGAGCGGTCAATTTTGCATTGATAAGTACCCAAAATCGATCGGAATCCGATCAGACCGGCCGGAAATAATCTAATAGCTCCGTCGATCTGACGCAAAATTCTACAGTGTAGAAGGAGCTTAATTCTACCCACTAATCTAATGGTAGCTAGCTATCAGCAGGCATACAGCTAATGTAATTCTCCTAAAGTAATTTATAAGGCTGCACGCTGTATTAAATATTTATTTTCAAAACAAAGTTTTGAATAGATGGAATGAAAAAGATGGAATGTTAATCTATAATTGCAGAAATCAAACATTATACAATTACAAACAATTAGGCAGGGAACACACTTGACTGTTTTCGTGCGCGTTTTCTGCACAGAAAAACTGAGAACTCATGTTAATCAATGGGCTAGTGCACACTTACTGTGTTGTTCGCGCGCAGAAAAAAAACTGACATTCTGCATCCTGATTCTGCACATTTTGGCAGTTTTCTGTATCAATTACATCAGCTGCTGTGAAAAAACGCGCGCGTTTTCCTGCATGGAAACACACTTGGTGTGCAGAAAAAGTATGCAGAAAAACGCGCGCGGAAAACTGAAAGTCAAGTGTGTTCCCTGCCTTAAACAAAAGTACATTATTACACAGTGCAATTGTGCTTAACATTTTAGCCTACTTATTTGTATCCATGAAAGAAGAACCACCTTTTGTAACCATTATCAATGTTACTCAGGAGCACCAATCCCCATCAAGTAAACATGAAAACGCAGACCAATGATTAAAAAGGAACAGCAGGAGCGCCTCTCTTTATCATGCCCACATGCCCTCTGAATATGAACACTTACAGCAGCCTTATGAAGTGGTTGCTCCATTAGGGAGCCAATTAAAATGACCAGGACACTCTGTTGCCAACCAATTCCATGAAAGTCTACCTCCAAAGACACTCCCACTCCCAATTCGCGTATACGCGTATGCATTTATTGACGCATGCATATTTTTTTTATGCGTATGTCATGCGTCTGACATTTTTGACTGTAGGCTGTTCCTTTTTAACCATAGGAGCAGTACCCCATCTGGTCATCTTGCGCGTGGGAGTGTCTTTGGAGGTAGACTTTCATGAGATTGGTTGGCAACAGGGTGTCCTGGTCATTTTGATTGGCTTTCTAGTGGAGCAACCACTATATAAGGCTGCTGTGAGTGTTCATATTCAGAGGGCATGTGGACTCGAGCTCCTCTCGAAATGTCGTCATTGCCTGCCCTATAAAAGAGATTAATACAAACTTGAAGATGGTGCTGGGTCTCTTCTCTTTGCATTCCTGCTGCATGCTTGTTCAGAGTCTATAGCTAAAAGCATTAGAGGCAGAGGATCCGCAGGACTGCCAGGCAACTGGTATTGCTTAAAATGGAATAAATATGGCATCCTCCATATCCCTTTTGTGACAGTTGTCCTTTAAGGGGCGAATCAAGTGTTCTGAGTATACGGTCTAGGCAACTTTTGGCCCATATCAGGAGTGTGCGAAAAGCAGCAAGTTTCTCTGTGCATTTAAAGAGAATCTGTATTGTTAAAATCACACAAAAGTAAACATACCAGTGCGTTAGGGGACATCTCCTATTACCCTCTGTCACAATTTCGCCGCTCCCCGCCTTATTAAAAGTGGTTAAAAACAGTTTTTAAAAGTTTGTTTATAAACAAACAAAATGGCCACCAAAACAGGAAGTAGGTTGATGTACAGTATGTCCACACATAGAAAATACATCCATACACAAGCACGCTGTATACAGCCTTCCTTTTGAATCTCAAGAGATAATTTGTGTGTTTCTTTCCCCCTGCATCTCTCATGCACTGAAGTTTCAGGCTGCTCTTTTCTTCCTGCAAACAGCTTTGCCCTTGTCTGTAATTCCTCACTATGTGCAAGCCCAGCCAGCTCAGAGGACGATTTATCCAGCTTGTAAAAGAGAGAAGAGAGAAGCTGCTCTAATCTAAATAACACACAGGCAGTGTGCATAGAGGGGCCTGGAAGGGAGAGTTCATAGCAGAACCACAACACTGAAGAACTTGGCAGCCTTCCAGACACAGGCCTGACAAGTCTGACAAGAGAGAGATAAGTTGAGTTATTACAGAGACTGTGATAGTACAAAGTGCTGCAGTAAGCCAGAACACATTAGAATAGCTTTTGGAACTTGTAGGATGATAAAAAACAGGATGCAATTTTTGTTACGGAGTCTCTTTAAAGGGGGGTTGTATGCTTTCCTGCATTGAACGACAATAGCAGTGACTTTATCTGACTGCCACCTGGAGTCTGGAAGGATTTTTTTCCCCTTTAAAGGTTATTTGGCCCAAGCATTGTAAGGGTGTTTAGCTTTTCTCTGGATCAGCTGGGATATGTGAGTGTGCAGGACAGAAATGTACCTAATTTGTACTTATTTATTTGTTTTTTCTTTCTCCTGGTTGGACTTGATGGACAGATGTCTTTTTGCAACCAAACTAACTATGTAACTATGATAGCTAGTGCGCATGCACCACAGTTTGTGAATTTTGTTGGAATGCGTTTTCATGCATGTGCATGAGCAATAGAGGTACAGTCATATGAAAGAGTATGGGAACCCCTCTCAGCCTGCATACTAATTTACTGTCAACAGTAAAGATAACAGTGGTATGTCTTTAATTTCCTAGGAACATCGGTTTACAACGATCTTGCAAACAAAGATTTTTAGTGAAGCAGTATTTAGTTGTATGACATTAAATCAAATGTAAAAAAAAACTTTCTGTGCAAAATTTTGGCTACCCCTTGTAATTTTACTGATTTGAATGCATGTAACTGGTCAATGCGGAGTATTCAAATTGTATGGATTAGCTCGTTAAGCCTTTCAATTCATAGACAAGTATGTCCAACCATGTCAAACGGTATGTAAGTTGGCCAGTTGCAAGTTTTGCTTCTTTTTGACTCTCTTCTGAACAGTGACAGCACAGGATCTTCAAAGCAACTCTCCACGGATATACACTCACCTAAAGCATTATTAGGAACACCATACTAATACGGTGTTTGACCCCCTTTCACCTTTAGAACTGCCTTAATTCTACGAGACCTGGGGCCCCTGGGCTGTCATGTGGACCAGTGTTTGTGATTTTAAATTTATTTTTTGCAGCTTCTAGGATGCGGTTGACAGGTGAGTGGTTAGGGAGGGGACCGTGTTCACGATTGCGCCCAACCGAAGCCTCCCACCTGAATGCTAATCTATGTAATTCCTGCTAGGTATGGTACAGCAGGCAAAGGGTGTATGACAGTGCACCTGATTGGCTGACTGGCGTCTGCTGGCCAGATAGAGGCAGGATATTGCTCTGGCTGGAAGTTAGCAATTGTGTTTGTTGCAGTTGGCATTCAGTTTAGAGGTGGTGGGGTGAGTTCCCTGGAGGTGAGAGGTCCAGGGCTTGCCCGCACTTCCCTCTAGGTGTCGCATGGTGGTTTGGGGGCCCCAGTGAGTGAGAGAGACCTGGGGCCCCTGGGCTGTCATGTGGACCAGTGTTTGTGATTTTAATTCTACGTGGCATTGATTGAACAAGGTGCTGAAAGCATTATTTAGAAATGTTGGCCCATATTTATAGGATAGCATCTTGCAGTTGATGGAGATTTGTAGGATGCACATCCAGGGCACGAAGCTCTCGTTCCATCACATCCCAAAGATGCTTGGGTTGAGATCTGAAGACTGTGGGGGCCATTTTAGTACAGTGAACTCATTGTCATGTTCAAGAAACCAATATGAAATGATTCAAGCTTTGTGACATGGTGCATTATCCTGCTGGAAGTAGCCATCAGAGGATGGGTACATGGTGGTCATGAAGGGATGGACATGGTCAGAAACAATGCTCTGGTAGCCCGTGGCATTTAAACAATGCCCAATTGGCACTAAGGGGTCTAAAGTGTGCCAAGTAAGCCTCCCCCACACCATTACACCACCATCACCAGCCTGCACAGTGGTAACAAGACATGATGGATCCATGTTCTCATTCTGTTTATGCCAAATTGTGACTCTATCGAGACTCATCAGACCAGGCAACATTTTTTCAGTCTTCAACTGTCCAATTTTGGTGAGCTCGTGCAAATTGTAGCCTCTTTTTCCTTCTTTGTAGTGGAGATGACTGGTACCCGGTGGGGTCTTCTGCTGCTGTAGCCCATCCGCCTCAAGGTTGTGCGTGTTGTGGCTTCACAAATGCTTTGCTGCATGGGCAGCACGGTGGCGTAGTGGTTAGCTCTCTCGCCTTGCAGCGCTGGGTCCCTGGTTCGAATCCCAGCCAGGGCACTATCTGCAAAGAGTTTGTATGTTCTCTCCGTGTCTGCGTGGGTTTCCTCCGGGCACTCCGGTTTCCTCCCACATTCAAAAAACATACGGATAAGTTAATTGGCTACCCCTAAAATTGGCCCTAGACTACAGTACATACACTACATAATATAGACATATGGCAATGGTAGGGATTAGAATGTGAGCTCCTTTGAGGGACAGTTAGTGACAAGATATATATATATACACTGTACAGCGCTGCGTAATATGTCGGCGCTATATAAATACTAAATAATAATAATAATACCTCAGTTGTAACGAGTGGTTATTTCAGCCAACGTTGCTTTTCTATCAGCTTGAATCAGTCAGCCATTCTCCTCTGACCTCTAGCATCAACAAGGCATTTTCGCCCACAGGACTGCCGCATACTGGATACTTTTCCCTTTTCACATCATTCTTTGTAAATCCTAGAAATGGTTGTGCGTGAAAATCCCAGTAACTGAGCAGATTGTGAAATACTCAGACTGGCCCTTCAGGCACTAACAACCATGCCACGCTCAAAATTACTCAAATCACCTTTCTTTCCCATTCTGACATTCAGTTTGGAGTTCAGGAGATTGTCTTGACCAGGACCACACCCCTAAATGCATTGAAGCAACTGCCATGTGATTGGTTGATTCATTGCATTCATGAGAAATTTAACGGGTGATCCTAATAATCCTTTAGGTGAGTGTAAAAACAAAGATTGCTCAATATCATGAATAGGGGAAGGCTACAAAAATCTCACAGGTCTAAAGGGAAGCTGAACTGAGTAAAATTATTTTAAAAAATCTGAAGACCCGGCATTGCCTGGGTATATATTTGGTTGAGAAAATGAATTCGCTACACATATACTTGGTTGTAGTTGGTTCCGACTACTCTTTCTAACCTTAATGCACAGTAAGTCAATAACCAAGTTTGTGAGCTTTGGGGTCCTTGGTGTCAATAATGTTTACATTTTCCCAATGAAATCAAGCAAACAAATTGATTGGCTGTTTGTGGCTTTGTCACTTCATCTGAACTTGTATTGCAGTCACCCAATGACCTATTGTAGCAGGTTTGAGGCCTCTGCCACTAAAAGGATACCAGAGCCAAAAGGCTCTGGTAAAAAGTGAAGGTGCAGTGGGTGGGGGGTATAAGCAAAGACTTACCGCGCCTCTCGTTCCACTCCATCACTCCCATTCTCCTACACTCAGTCCCGTTATCCTTACCAACTCAGGCGACTTCTAACTCAGACATACTGTGCCGTGCATGTGCACTATGTCTGTTCTGTTCCCCTGTGGCCATGCAGTGATGTCACAGGACAGGAGCGTGCTCGTTCCCCCCGCTCCTGCATCCCAGCATGTGTGCTCTACTGCAGTGAGCATCACATGCTGAGTGGAGACATGGGGGAGCGAGCGCACGCCTGTCCTCTGTGACATCACTTGTGACATCAGTGCGACTACAGGGGAGCAGAACGGACATATTTCACATGTGCTGTGCAGTATGTCTGGCTTTTGGAGTTGCTGAGAATAACGGGACAGAGTGTAGGAGAACTGCAAGTGATGAAGGGGGAACAGGAGGCGCGGTAAATATTTGCTTATACCACCCTACCCACTGCACTTTTACTTTTTACCAAAGCCTTTTGGCTCTGGTATCCTTAAACAGTGTAAGAATGGCAGCAATTTAAATATCCCCCTTGAAAATCAATAGTTGAATTTTGATTGAATATTAATCCCAGTCACCCAGTGACCAACTGTGGCAAGTTTGAAAACCCTGAAACTAACAGAATGGCTGAAATCAATCAAATAAATCTGATTGGCTGTTTGTGGCTCTGCCCACTGTAGTGAATTTTCATCCCAGTCACCCAATGGCTGACTGTAGCAGGTTTGAGGCCTCTAAAGGGAAGCTGAACTGAGTAAAATTATTTTAAAAAATCTGAAGACCCGGCATTGCCTGGGTATATATTTGGTTGAGAAAATGAATTCGCTACACATATACTTGGTTGTAGTTGGTTCCGACTACTCTTTCTAACCTTAATGCACAGTAAGTCAATAACCAAGTTTGTGAGCTTTGGGGTCCTTGGTGTCAATAATGTTTACATTTTCCCAATGAAATCAAGCAAACAAATTGATTGGCTGTTTGTGGCTTTGTCACTTCATCTGAACTTGTATTGCAGTCACCCAATGACCTATTGTAGCAGGTTTGAGGCCTCTGCCACTAAAAGGATACCAGAGCCAAAAGGCTCTGGTAAAAAGTGAAGGTGCAGTGGGTGGGGGGTATAAGCAAAGACTTACCGCGCCTCTCGTTCCACTCCATCACTCCCATTCTCCTACACTCAGTCCCGTTATCCTTACCAACTCAGGCGACTTCTAACTCAGACATACTGTGCCGTGCATGTGCACTATGTCTGTTCTGTTCCCCTGTGGCCATGCAGTGATGTCACAGGACAGGAGCGTGCTCGTTCCCCCCGCTCCTGCATCCCAGCATGTGTGCTCTACTGCAGTGAGCATCACATGCTGAGTGGAGACATGGGGGAGCGAGCGCACGCCTGTCCTCTGTGACATCACTTGTGACATCAGTGCGACTACAGGGGAGCAGAACGGACATATTTCACATGTGCTGTGCAGTATGTCTGGCTTTTGGAGTTGCTGAGAATAACGGGACAGAGTGTAGGAGAACTGCAAGTGATGAAGGGGGAACAGGAGGCGCGGTAAATATTTGCTTATACCACCCTACCCACTGCACTTTTACTTTTTACCAAAGCCTTTTGGCTCTGGTATCCTTAAACAGTGTAAGAATGGCAGCAATTTAAATATCCCCCTTGAAAATCAATAGTTGAATTTTGATTGAATATTAATCCCAGTCACCCAGTGACCAACTGTGGCAAGTTTGAAAACCCTGAAACTAACAGAATGGCTGAAATCAATCAAATAAATCTGATTGGCTGTTTGTGGCTCTGCCCACTGTAGTGAATTTTCATCCCAGTCACCCAATGGCTGACTGTAGCAGGTTTGAGGCCTCTGTCATTAACAGTGTAAGAATGGTGGCAATTTAAATATTCCCCTTCAAAGTCTCCACCCACTTTCCTGAATATTAATCCCAGTTACCCAGTGAGCAAGTGTGCCAAGTTTGACAACCCTGCCATTAACCCCCCTGCCGTTTCAAAAAAAAAAAAAACGGCAGGGGGGCGGCGCAACACTTTTTTTTTTTAAATCATGTAGCTAGCCTAGGGCTAGCTACATGATAGCTGCTGTGCAGCGGCATCCCCCTTCCGATCTTCCCCCGTCGCCATGGCGACGATCGGGATGATGTCATCAACGTCATCCACATCATGGCATCGGAGGGAGTCCTGATCCACCCCTTAGCGCTGCCTGGCACTGATTGGCCAGGCTGCGCAAGGGGTCCGCGGGGGGGGGGGGGGGGGGGGGGCGGCGTGGCGGGTAGCGGCGGATCGGCAGCGAGCGGCGGCGTTAGGATGTTACACGCAGCTAGCAAAGTGCTAGCTTCGTGTAACAAAAAAAATTAAGCAAATTGGCCCACCAGGGCCTGAGGAATCCTCCGTGGCGGCTTACCCCGAACTCTGTTCGGGATAACTGGCAAAGAGATTAATAGTGTAAGAATGGTTACAGTATTACATTTTGCCATCTAAAATGAATGACTGTAATTTGATTGGCCGTTTTATGTTCCGCCCATTTTCCCTAAGTATTTAATTTCAGTCACCAAGTGATCAGCTGTGCCAAGTTTGGGGACTCTGGCTTTATTTCTGTGAGAACCTCAGCCTTTTAAAATTTTCCCGTTGACGTGAATGGGTGAAATCTGTTTCGCTACTTGTGGTTCCGCCCAGGTGTGCAGGGAGGATGCAAGACCCCCAGAACATATCATCCCAGGTAGTAAGGGATCTGTATACCAAGATTTGTTGAAATTGGTCAAAGTGTTTTTGAGTGATTGCTGGACATGCATACATACTGTACATACATACATACATACGATTTTATATGTATAGATAAACACATGATGTACCTGCAAATGAATATTACATACAGTACTTACCTCGCTGTCAGTTCCTCTCAGAAGCTCACCATTTTCCTCTTACGATGATTCTTTCCAGTTCTGACAAGATTTTGTCAGAACTGAAATGTATCAGTTACAGTCAGTTATATATCAGTTGCTGTCAGTTATAACTGAAAGCATAACTGATGAGCAAGGTAATGTCCATGTTTCCTTATGGCTCATGTGGACAATATTACAGTTTAACAGCGTGCTGACCAGGAAGCTTTTGTGGGGTAATGGACATTTTCAAAATGGAGGACGGAGAATTCCATTGATCACAGTGGACAAGCAGGACACGGGAGAGGAGAAGGATATTGATGAGTAAACTACACAAGAGGTAAGTATGATGTGTGTATGTATATTTTTACTTTTAATTTTCAGTGCAGGTTTGCTTCAAACTGTCGGTGCCAACTGTTAGAAATGAAATCAGGAAATAGGCGGCCACATGCACAGTTGCTGTTAAACGCAGGTCTGACAGGCCAAGAAAAATACAGGAGCAGCAAATGTGGAGGATTTGTGAGTATGGTTACAGACAACCCACAGATCACCACCTAACACCTGCAAAAACATCTTGCTGCAGATGGTGTATCTGTACATCATTCAGTGCAATTTGTACAAAGAACATCTGTATGCCCCATTCCCGGTGCTCTCCTCCCATCTCTTCACCATTGCTTTCATTCCTGGCTCCCTTACCTCCTCTTCCCCCTGCCATCCTCTTCAAATGTTCAGCCCCTCACACCTTTACCATTTCGGGTGTGCTCCTCTCACCCCTCCCTCGCTCCATCCCTGGTCCCCTCCCCCTTTCCAGCTTCCACACTTCACTACTCTACCCTTCTGCAACTACATAAAGAAACTGCTATGTCACGCATACATTGATGAGTATGTGCATACCTTGGACCTGTAGTAGAGACTACAACCCCACCGCTCCTGCCGCGTTACGCTACTCATGCACTGCTCTGACTGGGCCCCATAGCAAAAAAATGTTATTCACCATAAAATAATCGTAATGCGGCAATGTTTCACCATAAAATAATCATAATGCGCAATGTTTCACCATAAAATAATCGCAATGCGGCAATCGTTCACCATAAAATAATCGTAATGCGGCAATCTTTCACCAGAAAATAATCGTCCTAAGGCAATCTTTCACCAGATAATAATCGTAATGCGTCAATCGTTCACCATAAAATAATCGTAATGCAGCAATCTTTTGACATAAAATAATCGTAATGCTGAAATCATTCACCATAAAATAATCGTAATGCGGCAATCTTTCGACATAAAATAATTGTAATGCGGCAATGTTTCACCATAAAATAATCGTAATGCGGCAATCGTTCACCATAAAATAATCGTAATGCGGCAATCATTCACCATAAAATAATCATAATGCGGCAATCTTTCGACATAAAATAATCGTAATGCGGCAATCTTTCAACATAAAATAATCGTAATGCAGCAATCTTTCACCATAAAATAATCACAATGCAGCAATCTTTCACCATAAAATAATTGGAACGCGGCAATCGTTCACCATAAAATAATCGTAATGCGGCAATGGTTCACCAGAAAATAATCGGGATGTGGCAATGGTTCACCAGAAAATAATCGGGATGTGGCAGTGGTTCACCAGGCTCCTCTCCCCCCCCCCCCCCCCCCCACTAGTTCTCCCACTATCCCTGGTGGCTGCTGCACCTGTAAAAAAAATGCATTTAATCCTCCTCTTGCGGTGCGCAGCTCCTCTCTCAGTGAAATTCCCTTCATGCTGCGCTGTGTGCCCCACTGCCTGCTCTTCTGATTCAGTGACCGGGAAGACAGGCCGGAAGGGGGTGGAGCTACACACAGAGGGTGGGGCTGTGTGCCGGAGGGGTGGAGCCACATGCAATGCTGAGAGGAGGGGAGGAGCCATAAACAGCGCTGCTCTTTTTTGTGACCCGGCTTCTGGGCCAGGCCGGAACTATAGAATAAGTGTTGGGGGAATGGGCAGAGAGGCAGTGGATGGAAAAATAGTCCCATTCCACACGCCAGCCTCTCTGCAATGGAGAGGGGCTCGGGGTGGAAGTGACTCTGGAAATTCTGGAAGGGCCCTGCCTGGGCTCATGATTTCAAAAAAACATGCAAAACAAAAATAGACAGCGGGACAGGTGGGCCTTACAGTTGTGGCTAAGGGATCCAGGCCCCATAGCCATTGCTATCGTTGCTATGGTGATCCCTACGCCACTGGCTCTATGGGATCTAGACTAGAGTTAGGCCGAAGCTCCGATTTTAGGTTCGCGAACCGGGTTCGCGAACTTCCGCGGAAGGTTCGGTTCGCGTTAAAGTTCGCGAACCGCAATAGACTTCAATGGGGATGCGAACTTTGAAAAAAAAAAATTATGCTGGCCACAAAAGTGATGGAAAAGATGTTTCAAGGGGTCTAACACCTGGAGGGGGGCATGGCGGAGTGGGATACACGCCAAAAGTCCTCGGGAAAAATCTGGATTTGACGCAAAGCAGCATTTTAAGGGCAGAAATCACATTGAATGCTAAATGACAGGCCTAAAGTGCTTTAAAACATCTTGCATGTGTATACATCAATCAGGTAGTGTAATTAAGGTACTGCTTCACACTGACACACCAAACTCACCGTGTAACGCACCGCAAACAGCTGTTTGTGTAGTGACGGCCGTGCTGGACTGGTGCGCACCATGGCGAGAGTGCAGGTTTTGGTGGCTTTACAGCCCATATGGTCGCCTGGCTGATGTAGCTGAATGACAGAACAGTGACTGTCCAGCTAATCAAATTTGGTCTGACCACAATGAAGCAACAACCTTATTATCTTTTGTGTGCCCCCCGAGACACTCATCTAGGCGCCGGTCATTGCTTCATTGTGATACGCAAGCCCCTTCACCACGGCAAGGTAATGATCATGAAGGGGAATGGCCGCATGTACATGCCTTTTCTTTTGTTGTTGCAGCTGCCTGCAGTGCAGCCAGAAAAATTAGGCAGTCATGTGCACGCACCAGAAAAATTATTACAGCGGCCGCTGGTAGCAGCGGCCTAAAAAATTCAGCAATCCGCCTGGAGTCCCAGACCCTGTTGGTGGTGGCGGAGAAGGTAGTCAAGCGGCCTGCAGGCAGACATGCTGTGTGGAGGGACTGGGAGCGACTTAGTCTTCTTGGGGCAGGCCAGGTAGCCAGTCACACGGCGTGCAGGCAGAGATGCTGTGTGTGCGGGGACTGACTTAGTCTTGGGGCGGGCAGCAGCCCTCCGGGATCCATGCCTCATTCATTTTGATAAAGGTGAGGTACTTAACACTTTTGTGACTTAGGCGACTTCTCTTCTCAGTGACAATGCCTCCAGCTGCGCTGAAGGTCCTTTCTGACAGGACGCTTGCGGCAGGGCAGGAGAGAAGTTGGATGGCAAATTGGGACAGCTCTGGCCACAGGTCAAGCCTGCGCACCCAGTAGTTCAAGGGTTCCTCATCGCTGTTCACAGCAGTGTCTACATCCACACTTAAGGCCAGGTAGTCGGCTACCTGCCGTTCCAGGCGTTGGTGGAGGGTGGGTCCGGAAGGGCTACGGCGAGGCGTTGGACTAAAGAACGTCCGCATGTCCGACATCACCATGAGATCGCTGGAGCGTCCTGTCTTTGACTGCGTGGACACGGGAGGAGGATTAGTGGCAGTGGTACCTTGCTGGCGTTGTGCTGTCACATCACCCTTAAAGGCATTGTAAAGCATAGTTGACAGCTTGTTCTGCATGTGCTGCATCCTTTCCACCTTCAGGTGAGTTGGTAACAGGTCCGCCACTTTGTGCCTGTACCGAGGGTCTAGTAGTGTGGCCACCCAGTACAGCTCATTCCCCTTGAGGTTTTTTATACGGGGGTTCCTCAACAGGCAGGACAGCATAATAGACGACATCTGCACAAAGTCGGATCCAGTACCCTCCATCTCCTCTTGCTCTTCCTCAGTGACGTCACGTAAGTCAACCTCCTCCCCCCAGCCGCGAACAATACCACGGGAAGGTTGAGCAGCACAAGCCCCCTGCCACGCCTGCTGCGGTTGTTCTCCTGCCGCCGTCCCCTCCTCCTCCTCCTCCCCCAAAGAAACACCTTGCTCATCATCCTCTGAGTCTGACTCGTCTTCTGCACACGACTTCTCTTCTTCCTCCTCCTCCCCCCTCTGTGCTGCCGCAGGTGTTGAGGAAACAGCTGGGTCTGATGAAAATTGGTCCCATGCCTGTTCCTGCCGTAACGGTTCCTGGTCACGCTCATTCGCAGCTTCATCCGCCACTCTACGCACAGCACGCTCCAAGAAGTAAGCGTAGGGAATTAAGTCGCTGATGGTGCCCTCACTGCGGCTCACCAGGTTGGTCACCTCCTCAAACGGCCGCATGCATTTTTCATCAGTGTCCAGTTGTCGGGCCAGAACATCCCCATCTTCCCAGACTGTTTCATTCTACTGTAGTTGTAGAGGTACTGGGTGACGGCTTTCTTCTGTTCTAGCAGGCGGGAGAACATGAGCAGGGTTGAATTCCAGCGAGTCGGGCTATCGCAAATCAGGCGCCTCACCGGCATGTTGTTTTTCTGCTGAATTTCCACAAAGCGTGCCATGGCTGTGTAAGACTGCCTCAAATGCCCACAGAACTTCCTGGCCTGCTTCAGGACATCCGCTAAGCCAGGGTACTTTGCCACAAATCTTTGAACAACTAGATTCATGACATGTGCCATGCAGGGTATGTGTGTCAGCTTCCCCATATGCAAAGCGGCAAGCAGATTGCTGCCGTTGTCGCACACCACGTTGCCTATCTCCAGGTGGTGCGGGGTCAGCCACTCATCCACCTGTTTCTTAAGAGCAGCCAGGAGAGCTGCTCCAGTGTGACTCTCCAATTTGAGACAAGACATGTCTAAGATGGCGTGACACCGTCGTACCTGGCATGTAGCATAGGCCCTGCGGAGCTGGGGCTGTGTAGCTGGAGAGGAGAACTGCCACTCAGCCAAGGAGGAGGAGGACAGCAAAGAGCATGTAGCAGGAGGAGAGGAGGTGGCAGGAGGCCTGCCTGCAAGCCGTGGAGGTATCACAATTTGGTCCGCTGCGCCCTGCTTGCCATCGTTCACCACCAGGTTGACCCAATGGGCTGTGTACATAATGTAGCGGCCCTGCCCGTGCTTGGCAGACCAGGCATCCGTGGTCAGGTGCACCCTTGACCCAATGCTCTTCGCAAGAGATGACACCACTTGCCTCTCAACTTCACGGTGCAGTTGGGGTATGGCCTTTCTCGAAAAATAAGTGCGGCCTGGCATCTTCCACTGCGGTGTTCCGATGGCCAAAAATTTACGGAAGGCCTCAGAGTCCACCAGCCGTTATGGTAACAGCTGGCGAGCTAACAGTTCCGCCACGCCAGCTGTCAGACACCGGGCAAGGGGGTGACTGGCCGAAATTGGCTTCTTCCGCTCAAACATTTCCTTCACGGACACCTGACTGCTGCTGTGGGCAGAGGAGCAGGAAGCGCTCAAGGGCAGAGACGGAGTGGAGGAGGGTGCCTGTGAAGGTGGAACGGAGAAAGCGGCAGAAGCAGATGATGCACCTGAAGGAGGAAGAGGAGAAGGAGGGTGACTTTTCTTTTGTGTGCTGCTGCTGCTTTTGCTCAGGTGGCCATCCCATTGCTGTTTGTGCCTTTTCTCCAGGTGCCTTCGTAAGGCACTTGTCCCTACGTGAGTGTTGGCCTTTCCACGGCTCAATTTTTGTTGGCAGAGCGAACAGATGGCTTTGGTCCGATCTGAGGCACACACATTAAAAAATTTCCACACCGCTGAGCCACCCTGGGATGTGGGCACTATGGGGACCTCAGCAGCTGATGCTGAAGGGCAAGTTGGCTAGCTGTACATAGGTGGCGATACATGGTGCCGGACACTGCCACCAGCTGTTTCTGACGAAGAGCTGCCCCAGCTTCTTTCAGCAACTTCTCTCCTCCTACTACTCTCTGACTCCCCCTCTGAACTGTCCCCCTCTTCATCTCCTCTATTGGGAACATACAGAGGATCCCTATCATCGTCATCATCGTAATCATCCTGCCCAGCTTCGCTTGCCTCAGAAAAATCCAAACATGCACCATCAGTAGGTCCTTCATCCTCCTTACACGTTACATCCATAGTGTTGCCGCGTAACTCAGACATATGAGCTGGTGAAAATTTATCTGGCTGTAACAATGGCTGTGCATCAGTGATTTCAACACTAAATAATTCTTGCGAAGTGTCAAATGCAGCGGAAGTGGTGCTAGTAGTAGCGCTGGTGGCTGAGCAAGATGAGGTGTTCTGTGTCGCTAAATACTCAACCACGTCCTGACAATCTTGGGAGGTGATGGGACGTGCCTTCTTCCGAGCACTGTACTGTGGGCCAGGTCCACACGAAATTACATTTACACGACCTCGCGCAGACCTGCCGGGTGGCCTTCCTCTGGCTCTGGCACTACCTCTTCCTCTACCTGTTTTGTCCATATCGGGTATGCACGGAGTGGTATATCACACTGCGTGCACTCACGTAGGTAGGTGGGTTCACTTAACTGCACAGGTATGCACACTGATGCGGTGGGTTCACTGAACAGTACAGGTATACAGTGGCGGGTTCACTGAACAGTACAGGTATACAGTGGCGGGTTCACTGAAAAGAACAGGTATGCAGTGGCGGGTTCACAGAACAGGTATGCAGTGGCAGGTTCACTGAACACAACAGGTATGCAGTGGCGGGTTCACTGAACAGAACAGGTATACAGTGGCGGGTTCACTGAACAGAACAGGTATGCAGTGGCGGGTTCACAGAACAGGTATGCAGTGGCAGGTTCACTGAACACAACAGGTATGCAGTGGCGGGTTCACTGAACAGTACAGGTATACAGTGGCGGGTTCACTGAACACAACAGGTATGCAGTGGCGGGTTCACTGAACAGAACAGGTATACAGTGGCGGGTTCACTGAACACAACAGGTATGCAGTGGCGGGTTCACTGAACAGGTATACAGTGGCGGGTTCACTGAACAGAACAGGTATACAGTGGCGGGTTCACTGAACACAACAGGTATGCAGTGGCGGGTTCACAGAACAGGTATGCAGTGGCAGGTTCACTGAACACAACAGGTATGCAGTGGCGGGTTCACTGAACAGGTATACAGTGGCGGGTTCACTGAACAGGTATACAGTGGCGGGTCCACTAAACAGAACAGGTATGCAGTGGCAGGTTCACTGAACACAACAGGTATGCAGTGGCGGGTTCACTGAACAGGTATACAGTGGCGGGTCCACTGAACAGAACAGGTATGCAGTGGCGGGTTCACTGAACACAACAGGTATGCAGTGGTGGGTTCACTGAACAGGTATGCAGTGGTGGGTTCACAGAACAGGTATGCAGTGGTGGGTTCACAGAACAGGCATGCAGTGGCAGGTTCACTGAACAGGTATGCAGTGGTGGGTTCACTGAACAGGTATGCAGTGGTGGGTTCACTGAACAGGTATGCAGTGGTGGGTTCACAGAACAGGTATGCAGTGGTGGGTTCACAGAACAGGTATGCAGTGGTGGGTTCACAGTACAGGTATGCAGTGGTGGGTTCACAGTACAGGTATGCAGTGGTGGGTTCACAGAACAGGTATGCAGTGGCGGGTTCACAGAACAGGTATGCAGTGGCAGGTTCACTGAACACAACAGGTATGCAGTGGCGCGTTCACTGAAAAGGTATACAGTGGCGGGTCCACTGAACAGAACAGGTATGCAGTGGCGGGTTCACTGAACACAACAGGTATGCAGTGGTGGGTTCACTGAACAGGTATGCAGTGGTGGGTTCACAGAACAGGTATGCAGTGGCGGGTTCACAGAACAGGTATGCAGTGGCAGGTTCACTGAACACAACAGGTATGCAGTGGCGGGTTCACTGAACAGGTATACAGTGGCGGGTCCACTGAACAGAACAGGTATGCAGTGGCGGGTTCACTGAACACTACAGGTATGCAGTGGTGGGTTCACTGAACAGGTATGCAGTGGTGGGTTCACAGAAAAGGTATGCAGTGGTGGGTTCACAGAACAGGTATGCAGTGGCAGCCTGGCAGGTTCACTGAACAGGTATGCAGTGGTGGGTTCACAGAACAGGTATGCAGTGGCAGCCTGGCAGGTTCACTGAACAGGTATGCAGTGGTGGGTTCACAGAACAGGTATGCAGTGGCGGGTTCAATGAACAGGTATGCAGTGGTGGGTTCAATGAACAGGTATGCAGTGGTGGGTTCACAGAACAGGTATGCAGCCAGGAACAAGCTAAGCCTAACTAATCTTTCCCTATGAGAGACAGTCTGCAGCAGCTCGCCCTACTCTCACTAATGCAGGCACACGAGTGACCGTAATGGCCGCCGCTGCCTGCCTTATATAAGGGGGGTGGGGCTCCAGGGGCTAGTGTAGCCTAATTGGCTACACTGGGCCTGCTGACTGTGATGTAGAGGGTCAAAGTTGACCCTCCATGGTGCATTATGGGGCGAACCGAACTTCCGCAAACGTTCGCCTGCGGGACGCGAACGCGAACCACGGAAGTTCGCATGGAACCGTTCGCAGGCGAACCGTTCGGCCCAACTCTAATCTAGACCTGGTGAGTATATCTAACTCTTTTTTTTCAGCTTGCTTCAGTATTGCTTTATTGTGCCTAAAAAAACTCTACTGTATGGCCTTATATCTATGTCACTTTAAACTAAACGCTAGATTAACTGGCCTTATTTAGCTTACAAAAAAGATTATTTAATACTGATCCAATTAGCATGTATAAATATATAAAAAAATACACCTGAGGTAAATATAAATTCTTAGGGTGCCCATACATCAGACAATGTCTGGGCAGATCGACCAAGAGACAGATCTCTCTGTGATCGAATCTGATCGAAGAGAGATCTGTTGCCTGCCCATACACCACACACCGATTCCTGATCATTTTCAGCATGAAATCTCTTGGAAATCGGCCTTGTGCCGCTGCTTCTACCGCAGCATCATTAGGGAGGACAGCACTGGGGATTACGTCTTCTTTGTTGCTCGTCCCGATATTGCAACGATCGAGCGCATCGGCCCTACACCTTGCAGCATGTCCGATACATGCGACCAATTTCAGCCCGAAATTGGTTGCATTGTTGATTGGGCATGCGCCTGGCGGCACCAATTTTCATCTGACGATAATAATCTCTATTTAATTGCATTCATTGTTTGATGTATTGTATACAGTAACACGTGAAGTTTCTTAAAGTGGACATGAACTCAGAACTCCTTTCTGCTCTAAAAGATACACAACAGTATAATAACCTTTAAACAAAAAAAACCATTTCTTTGTTACAGCTGATACAAATCCTAAAATAAATCTGCACAGTTTCTACTTACTACCTGATTCATGGAAGCAGACGTAGTGTTTACAATCTCTACTGTCAAATGGAATACAGTGGCGGGTCCACTGAACAGAACAGGTATGCAGTGGCGGGTTCACTGAACACAACAGGTATGCAGTGGTGGGTTCACTGAACAGGTATGCAGTGGTGGGTTCACAGAACAGGTATGCAGTGGCGGGTTCACAGAACAGGTATGTCATGTGACACGGGGGAGATCAAATTACAACTAGTGATTAGACACAAATGAGGGAAATTACACAGGCTAAACTCTTTAAATCCATGCAGGGTGCATTTCTATTATGTTTTCCTTGTGTTATGTGCACAAGTTCAGGTCCACGTTAACTTTTCCTGTACTGAAAACAATATGATACCCATATATTTGCTACTAATGTTCTGTTTCTTTGCTATACTATACATAGAATTCATTATATCATAAGTTTATTTTCACTTCAGATTCACTTTAAGAAGGCATATTACACTCAGCGTTGCTTTTTAGTAAGAGTACTTTTCAGTCTCTATTAGCCCCGTAAACCTTCCTAGTGGTTCTGCGTCACCAGGAGCTGTCTGGATATTCTGTTATAAATTCTGTTATTATATCATTAATACAGTTTACAACTGTCTTGGGGTATTTTCTCTTTATAAGTGCAAGTGATGGATTAATGTGGCTCAAGGGAATAGCAATATAGAATTTCCATTTAAATTATGTAGACCAAAAACCACTAGAAGTTTATGTGATGGACCAAGGCTCAGTTAACGCTTTGCTGGAGCTTTATCACATTGTACTATATGTTGGTGCTTTGATGCCCTATGAGTCTACATTTTGGAGAGTCACAAAGATATGGATGCTGACATATTCTATTTATATAATTTTAAACGATGCAAATTGCCTGGCTAGTCTGCTGATGCCTTTGCTTCCAATACCTTTAGCCACAGACCCTGGACAAGCATGCAGATCAGGGGCATCATTCAAAAAAGAGTGCTAACTGATAGCACGACTGTTTTCGCATAAATTTTCGCGCACACCGATAACTTTTAGCGCGCAAATGCGGATTTTTGTGAGAAATTATAACGTTTTCATGCGCAAACACGATTTTTTGCGCGAAACCGATATCGATTGCGCACAAAAACTTTGTTTCACGCAAAAATTCGCGAACGAGTGAAATGCGAACATTTGTGCAAAAACGGCCGTGTTATCAGTTAGCACTCTTTTGTGAATCAAGCCCCAGGTGTTTCTGAAGTCAGACTGGATTAGTTGCATGCTTGTTTTAGGTGTGTGATTCTGACACTACTGCTTCCAAATAGATCCAATAGATCCAAATAGATCAGTAGGATGCCAGGCATTGATATTGTTCAAGAGGAAAAAAATATGACACCCTCCACATCCCTCTCAGTTCAGGTGTACTTTAAAATTAAAATTCTATATGCCCACTTATAAAGCCATGGTGTCAATATTCTGTTGTAGACTATCAATATCCAGCTCAGTGTTGATATTTCGGCATAACTTTGTGTCTTCTGGAAAGCTGGCAACTTTATTTTGTATTCCTTCCACCAGGCCATTAATAAGTCAATTTAAAAAGATTGAACTTAGTACTGACCATTACGGGACCCCACTGCTAACAGTTTACCATCTGTTTACCACCACACTTTACTGTTATCCCTTAACCAGTTCACTATCCATATACATACATTTTCATCCTTAGCTTTTGTACCAGGCTATTATGAGGAACTGTGTCGAAAAATTTTAGCAAAGTCCAAGTACTGTATACTACGTCTACTGTTTTCTCAAGATATATATATTTACATTCAGCACTTCATAAAAGCTGAGTGTGTTGGTCAGACAACAGCTGTCTTAATGAACTGAAATTAAATTATTATGTGCTATATAATTTTGTATAGGGTCCTTAGGATACCTACAAACGGTTTACACACAACTATTGTTAAGCCTACAGGTCTATTACAGTTCTGCTTTTTCCCCCATCAGTTATTTTACATCTCTGCTAGCCATACTGCCATATATTTTTATGCAATGTTTTATGCAGTCAATTTCAATACAGTTGCACAAAAAATATAATAGTTATCAGTAATCAATCAACTTTAAGTCAACAGTCAATTTTAGATTGAATTCTGAATTTTGCATGTCTGTTGCGGTCTGCAGCTGAAAGCTCTGTCTGGCATCACTTTTCCACACAGTGCAATGCAATCCCACTCATCTTCAGAGTGGTATGGAATGTCCATATATATATATATATATATATATATATATATATATATATATATATATATATATATATATTCTATACAATAAAATGCAAGTGTCCCTGCATCATCAACTGAATGGTTGTGTGTCCCTGGCTTTTTTGTACTGAGCATGAGCGCAGCCAGGGCAGTTAGGACACAGGGCCGAAGCTGACAGTTTGCTGTGTGTGGTTCACAGAGGTTCTCATTGCATTGTGGGAAATAACAGCTTTTTCCAGCTGTCAAGCAAGCAGCACCCTGTGTGCATATAATTCAGACAGTGGTGGGGAACAAGCAAGCGGGATGCGTATGTGCGCGCATTGCGGGGGGTAGCGGCAGTGACCTAGCGCCCGTTTTTTAACGGGCGAGCCTTTTTCTACTAATATATATCAGGGGATGAGCAGCACAAACCAAATTTTATGCAATACTATGCAAAGCATGCACGCAGCCCTGGAGAACCCCAATCTCCATAAGAAATATATAAATACAGAGGGGCTGCAGCACACAACAGGATATAGTATTGCATAAAATTTGGTTTGTGCTGCTCATCCCGATATATTTTATTTTCCCCTGTGGGCGTGCATAACCACGCCCACCTCTAGCACAGTTAAGCATATAAATGAGCGGAGCATATAGTTCAGTTAGTAGCTAGTAGAAGGTGAGGTGTTTTTAATTTCATTTCTCCCATTTAGTTGACCCTTGGGCTTTTGGCATGGTTCCCACTAGAACGCTGATAAAAACTAGCATTTTTGCCTGGTTAGAGTAGGACTCACCAGATTGGGGACACTTTGGCGCAGTTGGTGAGTTTAAACGTGTTAAAGCGTAACCAAGAGCCCCTGTCACTGTTTTCCTGTTGTGTGCTGCAGCCCCTCTGTATTTATATATATATATATATATATATATATATATATATATATATATATATATATATATATATATATATATATGAAAGGGGGAAAAAAAAACCTAATTTAAATGCCTCTGTCTAAATCACATAGTAGACTACATCTGGAGTATGGGAAACACTTTTGGCACCAATGGAAGAAACATTGAAATTTTAGAACAGTTACGAAGACTGGCAACTAAATTAGTCAAATGGATAAGGAACCATGCACGACCTTGTACTGCCAACTGGTGGCAATATTTTACTGTTAGGAACCATGCATGACCTTCTGCTGCCTGCTGGTGGCAGTATTTGCATGGACTGTCGTGACTTTCATTGTGCCACCAGCAGAGGGCTCTGTGGATTTTGAGGAGCCCCGATTTTCTGCAATTCACCAGATGCATCCTGTCCATTACCTGGACTATTTAAGGACTGCCTTCTGTACTACCCAGTTGCCAGAACTTTGTGCTTCCAGGCCTGAGTCTCTGGACAACCTGGTTTCTGTTCCTTGTCCTGTAACCTGCCTTTGTCTCCCTGTTGCCAAACTCCGTTTATCCTGTCTGAGACCTTGCTTTTGCCTTATCCTTGGTACCGCACTTATCTGATTACCTTACTGATCTTGCTCTCCTGTTGATTCTGATATTCTGCCTGACCCTTTGGTACTGCGTATGATTGTATATATTTGCATGTTGTTGATGTTTGTAAATATCTTCTATAAATATTATCTTGTACTTATCTAGTTAGATTAGTCAAGGTGTTATATTGTGTCACTGCACTCCTGGTTTATCTGTATATAGTGTGTGCTGTGCATGTGGTTGCATTTTATTTGCATCCATGTTTGTATGCATGCTTGCATTATTGCTTTGCAATAAAACCTCATTTTGCACCTTATTTCCTGGTCTTAGTGTCTGTATTACTGCAAACTGTGGTCAAACCCTGTTTCTCCATTCAGGTTTGTGACAAATAGAAGGTCTTACCAAGGACTTACCAAGAAACAAATTTTTAGCATGGAAAAGAAATGACTGTGAAATGGCCAAGCAGCATTTTTCAGTTTTTATTTATATATACTTTTTTTTCAATTTTCCTTTGGACTTTACTGTAACATAAAACGATGTTGCATAAAAAGTAACTCCAATCGCCATTGCTATGAACTAAAAGTATTTTTAGCCCCTCAGTGTAGAATGTGTTGTTACAAGAGAAGATTGGTACATAACCTGGATACAACGTCTGCAGGCATATTGTTTTCATAGTAGTTACACGACTTAGGCCGCTTTTCGTCACTCTGTAAGACTAGCTCAGTTCCTCTTTAGTGTTGAACAAATGCAAGATGTAGACACACTTATGCCCTGTGATGTGTGAGTGCTGAATGTTACACACAAATACAAGCTTCATAGTCATATCCTTCCTGAGTCACAGCAGCTGGTACTGTGCAGAGCACACAATGAGATCCAACGCCCATGTACCCATATTCTTGTGTCACAAGAGACTTAGGCACACATGCCTTTACATATAGAAACACACATTCCACCAGGGGCGTAGCAATAGAGGGTGCAGAGGTAGCGACCGCATCGGGGCCCTTGGGCCAGAGGGGCCCCGAAGGACCCTCCTTCAAGTACAGTATTAGCTCTTTATTGGTCCTGTGCTCATAATAATCATTTCTATAGATGCTTTGAATAGTGGTAATTATTAACAAACTGTTCCCCATTCCCTTTCTGCACCTCTGATACTGTGGTTGCCATTGGCAGGTTTTGGTGAGTCGTCTCAATTGCTATGTATAAAGTGCTTGGGGGCCCCATTGTAAAACTTGCATCGGGGCCCAGAGCTCCTTAGCTACGCCACTGCATTCCACACGTACACATGTATAGCAGACATCCTTTATCTTTTTAAGTACAATGCACACACACATGCATGTAATATTTAATTCTAAGTGTTTCAATGAAGGAAGAGTGAAGATGATGGTTGCAGCTACAAGTATACTACTACAAGTACTACTACTATGATTTATATTATATTAATGTCAACATTTTACTTTTTGTCAATGTAGCAAAAATTACTTCAATAACTTAAATAACAAACTAAAATGGAAGTGGCTAGCAAATAGTGATAATATTGCCATGCCCTGGCAGCACAAGGCAATTTTACTGTTACTAATGTTGGGGGAAACAGAGTCACCAAAAGAATAAAATAGACTAAAATGCTTAAAAAATAATATATAGAGGAGGTAGTGGTGGACTTACCTCCTCGAAGCAGACACAAGAAACTGTTGATTTTAACAGTCAATAAAATTGTGTTTTACACACTCCAGAGATTCGTGCAACGCGTTTCACAGGTATGACCCTGCTTCATCAGGCAATAAGGTAGGACCTTATAACATCTGTAGGTATGAAATACACCCAGCGCCTCTGTGCGTTTCCTCCAGGCTCTCAGTTTCCCCCCACATCATAAAAACTAATTGATAAGTCAACTGGCTACCACCTAAATTGGCCCTAGATTACACGGATTACTCAACTATAGTAGGGATTAGATTGTGAGCCCCTCAGAGGCATAATTATGACAGAACTATATACTCTGTAAAGCGCTGCAGAAGATGTTAGCACTATATAAATACTAAATAATAATAATATGATGTGTGGGGAGAAGGCGAGGCAGGCAAAAGGGGAGAAGGCAAGGCAGGCAAAAAGGGCACTTGACATTTGGGCGCCGCTAGGCACTGCCAAAGGCTGTAATGTAAATTACTG
Source organism: Hyperolius riggenbachi (assembly GCF_040937935.1). Lineage (NCBI taxonomy): Eukaryota > Metazoa > Chordata > Amphibia > Anura > Hyperoliidae > Hyperolius > Hyperolius riggenbachi. The sequence goes on along the minus strand of NC_090653.1, from coordinate 151,409,222 downwards.
TTCGTCTATAGCGGCACTCAGAGGGTAAGTTGGGCGTCAGCAACAGCTGGCAGCCAATTTGCATCTTTCCCATGAGTCCATGGCGGCCTGGAGGGGGAATAGTAATTAACGCTGCCGGGAGTTTTGCAGGGTGAGCCGTTTCTTGGCTTCACCCTGGGCCCAAATTTCCGGAGGCCGTTTGTGAATGTATGCGGAGAAGGATAGGAGATGTACTTCTGTAGCTGGCAGCACATACTACAGTCAGCTGCACTTTTATCAACTCAATGGATTGCTGAAAAGGGAGCTAGATTGTTACTTGAAACAATCACGAATGTTTGTTATAGGGAACAGACGTCCAGCATGTGGATGTAGTTTCAGAGTCTGGCTAGGATCCACAGTTAGGGTAAAGGTGGACCTACACGTTTACAGATCAGTCTGATCTGAATCTGTTCAGAGAGGGATCAATTTCCCCTACACACTGCACATAGATTTTCAATAGATAAGGATTGAGCACCTGAATAGTAAGCAGTGGCGTAACTACAATTCATGGGGCCCACCAGCAAAACTATGATAAGAATCAAAATCGGTTTATTTCACCAAGCATGGCTGGACCCTGACTGGAATTGGATTTGGCACAGTAATACAGCATTCGAAATAAGGCTGGATCCTCACCATACAATTTTTCATTAGATTTACCTGCCAGATCGATTATTCCCAGCATGTCTGATCTGAGAATTGATCGATTTTTTTTGTGCAATTTTATGACCGATTTCCATAGAAACGAATGGAAATTGGTCAGAAAATCACTCAAAAAATACATCGATTCTCAGATGGGACATGCTGGAAATAATTGATCTGGCAGGTAAATCTGTCAAAAAATTGTATGGTGTGGATCCAGCATAAGACAATACAGATTTACAAAGACAACACATGTTACAACAGATAAAAAAACAAACAGATAAAAACAGTAATACTTGTACAACCTCCAGCAATTCAGTGAACAGAGCAGCAACAACCGTGGTCAGATGGCAGACGGCTACAGGGAGATGTCATTAGAGGAAAGGGCAGAGTTCAAGTCTAACGGCCGTGGGGAAAAAAGTGTTCCTACACCTTGTGGTCTTGGCCGTGATGGACCGGAACCTCTGGCCCAAATTGTGCTGACTGAAAAGGCTGTGGCATGTGTGTAAGTGGACACCAGCAATTTTTATTGCTCTAGTGTGCAGTCTAGTGTTATAGATTAGGTCTAAGGGGGAAGAGGTTTCCCAATAATTCTCTCTGCTGAGCCGATGACTCTCTGAATTTTGTATCTGTCGCTAGCGGAAGAACTAGCATAGCAGACCAGGATGGACATGCAAAGGACCGACTCAATAGTAGTGGAGTAGAAGGACCTCAGAAGTTCCTGGGCCATAGCAAAATTTCTTTAGTTGGCATAGGAAGAAGAGTCTTTGCTGCGCCTTCTGCTGAGTTGAGATGATGTTTGTCCTCCAGGTCAGATCATCTGAGATTGTTGTGCCCAGGAGGCAGACGTTACGTACCCTAACGACGTCAGTTCCATCGGTATAGATTGGGGGTAGGTTAATGGCATGCTTTCTGAAATCAATGACCATCTCAATGGTTTTGGCTGTGTTTAGGACTAGCCTGTTCTCTTTACACCAATTGCAGAGTCTGTCTACCTCCTGGCGGTACGCCTGCTAAATGCCTGTACTGACAAGGCCACCAATTGTGCTATCGTCCACAAATTTGAAAGGGCCCCCCATGTTCATACCTATTCCCTTTGCCTCCCCTTGGTGCCCTTCACAGCCTTGGAGCCCATCTCACAATGGTCATATAAGAGGTGTGACCCTCATGATCTTCACACCCATAATAAGTGTAGCCAAAAAACACCTGATCTGAAGTATAGTCTCCTGTGTCGGAGGAAGGGGAGGTTAGTAGTTGGGACCTCCCACATCTCTGGGCCCCCCTGTGATCACAGGAGCTGCTCCCGTGTATTTGCAACCCTGATGGTAAGTAGAAACTGGATTTAAATGTTTGTATGTGGGACTAATTGACCCACTCTTTGAGTTCCTCAGAAGCTACTGTATTTGCTTGACTGAGTGAACCAACAGTTTTCTTCTCTAGTAATTGAGTGTGTCTGTGAATGAAGTGCTCATACTCTGCAAAGAGAGAGTTAGTTGTGCTTTAAGTTGTGCAAGTAGGCAAATTCTAAATCATCTGCCATGTCAAGTGTGTGGCTGGGTCCATGCTAAAATCCATGCGTTTTCTGGCATGTGCGTTTCTGCATTTTTCTCTGTGTGTGCATCTTGTGGTTTGTAGTTTTTTGTATATGAGCATTTTTCATGCATTTTACTAAACTGCATTTTCAAAAGAGGGATCACTGTATCTGTTTTTACATAAAAATGCTTACAAATATGCATACAAGAATACATACCTTAGTGCAGGGGTCTCAAACTCGCGGCCCGCGGGCCATTTGCGGCCCGCGATACAATATTTTGTGGCCCCAGGGCCCCAGAGCTTGTAGGGGCCCCCAGTGGCTACAAGAGGAAAAAAAAATTTTTCAAATCGGCCTTATAGTTTTTGAGAAAATCGATTTTAAAGTTGCAAAGGAAAAAAATACACATTTAAAAACCCGCCGACTTTAATGGTTAATAGCAAATCCACCTTAAATGCTAGAAACCCTAAATTTGCAGGATATGTTAAGGAGATCATTAGGAATAAGAGGAAAAAACAATTTTTCAAAAAGACCTTATAGTTCTTGAGAAAATCGATTTTAAAGTTTCGAAGGAAAATAGTATACTTTTAAATGCGGTAAATGTCACTTTTAGTAGCAAGCCTAACGGTAGTGTAATTTTACATGTATCAAAAGAAAGAGCAATACATTTCCTGACAGAGTTTCCAGGGGGTCCATACGCAGCCGCAGCGCTTTGGCCAGGGATCGCTATACAGCCGTAATATGGCTGTATGAAGATTCCGGGCATTTTTTCCTATTTTCCCAATTTTTTTTTTATGTTTAGAGTGGGCGGGCAGAGGCGGCGATCCGCCGCGATTGACGTCAGGAGGGGCAGAGCTGAAGCTGAAAGCTCTGCCCCTTCCAGGAAATGCCGGCGGATTGCCCCCGGGGCGATTTGGGGGCTCTGCAGCCCTCGTTTTGCGGCGGGGACACGTGAACTCCCTTATGCGGCCCAGCCTCATCCTGACTTTGCCTCCTGCGGCCCCCGGGTAAATTGAGTTTGAGACCCCTGCCTTAGTGCCTCTATAAGAAAGCGATTTAAAAACAGTGTGCATGAAAAAGGAAATTGCAGTGCAGTTTAAAAAGGTGCCTGAAAATAATAGACCCGTCCGATTTTTGTGCTGCCCATAGACTTTCATCATATGCGTTTTTACATGCGTTTTCTGCTATGTATCAAATATGTAATAAGTGTGCTCCCTGCCTAAAGGTTATTGCTAATAATATTAAGTTACAGAATGGCTTGAGTAGAACTGATACATTTTATATCCATTTTCCACAACAGTTTAGCTTCACTTTATCTTATCATGTAAGGGCCCGTTCAGACTGCGCGCGTTTCCAGCCGCGTTTTGGAAACGCGTGCAGGAGGCAGACACGCACGACATCAGACAGTGCATACACTGCACTGTCTGATGTTCACACTGCATGCGTTCCGGACCTGTGCGGTCCGGGAACGCATGCTGCACGCAGATTTTACAAAAACGCGCGGCTGTCCCATTCACTTTTCAGTGATGGGATCAGCCGCGCAACGCACACAAACGCGGATGGCGTGCGTTCGTACGTGTTGCGTTCCGCATGCGTGGCCGTCCGCGTTTTGCAGTCTGAACGGGCCCTTAGGCTGACCATAAGTGCACCAAAGCAACAGATACACATTAGTTTTGCTGAGCCCTAAACAACAAAACATGCAATATCTCTGTAAAATGAATCCTTCAAAATATGTCAAGTTGGAAATTTCTGTCATAATGGATTTAATAACATATTCTGTATTAAGGTGATGATAAAATCTTGATTGTACAATCTTACCACTTCTACCCAATATAAGTAACTATCTGATGTATCCATTTCAGAGTATATATACACAGTTTACCGTTGTACTACATAGATTTGATAAGATTCTAAAATCAAGAGCGTATCGTTGATGGGTAGGTGCCCATACACTGTGAGGCATGCCCTGGCAGATCCGATCAAATCTGCCAAAGATTATCGCCCCAACATGCTGCCCAGTCGCAATTGATTTTTGCCAAAATCATCTGACATTAACGATTGGATTGGACAAGTTTTTTTAGTAGTAAAAAGGGGTTGGGGTGCAGCGGGAACTTGGAGCCTGTGACGGGCCCATAGGTGTCCCCCCTGCTAATGCTGCTCCTCGGGCGCTGGCAGATTATTAGTGCAGCCAAGCGCTCTCACTCAGCTCTCCAGCCGCTGCGCTCCCTGCTCTGTGCTTTTGTCATTTCTCTTTGCCCTTACATACTATATACCTATGTGCACTGCTGGGTCATGGGGTATAGGGGCCAGGAGATGATGGCAACTCAGAGGAAGGAGCGCGCTGGAGAGGTGAGTGTGAGAGTGCATTACTGCTCTGCATGGGCCTGGGTAGTAGTATTAGCAGGGGGGAGACCAGAGGTGGGGCCTTTAATAGCAGTAGCAGTTATACTATTGAGCTTTAATAAATTTCATGCTGAAATCTAATAAAAATCGATGTGCAGTGTGTGGCAGTGATAGATTCTTCTCTGATCAGAAGTTGAATGAACAATACGTAATGTTTTTATTTATTGCACATTGTTATATTTTGTTCTCATACTTCTATAACTTCTATCCCTAAAAAGTCCTTCGAATCGTCTCAAAACGTACTCTTCCTGTAAGTTATAGGATGTGGGATTTCAGATCATATACTCAATGAATACTTGTGATTATTTCATTGCACCCTTTTAATTAACTACTTTTTTTTTTCTAGGATATTATATGAAAGCATGATTGGGCACAGTGGTAACTTCTCATTCAGCAAATGCAGCGGGGAAGCGCCAGCCGCAGATCTTTGTACGAACAGAACAGTCACCGTACAGTACAGTGCCAGCACTAACTGGAACAATGATGCGATCGATTGATCAGATTTATGCTGAGATCAGATCAAAGTCACACGAGCCAAGATGGTAAGTCGATGTTTACTTACTGACCTACCGGTATTTCCCAATTATGAAGTGATTAATTATATGCTGGAATTAGCCATTATCAGCCCATGTGTATATAGCTTCTGTCCATCACAAAAATCCTGAGGTAATTCACTGATTATTATAACGATTCAGTTCCTGTCATAGGGATGTGCGTGTGTAGTGCAATAGGAAGATAATGATAGTACTTCTTATTCCTTGTGTATTATGATGAATAACATGTTCCCCAAGTTCCCAGACTACTAGTGTTAGAGTAAGGCCTCCTTTACACTAGATCTGTTTTTCCATGTTTTTGCGAGTTGAATGTGGCCTCTTATGCGTTCATTTTAGTGAATACAAGTTAAAAAAACTGTACAGGAAAACACTTAGCATTAATGGGTGTAAAGGTAGCCTAATATTCAGCCTAGAGAAAAAAAAAGTTTTTATTTACATAGCTTATGGTTCACTGGGGGGAAGAATACTTATCAGTTATTGAGTTAAAGCAATGGTGCCCTCTGCTGGTTAAATCAAGAAACTTGCATGTTCCATTTGCTTATTATTGTTGAACTGTTATTGTCTACACTTATTTATAAAGACAGTCCCCTACTAAAAAATGACTCCAGTTACAACATTTCAGAGATACAAACAAAGTTGTCCGTATGTCCAAAAAATATATGCTATACTGTTTTTTCTATTACATAGTTTTGTTGTTAAATGTTACAGTATTAAATCAACTGTTATAAGTAGGTTAAAACATGTTAAAAGCACGTTGAAAATAACCACAAATCCAGAGTTGTCCAAAAGTAAATAATTTATCTACGTTTCACCATGTTTGTTTGTTTGTTTGTTTTTAACAAATCATTTTGTGGAGTTTATAACAACTTACCAATGTAAGTGACAGAGTAGTACAGTACAGAGTGCAATGTATATTTTTATTCACAACAATAAAATATATCTTATTATTATATCCATTGTTTCTGATATGTTTAATACAACCAATGTAATGTCAGTAATAATTATTACATAGCACCTGTGAATCATTTGTCAGTGACTCCAATCAAATTTAATCTCATTTCACTCCGAAGAATAAGGTAGGCAGAGATTAAAAGGTAAGTGGAAGAGAAAAATAAGGAAGAGAAGGAAGGAAGAAAAAGAAACGTTTCACCACGTTTAACATGTGACTAAACTTACAAACAAACAAATTCAACTTAAAAATCTCCCGAAGCAGAACCTGTTTCTAAGCAGGGGACCGCCTGTATTATGAAACACTTGTTCCTTCTTTCCAAACTGTTAACCTTTTTCTTCCTTTTTTATTAATGAATCCTTCTTAAAGAAACACTGAAGCGAAAAACAAAAATGATATAATGAATTGGTTGTGTAGTATGGATAATTACTAGTATATTGCCTCATTCTCTAATAGTTTCAGTTTGCACACTACTCAGCATTCTAAATGATTTTACAGAGCAGGCTAGTGAACGTTTGAACTGTCTTCTGCAGGAAAAAAAACCAGTGACAGATACTTGAGATAGTAAGCTGCAGAAGACAGCGCTCTCTGCGACTTTGAAAGTCGTGGAGCTCAGTGGCTCTTTTGCATAGATAACAACTGGAGTTTCTTAACTCTTCCTGTATTGGAAACAATATTAGACTTATGTCTCTGCTCCTAATGTTTTATTTCATAGCTGTACTACACATACAAATCATTATATCATATATTTTTTTTCGCTTCAGTGTCTCTTTAAGCAGAGTGAGGAAGATATAATCATACCATAGCATGAGGAAGAGGAGGTTCTGTGCATTAATAACTGCACTGTGGGCACCTGATTTTTTTTTAATGTGTGCAGTATATCAACAATAATGGCTTTATTTTATTAAAAAAAAAGAAAAAAAAAAAAAAAGAAAAACACTGAGTAACCCAGTTGTAGCTTAATTTGCTCAAAGCTTCAGATTGGGGGTTTTTATGAGCTTGATATCGTTTGTTTAGCTGCAGAAAATATGTGAGCTGTATTTTGTACTCTTCGGAGGTCCTGAGGCCTCTCACCCAGTAGAGCTATCTCCTGATGCCTAGAAATCAGATTTTTCAGAACAGTGTAATTGAAATGGTATATTCTCATACAAAAACGACTGGCTTGGGGTAGGTCCACCAAATATGTAGAAAAGCACCTTTCTGACCACGCGATCAACAGCAAGAATCCTGAGTGTATGAGGAGTATCACTCATTGCCCCCACGCCCCCAAAAATAGAAATATAAGGTAGCCTTGTGTACAACCACCACACACACTCGCGCGCACACACACACACACACACACACACGCGCGCGCACACACAGATAGTAGCATTGGGTCCTCTCTTGGTTAGGCAGCCAGAGGTGCACCCAGTTTTAGATAGTCAGAGGGGCCCCCCTAGTATTACTTGCTTTAAATGTCCCCAGTGTTAGGTAGCCAAAGAAATAACTGAGTATACGTAGCCAGATGCAGCCCCCTAGTATAGGTAACCCCTCAGCATAGGGAGGCAGAAATAACCCCCACTATAGGTAGCCAGAGGGGCCCGCATTATTTTGAAGCACCCCGTATAGGTAGCCAGAGGTTACTTCCCAGCAGTTAATAGCCAGAGGTAGCCCCCGGTATAGGTAGCCTGAAGGCCTCCAGTATAGGTAGCTAGAGGCAGCACCCAAGTGTAGGTAGCTAGAGATAGCCCCCAGTACAGGTAGCCCGAGAGGCTCCCAGCATTTGGTTGCCCCGAGTTTAGGTAGCCAGAGGTTACCAACCCCAGTGGTTGGCAGCCAGAGGTGGCCACCAGTATAGGAAGAGTAAGGAGCCCCCGGCAGGGCCAGTACGAGGCAGAGGCTGGGCAGGCTGCAGCCTCTGAGCGCTTCCTCTAGACGGCGCATTGCTCTGCACTTGCTCCCCTGCCGTCTGTCCCATTCCTTTGGACTCTGCCCAGCCCATCTGCGCTGCAATATCTCTCACCGAACGACTCTACTCCTGTCCACTCGGTTTCCTCCTCCTCCTATCTAGCATGGAGCTGGCCCTTCTGCCGGTGCTGTAACAGGCTCAGCCACGCTGTCATCAAAGACAGAGATGACAGGCACAGCTGTGGCATAGAGTTGCTAGGCAACAGCAGGAAGCCGACTTCTGCTGTAAAGGAACTGGTGTCAGCTTCCTGCAGAGTTGCCTATGGACCAAACTTATTGCACGTGTTATGTGAGATGCAACTGGACTGAAGGGGGAAGGACCCCCTGCTAGGCTTCAGTGAAGCCAGACCATGCTCACAGATGACTGGACAGCGGAAAGGGAAGACAGAGACCAGCTGTTCTCACTTAGATGCCTAAAAAGAAGCAGGTATGGTGGAGGGGGCTTTGAAAGGGGACAGACAGAGAGAATCACACACAGACACACATCAAATAGCTGCCTATGTGACTAGATGTGTTCTCAGTACAGCAGTGCCCTTATTCTAACTTTACCTTTTGTGAAGTGAGGGTAGATTGAGAGCACTGCAGTATTGAGAGCACATCTAGTCATATGTATGAGTTTGCAATTACATGTTTTTGTGTAGGGGGGGCGCACTTTAGAATCTCTGCCTCTGGTGCTGGGAAGCCTTGTCCCAGCCCTGGCCCCCGGTGTAGGTAGGCAGAAATAGTCCCCCAGTATAGGTATCACCCAGTACAGGTGCCCCCCAGAGTGGTGAGCAGGGGAGAAGTGACTCACCTCTCTACACTCCACCTTTTTCACAGGCACTATTTGTATGGCTCCAGCGACGTCTCTGATAACGTAACCTGGCAAAGACAGTTAACTCTTTGCACACTAACATGCACATGTTCATATAAATGCATTCACAGGAATCAATAATCCAGGAACCACTGGGGTCTTAGTTACAAAAAAGCATTCCCTTGCGTCCTCACCTACACTGTGCAGAAGTCTGGCCCTGTAACATGCATAGTGCAGAAATGCAAACATTCATTGCATCAAACCTATGTAAAGATTTGGAGCACATATCCTGACGTCTTCTCCTGGGACAGATAGTGCATCAGACTAAACTCACAAAGGAGCTAACAAAATATATCCATGTCCACCATTCACACACCAGCGTAATCTGTGTGCATACTGACAACGGGCAATTCATTTATATGAACATGTGCATGTTAAAGTGCGTACACACGCACTACTAAATGCAACGACGGGTCCGCCGGACCCTCCCACTGGGCGGTCTTTAGCCGACAGTAAGCGTGTGTGTACGCGCTGTCGGCAGACTGAAAAGGCTGTTTCTGAATGATCCGCTGTTTCAGAAACAGCCTTATCAGTCTGCCGACAGTGCGTACACACACGCTTACTGTCGGCTAAAGACCGCCCAGCGGGAGGGTCCAGCGGACCCGTCATTGCATTTAGTAGTGCATGTGTACACACCTTACGTGCAGTGGCGTAGCTAAGGAGCTGTGGGCCCCGATGCAAGTTTTACATGGGGCCCCCCAAGCACTCTATACATAACAATTGATACGGCGCACCAAATCCTGCCAATGGCAACTACAGTGTCAGAGGTGCAAGAAGAGGCTGGGAAACAGTTTGTTAGTGATTACTACTATTCACAGCATCTATAGAAATGATTATTATGAGCACAGGACCAATAGAGAGGTAATAATGTAGATGAGGGAGAGCCCTTCGGGGCCCCTCTGGCCCAAGGGCCCCGATGCGGTCGCTACCTCTGCACCCCCTATTGCTACGCCCCTGCTTACGTGTGCAAAGGTGTAACTGTCATTGCCATTGTGCTGGCCATTGTACTGACTGACACACCCAAGTGCACTGCACTACTGATTAATTCTGATCAGGATGAAGTTTTCATGCATGCAGATCAGATTGATTCAGGCCTTGTTCACATTGCGTTCGGCTCGCGTGTCCGTCCACGGTGGGCTTATTTTGAGGCGTTTTTTGTTTCCGATTCCCGGCGCTTGGGTGGGCGATTGTTTTTTGTGGTTAGCGGTTTCCGACACGTTTCTCCCGAGCGTTTTGGTAATTCACTCCCTGACGCAAGTCAGGAAGTGAACTCTTTGATCCGGAAAAGAATAAATACAATGTATTTATTCTTAAAAATGCAATCGCTACACAAAGCGGTTTTGTGAGCCTTTTGCGTTTTTCCTATACCTTCCATTGAGGCGGAATCACCTCAAAAATGGCTCAAGCACCGCCTATCTAAACGGAACGGAAATAAACCGCTTAGATATGAACTATCTCATAGAGAATCATTGTGTAAGCCCTTTCAGGTCGATTTTAAAAATCGCCCGCTCTTAAAAAATAACAAAAACGCCTGCAGTGTGAACAAGCCCTAAGCAATGGTGCAGGGCAGTTGGGTCAGTTACATCAGCCAGTGGATGCAGGAAATGATGACAGCTGTCAGGAAGAGAGAAAAGCTCTGTGGGAGGTCCGGACTTCTATTTAGATAACTTCACTTGCCTCTTCGCTATCCAAATCAATGCTCTCCTTCCAGCGCTACCATAGGGGCATCCTGGTTGGGTAATTCCCACAGGGCCCCTGAGCACTGTTGGGCCCCCCATGTCTCCAAACCCTGACTTGTGCTCCCTGGGTCCTTGCAAAGTTTTTGCAATAATTTACCTGTCCCGGCGTGCTGCTCCATTAGTTTGTGCTCCGCATCTTCACCCCCGCTGGTCACAGTTTCTCAGTGACCAAAATCATTACAGGTTGTTTTAGGTGATCATTTCTAATGAGAGCTGTACAGATGCATTGCTCAGCTCTGCGCTGCACTATGGAAAGGGAGAATGAGTGAGTGGCATCAAGCTGTGGGAACTCTTTTTTTAAGCGTGCATAGAAAAAAAGATGTAGAGTTCTGACCAGTGACCAAGACAATCATGAGCGATGGCTAAAGGCGCATACACACTCCGTATTTTTCAAAAACAGTGTTATCAGTCTGCTGACAGCCTGTACTCATGTGCTACAGTCGGCAGAACTACCGCCCCGCGGAAGGGTCTGACGGAACCCATCGTTTGTAAAAATATGGCGTGTGTACGCGCCTTAAGGAAAACCCAAGGTGTACATGTAGCTTAATGTGTGTGCAAGATTTTACAATATTGCCAATGGGATTAGAGGGCACCTGCACTCACTCTAGACTTCTGCTTGATTTTATCCATAATAGATCTTTTTGGCCAAGAGTAATCTGATGTGTACTTAGCTTGACTGCACAGATGTAGAGGATATCTATACAGTAACCTCGAATTAGGAAAAAAGGGTGCTGAAGCCCTTACCGAATAAAGGGCACCACCATAGGAGCCTATTATAAAAGTTGCGATTTGCGGCAAAGAAGGCAAATTTGGGCGCATGGCGCTGCCCGATAGCTGAAATATACCTTCTTTGCCACTAATCATGCCTCGGCGCCTGCTATCGGGCGCCTCTGGGCGCCAAAAATGTACTTTGTCCCAAATTGCAGCTTTTATAATGGGCACCATTTGCAGCAAAGAAGGTAAATCTCGGTGTCCGGAGGCACCCGACAGAATTGCGGGCACCGAGGCATGTAGATATGCAGATTTTTGCATGGCGGGCATTAGGAGGGGGGAGGTTAAGTTTTAGTCATAGGTAGAGGGAGTTCATAGGGTTAGGTATCAGTAGTGGAAGGTCTTATCGTTAGGCATCGGTAGAGGGAGGTCTTAGGGTTAGTTAGGCATCGGTAGATGGAGGTCTTAGGTTTAGGCATCCGTAGATGGAGGTCTTAGGGTTAGATGGAGGTCTTAGGGTTAGGCATTGGTAGATGGAGGTTTTAGGTTTAGGCAGATGGTTCTGTGTGAGAGTAGGGTTAGGTTAAGACATAGTAAAGTACTACTAAAGGTTACAGATATTTTACTATTGGAATTAAGTAGTAGAATATCAGTAATTTTACCGATATTTTACTGATGTACATTCCTCGCACCCTCTTTTCCAGGCACCTTTTTTACATGTATACTAGTATCCACATCATACAAACATAAAATTAGAGCTTTTTTCATTATAAAATCATAAGCTGTTCCCTGTCTTTGTTTAGCTGGCTGATTGTGACAGATCTGGGTTTCCCTAATCTTTTTCACTGGTCTTAAGCGGAATCCTTTTTGATGGCTACTTATCTAGGTTTCATGACAGAATAAAGACAATATCATTGGCATTAAGCGGCTAAGCTTACAAAGCGATGATCTCCACAATGCACCAACTTAATACACAGAACGTCTCTGATGTTCTCCACCGCCAATATGCTGAATAGCTGACGTTTTCCTTTTGTAGGACTCATAAATAAGTTAGGAAACAGACTGGTGTAATAGACAGTTTGTTAAATAAATCTCTACACATAAAATTTACAATAAGAGAAAAACTCCCGAGCACTATATATGTTTTAGAACAACACATACATAATTAACAAAACATCTGTCAGTCTCCCTCTCTCCATTTCTCCTGACATAAGTCTCAGATTTATATCTCTACAGCAGGTGCAGCAGGCTTGAGGAAAAGCAAGGCTCGCTGTGTGGTATATATAATATACATGAAGGATTAATGTACCAATCTGGTAATGGAAGAGGGGCACGTCTGGTTCAGATCTCTTGCTGCCATAGTTTCATGTATTACAGAATAGAGATGTCAGCAGCAGAGCCGGAATTGGGATAAGACAGCCCTATAAAACACAACATTTATTTATGTAACAGAGTCATGGAAGTTAAAATGTGCCATAGTCACTGTCACAACTGCTGGTTTGATAGAAAATTAAGTGTGGATGGAGCTTCTCTCAGAACCTCACACTGTGCTCTAGTATTTGTCTACACGCCATCCACTGTGGCAAATGTGTGAATGGCTATTCAGGGCCTGGTTTTCAGGCTGGCATGTAATAGCACTGTAAATGGCATCTGTGACACAGAAAAGTAATCACCACTCGAAAGTTGCAGCAAACTGTGAACCATACACGTGCAGGAACAGGTGCTCTCAGTCTGGCCACTTGTGAACCTTTAGGCCATAGAGAGCTGTAAGTCCTGACCGAGCAAAGCCATACAGGATTCTGTTAAAAAATGTTTCTGCTAAGAACAGCAGAAGTAGGAGGGATATGGAGGCTTCCACATTTATTTCCTTTTAAACAATACCAGTTAACCTCATGGCTTGCCTTATTAGGTGGCTGAAAATGCCAATATGAGCGCATTAGTGGATAAACCACTGTTGATCTGTCCTTCGATCTCGATGGAAGCACTGTCCAAGGATCCAAAATGGAAGCCATTGAGGCTCTCCAGATGGGTCCTCAACTGTATCTGGATATTAGTAAATCACGGGCTATTTGCTCCAATAGGGAAGTTACAAACGTTTATTGGACAAAAATAAAATACTTGCAGTGGCCTGACGCATTTCACAAGGTTCTGCTTCAACAGAGGCATATTGGTAATAATTATCTGGAGAGCTTCAACAGCTTTCATATCGGATCCCTGGACAGTGAGTCCACACAGACGGGAAATGCTCAAGGTCAAGGACAGATTATCTTAATTAGGGGTTTATTCACTAATACACTCATATGCTGACCTGTCAATATTGGTATTTCCAGCCATCTAATCAGGGGTGCAGTCCTCTGAATAGAGGTGAGGATCCATTACTTTTAAACACAAGGGACGCTTCCTTTTTATCTTTTTTACAGTTTCCCAGCCATATTGTGGTACTCTACAGATGAACAGCTGCATACTTGTGTTTTTAAAGAGACACTGAAGCGAAAAAAAAATTATGATATTATGATTTGTATGTGTAGTACAGCTAAGAAATAAAACATTAAGATCAGATACATCAGTCTAATTGTTTCCAGTACAGGAAGATTTAAGAAACTCCAGTTGTTATATCTATACAAAAAAGCCATTAAGCTCTACGACTTTCAAAGTCGTGGAGAGGGCTGTTATCTGACTTTTATTATCTCAACTGTTAGTAAAGCATTAGTTCACAGACTGCTCTGAAAGAATCATTTTGAATGCTGAGTGTTGTGTAATCTTCACATATTAGAGAATGATGCAATGTTAGAAAAAACACTATATACCTGAAAATAAAAATATAAGAATATTTTCTTTGCTGCTAATCTTCTAGTAATTATTTATAGTACACAACCAATTCATTATATCATATATTTTTTTCCGCTTCAGTGTCTCTTTAACCTCTGAACTATTTGCAATGTACTCCAAGTGAACTCGCCTATAGGCTAAGAGGTTGATGTACAATTTTAATTTGATTCATGCATCAGTAGTGTCTGAATCACCTGAAACAAGCACGCAGCAAATGCAGTCAAACTTCAGTCAATCATGTGATCTGCATGCTTGTTCAAGGTCTATGACTAAAAATATTAGAGGCAGAGCATCAGCAGCACAGCCAAGCGATTTGAATCCTTTAAAAGAGAATAAATATAGCAACCTCTCTATATCTCTTTCACCTCAGTTGTCTTTTATCCCCTTCCCAAACGCTTAACGCCTATAGGCGTCGGGAAGGTGGCTCCCCCAGGACCACTTAACACCGATCAGTGTCAAGTCCTGGGGGCGGAAATTAGTGGGGATGTGCATCCCCGCTGAATGACGGAGTGGAGCTCTGAGTTCAGCCTCACGGGCGGCAGGCTGTTAGGTGAAAGAAAAACCAGTTTATTTACATGTACAGCCAGTGGCGTAGCATCCGGGGTCGCAGGGGTCACAAGTGCGACCGGGCCCGTGGTCTTCAGTGGCCTGTGTGGGCAGCAAATGAGTGGCATGAAAAGCTGGTCGGCACTCAGGCAGTTAATAGGTGCCGTACCAGTCGCCATTAAACAAAGCTTGTTGGTCTGCAATAGAGAGCGGTCCAGGGCAGCTGCAGAGTCTCTCACCTCATCTGGCTCCAGCTCCGGAACTTCATCCTCTCCCTCCGTCATCTATCTTAAATCATAGGTATAGGAATAATTAGGTATTACCTACATAAATGGACAAACCATATGGGTTTGTCTAGGAATAAAAAAAGGCCTCTATGGATTAATAGAAAGGTTAGAGATAAAAGGATGGGAAAAAGAATGCCTATAAGGTCCTAAAACAGGAGGGGACCGAGGCTGCATTAAGCAATTATAAGGAGTGCAATAAAAGTTGTAAAAAAAGAAATTAGGCTGGAAAAGATTGAAGCTGAAAATCAAATTGCTAGGGATATCAAATCTAACCCAAAGAAGTTTTACAAGTACATCAACTCTAAAAAAAAGAAAGGTTGACTGTATTGGACTCCTAAAGGATGAGGGTGGGAACTCAATTGTGGATGACCAAGGTAAGGCAGAGTTATTAAATGCTTTCTTTGCTTCTGTCTTCACAAGGGAAACGTCACTGTTGCAAATTACAGATGCAGAAGAGTCTCAATCTTCCAACTGTAATATTAAATACTTAACGCAGGAAGAAGTGAAGGCAAGACTAAATTAATCAAAAATAGACAAGGCACCTGGCCCGGATGGCATGCATCCTCGGGTCCTAAGGGAATTAAGTTCAGTTATAGATAAACCCCTTTATCTTATCTTTTGTGACTCTCTTTCAACTGGCAGAGTCCCAGTGGATTGGCGTACAGCCCACGTTTTCCCATTATTTAAGAAGGGCAAGATATCAGATCCAGGAAATGATAGACCTGTAAGCTTAACATCAGTTGTATGCAAACTATTTGAGGGGTTACTAAGAGATACTATACATAACTTCATAGTAGAAAATAATCTTATTTCTCAGCATCAACATGGGTTTACTAAAGACAGGTCCTGTTTGACTAACATGCTCAGCTTTTATGAGGTAGTGAACGCTAATGAGGATATTGGGAATGCTGTAGATGTGATATACTTGGACTTTGCAAAGGCCTTCGACACTGTTCCACACAAAAGTCTAGTGCAAAAGTTGAGGATGCAAGGACTGGGGAAGAGTCTGTGTGCATGAATAGGGAACTGGCTAATGGACAGAAAACAAAGAGTTGTGGTCATCATACTCAAAATGGGTGACTGTTAGCAGTGGGGTCCCACAGGGGTCTGTACTGAGTCCAGTGCTCTTCAATTTATTTTTTTAATGACCTAGTACAGGCAGTAGTAAGCAATGTTGCTATTTTTGCAGATGATACAAAATTGTGCAGAAACATCAACTCTCAGGAAGATAGGGACATATTGCAACAGGATCTGGATAGGATGGCTATGTGGGCACATAAATGGCAGACGAAATTCAATGTTGAAAAATGTAAAGTCATGCATTTTGGTCGTACCAATGGTCTAGCACCATACAAAATAAATGGGATACAGTTGGGGACATCAAACTTGGAGAAGGACTTAGGAGTACTCATCGACAACAAGTTAAATAATCGTACTCAATGCCAAGCCGCTGTAGCTAAAGCTAACAACATTTTGGGATGCATTAAAAGGGAAGTAAAAACTCGAGATGCTAGCATAATATTGCCCCTGTTTAACTCTCTAGTAAGGCCACATCTGAAATATGGAATTCAGTTCTGGGCACCACATTACAAGAAAGATATTGCAGTTTTAGAGCAGGTGCAGAGACGAGCAACAAAATTGATATGTGGGATGGAAGAAGGTCTCACTTACCAAGAAAGGTTAGATAAACTGGGTTTATTTAGTCTAGAGAAAAGACGCCCTAGAGGGGATCTAATTAACATGTATAAATACATCAGAGGGCAATATAAAAGCTTGGTGGATGAGCTTTTTGTCCCTAGGCCTTCTCAACGGACTAGAGGACATGATCTGCGCATGGAGGAAAAACGTTTTAGCCATTTATTTAGGAAAGGATTCTTTACAGTAAGAGTGATTAAGATCTGGAATGCATTGCCACAGGAAGTAGTTATGGCAAATTCTATACCTGCAAGGGGGCTTAGATGCTTTCCTTGCGTTGAAAGACACCCATGGCTACAATTACTAGGTAATGCCCAATGATGTTGATCCAGGGATTTTATCTAATTGCCATCTGGAGTTGGGAAGGAATTTTTTCCCTTTTGGGGCTAATTGGACCATGCCTTGTAAGGGTTTTTTTCCTTCCTCTGGGTCAACAGGGATATGTGAGGCAGCAGGCTGGTGTTGTACTTTGTTATCTGGTTGAACTCGATGGACGTATGTCTTTTTTCAACCCAAATAATTATGTAAAAGTTTTTAATGCTGCACAAAAAGACAATGCATTTCATGGGTACTGGCCCGCTTCCTCAGGTCAACAACAAAGTGCCTAAGTCTGTAGCAGTCACAGCTGTGGGTGCCTCTTTTGCTACCTGCTTTGCTATACCTAGAAACTGCTCTGCTATACTGTGTTTTATTTTTCAACAAAAGGTTTATTGAACAAGATAAAATACAAAAATACAAACAATGCAAAATTGTCAAGTCACTGATATCAGAATATACAGCAAGTAAAGGGCACACATGATCCAATCCGGAAGACAAGACATAGCAGAATAGCAGATCCAAATTGTAATGAGCTATACTGTGTTTTTGATTGTCATATACTGTATGAGTCAGCACGGTGGCGTAGTGGTTAGCTCTCTCGCCTTGCAGCGCTGGGTCCCTGGTTCGAATCCCAGCCAGGGCACTATCTGCAAAGATTTTGTATGTTCTCTCCGTGTCTGCGTGGGTTTCCTCCAGGCACTCCTGTTTCCTCCCACATTCCAAAAACATACGAATAAGTTAATTGGCTCCCCCTAAAATTGGCCCTAGACTACAGTACTTACACTACATAATATAGACATGTGGCAATGGTAGAGATTCGATTGTGAGCTCCTTTGAGGGACAGTTAGTGACAAGATATATATGTACACTGTACAGCGCTGCGTAATATGTCGGCGCTATATAAATACTAAATAATAATAATAATGAGTCCATTGCACTTCAAATTCCTTGTAATTGTAAATTTACTTGGACAATAAATTCTGTCCATAGGATGAATACTCCCATTTAAACTGCTGGTGGCAGCAATTCACATGATGACTGGCATCCTGCAGTCACGGAAACTAGGACGCCAAAGTGGAAGACAGATTGCGTGCATCTCTCTCGGCCCAGGGTCTTCAGAAAGGTGAGTCACCTCTCCCTCCACTGAGTTCTCTTCATAAGTCGCACCTCTCCTCCCCCTCTGCACATGTGCTTCTTCCCCCTCTGGTACTTTACCCTTAAAACGTCCCACAGCCTTCTAGAACTCACATATCGCCCTACTGACAAGCACACCAGCTGTCCAAACCAACACACCATGGCAGCTGCAAAGGAAACTGGGGCAAAACTGTAGATGCTGCCCACAGCAATCAATCAAGTTTCAGCTGCTTATGAATGAAACAAGTATTTTGACTAATCACTCTTGGCACTGTTTCTGCTTTTGTTCCAGTTTTCTTTGAAGTTCTCTTGATAAATCGTCCGGGTAGTGCTACTATGCAAATAAGGCAAAAAGAGAAGCCTAGCTTGATATTTTTTGGGGTTTTCAATCTCACTGCTTTCTTACGGAAGGATATTAGCTGTGCATGCAGATAGTCTTTAATTCTACCAGATTAGTTTATGAAACGGTATTAATTTCACATTTAGCTTTATTGTAGACATGATTCATTTGACAATAAACAGATCTCTTTGAATGCTGAACTTCTGGCCTCCAATGAGACATCTCTTATTTTGTATTTGCTGTCACAGCTGCTTCAGGCCAGGGAGTGGGTTGAAGATGCATAACAATAAACCTAATAAAGAATTATAAATGAGATTAGTTACATCAGTGCAATAAATGTACTCATTGTAAGGAAAATTGGAAGATGGGTTATACTGTAGGCTGGGGAATGAAGCATTAGGTTTTAAATAAAAGGAGACATTTCTATAATCTTAGCATTTTATAGTAAGTATACAGAGACAGTCAGGAAATTGGACCACTTTCAACAGAATAACATGTTATTGATGTATGTGCACTACCTACCTACAGTGCAAAGAATAGGACAGAATGTAGGAATGGAAAGAATGAGGACTTGTCATACTGGAAACTTGGGGATGACCATAACAGAGTTATTGATGAAAACCAACTGGCCTAGCCATCAGTCAGGCACGAAGGGCTGTATCTAGGGCAGCAGAGTAGTATAGGAAAGTGCCAAAACGCAACCATTTCCTTACTTGTTTTTGTATTTTTCTTTAATTATTGGAATCAGAATGCTCTTCTCTACTTTCTGTTGCTGGATTTACCCACAAGGGAGTCGAAAAGACAGGGGCGTAACAATAGATCCTGCAAGGGATGCAGCTGCATAGGGGTCCAGAAGCCACTTGGGGCCCTGTCCTGAGAGACTGACAACTAAGGACAAGGAGAGAAAAAACTTTCTGTTCTCTGCACAATTATTCTAATGACTGCATCTTCTCACCCACTGATAAGGAATAGTGTTGGGCGAACAGTGTTCGCCACTGTTCGGGTTCTGCAGAACATCACCCTGTTCGGGTGATGTTCGAGTTCGACCGAACACCTGTTGGTGTTCGGCCAAACCGTTCGGCCATATGGCCGAACTAAGAGCGCATGGCCGAACGTTCCCCGAACGTTCGGCTAGCGCTGTGATTCGTGATTGGCTGTGTCACGTGGTTCGGACCCGAACGCGCTCTGATTGGCCGAACGGGTCACGTGGTTCGGGTAAATAAATACCCGATCCACGTCATTTCTCCGCCATTTGTCTGTGGGTTTAGCTTTGGGTAGGCAGGCAGGGTAGTTCTCTCTCCAGCCAGGCTAGCCAGGGTCCCCCCAGTCATTGTGTCGCTGCTGGGAACAGTAGTACACCGCTCACCCACACTATATAGCATTGTGTTTACTGCCACTCTGTGTACACCGCTCACCCACCACTGTATAGCATTGTGTTTACTGCCACTCTGTGTCTCTGCTGGGAATAGTAGTACACCGCTCACCCGCCACTGTATAGCATTGTGCTCTGTGTTGCTGCTGGGAATAGTAGTACACCGCTCACCCACCACTGTATAGCATTGTGCTCTGTGTCGCTGCTGGCAACAGTAGTACACCGCTCACCCACCACTGTATAGCATTGTGCTCTGTGTCGCTGCTGGGAATAGTAGTACACCGCTCACCCACCACTGTATAGCATTGTGCTCTGTGTCGCTGCTGGGAATAGCAGTACACCGCTCACCCACCACTGTATAGCATTGTGCTCTGTGTCGCTGCTGGGAACAGTAGTACACCGCTCACCCACCACTGTATAGCATTGTGCTCTGTGTCGCTGCTGGGAACAGTAGTACACCGCTCACCCACCACTGTATAGCATTGTGTTCTGTGTCGCTGCTGGGAATAGTAGTACACCGCTCACCCACCACTGTATAGCATTGTGCTCTGTGTCGCTGCTGGGAATAGTAGTACACCGCTCACCCACCACTGTATAGCATTGTGCTCTGTGTCGCTGCTGGGAATAGTAGTACACCGCTCACCCACCACTGTATAGCATTGTGCTCTGTGTCGCTGCTGGGAATAGTAGTACACCGCTCACCCACCACTGTATAGCATTGTGCTCTGTGTCGCTGCTGGGAACAGTAGTACACCGCTCACCCACCACTGTATAGCATTGTGCTCTGTGTCGCTGCTGGGAATAGCAGTACACCGCTCACCCACCACTGTATAGCATTGTGCTCTGTGTCGCTGCTGGGAACAGTAGTACACCGCTCACCCACCACTGTATAGCATTGTGCTCTGTGTCGCTGCTGGGAACAGTAGTACACCGCTCACCCACCACTGTATAGCATTGTGTTCTGTGTCGCTGCTGGGAATAGTAGTACACCGCTCACCCACCACTGTATAGCATTGTGCTCTGTGTCGCTGCTGGGAATAGTAGTACACCGCTCACCCACCACTGTATAGCATTGTGCTCTGTGTCGCTGCTGGGAATAGTAGTACACCGCTCACCCACCACTGTATAGCATTGTGCTCTGTGTCGCTGCTGGGAATAGTAGTACACCGCTCACCCACCACTGTATAGCATTGTGCTCTGTGTCGCTGCTGGGAACAGTAGTACACCGCTCACCCACCACTGTATAGCATTGTGCTCTGTGTCGCTGCTGGGAATAGTAGTACACCGCTCACCCACCACTGTATAGCATTGTGCTCTGTGTCGCTGCTGGGAAAGTAGTACACCGCTCACCCACCACTGTATAGCATTGTGCTCTGTGTCGCTGCTGGGAACAGTAGTACACCGCTCACCCACCACTGTATAGCATTGTGCTCTGTGTCGCTGCTGGGAATAGTAGTACACGCTCACCCACCACTGTATAGCATTGTGCTCTGTGTCGCTGCTGGGAACAGTAGTACACCGCTCACCCACCACTGTATAGCATTGTGCTCTGTGTCGCTGCTGGGAATAGTAGTACACCGCTCACCCACCACTGTATAGCATTGTGCTCTGTGTCGCTGCTGGGAACAGTAGTACACCGCTCACCCACCACTGTATAGCATTGTGCTCTGTGTCGCTGCTGGGAACACTAGTACACCGCTCACCCACCACTGTATAGCATTGTGCTCTGTGTCGCTGCTGGGAATAGTAGTACACCGCTCACCCACCACTGTATAGCATTGTGCTCTGTGTCGCTGCTGGGAATAGTAGTACACCGCTCACCCACCACTGTATAGCATTGTGCTCTGTGTCGCTGCTGGGAACATTAGTACACCGCTCACCCACCACTGTATAGCATTGTGCTCTGTGTCGCTGCTGGGAATAGTAGTACACCGCTCACCCACCACTGTATAGCATTGTGCTCTGTGTCGCTGCTGGGAATAGTAGTACACCGCTCACCCACCACTATATAGCATTTCTGTACTGCCACTGTACTGCTGCCAGTCAGCGTGTACTTTAAGGATAAGTGAAATGAAGAAGAAATCCTGTGAAAGAGGGAGGGACAAGGGAAGAGGTGTTTACCCTGACGGTTCACGTACAGGCCACAGTGGAGCACCGAAGAAAACCCACTCAATACCGCCCATGTTGTCCAGTAAATCAACCCTCACAAATCCAAAAGAACAGGACCAGATAATTAATTGGATGACCTCTCAAGCATCCAGCAGTGGGTTAAGCAGCACCAGCACATCACGCACGAGGTCCGAGTCCTCAGCCAGTTACAAGGAGCCAGTGGGTACAAAGCTGACACAACCGGCAGCGACACCACGCACACAACTGCCAAATAACCAGTCCGAAGAATTTCCTCAGGACACAATGGGGTATTCGCAGGAGCTATACATTGCAAAAATCAAGCACCTCATACCCCCAGAAGATCTGTCAACCTTAGTCCACGCCTTCATCACATCCCGACTGGACTACTGCAATGCTCTCTACACTGGCCTTCCAAAAAAGGTCTTGTACCGCCTACAGCTGATACAGAATACTGCTGCCAGACTGCTAACCAACCAACCCCGTCACTGCCAGTCCTGCATTCCCTTCACTGGCTACCTATAGAATGGAGGGTCCTATTCAAGATCGGCCTACTGACATTTAAATCCCTGAATAATCTAGGCCCTGGATACTTGAAAGATATGTTACAGCTGCGTAGCAATCCCCGCATTCTCAGATCCACAGGTTCTAATAATCTAGTCATACCCAGAGTCCACTTGGAAACTTTTGGTCCCAGAGCCTTCTGTCATGCTGCCCCTATGTTTTGGAACTCCTTACCTCAACAGATCAGGACAGCCCCATCCCTGGATGTGTTTAAATCCAGACTGAAAACCCACCTGTTCAGTCTGGCATTTGCAGAAATATAACTTTTGTTGTGTGAATACTTCATCCTACTAATTACTGAATCTGAGAGAGCCTAAGCGCTTTGAGTCCTATGGGAGAAAAGCGCTATAGAAATGTTATTGTATTGTATTGTATTGTATTCCCAGCTCAACAAACTTCCACCTTTCAAAGATCAATGGAACAGCCAGAAATGTTGTGCCCGGATTCACAACCATTTACTGTGGGAAATGCACCGCGCACTGAAATGCAAGGCGAGTCCGAGGACTTTGAAACCCAAATCCCAGAGCAAGTTGGGCAGGAGGGGTTTCAATTGCAGGAGGTCGGCCGAGAAGATCTGGAAGACGACGTTGGAGTGAGCTGCGCAGAGGTTGTTCTGGGGAGCTCTACTCCACGGCCGCGGCCCACAATCACATATGACGAGTTTGAGGAGATGGAAGAGGAGGGTTTGGACAATGTGGACACAGACCCAGATTTTGTATGTGAAGGAGAACATCGCCGTCGTAGCAGCACAGATGAGTCTGTTAAAGAACCCACTGCTGCACGAGTTCGCCTTGTGCCACAAGGTAGGCGGCGCGAAATTTTAGGCACCACAAGCGTGGAAGTTCAAGTGAGAAGCAAAAAAGGCGCAAACAGAAATCGCCAGCAAGGCAGGTGTTCCAAAGTCTGGCCTTTCTTTGAAGACTGCAGTGAGGATGGTACCATGGTGATTTGCAAGGTGTGCAAGACCCGCCTGAGCAGGGGGAAAAATATTAACAACCTCTCCACCACCAGCATGACCCGCCACATGGTATCCAAACATCCCACTCTGTGGGCAAACGCGGCAGGACAGGGTACCAGCAACACTGCCTCCCTTGGGGTCACCAGACTCACCACCAGACCCTCCTCAGCAGCAGCAGTAGCCCAGCCATTGCGTGGTTCACAACAACATTCACAAACATCAGACGACGCTGACGCTGTCACTTTCCGGAATAGTGCTCTTGAGGTCTTCCAGTCTTCATCAAACACAACAACCAACAGCCCTTCAGTGTGCAGCCCTACGGTTCAGTTGTCTGTCTCGGAGATGTTTGAGCGCAAGAGGAAATTGCCAGCAAATGACCCCCGGGCCGTGGCACTAACAGCCAGCATAGCCAAGCTTCTGGCCTGCGAAATGCTGCCATATCGAGTGGTGGAGACAAACAGCTTCAAGGGCATGATGTCAGTGGCCATCCCACGTTACGTGGTTCCCAGCCGCTACCACTTTGTGCGCTCTGCAGTGCCTGAGTTGCATGAGCACGTGGTCAGCAAAATAACCCGAAGCTTGAAGAATGCCGTTGCCTGCAAGGTTCACCTCACCACTGACACCTGGACGAGTGCGTTCGGCCAGGGTCGATACATCTCCCTTACCGCGCACTGGGTGAACCTTGTGGAGCCTGGCAGCGATTCGTCACCTGCTACGGCGCGGGTGTTGCCCACGCCGCAAACAGCTGCACCGCCGTCCCTCCCACTGGATAACAACAGCAGCATCTACCTCTCTGACTCCTTCTCCTCCAACGCATCTCAAAGCTGTACCTCATCCGGAAACGCTAACCCAGCAGCAGTAGGATCGTGGAAGCAGTGCAGCACAGCTTTTGGCATGCGTCAGCAAGCGTTGCTGAAGCTGATCTGCCTTGGGGATAAGCAGCACACAGGGGAGGAAATTTGGAGGGGAATAAAGGAACAGACGGATTTGTGGCTGGCACCGCTGGACCTGAAACCGGGCATGGTTGTGTGTGATAATGGGAGTAATCTCATTCGCGCTTTAAGGTTGGCTAAGCTGACACACATCCCTTGCCTGGCGCACGTGATGAACCTAGTAGTTCAGCGGTTCCTGAGGACATACCCAGGCGTGGCCGATCTTCTGTTGAAGGTGCGACGAGTGGCCAAACATTGTAGAAATTCCAGTACTGCTTCGGGGGCACTCGCCGAGATGCAGGAGCGCTTTAATCTCCCCCACCATCGCTTGCTGTGTGATGTCCCTACGCGCTGGAATTCTACGCTGCACATGCTAGCCCACTTTTGCGAGCAGAAGAGTGCAGTGGTCCAGTACATGACGGCGCAGTACCGAGGCGCATCCGGACAGCTGCCAAGCTTCTGTGGATCCGATTGGGCCAACATGTTGGACCTCTGCCAAGTCCTCCAAAATTTTGAGCAATCCACGTTGCTTGTGAGCAGTGACAACTCTTCAGTCAGCATTACCATACCACTGCTGTGTTTACTGAAGAAGTCAATGTTGAAAATCAAAGAAACAGCTGTCATGATGCAACTGGGGGAATCTGAAGGAGAAAACGATCAGCGTGATGATACCAACATCAGGCCATCTGCTTTAGGAAACGCTGGCCCCAGCAGCTTTGACGAAGAAGAGGAGGAGGAACAGCTGGAGTTGGAGCAGGAATTTCATGCCACCACTGACGAGGGCCAGAGCGGTGCACGTTGGACTTCCACAATTCAGCGCGAATGGTCAGCAGAAGCAGACCAGGAAGAAGGTGACGACTATGATGCATCACAACTATCACAACGCTCACAAGAGGATGATGAGGATTCTGGCAGGACTCTGGCACACATGGCTCAATTCATGCTAGACTGCATTGAACGCGACCCACGCATTGTGCGCATTCTGGACAACACCAATTACTGGGTTTATACCCTTCTGGATCCACGGTACAAACACAATGTTCCAAAACTGCTTGAAGAAAGAGTCAGACAGGTCAAAATGGAAGAATACCAGCAGGCCCTTGTGGAGACTTTAGAGAGGAGATTGACATCCTCCCCCTCCTCTAGCCAGTTGTACGCCGGCAGACTGACTTCCGCAAACCCAGGACGACCAGGAGGGCAGCAAACAACACAAGCCGCAGCTAGTGCCCAAAAGGGAATGGTATCGGCAGTGTCCTTGGAGTGGGAAAATTTTCTGACACCCATGCAGCAGCCCACAGAACAGCAAGCGTGCAGATCCACCTCCAACACCGATCGCCTGGAGAAGATGGTCAAGGACTACATGTCAGATGGCGTAGCTGTGTTGAACAATCCATCTGCACCCTTCAACTATTGGGTATCGAAGCTAGACACCTGGCACGAACTGGCAATGTACGCAATAGAGGTGCTGGCTTGCCCGGCAGCCAGCGTTATGTCGGAACGCTGTTTCAGTGCTGCCGGAGGCATCATCACAGATCGGCGTATCCGCCTCTCCACAGAAAATGCAGACCGTCTGACTCAAATTAAAATGAATCAATCCTGGATTGGAAACGACTACGCAACACTCCCGGACCCCAACCAAGTAACATGAACAATGAACATCTGTGATGGGTTAGCGTTTCCGGTCCTTGTTTATTAAACCTCTCATCTGTATTACATTTATGACTGCATGGCAACAAAATGCATTGCTATCCGCACGCTTCTTGTCCTCATGCGAGGCCTGGGTTGCGCCTGAAAGCGTGGCCTTCTCCTCCTGCGCCTCCTCCTGTTCCATCAAGTGTGCTGCTGCTGGGTTAGCGTTGCCGGTCCCTTTTTACGGAACCTCTTATCTGTATTACATTTATGACTGCATGGCGACAAAATGCATTGCTATCCACACGCTTCTTGTCCTCATGCAAGGCCTGGGTTGTTGTGTCTCAAAGCGTGGCCTTCTCCTCCTGCGCCGCCCTCCTCCTGTTCCATCACGTGTGCTGCTGCTGGGTTAGCGTTACCGGTCCCTTTTCCTGGAACCTCTTATCTGTATTACATTTATGACTGCATGGCGACAAGAAGCATGTTACCTGTGCAAAGAAAAATTACATTTTCCGCATTTAAAAGACATTTTTTCCTTTGAAACTTTACAATCAATTTTCTCAAAAACTATAAGCTCTTTTTCAAATATTTTTTCCCTCTTGTACCCACTCCCAAGGTGCACATACCCTGCAAATTTGGGGTATGTAGCATATAAGGAAGCTTTACAAAGCACGAAAGTTCGGGTCCCCATTGACTTTCATTATGTTTGGAGTTCGACGCGAACACCCGAACATCGCGGCCATGTTCGGCGAACGTTCGCGAACCCGAACATCCAGGTGTTCGCCCAACACTAATAAGGAATCATACAAAGTTTTGCAGACAAAGATTTGTAGACAGTTCCCATTCAGTGTTCAGCAGGGTCTTGTGTACAGTGCTGTACTATCCCCAGTGTGCAGCAGGCTATCTACCCCTCCCCAAGTGCTCTGCACTGTAGTGATGCTGGAGTGGAGAAGTCTGGAGAGCCAGTTCTGCTCCATCAGAAGCGGACAGATTGAGTGTAATAAGGCTGAAGCTGAAAGCATACTTGTCTGTCAGTTTTCTGTATGTGTTTTCTGTACACCATGTGTGTCTGTATGTGTGATAACATGCACGGTTTATCACAGAAGCTAATGTAATTGATAGAGAAAATGCATGCAGTGCTTCACTCACTGCTGACTGTTTTTATCTGCATGGGGTAAACACATAAAAGAGTGCACTAGCCAACTGAATAACATTGGTTCTCAATTTACCTCTGCAGAAAGTGGGGGGTTGGCTAGAGGGGGCCCCATTGCAGGGGGGCCCAGTGATCTCTACTTACGCCTCTGCAAGTAGACTATGTAAGCTTAGCTAGCATGGCACTACAGCCATCTCCTCTGTAGGCTTTTGACTTATAGAACATATGATCTGTATAAAGCAGACAGCATATTTACTCCAACAATTTATTTTTGTTTCAGTGTTTAAAATATTTATCATATGGAATCATGTCAGTGATAAAAAGTCACAACAATAGACAATCACAGTCTGCTTAAACTAATACCACACAAATAATTAAATGCGGCTATGTTTTTATGGAACACACAGTTACATAGTTATTTGGGTTGAAAAAAGACATACGTCCATCGAGTTCAACCAGATCACAAAGTACAACACCAGCCTGCTCCCTCATATATCCCTGCTGATCCAGAGGAATGGCGAAAAAACCTTACAAGGCATGATCCGATTAGCCCCAAAAAAGAAAAAAAATTCTTCCCAACTCCAGATGGCAATCAGATAAAATCCCTGGATCATTGGGCATAACCTAGTAATTGTAGCCATGGATGTCTTTCAACGCAAGGAAAGCATCTATGCCCCCTTTAAATGCAGGTATAGAATTTGCCATAACTACTTCCTGTGGCAATGCATTCCACATCTTAATCACTCTTACTGTAAAGAACCCTTTCCTAAATAAATGGCTAAAACGGTTTTCCTCCATGCGCAGATCATGTCCTCTAGTCCGTTAAGAAGGCCTAGGGACAAAAAGCTCTTCTGCCAAGCTTTTATATTGCCCTCTGATGTATTTATTATATCCCCTCTAAGACGTCTTTTCTATAGACTAAATAAACCCAGTTTATCTAACCTTTCTTGGTGAGACCTTCCATGCCACGTATCAATTTTGTTACTCGTCTCTACACCTGCTCTAAAACTGCAATATCTTTCCTGTAATGTGGTGCTCAGAACTGAATTCCATATTTCAGATGTGGCCTTACTAGAGAGTTAAACAGGGGCACTTTTATGTTAGCAACTCAAGTTTTTATTTCCCTTTTAATGCATCCCAAAATTTTGTTAGCTTTAGCTGCAGGGCTTGGCATTGAGTACAATTATTTAACTTGTTGTCGTTGAGTACTCCTAAGTCCTTCTCCAAGTTTGATGTCCCCACCTGTATCTCATTTATTTTGTATGGTGCTAGACCATTGGTACGACCAAAATGCATGACTTTACATTTTTCAACATTAAATTACATCATGCCATTTATGTGCCCATATAGCCATCCTATCCAGATCCTGTTGCTATATGTCCCTATCTTCCTGAGAGTTGATGATTCTGCACAATTTCGTATCATCCATGTTAGCATTCATGTGAACCCCTAGATTTATGACATCTCCAAGATTTAAATGGAGTGAGGTGTTAGCCAGCTGGAGTCCAATCAATGAGAAGAGATAGGAGGTGTTGGTTACAGTGTCCTGTCCTATGAAAAACACACACCAGTTTTGGGTTTGCTTTTCTCAAGAAGCATTGCCTGGTGTGAATGATGCCTTGCACAAAAGAGCTCTCAGACGACCTACGATTAAGAATTGTTGACTTGCATAAAGCTGGAAAGGGTTATAAAAGTATCTCCAAAAGCCTTGTTGTTTATCAGTCCACAGTAAGACAAATGATCTACAAATTGAGAAAGTTCAGCACTGCTACTCTTCCTAGGAGTGGCCATCCTGTAAAGATGACTGTAAGAGCACAGCACAGAATGCTCAATGAGGGGAAGAAGAATTCTAGAGTGTCGGCTAAAGACTTATAAAAGTTTCTGGCATATGCTAATATCGCTGTTACCAAATCCATGATACGCAAAACACTAAACAAGAATGGAGTTCATAAGAGGATACCGCAGGGGAAGCCACTGCTGTCCAAAAAAAAACATTGCTGCACATTTTAAAATTTGCAAAAGAGTACCTGGATGTCCCACAGCAGTACTGGCAAAATATTCTGTGGACACATGAAACAAAAGTTGAGTTGTTTGGAATAAGCACACAACACTATGTGAGGTGAAAATGAGGCACAGCATACCAACATCAAAACCTCATCCCAACTGTGAAATATGATGGTGGGGGCATCATGGTTTGGGGCTGCTTTGCTGCGTCAGGGCCTGGACGGATTGCTATCACGGAAGGAAAAATGAATTCCCAAGTTTATAAAGACATTTTGCAGGAGAACTTAAGGCCATCTGTCCACCAGCTGAAGCTCAGCAGAAGATGGGTGTTGCAACAGGACAACGACCCAAAGCATAGAAGTAAATAAAAAAACAGAATGGCTTAGACAGAAGAAAATACACCTTCTGAAATGGACCAGTCAGAGTCCTGACCTCATCCCGATTGAGATGTTGTGGCATGACCTCAAGAAAGCGATTTATACTAGACATCCCAAGAATAATGCTGAACATTGCTACTGTATATAGAAGAGCATCTCATTTAATTGGCTTTTTTATCTATTCCCTTCTCTCAGAATTGTCTTTCTGCCAGGCAGGTGTTATATAGCCTGTAATTAGTTATCAGCAAGACTTACCTATGGTCTGACTAAGTCCGACTTTAGAGAAAGGGTGCCCATGCATCACTCAATTTTGCATATTATCATTTTATCAGAATTAAAGAGAATCGGTACTGCAACATGGACAGTTGGACACCTGATTGATCTTTCAATTGATTTCCAGACAAAATCAGTTGAAAGGATCGGGAATGATGGAAAATCTCGGTCGCAAGGGCCCAATCCAGTGTGCTGTGCTAACATTGTTCCGTAATGCAACAACTGGACCCTGCTTCCCCAAGTGCATGTGTCCCCTGTGCCTGTGTGCAGTGTTGAAGGCTCCCCTGCCACACTACCGCAAATTCTGGCCTCCTCCAGTGTCCGGTGTCACCACAAGAGCGGCGTGACGTGAACACTGGAGGAGGACAGGATTTGCACTGGCGTGTGACAGGTGAGCCTTCAACATTACACACGAGCAAAGTAGGAGGGGTTGGGACATATATACTTAAGGGGCAGCAGCAGGTTGATTTCATGCTGAGATTGTGAGGAATCGCGGAAGAGCCGCCGCCATGAGCCAGCGGCGGGCGGCTCTTTCCGCATCGCACGGAGAGGCAGCCGCCTCCTCGCATCATGAGGCGGCTGCCTCCGTGCAGCATGTTGCGGAACGCGGCGAAACCGCCGCGTTGGACGCGGTGGTTCGCGCACATGCTCCAGCGGCAGAGACTCGGAGCGGGGCTGCTGTGGCTGGGACATGTGGTCCCTCGAGATTTAGAGTGACGCGCGCGCGCGCACTCAGGCAGGGCCTTTATGGCAGTCAGTAGTAGTCAGCTGACCAGGCTGGTCAGCTGACTCTGGCTTCACTCCCCATTGGTCCAGCACGGTGGGAGGTGCTGGGGAGTGAAAGGGGTATATATACTACTGGCTGGTCATTTCTCGGGTGTCTGGCGTTGCGATCACATACGTGGGAGCACCCAGATCCGTAGTCAGATCCGTTAGTGTGCCGGGACCAGCTGGAGCTGTAATCCTACACTAAGCTAGATTCTGTTGATAGCTTAAAGTACTAGTTTGATTGTGATTATCTGTTATGACCTTTGCCTGCCTCGACTATCCTCCTGAACTCTGACCTTGTACCTCGTTATATCTGATACCCCGTTGCTGAACCCTGCCTGTACTTTGACTCCGCCTCTGCCTCCTGATTTTGTACCCCGATATATCTGATACTCCGTTGCTGAACCCTGCCTGTACTTTGACTCCGCCTCTGCCTCCTGATTTTGTACCCCGATATATCTGATACTCCGTTGCTGAACCCCGCCTGTACTCCGACTCTGTCTTTGCCTACTGATATTGTACTTATCTGTCCGTCTGTATACGACCTGGCTTGTCCGACCTCGAGAACCGACCTCACGATTGGAGGCGGTTCCCCCGTCCTGTTGGTGACACTTCCTCCTGAGTGTCACTTTCGGACTTCCCTTCCCACTGTCAGTCTGACTCCTCCCGTCTTGGAGAGCTCAGATCTGCGGAAGGAATCTGTGCAGTCCTCCTTGCTGCACTGAGGCTTGTCCTCTGTATTACTGTTGCACCAATCACAACACTCTACTCAGGTGAACAGAGGTTAGCAAGTATATTGGATTATCAGTGATACTGCAGATCACATATAATCTGGTATACGTCTGTATTTCCTGTGATACTGCAGATCACCGGTAATCAGACCTCTCTGTGCTTCACCGATCGTTACAATACCACAGAATTTTGGGCACCGCCATAGGCCCCCATGTTGATAGACATGATTAGCAGCTCTAACTAGAAATTTGCTTGCCGGAGTTAGTATAGCACCCAAATGACTTGATTTGATTAGAATTGTGTGGCAGTGCCTGTAAATTTTTGTTCTCCACAAACCAGGAGAGATTCGATAATTTGCTCCTTTTTAAACAACAGGTTTGCTTCACCGATCGTTACAGAGATCTATTGGAAATAAATGTGCAGTGTGTGGGAAAGAAATAGATCCCTCTTTAATCAGATTTATTCACAGAGGGATCCATCTAATGTTCAATCTGGTGGCACATCAACTGATGCATGGCCACCTAAACTATCACTCTGAGCTCTGATAATTTAACGCTTAGAGTGAGAGAAAGAAAAAAAGAAACATAGCCTAGTTATATGTATGCTTGGCACTGTACATATACACGTTTAAATCATCATGTCACACATAGGTTTAGGTAACCTTAGGTAACCTTTAAGCAGTATACTGAACTATTTAAAGCTAATATATACAGTTGAGTTCAAAATTATTCAACCCCAAATGCTGTAATGGGTTTTAGGGAATGTAGTAAACATTTGTAATTGTGTTCAGAATGAAATCTTACAAGGACTTTTTAAAGAACCAAATTCAACTAAAGTCACATCAATTGTTTTTGTAATACAGTATTAAATGTTTTTTTGGTGATTTCTTCATTGACACAATTATTCAACCCCTTAAAGACTACCACTCTTAAGAACAGAGGTTCATTCAAGTGTTTTCGATCAGGTATTGAAAACACCTGTGGATGTTAACGAGCAGCAATCAAGCATAATAAGCACCAATTAGGCAGCTTTAAAATGACTGTGATACTCAGCTCCTTCTAGACATTTACTGGTGTGTTTACAAACATGGTGAAGTCAAGAGAATGGTCCAGGAAGACAAGAGAAGAGGTGATTTCTCTTCACAGGAAGGGCAATGGCTATAAGAAGATTACAAAGATGGTAAACATACCAAGAGACACCATAGGAAGCATCATTTGCAAATTCAAGGCAAAGGGCACAGTTGAAATGCTACCTGGTCGTGGCAGAAAGAAGAGGCTGACTTTGACTGCTGTGCACTACCTGAAGCACAAAGTGGAGAAAAGTCCCCGTGTGACTGCTGAGGAACTGAAAAAAGATTTGTCAGATGCAAGTACTGACGTTTCAGCTCAGACAATAAGGCGCACACTGTGTAATGAAGGCCTCCATGCCAGAACTCCCAGGCGCACCCCCTTGCTGTCTCCAAGGAATAAGAAGAGTCGACTGCAGTATGCCAAAAGTCATGTGGGCAAACCACAAATGTTTTGGGATAGTGTTCTGTGGACTGATGAAACAAAACTAGAACTGTTTGGGCCCATAGATGTTTTGGAGGAGGAAGAACAAGGCCTATGAAGAAAAGAACACCTTGCCTACAGTGAAGCATGGCGGGGGGTCAATCATGCTTTGGGGCTGTTTTGCTTCTGCAGGTACAGGGAAGCTTCAGTGTGTGCAAGGTACCATGAATTCTCTTCAGTACCAGGATATATTGGATGAAAATGTGATGCAGT
The DNA here is from genome assembly GCF_040937935.1 of Hyperolius riggenbachi. Taxonomy (NCBI): domain Eukaryota; kingdom Metazoa; phylum Chordata; class Amphibia; order Anura; family Hyperoliidae; genus Hyperolius; species Hyperolius riggenbachi. Next base: position 151,376,077 of record NC_090653.1, on the reverse strand, counting down.
CCGTTACAAACCTGAGGCTTGGGAGACGTTGGACCTTTCAACAGGACAATGATCCCAAGCATACCTCCAAGTCCACTAGAGCATGGTTGCAGATTAAAGGCCGGAACATTTTGGAGTGGCCATCGCAGTCACCAGACTTAGATCCAATTGAGAACCTTTGGTGGGACTTAAAGAAAGCAGTTGCAGCTCACAAGCCTAAGAATGTGACTGAACTGGAGGCTTTTGCCCATGAAGAATGGGCTAAGATACCCGTAGATCGCTGCAAGACACTTGTGTCAAGCTATGCTTCACGTTTAAAAGCTGTTATAACTGGAAAAGGTTGTTGTACTTAGTACTAAGAATGAATGTCACTTGGGGGATGAATAAAACTGATAATGATGTGAGCACAGAAAAGAAATTTGTGGTTATTTCATTATAAATGTTATGTTATATTTGTCTGACTCACAAGTGCCTCTTTGATTTAATTGTAAACAAGATGACTGAAATGATCAAAATCAATGTCAAACTGGCCAAAACACTCAATTTCAGTGGGGGTTGAATAATTTTGAACACAACTGTGTGTGTGTATATATATATATATATATATATATATATATATATATATATATATGTGTCTCCCCTCCACCATCCTTTATGAATCACATTGGTAGATCACTTTGGCAACACGACCTCTGAGTAAATCTTTCCTGCACAGCGAAGAGTGAAATCTGCCTGAGCTCTTCATTTAACATGGTGTGAGTAATCTGTTTTTCTTTGCCTTTAATTAAATCACCCCCTATGCAGGCGGCAGCTGAGCCTGCTGTGGCCAGTCAGTGTTTACTTCCTCCTGAAGCCAAGCTCAGCAATAACCGCTTTAGTAATCTCTGCAGCAAGATGGCAGCCATCAGGCACACGGGGCAGCTGGTCAAGTTTATAATCGTAAACTCTTTGCTCCAAATTATTTTTTCAGCTCTCTGAACAGAAGTGACAGGACTGCTGGTTAATCCCACCACAATTTATCTAATGGGATATCTTAATGAAAACAGAAAGATCAGAATCCATAATGCAGTTTAATTCTCTCTCCAGAATCTGACAAAATATCTGCTTAGAGTGGACTGACTATTTTACCATGAGCTGATCGTAAGAAATCAAGCTCTTACAGTAAACATTATTAAATGCTCATAACGCTTATAAAACTTAAAAGAAAATAATAGATATGACTTAAAAATGCTAAAGATCCGCGGCGTACTTGTAAAAAGGGTGCCAGTAATTTGGGCACTGGAGACAGCCACTAGGAGAATATGTAAAATTACCAATATCCTACTATTGGGCAGTGGTAATTCCAGTAGTAAAATATCGGTTAAATTTGTTGATATTTTACTAATGCTAGACCTAACTATTCTCACACGAGCCCCCTCTTTACCAATGCCTAACCCTACAACCCTAACTGACTTCTCCCACCAATACCTAACCCTAAGCGACTGCCCCGCTGCAAAATCTGCTGCTACTTAACACTAAACCTAACCCTATTCCCACACAAGCCCTCCCTGAACCGATACCTAACCCTAACCGACCCCCCGATGCCTACCCCTAACTGACCCCTCCACCGTTGCCTAACCCTAATCGACCGCCCCCACCCAGTGCTAACCCTAATCAACCCTCCCTCTGCTGCCTAACTCTAACCATCCCCCTGTTGCAATTATGAAAGATATCCATGCCACCTTTGCCACTAAATGTTCCTGACTCCGGGCCTGTAACAACGCTACTTTTATCGGGGGCTCCAAATCACTCCCTAGGTGCCGCTATAGCCGCGGTTTACATTGCAGTATATGCAGCGCCCATTTTACCGCAATGTTGCTCGCGCCCAAATTACCAGATTGGGATCTGGGTACTTTTTCAGGTTGCTTATGTTGAGAAAAAAAAAACACATGAAAACGTGTGATTTCTTGCATGAAGGTTACATTGCCTGTGGGGAAATGCAGCCAAACTCACCAACCATATTCTGCCCACATGGCTAGCCGCATCCTGTCCACATGACCATCAGCATCCTGCCCACATGACCAGCCAAATCCTGCCACATGACCAGCCACATCCTACCAACATGACTAGCCAAATCCTGCCCACATGACCAGCCAAATCCTGCCACATGACCAGCCACATCCTACCAACATGACCAGCCGAATCCTGCCACATGACCAGCCACATCTTGCCCACACGACCAGCCGAATCCTGCCACATGACCAGCCTCATCCTTCCCACATGACCAGTTGCATCCTGCCCCATGACCAGCCTCATCCTGCCACATGACCAGCCTCATCCTGCCACATGACCAGCCGAATCTTGCCACATGACCTGCCACATCCTGCCCACATGACCAGCCACATCCTGCCCACATGGCCAGCCGAATCCTGCCCACATGACCAGCCAAATCCTGCCCACATGACCAGCCGAATCCTGCCACATGACCAGCCGAATCCTGCCACATGATAAGCTGCATCCTGCCCACATGACCAGCCGAATCCTGACACTTGACCAGCATTGCATCTACTTTTAAATGTATCAGTCCCGCTCAACAAATTACAGGATCTGTATGATGAATATCTACCAACACTGTATATACCAGTGGTGGCGAACCTATGGCACACGTGCCCGAGGTGGCACTCTGAGCCCTCTCTGTGGGCATGCACGCTGCTGCATGCCACCACTTCTATTTTGCAGATTTTTTTCCCCACTATTAAACTAAATGTTCCCCCTTTACTGTTGCTCTCTTCCAGAAACCTGAAATGCAGTCCAGCGCAGAGAGGCAAGCAGGTAAAAGAGGACTATATTGTCACCTGCCTCTTCACTGCGCATTCATCTCCCGACAATTAACTTGTAGTTCCAGCCAAGAACAGAAGCAAAGCAGAGACACGCTAGACTGGCTGCGTGAACTCGTGCAGCTAGTCCCGCCCCCTACACTCACGCTGGAGAGGACTCCAATCTCTCCCAAATCTTTATTACCTCCTTGCTCCGAAAGGTTTGCTGGGAAGAAGAGAACCTGTCTTTTTCTACAAGCTGCCTGCAAGAAAGTATTTGGATTAATCTTTTCTTGGCAGGATGGAGCGAGTGATTCAGTGTTGATGTTCCCTGACAGTCTGTAGATGAAAAAACACTACACTACGCATACTACGCATAGAGGAAGTAATGCGTGGATGTGTAAGTATGTGTTTCTGTGAATCTAACAGATGGCGGTGTTCATTTACACAGGGACTTAGATCAATGAATGTAAACTGTGTTCCCAATCATTGATCTCCTGGCTAACGGTTAGCTGTGGTAACAATCGTGGGAGCGCACGCAAGGGGGTAAGCGGGGGAAGCGAGCGGGAAAGGACGTAGTAGCTACATCCCTGCACGGAGTTATGACATTTTGCAGGGGTGTAGTTACTCGTCCCATGGGAGGGGAAGTGGTTAAGTTTGAGTAGTAGTAGTAAAAGTTTTAATATATAGAACAAATACTAGAAAACAATGCTAAAAAAAAAAAAAGATGAGAAGGGCCAATTAAAAAGAGACCACTGAATACACTTTGATGTCCCAAGACACTTGCAAACATGACTGGTTGATATCTCCGTGCAACTTCAAGTTCTGGAGCATGGTTACCTGGCACCAAAACACCATGCCCTCCCATGCCCTGGAAGCCTTTCTCCTTGACCTCTCATATTTCATCTGGGAACGACTGTATGAAGTAGTCTTGTGAGATTAGCTCTTACAAGGAGCCTCTAACGCCAAAAGACAATTTCTTCCAGTGTACTAGAACACAGACTAAGTAAATAGGTTAATCCTGGTTCTCTTGTAATGTCCGTCATTAGTTATTCACTGTGAGTGTTTTATGGATCCACTACATTTTAAAATTGCTGCCCCAAGGCCTTCTTTTGACTGATTTAGGTCAATGGTTGCTAGACTCAGAACTGGCATGAACTTACCTACACAATATCTTCATAGTGTTCATTATCTGTTGATCCTCATACTTCATGGAGGTGGAAAAAATTGTCAGTGATTGACCATTCATAATTGAAAGTGTGTACCAGACTTAAATGTCCCTCTGCCTCCAATTCTTATTGGTTTGGTGCAACAAACCTCTTAGCAACAATTTCATACAAAACCAGATGCTTGTTGGACACTGATTCTTGGAAAAGCCAAGAGATTAAATAAGTGACACCTGGGGCCCATATATATGACAGATTCACCATTCGCGGATGCACTATTTGCATGAAAGTATGCGCACAAAGGCATGCTCCGGAGGTTTCCTTAAAGAAAACCTGAACTGAAAATTAAAAGTCAAAATAAACATAAACACGTCCACGTCCACCCCCAACACCTAGCCGCTCACTCCACTCTTCCAATGAACTTCGCCTAACCGCCCCCGCCGCATCATCCAGTCCCATGCACGCCTCCAGGACTTCTCAAGAGCTGCTCCAAAACTATGGAACTCCCTACCTCCACCCATTAGGGCAGCCCACTGTTATGATCGCTTCTGCAGCGTTTACTGCTGACTGCAGTGGTATTGCAAACCAAGCAGCTCTAATGTCATTACATGCATTTGCTTGCATAGTTTGGTTTGCACTTAAACTAGTTGCTGATTCCATCTGCAGTCGCTCTGAAGTTAATGACAGTTTAATATGCTCTTGTGTAAACAAACATTGTCTGCTGCAGTGGAGGGGCGGTCCCTTTCCTGCAGGCTGCATATCATTGTCTGCCTTTTCCTGCTATCAGCCTGTGATTAATTACCATTCACTTGTGTGGGAATCTGCAGGTCTGCTCCCATTGGATGACCTCAGTATAAAGAACTGCTTCCTGCAATGCCTCATGGGCTATCATAGTCTCAGATTGTATCTGTTACTCTGCTCGTGCCCCACCTCGTTCCTGGTCCGTGTGGACTGCGCTGACTCCTGCGAAGGGGTCAGCGAGTCCTCCTAGTTCTGCTCTTGTTCTAGAAGTTGTTACTTGCTTGTCTTGTGTCATATATTGGTTCATCGCCAATATATACGCATACTTGCGCATTTTGTTATTTTCCTTGAATTCGTGTTACGTTAATATATCAGTGTCGCTGATATATACGTACACGAACTGTTTATATCCTGTGTTCCGTTAGTCAGCGTTCCAGCACTCTGAGCTAGTTATCCTGTTCCTGGTCCTGTTTGTGGATTGCGTTCATCTCTGCGAAGAGATAGCGAATCCTTCTGAGTCCTGTTCCCTGTATTACTCCAGTCTTGGTCAGAGTTCCTGCTTATGTCATATATCGGTTCATTGCCGATATATACATATGTTAGTCAGACGTTACGAATAGTTTCATTGATAGCTGTAATTGTAATACGCTAGGAAAACATACTTATTGTGTATTTATCTGTGTTACGTTCATCTATCTTGATCCTGCTATTTCCTGTCTCTCCTGTCCTGTCTTTGTGAGGCACGCCATCGCCGCAACGCATTGGCTGCCTCATTCCAGTCTGTCTAGTTTTGGACGCTTGCTGTCGCTAAGTAATCGCTAGCTAGCAAGCGTTCATTCTGTCTACCTGTCCTGATCTCCTCAGTCCTGGTTTATGCGCTCAGCGCTACTTTGCGCTGAGACGTTAGTACATAAGTGTTGTTTGTGGCTGTTCGGATCTGCACCGGCTCTGTGCGCCACAATCTCCTATTGGAGTCAGTCCTCTCCTCCACTAAACTGGGGATATTCTGATCCCTTGTGCTGGTGTGTGTACCTCCTTCACGTCAGCTTATGTGTTGTATGCTGACTGTGGAGATTACACCTCCAAGCTTAACATTATGATAGCCCCATTACCAATCCCCATTGTGGGGGGGGTTCCCAGCAAAAATGACACTGTTTGTTATGGTTCCTGTTCCTTTAAGAAATTTGAGAAGCTCAATTCTGAAACAGAAAATGAGTTTTTTTCTGAATGTACCAGGTTCCTGGCCAATCCCGAGCTCCAGGCTACTCCTGTTTCAACGTGGGCCTCCCAGCTAGTTTATGTTTTATTTAAGGGAAGATTGTTTCAGTGGGCCTACGATGTCTTAGATCATACCAATTTAAAAGAAAGACCACTGGAATTTCTAGCGTTTGTGATCCATAACTGGCTGCGCAAAACCGATTTGCCTAGCCCTTTTGATAAGCTCCTGGCAGCTTGTCAATCAGCTGCTCCTTCTACTGCCTTCAAAAATAATCAGCAAGCAGATAATTGTTCTGATAACTTTTCTTCTGCTAAGGCAGCAGGGTCTAAAGCCAAACGTAAACGCTCCAAAAGAAAGGCGTTACAATCAGCGGAGTCGTTGCCCTTAGCGACTGCGCATCAGATCTGTAATGAGACTCCGCCAGTAGCAGATAATGAAATTCAGTCACCATTCAGGGGAGTCAAATGGACCTATGAAACTACTAATGAACTTTCATTGCTAGCCAGGGAAAATAAAAGTTCTTGTTTAAATGAATTATCTGAATATGATTATGAAGATATATTACAGAGTATTGAACAGATCAATTTATTCGTGCAGCAAGGGAAATTTGCATACACTACAGTTCAACACTTGCTACAGGTATTGGAGATCCTTAGGAATAAGAAATCGGCCAATCACCTGCTAAATAACCCAATGTATGTTTCTGCCACTAACACATTTGCAAACTATGATCAGCCGGAATGCTCAGCTGTTAAATATGCATGGGATCCTCCATTTGAGAGAGGAGAGATGGAAGCCCTGGTCTATGAATGGAAGAAAGATGCAAGTTCATTTTGTCAGTTTTACAGTGCAAAAAGTGAATTAGTATTGAATGCATGCATTAAGTCTGCCTATAACCTAATAAAAACTGGTGTGTGTGGGTATGACTTTGTGGCTCCATTGATCGATGTGTGGAGAATGATTCTGGACGATTTTTATGCGATTCAATCAGTTGATACCAGGGAAGACACACTGTCAAGTGGAGATTGTTCCACTTCCTCAGTTCCTGAGGACTCGCCTGCTTCAGCACCTTTGGCTGATTCAGCGAGTGATTCAGAGCTCCTTTTGTGTGAAATTGAAGTTCCTGTAATTCCACCCTGTACCATGGATAACTCAGTGTTACTTCCCAGTAAGACAGAAATTACTAATACTTCCTTAATCTTGCCCTGCACAAATTTCTCAGCAGAAGACCCAGAGGTCCTGCTGACTTCTGAGTCCAGCCTAGCCAGTACTCATGAGTCTTTGTTCAGTGAAACAGACACCAGAAAAATCTTGCCTGTCTCTGCAAACACTTCTGCAGAAATTACCTGTGTTAATAAAGTTCAACTCCTGTCTGATCCAGCAGATGCCAATAGATGCACTACATCAGTTTCTGAGTCCCAGCAATCCTGTCCAGAAATCTCAGAACCCCAGCATCTGAATTGTCCAATTTCACAATTGAATGGTGATTTAGATGCGCAAACATTGTGTTTTGATCTTCCTGTTTCTACACCTCACTCTAGTTTCATGAATAACTCAGAGCGTCTGCTATGTGAGTCCGAAATCGCAGAATTATTACCGTGTTCAGAAAATGTTCCAGTGAACTTGCCCTGTACCATGAATTGTGCAGTAGATCTCTCCAATGAAACTCAGGTCACAGAATCATTATGCTGTCCAGCAGGTGCTTCCATGGTTTTGCCCTGCAGTGTGGACTGTTCGGTGATCCTGTCCAGTGAAGCTGTGGTCACAGAGTCTTATGCTTCACCCAGTACTTTGGATACTTCAAACCCTCTAGCAGAACAGTCTGAGGCACTGCTTACCTCAGTTGGTGTTACAGTAATATTCACTTGTCTAGCAGCTGTTTTGGAATTACAGTCTGCTCTAATAAAACTTGATGAATTTCTGCCCAGCGAAGCAGAAGCCATTGAAATATTGTCCTCGTCAGCAAGTGTGTTAGATACCTTGCCCTGTACACAGTCTGATTTAACCAATGTTGTTGAGTCCCTCTCCAGTGTTGTAACAGCCGAGGAACTCCAGCCCTGTCCTCTGAATGTTTCAAAAGTCTTGCCCTGTAACATGGATAATTCTGACTCGCTGGAAAAAATAATAGAAATATCAGAATTTCAGTCCGGGTTAATGAGTGTTTCTGAAACCCAGCCCTGTATCCTGGAAAATTCTGGTTCTCTGGCCGGTGTGGCAGAAGTTCCTGAATTCCCTTCCTGTCCAGTGAGTTACTCAGTTTTGCCTAGTTCAGTGGGGATTGCTGCACTATTGACTTGTTTTGCAGCCCTTCATGAGCTCCAATCCAGTGTATTTGATGAGTCTCTGTCTAGTCCAGAAGAAGTTATGGGAACCCTGTCTAGTTCGGTGCATACATCAGAAGATTTGTCCTGTCTTGTAAATGCCCCTGAACATGATTTGTTAATAACTTTGCTGGAATCAGAGACATCTAAGTCTGATCCTGCATTTTTTAGTGAGAATCCAGTAACTGTGAAGTCTAGTCATGATGATTTTTTTTTGCCCAGTCCTGGTTTCGGTCCTACCTTGACTGACTTTGAGGTTTGCAGTTCCTTGACATGCCCAGAAGTCTCTCTTGTGCCGGTGTGCCCAGATGTGCTTCGTATGCCAGAGTGCCCAAGTGTGTCTGTGTTGGCGTGCTCACACGCTTCCCTAGTGGAGACATGTTCTGATGTTGCCGGTTGGCCTGCATGCCCGGAGATGGTTCTGGTCCCTAAAAACCCTGATCTTGATGTTTGTCCTTGTGACCCTGACTCTAGAGTTGCCCTGGGTTCCATAGGGGTTCTTGATGGTTCTCCATGTGAGCCTAAGGGGCGTTCTGACCTGTGGGGATCTCTTTGGAGCTTCCAAGTGTTCTGGGAGATCTCTGAGGAAACTTGTCCTGGTACCTTGGACTGGTTCAACGGTGGGTTTTGTGTTGGTGGGGACAGTTCCGGTGGGCATTGCAAAGGCTTTGGCGTTTTTGGACGGTCCCGGGAAGGCGATGGGTATCGCTCAAAGAGTTTCTGGGGGCTTTTCTCTGGAAGTCGTGGTTCTGATGGGTATCACACTGAGGCTTGTGGTGCTGACGGGCATGGTTCGGTAGGTTCTGGTTCCAATTGGTCTAGTTTTGGTGAGACTGATTCGGGAATTTGGTTTTGTCGGACGGATCCGACCTTCATGAATTTTCAGTCAGATCAGTTTGCTGGATTTCCTACTTCTGATTTTTTGGTTTGGGTGGTTCAGGAGAAATATGTCAGTTTTCATAGGCGTCCAGAGGCCGCGTTTAAGGGAGGGGGTACTGTTATGATCGCTTCTGCAGCGTTTACTGCTGACTGCAGTGGTATTGCAAACCAAGCAGCTCTAATGTCATTACATGCATTTGCTTGCATAGTTTGGTTTGCACTTAAACTAGTTGCTGATTCCATCTGCAGTCGCTCTGAAGTTAATGACAGTTTAATATGCTCTTGTGTAAACAAACATTGTCTGCTGCAGTGGAGGGGCGGTCCCTTTCCTGCAGGCTGCATATCATTGTCTGCCTTTTCCTGCTATCAGCCTGTGATTAATTACCATTCACTTGTGTGGGAATCTGCAGGTCTGCTCCCATTGGATGACCTCAGTATAAAGAACTGCTTCCTGCAATGCCTCATGGGCTATCATAGTCTCAGATTGTATCTGTTACTCTGCTCGTGCCCCACCTCGTTCCTGGTCCGTGTGGACTGCGCTGACTCCTGCGAAGGGGTCAGCGAGTCCTCCTAGTTCTGCTCTTGTTCTAGAAGTTGTTACTTGCTTGTCTTGTGTCATATATTGGTTCATCGCCAATATATACGCATACTTGCGCATTTTGTTATTTTCCTTGAATTCGTGTTACGTTAATATATCAGTGTCGCTGATATATACGTACACGAACTGTTTATATCCTGTGTTCCGTTAGTCAGCGTTCCAGCACTCTGAGCTAGTTATCCTGTTCCTGGTCCTGTTTGTGGATTGCGTTCATCTCTGCGAAGAGATAGCGAATCCTTCTGAGTCCTGTTCCCTGTATTACTCCAGTCTTGGTCAGAGTTCCTGCTTATGTCATATATCGGTTCATTGCCGATATATACATATGTTAGTCAGACGTTACGAATAGTTTCATTGATAGCTGTAATTGTAATACGCTAGGAAAACATACTTATTGTGTATTTATCTGTGTTACGTTCATCTATCTTGATCCTGCTATTTCCTGTCTCTCCTGTCCTGTCTTTGTGAGGCACGCCATCGCCGCAACGCATTGGCTGCCTCATTCCAGTCTGTCTAGTTTTGGACGCTTGCTGTCGCTAAGTAATCGCTAGCTAGCAAGCGTTCATTCTGTCTACCTGTCCTGATCTCCTCAGTCCTGGTTTATGCGCTCAGCGCTACTTTGCGCTGAGACGTTAGTACATAAGTGTTGTTTGTGGCTGTTCGGATCTGCACCGGCTCTGTGCGCCACAATCTCCTATTGGAGTCAGTCCTCTCCTCCACTAAACTGGGGATATTCTGATCCCTTGTGCTGGTGTGTGTACCTCCTTCACGTCAGCTTATGTGTTGTATGCTGACTGTGGAGATTACACCTCCAAGCTTAACACCCCCTCCTTCAACATCTTCAAGAAAGCCCTCAAAACTTACCTTTTCACTCTGGCCTACTACCCCTCACAAGTGCTCTAAACCCACAGCTGAACTCTGGTCCCCTACCTTCCGTGTCCTTACCTCTGCCTCTAGATTGTAAGCCTTTGGGCAGGGTCCTCCCCCTTTTGTGTCCTACCTGATCATGCACCTCCATTACTGTGAACCCATGCTATGCATCTGAGTGAACCTAACTTGCCTAATCTCCATGCTCCCCTCCAGTGACTAAGCATTACCTTGTACTCATACTGTGCTGCATGATCTGGTCTTTCTTGTATTCAGGTATTGTCATTTTGCTGTATGTCACCCTATTTATTGTCCAGCGCTGCGTAATATGTTGGCGCTTTATAAATACAATAAATAAATAAATGCTTACCTCCTGTGTAGTCTACTCATCAATGTCTTTCTCCTCTCCTGTGTCCTGTTTGTCTACTGTGATCAATGGAATTATCTGTCCTCCATTTTGAAAATGGCCATTACCCCATAACAGCTTTACTGTTAAACTGTAATATCGCCCACTTGAGCCATAGGGAAACATGGACATTACCTTGCACATTCAGTTGTAACTGACAGCATCTGATATAACTGACAGCAACTGGTATATTTCAGTTCTGACAAAATCTTGTCAGAACTGGAAGGGATCACTGTAAGAAGAAAATGGTGAGTTTCTGAGAGAAACTGATGGTAAGGTAAGTATGTAATATTCATATGCAGCTACATCATGTGTTTATTTTAAATAATTTTACTCAGTTCAGGTTCCATTTAAGTTTGAGTTGTACAAAACAGGGCAACTTGAAACCAGAAACAACATTCCAGGCCACTTCTATAGGAAGTGTTGTTAACTATAAAGGTGACAAACAAGCAATAATACCCCCTACCAGATCCAACTAAGCAGACAGACTGGAGCCTAGCAGGCACCTCTAATACGGACATTACAGGAAAGCTGATAACAAGTCAGAAAACAGGCCGTAAAAACCTTTAATACAGGAAGACAGCTTTCTCTAGGTCCTGTCACCAGAGAGATCAGATCTAAATGTCCTGTAATTCACCCCTACTATATTTAATTCAGCATTATGACATAATTTGAGGAATATTTTGAAGTAGCATGGCCACAGTGCTAATATTTTACCTCTCTACCGCCGCCTCTGTGTCCGGACTCCTCCTCCAGGTTCGCACCCCATGTGGTTGCCGGCACCTTGATCAGAAGGCATTTTGGCCTTTCCTCTTGTAGACCTGAAAGCTCAAGTAAGTGGTTAGGAAAAGTTATCTTGCCTGGCCATCTCAGCTTTCTTCCTCTTCTAAGCAGCAGAACAATCCAGGCAGCACATTATCCTGCATTGTCTCTGAAGAGCTGTAACCTGAAAACAAATTGATTTATCACACCGCACATCTATACAGCATGGAACTACCACTGACTGTGGTTTAATAATGCTATCACATTTCAGTAAATATTCCCCAGCAGAACATTTAACCGACCTAATGCCAGCCAAACTCAAACTACAAGTGGCCCAGAGAGACTTTTTCTTGCTACATACCAGCATTGGATCATTTTTTTAATGAAAATCTAAAGTATACTAACAGCCATGTAGTAAAAAGAATCATAAATCCAATATAGCCGGCAGTGCAAGTGAACCAAGACAATTTGCTTTCAGATCAGAGCTGGGACAAGGTCATCCAGCACCCAAGACTGAGACACCAAAGTGCGCCCCTCCATCCCTCCCACCCCAGCCGTCACACACTGATTGCTATTAGAGAAAGAGGCGCCACGGGGCCCACAACCTCCCCAACACCTTAATCTCTAGTTATCTGGCTTGCAGTCACTGCCATGTATCCCTAACACAATTAGGAATGACAGCTGAATGAATTTTGCGCCCCCTCCTACACGGTGCCCTGAGGCTGGAGCCTCTCCAGCCTATGCCTCGGCCCGGCCCTGTTTCAGATTACAGGATTTTAGCAAATATGAACAGATGCTGATGCTATTAGTCACATTGCTAGTTTCAGGTTTATCAGTGAAAAGATAGATTTAGTGAAGTCAAGCTTCAGGCTTTATCTGCAGGGCATGGGCCTGTACTAACCTCCAGCAAGCTTTGCCCTGTGTTGTTCCTCTTGTATAACAATCGAGAATAAAAGATGACATTGCACTTGAAAAAGTCTGCTTGACTTGTGTGCCCTGTCTAACACAAAGCCTTTTCTGAGACATCAGAAGCTAAAAGCTTCCAGAGCCACAATTAAGTATAATCCTCCCCCATCACTGTGCCTGCCAGTTAAAAATGTTAAAATGCCTTTAATCAGCTCCAGGTAAGGCTGGTACAGACATTAGATGGAAGTAGGATGTTCAGATCACTGACCGACTTCCATCCTTTAGTAGGACCAGTGACAACTGGATAGACAAATCACCATAAGGTTATCCAGAGAGCACAGCTACAGTAACATGAAGATATATATACACGCATGTGCATATCTAGAGCAAACACAGTAGCAAAAAATGGGATAAGAATATATAATATATATATATATATATATATACACACACATACACAGTATATATATATATATATATATATATATATATATATATATATATATATATACAGTATACAAATAACAGTGCCAAAGTGCTGAGGTAGATAGTACAAAATAACAGCAATAGGAGAAACACTACAGTCCTGGCCAAAAGTTTTGAGACTGACAAAAATATTGGAAATGAGAAAAGTTGGTGCTTAAGTTTTTATAATAACAATTTGCATATACTCCAGAATTGCACAGTCCTTCTTTGGCATGAAAATTAACTGAATCCCCCAAAAAACTTTCCACTGCATTTCATTGCTGTCATTAAAGGGAAGGTTCAGGGACTATCTGAAAAAAATAAAAATCCCCATCCACTTACCTGGGGCTTCCTCCAGCCCGTGGCAGGCAGGAGGTGCCCTCGGCGCCGCTCCGCAGGCTCCCGGTGGTCTCCGGTGGCGCGCCCGACCTGGCCAGGCCGGCGGCCAGGTCGGGCTCTTCTGCGCTCCAAGGCCCGGCACTTCTGCGTCCCACGCCGGCGCTCTGACGTCATCGGACGTCCTCCGGGCTGTACTGCGCAGGCGCAGAACTACTGCGCCTGCGCAGTACAGCCCGGAGGACGTCCGATGACGTCAGAGCGCCGGCGTGGGACGCAGAAGTGCCGAGCCTTGGAGCGCAGAAGAGCCCGACCTGGCCGCCGGCCTGGCCAGGTCGGGAGCGCCACCGGAGACCACCGGGAGCCTGCGGAGCGGCGCTGAGGGCACCTCCTGCCTGCCACGGGCTGGAGGAAGCCCCAGGTAAGTGGATGGGGATTTTTATTTTTTTCAGATAGTCCCTGAACCTTCCCTTTAAAGGACCTGCTGAGATCATGTCAGTAATCGTCTTGTTAACTCAGGTGAGAATGTTGACGAGCACAAGGCTGGAGATGAGATCATTATGTCAGGCTGATTGGGTTAGAATGGCAGACTTGACATATTAAAAGGAGGGTGATGCTTGAAATCATTGATCTTCCATTGTTAACCATGGTGACCAGCAAAGAAACACATGCAGCCATTATTGCGTTGCATAAAAATGGCTTCACAGGCAAGGATATTGTGGCTACTAAGATTGCACCGAAATCAACAATTTATAGGATCATCAAGAACTTCAAGGAAAGAGGTTCAATTCTTGTTAAGAAGGCTTCAGGGGGTCCAAGAAAGTCCAGCAAGCGCCAGGGTCGTCTCCTAAAGAGGATTCAGCTGCAGGATCGGAGTGCAACCAGTGCAGAGGTTGCTCAGGAATGGCAGCAGGCAGGTGTGAGCGCATCTGCACGCACAGTGAGGCGAAGACTTTTGGAAGATGGCCTGGTGTCAAGAAGGGCAGCAAAGTAGCACTTCTCTCCCCAAAAAAACATCAGGGACAGATTGATCTTCTGCAGAAAGTATGGTGAATGGACTACTGAGGACTGGGGCAAAGTCAGATTCTCCGATGAAGCCCCTTTCCGATTGTTTGGGGCATCTGAAAAAAGGCTTGTCTGGAAAAGAAAAGGTGAGCGCTACCATCAGTGCTGTGTCATGGCAGTAAAGCATCCTGAGACCATTCATGTGTGGGGTTGCTTCTCATCCAAGTGAGTGGGCTCGCTCACTGTTTTGCCAAAAAACACAGCCATGAATAAAGAATGGTACCAAAACACCCTCCAACAGCAACTTCTTCCAACAATCCAACAACAGTTTGGTGAAGAACAATGCATTTTCCATCATGATGGAGTACAGTGTAATAAGGCAAAAAGTGATAACTAAGTGGCTCAGGGACCAAAACGTTGAAATTTTGGGTCCATGGTCTGGAAACTCCCCAGATCTTAATCCCATTGAGAACTTGTGGTCATTCCTCAAGAGGCGGGTGGACAAACAAAAACCAACTAATTCTGAGAAACTCAAAGAAGTGATTATGAAAGAATGGGTTGCTATTAGTCAGGATTTGGCCCAGAAGTTGATTGAGAGCATGCCCAGTCGAATTGCAGAGGTCCTGAAAAAGAAGAGCCAACACTGCAAATACTGACTCTTTGCATAAATCTCATGTAATTGTCAATAAAAGCCTTTGAAACGTATGAAGTGCTTATAATTTTATTTCAGTACATCACATAAACAACGGAAACAAAGATCTAAAAGCAGTTTAGCAGCAAACTTTGTGAAAACTAATATTTTTGACAGTCTCAAAAGTTTTGGCCAGGACTGTATATAGGCATCATATGCATATTCTATAAGTACCATTCAATAATCAATAAAGTGCTAATAGTGCAAAAATATTCACAATATAAACAAATCCAACAACCTAGACCAAACTTTCATGGCAGCTGCGGTGTTCTGGAGATAGGGACTGCTCAGGTATCCTCATTGAATTGCACTATAGTGCTCTGACACTCATAGGACTGTGACTACTTTGGAGCCTTACTGCTGTGGCTAAATAGACAGGATTGTGGATTGCTGGATTTGTTTATATTGTGATTTTTGCACTATAAGTACTTTATGGACTATTGAATGGTACTTCATGTTAGAATATGTATATGATGCCTATATAGTGTTTCTCCTATTGCTGTTATTTTTGTACTATCTACCTGTATCTATCTAACAGTGGTTTGTAAAAGTATTCGGCCCCCTTGAAGTTTTCCACATTTTGTCACATTACTGCCACAAACATGAATCCATTTTATTGGAATTCCACGTGAAAGACCAATACAAAGTGGTGTACATGTGAGAAGTGGTACGAAAATCATACATGATTCCAAACATTGAAAAATAAAATAACTGCAAAGTGGGGTGTGCGTAATTATTCAGCCCCCTTTTGCTGCAATTACAGCTGCCAGTCTTTTAGGGTATGTCTCTACCAGCTTTGCACAACTAGAGACTAAAATCCTTGCCTCTTCTTCTTTGCAAAACAGCTCCAGCTCAGTCAGATTAGATGGACAGCGTTTGTGAACAGCTGTTTTCAGGTCTTGCCACAAATTCTCGATTGGATTTAGATCTGGACTTTGACTGGGCCATTCTAACACATGGATATGTTTTGTTTTAAACCATTCCTTTGTTGCCCTAGCTTTATGTTTAGGGTCATTGTCCTGCTGGAAGGCGAACCTCCGCCCCAATCTCAAGTCTTTTGCAGTCTCCAAGAGGTTTTCTTCCAAGATTGCCCTGTATTTGGCTCTGTCCATCTTCCCATCAACTCTGATCAGCTTCCCTGTCCCTGCTGAAGAGAAGCACCCCCAGAGCATGATGCTGCCACCACCATATTTGACAGTGTGGATGGTGTATTCAGAGTGATGTGCAGTGTTAGTTTTCCGCCACATATAGCATTTTGCATTTTGGCCAAAAAGTTCAATTTTGGTCTCATCTGACCAGAGCACCTTCTTCCACATGTTTGCTGTGTCCCCCACATGGCTTGTGGCAAACTGCAAACGGGACTTCATATGCTTTTCTGTTAATAATTGCTTTCTTCTTGCCACTCTTTCCATAAAGGCCAACTTTGTGCAGTGCACAACTAATAGTTGTCCTTTGGACAGATTCCCCCACCTGAGCTGTAGATCTCTGCAGCTCGTCCAGAGTCACCATGGGCCTCTTGACTGCATTTCTGATCAGCGCTCTCCTTGTTCGGCCTGTGAGTTTAGGTGGACGGCTTTGTCTTGGTAGGTTTACAGTTGTGCCATACTCCTTCCATTTCTGAATGATTGCTTGAACAGTGCTCCGTGGGATGTTCAAGGCTTTGGAAATCTTTTTGTAGCCTAAGCCTGCTTTACAATTTCTCAATAACTTTATCCCTGACCTGTCTGGTGTGTGCTTTGGACTTCATGGTGTTGTTGCTCCCAATATTCTCTTAGACAACCTCTGAGGCCGCCACAGAGCAACTGTACTTGTACTGACATTAGATTACACACAGGTGCACTCTATTTAGTAATTAGCACTCATCAGGCAATGTCTATGGGCAACTGACTGCACTCAGACCAAAGGAGGCTGAATAATTACGCACACCCCACTTTGCAGTTATTTATTTGTAAAAAATGTTTGGAATCATGTATTATTATTATTATTTTTTATTTATATAGCTCCAACATCATCCGTAGCGCTGTACATAGTACAAACAAATAATGGGGAACAAATATACATAAGAAATACCAGACAGTGTACAGTCATGACACTGAATAGAATGAATACAGATACATACATAGTTGATGTGTAGTTGGTACATGTACATATGTTAAAATTACAACAGTATGAGAGACACTAGGAGGAGGTCCCTGCCCTTGCGAGCTTACAATCTAGAGGGTAGTGGGGAGGAAACAAAAGGGAAGGGAACACAAGGATTAGTGGGTGAGCCAGTGTGCCTTCAGTGCTGCCTATAGCAAATTATAGGCTTGTCTGAACAGGTGTGTTTTCAGAGTACATTTGAAGGTTTCCAGACTTGTGGCATGGCGAACCGGCTGAGGGAGAGAGTTCCAAAGGAAAGGGATAGCCTGTGAGAAGTCTTGGATGCGAGAGTGAGAGGAGGTGACTAGGCTGGAGGACAAAAAGGTCTCCTGTGAGGAACGGAGGGTCCGG
Organism: Hyperolius riggenbachi; assembly: GCF_040937935.1. NCBI lineage: Eukaryota > Metazoa > Chordata > Amphibia > Anura > Hyperoliidae > Hyperolius > Hyperolius riggenbachi. The sequence continues at coordinate 151,358,451 of NC_090653.1, read as the reverse complement.
CCGGGGAGGTATCTGGAGATTAAAGAGGAAATGTATGGAGGCGATAGCTTGTGTAGAGCTTTATATGCAAGCGTGAGAAGTTTAAAATGGATCCTTTGGGCAACTGGTAGCCAATGGAGGGATTGGCAGAGAGGGGCTGCCTCAGAGGATCTAGAAGAGAGGTGGATGAGATGGGCCGTGGAGTTTAGTAGGGATTGGAGAGGTGCTAGTCTGCTTTTTGGTAGACCACAGAGTAGGGTGTTGCAGTAGTCAAGACGGGAGAGGATTAGGGCATGCACAACCATTTTAGTTGCTTCTTGTGAAAGGAAGGGACGGATTCTGGAAATGTTTTTGAGATGGAAGTAGCAGGAGGTAGTTAAAGTGTTAATGTGTGGTTTAAAGGAGAGCCTTGGAGGTTCATGCTATTGAGGTGTTATCTACATTGATTGTGACAATGGGAGGTGGAACAGAGAGCGAAGGTGGAAATATCACAATCTCTGTTTTGCTCATATTGAGTTTAAGGAAGCGGGATGACATAAATGAAGATACAGCGGATAGACATTCGGGGACTTTTGATAGTAGTGTGGAGAGGTCTGGGGCAGAACAAAAAATGTGGGTGTCATCAGCATAGAGGTGATATTGAAACCCAAAAAAGCTTATTATTTGTCCCAGGCCATGGGTGTAAATGGAAAAGAGGAGGGGTCCAAGGACGGACCCTTGTGGATTTTCGTTCCACTTCTCACGTGTACACCACTTTGTATTGGTCTTTCACGTGGAATTCCAATAAAATTGATTCATGTTTGTGGCAGTAATGTGACAAAATGTGGAAAACTTCAAGGGGGCCGAATAATTTTGCAAACCACGGTTTGTGTATATATATATATATATATATATATATATATATATATATATTTATACATATATATATATATATTTATACGCCTACGCCCACTCCCATATGTGTATGGTGATTCTATAATATACATTACATTATATATTCTTGTCCCTTGTGACCCACTCCAGACGCAATTATTGTGCAGCCACCTACCCCCATATATATGGGGATTTGTTTTTTATATTTAAATGTTTTTATTAGAACAGGTTCAGTATCAATACATACAATTCCAATATGCATATAAAAAGAGCATATCTATAAGGCACCATAAGCCAAATAACCAATAAAGGAATTAAGATTAATGGGGACTAGTATCTATATGCAAATAATACTATTATCGAAATATTACCAATGAATTCTCAGTTCTTTATACAGTGCCAAGAAATTAGCATACATTATCATATTAGAACCTCATTAAGCATAATATAATCTAATATTAAGGAGAGAGAGTCAACTATGACTCATACCACCAACCTTTTGAGTATATAGGAAAGGTAAAGAACAGAAGAAGACAGAAGGAAGGAGGTGAAGGAAGGAAGGACGGGAGTAGGAGAGAAAGAAGGTCAACAATGGGTACTACAAGCCTTATAATTAATGCGTACATCTGGCATACATTTAGAAAGATATATCACCCCAGATCCTAGAAAACAAATGCATTTTATCCTGAATTTTTGCGGTCAGATACTCCAAGTTATAAACATATTTTAGCCTTGCCTGGAATTCAGTGATAGTGGGAGGGTGTGAAGGATTGCGGAAAATCCGCCGCTTGTGCTGACAGTGAGGCGGCGGTTTCCGCGCACAGAGCGGCGGTTTCCTCACAGCAACATGCGTCTGGGTTATCTGGACCTAGTAGTGCACACAGATGGAGAGCTACGCACGCGCGCCGCAAGACAGGCTCTTTATGCCAATAGGAGAAGGGTCAGCTGATCGGGACGGTCAGCTGACCCCAGCTCAGCAGATGATTGGTTGATGGGAGCGTGGCGGCGCTGAGGAGCACTTCACTATATATATCTCTTGCTGTTCAGTTGCTGGTTGTCTGGCGTTGCGAATACCTATGTGTTAGCACTCAGACCTAGTCAGATCTTTCAGTGTGGTGGAACCAGGAGGACCTGGGAATCCACACTTAGCCAGTTTACTGTGTATCATCTGTGTTATTCATTAGACCAGTTCCAGGGTGTAGAGACCACGGACTTCACACCCCAGACTAGGAATACTGTGTATCATCTGTGTTATTCATTAGACCAGTTCCAGGGTGTAGAGACCACGGACCTCACACCCCAGACTAGGAATACTGTGTATCATCTGTGTTATTCATTAGACCAGTTCCAGGGTGTAGAGACCACGGACTTCACACCCCAGACTAGGAATACTGTGTATCATCTGTGTTATTCATTAGACCAGTTCCAGGGTGTAGAGACCACGGACCTCACACCCCAGACTAGGAATACTGTGTATCATCTGTGTTATTCATTAGACCAGTTCCAGGGTGTAGAGACCACGGACCTCACACCCAGACTAGGGAACTTGTGTTATCATTCTGTTATACTTCAGACTAGTTCCAGGGTGTAGAGACCACGGACCTCACACCCAGACTAGGCATTGTTTGATATCTGTTATTACTTTGCTTTCCTGACTATTCTTCTGATCTCTGATTCGGTACCTTGCACTTCTGATATTCCGTTGCCAAACCCTGCTTGCCTTGGATACCGAATCAGCCTTCTGTCTTTGTATTTTATCTGTCTGTGTGTTGTCGACTCGGCCTGCCTGACCTGTCGGACTGTCACCCACCCCTTGGGTGCTCAGTCCTCCTGCAGGGGTCCCCTGCTTCTCAGAGGGGGCACTGCTGCATACCAGTCAAAGTCTGCTACCTCCTGGAGTCCCTGACTGCAGTAGAGTCTGTTTCTACTTATTGGACCACCTGCTACCCCGGTGGTCCGATCCATACTGTTACACCAAACACTTACACGCTTTAGGTGCCCAGAGGTTAGCGATATATCTGTATTATCGGTGATTCTGCAGATCATCAATAATCAGGTATATATCTGTATTCTTGGGCAGCACGGAGTCGTAGTGGTTAGCTCTCTCGCCTTGCAGTGCTGGGTCCCTGGTTCGAATCCCAGCCAGGGCACTATCTGCAAAGAGTTTGTATGTTCTCTCCGTGTCTGTGTGGGTTTCCTCCCATATTCCAAAAACATACGGATAAGTTAATTGGCTTCCCCTAAAATTGGCCATAGACTACAGTACTTACACTACATAATATAGACATATGGCAATGGTAGGGATTAGATTGTGAGCTCCTTTGAGGGAAAGTTAGCGACAAGACAATATATATACACTGTACAGCGCTGCGTAATATGTCGGCGCTATATAAATACTAAATAATAATAATAATTCTTGGTGATACTGCAGATCGCCAATAATCAGATTCTCTCTGTGTGCTGACACCTATCGTTACAGAGGGTTCATGTCTTTCCAGTGCTTGGAGATTAGGCAAGGTGCTGCTGATAAAAAGTGATTTATTAATCTGGATGAGGAGCTTTTAATTTTTGGCAGAGGTTTGGCAAGCAGACAGTACCATGGGTCAAGAGTGACCTCTATATCAGTGCGCTGTTTTATAAATGATATTACTTCTAACCAGAATAAGTGAATTTTTGGACAGTCCCACATAATATGATGTAATGATCCAGTGTCTCCACAATTTCTCCAGCATGCCGGTGATATTGAGGGCAACCATTTGTTAAGGCGGACTGGTGTTTTATACCATAGCATCATGATTTTGTAGATGTTTTCCATAGTTTGGACACAGATTGAAGTTTTTGCTGCATTTTGCCAGATTTTTGCCCAGGATTCCAACGTAGTTGTTGTTTGAAAAGCTTGATCCCAGTATTGCAAATATTTGTGCTGAAATTCAGAGTGATCTCTCTTGGGATCATTGAGCCATGGGTATAGCATTGAGATAAGACCTTTTTGTTTTGGACCACCGTCCCAGATAGACTCTAGTTCAGTTTTTTGCAGAAACTCCAACGAAGGAGAGATTGAGCTTATAAAGTGTCTGATTTGTAAATACTGGAGATAGTAAGAGTTCGTCAGGTTTAATCTTTCTTTCAATGCATTAAAAGTGTATAACTTTCCAGTAAAGGGGTCCAACAAGTCTCTAATAAAGAGGTTATTTTTAAGTTTCCAAACTGAGTTTGCTGGTAGGTTCATGCCAGGAGATAAATTAGGGTTACCAAATAGAGGGGTAAAACTAGTAACTGTAGAAAACATGGTCATACGTCCACTAAGAGAGGACCACAATTGAACGTTAGATGATATTGAGGAATATATTTGAAGAGCAGGGACTTTGACAATGAGCCAATGGTTTGAGGACATGGAATTCGATCTGAGCCCATCTGGCATGAGGACCTCGTTCCCACCTAGCCACCATCTGCCTAATCTGACCAGCAATATAGTAATTATATAAATTTGGGACTGACAATCCCCCTGCATGTCTCTGGAGAGTAAGAATGGATCTAGCTATACGGGGAGGTCGGCAGTGCCAAATGAACCTAAATAGAGAACGCTGCAAAGGAATCAGAAAAGATTTGGGGATCCAGAATGGTAGTACTGAAAAAACATAAAGCAATTTAGGGAGGGGATTAATTTTGAATGCTGCCGTATGGCCAAACCATGATATGTGGTAATCTTCCCATTTACCCAGATCTGAAATTACCCTATTGATAATGGGAGTTACATTATGTCTAATTAGTTGGGAGGTGTGCGTGGTTAGTTTAATTCCTAGGTATTTTAGACTGGAGCCTTGCCATTTATAGGAAAAATTAGATTTGAGGGTATTTATAATCTGTGAAGGTATGTGAAAGGGGAGTATCTCAGATTTACCAGCATTTATCTTGTAATTAGACAGTGAGCCATACCTGGAGAGCTCTGCATGCACATTGGGAAGAGAGATAATGGGGTTTGTTAATGATAAAAGGACGTCGTCCGCGTATAGCGAGATTTTAAAGGTGGACCTACCAATTGTAATACCAGAAATATCAGGGTTGTCCCTTATCCTTGCAGCCAACAGCTCTATAGATAAAGCAAAGAGCAGAGGGGACAAGGGGCAACCCTGTCTAGTCCCATTGGTTATAGGGAAGTTATATTTGGGGATTTTTTATTTGTTGTTTCCCTTGTTTGTGGTTTCCCTATTGTGGGTCTTTGTTTTATATGTATTGAAACATATTGGATTAATAAAGATGGTATATTTTACTTATGGATACGTCTAGTGCATTGTGAAATCTTTTTTTGATTTTTTGAAACTGGATAGACAAACACTTTGTTTGGCCAAGTGTGTCCTCTACCCAATAGACAAAGCAATGGACACATTCAAGTTGCAATTACATTTTTATTTTAATCCAGAATATAATTTAAAGGATGGGGAGGGATGATGGATGGGGTTGCTTTGGGTTGGGGGAGCAACTGTTGTGGAGTATTCAACTGTTGTACCTTTGTTTATTGCAAAACCCCATTATTCTGACACACTACAGGGGTGCCCATTAGGTAGATCGCGATCTACCGGTAGATCGCGAAGGACTTCATGGTAGATCCCGACCCCACTACATTTTCATTATGTATATACAAGTGTGCTCCTAAAATTGTACATAGGTAGATCATTTTGACTTGCTAATTTTTTTAAGTAGCTCTCAAGCCGAAAAAGTGTGGGCACCTTTGCACTACACCATGTTGGGCTTTCGGTTGCCTCTGTTTTCCTGTTTTACAAGTCACTGGCCTTTTATTCCTTCTACAGTTTTATGCTTATCTACCAGTAACTATGTACTTACATTGCAGAAAATTTCTAAAAAGATGATAAATGCTTGAGTTATTTCAGAGTGACTGCCACCCCCTGCATCACCAGCAGCAGCAGCATTCACAGTTCAGTGGACAAACAGCAAAAACAAATATATTCTTTGTTGGAAGAGAAATCAGACATGACTATAAAATTGATAGTTTTCACTTGGGGCAGATTTTATCCTTGATATCATAAAGGCAATAAAAGACCAAGATTGAAAAACAGCTTATACTGACAATAGCTATTCTAATAGAAATGCTGAAAAATGGTAGCGTGAGTGCTTGACAGCTGCCGCAGCCATCTCTGCACTCAGATCAATTGCAGCGATTATGCTAGGGACTGAAATGTACTTTTCTAGCCTATTCTTTATGTGCATCAAAGTGGCAAGATTCTTTGGGTATTGATAAATGGAAAATGATCAGTGCATTATATTACAGGCCATTTCATAGCGGTTTATAGTGAGATTCCATAGTTACGTTGGCACTGTGTTTTTGACAGCTGTGATCTTTGAGATATCCTAAATAATTCAGGCTGAAAGTGATTTGGCATTTCCAATGACCTTTTCAAAATAAAAAAAATAAACCCTTTTGCATCAGGTTACAATACTGAGAAGACTACTGCTTTTTTAGGCTGCCCCATTTGTGCTGTATGCTGATAGGAAAAGTACTTGATATATTTATATAGAGAGTGAAAGAGAGAAGGAGAGAGAGAGAAACAGAGGTAAAAGCTTGGTTTTGTGCATGCAAAAAAAGAAAAAAAGGCCCTTTTCTATGGACCACTTTTCGGTCTGAAAACTGGATCAGGTACCATTAGTTGATCGCAAAGGAACTGATATTATTATTGAAATCGCAGTGCCTCTTTCCCACTGATGTAATGTTTTGAGTTAAAGGAATCCTGAAGATCAAAAAAAAAAAAGTAGATACTTACCTGCTTCCTCAATGTCCTCAACTCCTCCACTGCCAGCCAGGACCCTATTCATCTCAGCTCTCCTCGGTGTATGTCAGTGGCTGCATTGTGCAGGTGCCAGTAGGGTTTGCACCTGCACAGTAGCAAGGAGCCGTTCATGCATTAAAACAAAGCTGCGCACGGGTGGCTCCATACTACTGCACAGGTACTTCATATTTGACATTATTGTGAAATATTGTAGGAAGGGTCCCAGCTTTATTCTAACTTGCTGCATGCAGGATTTCAATTAAAGTCTGTGTCCAGTCTCCATTGCAGTTCTCACATTTGTTATAAATATAAATCACAGAGTGTGAGTCCAGCCTCAATGTGATGGTGAAAGAAAACGGTACACTGGATGTGGTGCTATGTGATGTGCTTATGATTTAACTGTGGGTTTGTTTTCTGAACAGAATCTTTGAAAACATGTAAACGCATTCACAGTGCTAAACCGAATAATTCAATATAAATTACATCAATGTAAATTACAAAAAAATTGTAATTGAATTGCAGTGCATTTACAATGGTGATTGCAATATTCAGTTGTAGGCCTGTGCAAAATCAAACATTTCAGAATCCATGTCACCATGGTCCATTATGACCAATGAGAGGGAACCTTGTCACAACCAAGCAGGTTTTTTTTTGGTTTTTGTTTTGTTTTTTAACCAGGCAAGGTATGATTTCTGGTGATCTCCGACCTATGAGCATCTTAGTTTATCAAGCATTGTGTTCTCATTTTATGATAAAAAAAAAAAACTTAAGTCTGACAGACTGTGTGGATGGATGGAATGAAAAGTATAACCTTCAACAGGTTTTTTTGGGTTACAAAAGCACAAAAGTTGTGAGAATACTGAGAAATATATTGTTTGTTTTTTTTAAATGCAGGAACTGATTTACATTTGTATTTTTTTCTATTTGAATTTTCTGTGGAATGTGACATTTATTTTATTGTGCTCATTACAGCTGCTCACAGGTGGCCAACGTGACTATATGATTACATAAGAATTTACACCATCTCAACACGCATTGTAAACAGACACAGAAGATAAACCATATCCTACTTTTTTAGCGACTGACTGAATTAGATGCTCCAGAGGAGCTGGATTCAGGATATGGTTAGTGACCCATATGCACTCCAGTCCCAGGCGATGCATAATTAATGTACATCAGAACAGCAGGTGGTATGGGGCTTTTATACTCATAGCTTGCAGACAAGGCAGACATTACACAGCTACACATGCGTACGTTAAAAAGGGGCGCTGGGAAAAAAGGGCGCCGGGTTTTAAACGATAAACATGGATAACGTTTAAAAATATAATGTACTATATTTCGTTTAAAAATAATGTTTTATAAAGTTATAAATCATTAAATAATGTGCATGAAATTGGCAATTGTGAAAACGTTAATCTTCCGTTTAAAAAGTGAAACGTATAATAACGTTTAAAAAAAAATAGTAAGTAACCCTCCCTGTACCTACCCCTAACCCCTAGACCCCCGTGTTGGTGCCTAAACCTAAGACCCCCCTGGTGGTGCCTAAACCTAAGACTCCCCTGATGGTGCCTAAACCTAAGACTCCCCTGGTGGTGCCTAAACCTAAGACTCCCCTGGTGGTGCCTAAACCTAAGACTCCCCTGGTGGTGCCTAAACCTAAGACCCCCCTGTTGATGCCTAAACCTAAGACCCCCCTGGTGGTGCCTAAACCTAAGACCCCCCTGTGATAAGCATTAATAACGTGTGAAAAAAATATTGTGCTGTTTTTCGTTTAAAAATAATGTTTTAAAAAAGATTGTACTGTTTTTCGTTTAAAAATAATGTTTAAAAAATTATAAATCATAAAATAATGTGTAATCATGAGAAGCAGTTATAAAACAGTAAAAGTCTCCGGGCGCCGCTTATAAAACGTTATTTTTCTCCGGCGCCCTTTTTTCCTGTCGGGCGCCCATTAAACGATATTTATTATGGGAGTGAATGGCGGCGCCCGATTTGTCCACTTGCCTCAGGCGCCCGAATTTACTGTTCCCGCTACACATGGCCTTGACAAAGCCATATACAATATAATCTGGTCACTTTATAATGTTCTTACACTCATAATATCATAAAATACAACAGAAATGGTGCAAGGGTTCAGGAATATCAATCATCTGCCATGTTCAAAGCATCAGCCAGTCTGGTAAGTCTCAATATGTAAGAGCTGCCAAAAGAGTCCGATTTACGGATATTCTTCTGAGCCAGAGAACATAGAATAACACATAGGAACATAAAGAGGACCTCCAGAGTAAATACTAAAATCCGGCAGCCTGCAAGTAAAACAAACTTATATTTACCCGAGAAGCCTTGTCCCGCGATGGCATCCCAAAGTCCCTGCATCACCCGAATTCCGGTGCCTGGCCCCGCCTCCTCTCTCTCCGCAGAGAAAAACGCCAAGCTATTTACTGTAGTAAATAGCTTGCTGTTTTTCTCTGCAGAGAGAGAGTAAAAAGCTTGGCATTTTTCTTTACACAGAGAGAGGAGGCGGGACCAGGCACCGGAAGACGGGTGATGCAGGGACGGCATCACGGGATAAGGCTTCCCGGGTAAATATAAACTTTGTTTTACTTGCAGGCTGCCTGGATTTTAGTATTTACTCTGAAGGTCCCCTTTAAAGGAATCATCAGGATTTGTAAGCTCCCCCCCCCCCCCCACACACACTACTGCGCCTGTGCAGAACACCGCGGACAACGTGACAATGATTGACCCTGAGGTCGGCCTCTTTACCGGCAGAGACACCGGGCTGCGAGCGGAGCTGCGTCGTGGGACATGGAGCCGGGAAGGAGCTGGAAGAAGCCGGGGGGGGGGGGGGGGGTTACAAAGCCTGATGATTCCTTGAGGGGCCATTCGAGCCTAGATTTTATTTTACATGCCTGGAATTGGGTTTGGCACGATACATAGCTCAGTAGATGCAAGAGGAAGGAAGATAGATGGGAGGACATGCCACATGCAGTTTACAGAGCCACAGTAACACAGTGTTAGAGAAAAGGCATAATACACCATACACAGTAAACCATCAGCAGCACTAAAACTAAATTTAAATACTAATAAGTTCTACTGAATGTGGTGTGAAGAAAGTCTGATCAGTTAAATTATAATTGTCCAATTGACCAGTTGCCCAAAACCATTACTCTAGTCACAACTCAGTGGGTGATGGAGCGCTGATAAAGGATGGGAAAATGTGGAGGGAGTTCAGGAGGCTAACGGCCGAGGGGGGGAAAAAAAGTTCCTATGTCTGGTGGTCTTGGTGGAGATGGCCCGAAGCCTCCGGCCAATGGTAGTGGGCTGAATAAGCACTGACCTAGGTGAGAGGGGTCACTTGCAATCCTCAGTGCCCTTGTGTGCAGTCTTGTGTTATATACTCTAGGTGGGCAAGTGAGGGCAGAGGTCTCCCGATGATCCTCTCCACCGACCTGATGACCCTTTGTAATTTGTGCCTGTTGCTGGTGGTGGTGCCGGCGTACCAGACCAGGATTGAGGAGCAGAGGATCGATTCAATGGTGGCAGAGTAGAAACATGTCGGAATCTCCTGGGCCATGCCGAACTTCCTCAGCTGGCGGAGGAAGTAAAGTTTCTGCTCGGCTTTCCTCTGGGTGGCAGTGATGTTGGGCTTCCAGCTGAGGTCACTTGAGATGGTAGTGCCCAGGAGGCATGCGCAGGGCACTTTGGTACTGTTGATGTAGATTGGAGGAGGTGTGGAAGCAGACCTCCTAAAGTCAATGATCAGCTAAACGGTTTTGGCTGTGTTAAGCACCAGACTGTTCTCTTTGCACCAGTGACATATCCTCTCCACCTGCTGACAGTACACCTGGATGTTATCCTTGGTGATGAGGTCGACAATGGTGGTGTCATCAGCAAACTTGATGACCTTGACAGAGTCGGCTGTGGATCTGAAGTTATATGTGTAGAGGGAGAATAGCAGCGGAGACAGAACACAGCCTTGGGGATGCCAGTGTTGGTGGTCATCTCACGCGAGTAGATATACCCCAGCTTGACGACCTGGGATCTGTTGGAGAGAAAGTCCATGATCTATAGTCAAAGGATGGGATGGACCCCAAGTGCAGCAAAATCCTCCTGGAGAATGCGTGGGCAGATGGTGTTAAATGCTGAGCTAAAGTCCAGGAGCAGTATTCTGGCATACCCATCCGGTCTGTCGAGGTGGTCGTTAAAGGGAACCAGAGAGGAATGGCCAGCCAAAATAGAAAATTATTTTATACATACCTGGGGCTTCTTCCAGCCCCATAAGCCTGCATCGCTCCCACGCCGCCATCCTCCGCTTCCTGGATCCGCTGGTACCGGGTCCGTCACTTCCGGCGGACGCGGCCAAGTGTCCGCATCACTGGAGCTCCCTCCATACCCGTACGCATGCGGCTGCGCAGTAGGCAGCCACATGCGTATCTGTATGGAGAGAGCACCCGGGGATGCGGAGAATTGGCCGCGTCCGCCGGCCGACTCGCGGCAATGACAGGACCCGGTGGCGGCGGATCCAGGCAGCAGAGGACGGCGGCGTGGGAGCGATCCGTGCGTATGGGGCTGGAGGAAGCCCCAGGTATGCATATTTCATCCTCTCTGGTTCCCTTTAATAAAGTCCAAGCAGATATTTAGAGCATCGTTGGTGGACCTGTTCGCCTACAAGCCACAGGCCTAAAGTTGTTGAGGTCGGAGACACCAAGTTTCTTAGGGACAGATATGATGGTGGACCTCTTGAAACATTTAGGGACTTTGCCCTCCTCCAATGACTTGGTGAAGATGGCAGAGAGGATGGGAGCAAGTTGCCTCAAGCAGGTTTTAAGGCAGGCTGGAGACATGCCGTTGGGGCCAGAGGCCTTCCTAGCATTTAGCTTGGACAGGAGGTGCAGGACATCTGTCTCATTCACCACCAGAGCACCCCAGCTTGGGGTGTTGTTCACAGGGGTTGGAGGGAGAGTGAGAGGGAGAGTTTTTCTGCTAGCTCAGAGCTGGGAGGTGCATGTTGGGGTGGAGGCTTGTACTTAGTTGCAGCCTTAAAGGGAATGTCCAAGCAAAATAAAAAAATTAGTTTCACCTACCTGGGGCTTCTACCAGCCCCATGCAGCCATCCTGTGCCCTCGTAGTCACTCACTGCTGCTCCAGTCCCCCGCTGGCAGCTTGCCGACCTCGGAGGTCGGCGGTACGCATTGCGTACATTTTTACGCATTTCCGCTAGTGCAGGAACATTAACACATACATTTTTACGCGTTACTGGTTCAATGCGTGAACCAGCAATGCGTAAAAATGTATGTGTTAATGTTCCTGCACTAGCGGTAATGCGTAAAAATGTACGCAATGCGTCCCGCCGACCTCCGAGGTCGGCAAGCTGCCAGCTGGGGACTGGAGCAGCAGTGAGTGACTACGAGGGCACAGGATGGCTGCATGGGGCTGGTAGAAGCCCCAGGTAAGTGAAACTCATTTTTTTATTTTGCTTGAACCTTCCCTTTAATTAAGCTCTTTCCATACAGCTCGTGAGTCATTCGAGTGCAGGTTCTGTTTCACCCTCTCTGAAAACTCCCTTTTGGCAAAACTCAGTTCCCACTTTGGGCCGGTTTCCACTACACGCAGATTGGATGCAGAAATACTGACTCCAATGAACGCCTATGGGAAAATCTGCATCAGAAAAATCGCGTTTAGTGGAGACAGGCCCATAGGCATTTATTGGAGTCAGTTTTTCTGCATCCATTCTGCATCCAATCTGCGTGTAGTAGAAACAGGCCCTTAGGCCCGGTTCACATCTGCGTTTTTTTGCGGATCAGGCCATACAGATTTGGCCATTGCGCTGTAGACCGTCCATTTTCATTGGTTCCTATTTTGCTGCAAAACCTTCCGTTTCCGTTCCGTTGAGCGAAACGGGCCAGGAAGATTGGGTCCTGCTGCATTTTTTTGTCCGTTCAGCAGAACGGAAACCAGAACCATACGGCTGGATCCGCAGCTAAAAGCTAATGTGAACCGTCTGGGCCTTAAGGTCATTTCTCGCCCACCTTATTTAACTGTTGATTATCATGTGAGAAATGCCTGGAAGGGCATCAGAACACTGGCCTTTGCTCAGCAATGCAAGTGGCTGTGCATTATAGACTAATACCCTTTGTGTTTTGCCAGGCAGGAAGGAGGAGAACCATTGGAGGACTAAACCATCAACGCCACAGTACTCTTGCAGCCTGTTAAGCAAGATTTCATGATCAACTATATCAAAAGCCGCTGAGAGATCAAGCAGTATCAGGATGGAACACTCGCCTCTGTCTCTGGCCATAAACAGGTCGTTCCAAATCTGGACAAGGGCTATTTAACAACTGTGGTGCTTCTTGAAGCCAGGTTGTAGGGGGTCAAAGTAGTTGTTCGTTGAGAGCCTGACTTCAAGTTGGAGATATGCAGCCTTTGCAATTACATTTTCCAGAAAGGAGAGGTTGGAGACAGGTCTGTAGCTGCCCAGAATATCCAGATCTAGGAATGGTTTCTTCAGTAGTGACCTGATGATTGCCTCTTTCAAACAAATAGGAAACGTCCCTGCTTGCAAGGAACAGTATTCTATTTTGTGAAATGCTGGCCTAAACAGCTCAGAGCATTTCAACAATATTTATTTAAGTATTTATATAGCGCCGACATATTACGCAGTGCTGTACGTATTGTAGTATGTATATTATAGTATATTGTCTTGTCACTAACTGTCCCTTAGAGGGGCTCACAATCTAGTCCCTACCATAGTCATATGCCTATGTATGTATCATGTAGTGTATGCATGGTAGTCTAGGGCCAATTCAGGGGGAATCCAATGAACTTATCTGTATGTTTTTGGGATGTGGGAAGAAACCGGAGTGCCTGGAGGAAACCCACGAAAACTAAGGAAGAATATACAAACTCCATGCATATAATGCCCTGGCTGGGATTTGAACCAGGGACCCAGCGCTGCAAGGTAAGAGCGCTAACCACTGCATCACTGTGCTACCCATGAACTGAGTTGGGCCAGGGTCCAGATCGCAAGTAGTGCGGCAAAGATTTAGAAGGACATTTGAGATGTTTTCTTCGGTCATTACCTTAAAGGGAACCTAAACTGAGAAGGATATGGATATTTCCTTTTAAAATAATACCAGTTGCCTGACTCTCCTGCTGATCCTGTGTCTCTATTACTTTTATCCACAGCCCCTGAACAAGCATGCAGATCAGGTGCTCTGACTGAAGTCAGACTGGATTAGCTGCATGCTTGTTTCAGGTGTGTCATTCAGCTTCTACAGCAGCCAAAGAGATCTGCATGACTGCCAGGCAACTGGTATTTGTTAAGAGGAAACATCCATATCCCTCTCAGTTAAGGTTCCCTTTAAAGTTACACCATGGCAGTAGGCGGTTGTGGCATCCATTATGAGGCTCTGTATAGGTTTTCGATGTTGAGGATTTAATAGCAGACCGAATAGATGAGACTTTGTGAAGAAGATGGCAGATTTCTCACGTACGGTAGGTCCTTTGGATTGCATAGCCATAGACTGTCAACTGTGCGGAAAAGCTGGGCAAGCTTGTTGGCTGCTTTTTGCAATTTTGAAACTCTTTCTGCACAGCCCAAAACATCTTCCCATGCACCCCTTGCCCCAGCAACCAATACTAAGAGATCACACCACAAGCTTTTATTTATAAAGGGGGGGAGGGGAGGGGATTTTCATTCTGTCTTGCGATTTCATGCTGAGAAAGGAGAGGGACAGAGAGAGACAAGGATACAGCTGCATCTATTTCAGGGAAAGTTACATAAGGGTGTATTGGAGATAGAATGATTTTGCTATTTCATTGTGTTCTTGTGCATGCATATAGAAAGTTAGTCATGCATTCCAGAACTTCTTATCTGTAGCAATTATTTTGTTAGTTCAGCTTTAGACATAGACACACTGTTAGGCTCAGCTGCACTGGAGTGAGAATGATCCCAAAAGGATACATTTGCGCATTTGCAGCTGATCACTGAAAAGCACCCCAGTGTGAACAATCCCTAAGGCTAGGTTTCCACTTGTGTGTTTTGTGTGGGATTTTTCTCTCAGAAAATTCGCATTGATTTTGCAACTAATGGTGGTGAATTGGGCTGTTTCTAATCAATGCAAGTTTTCGTTAGCGTTCGTACGCGTGAAAAAAACCTGAGGTCCTGTATCATTTTTTCGGACATTGCATACGATTCGCATACAATGCTTAGTATAGGCAATGCAAATTTTCACGTTACTTGCCTGAAAATTCGCATTAGATCCATGGTTACAGGAAGTTGTCAGCAGTCATGACTAAGCTGTTACTAGGCAGATTATGCATATTTAACTAATGCGAATTTTCACGTACGAAAATTTGCATAAACCGCGTACAAATTTACATGCAAATTTTCCCCAATCAGAAAAATCTTATACGATTTTTTGCAGGTGAAAATGTCACGCTACAGTGGAAACGTAGCCTAACTGCTCAGGCATATACGCCTGCTTACAAGACAAGACTGATATCTAGATGCTACAAATGTGAGAATGATGCAAGTTAAATATGTTTTTTCCCAGTGTGACATTTTCCAAACTCTTGTATACAGGATGATATACTTGTACATGGTAACGCTAGAAGTGCTCAGAGAATCATCCTCTGAAAATCATAAATTATAATGTGCCTGTTAAATTCAGAAGCCTGATTACGTATGATGAGAGTGACCTGATTAAAATCTCCAGTATTTATACAACCCCATTAAAAATACAAGCTTGAAGATTTCCTGCAGGAGTAGAGAAAATGAGCTCCACACCTAAGTCATAAAATGCTATTATTAGAATAACTCAAATTAAATATGCTAAAATATTTGCAGACACACCAGGCACTGGCCTAGTATCAAATAATTTTAGTAAGTAAAATACCTTCATGTCTTTAAAATGATCTTTTTTTTTTTTAACCTCCTTGGCGGTTAATTTTTTCTGCAAAATTTGCAGAAATCCAATTTTTTTTATTTTTTTTTTTTTGTTTCATGTAAAGCTACCAGAGTGGTAGCTACATGAAACTCCACTAGAGGGCGCATGTGTCCCTCTAGTGCGATCGTCGCCGGCAACAATAGCAAACAGGGGAACGCGTATATAACGTGCTCCCCTGTTTGGCTTCTCCTGTCGCCATGGTGACGATCGGAATGACCGACGTCCTGACGTCAGACGTCTCCGATCCAGCCCATAGCGCTGCCCGGAACTCATTGGTCCGGGCAGGACAGGGCTCTGGGGGGGGGCCCTCTTGCGCCGCTGCGTGCGGGCGATCGCCGCAGAGCGGCGGCGATCAAGCTGTACGCGTGGCTAGCAAAGTGCTAGCTGCGCGTACAGCACTTTACAGGATAAAAATCGCCCCACCAGGGGCTGAGATCTCCCCCTGCGCGGCATGAGCTCGGGCTTACCGCCAGGGAGGTTAAATGGCACAATCTGGTAAATATAGTTGAAAGTTGTTATACTGCTAAATATAGCGTTGTGCGTAATTTGATTTTTAACCATTAATTACTGTCAGGCCCATATGTTCAAGAATACAACCAATAAATCTAAGGGCCACATACATTTTTGACTGACTGTGGTTGCAAATGTGCTGCAATGTGATCCCAATTTGCTTTATTTAAAGTACACCTGAAGTGAGAAGAACATGGTGGCGGCCATATTTATTTCCTAATAATGGCCGCATTGTTACCCAGAATGTCGCACTGCGATGCAAAAGCAATGCGACATCCACAGTGCAGCCATTCCGGTCTGAAGGAGTGCGGTATTCCAGTGTACTGCATGCGGTGCGTTAATTGAACAACGCCTGTGTTAACAGTACAGTGAAGCATGCTATTCATTGACTGTATGCTTCACTGTATGGGCTTATTTCTGATTTGGCCATGGCTCCCATTCTGCTGTGTAGCCGCAGCCCTATTCGCTAAGCCCTGCTCTAGTGATTTGGCTGCTTGCTGCAGAAATCTGCATCATGCCGTTCTGAGTTGCACTGAAGTGCGATCTGGAAAGCAGGCCATGTGATGGATAGGCAGCGTTTCCCTATGCAGATCGCATGCAGGGAAACGCTGCAGATTCCACCTGGATTTGGGCTTAGTAGAAATGGGCCTTATGTGATGCAACATGCGGATAACATGCACCGCCGCTTTCCCATTCCGTTGCATTCCCCCGTTGCAGGGAACAGAATACAACTCTCACTGTGAATCTAGCCTGAAATGACAGTGCTGCTGAGTTTGGCAGCTAGGGGTTAATTTTGGAGCCACTGTTCAGCTATAAACATCCATAAAACACAAAGCTATTTTGAGAAAAAGTCTTTTATTGCTACCGATAGACTTTTAGGTTCTGGACCAGGGGCGTAGCAATAGCCATAGCAGTCATAGCAGCTGCTATGGGGCCCTGGAGCAAAGGGGGCGCAATGGTAATTGATTATTCCCTTATAACTTTCTTGTGATCATTTACCGTCTGACGTGTCTTAGTGCTCATAGACTATATGCAGTGTAGGTTGCATGAGGATGTAGATTGCCCAAATATCTCATATCCATAGGGTGGGGGCAGGTGCATGTCTTGAGTGTGCCTACATCTGAGGGCCCCATGAAAGTTTTGCTATGGGACCCCATGATCTCTGGCTACGCCACTGTTCTGGACAGGATATTGGTAACCCTGCAAGTCCCCACAGACTTATTGAAGTAAAATGATGATCTGCATATGGGATTAGCCTATAGTCATAGACAAACGCGGGGGGGGGGGGATAACAGCTGCCCAGAATCCCCCCTCAGACCAGGGCCGTTGCAGAGTCTGGGGACAGGCACAAGTTGAGACACCAGAATATCTGCAGGTATCCTGCAGCTCACAGCACTGCCCCCTTTCTTTCCCTGCTACAGTTGACTTTGGATGTAGCAGCAGTGTGTGTACAAAGCATGGGGGGGGGGGACTTAAAAGAGCACAGAGTCAGGTAGACAAAAACCAAGGAGAGACAAACGGGAGCACCCAATAGTGTATTACTGAGGATATTTGGATAAATTGTGGTAAATAATCAGAGATATACTCACAAACATAGGTTGCCAATTGTCAGGCAACCACTTTTAGCGCTTATGGGGATGTTAGGCCTGTCCCCACTAAGAAGTCGCTCTCTGTAGTAGGAAAGAAGAAGGGGTGCTCACACCCATCCACCAGGTGGATAACAGTATGCAAAAAATTACAGAGGCGCCAACAGAATAAAATAGGACCAATTTAAAAACAATAAAATCAGGGGGGTAAGGGTGGACTTACCTCCCCAGAAGCCAAAAACACAACCACTGTAGTAATTATAGACAAAATTTAATCTGTACTCCAGAACAACAATTGCAACTCGTTTCGCGGGTCTCAAGCCCGCTTCCTCAGGCAAATACAAAAAACAGCAGCTCAGAAGTTGTGCTTGTACAGCGCTGCGCAGTGCTGTACAAGCACAACTTCTGAGCTGCTCCTTTTTGTATTTGCATGAGGAAGCGGGCTTGAGACCCGCGAAACGCGTTGCAATTGTTGTTCTGGAGTACAGATTAAATTTTGTCTATACTTACTACAGTGGTTGTGTTTTTTGGCTTCTGGGGAGGTAAGTCCACCCTTACCCCCCCTGATTTTATTGTTTTTAAATTGGTCCTATTTTATTCTGTTGGCGCCTCTGTAATTTTTTGCACAGAGTCAGGTATGTGCACAGCCCTGTGCCCCGCTGTGTGAATGCTTCACTTTCCCCTTCATCAGCAATGTCAGCTGTCCTCATTATTATCTGTTTCCAAACCTCTCCTGATCGATCCCGTTGTCGGGAGCAGATCGAACATTTAGAAAATAATCATCAAATCTCATCAATTGGATGGGAAATTGCATTATGTGTACCCAGCATGATGTCCTACCATATTATTATACTGTATTGTGGGTGGCTGAGGGAGACCTTTCAGGAATCCCCCCTTGAAAATCCTGGGTTTGCCCCTGATAGTGATAAATGTATCATGTCACTCCATCTTCCAGTTAGCATTGCTTGTTGTAATAGGCCCTCTTCTACACAACAGTTGAGATCACAACTGATAAATGAGATGTGCCAATCCTTGTGAACAGGCTCTGCCAACAGCAAGCTTTAACAGTGGAAGGGATCAGATTTATAACACAGGGCTTCTGACTGGAGAGCCCAAATTAACTTTTCAATAATAACCTAAATATGTACTCACAGACAAAACACTACAATTTCCTCTGAAATCCATATCCCACTTTTCTTGACACAAAAGGAATTCCATTAATTAAAGAGGCACTGTAATGACATATAGTAAAATGTAGTGAATTATTTAGGACACCCTCTTTTACCGTATTAGTCCTGGTTTCAGCATCAGAAAAACGTCCTATATTTCTATAAATTGATATGTAGTCCTACCCTCCCAGTGATGTTTAGCCTAGGCTAGGCTGTTTAGCTTTGTGAAATTCTCCCAGAGCATTATGGGAGGCCAGGTGTTATTTCTGCTGACTTCAGAGCTCACAGCAAACAAACATTCTACCAGCAGTAAAGAGGTCACCACCTGTAATAAATTTAAAAACAAAAATCAGGGTGAGAAAAGAGTTTGCAGTGGGAAAACACTGACTAAATAATTTATAATGTAATCTGGTAAAAATAAGGAATTTTATTCATTACATTATATTCAGTAAAGTTCTTTAAGCTCCAGTTATTGGAAGGATTAATGACAAACATTAGTTCATCTTGGTTGCATTATACTTATGTGTGCATAAAACACAGCTATCCCATAATGCTCCTGGCAGAAACTGTCACTCATCCCAAATGTGCTAAGAGTAGAAAGTGCTCCTGCACTATGTTCTGAGAACTGAGAACGATTGCCACATTTTCAAAGGGATGCAATCTAAACTTGCTCTCAGTTTTCAGAATTTATTGTAGACTGCAAAGATAAGGGCCCGTTTCCACTAGTAAGTGATGCAAATGCGGCTACCTAGCCGCATCGCATCACTTCAGCCGCCGGCCGCATCACTTCCGCATCTCCCGATGCGGAAGTCCACGGAGGAGACGTGACGCGGCTGCGGGCGGATACGGCCATGCGAAAATCTGCAGCCTGCTTCAGATTTTCGGATCGCTGCGCACTGCACAACATGCATGCAGTGGAAACACTTCCACTGGCGTGCATGTGTTTCAGCACACCCGTGGTGCGATGCGGCTATGTGGCCGCATCGCACCGCTCCTAGTGGAAACGGGCCCTAAACTGAAAAATATTTGAATAACTTTCAACTACAAAAGAAAGCACCTGTCTAAGTTTCCAGTAATGTAATGGACATGCAATTTCTCTTTAAAATGTAGGCATACTCCGCATAATTTGTACAATTTTATTTTCTGCAAACAGTGATTTATGCTGAAAATTCAGAAATGCTAACACAGCAAAAAAAAATTGCCACCTTAGCAAAATATTACTTGTGCTTATTAAATATTGCTGCATTATGACAATGCATATTAGGAAATGTTATCATTATTTTTCAGTCATAGTGCTTAGGGAATATATTGATTGGAAATAGATCTCACTGCAGTTAGTTATTTTTATCTTAAAGAAAACACGTAGGTTGCCAATCAAATACATGGATATATATATATATATGTACTGTATGTGTGTATATATATATATATATATATATATATATATATATATATATATATATTGTATATATATATATATACTGTATGTATATATATATATATATATATATATATATATATATATATATATATATATTTATATTTATATATTTATATATATATATATATATATATTTATATATATATATATATATATATATATGTGTGTATATATGTTCAATTCATGTGTATCATTGTATAGAAACTTGTATTCCTCTTCATCTAATATACCATTTTGTTTACCTTCCAACAGGAGGCGCTCCATTCTTTTTAAGAATTTTATTGTCGGGTCCGTCTTCAATACCTGGTAAACTTCAGCATCATTTAATAATCTTGTTGCCTCACCATGATCTCACCTCATCACTATCCTGTAGCACTAGGAAGGAGGAATTGCACTAGGTTGGAGGACTTTGAAGCAGAAGCTGATTATTATTATTATTATTTATTGAATTTATAAAGCGCCAACATATTACGCAGCGATGAACAATAAATATATACAATGATACAAGGATGACAGACATAACAAGGTTATACAACATAGAACAAAGTTATACATGCAAATTGTACAAAATACATGATCATGCAATATGGGCTGGTTAGGTAGGCCCAGTAATACAAGTACAGGCTGTCATAGGACAGGAGTACATGATCCTGTAGAATACACAAGGGAATGGAGGACCCTGCCAGAGGCTTACAATCTAAAGGGTGGGGTGGAAACACTAGGTGGGGCTGTTAGATATTCAGTAGAGAGTTACTGTGTGGGTAGGCCATCATAAAGAGGTGGGTTTTGAAGGCTTGCTTGAATGAGTTGAAAGAGGGAGCAAGTCTGATGGGTGGTGGAAGGGCGTTCTAGAGGGTTGGGGCAGCTCTTGAGAAATCCTGCAGGCGGGCATGGGAGTGTGAAATGCGTGGAGTGGTGAGGCGAAGGTCGTTGGAGGATCGGAGGGGGCGACCTGGTGTATACCTGTGAACAAGCTCAGAGATTTAGGTAGGGCAGATTTTGTGCACAGATTTATATGCCAGTGTAACGATTGGTGTCAGCACGCAGAGAGAATCTGATTATTGGCGATCTGCAGTACCACCAAGAATGCAGATATACGCCTGATTATCGATGATCTGCAGAATCAGCGATAATACAGATGTATTACTAACCTCTGGACACCAGAATAGTGAGAGTGTTTGGTGTAACAGTAACAACTCTGAGTGGAGACCACCAGAGGAGCTAGCGGCCTAAGACTCCTGAGGAATTCATCCCTGACTGTGGGTGATATTCCTGTAGCCTGTAGACCCCTGGGCTAGGGACCGAGGCTGGGTTGGAGGAAGCCCTGCAGCTAATATGAAAGGTCTTGCCCTGAACTGGGCTAACGTAATACAGTAATAGCACAATCCTAGTCTGGGGTTTGAGGTCCGTAGTCACAACACCCTGGAACTAGTCTGGAGCATAACATAAATAATAATACAATTCCTTAGTCTTGGGTGTGAGCAGGGCCGGCTCTACCATTAAGGCAAAGGAGGCAGCTGCCCCAGGGCCCAATAGCTTGTAGGGGCCCCCAGTGGCTACAAGAGGAAAAAAATTTTTTGCAAATCGGCCTTATAGTTTTTGAGAAAAACGATTTTAAAGTTTCAAAGGGGAAAAAAACACATTTAAAAACCTGCCGACTTTAATGGTTAATAGCAAATCCACCTTAAATGCTAGAAATCCTAAATTTGCAGGATATGTTAAGGAGATCATTAGGAATAAGAGGAAAAAACTATTTTTCAAAAAGACCTTATAGTTTTTGAGAAAATCGATTTTAAAGTTTAGAAGGAAAAAAGTATAGTTTTAAATGCGGTAAATGTCACTTTTAGTAGCAAACCTAACGGTAGTGTAATTTTACATGCATCAAACGAAAGCACAATAAATTTCCTGATGGGGTTTCCAGGGAGTCTATACGCAGCCGCAGCGCTTTGGCCAGGGATCGCTATACAGCCGCCATATGGCTGTATGAAGATCCCTGGTATTTTTTTTTCTATTTTCCCAAATTTTTTTTATGTTTAGAGTGTGGGAATTATTTTTTTTTTTAATTATGTGGGGTCCCCCCTCCTGGAACTTTGTAACCCCTTGTACCCCATGCAGGCTGGGATAGCCAGAATGTGGAGCTCTGATCGATTGGGATTTCACACCCTGACTATACCAGCTGCAAAAAAGGTCCCCTAATGCCGATTTTTGTTCCGGGGTATATGTTGGGGGGCCCCCCAGGTTTATTTTGCCCTGGGGCCCCATTGTTGCTTAAACCGGCCCTGGATGTGAGGTCCGTGATCATCAACACCCTGGAACTAGTCTGGAATATAACACAAAGACAATACAGTTCCCTAGTCTTGGGTGTGAGGGCCTTGATCTCAACACCCTGGAACTATGCTAGAGAATACACAGAAGATACACAGTATTCCTAGTCTGGGGTGTGAGGGCCTTGATCTCAACACCCTGGAACTGGTCTAACAATAATAATAGTACAAGGTAATCTGGCTCAGTGTGACTTCCCAGGTCACCTGGTTCAAACACACTGTAAGGATCTGACTATGGTCTGAATGCTTCCACAGAGTGTTTGCAATGGCAGACAACCAGCAACTGACAAGCAAGCAGAATATATAGTAGCTGAACTCTGCTGCCCCGCCCGAGCCACTCAGCCAATCATGAGTCCAGCAGGAATCAGCTGATCAACCTGATCAGCTGACACTTCCCCTGCTGGTATAAAGGTCCTGACTTCTGGCCCGCGTGCGCGTAGCTCTTCAGCCATCTATGTGGACTAACAGACCCAGCCACTCCAAAGGCACGCTGTTGCGTACAAACCGCCACCTTGGACGCAGAAACAGCCGCTTTGCTGTTAGAACATGCGGCGGCTTTTCCGCGTTCTGCCACACTACCAGACGCGTGCCTATGCGTGCAAACCGCCGCGTTGGACGCGGAATCGGCCGCCTTGCTTTCAGCACACGCGGCGGCTTTTCCGCGTTTTCTCACGGCCAGGCATAGAATCTTGAAAGTTATCCTGAAATGGATAGGGAGCCAGTGCAGGGATTCACAAAGGGGAGATGTGGATGCGGAGCGGTGCGAAGAATGGATGAGTCTTGCAGCCGCGTTCATCACTGATTGCAGGGGGGGCAGTGCGTATCAAGGGGAGGCCAGAAAGGAGGGAGTTACAGTAATCAAGGCGGGAGATGATGAGGGCATGGATGAGCAGTTTGGTCGTGTCCAGGGTTAAGAAGGGGCGGATCTTGGAGATATTACGGAGGTGGAAATTGCAGGCTCTGGTGATGTTTTTGATGTGTGGGATGAAGGAGAGTTCAGAGTCCAAGGTGACACCCAGACAGCGGGCCTGGGAGGTAGAGTGAATGGTTGTGTTATCGATTGTCAGGTGGAAATCTGGGAGGGGTGTAGCAGCATGGGGTGGAAAGATCAGGAGCTCAGTTTTGTCTAGGTTAAGCTTCAGGAACCTAGCAGACATCCAGGAGGAAATTGCTGAGAGACACGTGGAGACTTTGTTTATGGTGGTGGATGAGAGATCGGGGGTATGGAGCTAAATCTGCGTGTCATTACAGAAAAGGTTTGAAATTAAAGGTTATCCTATTGAAGTTATTTCAGAAGCTAAAAATACAGCCACACGGGCAAAGGACCTAGTATCCGAGCATCCGAGTGTAGTAATGAATTACTCCTCTCAGGCACACAAAGTCAGGAAAATTGTGGGGAAGTATTGGAGAATTTTGAGGGAAGACCCCCTACTTACTTCCATATTGCCGGAAAGGCCAGGAATTATCTTTAGGAAATCAAAGAATTTGGGCAATATACTACACTACACCAGGGGCATGTTAAAACATAGATAACCCCCATAGTGTCACAGTTCATAATGTCCTTAATACAGTAGTGTTCCTTATTTGAGGTGGATATTACCTCATCCACTTTCTCTGCAGTCTTTACAAAATCCGCATTTTATAAAATACCCTTGTTGTTTCCTCTCAAACTGCTGTTTTACAGTAGGGGCTACTGTAAAACAGCAGTTTGAGAGGAAACAACAAGGGTATTTTAAAAAGTGCGGATCTTGTAAAGCCTGCAGAGAAAGTGGATGAGGTAATATCCACCTCAAATAAGGAACACTACTGTATTAAAGTGAACCTAAAGTCACTTAAAAAAACCGAGATTAACTCACCTGGGGCTTCCCTCAGCCCCCTGCAGACGATCGGTGCCCTCGCAGCTCCGCTCCGATGTCCCAGGACCCGCCGGCGAGCACTTCCGGTTTGGCCATCACCGGCCGACAGGGATGGGAACGCGAGTGATTGTTCGCGTTCCCAGCCTGTATATCGCCCCCTATGCTGCTATTGCGACCTCCTGGCCGCAATAGCAGCATAGGGGGCGATATACAGGCTGGGAACGCGAACAATCCCTCGCGTTCCCATCCCTGTCGGCCGGTGACGGCCAAACCGGAAGTGCTCGCCGGCGGGTCCTGGGACATCGGAGCGGAGCTGCGAGGGCACCGATCGTCTGCAGGGGGCTGAGGAAAGCCCCAGGTGAGTTAATCTCGGTTTTTTTAAGTGACTTTAGGTTCACTTTAAGGACATTATGAACTGTGACACTATGGGGGTTATCTATGTTTTAACATTCCCCTGCCTAAAACAATATGTGGGCAGGACAAAGCGCTTATTAAAAGAAAGATTAGGTGAGCATTGCACTTATATAAAGAAGGGCAACAAGAAACACCCACTGTCAGCCCATTATAAAGTGCAACATAACAGTTCCTTTAAGGGATCAAAATTCGGCGCTATAGAAAAAGTAAAAAAAACGTGGAGAGGAGGAGATTTTATATTGGAAATGTCAAGACACGAAACCCATTGGATTTTTAATCTTAATACTCTTGTCCCACATGGCTGAATAAAGACTTGGAATTATATGTCTTTGAATAGAATGAAGGACGCTGTCACCACCTTTAAAAACGAGCCTCTTGTCTGCCGCAGCCAGCTTTGACAAAGGAAGGCGTACCTTCCGAAACGCATTAGCGATTGGCTGCACCAGCTGTGATGTCACATACCACGGGGAAGGAGGCGCGTCTATCCAACGCCGGCTGGGACGGGTCTAGCAAGGACGGAGCTACACTACGCAGATCCAACCAGCATAACAGCGTCCATCACACTCCCGGGAGCCGGGCAAGAAGCCGGACGCTGCTGAGTCACAACCAGCAGACAGTCAAGACTCTCTCACCTCGCTACCGGCCGGAGCTGGTGAGATTGAGCGGCTCCCGATTCGCTGACTTTTAAAGGAGGCAAGGAGCGAGAGCATAATCACCTGGACCCGCAAGTATATCCACAGCTTTTGCTGACATTTATTCAAAAGATTTACTGTGCTAAACTGTTATTGCAATTATATATATCACCAGGGGCTTTCCTAGGGTCCTTGGAGATCGGTGGCACCTGGGGGCACTAGGTGGGGGCTATGTGCGGCGCGCAGTGGCAAAAATGGGCGTGGCCATGCGGTGAGTGGGCGTGGCCATGGGTGGGGCCAATCGTACATTAGATTAGGACAGTGGTGGCGAACTTTTTGGAGGCCCAAACTGCAACCCACAAGTCACTTATCTATCGCAAAGTGGCAACAGCAATTTAAACTAAATACTATACAAACGTTTTAACACATACATGAACATTATGGAAAATCCAAGTTGAAAAACTGAAAAGATAAACAATTTCATCCATCCTACTCCTGAAAAAATATATTCATTTTTTTAGAACCTCCCAGTTTTATTTTCTGTTTTAAAAAGCTAAAAAAGTAGGTTTAATGCTATTGTCTCATATGATGATGATTCAGATTTTCCCATAGTCTCGCAGTTAGCAATCATGTGACCCCCAACAAGACAAATTCAGCAATCATGAGGCCCCCAACATGACAAAGTCAGCAAGCGTGAGGCCCCCAACAAGACAAATTCAGCAATCATGAGGCCCCCAAAAAATCATGAGGCACCCAAGAAGACAAATTCAGCAATCTTGAGGCCCTCATCAAGACAAATTCAGCAATCATGAGGCCCCCAACAAGACAAATTCAGCAATCATGAGGCACATAAATAGACAGCATTTCACATAAATAGGCAGAATGCCCCCTTAATATGGTAGACACCTCTCACCTGGCTTCTGAATTCTCCTCTACTGGCTGCTGTACCTGGCAATACTGTTTTTGGCTGGATTGGGGATGATGTGTGAGCTGAAAGGCCCGGCTGTGATGCCGTGGCCTGGCTGGCGGTGATGCTGTAGCCGATGTTGTGGCTGGGTTGGCTGGCAGTGATGCTGGGCTGTGCTTGGCTGGTTGAAGTAAATGCTGGCCTGACTGGTGGTGATGCTGTGGCCTTTTTGATAGTGATTCTGGGCTGGTTGGCTGGTGGTGATGCTGGGCTGGCTGGCCTGGATAGTTTAGGTAGCGACAGGTGCCCCCTAGTTAAGGTAGCACCAGGAGTACCCCAGTTTAGGTAGTGACAGGAGCCCTCCAGTTCAGTTAGTGACAGGAGCCCCCCAGTGTAGGCAGTGACAGGAGCCCCCAGTTTAGGTAGTGAAAGGCACCCCCTAGTTAGGTAGTGACAGGCACCCCCCAGTTAGGTAGTGACAGGGACCCCCAGTTAGGTAGTGAGTGACAGCAGGGATCCCCCTTTAGATAGTGAGTGACAGCAGGGATCCCCGTTTAGATAGTGAGTGACAGCAGGGACCCCAGTTTAGATCGTGAGTGACAGCAGGGACCCTCGTTTAGATAGTGAGTGACAGCAGGGACCCCCGTTTAGATAGTGAGTGACAGCAGGGACCCCCGTTAGGTAGTGAGTGACAGCAGGGACCCCAGTTAGATAGTGAGTGACAGCAGGGACCCCCAGTTAGATAGTGAGTGACAGCAGGGACGCCCGTTAGATAGTGAGTGACAGCAGGGACCCCCGTTAGGTAGTGAGTGACAGCAGGGACCCCCGTTAGGTAGTGAGTGACAGCAGGGGCCCCCATTAGGTAGTGAGTGACAGCAGGGACCCCCATTAGGTAGTGAGTGACAGCAGGGACCCCCATTAGGTAGTGAGTGACAGCAGGGACCCCCGTTAGGTAGTGAGTGACAGCAGGGACCCAGTTAGGTAGTGAGTGACAGCAGGGACCCCCGTTAGGTAGTGAGTGACAGCAGGGACCCCCATTAGGTAGTGAGTGACAGCAGGGACCCCCGTTAGGTAGTGAGTGACAGCAGGGACCCCAATTAGGTAGTGAGTGACAGCAGGGACCCCCATTAGGTAGTGAGTGACAGCAGGGACCCCCGTTAGGTAGTGAGTGACAGCAGGGACCTCCATTAGGGAGTGAGTGACAGCAGGGACCACCATTAGGTAGTAAGTGACAGCAGGGACCCCCATTAGGTAGTGAGTGACAGCAGGGACCCCCGTTAGGTAGTGAGTGACAGCAGGGACCCCAGTTAGGTAGTGAGTGACAGCAGGGACCCCCATTAGATAGTGAGTGACAGCAGGGACCCCTGTTAGGTAGTGAGTGAGTGACAGGGACCCCCGTTAGGTAATGAGTGACAGGCGCGCTCCCCACGCCACCTACCTTGCCGCGTCAGACCTCTCACAGACCTCTCTCAGCGGGCGACGTGACCAGATAGGGCAGGCGCCGGGCACAAATATGCGGAAGTGATGTCACTTCCGCATATCAGCGGTGTCCGCCAGGTCCTAGCGCCCGCTCTATCTGGTCGCCCGGCGCTGATCGAGGTCTGAATGGCAGCGGAGCAGAGCGGGGCAGCGGCGGCTGGGAGATCAGTGGCACCCCAGGACAGATTGGGGGCACGGGCCCCCCCAAAATAGGGCTAGCGACGCCCCTGTATATCACTATCAAGTGACAATCCGCCTCCAGTTAATGGCAACAACTGAGCAATTGCACTAACTGCAAGAATACACCAATAAGGATTATTATATCCGACTTTTCAGATTACACTCAGTAACGTTCACTACATATATATATAAATATATATATATATATATATATATATATATATATATATATATAAATATATATAAATATATGAGCGCAGTCTGCATAATTACATTGATATATTGTAGATGTGCTCACATAGGCATGGCTTTACCAAACTAGTGGTTCTCCCATGTATACTAAGCCGCAGGGGCATGTAAGCAAGTACATGAATGGAACTCTTATGCTGGGAATACACTATGAGTTTTTTTGACAGATTTACTGTCAAATCAATTTTCTTATTGTTTTTCCGATCAATTTTCTGATCGATTTCCATTCACTTCTGTGAGAAAATCGATCAGAAAAACGATAAAAATCAGATCGGACCTGTTGGAAGTTATCTATTGAGCCATCTATCTGCCAAAAAAACTCAGACTATGCAAACTCCCAGCCAGAGTATTATTTCACTTATACCTCTACCTTACACAATTTGCCTGCCAAAATCCCACCAAGTGGGCCTGCCTTCTATTTTATTTTGGAGTATCAGGTACTTCCAGTGTTGTGTTTGCTGAAGCATGTTAGGGAGTTCTGTAGGAATTTAAAAATGGTTACTGCATAATTATAGCATTGTCTGTATATAACATCCATATGCATTCATGTTGCTATAGTAATATTTACAGTAGGTTTTAGCTGTATACAGTCACTGAACTTGAAAATGGGTAAAGTGGAATTAAAGTCAGAATTTCCTTTCTGCTGTAAAAGATTACCCACAGCATGAGAACATTTATGGACAAAAAAAATCTTCATTACAGTTTTTGGAACTCCCCCCAAAAACAAAAGTTTACAAGTTAGTTTCATTTTTGCAGGGAGCACTAAAGGGTTAAAGGACCACTACAACGAAAGATTTCATTTTTAAACACCCCCACAGAAATTACTCCAAGCATACAGAAGATTCACTGTGACATTTATTTCAATATATAATATGGCCCTTTAACTATCAACTATGTGTGTGTATGTAATATACAGTATATACTGTACACACATATATGTATTCTGTATTTATTTTTCAAATACAGACGTGTGTTGGCAACAGTTTGGGCTTCACACTTACTACTGAGCAAGTCTAGCTCTTTCATTCATATCTCGCCGCTCTCCTCAAAGCTGCTCTGCGCTTGCATGTCATTGCAAGCAGGCAAGGGCAGCGGTGATTGAAAGGATGGGGAGAGCGTGATTGCACAATGCGAAGCAGTGTCCGCGCTGCGCTGAGAGCTGCCTCCCTGATTGCCTGGCATGCAGAGAGTGTGAGGACCTTTTGGGACCGGAAGAAGAGCGGTTACATTGTGTGAGTTTCCATCAGGTTATGGCAGTTGGGGCCAAGTAAAAAAAAAAAAAAAAAAAAGACTATACCATCTGTCATATACTTTGACAGTGCTTGCCAAGGGTTCCCCTATGATAGGATTACAGTTACAGAAGTCCGTCAGCGCTAGTGCAGGGGCTGATGCATAGAGGGTACAGTGACATGTGAATAGTTAAAGGGCCATATTAGATATTGAAATAAATGTCACAGTGAATCTTCTGTATGCTTGGAGTAACTACTGTGGGGGTGTTTAAAAATGAAATATTTTGGGGTAGTGGTCCTTTAAGTCCCAGTGTTTACTGTATGGGTAGAGCTACTTTGCAGAACTCCTTGTAGTGTATTCACAGTTGCTGATAAGAACAAATTAAGCACTCTGATCTAGCTAAACAAGCAGTGGAACATATAGCAGTGAAATTCTTCAGCAACTATATGTGGAATAAAGACTTTCATTGTATACTGTGCAAGAGCCAATTTGGTCAGTCCAAGGAGATATGCTCTGGTTACCATGCGTTTGTGGTGGACTGAACAAAAAAGTGATTTGGATTTTGTGCCAAAAACAAACAAACTGTTAATTTCCACTGTTTTGTTTTGAAACAAACATTAGTTTAGTTGTAAAAGGGAAAAGACCGAGAGCCCAATATAGTGTAGTATGTACTGGACAACGGAAGGATGCAAAATGAAACGTAAGTGTTATACTTACAAACCAGGGCTACCTCAAGGGCACCCACCGAAAAGGCAGGTGGGGAGAACAAGCCTGTCCCCACTCAGGATTAAGACGTCGCTCTCTGTAGACAGGAAAAAGTAAGGGTATATCACCCTTCCACCAAGGGTGGACTTCTGGATATGCAAAGTTGTACAGAGGCGCCAGTAGGATAAAAGATACTAAAAACGTTAAAATATTCGGGCTGCGGTGGTGGACCAGCCAACCCAAAACAGACACATGTACTGTCGTTTTGATGCAATAACAATTTATTCATACACTCCAAAAAGGGGTTGCAACGCGTTTCGCAGGCAAAATCTCGCTTCCTCAGGCAATAAACAACAGGAGCGATACACAGTACAGAGTCAAGGAAGAACTTGGCACCCCTGTGAGCGAAACATTAGTTTAGCACCTATTAGAAAGGATTCATAGCTTTGCGTCATAGTTAGTCGCCAATCTAGTGGAAAGATTTTTGTTTGTTTCTTGTTTTTCCTGCATATAGTGTAAATATTGTAAATAGTCTGTACAACTCAAATAAACGTTTTGGTATTAGTGAGATACAAAAACTTCAGACTTCTGCACCCACAACCAATCCACTTGTGTATTCAAAAGTATAGCTCTCATACTGTAGTCCTCCAAGAAATGGATCTTACTGGTACCAAAGAGATAGGTAGTATGAGCATTTCAAACTCTCAACACACTAGAGGAGCATTAGTTCTAATTAAGAAGATTGTCACTTTCTCCAGCACATAAAGATAGATTCACATGGGAAGGCTATTTATATTCTTCCCCTCATTAATGGCAACATTCTCTGCTTTTTCAATGTCTATATCCTATCCTGAACAAGTGTTTTGTCATTTCCACATGCCTCATTACTCCCGAGTGACTACTACTACTACTACTATGGACTGACTGCCACCTTTGTCCAGTGCCTCCCATTAGAAGGACTGTCCTCACTAAATGTGTCTATGAAATGAATCTGAATGACCTATGGTGTTATTTTTAAATATAAAAGCAAAAGGATGCTCCTGCTATTTGGCCACCAAGTCTACACAATCCAAGGTTGACTATGCTTTTACGTTTCAAGCCGTAATGCTGCTGGGATCCCATCCCTGGACACACAGATAGTAAATGACCCGCAAACAGCCAATAATGTCTTTCAGCAGTTTTATAAGTACCGGTAACTGTATAAGTCATTGTGCCCCGGTACTATGACTGACTCAGAGCTATATCTGTCTGAAGAGCTTCTTCCATTACCACCTAACAAAGATATCTACTCGACTTCAATATAAAGAATGAGATTTTAGATGCTTTTACCTCATTTCCAAATAAAAAAATCCCCAGGCCTTGACAGCCTTCCAGCAGAGTTCTTTAGGGCCTACGTGGAGGTCCTTGTAACTTCAAGTTCATAACAAGTATTTTTTCAGGGGCCAACTTCCCAAATCAAGTTCTAGATTTGTTATGTTATAAGGAATGCAAAGTAAGTTTTGTTTTGAAGCTAAAAAAGACTTAAATTTGTTTTCCCTGTGCTGTAGTAACAGGAGGCTGCTGACTCAAACATGCTGCAAAAGACCTTCTCTCTCTATGAATGTTTTCTCTCTCTCTCCCAGCATCAAGTCAGCAACTTCTTGTATGTTTAACCATGTGAGAGAGTGTGTGTCATTTATAAACATTAGTCATGCTGCTATCCTATGAAAATGGGGAAAAAATCTGAAAAGTTGTGCAAACTCTTTGCACTACACTTTGCATGGGGCACTTTTACAACATTTTGTGAAGTTACCTTTAACCTATATGCAGACTTGAAATAAGAACTCAGGCCTTCTCCTTCAAGTGTTTGCTGACCTGACATGTTCAATATTCTGTATTTTTCAGACCATAAGACACACTTTTTCTGTCCCAAAGGCAGGGAGAATAAGTCAGTGCGTCTTATGGTCTGAATGTGTTGTGTGGACAGGTGTATACCCCCCCCCTCTAATCCCTGCAGCAGAGTCTTCAAGTGCGAGGGGGGGGGGAGTGGCCAGCCAGCAATGTAGACAGCCATGTACTAACGCTGCTCCGGCTGTGACCCTGCTCTAATGGTGTCACACTTACCAGTCCTGGAGGAAGAGAGGCAGCTACTGAGCTGGGAATCACAATTCAAGGCCAGCACATTCTAATGGGGGAATATATCCTGTGAAGTAGCATGTGGGCGGGGATAACACTCACGTGGGCTCAGTCGGACAAGACCGCCAGGCCTGCATTCCTCTTGTACTCTCCATAAGCTGGCGATTCCAACAAAATACACTTTTTGTAATTTTCTTTGCAGCAGCGTCTTTATGCTCTTATCTCTCTGCCCTCGCTGTTATCTATTTCTTCTACTTGGTTTGTTTATTGGTTATCAAACAACATCTCTCAGCTGTGGCGCTAACACTTTGTGATACTTGTATCTTGGGTTATCTCTTCTTCACGTCTTATCTGTCTGGTATTTCTTGCCTTGCCAGTCTGGCATGTGTACGGACCTTTACTCATTTGTTGCAGAGTAAAGCTGGCCATACACTGGACCGATTTGTGGCCGTTTCGACAGCAGATTCGATCACTGGGATCAAATCTGCTGCCAATCGTTCGCGCTAAACGCACCCGCCGATCCGATTTCCTCCCGAAATCGGATCTGTCCGTCGATCGCGCCATGCGGAAAAATACCGTCGATCGCCCGCGAGTAGGGAGCGCGTCGCTAACGGTGGCCGATCCGATCAGGTATACATTACCTGACGCTGGCTCCCGGGCATCTTCTCCGCGCTGCACAGCTCTGTTCCTGCTTCCATCCCAGCGTACACTAACTTCCTGTGTCACTGCAGTGACCAGGAAGTTCAAATAGAGGGCGCTCTATTTGAACTTCCTGGTCACGGAGTGACACAGTGTACGCTGGGATGCGGTGCGGGGTGCAGCGCGGAGAAGAGGACCCGGAGCCAGCTTTAGGTAATGTATACGGGGGGGGGGGGGGGGGGGGAGACAGGCGGCAGGAGCAGCTCAACAGATTGTGATCGGTTTCAGGCTGAAACCGATTCACAATCTGTTTGCAGTAAAGGCAGCCATACGATCCCTCTCTGATCAGATTCGATCAGATAGGGATCTGTCAGCTGGTCGATCTAATGGCAAATCGACCATTGTATGGCTACCTTTAATTAATCTGCACTTTATGGAAACAACTAACATTGTACTTCAGACCTGTGGTCAGTACATGGGTACAGCTCCTCTTATATGCACATACACTTGATCTTGCTTCTGCTGCTTGTATCCATCAATTATATAGGGAATTTAAGTTTGCTTTTGGGGTGTGATCACTAGTGGCAGACCACGGCAATGTCATAATACTAGTTGATTGGTTGCCGGGCTACAGCTTTTCTGCCATTTTTGACTGCACTTCAACTGATTACCGTTGCAGCGTTGCAGCTTGAGGGGAAAAGCTCCACAGGACACCCTGCACCATGAATGCACACAGGTTTAGTGTATTTTATCCCCTGATTTATGTCCACTAAAACGAAGTGTGTCTTACGGGGTGAAAAACACAGTAATGTTTTTTTTTTACATACACAGATAGGCAGCGGGCTGTGAGGTATATATATATATTACACAAAATTAACTAATATTTCAGGCTGGGAGCACAATTTTTGGTGTGTTTTTGTATGTGTTTGCAATTGCGTTTTCAATGCATTTTTAGTTTGATTCATTTTCCATAATCAATTAAAGAGGAACTGTCAAGTAAGTCTTAAAATTTAAAACACATACAAATAAGAAGTACATTTCTCCCAGAGTAAAATGAGCCATAAGTTACTTTTCTCCCATGTGGCTGTGACTTACAGTAGGTAGTAGAAATCTGACATTACCGACAGGTTTTGGGTTAGTCCATCTCTTCATGGGGAATTATCAGCATGGCCTTTATTCTTTATAAAGACATTCCCTGAAAAAGATTTATACAATGATGCTGGACAACCTCCCTGCTCACTGCACACTTTTTTGGCAGTTATGGCAGTTGGATAGAGCAACTGCCATTCACTAAGTGCTTTTAAAAATACAAAAAAAATAATAAAGAAAACCCTAAGAATCCCCTATGAGAAGATGGACTAGTCCAAAATCTGCTGGTAATGTTAGATTTCTACTACTTACTGTAAGTGACAGCAACATAGGAGAAAAGTAATTTATGGCTCATTTAACTCCGAAAGAAACATATTTCTTATTTGTATAAGTTAACATGTATTTTAAATTTTAAGATTTTCGCGTCAGAGGTCCTTCAAATCTGACTAGATTATCTGCATGCGTGTTTCAGGTGTGTGATTTCAACACTGCTTGTACAAGAAACATCAACAGGCTAGGCAGGAAAATGGTATTATTTAAAGTGGACCTGAACGCTTGCACAGGACAGAAGGAAAACAGAGAAATACACCCAGTATGTATTTAGAGAGTTTAGCCTATCTAATTCCCCCTCATCTGTGTAATGAATGGCGGAGATGCCGCTGTGCGGTCTGGCAGCTGTCTCCACGTTCAGACCGGCGGTTTCCGCACAGCGACATGTGTCTGGTTTGTCTAGGCCTTCTAGTGCACACGGAGGGAGAGTTATGCGCGCGCGCGCTAGAGGACAGGACCTTTATGCCAACAGGAGAGGGATCAGCTGATCCGGACGATCAGCTGATCCCAGCGGAACTCCTGATTGGCTGAGCGGCTGGGGGCGGCGCTGAGCAGCGCTGGAGTATATATAGATCTTGCCTTTCAGTTGCTGGTTGTCTGCCGTTGCGAATACTTACGTGTGAGCACTCAGACCTCAGTCAGATCTTACAGTGTGTTAGAACCAGCAGGAGCTGGGAATTCACACTTAGCCAGATTACCTTTGTATATACTCTGATTATACTCTAGACCAGTTCCAGGGTGTTGAGACCAAGGACCTCACACCCAAGCTCAGGATTGCTGTGTCATTACTCTGTTATACTCTAGACCAGTTCCAGGGTGTTGAGACCAAAGACCTCACACCCAAGCTTAGGATAGCTGTGTCATTATTCTGTTATACTTTAGACCAGTTCCCGGGTGTCAAGACCAAGGACCTCACACCTTAGATTAGAATTGTGCTTATGTATATCTGTTATGACCTTCTGCTTTGCTGACCTCTCTCTTGCTTTCTGATTTGGTACCTCTGCCCATCTGTCTACCAGTTACTGACCCTGCTTGTATCCGGTTAACGAATCAGTCTTCTGTCTTTGTACCTTATATGCTCGTGTGTTGCCGACCTGGCCTGTCTGACCTTCCTGGCTGTCACTCGTTCCCCAAGTGATTAGTCTGTCTGTACTTCCTTGGCACTAATCCACCAGGTGTCAGTTAGCTGCAAGGACCTCCTGTACCTCAGAGAGGCCTTCCTGCAGTTCAGTCAGTGGTCTCTTCCCATTAGGAGTCCATTGGCTGCAGTTCAGTCTGATTCCTATTCCATCAGGGAATCACTGGCTGCTGCTCTATCTCATCTCTAGAGATAGCTCCTGCTCGGCCATAGGTCACCTGCTCCTCAGGTGTCCACTGGCTGCAGTAGTGTCTGTATCTCCCGCTCCACGGGAGATAGCCTTCTACTGTTGCACCCAAACACTTACACATTATTAGGTGTCCAGAGGTTAGTCATACTTGTATTATTGGTGATTCTGCAGATCATCAATAATCAGGTATACATCTGTATTCTTGGTGATACTGCAGATCACCAATAATCAGATTCTCTCTGTGTGCTGACACCAATCGTTACAATCTGTGTCTAATCACAAGTTGCAATTTGATCTCGCCCCTGTGTCACCTGACTGCCATGGCAGAGATGGCAGATAAGCCCATTTGAAAGCACATGATGTTAACAATATGTCTGCTTCAATAAGTCAGTAAGTAGAAACAGTGCAGATTTATTGTAGGATTTGTATCAGCTGTAACAAAGAAATGTTTTTTGTTTAAAGGTTATTATGCTGTATCTTTTAGAGCAGGGCTCCCCAACCCTGTCCTCAAGGCCCACTAACAGTACATGTTTTGCAGGAAACCACAAGCATGCACAGGTGAGGTAATTGGTGTCTCAGCAGAGCTGATTACCTACCTGTGTGGATTTCCACAAAACGTGCACTGTGGATGGGCTTTGAGGACAGGGTTGGGGAACACTTTTTTAGAGCAAAGAGGAAATTCTGAGTTCAGGTCCGCTTTGAAAGGAAATCCATATGGCAACCTCTGCATCACTCTCCCCTCGTGTTTCCTTTAAGTTTACATACCCAAAAGAACAGGTCCAGTTTTTTTTTTAAAGGGACTCCGAGCACCTCTCATGGGTATGCCTTTAAAGGGAAGGTTCAGGGAAACCTGTAAAAAAATAAAAATCCCTATCCACTTACCTGGGGCTTCCTCCAGCCTGTGGCAGGCAGGAGGTGCCCTCGCCGCCGCTCCAGAGGCTTCCGGTCGTCTTCGGTGGCCGACCCGACCTGGCCAGGCCGGCTGCCAGGTCGGGCTCTTCTGCGCTCCAAGGACGGGCTCTTCTGCGTCCCACGCGGGCGCGCTGACGTCATCGGACGTCCTCCGGGCTGTACTGCGCAGGCGCAGTAGTTCTGCGCCTGCGCAGTACAGCCCGGAGGACGTCCGATGACGTCAGCGCGCCCGCGTGGGACGCAGAAGAGCCCGTCCTTAGAGCGCAGAAGAGCCCGATCTGGCAGCCGGCCTGGCCAGGTCGGGTCGGCCACCGAAGACGACCGGAAGCCTCTGGAGCGGCGGCGAGGGCACCTCCTGCCTGCCACGGGCTGGAGGAAGCCCCAGGTAAGTGGATAGGGATTTTTATTTTTTTACAGGTTTCCCTGAACCTTCCCTTTAAGCCAGACGCCTTCCAACAAAGTCATGCTATGACCCCTCTGGAGGAGCCTCTTGCAATGGCCATGCGTGTCACTTCCTCTTCCTGCTTCATTCAGTGATGTATTTCTCTAACAGAGAAGACAGGGGTGACCCGGAAGTTATAACATAGCCAAGATGGCAGCCGCAAATTTTAAATTGAAATTGAATGAAAACTATTTCGTGTAGAGGCATCAAATGAAAGATGAGAGCACAAGCTACAGAAAGGTATGCATCTTTAAGTACTTTGCAGTACTGGTCAGAGTCTTAAAGGCATGCCTATGAGAGGTGCTCGGAGTCCCTTTAATGAAATAAAAAGTGTCTCTGGATATATACTTTTAATGATGATGTGCCAGGTAGATTTAGGCCTTTATATAGATACATGCTACTAGCCGCTCAGTGGTCAATAGCCTTCAAATGGAAAACCACAGATCTAGAGTTATCACTAGTTACCCAACGTCTAGACCTAATGATGATAATGGATCGGATTTATTTTTATAGCATTGAGAATATGACAAGATTTGATCTCATTTGGGAACCCTGGAAAACATATAGGAGTGCTTAATTTCCCTTGGACATATGTGTTTATTCATTATAGTATGATGTACAGGATTGAAATTATTCAGGACTCTTGATACCAGACACCTTAAGCAGGAATGTATCTGGATTGCTCGTTCCTTCTTTCCTTTTTTTTTTTTTCTGTCTCTTGCTTTTATGTATGTTGTTCTTTTTTTTCTTTTTCTTTTTTTTTTTTCTTCCTTTTAGCTTGACGTATGTGTTAGAGGGAGCAATATATTTTTACACTAAGATCAGATAGGATGGACTGACCCCTGGGATCTCAGAAGGAGGTTCCAGGTACCCCATTTCCCAGGCCGGACGGCCCAACTATCTGTGCTATGTCCTTCAGATGCTCCCCCATATATATATATATATATATATATATATATATATATATATATATATATATATATATATATATATATATATATATATATATATATATATTTTTTTTTTTTTTCCTTGTCTTCTAGTTGGTATGTTAATACCCTATGTTTTATTTGTTCTGCTTTTAAAAGCTTTGTATAATTGTTGATCTGATCAATAAAGCTTGTTAATACAAAAAAAAAAAAGTGTCTCTGGAACATTAGACTGCTGTCTTGTTGTAATGTAATACATTGCTCTACACAAAGTGGTCACATTTGTTTCTGGGCTTGTAAATGCAGAATATACAGACATATCAGCCCCTCTACTGCCTGCTTCTACCAACATACACAGATTTATTTTCAATTCCAGATAGAATTGCAGGTGCTTGTTCTACTTATTGACCCAAATCATACTACATCACACATAATTAATGAAATGTATGGGAACCATCACTCAGCTAGGCCAGAAATATGGTTCAAAATGTGTACCTTTGGTTTGTGTGATAAACTGGCCTCCATTAATCTTTGACAGCTGGGACTGATCTTTGGCCTGTTCTCTTTATTCCTCCTGCTTTTCCTAAATTGAATTATATTTAATCAGACAAGACCACTCAGTGAAACAACTGGATGGTTTTGGAGATTTTGCTGCCCCAGGAGATTCGGAAAGGCTTTCATTAGTGACGGGTTATTAATTTCAGTGCCAGTGGCAGGTGCTAACATCTACTTAATTAGTCTCCCAGACACATCCGAAAGCAAACAGCTTGA
This sequence comes from Hyperolius riggenbachi, assembly GCF_040937935.1. Classification (NCBI taxonomy): domain Eukaryota; kingdom Metazoa; phylum Chordata; class Amphibia; order Anura; family Hyperoliidae; genus Hyperolius; species Hyperolius riggenbachi. The sequence continues at coordinate 151,319,631 of NC_090653.1, read as the reverse complement.
CAATATGTGTATCAAAGAGACCAGTCTTGGCCCGCCCTATCCTTTGTTAGGTGTCATTTATATTCTGATCTCCCACTGAGCTATCAAAGCTTTGCATGACAGCCCAAGAAACGGATTCAATCTCTCAGATCACCAAAGTCCCATTGAATGGCATCTCTTATGCAAATATTCATAATATAGAATGTATATGACTAAAGAAGCATTACAAGACAACACAATGGTGAAACACAAATATTTTGTCATTTCTGTATGTATTACTTATTTTTAACATGTGGAGGACAGACTAATTGGGCTCAATTCGTAAAGCATTACCACATGCAGCTAAAGGGGAACTGTAACCAAGGATTAAACTTCATCCCAGTCAGTAGCTGATGCCCCCATCCCATGAGAAATCTTTTCCTTTTCTCGAACAGATCATCAGGGGGTCTGTATGGCTGATATTGTGGTGAAACCCGTCCCATAGTGTGAGGTCAGGACTATGGTGCTGACAGTTTCCTGTCTGTGAGTCTTGCATTGTGGGAAATAACAGCTGTTTCCAAATGCCAAGCAACAAGTATCTCCCTCTGTTCATATGTATAAAATAACAACCTTTTAGCCTAACGCGTTGTTAGGCCTCATTTACACTTAATCAGTTGCTCTCAGTTATAACTGAAAGGACAACTGATTTACAAAGTAATGCCCATGTTTCCCAATGGCTCAGTTCACACTATACGTGTTTTACCTGAAAGATTTTTCATAATGCACTGCTTTGGAGAAGAAAAAAATGCATACTGATCAAGTTGTAAATGGGGCCTTAAAGTGTAACTGTCGGGCATACAATCAAAAATCAATTCTTTATTTTTATCAGATAAACAAGTAATAAGGATGATAAACAATCAATTCACAAGTTAAAATCACTATTACTGTTCTTGTTGATAAATGTTTACCTCAGTCAGTTTACCTGACTCTTATTTGGTACATCTGCCACACAAAGGAAGTTGCAGGGCATGCTGGGTTGTCTTTTATTGCTTCTCTACTTTCCCCTTAGACTTAACTAATGCAACCTGATTGACTGAAGCCCTTTTCCTTCCTGTTTTCCCCTCCCACACCTCTGTTCCTCTCTGATTGGCCAATATTTCTCATGCTGAGACAATGCACTTTCTATTGCAGAGCTGGGTGGGAGTGCCTGAAGACTGGGAGGAGGCAGGCAATGCATACACAACTAGGCAGAGGAGAGTACGGGAGGAAATGACTCAGGATTGGCTTCAAGAAAGAAGGATTTTCTTTTTTTTTTACTATAGAAAAATCACTAAAATCAAAACGTGGACAGTGCAATACATATGTTATGTAAATAGAGCAAGTATTTATCTACTTATATATGTGTTTTTTTTCTGACATAGTATGGCTTACAGCTCCTCTTTAAGGTGGCCACACAACATACAATTAAAAGATCCAATTGTTCACAAATTCGATAGTTTCGATCAGTTGTCCCAAAAAAAATCGATAGCTTTTCTTTGTTTTCGATCGATAAATCCGATCGAATTTCCTGTTTTTTTTTCGATTTTTGGAGATTGGACATGTTGGGAATTTTAAAATTTATCAAGAATTGTATGTTGGATTGTCAATTACTTGAAGTACAGTTCCAATTAATTTTTTCTGAGCTTTTGGTTATTTTATTCATGATTGGAGAAAAATTAAACATAGGCGTGTGGTACATAGGTCAGATTTTTGAATTGCTACAGTCAGAAAAGTTGATTGCTATTCTTGAATTGAACAGATATTTAACAAAAATTGTATGGTGTCTGGCCACCTTTAAGCCTTATCTACACGCGCAGATAAGGCTCCGATGTGCCTTATCGATCGAGTCGCTGATGCGGTTCGATTGATAAGATCCGACAGGTCGGATTTCACCACCGCCGATTCCCTGCTCGTTCCCCATGAGTGGACAATGGCAGGGAATCAAGCGGAAGATAATCGGCGCTGGCCGGGGATGAGGGCAGATCGAATGCGACGCACGCGCGGGGATGCGGAAGAGGCGATCCGGCGGCTAATCGAGCCGCCGGATCGCTCGGATGTAGCTCCATGTAGATGAGGCTTATGGGTGTGCGTTATAGATAACGGCAGTTGGCGCTGTCTTTTTTTTTCATAATAAATATTGTGTTGTCTCGCACACACTGAAGGATCAAACCCATTGTTTCTAGGGGGAGTGCATCAGCTGGAGAAAGAGGGATGACGCCCTCTGTACAATGTTCAATCAAAAAGAGCTGGCACATCCAAGGTGGATTTTTATTGGTTCCATATACAGTAAAACACATAGCCAATCATTGGCTATGTGTTTTATATGGAACCGATAAAGATTCACCTTGGATGTGCCAGCTCTTTTTGATTTTTTTCCTCCATATCTGCCAGCAGGAAACATGATAACATGCAGGCTAGTTGTGGACTGAAGCGAAAAAAAACAAACTTAGTATCAAAGAAAATAGCGTGATATTTTTATTTTCAGGTATATAGCTTTTTTATTTTATAAGATTGCATCATTCTCTAATAAATAGCAGTTTCCACAATACACTTAGCGTTTTAAATGATTTCACAGAGCAGACAAGTGACCCTTTGAACTTTTCTTTGCAGAAAAACCATAAACAAAGAAGAAACAATGAGAGACAGTTGGGATAAGTGATTCAAAAGACAGTGATGTCCAGGACTTTATAAAGTCACAGAGCTTAAAGAAGCTCTTTTGCATAGATAACAACTGAAGTGTCTTAACCCTTCCTGTACTGGAAACAATATGAGACTGCTGTCTGTGCTAATAATGTTTTATTTCTTACACATTTCTTTCTACACATACAAATCATTATCTCATAAGTTTATTTTCACTTCAGACTCCCTTTAAACAATACGAACAAATTCCATGGCAAAAATCCCACTTTGCAATTAATTAATTTTTTTCTCCTTTTTGCTAAAGTTCCTCTTTCAGCAGAAAAACTGGATTTTACCAAGAAATTTGTCGAATGTCAGTTCACAAAGGCTGTTACTACCTGGAAAACTAAAGGTGCCCACTCACTTTACAACATTCCTCAGCAGAGTTAAACACTGTGTTAGAATCAGCCAAGGATTGATGTCCCCACATGCCGCCCATTTGTAATTTCAATCACATTTTGTCCAATCAGACAGGACGATTTTAGCGGTCGTCGAAAGCGAGTGAGTGGGGGTTTGATGTTGGAGTTGCGGTATCCATGCGGACAAGCTAGACTGCCTACCCGCCATTGACTTGCCTGCTAATACTGCTCTCCTGGGTGGCCTTGCAGAGTATTAGCACAGCGGAGCCAAGTCACACCCCCCTCTCCAGCTGGCACAATCCCTCCTGTTATCTCCAGTTGCCCATACTCCATGATACAGCTTGAGCACGCACATGCCGCGGGTCATGGGGTACAAGCACATGAGATGACGGATGCACACGGGAGGGAGCAGTTTGAGCTGATCTCTGTGGAAGGTGGCTGCATTGACACGGACAATTCACACAGGAGGCAGAAATGGAGAGAGTTCATTCAGATGATTTTATACAAAGCCCATATAACTGTCATCTCCCTAAATGTTACTAATTATCCTCATATAAACATAAATCCAGAGTTAGCAGATATAAAAAAATAATTATGCTCTTACATGGAAGTATGAAAGGAATGTGCCTGTTGTTTAATCAATATTCTTTAAATTTCTAATTTAGCGATTTGGGAATTCAATCCCTGAAGTGTGCTAATCTAACTCATCAGCGACAGTTCAGATACTAATTTGGCAGCATGTCATATATCATGGCTAATTAAGTTTCCTTCTAAATGCCCTTCCTTTTAAGAGTACAGCCTGAGCTTCCCATCCCTATCTGTCCTGCTCCCATGAGATTAGCTCCACTGGATGTAAAGCAAGCATTTAGCTCTTCTGCTGCATAGTTTTAGGCCTCTTTCTCATTGGAGGCTGAAAGCAGTGACGGTCAGCCACCATACTAAGTAATACACAACGCAACAATGCACTTCTGGCTGGTAGAGCAGGGCTGTGGAGTCGGAGTAATTTTGGGTACCTGGAGTCGGAGGGTTCAATAAACTGAGGAGTCGGAGTATTTTTGTGCCAACTCCACAGCCCTGGTAAGAATAAGACTAAGGAGTTGGAGTCGAGGTGTAATTTTGGATACCTGGGTCCATATGCAATTAACTTTTTCTCCTGAGTTTTCTCCTAGGAGATAATGTTCATTTTTAAATTTAAAATAATTTTTCAGCACTCTGCAATTGAAAAAGTACCAAAAAGAAGGTGAAAATGTACTGTAAATTATCCTGAGTATTTTCTTGCTCACTGGTGGCTTAAAGAGACTCCGTAACAAAAATTGCATCCTGTTTTTTATCATCCTACTGTAAGAATTGGACTGTTTGAAAATCCATTCTTAGAGCACATGTTTCAGACAAAAGAATTCACTTCCTGCTTAACTGACCTTAGGCGGACATAAAGTTCAAATCTGCTGAAAAGCATCCTTTCAGCCAATGACACTGAGCCGGAAGTGATGTGTGGTGAAGGGGTGGAGTCAAGAAGTATATAGAGTCTTTGACCATGTGGTTAGGGGGGGTCTTTTGCTGGAATGGGCTGGTGAGACTGGTAGCTGGAAACCATGGCTGGGTAAGCTGTATCTGCGCATTGTGAGCAGTAGTTTAGGATATATTGGGATGCTGCGCTAATGTTATGTATTAATGTATACAGTGTGGGCATTGTTTCCTAAGCTTTATGTGTTTATATGGTTGGATTGCGCTGTGCATGTTTTCTGTAGTTCATCAGTATTCTGTACCTGTATCGCAAATACCACTTGCAATATAAAGTTTATTTATACTGTTGTTGATGTGTATTTCTTTGCCAAACGACCACCTAGAACTTACGAGAAATCGGTATTGTTGTCTTTATTAATATCCCATTGTTGATGCAATATTTTCAGCAATATCGTATTTCTTACACTACAAGTTCTAAAAGCTATTCTAATGTGTTCTGGCTTACTGCAGCACTTTCTGCTATCACAGTCTCTGTAATAAATCAATGTATCTTTCCCCTGTCGGACTTGTCGGCCTGTGTCTAGAAGGCTGCCAAGTTGTTCAGTGTTGTGGTTCTGCTATGAACTGCCCCTTCCAGGCCCCTCTATGCACACTGCCTGTGTATTATTTAGATTAGGGCAGCTTCTCTCTTATCTTTTACAAGCTGGATAAATCGTCCTCTGAGCTGGCTAGGCTTTCACATACTGAGGAAATTCAGACAAGAGCAAAGCGGTTTGCAGGAAGAAAAGAGCAGCCTGAAACTTCAGTGCATGAGAGATGCAGGGGGAAAGAAACACACAATGATCTCTTGAGATTCAAAAGGAAGGGTGTATACAGCCTGCTTGTGTATGAATGTATTTTCTATGTGTGGACATACTGTACATCAACCTACTTCCTGTTTTGGTGGCCATTTTGTTTGTTTATAAACAAACTTTTTAAAACTGTTTTTAACCACTTTTAATGCGGCGGGGAGCGGCGAAATTGTGACAGAGGGTAATAGGAGATGTCCCCTAACGCACTGGTATGTTTACTTTTGTGCGATTTTAACAATACAGATTCTCTTTACAGAGGATCCGAGATAAACTTTTACTCATTGCATAATTGTGCCCCTTACATATAGTTTATAGAGCATTCCTCAAGCCAAATACTTTTTTGTTTTGTTGTAATACTCTAATTCCCTATAAACTAAACAAGCCTCACCCACAGCTTTTCACAGTGCCTTGGCATTTTCAGACAGTAGCAAGGGCTTATGGGAGCTCAGTCTGGGCAGGAGGAAGGGGAGGTATTACTAGCCAGAGATTTCAGAGGCAGAGGGGAGGAGGAGGGGGAATTAGGTTTTCACAGGCTAAGGGCTGGAGATGCAGATCAACTTGCCTGTGTGTAATGTTTGCAAACAGAACATGGCCGCTGTCATTGTATCACAGGAAGGAATAATCATTCTGTTGAAACTGTTTGCAGCTAGATTTGCTGTGTAAACTATCTAAACTTTAGATAAGATATATAGACAAGTTACTTGTTATAGTTAGTTTTTCATCTCAGATCCGCTTTAAAATGCATTTTGTTGACAGGGTGTGAAAATATCATATAGTAGAGAACTAAGGTGATAAAATGAATTGCATATGGCCCCTGGAGTCAGAGTCTTTGGTTTCATAAACTGAGGAGTCAGGGTCAGATGATTTTTGTACCGACTCCTTAGCCCTGAGGAAGAGGATGATCTGCCCAACAAGCACCCTGTTTGCGCACACTAAGGCCTAATTCACACTCGGGTGATTTTTGCCTGCACTTTACTGATCGCAAGGTAGCGTGGCATCTATCGATCGGCAAGAGTGGAGCATTCAGCCTGGCAAGTGTATGCAAATCAACTTCACACTGTATTGTAGCTTAGAAGTTGCTACTCAATGTCACACCTCCTATAACATTTAGACTGCCATCTACAGGCGTTTGTTTCCCCATGATAAGTCCATTTTACTATAGATTTTCATAATAATTAGCATACTTCTCAATCATCTTAAAATTATTTGCACCTCAATGGACATCTCTACTGACTAATATGGACTTTGATAAGTGTACAGTCCAAGTTTTGAGAATGGCACAAATACCAGTTTTCACAAAGTTTGCTGCTTCAGTTTATGAGAGCAATTTGCATACACTCTAGAATGTTGTTATGAAGAACGATCAGATGAAGTGCAAACTCCTTGCTATGAAAGTTAATCTAAAAAAACCCCAAACATTTTCACTGCATTTCAGCCCTGCCACAAAAAGTACCTGCTGAGATCAGTTCATTAATCTTCTAGTTAACACAGGCGAGAGTGTTGACAAGCACAAGACTGGTGACCATTCTGTCATCCTGACAGAGTCAGAATAACAGACTGGATGCTTTAAAAGAAGGGTGATGCTTGAAATCATTGCTCTTCCCTTGTTATCCATGGTTACCTGTAAGGAATCATGTGCAGTCATCATTGCATTGCATACAAAGGGCTTAATAGGCAAGGATATTGCTGCTAGTAAGATTGCACCTAAATCAACCATTTATTGGATAATCAAGAACTTCAAGGAGAGAGATTCAATTGTTGCAAAGAAGGCTTCAGGGCACCCAAGAAAGTCCAGCGTGTGCTAGCATCATCTAAAGGTAAGTCAGCTGCGGGATCATGGTGCCTTCAATGCAGAGCTTGCTCAGCAAGCAGTGACAGTGCATCTGCACACACATTGAAGACTTTTAGAGGATGGGCTAGTGTCAAGAAAGGTAGCAAAGATATTACTTCTCTCAAAAACAAGAATCAGAGACCAGCTGGTATTCTGACTGCAAATAGTACAAGGATTGGACTGCTGAGGACTGGGGTAAAGTTATTTGCTTGATGAAGCCGCTTTCTCAATGTTTGGAGCATCTGGAAAACCCCTGTCCTGAAAAGAAAAGGTGTGCGCTACCATCAGTCCTGTCTTGTGCCAACAGTAAAGCACCCTTCAATTGTGGGTCTGTTCTCATGCAAGGGAGTGGGCTCATTCACAACTTTGCTGAAGAACACAGCTGTGAAAGAATGGTACCAAAATATCCTCTGACAGCAACTTCTTCCAACCATCCAAGAACAGTTTGGTGAAGAACAATGCCTTCTCCAGAATGATGGAGCACCATGCCACATGGCCAAGGTGATAACTAAGTTGCCCAGGGAAAGATGGTGGTTTGCCCAGAATGATAGGAACGCGGCATCTGTGCTGGAAGCTGCTGTGGTAGGATGTCTCGAAGGACTCACCCTCTTACCATTTAGAGGGGCCAAAGCCTTTGCTGAACTACCCACACCTATGCTTCTTACCATCAAAGTATGGGATGCAGCTAGGAAAAAATATGCGCAATCTGATGTTTACTCATCTTATACTCCTCTCTGGTGTAACCCTCAGCTGGCCCACTTCCAATTTATCCCTGACCCTATACTATGGGCAAGATTCGGAATTAAATGGCTTAAACATATAATTACGGATGGACAGATATCCTCATTTGATACCTTAAAGAGGAACTCCACTGAAAATAATGTAATAAAAAAAGTGCTTCATTTTTACCATAATTATGTATAAATGATTTAGTCAGTGTTTGCTCATTGTAAAATCTTTCCTCTGCCAGATTCACATTCTGACATGTATTACATGGTGACATTGTTACTGTGGGCAAGTTATGCAGCTGTTTCTAGCTGCTCTGGCTGTTAGACAGCTCTAAACAGCCATTTCCTGTCTGTGGACACTGTTACATTGTGGCAGTTTGCCAGGAGTACCGCGGTATTCAGAGCCTCTAGTGGGAGTGGTTTCAGCACAAAATCAGTCACACAGCGCCCCCTGATGGTCTGTTTGTGAAAATCATTCTATTTCTCATGTAAAAGGGGGTATCAACTACTGATTGGGATAAAGTTCAATTCTTGGTTGGAGTTTCTCTTTAAAGCAAGAATATACCCTAACTAACAAAATGTTTTTTAGGTATATTCAACTAAGACATGCAGCCAGGTTACAATTCCCCACAATATTACACTAAAATCAGATCCATTAGAGGCACTACTATTACAAAGGCACTTAGACTCTCCTCTTTCTGAGATATATTCCACCTTAATTGATACTTCCTCACCTAGAGTAACTAAAGCCTTTCAAGAATGGGAATCTGACGTGCCTGACTTGGAGGAAACGGATTGGAGGGACATGTTGGAAGACACGGGTTCCTCTTATCTCGATCAAGGATAGACTAATTCAATTAAAATTAATCTATAGAATTTACTATACTCCTATGCGATTGGCGCGTATGTATCCGGGAAGATCTGATTGTTGTCCTAGACGTAATTAAACTCCAGCAAATTTTATACACATGATTTGGACATGTCCTCATCTACATCCTACTGGAATCAAATAAATACTTTCCTGCAAAAGATTTTTGAACGGCCAATTACTCTTAACCCTAAAACTCACTTTCTTGGGATTGCAGGAAACATTGCACCCACGAGGAGAATGGTAATTCTATGGGACCTCTTATGTTACTACGCCAGAAAAACTATTATAATCTACTGGATCCGACAAGATCCTCCAAAAGTACAAAACTGGGTCCAAATGATAAACAAGACCCTACCATTCTACAAACTGACATACAGTGGCTTTCAAAAGTATTCGGCCCCCTTGAAGTTTTCCACATTTTGTCATACTACTGCCACAAACATGAATCAATTTCATTGGAATTTCACATGAAAGACCAATACAAAGTGGTGTACATGTGAGAAGTGGAATAAATATCATACAGGATTCCAAACATTTGTTACAATTAAGTAACTGCAAAGTGGGGTGTGCGTAATTATTCAGCCCCCTTTGGTCTGAGTGCAGTCAGTTGCCCATAGACATTGCCTGAAGAGTGCTAACGACTAAATAGAGCGCACCTGTGTGTAATCTAATGTCAGTACATCTACAGGATGCTCTGTGACGGACTCAGAGGTTGTCTAAGAGAATATTAGGAGCAACAACACCATGAAGTCCAAAGAACACACCAGACAGGTCAGGGATAAAGTTATTGAGAAATTTAAAGCAGGCTTAGGCTACAAAAAGATTTCCAAAGCCTTGAACATCCCACAGAGCACTGTTCACAGAGCACTGTTCAGAAATAGAAGGCATATGGCACAACTGTAAACCTACCAAGACAAGGCCGTCCACCTAAACTCACAGGCCGAACAAGGAGAGCGCTGATCAGAAATGCAGTCAAGAGGCCCATGGTGACTCTGGACGAGCTGCAGAGATCTACAGCTCAGGTGGGGGAATCTGTCCATAGGACAACTATTAGTCGTGCACTGCACAAAGTTGGCTTTTATGGAAGAGTGGCAAGAAGAAAGCCATTGTTAACAGAAAAGCATAAGAAGTCCCGTTTGCAGTTTGCCACAAGCCATGGGGGGACACAGCAAACATGTGGAAGAAGGTGCTCTGGTCAGATGAGACCAAAAGGGAACATTTTGGCCAAAATGCAAAACGCTGTGTGTGGCGGAAAAATAACACTGCACATCACTCTGAACACACCACCCCACTGTCAAATATGGTGGTGGCAGCATCATGCTCGGGGGGTGCTTCTCTTCAGCAGGGATAGGGAAGCTGGTCAGAGTTGATGGGAAGATGGATGGAGCCAAATACAGGGCAAACTTGGAAGAAAACCTCTTGGAAACTTTAAAAGACTTGAGACTGGGGTGGAGGTTCACCTTCCAGCAGGACAACGACCCTAAACATAAAGCCAAGGCAACAATGGAATGGTTTAAAACAAAACATATCCAAGTGTTAGAATGGCCCAGCCAAAGTCCAGATCTAAATCCAAATCGAGAATCTGTGTCAAGATCTGAAAACTGCTGTTCACAAACGCTGTCCATCTAATCTGACTGAGCTGGAGCTGTTTTGCAAAGCAGAATGGGCAAGGATTTCAGTCTCTAGATGTGCAAAGCTGGTAGCGACATACCCTAAAAGACTGGCAGCTGTAATTGTAGCAAAAGGTGGTTCTACAAAGTATTGACTCAGGGGGCTGAATAATTACGCACACCCCACTTTGCAGTTATTTGTAAAAAATGTTTGGAATCATGTATGATTTTTGTTCCTCTTCTCACATGTACACCACTTTATATTGGTCTTTCATGTGGAATTCCAATAAAATTGATTCATGTTTGTGTCAGTAATGTGACAAAATGTGGAAAACTGCAAGGGGGCCGAATACTTTTGCAAACCACTGTAACTGGCATTGTGGACATGTACCACTCCCTTTTAAAGTTGTTTAAAGTGTGGAACAAGGCATTTAAAAATAGACCACTGTTTGCCACCATCATTGTGATGAATGCTAAATAGCAGCAATCATTAATCTGGTTAAATCGGTATATGAAGAGGTAACACTTAGTAAGGAACAGGTAGTTCACCCCCCCCCCCCTTTTTTTTTCTATTTTAAATAAATAAGCCTGTATGTGAATTCATGCAGTGTGGACCCATGGGAAGATGCTGAGCTCACCTCAGAGCCCAGAACATGGCTTGCTTGAGTCGAACTCCTTTTCTTCTTTCTGCCACTGTACATACAGCGAAATTGTCCTCTTAAATTTGAAAGTATTTGGATCCCATGGATCAAATATCTCAAGGAACAAGGTATCGATTACCAATCAGAACAGTAGTAAAACATGAAGATTTATTGTTACTATATGACCGTGCAGGGTAGGACCGTGGAGGGAAGAAGGGTGGGAAGGGTGGGTAACTCAGGATGATATGTTATGAATGTAACTGTACAATGTTTTGTACTTGTTGTATTTGTTGTAAAAAAATGGAAAAACTTCAATAAAACTTATTTGTTAAAAAAAAGTTGCCCAGGGAAATAGAAACCTTGAAATTTTGGGCCCAATGCCAGGAAACTCCCTAGACCTTAATCCAATTGAGAACGTGTTGTCAATCCTCAAGAGGTGTGTGGTCAAACAAAAACTCCAAAATTCTGATAAACGCCAAGCATTGATTATGAAGGAACCCACCACTCAGGATTTCGCCCAGATGTTGATTGACAGCATGCCAGAGTGAATTGCAGGGGTCTTGAAAAAGAAGGACCAGCACTGCAAATATTGACTATTTTCATAAACTAGATGTAATGGTCAATAAAAGCCTCTTAAAAAGTTAGCAATGCCTGTAATTATACTTCAATACACCACAGAAACAACTGACAAAAATGATCTAAAAACACGGATGCAGCTTTGAGAAAACCAGTATTTGTGCCATTCTCAAAACCTTTGGCCATAACTGTAGATTTGGGCAAAGGCATTTAATAAAACACAATACAAACCTAGCTGGCACTGGCATGTAGATTTTGCAAACATTTTCTGGCAGTCTAATGGTTAATGTAATTTCTGTATGTTGCTAGGCAATAGTGCACAGCTACTATTTTTCCACCCCAGAAATGTGAACTTAGAGAAAACATGGAAAATGCAACACCGTCAATAGAAGATCTGAAGCCATTTTGTAAACAGAGCCTTAAACATTTGACTGTGGTCTGAGCTATAAAAAGAGAGAGGGAAAAAACCCCATAAGGAAAAGCAGATATCCTCCTCTCTGTATACACAAGGCATGGCTTGAAAAATAATATGATGTACATATGGAGATAAAAAGGAAAAGGCAGGTGGGCTTACCATAAGAAAACATGAATGAATAGTAGTCTGCTCTCTGGGGAGACAAATGCCTTTCACAAATGCCCCTCCCCCCAGAATCCTATGTTTAGAAAAGCTTCACACTCCGCAGTCTACAAGCTCATCAGATTCTTGCATAAAAACACACAAGCCATTTGTAGGCAAGTTTCTTTATTTCGTTTTCAGATTTCATCATCATTAAAAAGTAACACCAGTAATAAATTACCGGTACACATTCATCTGTGCAGCTTTGAATTTTTATACATCTTACTAATATTATAAATGCAAAAGATTGGATGTTTGTTACTCAATCACGCAACAATGGCTGAACAGATTTGAATGAAATTTGGCACACACATAGTACCTTACATGGAAGAACATATAGGGTACTTTTTATCCCCATGACCAAAAAGTGGGCGGAAACAAACAAATTTCACACGGAAAATGTAAACTGCAGCCATTCTGAGGCCTTGTTCACATTGCACACGTTGCCATCTGTATTTCGGCAACGCGTGCGGGAGGCAGACACGCATAAACATCAGAAGTGCAAAGATTGTACTGTCTGATGTTCACATTACATGCTTTGCTGACAAGTGTGGTCCGCGAACGCATGCGGCACGCAATTTTTTAGCAAAAAGCGTGGCTGACCCATTCACTACAAGTGAATGGGATCAGCCACGCAACGCATACAAACGCAGATTGCGTGCGATCACACGACCATCTATGGGCTGTAATGTGAACGAGGCCTCACTTCTTAACAACCGCATCACGCTGAAAGGCGTGAACGCAGCAGCTCCCCTAGGACCGCATAACGCCAATTGACGTTAAGTTCTGTGGGCGTGGTTTGCAGGGGATCGCATGCACCGATGCACGCGCATCCCTGCTTAAATGACAGAGCTCTGTCATCAGTCTACCAGCAGCGAAACCGCCATCTATTTACACCGTGCAGCACTGCAAACTACCTCAGTGCTGTACTGGGGACAGTTGTGTCACTCGGCTGTCCCCTGGGGAGGCTCAGGAGTGATCGGCTCTCATAGGCTAATGCCTATGACAGCCGATCAATGTCATTGGCTGGCGGAAGGGAATAAAAAAAATAAATACACAAAAACAAACAAACATGGCAGCAGCGATCAGAGCCCACCAACTGAAAGCTCTGTTGGTGGGCAGAAAAGGGGGGGGGGAAATCACTTGTGTGCCGAGTTGTACGGCCCTGCAGCGAGCCCTTAAAGCTGCAGTGGCCTGAATTGTAAAAAATAGCCTGGTCTCTAGGGGGGGTGTAAGCCTATGGTCCTGAAGTGGTTAATGGCAGGGTTCTCAAACTGTTAGTCACTGGGTAACTGGGATTAATATAGAAAAGTGGTTTTCAAGGGAATATTTAAATTGCTGCCATTCTTGCACTGTTAATGGCACAAGCCTCAAACCTGGTACAGTTGGTCATTGGGTGACTGGGATTCAAATTATGAGCATTTCAGTGTATGCTTTTCACCCTTCTCTTTTAACTAGGGTTATACAGGTGGCAGCCATTACTTCTGAGCTTAGTAGGATGTTTTAGATCATGGGTGTTTGTCATAAGCTACCCTCCCTCCCGGGGGGGGGGGTCGTCTATGTGAAATCTCACACAAGCTGAGATCGCCTCCCCTGTGACATCATCAGTAGCAGCCTGTGTTTTGTTTTTTATCTCCTCCACCAGTCTGCCGGATTCTGTCCTAGCAATATGAAAGGAAGGGTGGGGTTCCTCCAATAAATGTAAAATATTTTATATTTGTCATCATGCAGCTGAAAAAAGGCTGCTATTTATTATAATTTAGAAAATAGATTTTATTTCTGAAATCTTGTATTTTTAATTTGTGTCCACTTTAACTGTATAATCTTTCCAAATCTATGTAGAAGGGTAAAGTGAATGTACTTTGAACAGATACTTTAGGTAATCCATTAGCTTCTATGTACTGTAAGGAACAGAGAAGCTGCTCAACCCCCATGCACCAATTCATTCCAGACATGGAGAAAAGCTGGTGCTGGAAGGGACGCCACTCCACTTACACCATAAGAACAAAAGGGTCCACTCGCAGCTGGGTCTCCAATCTATTCCACTTTATTAGAAAATAATTAAAAGCAAGGGCCCTATGAAGACAGCTTACAGGTTTAAATACAAGGTCCTTAATCATAGCTAGTCTGAAACATGTAAGCAATCTTCAGGGGATTTATTTGCCAATAAAGCAGAATGGATTGGAGACCCAGCTGTGAGCGGATCCTTTTGTCCTCAAGGTGCCCATTAATGATACAATTTTCAGAGAAGAATCGCCCATGCAATCAGATAAATGAGATCAGAAATAAAAGGTTATACATGGAACAACCACCATAAGACTCGTCACAGTCAATTTGGGACATCAATGAGGTTTATTTTATGCCAATCTAAAAGCTCAGGTGATTCTTTGCTGAAAATTGTACCGTTGGTGGGCACCTTTGTACACAGAAGTGGTAAATTGTACAATCAAGATTGCATCACTGATGGGCACCTTAAAACAGGAAGCACACTTTCATGCGTGTTTTCTGCACAGGAAAACTAAGAACCAATGTTAAGCAATGGGCTAGCTCACAGATTAATGTATTTTTTCTGCATGCGAAAAACGCATTCGATTCTTTGAAAAAACACGTTTCCCCACATACAAAACATACATACTGTGCAGAAATTGCATGCAGAAAAAGGCGCACAGAAAGCTGACAAACAACTGTAACCCCTACCTTCGTCTTTCCACCCAAACCCACATATGAAAGATGAAAACCTTTAGGGTCTGCCCCAGGGCCCTTGCAGATTGTTGCAGCAAGGCACCCTCACCTGCCAGCCAGCATGCTCCTCCTGTGTCCTGTCTGCATCTCTGCTGGCCGCCTGATCTCCCCTGACCACGCAGCAGGTACACAGTCACATAACTTATATGCTGCCGGGTCATGGGGAACAGACGTACCATCAGGGATGGAGACAGGGGGAGCGCCCCGGTGGACAGGTAAGTGTACACCTCTCCACCCAGGGAACACCTTTTTCAGATTAGATGGGGAGGGGGATGCGTATGTATCAGAATGCATCTGCCCCCTTTCATGCAAAAACTGTCCATCTAGAACATTCAATAGTTTTTGTCCAGGAATTCATTGAAATTACAATCAGGTGGCAATGTTAGTGCATTGATCTATGGAAGATTCGATCAGCTTGGGGGGTGGAATTTGTGTTTGGGCACTTTAACTCATTTACTTGTATTGAAGGGCACTTCTCTACAGTCCTGGTTGTATAGGGTTGGAGGGGCACGTCATTACTAACTCACTAAAGTATTACTGTATGAAAAGGAAATTTCAAGTAAGTAAAACTACTGTATATTCTGGCGTATAGGACTACTTTTTAACCCTTGAAAATCTTCTGAAGTCAGGGGTCGTGTTATACGCCGTGTGTCATTGATGCAGGGTGATATGCCCTACCTTGTTACCGACTCTCAGATCTCACTGCTGAGGACTGTAGTGAAGCGGCGCAGGGGCACACGTGTGAGGCAGAGAAGGAGGTAAATAGGATACAAGGGTGGGCCAGAAGGGGGAAAGAGGTGTGTTTTATGGGCACAGCAAGATCTATTCTTCCTTACCGCTCTGATAAACTGGTAGACAAGGAGAACTGACCAATCCACTTAGGGAGTTGACCAATCCAACCAGTCAATCAAATATACTGTTATATACTGGGTACCACATACTGTACAGTACCAGTATCTGTTCATATATAGCACCAGTATATGATTTAAATTTTTATTTGGTGGGCGTTGGAAGAGGGGTAGTATTATACGACGCATATATCTCAAACTCTATATTTTAACTGGAAAAGTTGGGAAGGGTCATCTTATATGCCCAGTCGACTTATATGCTGGAATATACGGTATTCATTTTGACACAGGTTGGAATTAGGGGTATGCTTTTTCTTTACTAGCTGAGTAATCTGTCCTAAATATTATCAAGCATTTTTAAAATACTTTCACAAGACAACTTGGTCTCATCATAAAGCATTGTATATTATAAAAAGTACTTGACAGTTAGGTTATAAGCCGAAAACTGAAGTGTGAGGGATATGGAGGCTGCCATCATCATCCTCTAATAAACAATGCCAGTTGCTTGATTTCTGTGCTCTGCCTCTAAGGACTAGTTCACATTTGGAGCGCTAATCACGATTGCGTAAATTTGCATTTTTACCACAATTTGCGCTTGTGACTTCCATTCAATAGAACGAGAATCACAACGCGACCGTCCCCAAAGAGCAGCAAGCAGTCTGTTTGTGATTGATTGCAATCGCCGCAATGAGAATGTATCCATAGAAATACACTAGCATCAACACATCTCTGCCGATCAGCAAAGCACTGCAAAAGCGCCCAGTGTGAACCAGCCCTAATACTACGTCACTGGCCCAGAATGAGCATGCAGATCAGAGCTTGGCCTCTGGTCTGACTCCTCTGGCTGCATGCTTGTTGCAGATGTGTGACACAAACAACTAAAGGCTAAAGCTCAGCATGACTGCCAGGCAACTGCAATTGTATTACTCTCATTCCAGGTTCCCTTTAAAAAGGAAATCCAGCATTCTGTTCAGGCTATAAATTATCCTAATGTAATGGTAAACTCCAGACACTTTCAGGCTTTGTTCGTATCTAAAATCAAAATCGCCAACAGCAGCGATTTTTTATTTTGTGAATGATTCCAGTCCAACCCATCCGCCCGTATTCCCGTCCACCTCCCCCCCGGACTCGGGGTGGGCGCTGCGGTTTTTTTAAGCATTTCGCAGAGCGATTTGGCTTTTTTCAGTTCCTGATGTTCGTCAGGAAGTGAACTCTTTGATCCAGAAATTAAAGGAATACTATCGATGTATGCATTTATTTTTAAATGCTGTATGTTGTAGCACACATTAGGGCAAGTACTAGGAGCAATTTGATTCCTCACACAGCTGTTCCTCTCAGCTGTAAAATCCTCCGTCAGTTTTGGCGTCAGTGTTGGATACAAAATGTATCTAATACTGAGCTCCCAGAGGGCTAGACCATGTCTCTGCAAAGGGGAGATGCTATCAACTCTTCAGTTTATAGTTTAATTATCACCTTGCTGAAAGAATCTTGTTGATATGGTGGTAAGGGGTTAAAGATTCTAGCAATGTGTTTTTATTACCTTTGCTTCTCTTGACTGATAAAGATACTAATAATGCTAATTGTAGACAGTGGTCTGCCCCTTTTTTAGCAGCTTGTAAAGTGGATGCAGCCTGGAGTGAATCACCTCAAGCAGGCAGCCAGTCTGAGTGTAAACACAGACTCGTGGTATAGCTAGTTATATTCCAGCAATATTCCAGCTCATTTAGTTACCTGTTACCACCTCAGATCAGCCTGTTTCTCCTCATGTCTCCTGCATGCTGTGAATATTCCTTTAATACATACATGAATAAAGAGCTGGGGAAACCGCTATACAAAGCACTTTTTCAAGCGCTATACCTTCTATTGAGCAAAAACGCTCAGAAAATGGTACAGGCAGCGCATTGCTGAGTGGATCAGAAATGAACCACTCAGATGAGAACACTCTCATAGGGAATCATTGCACAAGCTTTTTAAAGCGATTTTCAAAATCGCCAGAGCTTGATAAAAAGGGCAAAAACACCTTAGGTATGAACACGCCCTCAAAGTTTGTAAAATGACACCATTATTTCAAAGTAGTTGATTACTGAAAAATTAGGAAACATTTAACCAATATAAAATGTCAACCCTATTTTTATTGTCTCGTCAGAAAGAAGAAAAGGAGTTTGACTCAAGCAAGCCATGTTCTGGGCTCTGAGGTGAGCTCAGCATCTTCCCATGGGTCCACACTGCATGAATTCACATACAGGCTTATTTATTTAAAATAGAAAAAAAAAAGGGGGGGGGGGGTTGAACTACCTGTTCCTTACTAAGTGTTACCTCTTCATATACCGATTTAACCAGATTAATGATTGCTGCTATTTAATGAAAACCAAATGGCATTCTCTATTGCTCTCTATAGCATTCATCACAATGATGGTGGCAAACAGTGGTCTATTTTTAAATGCCTTGTTCCACACTTTAAACAACTTTAAAAGGGAGTGGTACATGTCCACAATGCCAGTTACAGTGGTTTGCAAAAGTATTCGGCCCCCTTTAAGTTTTCCACATTTTGTCATATTACTGCCACAAACATGAATCAATTTTATTGGAATTCCACGTGAAAGACCAATACAAAGTGGTGTACACGTGAGAAGTGGAACGAAAATCATACATGATTCCAAACATTTAAAAAAAAAATAACTGCAAAGTGGGGTGTGCGTAATTATTCAGCCCCAAGTCAATACTTTGTAGAACCACCTTTTGCTGCAATTACAGCTGCCAGTCTATTAGGGTATGTCTCTACCAGCTTTGCACATATAGAGACTAAAATCCTTGCCCATTCTTCTTTGAAAAACAGCTCCAGCTCAGTCAGATTAGATGGACAGCGTTTGTGAACAGCAGTTTTCAGATCTTACCAGAGATTCTCGATTGGATTTAGATCTGGACTAACACATGGATATGTTTTGTTTTAAACCATTCCATTGTTGCCCTGGCTTTATGTTAAGGGCCGTTGTCCTGCTCGAAGGTGAACCTCCGCCCCAGTCTCAAGTCTTTTGCAGACTCCAAGAGGTTTTCTTCCAAGATTGCCCTGTATTTGGCTCCATCCATCTTCCCATCAACTCTGACCAGCTTCCCTGTCCCTGCTGAAGAGAAGCACCCACAGAGCATGATGCTGCCACCACATTTGACAGTGGGGATGGTGTGCTCAGTGTGATGTGCAGTGTTTTTTCCGCCACACATAGCGTTTGGCATTTTGGCCATAAAGTTCAATTTGATCTCATCTGACCAGAACACCTTCTTCCACGTTTGCTGTATCCCCCACATGGCTTGTGGCAAACTGCAAACAGGACTTCTTATGCTTTTCTGTTAACAATGGCTTTCTTCTTGCCACTCTTCCATAAAGGCCAACTTTGTGCAGTGCATAATAGTTGTCCTATGGACAGATTCCCCCACCTGAGCTGTAGATCTCTGCAGCTCGTCCAGAGTCACCATGGGCCTCTTGACTGCATTTCTGATCAGCGCTCTTCTTGTTCAGCCTGTGAGTTTAACCTCCCTAGCGTTCTATTAAGATCGCCAGGGCGGCTGCGGGAGGGTTTTTTTTAAATTAAAAAAAAAACTGTTTCATGCAGCCAACTGAAAGTTGGCTGCATGAAAGCCCACTACAGGGCGCTCCGGAAACGTCATTCTGACCAGAATAAACAAGGAAGGCCGCAATGAGCAGCCTTCCTTGTTTTGCTTACATCGTCGCCATAGCGACGTTAGCCAATGTCCTGACGTCAGCCGCCTCCGATCCAGCCCTTAGCGCTGGCCGGAACTTTTGTTCCGGCTGCGCAGGGCTCGGGGAGACCCTCTTTCGCCGCTGCTCGCGACGGATCGCCGCAGAGCGGCGGCGATCAGGCAGCACACGCGGCTGGCAAAGTGCCGGCTGCGTGTGCTGCTTTTTATTTCGCAAAAATCAGCCCAGCAGGGCCTGAGCGGCGACCTCCGGCGGTGATGGACGTATATATTCGTCCATACCGCTGAGGCGGTTAAGTGGACAGCCTAGTCTTGGTAGGTTTACAGTTGTGTAATACTCCTTCCATTTCTGAATGATCGCTTGAACAGTGCTCCGTGGGATGTTCAAGGCTTTGGAAATCTTTTTGTAGCCTAAGCCTGCTTTAAATTTCTCAACTTTATCCTTGACCTGTCTGGTGTGTTCTTTCGACTTCATGGTGTTGTTGCTCCCAATATTCTCTTAGACAACCTCTGAGGCCATCACAGAGCAACTGTACTTGTACTGACATTAGATTACACACAGGCGCACTCTATTTAGTCATTAGCACTCATTAGGCAATGTCTATGGGCAACTGACTGCACGCAGATCAAAGGGGGCTGAATAATTACACACACCCCACTTTGCAGTTATTTATTTGTAAAAAATGTTTGGAATCATGTATGGTTTTCGTTCCACTTCTCATGTGTACACCACTTTTTATTGGTCTTTCCCATGGAATTCCAATAAAATTGATTCATGTTTGTGGCAGTAATATGACAAAATGTGGAAAACTTCAAGGGGGCTGAATACTTTTGCAAACCACTTTAATTAGCTGTGTATTGGTACTTTTTCTAAACAGTTGCAAGCAGTGATCAGCTGTTCCATTGGAGGGAATGGATCTGCTAAATGCCACCTGCCAATACCAAACAACTCTGACCGCCAATGAACAAAACCCAAGTGCCCTTTTATAGATATGTTGTTATAAAAGTGACAATTAGGTTTTGAAAACTAGAGAACTAAGTTTCAGTTGGTTTTCAGATAACCATATCTTTATTAATAAGAGCCACGGACAATAGATTCAGCTGTCTGGGATATCAGGCCCCAGTAGATTCTCTAAAAGCATACACTGGAAAAGGTGGCTGTATAGTGTACTGGTTATGGGCTCTGCCATCGGAGACCAGATTTTGAATCCTGGTTAGGGTCAGTACCAATTCAGTGAGGTGTCCTTGGGCAAGACTCTCTAACACTGCAAGGTGGCCTCAAATGAGCTCTTAGTGGCTGCAGCTCTTTAGCCCTCAGAAAATGTGTTAGGATTATATAATTAAAGGAGAACTGAAGTGAGAGGTATATGGAGGCTGCCATGTTTATTTCCTTTTAAGCAATACCAGTTGCCTGGCAGCCCTACTGATCCTCTGCCTCTAGTACTTTCTGCCATAGACCCTAAACAAGCATACAGCAGATCAGGTGTTTCTGAAATTATTGTCAGATCTGACAGATTAGCTGCATGCTTGTTTCTGGTGTTATTCAGACACTTCTGCAGCCAAACAGACCAGCATGGCTGCCAGGCAACTGGTATTATTTAAAAGGAGATAAACATGGCAGCCTCCATAGTTTTCTCACTTCAGTTGCCCTTTAACAGAAGAAAATAAGTTGTGCTCATAACAGAAGATTCATAGTCTCCAGGGACTTCGGATCTCTACCACTTGTACATATATCCAAACCTAATACACACGTCATGAAGATACTTCCTCGTTCAATTCTAAGGTTTTGCATTGCAGAATAATAATAGTAATAAAAAAAAAAAAAAAGCTTAGGGACTTATGTCGGTTTAAATATCCGGTGTTCCATATCTTTAAGCAAGCTTGGGGACACCTGGACACATGCTTGAGCCGGGGCCAAGGCAATCACGAACAGCTGAAGCACAACATTCTATAGTAAGATTATTCACAAAGTGAAAACATTCATGACAGCAGCTAGTCTTCCCAGAAATGTACATCCCAGAATATTCACCTCAACATCAGACCGTGCAGGGGTGTAGCAATAGCCATAGCAGCTGCCATGGGGCCCTGGAGCATAGGGGGCCCAGGTGGTACTTAACAGGTTCACCATTAGCATTCTTGTGTTTCTCCACCCTCTGACTTTTGTCTCAGAGCCCATGAACTGTGTGCAGTGCTGATTGCTTGAGAATGTAAATTGCCCAATTAACTCACATCCACGGCCCCATGAAAGTTTTGCTATGGGGCCCCATGATGTCTAGCTACGCCACTAGTGCTATGCTAAGAGAATCTGAAAATACCCAACAACTAAAACCCCCAAACTTTTCAAACTGCATACATTTGCATAATTTCAGAAGAATTTACATCTCATTGATCATCCCCAGACAGCACATTTAAAAAAAAAAAGAAAAGGAAAAAAAAAAGCCAAACAAATATGGCTTCTTTGGACGTACTGCCAGTAGAAAACTCAATGGATAGAAGCATCATTGTAAAGTAAAGAAGATATTGAATTATTTCACAACGATAAGAGAGAGTGATAAAACCATACAGAAAAGGATTACTTTAGCTTTTGCTTGCTAAAGGTGTTCTACAAGCTATTGGATCAATGGGTCGTACTTAGTTTTTCGCACATAGGTCCTCTAAGTTGGCATTTTTTTCGTTAAATAATGATATAGATTTTAAAAGACACACAACAGATTACACTGAAAATACATTTTAGAAACTGCCGATTACTAGATTGGACTATATGACGGTTATGATTGGGTCCCAATATGTAAAACCTGGAGTTGCCTTTTTACAATACAATCTTTTGAACAATCAACCGACCAACTGGATATCGCCGATGGTGCCAACCAAACTATCGTTGACCCATTTTTTGAATCAATTCTCTTGATTGCATATAAATTTTATGACATTTTCTTTCCAATTGTGGATCGGATGGTTGATGGTTTGGGAAATTGTACAGTTAATAGGCACCTTTGTAATAAAGTGAATGCACTCTTTTCCTCCTGACAGCAAAGGATTAGGTCCAGAATAGGATGAACATTTGGAATATTAGGATGAAATAGCTAGTGACTGACATACTAAGCCCAATTTAATTTCCTTCAAAACAGAGACATTAAAGCCCAAATCCAGGAAATGCTTTTGGTTTAGATGGAGGAAGGGTTAAAAAAATTTTCCCCCCCGTCTTGTTATTGGAGAGATTTAGGCCCACTTTTTGTCCCTGGGACATTTATGAAGACTTGTGGCTTTAAAGTATTCCCAAGAAGAATAAAATGAAAAAACAAAACTAGTTAAAAGGGGTTATGTGGAGGGGTAAATTAACAAAAATTGACACTTAACTGGGGCTTCTATCGCTCCCCTGCAGCTGTCAGGTCCCCTATGATCCTCCATTCCTCGCCGCCGATCGGAAGCTTACTGCACAATACGAAGTTTTCTTGTACTGCCCCTGCGCAGTAAGCTCACGATGACGAGTGCGGGAGCGAGCACACGCATGGCCACAGCTGCGCAGCCTAATTAGATGCCTGATTAGACCGGGACGGATGGGAACGGAGTATCGGAGGAGGACGGCGTGGGACATGACAGCGGAAGAGGGCAGATAGAAGCCCCAGGTAAGTGTCGATTTTTGTTTATCTAACCAGTCCACAGAACCCCTTTAACCACTTGAGGACCACAGTGCTAAACCCCCCTAAAGAGCAGGCCTTTTTTTAATAAAATGGCCACTGCAGCTTTAAGGCCAAGCTGCAGGGCCGCACAACACAGCACAGGAGTAAGTTCACCCCCCCCTTTTCTTCCCACCAACAGAGCTCTCTGGTGGTGGGGTCTGATCACCCCCAGTTGTTTTTTTTAACAAATATTTAATTTATTTTTATTAAAAACGTCCATTTTTGTATTTATTTTTTTCCCCTCTCCCTTCTGCCCACCCCCCGCCAGCCAATCACGGCGATTGGCTGTCATAGGTTTCTGCCTATGAGAGCCGATCGCTCTCTTGTCCCCCGGGGGGACAGCCGTGTCACACAGCTGTCCCCAGTACAGCGCTGCTGCTGATCGCAGCGCTATACTGTATAGACAGCGATTGCCGCTCTGAGACTGAAGGCGGGGCGGAGCTCCGCCCGAGAAGAAGATGCGCACACCCTGCGTGCGATCTTCAGTAGCCGGCTCCAGGACCTGACGCCAGTTGCCGTTAGGCGGTCCTGGGCTGCCGCCGCATTCACGCTTCTTGGCGTGACACAGTCGTTAGGTAGTTAAAGGATACCCGAACTGACATGTGACAAGATGGAGATAGACGTGTATGTACAGTGCCTAGCACACAAATAACTATGCTGTGTTCTTTTTCTGGCTGAAAGAGTTAAATATCAGGCATGTTAGTGGCTGACTCAGTCCCGACTCAGACAGGAAGTGACTACAGTGTGACCCTCACTGATAAGAAATTTCCCTTTTTACCTCTTTCTTGCTCTCAGAAGCCATTTTCTGCTAGGAAAGTGTTTCATAGTTGGAATTTCAGTAAGGGTCACACTGTAGTCACTTCCGGTTTGAGTCGGCCACTTACATACCTGATATTTAACTCTTTCAGGCAAAGAAGAAAAAAAAAAAGGAACACAGCATAGTTATTTGTGTGCTAGGCACTGTACATACACGTCTATCTCATGTCAGTTTGTGTATCCTTTAAGTTACCCAAGAAGAGGGAAGTCTCTGGATTCTGCAAAGGCTTCCCACGTTTTTCTGGCCCCCACTGGTACTATGCATGCACACCTGAAAGAAATCCACTATTCACTTTTCTGATTGTGACCATACTTTACATGCACGAGTGCTGCCATACTGCGCTTGTGCGAGTACAGCCACACCTGTGCAGGTGCAGCACGGCTATGATCGTACATGAAGAGGAGCACGAACACGAACTGCAGGAGGGTCCAGGGCGGTGACTGGGACAAGGACACGGAAGCTTCTGGAGGTTTCACTCTGCATAGGTAATGGTCTGGGGGTTTTTTTGGTTGAGGTTCGCCTCAGGTTTACTTTCATATGAATGCTGACTAGCCCAAAAACAGGAAATTAAACATCAATTAAAAAAAACAAAAAAAACAACCACCACCACATTATTTGCTGCAGTCTGTCAGTCTTGTATGTACCAGAAAAAAATAATGTCCATTCTAACAGATGGTGACACAAAGGGCAATAAAAAAATAAAAGTAAAGAAAAGCAAAAAGGATTCTAACCCCTTATCATACTACACAAAACCACAATTATATTTCTGGAATTGGGCTTTAAGAAGTGAAGCAATCACTTATGAAGCTAAAGGTAAACCCTAATATCAATCAGTTAAAGTAAATGTGAAGTGATAAGTCTGATACTTGCCTATAGACAGGGAAGGCTCTGGATCCTAAAGAGCCCTCCCCATCCTCTCTTGCTGCCCTCGTTCCAGCGCTTGTGTCCTCGAGTTCTTCCAAAGACAGGCAGCTCAGTAGCAAGTTTGAATATAGAAGAAAATGTGGGTCAGATTCAGGTTCTGAAAGGCCGGGTTCACATTAGCGTTTTTTTTTCCGGAATGTATACTGTACAAACGGAACGGATGTGAATGGATCCAATGTTGACCTATGGATCCATTCACATGCGTCCGTTGGTACGGATACGTTCCGGTCGGCGGACCTAAAAATTGCTGCAGGCCCTAATTTTCAGGACTGTTCTGCTAAGCGGAACAGATCAGGACAAAAATGCTGCAGCATTGGGCCAATGGAAAACGGAACGTTTCTTCACACTGGTGAAGAAACGGACCGTTCCACGGGGGATGGGGGCATGGGCCGACGCGCATCTAGCGACGGGTGGATGAGGGAGGGTTTATACATACCTAATCTTCTGTAGCAGCCGGCGGTAGAGGTTTCCATGTTCTTCCGTGTCATGTGACTACATGACACGTCATGTGACTAGTCACATGATGCGCTGGGTAGTCACAGCGGAAGAAGAGGAAGCCTCTACCGCTGGCTGCTAGGGAAAATTAGGTATGTATTGCTGAGTGAAACCGGATCCGATCAATCATTGATCAGATCCGTTTTAACTATGTGAACAGGGCCACGGACGAGCCATACGGATCCTGTGAAGCAGAGACCTGATCCGCTCACCGGATCCTTTTGGCTCACAACGCAGATGTGAACCGGGCCTAAGGTCTACCACTACTTCAAATAAATTCATTCCTACACCTCTTCCATTGGCAGATTTTATGATTAAGGTTATATTTGACACGGATGTTTAGCCTGGAATACCCTTAAAGAGTCTCTGAAGCGAGTCTAAATTCCCTTTAACTTGTATTCATGTTAAGCACTATAAGCCCTGCTGAACCGCAGCATCCTCGCGGCAAAACGAGGAGTTTATACCCCCCAAATCCCCTCTGCAAACTCCACGACTTTCTTGGTCGTGGATTTTGCTGCGCATGGAGGCAGAGCTTTTAGTTGCAGCTCTGCCTCCATGCATGTCAATTTGCCCGCGGCTCTCCGCCTCTCCCCACCCCTCAGTAAAAGGAAGATTGAGAGCGGCGGGGAGAGGCGGCGAACAGCGGGGATTGACGCGCTTAGAGGCAGAGCTACAGCCCTAAGCTCTGCCTCGAGCAGGAAGCGCTTCCCGGACTTTATAGTGGGGATTTGGGGGGGTAAAAACCCCTCGTTTTGCCACGGGATGCTGCGGTTCAGCAGGGCTTATAGTGCTCAACAGGAATACAAGTTAAAGAAGTGAATTTAAACTCGCTTCAGAGTCTCTTTAAAGTGTACCAAAGATATGGCTAAAAATTTGATACTTACCCGGGGCATCCTCCAGCCCCATAAACATGTGCAAGTCCCTCGCCTTCCTCCCGCGGTCTGCTGCTCAGCCGTGATCAGCCCCGGTAATAGGCTCAGTCAGGTCCAGTCTGAGTCTTCTGCACATGCATGGACCTCCTGGGTAAGTATCAAATCTTTAGATAGCCAGATCTCTCGTCTACGTTAAAAGCTCCACAATTGCAAAAATTGCAAAATTTAAAATCCATGTGTACATACATAAAAGATGTACATTTGTCTCACAGTAAAATGCAATGCAATTGTGTTTTCTTCTACTGTGTTGAGGTCCATTACAGTAGGCAGTAAAATTCAGACAGTTCTGATAGATTATAGACTCGTCTATCTCTTCATGGGGAATTCTCAGGAATTCCTTTATTTTTAAAAGAACTCACTGGACAGGAGAGGCACAGCCCAACTGCCAGAATAGTAGGGCCTTTTTCCACAGCACAGCTGAATCGCTAGTGATTTTTAAATCGCTAGGGTTGTTACTTTATCATAGAAATCATGAGAAGTATTTTCCACTATAGTGATTCGATTTGCAAATCGCAATCGCTTTCTGGAGCAATTTTAAGAAGGATAAAGCAATGCAAATGAAAAATCACAATTACTGGTGTTTGTGATTTCTAGCGTAAAAGGGCCCTTTAGTGAGATTACAGGCTTTTTGGTATCTTTGTATAGGTCCATACCAGGGAATTATTTGAAAAGAATAAAAAGGAAGTACTGAGGATACCCCATGAAATAATAGAAAAAGTCCAAAATCTGTCAGAGCTGTCAAATGGTTACTACTTTGTGTAAGCGACAGCTACATAGGAACAAATGATAATGCATCTCATATGTATGCATACACACGCATTTAAAATTTTACAAAAACTTATCACAATAGTGTTCCTTTAATTTTCCTTGACATCATATGCATTAATTCACCTTTTTCTTTATCCAGCCATACTGATCCAGAAGAGCGTCACACTTCACTAAGGCCTCTTTTCTACGGACTGTTGAATTGTGTGCTCAGCAAGCTGATGCCAGGCAGCAGTGAGCAGTTACCAGTTGTGAGAGTTTGAGAGGCATTACACTGCCTATCAAGCGTCCGTGGAAAAGAGGCCTTATTGGGCCTCTAAGGAAGTGGTTGATTAGTAGCCAAGAAACTAGTGTCAGCTACTACCACAAGCTTATTGAAGACATTAGGGATGATCAAGAAGATGCAAATATTTCAGAGTTCATGCAGATTAATGTGACTCTGTAACAAAAATTACAACTTTTTTTCTACCATCCTACAAGTTCCTAAACCTATTCTAATCTGTTCTGGCTCACTGCAGCACTTTGTACTATCACGGTCTCTGTAATAAATCAATGTATCTTTCCCTTGTCAGACTTGTCGGCCTGTGTCTGGAAGGCTGCCAACTCTTCCGTGCTGGTTTGTTCCTCTATGCACACTCCAGTGTGTGTTTTATTTACATAAGCCAGCAGCTTCTCTGCTATCTTATCAGTGATAGAAGAGAGCTGGATAAAAATCCTCCTCTGTTAGGGCTGGTTCACATGGGCGTCTGCTGAGCTATTGCTTGGCATTGTGTTCAAACGCCAGCGTTTAAAAGCTAGCTTTTGAAGGCTTTTGAAAAGCGTTCAAGGCTAGCAGTTCTGGTCTCTGCTATTGTTTCCTCGCGTTTACCGCCTCTGAAAGCAGCATGTTGCTTTTGAGACTAGACGCAACGCTGGGATCTACTGCCAGGCTTTCATGAAAGCCTGCAAAAGCCAGCTCTAAACGCTCCCATTCACTTGCATGGGATGGCAGTAGATCCCAAAAAACGCTGCGTCTGAAACGCTGCGTTAAACGCCACAAAAACGCCCGTCTGAACCAGCCCTTAGGCTGTGAAAGTAGCTGGCTGACACATACTGAGGAATTACAAACACAGGCACATGCAGAGCTGTCTGCAGGAAGCCTGTAATTGTTCAGTGCATGAGAGAAGAAGGGGACAGAAGGTAAACACACAATGATCTTTTGAGATTCAAAAGGAAAGCTGTATACAGCCTGCTTGTGTATGGATGTATTTTCTATGTGTGGACATATTGTACATCAATCTACTTCCTGTTTTGGTGGCCATTTTGTTTGTTTATAAACAAACTTTTTAAAACTGTTTTTGACTACTTTTAATGCGGCGGGGAGCGGCGAAATTGTGACAGAGGGTAATAGGAGATGTCCCCTAACGCACTGGTATGTTTACTTTTGTGCGATTTTAACAATACAGATTCTCTTTAAGTAGGTCTATGCAAATCTATGCAGCTTGAAAATGTACCAATCAATTTAAACCTGGGTGGGACTTGATTGGTCCACTTTCAAGTTGCATATATTTGCATAAATCTGCATGAATCCCTAGAAGACATATGACATTATTAATTATGCCCAGTTTGCCCTTATGACCATTTGCATTTGAGCTGTGATTTTAACTAGGGATGCTCAATGAGATACAAATAAAATTCCAGTTGATGCAAGCACATTTTGCATGCAAATTTATAAAGCTTGTAAGTGGACCAATTAAATCCTACTGAGGTAAAATTTGATTGGTCAATTTTCAAGCTGCATAAATTTGCATATTCCTGCATCAACTCAACATTATTGGAAAAACGGTTGGCCATCCCCAATTCTAACCAGATTTGCACATCATTTAGCAGAGGGTCATAAACAGATGATCTTTTTAACTGCACATGATTGATGCTTGCCTGCATTTAGGTATGCTGATCGCTTTGCATGTGAGGAACTTTTCAAGGAACTTTATAATACAGTGAAACAAAGCCAACATTTTTCTTCTTTCAAAAGAATTTTCATTGTACATTTTCATGTGTTCAAGCACCATTGCATACAAATGAAAACAATGTAGTGTTTTATTACATAACAAGTTGAATAATAATTCATTAAAGTTGAATCATGTAGACATTCTGACTCAAACTCAAAGCGTGGAGCATATTATTGGTGGGCCCAGCTCTTTCCCAGTGCATCAGCATATGTTCACAGAAACAGTACAATGTTCATTTTGCCTTTTTAGGTTCGTCTTAATGTCAATTCTACCTAATGTATACATGAAGTATCACAAGGCTTGTACCAAATATGAAGAAATCTGAAAAAATATAACCATGTAATGCTGCATAGGAAACATTAACACCTGTTAAAATAAACAATCTGCTCATTTAAACTTCAAGTTGTTGGGAGTCATGGTCACAAAGGAAGTGTGTTACATGGCTACACCATGGCTGCCAAATAACTTGTACTTATTTTAAAAAGACAATCTATGATTAAAGCACTGCGGTGGTTTTTTTTTCCATTGCATTACAAGTTTAAAAGCAACTGAAATATGTGAGATTTGCTAAAACGGATCTGACCTATAGTAGCTAAAATGTGATCCAACCTATTACAGATAAAATAAATAGTACTGAAGTTGCAAAGCAAGCGTACAATTTTATTTCCATTGGGCTGGCCCATTCCTTTTGGGCTGGCTAGTCTTTTTCCTCTGTATTATTAAGTTACTACTGAGAATAACATATATAAAACAACAAAATGCTGTTGGCATCAGTTAACAATTAGCTGTTTGAACATTCAGTGTATTTATTACTCCAGTCAGTGGGCAATACATCCCTGTGCTCTATAATACCTTTCTTGGAAGGTCCAGACCGTTCCATACAGTCTGCTGGGTTAGTGTCTTTTATCGGTTGTTGAGGCATTGCTAGCGTCACACCAACTGGTTTGGTCTTTACAGGTTTGTTAGGTGGATTGTAATCGTAACTGTATTGTGTTCCAGCCGCTTTCTGCTCTTCCAAAGGTAAGACACGAGCAAGCTTCTTTTTGGTGCCATCCCTGGAGTAGCAACAAGAATTGGCATCCTTTTGGGACGGCCTAGTGTTATACTGTACCATCTCTGTAGTGGTATTGGCCATCTGTCTACTGTCTGTTGCTAGATGGCCGCTTACATTTAAACCAGTAGCTTCTCTGCTATAGCCCGGATTTGAATCTAGAACTGGTGAATATATTTCAAAGGGTTCATCTTTTATAATGACCTGACCCAACATACTGCAGCTGTTGAAACCTTCCTCATCGTCATTTACACAATTCTCCTCATACTGCCAAGAATTCTGTGCGTCTTCCCAGGGAGTAAGGTGATCATAGGATTTCAGCCCACTCTTACATATATGCAATCCATCAAGCTCCAAGTTCTCGGTGTCTAATGACTTACTTCTTCTGTTAAGAGGAGCTGGAACTGGTCTTGAAGGACTTAGCTTATACTGCTCAAGGTGTCGAGGAAGGCTAGTTACTCCCCAGCTATAGTTATGGAAAGTCTGATGGGAGTCCATTTGTAATAAGTGATCATCACAATCAGCCAATGACTCCTGTATATAGCTGTGGTCAAAATTCTCAAAGGACGATACAGCCTCTTCATCTGGACTTAGATCAAGCTGTTGTTCACATTCACCCTCATTTTCAAAATCAACTACATCAAATGTAACCATGGTAGGAAGCACATTTAAGTTGTGATGGAATGAGGAACTAGAATTGGCATTGCCAAGTCTTTGAGAAATACTTGAAAATAGCATGCCATTATCAGCAAAATCTGCTAAGGTCTGGGAGAATTTAACAGCTCGATCACATTCATTTTCTGTATTGTAGTTTGTTAAGGAGGCAAATTCAGAACCAAATACATTCTGGGCATGGTGCATAGGTGTAATACTAGAGTTGGAAAGTTTAGCTAGAGTTGCCAATGTAGTATCACTCTGGTCTCGAGCTTCAAGGCCATCAACATTCAACTCAGAACCAGGTTCTTCCACATGGCCATTGCCATCTGCATGAGGTCTATAACATCTAGGGTAATTAGAATCTAATAAAGGCGTTTCCTGATAATCTTTCCAGCTTAGTTTACCAGTCTCACTTTGTTTAATGACTTTTTCACCAACATCTTTCCTCACATTTTGCAACAACATTTGATCTCTTGTAATGCAGCCCTTACTCCTGCTATGTACACTGGCAGTCCTGACTTCACATTCTATTTGTTTCTCTTTGGAAAAAGAATCTTTGCTTTGATTGCCCAAACCTTTCAAAGATGCTTCTCTTTGCCTTTCCCAGAACAGAAGCTGTTTTTGTATTACTGCCAACCGTTCCTCTTCAGTTTCAGTTGCACCCTTTTTGCAATCTGCATTTGGATTTAAACCACTCTTTAGAGGAAGACCAAAGTTAAAAAACTGATCAAATATTTCAGAGCACAGCGTTTTACTCTCATACATAGACTCTCCACCAGGTGCTGGGCTTATGAGACCATCATCAGGCTC
Source organism: Hyperolius riggenbachi (assembly GCF_040937935.1). NCBI lineage: Eukaryota > Metazoa > Chordata > Amphibia > Anura > Hyperoliidae > Hyperolius > Hyperolius riggenbachi. The sequence continues at coordinate 151,287,982 of NC_090653.1, read as the reverse complement.
ATAAAACTCATAAAGCGCATCTCCACTGTAGCTGTCTCTTGGAAGACGTTCTTTATGGGAAAACCCTTCACCAGCATCATCATCAGGACCTGGCGTGGTAGAATCATAATAGCCTTCATCACTATTCGGAGCAGACTCTTGTTGGTCACTTTGGGGGGTCAATAGTTCTGCACTGCTTAGAACAGTTCTATCAACAAAAGCATCTTCTGCACCCATTGCATATGCAACCGGTTGCTCTTCAATAAAGCCTTTGGGAAGTTCATCGTGCACATTTTCAGCTTCCAGTTCATAACCATCTGCTTCATTGCCATCCTCCAAAAGTTGCTGAAGGTACTCTTCTTCCATGTCATCTGGAGTTGCCATCTCCTCCCCACCTCCCTGATAAGTAACAAGACACGAACGTCTCTTGGTTGCCTCCCTGCTCCTTTCTAAAGAAAGAGAAGTATCACTGATGTTGTCAATGTCTTGCTCAGCAATAATATCTCCACATCCTGTAAGGGAATCAAAACTCTTGAGTGAGGACACGTCCTCAAACATTAGGCTGAGATGATCACTAGCTGAGGGAGGTGAAGAGTCTCTTTCTAAACAGGTGGTATTTACATTATCAGAGGACAATTCAGGACCTGAACAATCAACAAGGCAGTCTGGTTTGGATTCATGTACAAGATTTTGGCCATCATAAAGTCCCTCATTGGTTTCCATAATCAACTCCTCATCTTTGACTGACATCAAGTTGGGCATACTTACAGAAGCTTGACATGTCTCCTCCTCACACACAGCGGTCAAATTCTGTAAACAATCAGGGGAGATTTCTGACTCCAAGTTGTTCATCTTTGGTTGCTCGTGGATGCACTGCAGCTCATCATTCTCTGATGGATACTTATTTAATTTCTCTAAAATAACAGTCTCTGTAATAGGATCATACCGTTCACACTTGTCTGGTTCAGGAGTTTTGCTTTTCTTGTGGCGGCGGATACTGCTAAATAATCCCTTCAACCCTTTCTTTGGTCTTGGAAAGGAGAAGGATTTCTCTCCATTTATCTTTTTGTCAAAACATTCTGTACTGCCCATAGGCGATACATCATTGAAACTAAAATCAAGTTTAACTGGTGAAGTGATTCCAGAGTCTGCACTAAGAGAACTGGGGAGAGTACTTGCCACTTTAGGTTGGTCTTGTCCATTATGCCGGCCAATGCAATGATCAGAATTACCCTTCTTTCCATCCTCCCCAGGTACATCACTGATACCATCATGGGTCTTGCTTTTGCTCAATGATTTTTTAGAGCTTCCTTTTCCTAAACCTTTGTGCTTTCCACCAAAGAAACTGGGTAGAGTAACTATACTCTTTCTTCCCCCAAAGAACTTGAAATGTGTTTTTTTCTGCTTCCCTTGGGTCTGTTCTGTACACAGTCCTGGCTGTACATCTGCTTTGGTAGATTGCCCATTGTGCCCATCATCTTTTACTTCATAGATGGAAGATGAGGACTTTATACCAATAATTGCTTCTTGGCAACTGTGGCCAGTTTCCATGACAACTATTAGACATTAAAAAATAGTGCTGGTTTGAAGAGTAGGTTTGTGGAGGCACCGGACCATGGCTAGTGTAAGAACATTCTTTGCAAACCTAGGGAAAGAAAAAGCAAAACCATTTTAGCTGAACAGAATTCATCAGTAAAATCATAAACATAATGTGCAACAACTGTTCCTGCCATTACAAATCTGAAATATATACAATAAGGTAAAGGATTGTTGTACTTCTGATCTTATATTGGTACTTCAGGACAGCTAGTTTCAAGTGGTCCTCAAATGAAGAGTGCTGAACGCTGCTCCTTCTGTGGGCCGCCAGAGTCCTCATTATTAACACCCAAGGACCCCAGACCATACCTATTCCCATGGTGCTGCACAGATACATCTTTGGAGGATTAGTGCCAGTTTTGAACATGTTCTCATATATTAGGCTACATGTTCACCTTGGACTCAACGCATGAACACCAGACACAAGGGGGCAAGGAGGCAAGCGGCTACGCTCTCAGTGGTAGTCACAAGGAATGGAGGATGAAAATAGTAATTTAGGCTTTTATAGTTATTATTGGGAAGTCATCTGTTGCACTTTAACATACCCATACATATGCACGTAACTTGAACCTCCTCTCTAAGGGTCATTTTTTTTTTTTACTTTTATGTAGGCACTTAATAGCACCCCTTTTTTTTTTATTTCAATAGCTGTTGTTGAAAGTATATTAAGCGTTACATTAGTAATTGCAAATAAATGCACAGTTAGAAATAGAAACATCCAAATAATTCCAGGATCATGACAGTTGACTTAAAGGGGAACTGAAAAGAGAGGTATATGGAAGCTGTCATGTTTATTTCCTTTTAGACAACACCAGTTGCCTGGCAGCCCTGTTGATCCTCTGCCTCTAATACTATTAGCCATAGCCCCTGAACAAGCATGCAGCAGATCAGGTGTTTCAGTGGTTCAGACTTATAAGTCTGATCTGACAAGACTAGCTGCATGCTTGTTTCTGGTTTTCATCAGATACTACTGCAGAGAAATAGACCAGCAGGGTGCCAGGCAACTGGTATTGATTAAAAGGAAATAAACATGACAGCCTCCATAGACCTCTCTCTTCAGTTCCCCTTTAAACAGGGGCATGTGCGACTCCAATGGCCTCAATTCACGGAGCTTTATCAAACACTTTATCAAACATTTGATAATTTACCTCATGGGTAAAATCTAATTTTGAATTCACTAAGGTATTGTAGATTTATCGAATGTTTTATCGATGAAATGATCAATAAATCTATAACACCTTAGTGAATTCAAAATCAGATTTTACCCATGAGGAAAATTATCAAAAGTTTGATAAAGTGTTTGATAAAGCTCTGTGAATTGATGCCAATGAATGCCTATGGGAAAATCTGCATCAGAAAAATTGTGTTCAGTGGAAACAGGCCCATAGGCATTCATTGGAGTCAGTTTTTCTGCATCCAATCTGTGTGTAGTGGAAACAGGCCCAAATATTAACACATCAGGCATATATTCATGTATCTTTGGTCTGAATCCTAGGAAGCGATATACCCATATTGAAATATATAAACATAACAATAGTTATATTGATAAAGATCAAAGTAAGAAATAATTGTAACAAATTAAAATTATGAATTTTATTAGCCAACCTCTGATACTGTTCAAATATTCGTTATTGTTGGGTAGATCTTGTGTCTGATGATGGGAGAGGGGTTTGTGTGTGCTCCCCCCGTGGGCCCCGGGCCTAAAAGGAGGAGGCCGGGGGGGCGGGTGCGGGCCCTGCGGTCTCCCCTGGAGTTGGGGGGCGGTCGGGCCCGGGCGCGCTCCCCGAGCTGAGGATCCCTGGCCGGGGGCCCGGGTGGGGGGTGGAACACGGTCCCCCCCACACAAGCCTAAGGCTGAACCATCACCTTTTCATGCTTCATGGTTGTACCTATAATGTTTACTTATGTCTACAGCTGATATGTGGGTTTTATAGGAGTCTGTTACATTTCTATGTCTCTCCAGCGTAGAAATAACCTCCTCCTGCTTGGAGCCCTGAGTCTTGTCCCGCGGCCGGCTTGGTCACTTGGGCCTATGGTGGAGGCCGGGGGGATCCCTTCGGGCCACTTTTCTTCTATCCCTCCTATGGAGGGGCTGGCCCGAACGGATCCCCCGAGCCGAAGAAACCTGCCTGGGGGGCCTCCCGGACCTGCGGGATGATCCTCGAAGGTAAAGCTTAGATCACCCTGAACTATATACATATATATGGCCCTTCTACTCCCACTCCCCTTACATCTCTACGCTGGTCATTCCTGGGGCCAACTAACAATCTGGACAGGGCAGTCCTAAAAGTCTATACCGAGTATCTTATCGAGGGGGCTCATCCCCCTTCTTAAACTTATAACCAAAATAGCCCTTCTTCACAGCAATAAGATTAAACCCTTACCGCTCAAGGTTCTCTTGCTGCTCCCACAACCAGAGGTATGTCAGGGGAAGGAAATAATATGTCCGACCCCCCTCATACCCACCATGTTAGGATTGTTCCTACAATCCTAGGGATTACGTTCCCTCATTGCTCTCTGTTCCCACGGTCAGTTCTCTCTGGTCTAATATACATAGCACGAAAGTTAAGCTTGCTATGGGTTTTCTTCCACGATGGCACCATTGAATAGCAGAACCCTTTTAAAAGTGTTATCCTTTAATGCACGAGGTCTCAACTCCCCACAAAAAAGGAGGGAGGTGTTCCACGACTTGAGCAGGCACCATCCTGATATTGTATGTATCCAGGAGACTCATTTCTCTACCACCTCATGCCCAGCCTATTTCCATAAACATTATATAGTTAAATTTGTCTCCACTGCCCCTAAAAAGCATAGAGGTGTCCTGGTCTTGATCCATAAAAATTTGCCACTGGATGTAATAAGCACCCAATTAGATACTGAGGGAAGATATGTAACTAACTGGGACCCTATATTCATGGCGCCTTCACCTTATTAGCTCATATGCCCCTCCGGAGCAGGCCTTTAAGACATTTTAAATGATTCAAAAGAAATTAAACGCACAACCCAATACACTCTTCCTATGGTGTGGTGATTTTAACCTCACCTTGAACGAAAAACTTGATAAATCTAAACCCTCTCCAGACAAACTCTCTAAAACACAGAGAAAACGCCTCCAGACTTTAATGGAAAATAACTTTTTAGTGGATGCTTGGAGAGAGCTCCACTGCGATAAAAAAGGCTATACCCACTACTCCGCAGCACACCACACTTATGCCAAAATCGATCATATTCTAGTCACTACATCAACAGTTCCACATCTAGTTTATGTTAGGCATATACCATCTCCGCTCTCAGACCACGACATGCTCCTTGCAAGTCTTGACCTGCAAGCTGAAGTTACTAGACCTCGAACTTGGCGTCTAAATGAATCTATGTTAATTAGCACCAAATCAAGGTCAGAAATATCCTCTCACCTTCAACAATACTTTTCTGAAAATGACCACCCAGACACCTCCCCTGCCACCCTCTGGATGGCCCACAAAGCAGTTATCCGCGGTAAATTTTTACAAATCGGGGCCCCCCCCCCCCAAAAAAAGGAAATATTCCGAGGACATTTCTAACCTGTCTTATAAGCTCCAGCGTCTCAGGTCATTACATCAAATTGAGCACTCTCACTATATCTTAAAACAAATCAAAGATGTCGAGTTGCAGCTACACATCCTTCTCTCAAACAATGTTGAAAAGGCCCTAACATGGACTAAGGCTAATTACTACAGATTTGCAAATAAACCTGACAGTTGGTTAACTGCAAAACTAAGAAATTCCCATAAAACACGATATATAAAATCAGGACCCACCGTGGCCAAGTCACAAGTGACCCAAACAAAATTGCACAAACCTTTCACCACTTCTATCAAACACTTTACTCTGACTCTACTCCACCCCAACATCAGAAAGTCTCCAATTTCCTTCACCAAATAAACTTTCCTAAACTGACTGAGGAACCCAAGAAAATCCTAAATAGCCCAATATCTCTCGAGGAAATTTCTAGTAGTATTGGAAAGCTCAAGACCCGAAAAGCTCCTGGCCCCGATGGCCTCACAGCCCTCTACTATAAAAAATTCCAAGGCATACTTTCCCCTCATCTTCAAACTTTTCTTAATACATTAATGAAAAAAGAGCTAACGCACTCTGAGTTCTTGGATGCTTTTATCACCTTAATCCCAAAGCCTAACAGAGACCCACTCCAGCCCAAGAATTATAGGCCGATCTCACTCCTTAATATCGACTATAAAAATTTTCACAGCCATCCTGGCCCGAAGGATAAACAAATTATTACCCTCTATCATTAAAAATGACCAGGTAGGCTTTATCCCGTTTAGGCAGGCCACAGATAATATTAGGAAGAATGTAGCCATAATTACTCACGCAAACAAAACCAAGAGGCCACTTATGACCCTAACGCTAGATATCGAAAAAGCTTTCAATATGATAGCGTGGCCCTATATGTTTGATGTATTATCCCACCAGGGCCTACCTGACTCTTATACTCACTGGCTGACCCAAATATACTCTACCCCACATGCAACTCTCAAACTTCCGGGATCTCCCAACACCCCAATTAATATACGTAGAGGGACCAGGCAGGGCTGCCCTCTCTCTCCTGCGATTTTCGCTATCATTATAGAGCCATTAGCCTCTTATCTTAGGCAAAACACCTCCATCCAGGGCTACACGATATCGGGCGAAGAATTCAAACTCAGCCTCTTCGCCGATGATATCTTACACACTATAACAAACCCCCACATATCAATCCCCAATCTAATGAAGGCCTTAAAATATTTTGAAGGAATCTCTGGTCTAAAACTTAACTATGACAAATCGGAAGCAATGTACTGTAACTATGGGAAGGCTAAAGCCCTAGCCATCTCCAAACAGCATAACTTCCAACATCGGGACCACTTAACCCAGTACCTGGGAATCAAACTTACTAATGACTATAGCCAGCTGTACCATAAAAACTATGCGCCCCTGTACCGGGAGCTGGCCGCTATGCTCAAGTCGTGGAACACCTATAACATCTCCTGGGCGGGGAGGATCGCGAGTGTGAAAATGACTCTTCTCCCTAAAATATTATATTATATTACTTTAGGGTTCTCCCAACCTCAATTAAGAAAAACGACATTCTAACTCTTCAGAAAGAAATATTCAAATTTATCTGGGCAGGGAAAAAGCCGCGAATATCCCACAAAATACTTTTCTGGCACAAAAAAAAGAGGGTGGTTTGTCGGTTCACAATCTCATTTTATACTATAAGGCCGCACAACTCTCGATTCTCCCTACCATCTACAGTGATGCACATGCTCCTAGATGGGTCTCCCTAGAAAACCTCCTCATCTCCCCCTTATCATGGAAAGGTATATTGTGGTCACATACAAAGGATATTGCCTCAATACGGGACAACTCTATTATAACTTACCATACCCTAAAAATTTGGAGATCAATCAGATTTGTAGCCTTTTTTCAATCACAGCCATCAATCTTAACTGAAATCAAATCTAACCCAGACTTCCCTGAAGGACTCCAGGCGCCATCCTTTTTTTGGTGGTCATCAGAGACCCAACCTACAATTAAGGCATACCTAGTTCGAGGGATGATCCCCTCATGGAACCAGCTAATAGATATCACGAGGCCCAGGACCTCAGCATGGCTCAACATAAGGCAATTATACCATTTCCTATCTAAGTTAGCTAAACCAGGAACCTTCATCCAACCCTCACGTTTTGAAAGCCTGTGTCTTCACGACCCCATGCAAAAAGGAGTGCTCTCATATATTTACTCGATCCTCAACTCCCCGCCAGCGAATCATGTACACCAATACCAAAAACAATGGGAAAATGACCTCCGTTCACAACTCAAAGAGGAGGAGTAGACCCAGTGCCTGGAGACCTTATCTAGGGGTAGTCTGCAAACAACACATATGGAAGTATCTTTACGATTATTACATCGCACATATCTGATCCCCCACAGGCTACATCAAATGGACCCCACGAAAAGCCCACTCTGTTTTAGGGGATGCAAGGTCCCGGGCACATTATATCATGTCTGGTTCTCATGCCCCAAAGTGTCTCGCCTTTGGGGAAGATTACATCACCTTATTAACAGTATACCGTAGTTCTAAAACCTATCACACTGGACCCCAAAATATTCCTCCTAGGACACAAACCAAAGACAATACTTTATGCCCAACATAAACTCATACAATTCATAGCATGCGCTGCCAAAACACACATTGCAGCCAACTGGCTCCCACCGCATCTCTCCTGCCTTCAAGTAGTCAATAATATAAACTCCACAATGATTTGTGAACGCATCAATGCTATCATCAATGATAGAATGCCCCAATTTCAAAAAGTCTGGGACCCTTGGTCCACTAACAAACTCTCTAAGGGCTCGTTTCCACTATTGCGGTGCGGAATCCACCGCTGACGAAATCGCATGCGATTCCGCATGCGTTTTTTGCCGCAAATTCGCATGCAAATTCGCATAGGTGAGTGTATATGCGATTTTAACCATGTCACTGCCTGTGTGAATTTACATTGGTACCTATGCAAATTCGCGGCAAAAAACGCATGGGAAAACGCATGCGATTTCCCTATTAAATACATTGTGTGCGATTCGCCTGCATTCCACACGCAGGCGAATTCTGAGGGCTCTGCCGTGCAGAAAAATCCTTCACAGAAAAACGCACAGCAAAACTGACAAGTGGAAACAGGCCCATCCACTTGTATTGGCTGTGCGAATCTGCATGCAGGAAACGCATGCAGATTCGCGATAGTGGAAACGGGCCCTAAAGGAGTCCAAGTGCAGCTGGACCTTGCTTATCCCTCTAATTGACCTTGGGCAGTCCAAATATAAATATAACTGGCCATTATATTCGCCCACGAAGGTTCACCTAAAAGTTGTTTATGGATCCTCATACCATACGCAAGTTTTGTAGATCTCTTTCTATAACCAACTATACCATAGAACTGACCGTGCCATGTTTTCTATGTTATTTCTATGTTCTTGTTATATCCATTTTTTTTCCTCTCTCCTCTATGTTCTCTATAGCTAATTTATCTAGAACGTAATTGCAACTTCATACGTTGTGTACTTTTTGTTTTCTGTTGCCCATGTTGGGCTATTACAGATTAACCATGTTCTGCTGTAATGTTCTTTCTGCTACCTTGGCACCTTGGTGCCCAATAAAAGTCTTTGAAACTAAAATTATGAATTTTAGAGAAGAGAAATATAAATAAATATTATACAATTTGTAAAAGTGGCAATGCTTTGCTCCGCAACCATCCCGTAAGGAGACGTTCCATCACTAGATTAGAATAATGGTGGCCATACATGGTACAATTTTTTTCATACAATCTTACCATTTCTATGTAATATAAGGGAGCTGTCTAAATTATCCTCTCAGTAGATTCACTTAATTTACCCTTATACTACATAGAAATGGTAAGATTGCATGAAAAAAATTGTACCATGTATGGCCACCATTAGCCATAGCTTTAATCTGTTCAACTAGTGGATTCTCACTAGATCCCCATTTGCTAAAATCTGTTGCCTGGTAACAAATAGGACATAGGACACCAATTATCTAGAAGGAAAAGGAATACTCTCTAAACCCAACTGGAGTATAGCTAATAACGGATTAGGGGAAAGTCGCTTTGAAAGGTAATTAGACATACAGCGAAATATATCAATCCATAACGGTTTTATAAGTGTACATTCCCATATAATATGGTAGAGAGTAGGCCTGAACGATTTTAGGAAAAGATTGAATCGCACGATTTCTGTCAAAAATTGCGATTTCGATTCACGATTTTCTTCAAATCCAGCTTTAGCACTAAATTCACAATGTACACAGTAACATTTACAAACATGCAGTGACAGAAAATAACATCATACTATCAAATTGGTGGTATAATGTCACAGTGTCATGTTTGTAAACCTTACTGCATTATGTGAATTTAGGTGAGAGACTAGAGAAAAAAGGTGGAGATTAGGGAACGCGTGATCACAACGCGATTGCTGCAAGACTACTGGCAGTAGGCCCTAACACAACAGAACCAAAATTTGGCTTATGAGATAGAATTTATTATGCATACTCTGTGTGTATGCAAGATGATGTGGCATGTGCTTGGCAGTGTGGGCACTGTGCACTTGAGCTGATGTGACTGTGAGCTGGACTGTGTGATTAGTGTGTATATATATATATATATATATATATATATATATATATATATATATATATATATATATATATATATATATATATATATATATATATATATATATATATATATATATATATTCATATATTCTAATCACAAAGTCCAGCTCACAGTCATCTCAGCGCAAGTGCACAGTGCCCACACTGCCAAGCACACATCTTGCATACACACAGGTACAGGTACATACAGGGTGTCAGCGTGATCTGTCTGATCTGATGTACGAACTCTTGCCTGACAGTACTGCCGCCCGCCCAGCTGATGACGCGCTAGGCTAGGCGGAGGGAAAGAGCCTGTGGGGGGAGTTTGCCGTCCGCCCAGCTGATGAGGTATTAGGCTGGGCGGAGCAAAAGAGTGTGAGCCTGCTGCGGCCGCCCGCCCTCCCAGCCAATGACATGCTAGGCAAGGCGGAGGGTGATGACGTGGGCGCCGGTGGGAGGTTGCCACAAGGAAGGAGATAGTGAGAGCCGCTAAGTCGCCGCTACGGAGCGGCAAGCGGGAGATAGACTGCCGGCCTGAAATGGTACACTGCTGCACAGCAGGGGGGGGGAAATCGTGAGAAATCGGCACGTTCGCGATCACGGAATCGTCGTTTCCGTGATCGCGATTTCGGTCTAAAAACGATAAATCGTTCAGGCCTAGTAGAGAGTACCGATATCTTTCTTGCACCTCCAGCACTGCGGAGATTGTTTAGGATTAAAAGGTCGCTAGCTTCCTTGGAGTTAGATACCAATTCAATATGATCTTGAAAAAGATCTCCAAATGTGATGTAAACCGCACCCTTTGAAGATGCGTACACACCTAACAATTGATGCAAACCAAGGGCATTAGGACTCAATCAACTTGGGCGACATCGCTGGGCCGGCCTCTACAGACGGAGCAACGTGTGTGACGTTGTGGTGGGCGGGGGAGCAGTGTCTTTAAAGAAGTTGGCTGTTGCTTGGCCACGTTGATACGACGGGTGGATTGATTGCCATGCGGCCATCGCTGGTTGGGGGCCACTGCACACACACATCTGTCAGCTGAGGCAGTTATTGGCCACCTCAAGCCAGGCATGTGTGCAAATCTTTACAGTAAATAAAACCAGAGGTGAAAATAAACTAATAAGATACACAATTGCATCTATCAACCAACCTCCTGGAGTGGCTGGATAGTGTAATGGTTAAGGGCTCTGCTTCTGATACAGGAGACCAGGGTTTGGATCTCAGCTCTGCCTGCTCAGTAAGCCAGCACCTATTCAGTAGGAGACCTTGGGCAAGTCTCCCTAACACTTCTACTGCCTATAGAGCGCGTCCTAGTGGCTGCAGCTCTGGCGCTTTGAGTCCACCAGGAGAAAAGTGCAATATAAATGTTCTGAGTCTGTATCTAATATTTAATTTAAGAATTCCACAGTTTTATTTTCTATGTATCAGCTAGGTTTAATGTTGTATTGTCTCAACTGGATGATACAGTCTTTCACACAGTCTAAGCCAAAATATATGAGCTACTGATTTTTTTTATCTCTACCCTGCACTCGGAGGCTGTTCTCTTTCAGGAAATAGTTTTATTGCTGTTAGTCTTCATCAGTGAGGATTATACTATAGGCCACTAGGTCCCCAATGGAGAAGAAACTGTCACTTGCATACCTGATGCTTAACTCTTTCAGGCAGAAAAAAAATAGAAAAATAAAAGACTTGGCACTGTAAACGCACATGTCTATTCCATGTCACCTCAGGCACACTTCAACTTTGTTTTGAAGCATGTCCCAAATACCATGTGAATTTTAAAACCTCAACCTGAACAGGTATAAAATAGTTCATTTGGGGAAATGGAGGGGGTGGGGAAGGGAAATTCAACTGAACAGAGAGAGGAAAGCAAGGCGTGTTCTTGGAGATGTGGAAGAAGAAAAAACAAACAAACAAACAGAAAAAAGACTGCCACAGGAAATACATACTATTCATTCATTTATTTATAAAGGTTGCAACTCATAACTTTATGCTTCAGTCGGAATTTGAAAACGTATTCCCAAATATAAAAAAAAAAAAAAAAAAAAAAAAAAAAATGGAGCTCAGAGTTTGTTTGGTTTGACAGTTTTTAGGGGGCTGATGACATGCTGGTAAAGGTGGCCATACACTGCAAAATCTATCTTACAATATCCTTTGTAACACGAGGGCCTACCCAAACTCTCTGTTCAAAGTTTATTCAATCTGTTGACCCATTATGCCAATTTTTCCGTTCCACGTACACTAATGAAGTTACTGTAATTTACATGAAATTGTATGTACTGTAATTAACTTCACATGCAAGTTTTTGCATTCTATCGCATTGTATGCCCTCAAGCAAGATAAACCAAAACGGATTAATATTGACATGTGACAAGGGGGCTGATACACATAACTGCAGTAATACTACCATGCTTACACAGTGCATGGCGATATAACTCTTACTTCCGCCTGCGGTACTGCAGGTTACGCTTTAAGCGCAACTCTCGGTAGTGCGACTATTGCTACAATAAGGCACATTACAAAGGAGCATAACCATTAACGCGCATTAACATAGTAACGGTTGCGCTACTACAGTATTGCGAGTTGCACTGATAGCATAATTCATGGTACTGCAGGTAGAAGAAAGTGTAATATTGCCGTGCTCACCATACGCCTATTATTTCAGGTTCCCGTTAAGTATTTGATGCAGAGGATCAGTAGAACAGCCAGGCAATATAGTTTGCTTAAAAGGAGGGAAAAAAATTTGACAGCCTCCATATTTTCTCTCACGCCGGATCACTTTAACAATAAAAAGAGAAATGTGGCTGTGACTCAGTTGGACTACTACCACCCTGTCAGACTGTCATTGCAGTAACCATTTGCCTCACAGGAAGCCAGGATCAGATTGCCAGAGTTATTAGATAAAGGTTGGTGTGCTCATGTGAGTGTTGGCAGAGTAAAGAGGAGCAAGTCTGTCAGCATGGAGGAACTGGCCAGCTGTGATCCACTAGGACAAGTTATTCTTTATATTGCAAAGTGTAGTGTGAAACCAAGCACACACTTGCTGGCTGATTGCCGTATGAATTTGCAAGTCTAGTGTGAGATAAATATGTGATAGCGCTCAAGGATGCACCTGAAATGCAAGCCAACAGAGGCAATGCAGAGCCCCTCTGGAACTAAATACATGCCCTGAATGCAAAACAGATGCAAATTATGTGCCAATTCTAATCTAAAAATTTTGAAAGTGGATGTAAAGCAGTGAATGCAGCTAGCCACTAGTATACTTACGTTACATTTGCACAGTGGGAGACATGGCAGCAATTTCAAACAGGTAATAATTTGTGCACACATTATCACTGAAACTAACACCCCCACTTTGCCTGTAGTGAGTGCTAGTTGTGTAATATAGTCCAGTTATTGGAGCTCTGCACATCAATGCAGATAAATCATTCAGGTATAAGTTTTGTTTGAAAGCGCTGCCATGTCTCCCACTGTGCAAATAGTGTGAGATAAATGTCCCTCTGAGGACATTGGTTATGTTTTTAGCTACCCGTCAAGTTGGATCACTAATGACTGACCTCTACTGCTCTTTTATTGTAGTCCCTGCAGCAGGGTACCTCTTGCTTGTTGTAATGTCTGCCGGCTCCAGTCAGCGGTGAAACGCCGAGACCCAACATGTAGCTCCAACTTCCGTGTCTCGGCGGGCCACTGACTGCACGAGGATGCGCAGCTCCCATTGGACAGGCGGAGGACGCGCTCTCAGTATGCGCTCCGCCGATGTAAACAGTAGCCACGTGTGTCAGCTGATTGCTGTTGGTTTCCTTCAATTCCCCTTTTTGTTCATTGATTAGTCCTTGTATTTAAAGCAGGTGAGCACTCCCAGTCTTCACCCGTGATAGCATTAGCTTTGGCTTGCTGGGTGTGCGCTCACTGACTGATTGATTCCTGTTGCTGATATCTGCCTTGTATCCTGACCACGTTAACCGCGGATTGATTCCTGCTGCCGACCACTGCTTTATATCCTGACTACATTTATCTGTACTGGATTACCTGTTACCAACCTTTCTTCTGTACCTGGATTACGCCTGCTAGCTGCCTGGATTGACCTCTGCTTTGAACACGGACTTACATGACTGGACCGACATTGGCTTGTGAAAGACCACGATACCTCCGGAAAGTGTTCTGGACTGTTTGCTACTCTGGAACCTCTGCCTCTGCAGTCATCTGGTTATTCGTTTGAATTGCCTAGTCCACCAGGCCTCAGGTGACTATTATATACAGATACTTGTGAATACTGTGCCCATTGCACTGCTAGAAGTTATTGGTTTTGTTTGGTGGATTACTACCTGTCAGTCTGTATGTTACATCCACCTGCAGGGTGTATTGTAGTATTGTGTCAGGTAGGAGTATGCGCAGGTGTTACGGGCTGGGCTATAGGTAAGTCATATGGGCATACAGCCTGACCTATAGTCATTGACCAGACAAGCCTGACACTTGTCCTTTCTGTCCTATCTTCACCTGCAACTATTTCTATAAAACGAAAAAGGCTACCGAGCAGTGTTTCCGTTTACCAATCATTACTACAATGTCTTGAATTCACTAAGACCTGTGATGCAAAAATTTCATGTGTGGTAATTTACCTCATGAGGTAAAAAAAGATTTTTACTGAGCATTCACTAATATATTCACACATGTAGTAGTATTAGTTTAGAATAGTTAAGAACTGTATGAAAATTTACAAAGGTTTTTACCTCATGCGGTATTTCATTTGGCATTTTAAAAAATGGTGCAGTATTGGATATTGGATGGATTATTACAGTACAGGGAAAAAGGAAGCCAGACACAGACAGCATTTATTTTTTATCACACTGACAAAGTTCAAGTCCAAGCTGCATAAAATTAACATAAAATTGGTATCAGCTCAAAACTATTAGTATCTTATGAACCATTTATTAACTCTCTTATTTTCCTGAATAGCTTAGTTAGTTTTCTAGTTTTCACATTTTCTCTGCTCTCTATTTCCTCCTTTCTATAACCTTATGAATGGCAATTTGTTATCTTAGCGATAGCTCCAGGCTGGAGGTAAAATACTGAACATGGCCTCAATTCATCAACAGGCGTTAGGTTAGATAAATGCGTGTGTGTTAATAAATTACCTCATGCGAAGTTTACAGCTTTTTCAAGCATTCATCAAAATTTTATCACTTCACAGCCGCATTAGCTATTTTTCCGAAAGCCTTAGGTAACTGTTAGGTATCAGTGCAATAAGCCTTTGATAACACTTATTTATCAAAGTGTGAGGTATTTTACCGATCAGAAGGGCGGAACGTGTGGCATTATAGGTAATTAAGGCTGGCTTAAGACAGCACGTGACCTGCTTTTCCCACCACTCGCGGTCTAGAGTTCTAGAAGAGAGGACAAGTGAAGGACAAACCTTGTGTAGTGGCCGCCGGGAGGAAATCCACTGTATATGGGCTGCTGCAATCCTGTCACCACACTTGTGATAATCATGTCAGCATTGCGCACAACTTGCAGATTACTAGAGTGAAAATGCTTACGGTTTCTGTACACTGCCTCTTTATCTTTTAGTGGAATTAATGGCACATGAGTGCAGTCTATAGCACCCATTACGTTTGGCATTCCTGTCATCTTGAAGATTGTTTTTTCACCCCGCCCCATTCTGATCTGGTATTTGGCAAATGAATATGTTTTGGTGCTACAGTACGTATAACACCCAGTACTTGTACAAGAATACGTGAGAATGTCGCTTGGGACATCCCAACTACCTCCCTTGCAACAGCCTGATATGACCCTTTACCTAAGAAATGAACAGCCAAAAAAAATATTTGTCAGACCAGGTATTGCACCCACTCCTTTGAAAGGTGCTTTCAAGTTTATCTCTGAATTCTTGGTATGAACTTATAATCTTTCTTGAAAGACAAAATTTATGAATTATTTCACTTTCAGTGTACTTGTCTAGAAGAATACAGGGTCTAAATTTACGCACGGAAATCAGCCTGACCCTATTTCTATCCCTCCTACGCCTTTGCATAATCCTCAACTCGTACATAAGTAGTTCAAAAGGCTCTGTTTTCAATTTCACTTTCTTCTGACAAGAACAAGAGACTGCAGGAGATATTCTGTTCGGTAATCAACACTAAGCCACACCCAACTTTTACTTCATGAATGCAGACTTCACACATTTTACCGTCAACTTATCAAACTGTTAACATTTGAACGTTTGATAAACGTTCGGTAAAATTGTTGATAACCACTCAGTAACTTTCATGAATACAAACTTAAAGAGACTCTGAAATCTCCTAAAAACGAGGTTTTTACTTTATTTAAAAACCTCTTTAACCTAATTGCCCCTCCTAAAACGCCGCATCCCTGCGGCTGACAACGCCATAAATAACCCCAAATTACCTGGGGGACATCGCAGGGCTCCTTCCACATAGAGGCAGATCTTTCAGCTGCAGCTCTGCCTCTACATGCGTCTATCAGCACGGATTGCCGTCTCTCCCCCACCTCTCTCAGTCTTCCTTCACTGAGAGGGGCAGTGGAGAGGTGGAGATACGCGCTGATTGACGCGCATGGAGACAGCTGCAGCTGAAAGCTCTGCCTCCTACAGCAGCAAAATTCAGGACCAAGTTGTGGATTTTGCTGGGGTAATTAGGGGTGATTTATGGTGTTGTAAGCCGCGGGGATGCGGCGTTTTAGGAGGGGCAATTACGTTAAAGAGGTTTTTAAAGTAAAAACCTCGTTTTTAGGAGACTTCAAAGTCTCTTTAAGCCTAATGACTGTTAATTTACCAAAACGTTTGATAAAACGTTTGAAAACACTTCATGCATTGAAGCCCAGGTCACTTATTTTACCACAATTGTTATTCTTTGTGAATGGACATTCATGAGGTATTTACCTCAAGTCAATACATGCGGTAGCAGCCTTTGTGAATGGACCTTTCTTAAAAAAAGGTTTGGTAAAACCAGTTTTTAAAGAAAAGATTTCCCCAACTGTTCTGAATGACGTTAGCCTAGGGCAGGAGACATCATTGCACAGAGTGTAAGGTAAGAAGTGCTACTGGAGAGGATGTTCATGAAGATACTTATGAGGGAGGTAATGCTTCCACACACTCACTGTCCAAAAAAGCAGGCATCACTAAGATGCAAGTTGAACATTGGTGCTGCCCTCAGATAATGTGACTGACTCACAGTGGATAAAACAACTATAAATATTTTTTTGATAGGTAAAAAAAATTCACATACAAGTTTTCAAACATTTATATGAGCTAGGAAGCTGCAGTCATTACACACGGAAATGACAAATTGCAAATAACTCACCACGTCCAAGCTAAGCTAGGAAACAGGCATGATGGGACACTGTGACACACAGAAGTCCAGCCGATGTTCATGTTTACCCATAGACAGCCAACAAAATGAGTGTCATTACAAGAGCAGCATTCCTTCTGGACACGTATCAGACCCTATAGTTAAACAGAAATACTTTGTAAATCACATGAATGGAACACTACATGTCCATACCTCAAGCATCTTTCCATGTGCTTCTCACACGCTTTCATCCATACGCTGTTGCTTCGGAGAAACTCAAATACAGTCACACACCACAGAAATATGGATGGATCCTCAAGGTCTACCCACAGCCAAGTCTTACAATCACATGCAGTAATGCCTTTAGCTACAGACAGATATAGTCCTTACAGCTGCTCATCACACTTGTAGATTTTCCCCAGCAGATTCGTTCATAGTGGTTGAATCTCCCGGAGATCAATGACAACATGGCTCTGGATCGTAATGTCAACAGATTTTCATCCAGAATAGGGTGTGCAGGGTGGAAAGATCTAGTGGTAGCGGCATTCAATTTTGGGCTGACTAAGGAGTCATCAGCCGGTCTTCATTACTTCCCCCCCCCCCCCCTCTAAGGCTTAACACACACCATACAATCTTGGTTGTTCAATCTTACCACTTTCATGTAGTATAAGAGCTTGTCCAATCAATCATTCAAGGTATTTTCAATCTGTTGGCCCTTATACTACATAGATTTGGTAAATCTGTACAACCAAGATTGTATGGTGTGTGTTGAGCTTTAGATTGATGTGAAATGTCTGGGCATCGATCTGACAGGGTCGATCAGAAAGGGAGAATCAACTAGTTTACTTTATTCTCTTTTTTTTTTTTTAAACGAAATTAATCTACCCTTGGAAGTATGCACAGATCTTTAGAAATACACACACAGTCCCATTTACCAAGGGCACATTTCTGGCAATCTTCAGTCATCTTCAGTCATCTGCCACACAAAAAACAAAACCATCAAGGCTGGTTCACACTTGGTGCTTTTTCTGCGCTTTTCCTGCGATCAGCAAAGCACTGCTACTAATGTATCCCTATGGCTACAGTCACACTAAGACGTTTGCAAATTCGATCAATCGCAAACGCGCTGCATGCAGCGTCTTTGGGGCAATTGCTCCGTGATTCTCATTCTATTGAGGGGGAACCACAAGCGCAAAGCGTACTGAAGTCGCAAGACCTTGCCGCAGAATCGCGGGCCCAAATGTGATCGTCAGGAAATGGCGCCCAATGTGAACTGGCCCTCACCAGTAAAATTTCATAGATCTATTTTGTATGAAAAGTTTTTTGTTTTTTTTTCTTTTGTTTTTTAAACATCATTGTAGCCTCTAATATATATATAGGAAACAAGAGAGGGTAAAACACACAGGGGGAAAAAATCACACTCTAATGTGAACTATATGAGTGAATATCCCTGCTGCTGGAACAAGCTTGGAAGCTCTTGTCTGTGATCCCATCTTTCCAGCATAGGGGAGAACGTCAGGAACAGTACCATTTCTTATGCTGTCTAGTTCTCCTATATTGGACTCCCCCACCAGCACCAGTCTCCCGACCATGGCTTGTGGCCCAGGGATTTCATGCATGAGCAGTGCTGCCAAGAGGACATCCATCTGGCCAAATAAACTCAGCATCTATTCCTCTTGGGTGTTTCCAGGATGGAAACCAAGTTAAAACTGAGGAACCAGGGGAGGGTGCTTGATAACCCTCAAATAATAGCCGGTATAAAGGCCTTATAACAGAAGACACATACCAGAGAGGGAGTGGAGCTTGACTCCTCAGAACTATGGGAGCAAGAGCCTGCGGACGCTTCCATGGTCAGCATACACAAGACTGACCAGGATGCACAACCCTTGAATAGGTCACCTGAAGGTTTCCGCTCAAACATAATGAAAAGGTTTGCTTTACCTTAGAAATCCACCGCATTACTGAGCAGACTAGCTCAATCAGCGGCTAAATGCGGCGAGATGTCCGCTGGGATGCACGCCGAGCCATGGAAAGCATTCTACTTCCTCCTTGGTCACGTAATGCGGAAGTCACATGTCCCCCTGCGCGCGTCCTTCAGCGGAAGCCGCTCCGGCGTGTAACACAGACTGGGGGAGAAGCCGATGCAGACATCAAGCACCCGAGCTGGCTCGCCTGACCAGCGCTGACATAGGGGACACTTGTATGCCGCGGCTCCTGAAATCTATCATGGTTGGCCAGCACTCCCCACACAACCAGCATCCTGCTGAACAGGAAAACAACTGATGAGGGTAAGGGAATACTGCCTTATGTAGGGTGCCTGCCTAATCAATTATGTTAATTCTTTTAACTAGTATCCTGTCCAGTTGGAAATGGAGGGAGACAAGTCTCAGGGTTGCTGTCCTGAGACGTCCTGGAAAATAATATATAAATATATTTCACTTATAATTATACTGGTTTGGAACAAATGCATAGTTTTATGTGGACCGATTTATAGCTATTCTTATTGGACTAGGAGTTTCTTAAAGAGAATCTGTACTGTATAATTTGTACAATAAAAAAAAAATACCAATCAAGTCACTATGATCTCCTGGATTCTTTGCCGTTTCCGCCGCAATTCTGGCTTTTAATCGCCAGTTTTAGGCAGTGTTAACAAACAAAAAACATGGCCGCTAACCAGGAAGTGATGTATGTGTGTATATATATATCTATATCTATCTAATGTTACAGTATACTACAAGTTTTTATTACCAGTGAATTATCTGCACTCCTGTCAGGGAATCTCAGAGTTTCTCAGCATAACAAGCTGAAACAGAGAGCAGAGGCCTGTCTGTGAAAGATAAACAAAGCAAAGCACACACAGAGCCTGCAGAGGGCATGCCTAACTTCTCCCTATTACAGCAGAGGCAGCATTCCTCTCTATGTCAACAAAACCTGACAAAGGAAAGAAGATTAGTTATATTACAGAGACAGTGCAACTAGAAAAGGCTGCAGTAATCCAGCGCACATTAGGAACTTATAGCATGGAAGAAATAAGGCTGACATTTTTGTTAGAGAGTCTCTTTAACCTCTTGACGACCAGCTAACGCCGATCGGCGTAAACTGGTCGTCTGCGGGTTACCATGGAAACGGCCGCTCGATCGAGCGGCCTTTCCATGTCAGTTCACGGAGGGTGTCTCCATGAACAGCCGGAGAGCCGCCGATTGCGGCTCACCGGCAAAATGTAAACACGCGGGGAAGAAATCCCCGCTGTTTACATCATACGGCGCTGCTGCGCAGCAGCGCCGTAAGGCAGATCGGCGATCCCCGGCCTCTGATTGGCCGGGGATCGCCGGCATCTGATAGGCGGAAGCCTATCCTTCAATGCGCAGGACGGAACTCCGTCCTGCGCATTACGGAGAGAGGGAGGGAGGGAGGTAAGGAGGCAGAGGGCGGAAATGGCTGCGGAGGGGGGCTTTGAGGAGCCCCCCCCGCAAAACGCAGATGGCCGGCGGCGATCAGACCCCCCCGGCAGGACATCCCCCTAGTGGGGAAAAAAGGGGGGGGGGGGGGTCTGATCGCCCTGGCATAATACTGATCTGTGCTGCGGGCTGGAGAGCCCACGCAGCACAGATCAGCCAATACAGCCCTGGTCGGCAAGTGGTTAAAGTGAACATAATTTGGGGGAAAAAAAAAAAAAAGTTTGGACTTGCCTGGGGCATCTACTAGCCCCCCTGCAGCTGCTCTGTGCCCGCTGGGACAAACCGATCCTCCGGTCTCCCGCAGCGGCTCAGTTTCAGGGAAGGATCAAAGGCAGTAGGTGTAAAGCAGCTGGCTGATAATATTCAGCCTGCCTGACTGCTTGTTGCCCAATTTAGATCACATGAAGAATACAGGTTTGCCTGTTCAAACATCAATCCGACGGCGAAATGTTATTTTTACAATAATTTTGCGCACACACACCCATTTCACCTCAACCGACCTTTACTGTTATGCCTGGTACACACCATGCAATTTCCTGTCAGATAAATGGGTCGAATAGATCATTTCCAACAGGTCTGTTCTAATTTACGATCATTTTTCCGATCAATTTTGTATAAAAAGTGATCAGAAAATTGATCCGAAAAACGATTGGAAATCAGATCGTTACCAGGCATGAATTTTTCCTTAATAAAATTGAGCTAGGAGTACACTATCCAATTTCTAGTAGATAAGGTAAGCAATCAATATCTACCCAATATCAATTGTTTATCTGTTCCACCACCTTATTTCATTACATATTAGATAAGAACAAAACAGTGCCCACACATTCAATCATCAGATGGATCCCTCTCTCATGAAAATCTGATCAGATATGGATCTGTTACCACCACACAATCTACAGAGATTTTAGCATGTAAAACCTGTGGTGTCGTCACCGCCTGCTGGACCTCCAGGTCTCTCCATCTACTTTGCTCCCCCCTGGCCGTGCAGAATGTTGGCAGAGGAGCATAAACAACTGTCTGCTAATGTGCTCCACGTCCTCTCTCCATCGCCACCAGGGCGCCTGTTCCTCATGACCCAGTGGCACATACATTATCTGACCACGTACATGTCATTGGGTCAAGGAAAACAAGCAACCCAGTGGTCGAGAGGACACAGGAGGAATGCACTGGCAGATAGGTGACTGGACAAGCTCTATTCTCCCTCGGTCTGGGGGAGCACATTCTGGAGAGCTTTCCAGTCTGTGCGATCAAAAGTTACAATAGATAGATTTTGGCCCTAAATCGATCTAAAATTACAATAAATGATTGAATCTGCTAATGTATGCGCACCTCCACCCTAAAAACTTTAATTGATACCAATAGGTGCAAGGTGGTAAAATGATTGGTATCACCCAATCTGGAAAATATCGCATATGTCCTGGAATGAGCTTACATTGCTATTGGTACTAGAGTAGACAAACTGTGTCCTATGATTCAATAAGGTTGATTCACTAAGCAGCATTAAAAACTACCAAGCACGGGCAGTGTGGGATAAATTCATTGCGTGCATGCAGTCCTGTTGCGTAGCATGCGCTCTTACACATGCTCCTTGTCATTGCCAAGTGATGTGATGTAGGGCAACCTCAATACCTCAGTAGCTCGGCTGCTACTTTTTTAATTAACGTAGTAGCGGGCGCGTGCGGATTTTATCCTGCGCTGCTTGTTCACTGCAGATTTAACGCTGCTTCATTATTCAACCGGATTACGAGGCAGGGAGCACATATAGTGGAGTAAATTATTGTTTTGCCACACATGGCAAAATGCGCACTAACCATTGTAGTCAACGGCCCATATGCAATTAACCTTTTCTCCTAGGAGATAATTTTTGTCTAGTCTTTAAAAATATACCTTTTCAGTACTTTGCAATTGATGAAGTACCAAAAAGTAGGTGAAAAAGTACAATTAAAATAATTTAGTATTTTCCTGCTTGCTGGTGGTTTAAAAGGCATTTTATTGACAAGTTGTGAAAATATCACCTAGGGGAAAACTCAGAAAAAGTCATTTGCATAAGGGCCAATGGCCCCCTAGGGAATCTCACGTAATTCATGTTCATTCAACTTTTTTGCCACAATTTTAAATTGCTCTGCAGTTTCCTTTTTCCTGCACATCGCTCATGTTCCAAAATTCAATACACTTCACCACAAGCCGTAACATTGCAAATAAATGTTGAAAAATCGCGTGTGCATAATGCAATCACTATGCAAACCTAGACGGCAGCAAAAGTAGAAAATGCCGGCAGAAAAACGCAGACGTGCCCCCAGCATGAAACTGTCTAAAAACTGTTATAGGACAGGATTTTTGGGAAGGGTGCCATAGTAAAAATGCTATATGGAGACTTGCTGTCTGTGGAATGATTGCAGAAACATTCAACAGCTGCTGGGAACGTCTGCAGCCATAACAAACCTAATCTGATCACATGTAAAGACACAAACTCACTGAAGAACTGCTGTGCAAACAGCACAACAGAAACATGTCATGTCAACAGTGCCTACAAAAACTTACGCTTATGCAGGGTTTTCACCAGCAAACAAGTAGTATTCTGTGTATGAAAACCAAAGTATGCAATAAAAAAGTAGAATAATTAAGTTGTTATTGCACCATTTACGATTCTATTTCAAATGATTACCCCCCCCCCCCCCCGAAAAAAAAACCGTTTGCAGCACTGTGCAATACATTAATATATGCTAGAAAAACAAACAAACCAGGAGACCAGCATCTTCTAGCACAGAACCATCAGCAACTGCATGTTCTAGGTTTAGAACGTTGTGTTTATATTTGTCCTATCAGCAGGATTGGATCAAGCTGAATCCAAATAGATGGACAAATATAACACATACGCCTGATCTAGTTATAGTGCATTCACGAATACATGACTATCTGACCAGAGGAGTTTGTGAACCTGAACATTTCCTAAATACTGCATGGCATTAACAGGGCCCAAAACTGAAAAATAATATGCTTCAAAATATACAGCATAGTTCTACCAACTTGCCACACAAACAATGAAATAAACACACCTTCAAGCCCATGAGCGTTCCAGTGAACTGCTCTCCCCCTTCTTTGTTCTATAGCAGGTTTCAGCCATTTTCTCTGTAGTAGGAGGCTCAATCAGTGTTTGTCTATGTCACCAGCTCTCCTCCCAAGCAGGGGCGTAGTTTGTGTGAAGTCTCGCACATGCTCACATACACTCCCCCCTTACGTCATTAGAAGCAGCCTGGTTTTATTTTCCTCCTCTGAACCAGGAAGTGAAGTAGAGAGCAGAAGCGAAGGCTTGCAAGAACTGTGAACTACTTTTCACCCATCTGATTGCTGCAGTGCTTTGATAGGATAGCATGCAAAAGATATGTTACTTTTTTCCGACTTGATTCTATGACATTGCTTCCCTTATCTGTATGTCTCTGTCTATCTTCTAACCTATCCACGTATATTTGGCTCTCTGTGTGTGCTGCTCAGCGCGTTCTCTTCCTGGAACGCATTTTCTCCAGCCCAAAGGCTGCCTGTGTTACAATAATGAGGGAGAAAAACTGGCAAAAGTGTGTGTCATAGAGCGTCCGTAGGAAGGCAGCCGCAACAACATTCAGTGAAAGAGAGGGCTGTTGGGGGTACTATGTTCACATGGAGGGCATGAGAGCTGCAGGAAGGTGGAGGGGGGTGAGAGGGTGCTACTGTCACATGAAGGGGGGACTGATGTATTATTTATTTATCAATATCATTTGTAGGGGCATGGTGGTTGTCCACTCACATATGAGGGGTTCACACACCTTCAGGCTCCAGCTTTGTGTGTCTTCTCCCCTCTAGCTCTAGTGCCTGACTGCCTGTCATCTCCTTTGAACTTGATTATATGAGCCATGAGGTGATCAAGATGCCGATGTTCCAACATTTTAGCATACCCGACAGAATAGCATACAAATGCTACTGAGCATGTGCAAAGTCATGCAGGGCAGACATTAACCCCATAATTCCCATCAGCAGCATTAACCTTTTCAACCCCAGTTAGCTGCCTGTGTGCTGATGTGCAATCTCCACTATCCAAGTGGACATAGAGTAAGAATAAAAAGTTGTCCGAGCGAAGCGAGGACCGAGCCCGCAGCCCAGCGAGCGAAGCGAGCGGGCAAGGGGACACTGATTCTACTAACAAGGGGTATATCACTTTAAATGTATGCTATTCTGTCAATGTATGCTAGTTAGTTGGAACACCGGGCACAAGAACAAGCAGTGAGAGGAAAACGCACATTGCTGGAGGTGAGAGAAGCACAGCTACCTCTGTACCCGATACTCTGCATGATGGGCTGGGAGAGCACAGGTCCCTGAGAGCCACTAAAGGTGCCCATACACTCGTCAGATTGGCAGCAGATAGATAAGAAATGCATCTGATGATCTATCTGATGCGTTTTTAGAACATTTTTTTACCAGGATAGAATTCCAATAGATTTCAGTTTGAAATCTATTGAAATTCGATCTGATGGCATTTTTTTGCTATCAGATTTCCATTAAGGCCAATGCAAACTGATAAGCAATCTCATCAGATCGACCTAAATTTTCCACCCTGCAAGTTCGATGGAAATCCATCGAAATCGATCGAAATCGGCCGTCGATCGGTCGATTGGCCAACCGATTTGCAATCGATCTATCGTTCGATCGATCGGGATCGATCGGTCGGCCAGAAAATCGGCTGAGTGTATGGGCTGCTTAAGAACACCAGAAAATCTATATTGGGGATAGAGGGGGAAAGCCCTAGACCACCTGGGGAGCTATATTGGGGGGGGGGGGAAGCCCTAGACCACCATGAAACAATATTGGGTGGGGGAGCATAGACCACCAGGGAAGCAATATTTGGTGGGGGAAGGCCTATGCCACCATGAAAGCTATATTGGGGAGGGAAGTGGTAAGCACTAGGCACAAAGGAAGCTATATGAGGGATGGAGTTGAGAAGCACTAGACATCAGGGAATACATAAGGGAGGGGGGAAGGCACTAGACTCCAGGGAAGCTATATTGGGTAGGGAGATTGGAAGCTATTTTGGGGGTGGAGGGGCAAAGCACTGTGTACCAGGGAAGCTACAGTATTTGGTGAAGGAAGGGGGAAACCCCTAGACACCACAAAATCAATTTAAGGGAGGGGGGACCACTAGACCAGAGAACTGTAAGGTGAGGGAGGACCACTAGACACCAGGGAACTGTATAAGGGTGAGAAGGGAGACCACTAGACATGAAGGAATTGTATAGGGGTGGGAGGGGAAACCACTTGACTTCAGAGAACTGTATAGCTGGTTGC
Source organism: Hyperolius riggenbachi (assembly GCF_040937935.1). Taxonomy (NCBI): domain Eukaryota; kingdom Metazoa; phylum Chordata; class Amphibia; order Anura; family Hyperoliidae; genus Hyperolius; species Hyperolius riggenbachi. Next base: position 151,262,120 of record NC_090653.1, on the reverse strand, counting down.
ACAGCATGAACGATGGTGTTAATCCATGTCCTCCTGATGGTGTTAATCTATGTGTCAGAGCTGTTATGGCTTCTGTGTCTGGTATTATCTATGTGCCAGAGCTGTTATGGCTTCTGTGCCTGGTATTATCTATGTGCCAGAGCTGTTAGTGCTTCTGTGTCTGGTATTATCTATGTGCCGAGAGCTGTTAGGGCTTCTGTGCCTGGTATTATCTATGTACCAGAGCGGTTAGGGCTTCTGTGCCTGGTATTATCTATGTGCCAGAGCTGTTATGGCTTCTGTGTCTGGTATTATCTATGTGCCAGAGCTGTTATGGCTTCTGTGCCTGGTATTCTCTATGTGCCAGAGCTGTTATGGCTTCTGTGCCTGGTATTATCTATGTGCCAGAGCTGTTAGGGCTTCTGTGCCTGGTATTATCTATGTGCCAGAGCTGTTGGGGCTTCTGTGCCTGGTATTATCTATGTGCCAGAGCTGTTATGGCTTCTGTGCCTGGTATTATCTATGTGCCAGAGCTGTTAGGGCTTCTGTGCCTGGTATTATCTATGTGCCAGAGCTGTTAGGGCTTCTGTGCCTGGTATTATCTATGTGCCAGAGCTGTTAGTGCTTCTGTGCCTGGTATTATCTATGTGCCAGAGCTGTTAGGGCTTCTGTGCCTGGTATTATCTATGTGCCAGAGCTGTTAGTGCTTCTGTGCCTGGTATTATCTATGTGCCAGAGCTGTTAGTGCTTCTGTGCCTGGTATTATCTATGTGCCAGAGCTGTTAGGGCTTCTGTGCCTGGTATTATCTATGTGCCAGAGCTGTTAGGGCTTCTGTGTCTGGTATTATCTATGTGCCAGAGCTGTTGGGGCTTCTGTGCCTGGTATTATCTATGTGCCAGAGCGGTTAGGGCTTCTGTGCCTGGTATTATCTATGTGCCAGAGCTGTTGGGGCTTCTGTGCCTGGTATTATCTATGCGCCAGAGCGGTTAGGGCTTCTGTGCCTGGTATTATCTATGTGCCAGAGCTGTTGGGGCTTCTGTGCCTGGTATTATCTATGCGCCAGAGCGGTTAGGGCTTCTGTGCCTGGTATTATCTATGCGCCAGAGCTGTTAGGGCTTCTGTGCCTGGTATTATCTATGTGCCAGAGCTGTTATGGCTTCTGTGTCTGGTATTATCTATGTGCCAGAGCTGTTAGTGCTTCTGTGCCTGGTATTATCTATGTGCCAGAGCTGTTAGGGCTTCTGTGCCTGGTATTATCTATGCGCCAGAGCTGTTGGGGCTTCTGTGCCTGGTATTATCTATGCGCCAGAGCTGTTAGGGCTTCTGTGCCTGGTAGTATCTATGTGCCAGAGCTGTTAGGGCTTCTGTGCCTGGTATTATCTATGCGCCAGAGCGGTTAGGGCTTCTGTGCCTGGTATTATCTATGCGCCAGAGCTGTTAGGGCTTCTGTGCCTGGTATTATCTATGCGCCAGAGCGGTTAGGGCTTCTGTGCCTGGTATTATCTATGTGCCAGAGCTGTTAGGGCTTCTGTGCCTGGTATTATCTATGCGCCAGAGCTGTTAGGGCTTCTGTGCCTGGTATTATCTATGCGCCAGAGCTGTTAGGGCTTCTGTGCCTGGTATTATCTATGTGCCAGAGCTGTTGGGGCTTCTGTGCCTGGTATTATCTATGTGCCAGAGCGGTTAGGGCTTCTGTGCCTGGTATTATCTATGTGCCAGAGCTGTTAGTGCTTCTGTGCCTGGTATTATCTATGTGCCAGAGCTGTTAGGGCTTCTGTGCCTGGTATTATCTATGTGCCAGAGCGGTTAGGGCTTCTGTGCCTGGTATTATCTATGTGCCAGAGCTGTTAGTGCTTCTGTGCCTGGTATTATCTATGTGGAACCAGAGCTTTAGGGCTTCTGTGCCTGGTATTATCTATGTGCCAGAGCTGTTAGTGCTTCTGTGCCTGGTATTATCTATGTGCCAGAGCTGTTAGGGCTTCTGTGCCTGGTATTATCTATGTGCCAGAGCGGTTAGGGCTTCTGTGCCTGGTATTATCTATGTGGAACCAGAGCTTTAGGGCTTCTGTGCCTGGTATTATATGCCAGAGCTGTTAGGGCTTCTGTGCCTGGTATTATCTATGTGCCAGAGCGGTTAGGGCTTCTGTGCCTGGTATTATCTATGTGGAACCAGAGCTTTAGGGCTTCTGTGCCTGGTATTATATGCCAGAGCTGTTAGGGCTTCTGTGCCTGGTATTATCTATATGCCAGAGCGGTTAGTGCTTCTGTGCCTGGTACTATCTATTGAAGGAGGAAGTGGTGGTCTTACCTCCCTCAAGCAGACACGACAACGACTGCGATTCAGACAGTCAAACACATTTATTGGGAACTCCAAAAAGAAATGCAACGCGTTTCGCAGGTTCAACCCCGCTTCATCAGGCAATATAGGGAGGAGATTCAAGTTAAGCGCCTCTGACAGAGGCGCTTAACTTGAATCCTTGTGCAGATTGTTTGATACTCCTCCCTATATTGCCTGATGAAGCGGAGTTGAACCTGCGAAACGCGTTGCATTTATTTTTGGAGTTCCTAATAAATGTGTTTGACTGTCTGAATCGCAGTCGTTGTCGTGTCTGCTTGAGGGAGGTAAGACCACCACTTCCTCCTTCAATTTTGCCATTTAAGTTGGTTTTTAAGCTCATTTAATCTAATCTTATACTTTTGGCGCCTCTGTTCATTGTATACAATTTTGAGTCCACCCTTGGTGGAGGGTTGCTACCCTCTCTTCCTGTCTACAGAGAGCGACTTCTTAATCCTGAGTGGGGTCAGGACAATCTCCCCACCTGCCTTTACAGTGGTCGCCTGCTGGTGACCCTGACTTGTGAGTATCTAGCAATACAACTTATTGCCACCTTGTCTAGTACAAATTTACACTATTGGGGCTCTTGGTGTTCCCTGTTTTTATATCTTTGTGCCAGAGCTGTTAGTGCTTCTGTGCCTGGTATTATCTATGTGCCAGAGCGGTTAGGGCTTCTGTGTCTGGTATTATCTATGTGCCAGAGCAGCTAGGGCTTCTGTGCCTGGTATTATCTATGTGCCAGAGCGGTTAGGGCTTCTGTACCTGGTATTATCTATGTGCCAGAGCTGTTAGGGCTTCTGTGCCTGGTATTATCTATGTGCCAGAGCAGCTAGGGCTTCTGTGCCTGGTATTATCTATGTGCCAGAGCTGTTAGTGCTTCTGTGCCTGGTATTATCTATGTGCCAGAGCGGTTAGGGCTTCTGTACCTGGTATCTATGTGCCAGTGCTGTTAGGGCTTCTGTGCCTGGTATTATCTATGTGCCAGAGCGGTTAGGGCTTCTGTGCCTGGTATTATCTATGTGCCAGTGCTGTTAGGGCTTCTGTGCCTGGTATTATCTATGTGCCAGAGCAGCTAGGGCTTCTGTGCCTGGTATTATCTATGTGCCAGAGCTGTTAGGGCATCATGTCATTGACCAGGCAGACCATATAGCTTAGTATGGAGGAATCCTTAGCCTAACTGGATGTGCCAGCCTGCATGGGGAGTGGAGACAAGGGGTTAAAGGAAGGTTTAAAGGATACCCGAGGTGACATGAGGAGATAGACATGGGTATGTACAGTGCCACCTCGGGTTCTCTTTAAGGGAGAAGGTCATTGCCATTGTTTTATATTTATGAATAAATGAACGTAGTCCCTCCCCCTTTCAAAAGCCTTTACTAACTCCTTGTCACCCATGCAGGCTGGTATAGTGAGTATAGGTGAGTGTGGGGCTCTGCCATTATAAGATATACCAGGCCACAGGCTACAGGATATGAAGGGCTCTGTAATGGATATAATGGACATGGCTCTCATCTGCGCAAACATTTGAAATCGGCGCCGGTAGACTTGGGCGCAGGATACAATCAATATATGGCTGATCCTGCTTCTGCACAACTCCGGGCCATGTTCATTAATATTCCCCCTCCAGGCCGCCATAGATGTTGGGGAATGATATAATTCGGCTTCCAGCTATTGCTGGAGGCCGAATTATTGTGTTTTAAAAGCACAATTATTGTGTTTTAAAAGCAACCGACTTCTTCTGACAGAGCCGACGTTACTCACTAAGTGCGCTATAGCTGTAGTTCCTATTACAGTCGATGGTGGCGCTGGCTGCGCCCAAATCTACCTGCGCTGAAAAGCACTGCTCCACTAATCCGCACCACTATGTGTTGGGGTAACTACCCTCACGCCTTTGGGGATAGCTAATCGAGTGACTTATGGAGAGATCTAGGAGCCTCTTTTAACAAGTAGACTCCTTTAGGGATAGTTCACACTTACGCTTGCCCCGCGATCGTGTTTGGCGGGCAAAATCTCACCATACAGCGCCATTTTCGCTTGTGATTCCCATTCAGTCGAACGAAAATCACAGCACAATCAGCCCAAAGATGCTGCATGCAGCGCGATTGATTGCAATTGCAAATGCTGCAGTGTGAGTGTATCCATAGGGCCGGCTAATCGCCGGTGATCAGTAAAGCGCTGAAAAAGCGCAAAGTGTGAACCAACCCTAATCCTTTAAAAATGTAAAGAGGTGATTTCGACCCCCTACCTATTCGTGTTAATAGAAATTTGAAACTTTAGTTAATTTTTTTTTTTTTATGTATTCTTTTTTTCATCTCTCACTTCTTTCTCCTCTGATTAGCACTTAGAACTCACTAGTTTTCTACCAGGACATACTGTATTTTCATACCTTATTAATAAAATACATTTTAAGCCACCAGCAATCAAAATGCTTATATTTTTATTTTAACAAACATCTAATCAATGGATGGCACCGTGTTTCCACTTAAATACAGCCCCTATCTAGTTTTTTAACCTGTATTTGTGCGTTTCAGATTTAAGTTAGTGGAATGCCTTCAGTCAAATGTCTTCTCTGTTCTTGTCTGATTTATGTTTTTCATAACTCCCGTATGAACGAGCTGAGCTTGATTTTGCCTCCCCGATCTACCTAGTAACACCCACACAGGTGGACTGACAAAACAGGCTAGAGGAGGAAATTATACCGCACAAAAGGAATCTGAAAGAAAAGAGGAGCATCCTCTCTGTCAGATACTCATACCACAGCGATAGTGATGTGCAGAAGTTGTCCACAGGTCCCATGCCAAGTATATTGAGTAAAAGAAAAAAATACAGGAATTTTGGCTTTATTAAAAATGTTAATATGCACTATATACCATTTACATTGGGTAGGGAAGTCCGAACAATATTGATAGTTATCTATACTCCATACACTTAAGACTTTTTCATTCCGGACTGTTTCACACCTAGAGCGCTTTTGAAGCTTTCATGATTGCCAGTGCGCGTACGAGAGGTATCGGCGCAGGAGACTTGGGCGCAGGATACAGCCGGTATATGGCTGATCCGGCTGTTGCACAAGTTGCTGGCCGTATTAAATACTATTCACCCTCAGTAAGATAAAAAAAAATCCCGCTACACCAGATGGTGGGGTGAAGTAAAAAAAGTTTTTCTTTATTCTTTAATCCATATCAGTGTCACAGATAAAAGCTCACGCGTATCGGAGCGATGGCTTGCTCCTTAATCATCTAGCTATGATTAAGGAGCAAGCCATCGCTCCGATACGCGTGAGCTTTTATCTGTGACACTGATATGGATTAAAGAGAACCTGAGGTGGGTTTGAAGAATGTTATCTGCATACTGAGGCTGGATCTGCCTATACAGCCCAGCCTCTGTTGGTCTCCCAACTCCCCCTGCACTCTGCAATCAGACATAAATCACAGCTGTGCTGTGCTGGCTGTGTTTACATCTGTAGTGTCAGTCTCGGCTGCTCCCCCCGCCTCCTGCAGAGCTCCGGTCCCTGCCCCCCTCCCCTCTAATCAGCGGGGAGGGAAGGGAGGCGGGCAGTGACCAGAGTTCTGCAGGAGGTGGGGAGAGCAGCAGACTGACACTATAGAGAAAAACACAGCCCGCTGCGACACGCTGTGTGTCTCGACAGCGAGGCTGTGATTTATGAGGGATTGCAGAGTGCAGGGGGACCTTAGGGGGGTTTGGGAGACCAACAGAGGCTGGGCTGTATAGGCAGATCCAGCCTCTGTATGCAGATCACATTTTTCAAACCGACCTCGGGTTCTCTTTAAAGAATAAAGAAAAACTTTTTTACTTCACCCCACCATCTGGTGTAGCTGGATTTTTTTGATCTTACTGATATTTTGGCACTGGTTCCCAGCTCCCACCTGGACGACATACGTGAGTGTAGCAGTCTTTCCTTTTTCCTCTACTATTCGCCCTCCAAGCCGCCATGGATAGTGGGGAACGAAATAATTCAGCAATTGCTGGAAGCCGAATTATTGTGTTTTAAAAGTAACTTCAGCTCCGTCTTCTGACGGCGCCGAAGTTACTCCCTGTGCGCGGCTATAGCTGTAATTCCTATTGCGGCCTATGGTGGCACTGGCTGCGCCCAAGTCTCCTGCGCTGGATTAACAGTGTTTGCGCCAGTGCTTGCAAGTGTTTTATTTAAATGGAGCTTCGACTATAAAAATCCTATGAGCTATTTCACTCAAAATTGCTCAAAAAGTGCTAAGCTTTTTGGTGTGAAACAGCCCTCACACTGTCAGGTGTATGTCAGTCGCGTTTTTCACTGGCATCAACAATTACGGTGCTGCAAGTATTGCACTAGTCTATCAGGAAGCTCAAGCTGGTCGATAAGATGTAAGTTTCCCAACTGCTTCAGCAGTCTTCGTACTGTCAGGCGGCACTGGGACATAAGGCATCTGGGATGACCTATTGAGAGAAGTAAAGAAAAAAATCAAGCAATTGCATTTACCTATTCAAGCATCAATGCAAACAGTAATACTGAATTACAAAGGTGCGAGTTATACTGTACTCTAGTCACAACTAATGAAAGGGTATAAGATGCATATGTAGCTGAACAAACACTTCAGTATTTTCAAGACTAAACATTGACTTCAGCAGCATCAAGCTGACTCTGCACCATTCACATACTTTCATAATGCAATGCCTCTTCAAAATTTCTACCTACAGTCCTACACTCTTACTGCTTTAAGCTAGCCATACACGAGTTGATTATGTTCCAATGTGTCAAGCAGGTCAATTTCTATCTGGAATTTCAAGCAAAAAAATAAAAAAACTCTTTTTATTAAAAAAAATAAAAATAAAATTGCAGCAGCAATCAAATACCTCCAAAAGAAAACACTATTTGTGAGAAGAAAAAGAGGTCAAATTAATTTGGCTGCTAAGTTGTATGACCGAGCAATAAACCTTTAAAGTTGTGACATGCCGAATTGTTAAAAATGGCCTGGTCACTGGGGGTATAAACCTCTGGGGTTCAAGTAGTTAAGGAGGGTCCTGGCAAGTGGCGACCGGAGTGAAGAGGAACCGGGAAGCTTTATTAGGATCCAGAGGCCTCCCTCTCCTTAGGTAAGTATGTGTTTCTGAACTCGGCTTGGGTTCTCTTTAAGGATAAACTACTTTCATACAGTTTTTTTGTGTAAACAGGTGAGCTTCAAATATTTCCTATTACAAATATCAGCCAAAACGTCCTACACATTCTTGATAATGATAATTCTTGAAAGTTTTTAGGACCACCAACAGGATCCTAGTTTTTATATGGAAAAAAAAAGCACTGAGGTAAGACTAACTACTTACAGATCTGGTATTTGGTCGTCTTAACTAAAATTATCCAAATTTGTCTTTTTATATGAAAATTAAGGAGTGTGGGCATATATCCATACCTGGTGCTACAAGAATACCTTCATAGTTGTTATGGTAGAAGTCGGTGTATATAAAGTGCTTTGTGAGGGAAGGGACCAAACCAAGAAATGTAGAGAAGAGGAGGTGCTTTAAAGAGGAACTGTAGTGAAAATAACATAAAATAAATATATTTTACAATATTCATTTCTAGATAATTTAGTCAGTGTTTTCCTATTTATAAAATCTTTACTCTCTGATTTACATTCAGAAATTCATCACTGGTGGTGACAGCGATCTGTACGGAATATTTTTTAGGCGTTATTCACATTATAAATCGCCAGCGCAATCGCAAGTGCCGAGCGATTTTGTAAGCGCTTTCAGAGCGCTTTCCACTTAGAAAAGCGCTTTTCTAAGCGCTTTTGTGTAGCAATGTTTTGTTCACTTTCTGATGTCAATCAGGAAGTGAACTTTTTGACCTGGAAATTAATAAATACAATGGGCCTGATGCAATTGTCAGACTCGCCAGTGTTAAACGCTGGTGAGTCCGATAATCAGGCGACTATAAAGTCACCTGATTTAATTGCATTTAGCTCTAGGCAGGGTGCTAAAAGAACTCGCTTGGGCGATATTATCGCCCAGCAAGTTCCTTACACCCTATCCTATTACACTTTGCATGCCTCCGGGAAGCGATGCTTCCCGGCAGACATGAGCGTTAGCTTAGACCTGCAAAAAGCAGGTCTAAACATGCTAACGCACGACATCGCCGCTGCATCTGGGGGTCTCCTTTAATAAGGAGACCCCCAGAGCTCCCCGTCGGCCGCCGCTCGTCTCCGCAACTCCCCACAAAGCTACAAAGTTAATTGCTTAAATTCCTTACCGCCGCTTTACACCCCTCGGCCGCCGCATCTCGCCGCAAGTCCCTGCTGTGTAATTACAGTGTACGAGTTACTGTAATTACACTCACTAATAACAGAGTCCCGGCAAAGCATCTTTGAATCAGCCGCCGGGGCTCCCCATTGGTTCACAGGCTGAGTCATTTTCATTGGTCCAGCCTGTGAACCAATAGGGAGCCCCGGCGGCTGATTCAAAGATGCTTTGCCGGAACTCTGTTATTAGTGAGTGTAATTACAGTAACTCGTACACTGTAATTACACAGCGGGGACTTGCAGGGGCCGACGGGTGTAAAGCGGTGGTAAGGAATTTAAGCAATTAACTTTGTAGCTTTGTGGGGGGTTGCGGAGACGAGCGGCGGCCGGCGGGGAGCTCTGGGGGTCTCCTTATTAAAGGAGACACCCAGATGCAGCGGTGGAAGATGGCGGCGGATGTTCGGCGGGTTGTGCGCATGTGTGGGGAGTGAGGCCGTGGTGCTGATGGACAGCACCACAGCGTAAACCTCGCTCCCCATCGCCTGGTAATAGGAAGCATCGCTCAGGCTTTCGCCTGAGTAATGCTCCTTAACGGTCGGCCATCGCACAAGTGAAACTGGCAATAGGATTTGCCGGTAATCCTCGTGCGATGGCAAGGTGATAAGTAGCTCGCATCCGCAAGCTACTTATCACCTGGAATAGCATCAGGCCCAATGTATTCGTTAAAGCGTTCAGCAAATCGCTTTCAAAGCACTTTTTCAAGCGCTTAGCGATTCTGCTATACTTTCTATTGATTCGCAAACTCTCTGGAAATGGTGCAGGAGCCACAACGCTCATGTGAGAACACTCACATAAGCTATCATTGCACAAGCGCTTTTCAGACAATTTTTAAAATCGCCAGTTTTTAAAAATAAGCAAAATTGCTTATAATGTGAACATGACCTCACTGAGCATTCTATGCACAGCGGGAGATATTGTTTGCTTGCCAGTTGGAAAAAAAGCCATTATTTCCCACAGTGCAACAAGGTTCACAGACAGCAAACTGTCAGGACCTTGATCATAGTTACATAGTTGGTGAACTGGGATAATGTACTACAAAGGGAGAACACTGAAGGGAAATGGCAAGCTTAAACTTTTTCTCAATCAATATTGTAGTATGTACTGTATATCCCATATGGAAACAAAACGTCTAGGAATAAAAAAAGGTCTCTATGGATGAATAGAAAAGTTAGAGATAAAATTAAGGGGAAAAAGAATGCCTATAAGGTCCTAAAAACAGGAGGGGATCGAGGCTGCATTAAGCAATTATAAGGAGTGCAATAAAAGTGGTAATAAAAGAAATTAGGCTAGCAAAGATTGAAGCTGAAAATCAAATCGCTAGGGATATCAAATCTAACCCAAAGAAGTTTGACAAGTACATTAACGCTAAAAAAAGAATGGTTGATTGTATTGGACTCCTAAAGGATGAGGATGGGAACTCGAAGGTGGATGACTAAGGTAAGGAAGAGTTATTAAATGCTTTCTTTGCTTCTGTCTTCACAAGGGAAACATCACTGTTGCAAATTACAGATGCAGAAGAGTCTCAATCTTCCAATTGTAATATTAAATACTTAACGCAGAAAGAAGTGAAGGCAAGACTAAATAAAAAATAGACAAGGCACCTGGCCCAGATGGCATGCATCCTCGGGTCCTAAGGGAATTAAGATCAGTTATAGATAAACCTCTTTATCTTATCTTTTGTGACTCTCTTTCCACTGGCAGAGTCCCAGTGGATTGGCCTACAGCCCACGTTTTCCAATTATTTAAGAAGGGCAAACAAATCAGATCCAGGAAATTATAGCCATGTAAGCTTAACATCAGTTGTATGCAAACTATTTGAGGGGTTACTAAGAGATACTATACATGACTTCATAGTAGAAAATAATCTTATTTCTCAGCATCAGCATGGGTTTACTAAAGACAGGTCTTGTTTGACTAACATGCTCAGCTTTTATGAGGTAGTGAACGCTAATGTGGATATTGGAAATGCTGTCGATGTGATATACTTGGACTTTGCAAAGGCCTTCGACACTGTTCCCCACAAAAGTCTGGTGCAAAAGTTGAGGATGCAAGGACTGGGGAAGAGTCTGTGTGCATGGATAGGGAACTGACTAATGGACAGAAAACAGAGTTGTGGTCAATGGATCATACTCAAAATTGGTGACTGTTAGCAGTGGGGTCCCACAGGGGTCTGTACTGGGTGCAGTGCTCTTCAATTTATTTATTAATGACCTAGTAGATGCAGTAGAAAGTAATGTTGCTATTTTTGCAGATGATACAAAATTGTGCAGAATCATAAACTCTCAGGAAGATAGTGACATATTGCAATAGGATCTGGATAGGATGGCTATATGGGCAAATAAATGGCAGATGAAATTCAATTTTGAAAAATGTAAAGTCATGCATTTTGGTCGTACCAATGGTCTAGCTAGCACCATACAAAATAAATCGGATACAGTTGGGGACATTAAACTTAGAGAAGGACTTAGGAGTACTCATCGACAACAAGTTAAATAATCGTATTCAATGCCAAGGAGCTGCAGGAAAAGCTAATACAATTTTGGGATGCATTAAAAGGGAAATAAAAACTTGAGATGCTAGCATAATATTGACCCTGTTTAACTCTCTAGTAAGGCCACATCTGGAATATGGAATTCAGTTCTGGGCACCACATTACAGGAAAGATATTGCAGTTTTAGAGCAGGTGCAGAGACGAGCAACAAAATTGATACATGGGATGGAAAGTCTCACCAAGAAAGGTTAGATGAACTGGGTTTATTTAGTCTAGACTAGAGAAAAGATGCCTTAGAGGGGATCTAATTAACATGTATAAATACATCAGAGAGCAATATAAAAGCTTGGCGGATGAGCTTTTTGTCCCTAGGCCTTCTCAAAGGACTAGAGGACATGATCTGCGCATGAAAGAAAAAATGTTTTAGCCATTTATTTAGGAAAGGGTTCTTTACAGTAAGAGTGATTAAGATGTTTAATGCATTGCCACAGGAAATAGTTATGGCAAATTCTATACCTGCATTTAAAGGGGGCTTAGATGCTTTCCTTGCGTTGAAAGACACCCATGGCTACAATTACTAGGTAATGGCCAATGATGTTGATCCAGGGATTTTACCTGATTGCCATCTGGAGTCAGGAGGGATTTTTTTCCCTTTTGGGGCTAATTGGACCATGCCTTGTAAGGGTTTTTCACATTCCTCTGGATCAACAGGGATATGTGAGGGAGCAGGCTGGTGTTGTACTTTGTTCTCTGGTTGAACTCGATGGACGTATGTCTTTTTTCAACCCAAATAACTATGTAACTAGGACCTTGGTGATGACATCACACTGTGAGAGGAAATTCACCACAATATCAGCCACACAGATGATCTACTTGAGAAAAGGTAAAGGTTTCTCGTGGGAAAGGGAAGGGGTATCAGCTACTGACTGAGATGAAGCTCAATCTGGGGTTCTCCCCCCTCCCCATGTGTCTGAAGCTTCATACTCCAGTTCTACCATATCAGAGCGCCACAGCATTAGTGTTTCTAGGATTGGCCGATCCAGATTTGATGTGTGTGGGTTATGAAAGCGTTCGTGTGCACTAGGAGTACTCCTGTGTGATTCTTGCCCAGGTCCTATTTGTTTTTAGGGGTGTAGGGGGGTTATTTAATGGGTTGGTTGCAATATTTTTCTCACCAATAAAGTGACTGTTTTTTGGCATACAGTTCATTGAGTGGCAGTTATATTATTGAATTTTTGCATACATTGAGAACAATAACTTGCTTTCCCTTGGATGTCTCCATGGTGAACTTAGCCCATTTAAAGGGACCTGTGCACCGGTTTTTGAAATTTTTGTATCAATCTGGGGTTCAAGTCCTTCTTTAAGAAGAGTTAACTTTTTTCATGTGTTGAGGGGTTTTCCAAATCTTAGGCTGCATACACACATCCAATTGTTACTGACCAATGGTTCACCATGTAGTATGGGAGCTTAGTGGGCATTGGATATAAGAGGGCATCAACAGGGCTAAGTACCACCTATAGCAGGCTGGCTCTATTACTGGCGTTCAATACAGACTGGGAACGGTCTTGGTTAGCAAGCTGGACAAGTGACACTGCGGTAATAGAAGTGGTGGTGAGTGGAGCTGTGCAGCCTTCAGGAGTTACACAGCACAGGCTGAAAGCATGAGGTACTGTCAAATTCATCTCGTTGGAGTGCCCTGGATGCCTATATTCTGCTTCATGTGCCAGCCGATGCATTGTGTGCGCACCATGTGCCTGCTACTTGCCTGCTTGTGAAATAAGATGAACTGTGTTTGCTAGTGACATTCAGTAATCATATGTGTTAAAGACGCTGCTGTCCTTTTGCAAGTTCATGATATATAGGGAGCATGTGTGAGATTGTCTGGTGTGTGGTCCAGTCATTGGCCCTCATACAAAATGGAGGTGGTACAATTGATCAGGCATTGGTCATTCAGAATTGGATGTGTGAACCTGGCTTTAGTATTCAGGAGAATCCTCTTTTATTTGTCCTGATGTCTGTGTTTCTTCGTATGAAAATGTTTTGCCTTAGAGGGAATGCGTCACCTATTTGCTGTATGTGTCAGGGATGCCTGGTAGGCTCGATTTAATGTAGCTTCATTTTGTAAGTGAGGTATGGTCTGATAGGCGCTAATCTACTTTAGGGGACCCAGCAGGAAACCTCGTAGGGAACAGTTCTCCAATCACAGTGCCCTCTTACAGCACAAAGCGTTGGGATTGGCCAAATAGTGTGGGCATAGCTGGCTACAACCTATTTGAAACTTAACAGTTCAAAAGGGGGCTGTCTACCCAATCAAGTTAGCGAAATTTCTATATGAGGTTTCCATCTGGGTCCCCTAAAGTAGACTAGCACCCACATTTTTAATACAATTTTTCTCAATCAAAAGGAGGTGTGTAGAGAGGATCGGCACTACAACTGTGCAGTGTCAGAGAGGTTCGACATGCTCTGGTTACAGGAATGCAGATGCTTAATAGCGGCTGAAAGAAACTGGATGAAATGGCACTGCACTATGTGGCTGTTTATTTGCTTGTCCATATACAAACAACGGTACAGACTTCCATGATGACAGACACAGACAAGAGACACATATGGGGGCAAGTGGTGGTTGCTGGAGTACAGGCTGTACCCAAGCATGCACCACCATCCACTTGCCCTGGTATGTTCCATATGCCTGTTGTCTGTACCTGTAATCACACTAACACCTGAGGTGACTTTTTGCCACCGTTTTGGTGTGATCCTATTGCAAAGCAAGGTGTATAGTGTAAAAGTGGCCTTAGTCTGAATCAACATTTGTTAGTTTAATTTCGACAGATCTGCTTCATGATTAATATCGGACGGTGCCAGCCTAGTTTAGGGGACCCAGCAGGAAACCTCATAGGAAAATTCCGCCATCGTGATTGGGTGAACAGCACCCTCTCGAACTGCCTGGATCTGAGGTTTTACATGATAGTGTTCCCCAACCTTGTCCTCAAGCGAGCACTGTAATTACAGCGCAGGAGAGTTGGGCGCAGCTGGCGCCACCATAGACCGTAATAGAAATTATTAATCAGTGAGTATGGTAACTTCGGCACCATCAGAAGACGGAGCTGAAGTTACTTTTAACACACTGTCATTCGGCCTCCAGCAATAGCTGGAAGCCCAATTACATCATTCCCCACTATCCACGTGGACCTAGAGGGGGAATAGTATTTAAAGGGACTCCGAGGAGTAATTAAAAACAAAATTGGAACTTACCTGGGGCTTTCTCCAGCCCACCGTAGGTCGGGGGGTCCCCCGGCGTCCTCTTTGCTCCTCTCCTGGTCCCTCCACAGAAATCACGACCGGCGACACCAGGGCCGAATGTCGGCTGACACTTCCTGAACGATGACGCTCGTCATCATCACGCCGCCCGCTACGCATCATCACGACAGCCGGCGTGACAGTACTGCGCATGAGCAGTTTTCTAACTGTAAACCGCACATGCGCAGTACTGTCACGCCGGCCGCCGTGATGATGCATAGTGTCCGGCATGATGACGACGAGCGTCATCGTTCAGGAAGTGTCAGCCCGACACTGGGCCTCGGTGTCGCCGGTCGTGATTTCTGTGGAGGGACCTCCCGACCTACGGTGGGCTGGAGAAAGCCACAGGTAAGTTCCGATTTTGTTTTTAACTACTCCTCGGAGTCCCTTTAACGCTGCCGATAAATTGTGCAGCAGCAGGATAAGCCATATACCAGCTGTATCCTGCGCCCAAGTCTCCCGGCAGCGAATTCATATGTATGCGTCCTCAAGGCCCACCAACACTTCATGTTTTGTATAAAGCCACAGAGGTAGTTAATCAGCTCTGCTGCAACACTAATTACATTGCCTGTGATTGTGTGTGGTTTCCTGCAAAACATGTACTGTTGGTGGGCCTTGAGGACAAGGTTGGGCAACTCTGTATAGGACATTAAACTATACCTTTAGAAGATTAGATTGTGAGCTGTCTGTCTGTCAGTGACAGGACTATGTGTTCTGTAAAGTGCTGCAGGCGACGTCATTGCTAGGGTTTGTCAATGAGATGCAAATATTTATAAGTTCATTCAGGATTATGTAGATTTTTCTGCAAATTTAATTGATTGGTCCATTTTCAAGCTGCATATATTTGCATAAATATTGACATAATCCTGCATGAACTCGGAAATATTTGCATCTCATTGACCATCCCAGTCAGTGCTATATAAATACATAATGATAATATGATAGGGAAATCGATTGTAAGATTAGATTGTGAGCTCCTCTGAGGGTTGACAGATACAGTACATGACTATGTACTCTGTAAAGAGCTGCAGAAGATGTCAGCACTATATAAATACATAATAATAATATGATAAGACATTAGACTGTGGCAATGGCAGTGGACAAAGGACAGGAGTGTAGAGCAGAGAAAGTTTCAGAAAGGGTGCTGGGCAGAAAGAAAGAACTAGAAAGGGGCCCATACACTGGTTGATTTCAGCCATCTATAGAATCGATCTATAGAATCGATCGATCAGAAATCGATTCTATCAAGTTCCCCATGCAATCGATTTTCATTCTGAAACCTGTTCCTAGTGTGTGGCACACATCAGATAGATTCCTGTCAGATTGGACTTGACGGGCATCTTCCAGAAATCTATCTGATGGTCGAATCTGCTGCAAATCTATAAGTGTATGGCCACCTTTAGATAAAGCAAGAGATAGTACTAGTAATACAGTAGCACGCTAATCTCTCACTAACAACTCCCCACCCTGAAGTCCAAACATTGTCCAATGCTGGCTGTGTGTGGAAGTCTCAGACAGTGAGGATTGTACTGCTCCCTCTGCAGAGCCAGTCCAGGATTGAGTTGTTGTGAGGGGAGGGAGGGGGCCGCCTTTGAACTTGATGTGCCTCACACAGCCATCGCTCTGCATCCCCCTCTGATCGCATGTACTGTAGTCCTGTAGAATTTGCTATGGGACTACAAGAAAATGGGCGCAGGAGAAAATATGTCTGCAAATGTGGACTACTGCAGCAATTTTCCTTTAGTCCCGTAGGGATTTGTTGTCTGATCATACCCTGCAGACTGATTCTTAATCGATTTCAGCATCAAATCTCTTGGGAATTGGCCTCGTGACACCGCATTTGCCACCTCTGCCGCTGCCAACTTAACCACTTGAGGACCGCAGGCTTTACCCCTCTTAAGGACCAGAGCCTTTTTTTCCATTCAGACCAGTGCAGCTTTCACGGTTTATTGCTCGCTCATACAACCCACCACCTAAATGAATTTTGGCTCCTTTTCTTGTCACTAATAAAGCTTTCTTTTGGTGCTATTTGATTGCTGCTGCGATTTTTACTTTTTATTATATTCATCAAAAAAGACATGAATTTTGTAAAAAAAAAATGATTTTTTTAACTTTTTAGCACTTTGCAACTGAAAAAGTACTTTCAAAATTATTTTGCGTATTTATTTGCTTGTTGGTGGTTTAAAATGCATATTATTGACACGTTTCAAAATTTCACCTAGGAGAACCTGTCTTTAAAGCCCCTCTTCTGTCTTTAACCTCCTTGGCGGTATACGTTCGGGATAAGCTGCGCAGGAGGTTTTCTCCGGCCCTCCTGGGTCGATTTGTTTAATTTTTTTTTGCTGCACGCAGCTAGCACTTTGCTAGCTGTGGCAGCACACCGATCGCCACCGCCCCGCGCTCGATCGCCGCTATCCGTCGCGCCGTGCGCCCCCAGACCCTGTGCGCTGCCTGGCCAATCAGTGCCAGGCAGCGCTGAGGGGTGGATCGGGACTCCCAATGACGTCCCGACGTCATCCCACCCCGTCGCCATGGCGACGGGGGAAGCCCTCCAGAAAATCCCGTTCTTTGAATGGGATTTCCTGATCGGAGATCGCCCAAGGCGATCGAAGCGGGCGGGGGGATGCCGCTGAGCAGCGGCTATCATGTAGCGAGCCCTGGGCTCGCTACATGATATAAGAAAAAAAAACAAACAAAAAAAAACTGCTGCGCTGCCTCCTGGCGGAATTTTTTTTATACCGCCAGGGGGGTTAAGGAGATATCTCTAAAGTTAACTATTCAATCCTTAAAATAAAGTTAAAGGATAGCTGTTAATTAACTGCATGTGAAAATAACTACAGAGGAGGTAACTTAAAGGGAAACTCGGACCAAGAATTGAACTTTATCCCAATCAGTAGCTGATACCTCCTTTTACATGAGAAATCTATTCCTTTTCACAAACAGACCATCAGGGGGTGCTGTATGACTTATATTGTGGTGAAACCTCTCCCACAAGAAACTCTGAGGACCGTGGTACTCCTGGCAGTTTCCTGTCTGTGAACCTTGTTGCATTGTGGGAAATAGCTGTTTACAGCTGTTTCCAACTGCCAAAAAAGCATGCAGCAGCTACATCACCTGCCAACAGTAAAAATGTCACCATGTAATAAATGTCAGAATGTAAATCAGGGATTTAAAATATTTTACAATGAGCAAACACTGACTAAATCATTTATACATAATTGTAAAAATGAAGCACTTTTTTTTATTACATTATTTTCACTGGAGTTCCTCTTGAGGGACAGAAATGATAAGATATCTCGTTCACTGTGAAAACTTATCTCTACACCTTAATAAGGCAAGATTGATGTGTGGTGTTACGTTTTCTCTTGCCTTATTATCTCCAGCATGATCTTAGTGAATTGAGGCCTATGTCCATTGCGTTGTGGTGCAACAGACAATATAATCGCATCAAAACACGATGCAGTTATATTTCAATGGGGCTTTTCAGTGTTTTTTTTTGTGGTGCGACGAGTTCCAACGGAGTAACACATTACCTGCAGTGTGTTACCAAGTGACGCAAGCAATTCAGGGTGCTGTGCGAGCAGAAGTCATTCTATACATGCATGGGCAACGTTATGGTCAAACATTTCAACTAGCCCTTACTTGGCTACTTTTACTAAGTCTGTCTGGAAGGGAGAGAGCAGGTTGGCACTACTGTGAGAGCGGGTATCTTGCGGTGGTGGTACGGTATCCCCACTGTCAGCTTAGCGTGCTCAGGTTACAAGGCATATTCAAAGTGGCAGAGGAGGCAGGAAGTAGAAGAAACCGGCACTGCTGAAAGCTGTATTTATTCTCCAATTGATTAGTGGTACATGCGTATGCAATAAAACATGCTGTAGACACTGCGGTATAAAAAACAAAGTTCAAATAGCTGGTGGGATACCTGTTATGGTGCGGTGGGTGCTGGGTGCTTAAGCCTGACGGCCGTTTCGCGCACACCTGCGCATCTACGGAGGCTGCTAAACGCGAAACGGCCGTCAGGCTTAAGCACCCAGCACCCACCGCACCATAACAGGTATCCCACCAGCTATTTGAACTTTGTTTTTTTATACCGCAGTGTCTACAGCATGTTTTATTGCATACGCATGTACCACTAATCAATTGGAGAATAAATACAGCTTTCAGCAGTGCCGGTTTCTTCTACTTCCTGCCTCCTCTGCCACTACTTTTACTAAGGCCAACCCTTCTGCCGACCTTGCTAGCAAAAAAAATGGTTTACCTTTTTCCCTTTCCATGAGCTTCACTGATTGATGGTTTGCTAGTGACACAGCATATACATTTGGTAGGTACAGGTCAGCACCAAAATCAATCAGTAGCTGTACAAACTCAGGTTCACGGTGATGCTTCAAGCAGATTTCAAGTACAGTTTTTGGCTGCTTCATGGTTTTCAAAAGTTTGGTTTCTGTACAGTTGTAATTTGGGTCTGCCCCATAGAGAAGAAGAATTCTGAAACATTCCAAATGGCCATATACTGCTGCAAGGTACAGGGGGCCAGTAGTGATTGCATTAGAAGATCTGTTGGTCAGTTTTGCCCTGATGTTGGCCTTTGCTCCATAATCTAGAAGTTCCTTTAGTATTCTGTCATTGCCTTCTCTAGCTGCCATTAATACAGGGGTGCAGTTATTGTCGACATGGCCACGGGGATTGGCTCCAGCTTTTAATAATTCTCTAACACACTCAAAATGTCCACCACTGACAGCAGCAAATAGAGGTGTCTGGGCTTTTACATCCACACTATCCACCTCTGCTCCATTGGCCAAAAGAATTTTCAGACACTCCAGAGCACCCTGAGAAGCAGCTAGGCGCAGAGGGGTCATCAGGACACCCCATCCACTTCTACAGTCAATATATTTCCTGTACGTGTCCTTAGATAACAGATATGATAGGCGCTGTGAGTTGTCCATCGACACAGCAAAA
Source organism: Hyperolius riggenbachi (assembly GCF_040937935.1). Lineage (NCBI taxonomy): Eukaryota > Metazoa > Chordata > Amphibia > Anura > Hyperoliidae > Hyperolius > Hyperolius riggenbachi. The sequence continues at coordinate 151,242,774 of NC_090653.1, read as the reverse complement.
TAAAGTTCTTTGCTCTCCACTTGATCATCTTCAAGTCCCCTGTATCTCAACATGCAGAATCCTAGGCTGAAGGCTGTATGCAATTTTCACAAAAAGCACTTGCTGTTTGTAATGATCAACCTTTTGTTCAATGTGACCAGGAACAATTTTAGCCTACACTGATTCAAAGCAAGAGTCCTGTAAATAGACCAATCGACATCTGTTCCTCCAAAAGTCTGCTACCTTCTGCAGAATGTATTCTGTTTCACGCTTTTCATCCAAGAAGCATGATGAGCTTGCAGCCCAGGATTCAACACTTCCTCATCCTGGCTGTGACTGACATTTACCAGAACCAATCTAAGGTGAGAATGGGTTGGTCAATGAACAACTATTGGACAGTGGTAATAACACTACAGACAAATCAAAATGCAGTTTTGTAGCAGATTCCATAATAACTGTAAATAGTAACAGTGGATTGTTGTACGTAAAATGTGTTTATTTGTGCGTCTAGTTTACAGCCCTGGAAACGATAGATGGGAAGAATTTACAACCAGTCACCAACAGATGGCAGTGTTTTCCAGCAGCAGTGGCGTGAATAGTCTGCATGAAAGCTTGAAGTAAAATGATTACGCTGACTCTTATTGCTAAATACTGTACTTTTAATACTGTAATTTGCTAAGCTATTGAGCTTCTCAGTGTGCTTAAAGCAAACCTGTGACATAAAAAAACAGATAAGTGCCTAAGAAGTGGGAAGCCTTGGATGCTTCAGAGTCAAGAGGCTTCCTATGCCGTCCTTGACAGGTTTGCATGAGCGCCTTTGAGCTACTGCGCAAGCACGGGTTGTACTTGCGCAGATGCAACACAGCTACACTCTACATTTATGTGTGAACGCATCCATTGAAACATATACAAAACTGACAGGACAGGACTGGATACCTTTTATGTGTGAACCAAGCCTAATACAATATTAATACCAGGACAGATGGCACCTTGTTGCAGCGCTCAGTGGCGTAGCTAAGGAGCTGTGGGCCCCGATGCAAGTTTTACAATAGGGCCCCCCAAGCACTCTATACATAACAACTAATACGCCGCCCCAAAACCTGGCAATGGCAACTACAGTGTGAGAGGTGCAAGTAGGGGATGGGGAACAGTGTGTTAATGATTACCACTATTCAAAGTATCTATAGAAGTGATTATTATGAGCACAGGACCAATAGAGAGCTAATACTGTAGTTGAGGGAGGGCCCTATGGGGCCCCTCTGGCCCAAGGGCCCCGATGCGGTCGCTACCGCTGCACCCCCTATTGCTACGCCCCTGGCAGCGCTCAACAATCCCAATCGCAGTACAGATCTTTATTGTAAACAAGTTCCCAGTGTATACACTCCAGAGATCTTCATATGCTTCCTTATAGATGTACCTCAGAAAGAAAACATGAAATAGCATATCGCAGGCTTTCTCAACCAGGGTTCCCTGGTTGAGGAGGAACCCCTGCAGAGTACTTCCACAAGAATAAATAGCCACACCTACAGGTTTAACGTCTCCTGAAAAATAAATCCAAGTCTCCTGAAAAATAAATGCAGGGGTTCCCCGAGATCCAAAAATTATTTGCAGGGGTTCCCCGAGATCCACAAATCATTTGCAGGGTTCTTCCAGGGGAAAAAGTTTGAGAAAGGCTGGCATATAGTGTAATTTCTATTAACACTTAAATTCCATTGCTCTCAATGTGAATGTGGGTAATTGTGTCTCCCTCCACCATACATAAACAATCTAGATTGCGCTCACCGAGTCTGTTGGCTGATTTAATGACAGATCAGCATAATGAGCGTTTTGTATCAATCCCTCAACATAGATAGGGACACCAAGAGCCAAATATATTTTAGTATGTACTGGTAATATGGGATGAAGTTGATAGAGTAAATACAAATATACTCACAAAGCAGGGTTACCTCAAAGGCAACCACTGTAATAGCAGGTGGGAAAATTAGACATGACCACACTCAGGATTAAAAAGTCGCTCTCCATAGATCAGGAAAAAAGGGGATGACACCCCTCCGCCAAGGATTGACTTAGAACAATGTAACAGGGATACAGAGGTGCCAGAAGAATACAAATGTCTAAAAAGTTTAAAATTTGTGGAAGCAGTAGTGGGCCAAGGTGCTTGGCCCAGGTACAGACCTGCACTGTACCTACTCCTACCTATTGCCTGATGAAGCGGGGTCATACCTGCGAAACACATTGCATTTTCCCCTGGAGTATGTAAATACATTTGTTCTGCTAAACTTTGTTGTCATATCTTGTGACTGTTTGGAGGAGGTAAGTCCACCACTGCCTCCACAAATTTAAATTTTTTTAGACATTTTTATTCTTCTGGCGTCTCTGTATCCCTGTTACACAACCCCCAGCGCCCAGTCCTTCACTCCTTCCCGCAGATTCCGAAGATATAGATGAAAATAAAAAATATATAGCATAATTCAGCCAGCAAACGGCCACTATCACCCAGGTTAGTGATGTGCCACATTAATCACCATGTGCCTCCACCGACATATATATAGGGTACAAGCTCACCAGATTTGTTCGCTGACCCACCACAGACCAGCTCTCCTCACTTTAAACCTCACTTGGATCAGTGTCAGCCCAGCTTCCTCCAGCAGCGTAGACACACAATAACAATGTAAATGAACACAGTAGCGGCCGTGAGTGAAGTATCACGGTAGCAAAACTTCACAGGAGCAGGACCGGCCACCGTTAATGTTATTCGCATTGTTAAGGAACGAATGTGCGCAACTAAGGAAGTCATGCTCCTTACGTGGCAGCGAGCGATGCTATGTAAGGCGTGCATAGCGCGCACTACAGCACATTAAGTTACGCTGCTTTAGCAGTGCAGCTTGGTGAATCAAGCCCCATGAGACTTTTTTCTTTGCTACTAATTTTCAATTTGTTATCTGTATTACACAAACAATTAATTATCTCATAAGTTTATTTTCTCTTCAGATTTGCTTTAACAAACTGTTTCCTTAAAGCGGAATATAACCCTGTATTTCAACTTTGCTCTAAAACATTATTTACAGCATATTATATGCAACCAGCATTTTTTTTTTACTAGACCAGCATTGGAAGGATTACACACAGAGCTTTAAAGTTCTGTGGAGAGAAATGCTGCTGCAGCCGATGTTTCGATAGATACATTTAAGTAAACACAATGTAACAAGTCAGGAATGTGACTCACTCTCTCTCTGTGTCTGGGAGCTCCTGCACAGTTAGAGTGTGTGTCACATTCCACACTTGTTACCAGAGCAGGGACAAGGTCCTCCAGCACCCAAGGCTGAGAGACCAAAGTGCGCCCCTCCATCCCTCCCACCTCAGCTGTCACACACGGATTGCTATTAGACTAAGAGGGCCACAGGGCCCACAACCTCCCCAACACCTTAATATCTAGTTATCTGGCTTGCAGTCGCTGCTATGTATCCCCTTTGCTTATTTCTTTCTGCTTCATACACAATTAGGAATGACAGCTGAATGAATTGTGCGCCCCCTCCTACACTGCGCCCAGAGGCTGGAGCCTCTCCAGCCTATGCCTCGGCCCGGCCCTGCTTGTTACATTGCGTTTACTTAAATGTATCTATCTAAACTTTGGCTGCGGCAGCATTTCTCTCCACAGAACTTTAAAGCTCTGTGTGTAACCCTTCCAATGCTGGTCTAGTAAAAAAAAAAATGCTGGTTGCATATAATATGCTGTAAATAATGTTTTAGAGCAAAGTTGAAATGCAGGGTTTATATTCCGATTTAAGTCTCTTGCACACTACATGCGATTCCGATTTGCGGTTTTTAACCTCTTGACGACCAGCTAACGCCGATTGGCGTAAACTGGTCGTCTGCGGGTTACCATGGAAACGGCCGCTCGATCGAGCGGCCTTTCCATGTCAGTTCACGGAGGGTGTCTCCGTGAACAGCCGGAGAGCCGCCGATCGCAGCTCTCCGGCAAAATGTAAACAGGCGGGGAAGAAATCCCCGCTGTTTACATCATACGGCGCTGCTGCGCAGCAGCGCCGTAAGGCAGATCGACGATCCCCGGCCTCTGATTGGCCGGGGATCGCCGGCATATGATAGGCTGAAGCCTATCCTTCAATGCGCAGGACGGAACTCCGTCCTGCGCATTACGGAGAGAGGGAGGGAGGTAAGGAGCGGGAGGGCAGAAATGGCTGCGGAGGGGGGCTTTGAGAAGCCCCCCCCGCAAAACGCAGATGGCCGGCGGCGATCAGACCCCCCCAGCAGGACATCCCCCTAGTGGGGAAAAAAGGGGGGTAGTCTGATCGCCCTGCTGGACTCCTGATCGGTGCTGCGGGCTGTAGAGCCCACGCAGCACCGATCAGTGTAAAATCCACTGGTCGGCAAGTGGTTAATCGGTACTGCATGCTGCGGTTTTTCTGCATTTTTCTTTTGATAGCATCCAGGGAAAATCGGAACCGCAAATCGGAATCGCTAATAGGATTTACAGTGTGCAGGGGGCCTTACTCTGCTTACAGCTCTTGGATACTGCAGCTGTCCTTGGTAGGTATCGGAGCTCCATATCAATACAGTGCTTGGGCCCCGTGTAAGACTCGCACTGGGGCCCCAAGCTCCTTAGTTACGCCACTGGTCATAGTCTTTACATTTTTCTGGTTTTGATACCAAATGCAAACTCTTTGACGCTGTACTTCTAGATAAAATTGTATAGGAAATTCTACATTCATAAAATCTGAAGAGCAAAAACTAAAACATTCCCACTTTTATGTCTTTTACTTTTTAACATATAAACAGAGTGATTAGGTTTCAGGTCCTAGAGAACAGTTTCATATTTAACAGTATCATCATTCAACTAAATTGGTGATCAGTTCACTTGAATAAATAGTGTGAGTAGAGTAACAGTAGAGTAACCAACTACTACTGTTACTCCTGACTAGAAAACGTAGCAGTAAGTGGCACTTAGATAGTTACTGTGGCCACATACTGATAGATGTCTATATTTGGCAAAAGAAGTGAATAAGGTGTTTGAAAAAAAACAGCCAAAAGTCCCAGATAATGGTGGTCCAGGAACCCTCTGTAAAGTGGAACAAAACTCAGAATTTCCTCTGTTCTCTAAAAGATTAGCCACTGCATGCAAATAATTTTACAATCACTATTTGTCCTAAGCAGGGTCATGATCATCTCTGGGGGCCAGGCAGTTTGAATGGCCTGAGTACACTAGCGTACTTATGTGCATTTCTCAGCTGTGTTACAGACTTATATGCATTGCTAAAAAGTGCACTAAAGCGCGCAAGAGTGTTTTTTTGCACCTATAGTTATTGCCTGATCTGACTATAGATCTGATCTGACTTCAGTAGCGAAGGTTCATCTAATTTCTGTTCGGGGTGTCGCTGCTGATGCACTGTGTACTGACACAGCAAGCCTCCTTAGGTGTATTTCAGGTTAATATGTAATATTTATATGTAATATTCCATACTTGCTTGCCCCAAAAACTGAAAAAAAATTCCAAATATTAAAAATCTTAATCACTATACATATAGACTCATACATTGTTTTTGTACCTTGTTTTTCTACTAGCCAAAATTGGCTTGATAACATTTTATTTAAGATAAGAATGCGTCATACATTCTGATATATATTAGCTATTATTCATCCTTACTGGGGACATTAACAACAATAAAATGCAGGCAGGTGTTCTAAACTTCCTGCATTGTATCTAAAAATGTAGTTTCAGGTTTACAATAAAGAATCATGGCTTTCCATTGTCCTGAAGTCTCAGCATCCAAGGCATTTATTCCAGTTCATTATTCCGTCATGTTTGGTGCATCAGATATCTGGTCATAGTCTGAGGAATCTCTAGTTGGTCAGGAAGATGTGTTTTACCCGCTTGTCTTATAAGTTTCAGGATGGCCAAACGGCACTGTGACATCAGAGACTTTGGGTGCCCTGTAATGAAAAGAAAAAAGTGTAGACCTGTCTATTACTACATTCCTTCAACACATAGAAAGATCACAGAAGACAACGCGCTGGCAACTGGAAAACATAGTTCAGGCTTCATATTGTAAAGTTCTAGATGACGCTGAGCACATGTGTGCATGTGTCTGTGTAGTTCACTTCCTACATATCCACCACAGCATCCACTAAGCTTGTGTTCTGGGATGTCTGGTAGATGAGCTTTAGGCTTTGAACCCCAGGTACCGTGCAGTATTTCAAGGCAAAGAGATATGTCAAGAGTAAGGTCTCTTTCACAGTAGGACGTTGAGTTTTGATGCGACGTTAAAGTCACAACGCAAAATACAACGCAATGCCCCCAAAAAGCACACCGCAACTTAATGCCCCGTTACAGTCGCATACAGACTGTATGCATAGAGCATACAGACAATGAAAAGTCATTACTGAGCATGTGCAAACAGTCCAACGCAGCTAATAACGTGTATAACGCACTGCATGCAGTACTTTCCCTTAACGTGCAGCGTTAGTCACCAACGCAACATGTGCACTGTTTCATTCTGCATTAAATGTTGTTTTAACGTACGACTTTAACGTCGCACTGTGAAAGAGGCCCAATAGCTACTTCTCACAAAAGTGGGTTGCTACCATAAATTCAGGCATGTGCATACCATCTCCACATGAATAATGTGACTATAGGATACAATGGTATAGTGAGTTGTGATACAATGGTATAGTGAGTGGAGATAAAGTAATAGCAATAGTCTTTTTACCTCATTATGAGCGGTTAAGAATTGTATTAGACACCAATTAATAAACAACACGTTTAGAGAGACCTGCCCACTTCTTCAGGTCAATACAAGACAGTGTCTGTGCTATGTATTGTCCATGTGCTGAGCACAAAAAAAAAAATAGCAAGATACTGCATTGTATTGAGGTCACGCAAAGCGCTTTGTCTATTGGTGTCTAACAAAATTCTTAACCTCCTATAATGAGGTAAGTTCCTATTACTTACTTCCACTCACTATACCATTGTATCACAACTTGAGGTGCCTCCTCCCATCCAGTACTAAGCTTGTGTGCACTATGTAGTTTACTGGCTGACATCTTCATTCCCTGTGCTGATTCTATGCCTTTGTAAGAATAACTTGGCAAGAACAATGATACTCATCAGGCACTCTGACTCAAGCCAATCCCATTGGCTTACATTGATGGACAGGGTCAGGTGCCAATGAAATTGGCTCCTGACAGAGCTCTGCTGTCATGGGGACAGCAGAGAGAGAGGGGCCGGCAGCGATGGGAGAGCAGTGTGACCGGTGAGAATGGCGGGTATGCGCGGCGATTCGTCTGTAATCGCCGTTTTATGGTACCAGCAGTCTCTGATCCTTAAGGAGCCAGAGACTGCTGGTATGCAGGGAGTTAAGACACTGCTTAAGTGGAACACCTGTATTAGGTTCTCAGCTGAGACAGTTCCAAATAGCTGCTTTTGTTGAGTTCTGTCTAGCATGTGTAAAAGACTTATAGCGGACCCAAACCAAACATTTTTTTAAATTAAAAATATTTAGTTGCACCACTCTGACACATACAAAGATAAATAAACACTCCTTCAGGCCTATGAGCATTTCAGTGACTGCTTTTCACCCTTCTCTTTTCATAACTAGGATTATACTAGGGGCAGCCATTAGCAATTCTTGCATTGCCAGACACCACCTACTTAACCAGTTTGCCGGATTTTGTCCTGGCAATTTGAAAGGAAGGGAGAGGTTCCTCCAATAAATGTAAAATATTTTATGTTTGTCATCATGCAGCTGAAAAAAGGCTGCTATTTATTATTATAATTTAGAAAATAGATTTTATTTCTGAAAACTTGTATTTTTAATTTGGGTCCACTTTAAGCGTTCCCTCCCTAGCATAGAGCAGATATTTTGACTCAACCCATCACTTCTCACTGCTGACAGAGATTCTGCAGCTATATTTACTCCCTGCTCACTATGTAGGAAAGCATTTAACCATTCACACCCCCTTTCTAGTGTGTTTGTAATTAAACATAAGACGCAATCATAACCCTACCCTGCCTGCATCCCATTTTTCACTGCTCATTTATGTAACTATTCTTTACACAAGGGCCTAAGGGCCCTTTTCCACCTGCAGTCGCTAGCGTTCACGCTGAACGCTAGCGATTGCTGAATCGCAAAACCGGCGATTCCCCGACGTTTTGCAGCCGCGATTTTGCTATGCTATGCACTGCATAGCAAAATCGCGGCAAATATCGCTCCTCCGCGCGTTCGCGTTCAGGTAAAAAACGAATCGCGGTAGTGGAAATGACCTACCGCGATTCCTATGTTAAAAAGCAAACCGTAGCGATTGTAAAATCGCTAGCGGTTTGTGACTTTGCGATTCAGCCAGCGCAAACGCGCTGGTGGAAAAGGGCCCTAAATAGCAACAGAGAGAGAAGTTCCACTCAGTTGTAGTGGTGGCCACAAAGAGTGTATTTCTCTGTAGGCAGAGAAGGATCAGGTGCTCTGTGCAATGAGGTTTTGTAAAAAAAACCCTATAGCATTGCATTGGGAAGAGCTTTTGAAACCTCTAAAAGCTCTTCCCAATGTAATGCTATGGGTTTTTTTTTACAAAACCTCATTGCTCCAGTGTGCACAGATACATAGGAAAACATTAGCAGCAGATTTAAAAACTCAAAACGCTCAGAAAAACTCCTCTGGTGTGCACCAGGCCATAGAGAGATTAGCTGCTGCCCCTTTCTAAATCCTTATTGACTAGCACATGTGGTTGATGTTAGGATATGAGATGAGATTGGACAGCTGCCTGTCATGACAATAAAACTGCACAATCACCTAAACAGTAAAATTGAGCTAAAGGACCCAGCAGGCAGGTATTTCAAATATATATACATTGCAAAAAGTTCAGATATTACGTGCAAAAAACTGTGATTTTGTTTTTGTTTAATGCAAATTAATCAAAAATAGAAGGCTGAACCAGGGCTTTAAGATGCTTAAAGGGCTAGGTAGAATTAAGCAGGAACTGTAGTGAAAATAACATAATTAATAAAATAGCTTATTTATTCCAATATTCATTTATAGATTATTTAGTCAGTGTTTTCCCATTTCAAAATCTTTCTTCTCCCTGATTTACATTCTGAAACTTATCACTGGTGGTGACATCTTTAGTCCTGCCAGGTGATCTGTATGGAATGTTTATTATTGAGAGTTCTACGCACAGAGGTAGATATGGCTTGCTTGGCAGTTGGAAAAAGCCATTACTACCCATGATGCAGCAAATTGTCAGGACCATGGTCATGACATCACACTGTGGGAGGGGTTTCACCACAATATCAGCCCCCCTGATAATCTATTAGAGAAATGGTAAAGATTTCTCATGGGAAAGGGGGTATCAGCTACTGATTGCAATGACATTCAATCCTTGGTTAAAGTTCCTTTTTAACCCATCTCCACTTCCATGTAATCTATATGCAGAAATGTAGATTAAGGCTAATTTCACACCAGGACGTTGCGTTAGAGGGGGCGTTAAGGTCGCATAACGTCCCCCTAACGGAACGCCTGGTGGTGCTAGATCTGGACGTCAGAGTGAGCCGCGTTGTGCAGCTCACTCTGGCGTCAGTGATGCCGTGATGCGCACTCTTGTGCGCATGCGGCATCACGTGGTCCCGCCGGCCAATCGCCGCACAGAGCGGCTGCTCCAGGAAGTAAACACTGCACGTCATAACGTGCAGTGCATATTAATTAGCCATGTGCCTGGCCGCTCTCCGCTCCTCCCCAACATTACTGAGCATGTGCAAGCAGTCTAACGCGGCTCAGCCGCGTCCAAAGTACTGCATGCAGTACGTTGTCTTGTGACGCAGCGTTACAATGTAACGCAACGTCCGCACTGTGAACAGCCCCATTGATTTTTCATTACTGTGCGGTGGGCTGCGTTACAGGCTGCTCTAACGTGCGCCTGTAACGTCCCACTGTGAAACCAGCCTAAAGCACTATAAGAAAATCAGGGATTTTAGCCCTAGACAAAAACACCATTTATACTGATACAGCAATGTTTATGAGTGAGTACAATATGACAGTCAGACTAACAACCAGTACCAACACTGTAGAACCCAATGCAAAATTGCTGCTATGCAGTGCAAGTATCATTCAACTGTCATATAGCTGAGTACAGCACTGGGCATACTTCAGAATTAACACTGTGGCTTCAATAATGCATCTGGTTGGCACCAACTGGAGGTAATCAGCACCAGCATGTACGTGGCTGACAAAGGGTGGTTGGCAGTAGTGCCCTGATCTGCGTAACAGTACCAAAGTGTCTATGGTGACATGAGGACTGAATAATTACAATGCATTTCTAAAACAACACAATAAACACCAGACCAAGGAGCAGAGGAGAAGCTGCAAAATCTCAGAGCAACATATACACGATCCTGCAGTGGTTTGCATTACAGCAAATTGGTGATTGACTGCTGGCATTGAGTGTTTGGTTGGACTTCCTGCCTGGGAACCCAGCTATGCCTCATCCTGTCTGTTATGCCACCCCTGGTTATTCCTTCCAATGTCATACCCCTATTGTGCAAGCTTATTTTTCTGTACAACCGATCGTATTTATCGAATTGCTGTAAGATCAGATAACTTTGTGTCATATGTGGACACTTTTAAAGGGAAGGTGCGAGCAAATAATAAATAAAAAAAAAAACAGATCTACTTACCTGGGGCTTCCTCCAGCCCCTGGCAGCCTATGTGTCCCTCGCTGCAGTTCCACTGTGCCGGGATCCCCTCGATTGGGGATGTCGACCTCGCCAGATCGGCATCTACTGTGCCTGCGCCACTCGCAGTCGCGCTCACGTGGCTTGGAGCGTTCTGCACAGGCGCAGAAGTACTGCACCTCTGCAAAACGCTCCAGACCACAAGAGCGCGATCACAAGCAGCGCGGCCGCATTCTCTCGCATAAGATGCTGACCTGGTGGTGAGGTCGGCATCTGCAACGGAGTTGATCCCGGGACAGCGAAGCTGCAGCGAGGGACACATAGACTGACAGGGGCTGGAGGAAACCCCAGGTATGTAGATCTGTTTTTTTTATTTGCTCGCACCATCCCTTTAAGGTGTCCATCAATGATACAATATTTTCATCAGATGCAATCATTTGATTAGATTTGCGGGATTGAAAGTAATAGGCAAAATTTTTGTATTCCAGTCGACCGTAGAATAGTGTCACGAACTGTCTCCTGCCATTTCCTGCTGCCTGTTGGTGGTAGTAACTTGGACTGCCCTGGACATTCATTGCTCCACCAGCAGAGGGCTCTAAGGACTTTGCCTCATCCTGAACCTCCACCATCCACCAGCAGGTGGCCTGTTACTGCTTTCACAAAGACTTGCAGTTCCCTGTTTGGCCTCTGGATGGCTTCATGGGAGCTCTCATTAAAACTGTTCACCACCAGCTGCATCCTGTGGTTGCTGATCACTTGGACTATATAAGTCTGCCTCTTCCTGCAAGTCATTGCCAGAACTTCCTTGTTACAGGTCTGAGTCTCTGGTCACCCCTGTTCCTGATACCTGGTTTCTTGTACCCTGCCCTGTGATCTGATTATCTGCTACTGAACCTCTGCTTGTCCTGACTCTGCTTATGTTTACTCCTCTGTACCTTGTATGTATCTGATTACCTGTTGCTGACTTTATTCCGTTTTGACCTGTCTTTGCCTGCTCCTTTTGATACCGCGTTGTTGTATATCATTGCTTGTACATATATATCTCGTGCACACCGTTTGTAAATAGATAGTTAGATAGTTAGGTGTTATATATATATATTTTGTCACTGCTTCCCGGGTTATTTGTGTATATATTGTGTGCTGTGCATATGTGGTATGGTATTTGCATTATGCTTGCATTATTGCATTCGCAATAAAACATTATTTTGCACCTTAATTCCTGGTTCCAGTGTCTGTATGCTGCAAACTGTGGTCAAACCCTGTTTTTCCATTCAGGCTCCTGACAAATAGTTTGGTACTTATCCGTTAGCCGGGCGCATCCGACAGGTGGCGACAAAACTCCACCAGAGTTACATCTTTCCCTACTATCCATGTCGGCCTGGAGGGGGAATAGTAATTAGCGCCACCTGCCGGATGCGCCCGGCTAACGGATAAGTACCAATAGTTTCACATCGACTGTAGTTTTCTGTACAATTCAATCATAAAAATCTTATTGCATCTGAGAAACATATTGCACCATTAATGGACACCTTTACACCCTGAAAAGAAGTCTCCCAATCCAAAGCTCTTTCATACAAAAAGATAACATGTAAGGATTCTGACTACTAAGCAATTAGACGGTATTTTATATCCGTGTCTTAGGATAAACAATTAAAATCTGCGTAATAAGTGTTGGTTTCTCTGGTTGGAATAAGTGATTTATCTGTAAATATAAGTGTGTGGGTATTACAGCCTCACCTGATATGAACCGAAGAAATAGCAATAGAAGTAGCAATGAAACATCTTTCAGTGTGCAACTAATATATTGAATTTACATTTTTTCTTTAGATATAGTATGACCTGGAAAATGAAAACCTTCACAGATAAAGGTATTAGCTTTCATTTGCAGGAAGTTAAGAATATGCTGATGATCTCCTGTTAATGCTTTTTCATCCTGGAAACTCTCTTCCAAGAACTTTTGACTTATTAAAATAGTATGAAGTTTGTATTAACTTTGAAATTAAAGAGTATCTCTGACCACAGAAATAGCACAGTATTGCTTTCTGTGTGGCTAGGCAGAAATCCAATAGCCTGTGTGACCAGTGGTAAGACACCAATTACTTTTATCCTGTGTTGTGGATGGCATATATGTTGCACCTGGGATCTGGTGCTTTCTGAGTTAAGCAGCTCCAGAAGCTGTAGTTGGACTTTGCTGTTGTGGGTCTGCATTAGCCAAGTCATGGCTTGGGTCTGGAGCTGGCCTGGAGTAGTGCAAGCTGGGTGGAGTTGTTCACCAGGCTTTCTGTAGTGCACCTGTTGATTGCTCAGGTGCATGTGTTTAAAGTGAAGCTGAAACGAGGGAGAAGAAAAGTTTTATACATACCTGGGGCTTCCCCCAGCCCCCTCTGCGCAGATCACTCCCTCATTGCGGTCCAAAGCCTCCCAGATCCCCAGGTAGCAGCTCAGTTCTCCACAGCCATTTGGACGTTCTGGCTCCGGGAGCGTTCTGCGCCTGTGCAGTACTACTGACCCAAACTGGCTGTGGAGAACGGGGCTGCTACCGGGGATCTAGGAGGCTTTGGACCATGGCAAGGGAGCGATCTGCATGGAGGGGGCTGGAGGAAGTCCCAGGTATGTATAACATTTTTCATCCCCCCTCATCTCAGGTACACTTTGAAAGCTCAGCAAACTAGTGTGCAGATGGAGAGAGTGAGGAGACAGACTGTTAGGCCTGGAACCCACTAGGAATCGATGCAGCGCTTTAAAATTGCCGCAGCACTGTGTGCAGCGATCCCTAGTGCCATTGCGCTTGTGTTTTCTGACAATTAGAAACGCTGTACAGTAAAATGAACAGCATTTCCGATTACCGATTCGCTTTTTTTTAATTTTTTACAATAAACTTTATACTTGTGTTCGGCTTCAGTCAGTAGCCCCGACGCCTAAAGGAAGAGGTCATAGGTGCTTCTCTAGGACCAATCAGAGAAGCTCCTGTGACCTTTGCTGCTCAGGGGCGGGGCTATGGACGTAAGCCATGATATAGACACCTGGTAAGTATACATTTCTTTATTTAAATTTTCACTTGTCACCCCCCCCAAATCGCTACAAAATCACTTTTCAAAGCGAATTTGGTGTGCTACTGTACACAGCATGGAGAGAAATCACGCTCAAAATGCTGCATGTCCTGCGATTCCTCCTAATCACAATTGCAATAGTAGGTTCCCCACCACTCACTTTTATTGACAAGCGTATTTGGGAATCGCCGGCAATTGTCGGCGGCCCCAAAACGCTGCCAGAAACACCCTAGTGGATCCCTTAGAGTGTCTAGAGTAGCAGTCTGCTTTTGTACGGAAGTTTCTGGGGCTAGAAACACTAGCAGTGCTTTGTTGGAGGACTTGTCTGTGCACGTGTGTTACACTGTTTGCTACCTTCAAGAAAGCACTGTTTTGTTTTGCTGCACTGTTTTTTTCCGCAGTTGCCACAATTGAGCACCGTTTGCCTGTGAGATGATGTGCCTGAGCCTGTCTGTAACGCTGTCCAAGCCCCTTACACCTGTTATTGTTAACTACAGTACATAAAATGCTGTGCTAGAAGGAAGGCTGAGCTATCTACGTGGATGTCTCTACAAATAAGAACAAGGTAACAAATTCAAACTACAGTACTTGCAAAATCCCTTGAGATCTACAAATATGAAGTGGCTGCATTGCTTTTCTTCATAGAAAAGTGGGACTGCTGCTTTAAAATTTGGTAGTGAAAATAATATATGACTCCAAATCACAGGTGTCAAACTCCAGGCCTGGAGGGCCAGATCCATGGCAGTGTTTAGGATGGACTGAGAAAAAGAAGAATATGTTTTACCTGATGGACCACACCTTTCCTGGTTCAGATCGATCAATTAATTTGAGCTGTGTCAAAAATGTGTGAGGACATCAGCCCTCGAAGGGCCGGTTTGACATCCTTGCTCCAGATCAATTCCAAATAAATCTTTGGTCTTCCTTGCCAAAATAACAAATACAATAAACATGTTTTAATATATTTGACAGAATCTGCGATTATTTAAAGTTTTGCTGTTCAGATTGAGATCAAATGCCAAATCAGCCAGAATATCACTAGTTTGGCTCAGTTTAGTGTGAGCAGCACTGGTGACATCCATGCCAGATTCAAGAGGTGCCTGGTGAACTAGACCATAATGCTCTGACCCCCAGTCAGTAGCCAGTTAGGAGCAAGAAACTGTTTCCGTCATACTAGAGGTGGCAGGCATCCTCTCTTATTACGGTAAGTGTAGAGAAACCGAGAGCCCAATATAGTGTAGTATGTTAAGCATAAATGAAGTAAAGGTTATCGTGAGAAAATTATACTCACAAACGTGGGTTACCACAAAGGCAACCACTGTATAGGCAGGTGAGGAGATTAGACCTGTCCTCACTCAGGGATAAGAAGTCGCTCTCTGTAGATGCGAAAGGGAGTAGATCACCCATCCACCAGGGGTGGACACGGTATAGCAGTAGGAGAACAGAGGCGCCAGCAGGATAAAAGCGGATAAAAACTTTAAAATTTGCTGGGAGGAAGTGGTGGACTTACCTCCATAAAGCAGACATCTCCCTGAGGCGATACACCTGCTATTGCCGAAATTCTGTTTTGTCCCCGCGTTTATTGCCTGATGAAGCGGGCTGGGCCTGCGAAACGCATTGCACTTTTTTGGGGTACTATTTAATAAATGTGATTGCTACTATTAAGACAGTCTTTCGTGTCTGCTTTATGGAGGTAAGTCCACCGGTAACAGTAAATTCGGGCGCCTGAGGCTAGTGGACAAATCGGGCGCCGCCATTCACTCCTATAATAAATATCGTTTAATGGGCGCCCGATAGGAAAAAAGGGCGCCGGAGAAAAATAACGTTTTAAAAGCGGCGCCCGGAGACTTAATGTTTTATTACTGCTTCTCATGATAACACATTATTTAATGATTTATACATTTTTAAATATTATTTTTAAACGAAAAACAGTACAATATTTTTTTTCAAACATTATTTTTAAACGAAAAACAGTACCTTTTTTTTTTTTTTTTTTTACATTATTTTTAAACGAAAAAACCAACAGGGGGGTCTTAGGTTTAGGCACCAACAGGGGGGTCTTAGGTTTAGGCACCAACAGGGGGGTCTTAGGTTTAGGCACCAACAGGGGGGTCTAGGGGTTAGGGGTAGGTACAGGGAGGGTTACTTAGGCACCAACAGGGGGGGGTCTTAGGTTTAGGCATCAACAGGGGGGTCTAGGGGTTAGGGGTAGGTACAGGGAGGGTTACTTAGTAATTTTTTTTTTTTAAACGTTATTATACGTTTCACTATTTAAACGAAAGATTAACGTTTTTACAATTGCCGATTTAATGCACATTATTTAATGATTTATAACTTTATAAAACATTAATTTTAAACGAAATACAGTACAATACATTTTTGAACGTTATCCATGCTTATCGTTAAAAACCCGGCGCCCTTTTTTCCCAGCGCCCCTTTTTAACGTACGCAAGTCCACCACTTCCTCCCAGCAAATGTTAAAGTTTTTATCCGCTTTTATCCTGCTGGCGCCTTTGTTCTCCTATTGCTATCCCCTCTTATTAAGCCACATGTAGATTATACAAAGGAAGCAGAAGTAACCAATAGAAGCACCACTCCCAAGTTCTGTGAAAATATCACTTAGACCAGAGAACAGAGCAGTTGCCTCCCTACTTATACAACACCTTTTCTACCTTACCTCTATTCAGATGGAGGAAACGTTGGTTATAAAATACAGCAGGGCTGTTACGCTTACCTTTTGGTTTCCCTACGGCATCTCCCTACATGTGCGCATGGGAACTCTTGCGGCTTTATCACGTTAGCCAGACATGCTTACGCATTACGGGCGCGCATGCGTAATTCTATTTGTGACTAGTTCAACAGAGTCTGCTTACACCAGTGTAAGAGATAGTTACATGTAAATGCACTCAGATGACAGGAATTACCTCTTTCTTTAGTGAGAAGCTCAACTGCCTCCTGGTTAGGGAATGACTTGACAATGGTGAGATCAGGTACATAAACATTAGCTCCATAATCAATAAGTAGCTTTACAAATGCTGTTTTGCAGCCATGTTTCAGGCATACATCCAGCACAGTTTTGGGCTGTTTTATCCTTTTTAGGATCCTCTCATCAGTGCAGTTGTAATCCGGGTCAGCCCCGTAAAATAGAAGAGTCCTGAAACATTCCAAATGTCCATAGACAGCTGATAGGTATAGCGGCCCTGTAGAAATCGTGTTACTTGCAGCCCAGTCAGGTAACTTGCACTTAACATTAGGTTCTGCACCATTTTCCAAAAGTTCTCTTAGAATGCTGATGCTGCCTTCCCTGGCAGCTGTCAGTACAGGAGAGCCATTATTATGGACACTGCCTGAAGGGCTAGCTCCAGCCTTTAGTAACTCTCTGACACAATCAAAATGGCCAGCACAGACTGCTGCAAAGAGTGGGGTTTGAGCCTTCACATCTAGTATGTCCACTTCTGCTCCATGGGATAAAAGAGTCTTCAGACATTCGAGGGAACCTTTGGAAGCAGCCAATCGGAGAGGTGTTACTGGCACACCCCATCCACTTCGACTGTTGAGGAATTTCCTGTATTTGTCATCAGCAAGAAGAAAGGCAAGATATTCAGGATTATCCATAGCAACTGCCAAGTGAAGCTCCCGACTTTCCTCTAATGCCTCTTCCTCTTCTTTGGGTTTTAGCATAGCAAACATTTTAGTGATATCCATGACGCTCATTTTTAGGCTCCTACGGAAAATCATTGTCCGAAGAATCTACTCCCTGATAAACAATCTGCAGAGAAAAGACAATCAGAATATTACAAAATGATAGTTATGGCCTATACTTAGCTCAACTGACAAGCTAATGCAGAGAAAAACAACTGTTTTTATTCTTTATAAAGATATTCCCTAAAAAGGATTTAAACAATAATGCTGGCCAGCTTTCC
Organism: Hyperolius riggenbachi; assembly: GCF_040937935.1. NCBI lineage: Eukaryota > Metazoa > Chordata > Amphibia > Anura > Hyperoliidae > Hyperolius > Hyperolius riggenbachi. The sequence goes on along the minus strand of NC_090653.1, from coordinate 151,225,150 downwards.
CTGCTCGCTACACAGTTTTTTGGCAGTTGAACAGAGCAACTGCCATTCACTAAATGCTTTTGAAAATAAATAAATCCCTGAGAATCCCTTATGTAGAGATGAACTAGTCCAAAACCTGTGACTTCTGTCAGATTTCTACAACCTACTGTAAGTGACAGCAACATAGGAGAAAAGTAATTTATGGCTCATTTTACCCTGGAAAAAATGTACTTCTTATTTGCATATGTTTGCACATATTTTAAATTTTACTATTTTTCGCCATAGTGCCCCTTTAAATTTACTTTCAGAGAAACTTGTGCATGCACGCGCACGCACACACACATACACACACTGAAAAAAATCAAGCTTCTTCTTCTTTGCAAAGAAAACTATATTAGGCTTACTGCTTTGTAAACAAATATTCACCCCATTCTCTTTTTAAAGGGATACTGTAGGCGGGTCGGGGGAAAATAAGTTGAACTTACCCGGGGCTTCTAAAGGTCCCCCGCAGACATCCTGTGCCCACGCAACCACTCACCGATGCTCCGGCCCCATCTCCGGTTCACTTCTGGAATTTCAGACTTTAAAGTCTGAAAACCATTGCGCCGGCGTTACCATGTCTTCGCTCCTGCTGATGTCACCAGGAGCATACTGCGCAGGCCCAGTATGGCCTGTGCCTGCGCAGTACGCTCCTGGTGACATCAGCGGGAGCGAGGACACGGCAACGCAGGCGCATCAGCAAAACGCTACCAAAGCGCCCAGTGTGAACTTGCCCTAACAGACTTAAAGGGATACTGTAGGGGGTCGGGGGAAAATGAGTTGAACTTACCCGGGGCTTCTAATGGTCCCCCGCAGAAGTACTGTGCCCGCGCAGCCAGTCAACGATGCTCCGGCCCCGCCTCTGGTTCACCTCTGGAATTTCACTGCGCCTGCGTTGCCGTGTCCTCGCTCCCGCTGATGTCACCAGGAGCGTACTGCGCAGGCACAGGCCATACTGGGCCTGCGCAGTACGCTCCTGGTGACATCAGCAGGAGCGAGGACATGGTAACGCCGGCGCAATGGTTTTCAGACTTTAAAGTCTGAAATTCCAGAGGTGAACCAGAGGCGGGGCCGGAGCATCGTTGACTGGCTGCAGTATCCCTTTAAGTCTGTTAGGGCAAGTTCACACTGGGCGCTTTGGTAGCGTTTTGCTGATCGTCGGCGAAAAAAATCCCCGCTGTTTACATCATACGGCGCTGCTGCGCAGCAGTGCCGTAAAGGAGATCGGCTGAAGCCTATCGGTGGCGGCGCAGGATGCATCATCGTCCTGTGCCGCCCATAGCAAGAGGGAGAGGGAGGGAAACAGAGGGAGGGCGGAAATCGCTGCGGAGGGGGGCTTTGAGGAGCCCCCCGCAACAGGCAGATAGCCGGCGGCGATCAGAGCCCCCCAGCAGGACATCCCCCTAGTGGGAAAAAAAAGGGGGGAAGTCTGGTCTCCCTGGCTGCAACGTGATCTGTGCTGTGGGCTGGAGAGCCCACGCAGCACAGATCACCAGAAAATGCCCCGGTCCTTAAGTGGTTAAGAATGTATAACAGAATGTATAAAAGGGTGAGCAAAGATTTTACAATGGAAAAATATTGACTACGACAAATCATTTATAAAACAACATTGTAAAAAATAAGCAATTTTATTAATTACTGTACATTATTTTCATTACAGTTCCTCCTTGATTTTGAAAGAGGAGAGCAGCTATACTAATCTAACATTTCCTCAATAGCAAAACTGGCTTCAGTCCAACATGACTGAATGTGATAAGTCATACTTTAATGTGTAACTTCACCCACAGAAATGGGACCGTGCAACTGTCAGTGTTGCTAGGCCGAAATCCAGAAGCCTAATATTATTAGATAACATTTTCATTAAATCATGTAATTCAAGCCTATGAGTATCCACTGTAACTATAGAGGATCCTGTGCCGTTTGACAGGGCTGGCACTTCCAAAGGGGCAACTTGTGGGGACTCCCAAGTCTTCCCTCTTCCCTAATATCACAAAAAAATTTAAAATTCAAAATACATGTAAATACATAAATAAAAAGTACATTTCTCCCAGAGTAAAATGTGCTGTAAATGTACTGTAAAAGTAGTTTCTCCTATGTTGCTGGCACTCACAGTAGGTAGTAGAAATCTGACAGAACTGACAAGTTTTGGACTAACCCATCTATTCATGGAGTTTTCTTAGGGTTTTCTTCATTTACAAAAGTATTAGTAAATGGCAATTGCTCAGTCCAACTGCCAGAATAGCAGGCAAACAGACAGGAGAGGGTGGGCTGCATATTTATACAGATCCTTTCCGGGGAGATGGGGGGGGGGGCTGTTTGAAACATGTCATTGAGGGGCAATTGATGTCTGATTTGTTACAGGAACGTTTATGATAGCTGGAGGTGTTATAAGAGGATCTCTGTGGGTATATATGTTATAGAGGGATAAATGATTGCTGGACAGGTTAACCTTCTTCCGAACGCGTCACGCCAATGGGCGTGGGCGCGGCGGCAGCCCCAGGAACGCCTAACGTCAATTGGTGTAAAGTCCTGGGGCTCTGTTTTGCAGGAGATCGCACGCAGGCTGCGCGCGCATCTCCTGCTTGGGGGGCGGAGCTCCGTCCCGCCTTCAGTCTCCGAGTGGCTATTGCCGCTCGGGAGACTGTTAGACGACGATCACGCCGTCTATTTACATGGTGCAGCGCTGCGATCAGCAGCAGCGCTGCACTGGGGACAGCCGTGTCACTGGGGGACAAGAGAGCGATCGGCTCTCATAGGCAGAAGCCTATGACAGCCAATCGCCATAATTGGCTGGCTGTGGGGAGGGAGGCTTGGTATTTAAAGAAACAGGGTTTTTTCTTTAATTAAAAATAGAAACAACAATATTTATAAAAAAAATAAAAAATAAACATGGGGGAGCGATCAGACCCCACCAACAGAGAGCTCTGTTGGTGGGGAGAAAGGGGGGGGGGGATCACTTGTGTGCTGTGCGGCCCTGCAGCTTAGCCTTAAAGCTGCAGTGGCCAATTTGAGTAAAAATGGCCTGGTCAATAGGGGGGTTTAGCCCTGCAGTCCTCAAGTGGTTAAAGGAAGACACATGATTGCTTGACACCTTGTAGGGGGACACATTATGGCTAGACATGTTATAGAGGGACTTGTGATTGCTGTATATGTTATAGGAAGACACATGATTGCTGGACATGTTATAGGAAGATACGCAATTGCTTGACACTTTGTAGGGAGACTCATGATAGCTAGACATGTTATAGAGAGACACATGATTCCTGGACATGTTATAGTGAGACACATGATTGCTGGACATGTTTTAGACACATGATAGCTAGACACGTTATAGAGAGACACATGATTGCTGGACATGTTGTAGAGAAACACATGATTGCTGGACATGTTGTAGAGAAACACATGATTGCTGGACATGTTATAGTGAGACACATGATTGCTAGACATGTTATAGAGAGACACATGATTGCTGGACATGTTATAGAGAGACACATGATTGCTGGACATGTTATAGTGAGACACATGATTTCTGGACATGTTTTAGACACATGATAGCTAGACATATTATAGTGAGACACATGATTGCTGGACATGTTATAGAGAAACACATGATTGCTGGACATGTTATAGAGAGACACATGATTGCTGGACATGTTATAGTGAGACACATGATTGCTGGACATGTTATAGTGAGATACATGATTGCTAGACATGTTATAGAGAGACACATGATTGCTGGACATGTTGTAGAGAGACACATGATTGCTGGACATGTTATAGTGAGACACATGATTGCTGGACGTGTTATAGAGAGACACATGATTGCTGGACATGTTATAGTGAGATACATGATTGCTAGACATGTTATAGAGAGACACATGATTGCTGGACATGTTATAATGAGACACATGATTGCTGGACATGTTATAATGAGGCACATGATTGCTGGACATGTTATAATAAGACACATGATTGCTGGACATGTTATAATGAGGCACATGATTGCTGGACATGTTATAATAAGACACATGATTGCTGGACATGTTATAATGAGACACGATTGCTGGACATGTTTTAGACACATGATAGCTAGACATGTTATAGAGAGACACGTGATTGCTGGACATGTTATAGAGAGACACATGATTGCTAGACATGTTGTAGAGAGACACACGATTGCTGGACATGCTTTAGACACATGATAGCTAGACATGTTATAGAGAGACACGTGATTGCTGGACATATTATAGAGAGACACATGATTGCTAGACATGTTTTAGACACATGCTAGCTAGACATGTTATAGAGAGACACATGATAGCTGGACATGTTATAGAGAGACACATGATTGCTGGACATGATTTTTAAAATCGTTACTAGACATATGACATGGACATGTTATGGGGAAGTGGGGTGACATGAAGACTGCTATTGTTTTCATGGGGGCATTGTTTTCATGTCTATGGGGATGTGAGATGATAGTGTGTCTTGTTATATGGGGTGGAAAGGAATATCAGTACACCAGGGAAGTTGCTAGGTGTTATTTGAATATAGCAGAGACATTACCGGGGTAAGGGGAAGGATACCAAAGATGCCTTACATGGGGCACCGAAATCTAGGAACTACAAGTCCAAGCGTACCCTTTCAGCATAGCGGTAGAGCAGCAATAAAAAGAATAACAGTGAGACTTCAAAACCTCTATTGCTTTTACTCCTCCAACAATTAATTACTTTCAATTACTCTAAGTCCTGTTTTTAAATAAACAAGCCATGCTTTAAGTAGATTATTTACAGTAAATAAGACATACCTGCTGAATCTCAGCAGAGAGAGGTGGAATGAGGCCCACAGTAATTTGGGTATATAACTTTACTTGTAACAACCTAGGCCTAATCCATCAGTATGACTGATCCTCACGCAGCACATGACAGCTGTCTGTAAGCACATAACTGATGTAGTACAATACCAGCTAAAGGAAACATCAAATCTTCTAGACACTAGGAATAAAGAGACAGAATTTGTGAAATACACAACCTGCAATAAGCTTGTCTTACCACTATGGTCCTGTGCTGATTTATTACTCAGGTCTGATACCCCATTCTGATGCCTTGAGTCAGCTTCACATCCTTGTCCTTCATGCAAACTATGTCCAGGAAATCTAGTAGTCCAACAAGTGTGGAATTGTAACTGAGTGTGATTGAATTTCTAACAAACGGATAAGACGCAGAGCTCCTGCTAAAAATAATACTGGAGAGCCTGTGCCTGCTATGTCCATTCTTGGGCTGTTGACCTAGCTGGAAGGTTAAATATAGAGAGGTGCCTGGCAGGTGCTCTTGTCTATTCTCTCTAATAGCTGAAGTGCAGTATGGCAGACAGTGACATTGTTATTAACAGCCTATAGTGGAGACAGCTGTAGAAACCTCCACTATCTTCTGTAGAGTGTATTCAAAAATCTTCCCAAAACCAATGTGCTTTCACTGGACAATGCATATGTATGCCGAACAGTCAAAACTTCTCCAGGACATTGCCAGTGTAGTCTGAGAAGCCTGGATCAGGGTGGCAGCCCTGTAAGTTACTGTAGCAATCACAATCACCATTACAGACATGCTGCAATGAGATCCTGATCTTCTGTATTCATACTGCGCGTTGCAATGTGGTTATTGTGCCACCAGCCAGATTACACTGAATAATTGCTATTTCTAACTCTAAAAAATAAAAGCAGAAAAGGTTTTAAGATGGGAGATCACAAGAAAATCACATAAAACCACGTTTTTCTATGTGATTTTCTTGCACTCCCATTCACCCAACATAAAGGCAGGAAATATGTTACATGCTGTGCATTTGGTTGTAAATTTAATTGCACTAGTGCAAAAAGGGCTCCACAATTACGACATTAATCACAGTGCCCTTGCAAGTGGCAACTTATGTTTGATGCAGAAATTGTATTGAATCACGTTCAATGTGAAACAGCCCTAATGGACAACTACCAGAGTTTTACAGCGCATAGCCGCATACTAAACCTAGACCTGCATAGATGATTTCAATACAGGTAGTCTCCGGTTAACGAACGAGATAGGGACCGTAGGTTCGTTCTTAACCTGAATCTGTTCTTAAGTCAGAACATTGTGCCATCTCTGTCCCCTGTACCTCCTCTGTGCCCCTTGTGTTACTCCAGTGTCCCCCTCTGTGTCACCTCTGCCCTCTGTGCCTGCTTATACAAGTTTAACCACTTAAGGACTGCAGTCTTAAAACCCCTTAAAGTGATCCTTAAGTCTAACATAAAATATGAGATTTACTCACCTGGGGCTTCCCTCAGTCCCCTGCAGCTGATCGGTGCCCTCGCAGCCCCGCTCCGATGCTCCAGGACACGCCGGCGAACACTTCTGGTTTGGCCGTCACCGGCCAACAGGCATGGGAACGCGAGTGATTCTTCGCATTCCCAGCCATAATATCACCCCCTATGCTGCTATTGCGGCCTGCTGGGCGAGGGCACCGATCGGCTGCACGGGGCTGAGGGAAGCCCCAGGTGAGTAAATCTCATTTTTTATGTTAGACTTAAGGATTACTTTAAGGACCAGACACTTTTTTTTCCATTCAGACCACTGCAGCTTTAACGGTTTATTGCTCGGTCATACAACCTACCACCTAAATCAATTGTACCTCCTTTTCTTGTCACTAATACAGCTTTCTTTTGGTGCTATTTGATTGCTGCTGTGATTTTTAGTTTTTATTATATTCATCAAAAATGACATGAATTTTGTCAAAAAAATAATTTTTTTTAACTTTCTGTGCTGACATTTTTCAAATAAAGTAAAATTTCTATATACATTTTTGTCTAAATTTATTGTGCTACATGTCTTTGATCAATAAATAGACACTTATTGGATTTTTTTTGTTTGGGTAAAAGTTATAGCGTTTACAAACTATGGTGCAAAAAGTGAATTTCCCCAGTTTAAAGCATCTCTGACTTTTCTGAGCACCTGTCATGTTTCATGAGGTGCTAGAATTCCAGGATAGTATAATACCCCCCAAATGACCCCATTTTGGAAAGAAGACATCCCAAAGTATTCACTAAGAGGCATGGTGAGTTCATAGAAGATTGTATTTTTTGTCACAAGTTAGCGGAAAATGACACTTTGTGACAAAAAAAAAAAGTTTCCATTTCTGCTAACTTGTGACCAAAAAAAAAAAAAATTAAATCTGCCACAGACTCACCATGCCCCTCTCTGAATACTTTAGGGTGTCTACTTTCCAAAATGGGGTCATTTGTGGAGTATGTTTACTTTCCTGGCATTTTGGGGGGTGCTAAATTATAAGCACCGCTGTAAAGCCTAAAGGTGCTCATAGGACTTTGGGCCCCTTAGTGCACCTAGGCTGCAAAAAAAGTGTCACACGTGTGGTATCGCCGTACTCAGGAGAAATAGTATAATGTGTTTTGGGGTGTATTTTTACACATACCCATGCTGGGTGGGAGAAATATCTCTGTCAATGAGAATTTTTTGATTTTTTTACACACAATTGTCCATTTACAGAGATATTTCTCCCACCCAGCATGGGTATGTGTAAAAATACACCCCAAAACACTTTATACTACTTCTCCTGAGTACGGCAATACCACGTGTTACACTTTTTTGCAGCCTAGGTGCGCTAAGGGGCCCAAAGTCCTATGAGTACATTTAGGATTTTACAGGTCATTTTGAGGTATTTTGATTTCCAGACTACTCCTCACGGTTTAGGGCCCCTAAAATGCCAGGGCAGTATAGAAACCCCACAAGTTACCCCATTTTAGAAAGAAGACACCCCAAGGTATTCCGTTAGGCGTATGATGAGTTCATAGAAGATTTTATTTTTTGTCACAAGTTAGCGGAAATTGATTTTTATTGTTTTTTTTCACAAATTGTCATTTTCCACTAACTTGCGACAAAAATAAATTCTTCTATGAACTCATCATACACCTAACGGAATACCTTGGGGTGTCTTCTTTCTAAAATGGGGTCACTTGTTGGGTTCCTATACTGCCCTGGCATTTTAGGGACCCAAACCCGTGAGAAGTAGTCTGGAAACCAAATGCCTCAAAATGACTGTTCAGGGGTATAAGCATCAGCAAATTTTGATGACAGGTGGTCTATGAGGGGCCGAATTTTGTGGAACCAGTCATAAGCAGGGTGGCCTCTTAGATGACAGGTTGTATTGGCACTGAAGTGCAGGAAGCACAGGATGTTCTCAAATCGTGACCTGGACATGGCAGCAGAGAACATGGGCATGTGATGTATTGGGTGCGTAGACCAATAAGACCGCAATACATTCTTTTTGACTAGACCCATGTTAAGGAGAAGGCCCATAAATTTTAGTGGCATAACGGTTGGTCTCAGCCACAATTAAGTCGTAGAGATCCACGGTGCAGAACAGATGGAAAAAGTCTAGGGCCAATCCTAGATTATCTGTCTCCACCTGGACTCCAGACTGGGCAGTGAAAGGGGGCAGTACGGGTGCGGCGGAACCAGGGGATTGCCAATTGGGATTTGCCAGCACCTCTGGTAGACTATGGGTAGTACAGGGCCCATTTTGCTGGTGGTTGCGACTCGGTCTTAATGCACGTGCTACTGAACCAGTTTCTACTACCATGCTGGTGCTCGCCACTTCACCAGGGTCTACGGTAGTACTGGTGCTAGGTCCAGGAGATGATACGCTGCTGGTGCATGCCTCACCAAAAAAAATTGGATCAGCGCTATCACCACTCTGCTGCCCTTGAGTCTGATCCTGCGGCCCAGTGACATGGGGTGTGGTACGCCTGGCTCTACCCGGGACCTCAACCTCGTCATTGCTATCGGTCAGAGAGCCACTGCTGTTCACCGGTTCGTATTCTGACCCGGATGATTCGTCGGATGAGGCTTCCCAATCGCACTCACCCCACTGGGCCAGAATCTCAGCGGCCTCTTCAGCGGAATACCCCTTTTTTGCCATGGTGGACTGCTAAATTTAGGGGTATTCCTTTGAGACTACCCAGGAAAAAGAACACCTACCTAGCAAAATGGAGTACTTGTGAAGTAGAAAGCTGTGGTCACTGAGTTTTGATTAAAAAAAAAAATCAAACTGATCTTTACAGCGCCACAGTTATTGTACAGTGTTTTTGCAGTGATCAGAAAAAAAATTCTGTCACTGCGGTGGGGTGGGTGGGGGTTTGGCCGGGTGATCAGAAGCCCGCAGGGGGCAGATTAGGGCCTGATCTGATGGGTAGGAGTGCTAGGGGGTGACAGGTGGTGACAGGAGGTGATTGATGGGTGTCTCAGGGGGTGATTAGAGGGGAGAATAGATGCAATCAATGCACTGGGGAGGTGATCGGAAGGGGATCTAATGGGGATCTGAGGGTTTGGCCGAGTGATCAGGAGCCCACACGGGGAAATTAGGGCATGATCTGATGGGTAGGTGTGCTAGGGGTGACAGGTGGTGACAGGAGGTGATTGATGGGTGTCTCAGGGTGTGATTAGAGGGGGGAATAGATGCAATCAATGCACTGGGGAGGTTGATAAGGGAGGGGTCTAAGGGCGATCTGAGGGTGTGGGCAGGTGATTGGGTGCCCGCAAGGGGCAGATGAGGGTCTGATCTGATGGGTATGATGGTTAGCAGTGACAGGGGGTGATTGATGGGTGATCAGTGGGTGATTAGAGGGGAGAACAGATGTAAACAATGCACTTGGGAGGTGATCTGAGGGCGGGTCTGCGGGCGATCTGAGGGTGTGGGCGGGTGATCAGGTGCCTGCAAGGGGCAGGTTAGGGTCTGATCTGATCGGTGGCAGTGACAGGTAGAGATGGCCTGAACGGTTCGCCGGCGAATGGTTCCAGGCGAACTTCTCGCCTCCGCGATCGCGGAGAACGGCTAACTTTACCGGAAGTTCGATTCGCCCCCATAGTGCACCATTAGGGTCAACTTTGACCCTCTACATCACAGTCAGCAGGCACATTGTAGCCAATCAGGCTACACTCCCTCCTGGAGCCACTCCCCCACTTATAAAAGGCAGGCATCGCCAGCCATTTTACTCACTCGTGTGCCTGCACTAAATAGAGAAGGGACAGCTGCTGCAGACTCTCTCATAGGAAAGATTAGTTAGGCTCTTGTAGGCTTCTTAGCTTGCTCCTTGCTGATTCTTATTGCTAAAATAGCACCCCACAACAGCTCTTTTGAGAGCTAATCTTGTTCTTGTGATCTATTTTTTTCTGTGTGTCCCACTGACACTTGTGTTGCATAGACAGCCTTGATAATTCATACTGTGTGTGCCACTGCCAGGCCCAGCACATTCAGTGACTACCTGTGTGTGTGTGACAGGTGCACATTACCCATCACTGCATATACCTACCTGTTGTTCACTGTGCACCCACCCACCTACGTGAGCGCACGCAGTGTCACTGTGCCTGTCCGCTACCTGTCTGTGTGTGACAGGTGCACATTGTTATACCCATTACTGCATATACCTACCTACCTGTTGTTCACAGTGCACCCACCTACCTACGTGAGTTGAGCGCACGCAGTGTCACCGTGCCTGTCCGCTACCTGTCTGTGTGTGACAGGTGCACATTGTAATACCCATTACTGCATATACCTACCTACCTACGTGAGTTGAGCGCACGCAGTGTCACCGTGCCTGTCCGCTACCTGTCTGTGTGTGACAGGTGAACATTGTAATACCCATTACTGCATATACCTACCTACCTGTTGTTCACAGTGCACCCACCTAGCTACATGAGTTGAGCGCACACAGTGTCACTGTGCCTGTCCGCTACCTGTCTGTGTGTGACAGGTGCACATTGTAATACCCATTACTGCATATACCTACCTGTTGTTCACAGTGCACCCACCTACCTATGTGAGTGCACGCGCAAGCAGTGTCACTGTGCCTGTATGCTACCTGTCTGTGTGTGACAGGTGCACATTGTAATACTCATTACTGCATATACCTACCTACCTGTTGTTCACAGTGCACCCACCTACCTATGTGAGTTGAGCGCATGCAGTGTCACTGTGCCTGTCCGCTACCTGTCTGTGTGTGACAGGTGCACATTGCAATACCCATTACTGCATATACCTACCTGTTGTTCACAGTGCACCCACCTACCTATGTGAGTGCATGCGTAAGCAGTGTCACTGTGCCTGTATGCTACCTTTCTGTGTGTGACAGGTGCACATTGTAATACCCATTACTGCATATACCTACCTACCTGTTGTTCACAGTGCACCCACCTACCTACGTGAGTTGAGCACACGCAGTGTCACTGTGCCTGTCCGCTACCTGTCTGTGTGTGACAGGTGCACATTGTAATACCCATCACTGCATATACCTACCTGTTGTGTTCAGTGCACCCACCTCATTACTGCATATACCTACCTGTTGTGTTCAGTGCACCCACCTCCTCACTGCATATACCTACCTGTTGTGTTGAGTGCACCTACATACCTATGTGAGTGCACGCAGTGTGATATACCACTCCGTGCATACCTGTTAACTGCACCTGTGTGACTGCACATTGTATTAGTCAAGTCAGTGCATACCTTTCACTTCATCCCCCCTGATATGGACAAAACAGGTAGAGGCAGAGGTAGAGGCAAACCCAGAGGAAGGCCACCCGGCAGGTCTGTGCGAGATGGTGGTGATGTGATTTTGTGCGGCCCTGGACCAAAGTACAGTGCTCAGAAGAAGGCACGTCCCATCACCTCCCAAGATTGTCAGGACGTGGTGGACTATTTAACACAGAACACCTCATCTTCCTCAGCCACCAGCGCTACTCCAAGTACCACATCCGCCACACTTGACAGTTCGCAAGAGTTATTTGGTGGGGAAATCACTGATGCACAGCCATTATTGTTACAACCAGATGAAGGCGCTAAGCAAGTTACACCACCTCATATGTCTGAGTTAGGCGACACTATGTACGTAACGTGTGCAGAGGGGGATGATGAAGTACCTGCTGTTGGTGCAGTTTTAGAGGTGTCTGAGGCAAGCGAAGCTGGGCAGGATGATTATTATGATGACGATGATATGGATCCCACGTATGTTCCCAATAGAGGAGATGACCAGTGGGACAGTTCAGAGGGGGAGTCAGAGAGGAGTAGGAGGAGATGAGTTCCTGAAAGAAGCAGGGGGAGCTCGTCGTCAGAAACAGCTGGTGGCAGTGTCCGGCGCCATGTATCGCCACCTTTGGACAGCCAGCCAACGTGCCCTTCAACGTCAGCTGCTGATGCCACCATCGTGCCATCATCCCAGGGGGGCTCAGCGGTTTGGACATTTTTTAGTGTGTCTGCCTCAGATCGGAGCAATGCCATCTGTTCTCTCTGCCTCCAAAAATTGAGCCGTGAAAAGGCCGACACCCACGTAGGGACAAGTGCCTTATGAAAGCACATGGAGAAAAGGCACAAACTGCAATGGGAAGAGCACCAGAGGAAAAGCAGCACACAAAAGAAAAGCCACCCTCCTTCTACTCTTCCTCCTTCAGGTGCATCATCCTCAGCCGCTTTCTCCCTTGCACCCTCACAGCCACCCTCCTCCACTCCGCCTCTGCCCTTGAGCGGATACTGCTCCTCTGCCCACAGCAGCCAGGTGTCTGTGAAGGAAATCTTTGAGCGGAAGAAGCCAATTTCTGCCAGTCACCCCCATGCCAGGCGTCTGACAGCTGGCTTGGCGGAACTGTTAGCTCGCCAGCTGTTACCATACCAGTTGGTGGACTCTGAGGCCTTCCGTAAATTTGTGGCCATTGGGACACCGCAGTGGAAGATGCCAGGCCGCAATTATTTCTCTAAAAAGGCGATACCCAAACTGTACCGTGAAGTTGAGAGGCAAGTGGTGTCATCTCTGGCACACAGCGTTGGGTCAAGGGTCCATCTGACCACGGATGCCTGGTCTGCTAAGCACGGTCCGGGCAGGTACATTACTTACACAGCCCATTGGGTCAACCTGGTGACCGATGGCAAGCAGAGAGTACGTGGCTGTGCAGCGGACCAACTTGTGACACCTCCACGGCTTGCAGGCAGGCCTCCTGCCACCTCCTCTCCTCCTGCTACATCCTCTTCACTGTCGTCATCCTCCTCCTCTTTGGCTGAGTGGCAGTTCAACTCTACTGGTGCTGCGATCTCCTCTCCAGCTACACAGCCCCAGCTCCCTAGGGCCTATGCTGCATGCCAGGTACGACGGTGTCACGCCATCTTAGACATGTCTTGCCTCAAAGCGGAGAGTCAAACTGGACCAGCTCTCCTGGCTGCTCTTAACAAACAGGTGGATCAGTGGCTGACCCCGCACCAGATGGAGATCGGCAACGTGGTGTGTGACAATGGCAGCAATCTCATTTCCGCGTTGAATTTGGGAAAGCTGACACATGTACCCTGCATGGCACATGTGCTGAATCTAGTCATTCAAAGATTAGTGTCAAAGTACCCAGGCTTAGAGGACGTCCTGAAGCAGGCCAGGAAGTTGTGTGGGCATTTCAGGCGGTCTTACACGGCCATGGCACACTTTGCCGAGATTCAGCGGAGAAACAAGTTGCCGGTGAGACGCCTCATTTGCGATAGCCCGACTCGCTGGAATTCAACCCTGCTAATGGTTATTCGCCTGCTAGAACAGGAGAAAGCTGTCACCCAGTACCTCTACAATTTCAGTAGAAGGACACAATCTGGGGAGATGGGGATGTTCTGGCCTAACAACTGGACACTGATGCGAAATGCATGCAGGCTCATGTGGCCGTTTGAGGAGGTGACCAACTTGAGTTGCAGTGAAGGCACCATCAGCGACTTGATGCCATACGCTTACTCCCTGGAGCGTGCCATGAGTAGAGTGGTGGACCAAGCTGTGGAGGAGCGTGAAGAGGAGGAACAGTTGTGGGAGCAATTTTCAGCAGAACCAGATGTTTCCTCAACACCTGCGGCAGCAGAGAGGGGGGAGGAGGAGGAAGAGTCGTGTGGGGAAGAGGAGACAAACTCGGATGATGAGGAAGGTGTTTCTTTGGAGGAGGAGGAGGAGGCGGCAGCAGAACAACCGCAGCAGGCGTCACGGGGCTTGTGCTGCTCAACGTTCCCGTGGTATTGTTCGTGGCTGGGGGGAGGAGGAGGACTTACCTGACATCACTGAGGAAGAGCAAGAGGAGATGGATAGTACAGCTGGATCCAACTTTGTGCAGATCGCATCTTTCATGCTGTCCAGCCTGTTGAGGGACCCCCGCATAAAAAAACTCAAGGGGAATGAGCTGTACTGGATGCCCACACTACTAGACCCTGGTATAGGCACAAAGTGGCGGACATGTTACCAACTCACCTGAAGGCAGAAAGGATGCAGCACTTGCAGAACAAGCTGGCAACTATGCTTTACAGTGCTTTAAGGGCAATGTCACAGCACAATGGAATAAAGGTACCACTGCCTCAGGTACCCTCTGAGGGTGTGGGGGGCAGTTTAGGACCTAATCTAAAATATAGCGTTGACAGATAGTGACAGGGGGTGATTTATGGGTGATTATGGGGGTGATTGGGTGCAAACAGTGGTCTGAGGGGGTGATCAGGGGGGGTCTGAGGAGTTCTGTGGGCGATCAGTGTGCTGGTGTTTTACTACAAGGGCTGCCTCCTCCCCTGGTGGTCCCTCGATCACTGGGACCACCAGGGGAGGAGGCAGCCTGTATAATACACTTTGTATACATTACAAAGTGTATTATACACTTTGTACACGGCAGATCGGGGGTTAACAACCTGCCGGCGCTGCTAATTGGCTGGCTGGTTGATGTTACGGGTGGGCGGAGTCTAATGTTGGCGGATCCCAGCTAATCAGTCCCCCAGGTACCACCGCCGATCAGCGTTACGCGGTCCAGGGGTGCCACTTTGCCACCGCCAATTGGTAGTGGGCGGTCGGCAAGTGGTTTTTTCTTAGATTTTTTAAAAATTGATTTTCTCAAAAACTACAAAAAAATCCAATTTGAATTTTTTTTTTCCCATGGAAACACAGAATCCATGCCGTTCTTATTGGTGGGTCGTTCATAAGTCGGGGACTACCTGTATAGTAATTTTATACTATCAATTTTAAAATGTATGTAAATTAATGTAAAGCATTACCTCACATAGATAGACATTAAATTATACCATCATTATAGTTCAATAAATTAAAAAATCTGTCATTATCAGTCAAAATATTACATTTACACCTAACAAAAACCTCCCCTCTCCACTCCTAACACTAACCTACCCCCTCTCCACTCCTAACACTAATCTCCCTCCTCCACTTCCAACACTAATCTCCCTCCTCCACTCCCAACACTAATCTCCCTCCTTCACTCCCAACACTAACCTCCCCCTCTACACTCCTAACGCTAATCTCCTTCCTCCACTCCCAACACTAACCCTCCCTCCACTCCTAACAATTATCCCCCCCCTCCACTCCTAACATTAACCTCCCCGTCTTCACTTCTAAAGCTGAGAACTCACCACCCAATGGGCCCAAGGACGTCCCCTTGATGATAAGCGTTCGGCGATTCCTCTTCCTGCTCGTAATGTAAACTGTGGACGTGAATGGGAAGTCAAGCGATTGCAGTACTTTGTGTGGAGTCGTCGGGGGTCTTAAAGATCCGATCTTCTGTGATGGCTGTTATCAGCGCAGCCACTAAATGTCATTTGTGTGATTGTGCACCTGTACCCATGTCACTAGATCACGGAAATGACCGCTCATTACTAAAAAAAAAATGGCTGGTTGTCGGAAAAATTGTCAGGAAAATCGCGTGGTGGGTTCAGGCCTTTACACTAATCTCCCCCCTAAACTCCTAACATTAACTTCCTCCACTCCCTCTCCACTCCCAACACTAATCACCCCTGTCCCAACTCACAATAACTGCAGCGTTGCACTGTTCGATACAGTGCAATGCTATGGGCCATAAATCCCTCCCAAATAAATTAAATTTACTGTCCGGTCCGATCATAATTTCAACTGATTTGTGCATTGAATTGATCAGAATTTCAAAATGAACAGTTCAATTCATGGTGAAATTTATTGAAATTCTGTGTGCAGTCTATGGGGGGTTCGATCCCTCTCTGCCTCCTCTTACAAGGTAAAAAATACAGACAAAAAAGTTTTTGGGGTCTAGTCCTGGGAAAAAAGGTGGGTGGACTCTACCCCGACACTAAAAATGGGCGTGGCCATGCAGCAGAATGTGGGCGTGGTCATGGGCGTGGTCATGGGTGGGCCATAGTCCTGGAAAAAGTAGTGAGTGGGCTCACCCCAGCCACGGATGCCACCCCCCATACTCCCCACCCCCCCCTGGAGACAGCAGGTCACTTTTTAGACAATATATCTGGTGACAGGTCACAGCAGGTGGTCACTTTTTAGACAAAAATATCTGGAGAAAGCAGGAGGTCAATAATATTATCAGGCAATATATTACACTGACACTGGTCTGACTGGTGGGTGGTAATGTAATGGTATTATATCTGGCTGGACTGGCACTGGCAGGCAGAGTTAAATTAAGTCTCCTGAGTCCTGTCTGTACTAGCAGGCCTGGCCTGCAAGAGCAAGGTGGTGCTATCTGGAGACAGCAGGTCACTTTTTAGACAATATTTGTGGAGAAATTAGGTCACTTATTTTACAATATATCTGGAGACAGCAGGTCACTTTTTAGACAATATATCTGGAGACAGCAGGTCACTTTTTAGACAATATATCTGGTGACAACTGGTCACTTTTTAGACAATATATCTGGTGACAACTGGTCAGTTTTTAGATAAAATTTGTGGAGAAATTAGGTCACTTTTTAGACAATATATCTGGAGACAGCAGGTCACTTTTTAGACAATATATCTGGAGACAGCAGGTCACTTTTTAGACAATATATCTGGTGACAACTGGTCAGTTTTTAGATAAAATTTGTGGAGAAATTAGGTCACTTTTTTGACAATATATCTGGAGACAGCAGGTCACTTTTTAGACAATATATCTGGTGACAACTGGTCAGTTTTTAGACAATATATCTGGTGACAACTGGTCAGTTTTTAGATAAAATTTGTGGAGAAATTAGGTCACTTATTAGACAATATATCTGGAGACAGCAGGTCACTTTTTAGACAATATATCTGGAGACAGCAGCAGCAGGTAACTTTTTTAGACAATATATCTGGTGACAGGTCACAGGTGGTCACTTTTTAGACAAAAATATCTGGAGAAAGCAGGTAGCAGGAGGTCAATAATATTATCAGGCAAATAATTACACTGACACTGGTCTGACTGGTGGGTGGTAATGGACTGGTCTGGTATTATATCTGGCTGGACTGGCACTGGCAGGCAGAGTTAAATTAAGTCTCCTGCTGAGTCCTGTCTGTACTAGCAGGCCTGGCACACACACTGTCTCTGTGACTGACAGTGCTGCAGTCAGTCAGTCCGGTAAGAAGACTCTCTGGAGGAGTGTGGACTGGGTCACTCTCAGACTCAGAGACAGTGACTCGTCTCAGGGAGCAAATAGGGCAGGCTAGCTAGCCTAGTAGCAGGTAATGAATGAACAGATGATCACTCGCAGTCGCAGTGTCGCACTAGAGCTCAGGAGCAGCAGACTGTCTCTCTCTGTCTGTCTGCTCTCTCTGCCTGTGTGGCTAAAATGGCGCTGGGGGCTGCTGGGCTGGGCTGGGCTTAGCCTGGCTGGGCTGGGCCTGGGAGGTAAGACGTCACGCCGCATTACGCGAGCGGCCGTCATTACGCTGCGGCTCCAGCTCCACCCACTAGAGGAGGGGAGAAGCCGGGAAAGAAATGCCCGGCGCGCCGAGCGGTCATGTGACTAAGCTGTCACATGACCGCAGCTCAGCTGCCACTCCGGCTCCGCCCACTAGAGGAGGGGAGAAGCCAGGAGAGAAGTGCCCAGCGCGCCGAGCGGTCACATGACCGCTGCGGCTGTTCTGCATAGTGTAGCCCAACTGCCAGCGCCGCCAACCAGGAAATGGGGACAGGGTGGACGGCGTTCACGTTGAAGAAAAGGTTTGTGAACGTCGTCCACCCGCGTTCACGCCCCACTCGACCACTGCAAAAAACCCTGTAAATACAGGTTAAACAGATTTTCTCTACTTCTGAAGATGAAAGATTGAGCTTAGTTTCTGCTAGAGACATGAATGCAGTCATCAAACCAACAAGCGTATATTCTAGTGATACCGTTAACGACTAACCGTACATTTGTCAGGTTCTTCAGTTCCATTCATACCTGGTAGGTTGTGGTATCTTCCATGGCGAAGCAAGTGAAGTGTGGTCTGGTGTTAGTCGAGGAGCAGAGATGCAGACATCAAACCAACGAATGTTGATTTTGGTGATACAGTTAGTCATTAAAGGTATTATCAGAATCAACGTTTGTTGGTTTGATGTCTGCATTTCTGCTTCTCAACTAACACCGGAACACACTTGCTAGAGACATATGTTTTATATTTTTTTAGGATTTCGTTACAATCAAATTTTCTGATTACCGTAATTGTAACATTTGAAAAATCTGACCAATGTGCCACATACATGTTCAGTTTTTCTCCAATTATGAAAATCAGTTAAATCAAGAATTTGACAAATTACAATACACCCATTCCATTTTCATAAAGATCGATTAAAAGGATCCACCACTCCCAATCGGAAAAGAAAGAAAAAGGAAAATTTGTATAGTGTGTGGCCACCTTAGGATGAATCCTGTTATATTCTGGTAGCTATTGCTTTCAATGAATGTCTACAGGAACTGCTGTAGGTACATTAAAATGCCTCAAAATGCAATAGGCATTTTACAAGCATAATTTAGCATTTGGTAGGTGTTCATAATGGAATTTTCCTTAAAGGAGTACCGGCCCCCCGCAAACTGTGCCTGCGCAGGTACAAAACAATCCCCTGGTCCCCCACCATGGCTTGCTTACGGTATTTGTGACTTTAATGTCGCAAGCCAATGAGCAGGTGCAGTACGCTCCCAGCAATGTCAGTGGGAGCGAGAGTGCACACGGCCAGGGCCACACAGGCGCAGTGGCTTGCGACATTAAAGTTGCAAATACTGGAAGCGAGCTGCGACGTGGGACCGGTGGATTGTTTTGCCCTGGCGCTGGCACAGGAAGTCTGCGAGGGGCTGGTAGAGGTGCCAGTTAAGTTAAACTCTCTTTTTATTTTTGCATTACAGTACTCCTTTAACTGACTTTCCTGCAGTTTGACAAATGCTATAAAATTCTAATTCAAATGCAAAGAAAACACTGGTCACATATGAATGTCTCTTGAAATTATGGCCAGAATCGTTTGCAGATAATTGTTTGGGTGCAGGTCTGGTATGAGGTCTGTGGGGATACTGTATGTCCCTGAGTTAATTTAAGCTTAAACTGATCAGATGCTGACACAGCTGTTATCTTTGTCCACTTCATGTTCTCTCTCACTGAACACCCCAAACACATTCCAGCTGCTATTTCAGCTGTGAACTGCAGATCAGCTCTTAGCTTTGAGGCTGTTCACCAAACTGTAACATTTGTACTATCTTGTACTAACTATTGTGTTCCGATTTTAACAATTACACCAAATTGGCCCTAGATTCCGATACATGCACTACATGATACATACATAGACATATGACTCTGGTAGGGATTAGATTGTGAGCCCCTCTGAGAGACAGCTAAGTGACAAGACAATATACTCTGTACAGCTCTGCTGAAGATGTCTGTGCTATATAAATACTAATAATAATAGGTCTCATTTACTGCAAGAAATTATGCTTCCATTTGGAAATATAATTTGTAAAAGGATTAAACATGAAACTTAAGTTAAATAGAGAATTACAACTTGCTTCTCATGCAATAAATATTTTTTTTTTATAAATAATATATCAGTATGCTGCAGTTGTGAATTCTCCAGATTCATATTACAGCAATAACTTAAATTGTTCCTAAAGGAGGGTCTACATACTTCAGTTTCAAAACCAAATGCAAGCTATCACAGAGAGAGTGTAAATAATTGACATAGTTTACAATTATGAGGAATGTCAGAACGCTGTGCCACTTGTAACTGTTGATATGGCTGTCTGTAGTTTAGCATTACACACAGTAGATAGGAATATAGGGGTCTCATCAGTGACTGGATTTGCCACTACTAAAAATATGACAAAATCTGTGACGGGTAATTCATGAAAGTTACAGTAAATCATACCTGTAGTGAAAAAGTTAGAAACTAACCTCAGGCTTAGGAGACGTCCTGTATTATCAAATACCTGCATCTTGGTTTGAGTAGTGAACCTTGCCAACCTTTATATTCTTTTTTTAATGATCAGACTTTTTCATATTTTTACTAAAAGCAATGCCTGTGTGGTCACAGTAGTGGCTGGTAGTGGGTAGTTATTTAAGTGACAACTACCAGGAAGATAGAAGCGAGCACGTCGATTAGAGCGCAGGAGATTTGAGCGCCACCATAGACTGGAATAGGAATTACGGCTATAGCGGCACAGTAAGTAACTGTGTAAAAAAGTTTTTATTTAAAAAGCAATCTGACAACGCGTTTCAGGCCATGACCCGTGAAGATTACTTTTTGAATAAAAACCTTTTTCCAGTTAAACTGGTGTCTATATCTTCTGGAGAGGTAAGCAATAACCTATTTTTTATTATACGATTTTTTATTTGTATTTAAAAATACTAAAATAGAACGCACATTGGGCAGACTCCATCCTCTCTCTTTTACAATAAGTTTTATCCTTCTAAAATTATTTTTATATCTCCAGGAGAATTATATTAATTAGCAATAAAGCTTTTCTACTCTACATAATATTGGTGGTGACATATACTCATTATAGATTGCGTAACTAACCAATAGCGCCTCCTTCAAACATAGTTTTTTTCGTCATATTGCAGGGGGGTTAAGGGGACACCCCGGATCCTGAAGGATTGGCAGCAGGAGGAATCCTCCTCCACAAGTTAGTTAGGACATTGGGTCAGTGGCGCCCTTCATCTATTTACTTTGAATTGTCACTTTAATGCTTCCGATACCTGTGTGGTTTCGGAGTCAACTGGCAAATTAAAAAAAAATGACTTGAGCATTACAAGGGGACTCTAGGTGAGATGTTGAGTGCTTTCTGTTTCATGATGGAACTTTCTCGAGCATCACTTATGACCTCCGCGCCTTTATTTATTTTTATCTATTCTTTTGTTACATTAGTATAATGTGCACATTTATGAAGTGTTGCTTCACCACACATTTCTGAGCCGTTTGTGGATGTTGGCAGCAGTACTCCCCTCTTTGGTCAAGAATGCAGTGGCCATGCTTTGCTTTTGATTCAGATCCATGGTTCCGCAAAACCTAGAAATATAAAAATAATATACCGGTAAGACATACAGTAACAACTACTCTATATGGTGGTGTAAAAACATACAATTTGGGATAATAATTGGAAAAACAGACATTACCTTTGAGTAAATTCATTTTATATTGATAAGAGGAAGAAAAAACTTTTATGGGAAAAGGAGTCAAAAAGAAGAAGGCCTAATGACCCCTATTCAATAAGCTTTTCTTCTGAGTTTTCTCAGAGGAGATGACTTAACACTTTATCAATAAATGTTTTTAAAGACCCCAACAAGAAAGCAAATACTCAAAATAAATTTGATACTACTTTGTTTTCTACATTTTAGTACTTTTTCTATTTCCAGTTCCTGAAAAGTTTTTTTTTAAGAGGAGATTAAAAAGACACTGAAGCGAAAAAAAAATATGATATAATGAATTGGTTGTGTACTATGAATAATTTCTAGAAGATTAGCAGCAAAGAAAATATTCTCATACTTTTATTTTCAGGTATATAGTGTTTTTTCTAACATTGCATTATTCTATAATATGTGCAGATTATACAACACTCAGCATTCAAAATGATTCTTTCAGAGCAGTCTGTGAAGTAATGACCTATCCTCTAGCAGAGAAAAAGTAAACAGTTCACTTACAGTTGAGATAATAAAAGTCAGATAACAGCCCTCTCCATGACTAACTTGGTGGGAGAGCTTAATGGCTTGTTTGCATAGAGATAACAACTGGAGTTTCTCAACTCTTCCTGTACTGGAAACAATTAGACTGATGTATCTGATCTTAATGTTTTATTTCTTAGCTGTACTACACATACAAATCATAATATCATCATTTTTTACCGCTTCAGTGTCTCTTTAAAAGATCTCCAAGGAGAAATCTCAGAAGGTACTGGTAAATTGCGCAAGTGCCAGTGTGTACTGTGACACTATCCTGCTAAATAGGAAACATCCAGACTAAACACTGTAACAATCTGTGTCAGCTAAACAGATTTTCTGATGATTGGTGATCTGCAGAATCACAATAATGCTAGTATAGCCAGACACAGGACTACCAATGTGAGATAGTGTTTGGTGCAACAGTAATGAGGAAGAGGAGATCTCCCGAGGAGCGGGTGACTCGGACAATACTGCAGCCAAGGATCACCTGAGGAGCAGGCGAGTCAGGCTGTACTGCAGCCACTAGACACCTGAGGAGCAGGTGTTACAGACCGTGCTGTAAAGGGTTATCATCTGAGGAGTAGGTGATTAAGACTATACTGCAGCTAGTGGACACCTGAGGAGCAGGTGTTACAGACAGTGCTGCAAAGGGTGTTCACCTGAGGAGCAGGTGATTAAGACTATGCTGCAGCTAGTGGACACCTGAGGAGCAGGTGTTACAAACATGGCTGCAGTTGAGCTTCACCTGAGGGGCAGGTGAAAGACTACAGATGCCTCACCAGTGGCTAGGCCCACTGGCGAGGACAGAGAGGTCAGACAAGCAGAGTAGGCAACGTACGGACAGATAAGGTACAAAGACAGAAGACTGATTCAGTGTTGAGTTCAGGCAGAGTCGGCAACGTGAATCAGATGGGCAGAGGTACAGAGTCAGTAATCAGGAGAATAGTCAACGGAAGCAGAAGGTCATAACAGATAATACAATATATTTAGTACTTTAAGCTATCAACAGAATCTGGCTAAGTGTGGATCCCCAGCTCCGGCTGGTTCTAGGCACACTTTGGGATCTGACTAGGGTCTGAGCGCTCACACGTTAACATTCGCAACAGCAGACACGGAGCAACTGACTGGCTGGATAGTGTAATGGTTAAGGGCTCTGCCTCTGACACAGGAGACCTGGGTTCAAATCTCGGCTCTGCCTGTTCAGTAAGCCAGCACCTATTCAGTAAGGAGTTTCTTGGGCAAGTCTCCTTAACACTGCTACTGCCTACTGAGTGCGCTCTAGTGGCTGCCTCGCAAGTGCTTTGAGTCCAACAGGAGAAAGGCGCTATACAAATACTGCCATTACTGCCATTATATATACACAGATGCTCCGCAGCGCCGCCCCAGTCACTGAGCCAATCCGAGGTAGCGTCTGGAGTCAGCTGACCAGGCAGATCAGCTGACTCCCCTTCTATTCGCATAAAGGTCCTGTCGCCTGGCGCGCGCGTAGCCCTCAATCTATGTGCAATAGAAGGACCAGGCAGAGCACCAGCATGTAACTGCGCGGCCGAAGCCGCCGGCTGATACGCGGAGATAGCCGCCATGCCGCTTGTCTCTGCGGCGGCATCTCCTCTATACAAACACGATTTATGATTAAAAAAGTGGCATGTGCAGGTCTGCTGTGTCAACTCTACATTTATTACCATTTGCTGGCCATCTGCATGTCTGGGTAGGAGTTAATAGCTGCAGTGATTACAGCAAATGGCAGGTGAAAATACTTTTTAACCAAGTATTATAAAACATCACTGTGATCTCAAATAAAAAAATGTTATAACAATACATAAATATATTTCTACCTTATCTTTTATTTTAATTGACAAAACCCCAGCAAATCCTCATACTTCATCCCAGGAATGCCAATCATCCAGTAAAAAGGTCCAGCAAGTGTGAAGAAGCCTCTCTGCCAAGCTGCACCAGCTCACATAGATTTCAATCCTGGCAGAGCGCCATACAAAGAGGGACAGTAGATCTATCTCTTCTCTCAGAAAAGACCCATGTTTCAATGTAAAGGCAAGATTCTTCAATACCTTTACCACCCCAGGGAGAGGGAGGTGGTGGCAATATAAGGCTTTTGGACTATATGGTCAACCCCTCAAAAATGGAGGGGGGAGGGCCAGACAGCACTCAGCATTCCTATTTATCAGCTAGTTTGGACTCATGGAGATCTTTGGCAACATATTTCAACATGCCAGGGCTGCTGGTTTGCATAATATGGCTCTAAATGATCTTTTACTGTTCATGATCATAACCACTTCCACCACTACAACTACCACCATCATTTCTTCATGTAGTGGGGCTCATTCAACTAGATCTGTAACTGCGGCATACTGGACCACCTATCGAGCAGCACTGCTGCCTTTCTGCATAATATACTGTAGTCAAACTAACTTTTAGGCTGGATTTACAGTGGTCAGTTGCATAACAGACGTTATGAAGACTGAACATCGACTTTAATACAAAGCATGCATGCAGCAATTTAGAATAATGCGCTCCGTTACCTGACAAGACACGGAGCATTTATATCATACTTTTCTCCTGGCGGACTCAAAGCGCCAGAACTTCAGTCACTAGGGCATGCACTATAGGCAGCAGCAGTGTTAGGGAGTCTTGTCCAAGGTCTCCTTCCTA
Source organism: Hyperolius riggenbachi (assembly GCF_040937935.1). Classification (NCBI taxonomy): domain Eukaryota; kingdom Metazoa; phylum Chordata; class Amphibia; order Anura; family Hyperoliidae; genus Hyperolius; species Hyperolius riggenbachi. The sequence continues at coordinate 151,200,535 of NC_090653.1, read as the reverse complement.
AATAGGTGCTGGCTTACTGAACAGGAAGAACAGAGATTCAAACCCTGGTCTCCTGTGTCAGAGGCGGAGCCAAATATGTCTCTTGGTGTGCAGGGCACTATAGTAATCTGCGGTTCTTTTCACATATTGGGCACAGACACAGTCAATTTCCAGGTAATACAAACAGTATTGCAAAGTGCAATCAAGAGGCTTATTAAATCAAGCATCATCTGTCTTTTTTCATTCAAAACTCACAATGAAAGGGAAAGCTATGAAGTTTGAATGAAATATTTTATTTTAGATTTGGAAGGTGTGAAACATTTTAGACCCTCCTTCGTTCTATTTTATTGCTGCTTTTGGTTATATGTGCAAGATTTGTTATCCTAAAAGGAAATGGTTTAAGCCACTCATAAAAGGGCCAGGGATACCAATAAAATGATTTCTGTAGAGTAGGGAAGATTTGGAACCTCTGGTGGTGAATCACCTGCATATTGGTAAGAGTATCTTACTGATAGTCTTATTAAAGAGACTCTGAAGCGAGAATAAATCTCGCTTCAGAGCTCATAGTTAGCAGGGGCATGTGTGCCCCTGCTAAACCGCCGCTATCGCGCCACTAAACGGGGGTCCCTTCACCCCCAAACCCACCCCCGCAAGACTTGGTCGCAAAGTTGATCTTTCGTGGAGGCAGGGATAACGGCTGCAGCCCTGCCTCTAGTCGCGTCTATCAGCGGCGCATCGCCGCCTCTCCCCCGCCCCTCTCAGTGAAGGAAGACAGAGGGGCGGGGAGAGGCGGAGATACGCGCTGACAGACGCGCGTGGGGCAGGGCTGCGGCGGTTAGACCTGCCCCAACCAGGAAGTGCTCCCCCGCTGCACCGAGGGGATTTGGGAGTGAAGGGACCCCCGTTAAGCCGCGGGATAGCTGCGTTTTAGCAGGGGCACACATGCCCCTGCTATCTATGAGGTCTGAAGCAAGATTTATTCTCGCTTCAGACTCTCTTTAAGGCTATTACCTGCACCAAATGTACCTCTAAAACAGTTTCCTACACATGCCTGCTAATGTGTTTAGTAGCCCACAACAGGAGAAAAACCACTGGAAGTACTTGGAAAAAAAGAGGATTGAAGGGGGTGTTTGGGAAGATATCTTCATTCAAAGGAATAAGAATAATATTGCTAACAAGCCATACATACTGTATTATGTTTACAAGCTACAGAATATTACTCTATTTTTATGATTATGAAGAAAAAAGAAGGTGAGAGTTGCTTTAGTTTCCCAGAACCCATAGAGACACATGTGATCAGTATAATCAGGTGACCGATGTTTAAGGCTCTGATTTGTGTTTCAAGGTTATGCCCCTCGTGAAAGTGTGCTTGGCACGTGACACAGGTCTTAGCCGGGGCAGTTTTTACTCTAAACTAAAAACATCCCTGGGCTCATGTACAAATCCCTTTTTCTCCTGAGTTTTCTCCTTGGTGATATTTTCACATCTTATCAAACATGCCTTTTTAAACCACCAGCAAGCAGCAAAATACTCAAAATAATTTTGATAGTACTTTTTCACCAACTTTTGGGTACTTATTCAATTATAAAGTGCAAAAAATGTATTTTAAAGAGAAGATAAAAATTATCTCCTCTGAGATAACACCGGAGAAAAAGTTAATTGCAAGGGCACTGGTGAGAAGGGATAGATTGCTGGTCATTCCTGTATACATTTTGATTTCACACTTACAGGCTGAAATAAAAAATGACAAATGAGTTCAAATAGAAAGATGGAACTATGGGACAACCTTTTTTTCAGAACAGGAGTAAAAAAACAATGCCAAAGTAATTAAAAGTGCCAAAAATGATTTATTTCTTTAAGAAAAACAAAACATTTGTAACATTTCAACATGAATGCATTTAGGACGGATCATAACAGTGCAGAATCAGAGCAGTGCAACAACAAAGTGTACAGACATCAGTACACCTAATTTCCAGTACGGGTTGGAATAGATCATTTTAGAACAGTCTTTAATAATTTCAGTCCTACAGACAGAGGATGTTGACATACTGTTACCCAGCAATCAACCATTTCAGCCTTGAAAGAGTAACACAGAAGAACATTGAGTAAGAATGAACTGCACAGATAAAAGCTACGTTCACACCAGATGCCACATAACCTATGCTACTGCATGCAAATTTTACAAGCATTTTTGAATAACTTCATTGAAATAATTTGCAACGGGATAGGTAGGGTCAATGGTACAAAAATGCCTAATGTGCCCACTGGTACTCAAAGCATCAGTGTAAGACATTCGGTGTGAACAAGATCAATAAGTTAACCTATCCATCTTTCACGTTTACATAGCAATCCTCATATTTTATCACATTAAAGAGGGGCTTGGATTCGGAAACAGAGTAATATTTAGGTACATGACTCAGTATAATTCTAGTACAGTGCTGGGTGCACAAAAACTATGTGCTTCAACATACTTTTGATACAGATACACATGAGCTGAAAAATGACCTTATTGTAAAACTTGACCAAACTAGTCATACTTACACCATGAGGTCCTGCATTAAACCTCGTACTCACTTTGGTGCAGCCGAGGAACTTGTGGACATCAAGGCACACTCTGTACAAGATAGTCTTGACGTTTCAAATTAACCTCTACTAGCCCAATTTTGGCATTATTCTTAAACTGATCACATTTCAGGACACATTAGGTTATGAGGTAACTGGTTTGGATATACAAGTAATTTAACAACCTGATAATCTTATTGATTTACTTACCTTTCCCGCCTGCAGGTATGTTATTGGATCATTTTTTCTTTTTTTTTTTTAAATAGTGTTATAATTTGTTTTTTTTTAACTAGGTTTTCTTCATCTACTTTTGGGACTTTTAAAAATCAAGAATGGGGTTCATGTTACCACAGGTGTATGCACTCCTTATCTTAGGAGAAAAATATGGATTGGCTGGGGAAAAAACATTTTTTGGCAATTCAATTGTATCCATTCAGTCAAGAAGTGTCTGATTGGCTTGCATTCTACCCACAGACCTACACTTTTTTCCTGATGCTACTGGCACTAGGCTGAATCAGGTGGCCATCACATGTCCACAGGCACATTAAACATGACCAGTAACTTTACATGAAGCAACAGGGCAAGATCTAGGGTGAGGTCAGAGAAATTTGAAGAGAACATCTGAGGACCTGATCCAAAGATTTAGTGTAGTTTCAGTCATTGGTTCTTTTGAGATAACAAAACCACTTTTCAGTATTGTAGGCAAACTATATCTACTAAAAAGGATAATCACAGTATATGTTGAGAGGAGAGGAGGGATTAGAGTATTTGCTTATTAGCTTTCAAAACCACAGAGCAAAGAAACATGCACAACTTTTGCTGGGAATATGCAGTAGAGGAGGGATTACAAAAATATGGAGAAATGTATATAAGAACATTTACAAAAGAATAAGACTCAAATGAATTGCTTTTGGGCACCTACTTATTAGCTCTGATTTTCTTTACTCTGAAGGTGGCCACACATCATACAATTAAAAGATCCAGTTTTTCACCAATTCGATAATTTCGATCGTTGTCCTGCAAAATCAAGAACTTTTCTTTGTTTTCAATCGATAAATCAGATCGAATTTCACATTTTTTGGAGATTGGACATGCTGAAAAACTCAGACCAACTTTATCAAGAATTGTATGGTGTGTGATGGATTGTGAAATTGTATTCAACCAGAAAAAAAAGTGTATTTACCTATTCAGTACTTTTTTCTCTCAATTATTTAAACCAACCAATTTTTCAGAGCTTTTGATCGTTTACACCTTGAAATTGCAGCAATCTTGAATATACGTGTGTAGTACATCGAATATTCTGATCAAAACCTCTGATCAATCGGAAAATTGGATCGGAATGCTTGAATCGAAACAAAAGAAAAAAAATTGTATGGTGTGTGGCCACCTTTAAGGTGACCACTAATGATCCAATCTTTTTCATCCAATCTTACCATTTCTATGTAATATAAGGTAACTGCCTGAAGTATCCATTCAGTATATTCACTCAATTTACCCTTATACTACATAGATCTGGTAAGATTGGATGAAAAAGGTTGGATCATTAGTGGCCACCATTAGGCAGGGCTGAACAAACCTCAGGAGACAGTCAAAGATCCTGATAAATGAGAGCAGGCACCAGACTTCTAACAGAAGTTTCTCTGTTATCTGAGGATCTGGTTACTAAAAAAAAGTCCTACCTGCTTCCTGGATTGGACAAACTAACTACCAAATTCCATATTAACATTTTAAGCAACTGCCTCATTATCCACTATACATTTGAGAAAATCCCAAATTGGATCATTTCCACATAGATGCCCTGACATCTTCCACAGTGCTTTTACATGGTTAATATAGTCATGTAACTGACTTTTCTCAGAGGAGCTCACAATCTAATCCCTTCTATAATCATAGTCTAAAGGTGCGTACACACAAGCCATTACTGTCGCCTACAGAGACAGAGCTGGTCCCTATGGCAAGGATTTGGGGCTGTGTGCTGTAAGTTTTAGAGAAGTGTGAGGAAATCCAGAATACCCAGAGGAAACCCATGCAAACACAGGGAGAACATTTAAGCTCCAAGCAAACAGTGTCCTGGCTCAGACTAGAACCTGGGACTCTAGTGGTGCAAGGCAAGAGTATCCACTACACTATTGTGTCACCCATTACTGGAATAATTGATAGGTTTTCACATTCATACATTAAAATGATGAATTAACAGACATGAATAAATCCAATATGTAATGGAATGTCACAACACTGACCCATTTCCCTGCAATCAAGGGATATTTCCCTAAAGTTATAGGCACAAGCAGAAGCCCTGATGTGCAGACAACACATTTTGTTTTATCAACAAAACAAAAATATCTATGGAAGCTGCCATTCTACTTTACTCTTTAGACAGATACATGGTCATGTCCAATAAAAGGGAAAGAAAAGCATGGAGGTAACTATTATAAAAATGTACAAGGCATTTAAATTGTATTGCTATGTAGGTTAAGCATACTTTCCCTTTGCTGCAGAAATACCAATGATCAGAGCTCACACCTGCAGAGAGCACCCAAAGGTCACACTTTTTATAAGCCTACATAGGAGAACAGTTTTATTCATAACTAACCATTTAAACTGAAACACCACTATTGCTGATATACATAGGTGAACTAAAGGGATTGCCTTGTTTATCGCAGGAACTAACAGCAAGCTTCATTTAAACTTATATACATGTAAGTATAAAAAACAAACAAACAAACAAAAGTTATTCAACATGGGTCCTAAAACACACTGAAACAGGAGTGTCCCAAGTTTGCTGCCAGTCAATGGATTAGTCCAGGTGTAGAAAATAAGTGACAAGCACCTCCTCTATTTACTCATACGTCAAAATAAGAGATTTCTAGGCAGTTTGTACTCTAGAGAGATTACAAATGCCAGTCTTGTAAATATATGCAATCTTCATTTCACTTAGCTTTGGAAATTCATAGCTTGTTGCCAACTGAAATGGAAATATACCTTTTAAAATACTAAATTATAAAAGTAATCCTCTGTTATGCAATTGCAGCAATTTTCAATGAATGTAGAGTTTCACTATAAAGCTAACTGAGCACCTGGGTGCTCCTAGGTTAGTCTCCTATCTATACACTTGTCTCCATTTTGCTTCTTCACGTGCAGCAGATAAAGTGGTCGTGCCAGCATGCAATGGAAACTGTTCCTTTGCCGTGCATTGGTTACAGCCGTGGTGCGCTATGTAACCGCATCGCACAGCGTGTAATGGAAATGAGCCCTAAGTCTTTCTGATGTGCTGCCCATTTCTCAGGCTTCTAGGGGTATGGAGAAGTAAGCAAGGATAATATGCCTACTTGTCCATATCCCTGCAAGAAAGAATGATCAACCCCAACTCTGCAACACAATTGAGTGGTCCCAAGCAACTATGCCAACACTCTGTAAACCATATATAAATTAAAGACAAGCCCGTGCTTGGTTTATTTAGGCAATGTTCCTGATAGCAGCTCTTTCATCTGTTTAGGCTCTGATTAAATGTCAGAAATTTTAATTTCAATAATTATATATTTTGGGAACATTCGAAGCACATAATTTTGCACCTTATGCAAAGTCTTACTAAGCTGTGTATAAAAATACCAAATGGGTATTCATAAAAAGACCTGCAGTGATTGTAACAGTGTCTCTTAAAGGGACTCCGAGCTGTAACTAGAATCAAAATCTGAACTTGCCTGGGGATTTCTCCAGCCCACCGTAGGTCGGGAGGTTCCTCGGCGTCCATCTGGTTCATCGGCATCACCACGCCGGCCGCCTCGCGTCATAATGGCGGCCGGTGTGACAGTACTGCGCAAGCGCAATTAAACCGCGCATGCGCAGTACTGTCAAGCCAGCCGCCGCAATGCGCCCGGCGTGGCGATGACTAACGTCACCTTTCAGGAAGGAGGCAGACACTCGGGCCCAGTGTCGCCGGGAGCCATTTCTGATCAAGGCCTGGGAGAAGAGCCAGATGGACGCCGAGGAACCTCCCAACCTACGGTGGGCTGGAGAAAGCTCCAGGTAAGTTCAGATTTTGATTCTAGTTACAGCTCGGAGTCCTTTTAAACATATCCCAAGTCCCATAAACAGTGCGTGTTTTGCTGATACCCTCAAGGGTGAGGAATCCATATTGCTAAGACACTAAGGGGTTGACCCAATTCACTTTTTCTACAAGTTTTCTCTAGGGTGATATTTTCACACCTTATCAATAAAATGCCTTTCAAACCACCAGCAAGCAAGAAAATACTCAGAATAATTTTGACAGTACTTTTTCACTTATTTTTGGTACTTTTTCATTTGCTGAAAAGTTCTTTAAAGTGAGTCTGAAGTGAATTAAAAACAAACAAAATATACTTACCTAAGGGGAGGGAAGAGGAGTGGTCCTACAGAGTCTTCCCATTCTTCTCAGTCCCCGCATTCCAGCGCTGGCTCCCCCGTTGGCAGTCTCCAACCAATGGGTCAGAGACTGCTCTCTTGACGATGCGGGAAGCTTCTGAAGTCTTTGAGAGCCCAAGTGCTTCTGAAGACAGGCCGCTGTACTGCGCATACATGACCATATGCTCTCTCGCACACCTGCGCATGCGCAATACGAAGCCACCCATCTTCAGGAGTACTCGGGCTTCCAAAGACTTACGAAGCCTCCCATGGTGGGAGATTTGAACGGGGGAGCTAGCGCTGGAATGTGGGGACCGTGAGAGGAATGGGAAGGCTCATTAGGACCCAGAGCCTTCCCACTCTGTATCTGTTTTTTTTTTATTCACTTCACGTTCTCTTTAAGCAGAAGATGAAAAATTACCTCTTAGCAGAAAACTTTGCAGAAAAAGTTAAAGTGGATCAGGCCCTAAGTGGCTATTCTGTACATAAATAAAGTCACCTGCAAAACATGCACGTTCAGTAGGACCTGAGGGCAGGTATGGGAAATGAGGTCACCGGTAGCAACCTGCACCTCACTGCAGACGTTGGTTTTCCATTTTACTACTAATGACAAACACCTTCTTCTGTATATCAGAAGAAATGCATTTTGGAGAAAGCATTCTGGCAGATTTTGTAGAAAGAATTCTATAGACATCAATGCAGTATGTAACATTACACCAATGTAAAAAAGTAAAACCTCAAAAAAAATTATAAATCTTTAGATGTGTAGAAATATCGATATCAAATGAAAGTGCAATCATACATGTTAAAAAAATGAAATCTCATTTTAGAAGGTAATTTTAAAATGGCCACCTGCCCTTGGACAAGTTCTTGGTTTATTTTGCCCATTCTGGAAGAGCAAAATGCCATATATTTGATCATATACGAGTCATTCTATGCCAATACTGCAGAATATAAGCAAACTGGAAAAATAAAGAGCCCACTGATTCTTTGTGTCAGAGGCTGGCTGTTCATCAATATTCTTCACTCTTCTTCAGCAATGAGTGGCATACCAGACCTTGGTGACTGGACAACAGGTGTGCATTACGGATGACCTGTGTAAAGTGACGTCTTCTTGGCAATATGACATCTGTATCCTAGCACCCACCTCTCCATGTGACAGGACTTACCCACAATTCCAGACGATATAAGTCACTCACATGGTTGTCCCTTTGTCCAGATGACAGTTGATGAACTGATGGTTCTGTCAGAAGTAGGTGGGTAAAAGGAAAAACAAAAGGCTACCAAATGATCATGGTGTACAATTCATGGTTAAGACAAACATGGCAGCTGCACATTCAGCAAAGCTCACTGGGTATAAGTAATTGTCATCTCCCTTTGCCAGATAACAAAAGTAATTTATTTTCTTCTTTACATCCCTTGTGACTTGTGATGCGGTTCAGAAGCACTGTCAGCTCCACTGGTCTTAGCAGGAGACAGAGTATGATTAGATGAGTTCCTGTGCTCTAAGCCCGCATGGTTATAGATGTTACTTCCAGGCTTTTCCTCTGTCTTTTCACTGTTCTTACAAACCCCATTGTAACTGCTTGCCACCGAACCATTGGAGAGAAGATCTCCTGCGTTCCCTCTGTCACTCTCCAAAGCAAGTCTATCTGATAGTTCATCCATTGGTGGCTCCTCGTCAAAGTGCTTCGGCAATGTGCTCAAGTGTTGATGAGGACTGCCTTCCTTACAGAGTTCCTAGCAACATAAAATATATTGAAGTAGTTGCATTTGTGCAATTCCCTATCTTACCTAGGCAGAAAAACATTTCCAATTTTCAGATTTATGTTGCTTTTAAGGTGACCATTACTGATACATTTCCAAGGACGAACTATATTTTCCAATCACTGCAGCAAACAAACGGAAATATTGATCGTGCCCATTAATGGCCAAAAAAACCCCACTAACCAATACAATTAGTTTACTGGAATTTTTCTGATTGATCCTATCAATCTGATCGGATTGTATAGTGCAGTGATCTGCAAACTTGGCTCTCCAGCTGTTAAGGAACTTCAAGTCCCACAATGCATTTGCCTTTATGAATCATGACTTTGGCTGTCAGACTCCTGCAATGCATTGTGGGACTTGTAGTTCCTTAAAGCAGAATGAAACCCAGCATTTCTTCTTTGCTCTAAAATATTATTTACAGCATATTATACACTACCACCATTTATTTTTTTTTACTAGAACAGCACTCAATTAGTTAAACACAGGACTTTTCAAGTTCCCTGTAGAGAAAGCTGGACGCATCCGACCTGTCAATAATGTTATCTTGTGTTTACTTAATTGTATCAAGTGAGGAATGTGACACATTCTCTGACACTGCAGACTCTCCTGAACACAGACAGTCAGAAAGCATTTCTGCTCAAAATTCAAGATGAATAAATCAGTTATGAATAAAATGCAAAGGCAGCTCTCAGAGCAAAAAAAACTGTACTTTGGAAATGTGTAATTTCTAAATGAATAATAATACTTATGCACAAAAGCAAATATGATAACCGTATGGCATATAAAAAGTAGGAAAACATGTTTTTATTGAATATTATGTCAGGGTTTTATACAGCTTTAACAGCTGGAGAGCCAAGTTTGCAGATCACTGGTATAGCGGGTTAGCAGCCGTTAATGGGCATGACTGATCATTTCTGATCGATTACCACAGTTATTGGAAATGATCGATCATACGTGGGATTGCATCGTTAATGGCTACCTTAAAGAGTATTTTAAATAAACTTAAAAAGCTGAAGGTGGATAGAGGGGATGAGTGCACATGCGGTGTTCTCCCAAATCCTTGTTACTATATTTCAGTAATCTAATCTCTCATGCTATGGGCTGAAAGAGCTTTTGCACAGGCAGTTATATAAACAAGACCCAGACAATAAAACTAACGAAACAGAAAAAAAACAAAATACGATGTCCAAAATCCTAATGTGTAAATGTTTTAACGTTTTAAGAATGTTAATATCATAACCTAAAGAGTATGTCTTTTGGACCTCAGGTACTTTAAAGAAAGCATAAAAATATCATACACAGAGCTGTGTAGCTGAGAGGAATGTTATTGACTACATGTCTATGGCATTTCCTACACTCAGGAGCTGAGAGTCAGCAGCAGTAGAGCTAAGCTGACAGACATGTGAGGCTTCTCAACTGTGACTCTCCACTTCACAATCATCTTTGAAGTTTAACGCACAACCACTGATAAACTCCTATGAATATACAGTGAGAAACAAACTAACTTTTCTATAGGTGCCCAAACATCAGGTGACTTTGGCGGCCAATCGACCAGCCAATTTGATTATCGAATTGGTTGAAAATTGGTTCAGCCAAGTGCAGGCCCAACCAATTAAGGGCCCAATTTCGTGATGAAACTGGTTGTGTTAGTTAACTGCGCCTGATGCAAGACGTCGGGCCGAAGTTGGTTGATCGGGTGTGCGGCGGTAGATTTCGGAACAAGCAACGAAACGGTGAAACCACCGCTGCTGCTCCCTTAATGTACAAATGTGCTCCCCATGTGTGCATTTATACATTACCTGTCCTGTTTTAGCCTCCACGCGGTGTCCGTAACCTCCGGGCCTCTGTACACGCCACTTGCGCATAGCATCTAATGACGGCGCATAGCTTCTGACGCCAATGCGCCAATGTCGTGTACGGAGGTTACACAGGACAGGTAATGCATAAATGCACACACGGGGGTGGGTTTTTTGGGGGGGGCACATTTATACATAATGGGGGCAGCGGCAGGGTGGATGTGGTGGGCTCAGCAGATTCCCTGAAGATTTCATGTTGAAATTGAATGGGAATCTGCCTGCAGTATATGGGCAGCTTTGACAAAGAGACAACTTTATCTCTGGCGAATCTGCCCATAATTTGATGTTTGGGCACCTTAAGTCCCAGACATTTGCAAACTTTTGATACAATCGAAAATGTTTTATTTACCTCACAAAGGCAAAGCAACCGTGCTTTAAATTATGATTTGTGCACTATGTGCTCCTGACGTCCTCCCCTCTCCCCTGATGCAACCACTTCCAGCTTTGCCCTCATACTGGATGTCGGGGACCGCTCCTGAGTAACCAACTCCTTGTCGCCCAAATGATTTGTGTGTTATGACTTGGAGACTACTTTCTTTCCCCGCTTTTACAAACTTAATGATATCCCCCCCCCCCCCCCCTTCCCTTCTAAATGTTAATTTTGTTTATACATTTGTTTCACTTAACATCTTAAAAAGAAGGTTTTTGTAATGTATTAATTTGCAACATGTATTTTTTTGCACCACCATTGGATTCAATATGGTGTGTGGGTGGAGTGGTAGGTGGCACCGAGGAGGGTACTTACTACCCCGTCCCCAGATGAGCATGTGACCTAGCATCTTCCGGATGTGAAATGGCTGTAATGCCGCACTGTCTTCCCCTTGCACCCACCCAGATTGGTTACTCCTGTTATACACGGATGCACTTTCTAACACTTTTACTATAGTGGACCACTGATTGGATTGTACCTGGTCTTTGTACTTTTTAACATGTGTTTAGTGCCCGACTTCTATTCGATGAACGTCAGCAGAAGCCGCAGCAGACAGGTGAGATTGCATGTGTGATCGCAGTGGTACGTTCCCCTTGGACGGAATGCAGTTTGCTTGTCTTTATAGACTACTGACTTCATACCTGTACTGGTGCAGAGTTGCATGCTCTATCTGTAATGTTATGCAATGGTTACATAGGCAGAAGCCAGGGGGAAAAAAACTTACATCTTCCATAGCAATTTCGCTAGCTTCTAATGAGACTTTTCTGTTCATACATTCCAGCAGGTAGTCCAGTACAGATTGCCTCGGGTGCATTCCTTTATCAAAGCGATTATACATTCCACACCAGAACCTCAAAAAGACAACAGGTTGAATATAACAGATGTAGTTTAAAACACTAAACACTACACATGATTGCATTAAAAGGATGACCCTTTGTAAAACACCTGCAAAAAAAAGTGATCCCGAGGTGAAAATAAATGAATGAGAAACAATTGTATCTATCCTCCTACTCCTAAAAGTGTATTTTTTTTATATTTAAACCTTTACAAAGTAGATTTAATGTTTTATTGTCTCTGCCCAATATCAGTCTATTAAGTGTCCCAGAGTTAAAATTCATGAACTACAACCTTTTTTTAATCTAACTCCTGCTTTTAGAAGTTGTATTCTGCAAGAAAAAATGTTTGGGCTGCAATTCCTTATTAGTGGGGGTTGCTGAAGCTGTCACTTGCATGCCTGAAGAATAAGGGCCCATTCACACTTGTGACTACAAAACACAATCACCTAGCATTGCTTTTGCAATCACACTTGCGATTGTACAGCAATTGCAATTTGCGATTCTCATTCAGTGAATGACAGCTGCAATTGTGATCACTCAAAATATGCAGGCAGGCAGAGCGATAGCAATTTTCACAAATTGCAAATACTGCAGGGTGAACGATCCCATAGGGACACATTGTGCATAACGCTTTGCTGATAGCAGGTTATGCAAAATGCCCCAGTGTGAATAAGTCCTAACCCCTAACTCTTTTAAAGGGAACCAGAGAGGACCGTACAGAAAAAAAAGAAAAAGCTTTTATACATACCTGGGGCTTCTTCCAGCCCCATAAGCCTGGATCGCTCCCATGCCGCCATCCTCCGCTTCCTGGATCGGCGGTACCGGGTCCCGTTACTTCCGGCGGACACGGCCAATTGTCCGCATCACAGCGGCTCCCTCCATACCCGTACGCATGCGGCTGCGCAGTAGGCAGCCTCATGCGTACTTGTATAGAGGGAGCGCCGTGTGATGCGGACAATTGGCCGCGTCTGCCGGCCGACTGGCGGCCATGACGGGACCCGGTACCGGCGGTTCCAGGCAGCAAAGGACGGCGGCGTGGGAGCGATCCGTGCGAATGGGGCTGGAGGAAGCCCCAGGTATGTATAGTATCTTTTTCCTGGGGCCTCTGGTTCCCTTTAAGGCAATAAAAGAAAAAAAAAAAAAAAAGAACCACAGCCTGGTTATTAACCGATCCACCAAGCGTATCCTTTAAAACCAGTCTTATTAGCTGAACGACCGTTTGTACACACGCCCGATTTAACGACCGGTCGTTTTGTAAACAAAACAAACAAAAAAAAAGAGCGTAAAGGATCAAAGTATACATGTGCTATCTTTTCACAGTGCAGTTATGTGTTAGTCATGCAAGCAGAAAACTTACTTGAAGCAGAATGGAAATGTATTCGGATGCAAGGATTTATATGCATTGGGGAGATACAAGGGATTCACAAACTCCTGCTTCCGTTGCAGCAGAAATGGCCACAATGAATGGGTATTTTCATAAACTCTGTTGAAGTAAGATTCAGTACAGTTAATAATCAAATACAGCCAAATATGGTCTTCTATACTAAAAATCTATTACAAATATGTTTCGATCAATTAAATCAAAACCAAATATTCAATTAAACAGCACTGGCGCCCTAGTATGATAAACGCTTTTATCATACTAGGGCGCCTCTTTCCTCCGTTGTGCTAAGCACCGGCAGAAAATGGGTCAATATAGATAATGGAAATACAAAGTTCCCCTTTTTCTCCTTTATATCCAGATTTTCTCTTCCTTTATAACCAGAAAACCTGATTCCTAACAGAAGTGCGTGTGCAGACCACAACCACTGCCCACACTATAGGTGGCCACACACCATTAACTGCTTCCTGACCGCTCCACGCCAATTGGCGTGGACGCAGCGGCAGCCACAGGACCGTACAACGGCAATTGGCGTGAAGTCCTGGGGCGGGGTTGTGCGAGAGATCACACACGGATCTCCGCCTGAATGACGGAGCTCCACTCCATCAGTCTCCCAATGGCGATCGCCGCTAGGAGACAGTTAGATGGCAAAACCACCGTCTATATACAAAGTACAGTGCTGCGATCTAAGGCAGCGCCGTACTGGGGACAGCTGTGTGACACGGCTATCCCCCTGGGAGGCACAGAGAGCGATCGTTTCTCATAGGTTGACGTCTATAGGAGCCAATCGCTGGGATTGGCTGCCAGGGAAGGGAAGGAGGGAGATAAAAAAAATGCAGACATGTATTTAAAATAAAAAAAAATAAACTAACACCCCAGCAGCAATCAGAGCCCACCAACAGAAAGCTTTGTTGGTGGGCAGAGAAGGAGGTGGGGGGGGGGGGAATCACTTGTGTGATGAGTTGTACGGCCCTGCAGCGAGGCCTTAAAGCTGTAGTGTCCTAAGTTGCAAAAAATAACCTGGTCACCAGAGGGGTGTAAGCCTACGGTCCTCAAGTGGTTAAAAGATCCAATTTTACACCAATTCGTTAATCACAATCGGTTGTCCCGAAAAAAATCTAAAGCTTTTTTTTCATTCAAGAAATTTGATCTCCAATTTTTATTCGAAAAAAAAAATTTCGGGAGTGCTGGATTTTTCTGATCAATTTTTATCAAAATTGTATGGTGTGTGGTAGATTTACTTGATGTACAGACCTAAGCATTTTTTTCTTAATTTTCAAGAATTTTTTTCATAATTGGGGAAAAATGTAACATGTGTGTGGTACATTGGTCGGATTTTTTAAATGGTACAGTCAGTCATAAAAATTGATTGCAATTGAATTGAAAAGATATTTAAAAAATGTATGGTGGGGGCCACCTTAAGGCACCACCCACACGTGCTTCCAGATCAATGTATATTTACAACCTTCGGTTAGTAGAGGATTTCTGGCAGATCAGCTGTTGCTGCAGGGCACCTGAAGTGAGGCGATGCAGGACACCTAAAGCGACATTTATATGGAGGTTGCTATATTTAAATCCTTTTAAACAATACCAGTTGCCTGGCGTCCTGCTGATCTTTCTGGTGGTCAGTAGTATATAGATCACATACCTTAAACAAGCATGCAGCTAATCTTGTCAGAAAGATCTGATCTGCATGCTTGTACAGAATCTATGGCTAAAAGTATCTGCAGGACAGCTAGGCAACTGGTATTGTTTAAACCACTTTCGATTTCAGGACATGACTCCCGCATCCTAATTTTTCCTCAAGAGTCCAGGATGCGAAAGTCACGTCCAGCTAAAAGCCTCTGCCCACACACTTGCACGCGCACTTGTTGCTTGTGCACGTGGTCATGCTTGGGCACACATTCAATAGTGAATCATTACTGCCAATCATTCATGAATTTTTAATTTCTTTATTTTTATTATAAGGTACAAGTTAAAGTGTCACTACCAAAAAAAATGTTTGTTTTTCCTGTAGGGAAGTGTTAACCTCTACCTAATTAACACCTTGTGTCACCCATACTTGGCCTTGAAGTGAACCTTAAAGGAATACTTAAGTCAGCTTAAAAAAATGACTTTTACTCACCCGGGGCTCTCCTCAGCCCCCTGCAGCTGAACGGTGCCCTCGCCGTGTCCCTCCGATGCGCCTGGACTCGCCAATGGCCACTTCCGGTTTGGCCGTCACCGGCCGACAGGCTGGGAACGCGACTTATTAGCCGCGTTCCCGGCCGCAATAGCATTATAGAGGGGGCGCTATTGCGGCCGGGAACGCGGCTAATAAGCTGCGTTCCCAGCCTGTCGGCTGGTGACTGCCAAACCGGAAGTGGCCCCCGGCGAGTCCAGGCGCATCGGAGGGACACGGCGAGGACACCGTTCAGCTGCAGGGGGCTGAGGAGAGCCCCGGGTGAGTAAAAGTCATTTTTTTAAGCTGACTTAAGTATTCCTTTAAGCCAAAAAAAAAAAAAAGCGTTTTACTCACCTGGGGCTTCCAATAGCCCCCTGCAGCTGTCCGGTGCCCTCGCCGTGTCCCTCCGAGCCACGTGTCCCCGCCGGCGGCCACTTCCGGTTTCGCCGCCAGGACCAGACAGGCCAGGAAAGCGAATAATCACTCGCGTTCCTAGCCTGTCGGGTCCTGCCGGAGAAACCGGAAGTGGCTGCCGGCGGAAACACGAGGATCGGAGGGACACGGCGAGGGCACCGGACAGCTGCAGGGGGTTATTGTTAGCCCCAGGTGAGTAAAACTAATTTTTTTTTGGCTTTGGAGTAAATTTGTCCTGGAGTAAATGCGTGGTAATTTGTGTTTTACTTTTTATGTAGTTGTCACTTACTATATTCTAACAAGTTTTGGACTAGTCCATTTTCTCATAAGGTATTCTCAGGATTTCTTTTATTTTCTAAAGTACTCCTTGAATAGAATTGGCACAGTCCAACTGTCAGAATAGTGCACGGGTGAATAGGCAGGCCGGCTGGCATCTTGGAATACATGCTTGCCAGGGAGTGCATTTGAATCAATTAGAAGAAACTTTAAAAATCCCCCCATGAGGCAGTGGACTAAATCCAAAACTTGTCAGGAAAAGGAAAAAAAAAATCACTCACTTAAGTTCCAACCGTTCCTTCTGGGAATTCCCAAGAAAGTTCCCAAACTGGCAGGAATATACATGGTCATGAATTTCAAGTAAGTATTTCTCACTGAATTCAAAGGCACATGGGAACTGTTCCATCAGGTGCCATACACACTCCACAAATTGTGTAAATACTGGAGACACTTCTTTAGGATCAACATCTAAATGGCCACATCTGCAGGAGATAAAAAGGTCAATATTGATCATAAGTATTAGTACTGACACAAAGATTAATGATTATTAAAGCGAACCAGAGACGAAGCACCCTCATGTATTTTACCATATACAGTATATCAGTGGGAACATTAGAGAAAACACCTACCCTGCTCTCTGTTTAATCCTTCAAGGCTCAGCCTGCTCGTTATCAGACCTGATAAAATCCCTGACTGAGCATTCAGTCTGGCTTTGCTCAGGAATCATTATAGCTGAGTCTATCTTCTCTGATGTCTTTTCAAGCCCAAGCCTGCCCCCCTTCTGGCTCTGCTATAATGATTCCTCCCTAATGCTGCTACTGCCTATAGAGTTTGCCCTAGTGGCTGCAGCTCTGGTGCTTTGAGTCATCCAGTAGAAGAGTGCAATATAAAATGTTCTGTGTCTTGTCTGTGTCTAATAAAGCTTTATAATGTATAACAATAGATGTACTGTAGCTTTAATAAAAAGGGACAGTTACTGCAGTCTGTGAATTTCTGTTGCGCACATGTCACACAAATTTACATTCCTAAACACAGAGCTGTGGAGGAAGGAAGGGGACTTCAGTCGCACAAATACTATGGGGAAAACATTGAAATTACCCATGTTAACTGTGTCTGTATAAAAAAGCAAGCTTGCTCATAAATGTTTAAAAAACAAACAAACAAAACAAAACAAAACAAAAAAAACAACATACCTTTGAGAGAACTTATGCCCCAGGGATATCCACTCTTTTTCAATAAGTACCTTTATAGAAAAAAAATACATCATACAATATTTCCATTCTGATTTCATAGATAGATTGCATAGTATGTATAATAAATAGTATTTGTAGATATGTTCTCCAAGCTCTATTCAGTCACAGCCAACAGATCCTCCCATCTGAGGTCTCTATTGGGGAAGGATGCAATAGTAATAACAACAGGCAGTCTTGAGGGTTTGCAGTGAAAGTGAGGAGGAAGAAGTTCTCTGATTATTCTGCCTCAGCTGCTGTGAAGTAACCACCTTGCAGATTCTCAGGGGAATCGCTCCTTTTTAGAAGGCTAGGTTCACACTAAACCTAAAAATGGACCTCGGATCAGAGGAATCTATCGGATTGAATCCCTCCACACACTGTACACAAGTTTTCAAAAGATTTCAACAATCTACTGAAGATCTGTGCGCACTTCCTGCAAGGTCCCCAGTCCGTCAGTCCACATTGCCCGTACAGAGTGCAGGCAGCTCATCTGTCCACCAGCTCATGTCTTCTCTCCACCACCAGCTCCCCTCCCTGTGTCTTCTCTTCCGGGACTGCTGTCCACAGTGACTAAATGCTAGAGGCCAAACACTACAGACCCTGTGGCACGTTCACTACAGACCTCTAGAGTTTGGCCACTAGCGTTTGTCACATCACACAGGTGCCCCGAGAGAGAACAGACTGGATAAAGCCCTAGCGGTGGAGAGAAGACAGGGGAGAAAGTGACGGTGAGTGTAAGCTAGGTTACTAGTCACAAAATCAAATGCTGCCAGTGACGCACTCCTGATCCTCTGCCTATTGAAATCTTCCACCTGGTGAGATTGGCCGAATCAATCGATTTAAAACAAAAATAGATTGCGAATAGTTTGTGGCATTCATTTCTAATAGATTTGTTCAAATGATCGAATTGGCCGGACATCGATGGACAATCGAGCAGAGTATGGCCACCTTTAATCAGGGTTCACACTTGTCGATGTGTACGGCAGTGTTTCTCAAACTTGTCCTCGTGACTCCTCAATGGTGCATGTTTTGCAGGCAGTCTCACCTATGCACAGGTGGGGGGTTAATTAGTGTCTCAGCTACAATGAATCAACCTAGCTGAAACACTTAGTACCCCACCTGTGCATAGATGAGGCTGCCTGCAAAATATGCACTGTTGGGGAGTCACGAGGACAGGTTTGAAAAACTCTGGTGTATGGAAAAAGCAAGCTTTTTTGCATGCAAAATTTTCAGACACCATGTGTGTTTGACTGTGATACAACACACACTGTTTGCTGCAGAATGTAATGATTGCTAATAAGAGAAAATGCTCGGTGTGTAAAATTATGTTGCATGATGCAGGTTTTCTGTAGCATGCCAAACTCAAATCGTCCTCCTCCGATGCGCCGTTCCCCGCCGCCGGCACCGGGCTAATTATTCTTCTAACTAGACGAATAGAACGGCAGCTGTGACTGCGCGTGTTCGCTCGTGCGCTCATCAGCGGGAGCTTACTGTGCAGGCGCAGTACGAACTTTTCTTGAATAATTAGCCTTGTGCCGGTGGTGGGAAACGGCGCATTGGAGACGGACGGCGCATTAGAGCTGCAGGGGCCGATAAAAGCACCAGATAAGTGTTCGTTTTACCTTTTTTTTTTTTTGGTACCGGAGAACCCCTTTAAAAGTTCAAATGCGAAATCGCATGTAGGAAATAGCAAGCTATTTTGATAAGTGTGAGCCCTGCCTTGGGAATGTAGGAGGGAAAGAGGCTGCACACTACTGTGTTATGGAAAATGGCAGGTCTGACCAGTAAAACAAGCAGGGTAGTGCTGAACGAGGCAGCATTAGCATCAGTGTCTATTTTCCCACTTTTAGGGCTCAGACACACTGTAAGCATTTTTCTGAGTGCTTTGTGGCCTCCAGAGCTTTCTGAGAGATTTAAAAAAAAAAAAAAAAACGCCCCCCATTGACTTCCATTAAAATCGCGTAATTTTACCGTGATCGTGATTTTACTGGAAGTCACTGGGAGCATTTTTAAAAGCCCTCAGAAAACCGCTTGTGTGTCTGAGCCCTTTGTCTTTAACTGGGCTTTAGCTGCAACTGATTTTTGATCAGAGACATAGGAAACTACTGATTATATTTGCTGAACTTGTTTGTTTCAAAATAACACAAGATCATTAAAATAAATCACTTCATATAAAAACATTGAGTTCCACCCAGTTAATAAAAACCCAGATTATCTCACCATAAAGCCTTTTATAGTTCTATAAAATGGATCCAGGAGTATGCCAGCAAGAGAGCAGACCTGAGCCGTGCGATCCCAGCCATCCGAGCAGTGTACCAGCACACTGGCATTGTCGTCTCTTACTGCCTGCAGAAGAAGGTGGGAAAACTGGTATTAGTTATTTTTCTTTAATAGTGGGTGTACTCACACTCTGCTCTGTAAATGTATAGGAAGACAGCACCATAGCCAAGATGGAACCTTTAGGCCACCTTTATGCAGTACTAGCAGTTCTGAAGTCAGTAAGCCACAGTTGTTACCCCTTTCTAAAACCACAGACTAAACCTATGGACTTGTACAAGTGTGCACAGTTAGGGGGCGTTGCAGTAGAGGGAGGGTAAAGATCCACAACTTGCAACGTTCAAGTTAAAGCAACTGCAATTAAAGAGGAACTTGAACCCAGGATTGAACTTCATCCCTATGAGTAGCTGATACCACCTTTCCCACCAGAAAGCCTTAATTTTTCTCAAATAAATCATCATGGGAGTCTGTATGGCTGCTATTGTGGTGAAACCCCTCCTACAGTGTGATGTCATGACCTTTATCCTAACAGTTTGCTGTCTTTGAACCTTGTTGCACTGTGGGAAATCAATCAGTGTAAAGCAAGCACCCAAGGAGGGGAGAAAAAGATAGATGTGC
Organism: Hyperolius riggenbachi; assembly: GCF_040937935.1. NCBI lineage: Eukaryota > Metazoa > Chordata > Amphibia > Anura > Hyperoliidae > Hyperolius > Hyperolius riggenbachi. The sequence continues at coordinate 151,180,360 of NC_090653.1, read as the reverse complement.
TATGGCTTGTAGCGTCTCTGCACTCCAGACGTTCCAATACTTCCTCCACAGTCAAGCTAGCACCATCCGTAGTATTCAAAGCTCTTTATTTTTCTTTAAAAAGCATGACAAGCTTATCACAGCGACAGCAGCGCTGTTTCGATCACCAGATCTTTCTCAAGCTGTACAAAGTTATGTCACACCATATCAGCAACTACATGCCTTTAAATAACCCCCTCGATATCCCTTCACCAATCAGAGTCAAGTACCTGTAGCCTATCGGATCGCTCAGGCAGCAGTGTGGACCAGAAGGAAGACTACAACTTCTAATATTCAAATCCGGACATCCCATAATGATGTCCACAACGTAACCTAAACCCACCCCTTCCTTGCACTGTGGGAAATAACTTTTTCCAACTGCCAAGCAAGCAATATCTCCCTCTGTGCATAGAACTCTCAGCAACAAACATTCCGCACAGATTGCCAATAGTGATAAATGTCAGAATGTAGATCAGAGAGAGGAAGGATTTTACAATGGGCAAACACTGACTAAATCTATAAATGAATGAATTAATATTGTAAAAATAAACAGTTTTATTCATTACTAGCTGGTTACCCGGCGTTGCCCGGGTATGTATTTGGCTGGTGTCGGCTCCACCCACTTTTTCTAACCCTAACAATTACTCAGTGACCAAGTTTGTGAGCTTTGTGGTCTTTGGCATCAATAATTTGCATTGAAATGAAAAAATCTGATGGGTTGTTTGTGGCTCCACCCCCTTTTCTGAATTTCAACCCCAGTCACCCAATGACCAACTGTACCAGGTTTGAGGCCTGTGCCATTAACAGTGCAAGAATGGTAGCAATTAAATATTCCCTTGAAAAGCAATAGGTGAAGCTTTATACACTTTTGTAGGCTTCACCCACTTTTCTGAATATTAATCCCATTCACTGAGTGACCAACTGTGCAAAGTTTAAGAACCCTCCCATTAACAGTGTAAGAATGGCTGCAGTTTAAATTTTCCCAGTGAAATTTGTATTTGTCTCCACCCACTGATGACCCGGCATTGGCCGGGTATGTATTTGACTGGTGTTGGTTCCGCCCACTTCTTCTAACCCTAACGCACAAACACTCAATGACCAGGTTTGTGAGCTTTGGGGTCTTTAGCACCAATAATTTGTATATTCCCATAGAAATTAAACAAATCAGATTGGCTGTTTGTGGCTCTGCCCCTCTCCAGCATTTGAACCCCAGTCACCCAATGACCAACTGTAGCAGGTTTGAGGCATCTGCTATTACCAGTGTAAAAATGGCAGCAATTTAAATATTCCCCTTGAAAATCAACAGGTGAATTTTGATTGCCTATTATAGGCTCCACCCACTTCCCTGAATATTAATCTCAGTCACCCAGTGACCATCTGGGCAAAGTTTGGGAACCCTGCCATTAATAGTGTAAGAAGGCCTGCAGTCTACATTTTCCCAGTGAAATTCGGTTTTGGCTCCGCCTACTTTTTGTACTTTTTGTAACCTGGACATACAGTCCCTCAATGACCAAGTTTGTGCGCTTTTGGGTTCCTGGCATCAAAATTGTGTGAATGGAAGCAGTTTATCCCCCCCCCCCAAAAAAGCAAATCTGATTGGATGTTTGTGGCTCCACCCCTTTAGTGAATTTGAACCACAGTCACTTGATAACCGACTGTAGCAGGTTTGAGGCCTCTGCCATTAACAGTGTAAGAATGACAGCAGTTTCAATATTCCCCTTGAAAATCAATAGGTGAATTTTGATTGGCTCTTGTAGGCTCCACCTACTTTTCCGTATATTAATCCTAGTCCCCCAGTGACCAACTGTGTCAAGTTTGGGAACCCTGCCATTAACAGTGTAAGAATAGCTGCAATTTATATTTTCTCATGTAAAAAGTTGTTTTTGGCTCTGCCCACTATTTCTAACCTTGACATACAGTTACTCACTGACCAAGTTTATGAGCTTTGTGGTCTTTGGCATCAGTAAGTTGCATTTTACCATTGAAATTAAACAAATCTGATTGGCTGTTTTTGGCCCACTCCCTTTTCAGAATTTTAACCCCAGTCTCCCAGTGACTGACTGTCCCGTTTCCACTATCGCGGTTTCCGCCGCGATTCCGCAGTTTCCCCGCACATGAATTGCACGGGGAAACTCAGCCATAGGGGATAACGGCACCGCGGCCGAATCGCTTGCAGGAGCAATTCGGCCGGAACCCCCCGCAGAATTTGCGGCGGAGGCTGCAAATCCATGGGATTCGCCTGCGATCCCGCCCACCCGCTCAGTGCCGACGTGCGTCTGCGAGACGCACGTCGCACTAGTGGAAACGAGCCCTACCAGATTTGAGGCCTCTGCCATTAAGAGTGTATGAATGGCAGCAATGTAAATATTCCCCTTGAAAATCAAAAGGTGAATTTTGATTGGCTGCTGTAGGCTCCACCCACTTTCCTGAATATTAGTCCCAGTCACCCAGTGGCCAACTGTGTCAAGTTTTAGAACCCTGCCAATAACAGAATGGCTGAAATCAATCTAAAAAATCTGATTGGCTGTTTGTGGCTCCACCCACTTTAGTGAATTTGGACCCCTGTCACCCAATAACTGACTGTATCAGGTTTGAGACCTCTGCCATTAACAGTGTAAGAATGGTAACAATGTAAATGTTCCCCCTTGAAAATCAATAGGTACATTTTGATTGGCTGTTTTTAGGCTCCACCCACATTTCTGAATATTAATCCCAGTCACCCAGTGGCCAATTGTGTCAAGTTTGGGAACCCTGCCATGTAAAAATTAAGTTGTTGATGCCACACACTTTTTCTAACCTTGACATACAGTCACACTATCAAGTTTATCAGCTTTGGGGTCCTTGGTATCAATACTTTGTATATTCCCATTGAAATATTCTGCCCTCTTTCTGATTTTTAACCCTAATCACCCAGTGACCAACTGTACCAGGTTTGAGGCATCTGATATTAACAGTATAAGAATGGTAGCAGCTTAAATATTCCCTTTTAAAATCAAAAGGTGAATTTTTATTGGCTGTTGTAGGCTCCACCTACCTTCCAAATTCTTAATCTCATTCACCCAGTGACCAACTGTGCAAAGTTTGAGAACCCCGCCATTAACGCTGTAAGAATGGCTACAGTTTATATTTTCCTAGTCAAATTTGTTTTTCGCTCCGCCCACTTTTTGTAACCTGGACACACAGTCACTCAATGACCAAGTTTGTGAGCTTTCAGGTTCCTGGCATCAAAAATGTGTGAATGGAAGCAGTTTATCCACCAAGGAAATCTGATTGGCTCTTTGTGGCCCCGCCTCTTTAGTGAATTTGGACCTCAGTTACCCAAAGACAGACTGTAGCAAGTTTGAAGCCTCTGCCATTAACAATGTAAGAATGGCAGCAGTTTAAATATTCCCGTTGAAAATCAATAGGTGAATTTTGATTGGCTGTTGTAGGCTCCACCCACTTTCTTGAATCTTAATCGGATTCACCCAGTGACCAACTGTGGCAAGTTTGAGAACCCTGCGGTTAACAGTCTAAGAATGGCTGCAGTTTGCCTTTTTCTATTTAAAATGAATGGCTGAAATGTGATTGGCTGTTTTTTGCTCCGCCCACTTTTCCTGGATTTGTAACCTCGGTCACCAAGTGACCAACTGTGCCAAGTGTGGGGACTCTGGCTTGATTACTGTGAGAATGGCAACCTTTTACATTTTTTTCCATTGACTTGAATGGGTGAAAGCTGATTTTAGCTCCGCCCACATGTGCAGGGGGGCCGCGAGACCCCAGAACATATCATCCCAGGTAGTAAGGGATTTGTATACCAAGTTTCGTTCAAATCGGTCAAGGCGTTTTCGCGTGTTCACATACATACATACATACATACATGCACACACCAACACACATACCTCCAATTTTATATATATAGATTTTATTTTCACTACAGTTCCTCTTCAACTGCATACATATGTATGTGCTGAGTGCAGTGTTTTTTTTCGGTGGTCTTGTGCTCACTTTAGGAGATGTGATTTGACAGTGGCCATCGTTCACCAATGTGTCTCATTAGGAGAGATGATCAAAAAGATGCTGATAACTCAGCTTACAAGCAAATTTAATGCAATCAATATGGAGCTATGTGACCCAAATTTCTCTATGTATGTAGTCCAGAAATAGGTTCATAAATTTTACATACTTTTGCAAGAAAAACGGAAGCATCCATTATAGCTTTGATGTGGCGCAACCAACCAGAATTCTCCAGGATAGTAAGGAAACTGCTCATAGTGGCGTTCTTCTGTTCACAAGCTTGGAGAAAAATAAAAATGGCATAAATTATAGCTTTTGTCCAAGTAAATAAATGAGTAAAGGAATTCTTAAGGCAAATAAAAAAAAAGAGCTCAATTTACCTGGGGCTCCTTGCAGCCCACCGCCCCCCCCCCCCCCCCAGAGCCATCCTGTGCCCACGACGTCAGTCTGAGTCCCTCTGGCAAGCTTCGGCGACCCCTGCCAAGCTGGCCGGCCATGCCTCTCTGTGGGCGGGAGCGTTCTGCACATACGCAGTACATGAAAACAGCTACTGTGCATGTGCAGAGTGCTCCCGACTGTGGGAGTGCGATCATTGTGTGCACAGAGCTCTGGGCGGCGACCAGCTAGCTTTGCAGGGGTCACCGCTGCATGCTGGAGGGAGTCAGACCGACGTAGTGGGCACAGGATAACTCCAGGGGGCTGCAAAGAAGCCCCAGGTAAGTTCAACTCTTTATTTTATTTTACTTAAAGAGAACCCGAGGTGGGTTTGAAGAATATTATCTGCATACAGAGGCTGGATCTGCCTATACAGCCCAGCCTCTGTTGCTATCTCAAACCCCCCTAAGGTCCCCCTGCACTCTGCAATCCCTCATAAATCACAGCCACGCTGCTGACAAACGGCTTGTCAGAGCTGGCTGTGGATTTTCTCTATAGTGTCAGTCTGCTGCTCTCCCCGCCTCCTGCAGAACTCCAGTCCCCGCCTGCATCCCTTCCCTCCCTGCTGATTGGAGGGAAGGGACGGGGGCAGGGACCGGAGCTATGCAGGAGGCGGGGGAGCAGCTGAGACTGACACTACAGATGTAAACACAGCCTCACAGCACAGCTGTGATTTATAAAGGATTGCAGAGTGCAGGGGGACCTTAGTGGGGTTTGGGATAGCAACAGAGGCTGGGCTGTATAGGCAGATCCAGCCTCTGTATGCAGATAACATTCTTTAAACACACCTCGGGTTCTCTTTAAGTCTTAACAAAAAAAAACAGACAAATGTAGTGCATCCTACTTGGTGATGGTCCCACCTTATAGCACCTGCAATTTTATTGTGTCCCACATGTAAATACTCCCTTCATAGTGCACTCCAAAGGTGGTCCTGTAGAGATCAGCACAGGTAATAGTGTTGGGGAAGTATTATAGCCGCCACTCCCCAAGCTATTGTTCTTGCTTCCGTGTCCTGTACTCCAGCCAGCCTCCTCTGCAGAGGAAGCTGTCAGGGTAGGACTGATTAATGCAGAGAAAGCTAGCTGAAGCAGAGTAGCATGTACTGTCAATGGAGAAGAAGGGATGGGGTGGTACAGTACTATATACAAATGGCATTACAAAAGCAAGCATGACAAATTAACTTTTTAACCCTGTGTTTGTACACAGGTCAAGAGGACATAAACTGCATATGGAGGAAATGAGATAGATTTCCTGTGCAGAAAGGGGTTCTTTAATCTTTATAGTAAGAGTTGGCTGAAATCTGAAAGGGGGCAGGATCCTCTTCTTTGCAAAACTGCGCAAAAGGTGGAACAGCGCATCACCAGGCCGCCTCCGAATGGCCTCAAATCAGAGCCCCCCCCAGAAACTGCAAACGCACCTTGAACCCAATCCTTTTCTTACATTAAAGGACATTTCACAGCTGTAAATGTGATGTATAAGTTGGCGGTGATCCAGTCAAGTGGAAAATGTTACTCTTGTGTTTTTTTGTTTTCCATTTAAACCTCTAAACTTCTGTGCAGAGATTTTTTTTTTGCAGCTTACATAACTTAAAGCAGCAGGGACAGCCATACTATCCCAGGAAAAACACCACATATGTAAGTAGATAAATACTTGTTCTACTTCATAACATATGCATTGTACTGTCCATGTTTTTATTACTGTGAAATGTGTATAGTAAATAAAGAGAAACCAGTTACAGGCATTTTCCATCTTTACCACCTCTGACTGAAGCCAATCCTGATGTAATTTCCTCCCTTACTCTTTTTATTCTCCTCCTGTACTAGAAACTGCACTGTCATATCTAGCTTGCTTTGTAAACACATGTGAGCACAGCATAGATTGTATTTCAGTAGCTTCTGCAGAGGGGAGAGATGTATTTCCCTTCTCAGCGTCGTGTTACACTGAATGGCCCTCAGCCAATCAGTGAGGAGCAGGAATGGGAAGTACTTGGGTATTTAAGTACTTTCAAGGATGAGCGGCTTTGTACTGCATATGTGCAGTATGGAGCTGCACACCTTTGGAAGTACTCAAAGACCAGAGTCCTTCTAAAGCCTTCCCGAGGAGATCCAAAGGCTTCTTAGATATTAAAGTGGGATCGCTGCAACGGGCCCTAGCAATGGAACGAGGGAATGCAGAGAAGACTGGGAAGGCTCTTTGGGATCCATAGCCTTCCCTCTTCTTAGGACAGTATGTAACTTTCTTTTTTTGGCCTGCTACAGGTACTCTATAATTGTGCCGCTTCTAAGACAAGTGCAGGTCAATACCTGAAGACAGCATTTTTTAAAGCAGACATTATTTCCACTGAAATTTATATGACCAAATGACAGCAATAAAACTTAATGGACATAACCTCAGGCTGTGGGCAGGATTCGCTTTAAAGGGAAGGTTCAGGGAGGTGAGCAGTACAGCCCGGCGGACGTCCGATGACGTCAGCGCGCCCGCGTGGGACGCAGAAGTGCCAGGCCTTGGAGCGCAGAAGAGCCCGACGTGGCAGCCGGCCTGGCCAGGTCGGGTCGGCCACCGGAGACCACCGGGAGCCTGCAGAGCGGCGGCGAGGGCACCTCCTGCCTGCCACAGGCTGGAGAAAGCCCCAGGCAAGTGGAAATTGATTTTTATTTTTTTACTCCCCTCCCTGAACCTTCCCTTTAATAAAGCAGTAACATACCATACCTTCTAGGAGCTTTTGCTGGCTTCCTCTCATTACATGGATATTCTCAATCCCAATAAACTGGAAGTGGATGTTGGGGTAGTTGTCCTCATTTTCATAGCCCTTCCCTGCAGCCCTGTTTGCCATTGCGTTCAGCTGTTAGGAACACAAAGAGGATGAGAAATTAAAGCGGATACTTCTGTTTATGGCAGAGATTGATAGCAATTAATATTTATTGACTATATTAGTCAATAAAATGTAACTGGATATTATATCTGTACAACCACCAGCAGGATGTTGATTTCAACTGTGTCAGTCCGGAACAGGTTAAAGGTACACTGAGCAGTACCCCTGGGTATGCATTTAGGAAACCCATGTCTAATTAGTTGTGCCCCCTCACTCACCCTCCCACGTGTTAACCTCGGGGCCTTATAGTTCTTGAGATTCAAAATGCATTACATCAGCTACTCTGTCATAAGTCGCGCTGTGACCCCCAGAACAGGAAGCCTGCAGGTCCTCTCTGCACATGCGCAGGTTTCCTGGCTTCTTCCTCCTCTGTTCCCCTCCCCTCTGCTGCGTGTCATATGACGCTGTTCCGGGGGTCACTTTTCACAGAGTCGCTGCTGTAATGCATTTTGAATTTCAAGGTCTGGCAGGCACCGAGGTTAACGCAGGGCAGTGTGACTAGTGAGGGGGTATAACTAATTAGACGTGGGTATGCTTAAATGCAAACCCGGGGTACTGCTCAGGGTTCCTTTAAGCATGTCAGGTTATACAGAAGCAAGGCATTATTTAATGCTTTAATTTAATCTATGCAAAAGGAAAGTAAGGGCAGGGGGTGCAAACCATTTCAAGACGGTCGCTCTTTGAGCACATTGACAGTAACATTGACATGTCTTTGAGGCCCCCGAATAAAAGTTTGGGTGATGGTGTAAGTTGAAAAATAGTAAATTTGCTCAACTTCTCAATCACCTCTTGCCGGCAGACCCAAACTACTAAACGGTCCCAATACATATGAATGTAGTACCCTAATACAAGTGTAGAAAGGTAAGACCACGTCTCCATCATAGAGTTCAATATACCGAAAAGTCTTCCGGGGGCAGCCAAATCGGAGACTGACGAAAAACATAAAAATATAGGTATGACACAATATATATATCTCCACTGCACTGGTATCAGCACAGTCCATCCAAGTGTCCCTGGATCTAATGTCATCAATGTAAGCTTGTCCTAGTTCACAGAAAGACCAGGAAACCTACCAAACTGGTATTCAGTTTCAGAGATACCTAAAGGTTATCAGCATAATATACTTTTTCTGCGATATTGCTCATGCCAAACCTCTGCACCATCGGCGAGTTAGAAGTCTTTCTCGCCACTTGATTTATCCCCAAAGCAAATGATTAGTGGATAAAGAATATCCCACATTCGGCCTGTGGGCCTTAGTTTGAGGACCACTGGTATAGCGCATGCAAATATTCCAAATGTATACAAGTTCTGCTTATTAACATTTTATTTAGTATACATGAATATAGAGTCTGAAGAAGGTATTGTTACTAAACTCTTAGAATGTTTTAAAGTTAGCCAATAAATGGTATGATCCAGAATCAACACTTCCTGCTTTAGTTGTTGGCTAACATGATACAACAACTGCTATGGGTAGTGGTGGTGATGGCCATTTTAAGTTGCTTAAGTAACATGTTTGCAATAATGTTAGCAGTCACATTTAATAATTAGGATAGGTAGAATGAGCATTTACTTGGGGATTTATTACGTATAAGCAGGACAATAAAGACCACTTCCATCTTGGATACAGGAAGACAGGGGGGGGGGGGGGGGGGATTTCACCTGATGAATCCTACTTTTCATGTACCTTTCTTTTCTCTATTAACGATTTAAATTGGCACATATATTCCCCCGTTGTCAGCACTTTAACAAGATCCCAGACAACATAAAGAGACATTAATCTCAGATTGCATTCAAAATATTTAGTGACTGATTGACGAATCTTCTTTAAAAGTGGCACTACAGCGAAAAAACTGTAAAATTTTAAATATGTACACACATATACAAATAAGAAGTACATTTTTTCCAGAGTAAAATGAGCCATAAATTGCTTTTCTCCTACGTTGCTGTCACTTACAGTAGGTTGTAGAAATCTGACAGAAGTGACAGGTTTTGGACTGGTCCATCTCTTTATAGGGGGTTTATAGGGGGTTCTCAGGGATATATTTATTTTCAAAAGCACTTAGTGAATGGCAGTTGCTCTGTCCAACTGCCAAAAAAAAAAAACTGTGTAGCGAGCAGGGAGGCTGGCCAACATCATTGTTTAAATCATTTTTCAGGTATATCTTTATAAAGAATAAAGGCCATGCTGAGAATCCCCTATGAAGAGATGGACAAGTCCAAAACCTGTCACTTCTTTCAGATTTCTACTGCCTACTGTACGTGACAGCAACATAGGAGAAAGGTAATTTATGGCTCATTTTACTCGGGAAAAAATGTACTTATTTGTATATGTTTGCACAGATTTTAAATTTTACAGTTTTTCGCTGTAGTGCCCCTTTAATCCACTATCTTGACCCCCTCTAAAGTCTATCTCAAGCTTGTAAATCCACCGTAGCTTTAATCATTACAGGTGCATGATCCAAGACACCTCTGGGGAGAATGTCAATATGAGTTAAATGAGAAAAAAAATGTTTTAGGACCTATAAGCCCAATTGATTTGTGAAGGAGTTTTATGAGTAGCAGACCAGCACGTAAATTTGTTTTCTAACCTTTTAACTTTCTTATGCATAATTCATATTAAACAATGTTCCATTAATGCTTATAAAACTGTTCCTGAACACTTTACAAATTCAGCAGTAGACAACATTTCTGAAGTGTAGACATTTACACATGGTATTCTTGCTTGATAGCCAATCCAATGACATTTTGTGTAGTTCTCATCTAAAATTACAGTACCAGTCATTGCTTTTCAGCTAGCCATACACTTATAGATTTCCTACTAATGTTCCAATTATTTGATTCCTTTCACAAAGGAATCGATTCAGAAGGAATGGGTTACTACCACACACAGCATGTTTTTTTAAATAGGTTCCAGCAGGGAATCTATTGAACACTGATGAAACCGCCGCATTGCACTGTTCAATTCAATGCAACGATCTAGCCTATCAATTGTCCATCGCTTCTGCCCCTCCCCCAATCGACCTCGATTTTTTGTCCTGTCCGATCAATAGTTTCAATCGAGTCCTGTTCTAAATCAATTGAATCGAACTCTGAAAGGAATCAATTCCCATCCAATTCTAACAAAGTGATTGAATCTCCAGGGAATCGAATGGGAAAATCTGTGTGTATGGGCACCTTAAAGGTGGCCATAAACTGGTAGATCAATTATTACAACCCATTAATTGAATGACAATCGAGCACTCTACTTTATGTCCGAACGATTCCAATTAATCGATATTGAACCAAAATTTTATATTTATTTGATTGAGTAGAACAGGTTATTTTAAATCAATGGAACAAAAATCGAGAGTTTTCAATTATGAGTTCAATTGACCTTTAATCGATCATTGTGGCAGCGCACACACCTGTTGTATGAAGCGATTCTGACATACTTGGTTGAAAATCGTAACCAATCAATAAAAGGAAAAATGGAACAATAATCGATTAACGCTTGATCAATTCTTTTATATTTTTATCGAGACAATGTATTAATTGGTAGATCGATCATACTTTAATCGACCAGTGTATGGCCAGCATTGCTGTTATATTTTATCGCGGCTACTGTTTTTCTCAAGTAGGCAGCATACTACAATCCAGTGCATCAGCACTAAGGATCTGGGTTCAGTTTTAAGCAGTAACATGACTTGTATGTACACCCCATATAAGAAAGAGTCTCAAACTATGCTTGTAGCCAGGCCAGCTAAGATATCCCCAAATCTGTAGTAAAGTGCATGTGAACAGTTAACCTATCACAGCTATGCTTTAGAGTTTCAGGATAAAAGTGACAGATAAAGCAAGAAATATTTATTACACAAACATGCAAATTTGTAGAGCTATGGGCCTCTAAAAATCCAATATTACCTCACAAGTATAGACTACAGCAGATGTGTGTAGGCAAGAACAGACGTCAGGCAACAGCAGAGAGCAATCCTACTATGTTACCATTTGGTATGTTAATATTTTAGTCTACAATGAAAACAAGTTTTCCCCCTCCTTTTGCATAAATACATCTGAGACACATTTTACAAATATTAGAGCTGGATAAGAACTGCAGTCAGCGTTAAATAATAATTTGCTATAATAAAGGAGCACTTTTCAGTAAAAAGGCCCAGAAATCCTGCAATGCAGTCATGCTCCGTTGCGGCAGCTCAGACCTCTGGTGAACAGCTAAGCAACAGCAGCTTCCAAGCTAGATAGCTGTGAGAGCTGCTCAGTTATATTTAACACAGCACAGATCAAAGCCTCCAGCTGCCTTGAAGCAGCTTCTTAACAGATAGCAGCTGCTATCTCTGATGGTGGCAAATTTGCCTACCCAACAAAGAAGATGCTTTACATTTTCATAGTTAAAAAATCAATCTATAGGGCTACTTTACTAACAATTCGTGTCCTCGAGTCCCAGCGAGACCCCTGTTCTGCCTGCATTTACACTGGCTCACAGTGCATCACACACCAACGTAGGAGTCAGAAATCAGCCCGGTGGGTCAAGAAGCTGTCAAACATCTGACTCCATGTTCCTTTGGAGATAAAAACAAGGAACACCAAGAGCCCCAATAGTGTAATGTGTACTGGTAAATGGTTACTAGATAGAGTAAATATTAATACTCACAAACCAGGGTTACCATTAGGCAACCACTGTAAAGTCAGGTGGGGAGATTTTCCTGACCCCACTCAGGAATAAGAAGTCACTCTCTGTAGATGAGAAAAGGGGGTTCAACCCTCCACCCAGGGTGGACTCAATATTATGCAGGAGAACAGAGGCGCCAAGAGGATAAAAGGAAGCTAAATGAGCTTAAAAACCAAATTCTTGGTAAATAGAGGAGGTAGTGGTGGTCTTACCTCCTCCAAGTAGACACACAACGACTGTAGTAAAGACAGTCAATATATTTTATTTATGAACTCCAAATATGCAACGCGTTTCGCAGGTTTGATCCCACTTCATCAGGCAATAACAACAGAGCAATAGCATATGTGGTCAGTAGAAGAGCCAGGCACCTCTGTTTGCACCTCCTTTGGAGAACTGCCATGTCTTAGAAACACCGATTTTGGTGGATTAGAAGTAAGGAGTCAATCTTACATTGTTTTATTTTCTATTTCTAAACAATTACCTCAAAGTGAATTTCTATTTTAAATGCTGCCATGCACAATGCAATCTTTAAAATGATAAAGAAATTGATCATCTAAAACTGCTGCGCACTAATGTTCCCATGAAAGAACTCCTCTTATGTACATCACAAGTTCAGTTCCAGTTTTCCATCAAATGTACAATCTTGATCCTGCAGTCAGCTACCACTGTTTCCGCTTTGGTACGACACCACCACCACACCCCAAGCAGTGGGCACTCACCGCATCATAATGACCCTCTATTAGATGGGTCTCCAGCGCCTATAGGGTCATATGGCCGCCCCTTGCCTTCTCAAGCAACTCTTGTTCATCACTTCAACCTTTCTCATGGGATCATCACACCTCAAAAGATAATATTCGGAACAACCATAGCGTAAAACCATAAACGCTATTTATTATTAAGAGAAATTTGCACTCACAAGCATGGAGGTTTTCATAGGGCACAGAGTTTTTGTGGGCTCTACCCCAATCGATGGCTGCTGGGTGGGCTATGTTGCGCTGGTATGGTCAGCTCCTCCCGGCGTCCCCCTGTCTCCACGTCCCTCCTTGGCCACAAGCTTTACTAGTTTCGTCGCTTCGTGCGACTCATCAGAAGCATGTGCGGCCATTACTCTTTCCTTCTAATATACCCTTTACCTTTTCTTCTTCCGTTTACTCTTCCCTCCCCTCCCCGGATGTGACCTCCTCTCCCTCGTCATCATACTTGATCATACATGACAAGACAAGACAAGGCAAATAACATTTATATTGCGCTTTTCTCCTTGCGGACTCAAAGCGCCAGAGCAGAGCAGCAGCCACTAGGGCGCGCTCTATTGGCAGTAGCAGTGTAAGGGAGACTTGCCAAAGGTCTCCTACTGAATTAGTGCTGGCTTACTGAACAGGCAGAGCCGAGATTCGAACCCTGGTCTCCTGTGTCAGAGGCAGAGCCCTTAACCATTACACCATCGGCCAACATGCTACCTGGCACACGCCTCTTTTCCTTCCCGATTGGTTACAGCGAATATGGTGTTGCCATGGGCACGCGTACGCGTCCATACTGACGCCTACTTCCAATCCCCGCTGTAGAACGCGCATGCGTCCCACCCGACTCCCACCGCATCGCTAGCTTGGGCTCTAGGCGAGGACTAGATATGGGTGCGTGCGCGAGCCCAAGCTAGTGATGCGGTGGGCGTCGGACGGGTCGCATGCGCGTTCTACAGCGGGGATTGGAAGTAGGCGTCAGTATGGACGCGTACGCGTGCCCATGGCAACACCATATTCGCTGTAACCAATCGGGAAGGAAAAGAGGCGTGTGCCAGGTAGCGTCATATGACGGATGGCAGTTACGCTTCTACACCCGAGATTGGAAGACCCGTATGATAACGAGGGAAAGGAGGTCACATCCGGGGAGGGGAGAGTAAACGGAAGAAGAAAAAGTAAAGGGTATATTAGAAGGAAAGAGTAATGGCCGCACATGCTTCTGATGAGTCGCACGTAGCGACGAAACTAGTAAAGCTTGTGGCTATGAAAACCTCCATGCTTGTGAGTGCAAATTTCTTTTAATAATAAATCGCTTTTATGGTTTTACGCTATGGTTGTTGCGAATATTATCTTTTGAGGTGTGATGATCCCATGAGAAAGGTTGAAGTGGTGAACAAGAGTTGCTCGAGAAGGCAGGGGGCGGCCATATGACCCTATAGGCGCTGGAGACCCATCTAATAGAGGGTCATTATGATGCGGTGAGTGCCCACTGCTTGGGGTGTGGTGGTGGTGGTGTCGTACCAAAGCGGAAACAGTGGTAGCTGACTGCAGGAGCAAGATTGTACATTTGATAGAAAACTGGAACTGAACTTTTGATGTACATAAGAGGAGTTCTTTCATGGGAACATTAGTGCGCAGCAGTTTTAGATTGTGAAAGGGGACTTTGTTTTTTAAGCAGCGCACCGCCAAATTGAATTCACCCGAGATCTGATATCAGCGCGGTGTTTGCAAGCATTTAAAGAAATTGATAAGAATGATCTTAAAGCACCCCTGAATTAAAATTAAATGTATGAGGTGGCCAAACCTGCGAGTTCTTCACTGCCCCCAATATTTCCGCAGTCCTTCAGCTTCGCCAGCCTCCCCTCCATCTTCGTGCTTTGTCCACCACTACACCTTGTTCTTGCGTGAAGGAGGCATGCTCAGTGCACTTGCGCGCCTATTCATGCACGCTCCCCAACAGGCTGTGTGCTGGAGCCTTGGCCAGGAGCATCCTGGACATGTGAGGCTACAAAGGTATCCAAATGCCCAATTCCCAGCTACAGCTGCCATGCACAGCTGGTCAGAAGCGCAATCAAAGGAGACATGCAGAGAGTACAGAGCATGTGTGCCCTTGCTCTGACTGGGCTCAGTTGGACCTTAGATGGATGGTTGTAGGGGTTGGGGGGGGGGGCACTAAGACAGAGAAGAGGACGGCTAAGCTGAAAGCCATACAGATTATGGGAGAACTGAAAAAGCCCCAGGTATGGCCAGCTTTTATATATTCTTTGTCCAGACACCCTTTAAGGAGGAACCCAGGATTCAACTTCATCCTAATCAGTAGCTGATACACCCTTTCCCATGTGAAATCTTTTCCTATTCTTGGATAGATCCTCAGTGGGTGTCTGTGTGGCTGATATTGTGGTGAAACCCCTCCCACAGTGTAATGTCAGGAACATGATAGTCCTGACAGTTTACTGTGTAACCTCGTTGCATTGTGGGAAATAACGGCTGTTTCCAACGGCCAAGCAAGCCATATTCTCCTCTATGAAATGTTCCTGAGAATTCTATGCACAGAGATCACCTGGCAGAACTAAAGATGTTGCCACCGCTTAACCACTTGAGGACCACAGTGGTAAACCCCCCTAAAGACCAGGCAATTTTTTTCAAAATTGGCCACTGCAACTTTAAATCCAAGCTGCAGGGCTGCACAACACAGCACACAAGTGATTCCCCCCCCCCCTTTTCTCCCCACCAACAGAGCTCTCTGATGGTGAGGTCTAATCGCCCCCCCCCCCCCCCCCCCGCGTGTTTATCTTTTTTTATAAATATTTATATTACTTTCTTTTTTAATATGTCTTACTCTTCCTTTGTTTATATATATATTTTTTAAAACCCCTCCCTCCCCCAGCTGGCCAATCCTGGCGATTGACTGTCATAGGCTTCTGTCAGTCGGGCGGCAGCACTTGTGCAGCGCAATTATGCATCCTAATACCTGCTCTGTTTTGTTTTTTAAACAATACCAGTTGCCTGGCAGTTCTGCTGATCAGTAGTGGCTGAATCACACACCTGAAACAAGCATGCAGCTATTCCAGTCTGACTTCAGTCAGAGCACCTTATCTGCATGCTTGTTGAGGGGCTGTGGCTAAAAGTATTAGAGACACAGGATCAGCAGGAGAGTCAGGCAACTGGTATTATTTTAAAAGGAAAAACCCACATCCTTCTCAGTTTAGGTTGCCTTTAAGAGGTTTTTAAAATAAAAACATGATTTTAAGGAGGCTTTAGAGTCTCTTTAAGACCTTTTAGGCACCTCCACTTGCTGTGAAGGTTCTATTTAAAGAGACTCCGTAACAAAAATTGCATCCTGTTTTTTATCATCCTACAAGTTCCAAAAGCTATTCTAATGTGTTCTGGCTTACTGCAGCACTTTCTACTATCACCATCTCTGTAATAAATCAATGTATCTTTCCCTTGTCAGACTTGTCAGCCTGTGTCTGGAAGGCTGCCAAGTTATTCAGTGTTGTGGTTCTGCTATGCACTCCCCCCTCAGGGGGGAAAGAAACACACAAATGATCTCTTGAGATTCAAAAGGAATGCTGTATACAGCCTGCTTGTGTATGGATGTATTTTCTATGTGTGGACATACTGTACATCAACCTACTTCCTGTTTTGGTGGCCATTTTGTTTGTTTATAAACAAACTTTTTAAAACCACTTTTAATGCGGCGGGGAGCGGCGAAATTGTGACAGAGGGGAATAGGAGATGTCCCCTAACGCACTGGTATGTTTACTTTTGTGCGATTTTAACAATACAGATTCTCTTTAAGTGATGCTTAGACTCAACAGGTCCAGGCAGGCAGGTAATAAAAAAATTATATAGATCCCTTTAATCAGGGGTATACTCCATAAAAAGATGATGCTCAAATCTACATGGTTGCACACAATAATTCAGCAACAAGTAAAATGTACGTCCATTGCCGGTAGTGATGGACAAAAAGATACTAATAATTCCACCCAGCCTGAAAATGAACCAACCAAATGCATCAGCCGCTTGGTCCTTTACCGAGCTGTGTAACTTTGCATGAAATGATCATAAAACGTGCAAAAGCTCAGAATTATAAGTATCTCACTGATTATTCCTAATAACCAGTGATACAAAGAATGCCTCCCACTGAATGTATGTCATGTACATTAAACCTCCCATTATCCAGAACTCCATTAACCAAAAGTCTCCAGCAACCAGAAAATACATTCTGGCCTTGCACAATGCATATATCTACTTTTACACTTCTTTATACAGTAATAACCCTGTTTTATTAACTTAAAGGAATGCTATCTATACCCAAGTGTTCTAAAATGACAGTGTGCAAATAATGTCTAAGTAGCTGTGTAAACATTTTCCTACTTTTCATGTTAAATATCAGAGGCAAAAGCTGTAATTTATTGAGGGTAGGATTTAGCTATATTGGGACAAATCAATTGCAGAAGGGGTGTCTGCTTCAATGCACAGCCAGAGTTGCATATCAGACTACAGAAAGCAAATATCAAACATATCAAACTCTGAAAGCAAAAACAGTATGAAAAAACTGTGACAATTAGTCACATTTCCTCTGCTCTCTTCAGACACGTCAGTCAGAAACACAGGACACAGGAGCTGCAGCTGTTGGGAGCTCTCTTCTCTGTCACACACAGAGCTACACATAGAGTTAACTGATCAAGTGTGAGGGGAATTTCCCCTCTCCTCATGGCTCAAGTCAGCCGTCAGTTTTGGCGTCAGTAAACTTTGAATGTATTTTGCTAACAGTAAACAAAGAAGTTGCTACTAAAATGTATACACCAGTACTTAGCAGTAGTGATGGGCCGAACAGTTCGCCTGGCGAACCTCTCTGGGCCTCTTAGTACTTCCGGGTCGCAATGACCCGCAGTAGTACGCCTGCGCTGCCCGGCGGAGCGCGTCCTAGATCGCGCTCCTGTTGCCGGGCACTCTCTGCGCATGAGCGTGACGTTACTCATGACGTCACGCACATGCGCAGAGAGTGCCCGGCAACAGGAGCGCGATCTAGGACGCGCTCCGCCGGGCAGCGCAGGCGTACTACTCCGGGTCATTGCGACCCGGAAGTAGTAAGAGGCCCATGGATTTAGAGATGTTCGCCGGCGAACGATTCAGAAACCGTTCGCCACATCTCTACTTAGCAGCACTTCCCAAACAATTCCTGTGTCAATTAAAAAAAATATGTGAATCGATAGTATTCCTTTAAGTCTGTCCTTTATCCTAATTTGTTTCATTACTGTATCCTCCTTTACTTACGCCTCCTATACGAAGCATAGCAGTGCAGGAAAAATCGCATAGCAAGAGTGTCACTAATATGTTAACATTTAGGTTTTAAATATCCAAAGATGTAATCCTGAGAATTAGCTTTCTGAAGGCAGGAGAAATGAGTGGTGAAAATAGTAACCTATACATGCAGTATTTACAGCCTATAGCTGACTATACACGCATGGACTCAACCACTCTGATCGAATCTGCAGCTTATTTTAGGTGCAATGAGCCGCATCAATGGTAATTTTGATTTGCAGAAAATAAAAAACAAAATCGGATGGTAAATTTCAATAAATCAGACGCAGCAGATGACTGGCAGTAGCTCAACGAATTGCACTATATTGAACTGTACAATGCAGCAGTTTGAGAGATTTTATTGTGAAACCTACTGAAAATCTGTGTGCAGTGTATGGGAGGAGGGGTCTACGCCTCTCTGATCAGATGAAGATCAGAGAGGGATTGAGGCGTTTGCCACACTGGGAAGCAATCTAAATGTGTGGTCACCTTATGTATCGATCCACAGCAAGGACCATGTCAATGTGGAACTCCAGGACATTTTTATTCTGACTTCACCGAGCGCAACCCTGTTAAGTATGTGACTTGGATTCTACTGAAGCCAAATGATCAGCATGATCAACAGGGATATGTGAGGGAGCAGGCTGGTGTTGTACGTTGTCTTTTTTCAACCCAAATAACTACCATATGTAACTATGTAGCATGACAGTCGAGAACATTTTTTTTAATGAAAGAAAAAATATGGCAGCCTCTATATGTCACTTTTTTTTCCTGGTTAGTTAAATCGGTTGTAGTACAGCTCTGTAGATAAGGTAAAACGGCATTATAAACAATGTCAAGCAAAAGCAATCGCAAACAATTTACTAATGCACTGTGTCAAACATTACCTTAGGTCTTGTGTCTACGACATACATAAAGGTACTGCCTGGATTGGCTTTGCTGATTACATCCAGCATTTTCTCATCTTCTACACAACGGGTACTGAAGCCTGACAGAGGCTGGCTACATCTGCAAATGGCAGCCTAGAAAGGGGAGAAATGCAAAATAAAACAGAAAATAAATGGGGGTTAAGATGTTAAAGAAAAGTTGCCACGGCAATGTGCTAAATAAACTGTACATATCTTTTACATGCATCATGTCTTGCCACAAACAGGTGCATTCTTTTGCTTACATTTGTGTGTATATTCCATCTACTCTGAGCCTCAAGCATGAAAAGTGCTTTAAGGAAAATAGTTGTTGTTACCCATGGCAGTCCATTAGATTATAACACTGGCTACACACATACATATTTGAATCAAATCTTCTGAAACTATTTTAAAAACAATTGCAAAAGAATCTAAAACAATATTCTGAATACAGTAGTCTCAGTTATTCGGCACGACAGAGATCAGCTGCTGCTGGATAAGTGGGCTTCCTGGTTGCTGGAAACTCAATGTTAAAAATAGGCCTAGCTAATGCAGTACTATACCACACTCTATATACAGTATACACACACCATGATCTCTGTATTCAGTGTAAAAATACAGTAATTGAAAGTATATTGACCTTGGGTGAGCTGTGGAACCCAGTCTTTAAAGATAATCTGTACTCTAAAATTCTTACAATAAAAAGCATACCATTCTATTCATTATGTTCTCCTGGGCCCCTCTGTGCTGTTTCTGCCACTCCCTGCTGCAATCCTGGCTTGTAATTGCCAGTTTTAGGCAGTGTTCACAAACAAAGAACAAGCTTGTGATAGGCTGAGAGGAGCGCAGTCTGTGACTCACACAGAGCCTGCAAGGGGCGTGGAGAGGGTGTGTATAGCTTCTATCCTATCACAAGCAGAGCAGCACATTCCTGCCTGAGTCTGACAAAGCCATCAGGAAAGAAGATTAGATTATATAACAGAGATAATACAGCCACTGTGCAACTAGGAAAGGCTGCAGTAAGACAGACCACATTAGAACAGGTATAGGAACTTATAGGATAGAAGAAATGAGGCTGAAAATGTTGTTACAGAGTCTCTTTAAGCACAGCAGAGCCCACAAAAAGATGTTGACTTTCTCCCCCCTTATCTACGGCGAGAGATACTTCTTATTCCTAAGTGGGGGCAGGTCTAATCTCGCTGCCTCTCTGCCGCACTTCTTGCTCCGGTTGCCTGCTTGCCACAATATTACCATATAATTTTTTATTATATCAAAGGTGATTTTACACAA
Organism: Hyperolius riggenbachi; assembly: GCF_040937935.1. Classification (NCBI taxonomy): domain Eukaryota; kingdom Metazoa; phylum Chordata; class Amphibia; order Anura; family Hyperoliidae; genus Hyperolius; species Hyperolius riggenbachi. The sequence continues at coordinate 151,160,134 of NC_090653.1, read as the reverse complement.
CAATAATTTCCCTCAGACCCCCACCCCTTAAAACTCCCATCCCACGCTGGGCTAACAGGAGCGCTCCTGGTCACACCATACACATCCAACCTTCATTCATCAACCATAGAATTTTCCAGTCCCTACTGGCTAAACAAATGGAGGTGATTGCATGACAACAGTTCCGCCAAGGCACGTCTATGAATAGGTGGGATTTGATTAGGTGTGACTATTGCTAAGAACTAATCTGGATTGCAGGGATGCTGCGAAATGTATCAATATTGGTGCTGAGGATGCTTGAATTAAGAACTAGGAAATAGGTGTCATGGATGTTGTGCAGATTGGTTGTATGTATCCCTGGAATAGGCGTGATGAGAAGATCCCTATGGAAGATGCAGATGAAAATGCATGAAGCTGCCTGCAGGAGTGCAGGTCGCTTGGAGGCTAATGGTGGCAAATGGGACAGAAAACGGGGAAAAGGGATAGATATGAGTATAAAAATGAATTACATATTTAACAACTAAAACATTTATAATCACCATGAAGAAAATAAAAACAACAAAGTGGCGCCAGATTATTACACTTTATACAGCACGAACTTTGAGACTCCATTGTTTCTATGACATGTAGCCACGTTCCTGGATAGTACTATCTATAACATCAGAAGATGGATCTGTGGAGCAAAGTCACATTAAGGATATAGAGCGCAGAATCAGAAATGACTCAGAGGAAGGCGTGGAAGGAAGACAGTTTTGTTTTAAATAGAAGAGGGTGTTCCCGTTATGACCCAGTCACAGCGTCATCACACTGACGAAGCTCACGTTGGTGGGCGTAACGTGTATGTGGGCGTGGCCAATACGCTGGTGATGGAGGGCTGCTCCAGGCGTCTGCACGAAGGGGATGCATGACAGGGTACAAGCCGGCTAAACATCATACACACACAGGTACCTGTATACTGCGGGACGCCGCAGTCAGAAGCCCTGACGACCATCAACTGAGGCAGCGAGAAGGTAATACCTTTATGCTGAGGGAAACACTAGAGGCCATACAGCCGTGTGGAGAGCCAGAGGGCTCATGATGGTATGGTGTGTCGAGGGAAGCCTATGATTAACTCCATAAGGAAGCGTTGAAAGATATGTGATTTGCAGAGGTTGGGCGCAGTTGCTGAAGACATACTCTGAACTGTGACAAAGTGCTGCATGAGGAATCATTACATTGTATATTCCGGAGTGAATACAGATAGGCGGACGTGCCTTGGCGGAACTGTTGTCATGCAATCACCTCCATTTGTTTAGCCAGTAGGGATTGGAAAATTCTATGGTTGATGAATGAAGGTTGGATGTGTATGGTGTGACCAGGAGCGCTCCTGTTAGCCCAGCGTGGGATGGGAGTTTTAAGGGGTGGGGGTCTGAGGGAAATTATTGTTGTGTATAATCACCTTTGATATAATAAAGAATTATATAGTAAGTGAGTGGCGGTCCATTAGTGCATATGATGTTCGGAAGAGTTTGGTCCGGCCTTCCCCCACAGCTGTGAGGTTTTACTAAATAAGTAATTGATCTGTGCTCCAGATTGGAGTTGTCTGTGCACAATATTACCATACCCATTGAGAAAGGATTTAATTCCGAAACGCAGATGTCTGGGTTAAATTTTAAGGGGGTTGCAGCACCTCCTCTCACTCTGCTTTGTTGCATTATCTTGAAACTGCTGATCAGCTTTTTGAACTTTTAAAGGGACATTACTCTCTTTTAAGGACTGTGCCCTGGTTCACACCATTACTTGCACCTACTTGTACTGGGACTTACAGGCCTTGATAGGCACTGATTTTTTTCATTAATCTCTTTATGATTGGTGTCCAGGAGCACTATGTATATTTGTATACTGTCACTACCTTATCTCTGATGTATTTATTGTAGACCATTGTGTATTATGTATACTACTTGTGAGATGTATGTACTTTGTCACTTTTTATGTGTATCTTTTTGAATACAAACTTATTTGCATACATAATTGACATGGTGTGCGTGTCCATATGTTTCAATAGATTGATGTCTTTCTGACACAGCACCCAGATTTATAATTAATTAGGTGGCGTTTATCTGCTGTATATTTGAAGTAGGTGTACAACTCCTACAATAATCTTTTCAACAGGTCTAATCTCCCCACCTGCATTTACAGCGGTTGCCTTTGAGGTGACCCTGGTTTGTGGGTATTACTTACTCTACATATTTCAACATTTCCTGTACTTACTGCACTATATTGGGCTCTCGGTGTCCCTTTTTTTTTTATTTCTCTGCAAGCTCACCACAGTGAGTACTGCTGGCGATTTGTGCCGATTGGTTGAGACTGCTGGTTAGTTGAGTTCTGGATAACAGTGATTCTACTGTATTTTCAAACATCACAATTTCATTCCATGTTATCAGATTAATAATAATACTAATCTGAACATTTGTATAGCGTTTTTCTCCTGTCGGACTCAAAGCGCTCAAGAGCTGCAGCCACTGGGACGCGCTCAAGAGGCCACCCTGCAGTGTTAGGGAGTCTTGCCTTGAACTCCTTACTGAATAGATACTTGACCTAGCCAGGATTTGAACCCTGGTCTCCCATGTCAAAGGCAGAGCCCTTAACCAGTACACTTGTTCCATCTCTCACATTATATTGATTGCAGTTAAATATTCTTATCAGTTAGATTTTGAATAGGTGTTAAAAGTTGCATGTATTAAAAAGTGTCCTTAAAGAGACACTGAAGTCTCCTAAAAATCATGTTTTTAATTAAAAAATGTGTTTAACCTCTTTGCCCTACCTAAACCGCCGCTGAAATCTATCTAAAACCCCCCTATCCCCTCTCCCTCTCCCCCGCAACATCCACGACTTTCTTGGTCATGGATTTTGCTGCTGTTGGAGGCAGAGCTTTGAGCTCTGCCTCCATGCCCATCTATCAACGGCGGATCTCCGCCTCTCCCCCCCCCTCTCAGTGAAGGAAGACTGAGAGGGGCGGGGGAGAGGCAGCGATCCGGGCTGACAGACGTGCTGAGAGGCAGAGCTGCGGCTCATAGCTCTGCCTCTCACGGAGAGGGCCATCATGGTTGGTCAGATGTAATGTCGAGCAATGTCTGGACGTGCAACAAAACCCTGGCACTGCTCCCGCAATCTATAAATGTGTACGTAATGTGTGCATTTATACATTACCTGTCCCGTGTCGCAGTGTCCATCCGTCTTCTTAATCCCTACTCTGTTAGCCCCATCAAGAGTAAATCGATTTTGTCTAGCGCTATCTATCTAACTACAAGACTGAGTTTTCAGATAATCTTTCGTTGGTGCACTATGGAGCAGCTTCTCTTCTGGGTGGAACCAGTGGATAGCATGCAAAGAGAGAAAAAACGAAAAGCGCTCCTATAGTGCATTAAACTTTTAATGGATTAAAACGCAATGTACAAATTGCACTTACAAGATTGGTGTCTTTGAATCAGCGTGTTTCTAGGCAACCCAACGATCAACTCCTCTGCCGCTGTCTGGCCAGGACAAGCGGCTGCTGCGATGGATCTGCGCTGCGACGTGCTGTAGCGTGGAGGAGATGAGGGGGCGTGCCCGTCGCACGTGTGTGCCTCTACGTCACTACCGGTTTCGGCGTTCCACGCCTTCTTCAGGACCTGGCCAGACAGCGGCAGAGGAGTTGATCGTTGGGTGGCCTAGAAACACGCTGATTCAAAGACACCAATCTTGTAAGTGCAATTTGTACATTGCGTTTTAATCCATTAAAAGTTTAATGCACTATAGGAGCGCTTTTCGTTTTTTCTCTTTTTTTTCTCTGTTAGCCCCATATATGCAGACGCATAGAATGGCGGCCCATGTGTGACGTCACACACTGGCAGCATGCATGCATGCGGCTATGGGAGAGCCGAGGATTCAGAAAATGGACAGGCAATGTGACATGGGACAGGTTATAAATAAATGCATACATTACATACACATACATTAGGACAACAGCAGATAGGCAGCGGGCTCAGCTGATTCCCGAGTGATTTCATGCTGAAATTGATTCGGAATCGGCCTGCGGTGTATGGGCAGATTTCCCTCTAATCAGATTTAATTAGAGCGAGATTTGTGTCTTGGTCAAAACTGTCCATCATCACTAGATGTATGGCTGCCTTTAGTCTTGGTTCACACATAAAGAGGTGTTCAGTCCTGTCCTGTGAGTTTTTGACAGTTGTCAGTTTTGTATGCGTTGTATGGATGTGTGTTCACAAAACCGGTGTACATTTCCAGCTCAGTCCAGTCCTGTCAGTTTTGTATCAGTTTTCTATGGATGACATAAAGTGTACATTTCCATTCCAGTCAGTTAAAACTGATGCAAAACTGACAGGACAGGACTGGACTGGACTGGAAATGTACAAATTTATGAGTGAACCAAGCCTAAAACCATTGAAACTGATATGTGTGGTCAGTAGAACTTATTTTTACAATGCCGGTTTAAAAAAGAAACCAGGAATTTAATGGTTGCTACTGGGGAAAATCATTTTCATTTTCTCTCGTACAGAGGTCTAGGAAGTCCACATTATGACCAAAATCAAACTTGTAAAATATTGCACCTCTTCAACATGTGCTGCTTTCCAAAGGGAACATAAAACTCACAAGTGAAGCTACATACACACTTTCGAATTTCCTCAGCTGAAATTGTTACACAAATCTCTGCCAAAATCTAAACGGTTTACAGATGCCTCTCGGGGTCGCTGGCCTCCCTTCAGAGGTCTGCCTGACAGATCCCACTCACACAATGCCCATTGTTTCTGTGGAACTTCAAGCTCTCAGAATGAGGTGTAGCTCACATGTCCCCCCCCCCCCCCCCCCCCCCTCTATATATATAAAATAACACAATTCCAAGCCAGAAAAAGCAGTGTGTATGTACAATGCTTGAAATTTAAATATGGCGGAATACATGAGAGTGTGCATGTGTATACTGGAGTGAAAGTACATCAGCACTAGAATATAGTAGTCGCAATAGTATATGACCCCTCCACACCCAAAGAAAAAATCTGTACAAAAATCCTTAAAAAGAAAATATACCTGGCAAGTAAAATGTTAACTTGTGTGGTTAAGGAAGTTAAACTATGAAAGTTACTGTCCAGATTGGATGTTTATGAATGGACTTTGGACAGAGAGTACATAGTATAGTGGTGGATTGTTGATTTATGAGGAAGCAGTAAGTGAAGAATGTTAGAGAAGTAGTTTATGCTGTGAAAGAAGGAACTCATACCAACTATACCAAAAAAATGATTAATTATTAATACCTCAAGTGCGTTTCGTTTTCCTTCTGTGTTGCACAATAATTTCCTTACAATTTTTCACCCCAATAGATTTAAAATAAAAAGTGCATATTCCTTTTCTGGAGATTTATTGTATAAATATGTCTATTTCCACCAACTGAACCCAATAATGTAAGAGTGAACGACTTTTGGGGATGTATCGACTTTTGGGGATGAAATATATTGGCGTTTTGCTTTGCTACCACTAGTGCCCGGATACTTTCTTCTCTTTATAGGTGCTGAAAGTAAAACTGCTAAATCCTATCAATTTCCTGTGTTATCACACTCAGGAACTCTGCTTCCCTTTCTAGCCTATCTCTGAGTCACAGTGTTTCAGTGTGTGACTTGCACGTGACTCACATTGTTTTCTTTGTAGTAGTAAGACAGCACAGGAAACCGTTCCCGACTTCTGAACTTGGAGCTTCCAATTATTGTAGCTTCGGAGGCTTCTTTAGGCACAACTACACAAGTTGGGTAGGTACTACACACCTGTAAGCAAGCAGAACAGAGTCATGTGAACTAAATTAGATCAGGTACGTGATTACAGCAGATAGCATGAATGCAAAAGTACAAAACTTGCTAAAGAACACTAGATTTGATGACAAAGCTGAGAATCGGACTTCATCCTGTGCATGTTTTATCCTCTGACTTCAGGCTTTGGCAATTTTATAATCATGCATTGCTGACCAAGGATGTGTGGTGCAATGCATTTCACACTACAGGCGCTGCACACAGAACAAACCATAGTAGTAAATCCCTTAAGCAGTAGCGATTCCAGGAAACTCTGAAAGCCTGCAATTAGCAGTATAAAAGCCTATGGCCTTATTAAGTATAATTTATAAGGCAAGACAACACAGAACATTTAAATCACGCTTTTCTCCTGGTGGACTCAAAGCCACTACAGCCACTAGGGCACACGCTATAAGCCGTAGCAGTGTTAGGGAGTCTTGCCCAAGGTCTCCTTCCTGATTAGGAGCTGGCTTACTGAAGAGCCAAGTTTTGAACCAAGGTCTCCTGTGTCAGAGCCAGTACACTATCCAGTCACTGCTTATAAAATGCTTACCTGTGTATGCCACCCATAATAGTACAATTACACTGTTAGAATGCAAGATGTTATATTATTATATGTTATTATTAAATGGGTTTATATAAGGAATATGCACAGGTTTCTTATTAAGATATTTAGATATAATCTCAAGAAAAAGCTTCAAACAAATGAACATTTAAATCAGTTAATGCAATACCTTGCAATCTCCGGGACAAACTTAGGGCACATATAATGATGTAGGAATTGGAGCCATTTCTCCTTAGCACTGAACCAGATGCAAACCTACCCTGAAAGTAATACTCAGGTGTGTGCTTGTGAGCAAATTCCTCCAACACTTATAATGCCTAACCACCCTCCTACCATGACCTGACCTTAACCCCCCCACAGGTCTATCCTTAACCATCCCTCCTGCACACCTAACCATACTTCCACCACTCTACCCCTCTCTTCCTGCTGATTTAAAACAAGACTTGATGTGAAAGGCAAAAAGGAGGGGAGAAGCACATGAGACTGTGGTAGGCGGTGTAGCAATTTGTGGCACGGGGGTTGTGGAAAAAGGAATTGGACAGCACCAACTGAAGCCAAAGTGGCTCAGTATTGCTTTGGCTCCATGGACTGGATAATTGCGGGTTGGGTTGGGGAAGGGTGACTGGGCATGTTACCAACAAAGTGTATTTAGTTATGACATAAAGGGATGAATTTTAGAGACTATGTCAGCTGTGGCTAGATTGAAATAGCATAACTAAATTGGGGCATAGACTAAAGATGAACTGTAATAAAATCAAAGTCAGTGCAGGTATAGGTGACCTAACCATAGTTACAGACTACCCAGCAAGCTCATTGTGAACCAGAACTCCTAGCAGTGTGTAAGGGGCTACAAAGGACCGAAAAGCCCTCTTACTAAAATGTTATGCAAAACAAAAGTGTGCCTTCTTAAAACAGAATGTATTTGCAATAATTCAGGTTGAAGTGAGCATTTGATGTCTCCCACAATGCATCAAAACTGAATAGTCAAATTATCCTTTGTTGTCCCTGTAAGGTAACCACACCACCAGAAACGCTGGAATGCAGTGATGTGTCAGCTTGTTAATTGTACAGAGCCACAATAATCCAACATGCATACAGACTGTTTTGGATTAGTTGATCCTCATCAATGCATGGCATGGATTAATGTGGATTGATTAATTGGATCATTGTGGCTCTGTACAATTACCAAGCTGACAAATCATTGCATTCCAGTGGTTCAGGAGGTGTGACCATCTTCCAGAGACAACAAAGGATAATTTGCATATTCAGCAGTGGTTAATCTATAAAGGAACCTGAAAATCAGGATTGGTCATATCAAACCATAATTATACGTCACTTTGTTGCACAATCAAATGTTAACTCTTGCAGAAATGTAACAACATAATCTGAAGCCACAATCATGGATACAGTAAAAAGATTTGATACCAAATTTAAGGCTGCAGGTATGCCATAAACCAGTGATACTGGATACAAGTCTTGTCTACAAGGTTACAAAGGGATGATTTACATTAATCCACCTGCTATTCTGAAGTGATTATTATTATGGCCTTGCTTTTTGGACAAGTGCTGGAGTGAGGTCTTGCAATTACCTTCTCTTTTCAGAAGACAACACTGTACTTATTGTCTGTGTTATTTTGCTGTACTGTCAGCAGAGGATTTTAGACTTTTTGCTTACTCTACAAAATCTGGTGGTTCCCAAAAACTTAACTAAGCACCTTGTATATCCTTTACTGTAAATTAAAACTTGAATAACCCAAAGGATAACAGTGTTAAATTAATATATTAAACCCCATCTCCAGGCACAAATCTAAACATACAGGGAGTGCAGAATTATTAGGCAAGTTGTATTTTTGAGGCATAATTTTATTATTGAACAACCATGTTCTCAATGAGCCCCAAAAACTCATTAATATCAAAGCTGAATATTTTTGAAAGTAGTTTTTAGTTTGTTTTTAGTTTTAGCTATTTTAGGGGGATATCTGTGTGTGCAGGTGACTATTACTGTGCATAATTATTAGGCAACTTAACAAAAAACAAATATATACCCATTTCAATTATTTATTTTTACCAGTGAAACCAATATAACATCTCAACATTCACAAATATACATTTCTGACATTCAAAAACAAAACAAAAACAAATCAGTGACCAATATAGCCACCTTTCTTTGCAAGGACACTCAAAAGCCTGCCATCCATGGATTCTGTCAAGTGTTGATCTGTTCACCATCAACATTGCGTGCAGCAGCAACCACAGCCTCCCAGACACTGTTCAGAGAGGTGTACTGTTTTCCCTCCTTGTAAATCTCACATTTTATGATGGACCACAGGTTCTCAATGGGGTTCAGATCAGGTGAACAAGGAGGCCATGTCATTAGTTTTTCTTCTTTTATACCCTTTCTTGGCAGCCACGCTGTGGAGTACTTGGACGCGTGTGATGGAGCATTGTCCTGCATGAAAATCATGTTTTTCTTGAAGGATGCAGACTTCTTCCTGTACCACTGCTTTAAGAAGGTGTCTTCCAGAAACTGGCAGTAGGACTGGGAGTTGAGCTTGACTCCATCCTCAACCCGAAAAGGCCCCACAAGCTCATCTTTGATGATATCAGCCCAAACCAGTACTCCACCTCCACCTTGCTGGTGTCTGAGTCAGACTGGAGCTCTCTGCCCTTTACCAATCCAGCCACGGTCCCATCCATCTGGCCCATCAAGACTCACTCTCATTTCATCAGTCCATAAAACCTTAGAAAAATCAGTCTTGTGATATTTATTGGCCCAGTCTTGACGTTTCAGCTTGTGTGTCTTGTTCAGTGGTGGTCGTCTTTCAGCCTTTCTTACCTTGGTCATGTCTCTGAGTATGGCACACCTTGTGCTTTTGGGCACTCCAGTGATGTTGCAGCTCTGAAATATGGCCAAACTGGTGGCAAGTGGCATCTTGGCAGCTTCACGCTTGACTTTTCTCAATTCATGGGCAGTTATTTTGCGCCTTGGTTTTCCAAACGCTTCTTGCGACCCTGTTGACTATTTTGAATAAAACGCTTGATTGTTCGATGATCGCGTTTCAGAAACTTTGCAATTTTAAGAGTGCTGCATCCCTCTGCAAGATATCTCACTATTTTTGACTTTTCTGAGCCGGTCAAGTCCTTCTTTTGACCCATTTTGCCAAAGGAAAGGAAGTTGCCTAATAATTATGCACACCTGATATAGGGTGTTGATGTCATTAGACCACACCCCTTCTCATTACAGAGATGCACATCACCTAATATGCTTAATTGGTAGTAGGCTTTCGAGCCTATACAGCTTGGAGTAAGACAACATGCACAAAGAGGATGATGTGGTCAAAATACTCATTTGCCTAATAATTCTGCACTCCCTGTATAATCTAATGTCTCAATAATCAAAGTGTTCTGTTATACTTGTGTGCGTTAAACTCTCTGTCTTAGAATATTAACAAAATGACCAGAGGCAGAAGGCAGTTCTTGCTTTGACCGCATCATTCCCACTGTTCAGACTGTTAGGGAAAGGCACAGACTGACTCTCTTTGAGAAGAGTGCAGCCTATAGCAATGACAGTCTGTGGAAGAGGAAGTAGCCAGTGTGAGCTACTGACCAGGTATTTTAACCACTTTCCCCTCCACTACAGTATATCTACGTCAGCTGTGGCACCCTCCAAGCCACACCGACGTAGATATACTGACCTCCTTGCAGCCCTGTTGTGCAGGAACAGGTGCGCTTCAGAGCGCACCCCCCGACACTGTCGGCTGCCTTACTAATTGGCAAAAGGGAACATGTTCCCTTGTAGCCAATTAGTGACCCCCCCACCCCCACCCCGCGGATGAACAATCACCGCTGTAGCAAACAGCATGATCATTCATCTTTCCCCCTCTGTGGTCAGATCATAAAAAAAATGCCCCTGCAAGATGAATATCTCACCTTACCTGGTTCCTGCGATCATCCTGCAGCTCCAGCCTCCATTCACCGCTCTTCACTCAGCCCTGTGACGCTGAATATCCGGGTCCCAGCTTGATGACGTCATCAAGCCGGGACCCGGATGTTCGGCATCACAGGGCTGAGTGCACAGCGGTGAATGTTAGCTGGAGCTGCAGGATGATCGCAGGAACCAGGTAAGGTGAGATATTCATCTTGCAGGGGCTTTTTTTTAACAATCTGGCCGGGGGGGGGGGCACATCTGGCTGCCCATAACAGGGTGGGGGGATCCAAATCTGAAGGAGGGTGGGGTTGAAATTATTATTGGGGCCCATCAGGGTAATGGGGTGGGGGATTTTATAATGGGGGGCACATCTGTTGGTCCTGAGGGACATAACTTAATGCTGGGGGCACATATGCAATAATGGGGTGGGGCGCTAATAATGGGGGCACATCTGGCTATAATGAGGAGCACTGATCCTGGGGACACATCTGGCTATAATGAGGGGGGCTTATTTGGGATACGCAGCTGTGTGTGTGTGTGTGTGTGTGTGTGTGTGTGTGTGTGTGTGTGTGTGTGTGTGTGTGTGTGTGTGTGTGTGTGTGTGTGTGTGTGTGTGTGTGTGTGTGTGTGTGTATGTATATATATATATATATATATATATATATATATATATATGTGGGGGGGGCCGAAAATGTGGGGACACATCTGGCTATAATGGAGGCTGATATGGGGGGGCACATCTGGCTATACTGGGGGGTCTGATACTGGGCACACATCTGGCTATCTATCCTTGGGGGACTTAATACTGATGGCATGTCTTTTATCTACTGTAGCACTTTTTTAGTAGAATTGAAGAAAACCTGCGAAATAATGCAATTTTAACGGTTTTCCCTCTTTTTTCCCGCTAAAAGGCGCAGAAAAAAAAAATTCTCGGGACAAAATATCCCCCAATGAAAGTCTAGTTTATCCTGAAAAAAACGATATCTAGATCATTTAGGTGCCGTGAGTAGGGATAAAGTTATTGCTGATTGAATAGGCACATAGCTAAAACGTTAAAACTGCTCTGGTCAATAAGGGGAAAACAAGGTATGGATGCAAAGTGGTTAAAATATCCTTCACATCAACTAGAGAAGGTTCTTCTATACATACAAAAACAAGCTCTGCAACCAATTTCCTACACAGATGCAGATAAACATTTGTGCCAGGAGCGATCTTCAACTCCAAACATTGTATTATTAATGAAGCAATTATAAGGCATTACTGATTTTGCCCACCCTATTGTATGTCTATTGTTTACATTTATCAGCAGTTTGGTCACATGCACCAAATATTGCTTTGGGGAAATTGCATAGGGCCCCATAACCAATGGCAGACCCCCAAGTCTCCCCTGCAGAGTACTCACAGCAGTGTACTGCACTCACCTGTCCACCTGGCATGCTCCCTCTAGTCTGTGTCCTTCAGTCAATAGGTTACTAAGGGAGCGCACTGGTTGGACAGGTGAACACTTTGTAGAGGCCCTGGGGACTGTGTGTGCGCGTGTGTGTGAGACCACCTTAACGGACAAGAGGGGGTCTGAGATACACATGATCCCAGTAGAGATAAACAAATCTTAAATGTAACCAATGATGTAATATTTAAAGGACTTTCTATGAATACATTGTTCTCTTATTTGTTCTAACGTGCTTTGTAGTCCTTTACAAAGTTGTGTTTGTTAACCTTCTTAGCGGTAAGGACGAGTGTAACTCGTCCTGCTAAAAAATACTGAAAGCGGTAAGGACAAGCCACACGTCCTTGCAGCCAGGGAGGCTAGGTTCTCTGCTCCGCTGGCTCCAGCTGCATTCCCTCTCCCTTCTGTGTAGTGACCCCCCCACCCTACCTCTCGCCGCTGACTACTGCGCTAGCCCTCCTTTATGCGTAGCGGTCCCTAGCCTCTGTCGCCCCCCCCCCCCCCCCCCCCCCTCTGTGTAGCAATCCCTGGCCCTGATCTAGAAATACTCACTGAGCCACCCGAGCCTCTCTGTCTCACTATCCCACCCCATCTCTGAAGCTGCAGCACCAGTCTTCTCTGCTCAGGACACAGTGATTCGGCTTGGTGACGTCACCAAGCCGTCACTGAGAAGTGACAGAGAAGACTGGCACTGCAGTGGCAAAGATGGGGTGCGATCGTGGGACAGAGAGGCTCGAGTGTCTCAGTAAGAATTTCCAGATCAGGGCCAGGGATCGTTACAAAGAGGGAAAGGGACAGAGGCTGGGGATTGCTACACATAAGGGAAGAGGAAGGGAGGGCTAGCTCAGCAGGCAGGGGGGGGGGGGGGGGTCACTACACAGGCAGGGGGAGAGAGGCCAGAGATCGCTACACACATAAGGGAAGAGGAAGGGAGGGCTAGCTCAGCAGGCAGGGGGGAGAAGAAGAGGGGGTCACTACACAGGCAGGGGGGGGGGGGGGAGGGAAAGGCCAGGGATTGCTACACTCAGAAGGGAAGAGGAAGGGAGAGCTCTGCAATACTGACAGGTTGGGAGAAGAAGAGAGGTCACTCCACAGATGGGGGGAAAAGGGATGGAGAATGCAGCTGCAGATTCTCTGCTCTGCTTACTCCCGATCACATAAGGGCTTCCCCCAGGGCCAGTTCTAGCTACAATGGGGCCCTGGGACAAAAGTATCTTCCCCCACTGAAAGCCTAATTTCCCCCCGCTGTGGCTGCCTCTGGCCACATCTACCCCCTCGCTCACTTCTCTTGACCCACAGACACATGCGTACTGCTTCCCCCCCCGCCGCAGTGTAGCAAAGGCAATGAGAGATACACACACTCACTTTCTGAACGATGCAGCTCCTGTCTGTCTCCCCTGTAATTACTCTGTCCTGCACTTCCTGCTTCTCCGTTTGAAGACAGAAAGGAGCTGCATCGCCTGGATCGTTCAAGAGGTGAGTATGTGCATCTCTCACTGCTGGGATAGTGTGACGCGAGCAAGGGGGAGATCTGGTTGGCATCCACAGCAGGGGGAGCGCGTGGGGGTATCTGTCCGGCAGCCATCTGAGGTGAAGGGGACACGGGGGGGCCCTATAGATGCGGGCCCCCACATGTCCATAGAGGCAAATTGCCCTTTTGCCTCTATGGAAGTGCCGGCCCTGGCTTCCCCAGGACGGCTAAATGCCTGTCCTATAGCACCTATAGCTGCCTAATCTATACTGGGGACACATACCTGCATAATCTATACTAGGGACACATACCTGCATAATCTATACTAGGGACACATACCTGCATAATCTATACTGGGGACACATACCTGCATAATCTATACTGGGGACACATACCTGCATAATCTATACTGGGGACACATACCTGCATAATCTATACTAGGGACACATACCTGCATAATCTATACTGGGGACACATACCTGCATAATTTATACTAGGGACACATGCATGCATAATTTATACTAGAGACACATACCTGCATAATCTATACTAGGGACATAAATATCTCTTGGTCGAATTTGCCCATCACTAGATTTTGGGGAGTAATTTTAAAATTTTATTTTGGATTTTATTTTGTGTTTCAAGCTTTCATTATACTAAAAATGTGTACTAGACCTTTGCTTGACGCATTTTGGTAAGTTACAGGAAAAAAAAGGTTATGATAATTAATTGAACCACTTTTTGCACAGAAATCCTGGGGAAATTGAACACCAGGGAGGTTAATACATGTTCGCCATGTTTTTAATTTCCTATGGTACAAACCTTAAAATCCTCATTAATGTCACTTAGCACCCAGTAATCATTGGGGATTCCCATACGCATGTATTCCATTTTCAAGTCAATTAACTTCCAATCCATAAGCCGCTCATCTTGATCAGACTTGGGATTGTAGGAGAAGGCGTACAGCTCGTCATATTTTACTGCAAAAATAAATAATATGTAAATACCCAGGCCTGTTCTATTTTTACATCAGATAATTTTAACTGTAGCTGAAGCAATGAAAATAGAACACAAAATGGCATTCTTTCCTCGGACTCCTGCCTGCTTACTGATGCATGAACACCACAAGGTCATTTCCTGCACTCATTACTAAAGGCCAAAATCAGAGAGCAAATTCATCATGTTTGTAATAAACAAGGCAGTGAGGCCATCATATCGCAAACTTGCCAAGAAATGCTGATTGATTGAGCTGTTTCATTGAAAGAGGAAATTGTGTTTCGTGCATACACTGCCCATACATGCACAGCCGAAATGAAGAGAGGAGAAAAAAAAAAAATAAGTATTTTGGTGGCCCATGATTTTCTATTAATTTACAAAGGGTAAGAAATACCACACTTAGCACCCGAGCACACATTCACTGAACACACTGTTGCCTGCTGTTCTGTGTGCAACACTGAGCTCTCTCACTCGGTGTAATTAAAATGGGGTCAGCGCTGCAATTGAGAGCAACACAGGTGACATGCATTTTTTAAAACTCACCAAATGGGTGCATAGGCCCTAACACACACACACACACACACACACACACACACACACACACACACACACACACACACACACACACACACACACACACACACACACACACACACACACACACACACACACACACACACACACACACACACACACACACACACACACACACACACACCTGGAGTTAAAGGCATATAGAGGCTACCATATTTAATAAATTTTAAACAATGCAAATTGCCTGGCTGTCCTGTTGATCCTGTACCTCTGATGCTTTTATCTATAGACCCTGAACAAGCATGCCAATCAGATATTTCTGACTGAAGTCTGACCAGATTAGCCGCACGGTTGTCTCAGGTGTCCTATTCAGGCACTATTAATACCAGAAACATCAATAGGACTAGACTACATTTAAAGTGGATCCGAGATGAACTTTTACACATTGCATAATTGGGTTCCTTTCCTATTGTTTATAGGGCATTCCTTAAGCCAAATACTTTTTTGTTTTTGTTTTAATACTGTAATTCCCTATAAACTAAACAAGCCACGCCCACAGGTTTTCAGAGAGCCAAGGCACTTTCAGACAGTAGCAAGGGCTCATGGGAGCTCAGTCTGGGCAGGAGGAGGGGGAGGTATTACTAGCCAGAGATTTCAGAGGCAGAGGGGAGGGGGGATTAGTTTGCTTTGCTCTAGATACAGATAAGCCTGCCTCTGTGTAATGTTTACAAACAACATGGCTGCTGTCATTGTGTCACAGGAATAAATAATCATATTCTATTAAAGCTGTTTGCAGCTAGATTTGTTGTGTAAACTATCTAAACTTTAGATAAGATATATAGACAAGTTACTTGTTATAGTTAGTTTTTCATCTCGGATCCACTTTAAGTCAGAAATGCCTGTCAACAAAGACCAAAAGACCAATGTCAGCGCCACGGAATATGCTGGCACTTTGTAAATCAATAATAATACTTATATATAATAAATATGTTATCTTTTTGTGTCTTCAAGGCTTCTTTAGCTAAATGCCTTAAAATATAAAAAAAATAAATGACCAGATGAAGCTCAGGTCAAAGAATTTAGAGAGATTAATTGAACCAGGGTCATAATGAGACAGCAAGGGTCAGGACAGAAGCTATGAACATTTTGAACTGGTAAAGTGGCTTTATAAGGGATTTCTTTTATATGATTTAATCAGGTTCTTTAAAACTGGTCACTTTGACATTAGCTAATGAGGAATCTGATACACAAGCATAAACAAACAAAGTCAGCAGTGGCTTCACATGACTGGTGTTAAGCTGTAAATCATATTGCAAATGCAGTTGGAACATAAACAAAAGCATGCTAGTACAAACACCCTGTGCTGAAACTCTGCATTTGTCAGATAGACAAAGTATATAAACTGCTATGTTTATATTCCCATAGTAAAGCATCCACAATCACCTTTCAGCTGTCTAACCCCAGTAAACTAACATCTGATAGGTTATTGTGAGCTACTACATCTCATTAATTGCTGGCAGATTTAAAATAGAGATCTGTGACAGTTCAAAATTTCAAACTCCTTGGAGTCCAGTCAGACATTATTTCATTTTATAATAGCTACGCAGCCAGCATAGGCATGGCTTGCAACAAGCACACTTTGCTGGCACTAAAGTACTGTAGAACTCCAGAGAATGTTTGAACACAAGTTATAAGCACGCAATAGATTGGTATAGTTCAAAACCAGTGCTAATGATTGTTCAGAGGGAGAATCTAAAGGTGGCCATACATCATCGATTTTGCGGCCCAATCGACCATCTAATTTGATAATTTAATCAAACTGGATAAAAATCGGTGCCGCAAGGAGCATGTCCGATCGACAGTTTGACAGATTTTGGGTCAAAACCATTATAATGTATCGAAGACAGCAAGCAATGGGCAGCGCTCACAGGCTGCAAGTGAAGTGAAAGCTCCAGAGATATGCCCAGCCCCTTGGGGCTAAATACACACCTTGAATACAAATCAGATGCAAATTATGTGCTAACACTACTCTAAATTCTAAAATTTGAATGCAAGCTGACACCCCTGGAGGCAGCTAGCCTGAAGTATACTTAAGTTTTGTACAGCAGAAGGAAATGGCAGCGCTTCCAAACAGACGCTGCACCTGAATTGACTACCTGCACAGGTATGCAGAGCTCAAATAACGGGCAGGTTACACACCTTGCATTCAAAACAGGTACAGTAAAGGGGGGCGTTAGCTTCAGCATAAGTTGTGCACAAATTATCCCTAATAGACTCTCCAACGGCGGTTCAGGTGCAGCGTCTGTTTGGAAGCGCTGCCATTTCCTTCTGCTGTACAAAACTTAAGTATACTTCAGGCTAGCTGCCTCCAGGGGTGTCAGCTTGCATTCAAATTTTAGAATTTAGAGTAGTGTTAGCACATAATTTGCATCTGATTTGTATTCAAGGTGTGTATTTAGCCCCAAGGGGCTGGGCATATCTCTGGAGCTTTCACTTCACTTGCAGCCTGTGAGCGCTGCCCATTGCTTGCTGTCTTCTGAACAAATGTGTATACCATTTATGGCTAGCTGCGCCAGGTAAGGATTATGATTTTAATTTTAGACTAGCTAGGGTTCACTGTTGGATATGTTTCACTGTTGAATATGTTTCACTGTTACATTAGTTTGAGGTTTTAACCTTTTTTTTGGACAATTTTCATTGTTTGAACATGCTTCACTTTTTTTATATGTTTCACTGCTAGATTAGTGGTTAGTTTCTCTCCTATGGGGCACGTCACCGCCGTTGGAGAGTCTATTAGGGATAATTTGTGCACAACTTATGCTGAAGCTAACGCCCCCCTTTACTGTACCTGTTTTGAATGCAAGGTGTGTAACCTGCCCGTTATTTGAGCTCTGCATACCTGTGCAGGTAGTCAATTCAGGTGCAGCGTCTGTTTGGAAGCGCTGCCATTTCCTTCTGCTGTACAAAACTTAAGTATACTTCAGGCTAGCTGCCTCCAGGGGTGTCAGCTTGCATTCAAATTTTAGAATTTAGAGTAGTGTTAGCACATAATTTGCATCTGATTTGTATTCAAGGTGTGTATTTAGCCCCAAGGGGCTGGGCATATCTCTGGAGCTTTCACTTCACTTGCAGCCTGTGAGCGCTGCCCATTGCTTGCTGTCTTCTGAACAAATGTGTATACCATTTATGGCTAGCTGCGCCAGGTAAGGATTATGATTTTAATTTTAGACTAGCTAGGGTTCACTGTTGGATATGTTTCACTGTTGAATATGTTTCACTGTTACATTAGTTTGAGGTTTTAACCTTTTTTTTTTTGGACAATTTTCATTGTTTGAACATGCTTCACTTTTTTTATATGTTTCACTGCTAGATTAGTGGTTAGTTTCTCTCCTATGGGGCACGTCACCGCCGTTGGAGAGTCTATTAGGGATAATTTGTGCACAACTTATGCTGAAGCTAACGCCCCCCTTTACTGTACCTGTTTTGAATGCAAGGTGTGTAACCTGCCCGTTATTTGAGCTCTGCATACCTGTGCAGGTAGTCAATTCAGGTGCAGCGTCTGTTTGGAAGCGCTGCCATTTCCTTCTGCTGTACAAAACTTAAGTATACTTCAGGCTAGCTGCCTCCAGGGGTGTCAGCTTGCATTCAAATTTTAGAATTTAGAGTAGTGTTAGCACATAATTTGCATCTGATTTGTATTCAAGGTGTGTATTTAGCCCCAAGGGGCTGGGCATATCTCTGGAGCTTTCACTTCACTTGCAGCCTGTGAGCGCTGCCCATTGCTTGCTGTCTTCTGAACAAATGTGTATACCATTTATGGCTAGCTGCGCCAGGTAAGGATTATGATTTTAATTTTAGACTAGCTAGGGTTCACTGTTGGATATGTTTCACTGTTGAATATGTTTCACTGTTACATTAGTTTGAGGTTTTAACCTTTTTTTTTTGGACAATTTTCATTGTTTGAACATGCTTCACTTTTTTTATATGTTTCACTGCTAGATTAGTGGTTAGTTTCTCTCCTATGGGGCACGTCACCGCCGTTGGAGAGTCTATTAGGGATAATTTGTGCACAACTTATGCTGAAGCTAACGCCCCCCTTTACTGTACCTGTTTTGAATGCAAGGTGTGTAACCTGCCCGTTATTTGAGCTCTGCATACCTGTGCAGGTAGTCAATTCAGGTGCAGCGTCTGTTTGGAAGCGCTGCCATTTCCTTCTGCTGTACAAAACTTAAGTATACTTCAGGCTAGCTGCCTCCAGGGGTGTCAGCTTGCATTCAAATTTTAGAATTTAGAGTAGTGTTAGCACATAATTTGCATCTGATTTGTATTCAAGGTGTGTATTTAGCCCCAAGGGGCTGGGCATATCTCTGGAGCTTTCACTTCACTTGCAGCCTGTGAGCGCTGCCCATTGCTTGCTGTCTTCTGAACAAATGTGTATACCATTTATGGCTAGCTGCGCCAGGTAAGGATTATGATTTTAATTTTAGACTAGCTAGGGTTCACTGTTGGATATGTTTCACTGTTGAATATGTTTCACTGTTACATTAGTTTGAGGTTTTAACCTTTTTTTTTGGACAATTTTCATTGTTTGAACATGCTTCACTTTTTTTATATGTTTCACTGCTAGATTAGTGGTTAGTTTCTCTCCTATGGGGCACGTCACCGCCGTTGGAGAGTCTATTAGGGATAATTTGTGCACAACTTATGCTGAAGCTAACGCCCCCCTTTACTGTACCTGTTTTGAATGCAAGGTGTGTAACCTGCCCGTTATTTGAGCTCTGCATACCTGTGCAGGTAGTCAATTCAGGTGCAGCGTCTGTTTGGAAGCGCTGCCATTTCCTTCTGCTGTACATTATAATGTATCGATCAAGCAAGCAGGAAAATCTCAGGCCAACATGGTCAATCAAATGCGTGGCGGTAATGGCGTGTCATACCAGACACACAACAAATGCGACAGAACCCCAGGCTGCAGTCCCCCAAATGCCCTCCAGTCCCCGCGCATGAAAAGCTCACCTAACGACACACATGCGCTATGTGCGGCAGCCACGTGGGACACGACTGGAGAAGCAGCAGCAGCTGTACTATAGCAGAAGCTGGAACAGGTGAGATTTGAATGTACAAAGGAACACATTAACATTTGGAGGGACAGAGGCGGAGGCAGTAGCACAAGGCCAATTCCCAAGATATTTCATGCTGAATTTTATCTGGAATCGGTCTGGGGTGTATGGGCAGCCATCAAATCTCTCTCTAATCAGATTCAATCAAAGAGAGATCGGTGTCTTGGGCGATCTGTCCCTACATCGCTAGATCAATAGGCAGATCAATTTAAGGTAAATTATCATTTCTAGAGATTTTGAAAAATGTTTCTGGCTGCGTTCTGGCTGCGTTTATCCAGCTATGGGCTCTATTCACAAAGCTTCTCATAAATGACTTTATTTATCATCTAATTGACAAAAAATAACCTTTCAGCACATTTACAAGCAAAATAATCACTCAGA
This sequence comes from Hyperolius riggenbachi, assembly GCF_040937935.1. Classification (NCBI taxonomy): domain Eukaryota; kingdom Metazoa; phylum Chordata; class Amphibia; order Anura; family Hyperoliidae; genus Hyperolius; species Hyperolius riggenbachi. The sequence continues at coordinate 151,139,903 of NC_090653.1, read as the reverse complement.
GTAAGTAGTTCCTGATAAACTTCTTTGCAATATTACTTTTCTTACCTTAATTATATTATATTTTTGCCCTTTGAAAGCTTAAAAATTTAACATAAACCAGGTGAAAACAGAGGAAAACAGGTGAAAAAGCTTGTGAATCATGCCCAATGCGTCAAGAGCTCTAGTATCTGGATAGACTTGCACTTATTTTGTTGTCTGTGCCCCAGTTAAGAAATGTCCCATTAGTGGTGAAACATGAAGAGACTAGATCTCTCTAACATTTATCAGGTTTTAACTCTTCCTATCTCTTTACACAACTTCACTCATTTCCTGTTTTTGGTGGAAACCCTGGCGACATTTCCTGTTTTTTGTAAAGTAAGGGGAAGAACCAGGTAAAAAGAAGAATCCACAAGAGGCTGTAACCATTTCTTACTTTGTCCAAAGGTTTGTTGGAAGAATTTTTATTTAATAAATGAACCTAACAAGACAGTTGAGATCACATATTTATTCTAAAATGCTTGAAAAATGTGACCAATTAATGATCCTTTTTTCTGGAGGTGTGAAAAAACAGAACCCAAAGCACAAACCAAACTTTTTTCAACGCACTGATAGGATCCGAGGCCCAGCTCCATTTTTCTGAACCAGAGGATACAGCGCCCATAGCCACCTATGGTGCAACAAGATGCAACATGAAAACAGAGCAGAGACTAAACTGGACCAAATGGGCCGAAACGATGAGCTGCAATTGGGAACCGAGCCCAACACCAGGGAGTGCTCACATGACTCTCATGCATTAGACACGATGCAGTTATACTGGCACCGTATTGTAAACAATCAAATTAACACAACAGTGATGAACCTAGTCATATACTGTTTTATTGGAACTGGGGGAAAGATGATAGTCTTTACAGTTTCAGTCAGTAATCTCTGTTCTCTACAAAACAAGACATGTATTCTGTAAATTCCACTAAGTTGAAATGACATGATAGGCCCTCACAACAGCCTGGCACCAGAAATTATGTGCTGGTCAGTCGTAATGCAATAGTCAATAGGCACTCAAAGCTCACTTTTGCAGCAACACATATCAAAGCAGCAAACTGCCAATTAAAATGGAGGATCTCTGTGCTTGAAAAATGCTGTGGCATTCTCAGTTTGTGTAAGCTTTGAGAGCAACCGTTACTGATTATTTGGACTTGATTTGGCCACATTCCTTTGCACTGCCCTTTCCCTGAATAATGGCCAGTGTAAGATAAGCACAGCTATTCTGTATAACTGGTCAGATGTAATACTTCTTTTAAGGAAATGGAAACATGTTACTGCTTTAATGTAGTACTGTGAAAAAAAAAATGTTAAAAGTGTAATTTTATGTTAACTTTTGTAACATTCCTAGCACTTTTGCGATTTGTACCGTCATACGAGTTGTATTGGCAATAAATACCTGGCTGTGACAGCTTGAGGAGTGAAGTGTAAACTTCATGACAGTCCCGTTCTCGCTGGATGACAAAATGAATCACTCGGAAATTCTTGCAGCGTAGTATTAATGGGCACCCAGCAGTACTGATCGGCTGTTTCTCCACAGAGGCAATGTGGTGGTGAGCAATCTAGGGAAGGAGAATCAGGCCGACATTAAATGAACTAATTTCTTTACAACACAGTTACCTGCAAAGCATTGCCCAAAATGCAAGGACAGTGCCCGCATTCCCCTCTAAATGGCAACTCCGCACCTAAAAATAATAATACATAAAATGAACCTGCCTATAAGGAGGTTCATACTCCACTGGCTACCGATAAAATGGAGAACTCTGTTTAAGATTGGCTTACTGACATTCAAATCCTTGCACAATCTGGGCCCTGGATACCTGAAGGACTTGTTGCAACTGTATCACACCCCCCACAATCTTAGATCAAAAGGACGTAACACCTTGGTCACCACCAGAGTCCACCTCAAAACCTTTGGAGACAGAGCCTTTTATCATGCTGCCCCTACACTTTGGAACTCCCTGCCACACCCAATCAGGACAGCTCCATCCCTGGAAGCATTTAAGTCTAAACTGAAAACCTACCTCTTCAGTCTGGCATTCATGAACATCTATCTCCTCTGTAACACAACCCAGCCTGCAACCCTGTATTAATCTGAGACACAACTATGTACTTTGAGTCCTATGGGAGAAAAGCGCTTTACAAATGTTATTGTAAAATAGAGTGTACCGCTGGGTGGGGGCAGGGGTTGGAGTCATCGGCATTACTTGCCTACGAGGTGCTGCTCCCTTGACAAACACCCCCGCAATATCCATACTGGATTCACCATTCTCCCCAATTTAGTTTTGCATCCCGCTAATCATCTCTGCTGAGCTCTGGGCCCTTTTCCACTAGCAATCACAAACGCTAGCGATTGCAATTTTTAATTCATTCTGTTATGCGATTGCGATTTTTCATTTGCAATGCATTATCACTAAAAATAAAAATAAATAAATTGCTCCAGAAAGCGATTGCGATTTTCAAATCGAAACACTATAGTGGAAAATACTTCTCATGATTTCTATGATAAAGTTAGCGATTTAGCTGTGTAGTGGAAAAAGGCCCTCACAGGGAGTCTGCAATCTCAAATCCAATTTCAGGAATTCATTTTTTAAATTGGATCTCTGCTCTGCCTCTTCTGCCAACCCAAGCAGTGAGAAGATGCAAGAGTTCTTCCATTGGCTTGTAAATAGCAGGAGAAGATGAGAGGTGCTGCTACAGTGACTACTAGTGGGAACAGGCCATTCTCTCTGCTCAGTATATGAAATCTATAGACTGCAGGAACCCCTGAAGGAACCTAAACAGATTTAAAGTTTAACAAGAACCCTAGCAAGCACCTGCATTAACTGTATTCAATTATCCAATAACAACAACAAAACATTTGTAAAAGGGTTTTTCTCGCTGGATTTCTAAAGTAGCACCTGGGATTGTAGACTCCTTTAAAAGGCAACTGAAGCAACAGGGATATGGAGGCTGCCATATATATCTAATTTTAAGCAATACCAGTTGCCTGGCTATCCTGCTAATTCTCTACATCTAATACTTTTAGCCATATACCCTGAACAAGCATGCAGCAGATCAGGTGTTTCTGACATTATTGTCAGATCTGAAAGATTAGCTTCATGCTTGTTTCTGGCATTATTCAGACACTACTGCATCCTTATAGACCAGCAGGACTGCCAGGCAACTGGTATTAGATAAAAGGAAACAAATATGGCAGCCTCCATACATTTTTCACTTCAGTTGTCCTTTAAGCCCCATACACACATTCAACAGCGGTCTTTTATGCTTTTACAACTTTTGTTGTGAAACAAGTTGAAACACCTAAAAAAGTAATTTTGCTATTGTTCAAAGAGCTGATAAGTCAATCCAAGTGTCGGATTGACTTCTTGTCAGTCTTATCAGCTCTTTGAACAATAGCAAAAGACTTTTTTGGGTGTTTCAACTTGTTTCACAACAAAAGTTGTGAAAGCATAAAAGACCGCTGTTCCGCATGTGTGTGTGCTCAGAAGAGATAGTCAGTGAGATAAACTCCGCCTTGGCCACATTAAAATACACAAGCAGTGTGTGTATGAACAGAAAATAGGCAGCTTTTTACCATGTATTGGAACACCAGTCAGGAATTAGGAACTGGTCAAACTCTTCCAATAAACTCAGTTAATGTGGGAATGGCAAAGGTCACAGTGTTATTATTATTGTGCAGATTTCATTACGAAGTTCCACTTCAAATTATGTAACAAAAACTACATGTGGCCATTTAAAGAACCTCATATATCCCCCCCAAAAATTAAACCCAAAGTGACTAAAGCTACGTATTCAGACAAGATGGAACCCAGTCAAGGCAACCTTTTCAGCCCATAATTTTAACGAGTGTAAAGGTGACCCTGCGAGGTTGCTTAAAGGAAAACTGAAGTGAGAGAAATATGGAGCCAGCCATATTTATTTGCTTTTAACCAATACCTGTTGCCTGGCAGCCCTGCTGATCTATTTGGCTGCAGTAATGTCCAAATAACACCAGAAACAATCATGCAGCTAACATTGCATATCTGACAATAATGTCAGAAACACCTGATCTGCTGTATGTTTGTTCAGGGTTAATAGCTAAAAGTATTAGAGGTAGAGGATCAGCAGGACAGCTAGACCACCATATCCCTCTCACTTCAGTTGTCCAGCAGTGACAGTGATTGCCAAGTGCATCATCATCCCTCCTCCCCTCCACATAGCAACATACATCTGTACAGAGTTCACTCCCCACAACTACGAGCTGGGTCCTGATGGGTGACACTAATGGTGCATGTGTACACACCTGAAGAATTTGAACAATGTAATCTGTTATCAAAAGAAAGTCTAAACACATACCCAGGTTTCCTTTCGTACTCCAGCAGCAGCATCAACATAAATAAGGTGCGTGGCAGTCAGGTATAAAGTACCACTGGCAGGCCTTTTGTTGGTGTATCTGTCTAATAATTTAACATTCTCCACCTAGAAGGTAACAGAAAAGCAAGAATAAAATGATTATGAGAATATGAGGTATAATTGACTTTTTTTGTACATCACTGTATGTACTTTGTTTCTGAACAGCATTTGTGAAATACTTTTGATCGCCATGTTAGATCGATGGCACTGCCTAACACTGCCAAACAGTGGTCTGCATGTTACATAGTACAAGCATACACTAAGGATTGTCAATGAGATGCAAATTATTCTGACTTGTTGCAAGATTATGCAAATTATGATTGGTTAATGACTGGCCAATCTTGCTACTGCCATGTAGTATGGCGACCAACATATTTTAAATACTATTAACAAAATGGGTAGGTAAGTTCTCATAATACATGGAAGTGATAAAATTGGCCAGTCATTGGCCAAGTAAAATTGGATGTTTGTACCAGAATTAATTATTGACAATCTTTAGTACAAAGCACACACCATAAGCTCCTAGTATGTGCTTTACTTATATTTCTAAGTCCAAATTGGATGAGAGCCATATAAATCCCCTGGAACCTGCACTCTGCCCATTCTGCACCTGCATTTCTTGACTTTGATCACGAGATGGTAAATAATTCTGGCTTGTATGCAAATTAAAAAAACAAACAAAAACAGTATGCAGCTTATAACTGAGCCAAATTCACTTCCTGAAATTATTGTATTTACCCACTCAACTGATCACTTACTTGCGGTTAAGCCCTCCCTCCTAACATCCTATCATCTAACCAGGTGCCTCAGCAACCAATGTAGTGGTTCTTAGAAACCAGGCCCAATTAATCAGGATGCAATTTAGTGCCCAAAAGTGGAATTCTGGGCATCGTGCCCTCCAAAAAAAGCTCACACCTGTGGGAAGGAAAGATGATTATCTTACTGGAAAGACAACTGCTACACTAGGCCCCTTTCTTCAATGAGCCCTTTACACCAATGTCATAGTGGGAAAGGCATCATACACTTGACACTTCTAGCACCAAACACAGTCATTACATCAGGAAGGCTTAGAGCCTGTGCAAGTTTGTTACTATGGTATATGACACTACAGGTGAAATAGCTTCTCACGTCCTGTCTTTTGTAATACCCATAAAAGGGACAGGAAGTAAAAAAAAAAATATCCCCAATAGGGAAGGAACTCTTCCAAACAGAAAGATATTTTTTCTCAATTGCTGCCTGTGTCTGTTTTGGGGAGATTTCCTGTCCTGTGTGACAAATACAGTGTGAATCAAATTCTCACAAATATGTACCCAGACAGCAGTATGAATTTGACATCATTTCTAAGCCTACTTTGTTCTATTCATATCATACAGGTTAATGTTCTGGATGGTATTCGATTTGAAATATTTAATGAAAGTTACCCTTAGTTTCTACTTAATAGTACTGTAATGGCCTATACTCAGTTTTCCATATTTAAAAAGGTTTACTACATCAAAATGCATGGCATATAATGCAGTTAAATACCTGCACTTCATCAACCACCTGAAAGATGCTGAACAATGTACCTGAAGCGTTCCATGTGTAAAATTTATGAAGGATCGGCAATTAAAATTAATGTAACTCAACCGCTCAGCCTTATGGCTGGTTCACATGGGCGTCTGCCCCGCGTTTACCGCCTGCGTTCAGGACTCGGCGTTAAACGCTCCTATTAAAGTGAATGGAAGGGTTTGTACTGGGCTTTTACCAGCGTTTGCGCAAACGTGGCGTTCCAATCCCGATTTTCCCTGGCGTTCAAGGCAACCCTGGATGTAGCGTCCTGGGGCGGGTAACCGCCACTACTAATGGCCTCCTATGGGGAAGAAAACGCCAACCCAACTGAAAGCCCGAACTCAATGCCGCCGCAACAGCCTAAATCTAGAGGTTTCTGAACCGCCCCCAGCTTGGTGTGGTGCACGGCAGGGTAATCGGGGAAACAATGCTCTCGGCTGTCGCTTGGTTGAAGCAATCCACCAGGTCAAATCACTGGCTAAGCAGTCAAGGGATAAGGTACACATGCCGGATTCTCAGCTAAGGTTATCATTATTGGCCACCTTGAAAGAGGTTCAGCTAGCTTGTGTACAGAGCTTTAAGGTGCATACACTCCAGGTAGTATGAGAGTGTACCTACACAATCTGTTCATATATTCAACAATCTGTTGGCCCTCATACTACATGAGGGAGGTAAAATTGGCCAATCAGGATTGTTTGGGTGTACAAACCCTTCAACGTGATGTGGGGCACCCATTGGAACAGGTGCCCACTCAACAGCGTCACCTCTAAGCAAGTGCCTTCAATCATGGTGCCTATAAGCATAAGCCTACTGTGCCTAAAGGGAAAGTTGTCCCCTTTCTTTGAACAGCAGGCATAACAAATATAAAACTATGGGCAGATTCAGGAAGTCCCAGACTATAGAGTCATGAATTTAAAAAACATCTGAAGCACAAACAATATGTTACATCCATGGTAAAATTCTTAAAATACACAATACAGAAAAGCGACAAACTTGTTTTATTCAAAATATTGCATACTAGTGGCCCTGTATTGGATCTCTATACCCTCATTGACAATAAAACTAAGAATGATACATAGCTGCAACTTCTATCACCCCAAATGATCTTTACAAATCATTCCAGGTTGCATTTGTGGTACAACCACTGTACTGTACTGACATGCTGTTTCATTGTTTTGATGGCCATAAAAATAAACCTCTTTCTCTCTGCTTGATAACAATAAAGGTGTGCATTATGAAGAGTATGCTTGCCATGTAGCACATATATTTTATATAAGATCAACAGCCAAAGCCAAGTAATTTGGCCCTTAAAGAGAATCTGTACTCTAAAATTCTTACAATAAAAAGCATACCATTCTATTCATTATGTTCTCCTGGACTCCTCTGTGCTGTTTCTGTCACTCCCTGCTGCAATCCTAGCTTGTAATTGCCAGTTTTAGGCAGTGTTTACAAACAAAAGACATGGCATGTGATAGGCTGAGAGGAGCTCAGTCTGTGACTCGCACAGAGCCTGCAGGGTGCGTGGAGAGTGTGTGTATAGCTTCTGCCTATAACAAGCAGAGCTGCACATTCTTGCCTGAGTCTGACAAAGCTGTCAGAGGAAAGAAGATTAGATAACAGAGATAATACAACCACTGTGCAACTAGGAAAGGCTGCAGTAAGACAGACCACATTAGAACAGGTATAGGAACTTATAGGATAGAAGAAATAAGGCTGAAACATTTGTTACAGAGTCTCTTTAAGTAATTTCTGAAAATGACTTAATCAGCATCTGCTTTCTGAATTGGGACCCTATAACAGCCCCCTTCTGAGCTTCCTAAGGGCCCTTTTCCACCAGCGCGTTTGCGCTGGCTGAATCGCAAAAACGCAAACCGCTAGCGATTTTACAATCGCTACGGTTTGCTTTTTAACATGGGAATCGCGGTAGGTCATTTCCACTACCGCGATTCGTTTTTGCCGCGAACGCGCGGCGGAGCGATAATTGCCGCGATTTTGCTATGCAGTGCATAGCATAGCAAAATCGCGGCCACGAACGTCGGTGAATCGCCGGTAATTGCGATTCAGCAATCGCTAGCGTTCAGCGTGAACGCTAGCGATTGCTAGTGGAAAAGGGCCCTAAGGATACTGATCTAATTAAGACTCTCCATGGAGCTACAGCAGTCAGGTTATTTTCCCGCTCAAGGTCCAATCAAGTTTGGGGGTGACTGCATTTCAAGATCAGCTGCTATTTTTTATACAAAACACTAAGAAGTAACTGTAACAAATTTTATTCTGTCAAGTTTAGCTTGTTGAATGAGCATGAGGAGGGTGTGCAGACTAGAGTCTACAGCACACAGGATGCCACAGTAGTAAAATATTTAGATTTTGCAACTTCCCATTTAATCCATATACAGTATACGTACTGCGCTTATGCAGCTGCTCTTCATAATCTTGTCTCTAATTATTTACAAACAGGCGCCCAGCTGATATTTTTCATTTTTTCGCTGGGATTGTGGCGAGGGGGGCAGTTAAGGTTAGGCATCGGCAAGGGGGGTGGTTAGGGTTAGGCATCTGTAGAGGGAGGGTTCTGTGTGAGAATTGGGTTGGGTTGAATTTTATGATAGTAATAGATTTCAGCAATTGCTAAGGGTGCATTTTATGATAGTACCAGCTATAAGTAATTTGCAGCTGGTTGCAAAATCTGATGAAGTTGCAACACAACTACACCACCACTGTCATTGCCAGTAATTGCCCCAACTGTCCCATCACCCACTGGCGAGAAGCAACAGACAGATGAGGCAAGTCAGGGCTGGGGAGGTGCTGCGGGCAGCCAGTACAGGGGGACAGGACAAAACTTTCCTCCTATGCAGAGAAATTCACAGACACGCATAGCCAGACACACGGCGCTCTCCAAATCTCACCTTTGGGGTAGAGATGTGCTCCATGGTTGTCTATCCCAATCTCCAGTGCTCACCCCCTCCTACCCCAAACCCCGCCCACCACCGTCTTCCTGCCTGCCCTATCCAGTCAGCTGATCCCTTGCGTCACCGCCGCCCTGGGAAGGGACTCGCGATATCTCATTCGCGGTGGCTTCCGGTGGTTCTAATACTACATTACATTACAAACGACGCGTACATTGAGTTATGCACGTTTCTTGTATATGCATGGAAGTAATGAACGTAAACTGCGGAGACCATGAGGCGTGAATGGGACAGTTCGGAGCTGGGCAGACAGAAGTCCAGACTACTTCTGTCTATGACAGTTAAGAAGAGGCTGTCATGGGCTTTTATTACTGCCTGGGTCCCCATTGAGATTTCCTTTTTACCTGCGGAGTCACTACAGGGAGGGAATTAATCTGAACTCAGAACTTCCTCTCTGCTCCAAAACATAAGCAACAGCATAATAACCGTAAAAGAAACATGTTACAGCTTACAGAACTCCTGCAACAAATCTGCTGTGTGTCTTCTTCCTGCTTTCATGGAGCAGACAAAGAGTTAACGTCCTGTGTTTACATATTAGCTGTGTCTGGGATGACTCCTGAATAGTGTCTCTCAAAATCGAAATTATGACTAAAACCTGCAGGAGAAGGGGGCTTAACTTACCCATGTTGCTCGGCTATAGGCGGCGATGTGGTTAAGTTTCCTCTCCCATGGTCACCAAATTGTACTTATAATTAGGAGCGACACTACTGCTGAGTTTCTGTGCTGACAGCTGAGAGATCAAATTACACTTGTGATTACTTGAAGATGATAGGGAATTAGACGGCCTCTTCTCTCTAAAAACAGTGCATTTCTCTCTGTTTTCCTTGTGTCCCGTGCAAGAGTTCAGGACCACTTTATTGGTAAAACAGAGGCTGTGATAAAAACCTGACAAAGGCTATAAGTTCTCCACCTTGCTGTAACGGTTTTAGGGCTCAAACCCACTAGCAACATTTTCTTAGCTCTAGTGATTTGAAAAAGCTCTTGCTAATGCAATGCTAAGGGGGATGTTTATAAAATCATAGTTACCCACAAGTGGGATCACACCCCTAGCATTACATTAGCAAAAGCTTTTCAAATCAAAAAGCGCTCAGAAAAGCGCACCTAGTGCGTCCCAAGCCTTAGGGCCCGTTCACACTTGTGCGTTTTAGGAGCGATTTCAGCACTGCTGAAAATCACTAGCGGTTTGAAAAACGTGTGTACAATGAAAGTATATGGAAGTGTTCTCATCTGAGCGATTTGCTGAAATGCAAACTTGTTGCCTGCAGCGTTTTCTGAGCGATTCTGGAGGGATTCTGCAGGCTTAAATTGAACTAGAAATCACAAACCGCTAATCGCTGGAAAAACGCTCTTTATACAGTAGGGCCCATTCACACTAGAAATCGCTAAACGCTAACGCAAAACGCTGAGCGTTTTTCTGGCGTTTTTCCTAGCGATTTTTCACTGTATACAGAGCGTTTTTCCAGCGATTAACGTTTTGCGATTTCTAGTTCAATTCAAATACCTTTATTGAAACGCTAATCGCTCCATAATCGCTCAGAAAACGCTGCATGCAACGCGTTTGCGTTTCAGCAAATCGCTAAATGCTTAGATGAAAACACTTCCATACACTTTCATTGTGCACACGTTTTTCAAATCGCTAGCGATTTTCAGCAAAGCTGAAATCGCTCTGAAAACGCTCAAGTGTGAATAAAATTACATGGAAATCGCTAGGAAAAAACACCAGAAAATCGCTCAGCGTTTGCATTAGCGTTTAGTGATTTCTAGTGTAAATGGACCCTTAACTGTTCTACAACTGTGCTGCTTTTGAAGAGATTCATGCACTACTTGGTACGTGACCAAACAGAATGTAATGCCAATAACTAGTGGTGCAGACTGCAAAGCAAACAAATAATTAAGGATTACATTTTTAATTCTTATCAGTTTTAAGAAAAAGAAGAAAACTATTTTTTTAGGCTAGAACGTATTTCCAACTTGTATTGTCTGCATCCTTCACAGGGACATTTCCATTCTGTTCTAGATAGACAGGACCTGGGCAGAAATGTAATAGACAAGACACAACATTTATATTGCGCTTTTCTCCTGGGAGACTCAAAGCACTTTAGGGCTGCAGCCACTTAGGACACACTCAAAGGGTGACCAGGACCATTAGGAAGCCCTGCCGAAAGACTACTGTTTTACGTACTGGCTTGAGCCAAACTTTGGTCAAAGGCTCATATCCCACATTAGAGGCAACAACTTTACCAGTACACTATTCAGCATCCTTTCTGGTGATTTCTGCCAAATGTTCGGGCCAGCGCACACCAAAAACCTCAAGCAGATCCGCAAAATGCTAGAGGTTTTTAAAGCAGATTTTCAGAGCGATTTTAGGCATGAGAGAGGTTTTCTAAACATGCCTAGCGTTTTTTGAAGCGTTTTTGTGTAGCAGATTTTGTATATTGTTACAGTAAAGCTGTTACTGAACAGCTACTGTCACAAAAACGCCTAGAAAACCTCTCTGATCTAGCATTCTTCAGAGCGGTTTTACACTTTCCTATACTTTAACATTGAGGCAGAAAGGCCTCAGAAATCTAAAAAATGCTGCAGCCCCCGAGTTTGCGTTTGTGGAAAAAACAAACCACTCTGGTGTGCACCAGCCCATTGAAATACATTACCCAAGCAGTTTTCAAACAGCTAGCGTTTTTAAAAACGCCCCAGAACCCACCCTGGTGTGCACCAGCTCTTCTTCTGCTTTGGAGATGTTCTTATTTAGTTTATTATCACTGCAAGCTGGCATTTTGCCTATTGTTCCTGTTGCTCATTGGAATGCCAGCAATAATACAGAAGTGGTGGGTCAAACACTGTGTTTACACTAATGTGGGACATTGGATTGCTGTTTGAGGAGCGACACGTTTGGCAGATGCCATTTGCAGCATCTTTGAGTCATCTCACAGGTGTCCCATAGTGATATCCCTTAGTGAGTGTTCACACTATGCTCATTGCGGTGTGTTAAACATCGTCACATTGGGTCTGCAGTGGGTATGGTTCGACCATAATAACACAAGTTTGGCTTTGTGCTACCAGACACACATTGGCCTCAATTCACTAAGCTTTATCGAACACTTTATCAAACGTTTGATGATTTACCTCATGGGTAAAATCTAATTTTGAACTCACTAAGGTGTTATATACTTATCGAATGTTTTATTGATAAAACATTCAATAAATCTTGTTAACACCTTAGTGAATTCAAAATTAGATTTTCCCCATGAGGTAAATTATCAAACGTTTAATAAAGTGTTCGATAAAGCTTAGTGAATTTAGGCCATTATGGCCATGTTACAAATTACAGGTGACGAAGTACAACTAACACGCTGCCGGAAGATGCTCATTTTGAAATCCATTGCGATGTGTGCCCCATGCACATCTCAGTGGATTCAGTGTGAACTTAGCCTTATAGAAATATATTATGCAAAATAGATACTGCATTAATGTATAGGATGAACATGCTTTAATATTGATATGGTATTCCATTCCCGATGGTTTTAGTGCTAGTGGAATTCCAGTCTTTGGCCTTGTGCACATTGTGTAAGGTTTTTGCTTTGTTCTGCAATTTGGAAACACAGAAAGTACAACCCATGGAAGTCAATAAGCCTATTGACTTGGAAAAATAAAACTCACAGCTTTTTACCATGTTTCTCATGTCCATCCATGTTTTTGTATAAAAATGCATTATTAGGTGAAAACATCTCTATGGGATATGCATCGGAAAATGCACATATAAATTGTGAATGTGATTAAGGGCATGGTTCACAGACACGCAATCGCCTAGCAGAAACGGTGCCTTGGATAAAGCCCAATCTACACGATATGATTCTTTGTACAATTCGATTACGATTCAATTTACGATTCGATTCAATTCGATCCAACATGTCCGATAGGGATTCGATTCGATTCAATTCGCCATTGCAAAACAATGGCAAATCGAATTGAATCAAATCGAATTCCGATCGGACATTTCGGATTTAATCGAATCGTAAATAGAATCGTAATCGAATCGTACCAAGAATCGTATCGTGTAGATTGGGCTTTACTCAAGAGGCATTAAAATATGCACATGGTAGCAATCAAATTGTGAGTTTCTCTTACGGCAGTTAAATACATAATAATATCAACAATATCCCCACCTTCTTTAAGACTATTTAATACTTTTTCATATAATTATCTATATGCATATATATCAAGTTGAATTACACATAAGTACTAGTTTTTGGGAAACTATATTGCATGGCTTTCAGCTGGGATTGGTTACACCCAGATCATATGGATGCATGCTAAAATCCCCACACACAGAATACCTTTTTGTGTGGACTTTTGAATCAAAGATATAGAGTGTAACGATCGGTGTAACAGAGAGGATCCGATTATCGGTGATCTGCAGTATCACCGAGAATACAGATATATACCCGATTATTGATGATCTGCAGTATCACCGATAATCAGATATATCTCTAACCTCTGGACACTTGAGTAATATGAGTGTTTGGTGCAACAGTAATACTTTGAGGAGAGCACCCGTATCCAGGGTGCAAGGCAGTAAGAGATACTGCCCAAAGAACAGGCTCCCTTCAATGGCCTGAGGTTCCCCAATAGGAGGAGCCAGTCTGAGAGTGGGAAGGACCAGAGTGTGAGTGACACCAATGGAGGAGTGTCACTGGCAGATCTGTGAACTATCTCTAAACAGAGGAGATAGTTCTCGAGGTCGGGCAAGCCAGGTCGGCAACAGACAGACAGGACAGATACAGAGACAAGAGACAGATTTGGAATCCTGAGGCAAGCAAGGTTTGGCAACTGTGAATCAGATATAGTAAAGTACAAGATCAGAGATCAGAAGAGTGGTCAGGAAAGCAGAAGGTCATAACAAATAATCAAACAATGCCTAGACTTAGGTGTGAGCTCCTTGATCATCAACACCCCGGAACTAGTCTGAATATGACAAGATGGTAACGCTAATTCCTAGTCTTGGGTGTGAGTTCCGTAGTCATCAACACCCTGGAACTAGTCTGAAGGATAACACAAATGAAATACAGTATTCCTAATTTGGGGTGCGAGGTCTGTGATCATCAACACCCAGGAACTGGTCTAGAGAATAACACAGATTCTGACAAAAGGTCTGAGTGCTTCCACGTAGTGATCGCAACGACAGACACCAGAGGAATGACCAGCACCCAGTATATATACTATAGCGCTCTCCAGCGCCTCCCCTAAGTGCTGGACCAATGAGAACTGATACAATTGTCAGCTGACCGGCTTGGTCAGCTGACTCCCTTCTGGCTGTCATAAAAGCTCTGCCTCTCAGCGCGCATGCGCGTCCTTCTGAACCTGTGTGGACTATCTGTCCCAGACGTGTTGTAACCCATCCGCTGTGCATCAGAGCATGCGGCGGTTTCTCCGCGTTCAGTCATGCTAGCAGATGCAGGCCCAACGCGCGCAACCTGCCGCGTTGGACGCGGAATCAGCCGCCTTGCTCTGAGCACCCGCGGCGGCTTTTCCGCGTTTTCTCACAGTACGCCCCCCCCCCCCTGAGGAGTGGACTCTGGACAGCTCCTACCCGGAATCTTAGGATGTAGGGCGTGGAATTCCCTTTTTAATTCATCCGCATGCATGTGGCCATCAGGTACCCATGTTCTTTCCTCAATGCCATAACCCTTCCAGTGAACTAAATACTGCACTGAGTTCTGTACAATACGTGAATCTAAAATCCTTTCCTCTTCATACTCAGGTTGGTCATTCACCATCACAGGGGGAAGGAGGAGTGGAATCTACATGCACTGCTGGTTTAAGCAAGGATACATGGAACGATTTTACACCACGCATGCTGGCAGGAAGATCAATGGCATGAGTAACATTGTTGATTTTCCTGGTTACTGGGAAAGGACCCACAAATCTGGGTCCTAACTTGGGCGAAGGCTGTTTTAAAGTCAAATGACGAGTGGACACCCAGACCAAGTCTCCTGGCCGGAACTTCCACTCTATGGAACGTTTTTTGTCAGCTTGACCTTTCTGACTCTGAAAGACCTTCTCTAGATTCTTCCTCACGATCCCCCAAATGTTCTTAAATGACTTTTGCCAAGCCTCCAAAGCTGGAAACGGAGTGGAAGCTACTGGCAGTAGGGAAAACCTAGGCAACTTTCCAGTTACCACCTGAAATGGAGAGAATCCAGAGGAAGAGCTTCTCAAATTACTGTGTGCAAATTCTGCGAACGGCAAGAACTTGACCCAATCATTTTGCGCATCCGCAACATAACACCTCAGAAACTGTTCTAGTGACTGATTAATTCTCTCGGCCTGACCATTGGTCTGTGGGTGGTAGCCCAACGAAAATTACAGTTCCATGCCCAATTGATGACAAAATGCCCTCCAAAATTTAGAAACAAATTGGACTCCCCAATCTGACACTATATTTTACGGAATGCCATGTAGCCGGAAAATGTGCATGATGAAAAGATCGGCCAACTCCTGGGCCGAGGGGAGTCCTTTCAGGGGCACGAAATGGGCCATTTTACTGAATCTGTCGACTACCACCCAAATGACCGACATGCCTTCAGACCTCGGGAGCTCACCCACAAAATCCATGGACAAGTGGGTTCATGGTTCACTCGGGGTGGGCAAAGGCTGCAATGTTCCCACAGGTGCCAGACGGGAGGGTTTGCTTTTTGCACACACTGCACATTCTCTCACATACTCCTTGCAGTCAGTTGCCAATGAAGGCCACCAAGCACACCTAGCAACAAGGTCCTGTGTTCTGGAGGCCCCAGGATGTCCAGCATTCTTGTGGGAGTGGAACATCTGCAATATCTGGAGACGAAACGGCAATGGTACAAACAGGACCCCTTCACGCTTTCCCTCAGGGACATCTTGCTGGAAGGGACCCAAAGTCTCCATCCAGGACTTCCACGTCTATGTGGCTGCCAATACCACTCTCTGTGGGATAATAGTCTGTGGGTCTGAGGGCTGTGCTGTCTCTGGCTCAAAGCATCTGGATAAAGCATCTGCTTTAATGTTTTTACTACCCGGGGTATACGTAATTACAAATCTGAATCTCGAGAAAAATAGTGACCACCGAGCCTGACGGGGACTCAATCTCTTAGCCCCCTCAATGTATTCAAAATTTTTGTGATCAGTGTAAACTGTAATCGTATGTTCTGCTCCCTCTAGCCAATGACGCCATTCTTCAAAGGCCAATTTAATGGCTAGGAGCTCCCTGTTGCCTATATCGTAGTTTTTCTCTGCTGGTGAAAACCTACGAGAAAAATAGGCACACAGGTGTAATCTTCCCTGCAACCCAGAACGCTGAGACAACACCGACCTCTGAGGCATCCACCTCTACGATAAAGGGATAGGAGGTGTCGACGTGTCCCAAAATGGGCGCAGAACAAAACAATTCTTTCAGAGTGGAGAAAGCAGCCAGAGCTTCGGGGCCCCAGTGGTTGGTATCTGCCCCTTTCTTTGTGAGACTGGTGAGGGGTGCAATGACTGTGGAGTACCCCTTTATGAACCTTCTATAGTAATTTGCGAACCCCAAGAATCTCTGGAGAGCCTTCAGTCCTACTGGCTGAGGCCACTCCAGGACAGCCGAGACTTTGGCAGGGTCCATAGAAAGGCCCGAGGTAGAAATTATGTACCCCAGAAAGACGACAGATGTTACCTCAAAAATGCATTTCTCCAACTTAGCATAAAGCATGTTCTGTCTTAGCTTGTGCAGCACAAATCTGACATGAGCCCTGTGCTCTGAGAGGTTAGCTGAGAAGATTAGTATATCATCTAGATATACCAGGACAAATTTACCCAAAACCTCCCTGAACACCTCATTAATGAGTTCCTGAAAGACGTCCAGAGCATTACACAACCCGAAGGGCATCACCAGGTACTCATAATGCCCATCGGGTGTGTTAAAGGCCGTCTTCCACTCATCGCCCTCTCTGATCCGCACCAGGTTGTATGCACCCCGCAAATCCAATTTTGAGAAAATCTTAGCGTTGGTGATCTGAGTAAATAAATCGTCTATCAAAGGTAATGGATAGCGATTTTTTACTGTGATTTTATTCAGACCCCGATAATCAATGCATGGCCGAAGGCCTCCGTCTTTTTTCTTGACAAAAAAGAAACCTGCTCCAGCCGGTGACCGGGAAGGGCGAATGAATCCCTTAGCTAAGTTCTCGCGGATGTATTCCTGCATGGCCAACTTTTCCGGCCCAGACAAATTGTAGAGGTGACCTCTAGGGGCATACAACCAGACCGGAGATCGATGGGACAATCAAAAGGGCGATGTGGAGGAAGTTTATCGGCTGATTTAGGACATGTAACGATCCGCTCAGCTGCCTGCGCAGGCAGGCAGCCTTTTGATCATTATTCAGGTCTGCATGCTGCAGGACTCTGGAAAGAAGTCCTTCTGTCAGTTTTGCAGCTTGTGCTTGCTGAGGAATTTGCATACGTTGTCATGCAAATTGCCTGGCCACATTCATTGGAGGCGTGTACTATAAGTACTATGTGTGTCCCACAATGCTTCGCTGCTCATAGAGGTTTGTTCCTGCTGGACTCACCTGGAGTGTCAGCCACTGCTATCTTAGTATAGTTAATTCTTGGGGAGTGCTCCTTGCATTCCTAGTTAGTGCAGTCAGTTTGTGTATAATTTGTACTGCCTATTCTGTCTTGTCTTGTCTGTCGCGATTGCGCTGTCACCAGTGGCGGTTGATAGCGAATCGCTCTGTCTTGTTTGGATCTCACTAGCCTCTAGCGGTAGCGGCTGTGGATCCTTCTGATCTGAGTTCCTGGAGTGTAAGCTGGAGCAGCGGTTGCTACCGGCTACCTCATCTGATCTGTCTTGTTTAGATCGCACTAGCCGCTAGCGTTAGCGGCTGTGGATCTTTCTGATCTGTGTTCCTGCTTGGATCACACTTACTCTGGCGGAAGAGCGGTGGATCCTTTCTGCCTAGTTCCTGTTTCTCGTTTGTCTGTCTTGTCTGATACGGGCGCTTGCTGTAGGCTCGATGAGGTAACCGTTAAGCAAGCGTTCACGTTCTTTGTTTCGTGTTTGTCTGTTGATGGTTAGTTAGGCGTGCTTGTCTCTATTGTGCTTATCACGTGGAGACCGCGCATAACCGCGTGCACTGTTGCGAATGAGTGCGGTGTTCGCGGTTAGCTAGCGTTTATTATTTTCCGTATATTCTCATTGTATTATTTGCTGTGCCTTTGCTAACCTCGTATTCTGTTCTGATCTGCCTTGTGTCACGTCTGGCGATCGCACCTCTCGCGATCGCGTTCCTATTTCATATCTGCTGTTGTGTATGCGTGGTCGCGGGGTGGCGACTAGATTGGCGCACACACATACAATCTGTCCCTTTGCTCATTCTCATTCGCAATCGCCTCTCTTGCGATTGCGTTCTGCGCTTCGTACAAATTCCTGTCTGGCATTTGTGGAGGTACAGAGGATTGGTTCCTCTGCACTCCCCAGCGCCATCTGCCGACAGGAATTTTCCCTCTACTGGTGCGTAGCACCAAAAGCTGGGTTCTAGTATCTTGACACGCTTGTGGAGGACCTCCGCAGTGTCAGCGCACATTTTTGTGCGCTGAACACGGAGATATCCCACAATCGTTACATTATGAGCAGCCCAACCCAAAACCCCAGTGTAGAGGGAATTTCTGATTTGTACGATTTTGCTGAGTATGGTTCCTGTGTCTTTAAGAGTTTCAAAATATTAAATTCAGAGACGAAAGAGGATTTTCTCTCTGAATGCGTAAAATTTTGTCTGAATCCTACTTTTCAAATTACTGATCCGTCCACGTCTGCTCTCCAATTAGCTTATGTGCTTTTGAAAGACGATCTGTTTGTATGGGCTCATGAAATCTTGCAAGACAATTCTTGGAATGATAATCTATATCAGTTTCTTACATTTACATTCTCCTACTGGTTTGAGTTGCCTTGCTTGCCACCTGCCCTGTATGAGTGTGTAGTTGCTAATGAGTCAGCTGCTCTACCTACTTCATGCAAAACCATTCAGTTTGAAAATGAATGCAGTAACTATTCCCCTGTGTCTAAACAGCAGCCACCTAAAGCAGCAAGGACTAAAAGCAGGAAAAAAAGGAAGACTTCTCAGCTGAAAAAACCGTTGCCCATAGCAATTACAAATAAAAAAATTGTTTCTGTAAAGTCTGAAATTTCTCAGTCTCAGGTTTCATTACCCCAAGAAAGGGCATTTGTGGATCCTTTGATAGGCAGAATTATTTTCTATATTAAAGGAGTGAGAAAGTCTTTGCATGTTCCTGACCCCAACCCTTATGAGGGTTTCTTGGAAACCGAGTTGTTTGAACCCCCATTTGCTCCATGGGATATTGGAGCATTAATTGAGGAGTTCGAGATTGATTGGAAGGCGTTTTGCGATTTTTACATCGCAAAAAGCGCAGAGATTCTTTATGCTTGTCTTGATTCGGTGTACGCTTTGATTGACTCTGATGAGTGTGACGAATGTTTTGTGAATCCGGTGACTTATGTGTGGCAGACGATTTTGGATGAATTGCACACACACCAATCAATTGACTTCAATAAAGAGACATCGTTATCGGATGATTGTTCCTGCCTTTCTGGGGTAAAGCATGTGAGTCTAGATATTGTGCGACCTGACATGAATGGGTGCACTACTGTGGTTGATTCTTGTGCGAATCTTGAAAGATTCTCTCCTGATTGCGTGAAGTTTGAATCTATGCGATGTAATGCCTGTTTCTCAGATGTTCCTGCAGATTGTGATCAACATGAATGTGCCAGTTTTCTCAAAGATATGTGGGATCCCTTGTCATCTAAGAACAGATCTTTAAGATCTTCCATCTATGATCCTGCTATGGGAAAAATTCCTAAACTATGCAGCATCAAAAGTGAAATTAATATGCCTAATAAAGTTTATTCTGTTGATGTCGCTATTTCTTCTGCAGATGAGTCTCTGTCTCACCCTGTTCACACCTGTAAGGGCCCGTTGCCTGGGGACAATTGCTCCAGTGTTTCGACCCTAGATGCCTTGCAGTCTGCTCCGCAGATCGCGGAGATTTGCGCTATGGAAGCGTCAGTTTCACAACCTAAAGCGATCTTGGATTCGCAGGTTTTGCGTTCTGGCTCCTCGGATTTGACATTGTTAGCCGAATCTAAGAGTGAGACAGCGCTTCGGTTTTGCGAATCTGACTCTGAAACATCTTTGCTGGGTCCAGAGAAAGTTTCTCTGAGCCTGCCTTGTACCATGAATAACAATATGATGTCCAATCACACTGACATTTGTGAGTCCCTTTCTTGTTCTGAGGAAAGTGCTGATTCTGCACCCTGTACTCTGGATGAGTTAAGATGGCCTTGTTTAGAGTCTCCTGCAGTGTCCCTAGAGGCTCGTCTAGGTATTGCCACTATACTCACCTGTTTTTCTGCAGTTTTGGAGTTACAAGCTAGTTTGACTGCCACACAGAATTCTGGGTACAGTGAGAATGAAGTTAGGGAGTCAGTGTGTGTTCCAGTAAATATACCTGTACATTCCCCTCATGATGATGAGATCCAGCCTCAGGTTATGGTGGAACCATTCCTGGGACATCTGCCCTGTCCACAAAATAAACTTCCAGTTTTGCCCTGTAACATGGATAGTTCAGAATCCTTCCGAGAAAACTTGAAAAATGATGTTCCTGAGGTCTTGTTTGAGGTTCTGGAGGTCTCAGAGTTCCTCCCAAAGGGTGCAGAACTTGTAGGAGATGTCTCCTGGCCCCCAAGTCCTTCTGAGGTGTTACCCTCTTCCGTAGGCATTGCTGCCTTGCTGGCTACCTTTTCAGCTCTGATGGAGCTTCACTCATATGTAGTCAATGATGATATTATTGTCACAGAAATTTCTGAATTTGTATCCGAGTCTTCTTGTGAAAGTACAGTGCCTGTGACCTCCACTCATGATGATTCTCTGTCCGGTACTGGTTTTGGTCTTGTCGTGCCGGACTCTGAGGTTGGCAGTTCCCCGACATGTACTGAGGTTTCTCCTGTGCTGGTGTACCCCAGTGTGCTCTGTGACCCAGAAAGCCCAAGTGTGCCTCGGTTACCAGCGTACTCAGATGCTTCCTCGGTGGAGACATGCTCTGATTTAGCCTGCCTGCTTGCATGCCCAGAAGTGGTCCCTGAAAGTCTTGATCTTGATGGGTGTCCTCGTAATTCTGAATCCGGAATTGTCATTGGTTCCATGGGGGTTCTTGGTAATTCTCCATGTGAGCCTGGTGATTGTTCTGCCCTCTTGGGATCTCTGTGGAGCTTCAAAAGGTTCTGGGAGATTCCGGGAGAGATTTTGCTTGGTCCCCTGGATAAGATCAACGGTGGCTTTTGTGTTGTAAGGGACACTTCGAACAGGTATTGTGGCAGGTTTGGTATTTTCGGACGCTCGTTGGAAGGTGGTGGGTATTGTCTGGAGGGTGTCGATGGCTTTTTCTCTGGTATCCACAGTCCTGATGGGTGTTACGCTAAGACTGGTAGTACTGATGGGCATGTTTCGGTGGCTTCTGTTTCCGATGAGGTCGGTTTCGGGTGGACTGACTCTGGAATTGGACCTTGTCGGGCTGCCCCGACCTTCATGAGTCTTCAGTTAGAGTTTTTTGGTAACGCCAGTTTTGAAAGACGTCTGGAATTCGTCCCTAGAGGGGGGGGTACTGTAACGATCCGCTCAGCTGCCTGCGCAGGCAGGCAGCCTTTTGATCATTATTCAGGTCTGCATGCTGCAGGACTCTGGAAAGAAGTCCTTCTGTCAGTTTTGCAGCTTGTGCTTGCTGAGGAATTTGCATACGTTGTCATGCAAATTGCCTGGCCACATTCATTGGAGGCGTGTACTATAAGTACTATGTGTGTCCCACAATGCTTCGCTGCTCATAGAGGTTTGTTCCTGCTGGACTCACCTGGAGTGTCAGCCACTGCTATCTTAGTATAGTTAATTCTTGGGGAGTGCTCCTTGCATTCCTAGTTAGTGCAGTCAGTTTGTGTATAATTTGTACTGCCTATTCTGTCTTGTCTTGTCTGTCGCGATTGCGCTGTCACCAGTGGCGGTTGATAGCGAATCGCTCTGTCTTGTTTGGATCTCACTAGCCTCTAGCGGTAGCGGCTGTGGATCCTTCTGATCTGAGTTCCTGGAGTGTAAGCTGGAGCAGCGGTTGCTACCGGCTACCTCATCTGATCTGTCTTGTTTAGATCGCACTAGCCGCTAGCGTTAGCGGCTGTGGATCTTTCTGATCTGTGTTCCTGCTTGGATCACACTTACTCTGGCGGAAGAGCGGTGGATCCTTTCTGCCTAGTTCCTGTTTCTCGTTTGTCTGTCTTGTCTGATACGGGCGCTTGCTGTAGGCTCGATGAGGTAACCGTTAAGCAAGCGTTCACGTTCTTTGTTTCGTGTTTGTCTGTTGATGGTTAGTTAGGCGTGCTTGTCTCTATTGTGCTTATCACGTGGAGACCGCGCATAACCGCGTGCACTGTTGCGAATGAGTGCGGTGTTCGCGGTTAGCTAGCGTTTATTATTTTCCGTATATTCTCATTGTATTATTTGCTGTGCCTTTGCTAACCTCGTATTCTGTTCTGATCTGCCTTGTGTCACGTCTGGCGATCGCACCTCTCGCGATCGCGTTCCTATTTCATATCTGCTGTTGTGTATGCGTGGTCGCGGGGTGGCGACTAGATTGGCGCACACACATACAATCTGTCCCTTTGCTCATTCTCATTCGCAATCGCCTCTCTTGCGATTGCGTTCTGCGCTTCGTACAAATTCCTGTCTGGCATTTGTGGAGGTACAGAGGATTGGTTCCTCTGCACTCCCCAGCGCCATCTGCCGACAGGAATTTTCCCTCTACTGGTGCGTAGCACCAAAAGCTGGGTTCTAGTATCTTGACACGCTTGTGGAGGACCTCCGCAGTGTCAGCGCACATTTTTGTGCGCTGAACACGGAGATATCCCACAATCGTTACAGGACAAAACACGTCTTAAAATTCAGTATACTCCCTCCATGTGAATCTTGCTCTGGCCTGAGGTTACCTTCCCTAAACAATGACGAAAGCAATGGGACGACCAGCTCGTTAGCTGACCAGAGGCCCAATCAATCAGAGGGGAGTGACGTTGTAACCAGGGCATGCCAAGAATGATCGTGGAGGTAGTCATGTGTAACACAAAAAAATGCAACTTCTCTCTATGCAGCACCCCTATAGTGACTCCCACCTCTGGAGTCTGCGACAGAGGGCTGTTACCCTGCAGAGGGGAATCATCCACTGCCGTAACCTGAATAGGTGGTTTTACCGGGGTGAGCGGAATACCCAATTTTTTTGCAATTCGTAATCCATAAAATTAGCCGCTAAACCTGAGTCAATGAAGGCCTCAGTGACTTCAAATTTATCTTCCCATAAAATAGTACAAGGAAGAAGCAACCGTTTATCATCTAGGGGTAAAAATTGCACGCCTAGGGTATTACCCCCAACTACTCCTAGGCAGTAGCGTTTCCCGATTTCTTAGGGCAATTCTGTACTCTATGACCCCCTCTGCACAATAAAGACAAAGCTGCTCTGCTATCCTGCGTTTCCGCTCCACTTGAGACAATTCTGACCGACCAATCTGCATTGGTTCAGGTGGAGGCGAAACGGGAGGAGGTGGAGTCACAGGGTGGCATACCGTTCTCACATAGTTTCTACCCCGGGTCTGTCTCTGATAGCGCAGCCGGCGATCTATTCTGATGGCCGATGAAATGGCCTCATCGATGGACTTAGGTTCCGGCTGACTTAACATAAGATCAGAGACTTCATCTGACAACCCTGATAAGAAACAATCTAAAAGGGCAAAGGTATCCCACCTGGCTGATACTGACCACCTCCTAAATTCAGCAGCATACTCTTCAACCGGACTCTTGCCTTGACGTAACAGTTTGAGCTTCCGTTCAGAAGTCGAGGCAATGTCTGGATCATCGTAAATTATAGCCATGGCTTTAAAAAATTCCTCTACAGAGGTTAGGCCTAAGTCTCCGTCGGGCAGACTGTACGCCCAGGTCTGAGAATCACCTGATAACAAAGTTTTAACAAATGTAACCCTTTGGGCCATAGTTCCTGAAGAATTAGGTCTCAACTCAAAGTATGATAACACTCTACTCCTAAAATTTCGGAAGTTAGATCTGTGACCGGAAAATTTTTCATGTACAGGCATACGTATGTCTGTGCTAGGAGGAGATCGCACTTCATCCATAGCCGTCTGGAGGGTTTGTATAGACCCGGACAAAGCGTTAATTAACGCCCGGTGACTACCCAGCACTTGGTTGATGTTATCCACCGAAGTGGTAAGTGTGCCCAGACGGCCGGTGAGTGCGTCCATTTGCATTTGGTCTGTCGTTCTGTAACGATCGGTGTAACAGAGAGGATCCGATTATCGGTGATCTGCAGTATCACCGAGAATACAGATATATACCCAATTATTGATGATCTGCAGTAACACCGATAATCAGATATATCTCTAACCTCTGGACACTTGAGTAATATGAGTGTTTGGTGCAACAGTAATACTTTGAGGAGAGCACCCGTATCCAGGGTGCAAGGCAGTAAGAGATACTGCCCAAAGAACAGGCTCCCTTCAATGGCCTGAGGTTCACCAATAGGAGGAGTCAGGCTGAGAGTGGGAAGGACCAGAGTGTAAGTGACACCAATGGAGGAGTGTCACTGGCAGATCTGTGAACTATCTCTAAACAGAGGAGATAGTTCTCGAGGTCGGGCAAGCCAGGTCGGCAACAGACAGACAGGACAGATACAGAGACAGATTTGGAATCCTGAGGCAAGCAAGGTTTGGCAACTGTGAATCAGATATAGTAAAGTACAAGATCAGAGATCAGAAGAGTGGTCAGGAAAGCAGAAGGTCATAACAAATAATCAAACAATGCCTAGACTTAGGTGTGAGCTCCTTGATCATCAACACCCCGGAACTAGTCTAAATATGACAAGATGGTAACGCTAATTCCTAGTCTTGGGTGTGAGTTCCGTAGTCATCAACACCCTGGAACTAGTCTGAAGGATAACACAGATGAAATACAGTATTCCTAATTTGGGGTGTGAGGTCTGTGATCATCAACACCCAGGAACTGGTCTAGAGAATAACACAGATTCTGACAAAAGGTCTGAGTGCTTCCACGTAGTGATCGCAACGACAGACACCAGAGGAATGACCAGCACCCAGTATATATACTATAGCGCTCTCCAGAGCCTCCCCTAAGTGCTGGACCAATGAGAACTGATACAATTGTCAGCTGACCGGCTTGGTCAGCTGACTCCCTTCTGGCTGTCATAAAAGCTCTGCCTCTCAGCGCGCGCGCGCGTCCTTCTGAACCTGTGTGGACTATCTGTCCCAGCCACACCAGACATGTGTTGTAACCCATCCGCTGTGCTGGACGCAGAACCAGCCGCACCGCTATTAGAGCATGCGGCGGTTTCTCCGCGTTCAGCCATGTCGACAGATGTAGGCCTATGCGTGCAAACCGCCGCGTTGGACGCGGATTCCGCCGCCTTGTTCTCAGGACATGCGGCGGTTTCTCCGCATTCAGTCATGCTAGCAGATGCAGGCCCACGCGCGCAACCTGCCACGTTGGACGCGGAATCAGCCGCCTTGCTCTGAGCACCTGCGGCGGCTTTTCCGCGTTTTCTCACATAGAGTAAATAAACAGACTAGCCATTCAAACACAAGTTCAATAAACACTACTATGCCTGCAGCTAATTATGTAACATAAATGTATGTCCCCATATTGCAGTATGTAAGCATACAAGGCGTTGCATTCTCTGTACAAACAAGATTACATTATAAGAGAGGGGAAAAGAGGAAGCAGGAAATGTGGGTGACTGCTATCGGCGACAGTTTGGGCACTGCTTTAGGCGCATATCAGCAGTAACGGGAAATATGAGCACCCATGGGCTCCAGGGCCACGCCCACTATTTGTAGACATATTTCGAACTTTGGGCAGCCCTTCATTGCCGTTATTTTTATGGGCATTTTTTTGTAATTTTTTTGCAGAGGATTGGTAGCCCGGGGTGGAGGGGGGGCTTTGGAGGGTCTGTTAGGGTGTGCCACGGGGGTTGGTGGTTAAGGTTAGGCATGCATGATGGTTAAGGTTACCTGGGATGGGAGGGGGGGGGGGGTAGGTGAATCTAGTGCAGTAGGATTTACGGCTATAGCGGCACACAGAGAGTAACTCTGGCGCCGTCAGAAGTCGGAGTTGAAGTTACTTTTAAAACACTGTAATTCGTCTGCCAGCAATAGCTGGAACCCGAATTTCATCATTTCCCACCATCCACATGTACCTGGAGGGGGCATAGTAATTAACGCCGCCAGGACTTGTGCAGCAGCAGGGTAAGCCATATATCGGCTGTATCCTGTGCCCAAGTCTCCTGACAGCAATTTCTCTTGTACACGGGGTAGGTGGCGAAGGCTAGCTAGGGGAGTGGTTAAGGTTAGCCGTGGGGAGGGGGTGGGTAAGCTTAGCGGGGGGGGGGGGGGGGTTGGTTAACCACTTCCCCACCACAGGTTTTTTCCCCTTCAAAACCAGAGCAATTTTCACATCATACTCCTCCCATTCTTTCACCAGTAGCTTTATCGCTACTTATAACATTGAAGTGATCTATATATTTTTTTGCGGAATAAACAAGGCTTTCTTTGGGCAGAATTTTTTTACTAAGAACCATTTTATATTATATGCATTTTGTAGGGAAGAAGAAGAAAAAAAACTGAAAAAAAATCACCATTTCTCAGCTTTCAGCCATTATAGTTCAAAAATAAAATGTGCTATTGATGATGAAACAGACATTTTATTTGCCCATTTATCCCGGTTATTACATCATTTAAATTGTTGAAGGTTACAGCCACCAATAGTCTCCTCCACTTTGATAGCTACCACCCCAGACATGTAAAGGATGCCATCCCGCAATGCTAATTCCTCAGACTTAAGAGGAACAATTCTGATATGAGTGAGTTTGAGATTCAGGCATTCAAACTTACTAACCGCCTCTTAAAAAGAGGGTATCAAAGAAAATAGATTAAACAAGCTCTGGAAAGAGCAAGATCCATACCTTACGCCCAACTACTTACAAGGCGGGCCAAGAGGAAATATGAGGAGAGGAGATTTAAAGCGGAATATAACCCTGCATTTCAACTTTGCTCTAAAACATTATTTACAGCATATTATATGCAAAAAGCATTTTTTTTACTAGACCAGCATTGGAAGGGTTAAACACAGAGGTTTTAAGTTCCGTGCAGACGTTCAGATAGTTACATTCTATTTAGTTATATGTATATATTTAGAAATCTTACACACTCTTTGGCTGTCCTCCAACTCCTTCTCAGTGAGAGAGATGAGTCACAATAAACACTTAGATACATTTGTGTAAACAAAAAGTATCTAACTCAAGTTCGGATGCGTCTGCAAAAATCTCCAGGGACTTTAAAGCCCTGTGTAACCCTTCCAATGCTGGTCTAGTAAAAAAAAAATGCTGGTTGCATATAATATACTGTAAATAATGTTTTAGAGCAAAGTTGAAATGCAGGGTTATATTCCGCTTTAATTTTATTTTTGATTATACCCCCATTTCCAATCAGATTCACCAGGCGATATGTAGTCATTGGCACTTGTTGTCGCTTGATGAACATTTAAAAGCGGTTGCTAGTAGGCCACCTAGGGTGAGTTTTAGGAGAGGTGATACTATTAGAAAGATGTTAGTTCATAGTGAATTCAAAGAAACAGAAAATTGGTTAACGGAGAAAAAATGGGAAGGGAACTTCCCTTGTGGCCATTGTTCAGCATGTAGGTTTGTGAGGAAAGTAGTAGTAGTTCAGGTAGGAGGTATTACGTGGCATGTTAAGGAATTTATTAATTGTAGGTCCAGGTATGTGGTGTATTGCGTTTGGTGCCCCTGTGGGAGATTTTACATAGGGGAGACCACTCAGCCACTCAAGGACAGATTTTTACAGCACAAAAGGTCAATCAGGAGTGGGGTGGGATCACACCGCATGATTGATCAGGTAAACTCTTGCCATGGGGGTAATGCAGACTGCTTGGAAGTAGCTGGCCTTTTAAAAATCACAGATATGTCTAGAGTGGGTTCAAAGGAATAATTATTACTACATAAGGAAGCTTCTCTGATATCCATGACCAATGCACTGGGCAATTTGGGATTTAACAATAGAAATGAAATTTCAGCTTTTTTAAAATGATTGTATTGGTTTTATCTGCATAGAATTGTATGTATATTTGTAACATCCCTTCCTCGAAGGGTTAATGCTTAGGCAAATACCTGAGAAGAATGTATCCGCCCTCCCAGTTAGATATATAGGTGGGGTGGAGGGAGGAGGGGGTGAGCCTTGGTGTCCTGAAGAGGTGTGGTTTCACAAAACAGCTGTCGACACAGGAGTGTTTGTAACCTGTTGCAAGTTGTGTACCGTGCTTGAATAAACTACCTCTGCATTGGAGTGCCAGAGTCGCCTTCTTCATTTCAGATAACATTTAAAGGACCACTATCGCGAATCATTTCATTTTTAATTACCTCACTGTAGATATAGGTAAGTATATAGAAGCCTTGCTGTGTATTTTTTTTTGTTTTTGTTATGGCCCTTTAATTTTCCACATCTCACTGTAATCTGTGTCCGTCAGTCCCTGACCTAACGCTGGCGGACTTTTGTAACTGAAAATTCATTGCAGGGGGAGTCTTGTTAGATATTGAAGAAAAAAAAACAAAAAACACAGATGGTTTATCCCTGCTCTCCCTAACTACCCAAACTGTACAGTACGAGCTCACCTCCTGCCCGTCTTCCCCCATCATGAGATGCTACAGCAAAAGGACACCATGCCCCACCCCCAAGATTTGTCAGTGATGATGTGCGGGTAATGAGACGATGTGTAGTGATATCCGGTTCATGAGTTCACTTGAGCCGGTTCTTTCCTGTAAGTTGAGTGATCCGACTCATCACACTGAACTGAATTAGCTCAGTGGATGAGACTGAGATAGAAAAGTAACATGAATGTCTGATTGATAAGATTGGTGTCCACGATATATATGTTAGCTTCTTTTATAAGTACTAGATGATAGTTTATTACAACACTGGTGGTTATTTTAATTCAAAATGACATGTTTTTTCATTCTCATGGCTAACTGACCATGAGAATGTTGCTATCTACAACACTAGTCAAAATATGAGATGTTGTGCGAAGTTCTCACACAAGCAACAATAGTCAGACGTGTTGTGTGACGCTTCTAAAGCACGTTGTGATCACGCAGTCATGTGTCTTGTCTGCACAGGCGCACTGATACAAGCACATGGTGATCACGCACCCTTATCTGCACAGGTGCATTCATGAAACATGTTCTACGCCTGTGCTGTTATTGAATTCTCTCTATCTAAAGGAGGGAAAATACTTTTGAGTTAAGACTCTCGAAGGACAAGCAGACATGCCGTCAACAGGTATTAACCCTCCGAGGTCGCTGAGGTCCCCCAATCTTCTCTGGGTGATGCTGCAATACTTGGTAAGAATTAATATTGATGCTCACTAATTACTCAAATACAATGTAACTATCATTTTGCAAGCCTAGATAATTATTATAACAGAATTGTAGCTCAATAAATATTACTATTGAACCTTTCCTCATGTTTTGCTGCAATTCAATTTAACCACTACGGTGGTGAGCAAAGTTAGAGAGTTTAAAAGTCCTTCCCGTGAGGCAAAACATAAATAAGAACTGCAGCTGCACACACACACAGCTGAATCACTCAACTCACTGAATCACTCGGATCACTCAACTCACTGGAAAGAACCGGCTCAAATGAACCAATCACTCATAAACCGGACATCACGATACAGCATCTCATTACCTGCACATTGTCACTGACAAACCCGCAGCAAAAGGATGGAGAGGGAGAGCTGCTCATTGAAACAGAGTCTGTGCTGACAGCTGCCTCCCTCAATGCCTGCGGGATACCTGAGGGGGGTCCTTCTGCAGTAACGGCTCATGGTGGGAGAAGGGCAGGAGGTGAGCTCGAAATGTACAGTTTGGGTGCTTAGGGAGAGCAGGGTTAAGCCATGCCCCCGCAATGACTTTCAGTTACAAAAGTCCGTCAGCGTTAGGTCAGGGACTGATGGAAACAGATTACAGTGAGATGTGGAAAATTAAAAAACAAAAATAAAGACACAGTAAGGCTTCAATATACTTACTATATCTACAGTGAGTTAATTAAAAATTAAATGATTTGCGATAGTGGTCCTTTAAATTGTGTCCCCAGTACAATGTATGGCGATAATGTTTTATTTGGAAATAAAAGTGTATTTTTTCTGTTTAGTGTTTTTTTTTTTTTTTTTTTATACTATAGCAATAATTACAAGCCTTTATTTACAAAAGCGACAGTAATATACCTTTATGACATATATAATAAAAAAGTCCCTAAGGTAACTTTTTATGTAGTTTTTTTTAAACTAGTGTTTTATTTTGGTAACTATGGGGTAGGGGTGGAAGGAGTTAAAAAAATAATACAAATGTATTTAATTTTTTTTATGTGAAAGTGTAATCTTGTATTTGGTTGTAGTTTTAGTCTTTGGCTACAAGATAGTGATACACTAACTCCATGTTCTAAAAAAAAAATACAGAACCAAGTGTTCTCATGTGCTGTTTAGGTCAGTTTTTTTCTTTTAATCAGAGCCTGTACTGCTGGTGGAAACTCTGATTCATCACAGGCACAGTTATCGGGTTTGAGATTAGCCTTTTTTCATTTCCCGATCATGATTGGACAGGATTATGGTGAATGCGAACGGGAGAGATGCGACGATCTTGAGTGGTGGCGGTAAGTAAACATAGATGGTTATCTACGCCCCCCTTTGCCTGAAGTGAAGTATACAGCGACGTAGATAAGCATGGCAAGAGTAGGGAAGTGGTTAAGGTTGGGCATGGGGGGGTTAGTTAAGGCATTGGTAGGGGGATGATTCAGTGTGAGAATCAGGTATATTTATTACCAATATTTTACTGTTGTTATATACACTGTAACAGTAGAATATCAGTTAATTTACTCACTTTTCTGGGCGCCCAAATTTGTGGGTGTCCTTTTTTCATGTAAGCGGGAAAACACAGGTGATGCGACCAACACAGTGAAGCATGCAGTTCATGAAAAGTAAGTAACACAATGGCCTCAATTCACTAAGCTTATCTCCTGTCTTTAATAACATTACTAGAGTTATCACCATGGTGATGAGGCATGTAGTATTCAGGAAACATTTTACCTCAGGCAAACCTAAAGTTAACTCTTCTGTCTCTAAGTTAACTCTTCAATCCTTAAAATAACTCCAGAATTCTATAGTTAAAGACATGCTGTTAATTAGCTGCGTGTGAAAATAACTACAGAGGAGGTAACTTAACTACAAAAGAGGTAACTTAACTACAGAGGAGGTAACTTAAAGAGAACCCGAGGTGGGATTTAATTATGTTACTGGGGCACAGAGGCTGGTTATGCACACTATCACCAGCCTCTGTTGCCCCATGGTGTGCCTCCATGTCCCCCCTGCGCGCCGCTATACCCCCCACAGTGCTGGCGACACGCAGTGCGTCGCCAGCACAATGTTTACCTATGCGCTGTCAGTCAGCGCTGCTCCCCCGCCTCCTCCGCATCGGCGCTACTTTTGTTTGCTTCAGTGCTCCCATAGTTAATCCGCCTGTCTCCGCCGCAAAATGAGGGCTACAGAGCCCCCAATTCCCCCAGGGGGCAATTCGCCTGCATTTCCTGGAAGGGGCAGAGCTTTCAGCTTCAGCTCTGCCCCTCCTGACGTCAATCGCGGGGGATCACCGCCTCTGCCCGCCCCTCTGTGAAGGAAGAGTGAGAGGGGCGGGCAGAGGCGGCGATCCGCCGCGATTGACGTCAGGAGGGGCAGAGCTGAAGCTGAAAGCTCTGCCCCTTCCAGGAAGGTACATAGGAGAGTTCCTATGAGCTGGTCAGGAGCCGCTTTAATTGGCTCCTGGCCCTGTCTTTCAATGTAAGCCGATGGGAGTAGCTTACATTGAAAGACAGGGCCAGGAGCCAATGAAATTGGTTCCTGACCCGCTCACAGAGCTCTGCCGTCATAGAGACAGGCAGAGCAAGTGAGCTGCGATGGGAGATGGCGAGGATTTTAGCGACGAGACCGGCTGGAGCAATGAAAACGGCGGATGCGCGCAGCGGCAGTGAGTTGAAATCTACACCCCGGCAGCCAGATGAGCATCAAAAGAGGGTGTAGATTTCAACTACGGCGGTCCGTAAGTAGTTAATATGTAGATCAGGGTTGTAACTGAAAATCATGGGGCCTCCCTGCAAAATTTGATGGGGCCCCCAATGTTCATGTATGTACAGATTATGTATAAATACAATTACACCAAGCAGTAGGCTATCAAACAAAGCCTTCAAAGTAATGTACAATGGCAGACAGTGAAATGGGAATAGGATCAACAACCATCTATGGGTACACAATGAAATACTGTACATAACTAGCAGGTGAGTAATCTCAATGCATGAGTGATCAACATATGAGCAAAGTCCATAGTGCATATACTGTTAGTGTCCTATAGGGCAGAGTTATACCCTTACAGCGCTGTTTCGGGAAAGTCCCTTCTTCAGAGGGTATAGTTCTGTGGCTGGTTTCCTGGCTGCTGCCAATGTTCATACCATTTATTCTCCTGGTGACCCTCATATCTTGGGGGAGGGCATCTTGCAAGGGTCATAAAACAAGTGTGAACATCATAATCTTTACACCCATAGCAAGTGTAGCCACAAAACACCTGATCTGAAGGATAACCCCTTTATCAGAGGGAGTGAAGGAGTCGTTGGGGCCCCCTTCCAGCTTTGGGCCCCCCATCGTCTACTCTACTGCAAACCTATATAGTATCCAATTGACTACTTATGTAGCTGGTTGATTACTACTCTCGCATTGGGTGCCCAACTCACCACATGGGCCTGATTACTGATACTTGGGGCTTGATTCACAAAAGGGTGCTAACTTAGCACGCCTAAAAGCCCCTTAACACGCCCAAAGCTTTTATTGATCGAATGCAAAGTTTAGCACTGCGCGGTGATTAAAAACAATGGTGCATGAGCCAGCCTGGGGCCCCCGGGAACTCTCACTGCCCGGGGCCCCAGAACCAGCATCTAACACCATATGTGAGCGCAGCCAAGACCTTGGAGCTGCCACCTCCAAGGCCTGTCTCCTACTGCTCTAAAAACTTACCAGACATACAATTGGAGAACCTCACTCCCAAACAGTTCTCTGCTGCTTTATAAAGCCTGCAGGCTGCTTATAAGCCAATGAAAAGTGCACACATAATACACCTAGCTTGCAGTGATAATCAAGCAAAAGCTGAGCAAGTCAGCCAATTAGTAGGAGAGGGCTTCAGTTGCATATAGACAATGGCTATATGACCAGCAGGGGGCACCAGCGTGCAGGATATTCCCTCTCATCTGCCCCCCTCCTAACTAAACTGCATGGGATACTACAATAATTAAAAACAATGGTGCATGAGCCAGCCTGGGGCCCCGGGAACTCTCACTGCCCGGGGCCCTGCGCGGTGCACGCGAAATGTCGCACCTGGTGCGACTAGAACGTGGCACCGGGTGCCCCTAAAACGTCGCACGGTGCGACTTTTTGGGAGCACCTAGTGCAACGTTTTAGAAGCACCCGGTGCAACGTTTTAGTCGCACCCGGTGCGACATTTCGTGCGCACCGCGCATCGCTAAACTTTGCGCTCGATCAATGAAAGCCTTGGGCGTGCTAACTGCTTAGCCCTATAGTTAGCACGCCCAAAGCTTTTAGGCATGCTAACTGAGTTAGCACCCTTTTGTGAATCAAGCCCTTGGTACAGGCATCAATTAGATGCATACAGAGCCATGCGCTCAAATGACCTGCTTCAGAAGGTTTATGCAAATTTTTGTATACAAATTTATACAGCTTAAAAACAGATCAAACAAATCTTGCCAAGGTTTTATTGGTCCATTTTCAAGCTGCATACATTTGCTTACAATTTGCAAAATCCTGCATTAACTCAGAATTATTTGCATCTTATTGACCATCCCTAAGTAAAAGTTCATCATTTCTTTGTGTTGGAGCAGTCCCCTACTTACAAACAGGTCCATTCTGGGAGATTGTTTGTAACTTGAATTTGTTTGTAAGTTGAGTCCTGTGTTAAAGATGGTGAAGCGTGGAAAAATGTATTTTAGTTGTTGTTTTCTATGTGTGTCTAAAGTGCTAGTTATAAAAGTTTATACACTACTGTAACATTTAACAACAAAAATATGTAATAAAAAGTCAGTATTGTATGTTTTGTACGTTTTTACCATCAAAAAATTAAACTAATAAATTGATTGTACCATGAATAATTAGTGTACTTCAGAAAAGAACAGCTCTTCTGAAAGGGTTTTAATGGTAGGATTTAACAGGGTTAAAGTACAGCAGGGGTCTCAAACTCAATTTACCTGGGGGGCCGCAGGAGGCAAAGTCAGGATGAGGCTGGGCCGCATAAGGAATTTCACAATCGCGGCGCATCGCCGCCTCTGCCCGCCCCTCTCACTCTTCCTTCACAGAGAGGGGGGAAAGAGGCGGCGATCCGTGCGGCAATTGACGTCAGGAGGGTCAGAGCTGAAGCTGAAAGCTCAGCCCCTTCCAGGAAATGCCGGTGGATTGCCCACCCAGGCGATTTGGGGGCTCTGCAGCCCTCGTCCTCGTTTAGCGGCGGGGATGCGGCGGATTACTTGGGAGCACTGAAGCGAACTATAAGGAAGCTTTTGCCGACGAGGGCCACAAAATATTGTATCGAGGGCCGCAAATGGCCTGTGGGCCGCGAGTTTGAGACCCCTGAAGTACAGTAAACCTGAGACAAAAGGCTTGAAAAGCAACTTGTCTCCTGAGGCTGAGTGGGGATGCGCCACACAGGGTGAAGACTGCGGGGGAGATTGGGGCATAGGGAGTGAGATAAGATGGTGGACCCACTAAGCCTTACAAATGCATTATTGACTGTAATAAGCATAAAGCCTGGTACACACTATGCAATTTCCCATCCGATAGATGGGTCAAATAGATAATTTCCGACAGGTCCGATCTGATTTCCGATCGTTTTTCTGATCAATTTGCATAGAAGTGATCAGAAAATCAATCAGAAAAACAATTGGAAATCGGATCTCTTGGAAATTATCTATCGACCCATCTATGTGATGGGAAATTGCATGGTGTAGCAGGCATTACAGATTAGGATGTTTTTTCATTAGATTACAGTTTCTCAGTATCCTCTGTCAATGCCTATCTTGATCATTCAGTACCATAAGCTACCAGCAAGCTTGTTAATCACGGTTGTATTAATAGGAGGTGTTATTGTTGTTAAGTGGATGTTTTTTGTGTTTATTTTGCTTGTTCCTAACTTTTGATTTCATAAGATTTGTCACAACTTTTTAACCCTGACACCATTCAGTAAATCAGCCAATGGAGCGCACAGCCTGCCTGTAGTGATGGTCCTGGTTCAATGATGGCGCTGGAGAGCGTATGCCAGGCGTCTGACATGCCCACGTCACCCAGCAACGACAGGAAGCCCATCTGCACGAACCCTCAGGACTTTTGGAGACACAATCTGCATGCCGGGAGCTGAGCATCTGATTGCGCCGACTTCCGGAGACCACTGGAACCAGGCTGAGGTGATTTTGTGACAGCAGTCTGTTAGTGAAATATGATTTCCTTTCTCAGAAGCAACTGAATGCATGGGACCCAGAAGGAAAAGACTCAAAGAATAAAACAAATGTCAATATACAGATGCCGGGCTAGTGCAGCTCAGGCTGCGGAGTCCCATGCGGTCCGAGTCCTGCAGTCTGGCTACACCAGCCTGCATAGGTGACAAGGGGTTAAAGGGGCCTGGAAGGAGGGACCCCACACTTTCAGTTTTTTTTATGTATAAAATGTGTTTACAGAGCTCTTAACCAGTATACATTAAAGTGTACCACAGAAAATGTAATTTTCCTGGGTTTAAAAAACCTTTTTCTTTGAATTTGAAAATAGATTTTCTCAAAAACTACAAGGTCTTTTTGAAAAAAAAAATGTTCCCACCATTCTCCTTAAAGTATCCCTGAAGTATCTCTGAACCGGGAGCAGGGTTTACGGGCTATGAATAATGCAGTGCTCTGGAGTGGGAGTCGAGGAGTTGGAGCAATTTTGGGTACCTGGAGTCAGTTGGTGGTTTCATAAACTGAGGAGTCGGATGATTTTTGTACCAGCTCAACAGCCCTGCGATAATATTTTGTGTGTGGTGCTGTGACATACATTACTGCACTGTTCTCATTGTCCAATGCCCCGGGGTCCCTGCACTGCTCAGCCGAAATCTTCGACTGAGACGCATGTTGATTATGGGCAGGAGGCAGTTCTCCACCTCTGAACACATCCAGTCCATAAGAATGCCCCTTCACCACGCGGTCGCGACCCCTTATGGCATAGTTACCGCCCCTTATGCAAGCTCCTGATATAACTGCATCACAGTGCGCAAGAGAGCTGCGACCTGTAAGCACCGTGGGAGCTGAGTTTTTGTTACGTTATATTGGGAGTGAGCAAAAGGGGACTTCACAATGCCACAAGGGGTGCGACCGAGTGATGAAGGGGTGTTCTTATGGCCGGACTGGATGCATTCAGAGTAGGAGAACTGCCACTTCCTCCTTGCCCAAAATCAATGATTTCAGCTGACCAGTGTGGGGACCCCTAGAGGCAGTGGATGGTGAGAACAATGCTGTGACATTAAGCATTCAGCTCAGAACTGTAAATGAACACTTCTCACTCTGTTCACTGCCACTATAACTTACATTCTGTCCTTGACTTGTAATATACAGTATATACTGTCTATCCTTGTATTGTATTGTTTGTGTCTGTTAAGCAACTGACAAGTCAAATTCCTTGTAAGTGCAAACTTACTTGGCCAAATAAATTGATTCTGACTCTGATGTCACAGCATCACACACAAAACACTACGCAAGGCATGTAAACCCCGGACTCAGTTCAGGGGTACTTTAACATACCCAGCAAATTTGATGATTCTAATGTATGGGGGCTTTGCTATTTAACCACGAATATCAGCACCATTGACTTGACATTTGGACAGTCGAATCAGCTGTTTTACGAGTCGATCGAAGCTGAATTCAGATCACATTAACGGTATTACACTATCAGGGGCTCTCGTTTTTTCCTTTTTGTTTCCAAGCTGAATTCAAGCAGCCATATTTGATTCTAACACCAACACTACCCCTTATATAATATAATCCAAGAGAATCATCACGCAGTGAAGAGCAACTCCAATAGGCCCCTGACTGACTGTAGACTGACCCATTAGTGAAGCTCCAACTCCTACAGAGCATCAGAAAAAAAAACTGTTATATGGAGTGCTACAGTGGTAAAAAAAAAAAGCTTTAGTGAATGAGAAAGGAAAACAAGTTACACTTACAGCAGTAAATGGAAACAGGCACATCAATCTTTGTATGGCTGAACGTTGATGGAGGATCCAATTGTCAAGTGTAATGAGCAGAGCCAGTGGTGCATCCCATGTGTGCTGATGATGTCACTGCATGACTCAGCGTGTCCACACTTTTTTTTATTATTATTGATTTATAAAGCACCAACATACAGTACACTGCTTTTTATTTTACTCTGTCATGTTTGTCCATAAGCATCACTACAGACACTAACTATCTGTAGAAGACATCACTGTGATGTAGTTGGTCAGCATATCATATGCCCTTCAATCTGTCTCATCTCTGGGAGCTTTATGTTCTCCTAACCTTGAGTTCTCACACGTTCCTGAATCACACACCTTTTAGTAGATAAAAAGTAGGGATAATAAAAATTGCACCCTGCAGGAAGAAAACACAGAGACAACAGGAGCCCAATGGTGCAGTATGTCACAGTACCAGAAGCATGTAAAATATGCGAATGTATTATACTCACAAAGGTGGGTTGCAGAAGGGCAACCGACCACTAGAAGCAGGTGGAGATGAATAACCCCGACTCCACTCGGGTGACCAGACAGAGCTGGTGATGGTCGCACTCTTGATAAAAAGCAAACCTCAAATGACCTAAACTGGTCAAAGAGGGTTGATCCTCCTGAGGGTGAAGGCACAAGGTAAAGGGGGAAGAGGCACCCTGAGCAGATAAAATACGTTAAAAACAAGGGGAAGGGGATAAACACTGTGATAATAGTACTCTATGCCCATAGGACAATATAAATGTAGTAGGAGCATATGGTGTTATGGTGTTATGCTCCTACTCCATTTATATTGTCCTATGGGCATAGAGTACTATTATCACAGTGTTTATCCCCTTCCACTGCAATGCTAATCTCTTTTTATACAGAGTGCTGTTTATACAGCACAACATATACCCTTTTCCCTATACTAAACATTCTATGTAAGCATTTACGTCACGCAGAGTGTCATTTATACAGTGCAGCACATACCACAGAATGCTGTTTATATGGTGCATTTACCAATCCTGTTGTTGATATGATGCACACCGCTCTGTCCCCTTTTACCCTTTTGGAGTGTTCCATTCATGCAGCCCTCCCTGGAACCATACATTACAGGACCATATAGCACATTTATCTTTAGGCACATGTTTTTGTTCTTATTTATTAATGACATGCTATTTTTATAAGCAGTATTACACTGGGGACCTACTCCAGTGCAGCTGCATTTGTTTAATGTGTAGTATGCCTAGTCTATGAGATTTAATGTTTAATCTTTTATATATATTTTTTATGCGATCCTATAGCATTAGCTTTTATACTTGTGTATTATGCACATATTTTAGCATGACCTCATGTACTAAAATAACTCTTGTTTAAATGGAACCATATCCGCTACACGTGCATGCAAATTTATGCAAAGCATTTGAGCGTTGAATGCACTACAGTCATGTATTTTGTGTGCATATTATAACCTTATTTAAATTGCATGTAACTGCTCTGGCACTGATAGTTGCCTCTGGTAGTTGAAATCAAATTCTATATGCATAAATTTGTTTGAATGCTGTTATTTATTTATTTTTTGATTCTCATTATACAATGTTGTCTGTACTATTTGTTAAAGGTAGAGTTATGTTTTTGATATGCTGTTAGTGCTGTGGCATTAAGCGCCTTGTCTGATGATTGTAGGCACTGCTATTTGGCCTGAGGAAGTGGGTATGCACCCACGAAACGCGTTGCCAGTGCAATAAAATTCTATTAATACGTGAATTTGTCTTCATTGAGGTAAGTCACCTCACTTTTTTCATTTTATTTGTTTTTAACGTATTTTATCTGCTCTGGGCGCCTCTTCCCCCTTTACCTTGTACCTTTTAGTAGAATCCTTTGTATTCATAAAGAAACAGCAGTATTTGGCAGAACAGCAGATACAAATGAAGTCTGGGTGCTACTTATACGCATACATTACCTCCTGTGTGTTAGTGGTAATAAGGAAATCTGGAAAGTAACAGATATTTTCAATCAAGGAAACTTTTTATTTTATTTTATAAATGCTCGTCCCTATTCAATTCAAGTTTGCTCCTAGGTGATATTTTTACATGTTATAAATTAAATGCCTTTTAAGCCACCAATAATGAAGGAAATACTCAAAATAATTTTTACAGTAGGTTTCACCCAGAGCCGTTTCTAGTCTTTTTGTCACTCCAGACAAGAAGTCCTGTGTCATCCCCCCCATCACCCCCCCATAAAGAAAAAAAAACATGCACACACTAAAGAATATATAAAGGCATATAAGGTGGATGCTTAGTACAAAAAGTCCCCGAGATACAAACAACCCACCGATCCTTGTAGCAACCCCTTCCTGCCTTTCCTCAGCTTAGTGTGTAAATGCAGAGTATAGCGCAGCAGAAGCTGTGCACTCACTAGTGGTGTGCTTCTGCCTGGGACAGGAGGAGCCTACACACAGTGGGACAAAGGGATGTACAGGGGGGCAGAGGTAGCACAAGGGGACAGAAGGAGGCACAAGGGGACAGAAGGAGGCACACGGGCAGAAGGAAGCACACAGGGGGACAAAAAGAGGAAATGGAGACAGAAGGAGGCACACAGAGAGACAGAAGACGGCACAGGGGGACAGAAGAAGGCACAAAGGGGCACAGAAGGAAGCATAGGGGCACAGAGGGAGGCACAGGGGGACAGAGGGGGCAAGAGGTACAGAAGGAGGAACAAAGGGGGACAGAAGGCTGCATGGGGGAGGTGGCACAGAGGGACACAGTGGCTGCTGCCTGCAACTTACACTCTCCGGACCTTGTGATGTTTGCTCTTCAGGGACCTGCAAACCTGTTGCTTCTCAGAACATAGAACTTCCTGCTGCTGCACAAATGCAGCAGAAGCAGGTAATATAACATCCATGGGGCAGGGCACCATTCAGGGGGCAGGGCTTAATCCACTGGCATGGTGCCCCCCCCCCCCCCCCAGGACCAATGGCACTCCAGGCAATGGCTTGGAATGCTTTTGCCTAAAAATGCCCCTGCTTTCAATTACTATTTGGTGTTTTTTTCTTTGCGGAGTGCTTTAAAGTTATTTTAAACAGAAGATGAAAATGTATCTCCTAGGAGAAAACTTAGTAGAAGTTGTGAATTGAATAAGGGCCACTGTATTTTCTGATAATTTCTTAACATGATCACCTCCTTTATTTAAGCATTAATTATATGTGTACAAGGTTTTCAATCCCTATGTTGTAGTAGAATCACACACCTCACCTATAGGTAGGAATTGGGGAGGGAAGTACTTCATGTTAATGCTGCTGAACAGTTATTGATGCTCTGCAGACACGTGACAAGTGGTCAGGGGGGAAAAGGTTAATCTGACAGGTTTTATTCCACAGAAAGAATACTTGTGTGGGAGATAAGAGCAAATGCCTTTTACTTACTGGGTAGGACAAATTGACGGGAGGAATTCGTGTAAATGCTGCTGACCAAACAGTTACTGGCATTCTGCAGTCACAAGACAAGCGGTGCAGAAAGAGAAGATGTAGACCTGACAGATGCAAGTTACAAGTAAATTTCATTGAAAGCATAACTAATGTGGCAGATAAAAGCGAACTGCTGTAACTTTCTGAATGACCCTCATAAATTTCATGAGGCAGATTTAACTCTAATGTAGCAATAAACTCCAAACACCACAACCTATCTATCTAATTAGCTAAAGCAAATCTATACAATTACGCACAGGGCATATATATGTTACGGCCAGAACCCGAAGTTTGGCCACTTCTAGTTCTGGCCGGCCACTTCGGGTTCTGGCCGACCAATGCGCGAAGTGGCCGCTGCGCTGCGGCCAATGTTAGAAATGGAATGATTCCTCTGAGGTTAATGTATCTTCTGGCCGCAGCGCAGCGGCCAAACGTATAACAACTTAGTGAATTTATTGCAATTCAGCCGGCGGCAATGTAACAATTCAAGACGCCGGCTTTTTGTTTCTGCCTCTCTCTCCTCCCCCCCCCCCGCCTCTCTCGCTCTCCTATGGGCCGCCGGCGGGGACACGCGTGTCCCCCCGGAGTCGTTCGTCGCGGCAGGGGGATCCTGCTGTTCTTGCAGAGCGGGTGCTGGCAGAAGCAATGTCTGCAGCCTCCCCGCTCTGCTGCCCTGGCGCCATGAACGACTCCCGGGGACACGCATGTCCCCGCCGACTGCCCATAAGAGGAGAGAGAGAGGCAGAAAAAAAAAGCCGGCGGCTTGAATTGTTACATTGCCGCCGGCTGAATTGCAATAAATTCACTAAGTTGTTATACGTTTGGCCGCTGCGCTGCGGCCAGAAGATACATTAACCTCAGAGGAATCATTCCATTTCTAACATTGGCCGCAGCGCAGCGGCCACTTCGCGCATTGGCCGGCCAGAACCCGAAGTGGCCGGCCAGAACTAGAAGTGGCCAAACTTCGGGTTCTGGCCGTAACATATACAAGAAACGCAGGACCAAATCGGCAGACAATAATCGTGGTCAAACAAGCCAAGGTATAACTGATCAGAGTACAGACAGGAGAACAGAACTGACTCTGCAGACTTTGCCAGCATCACTACGGTACAGAGCACTTGGGGAGGGGTAGAGATGTTAGGGGCTGAACGCTGTACACAAGAGCCTGCTGAACACTGAATAAGGACTTTCCACAATTCTTTGTCTGCAAAACTTTGTATAATTCTGTTACGAACTGTTTGCTGCTTTGTTCCTGCCTGCTGCTGGTGGTGTTTACTTGGACTGCCTTGGACCTTGCACTGTGCCACCAGCAGGGGGGTTTATGGACATGTAGCAGCCCTGGGGTTCTGCCCTCCACCAGCAGAGGGCTCTGTGGACTGTGAGTAGCCCTTCAGCAATTTCCACATGCATCTTGTTTGTTACCTGGACTATATAAGAACTGCCTTTTCCTCCTGCTGGTTACCAGAGCTTAGCGGTTCTTTGCAGCCCTGAGTTTCTGGACAACCTGCTACCTGATCTGTTCTTTGCCCTAAGATTTTTATTTGCCTTTCTGTTGCTGAACCTTGTATTCTTTGCCTGATTCTGATTCCTGCCTGCTCCTCTGTACTTTGATTAGTTTGTTGCCTGACTTTTCATTATGTTTTGACTGTGATCTCTGCCTACTCCCTTTTGGTACTGCGATTATTTGTATATTATTCCTGTATATATCATCCTGTGTGTATATATATATATATAGATAGATAGATAGATAGATAGATATTAGTTAGCTAGACTAGATAGATAGGGTCTTTGGTGTTTTGCACATTTATTTGTATGGTGAATGCTCTGTATATAGTGTGTTGTGCATGTGGTTTGCATCTGCTCTGTATATAGTGTGTGGTGCAAGTGATTTGCATCTTGTTGGCATTTATCTGTTTGTTTGCACGATCCGGTCACAATAAACCATTATTGCACATTATTCCTTGTTTCAGTGTCTGTATTGCTGCACACTGTGGGCATCACCCGTTCCTCCGTTCAGGTTTATAACAAATTCCTTATCAGTGGCTAAGCAGATGCAGTCATTAGAACAATTATGCAGAGAATAGAAAGTTTTTTACTTTCCATGCCCTTAGTTGTCAGTCTCTTAGGACAGGGAAAATAAACTTCTCTCCCACGGTGCCCTCTGCGGCTGCATCCCTTGCAGGGTCTATTGTTACGCCCCTGTCAACAGATCACAGGAGACAGGAGAGGCCAGGTAGTTCCTCAGGGCAAGAAGGTCTGGCACTTGCTGCAAGCCAGAGCAGTCCTTATATGTCATATGGCCACCTGCAACAGATTGCACAAGTAGCAGAAGGGTGGCAGCCTCTGCTGGTCCATACACATGGCTCTATGCGTCATACGCAGGCGAGGTCAGGAACAACAGACATCAGAGCCAACTGCTGGTGGCTAGTGAAATAACAGATGAAGTCATGCATTTTCTGCCACCAGCAGGAAAACAAGGGCAAGTTCCTAACAGTTGCCCCTACACTTTGGAACTCCCTGTCACACCTAATCAGGACATCTCCATCCCTGGAAGAATTTAAGACCAAACTGAA
This sequence comes from Hyperolius riggenbachi, assembly GCF_040937935.1. Classification (NCBI taxonomy): domain Eukaryota; kingdom Metazoa; phylum Chordata; class Amphibia; order Anura; family Hyperoliidae; genus Hyperolius; species Hyperolius riggenbachi. Next base: position 151,096,428 of record NC_090653.1, on the reverse strand, counting down.
AAGCCACCTGTTTTGTATGGCATTTATGAACACCTGACTATTTTCTCTGTAACAGTGTAAACCAGGTGTCAGCCGGCCTCAGGTGTATATCTGGATAGCGAGGAATCCTGCTGGGATGAGATGTCCATCAGACCTCTCTCTACAGTCCACACAATACCACAAGAGCTTCCCACACAGGACTCAGCCCTTCCACGGATAAATATCCAACCTCTTTATTGCATATTAATGTGAGTACAGCATACAAACAGCACAATGTTTCTGGCCAGTCGGCCTTTGTCAAGCACTTCCCCAAACGTGCTCTTTGTATGCTGTACTCGCATTAATATGCAATAAAGAAGTTGGATATTTATCCGTGAAAGGGATTAGTCCTGTGTGGGAAGCTGTTGTGGCATTGTATTTTCTCTGTAACACAGTCCAGCCTGCAACCATGTATTGATCTGAGTCACACTGTATATATGCGGTTTGAGTCCTATGGGAGAAAAGTGCTTTACAAATGTTATTGTATTGTATTGTATAATAAGTCTGTAAATGAGCAATAGGATGAAGAACAATGACATTTTCCTGATGCTCACTTTGGTGTCTTATCTTTAAATACATTTTGCCCCACTTTACACTTTGCAATGCTAACATATTTTTTTTTTTTTATTGCAATGTCCAAAGGATATATTTAATTCAGATCACAGAACTTTGAAGCACGAACAGATATAACTTTTTTGCAATCGATAAATGAATTTCATTTATGCTAATGAAACTTGCAACTAATAAAAAGACAAGGTCACTTTTGCTGCGTAATTGTATTCAATATCATATTGAATAATTAAACAGTTTGCAGGAACTCTGCAGATCTCAGCAAGAAACTGCCACGCATGGTTCAGTGCAAGAGAAATTAAAGTGCTTCTAACCATTAGAGAGAAATCCTGATTTTTCACAGCATGAGCTCAGACAACAGCCTCGTTTACTGAGAAGTGCATTCCATTTACAACTGTACTTTGCTCTTTCTTTTGTTTTTAAAAGAAAAGCCAATGCCCAATTGCATCTTAATGTAATTGAACCAGAATTAATTAGAATGTTGAGGTCAATTAAACAATCTTTTTTCCCCCCCGATGCATTCCATTGAGAGAACTTGTGAAAGTGTTTTGCATTGTGCATACATTTTCTGGTTACACTAACTGTTAAAGTGAACTGAACTATGAACATTTCCTATTTTCTCTGAATACATTACAGTATATACAGAGCTCCCCATAATGATTCATACCCCTGGCAAATTTTGACTTAAAGAGAATCTGTACTCTAAAATTCTTACAATAAATACCATTCTATTCCTTATGTTCTCCTGGGCCCCTCTGTGCTGTTTCTGCCACTCCCTGCTGCAATCCTGGCTTGTAATTGCCATTTTTATGCAGTGTTTACAAACAAAAAACATGGCTTCTAACCAGAGTGAGAACAGCTCAGTGTGTGACTCATGCAGAGCTTGGAGAGGGTGTGTATAGCTTCTGCCAATGACAAGCAGTGCTGACAGAGAAGAGAAGATAAGATTTATTACAGAGACAGTGCAACTAGAAAAGGCTGCAGTATGCCAGAGCACATTAAAATAGGTATAGGAACTTATAGGATAGAAGAATCTTTAACCACTTCACAACGGAGGGGTTTTACCCCTGAAGCACCAGCGCAATTTGTACATTGCAGCGCTGCTTCCATTCATTTTTTACTGTGATATGATTGGTTATTGGGGACTGGGGTCCCCATAACCAATCATTGCACTGCAGAGCGGGGGTGTGTGCGCGCGCGCGCGGGTCGCGGGGGCGCGCGATCGCGCGCTACACGTTTGTTTACATTTATTTGTTATCAATGGAGACTGCTTCTGTTTGAAGCAGTCTCCATTGTGTCCGCAATCGGCGCGTCTAATTGGATTTAGGAACGCTTGTTCCTAACATCCAATTAGTCACCTGCTGTGCTGGCTGGCTGGAGTGTGCGCGCGAGGTCCCCGCCCACTCCCAGCCAGTAAACAAATAAGTGCGCCTTTCTCCGTCCCTGGAGGTGAAGCAGTGCGCAGAGGGACGGAGAAATTTAGCACTGGGGGGGTAAAGTGGTTAAAGTTACTTTTATTCAACCAGCAAGTAATTTTTTGATGGGAAATTACATAGGTGTCTCCCAAAAGATAATAAGATGATGTACAAGAGGCATTATTGTGGAAAAAAAAACATTTCTCAGTTTTTATTTAAATTTGAGCAAAAAGTGTCCAGTCCAAATGTATTCATACCCTTCACAAACTGTCACAGTCTGTGGGAAAATCCAAAGTTCTATACCATTCCAAATAGTCCAAACTGTTCTAAATCATCCTAATTACCGTAATTAATTGGGAACAGCTGTTTTAATCAATTCAACAGGTGAAAAACAGCAGCTCTCTGCAGTTGGTTTGTAGACAGTCATGGCTAAGACAAAGGAGCTCAGTGAGGACCTGCGGCTGCGCATTGTGGCTGCTCAAAAGTCTGGAAAGGGCCACAAGGCCATTTCTAAATGTTTTCCAGTTTTAGTGGCTACAGTGCAAATTATTATTAAAAAATACAAGATGGTCTGCACTGTGGAAAATCTCAGAGGACGTGGCCGGCAGCCAAAAGTGACACCTGTGCTGACCAGGAGGATAGTGAGAGAGGTGATAAAGAATACAAGGATCACGGCCATCCTGGTGAATCTGGGCTTTGCTGGTGGCAATGTCTCAAGGCAGACAATCCAATGTACACTGCACACTGCTGGGTTCCACTGATGCAGAACAAGGAGGACACCACTCCAGATAAGGCACACAAAAGCTCGCTTGGCCTTTGCAAATACTCATCTGGACAAAAAAGAAACTTCTGGTCTTCTTGTGAAACAAAAATTGAATTGTTTGGTTACAATGATGTTTCCTTCATTTGGTGTAAAAAAGGAGAAGCCTTCAACCCAAAGAACAGTATCCCCATTGTCAAACATGGTGGTAGGAACCTAATGCTTCAGGGTTGTTTTTTCAGCCATTGGACCAGGGAACCTAATCACAGTAAACAGCACCATGAAAAAAGAGTAATACATGAGGATTCTCAACGACAACATCAGGTAGTCTGCAGAGAAACTTGGCCTTGGCCACCAATGGATAGTTCAGCATGACTATGACCCAAAACACACAGCAAAGTGGCGAAGAAATGGTTAGCAGACAACAACATTAACGTTTTGGAGTGGCCCAGCGAGTTCTGACTTGAATCCAATTGAGAATCTGTGGAGGGAGCTAAAGATCAGAGTGATGGCAAGAAGACCCTCCAACCTGAAAGATTTGGAGCTCATTGCTAAAGCTGAATGGGCAAAAATTCCTGTGGACACATGCAAAAAGCTGGTCTGCAATTATAGGAAGCGTTTGATGGCTGTAATTGCCAATAAAGGATTTATTTATTGATTATTGAGAAGGGTATGAATAATTTTTTACTGGACACTTTTTGCTCAAATGTAAACAAAAACTGAGAAATGTTTTTTTTCCACAATTATGCCTTTTGTACATTGTCTTATTATCTTTCGGGAGACACCTATGTAATTTCCTGTCAAAAAATTACTTGCTGGTTGAATAATAGTAACTTTAATTCAAAATTTGCCAGAAGTATGAATAATTATGAGCAGCACTGTATTATTCCTAGTAAAGAAGTTCTACTTTCCCCTCTTCTAGCACCATAAAGCATCTGGACTGACTGGAAGGAAAACTGGCGGGCCTGTCTGAATGGACTGGAATGCCAGGACAGACTAGAAGGAGGTACTGGTGGGACTAGCTGAATGGACTTGAAGGTGTAACGATCGGTGGGCGCAGAGAGTATCTGATTACCGGTGATCTGCAGTATCGCCGGAAATACAGATATATACCAGATTATAAGTGATCTGCAGTCTCACCGATAATCCGATATACAAACTAACCTCTGTTCGCCTGAGTAGAGTGTAGAGTTTTGGTGTAACAGTAACACTAGGAGGCCTAGGCCTCAGTGCAGCAAGGAGAACTGCACGTATTCCTTCCGCAGACCTGAGCTCTCCAAGACGGGAGGAGTCAGACTGACAGTAGGAAGGAAAGTCCGAGAGTGACACTCAGGAAGAAGTGTCACTAACAGGACTGGGAACCGCCTCCAATCGTGAGGTCGGTTCTCGAGGTCAGACAAGCCAGGTCGTACACACACGGACAGATAAAGTACAAATACAGTAGGCAAAGGCGGAGTCAAAGTACAGGCAGGGTTCGGCAACGGGGTATCAGATATATCGGGGTACAAAATCAGGAGGCAGAAACAGAGTCTTGGAACGAGCCGAGGTTCGGCAACAGAGTATCAGAAATATCGAGGTACAAGGTCAGAGTTCAGGAGGATAGTCGAGGCAGGCAAAAGTCATAACATATAATCACAATCAAACTAGTACTTTAGCTATCAAATATCTAGCTAAGTGTAGGATTACAGCTCCAGCTGGTCCCGGCACACTTCAGGGTCTGACTACGGATCTGGGTGCTCCCACGTATGTGATCGCACGCCAGACAAAGAGCAAGTGAACAACCAGCAGTATATATACTCTAGGACCTTTCCAGGACCTCCCTAATTGCTGGTCCAATGAGAGCAGTGGAATTTGTCAGCTGACCCAGCTGGTCAGCCGACACCCTTCTAACTGCTATTTAAACTCTGCCTTTCTGCTCGCGCGCGTGTAAGTCTGAATCTTGGTGGACTATCAGTCCCAGCCACACCAGTACTGTCATGCAATGTATCTAGTGCGGGGGCCGCCTCTGATGCGGATTCCGCCGTTCCCAATGCGGATTCCGCCGCACTGCCTATGCGGCATGCAGCGTTTTTTCCGCGTTGTGACACCATGCTGGACGCGGAAACAGCCGCCTCACCTTGAGAGACGGCGGCATTTCCGCGTTTCCTTACAGTACCCCCTCCCCGAGGAGTGGACTCCGGACAACTCCTACCAGGTTTCTCGGGATGTAAGGCATGAAACTCCCTCCTTAACTCGTCTGCATGCATGCGTGAACCCGGTACCCACTGTCTCTCCTCAATGCCGTACCCTTTCCAATGTACGAGGTACTGTACCGAATTCTGTACCATGCGTGAATCCAATATCTTTTCTACCTCGTACTCAGGTTGGTCGTCCACCACCACAGGAGGAGGAGGAGTGGGACCCACATGGACTGCTGGTTTAAGCAGGGATACGTGGAAGGACTTTACCCCACGCATGCTGGCGGGAAGATCAACGGAATACGTAACGTTGTTGATCTTCTTGGCCACTGAAAATGGACCCACAAACCTGGGGCCCAGTTTATCTGAGGGCTGTCTCAGGGTTAAGTGACGTGTGGACACCCAGACCAAGTCTCCTGGCTGGAACTTCCACTCCAATGAGCGTCTTTTGTCAGCCTGACCCTTTTGACTCTGGAATGCCCTTTCCAGATTACTCTTCACCTTCCCCCAGATGACTTTAAATGCCCTGTGCCAGGCTTCCAGGGTTGGAAACGGAGAGGAGGCAACTGGCAAGGGGGAAAACTTGGGCGATCTCCCCGTTACCACCTGAAAAGGCGAAAATCCGGAGGAGGAATTTCTCAAGTTATTTTGAGCAAATTCTGCGAAGGGCAAAAATCTGACCCAGTCGTCTTGTGCCTCCGCAACATAACATCTCAAAAATTGTTCTAGAGACTGATTTATCCTTTCAGTCTGGCCATTAGTCTGTGGGTGGTAGCCGGACGAGAAAGACAGCTTCATGCCCATTTGGTGGCAAAATGCCCTCCAGAATCTAGAAATGAATTGGACTCCCCTATCCGACACTATGTTTTCCGGAATGCCATGCAGCCGGAAAATGTGGATGATGAACAGGTCGGCCAATTCCTGAGCCGAGGGGAGTCCTTTCAAGGGCACGAAATGGGCCATCTTGCTGAAGCGGTCGACTACCACCCAAATGACCGACATGCCTTCAGACCTGGGGAGCTCACCCACGAAATCCATGGACAAGTGGGTCCATGGCTCACTCGGGGCGGGCAAAGGCTGTAAGGTACCGACAGGTGCCAGCCGGGAGGGTTTACTCTTAGCACATACTGCGCATTCCCTAACAAATTCCCTGCAATCAACAGACAGGGAAGGCCACCAGGCACACCTGGCTACAAGATCCTGTGTTCTGGCAACTCCAGGATGTCCAGCATTTTTATGTGCGTGGAACATTTCAAGGATCTGAAGACGAAAGGGCAAGGGAATAAACATGACCCCTTCAGGCTTCCCTTCCGGGATGTCCTGCTGGAAGGGGCTCAACGTCTCCTTCCAGTCTTCCCAAGTATCAATTGCAGCCAGCACCAATTTTCGCGGAACAATCGTCTCAGGGACGGAGGCCTGTGCTGTTTCTGGCTCAAAGCACCTGGATAGCGCATCTGCCTTAGTATTCTTACTGCCCGGGGTGTACGTAATCACGAATGTGAACCTTGAAAAAAACAGGGACCATCGAGCCTGACGAGGGCTTAACCTCTTAGCCCCCTCGATGTATTCCAGATTCTTGTGGTCGGTAAAAACCGTGATAGTATGCTCCGCTCCTTCTAACCAATGACGCCATTCTTCAAAGGCTAGTTTAATGGCTAAGAGTTCCCTGTTGCCTATATCGTAGTTTCTCTCTGCTGGAGAGAATCTCCGAGAAAAATAGGCACATGGGTGCAATCTACCCTGTAAGCCTGAACGTTGAGACAGCACAGCCCCCACCCCGACTTCTGAGGCGTCTACCTCAACAATAAAAGGGAAGGAAGTGTCTACGTGTCTTAGTATGGGTGCTGTGCAGAACAGCTCCTTCAAGGTCGAAAATGCCTGTAGGGCCTCAGGCGACCAGTGAGTAGTATCCGCCCCTTTCCTAGTGAGACTGGTGAGAGGTGCAATAACGGTGGAGTACCCCTTTATGAACCTCCTATAATAGTTTGCAAAACCCAGAAAACGTTGCAACGACTTTAACCCCACCGGCTGAGGCCACTCCAGAACAGCGGATACCTTGGCAGGGTCCATAGACAGGCCCGAGGTGGAGATTATGTACCCCAGAAAGGCGACAGAAGTAACTTCAAAAATACATTTTTCCAACTTGGCGTACAGCAGATTTTGTCTCAACTTGTTTAGCACAAATCTGACATGGACCCTGTGCTCGGAGAGGTTGTTGGAGTAAATTAGTATATCGTCAAGGTATACAAGCACAAACCTACCCAACACCTCCCTGAATACCTCGTTAATCAATTCCTGGAAGACGGCTGGCGCATTGCACAACCCGAAGGGCATCACTAAGTACTCGTAATGCCCATCGGGTGTGTTGAAGGCCGTCTTCCATTCATCGCCCTCTCTAATGCGGATCAGGTTGTATGCACCCCTCAGATCCAATTTTGAAAAGATCTTAGCGTCTGTGACCTGCGTGAATAAATCGTCTATTAATGGCAACGGATAACGATTCTTCACCGTGATTTTATTTAGGCCCCGATAATCGATGCAAGGTCGAAGACCTCCGTCTTTTTTCTTAACAAAAAAGAAACCGGCCCCTGCAGGCGAGCGGGAGGGGCGAATGAACCCCTTGGCCAGATTGTCACGGATGTACTCCTGCATAGCCACCTTCTCTGGTCCAGACAAATTATACAGGTGACCCCTAGGGGGCATACAACCGGCACGGAGATCGATGGGGCAATCGAAAGGGCGATGAGGAGGTAACCTATCAGCAGCCCTGGGACAGAATACATCCGAGAACTCGGAGTATTGCTCGGGAACACCCTCCACATGTACCTTGGTCTGACCTAATACCACTTTTCCTAGGCACTGTTGGGAACAGAAGTCTGACCAACTGGTTAATTGTCCTGTCGCCCAATTGATCTGTGGCGAATGAAGCTGCAGCCAAGGCATACCTAGGACAATGGTGGAGGTGGTCATATGTAACACAAAAAAACGTAAACTCTCCCTATGCAGTACCCCAGTAATGACTTCCACCTCTGGTGTCTGGGACAGCGGACGGTCCCTTTGTAACGGGGAGTCGTCCACGGCAGTAACCTGGATAGGTGGTTTTACTGGGGTGAGAGGAATGTCCAACTTCTCTGCAAATTCGGAACTCATGAAGTTAGCCGCGGAGCCTGAATCAATAAAGGCCTCTGTGGCTTCAGATTTGTCCCCCCATGTAATCGTACAGGGGAGAAGCAATCGTCTTTCTTTCAGGGGTGCGAGCTGGGCGCCTAGGGTGTCACCCCTTATCACTCCTAGGCGGTAGCGTTTCCCGGCTTATCCTTATTAGGCTTAATGAGACAGTCTCGTACCCTATGCCCCCCTTCACCACAGTATAAACATAGTTGTTCCGACAATCTCCGTCTTCTCTCCACTTGGGTCAATTTAGACCGACCGATCTGCATCGGCTCAGGTGGAGGCAAGACCGGAGATGATGAGACAGAAGGAGACGGAGTTACTAGGGGTGCAGCGGGAGGCACTGTGTAAGAGGTCGGCCTAAGCCGATGACTGCCCCTAGTCTGTCTCTGATGGCGTAGCCTACGGTCGATTCGAATGGCCGATGAGATGGCCTCGTCGACTGTTTTGGGTTCGGGTTGGCTTAACATTAGGTCGGAGACCTCATCTGACAACCCAGACAGGAAGTAATCTAACAGGGCATAAGTGCCAAACCTGGCCGTAACTGACCACCTACGAAATTCGGCCGCATAATCCTCGACTGGACCCCTGCCTTGCCGTAAAAGTTTGAGCTTCCGCTCAGAGGATGCAGCAAGGTCAGGGTCGTCGTAGATTACGGCCATGGCCTTAAAAAATTCCTCTACCGAGGTCAGAGCAGTATCGGTAGAAGGCAGGTTGTATGCCCATGACTGGGAGTCACCAGACAGCAAAGTTTTAATAAAGGTGACCCGTTGGGTCTCAGTCCCCGAGGATCGGGGTCTCAACTCGAAATACGATAACACTCTACTCCTGAAATTCCGGAAGTCAGACTTGTGGCCGGAAAATTTATCAGGTACAGGCATACGTATGTCAGTACTAGGAGAGGATCGCACTGAATCAACTGACGTCTGGAGGGTTTGCACAGAGCCTGACAGGACATCAATCATAGTCTTGTGGCTACCCAGCACTTGGTTGATGTTTTCCACCGAAGTGGCAAGTGCGCCCAGACGGTCAGTATGTGCGTCCATTTGCATTTTTTGGGTCTGGCGTTCTGTAACGATCGGTGGGCGCAGAGAGTATCTGATTACCGGTGATCTGCAGTATCGCCGGAAATACAGATATATACCAGATTATAAGTGATCTGCAGTCTCACCGATAATCCGATATACAAACTAACCTCTGTTCGCCTGAGTAGAGTGTAGAGTTTTGGTGTAACAGTAACACTAGGAGGCCTAGGCCTCAGTGCAGCAAGGAGAACTGCACGTATTCCTTCCGCAGACCTGAGCTCTCCAAGACGGGAGGAGTCAGACTGACAGTAGGAAGGAAAGTCCGAGAGTGACACTCAGGAAGAAGTGTCACTAACAGGACTGGGAACCGCCTCCAATCGTGAGGTCGGTTCTCGAGGTCAGACAAGCCAGGTCGTACACACACGGACAGATAAAGTACAAATACAGTAGGCAAAGGCGGAGTCAAAGTACAGGCAGGGTTCGGCAACGGGGTATCAGATATATCGGGGTACAAAATCAGGAGGCAGAAACAGAGTCTTGGAACGAGCCGAGGTTCGGCAACAGAGTATCAGAAATATCGAGGTACAAGGTCAGAGTTCAGGAGGATAGTCGAGGCAGGCAAAAGTCATAACATATAATCACAATCAAACTAGTACTTTAGCTATCAAATATCTAGCTAAGTGTAGGATTACAGCTCCAGCTGGTCCCGGCACACTTCAGGGTCTGACTACGGATCTGGGTGCTCCCACGTATGTGATCGCACGCCAGACAAAGAGCAAGTGAACAACCAGCAGTATATATACTCTAGGACCTTTCCAGGACCTCCCTAATTGCTGGTCCAATGAGAGCAGTGGAATTTGTCAGCTGACCCAGCTGGTCAGCCGACACCCTTCTAACTGCTATTTAAACTCTGCCTTTCTGCTCGCGCGCGTGTAAGTCTGAATCTTGGTGGACTATCAGTCCCAGCCACACCAGTACTGTCATGCAATGTATCTAGTGCGGGGGCCGCCTCTGATGCGGATTCCGCCGTTCCCAATGCGGATTCCGCCGCACTGCCTATGCGGCATGCAGCGTTTTTTCCGCGTTGTGACACCATGCTGGACGCGGAAACAGCCGCCTCACCTTGAGAGACGGCGGCATTTCCGCGTTTCCTTACAGAAGGATAGGAAGAAATGCTGGGGCACAGTGGAAGGAGGGACTGGCTGAACGGACTGGAAAGAGAAATTGGCTGGGCGGCAGTCTGGCTGACTGGATAGTAAGAATGAAGAATGGCATAGCGGTTGTGCCTGTAGGAAACAGCACTGGACATCGTTTGGCCAGGGTTTAAGAAGGCGCTTGGCTTGGTTGTCCATACAGTTTTACTGAAGTGTGGGCTGCTGTGAAATCAATGCTTTCACTTGGTCTGACCACCTAAGGGACATGTGCTGCTATTTCTGTAGATAAAATACTGTATTTGACACCTGGGAAGTAGCAAAGAATGGAACAATGAAACCAGTTCACATTGACTCTATTCACGCTATCCAACAGTCTTAAAATAAGCCCTCTAGCAACACCTATAAATCCCACCACAAATCACTCTAGTGTCCCTTTGAGCCTAAGGGGCAAATTTATTGAATGCATCAAGTTGCTTCTTATTAGATGTAGAATAATAGGCAGCACTGTTTCCTCTAGTTGAAACACAAGCCTTATATTGTCTTCCTGATGTAGTGTATAATTTCCAGTTAGTAAGTTACAAATTGACATGTCTGGTGTGCACATTTTATAGAACAGTAAAGCTGTGTTATTGTATTAAAAACTTGTAAATAGGTATCATTACTTGACTGGCTGCTAAAAATTCTAAACACAGTTGTGTGATTATAGAGTATACAATAATGCTCAATAACCAATAACAAAATCACATGGTCACACATTGGGACTGTAACAATTATTACATCCTAATCCTTTTTTTTAATTTCTGAATCCTGTGGAAGAGTATAGAATATGTTTTAAGATGCCCATAAACTACAATTTTTTTGGTTTATTTTTCGATAAAGCACTTTAGATCAATTATTCAATTTGATCAAATACATTTTAAAATCTTTTTGAGGTACCATTCGATTTTTCTGAAAATCCAGGAAAAATGATCAAAATGATCTAGAGGAAAAATAGTTACTCAATCAAAATGGCCTGTTAGATCGGAAATGACATGTTTGCAACATTTCCTGCGTTTTTTTTCTTCGCGACCAAAGGAAGGTAGAATAGTGCTAACAGGAAAAAGCTGTATAGCGCTTGTATCTGTGGAGTCTCATGGATGAAGAAAAGCCTAAGGGCCTGTTTCCTCTATACGTGGATTCTGGATGCAGAAAAACTGACTCCAATGAATGCCCATGGGCCTGTTTCCACTAAACACAATTTTTCTGATGCAGATTTCCCATAGGCATTAATAGTCAGTTTTTTGCATCCAGAATCCACGTGTAGTAGAAACAGGCCCTTAAAGACAATGATCAAAAAATGTAAGATTTCTGTAATTATTTGTGGGTGAATGAGGAAAACTTGTCCCTATTATATATATGAGGTATAGGCAGGTCAACCAAGAGACAGATCTCTCTCTGACTGAACTGAGATCTGTTGGCTGACGATACACTGCAGGCCTGTTCCCGATCAATTTCAGCATAACATTTCTTGAGAATTAGTCTCGTGATGCTGGTGATTCCACCCACTTGACCACCCCCAAGGCCGGATTTACCATAAGGCACTGTAGGCACGTGCCTACAGGCGCCTGATAATGTAAAGGCGGCTCACTCCCCTCTCTGAGCGCCTCCCTTCCTCCTTCCCTATGCAGAGTCCTGATGAAAGTGTAAATGAGAATTTGCTCACCCTGTTCTCTGCATTCCACTGGTCAGATCTCCCTTGAGTCAGGGGCACCTCTAACTACCTAACACTGATATCCCTCTAGATCAGCGATCTGCAAACTTGACTCTCCAGCTGTAAAGGAACTACAAGTCCCACAATGCATTGCATAAGTCTGACAGCCACAGTCATGATTCATAAAAGGCATTGTGGGACGTGTAGTTCCTTAACAGCTGGAGAGCCAAGTTTGCAGATTACTGCTCTAGATACTTAATACTTGGGGGCAACTCTAACCACTTAATACTGAGTACATCTCTGGGTACCTAATGCTAAGAAACACCTGTAGCTACCTATGATGGGCAAGGAAAGTAAGGGAGAAGTGACAGCTGGGACAGCCAGTACATTTGCAGTGCACTTAGATTGCGGTTTGTAGATTCATGGAGGGCGAAATCTAAGGTTCCAGGACATCTGTGCCTATAGGCTCCTGTGAGGTAAATCTGGGCCTGGCCACCCCACAAATGTTAATGTCTCCCCCCCCCCCCCCCCCATGCCTGTGCATTCTAATCCCATGTCCAGCTGCACCAACTCCCAGTCTCCTCTGCTGGCTCCCTGGAGCGCTGCAGTCACATCAAGCACCGCCACGTAGTGGGGAGTATACCAAGCGCGGTGTGTGTGTGTGTGCTGGACAGGTGAGATTTACAATGCACAGGCACTGGGAGGGGGGGTACATTTTCATTTTTGGGGGACAGTGGCAGGAGGTTTATCAAGCTCGTTGGTTGTCACAATATTGCACACTGTTACCTTTGCGTACGCTATCAACCACATCAGGCTGAGATTTTCTAGCTTGCTTGATCAATACATTCAACCAATATCATCCAAAATCGGTCAAATCATTGATCAGGCATGATTCAATAAAATTATTGACTTGTATGGTCAATCGGGCCGCAATATCGCTAGAGGCATGCAGAGGCATATATTATCTTGTCCCGGCTGGCGAACGCTCCTTCATTTCCTAGTTAGTTTGCTGTAGTCCTGCATCCTGCCAATCACCATGCGGCTTCAGTTTATGCATGGTGATTGGCTGGATGCAGGACTCCTGCAAACAACAGTGGGATGCGAAAGTTTAGGCAACCTTTCGTCATGATTTCCCTGTATAAATTGTTGGTTGTTATGATAAAAAATGTCAGTTAAATATATCATACAGGAGACGCACACAGTGATATTTGAGAAGTGAAATGAAGTTTATTGGATTTACAGAAAGTGCGCAATAATTGTTTAAATAAAATTAGGCAGATGCATACATTTGGGCACTGTTGTCATTTTATTGATTCCAAAACCCTTAGAACTAATTATTGGAACTTAAATTGGCTTGGTAAGCTCAATGACCCCTGACATACATACACAGGTGAATCCAATTATGAGAAAGAGTATTTAAGGGGGTCAATTGTAAGTTTCCCTCCTCTTTTCATTTTCTCTGAAGAGTAGCAACATGGGGGTCTCAAAACAGCTCTCAAATGACCTGAAGACAAAGATTGTTCACCATCATGGTTTAGGGGAAGGATACAGAAAGCTGTCTCAGAGATTTCAGCTGTCTGTTTCCACAGTTAGGAACATATTGAGGAAATGGAAGACCACAGGCTCAGTTCAAGTTAAGGCTCGAAGTGGCAGACCAAGAAAAATCTCTAAACAGAAGCGACGAATGGTGAGAACAGTCAACCCACAGACCAGCACCAAAGACCTACTATATCATCTCACTGCAGATGGAGTCACTGTGCATCGTTCAACCATTTGGCGCACTTTACACAAGGAGATGCTGTATGCAAGAATGCAGAGGAAGCCCTTTATCTAGAGATGGCCTGAACCTCCAATTTTCGGTTCGCGAACATGGTTCGCGAACCTCATGCGAAAGTTCGGTTTGCGCAAACTTTCGCGAACTCACAATAGACTTCAATGGGGAGGTGAACTTTTAAAACTAGAAAAAATTATGCTGGTCACAAAAGTGATGGAAAAGATGTTTCAAGGGGTCTAACACCTGGAGGGGGGCATGGCGGTGTGGGATACATGCCAAAAGTCCCAGGGAAAAATCTGGATTTGACACAAAGCAGCGTTTTAAGGGCAGAAATCACATTGAATGCTAAATTGCAGGACTAAAGTGCTTTAAAACATCTTGCATGTGTATACATCAATCAGGGAGTGTAATTAGAGTACTGCTTCACACTGACACACCAAACTCACTGTGTAACGCACCGCAAACAGCTGTTTGCGTAGTGACGGCCGTGCTGGACTGGTGCACACCATGGCGATAGCGGTTTTCAAGCCCATATGGTCGCCGGGCTGTGGTAGCTCAATGATAGAACAACAGTGACTGTCCAGCTGATCAAATTTGGTCTGTCCACAATGAAGCAACGACCTTATTATCTTCTTGTATGTAGGTAGGCACAGGTAGGTGCCCCAGTATAGGTAGGTAGACATAGGTAGGTGCCCCAGTAGTTAGCTAGGCATAGGTAGGAGTCCCAGTATAGGTAGGTAGGAGTCCCAGTATAGGTAGGTAGGCATAGGTAGGTGTCCCAGTATAGGTAGATAGGCATAGTTAGGTGCCCCAGTAGTTAGCTAGGCATAGGTAGGAGTCCCAGTTTAGGTAGGTAGGCATAGGTAGAAGTCCCGGTATAGGTAGATAGGCATAGGTATGTGCCCCAGTAGTTAGCTAGGCATAGATAGGAGTCCCAGTATAGGTAGGTAGGCATAGGTAGGTGCCCTAGTATACGTAGGTAGGCAAAGGTAGGTGCCCTAGTATAGGTAGGTAGGCATAGGTAGGTGTCCCAGTATAGGTAAATAGGTACCCCAGTAGTTAGGTAGGCATAGGTAGGTGTCCCAGTATAGATAGTTAGGCAGGGCTTGGCTGGCACAGTAATAGCAATTACCAAGGTCCAGCTGCAACAGATAGGGCTGTATAATGCAGTGTCAGTGGGCAACACAAAAAAAAAACACATCAGGAGAACATTAGCTCTTAAAAAAGAGCTGTTGAGGGGTGCTATTTTAGCAATAACAATCAGCCAGGAGCAAGCTAACAAGCCTACAAGAGCCTAACTAATCTTTCCCTAAGAGAGTCTGTCTGTCCCTTCACTAATTAATGCAGGCACACTAGTGAGTGTAATGACCAGCGCTGCCTGCCTTTTATAAGGGGGGGATCGGCTCCAGGAGGGAGTGTAGCATGATTGGCTACAATGTGCCTGCTGACTGTGATGTAGAGGGTCAAAGTTGACCCTAATGGTGCACTATGGGGGCGACCGAACTTCCGCAAAAGTCCGCGTTTCATGGCGAACGCGAACCACCGGAAGTTCGCCTGGAACCGTTCGCCGGCTAACTGTTCGGGCCATCTCTAATGCACACATCCTCCCTCCGCATAATCCTACTCCCTCCACCCTGCCTAGTGTCTCGCTGCCTCTCCCCCCCCTGACCACTGCTGCCTAACACTAGCCCCTCCCCCCTGCATTTTTAAATGGCGCACCGTTCCACTGACAAATGTATTATAGCATGTTATTTACCGTTTTAATGTATTTAGCGCTTTGTTATTGGCGGAATGGTGCGCCATTTGTCACTCTGCACCATTTTTAATTGGACCCGTTCCTAACGCCCCTTCCCCAGCTCTCATTGAGCAGCTCCGCCTCTCCCCGCCTCCCTGCACTTTGCTCTGTGATGAGAGACACAGAGCAGAGCTTGCAGCGTCGTTTCCCAGGGTTTACTGAAAGTTAAAGTATAGGATTTCTGTCCACAGGAGCGTCGGAGAGCAGCGGTAATTGAGGGTACCTTATCCGGCTAGCCCCCCCAGACCAGGTAGCATTTTGTTTTTTACATTAAGGCTACTTCTGGCATTAGGAAATTAGGACGTTGCTAGATGATTTTTCTAGATTGCTTGTGATTCTGGTCATTGGTCCCTGTTTTCAGTACCGTGTGCTTTGCTCTTGTATCTGATTCCTTGGTAACTGGCCTCCTGCCTGTCTGACTATCCTTATTGCCTACCATCTGTATCACTTCATATTCTGAGTATTTTTTTCTCCTGTGTGCTGATTTTGCTTATTTGTTCCTGTACATATTTTGCATGATCATTGCTCTTGCATATTTGCCAGTGTGTATATATTGTACGATCCGTATTTCTTCATATATCTTTCACCACTTCCCCTCCCCTGGGACAAGTAACTACTTCCTTGCAAAACGCCATAACTCCACCACACGTTCCCGCTCGCTCCCCCCCCCTTCCCAGTACCCATTCATTGATCTAATGGCCCATACTCACGGGCTACAATTGTCGCCGCAACCACGTGGCAAGCGCGTGTTGCGGCGACAGGTCGCCCGTGAGTATGGCGCGCGCGCCCTGAACAGTCACTCGTCGCTGCTGTTGCCAGGCGATTGGCGCGGTCAATCGCCTAGCGACAGTTTTCGTCGCAACTGTCGCTAGTCCGCGTGTGTATGCGGACTAGCGACAGCAACCAATAGGCAGGATACGTAGTTTACGGCGGGGGGAAGGAACGTCAGCGACAGCTTCCGTCGCACCGCTAGTCCCTCTTCCGCAGTGTGTATGTGGAGGGACCCGGTGACGAGCTGTCGCCGAACTGTCGTGCACACGCTCCCATGTGCTAGCGACGAGCTACAAATGTAGCTCATGAGTATGAGCCATAAGTCCCCGTGTGAATGACCGCAGTCGTCTCTGAGATGGCGTCGCCATTCACAAAGACCGTCAACGCATCAATATTCCTCTTGTCGTAGTAATACTACGCATACGGAAGTCAGCTGCTTGTGGCCAAATAGTAACATTACATCTACATTTTTATTTTCAATAAAGGACCTATTTTTACATTATTTTTACATTGTACAGTGGTTTGCAAAAGTATTCGGCCCCCTTGAAGTTTTCCACATTTTGACACATTACTGCCACAAACATGAATCAATTTTATTGGAATTCCACGTGAAAGACCAATACAAAGTGGTGTACACGTGAGAAGTGGAACGAAAATCATACATGGTTCCAAACATTTTTTACAAATCAATAACTGCAAAGTGGGGTGTGCGTAATTATTCAGCCCCCTGAGTCAATACTTTGTAGAACCACCTTTTGCTGCAATTACAGCTGCCAGTCTTTTAGGGTATGTCTCTACCAGCTTTGCACATCTAGAGACTGAAATCCTTGCCCATTCTTCTTTGCAAAACAGCTCCAGCCCAGTCAGATTAGATGGACAGCGTTTGTGAACAGCAGTTTTCAGATCTTGCCACAGATTCTCGATTGGATTTAGATTAGACTTTGACTGGGCCATTCTAACACATCGATATGTTTTGTTTTAAACCATTAAATTGTTTCCCTGGCTTTATGTTTAAGGTCGTTGTCCTGCTGGAAGGTGAACCTCCGCCCCAGTCTCAAGTCTTTTGCAGACTCCAAGAGGTTTTCTTCCAAGATTGCCCTGTATTTGGCTCCATCCATCTTCCCATCAACTCTGACCAGCTTCCCTGTCCCTGCTGAAGAGATGCACCCCCCGAGCATGATGTTGCCACCACCATATTTGACAGTGGGGATGGTGTGTTCAGAGTGATGTGCAGTGTTAGTTTTCCGCCACAGGTAGCGTTTTGCATTTTGGCCAAAAAGTTCCATTTTGGTCTCATCTGACAAGAGCACATTATTCCACATGTTTGCTGTGTCCCCCACATGGCTTGTGGCAAACTGCAAATTGGACTTCTTATGCTTTTCTGTTAACAATGGTTTTCTTTTTGCCACTCTTCCATAAAGGCCAACTTTGTGCAGTGCATGACTAATAGTTGTCCTATGGACAGATTCCTCCACCTGAGCTGTAGATCTCTGCAGCTCGTCCAGAGTCACCATGGGCCTCTTGACTGCATTTCTGATCAGCGCTCTCCTTGTTCGACCTGTGAGTTTAGGTTGACGGCCTTGTCTTGGTAGGTTTACAGTTGTGCCATACGCCTTCCATTTCTGAATGATCGCTTGAACAGTGCTCCGTGGGATGTTCAAGGCTTTGGAAATCTTTTTGTAGCCTAAGCCTGCTTTAAATTTCTCAATACCTTTATCCCTGACCTGTCTGGTGTGTTCTTTGGACTTCATGGTGTTGTTGCTCCCAAGATTCTCTTGGACAACCTTTGAGGCCATCACAGAGCAGCTGTATTTGTACTGACATTAGATTACACACAGGTGCACTCTATTGAGTCATTAGCACTCATCAGGCAATGTCTATGGGCAACTGACTGCACTCAGACCAAAGGGGACTGAATAATTATGCACACCCCACTTTGCAGTTATTGATTTGTAAAAAAAATGTTTGGAATCATGTATGATTTTTGTTCCACTTCTCACGTGTACACCACTTTGTATTGGTCTTTCACGTGGAATTCCAATAAAATTAATTCATGTTTGTGGCAGTAATATGACAAAATGTGGAGAACTTCAAGGGGGTTGAATACTTTTGCTAACCACTGTAAATTAACCCCTAAACCTCCCACACTCCCCAATAGTTACCCCCCGAACAAATATTAAAAAAAACAATGTTAAAAAAAATCTAAAAAAAAACATTTTTTGACAAATAAAAAAAAATACCTAAATAGTTACCTTAGGGACTGAACTTTTTTTTATTATGTATGTCAAGAGGGTATATTACAATTACTTTATAAATTATGGGCTTGTAATTAGGGATGGACGCAAAACTGAAAAAATGCACCTTTATTTACAAATAAAATATTGGCGCCATACATTGTACTAGGCAAAATTTTAAACGTTGCAATAACCAGGGCAAATGGACAAATAAAATGTGTGGGTTTTAATTACTTTGGCAGGTATTATTTTAAAACTATAATGGCCGAAAACTGAGAAATATTGAATTTTTTCAATTGTTTTCTTATTTTTCTTGTTAAAACACTTTTAGAATAAAATAATTCTTAGCAAAAAGTACCCCCCAAAGAAAGCCTAATTGGTGGCGGAAAAAAAAACAAGATGTAGATTGTTTCGTTGTGATAAGTAGTAATAAAGTTATAGACGAATTAATGGAAGGAGCGCTGACAGGTAAAAAAATTTTTTTTAAAGTGAACCTTAAGTGACAAAAAAAATGAGTTTTACTCACCTGGGGCTTCCCTCAGCCCCCTGCAGCTGATCGGTGCCCAAGATTTCAGAAATAAAATCTATTTTTTTAAATTATAATAATAAATAGCAGCCTTTTTCAGCTGCATGATGACAAATATAAAATATTTTACATTTATTGGAGGAACCCCTCCCTTCCTTTCATATTGTCGGGACAGAATCCAGCAGACGGGTGAAGGGGATAAAAAACAAAAACAAAACACAGGCTGCTACTGATGATGTCACAGGGGATGTGATCTCAGCTTGTGTGAGATTTCACATAGACGACGCCCCTGTGATGGAGTGTAGCTGATGACAAACACACCCATGATCTAAAACCTCCTACTAAGCTCAGAAGTAATGGCTGCCACCTGTATAACCCTAGTTATGAAAAGAGAAGGGTGACAAGCATGCACTGAAATGTTCATAGGCTTGAAGGGGTGTTTATTTATCTCTGTATGTGTCAGAGTGGTGCAACTAAATATGTTGAATTAAAAAAATGTTTGGTTTGGGTCCGCTTTAATTTATATATTATTTTAGATGTCAGTGTGGTTACGTTTGTGCACCGTGTGTTTCTGATTGTATGATTGTATACATATTGTTGTGTGTGTGTATATGTATAAATTGCACTCTTGTAAATAAACACATTTTTTCACTTTTAATTCTATTGTGCAGACCTCAGTATTTCCTTACAAGTGATCTCCTGTTCCTGTCTTGTCACGATAACAATCTGCATGCGCAGATCATTACACCAAAACTGCCAGGCAACTGTGAGATCCATTACGCCACCGTGCTGCCCTAGCACATAATCCATGCAAATGTATTTTATGGATTGTTTATTACATTGCATATTGCTGATTTACCATTTTATTTGACTGCTCCTGCTGCCTGAAATAAAAGCCAATATTCCTGGCTTGCTTGCTGAGTACATGTGTAATGTTTCATTGAATAGAACAATCAATATATTGTTGAGTAAAAACGACACTCATGGTACTTAAATCACAAAGTATCTGTGCAGTTACAAAGGGGTTGAATCACTAACCTACGGTAATATTGGCGTTATTACCTGTACTACTACCAGCATTGTACTGCACATTGTACAGTAAGCGTAACAACAGCATTGCTATAGTAATGTGTGTTACTTGTGTACTGTTGCGTAGATTGCTCAGCATCCCACTGTGAATGCAGCCTCAAGCTTTGCAGTAGAGTGTGCATCCAGCTGGGACACTCTGTGGGGCACTAGAAAAGGGGATCACACTTTTGACAGGCACTGGAAAGGTTGGGGGCACAGTGGGGCAATGGAAAGCTTGGACATATGAGAAATCTGGGGCAAACTGGAGCTAGTGGAAAATGAAGACAGCAGATGTGATGGATTATTCCAGTCTAATATTTCAGTATCCTAGTAGAGTGGTGAGGATGGCTTGTCACAATCCCCTGGAACTGATAGATAGACTAGATAGGTGACCTCTATACACGTTTTATGTGAAAAACGTTTACAAGTGTGGCCAGTATAATACTTCCCCCTCATAGGAAGTATGGCTAGTTGAACCCACCTCCCCCCCATCATAGCTAGTTAGTATTAGGCCCGGTTCACACTTGCGTTCCAAGTCCGGTTTTCCCGGACCCGGAACGCACCGTATACTGTACAAACGGACCCGGATGTGAATGGATACATTGTTATTCAATGTATCCATTCACACCCGTCCGTCTGTCAGGATACGGATACGGTCTGCGGTCCGTGCTGCGTTCAGGATTTTTCCAACATGCAGCATATTTCCAGAACGCAGCTCCGGCTGCCGCACCTGACCCAGAACCTGACCATTTTCCCCACACCATAGGAAGTGATGAGAAACGGAAGTTTCTCATCACACTGGCAATAGGAACGGGTGCTTACGGCACCCGTCCTTTGCCACATGGAGGGTCCAGTCATGGACAGATGGGGGGGGGGGGGGGGGGAGACGGCAGCGCTGACAGGACAACAGCCCAGGTATGTTTATTATTGTATTGTGGGCTGTTGTCCTGTACTGTGTGCGCTGTGTCCCCTCCCCCTGACTCCCCCCATGCCTGTCTGTGCTGCCGCGCCTGTTTAAAGTACAGTATCGGCAGTTACTTTTCCGGATGCCGAACTGATACTTTTTTGTCCGTAACCTGACCGGATCCTGAGGGATCCCGACGGCCCCAGTACGGGACTCGGACCCCCCCGGACCCGGACATACGGCCTAGTTTAACACAAAACGCAAGTGTGAACTGGGCCTTACATCCCCTAACAACAGACACCTCACCCCTACATGGTGCACAGTATCTTGTAGCCTGCTTCCAGTACCAGGATGGATCCACTCTCCTCAATGCTTCACTGCAGCTGTGGACTGAGCTGTCACATACCTCACATGAAATGCAGAAACACCTGGGACCCATATGTAGCAAAGCAGCAAGGCAGACAGCTGCTTTAAGATCTGACCTGGCCCTGGAAACAAGTAACAGATTGTGCTCCACAGTGCTACCCTGCTGGGGACAATCTCTTCCACCCCCTTCCCCCACAATTGTGGAGGTTATTGTTACATCCCCACTTCAGCCCACAGCAAACAAAAAAGTATTCATCAAGATAAGTAGTTCCAATTTGAGGTAATATTAACTCTTATTTTCTTATCTACTTTGTGGTACGTTTTGTACAGGCTAGTTGCTGACAAAGAATTTTATATATGTATTTGAAGTCGAAGAGTCCTAGGCCATCTATCAGAAAGAGTCCCAAGGGTTAATAGCAACAGCATTGCGATGTATGGGCAGATCAACCAAGAGACAAATCTCTCTTTTGGATCAGAGAGAGATCTGTTGACTGCCCATACACCACAGACCAGTTCCCAATAGATTTCATCATAAAATCTTTCAGGACTCCACCAATTTTGCCCACCTCCCCTAGTGCCCATGCAGTGTAAATCTCACCTGTCCAGCTGCTGCGACTCCCGGTGAGCCTGTGTACACACGTCTCAGGCCTGGAACCTACTAGGGTGTTTTTGGCAGCGTTCTGGGATCGCCGATGATTGCCGTGTTTCCCAAAAACGCTTTGCCAATTTAAGTGAGAAAAACAAAAGTTTGCTTTCTTAAAACAGAAAGAATTTGTGATAATTCAGGTTGGAGTGAGCTTGAGATGTCTCCCAGGGCATCACTGCTGAATATGCAAATTAACCATTGTACCCTTAGAAGCTAAACACACCTCCAGAACCGCTGGAATGCAATGATTGGTCAGCTTGTTAATTTGTACAGAGCCATAATAATCCAACATGCATACAGACTGTTTCGGATTGTTTGATCCTCATCAGTGCATGGCATGGATTAATTTGGCTCTATACTGTAGGGCTTGTAACACCGAGAGATACAGACTAACCAGCAAGCTCATGGTGACCCCAATTTAAGTGAGTGAGGGGGAACCCATTACCACGATTGCGATTAGGGGTAATCGCAGGACATGCAGCCAGGGCTGGTCCTAGACTTTTTACTGCCTGAGGCAAACTTGTGAGGATGCGCCCCCCCCCCTTTCCCGATTTGGAATGATTGCACAGCATCTGACAATTTACTCTGATTCATTTAATTCAAATAAAACACTGCTGCTCTACTGCTTCTCCCCTCCTCACTCACTGTCAGACTCCTCACACAGCACAACAAGCTGATTTTTCCCAATGATGACATCTTCGCCTTGCTCACAGTACAAAAATGCTGCCCCTGTAATCTCTGCCCGGATGCAAGTGTTTCACCTTGCTTCATGACAAAACCGGCCCTGCATGCAGCATTTTGAGGGCGTTAGCGCTCAATGCTAAAGTATATAAGCGCTGCATAAAACTATTATCAAAGTGATTATGTAGCGCTTTGGAGGGCCGAGCCATCGCACTATGGACAGAAGAAGGGCGCTGGGTTAGTATAATAAACTTTTATTTGAAAAAAAAAAATCACAAATCGGAACGCTGTACAGTTTACTGTACAGCGCTTCCAAGTGCTGGGGAAACGCCATTGCAATTGCCCTAGGAAATGCTGCACACAGCGCTGCTGCAATTTTAAAGTGCTGCGGCGATTCCTAGTGGGTTCTATGGGCCTTCATTGTCCCAATCCGACCCTGCCTGTTTTATTAGACGAGCAGTAATACACAGATTGTGATGAGCACCAGAGGATCTCAGTATTTAGGTTGTGAGTGTGTAATACAAGAGGCAAGCGATAGGTGGCGCTGAGCAGCAATGGAAAGTAAATTGTGTAAATACTCGTAAATAATACTATTGTCGGAGAAAAAAATTACTGCATAATGACCAAGGATTTTATTTTCAACAACACAAAAAAAGTTTTTTTTTGTTTTAATAGGCACAGTATTTGTTACCACACCCACTGATCTCATATCTTTTAATTTACTATAAACATAACATTTGTTTTGAAACTTCCCTTAAATACTTGCCACTTAAATTGTTAAGCTGTATTATTTACTTTTAGCTAATTATACGTAATGATCAACTTACAATTATGAGTGTATTGTTTCAAATTCTATACTATATATTGGAATTGCTGATGCAGCACAAAGTAGTTGCTACTATAGTAAACACACCGCACATGGTGGGACTGGACATTACATAGTAATGACCTGTTGCCAGTGTTATGCTAAGCAGACGTGGAGGGACTGCAGAGGGGCTGAGTTTGGGTGACCTGACACTCTCTCAAAGGAAGTCGGGATTTAATTTGAGTTGGGGGAGGTGGGTCATTAGAGCAGCTGATAAAACTCATCTACCCCCCTGCAAGCCATCATTAGGAACTTCCATCATTCAACATGTATCCGTGGTTGCTGGTGCTAGTGCTTCTGATAGCTTCTTGTACAGGACAGTTTGGAGAGTACTGCCATGGATGGACTGATAGCTATGGTGGCTGGCATCCTGGCTTCCAGTGTCCAGAGCGATATGATCCCTCGGAGGCCACCTACTGCTGTGGCTCCTGCAGCCTTAGATACTGCTGCATTGCCAGTGAGTCCAGGCTGGATCAGGGACTCTGTCCCATAGAGGATGAAGACGAGATGACTGAGGAAGGGGTACCAGCTGTAGATCTGCCAGCTTCAGGTAAGTCTTTCTGTCTAGTGATACTTTCACAGCTACAACGTGTTGCAACAGTACAGGTTACCATATGATCATGATTATGTAGTAGGGAAACTTCAACCTTTCCAGTTCCATGTAATATGCAGGCTTGTCTAGGAGGACTACTGCTCAGTGTAGTTTTAATATGGAGGCCCTTGTGAGATCTTTGTCCATTCATACCACCATGGACATGTAGAAGTGGATTAAACAACCAGACTACACTGCAAGCATAAGATGGCATGGTATAATTCCTGGTACACACCATGCAATTTCCTGTCAGATCGTTGGGTCAAATCAATTACTTCTGACAGGAGTGATTGTATTTCTGATCGCTTTTGTATAGAAATGATCGGACCTGTTAGAAATAACACTGAACTACTATTATCAAGTTATTTGCATGATCTTGTTTTGTTGTGAGTTCCTTGTCCATTTATCTATTGCACTGTGGAATATGTTAGCACTTAAAATAAATACAATAAATATTAGAACCGTCTATCTGACTGGAAATTTCATGATGTGTACCTTGCTTATGGGCAGCCTCCCTGTAGATACAATGGTTAATTTGCATATATTCAGCAGTGGTGCCTGGGAGACATCTCGAGCTCACTCCAACCTGAATTATCGCAAATTCTTTCTGTTTTAGGAAAGCAAACTTTTGTTTTCCCTGTAGATAGTGGGTCCATTTTATTTGACACTTGCATTGCTGCGTGGGGTGGTAGCCCCCCCCCCCCCCTTTTTTTTTTTTTTTTTTTTTTATATAGTCCATGTTTATACCTGGGGGAAGGGGGGGGGGGAGAAGCCATGTTCATAGTGGCAATTGCGTTCTCTGTGATAGTGTTGTTGCACTCTTAAAGCGGACCCAAACCAAACTTTTTTTTTTTTTTATTAAAATATTTAGTTGCACCACTCTGACACATACAAAGATAAACACTCCTTCAAGCCTATGAGCATTTCAGTGCATGCTTTTCACCATTCTCTTTTCATAACTAGGGTTATACAGGTGGCAGCCATTAGCAATTCCTCCATTGCTGGAGACCATCTACTAAACCAGTTTGCCGGATTCTGTCCCGGGAATATGAAAGGAAGGGAGGAGTTCCTCAAATAAATGTAAAATATTTTAGATTTGTAATTAAGCAGCTGAAAAGAGTCTGCTATTTATTATAATTTAGAAAATAGATTTTATTTCTGAAATCTTGTATTTTTAATTTGGGTCCACTTTAAGCTTTGTGTTGTCAGGTACAGTGAATGATAGTCAATGAAAAGTATGATTCACTCTTATGGTGGCCACACACTAAGCAAGCTCTGACTGTACAATCAATCACCAATTTTTACCACTTTCATCCTATATAATAAAACCCTAACTGTCCCTGTGTACCATGTGTTTTGGCCACTGTGCATGTGTAGCCGTTGGTACAGGAGGAGGTGGATGGGGCCAGGGGGTGGGCGGATGCTGAGCGTGTGCTGACATGTGGTGGCGTTGAGTCTACTAGTGTAGTATAAGAGACTTAGGCTGGTTTCACAGTGGGACGTTACAGGCGCACGTTAGAGCAGCCTGTAACGCACCCCACCGCACAGCAATGAAAAATCAATGGACTGTTCACAGTGCCCACGTTGCGTTACAGTGTAACGCTGCGCCATAATATAACGTACTGCATGCAGTACATTGTAAGCGGCAGAGCCGCGTTAGACTGTTTGCACATGCTCAGTAACGTTGGGGAGGAGCGGAGAGCGGCCAGGCACATGGCTAATTAATATTCACTGCACTCAGTGACGTGCAGTGTTTACTTCCTGGAGCGGCCGCTCTGTGCGGCGATTGGCCGGCGGGACCACGTGATGCCGCATGCGTCCAAGAGTGCGCATCATGGACGCCAGAGTGAGCTGCACAACGCGGCTCACTCTGACGTCCAAAGCAGAGAGCACCAGGCGTTGCGTTAGGGGCACGTTGTGCGACCATAACGTCCCCTAAAACGCAACGTCCTGGTGTGAAACCAGCCTAAAGGTAGCCATACACTGGTCAATTTGCCATCAGATTCGACCAACAGATAGATCCCTCTCTGATCGAATCTGATCAGAGAGGGATCGTATGGCTAACTTTACTGCAAACAGATTGTGAACCGTTTTCAGCCTGAAACCGTTCACAATCTGTTGTTGTGGTGGTGCTGCCGCCCAGCCCCCCCCCCCCCCCCTATACATTACCTGCTCCGCCGGAGCGACTCCAGTCCCCAGGTCTCCGCTCTGGTCTCCAGGTCCAGCATGCTTTACTTCTTCCTGCCCGGCAGGAGGTTTAAACAGTAAAGCGCCCTCTACTGTTTAAACTTCCTGCCGGGCAGGAGGAACTGAAGCATGCCGGAGACCAGCGCGGACACAGAGCAGTGGTGACCGGGGGTAGTCGTGCCGGCGGAGCAGGTAATGTATGCGGCTCTATTGCGTCGGTCGCCGGGCACTCGAACGCCGCTAGCGACGCGCTCCCTACCCGCGGGCGATCAACGGTAATTTTCCGCACGGAGCGATCTACGGGATCGGACGAAATGGATCAAAATTCAGCGTGTAGCGCGAACGATTGGCAGCAGATTCGATCCCAGTGATCGAAACGGCGGCAAATCGGGCCAGTGTATGGCCAGCTTAACTGAAAAATATATCCAAGTCACTGTGAATCTATTGCTGTTATACTACATGGATGTTGGTAAGATTGTACAGAAAGATTGCGTAATGTGTGGCCTCCTTTACTGTTAACGTGCGTGTTTAGAGGTAATGCAGTGTGCTACGATGCTCCTGCTGCACTGTGAATATTGCATAGGTGGTACATTGCAGTGTGGGAAGCTGCATTACAAAGAGCAGACTCTGCACCACTGTGCACAGGGCCTAACTTGGAAGTGTGTGTGTGTGGTTTTTTTTTTTGTTAACCTGGTTGCAAATAATCTGATCCTGTGGGTGTTTGTTTTTTCCCAGGCTGGGATGGATGGATGGATGCTTTGCAGCTTGAATTTCAGCTTCAGCTTGGATTTCCTTCAGTTTACTAGCTGTATTACAATGGGTGTCTATTTCTGGACTTTCCCTGATAAAAATGGCAACCTCCCTGATATTCAATGTCCAGTTATAGCTATTGGGTGCCTATGATGGCGGTCAAACTTCTTGCAGCCTATGCATTAAAATCCTCTCGCCCATTTCAGCTGCCAAGTGTGTTAAGGTGCTGTCTGCTGCTTCCCTATTCACGCCCCATGTGGCTTTTGAGTACTGTATAGCGCATGTGTGTGGCTGTCACACATGCGCCACGTGCTTTATGCTGCAACCATGTGGGGTGCACATGGGGAAGCAGCTGGACACCCTTGGCAGCTGGAGCAGGTGAGATTTGATTGCACGCAAGTCAGTGTAGGCAATGTCACAAGGCGAATCCCAAGAGTTTGTATGCTGAAATCGATTGGGAATCTGCCTGTAGGGTATGGGCAGCCAACAGATCTCTCTCTGATCATAGTCTCTTGTTCGACCTACCAATACATCGCATTATTCTTCTTCAGGCCTGGTGCACACCAAAAACCACTAGCAGATCCGCAAAATGCTAGCAGATTTTGAAACGCTTTTTGTTTTTCTATGGCGTCTTGCGGATTGCTGCAGCGGATTTCAGTATAGTAGATTTCATATATTGTTACAGTAAAGCTGTTACTGAACAGCTTCTGTAACAAAAACGCCTGCAAAACCGCTCTGAACAGGCGTTTTTCAGAGCGGTTTGCGTTTTTCCTATACTTAACATTGAGGCAGAAATGCACCCGCAATCCAAAAAATGCCTCACCCCGGCATTTTTCGTTTCTGCAAAACGCCTCCTGCTCTGGTGTGCACCACCCCATTGAGATACATTGACCAAGCGGATCCGCAGCCGCAAGCGGCTGCAGAAACGCTGAAAAAGCCGCTCGGTGTGCACCAGCCCTCAATCAGTAAATATTCTACACTGTGAAAATAATGGCTTGCATTAGAATTTGCATTCGCACCTAGTGAGGATATAGGCCCAGTGCACTCCAAAAACCTCTAGCAGATCCTCAAACCGCTAGAGGTTTTTGAAGCCGATTTCAGATTCAGAGCGATTCTAGGCATGTTTAGAGGGGTTTTCTAAAACTGTCGTTTTTTTTTTTTTTTTTTTTTTGCGTTTTGGTGTAGCAGATTACAAATATTGTTACAGTAAAGCTGTTACTGAACAGCTTCTGTAACAAACGCCTGGAAAACCGCTCTGATATAGCGTTTTTTTAAATCTGTTTTCCACTTTCCTATACTTTAACATTGAGGCAGAAACGCCTCAGAAATCTAAAAAAATGCTGCAGCCCCTCAGTTTGCGTTTGTGGAAAAAACGAACTGCTCTGGTGTGCACCATCCCATTCACTTTCATTACCCAAGCGGTTTTCCCCCTGCAAGCGTTTAAAAAAACGCTTCAGAACCGCTCTGGTGTGCACCAGCCCATACTTAATGGGCACGATAAACAAAACCTGTATAAGGCCATGATGATTTCAGAGATTTAAGATTCAATATGTGTATTTAAAATTTAGTGAATCTAGGCTCAAGATGGTCCTTTCAGGCAGTGTAAACCTTTTAGAGGCCATACACTATGCAGTGGAGGGCATACCATCAACTGATCAAGGAGTGGTGGTGATTTTGTACAACTCCATTGTGATCAAATTTCATCAGAAATCTGTTCAACAATTGATCGAAACAGTAATGCTGGTTACACTTTTTTTTTTTTTTTTGTGCGTTTTATTTTTCATGATTCTGCACTCTATTCTCTTTCGTTTTTTTCTTATCCTTTTCCATTCACCGCTATGAGAAATCGAGCGCGGAAATGATCAGGAGCAATATCGGAATGACTGATTTTATCTATCTGATCCATCTATCGCACGGAAAATTGTATTGTGTGTGTGTGTGTTCCCAGCATTAGCTTTGCTATGCTGTTTATTATTATTATGTATGTGTGTGTGAGGTTTCTGATCGATTTTCCAGATCACTTTTTGTACAGAAGCGATCAGAAAATTGATCAGGAAAAACTATTGGAAATCAGATCACTTTGACCTTTCGATCTGAGGGAAAATGCATGGTGTACCATGCATTTCAAAATGTAATTATAAACAAAAACAAACAAAAAAAAAATCGTGTGTGTGTGTATATATAATTGTTTTTTTCCTAATGGATGGTTCAATAGATAATTTCCAACGGTTCTGATTTTCAGAAATCTGTCAGAAAAACAATTGGTGAAATTGATCGGACAGTAAATCTGAAGAAGAAAACTCATTGTGTATTCCCAGCGTAACTGTTCATCATAGGAGCTCACAAGCTAATCTCTACCATAGTCAGCCATTGTCTTATGCTGGGCATACATGGCTCAAATGCACCGGTATCAAGCCAGCGGCTCGATGCCGGCGTGTCACCACTTGTGCGCGTGGATCGATTCCCGCTCGTCCCCGCGGGCGCTGCTAATCAGCTTTTCGTTTTCTCCCATTGTTCTCCCCGAGTATCGGACAGGTTGAATATTATCAATCGAGCCATCAGCGGCTCGATTGATAATCTAAAATGAGCCGTGTATGCCCAGCATTAGGTTTTTATTTGTTTTGTCAGAACACACTGGTGCGCAGCGCATAAAGTGGGCACAGTCTCATTGACCATCTCTATTGACGAATGATGAAGGCTTTTAGGCTACATTAATGCATTGCATCGGACAATCATATCACATGGCAAACTTTGTCATTATATTGTAATGGTAAGTTCACATCCGTGCATTAGTGGTGCAGTGGAACCTGTTGTCCTTATCACAGAGACATGCTATGCGGTACCAGTCACTGTGCACGTTTACAGTTGCTGTGAAACATGCTTTCAATTAACTGTATGCATCACACCTGAATGTAATGCACAATGCAACGTCTCCTCTGTTGTGCTGCTGTTTTACAGTGTACACAATGCCCCAGTGTGAAAACGGAAAATTGTATACTCACCTAACGGTAATTTTCCTTTCCATGGCAGCATACGTAGGGGTGGGGCTTAACCCATACGTATGCTGCCATGGAGGCATATGGAAATTAGCCTTAATGTTTGCATGCGTTTAGCTTTTTCTAAACCTATAAATGTGGACCATTAATACCATAAAACAAACTATTTAGAGGATTGGTGTAAATAAATGTTAAATTGTTACTAATTTATTTTATTTTTTTTTTCTTTAATAGTGCCCACCTTCCTCCCGTTCCTCCTGGTTGGCAGTTTATTTGTGTCCTTCGTAATCATTGGCTCCCTAGTGGGATTTTGCTGCTGCAAATGTCTGAATCCTGAGCAGGAGGCCCAGAGTGGTGGTCCAGCACAACAAAGTCGTCTCTTGGACACTGAGGCCTCCACAGATAACTCGAGACATTCAAGTTCCAGCTCTGCCTCTGTCCCACGTACTTCTCTGGCCAATCATCCTCAGAATCTATGTTCTCTGGGAGCAGAAAATATAAATTTGTACATGAATGTGCCCACAGCCTTTCCCATCATGGGTTGTCCACCAAATGCTCAGTTCATGCACCCTGCAACGACTGGAACACCTTATGTACAGCCACCTTACATCAACTACGCTGTGCCAGCTGAGCATGCAATATTAATGGCCCCGACATCTTACATTGATGCCAGGAATTGCTTTCCACAATCTGTTTACGCTCAACTAAACCACCATGTTGACTCTCCAGTGACTGATGAATCACCCAAGTGTTGAGACTATGACAAGTCGTATACACTTCCACTTAGGACAGTGGCATGGCTTTCTCAGAGACTATATGCACTGACCCTCATGCGGCCACTGCCTTGTGACTTTTACCCATGCTGATGCTTTTTTTCCAAAAAAGTTTTAAATTACTTGTTGAAACTTGGGCCAGTGTATCTCAGGAAGAAGCCTCAGATTTTTAGACTATTTACACTTTTAAGCAAAACTCCGGAAACTGACCATGTATGATCAAAGCTGTATTCTCTAGCATTTTCTGCTAACTTATGCTGGGAATACACGGGTCGATTTTGGCACTCTATTCTGCGCCTGATCGTTTTCCACGCTCGCTTCTGCAGGCGATTCTGTTCCATTCGTTTTTTCTTATCTTTTTCCATTGTCCTCCATGCAGAATCGAGCGCGGAAACTATCGGGCCGGAGATCGGACCTGTCAAATTATCGAGCCACCTAAATTGCTCAGAATCGTGTATTCCCAGCATTAAAGCCAAATTCAGTAATGCATGTGGCTTGGAATTGGGATAACTAAATCCTTCCTGTCAATTGTGATTGGCCCAGTTGCACCTCATGGATCATCTCTGGTGACCAAGCAGTAGAGGAAGTCCGGTGTGGACAAACATGTATAATTTTTTTTTTTTTTTTCCCTCCCTGCTGTGGGCGGTATTCTTCAAGCGGGCTGCATGTCTCTCCTCCCTCCCTATAGAGTTGTGAACAGTGTGTAATAATAGTTTTAACTTTCACACTCACACCTTCCAGCGGCAATCTCTATGGCCACAGCAGCGTCATGTGACACACTGGCCTGTACTAATGGCAGGTCACATGATGCCAGTGCCACCATGGAGATCAGCACTGGAACGTGCGATTGGGTGAAGGACAACTGAAGTGAGAAAAATATGGAGGCTGCTATGTTTATAAACAATGCCAGTTGCCTGGCAGCCCTGCTGATCTATTTGGCTGCATAAAGTGTCTAACACCAGAAACAAGCATGCAGCTGTCAGATCAGACCATGTCAAACACCTGATCTGCTGCATGCTTGTTCAGGGTCTATGGCTGAAAGTATTAGATGCAAAGGGTCAACAGAATAGCCAGGAAACTGGTATTGCTTAAAAGGAAATGAAAATGGCAGCCTCTATATACCTCTTGCTACAGTTGTCCTTTAAAGCTATTGTAACGCAATGCAGGGAGGAGAGGAATTGGCCCTCTATAAGCGGGCTGGATTCAAAGCACAGCTCAGATACAGCCCATGGGCCAGTGGGCCCACCCCTGAGAGAGTTCATCAAATGCAAATGGTTCATGGCTGCATACAATTTGCATTAAATTTCTATTCAAGCTGGAATGATCTGCTTCTCATTAGCAATCTCTACCAAATAGTCGGAACTGGCAATAGAAACTCAACCTCCCTGCCCTTTTCCCCATTCTATCCAAAACTAAAAATGAAAACCTTTTGGATTGAAGCTTACATTTTTGTTGAACAAAAATTTGCACAGCTGGATTCCTTTGTTATGAAGCCTGCAGCTTCATTGCCTTTTTATTTGTAATTGGTTTTCTGTGTTTTTTTTTTTTTTTGTTAGATGGTCAATAAAGTGCTAATATAAAGTTGATGCAAATTTTTATGCTTCTTGGAAAGGACGTCAAAATCATCAGCAACTGCATTTGACTGTTTCATTTCCAGCTGCATAAAATTGACAATTTGCATCAGTTTAAAATTACAATCTCATTGACCATTTCTATTGTTGTTTTTATTGAAAGTTGAATGTGGCCCTTCTATTTGCTTCTGGAAAAGGAGCGTCAATGCATACCTCTAGCAATGTTATTTGCACTTTTTATAGTAAAAATAAAATGGAATAACTTTTTAAAAACAAGATTTCAGACTTCATGATTTTACATGCTTTATCTTTGTGCATTAAAGCTATCCATGCATGGACATTTTTGCTGGGTGTCTCAGACCCCTGCATTGGGCCCATTTTCAATTTCCATAGCTGTGGAAGGGTTTAAGAAACCCTACCAGACCACAGCATGCAACTAATTTACTTGTTTGTCTGTACAGCAAAGTCCCCAGTATCTGGCAGCGGCAGGGATCACCTGATGCTGAATACATGTGATTGCTGGTTGTTTGAGCAACCGGCCAAAAAAAGGCACAAACCTCTGTCTTCTGGTGTCCTCAGTGTATAGCTCCCGGCGTCACTTAACCTGTGTCGGGTCATGCAACCCGCCGGGAACCATGCAAATGCTATAAAGCTGCTAAGAGGTTACATCAGGCATGGGCATACTTGGCCCTCCAGCTGTTAAGGAACTACAAATCCCACAATGAATTTGCCTTTATGAGTCATGACTGTGGCTGTCAGACTCCTGCAATGTATTGTGGGACTTATAGTTCCTCAACAGCTGGAGGGCCAAGTTTGCCCATGCCTGGGTTAGACAGTGCTGGAGACTTGGTAAGTATTATGTTC
This sequence comes from Hyperolius riggenbachi, assembly GCF_040937935.1. Lineage (NCBI taxonomy): Eukaryota > Metazoa > Chordata > Amphibia > Anura > Hyperoliidae > Hyperolius > Hyperolius riggenbachi. Next base: position 151,063,085 of record NC_090653.1, on the reverse strand, counting down.
TACAAGTCCCCTTTATCCCCTCAGGCATGCCAGTTATTTGAGACTTCTGGTAGTTCTGACTAATGGGACTGTGCTGTACTTCTTTGACTTGCACAATAGAAGAATCTGGTATACCATGACTATACAATCCTCCAGCTCTTGTGCTCCTTTCACACTACTTCTGTGCCGCTGCGATGCAATTCGTTGTTCAATTCCACTGTAACAGTCCTGAAAGGTTGTACAATAAGTAGATGTGCAGATCGTACTGTAACGCACTGCATCACGATCAGTGTCTCTTCAGTGACAGGATGCAGTATTTTTGTGCCACACAGCATGGCAACTAAGACAGGAGACTAAGGGTGCATACACACATCAGACCATAGTCTTTTGGAAAATGAAAGATCACAGACCAATTTTACCCCCTTCCATGTAGTATGAGAGCCATACCTACACAGTCTATTCTATTGAGCTGAACTCCCCATCAGATAGAAATCTTTGCAAGATGCTGTACACATTCAAAAGATCTGTTCCTGCAAAAGATCCATTCCTGCAAAATACATTCATAGTCTATATCTGCAGATCCTCATACACACCTTGTTAACAGAAATTCATCTGCAGATCAGATCTACCAGGATGGATCTTCAGATGATTGTCAGATCTGCAGATGAATGTCTTTTGCAGGAACAGATCTTTTGAATGTGCAGCATCTTGCAAAGATTTCTATCTGATGGGGAGTTGAGCTCACTAGACTGTGTAGGTATGGCTCTCATACTACATGGAAGGGGGGTAAAATTGGCCTGTGATCTTTCATTTTCCAAAGACTATGGTCTGTGTGTATGCACCTTAAGGCCTCCTTTCCACAAACTGTTGAGCTGGTTGTTCAGCAAGCAGTTACCAGGCAGAAATAAGCAGTTATCATGCAGTTACTAGGCAGCAGTGAGCAGTTGAGTTTGAGAGGCATTTCACTGCCTATCAGCGGTCTGTGGAAATGAGGCCTAAAGGTGGCCACACACCATACAATTAAAAGATCCAATTTTACATCAATTTGGGAAGTACAATCGGTTGTACAGAAAACTCAAGGGGGTGCTTGTTGGTTGTTGTTGTTATAATTTTTTTTATTTTCCTCCAAGAAATGTTTTTGATTCTCCCACTTTTCTCCAATAAAAGCATTGGGAGAGTTTCTGATCAATTAATATGAAATGGAATGGTGTAGGGTAGATTGACGACAAAACTCAGAAAAATATTGTTTGGGGTCTGTACATAAAGAAATTGTCAATTGTTATCATAATTGAGGAAAAATTGAATGTGTGGTACACTGGTCGTCTTTTTTTTTTTTTTTTTAACAGTGGCTGGAGAGGCTCCAGCCTCAGGGTACAATATAGGAGGGGGCGCACAACTCACTTGGCTATCATTCCCCTATTGTGTTTGAAGCAGAAAGAAATAAGAAAAGGGGATAGAAGGCAGTGACTGCAAGCCAGATAACTAGAGCTTAAGGTGTGGGGGGGGGGGGGGGTTGGGGTATCTCTTAAGGGGCCCATACACTTACCGATTTTTCCTGCCGATATACAGCCGATTCGCTCACACCGATCGAATCAGCTGTGAAATCGTTGCGCAAACGCTGACCGATCTATCGCTTTCCATCCAAAATGAATCGTTCCTGTCCGTGCGGAAGATTTCGCTCAATCGCCGGCGGGTCAGGAGTGCATTGATAGCGGCGTTCGACTGACCGGCGCTAGCGGCAATACATTACCTGATCTGGCCGGCGTGAGTCACCGCTGCTTCTTCTCCGCACTGGGCTCCGAGTCCGGCAGGCTTCACTTCTTCCTGTCCCGGGAGAAAGTTTAAACAGTAGAGCGCCCTCTACTGTTTAAACTTCCCCTGGACAGGAAGTACCGTGAAGCTGGAGCCCAGAGCGGAGAAGAAGACAGTGGAGACCGGGGGACTCGCGCCAGCCGGATCAGGTAATGTATGCGGGGGCCCGGGGGGCGGCGGCGGCAGCTTCACAGATGGTGAATCTATTTCATGCAGAAATCTATTCACAATCTGTTTGCAGTAAAGGCAGCCATACGATCCCTCTCGGGATCTATCTGTTGGTCGATCTGATGGCAAATCAACCAGTGTATGGCCACCTTTAGTCTAATAGCAATCAGTGTGTGACAGCTCGAGTGGAAGGGACGGAGGGCCTCACTTTGGTACTCTTCCGTTAGCTGGGTGCATCCGGCAGGTGGCACTAATTTAATAGTTCACGTAACAAAAGTGTTAATGTAACCGATTGTATTGTATTCTGCCTCTCTCCTATAGAACACTGGCAGCTGGGGAAGACACCCCAGAGTCGGTTTTTCGCAAGAAAACAACCAGAATTCTCTGCCAGGACGAACAACTCTGGGGGGGACACTCATGTCCCCGCCGGCTGCCAGTATTGTATAGGAGAGAGGGCAAGGGGGAGAAGAGTGAGAGCCGAAGCCTGCGGCTTCATCTGTTACATTGCCGCCGGCTTAATTTTAATTCAATTAACTCACTTTTTACAATCCATTTGGCCGCAGTGAGACGGCCAGTAAAAACACAATACAATCGGTTACATTAACACTTTTGTTATGTGATCTATTCATGTAATTAGCGCCACCTGCCGGATGCGCCCAGCTAACGGAAAAGTATCCTCACTTTGGTGTCTCAGCCTTGGGTGCTGGGAGGACCTTATCCTGGCTCTGATATGAGGTGCTCTGATTTCGCAGAGTTTTTGACTTCTATAGCATAGTATACACTTGTCCTTTAAAGCTATGTAAGCATGCTAAATTAAACTTTGCCCTTTGGTGAGACTCTAACCAGTGTATAGGATTCCTGCCGCTATGGTGGATCTATAGTGATTATCTGAAGCCTAAAGCCCAATCTACACGATGCGATTCGATTACGATTCTATTTACGATCCGATTAAATCCGACATGTCAGATCGGGATTCGATTTGCTATTGTTTTGCAATGGCAAATCGAATTGAATCCCGATCGGACATGTCTGATTTAATCGGATCGTAAATAGAATCATAACCGAATCGCACAAAGAATTGTATTGTGTAGATTGGGCTTTAGTGACCACTGAGCACATGGTTTTTCCTGCCCTTGGGAAGCTGCTCCATGTGCCGCGCATCACCCCTTCTCCTCTTCACAGCAACAGACCTGTTACTTACATGCAGGCGGGTGACCTGTCTGGGCCCCAACCGTTACCTGAGGGATTGGCTATGTATGTGCTGCCTGACTAGGTAGTGAAGCCAGGGTTGCCAACTCATCCCTTTAAATACTGACACATCTAAGTTATACAGATTATGGGGCTTCTCACACAATCAGTGCCTAAACTGCATCTAACTAGCCACAAGACATGTATAATTCATACGTGTCCGTATTTAAAGGGATGAGTTGGCAACACTGGGTGAAGCTCAAAAGGCATGCATATTGTAATATTTTCTCAGTTAAAATTATACTAGGCAATGTACAAATCTTCATAAAATAAAGGCTTTGGCTAGCAAACCACATCCCCTGATGGATAGAAACTGCTTTGTTGGCATTTGGCAATAACACTAAGTAAACATTAAATTATCACTTTGCTTCTTGCACAATAGCATTTACAGTTTAGCCTCTCACCCCCAGCAAAGGTGTGAAAAGTTTCTTGGTCAGCCCAGGTGTTTTCAGAGCAGGACCTAATTGCTATTCCCCATGTAATCCTTCAGGTATTTGTGTAGATACATCTTCTCTTGCTTGAACAATAGGAATCACTTCAGGTGCTAATGAGCATGGCTTTGCATTTATGCAAAACTCAGAATCTATTGAATGTGCTCTCCCTGTCCCAAGAGCACAATAGAAGGTATTGTTGCATAAACATTCACCTTTAAATGTATCAAAAGTGCTTTAAATTCCAAGCAGGATTTGTGTGGTGAATACCAGTGGTTCACAACATTAGTTTGTTATATAACCCTTATAAAAAGACTGTGCTTACTAAGTACCCTTTGTATTGGTAACTCTTGCCTCAAGTACTTTATTACACACATCCATTTTATTATTTCTACACCTTTCCTGTACATGATTTCCAAGCATTGCCTGATGTTAATCCTCTACATTCTATGCTTTGGATTTATTTCTATATCTTTTCCTAAAATGCAAAATGTTCTTATATTTTTATCAAGACCAAGTACCCCTGTCCCATCAGAAGTGCCCCCAAGAGTACATATACCACATGTTGAGAATGTAGGGTGGGGCAGGGGAATCCTAAACCAGGCGCTAACCATGACAAATGAGTAAATGGACCAGAATCTATATATAGAATAATTTGTGTTTAAATGTCGTAAGAAGAGTCATGCTATACTAATCACCTAGTATCATCAGACCAGTAAACCTACCTCCCAACGTTTGGACGAGAAAGATGGACATCTGCACGTTAACAAACTTAAGGTAACCATACACTTTATAGATTTGCAGCAGATTTGTCCATCAGATTTGTCATATGCCTGTCAAGTCAAATCTCACAGGAATCTATCTGATGTGTGCAACACACTAGGAACAGATTTCCAGTATGAAATTTATTGGAAATTGATCTAAATGCATTATTGGACCATTAGATCCAATGCAACTCTATGGGCCATCGATCTGCTGTCAACAGCAGATCGATCTAGATTTTTCCATCCTGTCAGATCAAATCGGCCGCAAATTGATCGAATGGGGAACTTAAAAGAATCGATCGATGGCTGAAATCGACCAGTGTATGGGCCACTTTAAACAAAATCTGCATGATAAAGACAGCCCTGTCAATACCAGAAGTCCCTTTATCTCCTGGCATCTCCTAGCCAGCCAGCATGGGGCTCCTTATCAAAAAACAAAGACCAGTGCATAGGCCAATGGGAAACTCTGGTGGCAGATTTAAAGATGCTTTTTCCAGGGTTTTGTTTTTTCTGTGAGGCCACTGTGGTAAGACAGAAGAAGGCTCTGGCAAAAGGCATTGTTGGAGCCTCTTTGACCTGACCAGTAAGACTCCTCCCCTGATAAGGCCTCTCTTCCAAGGGTGGCTGAAGGCAGTAAATTTTGAAAATTGTCAATGTGCCTTTTAAACCACCAGCAATCAAGAAAATACTGTAATGTTGGTACTTTTTCATCTACTTTTTTGGTAGTTTTTCAGTTACAAAGTGCTGAAAAGTTATTTTAAGTAGAATTTAAATTATCTCCTAGGAGAAAATGGTAATTGCATTTGGGCCCAGGAACACAATGGGACAGCAGTGTTGTGTTTTATCTCTGCGTTTCTTTACAGTCAATGAAAAGTATGCTTCAGGGCCCTTTTCCACCTGCAGTCGCTAGCGTTCACGCTGTACGCTGGCGATTGCTGAATCGCAAAACCGGCGATTCCCCGACGTTTGCGGCCGCGATTTTGCTATGCTATGCACTGCATAGCAAAATCGCGGCAAATATCGCTCCGCCGCGCGTTCGCGTTCCCGTCAACAGCGAATCGCGGTAGTGGAAATGACCTACCGCGATTCCTATGTTAAAAAGCAAACCGTAGCGATTGTAAAATCGCTAGCGGTTTGCGTTTTTGCGATTCAGCGCGATTTCGACAGGAAAATCGTGGCAACTAATACGCATGCGGTTGCAGTTTCTATGCGGATTTTCACGCGGAATCGCTCGTAGTTTGCACGACACGATTTTAACCATGTCAATGCCGGCAAGCATTGACATGGATTTTTAAGCGGAAACGCCAGGAAAACCGCAAGACTAAAATCTTGCGGTTTTCCTATTTAGTTACATTACCGGTGAATCGCGTGTGGGTGCACGGTGTGCGAATTCTGATGGGTCTGCCGTGCAGAATTTTTCTGCACGACAAACCGCACAGAATCCCGCACAAGTGGAAACAGGCCCATCCAGTTGTGTTGTCTATGCGAATCTGCATGCAGGAAACACATGCAGATTCGCTCTAGTGGAATCGGGCCCTTTCTGTCAGTTAATGTGCATGTTTTACGGTAACTGACTACCGATCGATAACAGGAATGCTTTTCCAATGATAACTTTGTAAAATCGATGCTCTTATTGATCAGACACAGATCGGACATGATGGAAGTAATCCAATTTCCGTAAATTGGACGATAATGTTGTGTGTATTTAGCATTACAATGAAGCCGTTCTGCCGCACCACAATACCTCACTGTGAACCTAGCCTTATGCTGGGAAAACACGTTTCGTTTTTGCCTTCGTTTCGATTGTGCCTTTTGTCCTTTTCGTTCCCGAAATAATCGAACGTACGGTTAATATCACCACCCACGGTTTCGGTTTTTTTTCGATTCTGATGGTTTCGTTTTTCCAATAATCGAAGGCTGCAAAGAAACGAAAATCCCTTTTTACAGGGACGGACTAACATAAACGAATATATAATCGATCTGAACAGCCATCAAGCCTACCAATGGCTCGATTAGATGGATAAAGAGAGATAATATCAAACATGTTCGATCACTAGTCGTTCGTTTTTGGGGTCTATTAATCGAAACTATAATGAGATTATGACTATTTTCACATACGTTTTCAACACTCGATTCGTTTACTGAACGAATCAAAGGCAAAAGCGAAACGTGTATTCCCAGCATTAAAGGACATCGGAGGTGAAAATAAACTGAGATAAATAATTGTATCTATCCTCTTCTACTAAAAATGATTTCTTTTTTCCCTGGTGCATTTCCATGGCAGCATACTATGGGTTGTGGCCCCGCCCCTGAACCCTATTGGACACCATAACTATAAATTTGTTGAGAGTATCACCCACCAGTATTCTTTTTCCTTTGTCCTCCCCTTTGGACACTATTTCTATTTTCTTTCCTTCTCTTGATTTCTTTTTTTCAGTCCCCTTTCTACCCCAGGGTTTATCCCTTTCCCTGGGAAGTCTCTGCATAGGTTCTAAATGTACCTCACATAGAGAGCCCGGTCTTCTGGTCCCGGAGATATACATGTGTGCTAAATGCATACGAATGAGCAATGCCTGCATCAGTATCCTGTGCTAAATGCATACAGGTGAGCAATGCCTGCACCAGTATCCTGTGCTAAATGCATACAGGTGAGCAATGCCTGCATCAGTACCCTGCGCTAAATGCATACAGGTGAGCAATGGCTGTATTACTTTCATGTGCTAGATGCATAGAAATAAACATCAACTGCATTACATTCATGTGCTGGATGCATAGACATGAACGCTGGCTGCATTACCTTCATGTGCTAGAGGCATACAGGTGAGCAATGGCTGTATTACTTTCATGTGCAAGATGCATACTAATGAACTATGACTGCATTACTTTCATGTGCAAGATGCATACTAATGAACTTTGGCTGCATTAGTTACCTTCATGTGCTACATGCATACTAATGAACTTTGGCTGAATTACCTTCACATGCAAAACGCTTACAAATGAACTATGGCTGCAGTACTTTCATGTACAAGATGCATACAAATGAACTATGGCTGCATTACTTTCATGTGCAAGATGCATACAAATGAACTATGGCTGCATTACTTTCATGTGCAAGATGCATACAAATGAACTATGACTGCATTACTTTCATGTGCAAGATGCATACAAATGAACTATGGCTGCATTACTTTCATGTGCAAGATGCATACAGATGAACTATGGCTGCATTACTTTCATGTGCAAGATGCATACAGATGAACTATGGCTGCATTACTTGATCTATGGCTGCATTAGTTCCTGTGCTAAATGCATACAGGTATGCAATGGCTGCATGAGTTACCTGCCTGTCTGTCCTTTTCTTCCCTGCTTTCTATCTGGTTCTATCTCCTTCCATCCTTTCTTCCTCATCTCCTGGCTGGAGTAGTCTCATGGTTTTGTAAATTCAGTTCTCTGCTTTCTGCAGTGGCAGGACAGTGTGGATTGGTGGGGAGTGTTCACGAGCATGCAGGCGTGTATAGCACGCGCGCGCGAGTGTGCACGTCCTTATATAGGCCAGTAGCTTTTTCCTCTTTGCCCATACTTGGGTGATGTTGCAACCATCTTGGTTGTGGGCAGCTTGCTTCTGAGCATGCTCACAGCCTCCTGGAAGTTTAAGGAGTATCTAGCCTAATGTTGCTATTTGAAAGTTGCAGGGACACTGCTAATACTCCTGTGAGAAGTCATTTTCTCCCAAGGGATTAATTTACTCTTCTTAAAAGTATCTTACAATAATATCCTTTAAAAAAAACAAACAAACAAAAAAAAAAACTTTCTTACTATTTAACTCTTGCAGCCTATTCCTGCTGGAAATATGGCACGCAGCTCTAAAGACCAGACGGAAGCCCATAGAAAGGGGACTCTCGGGCAATGTTTTAAAAGAAAAAAAGAAAAAAAAAAAAGAGGGTCATTGGGTGTTGCAAATACGAAATTATATTCCATTTCAGCCCCTCTTGACCTAATAACACTGAAGATTGGCGTTCTCAAGAAAGTTCCTGACATCGTTGGCATTCACACTCTTCATGAAGATATTCTGATGACAGGAGTCATTGGGCTTGATTCGCGGGGTGGTGCTGGCTGTTGGCGCGGCCGTTTTTGCGTGGGTTTTTGCATTGCGCGCGCTCGCAGGTTTTTGGGCGGTGGCGTTTTTGCGCATGGGTGCGAATTTTCGCGCGAGATCGATATCGGTTTCACGTGGGGTTTGCGTTTGCGCGCAGGGACGTTGGCGTTTCGCGCGGGGGCCGCCGTGCTGGCGCTTGGCGCTCTTTTGTGAATCAGGCCCATTGTCTGAATAAAGGGCATTCTAGAAGATCTCCTTCCTCAAGATTGAATTGTCATTCTAGATCCAGGTCGACTCGGCACACTCCGCCTCCACTGATCTCCAACCACTCGACAGGAAAATCAGCTTACTGAAAGTGTGGAAAAATGACGATGCTGGATAAGACTTGTGTGAATTGTTATACTGAAAATTCTGAAGACAAATCTGAAGACTCCTTTTTAGAATGTTACATCTTTATGAAGCAAGCAGTAAGATGGGAAATGCGTTCCCAAGCGCCAGTTGCAGTTCTGTCAACTTCACAGAATGACAGATCTTTCCAAGTCAAATCTAATCAAGAGGTTGTTTCTGAAGCAGAAGGTAATGGTATTTTCCACTAAAGAACCTTTTACAGTGTAAAGAACCAGAAGATCCTTCCATAGAAGTAGGTAAATATTATCCACATCTTACCGAGGTTGGACTTGCCTTTCCTTTAATGAAAGAAATCATAAGAGTGATTCTTGAAGAAACGGGCAAAGTCGATAATAAACAGGAGGAACATCTGGAGATATTCCTCAGGATAGAAGACTCAAGTTACAAAGATTTGTACAGAGAAATCCGTTCCAGCAAAGATTCAGGAATTTTTGTTCCTATAAACCAGATCAGAATTTAAAAAAAAAAATAAAAAAAAAAAATTGCACATTTCTCAGTCAGCCCTCTCTAAGGCAATCAAGATTGCTCAAGCTAATCGACAAACTCAAGTAAAGTCCTTTTTGGGTCCCCATCCGTCCACACTTCTGGGGGCGGGGTTTCAAGCAATCTCTGAGGGTTATCGGTGGAGATTTAAATCACTCTGCAAGACATGTTTATGCCTACCCGGAGAGAGAAGTCTGTCGTCTTCAATATGCCAATTAATAGTGCAAGATGCGGTACTGGAGGTACCTTGCTCACAGAGAGGCAAAGGGATGTACTCTCCTCTGTTGTTTGGCAAGAAAACAGGAATTTGGCAACCTTTCATAGATCTGGAATATTTTAAACAAGTACACACTGCTTCCAAAATACAGGATTGAATCTCTTCAATCCATTATCCTGACAGTCCAATAAAACTATTTTCTAGTTCCAATAAACTTAAAAGATATTTATGTATTCCCACACATCCTTAGTACCAACAGTTTGTTTGGTTTGCAATTAAAGACATTCATCTTTCAGCAAGGAAGTGTCTTCAAGTCTTGGGAATGTTAGCAGCTACAATAATGATGAAGTGGCCACACTGGCACATGATGCATTTTTCAACTCCCTTTCTTATATTAGTGGGGCAGAGTGTCTCTACAACAGAAAATGGTGATTTTACACATCAATGAAGAATTCTCTTATCTGGTGTTGCAATCAGGATTATTTACTCAATGGATTCTGATTTTGTCTCAATTGACTGTTTCAGGGATGCTGGTCTATTGGGATGGGGTGCATGGTGCCAAGACCAGGTGGTTCAGTCCAGAAGGCCATGTCACCCCTTAACAAACAATTCAAATCCTTTGGAATTAAGATCCGCCCGTTTAGCCTTTCAAGCTTTTGCACATCTTCTAGTAGGGAAAACCGAGTGCAACAGGACAGTCAATTATACCACAATTTTCTCCCGGATTTAATGATTGTCTTTATCAAAGAAAAAAGGGTAAAATCCAAAATGCCTCTAATACATCCTCTGGACGTGTCATGCTCTTTTAAAAGATATCTGCAGATCACAGAATCTTTCAGACAGTCAACCCATCTCCTGTTAGTTTCTTCTGGTTACAGAAAAGGTTAAAGGTAGCCATACACTGGTCGATGTGCCATTAGATCGACCAGCTGACAGATCCCTATCTGATCGAATCTGATCAGAGAGGGATCGTATGGCTGCCTTTACTGCAAACAGATTGTGAATCGATTTCAGCCTGAAACGGATTCACCATCTGCTGAGCTGCTCCTGCCGCCTGTCCCCCCCCCCCCCCCCCCGTATACATTACCTGAGGCTGGCTCCCGGGCATCTTCTCCGCATTGCACGGCTCTGTTCCGGATCCATTACGGCGCTTCCTGTGTTACTCCGTGACCAGGAAGTTCAAATAGAGCGCCCTCTATTAGAACTTCCTGGTCACTGCAGTGACACAGGAAGCGCCGTGATGGATGGAGCCGGAACAGAGCCGTGCAGCACGGAGAAGACGCCCGGGAGCCAGCCTCAGGTAATGTATACCTGATCGGATCGGCCGCCGCTAGCGACGCGCACTTTACCGGCGGGCGATCGAGGGTAATTTCCCGCACGGCGCGATCGACGGACCGATCCGATTCCGGGAGGGAATCGGATCGGCGGCTGCGTTTACCGCGAACGATTGGCAGCAGATTCGATCCCAGGATCGAATCTGCTGTCGAAACGGCCTGGAATCGAACCAGTGTATGGCTACCTTAAGAAACACTTTACAGGATGTTAGCGGCTTGGATACGGGAATTCATCTGCTGCGTGTGTATAAGGCTAAGGTCTACCTGGCCAGACATTAGCTCACTTAACCAGAAGTATAACTTCATCGTGGGCATTTCTTGCTGGTATGTCTACAGCCACAATCTTTAAAGCTGCATGGTCCTCGACATATACTTTTGTTGAATATTAGAGTTGACCCTTCAGTCCTTAGCTCTTCAAATGTGGGAAAATCAAATAATTTCTGATCCTACTAATGTTAAAAAATAGTGTTACTTTACCCTCCCTGTTTGTTCTTGCTAGTTAAATCCCATAGTATGCTGCCATGGAAGCACCAGGGAAACAGGAAAATTAATACTTACCTATCGGAAATTTTCCTTTCCTGGTGCATTTACATGGCAGCATACGAACCCACCCTCAAAACGGGGAGGACTATAGTAACTAGAATACTGGTGGGTGATACTCTCAACAAATTTATAGTTATGGTGTCCAATAGGGTTCAGGGGCGGGGCCACAACCCATAGTATGCTGCCATGGAAATGCACCAGGAAAGGAAAATTTCCGATAGGTAAGTATTAATTTTCCTGTAAATACACAGTTTATTTTATATTTAAATCTAGTTAAGTTTTTACTGGTTCATTGTCTCCGCTCAATAATACCTTCAGTGAAGTGTGCCAGCGCTCAAATCTATGAATGATTGCCCCCCCCCCCCCCAACTTTTTTTTTAATCTTTTTCCTGATCTCAAAAGCCATTTACTGGCTGTAATTCCTTATCAGTGAGCGTTATGCTAAAGTCGGGCCCGGATTTACCTCATAGGAGCCTATAGGCACAGATGTCCTGGCACCTTAGACTTCGTCCGCCATGAACCTAAAAACCCCCACCAAACTGCACCACAAGTGTGCTGGCTGATCCAACTCTCACTTCTCCCTTACTTCCCTTGCCTATCATAGGTAGCTACAGGGGGTCCTTAGCACTAGTTAGTCAGATGTAGCCTCAGTATTAAGTAGCTAGAGGTGCCCCCGACTGAAGGGAGATCTGGTCAAGGGAATGCAAAGAACAGGGAGAGTAACCTCTTATTTACACTCTGCATAGGGAGGGAGGGGAGTGGCTGTCTTTCAACATCTACAGGCGCCTGTGAGCATGTGCCTAAAGTGCCTTATGGTAAATCCGGCCCTGGCTATAGTCTGACCCAGTCCGACCTGTCTCTTGCATACCTGATTTTTAACTCTTTAAGGCAGAGAAAAAAAAAGGAATATGGCCTAGTTATTTCTGTGCTTGGAACTGTACAAACGCATGTCTCTCATGTCACCTCGGTTGTCCTTTAATGTATTTGAGGCAGAGGATCAGTGGGACAGGCAGACAGTTTGAATTGGTTAAATGGAAATAAATATCAAATTCCTATCACTTTGTGTGTGCTTTAAGACCAGTGATATCTGTATTTCCTTTTCTCAGTGGCACGACGGGGTACATTTTAGTTTAGTTAAGAGCACTTGTTAATGGAGCAGCTGAAATACCACACTCTGAAAACAATTGGAGCATGCCTGTGTGTTCAACAGCTTCCTGAGGATGTGGGGAACCTTGTGTGAATAACCTGTCCCTGATTGTCAGTATTGCCTGGACAGGGTCCAGTGTACTGAACCTACCTGGCTCCATCTTGCATATTTTTCTAGCTGTTTAGTGTCCCCATCTTAGCACATCACATACAGCTGTGTGCTGTCCCCAAAAATGGCTCTCCTGATAGTATTAGAAAACCTTTAATCAATATCAAAAGATCACACAAACACATACAGTACCCAAACCCTAACATAGGCAGACTAGCTGCGTGCAATACAGATCTGAGGCTGCAGTCCCCATCCAGAATATGTAGACTATTAATCCACTACCCATGTACATTTCCTGTAATGTAACTGGACAGAATGATGTGCTCAGCCTCAAAAGCTGGTAATGTGATGATGTGGCGTTGCAATATTGAACCACAATGCTTAGCACATACGCTCAGCTGGTGTCACCTGTGTCACATATGAACCATCCTAGCTCTGACCATGCACATGTGGGGGTTACACCGCTCCCGATCGCAGAGCAGAATGGGTGTTCTGATGCAGTCCAATAAAGGAACCCAGGCATAGTTTGTTCACCATGATCCAGAGACCATAGCCACAGTTAAGCTGTCACTGTCAGTTCTCAATCGCAGAATGGTGTGCAGAAAACAGTCTCTAGTGAACAGCATAGATAAAGGCAGTCTCTCCACAAATATTCAATGAAATGTGAAGCAATCGCATAGAGCAGCAGCATGAATCATATGTTAGCTACCCATCCAAGAAATGTCCAGCGGTATCCTGAATGCTCTTTATCTGGCAAATGTAGTGAAGCTGTGTACCATAGGTATGGTGCTGCAGTTGGATGCAACGCAAGCAATTGCTGGCTATTGCATCCAACTGGTGCCCAAATTACTGGCCATGGCTTGTGTTAAAATCATTACATTGATGCCTATGGCAGTGCAGAAGTCTGGTGCACATTGTTTCCAAATTAACTGACACACACACACATGTTTTTTTTGCATCTATGGCAGGACTGACTATGTAAGTTGTTGCCACATTGATTTTTGATAGATTTTATCATGAAATCTATTAAAAATCGGTACTTATCCGTTAGCCGGGCGTGCCAGCAGGTGGCGCTAATTACTATTCCCCCTCCAGGCCACCATGGATAGTAGGGAAAGATGTAACTCTGGTGCAGTTTTGTCGCCACCTAGAGGATACGCCAGGCTAACGGATAAGTACCTAAAAATCAATTACTGTCTCTCCCCCAAATGTCCCCTTTTGGTAATGCTGCTCTCACCAAGGCCCCTGCAGGTTATTAGCGCAGCCAAGCACTTTCACTTACCTCTCCAGTTGGTGCGCTCCCTTCTCGTGCCCATAGTGACCCTTTGAACTGACGTTGTACTGTATGTGTGTGTGTACACCGCTGCCAGATCACTACAGACACCAGGAGATAACGGCAGCACAGATGAGGAGAGGAGCACTTTGTCAAGCTAATACTCTGCATAGGATCCTGGGGAGGGCAGCATAAGTGGTGTGGTGGGGAGTGTCCTGTCTTCTTGATAATTAGATCAAATCAGATGAACAGTAATGTAATTTAGCATGTGTGCAGTCTTCTTCTGTGTGACATTTTGGCATGATCTTGATCTAAATTGCAGTATACATAAACTTTGTCATCCAGTGAGAGGCAGTGGATTGTAAAGGCCCATACACATTCTTGATTACAGTTGGTTGAGGTGGTTGATAGTATTACATTAACAAGATCTTTTCAAATCATAAGTGCTTAGAAAAGCGCTGCTAGCGGGTCCCAAGGCTAACATCACTGCTTTCTTTTGTGGGATATTAGTAATGTTCAATAGTTGCAAGAACATTTATTTAATTAAAGTCTGCAAATACTAAAAGGTATAGGACTTTATCCTTGGAGATAAACCCCCAGTGTTACCAACAGAACTGCACTGAAATCCCTTCAATTTACCAACCAACTGTGTAAACAGCACCAGTTTCCAATGCAGTCACCATCCCCCATGCATGCTGCAACAATTCTCTCCTCACAATGATTACCAGGTGTATGCAGATCAGCCTGTCCAAACAAAGACACTGTGTTACATTTTACATATCTATTTTGGGATGTTATCACTAATAGACTGTCTCCTGATGTGGCAAAACAGTGGGTCCCTTCTCTGATTGGAATCTGATAACAGTGGGATTGATCCATTCCATACACAGCACATTGATTCAATCAAGTCACATTCAAATTGAGGGCCCATTCATACTGCGGTGATTCGCAGGCATTTACTGCAGATCGCTGAATCGCCTGCCTAGTGTAATGTAAAGTACATGGCAGTGATCTCGCTTCCGCGATTGCCAGTGATTTGCAGCAAACTTTTTCACGATTTTTGAGCGATCCTGATAGCAATGTTAAAAAAAGCAAATCGCAATGGCAAAAATGTTCAATGACAAATATGCATTTACTATGAGAAAATCACAATCTATATTTGATCCACAGTGTAAATGGGCCCTGAGGGCGAACACGGTAAATCCAGCGCTGGAGACTTGGGCGCAGCAGCGCAGGAGACTTGGGCGCAGCCGGCGCCACCATAGGCCGTAATAGGAACTACGGCTACCGCAGGCACAGGGAGTAACTTCAGCGCCGTCAGAAGACGGACCTGAAGTTGCTTTTAAAACAATAATTCGGATTCCAGCGATTGCTGGAAGCCGAATTATTTCATTCCCCCACTATCCATGTCGGCCTGGAGGGGGAATAGTAATTAACACGGCCCGGACTTGTGCGGCAGCAGGATCAGCCATATACTGGCTGTGTCCTGCGCCCAAGTCTCCGGCACCGTTCTCTCTCGTACGCCCTGAGGGTCCTTTTACACTAGGTGTGGTAAGAGTTTGCACAATTGCACGGCACTGGAACCGACAATGCACATTATAGCCATGGTGCGACCAAAAAAATAAAGACAATAAACATCCCACCTCTGGCATTACTGCGGAAGTTGCAAGATAATGCACTGCTTTACCTGAAGCACTTCCATTGCATCGCGTCGCACTGCATGCAGTGTCCTGTCTCATGGCCACTGCAACGAGCATAAGTGCAAAAGGACCCTTAGGCCCTGTTCACACTCAGCAATGTAAAACGCAATCACCTATATTGCACAATGATGTTCAGGGATTTTGCGGCAACAAAACTTGTGGCTTCTCATTCCACTCAGCTTATTAGCCCAAATATCTGCAAAGGTGTTCTAAACCTTTAAATGATCTCTGTTTGGTACAGTAGGTCACACAATCAAAGAGAAGACTGGTGACTTGACAGTTGTCCAGAAGACAGTCATTGACACCCTCCAGAAGCAGTGTGTACACAAGCCCGGATTTACATCACAGGAGCCTATAGGCACAAATGTCCTGGCACCCCAGACTATGCACTCCATGAACCTACAAGTGTACTGGCTGGTCCAGCTGTCACTCAGTATTAAGTAGATAGAGGTGCCTCTAAGTATTAGGGAGCTAGAAGTGCCCCCAACGGAAGAGAGATCTGGAAAGTGGAACATAGAGACCTGGGTGAGTAACCTCTCATTCACACTCCGCTTGGGACTCTGCATAGCTAAGGTGGGAGGGAGGTACTTGGGAAGAGGAGTGAGCCGCCTTTCCATCATCAGGCGCCTGCTGGATTTACCATAAGGCACTGTAGGCACTACAGTGCCTTATGGTAAATCCAGCCCTGCCCATACATCTAGGGAAGATTGACCAAGACAGATCTCTCTCTGGTCGAATCTGATCGTAGAAAGATATCTGTTGGCTGCCCATACACCACTAGCTAATTCCCAACCAATTTCAGCATGAAATTTCTTGGGAATCGGCTGTGTGATGCTGCATCTGTTGCCTAACTGCTGTTCCCTTAAATGTGCCCCCCCCCCCCGGAGCCCCTGCATTAAAGTATCTCACCTGTCCAGCCGCTGCGAGACCAGCTGCTCTTTCTTACTCATTTGTGTCGCACATGGCAGCCGCACATAGCATGTAGAATGCCGGACCCGAATATGCAGAAGAAGGAGTAGCTAGACTCAGAGAGGTCGGATAGGTGAGAGATTTTAATTCATGGGCACCGGGGGCACATTCATATTTAGTGGGACAGTGGGTGGGGGTTCTGTCGCATTCGTCGCTCGTCCTGGTATTGCACACTTTTGCCACAGTACAGTACAATTGATCAACCACGTTGGCCCGAGATTTTCCAGTTTTCTCGATCAATAAATTCAACCAATTTCAGCATGAAATCAGTCAAATGGTCAATCGGGTATGCTTTTTGCTGCACCGATTTTCTTCAGATTTGATAATTATCGAATCGGAGGGTCGATCGTTTGCAAAATGGTTAGATGTATGGCCACCTTAAGCCACAACTGGTCATTGGTAAAGAAGCTGGCTGTTCAGAGTGCTCTATCCAAACATTATTAGAAAGCTGAGTTGAAGGAAAAAAGGGGGGAGAAACCTGATTAACCACAGTCTTGAGAGGATTTTGAAATTCAGGCCATTCAGGAATTTGGGGTAGATTCACAAGGAGTGGAGTGCAGCTGGAGCCAGTGCTTCAAGAGCAAAATTGTCATGTCTTTGGAACCCAAACTCCAGCTGCCATACCCAACAATTTCTCGCTTCACCCCCCCCCCCCCCCCCCCCCCCCCCGGGGCACCTTGCCCCCAACATGGCACTCAAGACATGCAGGGGGCTCGGAGATATTTACCAGCTTCCAGCACTGCGGGTTTCCTCCATTCTTCTCGGCAGTAACCCACTCTATGCTGCCATCTGGATCAGTTGAATTACAGCTGTTACATGATTGGGAGCTGGCAGAAAAGTGTGCAGCTGTAAAAGATGGAGAAGACCCACAGTGCTGGAGCAGGTAAACATTACACTGCTTGCTATGCTACTCTACATGTGCAAGGGCGTAGGGCCCGTGGTCGCAGCGGTCGCCTTGGCGACAGGGCCTGGCTCCTGAGGAGGCGGGGGAGGGGCCCGGGGGGCCCATCTCCGTTTGGAGGGCCATGCGGCCCGTGCGCGCTGGTAGGGGGGAGCCGCAGCCGCGGGGAGGGCAGCCCGACCTCTCCCTCCCTTCCTCTCCCCGGGCCCCCCCCCCTCAGATGCAGAGTGAGTGGCTCACGGAAGCGCTGTAGGCAGAACTCACCTCCCTGCGTTCCACTCGCCGCTGATCTCCTCTCTGGCTGGCTCTGCATAGATGCTGTTACACACGCAGCTTCCGGCTAAACAGGAAGCTGCGTGTGTAAGCATCTATGCAGAGCCAGCCAGAGAGGAGATCAGCGGCGATTGGAACCAGGGACGGAGGTGAGTTCTGCCTACAGCGCTTCCGTGAGCCGCTCACTCTGCATCTGAGGGGGGGCCCCCGGGGAGAGGAAGGGAGGGAGAGGTCGGGCTGCCTTCCCGCGGCTGCGGACCCCCCCCCCCCTCCATTATGGGGACGGGGCACCTACCTACCTGCCCTATCCTGGGGGGCAGCTACCTAATCTATCCTGGGGGGCACCTACCTAATCTAACCTATCCTGGGGGGCACCTACCTAATCTATCCTGGGGGGCAGCTACCTAATCTATCCTGGGGGGCAGCTACCTAATCTAACCTATACTGGGGGGCACCTACCTAATCTATCCTGGGGGCAGCTACCTAATCTATCCTGGGGGGCAGCTACCTAATCTATCCTGGGGGGCAGCTACCTAATCTAACCTAATCCTTGGGGGCAGCTACCTAATCTATCCTGGGGGCAGCTACCTAATCTATCCTGGGGGGCAGCTACCTAATCTATCCTGGGGGGCAGCTACCTAATCTAACCTATACTGCGGGGCACCTACCTAATCTAACCTATACTGGGGGGCACCTACCTAATCTATCCTGGGGGCAGCTATCTAATCTATCCTGGGGGGCAGCTATCTAATCTATCCTGGGGGGCAGCTACCTAATCTATCCTGGGGGAAGCTACCTAATCTATCCTGGGGGCAGCTACCTAATCTAACCTATACTGGGGGGCAGCTACCTAATCTATCCTCGGGGGCAGCTACCTAATCTATCCTGGGGGCAGCTACCTAATCTAACCTAATCCTGGGGGGCAGCTACCTAATCTATCCTGGGGGGAAGCTACCTAATCTATCCTGGGGGGCAGCTACCTAATCTAACCTATACTGGGGGGCACCTACCTAATCTATCCTGGGGGCAGCTACCTAATCTATCCTGGGGGGCAGCTACCTAATCTAACCTATACTGGGGGGCACCGACCTAATCTAATTTATACTGGGGCACCTACCTATCTAACCTATACTGGGGGCACTTACTTATCTAACCTGTATTGGGGGCACCTAGCTAGCCTATACAGGTGGCAACTAAACTGGCTACCTATATTGGAGGCACCTACCTAACTAACCTATACTGGGGGCACCTACCTATCTAACCTACGCTGGGGGAAACTATTCTGGCTACCTATATTAGAGGCACCCACCTAGCTAACCTGTACTGGGGGCACCTATCTATCTAACTTATACCGGCGGCGCCTGCCTATCTCACCTATACCGGGGGCAACTATACTGGCTTACCTATGCCTGACTACCTATACTGGGGGTACCTATAGCTGGCTATAGGGATTTTGATATGTGTGTGCATCCGTCGGGTGTTGCCGGGGGAGGGGGGGGCCCACATCCAGATTCCGCATCGGGGCCCAGAGGTTTGTAGCTACGCCACTGTACATGTGGGTGGGGAGAGGGAGGAGAGGGAGGAGGAGCCGGCACCCAACGGCACCGCCAACCCCCCTCCCCCTAGCGGCAGTTATTGTTACATCCTGTTAATGATTTGCGGAGCAATGTAATCTGCTATCATCTAGTTCCCTTTGTATTATCAAGTCCAAAGTCAGCACAGCTGACCACCAGGAAATTTAGAGCCCTTCATACGTCCCTCTGCTGACAAGCTTTATGGAGATGTCTTATGGAAATACTGATTTTCATATTTTAGCCAGACTTGGCACCTGCCCTTACTACCAAAAGCACCAATACACCAATACACCACTGTGCTTGATTGGCCAGCAAACTCGCCTGCCCTAAACCCCAAAGAGAATCTATGGGGTATTGTCGAGGAATATGAGAGACACCAGCCTCAAAAATGCAGATGAGCTGAAGACTGCTATTAAAACATCTTGGGCTTCTGTAACACCTCAGCAGTGCCACAGGCTGATCACCTCCATGCAAAGCCACACTGAGTCAGCGTGTATACAGGGACATACTTTTTAGTAATCTAACATTTCTGTATTCTAGTGGCTAGGACCCACAAGAGCATTTTTGGCAGGGTTTTGGGATCGCTTTCAATCGCTCGTGACTTCCCAAAATACGTTGCCAATGTAAGTGGATGGAGGAGATCCCACTAGAGAGCTTGCGATTAGGGAAATTGCATTTGCAGGACATGCAGCATTTTTGGGAGTGTTTGCACTCTAATGTAATGTATAGGAGCAAGGAAATCACTTCTAAAATCATTTACAAAGAGCTACAACAAATTGCTAGCGCTTTGTGTTTTGTAGTGGGTCCCAGCCCTAAATGTGATTTAAATGGCAGTGAATTGCTGGCTGAATAGCTTTGTACATAATCTAGTGATACAAAGTGTGAGCAGCAAACTGATTGCTTCTCAATGAAATTTCTGCTGGTAGTAAGTTAGTTAGCTGTTTTGGTAATTGGTTGTTAGTTTGGGCCATTATCCATACATGTATATGTAGCTTTACACTATTGTTGGAAGCAACTGTACACTTGTTTGGAATAGAGTCAAAAGTTATTAGTCCCTACAGGTGTTTATAATAGTTCTCAGACCCTCACAATCTAGCCACAGACCTACATTCATCCAAATTCAAAGAACTGTGATTAACAGCAGACTAAATCTTTCTTCTTATCATGCTAATTCCCAAAGCACAAAATATCCCTTTTAATGAAAGGCAAACAGCAAGTAGTTAGCAGGACCAAATTGTCTGTTTACCTTTCATTGTGTTCATTTATTTCCAATTGTTTGAATAATGGTAATCCCTTTGCTTAATCAAGAAGTAATTTCAGCAATTCTTGACAGTATTTAGCCCAGGGCTTTAAAGTTAAACTAATCTTAAAAAGAAAAAACTACAAACAGTAAAGCCGGCCGGTTGGCAAAGCTTGCCAAACATTAAAGATTCCGCTAGCTTGTTTCTAGAATGTGCAATTCCTTTCCTGGTTACAGAAACATCAATGCTACAGGAACACACTCTGACATCAGAAAAGTCTGTTATCTGATCATCCCATAAATCGGTAAAAGACTGGATTGAAAAACATGCTGCAGTAGCTTCATTCCGTTAGTCCACTCACCAGCTACTTACATTTGCATAAAACTAGTAAAAAATCTGTTTCCACTTGTAATTATTTGAATCTCATTTACCATTTGCATACAGGTAAGTTAATTGGCTTCCCCTAAATTTGGTCTTAAAGTGGACCTGAACTCTTGCACAGGACAGAAGAAAAACACATAGAAATGCACCCTGTATGCACTCAGAGAGTTTAGCTTGTCTCATTTTTTTTACAGGTTATTTATGCTGTTACTTATCTTTTAGTGCAGAGATGAAGTTCTGAGGTCTGGTCCGCTTTAAGGTGCCCATACACTTATCGATTTTCCAAGGCATATTTGATCGTACTGATCGAATCTGCCAGAGATCGATACAGCAACATGGCTGCCCAATTGTAATGTCGATATACCCCCGGCCGGTCTCCACCCTACTTAAAGAGAACCTGTACTGAGTAAAAAATATTTAAAATAAACACACGAGGTAACTTCAAATGAACATTACATAGTTACCTTGCCATCAGTTCCTTTCAGAAGCCCACCATTTTCTTCTGACAATAATCCCTTCCAGTTCTGACAATATTTTGTCAGATCTGAAATATATCAGTTGCTGTCAATAAAATATCAGTTGCTGTCAGTTATATCTGAGAGGAAAACTGATGTACCAGGTAATGTCCATGTTTCCCTATGGCTCAAGTGGGCGATGTTACAGTTTAACCGTGTGCTGACCAGAAAGCTGTTATGGGTAATGGCCATTTTCAAAATGGAGGACGGAAAATTCCCTTGATTACAGTGAACAAACAGGACGCGGGACAGGAGAAAGACACTGAGGAGTAGACTACATGGAAGGTAAGTATGACTTGTGTATGCTTATTTTGACTTTTAATTTTCAGTTCAGGTTTTCTTTAACAGTGCACAGTGAACAGTGCAGAGCATTGGCAGCGGAGGGCACATTCAGCTGTTAGCTGGGTACTCCCTCCTGTGTCCTGTCTCCATCACCACCAGGGTGGGGGGGGGCCTGTACCTGCTGACCTGGTGGCATGTACCTTACATGACGACACACATAACACCGGGTCATGGATTCAGGCTGTCAGCAGGGTTGAGAGAGGATATGGGAGGAGCTTGCCAGCATACAGGTGAGTGTTTTGCTGCTAACACTGCACAGCCCAGGGTAGCACATTACATGGGGAAAACCTGGGGGCCCAGAAGGTAGAGGTGGCTCAACAAATTTTTTTATTCGATTTTATGCTGAAAGCTTTTGAAAGTCTGTGTATGACAGTAAAAGCGCGTACACACGCCGTACTTTTTCAAACGACGGGTCCGTCAGACCCTCCCGCGGTTCTGTCGTTGTGCCGACAGTTGCACGTGAGTACGAGCTGTCGGCAGACTGATAAGACTTATCAGTCTGCCGACAGCTTGTACTCACTTGACTGATGCACTCGGCGGGCTTGGGGCTGCTGTACACATACTAGATTCTGGGCTGTGGTGACCTCAACCAGCCACCCCAGCTGAGAAAGGTCTAGCACAGGCATGGGCAAACTCGGCCCTCCAGCTGTTACGGAACTACAAGTCCCACAATGCATTTGCCTTTATGAGTCATGACTGTGGCTGTCAGACTCCTGCAATACATTGTGGAACTTGTAGTTCCTTAACAGCTGGAGGGCCAAGTTTGCCCATGCCTGGTCTAGCATGTGTATAAGGTTTAGTTCCTCTATCCATCCTGCATCACCCTGGCATGTGTTATCTATAGAATCAGATTAATTTTATTTTCGCCAAGCACGACTGGGCCGTGCCCGAAATTGAGCTTGGCACATGTAGGGCTTTAAGTATAGGAAAAGACACACAAGAGATAACTGAGATAAAATGGTAGCATAATCTAAAAACAAGTACAAATACAGCAATTACATAACAAGAGTTCAGTGAGTTGACCACTGGGAAGAAGCTGTTCCTGTGCCTAGAGGTTCTGGTGGACCGAAACCTCTGGCCTGAAGGGAGCTGACTGAAAAAATGAAAGCCTGCATGTGACGGATCGTTGGTGATTCACAGTGCTCTGGAGCGCAGTCTGGTGTCATAGAGGAGGCCCAGAGTGGGCATTGGTTTCCCAATGGTCCTCTTCACTGATCTGATGACCCTCTGTAGTTTGTGTCTGTCAATTGCGGTGGAGCCAGCATACCAGACCAGGATGGAAGAACAGAGGAGAGACTCAATTGTGGCTTGTCAGAAGTTTCTGGTCCATACCGAACTTCCTCAGTTGTCAGAGGAAGAATAGCCTCTGCTGGGCTTCCCTCTGGGTGGAGGTGGTGTGGGCCTTCCAACTCAGATTGTTGGTGATGGTTGTTCCCAAAAGGCAGGCACAGGGAACTCTCGCAACTTCTGTGCCTGAGGATGAATGGAGTTGGGGTGGGGGCGCACTTCCTAAAGTCAATGATCATCTCAACAGTTTTTGCAGTGTTGAGGACCAGCCCGTTCAGCCCGTTCTCCCTAGACCAATGGAAAATTCTGTCGACCTGATGGCGGTATGCCTGCTCATCGTTATTGGTGATGAGGCCAACAATGGTGGTGTCGTCAACAAATTTGATAACTTTGATAGAGCTTTCCATGGATCTGCAGTTGTTTGTATACAGGGAGAACAGAATCGGTGATAGAACGCATCCTTGTGAGGCCCCTGTATTGGTGGTCATTGGTTGTGTAAAGGATAGCACCTAGCTTGACGACCTGGAATCTGTTTGTGAGGAAGTCAGCGATCCACAGGTGCAGGGTGAGGTGGACTTTAAGCGCAGCAGGGTTCTTCTGAAGCATTTGGGGGCTGATGGTGTTAAACGCCAAGCTTAAGTCAAGGAAGAGGATCCTGGCGTATGAATTCGGTCTATCCAGGTGCTTGTTGACTAGCTCCAGGCAGATGTTAATGGCATCTTCGGTGGATCTGTTTGCTCTGTACGCAAACTGGTGCGGGTACAGCAGAGGCTCTGTGGAGAGTTTTAGGAGGGGCATAACCATGCTTTCAAAAGTTTTCAGACTGTTACCTAGGTACAAAGAATTCACCTATACCAGGGGTCTGCAACCTTTAAGAATGAAAGAGCCACTTGGACCCGTTTCCGAAAAGAGAAAAAAAACTGGGAGCCGCAAAACCATTATAAAACAGATATGTCCCCAATATGCACAAATCGTTAGCAGATATGTCCCCAATATGCACAAATCGTTAGCAGATATGACCCCAATATGCACAAATCGTTAGCAGATATGTCCCCAATATGCAGATATAACCCCAATAAGCACAAATCGTTAGCAGATATGTCCCCAATATGCACAAATCGTTAGCAGATATGTCCCCAATATGCACAAATTGTTATCAGATATGTCCCCAATATGCACAAATCGTTAGCAGATATGTCCCCAATATGCAGATATAACCCCAATAAGCACAAATCGTTAGCAGATATGTCCCCAATATGCACAAATCGTTATCAGATATGTCCCCAATATGCAGATATAACCCCAATATGCACAAATCGTTAGCAGATATGTCCCCAATATGCACAAATCGTTAGCAGATATGTCCCCAGTATGCAGATATAACCCCAATAAGCACAAATCGTTGGCAGATATGTCCCCAATATGCACAAATCGTTAGCAGATATGTCCCCAATATGCACAAATCGTTATCAGATATGTCCCCAATATGCACAAATCGTTAGCAGATATGTCCCCAATATGCAGATATAACCCCAATATGCACAAATCGTTAGCAGATATGTCCCCAATATGCAGATATAACCCCAATAAGCACAAATCGTTAGCAGATATGTCCCCAATATGCACAAATTGTTATCAGATATGTCCCCAATATGCACAAATCGTTAGCAGATATGTCCCCAATATGCAGATATAACCCCAATAAGCACAAATCGTTAGCAGATATGTCCCCAATATGCACAAATCGTTATCAGATATGTCCCCAATATGCACAAATCGTTAGCAGATATGTGCCCAATATGCAGAAATGACCCCCAATATGCACAAATCGTTAGCAGATATGACCCCAATATGCACAAATCATTAGCAAATATGACCCCAATATGCACAAATCCTTCAGCAGAAATGACCCCAATATGCACAAATCCTTCAGCAGATCTGAAAAGAAAACCCCATTTACTCACCTAGTAAGAAGACCTCCTGTCACGATCTCCTCCTGTCCCGACCTCCGGTCCCGACCTCCTTGTGGCGCGCAACTCCGTCGGCTCCTCTTCCTTCCCGACGTCACGTCCTGCCTGCACTACACTGCAGGGCTACGGGAAAATGGCCGCCCGAAGCCCTGCACTGGTCTGGCGGCCTCTCTGATAGGCTGCCGGCTAGCGGCAGCACACGTGACGTCACACGCGCAAACGTCACACGCGCGCCGCAACCACTGACACCCACTACCGGTGTAGTGTCAGAATGGGCAGCCCTGCAGCACCGGAGCCGGGACTGAGCCGCGGCAAAGGGGATAAAGAGCCGCTTGCGGCTCCGGAGCCGCGGGTTGCCGACCCCTGACCTATACGATGGTAGTTGTGGATTGGCTTAAGGTGCTCAGTCTAGATTTGAAAAAGGGTAGCAAATCTAGAAAAGATAAAGCGCTCCATGGTGCATTATCAAAGGGTGATTTTTAATCGCAAATTAAAAGTTCTACTTACAAGATGTAGAATGACAACTCGCTCATCAGCGGTACAGTCCACAGCTACACACGTATGCAGATTTGGCAACAACGCGCTGTGGCCGGCAGCGCGTTCTCCGATATCCGGGGGAGCCGTCTCGCAGTGGGAGTGGGCATGGCTGTAGGTTAGCGTGCGTATGGCGTCATTACGCGTTTCGGCGCTCTGACGAAGATCTGACGAAGGCGCAGAGCGCTGAAACGCGTAATGACGCCATACGCACGCTAACCTACAGCCACGCCCACACCCACTGCGAGACGGCTCCCCCGGATATCGGAGAACGCGCTGCCGTCCACAGCGCGTTGTTGCCAAATCTGCATACGTGTGTAGCTGTGGACTGTACCGCTGATGAGCGAGTTGTCATTCTACATCTTGTAAGTAGAACTTTTAATTTGCGATTAAAAATCACCCTTTGATAATGCACCATGGAGCGCTTCATCTTTTCTAGATTTGCTACCCCTTGCCAATTGTAATTGGAGCAGCACAGTGCATTGGGATAAAGGAGAACAAGCATTTCCCATAGCCTGTTATCCTCAGGACAGGAGCGCAAGGTTTTGGGATATTTCTAGATTTGAAAAAGACCTCAATCAGCCTCCAGTCAACTTTGGGCCCACTACACACTCACAGCCTTTAATCCTTCACATACATGAAGTGCAGCAGGCACTCACAAATATCAACACCAAAGACAAAGACAAACACTTATATAGCGCTTTTCTCCTGGCAGACTCAAAGCGCCAGAGCTGCAGCCACTAGGACGCGCTCTATAGGCAGTAGCAGTGTTAGGGAGACTTGCCTAAGGTCTCCTGCTGAATAGGTGCTGGCTTACTGAACAGGCAGAGCCGAAATTCGAACCCTGGTCTCCCATGTCAGAGGCAGAACCCTTAACCATTACACTATCCAGCCACCATAAAAAGCTGCACCAGGAAAGCTGCAGCTCCTGATGGTGCGCAAGGACATGTGCTCGAGGCCTGTGCTGGTCAACTGAAGTTTTTACACAAATATTCAACCTTTCTCTGTTCTTGGGTGTAGTCCCCTCATGCTATAAATCCACAACCATTGTGTCAGTTCCAAAAAATCCTAGCATAACCTCTCTTAATGATTACCGACCAGTTGCTCTAACCCAGGCATGGGAAAACTCGGCCCTCCAGCTGTTATAGAACTACAAGTCCCACAATGCATTTGCCTTTATGAGTCATGACTGTGGCTGTCAGACTCCTGCAATGCATTGTGGGACTTGTAGTTCCTCAACAGCTGGAGGGCCAAGTTTGCCCATGCCTGTTCTAACCCCTGTCATCGCCAAGTGCTTTGAACGACTGGTAGCCACATACATCAAGGCCTCCATCCCAGCAAATCTAGATCATCACCAGTTTGCCTAGCGAACAAATAGATCGACTGAGGACGCCATCTGTGTAGCTCTCCATGCTGCCCTCTCACACCTAGAAAAACCCAACTCCTATGTTAGGATGCTCTTTGTTGACTACAGCTCAGCATTTAACTCCATTGTACCTAGCCAGCTGACCAACAAACTCCATGCACTAGGTCTTGTGCCCTCCATATGTACCTGGTTATTGGACTTCCTTACTAATTGCCCTCAAACTGTCACACTAGGAAAACAGAAATCCTCCACCCTTACACTGAGCACTGGCGTGCCACAGGGCTGTCTATTAATCCCTCTCCTCTATGCACTTTTCACCCATGACTGCCAGCCTATCCATACCTCAAAAATAATTGTTAAGTTTGCAGATGATACGACTGTCATTGGGCTTATATCAGACAATGAGGACGCTGCATACAGAGAAGAAGTTAGGAACCTAACTGCATGGTACGACATTAACAACCTGTTATTAAATACAAAGAAGACCAAAGAAATTATTCTGGACTTTAGGACCACCAAAAAGACCACTAACTAAGACAGGTAGTCCAACTTACCGCTAATGATCAATGCAGAGGCTGTGGAGAGAGTTTCCAGCTTCAAATTTTTGGGAGTCACCATCACAGAGAACCTGTCCTGGGCTGACAATGCTTTAGCTGTAACTGGCAAGGCACAACAACGCCTTTACTTTTTGAGAAAACTAAGGAGCGCTAACCTCCCACAGAAGCTGGTGGAAAGCGTTTTGACCAATTGCATGACGGCCTGGTACAACAGTTGCACCAAGGCTACTAGAGAAGCCCTGAAGCGAGTTGTTAAAACCGCAGAAGCCATTATCGGCACTGAACTACCATCACTGGAACTTTTGTATAAGACTCACTGTATAAGAAGGGCCAAAACATTATCAAGGACAACACTCACCCTGGAAATGCCTTGTTTGAGCTCCTTCCATCAGGTAAACAACTTAGATCAATTCACATACAAACAAACAGACTGAAAAACAGCTTTTTCCCATCCACCATAAACTTGATGAACTCTGAATCCTCTCTGTAATAATTATCACTGTGTACAAATTGTTTAAATATCTTTAATACCTGACATACTTGTATAATTTCTTCTCTTTCTACCTTTGTTACTATCACTATGTTTCCTAAATGCACCGTGGGGTTGTCATGAAAAGTAATTTTGTTGCGTCACACAATGACAATAAAGTGCTTGAACTGAATTGAATTGAATTCACTTATAGATTTTCCAGGCAGATTTCCGAATTGATTCCTTTTCGATAAATTTTCTACCTAAAATTGATCAAAAGTGTGGTTCAAACCTGGTGGAAGAGTTAGATCAATAGGGAATGGGCTAGGACCGGCTGTCGATAGTCGGCCCATAGCGCTGCACTGAGGTTCAATCGATTTCAATAGATTTTCTGCTGGATACTCTTGAGTAGTCCAAATCTCGTCTCTTCCCACTGAGTGTGCTTTAGTCTTGCAAGCGCTTTGAGTCCACCAGGAGAAAACCTGTTGGTAGAAATCGATTCCTCTTTGAATCAATTACTATCAGCGAGGAATTGATTGTTTTACTTCATACTTGGAGGACGGCAGCAGGACGTTTTTCAATATGCTGAAATCTTTTGGAGAGCAGTGTGTGAGCAGGCAATATTTCCCTCCCTAATCAGATTTGATCAGATAGGGATTTATCTAATGGTCGATCTGGTGGCCATCGAAAAATGTATGGGTACCTTTAGTTGATATCATATTCTTTTACATGGTATCCCATGAGTGATTTCTTTCCCGTGAGAAGCACACCTCTGCCACAGCCTTTGCAGACACTTTTTATTAAAGGAATTGCAAGACTTGAAGGTCTCTCAGAGGATATTGTTTGTGACTGTGGGCTAAACCAGTGTACCCCAACCCAACCCAACCCTCAAGGCCCACCAACACTGCATGTTTTGTATAAATCCACAGGGGTAGTTAATCAGC
Organism: Hyperolius riggenbachi; assembly: GCF_040937935.1. Taxonomy (NCBI): domain Eukaryota; kingdom Metazoa; phylum Chordata; class Amphibia; order Anura; family Hyperoliidae; genus Hyperolius; species Hyperolius riggenbachi. Next base: position 151,034,051 of record NC_090653.1, on the reverse strand, counting down.
TCGACTGCAACACCAATTACTCCACCTGTGATTGTGTGTGGTTTCCTGCAAAACATGTACTGTTGGTGGGCCTTAAGGACACGGTTGGGGAACTCTGGGCTAAACTATACCTTTTGTAATGTTCTCATAAACCATGTATCCTTCTCCTGCTACTATCCACAATATACTGGTCAGACACAATGGGCTAAACAAAGCTTTGAGTAGTACCTATGATGATTATTCATGTTCTTCTGCTTCAGCATCTCAGGATGACTGGGACTTAATTCTTCCCATGCCATAAATTGCCTACAACATTGCTCTACACCTTGCCATAAATTTCTATTCATGGTCAAAGATACAGTTTTAACCATAGCTAATCTCCTCCCAATATCTTAATGACGTCCCTCTTATATTATATATATATATATATATATATATATATATATTATTTTTTTTTTTTTTTTTTTTTTTTTTTTTTTTTTAAATTATACTAGTTCTCTTGCAACCCAGCTGATCTTTCTGGCATAAGTAGTGTCTGAATAACACACCTGAAACAAGCACGTGGCCGATCTAGTCAGACTTAAGTCAGAACATCTGCTCTGCATGCTTAGATCAGCAGAACAGTCAGGCAATTTGCGCCACGGAAGATGCTGGCGCTATATAAATCAATAATAATAATTGTTTAAAATGATAGAAATATGTCACCCTCCATATCCCTATCAATCCAGGTTCCCTTCAATAACCAATACTTGTCTGCTGCCTGCCTTGACCTCAGCTTGTGGATTGACCAACCTTGCCTGCTGTTAGCCTGAAACCTTTGCCCACCTTTCCCACCATTCCTGCTGGGAATCCTGAGGACCGAATGTAGGCACTTCCTGCAGCAGAAAGTCCATTGCTCTCCAGAAGTGGAGGCCCATTATACTATGCAGGGTCCACTGGTGAAGATCACAGTTCCACTTAGAGTCTGCATTTTTGGAGAACCCATAGCAACCACACTCGTATCACTAGTTCAATTCTATTTTTAAATTATTTTTCTTTATTAATAAACATATTTAGTTCAGGAGCAGCCAGGAGAAAATTGCTCCTCACATAGCAGGATGTTGTTTGCATAAACAAGTGCCTTTATCCTATAAACAAATGCTTGTTTTAATTTGGTGATTTGTTCTCTGGTATACAGGAACTACCTGTTACCAATGAAACTTAGCTTGGCTGAACATGTTGGGTCTATTGACAGGTGTATTTTAATGCTGAACTACACATCATTTTTTTCTTTTGTTTTGAATAGAACATGGCTGCCCTGCACAGGACCAGAGGCAAGCGGACTTTCAGGCCCCTTCCACACTGGTGCGTTGCTTTGGCCTATTTTGCCGCAGGCCAACCCTACGCCAATGAAAGTCTATGAGGCTTTTCAAACCATGCATGGTGTGATGTGCTCCGTCCACAAAAGCAACAGCGCGTTGATGGGCAACATTCGCTGCGACGTGCAGCTTTTTTTTTATGGCGTTCGCATTGCGGTACGCATACGCGAAAATTCCTTTTTAATACACTTCTGCGCAATTCGATTTTTGCCCGCAGGAAGTGAACGCTAGAAAGCCTCACTTCCTTCTTGGCTTGCATCCAGAAGGGCTATTACTGCACATTGCAGCAGTAATCCCCGATGGTTATTTTTAGCGTTGCGGTGCGATGCATGCTGGGGTCACTAGGGTGCTATTTAGTTGTTATACCTTGTAAAATAATTTAGAAAAAGTCCTTGCGCTACACTGAAATGTTTGGCAAGACTGCATGGTGCATTGTCAGCCCACAACTGACACAATCTGTATGTAGACTTCTGGGTGGCGTTGCCAATGCACTCCACCCAGCCCATGCTGCCAGCTAGCAATGTGGTTTCCCTGGCAATAGCTGACCAGAGGGCACACTCTGCTACGGGTGTTGCTAGCCCACTCTCCATCTCGGGACCTCCATCCCTGGGCCTAATGTCTACTTCTAGACACCTTTATGGGTGGCATTATTTTCAGATGTCATCCAGTTCATGATGTCAGCTTGCAATGCTGTCTTGACAGCAGAGACTGACGCTGAGTTCTCATGCAGCGACATCATTTCCCAATCTCAGGTCCCGCCTGGATGGGCTAATATTTTGCACTGCCAAAATGTTTATTTTCCTTCTGTCACTTTAATTCTGATTTTCTGGAAAACCACAAGGTCTTTTGGAACTTTTTTTTTACAACCTGTTGCCACTGTTCTCGTATATATACCTAGATAATGTGGTGGTTCTAACATGTATAGGAACTTTTCTTTAAACATTTAAAATCAGACCATTGACTTTAATGGAATTCCTAGAATTAATTTGCCAAAAATTTGCGGCACCACCTGAAGTTTGAAAAAATGTTTGCGGTGCTTTCAGTTGCATTTTCGCTCATTCCTGGTTATGACGGGGTCGCTAAAATCAGAAAGTGAGGGGAATCTTCCCAGTGTGGAAGCAAATAATAATGAAAACTTTACAGTCCTTCTTACTCTTTCGTAAGTCAGTAAAAAATGACAGGTATAATTACCAGCAGAAACAATGAAGGAGAACACTGGCTGGCTCTTGTGCAGATGAAAGGCAAGGGTCAGAGTGAGTTTTGATAAGAGCAGTTTCTGGTTACAACCCTCATCTGGTCATATATTTTTTCATCACATGGAAACCTTCGCTTCTGAAAGTCTTTCGGTACTGTCTGTCTGCACAGCCGGCTCTGTGTGATGCTGGCTGTCTCTGGGGGTAGCAGCAACAAGGCCTCTTCTATAGACATGGAGCAGAAGCACTCAGGCAGATCGTGCATTTATTTTTATATTCTATCCCCTTTCTGCAGAGGTGAAAGAAGGTCAAGTTTTCTTTTACCATGCTTTTCCCTTGTGGGTCTTTGCTGGGTAGAGTGACGTATCTGGAAGCTTTCTTCAATATAAAGAACCTGTTATTTTACTTACACTGAAAATTACAGCTCAAGCCTTCAAATGATAAGCACTTTGTTCTTTGCACATGTAGGTGTAGGTGTAGATAACATTTCGTACTGGAAAATACTGGAAAGAAAAGCAAAGAATTAGCTACAATGTCATATTTTAATTCCGTAAAAAACAAATGTATTTACACATAAGAAGAACATAGTGAGAAACTGGTACAACCAGGGCCGGCGCTACCATAGAGGCAGAGGAGGCAGCTGCCCCAGGGCCCCAGAGCTTGTAGGGGCCCCCAGTGGCTACAAGAGGAGAAAAAAATGTCAAATCGGCCTTATAGTTTTTGAGAAAATCGATTTTAAAGTTTCAAAGGAAAAAAAATACACATTTAAAAACCTGCCGACTTTAATGGTTGATAGCAAATCCACCTTAAAGTGACTCTGTAACAAAAATTACAACGTTTTTTCTACCATCCTACAAGTTCCAAAACCTATTCTAATGTGATCTGGCTTGCTGCAGCTCTTTCTACTATAACCATCTCTGTAATAAATCAATGTATCTTTCCCCTGTCAGACTTGTCGGCCTGTGTTTGGAAGGCTGCCAAGTTCTTCAGTGTTGAACTGTTCCTCTATGCACACTCCAGTGTGTGTTTTATTTACATAAGCCAGCAGCTTCTCTGCTATCTTATCAGTGATAGAAGAGAGCTGGATAAAAATCCTCCTCTGGAGGCTGTGAAAGGAGCTGGTCTGTCACATACTAAGGAATTAACGACATAGGCAGAGCTGTCTGCAGGAAGCCTGTAATGTTCAGTGCATGAGAGAAGCTGGGGACAGAAGGTAAACACACACAAGTGATCTCTTGAGATTCAGAAGTAAGGCTGTATACAGCCTGCTTGTGTATGGATGTATTTTCTATGTGTGGACATGCTGTACATCAGCCTACTTCCTGTTTTGGTGGCCATTTTGTTTGTTTATAAACAAACTTTTTAAAACAGTTTTTGACTACTTTTAATGCGGCGGGGAGCGGTGAAATTGTGACAGAGGGTAATAGGAGATGTCCCCTAACGCACTGGTATGTTTACTTTTGTGCGATTTTAACAATACAGATTCTCTTTAAATGCTAGAAACCCTAAATTTCCAGGATATGTTAAGGGGATCATTAGGAATAAGAGGAAAAAACAATTTTTCAAAAAGACCTTATAGTTTTTGAGAAAATCGATTTTAAAGTTTCGAAGGAAAAAAGTATACTTTTAAATGCGGTAAATGTCATTTTTAGTAGCAAACCTAACAGTAGTGTAATTTTACATGCATCAAACGAAAGCACAATAAATTTCCTGACCGGGTTTCCAGGGGGTCTATACGCAGCCGCAGCGCTTTGGCCAGGGATCGCTATACAGCCGCAATATGGCTGTATGAAGATCCCTGGCATTTTTTTCCTATTTTCCCAATTTTTTTTTTATGTTAAGAGTGTGGGAATTAAAAAAAAAAAAAAATTATGTGGGGTCCCCCCTCCTGAAACTTTTTAACCCCTTGTCCCCCATGCAGGTTGGGATAACCAGGATGTGGAGCTCCGACCGATTGGGACTTCACACCCTGACTAGACCAGCTGCAAAAAAGATCCCCTATTGCCGATTTTTGTTCCGGGGTATATGTTGGGGGACCCCCCAGGTTTATTTTGCCCTGGGGCCCCATTGTTGCTTAAACCGGCCCTGGGTACAACATGTGAAATCTATTAAACCCCATCTATACTCAAAAATGAAAATCAGGCAGCAGGCCTAGTGCTGTGAATAGTGCATGGGGAGAGGAAGGGTATGTGCACAGACTAGGCAGCACTTGACTTATACATGTATTTGGCTGTAGGAAACGCTTCTCAGCCAATTTAAAGAGAACCTTGGATTAAAGGAAAACTTAAGTCAAAAAAAAAAAATGACATTTACTCACCTGGGGCATCCCTCAGCACCCCGAAGCTGGATGGTGCCCTCGCAGCCCCGCTCCGATCGTCCTGTCCCCGCCGGCGGCTACTTCCGGTTCGGCGACAGCCGCCGACAGGATGGGAACGCGGCTGTTTTTCCGCGTTCCCAGCCGCTGCTATCACCCTCTATGCTGCTATAGCGTATATACGCTATAGCAGCATAGAGGGTGATAGCAGCGGCTGGGAACGCGGAAAAACAGCCGCGTTCCCAGCCTGTCGGCGGCTGTCGCCGAACCGGAAGTAGCCGCCGGCGGGGACAGGACGATCGGAGCGGGGCTGCGAGGGCACCATCCAGCTTCGGGGTGCTGAGGGATGCCCCAGGTGAGTAAATGTCATTTTTTTTTTTTGACTTAAGTTTTCCTTTAAGTACACCTCAGGATTTATATTTACCTGGGGCATCCTCCAGCAGCCCACTGTAGTCTGGTCTCTCGGATTCTGTCCGGCCCCCTCTGTTATGCCGCAGCATGTACAGCACATGTCATGGTCTGGTGACATAGGCGTAAGGTATTTCCACAAGACTGGCGCAAACCCAGGGTTATTAAAACCATGGTCAAACAGAACTCAGGGCTGTTGACTCTGCAGAGGTCCAGCATGCTGCCCCTTTGTACATGCACACTGTCCTTTTGCCTCCTAATCCTGCTATAGATCAGCCCTGATACCAACCTGCTACCTTCAACCCTATCCTGCCAGCTTGACTGTCCCAAATTCAGCCTGCTACTTACAACTTCTTCCTACCAGCCTGTCACTCTCTCTACCTTGGGGTGCTACTGTTGACTGACCTGCCGACCCCTCAGTCCCTTAGCAGACAAGCAGTCAGGAACACGTGAGGAGGGAGTTAAAGAGAATCTGTATTGTTAAAATCGCACAAAAGTAAACATACCAGTGCGTTAGGGGACATCTCCTATTACCCTCTGTCACAATTTTGCCGCTCCTCGCCGCATTAAAAGTGGTTAAAAACAGTTTTAAAAAGTTTGTTTATAAACAAACAAAATGGCCACCAAAACAGGAAGTAGGTTGATGTACAGTATGTCCACACATAGAAAATACATCCATACACAAGCAGGCTGTATACAGCCATCCTTTTAAATCTCAAGAGATCATTTGTGTGTTTCTTTCCCCCTGCAGCTATCTTCCACTGAAGTGTCAGGCTATTTCTTCCTGCAGAGTGCAGACAGCTCTGCCTGTATGTAATTCCTCATTATGTGAAAGCCCAGCCAGCTCAGAGGAGGATTTATCCAGCTTGTAAAAGATAATAGAACAGAGAGAAGCTGCACTAATCTAAATATCACACAGGCAGTGTGCAAAGAGGGGCCTGGATGGGGGAGTTCATAGCAGAACCACAACACTGAAGAACTTGGCAGCCTTCCAGACACAGGCCTGACAAGTCTGACAAGAGAGAGATAAATTGATTTAATACAGAGATGGTGATAGTAGAACGTGCTGCAGTAAGCCAGAACACATTAGAATAGCTTTTGGAACTGGTAGGATGATAAAAAACAGGATGCAATTTTTGTTACGGAGTCTCTTTAAGGTCTGGGGCAGATAGGTACAGTTGTGCATCATCTGCATATAAGTGGTATTGAAACCCAAATGATCTGATTAAGTTGCCAAGACCAAAGTACCGTATCTGTAAGGTGTAGACGACGGTATCAAATGCTGATGACAGATCAAGAAGGATGATGAAATAATGACTTTTGGATTTAGCTGTAAGATCATTGGCCAGTGGCCACTTTAGTAAGAGCTGTTTCTGTGGAGTGGTTAGAGTGAAAGACGGACTGGAACTGGTAAAGCAGGGAGTTAGCAGATAAATAAAGGCTTAGTTCAGCATCTAAGTAACACTCAAGTAATTTGGATGTGAATGGGTGAAGTGACACAGGGCAGTAGTTGGCAAGTGCTGTGGGATCTAGAGATGTTTGTTTTCAAAGTAGTGGTGTCACAACAGCTTTTTTGAGTGGAGCAGGAAAAAGCCAGAGGAGAGGGATAGGTTAAATAGCAATGTTAGTACAGGCATGAAGGATGAGGGATGAGGATAGCTGTGGAATGAGATGTGAGGGAATAGGATGCAGAGAACAGGTGGTTAGATGGGATTTGGAAATTATAGAGGAGAGATAATGTTCAGTGTGGGGAGAAGGAGAACAGCCAATGAGAGGAATTGAACATGGAATTTGGGGCTGTATGGAAATAAACACTTCTGATTTTGTTTGGATGAGTAAAATATCTTGCAAATTCTTCAGCTGATAAGCATGATGAAGGAGGAGGATGAGAAGGGAGCTGGAGGAGCCATGCAGAGAAATGATCTAAGAAAACAGAAACAGGGCCAAGAGTGCGGTAGATAACTGCAATTTGGAGGTCAGAGGGAGAGTAAAGTCGGACTGCATGGGCTTCAAAGGATGGTAGAGAGACAGAAGTAGGAGTGAGTGGCTTTAAGGAGCATTTATCAGAGAGGAGAATGCCTATACCGCCACCAAGTTTATTCCCACTTTTAGGAGTATGACTAAGTGGAACCACCCATAAGAGAATGTGTCAGAAGGAGTCAGCCAAATTTCAGTGACTCCAACGAATATGAAGGCATTGAAAGTGAAAAGATCATGGATGAACGGGAGTTTGGTACAGACTGAGCGGGCATCCCAGAGGGCAGCAGAGGTGTGTGTGTGTGTGTGTTGGGGGGGGGGGGGGGGTAAGGGGGAGAAGAGGAATATTAATCACTAACCTTGGTCATGGGCTGACTTCACCCTACTAGCCTTGGTTCATCATGACCTGGGAGTTACTTGCAGCCACAAAGTCTGATGTTCTCTATAAGTAGCAGTGCATAGGCCCTTGCAGGACTCTCTAATGAAGACTAGTGGCTCCTTATGCACTGTACTCTGGGAGAGTCCCACCCCTTTCACCAGTCCAGTGCCAAGATAAGCAGAATCCTGCTACATAGAAAAAAAACCAACATAGACCCTGTTGTGAATGGGTCACCCATAGAGCAAGTTAGCCAACAGATTTCCAGAACTCAAAATCTCTGTCTGAGAAGGTCAGATCAGGGCTCTTTTCCATTAGAGGATCACCTCCCGGGATTGCCAGCCCCTTCCATTCCAGTTTCTCCAGTAGTTTCAGTGACAGTGACCACCCTGATGCCAGAGCCAAGGGTTCTCTGGTGATCGCGAAAGATTTTGAACTCCCAGGAGAGCCTGCCTCTTGTATTTCTCAGTGCTATCTAGAACCTTCAATGAAAATGTTAGAGGATCGAGTGGCGTTTATTAGCCCCCAGAGGTGCATTTTAAGACTTAATTTAAAATTGTAAATGGTTTAGCATAGGGTTTGCTTTAATTTCTACTTTCACTGCTAAAGTACAGTACATTTGTATAACTAAATTATCATAGATAGAACCTGAGTTAATTTTTGATGACCTTCATCTAAAAATGATATAAATACATATTATAATTAATTAACTCCCTCACCTCCAACATTATCCCCACCCACTAGAAGAGCTTACTGAACCCTTCCTGCATGGTATATAAATTAGCGTGGTACACATGTAGAAGAATGACTCATTCTCTCGCTGTTTAACAATGTCGCTACTTTCTGAGCCCCCAGATTCTATCTAATTGATGCCACCCTCATCATTTTCTTAATTTATCATTCTGGCCTTAAAACGGGAATGCTGACAGCAGGGAACAGATGTAACCGAGATCATGATATCATTCAGTAATGAAGCTGGGGACTTAACCCCTCTGATGCTGATAAGGCAGCATAAATCAGAGGAAGTGTAAATATAAATGCTGGGAAGAGAAGCCGTTTACAGGAACTGTGTTTAGGGGCACACAGAATAACATGATAGATAAACATTCTCTTCACTAATGAGAGGAATTCCCATTATATACATACGGGTCATTTCAGGTCAAAAACAATCATTCTTTTTTACAGAATTTGTGCAAATGTATGCAAGAAATGCCTCATATTTCTATTTTTTAAAATCCCAATTAATATGCCATTTTGAACTATGAATTAAATGCATGAATTGGATTTGCAACTGGGATATAACATGGAGCAATCACCATGGACTTGCATATGTAAATATTTGTTGATGTGAGCTGTTCACCACTACAACTTTGGTGGGATTCATATATCTAAGCTAGCGTTGTGTTGTTGTGAACTAAATTTCGGGCCAGATATATATTATTAAAGGTGTAAGGAATGTATGTATGGGAGGAGTGTATGGAGGTGTGTGAGGGGGGAGGGGCATTCGGTAATGCTGAAAACAGCTGCTTTTACAGAGCACTTAGGAAAATATCTATTCATCAAGGCTGTTACCGCATGAAACGCTGAAATTACCAAGCAGTGAGGTAAATTACCGACTTGTGTGGTAAAGACCTCTACAAATGTCAGGAAATGTTAATTCATCAAGGTTACAGCATGCGGTAAAGCCCTCTGTAATTACTGGCAGTTCACGTCTGTTGGAATCAGTGCAAAATCAGTGCCGGACTCTCAGAAGAGAGGAGATGATTACCTATTACTGACAGGAGCAGAATCCAATAGAAACAGCCCGTCTCCTGCAAGTCCATTTAATTGGACCTGAAGCCTTCTTCGGCAGGTCCAGCTTTCCTACCTCCCCCCCCCCCCCCCTTCCTGGGCAGCGAGCAGAGAGTGCGGAAAACAAAAGACGCTTCCCCTGCCTCCCTTCGGCAGTTTAACCTCTTAGGTCCCTGTTTGAAAATGCAGAGGGCTAGTGGGGAAATCACCTAAGCAGGGCATGTTTAAAATTTTTCAGATGTTCATCTAAGCTGTGGCAAAGAAATAAAATGTTAAGATGTTAAGAAAGACTAATGGAGTCTAATAGACAGATTTACTTCCTCTAAATCTAACATATACATCTAAAGGGATGTGGGGATGCCCCTTATGTTATAATGCTATCTCTGCACGGAGAAAAGCAAATCATGTAACAACATAGACAACTCACACTCTTCTACTGTTAATGACAATGGGCTTTGGAAAATTACTCAACTTCTACTGCACCTGTGAAAATTTTGATAAATTAGCACACAAAATTGTAAAATACCAAATGTGGTATTTTCCTGACTTTTTTTTTTGTTTATCAACAGCCTTGATGAATTGACATCCTTGTGTTGACTACTGGCAATTAAAAAGGATCACTGCTTTCTGCTGCCCTAGTGGTAGAATTATTCCAAAAATGTTGAGCCAGAAAGGTCTTCTCAAAATTAGATTTAAGGGAAATTTACAATCTAGTCAAAATTAGGGAAGGTGGCAATTGGAAGATTGTCCTTATAATCAGATTCATACACTTTGAGTTCCTAGTAATGTTCTTCATAGCAACACTTGGGGGACTACAGGGGTCTGGAGGAAACCCCAGGTAGGTATAAATCCATTTACCGTTACTGGACCTGATGCACAAAATTGGGGTAATACTGCCATGCGCAGACAGCACACAGCAATATTACCCATACTTCCAGCAGCAAATACAGCGAGTTACGCTATTAGCACAACCTGCGATACTCAACTAGCATGACTGTTACTACGGTAACACACATTACCATTGTAATGTCTGTTACCGTAGCAACGGTTATGCCACTCAAGTACTGCCGTTGTGCTAATAGCGTAACTCATGGTACTTGCTGCTGGAAGAAAGGGTAATATTGCAATGTGCTGTCTGTGCACAGTAGTATTACTGCAACTTTGTGTATAAGGCACATTGGCTCAGGTACACTTTAAGCATCCTTATACTGTACATCTCTACCTTATATGTCAGAGGATGATGTCTCTGAATCTGCAGTCGGAGTGGTACCCTCACTTGGAGGCTTGGATCCAAATCCCAGTTACATCCAATGGGCAATGTCATGCCTGGCCTTGTTAATGTGACTGAGTTATGACTTCACAGATCAATAAGAAGGTTCCAGAAAGCCCATGGTTATAGGCTAATGAAAGTAGTTTGGGTGATGAACAGTGGTGCTCACCGAGAGGTCGTGATCACGAGTTGCCATGATTCCACAACCATTTTTCAGCTATCCGCCATGGACTTTCGTCGCCGTGGACCAATTTTCATTCACTAAAAGCCGCTTCGGCAGATCGTGAATGCGTACATCCGAACGCATTCACGCTCGTGAAAATGGCGCAGAAGTCGTGGTTAGGTCGTGAATAGCGGAAGTAGGCAGAAGTGACTTCCCTGGCGCCAATCAGAGGCCCCCAGCCAGGCCCTAGCAACCAATCACAGGAGGGGAGGCTATGCCTTCCCCTCCTGTATATAAAGCGGCGGCCATGATGGAAAAGCTCAGTCCTTGCTAGACTGTGGTACTGAGAGGATTATCTCCAGGCCATTGTAGCTTCAGCAAGTGCATTTTTGTGTGAAAAACCTAGCGTTTTTACTAAAAGTGCTCTTATACTATACTTGTATTCAGTTAGCTAGCCAGTGAGTCATTGCTGTAGTTGTAGTCAGTGTAGTCAGAGTGTACTGGTGATTATTGATTAGTGTGTGTACCGCAGGCAGGCAGGTTCAGAGTGTACTGCTCACTTGTATTCAGCTAGCCAGTCATACACTTCAGCTACTACTTACAGACAGTCACACTGCCACTGCCAGTGCTGGTCATTCAGCAAGTTTTGTGAGTGAAATTGTGTACTGTGTGCTCCCTGCTCACTGGTATTATTCATCTCATTTGGCAGTGATACCCTTCACTTACGTTCTACTGTGCTCACTGCTCACTGGTATTATTCATCTCATTTGGCAGTGATACCCTTCACTTACGTTCTACTGTGCTCACTGCTCACTGGTATTAATCATCTCATTTGGCAGTGATACCCTTCACTTACGTTCTACTGTGCTCACTGCTCACTGGTATTAATCATCTCATTTGGCAGTGATACCCTTCACTTACGTTCTACTGTGCTCACTGCTCACTGGTATTATTCATCTAATTTGGCAGTGATACCCTTCACTTACGTTCTACTGTGCTCACTGCTCACTGGTATTAATCATCTCATTTGGCAGTGATACCCTTCACTTACGTTCTACTGTGCTCACTGCTCACTGGTATTAATCATCTCATTTGGCAGTGATACCCTTCAACTTACGTTCTACTGTGCTCACTGCTCACTGGTATTAATCATCTCATTTGGCAGTGATACCCTTCAACTTACGTTCTACTGTGCTCACTGCTCACTGTTATTAATTCATCTCATTTGGCAGTGATACCCTTCACTTACGTTCTACTGTGCTCACTGCTCACTGTTATTAATCATCTCATTCGGCAGTGATACCCTTCACTTATGTTCTACTGTGCTCACTGCTCACTGTTATTAATTCATCTCATTTGGCAGTGATACCCTTCACTTACGTTCTACTGTGCTCACTGCTCACTGTTATTAATCATCTCATTCGGAAGTGATACCCTTCACTTACGTTCTACTGTGCTCACTGCTCACTGGTATTAATCATCTCATTTGGCAGTGATACCCTTCACTTACGTTCTACTGTGCTCGGGGGGGGGGCCTGTATCGCGGCGGGTAGAGGTGCATCGGCGGCGGACAGCGGCGATCAGACCAAACACGCAGCTAGCAAAGTGCTAGCTGCGTGTTTGAAAAAAAAATTATGTAAATCGGCCCAGCAGGGCCTGAGTGGCACCCTCCTGCGGCTTACCCCGTGTCACACACGGGGTTACCGCCAAGGAGGTAATCATCTCATTCGGCAGTGATACCCTTCACTTACGTTCTACTGTGCTCACTGCTCACTGGTATTAATCATCTCATTTGGCAGTGATACCCCTTCACTTACGTTCTACTGTGCTCACTGCTCACTGGTATTAATCATCTCATTTGGCAGTGATATCCTTCACTTACGTTCTACTGTGCTCACTGCTCACTGGTATTATTCATCTCATTAGCCACTGATTCATTAGCAACATGTCTGGAAGGGTTCATGGGGGCGTCAGGAAAAGGAGTTCCATTGCCTTAGCCACTTCTGGGACTGCTCCACGGCCAGGGAGAGGACACCCAGCTGTACAGGGTCGTGATGCAGCAGAAAGGGCAGCACAGCCTGGGCCGAGTCAGCGGACGCCATTATCACAATATTTTAAAGTTTCTGGTCCCCGTGTGGTGGTTGAGCAGATGGAACCTGACGTATTGATGGACATCATGACTGCATCCCAGACCTCTACTGTGAGCAGCACTCCAAGCAGCAGCAGCAGCCAACGCCCCACGCTTGATGTGACAATCACCCCAGCACCCAGTGGTCAGCAGCCCTCCCAGGATGACAGCGTTCTGTCCCTCAGTCCGGCATCTGGGAACATACTGATGGAAGAAGCTCAGGACATACTGGGGACTGATATGGCAGAGATTGAGCTTGGGCCACAATCACAACTGTTATTGGATGATGTTGATGAAGAGGGGTCTGTGTCTGGGGATGTAGGGGCGGAAGAGGAGGCGGGGGAGTCAGAGGAAGAGCTTGATTATGATGATGATGATGATGACGTTGCGGACCGTCCGTATGTGCAGCCTGAGTCCGGGGAAGAATGGTCGGAGCAGGATGACGAGTCACCTAGGCCTGGGCAAGGATATCACCATATGTCTGGCAGGGGCAGGTGCAGCAGTGGGCGTGGAGGAAGTAGACAGGACACTGCTTCAGCCGGCACCACCACCATGCAACCCCCAACTAGCACAGATTGTTCCACTGCACCCTCTGCTAGCGGTAGCGAACAGGGCCACAGTAAATTAAAGTCACCGGTATGGAACTATTTTGAGGTGTCAAGCCAGGACAAAAAATATGTGGTGTAAGTTATGAAGCAAAAAATTAAGCCGTGGGAAATATATGTCCAAGATGGGTACCTCATCCCTCCAGGGCCACCTGAAGAGCCGTCACTGCTATCAGTATGAGGATTTCAAGAGGAGGCAGGCACTGCAAGCAGGGGGTGCTGAGGGCACAAGGCCCACCACCGCAGCAGCATCATCATCCCTCCCTCAGGGTCGTGAATCCCCCTCAGCAGCAGCAGTAGTAGCACACAAGCGCTATTCCACCTCGGCTACTCAGGACACAGACATTGAGGCTGGGAGCCAGTCGTCTCTCTCCTCTGTCTCCCCTGCATCCCATTGTCGTCAGACCCTGCTGAGCGACACCTTTCAGGTTCTGACCAAGCCTCTGCCTCCAAGCCACAGGCGGATCCAGAAACTAAATGGCTTGCTGGCCCGGACCATGGCATAACAGCTCCTTCCCTACTCCCTGGTGCAGGAGGGGAGGGATATGCGGACGCTGCTCTAATTTAGCATCCCCGAGTGGCCAATCCCCAGTCGCCACTATTTTAACAGGAACACCATCCAAGCACTCCACAAGTTTGTGGTGGAAAACATGGCCCGTTCGCTTGACTACTCTGTGTGCGAGCCGGTCCACGTGACCATTGACTCGTGGAGTAGCCGATTTGGGTTAGGTCGCTACCTGTCCTTTACGGCCCACTGGGTGACACTGGTGGAAGGGAGGGAGCACAAGAGCGCAGCAGCCCAGTTAGTGGTGCCACCACGCAGGATCAGGGGGGATGCAGCAGGCTCCTCTCATCCCACTCCCTCCACACCCGGAAAGCAAGCCCGCCTCAGTAGCAGCAGCGCCAAGCCTCGGCACTGCCAAGCGCTGCTAAAATTGGTGACCCTGGGGAAGGAGAGGCTTACGGCTGCCAACGTCCTGGCCGCCCTCAGGAAGCAGGAGTGGAGGTGGTTGACCCCCAGAGGCCTGGAAGTGGGGTATGTGGCAGCCGATAACGGGGCCAACCTGGTGGCCGCAGTGCAGCAGGGAAACCTCCAGCACATCCCCTGCTTGGCCCACATGCTGAATCTTGTGGTGCAGCGCTTCCTGCGCACCTACCAGGGGATGAGCGACCTGCTGCAAGATGCCCGGGCGGTGGAACGCTTTTTCCGTCATTCAGCCACTGCCTCTGCACTCCTGTCTACCTTACAGCAGCAATATGGAAAGCCACACCGCCTGATTATTGATATGCCAACTCGCTGGAATTCAACTCTGGCCATGTTGGAGCGGCTGTGTCAGCACAGGCTGGCTCTTAGGGCATACATGCTAGACCCAAGTGTCCCCAGCAACCAGCAAGTCCCCATCATCACTGCAGCTCAGTGGACACTGATGCAGAAAATATGCCTGGTGCTGAATCCCTTCCTGGAGGCAACCAAGATGGTCAGCGAGGAGCGGGCCTCTGTGTGTCAGTGGGTGCCCATGGTTTGCCTGCTGGAGCAGGCAATGGGCAATTTAATTGATCATGGGGAGGAAACCCTGAAGCAGCTGGAAAAGGACCAGATGGCAGCACAGGAGGGCTCACAGGTAGTGGAGGAGTTGGAGGTCCCTAACCTGAATGCTGAGGAGGAGCAGAGCGACGCAGGTGTTGTACGGGGATGGCAGCTTGGGGAGGATGACGACACGGCACAGGAAGAGGACAGGCATGTGATATGGGACGACGTGGACGATGAAGATCTTGCTGCCAAGGCCCACTTGTTTCCCATGGGTGTGCACATGTTGCACTTCCTTCGCAGGGACCCCCGGGTGATCCAGATGCATTCAAGGGAGGACATCTGGATCACCTTGATGCTGGACCCACGTCTGAAGGGGAACCTGGGAGAGTTCATGACAGCATGCACCACCGCAACGCACTAGGGAGTTGCAGGAGGCCCTTGTGCGCAGACTACTGGAAGCATTCCCCCGGCCTTCCATCCCCACTGTAACTGCTCTGCCAACCCAGCAACAGGTGCCCGACATTTCCACCAGCAGCACAACAACTACCACCAGCAGCAGCAGCAGCAACTGGCACCCTTGAGATCTGAAGAGCCTAAGCAAGAGCCTTTATGCAGTGCAGCAGTCCACAGCAGAGGTGCCAGCCACAGCATCTACCTTCAACCAGCACCGAATAACCAGCATGGTGGCTGACTACATGGGGTCATTCAGCAGGCTTAATGACACCGACAGCCCCGTGGACCCCTTGGAGTACTGGGTCAAGACACTGGACATCTGGAGGGAGCTTGCCCAGTACGCCCTGGAACTCCTGTCCTGCCCCCCTTCCAGTGTCTTCTCCGAGAGATGCTTCAGTGCGGCCGGTGGCGTGGTCACCGAGAAGCGATCTCGGCTCTCCCACGCCTCTGTGGACAAACTCACCTTCCTGAAAATCAACCAGGCTTGGGTGGAGGGTGAGTTCCTGGCCCCTATTGTCGGACACAGGGGGACATGAAGTAGCTGCTGCAATGTGTTAACCATGCCTGCCTTTTAACTGACCGGCCCCTTTGTCCTCTTGACTCAGTCACTACTAGTACTACTCTGCGTTCACTCTGCCCGGGTCACGGGGCGCATCTAATATTTGGGGCAGCACTATTACACTGTGGTACTACTACCAGTGAGTTGCCATATTCCTTCTGTGCTGCTGAACTGACCGGCCGCTCTGTCCTCCTGACTCAGTCACTACTAGTACTACTCTGCGTTTACTCTGCCCGGGTCACGGGGCGCATCTAATTTTTGGGGCAGCACTATTACACTGTGGTACTACTACCACCAGTGAGTTGCCATGGTCCTTCTGTGCTGCTAAACTGACCGGCCGCTTTGTCCTCCTGACTCAGTCGCTACTAAAGTCTGCATTCACACTGCCCAGGTCCATTGACAACTCTGCTGTTAAGTCATTGCTAATCGCTGCAGAAAACCCCCAACAAATTACAAAAACCTCTCTGGGCCTTTTTGGCGTCAGCCACTCATCTTCCTCCAGTGGTACCATCCCCGCCAAGTGCCATTGGGACTCACCTTCACCTCTGTGATTGCTTAATGTGAATTTCCCTGTTTAAAACCACTTATTACCAATTAATAGCCCCATTTAAAGTGTTGATTTCACTTTAAAATCCATTTCCCCCCCCCCCAAAAAAAAATATATATATTTTTGGAATTTTTTATTTTGAAGTTGTAGCCCCTTTTCACCTTGATAATCCATGCAATTTGGGGGATTGTAGCATGTATGGGGGCTTTGCTATTAACGTTAAAAGAAAATCCAGATCCGGCCGTGGATCCGGCCGCGATTGCCTCATTCACGGCCGAAAATCCGTGTCGTGCCATAAACGCGTATCGAAATCCGGATCCAATCACGCCAGAGGCAGATTTTTTTTGGGCAACGGCCGTGGTTGCCGAATTCGTGGATCGGGACATCCGAGCATCACTGCTTCTTTCCTGGATGGACAGAATTTGGGATGGATATTTGGATCTCTCCTAAAGGGGCAGAGAACACCGTGTACTAACGCGGTGTTCCATGAAATTTGCTAGGTGAACATTTGAAAAAATCGCTTTTCTAAAAAATGATGACAGCAGCGCATACATGGAAGAGAATACTAGACAGGACAACACCATCGGATATAGCACGAAAATTGCAGACCTTTTGGTGGAAAAGAGGGATATCTCATCCCAAGTTTAGAGACTTCTTTCCTGGATGAACAGAATTTGGGATGGATATTTGGACTTCTCATGAGGGGCCGTGAACACTCTGTACTAATGTTGTGTTCCCTGAAGGCCTTTTATGGTGGTGTGATGGGCAGGATGCATCGCATCGTTGACACCAATTTACAGTGTGAAACCAGCCTAAACGGTTGACAGCCATTTGTAACCTGCTTAGTACCAGTTTGGTTGGTGTTTGGTGTGGCTGTAGGGGAGGAGGAGGCCATTGGTAAAGCTTAGGGGCATTTTAGATCACTTTGAAAAAAAATCGATTTTATAAAAACTGGAGACAGCAGGGCATACTGTACATGGAAGAAAATACAAGAAAGGACAACACAATCGGACATAGCACAAAAAATGCGGACCTTTTGGTGGAAAAGAGAGACATGTCATCCCAAGTTTAAAGACTTCTTTCCTGGATGGACAGAATTTTGGATGGATATTTGGACTTCTCCTAAAGGGGCAGTGGACACCGTGTACTAACGCGGTGTTTCCTGAAATTTGCTAGGTGAACATGTGGAAAAATCGCATTTCTGAAAACTGATGACAGCAGCGCATACATGGAAGAGAATACAAGAGAGGACAACACCATCGGATATAGCACGAAAATTGCGGACCTTTTGGTGGAAAAGAGAGATATATCATCCCAAGTTTAGATACTTCTTTTTTGGATGGTCAGAATTTGGGATAGATATTTGGACTTCTTCTCATGAGGGTCCGTGAACACTGTGTACTAATGCGGTGTTCCCTAAAGGCCTTCTTTGGCGGTGTGACAGGCGGGACGCATCGCATCGTTGTCATCAATTTACAATGTGAAACCAGCCTAAACGGTTGACAGCCATTTGTGACCTGCTTAGTACCAGTTTGGTTGGTGTTTGGTGTGGCTGTAGGGGAGGAAGAGGCCATAGGTAAAGCTTAGGGGTATATTTAATTTACTTTAAATATGCCCCTGAGTTTTACTCTGCAGGTTGCAACACTTTGTAATTGAATGTTGAATTGTGTCTCTTTAGCTGCCATTTTAGCGTTTTAACATTTTTTTTGTTTAAATTGTAGTGTACTGTATGTTTTTTTTTCCTTACAAGATGTTTTCCAGCATTTTATCTCCATAGATGTGGAACATTTGAGAGAATCGCTAGGTGAAGTTTTGAAAAAATGGATTTTATAAAAACTGAAGACAGCAGGGCATACATGGAAGAGAATACAAGAGAGGACAACACCATCGGATATAGCACGAAAATTGCAGACCTTCTGGTGGAAAAGAGAGACATGTCATTCCAAGTTTGAAGACTTCTTTAGTGGATGGACGGAATTTGGGATGGATATTTGGACTTCTCCTAAAGGGACAGTGAACATCGTGTACTAACGCGGTGTTCCCTGAAATTTGCTAGGTGAACATGTGGAAAAATCGCATTTATGAAAACTGATGACAGCAGCGCATACATGGTAGAGAATACAAGAGAGGACAACACCATCGGATATAGCACGAAAATTGCGGACCTTTTGGTGGAAAAGAGAGACATGTCATCCCAAGTTTACTGACTTTATTCCTGGATGCACAGAATTTAAGATGGATATTTGGACTTCTCCTGAGGGGCCGTGAACACAGTGTACTAATGTTGTGTTCCCTGAAGGCCTTTTTTGGTGGTGTGAAGGGCGGGACGCATCGCATTGTTGACACCAATTTACAGTGTGAAACCAGCCTAAACAGTTGACAGCCATTTGTAACCTGCTTACCGGTTTGGTTGGTGTTTGGTGTGGCTGTAGGGGAGGAGGAGGTCATAAGTAAAGCTTAGGGGTATATTTAAAGAGAATCTGTATTGTTAAAATCGCTCAAAAGTAAACATACCAGTGCATTAGGGGACATCTCCTATTACCCTCTGTCACAATTTCGCCGCTCCTCGCCGCATTAAAAGTGGTTAAAAACAGTTTTTAAAAGTTTGTTTGTAAACAAAACAAAATGGCCACCAAAACAGGAAGTAGGTTGATGTACAGTATGTCCACACATAGAAAAATACATCCATACACAAGCAGGCTGTATACAGCATTCCTTTTGAATCTCAAGAGATCATTTGTGTGTTTCTTTCCCCCATGCACTGAAGTTTCAGGCTGCTCTTTTCTTCCTGCAAACAGCTTTGCCCTTGTCTGTAATTCCTCAGTATGTGAAAGCCCAGCCAGCTCAGAGGACGATTTATCCAGCTTGTAAAAGATAAGAGAGAAGCTGCTCTAATCTAAATAACACACAGGCAGTGTGCAGAGAGGGGCCTGGAAGGGTGAGTTCATAGCAGAACCACAACCCTGAAGAACTTGGCAGCCTTCCAGACACAGGCCGACAAGTCTGACAGGGGAAAGATACATTGATTTATTACAGAGACAGTGATAGTATAAAGTGCTGCAGTTAGCCAGAACACATTAGAATAGCTTTTGGAACTTGTAGGATGATAAAAAACAGGATGCAATTTTTGTTACGGAGTCTCTTTAAATCACTTTAAATGTGCCCCTGAGTTTTACTCTGCAGGTTGCAACACTTTGTTATTGAATGTTGAATTGTGTCTCTATAGCTGCCATTTTAGCATTTTAACATTTTGTTTGTTTAAATTGTAGTGTACTGTATGGTTTTTTTTCTTACAAGATGTTTTCCAGCATTTTATCTCCATAGATGTGGAACACTTGAGAGATCTACTAGGTTAAAATTTCGAAAAATTGCTTTTATGAAAACTGATGACAGCAGCGCTTACATGGAAGAGGCTACAAAAGAGAGGTTAACATCATCGGATACAGCACGAAAAATGCGGACCTTTTGGTGGAAAACAGAGACGTGGCTTCCCAAGTTTAGAGACTTCTTTCCTGGATCGACTCAATTTGGGACGGATAATTGGGCAAGATTTTAACACTTTTTTAATTACATGTATAAGAATTATTCGAGACTATAAATTATGTGTTTAAAAATGTCTGTACTGCTTTATTATCTTGTCAATTACTTGAAGTACATTTTGTATGTGTTTAGAAGTGTTTATTGATTGATGTTTTTAAATTGTAGTGTACTGTATGTTTTTTTTTTCCGTTCAAGATGTTTTCCAGCATTTTATCTCCATAGATGTGGAACATTTGAGAGAATCGCTAGGTGAAGATTTGTAAAAAATCGTTTTTATGAAAACTGATGACAGCAGGGCATACATGGAAGAGAATACAAGAGAGGACAACACCATCGGATATAGCCTGAAAAATGCGGACCTTTTGGTGGAAAAGAGAGACATGTCATCCCAAGTTTAAAGACTTCTTTCCTGGATGGACAGAATTTGGGATGGATATGTGGACTTCTCCTAAAGGGGCAGAGAACACCGTGTACTAACGCGGTGTTCCCTGAAATTTGCTAGGTGAACATTTGGAAAAATCGCTTTTATGAAAACTGATGACAGCAGCGCATACATGGAAGAGAATACACAGCAGAGCATACATGGAAGAGAGGACAACACCATCGGATATAGCACAAAAATTGCAGACCTTTTGGTGGAAAAGAGAGATATGTCATCCCAAGTTTAGAGACTTCTTTCCTGGATGGACAGAGGTACAGCTGCCGACTGAGGAGGTGCCTGCAGCAGCATGTGGCTATCAAAGCCAGAACCATCGCCTGTCCCAGATGGAGGCAGACTACATGGGGTCCTACAGCGGGCTTGACAGCGACACATCTGTGGACCCCTTGGACTACTTGGTCAAGCACCTGGAGATTTGGAGCGAGCTGGCACAGTTCGCCCTGGAAGTCCTTGCTTGCCCCCCTTTCAGCGTGCTGTCCGAAAGGTACTTCAGTGTGGCCGGTGGCGTGGTGACTGAGAAGCTCTCTCGTCTGTCCACCCAGTCTGTGGACAGACTGACGTTCCTCAAAATAAATCAGGCTTGGGTGGTTGGTGAATTCCTGGCCCCTGTTGTTGGCAAGAGGGGGAAATGAAGTGACTGGAAATCACTATGCCTGCCTTACCACCCTTTACCACCACAGCCTCCAGGCTCTGTCTTAAATCTTCATAAGCCTGGTTAAAAAATTTTTTTACTGAGCCGTGGTACCACCAAGTGCCATGGTGAACTATCTAAACACAATAGCTGTGTAATTTTTTTGGAGGTGTCTGTGCTGTCAGAGTTGTGGGGAGGCCCCAACTGCGGTAGTACGACCGCTTCCTGGAACCTCTCCTAATGTTTTACTGAGCCGTGGTACCACCAAGTGCCATGGTGAACTATATAAACACAATTGCTGTGTAATTTTTTGGGAGGTGCCTGTGCTGTCCCAGTTGTGGGGAGGCCCCAACTGCGGCAGTACGACCGCTTCCTGGAACCTCTACTTTTGTAATGTTTTACCTGTGGCACACTAGGTGCCATAGTGATTATCTGAACACAATTGCTGTGTAATTTTTTTGGAGCTGTCTGTGCTGTCCAAGTTGTGGGGAGGCCCCAACTGCGGCAGTATGACCGCTTCCTGGAACCTAGTCCACTCCTGATGTTAATTGACAGCCATTTTTTTTTTGGGGGGGGGGGGGGGGGGTTAAGTCCCCACATCATCAATTAGTGTTCCCCTTTAAAAAATAATGATGCTACATGCCTCATTTACCCTAAAAAGTGTTTTTAAATCAATTTAAAGGGCACTTCTGGTTTTTCTATCCGGATATCCGAATCCGCCCAGATAGCCCGGATGATGCATTCAGATATCCGCATGAACACGGATATCTAAAAGTTCGGATTCAGATATCCGATCCGGATATCTGGGTATCCGGATCAATTCGGATTTTAAAAAGGGGTATACGAGCACCCCTGTTTATATACATCTTTCTTGTTTAGACTCAATTTAGGATGGATGATTGGCCTAGGTTGTAAATAGCATTTTTTTATTACATGTATAGTAAGTATTCTAGAGTAATAATTACGTGTTTAAAAACGTCATGGGGGGCGCATGCGCGTGAAGATGTCTTCTCCGTGAGCTCCACTCCCGGACCTCTGAATTGAGTGAAATTAGCAGCTTTGAGCCCACTTAATCACTCCCTCTCTTCTCACCTGAACTCATTAGTATGCGGAGGAAGTCCAGGAAGGCTAAAAATGAATCTCCACCTGATATTCCAGCACTATCGCCGGATTTCTAAAGCGCCTCCACCTCGAGCAGGCCGCAATGGCGGACAAGAAAACATCCAACGACAACCCTGGCACATCCAACTGGCGCTTCAGCTGAATCGGACTCCTGCTCGACCTCAGCATCGGTCAAGCACTCCCCGCAGCCATCCAGGAAGTAGGCTCCCGCGTGGATAACCTGGAGTCCAGATGCGACAGCTTGGCGGATGCTCTGAAGGACGATAATACCAGACTGGATCAACACGATTTGAAGTTCGTTGCCATGGAAGCAAAGCTGGAGGACTTCTAAAATAGAGCTTGGCGCTCCAACATACGAATTAAAGGCCTCCCAGAAGCCATACAATATTTGAAACCTGCGGCCACTAATTTCTTTGCCACCCTGATTCCGCAGATGAACCCTGAACTGCTACGTATAGACCGTATTCACCGGTCCTTAGCTCGCCAACGAAACCCTAACATCCCGCGTGACGTGGTTCTAAAACTACACTACAATGAAGTTCGGGACCAGCTTTTGGCGGCGGCACGAGACCTTCCTAACCTACCTGGAGTCCCTTCCTCGCGGACCTCTTGCCTCTAACTCTGCAGCGGAGAAGAACATTCCGTCCAGTTACCTCGGCTTTGACTACCGTTGGGGCTTCCCATGCCACCTCATCTTCTCGATCGGCGGGAGACAACACTCCGTCAAAAGCGTCGAAGAAGGCACTTCACTACTACATGATGAAGGAATTCGAGTTGACCCGCCAGACCCTGCTCTACCGCTCCAACAAAGGTCCCCCAGGCCGGCTAGGGAATGGTCTACCGCCCCTTCGGGGAGTCAAGACGTCATATCCGAGTAGCTAAGTACTCTTTCCTCCAAGCCTTCTTGTTTTTCTCCCCTTTTTACTGCAAGATAATCCACGTTTGACTTTGACCCACTTCCATCCCCCTGATGTTATTTTTTAAACTTATTGTTCGCAGCTTCTTCTTCTATTTTTATTTTTTAATGTGCCACCCAGCATGGCCGTCATTTTGGAACCTATTGGCCCATACACACCAGCTACAAATGTAGCTGGTGGCTAGCACACGGGAGCGTGTGCGCAACAGTTCGGCGACAGCTCGTCGCCAGGTCCCTCCGCATACACACTGCGGAAGAGGGATTAGGCATGCGATGGGAAGCTGTCGACGTCCCTTTCCCTCGCCGGAAACACAGTGCACTGAACTGCAAGTTGTTGTCGTTAGTCCGCATACCCACGCAGACTAGCGACAGTTGCGGCGGTAACTGTCGGCAGGCGATTGACCGCGCCAATCGCCTGGCGACAGCAGCGGCGAGCGACGGTCCGGGGTGCGCGTGCCATACTCACGGGCGACCTGTCGCCGCAACACGCTCGTGCCATGTGGTTGCGGCGACAATTGTAGCCTGTGAGTATGGGCCATAAGAGCCTTCCTCAGAGCCCTGACTACACCATGTTGTTCTATAAAGGACTGAACTCTGTTTTTCTTTTAACTTCGAACATATTCCACTTAAGGACAAGCTTCTCCCAGTTTCATCCATTCATCAGATTATTTTCTGCTAAATGACCACATTTCTCATATATATATATATATATATATATATATATATATATATATATATATATATATATATATATATATATATATATATATATATATATGTATATATACACACACCGAATGGTGCCTTCCTAGTGCTGTTTTTGCCTATATTAGACTATTATGTATCCCACTGTGCTGTCTATAACTTTCAGGTTTAATCATTTTATTTCACAGGTCGCAAGGACATATCTAATGCATCAGAATGTTTCACTAGACAACTATAGCAGGAATTTTTCTGTTTCCAATAGCGTCTTTTTACATAGCCGCCATTTTGGCATGCGCAGTCTCATATGACAATGCTCTCTGGCTAATTGGCAGACGTCACACTAGAACGGTTAAAGGTACCCTCCCTTTCCACATATGCACCAAGCAATATCACTAAAATTTTCATGACCCCCAACCCTTCTACCCCATAGGAGCATTCTCAAATAAACCTTTTTCTTATTCATATTGAATATTGTTTATAACATCCTAATTTTGTCTATATTAGACCGTCTATCACTTTATTAGACACACCGCGACAGTCAGGTTCAACCAACCTAATATATAGGTCCTTTGTGTTACTTCTAAATTGCCATGCTCCTAATTTAATTGAATTTATTATTTTAGCTTTTTAAGTTGAAGAAGGGAAGTGGACATAATTGTCTCCTCGAGTGGAATCCCCCCCGCTACCTATGGGGCCTCCACCTCCAACCGCCAATTACTATTGATTAGCCCTCCCAATTGCTAATGCGTTTATTCTTTTAATCCTATGCCTTGTGGTTTGGATGTTGGGGCCCGGGTGGTGGATGTCGCCCACTGGTGGGTACAATTTAATAATGGAAGAGGAGGCTCTTGGGCTATCCTTTCCCTCTTCCCAGGATTTCCTCAATCTGCCTTTATATGATGTTCTGGTTCAAGGGATTTAAAGGGGCACAACAGCGAAAAACTGTAAAATTTAAAATATGTGCAAACATATACAAATAAGAAGTACATTTTTTCCATAGTAAAATGAGCCTTAAATTACTTTTCTCCTATAATGCTGTCACTTACAGTAGGCAGTAGAAATCTGACAGAAGTGACAGGTTTTGGACTATTCCATCTCTTCATAGGGGATTCTCAGCAAGGCTTTTATTCTTTATAAAGATATTCCCGAAAAAAGGATTTAAACAATGATGCTGGCCAGCTTCCCTGCTCCCTACACAGTTTTTTGGCAGTTGGACAGAGCAACTGCCATTCACTAAGAGCTTTTGAAAATAAATATATCCCTGAGAATCCCCTATAAAGAGATGGACTAGTCCAAAACCTGTCACTTCTGTCAGATTTCTACAACCTACTGTAAGTGACAGCAACATAGGAGAAAAGTAATTTATGGCTCATTTTACTCTGGAAAAAATGTACTTCTTATATATGTTTACATATATTTTAAATTTACAGTTTTTCGCTATAGTACCCCTTTAACAATTTTTACTAGATAAGCTCACTTTGGTCCGGGACCTTGTTGCTGTCCCGAACACTAAGGCCGGGTTATTTGAGTGTGTAGCTGTCACACTTCCCGGCCTGATTTCTAGTTCACTTATGTTCAATTTTAGGTATAAATATGCTTTATCTTTTAATATCATGTGGTCACTGCTCAAATATTCTCTGTTAACATCTTTTGAACTTAGGGATAATGGTTAAAATCCTTTCCCATAATGTGCATGGGTTTAATTCTCCAGGTAAACGACATAAAGCCTTCTTAGCTATAATGAGACATTCCCCTGATATATGCCTCTTGGAAACCCACTTTTCCACCACCTCAGCCCCGCGTTATTTTCATAAATCTTTCCCCATAATGTACATGGCTAAAGCCCCTAAAAAGCACAGGGGGTCCTTACCCTTATTAAAGCTACCTTACCACTCACAATCTCTACTACCATTACTGACACCCAGAGAAGATTCCACATTATAGCACGTTATCTTCTTAACAAACCAATAATCTTGATTAATGCATATGCCCCTCTTGAAGCAGCCCTTCAAACACTCCTCGATATCACTAACCACCTCCTCTCTCTTCCAAACTCTTAACTCACCCATCTTTTGGGCAGGAGACTTTAACCAGTTCGGCCTATCTGGACGAGCTTCCTCGTCCAGATAGGCACTGCTGCTACCGCCGCCTCGTGCGCGCGATCGGGCGCGCTCCCGCTGTCCCCCGCTAGCCCCCCGATCAGTGAATGGGAATATAATTCCCATTCACCGATCTATCTTCCCCGCAGAAATACCGACTCTTTCTCTCCAGAGAGCGCAGTATTTCTTCCCCCAGGAAACATCTCCCCTGCTTTTAAGTTCCTGGATGCGAGATCGTTCGCATCCAGGACTTTTTTCACTGTGGCCATCTTGTGGCCAAATAGTAAACTGCACCAACATACATTTTTAATAAAAAAAAAATATTATTTTACATTTAAAATTAACAGTTTCCCTCCCACACCAAAAATTACCCACATACACTTTTTTATTAAAAATAAAAATAAAAAATACAATTAAAAAAAACAAAAACAACATAAATAGTTACCCAAGGGTCTAAACTTTTTAAATATGCATGTCAAGAGAATATGTTATTATATTATTTAAAATTATAAGCTTATAAATAGTTATGGACGCAAATTGAAAAAATGCACCTTTATTTCTAAATGAAATATCGGCACCATAAATTGTGATAGGGACATCGTTTAAACGGTGTAATAACCGGGACATATGGGCAAATAAAATACATGAGTTTTAATTACAGTAGCGTATATTAATTTCAAACTATAATGGCCAAAAACTGAGAAATAATGAATTTTTTTCATTTCTTTCTTAATCTTCCTGTTAAAATAGATTTAGAAAAAAATAATTCTTAGCAAAATGTAGCACCCAAAGAAAGCCTAATTAGTGGCGGAAAAAAACAAGATATAGATCAATTCATTGTGATAAGTAGCAATAAAGTTATAGGCGAATGAATGGGAGGTAAACGTTGCTCGGATGCATGAGATTTTCGGACTGCGGTGCTGAACCGGTTACACTCACCATAACTGAAGCACTCGATAAGTCTCACCCCTCTCCAGATAGACTCTCCAAGAAACACCGACAGAAACTTCTCGACACACTTTGAGAGCTAAATGGCCAAAAGAGTGGATATACCTTTTACTCAGCTGCCCATAACGTCTATTCGAAGATTGACCATATCTTGGTTTCTGCCTGTCTGATCCCATCTTTACTTTACACCAGATTAATCCCGGTTAGCTGGTCGGACCACGATATGGTCTTTCCCACCCCCCTTCTAAGCCTAGATGGAGACTTAATAAGTCTCTTTTGGTCAATCCCTCCATGAAAATTGAAATTGCTGAAGCACTTAGATCTTATTGTAATGACAACGCCTCCCCAGAAATCTCTCCTACTACACTTTGGCTTGCCCAAAAGGCAATCATCAGGGGTAAAATAATCCAGATCTCCAGTAGACTCAAAAAATCTTGCTCTCAGGAATATCAAACTCTCACTTATATGCTACACAGGCTCACTTGCATAAACCAACGATCCTTAGCAGTGCAGCTGGATTGCAGTTTAGCAGTGCAGCTGGATTTGATACTAGCCAGAAATGTTGAAAGAGCTATCACCTGGACTAAAGCTAAATACTACAAAAAAGCTAACAAACCAGACGCATGGTTGGCCCGAAAACTACGACTCCAAGAAAAAATCAATGCTACTTTCAGTATTCGCACTCCTTCCAGTGAAATTACCAATCATCCTGAAAAGGTACACAACGCTTTCTGGCAGTAATACTCCCAGTTGTACACAGACCCTACTACATCCCCTCAGGCAGACATAAAAAAAATTATTGGATAAACTATCATTGCCCAAGCTAACAGCTGAAGGCAGGAAGATCTTAAACTCACCTATTAATACTGAAAAGGTTACCGCCACCATTAAAAAATGCAAACTAGGCAAAGTCCCCGGCCCCGATGGATATTCTGCTTCCTATTACAAAAAATTCCAACATATCCTAATTCCCCATTTTACCAACTGTCTAAATTATATAATGTCCAATCACACCCCACCACCTGTATTTATGGATTCCATTATCTCCCTTATTCAAAAACTAGGCAAAGCTCACCAATCAGTTAAAAACTTTCGCCCCATATCCCTACTGAATCTAGACTACAAGATACTCACATCCATATTAGTCGCTAGGCTTGTCAGTTATTAAACACATTTACTCCTCCCCTTCTGCCTCATTGAAAATAGTGGGATCCCAACCTAAACCTTTCCCCATAATGAGGGGTACGAGACAGGGCTGTCCCCTTTCCCCAGCCCTATTTGCCTTTGCCATTGAGCCCTTAGCTGCCCACATTAGTTCATCCCCAGACATTACAGGCTATCCCCATGGGAGACCTCAATCCCAAATTAACCCTCTTAGCGGATGACATCCTTTTGTCTCTCTCTAATCCCCTGGTTTCCATCCCCAACCTTCTCAAATTACTCACTACCTTCAGCAAATTTTCAGGTTTAAATGTCAACTCAGATAAATCGGAAATCATGTTTTGCAACATCCCCAAAACCCAAGCTTCCCGCATAGCCTCGACTTTCCAATTCCAATTGCATGATCACTACATCTCCTATTTAGGTATTAAACTCACTAATAATTTTGCTTCCCTATATAAATTTAATTACATCCCTCTATTTGATAAACTTAAGCAAGACCTGATCTCCTGGGACTTCCCTACTATTTCCTGGGCTGGAAGATTTACGGCGGTTAAAATGACCTTACTACTTCGTATCACCTACTACTTCCGGGTTCTTCCGATCCCAGTCAGATCAGAAGATCTACAAAGACTTCAAGTAGCAATTTTTAGTAGCAATTTTTAAATTCATATGGGAAAACAAGAGACCACGCATTCCTCGAAGAATCTTAATGCTTCATAAAGCTGATGGAGGCCTATCGGTTCCCTAATCTACTCAAATACTACAAGGCTTTCCAAATATCCCAAATTTCCGCTATTTACGCTAAGCTACATACAACAACAACAAAATAACATTTGTAAAGCGCTTTTCTCCCGTGGGACTCAAAGCGCATAAGCATGGCTCCGACCATCGTGGTACAGAGGAAGAATTTTATAAGTTTGGAAATGCCAGGCTAAACAGGTGGCTTTTCAGTCTGGATTTGAATAGCTCCAGGGATGGTGCTGTCTTTACTGGGTGTGGCAGGGAGTTCCAAAGAGTAGGGGCAGCATGACAGAAGGCTCTATCTCCAGATTTTTTGAGGTGTACTCTGGGAGTGACCAAGTTTATAGAACTTGCTGATCTGAGGTTGTGAGAGGTGTGGTGCAGCTTCAGCAAGTCCTTCATGTATCCAGGGCCCAGATTGTGCAGGGATTTGAATGTCAGCAGTCCAATCTTGAAGAGTATTCTCCATTCTACTGGTAGCCAGTGCAGTGAGCGAAGGATCGGTGTAATGTGACAGTGGCGAGGCTGGTTTGTTAGCAATCTGGCAGCAGCATTCTGCACTAATTGCAGGCGATGCAGGTCCTTTTTGGGGAGGCCAGCATAAAGGGCATTGCAGTAGTCCAGCCGTGATGTGATGAAGGCGTGGACTAGGGTTGGAAGATCCTCTAGTCTAGGGGAATCAGATGTTTAAACTTTGCAATGTTCTTCAGATGAAAGTAGGAAGATTTAACTACAGATGAAATTTGGTTTCCGAAACTCAATTCCCCATCGATTAGTACGCCTAGGCTGCGCACAAGGTTGGAGCTGTTTATGCCTAAATTCCCAATCCTGATTGGTGTTGCTTTAGGATAGAGCTGTTTTGATGGCGAGTGCTGGCTTTGGACAAACAGGACCTCAGTTTTGTCAGCATTCAGTTTCAGCCAGTTATCATTCATCCATGCCTGTAGCTCAGCTAAGCAATAGTTTATTTTTGGAGTAGGGTCTGTTCCACCAGGTTTGAAGGACAGGTATAGCTGTGTGTCATCGGCGAAGCAGTGGTACGTCAGGCCATGACATTGGATAAGTGTACCGAGTGGCAACATGTAGATTGCAAACAGCAATCCACCTGGGTAAATATTAAAAACTTTATGCTTAGACCTTATACCTGGAAAGGTGTGCTTTGGTCTCTTGGTTCTCATCTTTCTTCTTTACAGAAAATTTCCCCCATAACTGCCCACACACTTAGACTATGGAGAGGCTTTCACTTTCACTATCACCTTCAATCCGCCATATCCAGGCTAACTGAACTATTTGGAAATCCAGGTTTCTCACCGGGGCTACAACCCGCAGCCTTCCTTTGGTGGAAAATTGCCAATCTCACCTCCATCTCAAAACTTCTCCTTAGCGGCAAGCCCCCCTCCTTATCGGAGCTATTCAGCAACTTTGCTGTACCCCCTTCAGAAACTTTTAGAGGCTTTCAGCTTCACCACTTCCTCCATTCTCTCCAACCAATCTCCCAAGATACCCCCTTTACTTTCTTTGAATCTACCTGTCTCAACGACCCATTAATGCCGGGAATTTTTTACTTTCCTTACTACACTCCATACAAAATCAAACCACTGATTCAGTAAAACATGCATTTATGAGGTCCTGGGAATCTGATATTGGCTAGAATCTTTCTTGGCAAGAATGGAGGAAATCATTTAAAATCCTATCTAAAGGTAGCCTCCAGTCAACAGCTATGGAGGTTTCCCTCCGTCTTCTCCACCGCACATACCCGGTACCACAAAGACTAGCCCAAATGTTTCCCACTGCCTCACACCTTTGTTTCAGGGGTTGCACCTCCACTGGCTCCCTACTGCCTGTTTAGTGGAGTTGCCCAGTGGCGGTGCAACTCTGGTTGAAAATTAAATAATTCTCCAGAGTGCTAAATACCTTCATAAAAAAAGACATTAAAATGTTTCTCTTAGGCAGCGCTGTCCAACTGGCGGCCCGCCAGGCCTCCTGTTGCGGCCCGCTTCTCTCCCCGGGATGCAGGCATGGCGTGCGCTATGGGCGCCATGCCTGCTCCCTCTTGTGTGGCCTCTCCTGTGTCCCCGCTGGCAATGCCTCACAGCTCACTAGCTCAGACCTCACAGATCGCGGCGACTGAAACAAGCAGAGCGCGCGCATAACACCCGCACGGAGTACGTCACATGCAGAAGTGAAATCAGTCACTTCCGCATGTGACGTTCTGCCGCGCGGGTGTTATGCGCGCGATCTGCTTGTTTCAGTCGCCGCGATCTGTGAGGTCTGAGCTAGTGAGCTGTGAGGCAGCGGGGCACAGGAGAGAGGTAACGGGCGAGGCAATGGAGGAACACCTGTCACTCTCACTGGGGGGCACCTGTCCCTCTCACTGGCTGGCACCTGTCACTCTCACTGGGGGAACACCTGTCACTCTCACTGGGGGAACACCTGTCACTCTCACTGGGGGAACACCTGTCACTCTCACTGGGGGGCACCTGTCACTCTCACTGGGGGGCACCTGTCACTCTCACTGGGGGGCACCTGTCACTCTCACTGGGGGGCACCTGTCACTCTCACTGGAGGGCACCTGTCACTCTCACTGGGGGGCACCTGTCACTCTTACTGGGGGGCACCTGTCACTCTCACTGGGGGAACACCTGTCACTCTCACTGGGGGAACACCTGTCACTCTCACTGGGGGGCACCTGTCACTCTCACAGGGGGGCACCTGTCACTCTCACTGGGGGAACACCTGTCACTCTCACTGGGGGAACACCTGTCACTCTCACTGGGGGAACACCTGTCACTCTCACTGGGGGGCACCTGTCACTCTCACTGGGGGGCACCTGTCACTCTCACTGGGGAGCACCTGTCACTCTCACTGGCTGGCACATGTCACTCTCACTGGCTGGCACCTGTCACTCACTGGCTGGCACCTGTCACTCTCACTGGGGGGCACCTGTCACTCTCACTGGGGGAACACCTGTCACTCTCACTGGGGAACACCTGTCACTCTCACTGGGGGGCACCTGTCACTCTCACTGGGGGGCACCTGTTACTCTCACTGGGGGAACACCTGTCACTCTCACTGGGGGGCACCTGTCACTCTCACTGGGGGGCAACTGGGGGAACACCTGTCACTCTCACTGGGGGGCACCTGTCACTCTCTTACTGGGGGGCACCTGTCACTCTCTTACTGGGGGGCACCTGTCACTATCTAACTTGGGGGCACCTGTCACTATCTAACTGGGGGGGCACCTGTCACTCTAATTTGGGGGGCACCTGTCACTCTAACTTGGGGGGCACCTGTCACTATCTAACTGGGGGGGCACCTGTCACTCTAACTTGGGGGGCACCTGTCACTCTCTTACTGGGGGGCACCTGTCACTCTCTTACTGGGGGGCACCTGTCACTCTCTAACTGGGGGGACACCTGTCACTATCTAACTGGGGGGGACACCTGTCACTTACTGGGGGGGGGGGCACCTGTCACTATCTTCTGCCTATTTATGTGAAATGCTCTCTATTTATGTGCCTCATGACTGCTGAATTTGTTGTGTTGGGGGCCTCATGATTTGTTGAGGGCATCACGATTGCTGAATTTGTCTTGTTGGGGGCCTCAAGATTGCTGATTTTGTCTTGTTGGGGGCCTCAAGATTGCTGAATTTGTCTTGTTGGGGGTCTCATGATTGCTGAATTTGTCTTGTTGGGGGCCTCATGATTGCTGAATTTGTCTTGTTGGGGGTCACATGATTGCAAACTGCGAGACTATGGAAAAGCTGAATCATCATAAGACAATAGCATTAAACCTTGAATTTTCCATAATGTTCATGTATGAGTTGAAAAGTTTGTATGTAGTTTAAATTGCTGTTGCCACTTAGCGATAGACAAGTGACTTTTGGGTTGCAGTTTGGGCACTCGGCCTCCAAAAGGTTTGCCACCACTGTCCTAATCTAATGTCCCACATTGCTAAGTTCATGTAAATTTGTCTCCACCCGTGGCCACACCTACATTCTGGTCCATGGCCACACCCATTTTTCGCCGATCTACTTGCAACGGAACCCCCATGGTTTTTGGCGCACCGTGTACGCCACGCAACTTCACCAAAATCTTAAATTGCATTTTGTGGAAAGTGCTGCCAATCTAATTGTCCTTTAATTGCATTTTTTTTCCGGGGGGGGGGGGGGGGGGGGGGTTGCGGCTTTAGCAAGAGCCTTCGGCCCTCCACCGTGGGGTCTGAAAAAAAATGGCCCGTGAAGTTGGACAGCACTGCTCTTAGGTATTAAACCCCAAGGTATGACCTCTGCCACCCATAAACTAGCTCAGCATATCCTAGCTACAGCTAAAGTTTTCATTGCTTCACAATGGAAGCAACCCTGCCTTGATTTTTCGCATCTCGAACACTTAATTGATAAAAAAATGGTGTATGAACGAATCAATGCCAGAATTGCCGATAAACTCTCCCAATTTAAAAAACTTTGGCAACCCTGGGTTGACTTCAGGGGAAATCTTCAAATGTCCCAGATAATCAACTACTGGGGGGCACCTGTCACTCTCACTGGGGGAACACCTGTCACTCTCACTAGGGGAACACCTGTCACTCTCACTGGGGGCTTCTGTCACTCTCACTGGGGGGCACCTGTCACTCTCACTGGGGGGCACCTGTCACTCTCA
This sequence comes from Hyperolius riggenbachi, assembly GCF_040937935.1. Lineage (NCBI taxonomy): Eukaryota > Metazoa > Chordata > Amphibia > Anura > Hyperoliidae > Hyperolius > Hyperolius riggenbachi. The sequence continues at coordinate 151,000,437 of NC_090653.1, read as the reverse complement.
CTGGGGGAACACCTGTCACTCTCACTGGGGGGCACCTGTCACTCTCACTGGGGGAACACCTGTCACTCTCACTGGGGGAACACCTGTCACTCTCACTGGGGGGCACCTGTCACTCTCACTCTGTCACTCTCACTGGGGGGCACCTGTCACTCTCACTGGGGGGCACCTGTCACTCTCACTGGGGGGCACCTGTCACTCTCACTGGCTGGCACCTGTCACTCTCACTGGGGGGCACCTGTCACTCTCACTGGGGGAACACCTGTCACTCTCACTGGGGGGCACCTGTCACTCTCTAACTGGGGGGACACCTGTCACTATCTAACTGGGGGGACACTTGTCACTTACTGGGGGGGGGCACCTGTCACTATCTTCTGCCTATTTATGTGAAATGCTCTCTATTTATGTGCCTCATGACTGCTGAATTTGTTGTGTTGGGGGCCTCATGATTTGTTGAGGGCATCACGATTGCTGAATTTGTCTTGTTGGGGGCCTCAAGATTGCTGATTTTGTCTTGTTGGGGGCCTCAAGATTGCTGAATTTGTCTTGTTGGGGGCCTCATGATTGCTGAATTTGTCTTGTTGGGGGCCTCATGATTGCTGAATTTGTCTTGTTGGGGGCCTCATGATTGCTGAATTTGTCTTGTTGGGGGTCACATGATTGCAAACTGCGAGACTATGGAAAAGCTGAATCATCATGAGACAATAGCATTAAACCTTGAATTTTCCATAATGTTCATGTATGAGTTGAAAAGTTTGTATGTAGTTTAAATTGCTGTTGCCACTTAGCGATAGATAAGTGACTTTTGGGTTGCAGTTTGGGCACTCGGCCTCCAAAAGGTTTGCCACCACTGTCCTAATCTAATGTCCCACATTGCTAAGTTCATGTAAATTTGTCTCCACCCGTGGCCACACCTACATTCTGGTCCATGGCCACACCCATTTTTCGCCGATCTACTTGCAACGGAACCCCCATGGTTTTTGGCGCACCGTGTACGCCACGCAACTTCACCAAAATCTTAAATTGCATTTTGTGGAAAGTGCTGCCAATCTAATTGTCCTTTAATTGCATTTTTTTCCGGGGGAAGGGGGGGGGGGGTTTGCGGCTTTAGCAAGAGCCTTCGGCCCTCCACCGTGGGGTCTGAAAAAAAAATGGCCCGTGAAGTTGGACAGCACTGCTCTTAGGTATTAAACCCCAAGGTATGACCTCTGCCACCCATAAACTAGCTCAGCATATCCTAGCTACAGCTAAAGTTTTCATTGCTTCACAATGGAAGCAACCCTGCCTTGATTTTTCGCATCTCGAACACTTAATTGATAAAAAAAATGGTGTATGAACGAATCAATGCCAGAATTGCCGATAAACTCTCCCAATTTAAAAAACTTTGGCAACCCTGGGTTGACTTCAGGGGAAATCTTCAAATGTCCCAGATAATCAACTACTGGGGGGCACCTGTCACTCTCACTGGGGGAACACCTGTCACTCTCACTGGGGGAACACCTGTCACTCTCACTGGGGGAACACCTGTCACTCTCACTGGGGGCTCCTGTCACTCTCACTGGGGGGCACCTGTCACTCTCACTGGGGGGCACCTGTCACTCTCACTGGGGGAACACCTGTCACTCTCACTGGGGGGCACCTGTCACTCTCACTGGGGGAACACCTGTCACTCTCACTGGGGGAACACCTGTCACTCTCACTGGGGGAACACCTGTCACTCTCACTGGGGGGCACCTGTCACTCTCACTGGGGGGCACCTGTCACTCTCACTCTGTCACTCTCACTGGGGGGCACTTGTCACTCTCACTGGGGGGCACCTGTCACTCTCACTGGGGGGCACCTGTCACTCTCACTGGGGGGCACCTGTCACTCTCACTGGGGGGCACCTGTCACTCTCACTGGCTGGCACCTGTCACTCTCACTGGCTGGCACCTGCCACTCTCACTGGGGGGCACCTGTCACTTTCACTGGGGGAACACCTGTCACTCTCACTGGGGGAACACCTGTCACTCTCACTGGGGGGCACCTGTCACTCTCACTGGGGGGCACCTGTTACTCTCACTGGGGGAACACCTGTCACTCTCACTGGGGGGCACCTGTCACTCTCACTGGGGGGCAACTGGGGGAACACCTGTCACTCTCACTGGGGGGCACCTGTCACTCTCTTACTGGGGGGCACCTGTCAGTCTCTTACTGGGGGGCACCTGTCACTCTCTTACTGGGGGGCACCTGTCACTCTCTTACTGGGGGGCACCTGTCACTATCTAACCTGGGGGCACCTGTCACTATCTAACTGGGGGGGCACCTATCAATCTAATTTGGGGGGACCTGTCACTCTAACTTGGGGGGCACCTGTCACTATCTAACTGGGGGGGGGGGCACCTGACACTATCTAACTGGAGGGGCACCTGTCACTCTAACTTGGGGGGCACCTGTCACTCTCTTACTGGGGGGCACCTGTCACTCTCACTGGGGGGCACCTGTCACTCTCACTGGGGGAACACCTGTCACTCTCACTGGGGGGCACCTGTCACTCTCACTGGGGGAACACCTGTCACTCTCACTGGGGGAACACCTGTCACTCTCACTGGGGGAGCACCTGTCACTCTCACTGGGGGGCACCTGTCACTCTCACTGGGGGGCACCTGTCACTCTCACTCTGTCACTCTCACTGGGGGGCACCTGTCACTCTCACTGGGGGGCACCTGTCACTCTCACTGGGGGGCACCTGTCACTCTCACTGGCTGGCACCTGTCACTCTCACTGGCTGGCACCTGTCACTCTCACTGGCTGGCACCTGTCACTCACTGGCTGGCACCTGTCACTCTCACTGGGGGCCCCTTTCACTCTCACTGGGGGAACACCTGTCACTCTCACTGGGGGAACACCTGTCACTCTCACTGGGGGAACACCTGTCACTCTCACTGGGGGGCACCTGTTACTCTCACTGGGGGAACACCTGTCACTCTCACTGGGGGGCACCTGTCACTCTCACTGGGGGGCAACTGGGGGAACACATGTCACTCTCTTACTGGGGGGCACCTGTCACTCTCTTACTGGGGGGCACCTGTCACTATCTAACCTGGGGGCACCTGTCACTATCTAACTGGGGGGGGCACCTGTCAATCTAATTTGGGGGGCACCTGTCACTCTAACTTGGGGGGCAACTGTCACTATCTAACTGGGGGGGGCACCTGACACTATCTAACTGGGGGGGCACCTGTCACTCTAACTTGGGGGGCACCTGTCACTCTCTTACTGGGGGGCACCTGTCACTCTCTTACTGGGGGGCACCTGTCACTCTCTAACTGGGGGGACACCTGTCACTATCTAACTGGGGGGACACCTGTCACTTACTGGGGGGGGCACCTGTCACTATCTTCTGCCTATTTATGTGAAATGCTCTCTATTTATGTGCCTCATGACTGCTGAATTTGTTGTGTTGGGGGCCTCATGATTGCTGAATTTGTCTTGTTGGGGGCCTCATGATTTGTTGAGGGCATCACGATTGCTGAATTTGTCTTGTTGGGGGCCTCAAGATTGCTGATTTTGTCTTGTTGGGGGCCTCAAGATTGCTGAATTTGTCTTGTTGGGGGCCTCATGATTGCTGAATTTGTCTTGTTGGGGGCCTCATGATTGCTGAATTTGTCTTGTTGGGGGTCACATGATTGCAAACTGCGAGACTATGGAAAAGCTGAATCATCATGAGACAATAGCATTAAACCTTGAATTTTCCATAATGTTCATGTTTGAGTTGAAAAGTTTGTATGTAGTTTAAATTGCTGTTGCCACTTAGCGATAGATAAGTGACTTTTGGGTTGCAGTTTGGGCACTCGGCCTCCAAAAGGTTTGCCACCACTGTCCTAATCTAATGTCCCACATTGCTAAGTTCATGTAAATTTGTCTCCACCCGTGGCCACACCTACATTCTGGTCCATGGCCACACCCATTTTTCGCCGCTCTACTTGCAACGGAACCCCCATGGTTTTTGGCGCACCGTGTACGCCACGCAACTTCACCAAAAGTTTGCGGCTTTAGCAAGTGCCTTCGGCCCTCCACCGTGGGGTCTGAAAAAAAAATGGCCCGTGAAGTTGGACAGCACTGCTCTTAGGTATTAAACCCCAAGGTATGACCTCTGCCACCCATAAACTAGCTCAGCATATCCTAGCTACAGCTAAAGTTTTCATTGCTTCACAATGGAAGCAACCCTGCCTTGATTTTTCGCATCTCGAACACTTAATTGATAAAAAAATGGTGTATGAATCAATGCCAGAATTGCCGATAAACTCTCCCAATTTAAAAAACTTTGGCAACCCTGGGTTGACTTCAGGGGAAATCTTCAAATGTCCCAGATAATCAATGATTAATTAGACTACCTGGTATTGACTATAATTTTATTCTTTGCATCATTTACCCAAAATTGCACATCCCCAATTATTTGCAACTTTTCCCTAACATCATTAGCTACTGACCAGTGACCCCGTCCATAATATATATCCTTTTAGGATTTCCTGTCTCTTTTTTCATTGTATTAAAGAGAAACTCCTCCCAAGAATTGAACTTTATCCCAGTCAGTAGCTGATACCCCCTTTTACATGAGAAATCTATTCCTTTTCACAAACAGGCCATCAGGGGGTGCTGTATGACTGATATTGTGGTGAAACCCCTCCCACAAGAAACTCGAGTACGTACTCCTGGCAGTTTCCTGTCTGTGAACCTTGCTGCATTGTGGGAAATAGCTGTTTACAGCTGTTTCCAACTACCAAAAAACCATGCAGCAGCTACATCACCTGCCAACAGTAAAAATGTCACCATGTAATAAATGGTAGAATGTAAATCAGGAATGTAAAAGATTTTACAATGGGCAAACACTGCCTAAATCATTTATACATAATTATTGTAAAAATGAAGCACTTTTTTTATTACATTATTTTCACTGGAGTTCCTCTTTAAGGTTTTATTAGTCTTCATTTTATAAATACAATACAAATCATTCAAATACGATCGTTCTTGGCAGCGTGTTTTTTTGATGGACGTATCTCCTACGTCCTGGAGGCTTGAGCAGCCTGCTGTTTGGACGTATCATATATGCCCTAATACAGGGGTCAGAAACCTTTTTGGCTGAGAGAGCCATAAACGCCACATATTTTAAAATTTAATTCCGTGAGAGCCATACAATTTGTTTCAAACTGAGACAGTAGGGCTCACGTCCCTGTTGCCAGGGGCGTAACAATAGACCCTGCAAGGGATGTCTCCGCAGGGGGGCCCTGAAGCCACAGGTGGCCCGTGGGGGGAAAGTTTGAGAGACTGACAGCTAAAAGCATGGAGAAAAAAAAACGTATTCAGCTCTCGCACCATTGCTATATTGACTGCATGTGTCCAGCACACAGATAAGGACTAATACACACTTTGGAATTTGTACACTGTCCCTGCTCCCTAGGGTTCGTAAAAAACATCTGTCTCTCACTGCTGCAAAGTTCTGATGACTAGATTACAACTTTTTTTCAAAATGTGACTCCTTTGTTTGTAAGGTTGTACCACTTTCCCTTTTCAGCAAAAGGATTCCTAGATTCTTATCACATGGGCTAATGACTTTATGGCCTCTGAATACTTTTACAACACAATGGAGTGGAGATTGATGTCTGACTGTCACTGCCTCATTGATAGCTTTTATTGTCTCACATGGAGTTGAGATCCCCTAATAGTATCAATCAGTGACATTCTGAATGTTTTGCCAAAGTTACATTGAATACTATATCTTACGTTCAGCATGCCATTGTTGTTCCTCCATATAGCATGTGCTCTCATGTAGTAAAATAATAAGGCTGTGTGTGTATGTATGTATGTACTGCGAGCAGAGCTGCAACCAGGGACTTGTCGGCTGCAAGGGGCTGGAGGAAGCCCTGTGTAAGTAGATCTAGGGGTAGCATAGATTGCCTGACGGTTCCTTTAAGTCTAAGGGCCTGATTCACAAAGCGGTGCAGTTAGCAGTTAGCACGCTGGTGAAAAGCCCTTTATCATGCCTAAACTCAGTTTAGGCATGATAAGTTTAGGTGTGATAAGTTTAGGCATGATAAGTTTAGGTGTGATAAGTTTAGGCGTGATAAGTTTAAGCACCAACTGGGTTAACACAGCAGTGCACAGCTGAAAAAAAGTTGTGCGCTAGCAAAGTCTGGTGCACTTTGCATAGAGTTTAATGGCGCTGCTTTGTGTGCGGGACTTTGTGCGCGATCTAAACTTATCTAAACTTATCATGCCTAAACTTATCACGCCTAAACTTATCACGCCTAAACTTACCACGCCTAAACTGGCTTTTCACCAGCGTGGTGCAATGGTTATCACGCCTAAAGTCTCTAACTGGGTTAGCACCGCTTTGTGAATCGAGCCCTAAGTGTTTTTATATGCATGGGGAAAACACATTGGTCCTCAGTTTTCCTGTGCAGAAAGTGAGGGGGTGGGGGGCCCCATCCAAAGTTTTGCGGGGGGCCCAGTGATGTCTAGTTACGCCCCTGCCTGTTGCCATGGTAATGTGTATACCATTGATCCGCTGGGCAGCGGAAGTGTCAGACACATCTTCAGCTTCTTTTGGGTTTCAGAAATTTTCTCGAGAGCCAGACAGGAGAAATACAGACTAACAGCTTGTACAATTAGCTAGCTGACTTGGGGGGGTTGATTCACTAAGTAGGCCGAGATCCCCACACTTTGGCCCAATAGACTGCTTGTCAAGTGTCATGCAGCCTATTGGGCCAATCAAAGTGTGGGGATCTCATTCTACAAAGTCACTGGACCTGACAGGGTCCAGAGTGGGACAATTGGAGCAACTGTTCATTTTGGGGTAGCGCGAGTAAGTTAGTAGTGCATGCTACAGCAGTAGCGTGCATTATTTTGAAAATTTTAATTGCACCGCCACAGTAAAGCTGCGCTGCTTGAGCAGTGTAGCTTAGTGAATCAACCCCTACTGATTTGTCTGTGAGCCAGATGTAGCCATCAAAAGAGCCACATCTGGCTCCTGAGCCTTAGGTTTCCTACCTCTGTTCTAAAAGCTTAAGTGTTTAAAATGTTATGTTAGTATTCTGCTGTAATATCTTGCCAGTTACATTATATATTGTATTTTAGGTGTTTGGAGGTGTTTTTCTATATTGTCAATGCGGTTATATAACAGTTATTAAGCAAGACATATAGATGGTAAAAGTAATTCTCCTGAAGGGTTGACAGCCATATGTAAACTGCTTAGTACCAGTTTGGTTGGTGTTTGGTGCACTTGTAGGGGAGGAGGAGGCCATAGGTAAAGCTTGGGGGTATATTTAAAGCACTTTAAATATTCCCCTGAGTTTTACTCAGCAGGTTGCAACACTTTGTTATTGAATGTTGAATTGTGTCTCTATAGCTGCCAGTTTAGCGGTTCACCATTCTTTTGTTAGGGCCCGTTTCCCATGTCTCTCAACTGCATTATAGGGTGATTGTGGTTGTGCGCCTATCAGTCAGGGGTGGCGAGTTTGAGCAAAAATTACTTCAACGTGAACCTTACTGGTTATATAACTTGTGCACCAAGCACCCGATGGGCCTCAATGAGGATATTGACTTGAAATGCTTTTTATAGAGATTGTGGATACTTGCCGTTTTTTAGTGAGCTACTGCCACTTTTCTAACATCCTGTCTCAGATTCTGTATAGTATATTGTAAATAGCTTTATGTGTATATATATATATATATATATATATATATATATATATATATATATATATATATATATATATATATATATATTAATTTGTTTCCTTTTGCATCTAATTGTAGGTGCTTGATTCGGTCCTCACACTGCTATACATCATGCCAGCTACCTGCATCTTGTTATGCTGCTGCCTGCCGAGTAGGATGTACTGCAGACCAGTCTCTTCCTTTCAGCTATGTTGTTGCCCACTTATCCCCATGACAACGGCAGCTGGTGAATCGAGTACGGCGGTCTTGTTAACCGCTCCGCCCACCACTGCCATGGAGAAATTTGGGTAAGCATGTGATCTGATGAAGTCATCCTGTCACTGGGCCGGCCCCAGTGTGACAGCAAACCCCAACCTATGCTGTAGCGCATGGGGCGCATTTGTTCTCTGCTTAGAGCGTGGATTAACAGGACGCTGCCTCTCCTCCCCCTTGCTTTGGTCGTCATAACCCTGAAATACCCATTGATAAAGGAGCCATTCCAAAATGCCGACATCTGGGTAACACTTAGAGAGTGTCAGTACCTCCTCTCACACTGACTGTTTGCTATGTGCTGCTGCTTTGCTACTGATGCCTATACATTGCATATGAGCTAATATGACTTTGTCTTTCCTCTGGGTTATGGACATTTTTGATCATTGCACCTTAGTAATGGACTTTTTGGATACTTTCCACCCTACTTACTTGCTCAGTAGCAATCTTTCTGATGCCATAATAGTCTTAATATACTGAGTGTGGTAGGACAAAGTGGATATTTCGGCACTTGCTGTAAACTGTCGTTTATTCCAAAAGGTGGTAACACGTCATATCAAAAACAGTGTAGAAAAGGTAAACATACCATATAGGAAGGCTGTACAGTGTTGGTGGGTGCTGCTATGTATGCGCTTCTACGGAGGCAACCTCTGTGCCCAGCACCCACCAACACTGCACAGCCTTCCTATATGGTATGTTTACCTTTTCTACACTGTTTTTGATATGACGTGTTACCACCTTTTGGAATAAGCGACAGTTTACAGCAAGTGCCAACTTATCCACTTTGTCCTACCACATGCATCCCCTGTTTATACTCAAGCCTGAGCACGCTGTCTGCACCAAAGGGAAGAAGGCTGTGTTTTCTGCCGCCCCCCTCTTGCACGCAGAGTTAGTAGTAGTGCCGACTCTTTCCGTTTTTGTTTTTTTTTCCTTGCCTGTGTCTCCTCCAACGCTTAATATACTGAGTGTTTGATCAATACTGCCATCCATTGTGTGTGCAGTTCAATGCAACATGTGCCTGTGTACTGCTGTATTTATGTAAATATGATGTATACACTGTTATAAGACCAGCTTGCTGTACCTTGTTCAATATACTTTTTACTTGCATTCTCATACATGGTGTGCTCGTCCTCTTGTATATAATTTTGCTTGATTAATTTGGCACAGCACCCAATCGTTCAATTAATTGCTCAGATTAGCTTTTCCCACTAAAAGGTGTGCTATACCTAATGTTGCTTTTCTAGAGAGAGTAAAGGGGCCCATACACTTGTCGATTTCAGCCTTCGAATGGATCGATCAGAAATCAATTGCCGATGGATTGATTTGCAGCAGATTTCGATCGATTTGATCTGACAGGATGGAAGATCTAGGTCGATCTGCTGCTGGCAGCAGATTGATGGCCCATAGAGTTGCATTGGATCTAATGGCCCAATAATGCATTTAGATCAATTTTCAATAGATTAAATCTGTTCCTAGTGTGTGGCACACATCAGATTCCTGTCAGATTCGACTTGACAGTCATCTAGTCATCTAACAGAAATCTATCTGATGATCGAATCTGCTTTAAATCTATAAGTGTATGGCCACCTTAAGGTAATCTCAGAATGCATGCCATCATGCCATGTAACCTTCATACAAATAAGTTCCTTGTCAGGTAGTCAGGTAGTCATGTGTAAAGGGGCCCATACCGATTTTCTGGCCGACCGATCGATCAAAATCGATCGACTGATCGATTGCAAATCGGTTGGCCAATCGACCGATCGATGGCCGATTTCGATCGATTTCAATGGATTTCCATCGAACTTGCAGGGTGCAAAAATCTAGGTCGATCTGTTGAGATTGCTTATCATTTTGCATTGGCCCTAATGGAAATCTGATGGCAAAAAAATGCCATCAGATCGTTTTTCAATAGATTTCAAACTGAAATCTATTGGAATTCTATTCTAGTAAAAAATGTTCCTTTTACACATCACATAGATAAGAATTCCATCTGATGATCTATCTGCTGCCAATCTGACGAGTGTATGGGCACCTTTATGCTACATACACACTTGAGATAAAAGTCTGTGGAAAAGGCAAGATCACAGACCAATTTTACCCCCTTCCATGTAGTATGAGAGCATACTCTACACAGTCTATTCTATTGAGCTGAACTCCCCATCAGATAAAATCTTAGCAAGATGCTGTACACATGCAACAGATCAGTATCTGCAAAAGATCTGTTCCTGCAAAAGATCCGTTCCTGCAAAATGCATTCATAGTGTATGATATCTGCAGATCTCAATACACACCTTGTTTAACCTCCCTGGCGTTCTGATTCCCCGTGGGAACGTTTTTTGCAAAAAAAATGTTAAAAGTATCATGTAGCTAGCCTAACGCTAGCTACGATTCCCCCCTCCCTGCGGCTTCCCTCCCACCCCTCCGATCCCCGCCGGTGCAATCACCTGTCCAGGTGGGCTTCCCCCGTCACCATGACGACGCACGTCATGATGTCATCGACGTCGTGACGTCACAGGGAGACCCGATCCACCCCTCAGCGCTGCCTGGCACTGATTGGCCAGGCAGCGCACGGGGTCTCGCCTGGGGGGCCCCTGCACCGCAGTGGGTAGCGGCGGATCGGCGGCGGCGATCGGACACAACACGCAGCAAGCAAAGTGCTTGCTGCGTGTTTTTAAAAAAATTATTCAAATCGGCCGAGCGGGGCCTGAGCGGTGACCTCCGGCGTCTCTGGATGAGCCTAGCTCGTCCAGAACGCCAGGGAGGTTAACAGACATTCATCTGCAGATCTGATAATCATCTGCAAATCTGAAGATCCATCCTGGTGGATCTGATCTGCAGATGATTGTCTGTTAAACAATGTGTGTATTGAGATCTGCAGATGTCATAGACTATGAATGCATTTTGCAGGAACGGATTTTTTGCAGGAACAGAACTTTTGCAGATACTGATCTTTTGAATGTGTACAGCATCTTTGTGTACAGCATCTTTGTGCATAGCATCTTGCAAAGATTTTTTCTGATGGGGAGTTCAGCTCAATAGAATAGATTGTGTAGAGTATGCTCTCATACTACATGGAAGGGGGTAAAATTGGTCTGTGATCTTGCCTTTTCCACAGACTTTTATTTCAAGTGTGTATGTAGCATAAGTGAGAATTGGAGCAGATATACTGAGAGGCTGTGTCACGAAGTTACCACTGTAGTGAATGGTCCTCTTTGCCATCAAGGAGTAACACAAAGATTAGCCGCATTATCATGACTGACAGATGAACAGAGATAGGCCACATACACACATCAGACCATAGTCTTTTGAAAATGAAAGATCACAGACCAATTTTACCCCCTTCCATGTAGTATGAGAGCATACTCTACACAGTCTATTCTATTGAGCTGAACTCCCCATCAGATAAAATCTTAGCAAGATGCTGTACACATGCAACAGATCAGTATCTGCAAAAGATCTGTTCCTGCAAAAGATCCGTTCCTGCAAAATGCATTCATAGTGTATGATATCTGCAGATCTCAATACACACCTTGTTTAACCTCCCTGGCGTTCTGATTCCCCGTGGGAACGTTTTTTGCAAAAAAAATTTTAAATGTATCATGTAGCTAGCCTAACGCTAGCTACGATTCCCCCCTCCCTGCGGCTTCCCTCCCACCCCTCCGATCCCCGCCGGTGCAATCACCTGTCCAGAAATCCCGTTCTGAACGGGATTTCCAGGTGGGCTTCCCCCGTCACCATGACGACGCACGTCATGATGTCATCGACGTCGTGACGTCACAGGGAGACCCGATCCACCCCTCAGCGCTGCCTGGCACTGATTGGCCAGGCAGCGCACGGGGTCTCGCCTGGGGGGCCCCTGCACCGCGGTGGGTAGCGGCGGATCGGCGGCGGCGATCGGACACAACACGTAGCAAGCAAAGTGCTTGCTGCGTGTTTTTAAAAAAATTATTCAAATCGGCCGAGCGGGGCCTGAGCGGTGACCTCCGGCGTCTCTGGATGAGCCTAGCTCGTCCAGAACGCCAGGGAGGTTAACAGACATTCATCTGCAGATCTGATAATCATCTGCAAATCTGAAGATCCATCCTGGTGGATCTGATCTGCAGATGATTGTCTGTTAAACAATGTGTGTATTGAGATCTGCAGATGTCATAGACTATGAATGCATTTTGCAGGAACGGATTTTTTGCAGGAACAGAACTTTTGCAGATACTGATCTTTTGAATGTGTACAGCATCTTTGTGTACAGCATCTTTGTGCATAGCATCTTGCAAAGATTTTTTCTGATGGGGAGTTCAGCTCAATAGAATAGATTGTGTAGAGTATGCTCTCATACTACATGGAAGGGGGTAAAATTGGTCTGTGATCTTGCCTTTTCCACAGACTTTTATTTCAAGTGTGTATGTAGCATAAGTGAGAATTGGAGCAGATATACTGAGAGGCTGTGTCACGAAGTTACCACTGTAGTGAATGGTCCTCTTTGCCATCAAGGAGTAACACAAAGATTAGCCGCATTATCATGACTGACAGATGAACAGAGATAGGCCACATACACACATCAGACCATAGTCTTTTGAAAATGAAAGATCACAGACCAATTTTACCCCCTTCCATGTAGTATGAGAGCCATACCTCCACAGTCTTTTGTATGGAGCTGAACTCCCCATCAGAAAAAAATCTTTGCAAGATGCTGCATACACAGATGCTGTACAGACACAAAAGATCAGTATCTGCAAAAGATCTGTTTCTGCAAATTGCATTCATAGTCTATGAGATCTGCCGGTTCATCATACACACCTTGTTTAACTGACATTCATCTGCAGATCTGAAAATCCATCCTGGTGGATCTGATCTGCAGATGAATGTCTGTTAAACAAGGTGTGTATGATGATCTGCAGATATCCTAGACCAGGGGGTCTCAAACTCAATTTACCTGGGGGCCGTAGGAGGCAAAGTCAGGATGAGGCTGGGCCGCATAAGGAATTTCACAATTGCGGCGCATCGCCGCCTCTGCCCGCCCCTCTCACTCTTCCTTCACAGAGAGGGGCGGGGAGAGGCGGCGATCTGTGTGGCGATTGACGTCAGGTGGGGCAGAGCTGAGGCTGAAAGCTCTGCTCCTTCCAGGAAATGCCGGCGGATTGCCCCCCGGGCGATTTGGGGGCTTTGCAGCCCTTGTTTAGTGGCGGGATGCGGCGGATTACTTGGGAGCACTGAAGCGAACTATAAGCAAGCTTTTGCTGGCGAGGGCCACAAAATATTGTATTGAGGGCCGCAAATGGCCCGCAGGCCGCGAGTTTGAGACCCCTGTCCTAGACTGTGAATGCATTTTGCAGGAACGGATCTTTTGCAGGAACAGATCTTTTGCAGATACTGATCTGTTGCATGTGTACAGCATCTTTGTGTGCAGCATCTTGCAAAGATTTCTGTCTGATGGGGAGTTCAGTTCCATAGAATAGACTGTGTAGGTATGGCTCTCACACTACATGGAAGGGGGTAAAATTGGTCTGTGATCTTTCATTTTCAAAAGACTATGGTCTGATGTGTGTATGAGCCTATAGACAAAGAGCCATACATAATTCATATTTTGTACCATGTTCTAAAAAGAGAAAAGGGATTTTAGATTCACTACTGAAATAAATGCAGTGTACACAGGTAGCATTTGTAATACAGTGCAAGAGACACATGTAGCAGAGTGTGGTGACAAAATGAATGGTAGTGTTCACATTAGATCGACACCTTCTCCCCCCCCCTCCCCCCCCCCCCAAGCTCATGTACTGGATGTCTACTGTACTTTAATGTTCTTCTTCTGTTTTGAAATAAACTTGAGAAAAAAATGATCTGTTAAAAAAAAATTCAGAAGCAACACCAGGCTTATTTTTTGAATTATTTTGTTTTGAAAGTAAATAGCAGTGACATCTTCCTTAGTTAGTGCTTTGGTCATGTCACCAATCAAATGAATGGACAGCACAGGTACCATCATTTGCACAAACGCTGCATTTCCATCCTGATTTTTCCCTGCTCTGAGGCGATCCTGGTAGCTTCCAGGATTGTTTACCGCTGCACCCCGTGTCACCCTGCGGGGGTGAAAAAATGACAATCCCTGGGAAATGCAGCCGAAAGCTACCAAATGCTTTTCCAGCTCACTAGCCCTGCCCAGGCGCATGCACAGCCGCTCCTGTGCAGTAGCATGGAGGGGCGCATGCACAGATTTATACATGAGAAGCTCCATGCTACCGAGCAGGTGAGGCTGTCTATGGACCTGCGCAGTGCAACCACACTTGTACATGGAGGGGGCGTGGCTGGGAAGAGGAGGAGGGTCCCGGCCGGCAGCGGAGGGGACATGGACATTGAGGTAACCTCTGGGTTATCCAGATGATCATCCTGAGGCAAGTATCCAACTTTTTTCTTTGAAACATTACAGGCTTTCTGTAGGCGGTTTCATACTGCCAACTGGTGTTTGCGTTGCTATGTGATACAAGGGTCGCACCGCAACGCAAAAAAACTGCTTTCAGGGATTTTCCACGTTAATACACGGTAATCCCCATTCTGCCAGTGGGCTGAGCAGGAAGTAAGGCTCTGTAGCGCTCACTTCCTGTGGCCGAAGAAACAAATTGCATGGAAGTGTATTGATAAAATATACTCGTCGCCATAGACTTACACGACTTCCGGTCCGCCGCACATCATTGGGCAAATCGACTATAAGGGAGGTACGCGCTCGTATCTGTGTTGCAGCGATTACGTCACATCCGCCGCATCACGTCAGTGTGAAAGGCCCCATAGACTTTCACAGGCTCAGCGTTGGCCTGCTGAGCCAGTGTGAAAGGGGCCTAAAGAATGAAAATCCACGTGAGGAAAGATTTTACAAAGGGCAAACACTGACTAAATAATTAATAATGTACTATTGTTGTAAAAAAAAATAAGCATTTTATCATTAAGTTATATTCCGTATAGTAAGTAGGTGGGTATGAGACTTTCAAACTGGCATATAGACATTCTGGACCTTTTACCAGTGTCGGCACTGGCCCTTTCAGCAGGGGTGCTGGCATCCTATTTATTCCATAGAAATCCACAATTGTCTACCAAACATATTTGTCTTTATTTAAATTACCATACAAAATACCCTTATTTCCCCTTTAAAACTGAGCAGATATGTGGTATAACATCCTATCCTGTATAACAGCGAGCTGTGCCAGTCACTCCACACTCATATAATTGTCAGTCTATTTACTCCTGGGAGATTTCAACTATGCCAAGTGTTTTATGAATTGTGGATTTGTATGGAATAAATGGTATAAGTTACCAGAGATTGGCTCCCGTGCAACAGGGTACATATCAAATTGAATGATCTATGCGCAGGACATTGTTGCTTTGATGTGTTGGCATCCTACCTTCTTTGTGTTCACTCATGTAACATTGCATTGTAGATTTCATTAGCCAAATGTCATTGTGAGCTGATATTTTGTACTCCATGTTAGTGTGCTAGATCCATGCTTGCTTAATGTCCCTTGCGTCCTGGAGTGTCTCCAAGTCTTGTCCCTGGAAATATATTAGACTGCGTTCACAGAGGAGCATTGTGGTGCAGCATAACGGCCGCTTTGTAACGCAGCTTGCAGCTCTGCAATGCACCACCTAAGTGACGCTCACAGTGCGGCGGGTGCTTTGCGATATAACGATGTGTGGAACCATAATGCACTGCATGCTGTGCATTATCATTAAACAGGCGCATTAGCAGTGAAGTATAATTTTTATTGACTATATGCTTCACTGTATCAGACACAATCTGCTTTCCTGTTGCATTTTCCTGTTGTTCCTAGATATTTCCCTGGGGTTAATATCTGACCATGATTAGTCAATCCAGGATAGATTTGCTTTATTTCAACACACTTAGGCTAGCTGCACAGAGGCTGTTGTGTTCCCTGTAACCGCAGGAATACAACAGACGGATAGCATTTTCCACGCAATATGTCATATACAGTGAAGCATACAGTTAATATAATATGCTTCGCTGTCACTGTTAACCAGCGCGTTTTGTGGTAACGCACTGCATGCAATGTATTATGATGCCGCATGTTGTTATACCTCAAGCACCCACATAGGTGGTGCATTGCAATGCGGCAAGCCACGTTACAAAGAGGCAGTTATACCACAGTTCACCAGTGTGAACCTATCCTTATATAATCACACATCTGCTAATTTATTCATCTTTCAGCAATCCTCTCTATGTTCTAATGTGACCCAAGTGAGGATTGCACACTTGTGCCACTCTATAGTAAACACAAAAGTGTACCTGTAGTGAGAACAAATTCCCAAAGCAGATGCTTACAATAGTAGAGGGAAGAGGCTGGATAATCCAGAGTCGTCCCCCATACAAGGAAATAAATATGGCAGTCTCCATATCCCTCTCACCTCGGGTTCCCTTTAAGTATTGACTGGTTATATCTTCTGTCCAGTAGCTTTCTCCACACCCACAATTTACAAAAATATGGAAGGTGTACCCAGTTTTGTGAAAAACTGTATTGCGAGTGTTTGTAAGAGCTCTGAGAATCAGGGTCTGATCAGTGCGCCCAGGTTGCACAAATGGTGCTCTGTAGTGTTGCCACAAATTGTTTGCTGCCGCACAAGTGACCTCAGAGCTACTTCCAGGTCGGGGACGTCCATCAGTAGTGTGCAGCCGCTGGCTCAGCCACGCACATCCTTCATATCGTACCCGCTGCTGGGAGCGGTCTGCACATGAGCACGATGTCTCACAGGGTGCTCCTGACCGCAGGAGCGCGATCAAGGATGCGCACAGTCTGGGCCAGGGCCTGCGCACTACTGACGGACCTTGCCAACCCAGAAGTAGCGCAGTCACTACACAGGGACTGTGCGCCAGCTAGCAGTCCTTCCCATCACTACTGCTCTGCACACCCTCCATACTGCCACTGCCTGGGAGTCCCCTCCACTAGCACAGCATAGATCATACTGCCGGAGCTGCAGCGCTGTGAACAAATGTGTCCATACAAGGTTTCCAGCAGTGGAGTCAGGCAGTCCCGTTCACTTGAACACAATAAGGTCACAATGCATGGCGCTATAAGGCGGCCAGCAGAGGTGCTGAACTGTGTCACACTTTAGCACCACTGATAGGTGACCAGCACAAAGTGTTCTTGTGACTTCCAGCCTGAACTTCCTGTTAAACACTGTCCCTAAACTTACAGTGTTCAGTGTACTCTATGTAGAAGCCTCTTGTAGTGGACACTACATTATGAAGTTTATTAACCAGTTCAATAATTGCTGTCACATGACTGCTCCTTTTCTGATACAATATTTTTATTGAAAGCTATAACAATAACAAAAACGGTTGCATTTCCAAGAGCGTATTATTGCATCAATTGAGGCCAATTTCACATCTGCGTTAGTGGTGTGGTCCAAAAATAGCCTTCGGGGATTACAAAGATAATACGCGGTAATCCCCTTCTGGCCGACAGCCAAACCGTAAGTGATGCTTGCTTGCGCTCACTTCCTGTTCCAGGAAATATGGAAGTGCATGGAAGCATATTATAAAAATATGCTTCGCGCATGCGCGACGCAATGCCGTCGCATAAATTAAAAAACCCTGCATCGCCATAGACTTACACATTTCCAGTGCGCGTACCTCACCACAACAGTCGCGCTTCAATGTAGGTTTACTCTCGCATTAGACATGGTACTTTAGGCGCAGCCCAAAGCGTATGAAAGCACCCAGAGACTTTCTCTGGCATAAGCTGCGATAAAATGCTGCACCGCACCAGTGTGAGAGGCCCCTGAATCTTTAATTCACAATATTCAACATAAGGCTATGAAACATACATGAAAATACCTGGGAACTGCATTTATAGCCCTACTACTGTGACAGGCCTGGGCTGTTCCTTTACGATATTACCAGTGCAATCATTTGTGCTTTTACAAACTAATTTAAAGTGAGCCTGTAAGGGAAAAAAGTGCCACTAAAGGGGAAACTTACCTCAGGAGGGGGGGGGGGCTTTGGATTCTAAAGAGGCTTCCCCCGTACTTCTCAGCACCCCCCTTCCAGCGCTGGTATTCCCCAGAAATCCCAGCAGGCGCAGTAGTCATCCGGCTCCAGTATTATAACAAGCCTGTGACGCCCCCAGCGCAGGCGTACTTGCGGTTTTCAGTTCCAGTACAAATAGCCGAGCCTGATCGGGTCCGCTGTACTGCACAAGTATGAGGTGGCTGCACCTGCGCAGTAGAGCGTATCTCAGGCTCAGTTATTTCCGCTGGAGCTCATCATAAAGTCGCTACTGCTCCTGCGTGAGGTGTGTCACAGGCTTATTATGCTTGTGGGCAGTTCGGGAGTCTCTGCGCTGGATTGCACTGGCTACAGAGGACGGGGGAAGCCTCTTTAGGATCCAGAAGCATCACACTCCCAAGGTAAGTACCCCTAGGGGCATTTTTTACATTACAGGATTACTTTAAATGAAAGAGAATAACATGTAATAAAAGTGAACAGAGATCATACTGACGGTCATGCTCTAACATTCAGCAAGTAGAGAAGTAGAGTTACTAGTGATCAGCAGTATTATACAGGTCAGGTTCAAGCTTGAACTGCTGGCCGGGGTATAACTAAGGCACTTGTCTGATATTCAGTCTGCAGTAGAGGTCAGTGAGTCCGTACCAATGTACTCAAGAGGTGGATATGACTGGCAGGAAAAATGCAACCTATTTGAAGGGGTTAACTGGATGTGAGGGGTTATTGCATTACTAACTGCTCCTAAAGAGACAGAATGCAATATGAGTGAGACCAATAAAGCCTGATTGACCATCTGATTTGATTATTATAATCGAATAGGATGAAAATTGGTGCCACCAAGTGCATGCCCAACCGACAATGCGACCAATTTCAGCCCGAAATTGGTCGCATTAGTCGATCGCACTTGCTGCAAGATGTAGGGCCAACTTACACAATCCGGTTTGCGGCAGTACAGGTATGCAATTTAGGGACAAGCAATGAATGTGACGAAACCCCTGGAGCTGTCCCCCCTAATGTTAAATGGCCCCCGGTGCTCAGTGCAAGTGATACATTAGCTGTCCTCAGCTTGTCCTCCGCTACCTCCGGGATTCCTCCATTCTGCATACACACGCTGGTAATGCGGGAAATGCCTAGAAACAAAAAAGAGATTCTGAGCAGATTCTTTACAACCAGCGCTAAAGAAGGGATGTAGATAAAGATAAAACAATCTCTGATAACTGAATGCTGCTAATGGCAATGGCTGGAGACAGAGAGTAGCTGCTAGCCCTAGCCACTCATTCTGATCAACATACTGATGGCAAGGAATGTGAGCACGGTTAGGGCTTGTTTCCACTGTGCTAAGCATGTATATTGTGTGACACAATAACGGCACAGCTGTGAGGCGAGACACACCCAGATCCCTCTAGCCGTAGCACAGCTATAGGGATTAGGATGTGTGATGCGGAAAAATCCAGCATGCTGCCCCGCTCATGCGAATAGGACTGCAGCCTATTGATTTCAATAGGTTGCGTTTCTCCATCCGAATCTCATGTGGGAAAACGCAGTGAATTTTGCATCTGTGGAAGCGGGACCTCAAACTCTCAGGTGGGGTGTGTCTCTGCTGTTCATTCCTAGCTGCAGATGCACTCATTGAAATTTGCCTCAAAGGATACCAGAGAAAAAAGGCTCTGGTAAAAAGTAATGGTGCAATTGGTAGGGGGGTAGAAGCAAATATTTATCACGCCTCTCGTTCCCCTCCATCACTCACTGTTCTCCTACAATCAGTCCTGTTATTCTCAACCTATTCTTCAAAAAAAAAAAAACCAAAAAAAATCACAGCCTTATCACAAATGATTTTCAGTGGCATTTTCGCTTGAAAGTCATAATTTACATTATTTTTGCAAAAATTCACACGCACGCACGCACGCACGCACGCACGCACACACACACACACACTCACTCAGCATTTGGCTGATGGTGTAATGGTTAAGGGCTCTGCCTCTGACACAGGAGACCAGGGTTCGAATCTCGGCTCTGCCTGTTCAGTAACCCAGCACTAATTCAGTAGGAGACCTTTGGCAAGTCTCCCTTACACTGCTACTGCCAATAGAGCGCGCCCTAGTGGCTGCTGCTCTGCTCTGGCGCTTTGAGTCCGCAAGGAGAAAAGCGCAATATAAATGTTATTTGTCTTGTCTTGTCTTGTCATTTTCGCTCATCACTAGTCATGGGGACCAGTTTTGTTGTGGAGTGCCGTGTTATAGCCTGGTGGTATGCCTGCTGGCCATGTGATCACCAGTGGGGGAGGGGCATGAGAAGGGGAACCCATCAGAGCTTGCTGGTGTCAGGCTGATCCTCTCCTCCCTATACAGCACCAGTGCTGCTGTAATTATACTATTACATGAATGTCACCAGCAATATAATTAGAGGATGAGTAGGATCGGATTCGGCAGTAACCCCAATAATATACACATATAAATACTGTCAGGCAGGCTGGATGCAGCACACACATCACACACCTGCAGAGGGATAGCCTGCTGACGTCACAAGGAGTCCCGTGCAGCTGCAGACCCTGAGCTCCTGCACGTGACGTCATAGAGAAGCAGCCCGTGCGGACTGGCAGAGTGACGGCGGCGGGACCAGAGGAGGACGCGTCTCCAGACTCTCCGAGGCTTCACAGACAAGAGTGGCATTCCCGGGCAGAGGCTCCGCCTACAGGAACGAGTCCCCGTCTAGCTACAGGAGGCAGCAGAGCAGCAGCCATATGTGAGTGCCCATGTTACTCCTATCTGTCAGCAGCTCCCCCTGGTGGCCGCCAGAGCAATTACTAGGACAGGCCTGAAGGGGTTTTGAGAGAATTTATACGGACTTGTATACTAGGGGTGATGTCAGAGGGCGACATTTGGCAAAGTTAAAGCACAGCTCCCTGTCACATAGATGGGTGGGGCTGTGACACTGAGCTGCATGTGGCAGGGCTTGGAACAGGGAAAACAGCTGCTTTGCAGGGGGCGTGGCTACACTTATAAAAGGTAGAAGACTGAGCTGCCTGTGACAGGGGGGTTGTGACAACTAGCAATTCTCCCTATTTCCAAGCAAAGCTCCGCCCCCTGTCACAGGCAACTCAGTCTTCTACCTTTTCTAAGTGTAGCCCCGCCCCCTGTAAAACAACTGTTTTCCCTGTTCCAAGCACTGCCACATGCAGCTCAGTGTCACAGCCCCACCCCTCTATAACTGAACTGCCTGTGTGAAAAGATAGTAGTGTAGAAAGGGATGGAAGCTGGCATTGCACTCATGCACCAGGGATAATTATCCCTGGTGCAATTGTATAATAATTACTAGTGTGTTAGATTTGAATGATGAGGATCTTCAAAAGACCACTACAGTAAAAACATAACCAGTTAAAATCTGGCTCAGGGCTGTTTCACGCCAGGAGCTGATCTGTGCGTTTTGACGGATCGTTCCTAGACTGCGTTTAGAAAGGGAACATGAAAGTGTATTTGACTTTCATGTTAACTTTTTACATTAGACGAAGCGTTCCAGAGCTTTGCAACGTCCAGCTGCGGCATTTTCCCACTAGGTTAATAACGAATTCACTATAGCTAATCAGCGTTGCACCGCCACTTCCCGATGTCTCTCAACGCGTGCACGAAAACAGGTCCGTGCACCAGTTGGCTAATGTGAAAGAGCGCTGAACTGGCAAAAGGCCTGTACACACTGTTGCGTTTCCGCTGCGTTATTAAAGTGAACCAGAGATGGTTCACTAGCGCTAATTTATACTTACCTGGGGCTTCCTCCAGCCCCGTATGTACCGTGGCTTCCCTCGCCAACCTCATCGGCCCCTCCGATAAGTTGCTATGACTCGCAGTCTTCTGCGCATGCATGGCTTGGCTGTGCGCACACCTCTGCACACTCCTGTCCCCAGGAGCATTCTGCGCCTACGCAGTAATACAGCACAGCCGCAGACCACTCCAGGGGATGGGAGCCCAGCAGGGGGGACGCGTGTGGCCAAGCCGCACATGCGCAGAGGGCCTCGACTGCGGGAGGGCCACTGACTGGATTACCAGGAGACGTAGCACCAGAACGGAGAGGCTGACGAGGATGGAGAGGGAAGCCTTGGTGCTTATGGGGCTGGAGGAAGCCCCAGGTAAGTATACACTAGCGATAGTGTACCATCTCTGGTGCACTATAAAATCGCATCGTCTTTTGAGGTTTTGTCAGATCTGCTTCCTTTTTTTTTTTGCTGTAATAGTCCTCTAATAATCCATTCCTCACTTCTGATCAGGTATCTCTGCAGTGCAGGGAAAAGATAGGGTAACAATTTCACTGGATCACATGACTTAAAGAGACACTGAAGCGAAAAAAATATATGATATAATGAATTGGTTGTGTACTATGAATAATTACTAGAAGATTAGCAGCAAAGAAAATATTCTCATATTTTTATTTTCAGGTATATAGTGTTTTTTCTTACATTGCATCATTCTATAATATGTGCAGATTACACAACATTCAGCATTCAAAATGATTCTTTCAGAGCAGTCTGTGAACTAATGACCTCTCCTCTGGCAGAGCAAAAGAAAACACTTGAGATAATAAAAGTCAGAAGACAGCCCTCTCATCGTAGAGCTTAATGGCTGTTTTGCATAGAGATAACAACTGGAGTTTCTTAACTCTTCCTGTACTGGAAACAATTAGACTGATGTATCTGATCTTAATGTTTTATTTCTTAGCTGTACTACACATACAAATCATAATATCATAATTTTTTTTTCACTTCAGTGTCTCTTTAAAGAAGAATGATATTGACAGAGTATTATGTGATGCATTACTCACCATAAAATACCAATACCCAGATAGCTCATGGTGACCGAGAACCACTAGGAAAGTCTAAGGTTTGGTTCACATGGGCGCTAAAACATGGACGCAGTATATGTCTAAGTTCGGACAGCGCTGGTACTGGCGTTTGTGGAAACGCTGCGCTTTGCTGGCAATTTTTCCATCGTTTTGAAGCGATTCTGGTGGCTCCCAGGATTGTTTACTGTCACGCTCCATCGCCACTCTGCGGGTTGAAAAACGACGATCCCAAGTGAAGCGCCGCTGAAAGCTACCAAATTCTGTTACTGCTCGCTAAAAACTTTTCAGCAGGGCCGGTTCTCTCATGCAGCAAGGTGAAACGTTTGCATCAGGTGCAGAGATTACAGGGGCAGCATTTTGCACAGTGTTTACACTAACAGCATGCAGTCAGAGTAGAAGAAGCGAGACTCACAGCCAGCCAGTGTGCTATTGTGTTGAGCTGCAGCATGTCATGTGAGAACATTAAATGAAGCAGAGCAAATTGTCAGGTGGTGTGCGATCATTCTAAATCGGGGGGGGGGGGGGTTCATCCTCACAAGTTTGCCTCAGGCAGCAAAAAGTCTAGAACCAGCCCTGCTTCCCAGATGCATGGACGGACGCACCTGTGCAGTAGCATGGAGGAGCTCGTGCACAGCTTTATACAGGTGCAGCTCCATGCCACTGAGCAGTACGGCCGCTGTTGTACACAGAGGGGGGCGTGGCTGGGAAGAGGAGGGGCCCGGCCTGCAGGGAAGGGGCAATGGACAGTGCAGTAAAGTCTGGATTATCCAGAGGCTCCGTCCTACTGAAGGGAGCATCCAACTTTTTTCCTTTAAACTTACAAGTATACAAGGACGATTACTGTCAGAGGCGTATCTACAGACATGCAGGCGTGGCTAATGCCCTGGGCGCCGCCTCCTTCCAGCTACTAGGGGGGGCGCAGTTCCCTCTCCCTCCTCCCTGTGCTGTGAATCAATGCTCCCTTCAGCCCTTCACTCACGCTGTGTAAATAAAGAGGGCAGGGCACGGAGCATTACAGCTTCCCTCCCCTTCAGCTGAGCTGTATCTGTGTGTGACGATAGTACCTCAGGTCCTGCAGCCATCACCTCTGCCTGAGCACGGAAGATCAGTGATGGCTGCTCAGGGCTTCTAGGCTGTGGAATGCTGCAGCTCAGTATTGCCCTCTCTCTCTCTCTCCTCAGCTGCTGGGGACAGTCACATTCCAGCAGTCGTTTCCCCACCACAAGAACACAGAAAGTCAGTGACAGGCAAATCAGCATCTCTCCCCCTCCATAGCTGCTAATCGCCTGGCTGGTCTTCCTGCTTCTCTGAACAGACCTAGCCGGTGGATTACAGAGTGGCTGCAGGAAGGGGAGAGATGCAGATCTGCTGGTCACTGACTGAACTTTTGTGCTACACGTGGTGGGGAAATGAGTACTGGAACTGGAACACTGTGAGTACCCAGCCCAGCCAGATACTGCCACCCCAGCCAGATACTGCCACCTGCCAGCCCTTTCCACCCACCCCAGCCAGATACTGCCACCCATCCACCCCAGGCAGCCAGATTCTGCCATCCATCCATCCACCCCAGGCAGCCAGATTCTGCCATCCATCCACCCCAGGCAGCCAGATTCTGTCATCCATCCATCCATCCATCCACCCCAGCCAGATTCTGCCATCCATCCATCCACCCCAGGCAGCCAGATTCTGCCATCCATCCATCCATCCACCCCAGCCAGATTCTGCCATCCATCCACCCCAGGCAGCCAGATTCTGCCATCCATCCATCCACCCCAGCCAGATTCTGCCATCCATCCATCCATCCACCCCAGGCAGCCAGATTCTGCCCATCCATCCACCCCAGGCAGCCAGATTCTGTCATCCATCCATCCATCCACCCCAGCCAGATTCTGCCATCCATCCACCCCAGGCAGCCAGATTCTGTCATCCATCCATCCATCCATCCACCCCAGCCAGATTCTGCCATCCATCCACCCCAGGCAGCCAGATTCTGCCATCCATCCATCCATCCACCACAGCCAGATTCTGCCATCCATCCATCCCAGGCAGCCAGATTCTGCCATCCATCCACCCCAGGCAGCCAGATTCTGTCATCCATCCATCCATCCACCCCAGCCAGATTCTGCCATCCATCCACCCCAGGCAGCCAGATTCTGTCATCCATCCATCCATCCATCCACCCCAGCCAGATTCTGCCATCCATCCACCCCAGGCAGCCAGATTCTGCCATCCATCCATCCATCCACCACAGCCAGATTCTGCCATCCATCCATCCCAGGCAGCCAGATTCTGCCATCCATCCACCCACCCCAGCCAGATTCTGCCATCCATCCATCCTAGCCAGATACTGCCATCCATCCACCCCAGCCAGATTCTGCCATCCATCCATCCCAGCCAGATACTGCCATCCATCCACCCCAGCATACAGCCAGATGCTGCTATCACCCAAAACCCACCCACCCCAGCCAGATGCTGCTACCCCACCAACCCCAGCAAGCAGCCAGATACTGCCACCGACCCCAGCCGGATTCTGCCACCCACTCACCCCGCCATGCAGCCAGATGCTATCATCATCCAAAACCCACCCCAGCCAGATGCTGCTACCCCACCAACCTCAGCAAGCAGCCAGATGCTGCCACCCACCCACCCCAGCAAGCAGCCAGATGCTGCCACCCATCCCAGCCAGATGCTGCCACCCACCCCAGCAAGCAGCCAGATGCTGAAAGTCAGATGCTGCCACCCACCCACCCCAATCAGATGCTACCACCTCCAGACCCCAACCAGCAGCCAGATGCTGTCACCCACCCAACCAAATACACCCTCATACCACAGCTCGTTGCTGCCCCCCACCCACCTCAGCATGCAGCCAGACCATTTATTTAATTTTGAGGCACATGGCTACTTAAATCTAAAATATAGGGGACCATGGCTACTCAATTTATGTTACAGGAACACTTTAAACTAGTATTGGGGGGGGGGAGGGGGGCGCAAATTTAGTGTTTGCCATAGGCGCCATATTACTCAGATACGCCTCTGATTACTGTGAAGAATGGTAATATTTAAAATACTTACTTCTAAAATGCACTATCAGTTGCTTTTCTCCTGGGTTATATTCGCTTACAGTAGGCAGTAAAATCCGGACAGAAATGATATTTTTTTCTGGGATTCTCAGCATTTCCTATATTCTTTAGAAAAAGCATTCCCTGGAGAGAATCTATACAAACATGCCAGCCTGATACCTTTCTCATTTGCACACTAATTTGACAGATGGACTGACCAACTGAAGTTTAGTAAAGGGGCCCATACACTCAGCCGATTTTCTGGCCGACCGATCGATCCCGATCGATCGATTGATCGTTTGCAAATCGGTTGGCCAATCGACCGATCGATGGCCGATTTCGATGGATTTCCGTCGACCAGGCAGGATGGAAAATTTAGGTCGATCTGATGAGATTGCTTATCAGTTTGCATTGGCCTTAATGTAAATCTGATGGCAAAAAAATGCCATCAGATCGAATTTCAATAGATTTCAAACTGAAATCTATTGGAATTCTATCCTGGTAAAAAATGTTCTAAAAACGCATCAGATAGATCATCAGATGCATTTCTTATCTATCTGCTGCCAATCTGACGAGTGTATGGGCACCTTAAGTGTTTTTGTAAAGAAATAACTGAGAATCTCCCATGAGGAGATGAACTAGCCCTAAATCTGTCAAATTTGCACTACCTACTGTAAGTGACAGCAGTATAGGGGGAAAAAGTCATTTACAGTGTATTTTATTATGTGAGAAATCCACATTTATATATTAAGTGATAGTTGTTCAAAATTGGCAGGAGGAGTTTACAGAGTGTACAATAGACAAATAATCAATAACAATAAGAATAGTAATATTGTAAAAAATAAGCATTTTTTCATTAAGTTGTATTCAGTATAGTAAATAGGTGGGTATGAGGCATACAAACTGGCACATGAACATTCTGGACCTTTTACCAGTTTTGGCATCCTACCGTCTTTGTAATCCACTCATGTAACATTGCATTGTATATTTCATTAGCCAAATGTCATTGTGAGCTGATATTTTGTACTCCATGTTAGTGTGCTAGATCCATGCTCTCTTGTCTCCGGGAGCTTTTCCAAGGTTTGTCCCTGGAAATGTATTAGGATGCGTTCACACAGGTGCATTGTAGTGCAGCATAACGGCTACTTTGTAACGCAGCTTGCAGGTCTGCAATGCACCACCTATGTCACGCTCATAGTGCGTCGGGTGCGTTGCGTTAAAATGGAGTAATGGGGGGAACAGATAACTATTATGCGGTAACTATTATGTTTATAGCCCTCTACCCACTGCACTTTCACTTTAACCTGTTTTCACTGCTGCATGGATAGCTGGCTCCTCCCTCTCCTGTGTCTGCTCTGGTGGTCACACTTCTTATGGGGGAGACACCTGATGCACACTAACTATGGGTGAGGGAAGGTGTCATAGTGCCTATACGTTTAATTAGTGGGTGTAATGATGGCTGCATTTGGTAAGTGAAGTGGGGAAGGGAAGATGGCTGCACTCATGGGAGGGAGGAGTTTCATGGGGGCTGCACTTGTTAGAGACAGGGGTGAGGGTGTCATGGACAGTGTTGCCTGGACATCAAAAATGCAATTTTCAATTTCAAAAAAATATTTGTGAAAATATACTGCATTTTTACAATATGGTCAAAGAAAATGATTTTTCTTTCCGATGCAATTTTTTTTTTCTACTGCTAAAATCATTCTTTTAGCACCACATTTGTGAAAATGCAAAAATATTAAAATCACAACCTTATCACAAATGATTTTCAGTGGCATTTTCGCTCGAAAGTCATAATTTACATTATTTTTGCAAAAATTCACACACAAAAAAAAAAAAAAAAAGCATTTTTGCTCATCACTAGTCATGGGGACCAGTTTTGTTGTGGGGTGCCATGTTATAGCTGGTGGTATGCCTGCTGGCCATGGGATCACCAGTGGGAGAGGGGCATGTTATAGCTGGTGGTATGCCTGCTGGCCATGGGATCACCAGTGGGGGAGGGACATGAGAAGGGGTACCCATCAGAGCTTGCTGGTGTCAGGCTGATCCTCTCCTCCCCATACAGCGCCAGTGCTGCTGTCATTATACTCTCATTACATAAATGTCACCAGAAATATGCTTAGAGGATTAGGAGGATCTCAGTAACCCCAATAATATAAACATATAAATACTGTCAGGCAGGCTGGATGCAGCACACACATCACACACCTGCAGAGGGATAGCCTGCTGACGTCACCAGGAGTCTCGTGCAGCTGCAGACCCCGAGCTCCTGCACGTGACGTCATAGAGAAGCAGCCCGTGCGGACTGGCAGAGTGACGGCGGCGGGACCAGAGGAGGACGTGTCTCCAGACTCTCCGAGGCTCCACAGACAAGAGTGGCATTCCCGGGCAGAGGCTCCGCCTACAGGAACGAGTCCCCGTCTAGCTACAGGAGGCAGCAGAGCAGCAGCCATATGTGAGTGCCCATGTTACTCCTATCTGTCAGCAGCTTCCCCTGGTGGCCGCCAGAGCAATTACTAGGACAGGCCTGAAGGGGATTAGAGAAAGAAGGTATATGGGGGAGTTTTCTGCACAGGTGGACTGATTTATATACAGATAAAACATAAAGGGTGATCACGGGTGATATCGCTGAAAATGACAGCACATGACATAGGGGGCGGGGCTACGCTTGGGAAAGGTAAGACACTTTATCCACTTCACCACTGAGGGAGTTTACCCCCTGACCACCAGAGCAATTTTCACCTTTCAGCGCTCCTTCCATTCATTCGTCTATAACTTTATCATTACTATATCTTGTTTTTTCCACCACCAATTAGGCTTTCTTTAGGTTGGACATTATGCCAAGAATTATTTTATTCTAAATGTGTTTTAATGGGAAAATAGGAAAAATGTGGGAAAAAAAATTAATTATTTTTCAGTTTTCGGCCATTATAGTTTTTAAGGGCTCGTTTCCACTATCGCGAATCTGCATGCGTCCAACGCATGCAGATCCGCACATGTAATACAAGTGGATGGGCCTGTTTCCACTGTAGCGTTGTTGAGGTGCGTTTTTTTCAGCGTGAAAAAAGCGCACAAAAGAGCCAACGATTTCGCCTGCGTCGGGAATCCGTGCGAATCGCCGCTAATGTATTTAATAGTAAAAACGCATGCGTTTGTTACATGCGTTTTTACCCGCGATTTCGCGTGCGATTTCGCACCTTTTTCAATTTTATTTAGCCCTGGCAGTGTCATGGTTAATTTCGCATGGCACCCTGCCATGCGAAATCGCAGGCGAAATCGCGGGTAAAAACGCATGTGGAAACGCATCCGCATGCGTTTTTACAAGCGTCGGAATGCGGCCGAAATCGCGTCGCAACAGTGGAAACAAGCCCTAAATAATGAATGCTACTGTAATTAAAACCCATGAAATGTATTTGCCCTTTTGTCCCGGTTATAAAACCATTTAAATTATGTCCCTATCACAATGTTTGGCGCCAATATTTTATTTGGAAATAAAGGTGCATTTTTTTCAGTTTTGCGTCCATCCCTAATTACAAGCCCATAGTTTATAAAGTAGCAGTGTTGTACCCTCCTGACATAAATATTTAAAACGTTCAGTCCCTAAGGTAACTATTTATGTATTTTTTTTTTATTGTACATTTTTTAATTTTTTTTTTTATTACAAAAAAAAAGAAATTGGGAGTGTGGGAGGTAATGAGTTAATTTTTTGTGTAAAAGTAATTTATTTGTATGTGAAAAATGTGTAGGGTGTAGTTTTAGTATTTGGCCACAAGATGGCCACAGTAACTTTTTGTTTTAATGCGACCTCCAAGCGTCCTTCCGGAAGCTTGGAGGAAGTACTTGGAGGCTGGGTAAGATCACAATGATCGCGCTGCCCATCGGAGAGCAGCGGATCATTGCGGGGCTTAGATCAACGAACGGGAATGGATTTTCCCGTTCATTGATCTCCGGGCGAGCGGGCTGCGGCGTGTTTACTAGCGGCGGGCGGCGTGTTTACGAGCGGGAGCGCGGGCAGCGGCGGGAGTGCGCAAAGTACGGATTTCTCCGTCCCTGGGGGTTAAAGGATGGAAAAAGGGACGGAGAAATCCGTACGGGCGGGGGTAAAGTGGTTAAGCTGAATATCACAGAGAGGGCGGGGCTACGCTTAGGAAAGGGAGAACAGCTGACAGGGGTGGGGCAATGTTTGGGAAAAGGAAGGACACAGCCTGTCACAGGAGCGGGGCTACGCTTGGGAAAAGGAGAACAAATTTGTATGTGACAAGGAGGGGGTGCATGAAAAGGGAGAACGCTAAGCTGCATGACATACAGAGGGGCGGTTCTATGCTTGGAAAAGAGAGAACACTGAGGTGCCTTTCACAGAGGGGGCGGGGCCATGCTTGTGAAAGAGAACACTGAGCTGCTTGTCACAGTAAGGGGCGGGCCATGCTTGTGAAAGAGAACACTGAGCTGCCTGTCACAGTAAGGGGCAGGGCTATGCTTAGTAAAGTCGGAATACCGAACTGCTTGTGACAGGGGGCGGGGCTATGCTTTCTAAAGGAGATAACTGAGCTACCTGTGTGAAAAGAGAGTAGTGTAGGAAGAGGGATGGAAGCTGGCATTGGGCTTCTGCACCAGGGAGCCAGCAGCCGGCCAGTACTTACTGTTAATAGCTGTTTTAGTTGTAATAATTACTATTGTGATTTAATTAGTGATTATGATTAAAATACCATTACAGCGAAAAACATAAGCAGTTAAAATCTGACTGAACCAACAAATGGCATTTACTGTATGGCAGTTGCTAAGTCTAAATGCCAACATAGTAAGATGCCAGCCAGCCTCCCTACTTGCACCCTATTTTGGCAGTTAGACTTAGCAACTGCCACTCTAGAAATGTTTTGAAAACAAAGAAAACTCTGGAAATCCCCATGAGGAGATGGACAAGTCCAAAACATGTCAGTTTTGTCAGATTTTAACTGTTTATTTTTTTTTTTCACTGTTATGGTCCTTTAATAATCAGTCCCCATTTCTGTTCAGGCATCTCTGCAGTGCTGGGAAAGGATAGTGTAACAATTGCACTGGATCACATGACTAAAGCCTAGTACACATGGTACAATTTTCCATCTGATGGACGGGTGATCTGATAAGAAAATGCATTGTGTGTAGACGCCCAAATTTCTCCCAATATATGAGGCCTTAATTTTACGTTGATAACTACCCAAAATCAATTGCGTTATCGATCGGACCAGTTGGAAATTATCTGATCAATCTGTCGATCTGATAGAAAGTTGTACCGTGTGTACCTAGCTTTACAGAGGAACAATAATGACACTGAGCAAAATGTGATGCATTACTCACCATACAAAACCTATACCCAAATAGCTCATGGTGACCCAGAACCACAAGGAAAGTCTAAGGTTCGGCTCACACAGGTGCGAAACATACGATGTTTAAGTTCAGACAGCACGGGTATTGGCATTTTCGGAAACACCGCGTTTTGATCCCAATTTTTCCCGTCGTTTGAGGCAATCTTGGTGGCATTCAGGATTGTTTACCACCACACTGCAGAGTCAGGGCTGGTTCAGATGGACGTTCGGAGGTGTCACATTCATTGGCGTTGCGGTGGCGATGCGTTCGGGCTTTCAGCAGCGTTCGCGTTGCGTTCAGCTTTTTTCTTCCCCTAGGGGGACATTACATGTCGCGGTTAACCGCCTCTGGAAGCTACATGTAGCTTCCAGGGGCTCCTTGAACGCCAGGGAAAATCTGGACCCGAACGCCGCGTTGGTTTAAACGCACGTGAAAGCTTGGTACAAACGGGAGCGTTTAACGCCAAGCCCCGAACGATGGCGGTAAACGCTCTGCAAGCGTCCGTCTGAACCAGCCGTCACCGTGCGGGGTGAAAAGTGACGATCCCAGGTGAAGCGCCGCTGAAAGCTACCAAATGCTTTTCCTGCTCGCTAGCCCTGACCAGATGCATGGACGGCTGCAACTGTGCTGTAGCATGGAGGGGCTCATGCACAGCTTTATACACCAGCAGCTCCATGCCACTGAGCAGTACGGTCCCAACCGGCAGGAGAGGGGCCATGGACAGTGGGGTAAACTCTGGAATATCCAGAGGCTCTGGTCTACTGAGGGGAACAGACTAACCAGCAAGCTCATGGTGACCCAGAACTCATTGGAGTGTGTAAGGGACTACAATAGTCCTAAAAGCCCCCTTACTAAGATGTTAAGAAAAACAAAAGTTTGCTTTCCTAAAACAGAAAGAATTTGCGATAATTCAGGTTGGAGTGAGCTTGAGATGTCTCCCAGAGCAACACTGCTGAATATATGCAAATTAACCATTGTACCCTTAGAAGCTAAACACACCTCCAGAACCGCTGGAATGTAAGTAAGTAAGGGGCTTTTAGGACCATTGTAGTCCCTTACACACTCCAATGAGTTCTGGGTCACCATGAGCTTGCTGGTTAGTCTGTGCCTCTCGGATTCACAAGCCCTACTCCATAGAGCCAAATTAATCCATGCCATGCACTGATGAGGATCAAACAATCCGAAACAGTCTGTATGCATGTTGGATTATTATGGCTCTGTACAAATTAACAAGCTGACACATCATTGCATTCCAGCGGTTCTGGAGGTGTGTTTAGCGTCTAAGGGTACAATGGTTAATTTGCATATATTCAGCAGTGTTGCTCTGGGAGACATCTCAAGCTCACTCCAACCTGAATTATCGCAAATTCTTTCTGTTTTAGGAAAGCAAACTTTTGTTCTACTGAGGGGAGTATCCAACTTTTTCCTTTAAATGTTACAGGTGTAGTAAAGGACCACTATTGTAAAAAATGTTAATATTTAAAATCCTTACATCCGAAATGTACATTTGTTCCAGAGTAAATGCACTATTAATTGCTTTTTTCCTGTGTTGCAGTCACTTACAGTAAATAGTAAAATCCGGACAGATCTGACAGATTCTGGACTAGTCCATCTCTAGATGGGGGTCTCTCAGTATTTCCTTTATTCTTTACAAAAGCATTCCCTGGAAAGAATCTATACAAACATGTCAGCCTGCTTTCCTACTCGTTTGCATACTAATTTAGCAGTTGGACTGAGTAACTGATAATTCCCATGAGGAGATGGACTAGTTAAAAACCTGTCAGATTTGCACTACCTACTATAAATGGCAGCAACATAGGAAAAAGTCGTGTACAGTGCATTTTACTCTGGGAGAAATGCACATAGGTATTTTAAATTATAGTTGCTGAAATTCAGCACAAGAAAAGATTTTACAATGCACAATCAATGACTAAATAATTAATAAAAGTAATATTGGAAAAAAATAAGCATTTTTTCATTGAGGATCCTTTTGCACTGGGGCGTTGCCATGCGGTAAATTTACCGCACCACGCCCCCGGGCAATGAAAGTCTATGGGGGAGTTTACAATCCCCACGTTGTGCTTTGCTACGGAGGGAGTTCTCTATCTAACGCACACACATACCTACGTTACCATGCAGCTCCTGCAGCTTTCTGTGTTGGACCAGAAGTCATGTAAATGGATGACGATGCAGGGTTTTTGAAAAAGTTGGAGGCGGTGGAGGGGCGCATATGTGCGGAAGCATATCTTTATAATACGCTTCCGTGCACTTCCGCATTTCAGAAACAGGAAGTGACCGCAAGCGCGTGTCACTTCCTGCTTGGACGGATGCCATACTGCATCGTAACGTGGTATTCCCCGAAGGCCTGTTTTTGGAGGTGCGGCCGCCGCACTGCTGGCACAGATATATAGTGTGAAGCTGGCCTCAGTTGTATAACTTGTATTCAGTAGGCACGGTTGGAAATGTCAATGTCCGATACCGGGGAAATTCTGCAAATGCCGTTTTCCACTTCCGCTTCATTCTCATGGTATTCTGCGGTTTTCTGCTTTCTGCCAATTTCCGCTGAAATTTCTGCCTACCACTTACTACAAATTCCCATTCTCTGATAGACTTATTCACTTAGATTCTTCTGATTAGCTTAAAATTGACGAATAGCGGTATAGCGGATTTCCGCAGAAATTTCCACTTACCACTCTACTGATTCTCTGACTGGCTTTTCCATTTCGAGTCTTCTGATTGGCTTAAAATTACCGAATATCGGTAATGCGGAATCTCCGCTTATTGCTTACCACACTACAAATCCTCATTCTTTGATTGGCTTATTCATTTTGAGTCTTCCGATTCAATTAACATTTCTGAATATCGGTATAGCGGAGTTTCCGTGGAAATTTCTGCTGTTTCTGCCGACATCTAGTTACTGCACTATGACTTCCACATTCCGATGCAGAAATGCGATTTCTGATCGGAAATGCAGAAATTTCAATTCATCGGAATGAGTAACCTTAGTATTCTAGTAAGTAAATAGGTGGGTATGAGGTGGGTATTTTACTCATTGCATAATTGTGTTCCTTTCATATAGTTTATAGGGCATTCCTCAAGCCAAATACTTTTTTGTTTTGTTTTAATACTCTAATTCCCTATAAACTAAACAAGCCACGCCCACAGCTCCTTTTGTGCCTTGGCACTGTAGCAAGGGCTTATGGGAGCTCAGTCTGGGCAGGAGGAAGAGGTTATTAGCTATTGATTTCAGAGGCAGAGGGGAGGAGAAAGGAGTGAATTTACACACAGGCCAGCTGATAGCATCTGCAGCCCTTAGCCTGTGACAATGTAACAAACATGGCTGCCCATGTTAATAATGGAATAAATAATCATAAACTTTTGAAGCTGTTTTCAGCTAGATATGCTGTGTAAACTATCTAAACTTTAGATAAGATATATAGACAAGTTACTTATTATAGTTAGTTTTTCATCTCAGATCCGCTTTAATGTCCCTTGTGTCCTGGAGTGATTCCAAGTTTTGTCCCTGGAAATGTATTAGGATGCAATGCGGCGCAGTATAGCTGTTTTGTAACGCAGCTTGCAGCTCTGCAGTGCACGACCTATTTGATGCTCACAGTGCGGTGGTTGCGTTGCGATATAACGGTATGTGGAACCGTAACACACTGCATGCTGTGCATACGTGCAAAATGGGTGCATTAACAGTGGCAGTGAAGCATAATTTTGATTGACTGTATGCTTCACTGTATGTGACACAACGTGGGGATAACGGGCAGCACTGCTTTCCTGTTGCGTTGCATTCCTGCTTTTACAGGGAAGGGAAAGCAAGGCCACTGTGAGCCCAGCCTTACTCCTAGATATTTCCCTGGGGTTTATGTCTGACCATGTGTACCATAAAATGAATTGTTACTTGTACTAAACAGCTGTACACTGGGCTGAAGAACATTGATGCAGACATGGACTGGATTTAAAAATAAATTAATAATTGCATCTTCTTGGTAAAATATTACAGCTTTCCCCTGGGTTATATCACAATATAGTGAGGATTGCTGAGAGGTTTGGAAAATATAGTTGGTGCTGTTGCAGGCACATGCAGCATCCGCAGCTAAGACATATGGTTATTGATTCACTAAAGGAGATAGCGCAAGTAACCTCCTGTTGCTTGCACTATTTCCACAGTGTGCTTTAAATGTAATGCAATGCATGCTACGTGCTTGATTCACTAAATTGCGATAACTCATTTACTTCACGATTGCGTGTGAAAATTTGCGATTGCGAGCAAAAACCTGTGCAAAAACGTCAGCGTGGCCACACTATGAGTTATCACGGTTTAGTGAATCAAGCACTACATGTCCTATAACGCACAATAATGCTGCGTTACCGTGGCATACAGTAGATACAGTGGAGCATACAGGCAATTAAAAGTATGCTTCCCTGTATCTGTTAACGTCTGCATTTAAAGGTAACGCACTGCAAGAAGTGAATTACCATAACGCAACATTTACAATGCAACGTTAATGTCGCACTGTGACTGTTGCATAGGCTTAACATTACAGCGCGTTATCCTGCATTATAATTACTTTATAACGCAGGACAATAACGTCCCACTGTGAATGCGACCTAAAGGACTACTGAAGTGAGAGGTATATGGAGGCTGACATATTTATATACTTTTAAAGGGAACCTGAAGCAAGTAAAATTATTTAAAATAAACACATGACATAGCTGCAAATTGATATTACATACTAATCTCACCATCAGTTCCTCTCAGAAGCTCACCAATTTCTTCTTACAGTGATCCCTTCCAGTTCTGACAATATTTTGTCAAAACTGAAATATACCAGTTGCTGTCAGTTATATATCAGCAGCTGTCAGTTACAGCTGACTGTGAAAGGTAATGTCCATGTTTCCCTGTGGCTTAAGTGGGTGATATTACAGTTTAACAGTGTGTTGACCAGGAAGCTGAAAAATGATCATTTTTAAAATGGAGGACTGAGAATTACAGCGATCACAGCGGACAAACAGGACGCAGGAGAGGAGAAAGAGATTGAGGAGTAGACTACACAGGAGGCAAGTATGACCTGTGTATGGTTATTTTGACTTTTTGTTTTCAGTTCAGGTTCTCTTTAAGCAATACCAGTTGCCTGACTATCCTGCTGATCCTCTGCCTCCAATACTTTTAGCCATAGACCCTGAAAAAGCATATGCAGATCAGGGGCTCAATTCACAAAAGCGTGCTAAGTGTTGGCACGCCTGTGAAAAGGCCCTTAGCATTCCTAGAGGGCTTCAGGTCGCGCTAAGCTTAAAAGTTTAGCGCTGCTTGGTGCATGCGGAACGTTGCACCGAATCAGGCGCACCCGGTGCGACGTTATAGTCGCACCTGGTGAGCCTTTTTGCCGGGCGCACCAAGCGGCGCGATGAGTAAAAGCTGTGAGCATGCAAACTACTTAGCACTGTTGTTAGCACGCCCAAAGCTTTTAGGCGTGCTAACTAAGTTAGCACGCATTTGTGAATCGAGGCCCAGGTGTTTCTGACAATATTGTAAGATCTGACAAGATTATCTGCATGCTTGTTTCTGGTGTGATTCAAACACCACTGCAGCCAAACAGATCAGCAGGGCTACCAGGCAACAGGTATTGTTTAAAAGTTAATAAATATGGAAGCCTTTTTTGGCGGTGTGACGGGCAGGTTTCATTGCTGATGCCAATTTAGGCTTTGTTCACATCATAAATCGCCAGTGCTATCACAAGTGCTGAGTGTTATATAAAGAGTTTTTTCCTCCTCTTTTCCCTGCGCTTTGCACTTAAAAAGCGCTTTTTTAGCGCTTTTACAGAGCGATTCATTTTTTTCATTCCCTGACGTCAGTCAGGAAGTGAACTCTTTCACCCGGTATTTATTCATGAAAGCGCTGAGGAAATTGCTATACAAAGCGCTTTTTCAAGCGCTTTGCGATTACCCTATACCTTCTATTGAGCAAAAACACTCAGAAAATGGTATAGGCAGCGCTTTGCTGACTGAGCGGATCAGAAATGAACCTCTCAGATGTGAACTCTCTAATCATTGCACAAGCTCTTTTAGGGTGATTTTAAAAATCGTTGGCATTTAAAAAAAAACAAAAAATGTCCCAGATGTGAACTAGCCCTTACAGTGTGAAACCAGCCTAAACGGTTGACAGCCATATGTATCCTGCTTAATAACAGTTTAGTTGGTGTTTGATGTGGCTGTAGAGGAGGCCATAGGTAAAGCCTAGTGGTATATTTGAATCACTTTAAATATGCCCCTGAGCTTTACTCTGCAGGCTGCAACACTTTGTTATTGAATTGTGTCTCTACAGCTGCCATTTTATCGTTTTTACATTTTTTTTGTTTAAGTTGTTTAAGTATGTCTTTTTTTTATGTACAAATTGTATTGCAGCATATTTTCTCCTTAGATGTGGAAAATGTTAGAGATCCACTAGGTGAAAATTTGGAAAAATCGCTTTTATGAAAACTGATGACAGCAGCGCTTACATGGAAGAGACTACAAAAAAAAGGATAACACCATCGGATACAGCATGAAAACTGCGGACCTTCTGGTGGAAAAGAAACACATGTCATCCAAAGTTTAGAGACTTCTTACCTAGATAGACAGAATTTGGGATGGCTATTTGGACTTCTAAAGGGGTAGTGAACACTGTGTACTAACACTGAGATTTGGAAAAATCGCTTTTATGAAAACTGATGACAGCAGCGCATGCATGGAAGAGAATAGAAGAGAGGACAACACCATCGGATATAACACGAAAATAACGGACCTTTTGGTGGAAAAGAGAGACATGTCATCCCAAGTTTAGAGACTTCTTCCCTGGATCGACTCAATTTGGGACGGATAATTGGGCAAGATTTTAACACTTTTTTAATTACATGTATAAGAATTATTCTAGACTACAAATTATGTGTTTAAAAATGTCATGGCACTGTACTGCTTTAATATCTTGTCAATTACTTGAAGGATAGTTTTTATGTGTTTAGAAGGTTTTTTTGATTGATGTTTTTAAATTGTAGTGTACTGTATTTTTGTCTTTTCCTTACAAGATGTTTTCCAGCTTTTTATCTCCATAGATGTGGAACATTTGAGAAAATCGCTAGGTGAAGATTTAGAAAAAATCGTTTTTATGAAAACTGATGACAGCAGGGCATACATGGAAGAGAATACAAGAGAGGACAACACCATCGGCTATAGCATGAAAAATGCGGACCTTTTAGTGGAAAAGAGAGAAATGTCATCCCAAGTTTAAAGACTTCTTTCCTGGATGCACAGAATTTGGGATGAATATTTGGACTTCTCATAAAGGGGCAGTGAACACCGTGTACTAACGCGGTGTTCCCTAAAGGCCTTTTTTGGCGGTGTGACAGGCAGGACGCATCGCATCGTTGACACCAATTTACAATGTGAAACCAGCCTAAACGGTTGACAGCCATTTGTAACCTGCTTAGTACCAGTTTGGTTGGTGTTTGGTGTGGCTGTAGGGTAGGAGGAGGCCATAGGTAAAGCTTAGAGGTATATTTAAATCACTTTAAGTATGCCCCTGAGTTTTACTCTGCAGGTTGCAACACTTTGTTATTGAATGTTGAATTGTGTCTCTATAGCTGCCTTTTTTTAGCATTTTAACATTTTTTTGTTTAACCTCCTGCCGCCCGCGTCACGCCAGTAGGCGTGGCCGCGGCGGCAGCCCCAGGACCGCCTAACGCCAATTAGCGTAAAGTCCTGGGGCTCTGTTTAGCATGAGATCGCGCGCATGGTGCGCGCGCATCTCATGCTCGGAGGGCGGAGCTCCGCCCCGCCTTCAGTCTCCGAGCGGCTATTGCTGCTCGGGAGACTGTTAGACGGCAATCACGCCGTCTATTTACTTGGTGCAGCACTGCGATGAGCAGCAGCGCTGCACCGGGGACAGCCGTGTGACACGGCTGTCCCCATGGGGGACAAGAGAGCGATCGGCTCTCATAGGCAGAAGCCTATGACAGCCGATCGCCATAATTGGCCGGCTGTGGGGAGAGAGGGAGGGATGGAGGGAATAATTTAAAAGGAACAGGGTATTTTAGAAAAAAAAACGTAACAATAATATTTATTTTAAAAAAAATAAACATGGGGGGAGCGATCAGACCCCACCAAAAGAAAAGGGGGGGGGATCACTTGTGTGCTGAGTTGTGCGGCCCTGCAGCTTGGCCTTAAAGCTGCAGTGGCCAATTTAGCTAAAAATGGCCTGGTCACTAGGGGGGTTTAGCCCTGCAGTCCTCAAGTGGTTAAATTGTAGTGTACTGTATGTTTTTTTTTCTTTACAAGATGTTTTCCAGCATTTTATCTCCATAGATGTGGAACACTTGAGAGATCTACTAGGGGAAAATTTGGAAAAATCGCTTTTCTGAAAACTGATGACAGCAGCGCATACATGGAAGGGAATACAAGAGAGGAGAACACCATCGGATATAGCACGAAAATTGTGGACCTTTTGGTGGAAAAGAGAGATATGTCATCCCAAGTTTCGAGACTTCTTTCCTGGATGGACAGAATTTGGGATGGATATTTGGACTTCTTCTCATGAGGGGCCGTGATTACTGTGTACTAATGTGGTGTTACCTAAAGGCCTTTTTTGGCGGTGTGACAGACATCGTTGACACCAATTTATAATGTGAAACCAGCCTAAATGGTTGACAGCCATTTGTAACCTGCTTATTACCAGCTTGGTTGGTGTTTGGTATGGCTGTAGGGGAGGAGGAGGCCATAGGTAAAGCTTAGGGGTATATTTAAATCACTTTAAATATGCCCCTGAGTTTTACTCTGCAGGTTGCAACACTTTGTTATTGAATGTTGAATTGTGTCTCTATAGCTGTGATTTTACCATTTTTTGTTTAAATTGTAGTGTACTGTATGTTTTTTTTTCTTTACAAGATTTTTTCCAGCATTTTATCTCCATGGATGTGGAACAATTGAGAGATCTACTAGGTGAAAATTTGGAAAAATCGCTTTTATGAAAACTGATGACAGCAGCGCTTGTATGGAAGAGACTACAAAAGAGAGGATAACATCATCGGATACAGCACGAAAAATGCGGACCTTTTGGTGGAAAACAAAGACGTGGCTTCCCAAGTTTAGAGACTACTTTCCTGGATCGACTCAATTTGGGACGGATAATTGGGCAAGATTTTAACACTTTTGTTAATTACATGTATAAGAATTATTCTAGACTACAAATTATGTGTTTAAAAATGTCATGCCACTGTAATGCTTTAATAGCTTGTCAATTACTTGAAGTATATTTTTTATGTGTTTAGAAGTTTCTATTAATTAATGTTTTCAAATTGCAGTGTACTGTATGTTTTTTTTTCCCTTACGAGATGTTTTCCAGCATTTTATCTCCATAGATGTGGAACATTTGAGAGAACCGCTAGGTGAAGATTTTGAAAAAATCATTTTTATGAAAACTGAAGACAGCAGGGCATACATGGAAGAGAATACAAGAGAGGACAACACGATTGGTTATACAACGAAAAATGCAGACCTTTTGGTGGAAAAGAGAGACATGTCATCCCAAGTTTAAAGACTTCTTTCCTGGATGTCCAGAATTTGGGATGGAAATTTGGACTTCCGTTATAGGGGCAGTGAACACCGTGTACTAACGCGGTGTTCCCTGAAATTTCCTAGGTGAACATTTGGAAAAATCGCTTTTATGAAAACTGATGACAGCAGCGCTTACATGAAAGAGACTACAAAAGAGAGGATAACATCATCGGATACAGCACAAAAAATGCGGACCTTTTGGTGGAAAACAGAGACGTGGCTTCCCAAGTTTAGAGACTTCTTTCCTGGATCGACTCAATTTGGGACGGATAATTGGGCAAGATTTTAACACTTTTGTTAATTACATGTATAAGAATTATTCTAGACTACAAATTATGTGTTTAAAAATGTCATGCCACTGTAATGCTTTAATATCTTGTCAATTACTTGAAGTA
The DNA here is from genome assembly GCF_040937935.1 of Hyperolius riggenbachi. Lineage (NCBI taxonomy): Eukaryota > Metazoa > Chordata > Amphibia > Anura > Hyperoliidae > Hyperolius > Hyperolius riggenbachi. The sequence continues at coordinate 150,959,248 of NC_090653.1, read as the reverse complement.
TATTTTTTACGTGTTTAGAAGTTTCTATTAATTGTGGTTTTTACATTGTAGTGTACTGTATGTTTTTTTCCCCTTACGAGATGTTTTCCAGCATTTTATCTCCATAGATGTGGAACATTTGAGAGAATCACTAGGTTTAGATTTGGAAAAAATCGTTTTTATGAAAACTGATGACATCAGCGCATACATGGAAGAGAATACAAGAGAGGACAACACCATCGGAAATAGCACGAAAATTGCGGACCTTTTGGTGGAAAAGAGAGATATGCCATCCCAAGTTTAGAGACTTCTTTCCTGGATGGACAAAACTTGGGATGGATATTTGGACTTCTTCTCATGACGGGCCGTGAACACTGTGTACTAATGCCATGTTCCCTGAAGGCCTTTTTTGGCGGTGTGACAGGCATCACATCGTTGACACCAATTTACAATGTTAAACCAGCCTAAACGGTTGACAGCCATTTGTAACCTGCTTAGTACCAGTTTGGTTGGTGTTTGGTGTGGCTGTAGGGGAGGAGGAGGCCATAGGCAAAGCTTAGGGGAATATTTAAATCACTTTAAATATGCCTCTGAGTTTTACTCTGCAGGTTGCAACTCTTTGTTATTGAATGTTGAATTGTGTCTTTATAGCTGCCATTTTAGCCTTTCAAAAATGTTTTTGTTTAAATTGTAGTATTTGGTGTGGCTGTAGCGGAAGAGGAGGCCATAGGTAAAGCTTAGGGGTATATTTAAATCACTTTAAATATGCCTCTGAACTTTTCCCTGCAGGTTGCAACACTTTGTTATTGAATGTTGAATTGTGTCTCTATAGCTGCCATTTTAGCATTTGAACATTTTTTTTGTTTAAATTGTAGTGTACTGTATGTTTTTTTTCTTTACAAGATGTTTTCCAGCATGTTATCTCCATAGATGTGGAACACTTGAGAGATCTACTAGGTGAAAATTTGGAAAAATCGCTTTTATGAAAACTGATTACAGCAGCGCTTACATGGAAGAGACTACAAAAGAGAGGATAACATCATCGGATACAGCACGAAAAATGCAGACCTTTTGGTGGAAAACAGAGATGTGGCTTCCCAAGTTTAGAGACTTCTTTCCGGGATCGACTCAATTTGGGACGGATAATTGGCCAAGATTTTAACACTTTTTTAATTAAATGAATTAGAATTATTCTAGACTACAAATTATGTGTTTAAAAATGTCATGCCACTGTAATGCTTTAATATCTTGTCAATTACTTGAAGTATATTTTTTATGTGTTTAGAAGTTTCTATTAATTGATGTTTTCAAATTGCAGTGTACTGTATGTTTTTTTTTCCCTTACGAGATGTTTTCCAGCATTTTATCTCCATAGATGTAGAACATTTGAGAGAATCGCTAGGTGAAGATTTTGAAAAAATCACTTTCATGAAAACTGAAGACAGCAAGGCATCCATGGAAGAGAATACAAGAGAAGACAACACGATCGAATAATCGAATATACAACGAAAAATGCAGACCTTTTGGTGGAAAAGAGAGACATGTCATCCCAAGTTTAAAGACTTCTTTCCTGGATGTTCAGAATTTGGGATGGAAATTTGGACCTCCCCTATAGGGGCAGTGAATACCATGTACTAACGCGGTGCTCCCTGAAATTTGCTAGGTGAACATTTGGAAAAATCGCTTTTAGGAAAACTGATGACAGCAGCGCATACATGGAAGAGAATACAAGAGAGGACAACACCATCGGATATAGCACGGACCTTTTGGTGGAAAAGAGAGATGTGGCTTCCCAAGTTTAGAGACTTCTTTCCTGGATGGACAGAATTTGGGATGGATATTTTGATTTCTTCTCATGAGGGGCCGTGAACACTGTGTACTAATGCGGTGTTCCCTAAAGGCCTTTTTTGGCGGCGTGACAGGCGGGACGCATCGCATCGTTGACACCAATTTACAATGTGAAACTAGCCTAAACGGTTGACAGCCATTTGTAACCTGCTTAGTACCAGTTTGGATGGTGTTTGGTGTGGCTGTAGGGGAGGAGGAGGCCATAGGTAAAGCTTAGGGGTATATTTAAATCACTTTAAATATGCCCCTGAGTTTTACTCTGCAGGTTGCAATACTTTGTTATTGAATGTTGAATTGTGTCTCTATAGCTGCCATTTTAGCATTTTAACTTTTTTTTGTTTAAATTGTAGTATTTGGTGTGGCTTTAGGGAAGGAGGAGGCCATAGGTAAAGCTTAGGGGTATATTTAAATCACTTTAAATATGCCCCTGAGTTTTACTCTGCAGGTTGCAACACTTTGTTATTGGATGTTCAATTGTGTCTCTATAGCTGCCATTTTAACATTTTTTTTGTTTAAATTGTAGTGTAGTGTATGTTTTTTTTTCTTTACAAGATGTTTTCCAGCATTTTATCTCCATAGATGTGGAACACTTGAGACATCTACTAGGTGAAAATGGAAAAATCGCTTTTATGAAAACTGAAGACAGCAGGGCATACATGGAAGAGAATACAAGAGATGACAACACGATCGGATATACAATGAAAAATGCAGACCTTTTGGTGGAAAAGAGAGACATGTCATCCCAAGTTTGAAGACTTCTTTCCTGGATGTCCAGAATTTGGGATGGAAATTTGGACTTCCCCTATAGGGGCAGTGAACACCGTGTACTAACGCGGTGTTCCCTGAAATTTGCTAGGTAAACATTTGGAAAAATCGCTTTTATGAAAACTGATGACAGCAGCGCATACATGGGAGAGAATACAAGAGAGGACAACACCATCGGATATAGCACGAAAATTGCGGACCTTTTGGTGGAATAGAGAGATATGCCATCCCAAGTTTAGAGACTTCTTTCCTGGATGGACAAAACTTGGGATGGATATTTGGACTTCTTCTCATGACGGGCCGTGAACACTGTGTACTAATGCCATGTTCCCTAAAGGCCTTTTTTGGCAGTGTGACAGGCATCACATCGTTGACACCAATTTACAATGTGAAACCAGCCTAAACTGTTGACAGCCATTTGTAACCTGCTTAGTACCAGTTTGGTTGGTGTTTGGTGTGGCTGTAGGGGAGGAGGAGGCCATAGGTAAAGCTTAGGGGTATATTTAAATCACATTAAATATGCCCCTGAATTTTACTCTGCAGGTTGCAACACTTTGTTATTGAATGTTGAATTGTGTCTCTATAGCTGCCATTTTAGCATTTTAACATTTTTTTGTTAAAATTGTAGTATTTGGTGTGGCTTTAGGGGAGGAGGAGGCCATAGGTAAAGCTTAGGGCTATATTTAAATCACTTTAAATGTGCCCCTGAGCTTTACTCTGCAGGTTGCAACATTTTGTTATTGGATGTTGAATTGTGTCTCTATAGCTGCCATTTTAATATTTTTTTTGTTTAAATTGTAGTGTAGTGTGTGTGTTTTTTTTCTTTACAAGATGTTTTCCAGCATTTTATCTCCATAGATGTGGAACACTTGAGAGATTTACCATGTGAAAATTTGAAAAAATTGCTTTTATGAAAACTGATGACAGCAGCGCTTGCATGAAAGAGACTTCAAAAGAGAGGATAACATCATCGGATACAGCACGAAAAATGCGGACCTTTTGGTGGAAAACAGAGACGTGGCTTGCCAAATTTAGAGACTTCTTTCCTGGATCGACTCAATTTGGGACGGATAATTGGGCAAGATTTTAACACTTTTGTTAATTACATGTATAAGAATTATTCTAGACTACAAATTATGTGTTTAAAAATGTCATGCCACTGTAATGCTTTAATATCTTGTCAATTACTTGAAGTATACTTTTTATGTGTTTAGAAGTTTCTATTAATTAATGTTTTTAAATTGTAGTGTACTGTATGTTTTTTTTCCCTTAAGAGATTTTTTCCAGCATTTTATCTCCATAGATGTGGAACATTTGAGAGAATCGCTAGGTGAAGATTTTGAAAAAAGACAGCAGGGCATACATGGAAGAGAATACAAGAGAAGACAACACGATCGGATATACAACGAAAAATGCAGACCTTTTGGTGGAAAAGAGAGACATGTCATCCCAAGTTTAAAGACTTCTTTCCTGGATGTCCAGAATTTGGGATGGAAATTTGGACTTCCCCTATAGGGGCAGTGAACACCGTGTACTAACGCGGTGTTCCCTGAAATTTCCTAGGTGAACATTTGGAAAAATCGCTTTTATAAAGCTGATGACAGCAGCGCATACATGGAAGAGAATACAAGAGAGGACAACACCATCGGATATAGCACGAAAATTGCAGACCTTTTGGTGGAAAAGAGAGATATGTCATCCCAAGTTTAGAGACTTCTTTCCTGGATGGACATAATTTGGGATGGATATTTGGACTTTTTCTCATGAGGGGCCGTGAACACTGTGTACTAATGCGGTGTTCCCTAAAGGCCTACATGAAAGAGACTACAAAAGAGAGGATAACATCATCGGATACAGCACAAAAAATGCGGACCTTTTGGTGGAAAACAGAGACGTGGCTTCCCAAGTTTAGAGACTTCTTTCCTGGATCGACTCAATTTGGGACGGATAATTGGGCAGATTTTAACACTTTTGTTAATTACATGTATAAGAATTATTCTAGACTACAAATTATGTGTTTAAAAATGTCATGCCACTGTAATGCTTTAATATCTTGTGAATTACTTGAAGTATATTTTGTATGTGTTTAGAAGTTTCTATTAATTATGGTTTTTAAATTGTAGTGTACTGTATGTTTTTTTTCCCCTTACGAGATGTTTTCCAGCATTTTATCTCCATAGATGTGGAACATTTGAGAGAATCACTAGGTTTAGATTTGGAAAAAATCGTTTTTATGAAAACTGATGACAGCAGCGCATACATGGAAGAGAATACAAGAGAGGACAACACCATCGGATATAGCACGAAAATTGCGGACCTTTTGGTGGAAAAGAGAGATATGCCATCCCAAGTTTAGAGACTTCTTTCCTGGATGGACAAAACTTGGGATGGATATTTGGACTTCTTCTCATGACGGGCCGTTAACACTGTGTACTAATGCCATGTTCCCTGAAGGCCTTTTTTGGCGGTGTGACAGGCATCACATCGTTGAAACCAATTTACAATGTGAAACTAGCCTAAACAGGTGAAAAAGATTTTTGTAACCTGCTTAGTACCAGTTTGGTTGGTGTTTGGTGTGGCTGTAGGGGAGGAGGAGGCCATAGGCAAGGCTTAGGGGAATATTTAAATCACTTTAAATATGCCCCTGAGTTTTATTCTGCAGGTTGCAACTCTTTGTTATTGAATGTTGAATTGTGTCTTTATAGCTGCCATTTTAGCCTTTCAAAAATGTTTTTGTTTAAATTGTAGTATTTGGTGTGGCTGTAGCGGAAGAGGAGGCCATAGATAAAGCTTAGGGGTATATTTAAATCACTTTAAATATGCCTCTGAACTTTTCCCTGCAGGTTGCAACACTTTGTTATTGAATGTTGAATTGTGTCTCTATAGCTGCCATTTTAGCATTTTAACATTTTTTTTGTTTAAATTGTAGTGTACTGTATGTGTTTTTTTCTTTACAAGATGTTTTCCAGCATTTTATCTCCATAGATGTGGAACACTTGAGAGATCTACTAGGTGAAAATTTGGAAAAATCGCTTTTATGAAAACTGATGACAGCAGCGCTTACATGGAAGAGACTACAAAAGAGAGGATAACATCATCAGATACAGCATGAAAAATGCAGACCTTCTGGTGGAAAAGAGAGACGTGGCTTCCAATGTTTAGAGACTACTTTCCTGGATCGACTCAATTTGGGACGGATAATTGGGCAAGATTTTAACACTTTTTTTAATTACATGTATAAGAATTATTCTAGACTACAAATTATGTGTTTAAAAATGTCATGCCACTGTAGTGCTTTAAAGGAGTACTATCGATTGAAACGACTTTTTTTTTAATACTCTATATTAGTGTACACATTACCACTAGTGCTAAGGGCACTTTATTTATTCACCCAGGTCTCTCTCTCACTATCCCTGCTTAAAAAATCATTTCTCACACAGCTCATAGTAGTTTGGGTCACCCTGAGCTGCTTGGTTACTCTGTCACACAGCTCACAAATATATTTCAGTGTCACTCACAGCAATCAGCAGACATGAGGAGAAATAGGCTGATCTGAGGTGGTAACAGGTAACTAAATGAGCTGGAATATTGCTGGAATATAACTAGCTATACCAGGAGTCTGTGTTTACACTCAGACTGGCTGTCTGCTTGAGGCATTCACTCCAGGCTGCATCCACTTTACAAGCTGCTGAGAGGGGCAGACCACTGTCTACAATTAGCATTATTAGTATCTTTATCAGTAAAGAGAAGCAAAAATAATAAACACACATTGCTAGAATCTTTAACCCCTTACCACCATATCAACAAGATTCTTTCAGCAAGGTGATAATTAAACTATAAACTGAGGAGTTGATAGCATCTCCCCTTTGCAGAGACATGGTCTAGCCCTCTGGGAGCTCAGTATTAGATACATTTTGTATCCAACACTGACGCCAAAACTGACGGAGGATTTTACAGCTGAGAGGAACAGCTGTGTGAGGAATCAAATTGTTCCTAGTACTTGCCCTAATGTGTGCTACAACATACATCATTTAAAAATAAATGCATACATCGATAGTATTCCTTTAATAGCTTGTCAATTAATTGAAGTATATTTTTTATGTGTTTAGAAGTTTCTATTAATTAATGTTTTTAAATTGCAGTGTACTGTATGTTTTTTTTTTCCCTTACGAGATGTTTTCCAGCATTTTATCTCCATAGATGTGGAACATTTGAGAGACCCGCTAGGTGAAGATTTTGAAAAATCATTTTTATGAAAACTGAAGACAGCAGGGCATACATGGAAGAGAATACAAGAGAAGACAACACGATCGGATATACAACGAAAAATGCAGACCTTTTGGTGGAAAAGAGAGACATGTCATCCCAAGTTTAAAGACTTCTTTCCTGGATGTCCAGAATTTGGGATGGAAATTTGGACTTCCCCTATAGGGGCAGTGAACACCGTGTACTAACGCGGTGTTCCCTGAAATTTGCTAGGTGAACATTTGGAAAAATCGCTTTTATGAAAGCTGATGACAGCAGCGCATACATGGAAGAGAATACAAGAGAGGACAACACCATCGGATATAGCACGAAAATTGCGGACCTTTTGGTGGAAAAGAGAGATATGTCATCCCAAGTTTAGAGACTTCTTTCCTGGATGGACAGAATTTGGGATGGATATTTGGACTTCTTCTCATGATGGGCCGTGAACACTGTGTACTAATGCCATGTTCCCTAAAGGCCTTTTTTGGTGGTGTGACAGGCATCACATCGTTGACACCAATTTACAATGTGAAACCAGCCTAAACAGTTGGCAGCCATTTGTAACCTGCTTAGTACCAGTTTGGTTGGTGTTTGGTGTGGCTGTAGGGGAGGAGGAGGCCATAGGTAAAGCTTAGGGGTATATTTAAATCACTTTAAATATGCCCCTGAGTTTTACTCTGCAGGTTGCAACTCTTTGTTATTGAATGTTGAATTATGTCGCTATAGCTGCCATTTTAGCATTTTAACATTTTTTTTGTTTAAATTGTCATGTACTGTATGTTTTTTTTCTTTACAAGATGTTTTCCAGCATTTTATCTCCATAGATGTGGAACACTTGAGAGACCCGCTAGGTGAAAATTCGGAAACATCGCTTTTATGAAAACTGATGACAGCAGCGCTTACATGAAAGAGACTACAAAAGAGAGGATAACATCATCGGATACAGCACAAAAAATGCGGACCTTTTGGTGGAAAACAGAGACGTGGCTTCCCAAGTTTAGAGACTTCTTTCCTGGATCGACTCAATTTGGGACGGATAATTGGGCAGATTTTAACACTTTCGTTAATTACATGTATAAGAATTATTCTAGACTACAAATTATGTGTTTAAAAATGTCATGCCACTGTAATGCTTTAATATCTTGTGAATTACTTGAAGTATATTTTTTATGTGTTTAGAAGTTTCTATTAATTATGGTTTTTAAATTGTAGTGTACTGTATGTTTTTTTTCCCTTACGAGATGTTTTCCAGCATTTTATCTCCATAGATGTGGAACATTTGAGAGAATCACTAGGTTTAGATTTGGAAAAAATCGTTTTTATGAAAACTGATGACAGCAGCGCATACATGGAAGAGAATACAAGAGAGGACAACACCATCGGATATAGCACGAAAATTGCGGACCTTTTGGTGGAAAAGAGAGATATGCCATCCCAAGTTTAGAGACTTCTTTCCTGGATGGACAAAACTTGGGATGGATATTTGGACTTCTTCTCATGACGGGCCGTGAACACTGTGTACTAATGCCATGTTCCCTGAAGGTCTTTTTTGGCGGTGTGACAGGCATCACATCGTTGAAACCAATTTACAATGTGAAACCAGCCTAAACGGTTGACAGCCATTTGTAACCTGCTTAGTACCAGTTTGGTTGGTGTTTGGTGTGGCTGTAGGGGAGGAGGAGGCCATAGGCAAAGCTTAGGGGAATATTTAAATCACTTTAAATATGCCCCTGAGTTTTACTCTGCAGGTTGCAACTCTTTGTTATTGAATGTTGAATTGTGTCTTAATAGCTGCCATTTTAGCCTTTCAAAAATGTTTTTGTTTAAATTGTAGTTTTTGGTGTGGCTGTAGCGGAAGAGGAGGCCATAGATAAAGCTTAGGGGTATATTTAAATCACTTTAAATATGCCTCTGAACTTTTCCCTGCAGGTTGCAACACTTTGTTATTGAATGTTGAATTGTGTCTCTATAGCTGCCATTTTAGCATTTTAACATTTTTTTTGTTTAAATTGTAGTGTACTGTATGTGTTTTTTTCTTTACAAGATGTTTTCCAGCATTTTATCTCCATAGATGTGGAACACTTGAGAGATCTACTAGGTGAAAATTTGGAAAAATGGCTTTTATGAAAACTGATGACAGCAGCGCTTACATGGAAGAGACTACAAAAGAGAGGATAACATCATCGGATACAGCACGAAAAATGCAGACCTTTTGGTGGAAAACAGAGATGTGGCTTCCCAAGTTTAGAGACTTCTTTCCGGGATCGACTCAATTTGGAGCGGATAATTGGGCAAGATTTTAACACTTTTTTAATTGAATGAATTAGAATTATTCTAGACTACAAATTATGTGTTTAAAATGTCATGCCACTGTAATGCTTTAATAGCTTGTCAATTACTTGAAGTATATTTTTTATGTGTTTAGAAGTTTCTATTAATTGATGTTTTTAAATTGTAGTGCACTGTATGTTTTTTTTTCCCTTATGAGATGTTTTCCAGCATTTTATCTCCATAGATGTGGAACATTTGAGAGAATCGCTAGGTGAAGATTTTGAAAAAATCTTTTTATGAAAACTAAAGACAGCAGGGCATCCATGGAAGAGAATACAAGAGAGGACAACATGATCGGATATACAACGAAAAATGCAGACCTTTTGGTGGAAAAGAGAGACATGTCATCCCAAGTTTGAAGACTTCTTTCCTGGATGGCCAGAATATGGGATGGAAATTTGGACTTCCCCTATAGGGGCAGTGAACACCATGTACTAACGCGGTGTTCCCTGAAATTTCCTAGGTGAACATTTGGAAAAATCGCTTTTATGAAAACTGATGACAGCAGCGCATACATGGAAGAGAATACAAGAGAGGACAACACCATCGGATATAGCACGAAAATTGTGGACCTTTTGGTGGAAAAGAGATATATGTCATCCCAAGTTTAGAGACTTCTTTCCTGGATGGACACAACTTGGGATGGATATTTGGACTTCTTCTCATGATGGGCCGTGAACACTGTGTACTAATGCCATGTTCCCTAAAGGCCTTTTTTTTGCGGTGTGACAGGCATCACATCGTTGACACCAATTTACAATGTGAAACCAGCCTAAACTGTTGACAGTTATTTGTAACCTGCTTAGTACCAGTTTGGTTGGTGTTTGGTGTGGCTGTAGGGGAGGAGGAGGCCATAGGTAAAGCTTAGGGGTATATTTAAATCACTTTAAATATGGCCCTGAGTTTTACTCTACAGGTTGCAACACTTTGTTATTGAATGTTGAATTGTGTCTCTATAGCTGCCATTTTAGCATTTTAACATTTTTTTGTTTAAATTGTAGTATTTGGTGTGGCTTTAGGGGAGGAGGAGGCCATAGGTAAAGCTTAGGGGTATATTTAAATCACTTTAAATATGCCCCTGAGCTTTACTCTGCAGGTTGCAACACTTTGTTATTGGATGTTGAATTGTGTCTCTATAGCTGCCATTTTAACATTTTTTTGTTTAAATTGTAGTGTAGTGTGTGTGTTTTTTTTTTTGTTTACAAGATGTTTTCCAGCATTTTATCTCCATAGATGTGGAAAACTTGAGAGATCTACTATGTGAAAATTTGGAAAAATTGCTTTTATGAAAACTGATGACAGCAGCGCTTGCATGAAAGAGACTACAAAAGAGAGGATAACATCATCGGATACAGCACAAAAAATGCGGACCTTTTGGTGGAAAACAGAGACGTGGCTTCCCAAGTTTAGAGACTTCTTTCCTGGATCGACTCAATTTGGGACGGATAATTGTGCAGATTTTAACACTTTCGTTAATTACATGTATAAGAATTATTCTAGACTACAAATTATGTGTTTAAAAATGTCATGCCACTGTAATGCTTTAATATCTTGTGAATTACTTGAAGTATATTTTGTATGTGTTTAGAAGTTTCTATTAATTATGGTTTTTAAATTGTAGTGTACTGTATGTTTTTTTTCCCTTACGAGATGTTTTCCAGCATTTTATCTCCATAGATGTGGAACATTTGAGAGAATCACTAGGTTTAGATTTGGAAAAAATCGTTTTTATGAAAACTGATGACAGCAGCGCATACATGGAAGAGAATACAAGAGAGGACAACACCATCGGATATAGCACGAAAATTGCGGACCTTTTGGTGGAAAAGAGAGATATGCCATCCCAAGTTTAGAGACTTCTTTCCTGGATGGACAAAACTTGGGATGGATATTTGGACTTCTTCTCATGACGGGCCGTTAACACTGTGTACTAATGCCATGTTCCCTGAAGGCCTTTTTTGGCGGTGTGACAGGCATCACATCGTTGAAACCAATTTACAATGTGAAACTAGCCTAAACAGGTGAAAAAGATTTTTGTAACCTGCTTAGTACCAGTTTGGTTGGTGTTTGGTGTGGCTGTAGGGGAGGAGGAGGCCATAGGCAAAGCTTAGGGGAATATTTAAATCAATTTAAATATGCCCCTGAGTTTTATTCTGCAGGTTGCAACTCTTTGTTATTGAATGTTGAATTGTGTCTTTATAGCTGCCATTTTAGCCTTTCAAAAATGTTTTTGTTTAAATTGTAGTATTTGGTGTGGCTGTAGCGGAAGAGGAGGCCATAGATAAAGCTTAGGGGTATATTTAAATCACTTTAAATATGCCTCTGAACTTTTCCCTGCAGGTTGCAACACTTTGTTATTGAATGTTGAATTGTGTCTCTATAGCTGCCATTTTAGCATTTTAACATTTTTTTTGTTTAAATTGTAGTGTACTGTATGTGTTTTTTTCTTTACAAGATGTTTTCCAGCATTTCATCTCCATAGATGTGGAACACTTGAGAGATCTACTAGGTGAAAATTTGGAAAAATCGCTTTTATGAAAACTGATGACAGCAGCGCTTACATGGAAGAGACTACAAAAGAGAGGATAACATCATCAGATACAGCATGAAAAATGCAGACCTTCTGGTGGAAAAGAGAGACGTGGCTTCCCATGTTTAGAGACTACTTTCCTGGATAGACTCAATTTGGGACGGATAATTGGGCAAGATTTTAACACTTTTTTATTTACATGTATAAGAATTATTCTAGACTACAAATTATGTGTTTAAAAATGTCATGCCACTGTAGTGCTTTAAAGGAGTACTATCGATTGAAACGACTTTTTTTTTAATACTCTATATTAGTGTACACATTACCACTAGTGCTAAGGGCACTTTATTTATTCACCCAGGTCTCTCTCTCACTATCCCTGCTTAAAAAATCATTTCTCACACAGCTCATAGTAGTTTGGGTCACCCTGAGCTGCTTGGTTACTCTGTCACACAGCTCACAAATATATTTCAGTGTCACTCACAGCAATCAGCAGACATAAGGAGAAATAGGCTGATCTGAGGTGGTAACAGGTAACTAAATGAGCTGGAATATTGCTGGAATATAACTAGCTATACCAGGAGTCTGTGTTTACACTCAGACTGGCTGTCTGCTTGAGGCATTCACTCCAGGCTGCATCCACTTTACAAGCTGCTGAGAGGGGCAGACCACTGTCTACAATTAGCATTATTAGTATCTTTATCAGTAAAGAGAAGCAAAGATAATAAACACACATTGCTAGAATCTTTAACCCCTTACCACCATATCAACAAGATTCTTTCAGCAAGGTGATAATTAAACTATAAACTGAGGAGTTGATAGCATCTCCAGATTGCAGAGACATGGTCTAGCCCTCTGGGAGCTCAGTATTAGATACATTTTGTATGCAACACTGACGCCAAAACTGACGGAGGATTTTACAGCTGAGAGGAACAGCTGTGTGAGGAATCAAATTGTTCCTAGTACTTGCCCTAATGTGTGCTACAACATACATCATTTAAAAATAAATGCATACATCGATAGTATTCCTTTAATAGCTTGTCAATTACTTGAAGTATATTTTTTATGTGTTTAGAAGTTTCTATTAATTAATGTTTTTAAATTGCAGTGTACTGTATGTTTTTTTTCCCTTACGAGATGTTTTCCAGCATTTTATCTCCATAGATGTGGAACATTTGAGAGACCCGCTAGGTGAAGATTTTGAAAAATCATTTTTATGAAAACTGAAGACAGCAGGGCATACATGGAAGAGAATACAAGAGAAGACAACACGATCGGATATACAACGAAAAATGCAGACCTTTTGGTGGAAAAGAGAGACATGTCATCCCAAGTTTAAAGACTTCTTTCCTGGATGTCCAGAATTTGGGATGGAAATTTGGACTTCCCCTATAGGGGCAGTGAACACCGTGTACTAACGCGGTGTTCCCTGAAATTTGCTAGGTGAACATTTGGAAAAATCGCTTTTATGAAAGCTGATGACAGCAGCGCATACATGGAAGAGAATACAAGAGAGGACAACACCATCGGATATAGCACGAACATTGCGGACCTTTTGGTGGAAAAGAGAGATATGTCATCCCAAGTTTAGAGACTTCTTTCCTGGATGGACAGAATTTGGGATGGATATTTGGACTTCTTCTCATGATGGGCCGTGAACACTGTGTACTAATGCCATGTTCCCTAAAGGCCTTTTTTGGCGGTGTGACAGGCATCACATCGTTGACACCAATTTACAATGTGAAACCAGCCTAAACAGTTGGCAGCCATTTGTAACCTGCTTAGTACCAGTTTGGTTGGTGTTTGGTGTGGCTGTAGGGGAGGAGGAGGCCATAGGTAAAGCTTAGGGGTATATTTAAATCACTTTAAATATGCCCCTGAGTTTTACTCTGCAGGTTGCAACTCTTTGTTATTGAATGTTGAATTATGTCGCTATAGCTGCCATTTTAGCATTTTAACATTTTTTTTGTTTAAATTGTCATGTACTGTATGTTTTTTTTCTTTACAAGATGTTTTCCAGCATTTTATCTCCATAGATGTGGAACACTTGAGAGACCCGCTAGGTGAAAATTCGGAAACATCGCTTTTATGAAAACTGATGACAGCAGCGCTTACATGAAAGAGACTACAAAAGAGAGGATAACATCATCGGATACAGCACAAAAAATGCGGACCTTTTGGTGGAAAACAGAGACGTGGCTTCCCAAGTTTAGAGACTTCTTTCCTGGATCGACTCAATTTGGGACGGATAATTGGGCAGATTTTAACACTTTCGTTAATTACATGTATAAGAATTATTCTAGACTACAAATTATGTGTTTAAAAATGTCATGCCACTGTAATGCTTTAATATCTTGTCAATTACTTGAAGTATATTTTTTATGTGTTTAGAAGTTTCTATTAATTATGGTTTTTAAATTGTAGTGTACTGTATGTTTTTTTTCCCTTACGAGATGTTTTCCAGCATTTTATCTCCATAGATGTGGAACATTTGAGAGAATCACTAGGTTTAGATTTGGAAAAAATCGTTTTTATGAAAACTGATGACAGCAGCGCATACATGGAAGAGAATACAAGAGAGGACAACACCATCGGATATAGCACGAAAATTGCGGACCTTTTGGTGGAAAAGAGAGATATGCCATCCCAAGTTTAGAGACTTCTTTCCTAGATGGACAAAACTTGGGATGGATATTTGGACTTCTTCTCATGACGGGCCGTGAACACTGTGTACTAATGCCATGTTCCCTGAAGGTCTTTTTTGGCGGTGTGACAGGCATCACATCGTTGAAACCAATTTACAATGTGAAACCAGCCTAAACGGTTGACAGCCATTTGTAACCTGCTTAGTACCAGTTTGGTTGGTGTTTGGTGTGGCTGTAGGGGAGGAGGAGGCCATAGGCATAGCTTAGGGGAATATTTAAATCACTTTAAATATGCCCCTGAGTTTTACTCTGCAGGTTGCAACTCTTTGTTATTGAATGTTGAATTGTGTCTTAATAGCTGCCATTTTAGCCTTTCAAAAATGTTTTTGTTTAAATTGTAGTTTTTGGTGTGGCTGTAGCGGAAGAGGAGGCCATAGATAAAGCTTAGGGGTATATTCAAATCACTTTAAATATGCCTCTGAACTTTTCCCTGCAGGTTGCAACACTTTGTTATTGAATGTTGAATTGTGTCTCTATAGCTGCCATTTTAGCATTTTAACATTTTTTTTGTTTAAATTGTAGTGTACTGTATGTTTGTTTTTTTTACAAGATGTTTTCCAGCATTTTATCTCCATGGATGTGGAACACTTGAGAGAGCAACTAGGTGAAAATTTGGAAACATCGCTTTTATGAAAACTGATGACAGCAGCGCTTACATGGAAGAGACTACAAAAGAGAGGATAACATCATCAGATACAGCATGAAAAATGCAGACCTTCTGGTGGAAAAGAGAGACGTGGCTTCCCAAGTTTAGAGACTACTTTCCTGGATCGACTCAATTTGGGACGGATAATTGGGCAAGATTTTAACACTTTTTTAATTACATGTATAAGAATTATTCTAGACTACAAATTATGTGTTTAAAAATGTCATGCCACTGTAGTGCTTTAATAGCTTGTCAATTACTTGAAGTATATTTTTTATGTGTTTAGAAGTTTCTATTAATTAATGTTTTTAAATTGCAGTGTACTGTATGTTTTTTTTTTTCCCTTACGAGATGTTTTCCAGCATTTTATCTCCATAGATGTGGAATATTTGAGAGACCCGCTAGGTGAAGATTTTGAAAAATCATTTTTATGAAAACTGAAGACAGCAGGGCATACATGGAAGAGAATACAAGAGAAGACAACACGATCGGATATACAACGAAAAATGCAGACCTTTTGGTGGAAAAGAGAGAGATGTCATCCCAAGTTTAAAGACTTCTTTCCTGGATGTCCAGAATTTGGGATGGAAATTTGGACTTCCCCTATAGGGGCAGTGAACACCGTGTACTAATGCGGTGTTCCCTGAAATTTGCTAGGTGAACATTTGGAAAAATCGCTTTTATGAAAACTGATGACAGCAGCGCATACATGGAAGAGAATACAAGAGAGGACAACACCATCGGATATAGCACGAAAATTGCGGACCTTTTGATGGAAAAGAGAGATATGTCATCCCAAGTTTAGAGACTTCTTTCCTGGATGGACAGAATTTGGGATGGATATTTGGACTTCTTCTCATGATGGGCCGTGAACACTGTGTACTAATGCCATGTTCCCTGAAGGCCTTTTTTGGCGGTGTGACAGGCATCACATCGTTGAAACCAATTTACAATGTGAAACTAGCCTAAACAGGTGAAAAAGATTTTTGTAACCTGCTTAGTACCAGTTTGGTTGGTGTTTGGTGTGGCTGTAGGGGAGGAGGAGGCCATAGGCAAAGCTTAGGGGAATATTTAAATCACTTTAAATATGCCCCTGAGTTTTATTCTGCAGGTTGCAACTCTTTGTTATTGAATGTTGAATTGTGTCTTTATAGCTGCCATTTTAGCCTTTCAAAAATGTTTTTGTTTAAATTGTAGTATTTGGTGTGGCTGTAGCGGAAGAGGAGGCCATAGATAAAGCTTAGGGGTATATTTAAATCACTTTAAATATGCCTCTGAACTTTTCCCTGCAGGTTGCAACACTTTGTTATTGAATGTTGAATTGTGTCTCTATAGCTGCCATTTTAGCATTTTAACATTTTTTTTGTTTAAATTGTAGTGTACTGTATGTGTTTTTTTCTTTACAAGATGTTTTCCAGCATTTTATCTCCATAGATGTGGAACACTTGAGAGATCTACTAGGTGAAAATTTGGAAAAATCGCTTTTATGAAAACTGATGACAGCAGCGCTTACATGGAAGAGACTACAAAAGAGAGGATAACATCATCAGATACAGCATGAAAAATGCAGACCTTCTGGTGGAAAAGAGAGACGTGGCTTCCCAAGTTTAGAGACTACTTTCCTGGATCGACTCAATTTGGGACGGATAATTGGGCAAGATTTTAACACTTTTTTTAATTACATGTATAAGAATTATTCTAGACTACAAATTATGTGTTTAAAAATGTCATGCCACTGTAGTGCTTTAAAGGAGTACTATCGATTGAAACGACTTTTTTTTTTAATACTCTATATTAGTGTACACATTACCACTAGTGCTAAGGGCACTTTATTTATTCACCCAGGTCTCTCTCTCACTATCCCTGCTTAAAAAATCATTTCTTACACAGCTCATAGTAGTTTGGGTCACCCTGAGCTGCTTGGTTACTCTGTCACACAGCTCACAAATATATTTCAGTGTCACTCACAGCAATCAGCAGACATGAGGAGAAATAGACTGATCTGAGGTGGTAACAGGTAACTAAATGAGCTGGAATATTGCTGGAATATAACTAGCTATACCAGGAGTCTGTGTTTACACTCAGACTGGCTGTCTGCTTGAGGCATTCACTCCAGGCTGCATCCACTTTACAAGCTGCTGAGAGGGGCAGACCACTGTCTACAATTAGCATTATTAGTATCTTTATCAGTAAAGAGAAGCAAAGATAATAAACACACATTGCTAGAATCTTTAACCCCTTACCACCATATCAACAAGATTCTTTCAGCAAGGTGATAATTAAACTATAAACTGAGGAGTTGATAGCATCTCCCCTTTGCAGAGACATGGTCTAGCCCTCTGGGAGCTCAATATTAGATACATTTTGTATCCAACACTGACGCCAAAACTGACGGAGGATTTTACAGCTGAGAGGAACAGCTGTGTGAGGAATCAAATTGTTCCTAGTACTTGCCCTAATGTGTGCTACAACATACATCATTTAAAAATAAATGCATACATCGATAGTATTCCTTTAATAGCTTGTTAATTACTTGAAGTATATTTTTTATGTGTTTAGAAGTTTCCATTAATTAATGTTTTTAAATTGCAGTGTACTGTATGTTTTTTTCCCCTTACGAGATGTTTTCCAGCATTTTATCTCCATAGATGTGGAACATTTGAGAGACCCGCTAGGTGAAGATTTTGAAAAATCATTTTTATGAAAACTGAAGACAGCAGGGCATACATGGAAGAGAATACAAGAGAAGACAACACGATCGGATATATAACGAAAAATGCAGACCTTTTGGTGGAAAAGAGAGACATGTCATCCCAAGCTTAAAGACTTCTTTCCTGGATGTCCAGAATTTGGGATGGAAATTTGGACTTCCCCTATAGGGGCAGTGAACACCGTGTACTAACGCGGTGTTCCCTGAAATTTGCTAGGTGAACATTTGGAAAAATCGCTTTTATGAAAACTGATGACAGCAGCGGATACATGGAAGAGAATACAAGAGAGGACAACACCATCGGATATAGCACGAAAATTGCGGACCTTTTGGTGGAAAAGAGAGATATGTCATCCCAAGTTTAGAGACTTCTTTCCTGGATGGACAGAATTTGGGATGGATATTTGGACTTCTTCTCATGATGGGCCGTGAACACTGTGTACTAATGCCATGTTCCCTAAAGGCCTTTTTTGGCGGTGTGACAGGCATCACATCGTTGACACCAATTTACAATGTGAAACCAGCCTAAACAGTTGGCAGCCATTTGTAACCTGCTTAGTACCAGTTTGGTTGGTGTTTGGTGTGGCTGTAGGGGAGGAGGAGGCCATAGGTGAAGCTTAGGGGTATATTTAAATCACTTTAAATATGCCCCTGAGTTTTACTCTGCAGGTTGCAACTCTTTGTTATTGAATGTTGAATTATGTCGCTATAGCTACCATTTTAGCATTTTAACATTTTTTTTGTTTAAATTGTCATGTTCTGTATGTTTTTTTTCTTTACAAGATGTTTTCCAGCATTTTATCTCCATAGATGTGGAACACTTGAGAGACCCGCTAGGTGAAAATTCGGAAACATCGCTTTTATGAAAACTGATGACAGCAGCGCTTACATGAAAGAGACTACAAAAGAGAGGATAACATCATCGGATACAGCACAAAAAATGCGGACCTTTTGGTGGAAAACAGAGACGTGGCTTCCCAAGTTTAGAGACCTCTTTCCTGGATCGACTCAATTTGGGACAGATAATTGGGCAGATTTTAACACTTTCGTTAATTACATGTATAAGAATTATTCTAGAC
Organism: Hyperolius riggenbachi; assembly: GCF_040937935.1. Taxonomy (NCBI): domain Eukaryota; kingdom Metazoa; phylum Chordata; class Amphibia; order Anura; family Hyperoliidae; genus Hyperolius; species Hyperolius riggenbachi. Next base: position 150,940,407 of record NC_090653.1, on the reverse strand, counting down.
TACAAATTATGTGTTTAAAAATGTCATGCCACTGTAATGCTTTTATATCTTGTCAATTACTTGAAGTATATTTTTTATGTGTTTAGAAGTTTCTATTAATTATGGTTTTTAAATTGTAGTGTACTGTATGTTTTTTTTCCCTTACGAGATGTTTTCCAGCATTTTATCTCCATAGATGTGGAACATTTGAGAGAATCACTAGGTTTAGATTTGGAAAAAATCGTTTTTATGAAAACTGATGACAGCAGCGCATACATGGAAGAGAATACAAGAGAGGACAACACCATCGGATATAGCACGAAAATTGCGGACCTTTTGGTGGAAAAGAGAGATATGCCATCCCAAGTTTAGAGACTTCTTTCCTGGATGGACAAAACTTGGGATGGATATTTGGACTTCTTCTCATGACGGGCCGTGAACACTGTGTACTAATGCCATGTTCCCTGAAGGTCTTTTTTGGCGGTGTGACAGGCATCACATCGTTGAAACCAATTTACAATGTGAAACCAGCCTAAACGGTTGACAGCCATTTGTAACCTGCTTAGTACTAGTTTGGTTGGTGTTTGGTGTGGCTGTAGGGGAGGAGGAGGCCATAGGCAAAGCTTAGGGGAATATTTAAATCACTTTAAATATGCCCCTGAGTTTTACTCTGCAGGTTGCAACTCTTTGTTATTGAATGTTGAATTGTGTCTTAATAGCTGCCATTTTAGCATTTTAACATTTTTTTGTTTAAATTGTAGTATTTGGTGTGGCTTTAGGGGAGGAAGAGGCCATAGGTAAAGCTTAGGGGTATATTTAAATCACTTTAAATATGCCCCTGAGCTTTACTCTGCAGGTTGCAACACTTTGTTATTGGATGTTGAATTGTGTCTCTATAGCTGCTATTTTAACATTTTTTTTGTTTAAATTGTAGTGTAGTGTGTGTGTTTTTTTTTTGTTAACAAGATGTTTTCCAGCATTTTATCTCCATAGATGTGGAACACTTGAGAGATCTACTATGTGAAAATTTGGAAAAATTGCTTTTATGAAAACTGATGACAGCAGCGCTTGCATGAAAGAGACTACAAAAGAGAGGATAACATCATCGGATACAGCACGAAAAATGCGGACCTTTTGGTGGAAAACAGAGACGTGGCTTCCCAAATTTAGAGACTTCTTTCCTGGATCGACTCAATTTGGGATGGATAATTGGGCAAGATTTTAACACTTTTGTTAATTACATGTATAAGAATTATTCTAGACTAGAAATTATGTGTTTAAAAATGTCATGCCAATGTAATGCTTTAATAGCTTGTCAATTACTTGAAGTATATTTTTTATGTGTTTAGAAGTTTCTATTAATTAATGTTTTTAAATTGTAGTGTACTGTATGTTTTTTTTTCCCTTACGAGATGTTTTCCAGCATTTTATCTCCATAGATGTGGAACATTTGAGAGAATCGCTAGGTGAAGATTTTGAAAAAATCGTTTTGATGAAAACTGAAGACAGCAGGGCATACATGGAAGAGAATACAAGAGAGGACAACACGATCGGATATACAACAAAAAATGCAGACCTTTTGGTGGAAAAGAGAGACATGTCATCCCAAGTTTAAAGACTTCTTTCCTGGATGTCCAGAATTTGGGATGGAAATTTGGACTTACCCTATAGGGGCAGTGAACACCGTGTACTAACGCGGTGTTTCCTGAAATTTCCTAGGTGAACATTTGGAAAAATCGCTTTTATGAAAGCTGATGACAGCAGCGCATACATGGAAGAGAATACAAGAGAGGACAACACCATCGGATATAGCACGAAAATTGCGGACCTTTTGGTGGAAAAGAGAGATATGTCATCCCAAGTTTAGAGACTTCTTTCCTGGATGGACAGAATTTGGGATGGATATTTTAACTTCTTCTCATGAGGGGCCGTGAACACTGTGTACTAATGCAGTGTTCCCTAAAGGCCTTTTTTGGCGGTGTGACAGGCGGGACGCATCACATCGTTGACACCAATTTACAATGTGAAACCAGCCTAAAGGGTTGACAGCCATTTGTAACCTGCTTAGTACCAGTTTGGTTGGTGTTTGGTGTGGCTGTAGGGGAGGAGGAGGCCATAGGTAAAACTTAGGGGTATATTTAAATCACTTTAAATATGCCCCTGAGTTTTACTCCGCATGTTGCAACACTTTGTTACTGAATGTTGAATTGTGTCTCTATAGCTGCCATTTTAGAATTTTAACATTTTTTGGTTTAAAATGTAGTGTACTGTATGTTTTTTTTCTTTACAAGATGTTTTCCAGCATTTTATCTCCATAGATGTGGAACACTTGAGAGATCTACTAGGTGAAATTTTGGATAAATCGCTTTTGTGAAAACTGATGACAGCAGCCCTTACATGAAAGAGACTACAAAACAGAGGATAACATCATCGGATACAGCACGAAAAATGCAGACCTTTTGGTGGAAAACAGAGACATAGCTTCTCAAATTCAGAGACTTATTTCCTTTATTGACTCAATTTTGGACGGATAATTGGGCAAGATTTTAACACTTTTTTGATTAAATGTATAAGAATTATTCTAGACTACAAATTATGTGTTTTAAAATGTCATGCCACTGTAATGCTTTAATATCTTGTCAATTACTTGAAGTATATTTTTATGTGTTTAGAAGTTTCTATTAATTGATGTTTTTAAATTGTAGTGTACTGTATGTTTTTTTTTTTTATCCCTTACGAGATGTTATCCAGCATTTTATCTCCATAGATGTGCAACATTTGAGAGAAGCGCTAGGTGAAGATTTTGAAAAAATCGTTTTTGTGCAAACTGAAGACAGCAGGGCATACATGGAAGAGAATACAAGAGAGGACAACACGATCGGCTATACAATGAAAAATGCAGATCTTTTTGGTGGAAAAGAGAGACATGTCATCCCAAGTTTAAAGACTTCTTTCCTAGATGGCCAGAGTTTGGGATGGAAATTTGGACTTCTCCTAAAGGGGCAGTGAACACTGTGTACTATTGCAGTGTTTACTGAAATTTGCTAGGTGAACATTTAGAAAAAATCGCTTTTATGAAAACTGATGACAGCAGCGCATACATGGAAGAGAATACAAGAGAGGACAGCACCATCGGATATAGCACGAACATTTCAGACCTTTTGGTGGAAAAGAGAGATATGTCATCCCAAGTTTAGAGACTTCTTTCCTGGATGGACAGAATTTGGGATGGATATTTGGACTTCTTCTCATGACAGGCCGTGAACACTGTGTACTAATGCGGTGTTCCCTAAAGGCCTTTTTTGGCGGTGTGACAGGCGGGACGCATTGCATCGTTGACACCAATTTACAATGTGAAACGAGCCTAAACGGTTGACAGCCATTTGTAACCTGCTTAGTACCAGTTTGGTTGGTGTTTGGTGTGGCTGTAGGGGAGGAGGAGGCCATAGGCAAAGCTTAGGGGAATATTTAAATCACTTTAAATATGCCCCTGAGTTTTACTCTGCAGGTTGCAACTCTTTGTTATTGAATGTTGAATTGTGTCTTTATAGCTGCTATTTTAGCCTTTCAAAAATGTTTTAGTTTAAATTGTAGTATTTGGTGTTGCTGTAGCGGAAGAGGAGGCCATAGGTAAAGCTTAGGGGTATATTTAAATCACTTTAAATATGCCTCTGAACTTTTCCCTGCAGGTTGCAACACTTTGTTATTGAATGTTGAGTTGTGTCTCTATAGCTGCCATTTTAGCATTTTAACATTTTTTTGTTTAAATTGTAGTGTACTGTATGTTTTTTTTTCTTTACAAGATGTTTTCCAGCATTTTATCTCCATAGATGTGGAACACTTGAGAGATCTACTAGGTGAAAATTTGGAAAAATCGCTTTTATGAAAACTGATGACAGCAGTGCTTACATGGAAGAGACTACAAAAGAGAGGATAACATCATCGGATACAACACGAAAAATGCAGACCTTTTGGTGGAAAACAGAGATGTGGCTTCCCAAGTTTAGAGACTTCTTTCCGGGATCGACTCAATTTGGGACGGATAATTGGCCAAGATTTTAACACTTTTTTAATTAAATGATTTAGAATTATTCTAGACTACAAATTATGTGTTTAAAAATGTCATGCCACTGTAATGCTTTAATAGCTTGTCAATTACTTGAAGTATATTTTTTATGTGTTTAGAAGTTTCTATTAATTGATGTTTTTAAATTGTAGTGTACTGTATGTTTTTTTTCCCTTACGAGATGTTTTACAGCATTTTATCTCCATAGATGTGGAACATTTGAGAGAATCGCTAGGTGAAGATTTTGAAAAAATCGTTTTTATGAAAACTAAAGACAGCAGGGCATACATGGAAGAGAATACAAGAGAGGACAACACGATTGGATATACAACGAAAAATGCAGACCTTTTGGTGGAAAAGAGAGACATGTCATCCCAAGTTTGAAGACTTCTTTCCTGGATGTCCAGAATTTGGGATGGAAATTTGGACTTACCCTATAGGGGCAGTGAACACCGTGTACTAACACGGTGTTCCCTGAAATTTGCTAGGTGAACATTTGGAAAAATCGCTTTTATGAAAACTGATGACAGCAGCGCATACATGGAAGAGAATACAAGAGAGGACAACACCATCGGATATAGCACGAAAATTGCGGACCTTTTGGTGGAAAAGAGATATATGTCATCCCAAGTTTAGAGACTTCTTTCCTGGATGGACACAAGTTGGGATGGATATTTGGACTTCTTCTCATGACGGGCCGTGAACACTGTGTACTAATGCCATGTTCCCTAAAGGCCTTTTTTGGCGGTGTGACAGGCATCACATCGTTGACACCAATTTACAATGTGAAACCAGCCTAAACTGTTGACAGCCATTTGTAACCTGCTTAGTACCAGTTTGGTTGGTGTTTGGTGTGGCTGTAGGGGAGGAGGAGGCCATAGGTAAAGCTTAGGGGTATATTTAAATCACTTTAAATATGCCCCTGAGTTTTACTCTGCAGGTTGCAACACTTTGTTATTGAATGTTGAATTGTGTCTCTATAGCTGCCATTTTAGCATTTTAACATTTTTTGTTTAAATTGTAGTATTTGGTGTGGCTTTAGGGGAGGAGGAGGCCATAGGTAAAGCTTAGGGGTATATTTAAATCACTTTAAATATGCCCCTGAGCTTTACTCTGCAGGTTGCAACACTTTGTTATTGGATGTTGAATTGTGTCTCTATAGCTGCCATTTTAACATTTTTTTTTGTTTAAATTGTAGTGTAGTGTGTGTGTTTTTTTTCTTTACAAGATGTTTTCCAGCATTTTATCTCCATAGATGTGGAACACTTGAGAGATCTACTATGTCAAAATTTGGAAAAATTGCTTTTATGAAAACTGATGACAGCAGCGCTTGCATGAAAGAGACTACAAAAGAGAGGATAACATCATCGGATACAGCATGAAAAATGCGGACCTTTTGGTGGAAAACAGAGACGTGGCTTCCCAAATTTAGAGACTTCTTTCCTGGATCGACTCAATTTGGGACGGATAATTGGGCAAGATTTTAACACTTTTGTTAATTACATGTATAGGAATTATTCTAGACTACAAATTATGTGTTTAAAAATGTCATGCCACTGTAATGCTTTAATATCTTGTCAATTACTTGAAGTATATTTTTTATGTGTTTAGAAGTTTCTATTAATTGATGTTTTTAAATTGTAGTGTACTGTATGTTTTTTTTTTATCCCTTACGAGATGTTATCCAGCATTTTATCTCCATAGATGTGGAACATTTGAGAGAATCGCTAGGTGAAGATTTTGAAAAAATAGTTTTTATGAAAACTGAAGACAGCAGGGCATACATGGAAGAGAATACAAGAGAGGACAACACGATCGGATATACAATGAAAAATGCAGACCTTTTTGGTGGAAAAGAGAGACATGTCATCCCAAGTTTAAAGACTTCTTTCCTGGATGGCCAGAGTTTGGGATGGAAATTTGGACTTCCCCTAAAGGGGCAGTGAACACTGTGTACTATTGCGGTGTTTACTGAAATTTGCTAGGTGAACATTTGGAAAAAATAGCTTTTATGAAAACTGATGACAGCAGCGCATACATGGAAGAGAATACAAGAGAGGACAGCACCATCGGATATAGCACGAACATTTCAGACCTGTTGGTGGAAAAGAGAGCTATGTCATCCCAAGTTTAAAGACTTCTTTCCTAGATGGGCAGAATTTGGGATGTATATTTGGACTTCTTCTCATGATGGGCCGTGAACACTGTGTACTAATGCGGTGTTCCCTAAAGGCCTTTTTTGGCGGTGTGACAGGCGGGACGCATTACATCGTTGACACCAATTTACAATGTGAAACCAGCCTAAACGGTTGACAGCCATTTGCAACCTGCTTAGTACCAGTTTGGTTGGTGTTTGGTGTGGCTGTAGGGGAGGAGGAGGCCATAGGTAAAGCTTAGGGGTATATTTAAATCACTTTAAATATGCCCCTGAGCTTTACTCTGCAGGTTGCAACACTTTGATATTGAATGTTGAATTGTGTCTCTATATCTGCCATTTTAGCACTTTAAAAAAATTTTTGTTTAACCACTTCCCAACTGAGGGGTTTTACCCCTTGACCACCAGAGCAATTTTCACCTTTCAGCGCTCCTTCTATTCATTCGTCTATAACTTTATCATTACTTATCACAATGAAATGAACTATATCTTGTTTTTTCGCCACCATTTAGGCTTTCTTTAGGTGGGACATTATGCCAAGAATTATTTTATTCTAAATGTGTTTTAATGGGAAAATTGGAAAACTGTGGGAAAAAAATTATTATTTTTCAGTTTTCGGCCTGTATAGTTTTTAATTAATGCATGCTACTGTAATTAAAACCCATGAAATGTATTTGCCCATTGGTCCCGGATATAAAACCATTTAAATTATGTCCCTATCACAATGTTTGGTGCCAATATTTTAATTGGAGGAGGAGGCCATAGGTAAAGCTTAGGGGTATATTTAAATCACTTTAAATATGCCCCTGAGCTTTTCTCTGCAGGTTGCAACACTTTGTTATTGAATGTTGAATTGTGTCTCTATAGCTGCCATTTTAACATTTTAACATTTTTTTTTTGTTTAAATTGTAGTGTACTGTATGTTTTTTTTCTTTACAAGATGTTTTCCAGCATTTTATCTCCATAGATGTGCAACATTTGAGAGATCTACTAGGTGAAAATTCGGAAAAATCGCTTTTATGAAAACTGATGACAGCAGCGCTTACATGGAAGAGACTACAAAAGAGAGGATAACATCATTGGATAACGCACGAAAAATGCTGACATTTTGGTAGAAAACAGAGATGTGGCTTCACAAGTTTAGAGACTTCTTTCCGGGATCGACTCAATTTGGGACGGATAATTGGCCAAGATTTTAACACTTTTTTAATTACATGAATAAGAATTATTCTAGACTACAAATTATGTGTTTAAAAATGTCATGCCACTGTAATGCTTTAATATCTTGTTAATTACTTGAAGTATATTTTTTATGTGTTTAGAAGTTTCTATTAATTGATGTTTTTAAATTGTAGTGTATTGTATGTTTTTTTTCCCCTTACGAGATGTTTTGCAGCATTTTATCTCCATAGATGTGGAAGATTTGAGAGAATCGCTAGGTGAAGATTTTAAAAAAATCGTTTTTATGAAAACTGAAGACAGCAGGGCATGCATGGAAGAGAATACAAGAGAGGACAACACGATCGGATATACAACGAAAAATGCAGACCTTTTGGTGGAAAAGAGAATCATGTCATCCCAAGTTTAAATAATTTTCATGAAGGAGTCCGCACACAAACCGTAGAAGCAAAAAACGTGAAGTATTTATTCTCCCATCACATACATCTGCAGACACGGTCTGACCTGCTTAGGAAAAGAGAGACATGTCATCCCAAGTTTAAAGACTTCTTTTCTGGATGGCCAGAATTTGGGATGGAAATTTGGACTTCCCCTATAGGGGCAGTGAACACCGTGTACTAACGCGGTGTTCCCTGAAATTCGCTAGGTGAACATTTGGAAAAATCGCTTTTATGAAAACTGATGACAGCAGCGCATACATGGAAGAGAATACAAGAGAGGACAACACCATCGGATATAGCACGAAAATTGCGGACTGTAACAAATAGTAATAAAGCAGCCATGGCGAACAGTGCCACCACTGCGGCTGCCTCTGCCTCCCTGCCTGATTGCGTTCCCGCTCCTCGGGCATCTCGTGCTCCGAGGACGGGCATCTCTGCTGCTCACAAGGTCGCATTAGCGTGTGCGCGCGCTCACCGTCATGGCCTTTATGCGGGTAATGGACGTATCAGCTGACCTGCGGGTCGGCTGATGTCAGAGGCTGCATCCGCTGGCTCTGATTGGCTGGCGTCGGGGGGCGTGCCTCAGGGTCTCCTCAGCCTCTTAAGAGCTGAGGCTTTACTCGCCACTTGTCTGCTGTTTCGAATACTTCGTGTTAGCGCTCAGACCCTTGATAGCTTAAACTTTAGCGAAGACTGTATTGTATTATTTGTGTATGACTCTGGCTCGTTCTGACTACTCTTCCGCTCTGTGATTCTGTACCTTTGCCCATCTGATCTTGCTGCCGACTATGCCTGTTTACCATTTCCTCTCTGCCTGCTGATTCTGTACTGCCTTTCGCCTGTCTGTTGCCAACTCGATTTGTCTGACCACTCTACTCACCAGTGAGCCCTTGTCACTGGTGAGGTGCTCGCTCTACTGTCAGTGCCCACCAGCTCCTCTGGTGAGGTATATCCAAATCTGTCAGTTTATATTGTTGCACCAAGCACTTCCTGTACATTAAAGCTATCTACCTGTTTTGTTTACCTGCATTATTGGTGATTCTGCAGATCACCACATAATCAGGAGTGGATTCTGTATTATTGGTGTTACTGCAGATCACCAAATAATCAGAACTCTGTTTCTTGCTGACACCCATTGTTACATAACAGCAGATCAATATGGCAATGGAAGCACTGTGTAGCCGGGTTGAGGTATTGACTGCGGCAGTGAACGAGTTAACCAACACTGTCAATACCCTGCAGACTCAGATCAATCGGCTGACTGAGACTGTACGTGCCCTCCAGCCTCCGGCTGCACCAGTGCAATCCCCTGCAGTCATTGAGCCTAGGATGCCTCTCCCTGAAAGGTTTTCAGGGCATAAGTCAGACTTCCAGAATTTCAGGAACCGATGTCTCTCGTAGTTTGAAATGAGACCGGTTTCGTCAGGTTCTGAGAGCCAAAAAGTAACTTTTATTAAAATGTTATTGTCAGGGGACTCTCAGACATGGGCCTACAGTCTTCCCAGTGGTCACGAGGCATTGACGTCAGTACAGGAATTCTTTAAAACCATGGCGATAATCTATGACGATCCAGATATCGCAGTCACTGCGGAGAGGAAACTTAAGACCCTCCGACAGGGACACAACACTGTAGAGACCTATGCCGCAGAATTCAGAAAGTGGGCAGTATTGGCTAGGTGGGGGCAGTTTGCATTGCTAGATTGTTTCTTGACGGAATTATCTGACCCAGTTTCAGACGTAATGCTCAGTCATCCGGAACCTAAGACAGTTGATGAGGCAATTTTATTGGCAGTAAAGATCGATCGCTGCATACATTATCAGAAACAAACTCGTGGTAGAGTCAAGACTGTTCCCATCTTCTCTTCCCCTCCGCCTCCTCCTCCTCAGGATGAGCCGATGCAGATCGGACATTCTAAATTGTTAGAGGCGGAGAAAAATCGGAGACGGACAGAGGGACTTTGTTTATACTGTGCTGAAAAGGGTCATATAGTGCAGAACTGCCCAAGGAAGTCGGAAAACTCTGCCGCCTAGGTGTAGCTATAGGTACTACCCTAGGCGAGCCAGTTTTACCTCTACCAGATAAACGTCTATTACTTCCTTGCTCTATTACCTGGGAAGATCAAGTGGTATCTACCCAGGCATTTATAGACTCGGGTTCAGCAGCTAATTTTATGGTTTATGATTTTGTTATGAGATTGGGGATTCCCCTTGTCCCTTTAGACAGACAAATTTTTGTCACTGCAGTGGACGACTATCCACTACAGGGCAAACAGCCTCTTTCGCAGACTCCTGTTCTATTGTGTCAAGTGGGGGCTCTTCATAGGGAAAAATTACAGTTCTTTGTGTTAAAAATGGCCACCTCTACCGTGATCCTTGGCATGCCATGGCTTCAAAAACACCCCCCTCAGATAGATTGGAGTTCCGGCCAGTTGTTAAGCTGGTCTCCTTTCTGTTATCATCATTGTTTGGAGAAAGTTGCCATATGTGCCACCAAGGTTCAGATTGAGGGTTTGCCTCCACAGTATGCTGAATTTTCCGATGTATTTTGCCCCAAATCGGCAGACAAACTTCCACCTCACAGAAGTTTTGACTGTCCGATCAAGCTGAGACCAGGAACTATGCCCCCTAGAGGTCATCTCTATAACCTCTCAGGTCCTGAGAAATTAGCCATGCAGGAGTACATAAGAGAGAACCTAGCTAAGGGTTTTTCACCGTCCCTCCAAGTCTCTACCTGGAGCAGGTTTCTTTTTTGTACAGAAGAAGGATGGCGGGCTTCGCCCATGTATCGATTACAGGGAACTGAATAAAATTACTATAAAAAATAGCTATCCACTACCGTTAATTGGTGATCTGTTTTCTCAGATCACTAATGCTTGTGTCTTCTCTAAATTAGACCTGAGGGGGGCATACAACCTGGTACGCATAAGGGATGGGGATGAATGGAAGACAGCGTTTAACACACCCGACGGGCACTACGAGTACCTTGTCATGCCCTTTGGGCTGTGTAACGCTCCTGCCGTCTTCCAAGAACTGGTTAATGAGGTTTTCAGAGAGGTCCTGGGATGTTTTGTCCCAGTCTACTTGGATGACATACTGATTTTCTCCCAGAATGTGTCTGAGCACAGAAAACATGTAAAGTTTGTTTTGGAAAAACTTAGACAGAACTACTTGTATGCGAAAATTGAAAAATGTCTTTTTGAGGTGTCTGAGGTGCCTTTCTTGGGGTATATTATCTCCACTTTGGGTCTCTCCATGGACCCCAACAAAGTGTCGGCTGTTCTGGAGTGGCCTCAGCCTTTGGGTCTGAAGGCACTCCAGAGGTTTTTGGGTTTTGCTAATTACTACAGAAAATGTATTAAAGGATTCTCTTCTGTGGTGTCACCCCTCACTGATCTCACCAGAAAAGGGGCGGACACTTACAATTGGTCAGAAGAAGCACACTCTGCTTTTTCATCATTAAAGAGTTTGTTTTGCTCCACCCCTATTTTGTGACACGTGGATGTCACTTGCCCATTCATTGTGGAAGTAGATGCATCTGAGATAGGGGTTAGGGCTGTGCTGTCTCAGCATTCTGGTTTCCAAGGCAGATTACATCCCTGTGCCTTTTTCTCGTGTAAGTTCTCTCCCGCTGAGAGAAATTACGACATTGGAAACAGAGAGCTTCTGGCCATCAAACTCGCGTTTGAAGAATGGCGACATTGGCTCAAGGGAGCAGAGCATGTGATCACGGTCCACACAGACCACAAGAATTTGGAGTACATTGAGGAGCCAAGAGGCTCAGTCCCCGACAAGCTCGTTGGTCTCTGTTCTTTTCGAGATTTAGATTTATAATTACATATAAACCTGGAAGTAAAAACGTTAAGGCAGATGCCTTGTCTAGATGTTTCGATCCTGAGACAGTACAGCCCCCAACCCCCAAAAACATCCTGCCAGAGAAGATTGCTTTAGCAGCAACTGAAACATGGGAGGATAGGGCCCTACCAACAAGATATCCCTGAGAGGAAACCTGATGGGGTCCTATTTGTACCATTACACTTCTGCCTGCAGATTTTACAACTGTTCCATGCTCATAAAAATGCAGGTCATCCCGGGGTTGTAAGAACACAGGATCTACTCTCCAGAGGTGTTTGGTGGCCATCCCTGGCCCTTGACTGTAAAGAATTTGTGAGAGATTGCTCAGTCTGTGCTAGAAGTAAACCTTCTCGACAGGCTTCTGCTGGTACTCTCCAGTCATTGCCAGTGCCTGAGGAACCATGGACCCACATATCCATGGACTTTGGGGGCGAACTCCCCAGGTCGGATGGCAAAACTGTTGGGTGGTAGTCGACAGGTTCAGCAAGATGGCCCATTTTATCCCTCTGGACGGACTCCCCTCTGCTCAAGAACTGGCAGATCTCTTCATTCAACACATTTTCCGGTTACATGGAATTCCGTAGAATGTGGTGTCAGATAGGGGAGTCCAGTTCATGTCCAGATTTTGGCGGGCCTTCTGTCATCAGTTGGGTATGAATCTGTCTTTCTCATCCGGCTACCACCCACAGACTAATGGGCAAACGGAAAGGGTTAATCAGTCATTGGAGCAATTTCTCAGGTGCTACGTGGCTGATGCTCAATTGGAATGGGCAAAATTCCTTCCTTTTGCTGAATTTGCACACAATAATGTGAAAAGCTCCTCTTCGGGCTTTTCTCTCTTCCAAGTGGTGTCTGGGAGATCCCCCAAGTTCTCCCCGTTACCAGTGGTGTCTTCTCCGCTCCCTGCCCTGGAAGATTGGCAGAAATCTCTGAAGGAGATTTGGATATTGGTCAGGAGAAATTTGGAGAAAGCTTTTCAGAGCCAGAAAAAACGGGCTGATAAAAAGCGATCTGTAGAATGGGAGTTTGTACCTGGGGATTTGGTGTGGGTGTCCACCCGTCATCTGGCCTTGAAACAACCCTCAGCTAAATTAGGCCCCAGGTTCATAGGTCCTTACCCAGTGTCCAAGAAAATTAATGATGTGACGTATGTTATTGCTCTCCCATCCAGTATGAGAGGTGTAAAGTCTTTCCATGTGTTCCATGTGAACTCCCCAGGTCGGAGGGCAAAACTGTTGGGTGGTAGTCGACAGGTTCAGCAAGATGGCCCATTTTATCCCTCTGGACGGACTCCCCTCTGCTCAAGAACTGGCAGATCTCTTCATTCAACACATTTTCCGGTTACATGGAATTCCGTAGAATGTGGTGTCAGATAGGGGAGTCCAGTTCATGTCCAGATTTTGGCGGGCCTTCTGTCATCAGTTGGGTATGAATCTGTCTTTCTCATCCGGCTACCACCCACAGACTAATGGGCAAACGGAAAGGGTTAATCAGTCATTGGAGCAATTTCTCAGGTGCTACGTGGCTGATGCTCAATTGGAATGGGCAAAATTCCTTCCTTTTGCTGAATTTGCACACAATAATGTGAAAAGCTCCTCTTCGGGCTTTTCTCTCTTCCAAGTGGTGTCTGGGAGATCCCCCAAGTTCTCCCCGTTACCAGTGGTGTCTTCTCCGCTCCCTGCCCTGGAAGATTGGCAGAAATCTCTGAAGGAGATTTGGATATTGGTCAGGAGAAATTTGGAGAAAGCTTTTCAGAGCCAGAAAAAACGGGCTGATAAAAAGCGATCTGTAGAATGGGAGTTTGTACCTGGGGATTTGGTGTGGGTGTCCACCCGTCATCTGGCCTTGAAACAACCCTCAGCTAAATTAGGCCCCAGGTTCATAGGTCCTTACCCAGTGTCCAAGAAAATTAATGATGTGACGTATGTTATTGCTCTCCCATCCAGTATGAGAGGTGTAAAGTCTTTCCATGTGTCTTTGTTTAACATTCACGGAAGCAGCGGCTGCGGGCACGCAGGGTGTCTCTGCAGCCGCCTCGCTTCCTTGCTCTGGGACTTCGCCGTTCTTCTGACGTCTAGTATGCCGAGGACGGGGCTATCCGTTGCTCACAGGGTTGCTGTATCGCGCAGGCGCGCGCGGAGACAGGACCTTTATGCGGGAAGAAGGCGCGTCAGCTGACCAGCCGGTTGGCTGACGTCAAAGGAGACTCACGGCGCTCCGGATTGGCTGATTGGTAGGGGGCGTGGCCGTGGGGTCTCCTCTGCTTCAAAAGCCTTCAGTCTTCACTCGCAACCTGTCTACTTTTGTGAATACTTACGTGTTAGCGCTCAGACCTTACATAGTATCCGGTGTGCTTTGATCTGGGAGGAAACCAGGGATTTCACACAAGACTAGGATTATTTGTATTTCTGTATATTTTATATTCTGTGTATGACTCTGGCTATCCTCTGACCCTGCTCTTGCTAACTGATTCTGTACTTCTGCCCATCTGACTCTGTTGCTGAACCCTGCCTGATATCTTACTACTCTCTTGCCTGTCGATTTTGTACTCAACCTGCCCGCCTGTTACTGATCCTAGCCTGTCTGACCTTTCTACTCACCAGTGAGCCCTGTCACTGGTGAGGTGCTCTTTGCAAGTACTCACCAGCTCCTCTGGTGAGATCTAGTCTACTATTCTATTACTGTGTACTATAGTACCCACCAGCTCCTCTGGTGAGGTCTAGTTAAACTATTCAGTTACTGTATACAAATAGTACCCACCAGCTCCTCTAGTGAGGTCTAGTTAACTGACAGCCATTTGTAACCTGCTTAGTACCAGTTTGGTTGGTGTTTGGTGTGGCTGTAGGGGAGGAGGAGGCCATAGGTAAAGCTTAGAGGTATATTTAAATCACTTTAAATATGCCCCTGAGTTTTACTCTGCAGGTTGCAACACTTTGTTATTGAATGTTGAATTGTGTCTCTATAGCTGCCATTTTAGCATTTTAACATTTTTTTTGTTTAAATTGTAGTGTTTGGTGTGGCTGTAGGGGAGGAGGAGGTCATAGGTAAAGCTTAGGAGTATATTTAAATCACTTTAAATATGCCCCTGAGCTTTACTCTGCAGGTTGCAACACTTTGTTATTGGATGTTGAATTGTGTCTCTATAGTTGCCATTTTAACATTTTTTTTTTGTTTAAATTGTAGTGTTCTGTATTTTTTTTTTTGCTTTACATGATGTTTTCCAGCATTTTATCTCCATAGATGTGAAACACTTGAGAGATCTACTAGGTGAAAGTTTGGAAAAATCGCTTTTATGAAAACTGATGACAGCAGCACTTACATGGAAGAGACTACAAAAGAGAGGAAAACATCATCGGATACAGCACAAAAACTGCGGACCTTTTGGTGGAAAACAGAGACGTGGCTTCCCAGGTGTAGAGACTTCTTTCCTGGATCGACTTAATTTGGGACGGATAATTGGCCAAGATTTTAACACTTTTTTAATTACATGTATAAGAATTATCCTAGACTACAAATAATGTGTTTAAAAATGTCATGCCACTGTACTGCTTTAATATCTGGTCAATTACTTGAAGTATATTTTTTATGTGTTTAGAAATTTTTATTGATTGATGTTTTTTTATTGTAGTGTACTGTATGTTTTTTTTTCCTTACTAGATGTTTTCCAGCATTTTATCTATATAGATGTGGAACATTTGAGAGAATCACTAGGTTTAGATTTGGAAAAAATCGTTTTTATGAAAACTGATGACAGCAGGGCATACATGGAAGAGAATACAAGAGAGGACAACACCATCGGATATAGCACGAACATTGCGGACCTTTTGGTGGAAAAGAGAGATATATCATCCCAAGTTTAGAGACTTCCTTCCTGGATGGACAGAATTTGAAGTGGATATTTGGACTTCTTCTCCTGAGGGGCTGTGAACACTGTGTACTAATGCGGTGTTCCCTAAAGGCCTTTTTTGGCGGTGTGACAGGCAGGACGCATCGCATCATTGACACCAATTTACAATGTGAAACCAGCCTAAACAGTTGACAGCCATTTGTAACCTGCTTAGTACCAGTTTGGTTGGTGTTTGGTGTGGCTGTAGGGGAGGAGGAGGCCATAGGTAAAGCTTAGGGGTATATTTAAATCACTTTAAATATGCCCCTGTGTTTTACTATAGCTGCCATTTTAGCATTTTAACATTTTTTTTCTTTAAATTGTAGTGTACTGCATTTTTTTTTTCTTTACAAGATGTTTTCCAGCATTTTATCTATATAGATGTGGAACATTTGAGAGAATCGCTAGGTGAAGATTTGGAAAAAATCAATTTTATTAAAACTGAAGAAAGCAGGGCATACATGGAAGAGAATAGAACATGGAAGAGAGGACAACACCATCGGATATAGCATGAAAAATGCGGACCTGTCGGTGGAAAAGAGAGACATGTCATCCCAAGTTTAAAGACTTTTTTCCTGGATGGACAGAATTTGGGATGGATATTTGGACTTCTCCTAAAGGGGCAGTGAACACTGTGTACTAACCGCTTCGGCAGACCGTGAATGCGTACATCCGAACGCATTCACGCTCGTGAAAATGGCGCAGAAGTCATGGTTAGGTCGTGAGTAGCGGAAGTGACTTCCCTGGCGCCAATCAGAGGCCCCCAGCAAGGCTCTAGCAACCAATCACAGGAGGGGAGGCTATGCCCTCCCCTCCTGTATATAAAGCGGCGGCCATGATGGAAAAGCTCCGTCCTTTCTAGACTGTGGTACTGAGAGGATTATCTCCAGGCCGTTGTAGCTTCAGCAAGTGCATCTTTATGTGAAAAACCTAGCATTATTACTGCTAACAGTGCTCTTATACTACACTTGTATTCAGTTAGCTAGCCAGTGAGTCATTGGTGTAGTTAGTTGTAGTCAGTGTAGTCAGAGTGTACTGGTGATTACTGATTAGTGTGTGTAGTGCAGGCAGGCAGGTTCAGAGTGTACTGCTCACTTGTATTGAGCTAGCCAGTCATACACTTCAGCTACTACTTACAGACAGTCACACTGCCACTGCCAGGGCTGGTCATTCAGCAAGTTTTGTGAGTGAAATTGTGTACTGTGTGCTCACTGCTCACTGGTATTAATCATCTTATTTGGCAGTGATACCCTTCACTTAACTTCTGTTGTGCTCACTGCTCACTGGTATTATTAATCTCATTTGGCAGTGATACCCTTCACTTACGTTCTACTGTGCTCACTGCTCGCTGGTATTAACCACTTCCCGACCGCCCACTACACAGGGGCGGCGGGGAAGTGGAGCCCTGCAGGACGGCCTCACCCACAGAGGCGGCAGTCCATTTAAGGGCATGGGCGGAGCGATCGCGTCATCCGTGACGCGATCCTCCGCCCGGGATCGAAGCACGGGCATTTTGTCTCCGCTCGCCGGCCACTTAGCAGAGCCGGCGAGCGGAGGAATCCGCAGGATCAGCCAATCCCTGAGTATAAGGCACTTTGTTAGGTAAACAAAGTGCCTTATACGTGCTTCCTCCTCGCCTCGTGGTCTCATTGTTCCAGAGACCACCAGCGAGGAGGAAGCACTTGTAAGTCTCACTGCACGCAGCTTGATTTTGCCCACAGCCTCCCTGATCACCCACCCCAGGCCTCATACCCCCCCTGATCACCCCAGCAGACCCCTGCCCAGCACCCTTGCACCCCTGCAAAACCCCCACCCCCCCCACCTGCCACTAACTAGCGACGCTGCCCCTTAGTTTAGGTCCCTAACTGCCTCCTAGTCACCCCTGATCCCCCCTCCCTACCTTTAGATCACCCCCACACCCCATCCTAGACTACCCCCCTGTATACTGTATACATTTGTATACAGCTACATTACCCTCTGATCCCCCTCTGATCCCCCTCTGATCACCTGTCTATCACCTGTCCATCAGCCCTCAGCACCCCCACCCATCAGAGCAGACCCTAACTGCCCCGCGGGGGTAACCGATCACCTGCCCATGCCCTCGATTGCCCTCGTACCCCCCTTCTGATTACATCCCCTGCTGTTTGTTTACATCTGTCCTCCCCAGCAATCACTAACTGATCTTTGATCAGTAACCCCCTGTGTCTGCCTCTCATCAGATCAGGACTCAGTCTGCCCCGTGCAGGCTCCTGATCAACCCCCCATCCCCTCAAATCGCCCTCAGACCCCCCCCCTAATCACCGTCCAAGTGCATTGTATTTGACTGTGCTGCGCTTGTATTCGATTGTGCTGCGCTTGTATTCAATTGTGGTGTAATTGTATTTGATTGTCCCGTGATCGGCTTCGATTGCCCCGTGATTGTTTGATTGCCTGAGACCCCACTTCCCGCCACACCCAACCCCACCCTCCCCCCCACCACACCCAACCCCACCCCCCCACCCCCCACCACCTCCAACCACCACCTTCCGAGTGCATCAGATTTGCTTGTGCTGTGATTGGAGTCGATTGTGCTGTAATTGTATTTGATTGTCCCGTGATCGGCTTCGATTGCCCCGTGATTGTTTGATTGCCTGAGACCCCACTTCCCGCCACACCCAATCCCACCCTCCCCCCATCACCTTCCGAGTGCATCAGATCTGCTTGTGCTGTGATTGGAGTCGATTGTGCTGTAATTGGATTTGATTGTCCCGTGATTGTTTGATTGCCTCTGAGACCCCACTTCCCACCAACCCCAATACCTCTCAAATACTCCCTTTTTGCTAGGTAGGTGCTCTTTTTTTCTGGGTAGTCTCGGAGGAAAACCCCATAAATTTAGCAATCCAAAATGGCAAGAAGGGGGCTTTCCGATGACGAGGTATACAGGTACATGGACCAGTCGGATGAGTTCTTTTGGGAAGAATCATCCGTCGAATCTTCCGGGTCCGATTTTGAACCTGTAGAAAGCAGTGGTTCCCTGACCGATACTGATGACGAGGCTATGGTCCCGGCTAGAGCCAGGCGTACCAGACCCCAAGTCGTTAGACCGCAGTTGGCGCAGGATCCGCCTCAAGGGCAGCAGGGTGGTGCTAGCGCTGTTGATAGTTTTCTTGGTGAGGCAGGCACCAGCAGCGCAGCATCTCCTGGACTTAGTGCCAGTGCTTCCGTAGACCCTGACGAAGTGGTGAGCGTCAGCATGGAAGTTGAAACTGGTACGGTGGCAAGTGCAGTAGTACCCCCGTCGCAGCCACCAACAAGAAGACGGACCCGTAGTACCCATAGACTCCCAGAGGTGCTGGCACAACCAGATTGGCAATCCCCTGATTCCGCCGCACCCGTAGTGCCCCCTTTCACCGCCCAGTCTGGAGTCCAGGTGGCGACAGCTCATCTAGGAACGGCCCTAGACTTTTTGCAGCTGTTCATCACCCAGGTTCTCTTGGACTTAATTGTGGTTGAGACCAACCGTAAAGCCACACAATTCATCACCGAGCACCCGGAGAGCATGTATGCCCAGCCTTTCGGGTGGAAACCAGTCCAAGTTTCCGACATTAAAATCTTTTTGGCCCTTATCCTTCACTTGGGACTAATGAAACAGAATGTACTGCGGTCGTATTGGTCTACGAACCCAGTAAATCATGTTCCCTTGTACCCTGCTGCCATGTCCAGGACACGATTTGAGTCCATCCTGCGCTTCCTGCACTTCAACGACGACAAAACCTGTCATGAAAAGGGCCACCCTGCTTATGACCGGCTCCACAAAATTCGGCCCCTCATAGACCACCTGTCATCAACATTTGCAGATGCTTATATCCCTGAACAGAACATCTGCGTAGACGAGTCCCTCTTACGCTTTACCGGGCGCCTTGGCATCAAACAGTACATCCCAAGCAAGCGCGCCCGGTATGGGGTGAAACTGTATAAGCTCTGTGAAAGGGCCACAGGCTATACATGTCGTTTTAGGGTCTATGAGGGAAAAGACTCAAAATTGGAGCCGGTCGGATGCCCTGACTACCTGGGGAGCAGTGGAAAGGTTGTGTGGGACTTGGTGTCACCCTTGTTCCAGAAGGGGTACCATCTTTTTGTGGACAATTATTACACAAGTGTGGCCCTCTTTCAGCACTTAAAGTTAGAAGGAATCCGATGCTGTGGCACTGCGCGGCCTAGTCGCCAGGGCTTCCCCCAACGGCTCGTTACCACCAGACTTTTACGGGGGCAGAGGGTCGCCTTGCGTACTGAAGACCTGCTCGCGGTGAAATGGAGGGACAAGAGGGACGTTTACTTTCTGTCCACCATTCACACAGACACGACAGTCCAAATTCAACGGGCAACTGCGGTCATTGAAAAGCCCCTTGTCGTCCACGAATATAATGTCAACATGGGAGGGGTGGACTTCAATGACCAGAGGTTAGCGCCCTATTTAGTTACCCGGAAAACAAGACGCTGGTATAAGAAAGTGTCTTTTTATCTGATTCAATTGGCAGTTTACAACAGCTTTGTTCTCTACAGTAAGGCTGGGAGAACTGGATCTTTCCTCCAATTTCAGGAAGAGATCATTATGGACATCCTGTATCCAGGAGGTGCCAGGCCCCCCCCCCCCAGATGCAACTAGCCGACTGCATGGAAGGCATTACGCCTATCAGCTTCCGTGTGCCCCAGGTCAACGCATCCGAAGAAAACGTTGCCGTGTCTGCAGCAGGGCTGGAACAAGGAGTGACACCGTTTATTATTGTCCCCGCTGTCCTGACCAGCCTGGTCTATGCGTAGGGCCGTGTTTTGAGAGGTACCACGAGCAGGTACACTATTAGAACCTAGGGAACTCCAGACACAGGAGTAGGCACACACTCAGTGGTCTTTCGCACATTGTCGCAGGGAGAGGAGAGGTAAGCTTGAAGACCAAACGGGTAAGCATAAAAATGGGAAGAAGGATCGGTTTCCATGCTTGATATTGCTGATCTGTCCTGGGTTGGCGATATAAGACGGCATGTTTGAATTTCCCTTGAGTGTGGACACCCCCGGTTTATATGTGATTTGGGCCTATGATGATGCTTTAATGCCACACAGAGTCATCTCTATTGGCAGGCATATTGCTGTATCCTACAGGCATAATGCTGTATACTAAAGTTCTGAGGCCCAGTCACATAAGTTGGTGGCTCACCCTGAGTGCAGGGTGGCACGGGGTGTCTCTCTCCTGAGGTTATCACTGCCATTGATGTGGAGGAAGATCTGCCATTGATGTGGAGCAAGGTATGTTTGCCGTTCATTTTTCCTTTCAGCCCAGAGTGCATTACTTGTATACCCAATATAAGGAGTATAGCAGAAACTCCTAATACTGGCCATACATGTAATGATTGCAGAGACCCTAAAATGCCAGGACAGACTCCACAAATGACCCCATTTTGGAAAGAGGACACCCTAAAGTATTATGTGAGGTGCACGGTGAGTTCATAAAAGATTTTAGTTTTTGTCACAAGTTAGCAGAATTTTTTTTTTTTTTTTTTTTAACAAAGTGTCATTTTCCGTTAACTTGTGACAAAAAATAAAATTTTCAATGACCTCACCATTCCCCTCATGGAATACCTTGTTGTGTATTCTTTCCAAAATGGAGTCATTTGTGGGGTTTGTTAACTGTCCTGGCAAGTGGGCGGGGTGCTAAATTTTGAGCACCCCTGTAAAGCCTAAAGGTACTCATTGGACTCTGGACCCCTTAGCGCAGTTAGGGTGCAAAAAGGTGCCACACATGTGGTATCGCCGTACTCGGGAGAAGTAGTACAATGTGTTTTGGGGTGTATTTTTACACATACCCATGCTGGGTGGGAGAAATACCTCTGTAAATGACAATCTTTTGATTTTTTTACACACAATTGTCCATTTACAGAGTTATTTCTCCCACCCAGCATGGGTATGTGTAAAAATACACCCCAAAACACATTGTAC
This sequence comes from Hyperolius riggenbachi, assembly GCF_040937935.1. Lineage (NCBI taxonomy): Eukaryota > Metazoa > Chordata > Amphibia > Anura > Hyperoliidae > Hyperolius > Hyperolius riggenbachi. Next base: position 150,918,880 of record NC_090653.1, on the reverse strand, counting down.
TACTTCTCCCGAGTACGGCGATACCACATGTGTGGCACTTTTTTGCACCCTAACTGCGCTAAAGGGCCCAAAGTCCAATGAGTACCTTTAGGATTTCACAGGTCATTTTGCGGAATTTGATTTCCAGACTCCTCCTCACGGTTTAGGGCCCCTAAAATGCCAGGGCAGTATAGGAACCCCACAAATGACCCCATTTTAGAAAGAAGACACCCCAAGGTATTCCGTTAGGAGTATGGTGAGTTCATAGAAGATTTTATTTTTTGTCAAAAGTTAGCGGAAAATTGATTTGTATTGTTTTTTTCACAAAGTGTCATTTTCCGCTAACTTGTGACAAAAAATAAAATCTTCTATGAACTCACCATACTCCTAACGGAATACCTTGGGGTGTCTTCTTTCTAAAATGGGGTCATTTGTGGGGTTCCTATACTGCCCTGGCATTTTAGGGGCCCTAAACCGTGAGGAGTAGTCTGGAAATCAAATTCCGCAAAATGACCTGTGAAAGCCTAAAGGTGCTCATTGGACTTTGGGCCCTTTAGCGCAGTTAGGGTGCAAAAAAGTGCCACACATGTGGTATTGCCGTACTCGGGAGAAGTAGTACAATGTGTTTTGGGGTGTATTTTTACACATACCCATGCTGGGTGGGAGAAATACCTCTGCAAATGACAATCTTTTGATTTTTTTACACACAATTGTCCATTTACAGAGATATTTCTCCCACCCAGCATGGGTATGTGTAAAAATACACCCCAAAACACATTGTACTACTTCTCCCGAGTACGGCGATACCACATGTGTGGCACTTTTTTGCACCCTAACTGCGCTAAAGGGCCCAAAGTCCAATGAGCACCTTTAGGCTTTCACAGGTCATTTTGCGGAATTTGATTTCCAGACTACTCCTCACGGTTTAGGGCCCCTAAAATGCCAGGGCAGTATAGGAACCCCACAAATGACCCCATTTTAGAAAGAAGACACCCCAAGGTATTCCGTTAGGAGTATGGTGAGTTCATAGAAGATTTTATTTTTTGTCACAAGTTAGCGGAAAATGACACTTTGTGAAAAAAACAATACAAATCAATTTTCCGCTAACTTTTGACAAAAAATAAAATCTTCTATGAACTCACCATACTCCTAACGGAATACCTTGGGGTGTCTTCTTTCTAAAATGGGGTCATTTGTGGGGTTCCTATACTGCCCTGGCATTTTAGGGGCCCTAAACCGTGAGGAGTAGTCTGGAAATCAAATTCCGCAAAATGACCTGTGAAATCCTAAAGGTACTCATTGGACTTTGGGCCCTTTAGCGCAGTTAGGGTGCAAAAAAGTGCCACACATGTGGTATCGCCGTACTCAGGAGAAGTAGTACAATGTGTTTTGGGGTGTATTTTTACACATACCCATGCTGGGTGGGAGAAATAACTCTGTAAATGGACAATTGTGTGTAAAAAAAATTAACAAATTGTCATTTACAGAGATATTTCTCCCACCCAGCATGGGTATGTGTAAAAATACACCCCAAAACACATTATACTACTTCTCCTGAGTACGGCAATACCACATATGTGGCACTTTTTTGCAGCCTAACTGCGCTAAGGGGTCCAAAGTCCAATGAGCACCTTTAGGCTTTACAGGGGTGCTTACAATTTAGCACCCCCCAAAATGTCAGGACAGTAAACACACCCCACAAATGACCCCATTTTGGAAAGTAGACCCTTCAAGGTATTCAGAGAGGGGCATGGTGAGTCCGTGGCAGATTTCATTTTTTTTTTGGTGCAAGTTAGAAGAAATGGAAACTTTTTTTTTTTTTTTTTTCGTGTCACAAAGTGTCATTTTCCGCTTACTTGTGACAAAAATTAATATCTTCTATGAACTCACTATGCCTCTCAGTGAATACTTTGGGATGTCTTCTTTCCAAAATGGGGTAATTTGGGGGGTATTTATACTATCCTGGAATTCTAGCCCCTCATGAAACATGACAGGGGGTCAGAAAAGTCAGAGATGCTTGAAAATGGGAAAATTCACTTTTTGCACCATAGTTTGTAAACGCTATAACTTTTACCCAAACCAATAAATATACGCTGAATGGGTTTTTTTTAATCAAAAACATGTTTGTCCACATTTTTCGCGCTGCATGTATACAGAAATTTTACTTTATTTGAAAACTGTCAGCACAGAAAGTTAAAAAAAATCATTTTTTTGCCAAAATTCATGTCTTTTTTGCTGAATATAATAAAAAGTAAAAATCGCAGGAGCAATTAAATAGCACCAAAAGAAAGCTTTATTAGTGACAAGAAAAGGAGCCAAAATTCATTTAGGTGGTAGGTTGTATGAGCGAGCAATAAACCGTGAAAGCTGCAGTGGTCTGAATGGAAAAAAAGTGGCCGGTCCTTAAGGGGTAGAAAGCCCTAGGTCCTCAAGTGGTTAATCATGTCATTTGGCAGTGATACCCTTCACTTACTTTCTACTGTGTGTCTGAAGGGGAAGCTGGGAGAGTTCATGACAGCATGCACCACTGAGCAACGCACAAGGGAGTTGCAGGAGGCCCTTGTGCGCAGACTACTGGAAGCATTCCCCCAGCCTTCCACCCCCACTGTAACGGATTTTGCAACCCAGCATCAGGTGCCTGACATCGCCACCAGCAGCACAACAACTACCACCAGCAGCAGCAACTGGCGCCCCGGAGATCTGAAGAGCCTAAGCAAGAGCCTGTATGCAATGCAGCAGCCCACAGCAGAGGTGCCAGCCACAGCATCCACCTCCAACCAGCACCAGCAGCGAATAACCAGCATGGTGGCTGACTACATGGGGTCATTCAGCGGGCTCAATGACACCGACAGCCCCATGGACCCCTTGGAGTACTGGGTCAAGAGACTGGACATCTGGAGGGAGCTTGCCCAGGATGCCCTGGAACTCCTGTCCTGCCCCCTTTCCAGTGTCCTCTCCGAGAGATGCTTCAGTGCGGCCGGTGGCGTGGTCACCGAGAATCGCTCTTGCCTCTCCCACGCCTCTGTGGACAAACTCACCTTCCTGAAAATCAACCAGGCTTGGGTGGAAGGTAAGTTCCTGGCCCCTATTGTCGGACACAGGGGTACAAAAGTAGCTGCTGCAATGTGTTAACCATGCCTGCCTTCGAACTGACCGACCGCTTTGTCCTCCTGACTCAGTCACTACTAGTACTACTCTGCGTTCACTCTGCCCGGATCACGGGGCGCATCTAATTTTTGGGGCAGCACTATTACACTGTGGTACTACTACCAGTGAGTTGCCATGGTCCTTCTGTGCTGCTGAACTGACCGGCCACTTTGTCCTCCTGACTCAGTCGCTACTAGTACTACTCTGCGTTCACTCTGCCCGGGTCACCGGACGCATCTAATTTTTGGGGCAGCACTATTACACTGTGGCACTACTACCAGTGAGTTGCCATGGTCCTTCTGTGCAGCCGCTTTGACCTCTTTGACCTCATGACTCAGCCGCTTTGACCTCATGACTCAGTCGCTACTAAAGTCTGCGTTCACACTGCCCAGGTCTACTGACAACGCTGCTGTTATGTCATTGCTAATTGCTGCAAAAAAACCCCCAACAAATTACAAAAACCTCTCTGGGCCTTTTTGGCGTCAGCCACTCATCCTCCTCCAGTGGTACCATCACCGCCAAGTGCCATTGGGACTTACCTTCACCTCTGTGATTGCTAAACGTGTATTTCCCTGTTTAAAACCACTTATTACCAATTAATAGCCCCATTTAAAGTGTTGATTTCACTTTAAAATCCATTTCTAAAATATATATATATATATATATATATATATATATATATATATATATATATATATATATATATATATATATATATTTGGAATTTTTTATGTTGAAGTTGTAGCCCCTTATCACCTTGATAATCCATGCAATTTGGGGGATTGTAGCATGCATGGGGGCTTTGCTATTAACGTTAAAAGAAAATCCGGATCCGGACGTGTATCCAACCGTGATTGCGTCATTCACGGCCGAAAATCCACGTCGTGCCGTGGACGCGTATCGAAATCCGGATCCAATTTTGGGGGGCAACAGCCGTGGTTGCCAAATTCGTGGATCAGGACATCCGAGCATCATTGGTGATGAAAAAACTTTTCAGGTGGACGATGACTCCTTTGTAAACAAATTGTGAGGCAGCAGAAATTTATTGAAGATGTCCACAAGTAAAGCCAAGGTTTCGGGACCACCGCAGGTTCCCTTTATCAAGGCACAAGGCCATAAGTAGTAGTGGAAAAGACTCTTAACATCATCACTGTGTGCAATATTTGCTGCTGATACTAAAACCAAGCACATCAGTACAGTGGGAGGCTATGATGTGAAATGTGTTTTCCAGTTACACAGTTACACTGACATTGATTTATTTTTATTTTTTTGCCTTGATGACGTGACCTTGTGGTGTTCCTGAAATGTTGACATAACTGTTGATAATCCTCAATAAAATGTATTTATTGAAGGAGCACTGTCCCACATCATGGCTTCACAATGGGGTTAAGGCCAGGGGCATTCGTGTTTGCATGTGTCATAGCACTTAGACATGTATTTTGTGACATTTGCTATCATGTAGCAGTGCATGCACCAAACCTATGCCAATAGTGCCATGTAACACCTAACCTGACTGCTGTTGTTGCTGACTTTTAATTCTGGCTAATTACCTGCTCTGTGGCTGAACCTTTGCCTGCCCGACAGCCAATCGATGCTGAACTTTCCCTGGCTGACTATCTGCTCTGTTGCTGATCACCCGCTTGTAGTGAAGAGCTCCAATTTTACAAAGTTGTAATGTTGCAGTGAAATGGTAATGCGAAATGTTAAACTATATCAAAATAATTTTTATGCAATGGTAATTATAATCTGTAATTTCGCAATGACGCTTACTTTTGTGAAATTATTCCTTTGCCATGTCCATATGTGAAAATGGTTTTTATTATATTCTAAAATGTTTTTTTATATCCAATAGAGTTCAATGCATTTGTGCAAAAATTACATGAAATTATGCAAATTCAAGATTTCCTACATAATCATAACTTTAAAAATTATGTGAAAATTCACAAAACCAAAATAACTCATTACGATCAACACTACTTGATCGTATGTTTGACTATGCGAATTGTTGTTGATCCCTCCTTGGCTGACTACCACCCTGTTGCTGACCCATGGGATGCTTGAACACTCATTCTGTGTCTGATCTCTGGCCTGTATGGCCGCTCTTCAAGTGCTTTTGCCCCATAACACTTTGGCTCCCTTTTCCAAATCCAAGGATCTAGGACATTATGCTACAAGGGAGTCTTTCCTCACCACTAGTGTTGGGCGAACAGTGTTCGCCACTGTTCGGGTTCTGCAGAACATCACCCTGTTCAGGTGATGTTCGAGTTCGGCCGAACACCTGATGGTGTTCGGCCAAACTGTTCGGCCATATGGCCGAACTAAGAGCGCATGGCCGAACGTTACCCGAACGTTCGGCTAGCGCTGTGATTGGCCGAACGGGTCACGTGTAGTGTTGGGCGAACATCTAGATGTTCGGGTTCGGGCCGAACATGGCCGCGATGTTCGGGTGTTCGAGCCGAACTCCGAACATAATGGAAGTCAATGGGGACCCGAACTTTCGTGCTTTGTAAAGCCTCCTTATATGCTACATACCCCAAATTTACAGGGTATGTGCACCTTGGGAGTGGGTACAAGAGGAAAAAAAATTAGCAAAAAGAGCTTATAGTTTTTGAGAAAATCGATTTTAAAGTTTCAAAGGGAAAACTGTCTTTTAAATGCGGGAAATGTCTGTTTTCTTTGCACAGGTAACATGCTTTTTGTTGGCATGCAGTCATAAATGTAATACATATAAGAGGTTCCAGGAAAAGGGACCGGTAACGCTAACCCAGCAGCAGCACACGTGATGGAACAGGATGGCACAGGAGGAGAAGGCCACGCTTTGAGACACAACAACCCAGGCCTTGCATGAGGACAAGAAGCGTGCGGATAGCAATTTGCGTTTTGTCGCCATGCAGTCATAAATGTAATACAGATGAGAGGTTCAATAAACAGGGACCGGAAACGCTAACCCATCACAGATGTTCATTGTTCATGTTACTTGGTTGGGGTCCGGGAGTGTTGCGTAGTCGTTTCCCATCCAGGATTGATTAATTTTAATTTGAGTCAGACGGTCTGCATTTTCTGTGGAGAGGCGGATACGCCGATCTGTGACGATGCCTCCGGCAGCACTGAAACAGCGTTCCGACATAATGCTGGCTGCCGGGCAAGCCAGCACCTCTATTGCGTACATTGCCAGTTTGTGCCAGGTGTCTAGCTTCGATACCCAATAGTTGAAGGGTGCAGATGGATTGTTCAACACAGCTATGCCATCTGACATGTAGTCCTTGACCATCTTCTCCAGGCGATCGGTGTTGGAGGTGGATCTGCACGCTTGCTGTTCTGTGTGCTGCTGCATGGGTGTCAGAAAATTTTCCCACTCCAAGGACACTGCCGATACCATTACCTTTTGGGCACTAGCTGCGGCTTGTGTTGTTTGCTGCCCTCCTGGTCGTCCTGGGTTTGCGGAAGTCAGTCTGTCGGCGTACAACTGGCTAGAGGAGGGGGAGGATGTCAATCTCCTCTTTAAAGTCTCCACAAGGGCCTGCTGGTATTCTTCCATTTTGACCTGTCGGACTCTTTCTTCAAGCAGTTTTGGAACATTGTGTTTGTACCGTGGATCCAGAAGGGTATAAACCCAGTAATTGGTGTTGTCCAGAATGCGCACAATGCGTGGGTCGCATTCAATGCAGTCCTAGGCCGAAGAGGTCATAGCCTAGGGTCACAAAAACCTGTTTATTTGGGCTATTTCAATGGTAGTGATGGTGACGTACATAACTCTCAGCCATGGCCGTTAGCAACGTCTGAATTTCACGAAATGTCTCATGCAGGTAGAAGACATATTGTTAGACTTGGATTCCAAAGATGGGGTCCCTACATCTCTGCAAACCAGAGTTACAGGGGTCCAAAATTGGTAAAATCCCCCATAGGCTTTCATTGGGCCTCCTATTTACAGTTCCAAAATCTCACATCTTTTCAAAGGGCAATTGATCAGCAGTGGCAAATTTTCTAGCATTGTAGGGACCCTTAGGGGGAACATGACTGGTGAGTTTCGGGCCCCTAGGCCGAAGAGGTCATAGCCTAGGGTCACAAAAACTTGTTTATTTGGGCTATTTCAATGGTAGTGATGGTGACGTACATAAATCTCAGCCATGGCTGTTAGCAACGTCTGAATTTCACGAAATGTCTCATGCAGGTAGAAGACATATTGTTAGACTTGGATTCCAAAGATGGGGTCCCTACATCTCTGCAAACCAGAGTTACAGGGGTCCAAAATTGGTAAAATCCCCCATAGGCTTTCATTGCCTCCCTATTTCACTTTCCAAAATCTCACATCTTTTCAAAGGGCAATGGCTCAGCAGTACCAAATTTTCTAGCATTGTAGGTACCCTTAGGGGGAACATGACTGGTGAGTTTCGGGCCCCTAGGCCGAAGAGGTCATAGCCTAGGGTCACAAAAACCTGTTTATTTGGGCTATTTCAATGGTAGTGATGGTGACGTACATAAATCTCAGCCATGGCCGTTAGCAACGTCTGAATTTCACGAAATGTCTCATGCAGGTAGAAGACATATTGTTAGACTTGGATTCCAAAGATGGGGTCCCTACATCTCTGCAAACCAGAGTAACAGGGGTCCAAAATTGGTAAAATCCCCCATAGGCTTTCATTGCCTCCCTATTTCACTTTCCAAAATCTCACATCTTTTCAAAGGGCAATGGCTCAGCAGTACCAAATTTTCTAGCATTGTAGGTACCCTTAGGGGGAACATGACTGGTGAGTTTCGGGCCCCTAGGCCGAAGAGGTCATAGCCTAGGGTCACAAAAACCTGTTTGTTTGGGCTATTTCAATGGTAGTGATGGTGACGTACATAAATCTCAGCCATGGCCGTTAGCAACGTCTGAATTTCACGAAATGTCTCATGCAGGTAGAAGACATATTGTTAGACTTGGATTCCAAAGATGGGGTCCCTACATCTCTGCAAACCAGAGTTACAGGGGTCCAAAATTGGTAAAATCCCCCATAGACTTTTATTGCCTCCCTATTTCACTTTCCAAAATCTCACATCTTTTCAAAGGGCAATGGCTCAGCAGTACCAAATTTTCTAGCATTGTAGGGACACTTAGGGGGAACATGACTGGTGAGTTTCGGGCCCCTAGGCCGAAGAGGTCATAGCCTAGGGTCACAAAAACCTGTTTATTTGGGCTATTTCAATGGTAGTGATGGTGACGTACATAAATCTCAGCCATGGCCGTTAGCAACGTCTGAATTTCACGAAATGTCTCATGCAGGTAGAAGACATATTGTTAGACTTGGATTCCAAAGATGGGGTCCCTACATCTCTGCAAACCAGAGTTACAGGGGTCCAAAATTGGTAAAATCCCCCATAGGCTTTCATTGGGCCTACTATTTACCGTTCCAAAATCTCACACCATTTCAAAGGGCAATGGCTCAGCAGTGGCAAAACTCACCAGTCATGATCCCCCTAAGGGTCCCTACAATGCTAGAAAATTTGGTACTGCTGAGCCATTGCCCTTTGAAAAGATGTGAGATTTTGGAAAGTGAAATAGGGAGGCAATGAAAGTCTATGGGGGATTTTACCAATTTTGGACCCCTGTTACTCTGGTTTGCAGAGATGTAGGGACCCCATCTTTGGAATCCAAGTCTAACAATATGTCTTCTACCTGCATGAGACATTTCGTGAAATTCAGACGTTGCTAACGGCCATGGCTGAGATTTATGTACGTCACCATCACTACCATTGAAATAGCCCAAATAAACAGGTTTTTGTGACCCTAGGCTATGACCTCTTTGACCTAGGGGCCCGAAACTCACCAGTCATGTTCCCCCTAAGGGTCCCTACAATGCTAGAAAATTTGGTACTGCTGAGCCATTGCCCTTTGAAAAGATGTGAGATTTTGGAAAGTGAAATAGGGAGGCAATGAAAGTCTATGGGGGATTTTACCAATTTTGGACCCCTGTAACTCTGGTTTGCAGAGATGTAGGGACCCCATCTTTGGAATCCAAGTCTAACAATATGTCTTCTACCTGCATGAGACATTTCGTGAAATTCAGACGTTGCTAACGGCCATGGCTGAGATTTATGTACGTCACCATCACTACCATTAAAATTGCCCAAATAAACAGGTTTTTGTGACCCTAGGCTATGACCTCTTCGGCCTAGGACTGCATTGAACGCGACCCACGCATTGTGCGCATTCTGGACAACACCAATTACTGGGTTTATACCCTTATGGATCCACGGTACAAACACAATGTTCCAAAACTGCTTGAAGAAAGAGTCCGACAGGTCAAAATGGAAGAATACCAGCAGGCCCTTGTGGAGACTTTAAAGAGGAGATTGACATCCTCCCCCTCCTCTAGCCAGTTGTACGCCGACAGACTGACTTCCGCAAACCCAGGACGACCAGGAGGGCAGCAAACAACACAAGCCGCAGCTAGTGCCCAAAAGGGAATGGTATCGGCAGTGTCCTTGGAGTGGGAACATTTTCTGACACCCATGCAGCAGCACACAGAACAGCAAGCGTGCAGATCCACCTCCAACACCGATCGCCTGGAGAAGATGGTCAAGGACTACATGTCAGATGGCATAGCTGTGTTGAACAATCCATTTGCACCCTTCAACTATTGGGTATCGAAGCTAGACACCTGGCACAAACTGGCAATGTACGCAATAGAGGTGCTGGCTTGCCCGGCAGCCAGCGTTATGTCGGAACGCTGTTTCAGTGCTGCCGGAGGCATCGTCACAGATCGGCGTATCCTCTTGTACCCACTCCCAAGGTGCACATACCCTGCAAATTTGGGGTATGTAGCATGTAAGGAAGCTTTACAAAGCACGAAAGTTCGGGTCCCCATTGACTTCCATTATGTTCGGAGTTCGGGTCGAACACCCGAACATCGCGGCGATGTTCGGCGAACGTTCGCGAACCCGAACATCTAGGTGTTCGCCCAACACTACTCACCACCAAGTCTCCCATTAGGAATGCCCTCCATCCCCAACTGTTTTCCTGTCTGTAAAATTTGTACTTCTGATTACCTTGTAAATTAAAGGAAACCTTAATAATGAGGCCACTCCCCTAACCTGGGTTTCATGGTGATATTGAGGCTTCAAAAGTATCTCAATGACCTACAACAAGTATGAAACCAATTTTTGCATAGTGGGATCAGAACATGTGATGTGCATACCAGTTTTGTATCGGGGATCCAGAAAGTAGTAAAATTACTAGATGCGGAGGATTAGCAGAACAACCAGGCAAGTAGCTTTAAGTCAGCAATGGCAGCCTCCACATTTGTCTCACTTCAGTTTGCTTTTAAATGTTTGAAGTGAACATGGTTTTATTTTAGTGCAGTTTCCCTATGCTATAACAAAACAATAACAAGGTTTTATTTAGTAGACTACTGCACACTGCCAATCAGTTGCATCACTTTTGACCTAGCTCAAATTGTGGCTATGCAGCCCTAGTGGTCAGACGTAATAGACAGTACCTCTCCAACTGCACTGTGCATTTATTCAGTACATGCATGAGAATGAGCTATGAAGCTCTGCTGACAGATGGAGGTCTATATATATGAGCATCTGTTGCTTATGGTGACAAACCAGGAGCTCCAGAAACATTTAGCTTGAGAAAGCATATGGACAGAGACATTTGGTGCCAAGCAATCTCCCCCATTATTTATAGAAGTAAACACATAGTATAATTGTGACTATGAAAGTAGAAATAATTATTGAACTAGAAATTCTTGTACTAACAGTTCATGCCTTGACAATTATGTTTTTTGCACACATTCTCTGTTATAAATCCTGCAGCAGAGCTGTTAGGTAAAACGGAAAGAGAATAAAACTTAAATTAAACCTGTGAAAAAAAGGCAAAAGTTAGATACTTACCTCAGTAGAGGGAAGCCTCTGGATGATCCTGAGGCATCTCTGATCCTCCTGCACCCCATCACTGCTTTCCAGGACCCTCTTGTTCTTCACGACTGAGCTCCCATCTGTGTACGAGCGTAGCTGCACTGCCCAGACACACTGACGGCTCACACCTTTCATTAGCACGGAGCTACCCGTACACAGAGGAAAAAGCTGTGCTCCATGCGCTCGCTCCATATGCTCGCTCATAAACAGACACAAGTGCAGCAACGCAAACATATTTGACAAGCCCTTGTCAAATATGTTCAGAGGGTCCCAGCGCTGGATCAGTGGAGACAAGGAGGATTTGAGAAGCCTCTGGACTGTCCATAGACTTCCTTTTAACCACTACAGGTGGTATTCCCCAAATGGACCAGAGCAATTTTCACCTTTTAGTGCTTCTCCCATTCATTCGCCAATAACTTTATCAATAGTTATCACACCAAAAAAATTGAGAATATAGGAAAAAATGCCAGGGATCTTCATACAGCCATATTGCAGCTGTATAGCGATCCCTGGCCAAAGCGATGCGGCTGCGTATGAACCCCTGGAAACCCCGTCAGGAAATGTATTGCTCTTTCTTTTGATACATGTAAAATTACACTACCGTTGCTACTAAAAGTGACATTTACCGCATTTAAAAGAATACTTTTATTCTTCAAAACTTTAAAATCGATTTTCTCAAAAACTGTAAGGTCTTTTTGAAAAATTGTAGTTTCCTCTTATTCCCAATGATCTCCTTAACATATCTGGCAAATTTAGGGTTTCTAGCATTTAAGGTGGATCTGCTATTAACCGTTAAAGTCGGCGGGTTTTTAAATGTGTATTTTTTTTCCTTTGAAACTTTAAAATCGATTTTCTCAAAAACTTTTTAAATTTTTTTCCCCTCTTGTAGCCACTGGGGGCCCCTACAGGCTCTGGGGCCCTGGAGCAATTGCCTCCTTTGCCTCTATGGTAGCGCCGGCCCTGCTTCTAACAGTATGAAAGCACACGTTTTTAGCACCATCTATTGGCCAGCACTACATTGAAGTTTTCCTAATGTGCCATGTAAATGCTCTATGCAATACCATTCTGTGTATTTAAAAATGCTCCAGTATTATATCTATTTCTGCTGTACTGTAAGTAAAAATAATACATTTCTTCCATCTTGTAAAGAGTCTTTTGGTGTATTTACTCTTATGTAACAGGCTAATTGTCTTTTCTTTACCTCGGGCTCTCCCCTTTGCGCTCCCCTCCAGCATTGAATAAAGAGTATGCAGGGGGCGGGGCAGTGGCAGATACATACCTTCCGTACGCTCCAGCGCGGATGTTTCTCCCTCTAGTGTCTAACGCGACTTCCTGTTTATACAGGAAGTCGCGTCAGAGGCTAGAGAGAGGAACATCCGCGGAGCGCACGGAAGGTATGTATCTGCCGCTGCCCCGCCGCCTGCATACACTTTATACAATCCTGGAGGGGAGCGCAGAGGGGAGAGCCGAGGTGAGGGAGGGGGGGGGGACCGTCCCCCCTCCCCACCGATGTGCCACCAAGCTCTCCCCTCATGCTGCGACCCCTCCAGCCCCCCAAAAACGGGCCCCCCAAAAGCCCACTCAGAATTTCTGCAGGGGGGCCCGGCAATTCCTAGTTACGCCCCTGATTATAGTCTTCCCAACATAAAAAGGCAGTATGCTGTATAGTGGGTGGAAATTTTGCATTACCTCAGAGAGACATATACTTCAATATCCTATATGGGAGATGAGCTAATTTCCTGACTTCTCTCCATGCCAAGATGGTGTCTCTCATTAGTAAATTATACTTAATTTGCACCGGTAAACTACTTTGCTTTGTATGAAGGAGACCTCTTAAAGTCCAGTGCTCAGCTATCGAGGCCTCTAGAAATTGGAATTGGAATTGGAAAACGTATTAGTGCTGTCAATCCATTCTTTAACATGTCTCAGCAAGCATGCTAAATTATAAAGTTGCAAGTTAAGAATAACTAGTCCTCCCCATTCTTGAGCTAATTCTAGTTTATGTAACGCAATACGATGCTTCTTTGCTCAGAATTATTTTATTCTAAATGCATTTTAATGGGAATAATAAAAAATCATTATTTCTCAGTTTTCAGCCATTATAGTTTTAACATAAAACATGCTACTGTGGATAAAACCCACACATTTTATTTGCCCATTTGTCTTGGGTTAATACAACATTTAAATTATGTCCCTACAACAATGTATGGCGACAATATTTTATTTGGAAATAAAGGTGCATTTTTTTTCAGTTTTGCGTACGTTTGAACTATATCACTATTTACAAACCCTTATTTGCAAAAGTAATAGTAATATACCCTCATGACATACATATTAAAAAGTTGAGTGCCTAAGGTAACTATTTATGTATTTTTTTTAAATGTCACTTTTTTATTATAAGTGTTTTATTTTGGTAACTATGGGAGAGCGGGGAGGCAAGGGGTTGATTAATGGGGGATTTTATTTATATTTATTTAATGTTATCAATGTAGGTGTAATTTTACTATTTGGCCACTAGATGTTCCCCACTGTATTGAGACATACAGGAAATGTTGTGTGTATGTTTTTACTGTCAGTTGTACTGTACTGTCAATTACCATTGACCACTGGTGACTCAGTGATCAGCTGGTGATCATTGATCAAACACACTTTGATCAGTGAATGGGAACATGTGGATAACACCGAGAACACGATCAAGTGCGGTGGGCGGTTGCATCGTGCTACGTATATCTACACCCCTGGAGCTAAGATGAAGTCTTAAGGGGCGTAGATATACTGAACCCGTTCCGAGAACAGGTTAAAGAACTAAGTATCTAGCCTTTTTTTTTTTTTTTTTCCAGACTCAGCGTATTATCATGCCCGGACTTCCATCAACATGACTTCACAGCCGTGCTCCTGTGTCCCTGGGCGCATCTTCACATCATAGTCTGAATCCACTTATATAGACATAACACAACAGCAACAACAACAACAAAAAGAAGAAAAATCACACGAGGAAAAATATTATAGTTGAATAGAATAAAATAAAAAGAAATAAATAAATGAAAAAAAAAAAAAAGTATCTAGCCTTTGCTTTTTTTTTCTACAGGTACACTTGTCTGGTTGAACTCGATGAACGTATGTTTTTTTTTTCAATCCAAATAACTATAACTTTAAACATTTTATAAAAATTGTAATAGGATTAGCTTTTGGGATCCGGTCTCCTTAAAGTGTACCCGAGGCGATATGTGACATGATGAGATAAACATGTGTATGTATAGTACAAATTTTTTTAATAATAAGGCTGTTTTACATGTTTTATTTTGCTGCATAAAAGAGTTCATTTCTAGACATGGAAGTGACAGCTTCTGTCTTGTCTGTACCTTGTCGTTAATATAGTAAACATCACTGATAAGCAAATTACAGTGATGGAATACAACTTCTGAGGGCAGGGAGAGGTACAATACATGAACTATTGACCTTTTTCTACCTCTGGGACACTTAATAGGCTGCCACTGATTAGAAACAGTAAAACAGTTAACCTACTTTGTAAATGTTAAAATGTAAAATAAAACCATGAGATATCTAAAAAAGTCATTTTTAGGCGTAAGAGGCTAAAGATAATTGTTTATCTCATCAGTTTATTTTCACCTTGGGTTCACTTTAAAGAGAACCCGAGGCAGAATATTATAATCTTAATGGAACTCAGAGGCATGTCATGTGCCCAATGACATGCCTCTGTGTCTCCCTATTGCCACCGCCAGCCCCCCCTGCGCTCTGCTGTCCCCCCTTAAAATATCGCCAAGCTAGCGACAATCTGCTTGTCGCTAGCCTGCTTTGTTTACCTCGCATGTGTCAATAATATTTCCAGCATCGCCTCACCACAGCGTAGCCACCCCCTCGTAATTCTTGTTATTACTGTGCTGCTGTAAAGGGTCTATTAGACCTATAACAATGCATGCACTTTAAATACGAAAATGCAAGTTATGCAAGCTATCTACAAGTTCTACAAGCTATATAGATAGCACCCTGTTGTCTGCATAGCATGTACAGAGCTCTCCATACTCTCTGCTCATACTCTCTACTTAAAGGGAACCTAAACTGAGAAGTATATGGATTTTTCCTTTTAAAGAGACTCTGAAGCCAGTTTAAAAATGGCTTTTTCCCTTTTATTCATGTGAGGCATGTTTGCCTCTGTTAAAACGCCACTATCCCGCAGCAGAACGGGGGTCTTTAGCCCCCAAATCCCCTGGGGCACACTCGGGGAGCGCTTCCTGTAGAGGCAGAGCTTTCAGCAGCAGTTCTGCCTCTCCACGGGTCTATCAGCGTGGATCCCCGCCTCTCCCCGCCCCTCTCAGTCTTCCTTCACTGAGAGGGGCAGAGGAGAGGCGGAGATCCCCCGGCTGATAGACGCGCATGGAGGCAGAGCTGCAGCCAAAAGCTCTGACTCCATGAGCAGCAAAATCCACGACCAAGAAAGTTGTGAATTTTGCAGTAGGGATTTGGGGGTAAAGACCCGTCGTTCTGCCGCGGGATAGAGGCATTTTAAAAGGGGCAAACATGCTTCACGTAAATAAAAGGGAAAAAGCCATTTTTAAACTGAGTAAAATTGAAAAAAATGGCGCTGGTGGTGGTATACCTTAACCACCCTGGCGTTCTATTAAGATCGCCAGGGCGGCTGCGGGAGGGTTTTTTTTAAATAAAAAAAAAACTATTTCATGCAGCCAACTGAAAGTTGGCTGCATGAAAGCCCACTAGATGGCGCTCCGGAGGCGTTCTTTCGATCGCCTCCGGCAGCCAGAACTAACACGGAAGGCCGCAATGAGCAGCCTTCCGTGTTTGGCTTCTCCTGTCGCCATGGCGACGAGCGGAGTGACGTCATGGACGTCAGCCGATGTCCTGACGTCAGCCGCCTCCGATCCAGCCCTTAGCGCTGGCCGGAACTATTTGTTCCGGCTGCGCAGGGCTCAGGCGGCTGGGGGGACCCTCTTTCGCCTGCGGCGGCGATCGGGCAGCACACGCGGCTGGCAAAGTGCCGGCTGCGTGTGCTGCTCTTTATTTGAGCAAAATCGGCCCAGCAGGGCCTGAGCGGCAGCCATCGGCGGTGATGGACGAGCTGAGCTCGTCCATACCGCTGAGATGGTTAAAGAGACTCCGTAACAAAAATTACATCCTGTTTTTTATCATCCTACAAGTTCCAAAAGCTATTCTAATGTGTTCTGGCTTACTGCAGCACGTTCTACTATCACCATCTCTGTAATAAATTAAATTATAATAGTACAGAATGCGCCCACCCACTCAGCTTTCCTAAAATTGGTTAATAAATGTGTCCACAATAAGTTCAGAGTCTTCGCTATCATCAATCCACAGACCAGTCTATTCATATATATGCAGACAGCGCTCCTCTTCTCATATCACAACCAGATGTAATCCACCTCACTTTTCAGGTGGGTCTCTCACATGAATCAATAAGCCAACGAACTAGCAGCTTCAAATCTTCAAAAGAGTTTAATCCAGATTCCTCTTAAAATCACAATAAAACAACAAGGCCAACATAGCGTAAAACCGTAAAACATTAGCAGCCAATGCCCTGCGCTAAAATGCACTCACGTCATATGGATGGGTTATACGCATATCAGGCTCGTATGAGCCTTGCGGTGTCACCTCCAATGCGGTTTCGGCGTCCCGTCTCCGCTGCAGCGCTTCCGCTCGTATGTAGCTTGTAGCCGGCTCGCGTTCCCCAGTTTGCTCCCAGTGACGTCAGGCACTCCAAGCTCCGCCTTACGCGTTTCGTCCGTCAAGGACTCATCAGAGTCAGTTGTACTGTACTGATGAGTCCTTGACGGACGAAACGCGTAAGGCGGAGCTTGGAGTGCCTGACGTCACTGGGAGCAAACTGGGGAACGCGAGCCGGCTACAAGCTACATACGAGCGGAAGCGTATAACCCATCCATATGACGTGAGTGCATTTTAGCGCAGGGCATTGGCTGCTAATGTTTTACGGTTTTACGCTATGTTGGCCTTGTTGTTTTATTGTGATTTTAAGGGGAATCTGGATTAAACTCTTTTGAAGATTTGAAGCTGCTAGTTCGTTGGCTTATTGATTCATGTGAGAGACCCACCTGAAAAGTGAGGTGGATTACATCTGGTTGTGATATGAGAAGAGGAGCGCTGTCTGCATATATATGAATAAATTAAATTATCTCTCTCTTGTCAGACTTGTCAGCCTGTGTCTGGAAGGCTGCCAAGTTCTTCAGTGTTGTGGTTCTGTGATGCATCTCCCCCCTCCAGGCCCCTCTCTGCACACTGCCTGTGTATTATTTAGATTAGGGCAGCTTCTCTCTTCTCTCTTATCGTTTACAAGCTGGATAAATCCTCCTCTGAGCTGGCTGGGCTTTCACAT
Source organism: Hyperolius riggenbachi (assembly GCF_040937935.1). Classification (NCBI taxonomy): domain Eukaryota; kingdom Metazoa; phylum Chordata; class Amphibia; order Anura; family Hyperoliidae; genus Hyperolius; species Hyperolius riggenbachi. Next base: position 150,901,470 of record NC_090653.1, on the reverse strand, counting down.
ACTGAGGAATTACCGTATTTTCCGCCGTATAAGACGCACCTTTTCTCCCCAAAAAATGGGGAGAAAAAGTCCCTGCGTCTTATACGGCAAAGGCAGGGAATCCCCGACTTCCAAACGCCCGCCGATAGAAACCGCGACCCGCCGACACGTCGGGGATTCCCTGCACTGCCCCGTGTGTGCCCATTGCTCTCCGTGTGGTCCGCAAAACACCCGCCGCCGCTTGTCACTATGTTCCCTATGTGGTCCACAACTGCCGCGTATATGTCCACAAACACCCGCCGCTTGTGTACATGTCCCCCCTCTGTGGTCCGCAACTGCCCGCTTGTGCCCTCACATGTGTCGCCGCTTTCCCCCTGTGTAAATAGCTGGACCCCGCTCATCTTACCTAAGTCAGTGCCTTCTGCGGGGATCGGAGACCTGTCTTCACACACGCGGCTCCCCCAAGTGAAGGCTTCTGCTGATGACGCAGCAGAAGCAATTACTAGAGTGGAAGTGCGGAAGTGAAGACAGGTCTCCGATCCCCGCAGAAAGCACTGACTTAGGCAAGATGAGCGCGGTCCAGCTATTTACAGCGGGAGAAAGCGGCGACACAAGTGAGGGCACAAGCGGGTCTCCGATCCCTGCAGAAGGCACCGACTTAGGTAAGATGAGCGGGGTCCAGCTATTTACACAGGGGGACAGCGGCGACACAAGTGAGGGCACAGGGGGGACATGTACACAAGCGGCGGGTGTTTTCTGACATATACGCGGAAGTTGTGGACCACCCAGGGGGAACATAGTCACAAGCGGCAACGCGGGTGTTTGAGGACATAAACACGGGGAGGTACACGGTAGGCAAAATGGGGACACCTAGGGACAGAAAGACACACACTAGGGACATAATGAAGACAGCAGGACACGTACTGGGGACATACAGGGAACACCTGGGGACAGCAGGACATACACTATAGGGACAGCAGTGAACATTCTGGGGACAGCAAGACACACTAGGGACATACTGGGGACAGCAGGGTATGTACCAGAGACACACTGGAGACCTACTGGGGACAGCAGAACACACATTAGGGACTTACTGGGGGCAGCAGGGGACATACTGGGGACAGCAGGACACACATTAGGGGCATACTGGGGGCAGCAGGGAACATACTGGGGACAGCAGGACACACACTGACATACTGGGGACAGTAGTACACACACTTGGGACAGAAGGGGACACAGGACGACACCAATTGGGGGAGAACATCAACAAGACGCTCCTGGAACATGGACGCACCAGGTTTAGTATATTTATTTTTTTCCTTGTTTTTTGCCCCCTAAACCTAGGTGCGTCTTATATTCCGGAGCGTCTTATACGGCGCGAAATACGGTACATACAGGCAGAGCTGTCTGCACTCTGCAGGAAGAAACAGCCTGACACTTCAGTGGAAGATAGCTGCAGGGGGAAAGAAACACACAAATGATCTCTTGAGATTCAAAAGGAAGGGTGTATACAGCCTGCTTGTGTATGAATGTATTTTCTATGTGTGGACATATTGTACATCAACCTACTTCCTGTTTTGGTGGCCATTTTGTTTGTTTATAAACAAACTTTTTAAAACTGTTTTTAACCACTTTTAATGCGGCGAGGAGCGGCGAAATTGTGACAGAGGGTAATAGGAGATGTCCCCTAACGCACTGGTATGTTTACTTTTGTGCGATTTTAACAATACAGATTCTCTTTAAAAAGCTGTGTGTTAATGAAGGTTCCTCCAACCTTCTACATCAAGTATTGCACAAATAATATATCTATAAACGCGCTACACACCCAAATGGTTACAAATTTATGAACTTTTAATAGCAATTTAATAAAATGCAGAATTGCATGCAAGACACCGTTCCTGCTTGTCTCTCTCACACAAACACACCTCATACACTCACAGAAGCAATTTAATAAAAATGCAGAGTTGCATGCAATTTAAACATGATATCGTTCCTGCTTGTCTCTCACACACAAGCACATCCCATACACTCACAGAAGGGCCCTTCTGATCTATAATGCTGTGTTTTCTAGAAATGTAATAGTTTCCTAAAGGTAGCCATACACTGGTCGATTTGCCATCAGATCTGACCAACAGATAGATCCCTCTCTGATCGAATCTGATCAGAGAGGGATCGTATGGCTGCCTTTACTGAAAACAGATTGTGAATCGATTTCAGCATGAACCGATCACAATCTGTGAAGCTGCCGATGCCATCGCCCCCTTCCCCCGCATACATTACCTGCTCTGGCCGGCGCGTGTCCCCTGGTCTCTGCGGTCTTCTCCGTGTTCGGCTCCTCAGACTTCACTGAACTTCCTGCCGGGGAAGTTTAAACAGTAGAGGGCGTTCTACTGTTTAAACTTCCTGCCAGGACAGGAAGTTCGGTGAAGCTGGAGGAGCTGAGCACGGAGAAGGGACAGCGGAGACCAGGGGACATGTGCCGGCCGGAGCAGGTAATGTATTGCCGCTAGTGTCAGTCGTCGGGCATTCGAATGCCGCCATCGACGCACTCCCGACCCGCCGGCGATCGAGCGAAATCTTCCGCACGGACGGATCGATGGGAGTTGATGAGAACGATTGATTTTGGACGGAAATCGATCGTTCTGTCAGCGTTTTCGCAACAATTTCACAGCAGATTAGATTACAGTGAAAGAATCTGCTGTATAGCAGCGGGAAAATCGTTAGGTGTATGGGCCCCTTTACAGATATTGTCATTTTTGTATTTGTCTTAGTCTTACCACTGTTAATAATGTTTGGCTAATAGAAAATCCCCTGCTGTTATGCAAGTTCTCTGTAATTAATTCAATCAAGCTTGCTTCCACATAGAGATCCTGATGTTAATCAATATCACCATCGAACTCACAGTTAGTATGATAATCTCATGATATTAGAGGACTTTCCAATTCCAGTCTCTTGTTATAAAAGACCAAACACTCACCGCTGGATCTTTCTAATATAATCCTGCGTCTTACAGTTTAGTACTTCTCCGATCCTCGCCGTGCCTCCCTCTGCTGGCGGGCCTCTTGCGTGTTTCCCTGGTCGTGTGTTAGTCCCAGAGTCCCGCTCGGCTGGTTCCAGTCAGTGCTTTATTCAGGTGACATCACCACTCACAGGTTGATGGATTGTTGGATTCCAACAACCTGAGAGTGGTGACGTCACCTGAATAAAGCACTGACCGGAACCAGTCAAGCAGAAGTCTAAGAAGCAGGACTCTGGGATTAACACATGACCAGAGAACCACCGGCAGAGGGAGGCAGGGTCGAGGATCGCATTTTTAAACTGGCTTCAGTGTTTCTTTAAAATAATACCAGTTGCCTGACTCTCCTGCTGATCCTGTGTTTCTAATACTTTTAGCCACAGCCCTTGAACAAGCATGCAGACAGGGTTGCCAACCTAATTTCTATTTTTTTACGGACAAAAGGCCCAAAAAAGCAGGACACCCAAAATTTTGGACGGACGGGGGGCGGAGTTGGGGGCGGAGTCAAAAGCGCAGTTTTAAGTAGAGTTGTGGGTAGCGCTAAGCTCTGGGCATCATCATTATTTTTAGTATTTATATAGCCAGGGCTGTGGAGTTGGACTCTGGCAGTCAGGTGACACAGGGGAGAGATGAAATTACATCTTGTGATTAGTCACAGATGAGGGAGGGGGGATTAGACAGGCTAAACTCTCTAAATACATACAGTGAGCATTTCTCTCTGTTTTCCTTCTGTCCTGTGCAAAAGGTCAGGTCCACTTTAAGTTCCAGCAGTGTGCCTGTGTTGTTTATAGAAGGGGGAGCACTGTGTGTGACTGAATAGGATGCAAGCAGCTCAGTGACACAGAAAGCCCCAGGTTGCCCATTCTCTCACTGTCCCTCACCTCAGTATAATGGTGGCGGACCAGCATGCCATGCTTACCCTGTCCCCGCCCCAAGCCCCAACCAGTCCCATAGACTCCCAGGCTCCCACTCCCAGGCCAGCCCCAGCCCCCAGGGGTGCCTCTCTCCCTCAGAGACTCACAGTTAGTGTGCTGGCTCCTGGCCTGGGTCGACTCGGCTGTTAGTGTTTTTCTCCTTCCTCCTTGGCCTGGTCTGGTCGCTCCTCCTGGCTGCAGTGGCTGGACCTGGCTGGCAGATGGCAGCTGCTGGGCTGTGTGGGGGTGGGGCGGGCTCCAGTCTGCTCTGCTCTCTCTGCTGTAGGAGACTCACTCTGCCAAGGCTCTCAGAGCTCAGACTACTCAACTCGAGTCAGGCTGCTGATCTCCTTCTGTGGCAGCTCGCAGCCTCGCACTGCTGCTCGGTCGGTCCTGCTGCTGCAGCTGATCGGCTCCTCCTGAGTCCTGCCCTGCTGCGTGGTGGCTCGGCGGCTGTGCTGTGTGTGTGTCCCCTGAGTGAGTGTGCTGTCTGTGTGCCGTGGCTGTGCTGCGACCTCATCCGACCTGGCTGGCTGCCGCCCGTGTGACGCACACTCCTCTCTCCTCGTGACACTGACTCGACTCGCTGGCTGCTGTGGGCTCACTGGGCTGGGCCAGCTCCCTCCCGGCTGCATCTCTTATTGGGCAGAGAGTGGCACCAGCGCCAAGAAGAGGTGAGCTGATTGGAGCAGCCAGCAGGGGACACCCGGGGAGGAGAGGGCGGCCGAGGGGAGACTGAGGGAGGGGGGAAAAAGAGCGCGCGCATGCGCAGAACAGATTAGAGTAATTTATGCAGTTTTAGACGGACGACTGCCCAGGAAATACGGGCAGTACGGACAGCTCCATTTTGAGAGCTTTTGTACGGACAGTCCGTCTTTTGACGGACGCTTGGCAACCCTGCATGCAGATCAGGTGCTCTGACTGAAGTCAGACTGAATTAGCTGCATGCTTGTTTCAGGTGTGTGACCACTATTGCAGCCAAAGAGTTCAGCAGGACTGACAGGCAACTGGTATTGTTTAAAAGGAGACAACCATATCCCTCTCACTTTAGGTTCCCTTTAGGTGGCCATACACTGGTCGATTTGCCATCAGCTCAACCAACAGATAGATCCCTCTCTGATCCAATCTGATCAGAGAGGGATCGTATGGCTGCCTTTACTGCAAACAGATTGTGAAGCGATTTCAGCATGAAATCGATTCACCATCTGTGAAGCTGCCGCTGCTGCCAGACCCCCCCCCCCTGCATACATTACCTGATCTGGCCGACGCGAGTCCCCGGGTCTCCGCTGTCTTCTTCTCCGCTATGGGCTCCAGCTTTACTGTACTCCCTGTCTGGGGAAGTTTAAACAGGAAGAAGTGAAGCCTGTCGGAGCCCAGCGGAGAAGGAGCAGCGGTGGCAGCAGGGATACATGCCGGCCGGATCAGGTAATGTATTGCCGCTAGCGTCGGTCATCGGACATTCGAACACCGCTATCGACGCACTCGAGCGAAATCTTCCGCACGGACGGATCGACAGAAACGATCGATTTCGGGCGGAAATTGATCGTTTGGTCAGCGTTTGCGCAACAATTTCACAGCAGATTCGATCGCAGTGTTCGAATCTGCTGTATATCGGCAGGAAAATCGTTAAAGGAATACTATCGATTCACATATTTTTTTCAATTGACACAGGAATTGTTTGGGAAGTGCTGCTAAGTACTGGTGTATACATTTTAGTAGCAACTTCTTTGTTTACTGTTAGTAAAATACTTTCAAAGTTTACTGACGCCAAAACTGACTGACTGAGCCATGAGGAGAGGGGAAATTCCCCTCACACTTGATCAGTTAACTCTATGTGTAGCTCTGAGTGTGACAGAGAAGAGAGCTCCCAACAGCTTAAGCTCCTGTGTCCTGTGTTTCTGACTGAAGTGAGCAGAGGAAATGTAACTAATTCTCACACCTTTTTCATATTGTTTTTGCTTTCAGAGTTTGATATGTTTGATATTTGCTTTCTGTAGTCTGATATGCAACTCTGGCTGTGCATTGAAGCAGACACCCCTTCTGCAATTTATTTGTCCCAATATAGCTAAATCCTACCCTCAATAAAATACAGTTTTTGCCTCTGATATTTAACATGAAAAGTAGGAAAATGTTTACACAGCTACTTAGACATTATTTGCACACTGTCATTTTAGAACACTTGGGTATCGATAGTATTCCTTTAAGTGTATGGGCCCCTTTTAAAGGAAACCAGAGACAATAAAATAAAAAAAATGTATAAGTACCTGGGGTGCTTCCTCCAGCCCCATCCACATGGATCTCTCCCACGCCTCCGTCTTCACCCTTCTCCTGCTTCGGTACCAGGTCCTGTAACTTTAGCCAGTCGCGACCAGTCTGACGCAAGTGAAGTGCGCTCTCTACATACCTCTCCAGTGGCTGCCAGAGAGAATTGTAGAGAGCGCACATCTCTTGCACAGACTGGCCGTGACTGGCTAAAGTTACGGGACCTGGTACCGGAGCAGGAGAAGGGTGAAGACGGCGGCATGGTTGCGATCTGTGTGGATGGGGCTGGAGGAAGCCCCCAGGTACCTATACATTTTTTTTTATTGTCTCTGGTTTCCTTTAAGTAGAGAGTATGAGCAGAGAGTATGGAGAGCTCTGTACATGCTATCAGACAACAGGGTGCTATCTACTGTATATAGCTTGTAGAACTTGTAGATAGCTTGTAGAACTTACATTTTCCTATTTAAAGTGCATGCATTGTTATAGGTCTAATAGACCTTTACAGAAGTACAGTAATAACAAGAATTGCATTTGAAATAGTAAAATAAGCACTTTGTTTTACGATACATTACCATACAAAAAACCCTCTATAGATACATTTAAAAAATCCCTAATAGGCATACAACTGTGCCCTCACCCTCTGCTGGTTATGTCTGATATTGCATTCAGGGACACTTTCTGTGTGGCAAGCTTTTACCTCTGACATCACTTTTTACAAAAGAAAAAACTCTATACATTTTAAAAATCTCTAAAAGGCATACACCTTTGCCCTCTGATGGTAGTATCAGGGTAATACATGCAGGGACACTTGTGTGGCTACCTCTGACATCACTTTTTGAAAATCTGCTCATTCAGTACATTATCAGAGGTTGCTAAGCGTCCTGTTATTTTGCTGATTCATATGCAGACCAGAGAAAACAAAGGCAACTCTTAAATAAAATACTATACACCACAATATCAATACTGAATGGCTTGTATTAATCAGAAATAACCAGAAGGCAAAAAAAATATTAAAAACAATTAAAATTGCCTAACGTTGAGCAATACATCATTATAGTATAGTAACATGACCAGCACTTGAGAGGGCAATAACATACAGACAACCTGAGTACAACCTGACAAAGAAAAGATGTAAGGAAAAAACATTGATAAATATATGTGTAAACGTAAATGTATAAGGATTGGTTCACACTAGAGGCAAGAACAGAAATGGAATGAACCAAAGGACATTTTGATGGATTCTATGTTAGGCATGGGATCCATTCAGACATGTGGAGACATTTTGTCCTGGTGACCATTGCGCCTGGTGTCCATTGCAGTGACAAAACACAAAGTCCCGGACGGCTATGATTTTATCAGATGGAAGTCAAGGGTGTTGCTATGTAGGAAATGTCAGATGCAACAGACACAACATGCCTTCTGAGAACAAGGGGGTCGTGCTATGGACATTCACATTGCATCCACTGTCAATATGCACAGCAGGAACCCCTCATAGTGTGGGCCCAGCCTAAGGCTGCAGACCAGTGGTACATACTGTCCTGCAGTACACGATTGCCAACAAATCACTAGTAACTCTATGGAAGCAAAAGGTGCAAAAAGCTGACATTCAGTACAGCAAAAATAACAGCTATACCAATGTATACTTGCAAGTTCCTCATGATGAGGATTAATCAGGTAGTGGCACGTCATGGAAAGAAACTCTTAATTTTTTATCTAAGCACAACTTCATGTTGTTGTTGATCAATATAACCTTTTAAGTGCTGGCATTATGAAGTTTGCTATTTTGTTCAAGGGGTTCCTTTATTACAATAGCTTGCAGGCCTAGATTTACATCGCAGGAGCCTATAGGCACATATGTCCCAGCACCCTAGACTTCGGCCCTCCATAAACCTACAAACTCCCACCAAACTGCACCTCAATTGTGCTGGCTGTCCCAGCTGTCACTTCTCCCTTACTTCCCTTGCCCATCATAAGTAGCTACATGTGCCCCTTAGTATTAGGTAGCCAGAGGTACCCTCAGTATTAAGTTGCCAACTGAAGGGAGATCTGGTCAGAGGAATGCAGAGAGCTGGGTGAGTAACCTCTTATTTACTTTCTGATCAGGGCACTGCATAGGGAAGGACTGAGGGAGGAACTCAAGGAGCAGAGTGAGCCGCCTTACTATCATCAGGCGCCTGTAGGCACGTGCCTACATTGCCTTATGGTAAATCCGGCCCTGATAGCTTGCATTGCTACATTTCATCCTTTCAGGAATTAAACAATACCTTGTTTAGCTTGCTGGTGGCTGTAATGATCTGCTCAGCTGCCTGTGCAGGCAGGCAGCTTTTTGACCATTGTTCAGGTCTGCATTCTGCAGGTCTCTGGAAGAGAGACCTTTTGTCAGTTTTTCAGCTTGCTGCTGCTGAAGAATTTGCATATGTTTGTCATGCAAATTGCCTAGCCACATCCCTTGTAGGCTTGCTCTATATATACCATGTGATATCACAGACCTTGGCTGGTCATAAGGATTCTTCCTGTGAAACACTCTGGAGAGTGTCAGCCTTGCTCATTGTTTGAATATCAGCTTAGAGTAATTCCTGGGACTGCACTAGGCAGGTTTCTCTAGTGCAGTTAGGATTGCTTATCTGTTTTGTTTGTCTGTTGCGATTGTCCTGTCCCAGCGGTGGTCGACAGGAAATCGTTCTGTGTGTCTGGGTGCTAACCGGAACAGCGGTTGTTACTGGTAGCCCCTTCTGATCTGTCTTCCTGGATCGCACCAGCCTCTTGCGCTAGTGCTGTGGAACCTTCTGGTCTGCTACTCTGTACTTGGATCGCACTAGCATCTTGCGCTAGCGGTGTGGATCCTTCTGTTCTGTCTTCCTGGATCGCACTAGCCTCTTGCGCTAGTGCTGTGGATCCTTCTGTTCTGTCTGCCTGGATCGCACTCGCCTTGCGCTAGTGCTGTGGATCCTTCTGTCTCCCTGGATCGCACTAGCCTCTTTCGCTGGTGCTGTGGATCCTATCTCTCGCCTGTTCCTGTTTTCGTGTGTCTGTCTTGTCTGCTACGAACGCTTGCTGGAGGCTCGGTGAGGTAACCGTTAAGCAAGCGCTCGCGTCCTCTGTTTCATGTTTGTCTGTTGGTGGTTAGTTAGGCGTGCTTGTCCCTATTGTGCTTATCACGTGGAGACCGCGCATAAACGCGATCACTGTTGCGAATGAGTGCGGTGTTCGCGTTTAGCTAGCGTTTGTTATTTTCCGTATATCCTCATTGTATGATTTGCTGTGCCTTTGCTACTCTCGTGTTCTGCCTTGCTGTAGCCTTGTGTCACGTCTGGCGATCGCACCTCTCGCGATCGCGTTCCTACTTCATATCTGCTGTGGTGTGTGCACCGTCGCGGGTTGGCGACTAGTTTGGTGCACACACATACAATCTGTCTCTGTGCTCATTCTCAATCGCCTCTCTTGCGATTGCGTTTCTTCCCTTCGTACAATTCCTGTCTGGCGTGTGTGGTAGGGCAGAGGAGCTGTTCCTCTGCACTCCACAGCTCCACCTGCCGACAGGAATTTCCCTCTACAGGTGCAGTGCACCTTTTGCTGGGTTCCCGCAAATTATACGCTTGTGGAGGATTTCCGCAGTGTCAGCGCACGTCTTGTGCACTGATCACGGAGAGAATTCCACAATCGTTACAGTGGCACTGTGTGCTTGGATTGTGTTTGACCTCTGCTGCCTACAGGCCTGTGGCCTCCTGCAGAGTCTGAACAGACTTGGAGTTCATTGCTTCACCTGTTGCAAATCATCAGGAGCTTGAGTTTCTGTAAACTTAGTGTGTGTAGGGATGAGTGAGTGAGAATACAAACTTCTCAGTGAGAAAGGCCCAGTGATTCGCCATGCAGTCGCTTTCTCGTGGAACATTCACAGTCAAAGTGTAAGGATGTAAGATCCTTGGTTTTCAAGCGGTGACAGAACACCAAGACCCAGGCTGCAGCGTGGACTTCTGGGTCTCGGCGAGCCGCTGACGTCACTGGAGCGCAGAGAAACCCTCAGACTGTATTGGAAAAGCGGAGGATGCGTTCCCAGTACGCGCTCCGCAGATGTAAACATTAGTTCACGTGTGGCGGCGTTCAGTGATTGGTTTAGATTCAATTCTGCTTTGTGTTGATTGGTTAGTCCTTGTATTTAAACCCAGAGAGCGCCCCCAATGATCGCCCGTGATAGCATTAGCTGTGGCTTGTTGCTGGGTATGCGCTCTCTTCCTGATTGATTCCTGTTGCTGATTACTGCTTGTATCCTGACCTTGCTAACCTCTGATTGATTCCTGTTGTCGACTATTGCCTTGTATCCTGACCACGCTAACCACTGATTGATTCCTGTTGCCGATTACTGCTTTATTCTGACCACACTAACCTCTGATTGATCCCTGTTGCCGACTACTGCCTGATACCTGGACTTCGCTTGCTGGCTGCCTGGATTGACCTCTGCTTGGACACGGACTTGCATGAACGCTTCCTGTACTGACCTCGGCTTCCCTTGACTACGCTGTCCCTGGAAAGTATATCTGGACTGCCTTGTCACTCTGGAACATCTGTCCCTGCAGTCATCTGACTCATTCATCTGGATTTCCTCATCACCTAGGCCTCAGGTGACTATATACATATATAGTTGTGAATACTGTGCCCATTGCATGGCTAAGTTATCAGGTTCTGTTGGTGGATTACTATCTGTCAGTTTGTATGCTTCATCTACCTGCAGGGTGTATTGTAGTATTGTGTTAGGTAGGAGTTTTTGCAGGTGTTACGGGCTGGGCTATAGGTCAGTCATATGGGCATACAGCCTGACCTATAGTCATTGACCAGACAAGCCTGACAAAGGAAGTGTGGAGGGAGTTTTTTGCACTCCATCTTGGGTTGTCTGTGTGATAGTAGATAGAAACAGAGACAAGGAGAGAAGTGCATGCTTCAGGGAGAGATCGGATGGCAGTTAGATCTGTTTTACCGACTTACTGTGATTTGTAGGGCATGTTGTGTTTTGTGCAGAACAGTTATACGTAGGTTAGAACTGTGTGTGTGTTTAGTTACAGTTACAACAAGGTACTTGTAGTGCTACAGTCTGTTTGCTGTCTGTACACTGCACCTAGTACGGTAGGAAGACCTGTCTGCTATTGCATTCCCTGAGGCCGGTTTCACACTGTAAACTGGCGGCAGCTATGCGGTGCGTTGCTTCCGCCGCATCGCACCACGAGAAACAGGCCTTCGTTGCACACTTGGCATTGGGCCAAGCAGGAAGTGATGCGCGCTTGCAGTCACTTCCTGCTTCGGGGTATGCAAAAGTGCACGGAAACGTATTGTAAAAATAGTCTTCCACGTCCACACGCCACATCGGTTATTTTTTTAAAAATCCCTGTGCTGCTATAAACTAACATGACGTCCAGGCTGACGCAGATCGCTACAAGTCGCCATAAAAGACGCACGATAACGTAGTTCTGGATCTGCATTGGGGATGTGGCGAAAACGTCACTTCCGTCGCGTCTTGCCGTAACATGGTAGTATGAAAGTCTCCATAGACTTTCATTGCCCGGCAGTGGGGTGCAGTAAAAATACCACACCGCCCAGGTGTGAAAGGGCCCTAAGTGTTACTGTGCTGAGGTATAAGTTTGTGTACACATTGGTTAGGCATTGTACTACTGTAGGGTCATATTGGCCCACATTAACTTTTTCTTCTGAGTTTTCTCCTAGGAGAGATTTTTTCATCTTCTATTTAAAATAACTTCAGCACTTTGTAATTGAAAAAGTATCAAAAAGTAGGGGAAAAAGTACTTTCAAACTTATTTTGAGTACTTTCTTGCTTGCTGATAGTTTCAAAGGCATTTTAGTGACAAGTTTAAAAATATCACCTAGGAGCAGTGGCGTAGGGCCCGCGGTCGCGACGGTCGCCTTGGCAACCGGGCCCGGCTCCTGAGGAGGCGGGGGAGGGGCCCGGGGGGCCCATGTCCGTTTGGAGGGCCGTGTGGCCCGTGCGCGCTATTGGGAGGGGGAAGCCGCAGCCGCGGGGAGGGCAGCCCGACCTCTCCCTCCCTTCCTTCCTCTCCCCGGGCCCCCCCCCCTCAGATGCAGAGTGAGCACGCACGGAAGCGCTGTAGGCAGAACTCACCTCCCTGCGTTCCAATCGCGCTGATCTCCTCTCTGCATAGAAGCTGATACACACACTGCTTCTGGCTAAACATGAAGCAGTGTGTGTATCAGCATCTATACAGAGCGGGAGGAGATCAGCGGCGATTGGAACCAGGGACGGAGGTGAGTTCTGCCTACAGCGCTTCCGTGCGCGCTCACTCTGCATCTGAGGGGGGGGGGGGCCCGGGGAGAGGAAGGAAGGGAGGGAGAGGTCAGGCTGCCCTCCCCGCGGCTGCGGCTCCCCCCTCCATTATGGGGGGCACCTACCTACCGACCTACCTACCCTATCCTATCCTGGGGGGCAGCTACCTACCTAACCTATCCTGGGGGGCAGCTACCTACCTAACCTATCCTGGGGGGCAGCTACCTACCTAACCTATCCTGGGGGGGCAGCTACCTAATCTATTTGCCCCTACCTAACCTATCCTGGGGGGGCAGCTACCTACCTAACCTATCCTGGGGGGGCAGATACCTAATCTAACCTATCCTGGGGGGCAGCTACCTAATCTATCCTGGGGGGCAGCTACCTAATCTATCCTAAGGGGCAGCTACCTAACCTATCCTGGGGGGCAGCTACCTACCTAACCTATCCTGGGGGGCAGCTACCTACCTAACCTATCCTGGGGGGGGGCAGCAACCTAATCTATCCTGGGGCGGCAGCTACCTAATCTATCCTGGGGGGGCAGCTACCTACCTAACCTATCCTGGGGGGGGAAGCTACCTACCTAACCTATCCTGGGGGGGGGGCAGCTACCTAATCTAACCTATCCTGGGGGCAGCTACCTAATCTAACCTATCCTGGGGGGCAGCTACCTAATCTATCCTGGGAGGCAGCTACCTAACCTATCCTGGGGGGCAGCTACCTAACCTGTCCTGGGGGGCAGCTACCTACTCTAACCTATCCTGGGGGGCAGCTACCTACTCTAACCTATCCTGGGGGGCAGCTACCTAATCTATCCTGGGGGGCAGCTACCTAATCTATCCTGGGGGGCAGCTACCTAATCTAACCTATCCTGGGGGGTACCTACCTAATCTAACCTATACTGGGGGGCACCTACCTAATCTAACCTATACTGGGGGGCACCTACCTAATCTAACCTTATACTGGGGGGCAGCTACCTAATCTAATCTATCCTGGGGGGCAGCTACCTAATCTATCCTGGGTTTGTGTACACATTGGTTAGGCATTGTACTACTGTAGGGTCATATTGGCCCACATTAACTTTTTCTTCTAAGTTTTCTCCTAGGAGAGATTTTTTCATCTTTTATTTAAAATAACTTCAGCACTTTGTAATTGAAAAAGTATCAAAAAGTAGGGGAAAAAGTACTTTCAAACTTATTTTGAGTACTTTCTTGCTTGCTAATAGTTTCAAAGGCATTTTAGTGACAAGTTTAAAAATATCACCTAGGAGCAGTGGCGTAGGGCCCGCGGTCGCGACGGTCGCCTTGGCAACCGGGCCCGGCTCCTGAGGAGGCGGGGGAGGGGCCCGGGGGGCCCATGTCCGTTTGGAGGGCCGTGTGGCCCGTGCGCGCTATTGGGAGGGGGAAGCCGCAGCCGCGGGGAGGGCAGCCCGACCTCTCCCTCCCTTCCTTCCTCTCCCCGGGGCCCCCCCCCCCTCAGATGCAGAGTGAGCGCGCACGGAAGCGCTGTAGGCAGAACTCACCTCCCTGCGTTCCAATCGCGCTGATCTCCTCTCTGCATAGAAGCTGATACACACACTGCTTCCGGCTAAACATGAAGCAGTGTGTGTATCAGCATCTATACAGAGCGGGAGGAGATCAGCGGCGATTGGAACCAGGGACGGAGGTGAGTTCTGCCTACAGCGCTTCCGTGCGCGCTCACTCTGCATCTGAGGGGGGGGGGGGCCCGGGGAGAGGAAGGAATGGAGGGAGAGGTCGGGCTGCCCTCCCCGCGGCTGCGGCTCCCCCCTCCATTATGGGGGGCACCTACCTACCGACTTACCTACCCTATCCTATCCTGGGGGGCAGCTACCTACCTAACCTATCCTGGGGGGCAGCTACCTACCTAACCTATCCTGGGGGGGCAGCTACCTAATCTATTTGCCCCTACCTAACATATCCTGGGGGGGCAGCTACCTACCTAACCTATCCTGGGGGGGCAGCTACCTAATCTAACCTATCCTGGGGGGCAGCTACCTAATCTATTCTGGGGGGCAGCTACCTAATCTATCCTGGGGGGCAGCTACCTAATCTATCCTAAGGGGCAGCTACCTAACCTATCCTGGGGGGCAGCTACCTACCTAACCTATCCTGGCGGGGGCAGCTACCTAATCTATCCTGGGGCGGCAGCTACCTAATCTATCCTGGGGGGGGCAGCTACCTACCTAACCTAATCTGGGGGGGGGGAGCTACCTACCTAACCTATCCTGGGGGGCAGCTACCTACTCTAACCTATCCTGGGGGGCAGCTACCTACTCTAACCTATCCTGGGGGGCAGCTACCTACTTTTACCTATCCTGGGGGGCAGCTACCTAATCTATCCTGGGGGGGGGCAGCTACCTACCTAACCTAATCTGGGGGGGGGGGGAGCTACCTACCTAACCTATCCTGGGGGGTACCTACCTAATCTAACCTATACTGGGGGGCACCTACCTAATCTAACCTATACTGGGGGGCACCTACCTAATCTAACCTTATACTGGGGGGCAGCTACCTAATCTAATCTATCCTGGGGGCAGCTACCTAATCTATCCTGGGGGGCAGCTACCTAATCTAACCTATAATGGGGGGCACCTACCTAATCTAACCTATACTGGGGGGCACCTACCTAATCTAACCTATACTGGGGGGCACCTACCTATACTGGGGGGCAGCTACCTAATCTAACCTATACTGGGGGGCACCTACCTCATCTAACCTTATACTGGGGGGCACCTACCTCATCTAACCTTATACTGGGGGGCACCTACCTCATCTAACCTATACTGGGGGCAGCTACCTAATCTAACCTATACTGGGGGGCACCTACCTATCTAACCTATACTGGGGGCACTTACTTATCTAACCTGTATTCGGGGCACCTGGCTAGCCTATACAGGTGGCAACTATACTGGCTACCTATATTGGAGGCACCTACCTAACTAACCTATACTGGGGGCACCTACCTATCTAACCTATGCTGGGGGCAACTATTCTGGCTACCTATATTAGAGGCGCCCACCTAGCTAACCTGTACTGGGGGCACCTATCTATCTAACTTATCTAACTTATACCGGCGGTGCCTGCCTATCTAACCTATACTGGGGGCAACTATACTGGCTACCTATGCTGGAGGCACCTACCTGGCTAACCTATACCGGGGGCAACTATACTGGCTTACCTATGCCTGGCTACCTATACTGGGGGGACCTATAGCTGGCTATAGGGATTCGGATATGTGTGTGCGTCGGGTGTTGCCGGGGGAGGGGGGGCTGTTGTTGCCGGGGGGGCCCACATCCAGATTCCGCATCGGGGCCCAGAGGTTTGTAGCTACGCCACTGCCTAGGAGAAAACCCAGGAGAAAATGTTAATTACATATGTCAGAGAACTGTCATTCCTAAAAGTTAGTGAATGCTGCTTAAGCACATATTTACTTACTGTACAAGTCCAACACAGAATTGTGTTATACTGTGTCCAGTGCCCACCCAAATAAAAATTACCTTCATTTCATTCCATTTTTAAATTTTTACTGAAGGTGACTGACTGTTACATTTTGAGGCTTTTAGGCCTCTTTCACAGTGGGACGTTGCGTTTGATGCTTCGTTAAAGTCGCACAACGTGCCCCTAACGCAGCACATGTAGGTTATGAAATTGGACATTATTTTGCACTGCGTTATGTGTCTCTTGGTGCGCATTTTTCGTTGCATACTAATGGAACGGAAACAGCGCATGCGTTACATTTAAAAAAAAACAAAAAACATTACTGAGCATGTGTAACACACATAACGCAGCAAATTTATTGCTAAATGCACAGCATGCAGCACTTTCTAAATATTGCTACACGTTACACACAACGCAACGTGTGCACTGTGAATGTCGCACAGACTTTGTATTGCTGTGCGTTAGTCTGCGTTATAATTTTTTATAACGTGCGACTTTAACGTCCCACTGTGAAAGAGGCCTTAGTGTTTTACAGATTAACCCCCAAATATAACACCTCTGGCAGGTGTTAAAAAAATACTGCACATTCATTTATTTCAATGTTTAAGACACAGACATGTTAAGCTAAGTAATTCCCCGGTCACGGAAACGACAAGTGAATGTTGCAGTTGTATAGTGTTGTACCAGCATTGATCGCACCAGACAAGTCTTTGAAAAAATTATACATTTATTTATTTTAGGGCTAGTTCACAGCAATCTGTTGTGTTGCAGAATAATTCTGCATGTCACCTGACTGCCCATACAATTTTATGGGGCTGTTCACTAACTAGGTAAAACAAACAATACAAATTCTCTGCACTAGAAGGAGTACATATATATATATCCATGTGGGAAATATATAATCGTAGCTCCACAAGATAACTGAACTAGAAAGTAACAAGACCAGGAATATTATTCACAGTATCAAAGGACCCAGTAACAGCTTAGACAGAGCTGAAACTATGATGAGCGAGGTCTAAAAGGGGAAGGCAGACTTTTATGCTGGCATCAGCCAATGGATGCAAGCATGCAAATCTCCACACAGCTGAATGGTAATCATTCAATCCTGAGCTGGCTTGCTTACCATTTGCTAGCTGAAAGACTATCTGTACCAATGCATGCAGTCCTATGCAACAACATGCATGCAGGAAATCCAGGGCTATCTGGCTGCAGCTCAGCTGTAGTAAGCCATTGGTGGAATGATGACAGCATTCTGAGCTGCCCAGAACTGCAGAGCAATTGCAAATGACAATGTGACTCATTGCGAATGCACAACCAAATGCAGGCTGACAAACCAGAACTGTCCGTTTGCGGCTCCACCGCAATGGACAGAACACGCCACAGGAGGAATCCTTACAATACACTTGTAAGCAATCAACAATAGAAAGCTCCTAAAATCTGTCTGTAGCAAAAAAACAAAATAGTGTCTTGTAAAACAATATTTGGCATGTCTCTCGCTGTTGAAAAAAAATGTATATTCATTGAGTTCAGGCTCCATCTCAGGTCCTCCATCTTTGGACCTAATGTCACGTGCTACTTTTAGACACTTTTATGGGTGGCATTCATTCCAGATGTCCTGCAATTCATGATGCCAGCTAACACAATATGGTCTCCTGTTGTATGGATGGCAAAGAAAGACTGCTACTAGTGGGATGAGCTGACATGTAGCACCTCTGTTTCTCAATCTCAGGTCCTGCTTCCATGGCCTAATATGTTCGCTGCCTTCTTTACACTGTCCATCATGCACAATTTCTATTTGCCTGTTGTCACTATAAAGTGGACCTGAACTCTTGCACAGGACAGAAGGAAAACATAGAGAAATGCACCCAGTATGTATTTAGAGAGTTTAGCCTGCCTAATTCTCCCTCATCTGTGTCTAATCACAAATTGTAATTTGATCTCTCCTGTGTCAGCTGACTGCCACGACAGATAAGCTCATTTGAAAGCACAGGTTGTTAACGATATGTCTACTTCCATGAAAGCAGGAAGTAGAAAGTAACACTGTAGATTTATTGTAGAATTTGTATCGGCTGTAACAAAGACATTTTTTTTAAAGTTATTATGCTGTTGCGTATCTTTTAGAGCAGAGAGGAAGTTTTGAGTTCAGTTCTGCTTTAGGAATTTTCAGTAAAACCCACAAGGTCTTTTGGAACTTGTATTGCCACGGCTCTCCTACACATAACAAGCAAATTTGGCAGTTCTAACATGTATAGGTGCTTTGCTATTAATTTTTAAAATCAGCCCATTGATTTTAATGGAACTTGCAAATTGGCTTCAGTGCAGAAAAAACGAAAGTTCAAGGACATTTTTGAGAGACTGCCAGAGGCATTCTCGCTCCTCCCTACTTGTATCTGTCCATCTGTAGGGATACCCCATTATCCATGGGATTCATTATGTAACATCTGTGGACCACTTACATATGGCCTCCTTCATACCTCAGAAGTTACTAGAATATTCAGTTGTTTGGTACTGAGTTCTAGACAACCTGCTTCTGTACCCTAAATTTATCTCTGTCACATAGCTTACCTGGCTCTGACCTTTTATTATCAGATAAGTACTGGTAGTAGTAGTAGTCAATTAGTTGTTGAGCCCTGTCCAAAAAGGTCCATCAACAGCAAAAAGAGATCCAACAGCAGCGGAGGGTTACTTTATTTATTTATTTATTTTTAAGAGGCTAACGGTGCAAAATGCCATATGACTGTCAGTGCAGTGTTCATCTCATTTAATTTTCTTGCTTTCCAAACCCCATATTTTTAATAATAACCTTCATAACGTACGGTACTTCTTGGGCACCATAAAAACCATAAGCATATTGAAGGAATTCCAGGAACACTTTGTGTTGGGAAAAGTCCATGACCTTTGGGCAGCAATCTATGAAATTTAGTTTGTGTAATGGCAATATGTTGTCCTTGTCAGGAGGGCTTTCATATTTAGCTCTGCACAACAAAAATGTCCCTGTAGATCAATGGATTTGTTGGTGGAAAATGTCTACAGCAATGAGAATGCATATAATCCATAGGTTTCCTCACAGTGCAGCTTTTGCATGATTGCTTATACAGGGCTGCCCATAATTATTCATATTCCTGGCAAATTTTGACTCTAAGTTACTTTTATGCAACCAGCAAATAATTTTTTGACATGAAATGACATAGGTGTCTCCCAAAAGATAATAAGATAATGTACAAGAGGCATTATTTTGGAAAAAAAACAATTTCTAAGCTTTTATTTATATTTGAGCAAAAAGTGTCCAGTCCAAAATTATTCATACCCTTCTCAATAATCATTAGGAAAGCCTTTATTAGCTATTACAGCAATCAAACGCTTCCTATAATTGCAGACCAGCTTTTTGGTCTTTTTCACAGGTATTTTTGCCCATTCATCTTTAGCAATGAGCTCCAAATTGTAACGTTTGGGGAATAGATTTCGCGGCCAGCGCACGGGATGCACACTGACACAACGAAAACCCTCCACAAGCGTATAATTAGGTGAACCCAGGCTAGGTGCAATGCACCAGCAGAGGGCAATTTCCGACCGGCAGATGGCGCTGTGGGGTGCAGACGAGCACAGCCTCTGCATGGCCACAGATGCCAGTTGGGAATTGTACAGATCTAAGGCAATGCAAGGCTGAACAGCCCTTAAAGAGAAGAGCACAGAGATAGACTAAATGTGTGTTCCCCAAACTAGTCGCCACCCAGCGACGGTGAACACACATTCGCAGAAACAAAGTATGAACGCGATCGCGAGAGAGGCGATCGCCAGAAGTGACACAAGACTGATCAGAACAGAACACAGGAGTAGCAAAGGCACAGCAAACAACAATGAGAAAATAACGAAAATAACAAATGCTAGCTAAACGCGAACACCGCACTCATTCGCAACAGCGAACGCGTTTACGGGGCGGGCCCCGCACGAAAAGCGCAACAGAGACAAGCACGCCACCCTGACTAACCAATGACAGACAAACACGAAAAGAAATAACGTGAACGCTTGCTAAACGGTTACCTCACCGAGCCTACAGCAAGCGTTCGTATCAAACAAGACAGACAAACGGAAAACAGAAATATGAGAGGAAAGATCCACTGCTCTTTCCACCAGAGCGAGTGCGATCCAGGTTCAGGAACAGAATAGAAACGATCCACTGCTCTTTCCGCCAGAGCGAGTGCGATCCGGGAACAGGAACGGGATAGGGAAGATCCACTGCTCTTTCCGCCAGAGCGAGTGCGATCCGGGTACAGGGACAAGAAAGCAGTTCAGAAGGATCCACAGCCGCTACCGCTAGAGGCTAGTGCGATCCAAGCAAGACAGATGAACAGAAGGGGCTACCAGTAGCAACAGCTGCTCTGGTTAGCACCCCAGACAGACAGAACGATTTCCTGATGACCACCGTTGGCGACAGGACAATTGCAGCAGAGAGGCAATACAGACAAAAACAGATAAGCAAGCTAACTGCACTAGAGAAGCTGCCTAGTGCAGTCCCAATAATTACTCTAAGATAACTTTAACAACCAACAGCGAAGGCTGACACTCAAGGAGTGTTTCTCAGTAACAAACCATGAAAGGATGACCAGCAAAGGATTCTGGGAAAACATGGGCTTTTATACTGCCAGCCTTCAAAGGAGGCAGCTAGGTGATTTGCATAACCAATGTATGCAAATTCCTCAGCAGCAGAGCAGATCAGAAACTTGCAAAGGAAAGACAGGTCTCTCTTCCAGAGACCTGCAGCCCACAGACTAGAGGAATGGTCAAACAGCTGTCTGCCTGTGCAGCCAGCTGAGCGGATCATTACACAAATCTTTCAGGTTGGAGGGTCTTCTTGCCATCACTCCGATCTTTAGCTCCCTCCACAGATACTCAATTGGATTCAAGTCAGTACTCTGGCTGGGCCTCTCCAAAACGTTAATGTTGTTGTCTGCTAATCATTTCTTCACCACTTTTGCTGTGTGTTTTGGGTCATAGTCATGATGAAATGTCCATTGGTGGCCAAGGCCAAATTTATCTGCAGATGCCTAATGTTGTCATTGAGAATCCTCATGTATTCATTTTTTTTCATGGTGCCGTTTACAGTGATTAGGTTCCCTGGTCCAATGGCTGAAAAAACAACCCCAGAGGAGTAGGTTCCTACTACCATGTTTCACAGTGGGGATGGTGTTCTTTGAGTTGAAGGCTTCTCCTTTTTTACACCAAATTAAGTAAACATCATTGTGACCAAACAATTCAATTTTTGTTTCACAGAAGACCAGAAGTCTTCTTCTTTGTCCAGATGAGCATTTGCAAAGGCCAAGCAAGGTTTTGTGTGCCTTATCTGGAGAAGAAGTGTCCTCCTTGTTCTGCATCAGTGGAACCCGGCAGTGTGCAGTGTTCGTTCGATTGTCTGCTTTGAGACATTGCCACCAGCAGAGCCCAGATTCACCAGGAATGGCCTTGGGTTCTTTATCACCTCTCTCACTATCCTCCTGGCCAGCACAGGTCTCACTTTTGGCTTCCGACCACGTCCTCTGAGATTTTCCACAGTGCAGAACATCTTGTATTTTTTAATAACACTTTGCACTGTAGCCACTGGAACGGGAAAACATTTAGAAACGGCCTTGAAGCCCTTTCCTGACTTGTGAGCAGCCACAATGCGCAGCCACAGGTCCTCACTGAGCTCCTTTGTCTTAGCCATGACTATCCTCAAACCAACTGCAGAGAGCTGCTGTTTTTCACCTGTTGAATTGATTAAAACAGCTGTTCCCAATTAATAAGTGTAATTAAGATGCTTTAGAAGAGCTTGGGCTATTTGGAATGGTATAGAACTTTGGATTTTCCCACAGACTGTAACAGTTTGTGAAGGGTATGAATAATTTTGGACTGTACACTTTTTGCTCAAATTTAAATAAAAAATGAGAAATCTTTTTTTCCACAATAATGCCTCTTGTACATCTTCTTATTATCTTTTGGGAGACACCTATGTCATTTCCCATAAAAAAAAATTACTTGCTGGTTGAATAAAAGTAACTTAAAGTCAAAATTTGCCAGGGGTATGAATAATTATGGGCAGCACTGTAAATGTAGGTGTTAGTGGTTTATCTGCAATATAAAATGAGCGCAGCAATAAATGTATTTTGTGTGTGTGTGTCATTAGCTATAAGTATATAATAAATAAAATAACTTCTATGTGATTTTTTTCCAATCTCAGTCTTATTATAAGTCTGTATGCTATACCATGTTAGAACCTGTCCTTGAGAACACTTTATTTTTGTATATTTGTATCTGTGGTTCTGACATCAAGAAATTGTTTGATGACCACATTTATACTATTTAGCTATGGTGTTTGTACTTTTAACAAAAACCCTTTTGAACACTAAACATATATCTTTTTTTTAAGCGGATACATAGAAAATAAAACTGTGGAATGCTAAGAAAAAGTAATTTTTAAGAGTAGGAGAATAGATACTATTGATTATCTCATCTGTTTATTTTAGATGTGACTGCTGAAAGCACCGTCATCAGAAGTTTTTAGGATGTGGAAGCTGGGACAGAAGAGTTCCAACTCCCAGCCCCCAAAAAACAGTAATTGTGAAACATGGGCAATTGTGAAACATGATAACCAAGGGCTGGTGCACACCAGAAGAACTTTTCTGAGCGCTTTGTGATTTTAAAAGCTCCTTGCTAATGTTATCCTATATGTGTGTGCACACTGGAGCGATGTGATTTTGTAAAAATCCCCCTTAGCATTGCATTAGCAAGAGCTTTTAAAATCTCTAACGTTTAAAATGCTCGTGTGGTGTGCACCAGCCCTAAGAATTGATGTAAAATAAGTTATATGTATAAATTAATATATCTTTTTTTAATCTGTGCTGTCCATAGAGAGGCCACAGAGAGGTGCTTGTGATGTAATCTACCCTACTTCAGATGCAGCACATTTCTTTCCAGAGTACAAACAGCTCCAACAAAAACTTAGGTGTTGCTTAGATTGTACCTGCAGGTCTATCCATTGTCTATAGCAGTGATGGCTAACCTTGGCACTCCAGCTGTGACAAAACTACAAATCCCATCATACCTCTGCCTCCCTGAGTTATGCTTAGATCTGTCAGAGTATTGCAATGCAATGCCTCATGGGACTTGTAGTTCCACCACAGCTAGAGTGCCAAGCAGGCTCGGACTGAGCCGCCGAAGCACCGAGGAGGTGGAGAGGGGATCGGAGGGGGGGGGGGGGGGCAGGCTGAAACTTTCGTGGTGGGCCCTTAGTGTCCCAGTCCGACCCTGGTGCCAAGGTTAGCCATCACTGGTCTATAGGTAGCATAAAGCCTGCAGTGCTGATGCCTATTTCCAGAGTATATATATCTGGATTGTTAAAACATAATGAGACCAGACATTTTACGGTCCATATGCGTGAACGTTCTGTTGGCCTGATCCTCTCCACTCCTGTCAGAGGTAATTCCATTCATGACTTTTAGCCAGCAATACAGGACGTATAGGGAATACTGTACTATTCTGCAGGCCTCTCAGCTAATGTAAGTGGCCAGTCAGATCATCTTCTGTTGACAGATGCAGCAAAATCCCATTTTCTAATCTCATTTTTCTGTTATTGGATCTTTCTGTTTTTCCTTTTTTCCTCCAGCGAATAAAATGTGAGTGCTTCCAGCACAGATGCCACAGCGTACAGCAGCCTGAAGCATCAATTACTCTAATTCATGTTTTGCAAATTCTGCCTAGAAGTTATATTTCAATGCCAATTCCATCCTGACTGAACTTGAACATTTCTCAACCAGGCAGTTAAGCTTATGAGGCTGCATGCAAAGACTATTCCTCTTATAACATCCCTCAAGACATGCAAATCACTAAGGTCAAGGTCCCAAATCACTAAGGTCATAAGTACCCTTATTAATGCACATTATAATGTGGGTTTTTGCATGTGTTTTCACATGCACTTACATGCATTTGCATTTACCGTATATCATCATTTTTCTGCAAAATAAAAAACATTTTGTATTTATTACATAAGAGTGAGGCACCTTTCACACTGGGGCGGTGCGTTACCCTGTTTTGCCACAAGGTAATGCTACACCAATGCAAGTCTATGGGACATTTTTCGGGCCTTCTTCTTTGCGGGGCGCATGAACAGAAGTGTATTTTTTCAATACACTTCAGCGCAATTTTAATTCCGGCCACAGTAAGTGAGCGCTAGAGAGCCTCACATCCTGCTTGGATTGCAACCAGAAGGGAGATTACCGCGCATTGTCATTGTAATCTCCAAAGGATATTTTTAGTGTTGCGAATTGCGATGCAAGTCTGATCCCAGCCTGAAGGTTTCACAAAGCAGATGCGCAGACAATTTCCAAAAAACACTAGTTACTAACTAGTAAAGTTCTTTCTGACAGATACACTGAGATGGCACTTAACCTGCACAGGAAACTTCAGCACCTACTGTATACAAATGACACCCTAATTAAACTGATACTCACTAGACTGTAAGCTCGCAAAGGCAGGGCCGGCGCTACCATAGAGGGAAAGGGGGCAATCGCCCCAGAGCCTGTAGGGCCCGACAAGGTGTCTCTCCCCAACTTAACTGTTGCTCCCCAGGGCCCCTACACAGTCTTTGGCAGAGTCAGGGGGTGTCAGCCTCTGGCTCAGGGGTCCTATGGGAAAATATGGCTGTAACAAAAGGTCTCTACTGCTGCTTTTTGGTTAAGGGGTGGGGGGGGGGGGTATCTATTTGGGGGCCCCCAGGTTAATTTTGCCCAGGGGCCCCATTGTTACTAGAACCGGCCCTGCGCAAAGGCATGGTCCTCCACCTAGTGTTTCTCATTTATATTGTTGCTATCTAGTTAGTTATATTGATGCTATCAAATGAACATGTACCTATAGAGCTGGATTGCCCATAACACCACCAAGGCAACTGCTGTGGCTTTCATAGGGTCAAACTGGGCAATTGCCAATGGCTCCAAACTCTTTAGGGTCCTTACAAGTCAGGGAATGTGGAGGTCACAAGTTTAGCTCTGGCATTTGTAAGCCTACTGAGATGTTGAGACTTGTGCTTCCTTTCTTGCACAGCTGGGGATTGTGGCTCCTTGGCAGTTGGAATCTGGAACACTCACTTAGAACTCCCATAAACACACCAAAGCTGCCTGCAGCTCTCTTAAAGAAAATCTGTAACTTAAAAAAGTTCCCCTGGGGGTACTCACCTCGGGAGGGGAAAGCCTCCAGATCCTAACGAGGCTTCCCCCGTCCTCCTGTGTCCCACGGCGGTCTCGCTGTACCCCTCCGAACAGCGGAGATGTAAATATTTACCTTCCCGGCTCCAGCGCAGGCACAACATCAGCCTTCCGCTCGGACATAGGCGGAAATAGCTGATCTCTGTCGGGTCCGCTCTACTGCACATGCGCAAGTTTCCTGCGTCTGCGTAGTAGAGCGGACCCAACAGAGATCGGCTATTTCTGCCTATCTCCGTGCCTAGAGCCACAACAGCGCCCCTGCTGGAGCCAGAGAATGTAAATACAGTATATCAAGCCTTGTCAGGCTTGTCGAGCCAGGATTGCGGGACGCTTCGGGGGAGCCAGCGCTGGATTACCTGCAGATACAGGGGAGGGGGAAGCCTCATTAGGACCATGAAGTTTCCCCTCCCAAGGTGAGTACCCCCCAGGGGAATTTTTTTTGTTACAGAGTCTCTTTAATCTGCTCCACATATTGCCTCAAAGTTTAATTGTTTTGAACCTTCAAATACATCTGTGAGCAGATAGGACCCAAAATACAGAGGAATCGTATTTATCATGTCCCTGGTAACAGCTAGAACCCATCAGAAAATGTGGATCAATGGATTGCTGAGATTTAATGTACCCATGACCCCTGACCTGGTCCCCGATACTTTTAATATATTTTGCTCCTGGTGCTGTGTGACTAGCATACAGCACCATCCTCCCCACTGCAGCGCCCCCTGCGACACCGTTCTGACAATAAATATGTGCGGGGAGGAAGCCAAGCTTCAATAACTGCTTCTGGACCATGCTACCGTATATACTCGCATACAAGCCGAATTTTTGACCCCCGAAAAGGGGGCCAAAAGTTGGGGGGTCGGCTTGTATGCGAGTCGTGGGTGGTGGTCCGTGGTCCGCGTCCCCCGCCCGCTCCCTCCCTCCGCGGCCGCCTCTGCTATTACCTGCTTTAGGCAGCGGCCGCTTCCTAATCCGGGTTCCCCTCTTCAGTATGCGCACACCGTAAGTGTATCACAGCAGCGCGCTCGGCGCTGCTGCTGTGACGATGCAGGGGGCAGGAAAAAGCGGTTCCCCTGGTAACGGCGATACACATTGCCGTTACAGGAAGCCGGGCTCTTTCCTGCCCCCTGCATCGTCACAGCAGCAGCACCGGGCGCGCTTCTGTGATACACTTACGGTGTGCGCATGATGAAGAGGGGAACCCGGATTAGGAAGCGGTCGCTGCCTAAAGCTGGTAATAGCAACGGTGGCCGCGGAGGGAGGGAGCGGGCGGGGGGGGCGCTATACTGGGCACTATACTGGCTATACTGGGCACTATACTGGGCACTTTACTGGCTATACTGGGCACTATACTGGCTATACTGGGCACTATAATGGGCAGTTTACTGGCTATACAGGGCACTTTACTGGCTATACTGGGCACTATACTGGCTACTATACTGGGCACTATACTGGCTATACTGGGCACTATACTAGCTATACTGGGCACTATACTAGCTATACTAGGCACTATACTGGCTATACTGGGCACTATACTAGCTATACTGGGCATTATACTAGCTATACTGGGCACTATACTAGCTATACTAGGCACTATACTGGCTATACTGGGCACTATACTGGCTATACTGGGCACTTTACTGGCTATACTGGGCACTATACTGGCTATACTGGGCACTATACTGGCTATACTGGGCACTATACTAGCTATACTGGGCACTATACTGGCTATGCTGGGAACTTTACTGGCTATACTGGGCACTATACTGGGCACTATACTGGCTATACTGGGCACTATACTGGCTATACTGGGCAGTATACTAGCTATACTGGGCACTATACTGGCTATACTGGGCACTTTACTAGCTATACTGGGCACTATACTAGCTATACTGGGACACACTGGGGGGATCACGCGCCTGCACCAATCCAGCATTCCCTACCCCCTGGCTTATATGGGGGTCAATCATTTTCCCCTGGTTTTTTAGGTAAAAGTTGGGGGGTCGGCTTATATGCGAGTATATACAGTAATTGAAGTCTACGCCTTGTTTGAGACCGGTTATCCCTTCCAGGTTGTAGATTTCAATTAGCCCGCCGCACACACCCGCCGCTACCGCACCTCTTCTGCAACTGCAGCCTACTCGCCCTGCTGTCGGTATGACAGCAGAGCTCCGTGAGATGGTCAAGAGCTGATTTCATTGGCTCCTGATCCCGTGATCACTGTGAGCCAATCTCATTGGCTCACATTGATCATGGGACCCTCTCCTGACCGTCTCAGGAAAGATCTATTCAGAGCCATATAATGGATGCAGAAACAACCTACTGCCATGGGCTGACCTCAAGGCAAATATTGAAGAAGATATCTTGGACATCCTCTTAAACCTTCACCAGACTACTTGTGACCATTACAAGCAGGGAGGTTTCTCCCCTCTCTGAAAGAGGCAATTTTCAGAACCCTACTGAAGAAACCATCCTTAGACCCAGATGCTATGAGCAGCTACAGACCCATCTCCAACCTCTTCTTTCTAGGAAAAGTTACTGAAAGGGCAGTCTATCTGCAACTTGAAGCCAGAAATAACATCTATGACCCGGGTGGGTGGTTACATCAGGCTACCTAATACTATTTGGGGCCATATTTGTCTACCTAATACTGCTATTAGGGTTAAAGGGATGGGTGGACTTACAGGATCATCTAATACTGCTAACTGGAGGACACGTATAGCTATCTAATACTGTTACTTAGAGGCATACCTAGCTACCTAATACTACTTTTAGTTGGTGATGGGGACTCATGGACTATCTAATACTGTTAGTTCTGGTAACAACCTCTGCACCTTCTATTGTTATGCCACTTATGCCAACTTCCTTGGTTTTAAAGTGCACCTATAGGTGATAAAAACCATTATACTTACCTGCACAGTTTGTAAGGTCTCCAGATACTGCATGAACCCTTACTGTGCCAACTTCCCCTCTGTTATGCTGTCGTAGGCTCCATTCCCATCTGGATTGTGCTCCTGGACAGCTGTGCAGAGCAGACATTACAGAGAGTGGCCTGGACACTCCTGGCCGAGGTTGCTACACACAGCCCTGAAGACGAATAGAGGGGAAGCTAGAGCCAAATTAATCCATGCCATGCACTGATGAGGATCAAACAATCCGAAACAGTCTGTATGCATGTTGGATTATTATGGCTCTGTACAAATTAACAAGCTGACACATCATTGCATTCCAGCGGTTCTGGAGGTGTGTTTAGCTTCTTAGGGTACAATGGTTAATTTGCATATATTCAGCAGTGTTGCTCTGGGAGACATCTCAAGGTCACTCCACCCTGAATTATCGCAAATTCTTTCTGTTTTAGGAAAGCAAACTTTTGTTTTTCTTAACATCTTAGTAAGGGGGCTTTTAGGACCATTGTAGTCCCTTACACACTCCAATGAGTTCTGGGTCACCATGAGCTTGCTGGTTAGTCTGTGCCTCTCGGATTTACAAGCCCTACTCCATAGAGCCAAATTAATCCATGCCATGCACTGATGAGGATCAAACAATCCGAAACAGTCTGTATGCATGTTGGATTATTATGGCTCTGTACAAATTAACAAGCTGACACATCATTGCATTCCAGCGGTTCTGGAGGTGTGTTTAGCTTCTAAAGGTACAATGGTTAATTTGCATATATTCAGCAGTGTTGCTCTGGGAGACATCTCAAGCTCACTCCAACCTGAATTATCGCAAATTCTTTCTGTTTTAGGAAAGCAAACTTTTGTTTTTTTTTGGGCACAATAAGGGAAGCCCTTATAGATTATGAAGGTATGTATAACTTTAAAAAAAAATCACCTCAGTTTTACTTTCAGGTACAGACCTGTATGTCAGACATTTGTCTCAACCCTATAGACATTTTGTCCCTAGGGAACAGACTAATGCTCCTTGTGTTAATGTTTTTTGATTTTTTTTAAATATATATATTAAAATGCAAATATTATTATTTGACTGGCATGTTGGGGCATCAGTCTCTGGCAAGTTTGATTACAGTCATCTAATCTGTCAGGAAAAATCAACTTGTGTATAAACACCTTCAGGGCTTGTTCACACTAAGGGCCTTTTTTCCAGTGCAGGCGATTTTCAAAATCACCCACAAAACGCTTGTGCGATGATTCTCTATGAGAAGGTTGATATCAACACGTTGTGTCTGCTTTGCGGTCTGCAAAGCAGTGCCTGTACCATTTTTGGGGCGTTTTTGCTATAATGGAAGGTATAGGAAGAGTGCTAAACACTCACAAAACCGCTTTACATGGCAACTGCATTCACGTTTTTTTAGAATAAATACATTGTAGTTATTATTTTCTGGGACAAAGAGTTCACTTCCTGACTAGTGTCAGGGAGTGAATTACAAAACTGCTCTGGAAAAGCGCTTAGAAAAGCACTTTTACCAAAAACGCAGCGCACAGTAGAGCGCCAGGAGGGGGAAAAAAAACAGTGCACCAAAACGCTTGCGTTTGCGTTTTTGTTTTTAGGTGTGAATGAGGCCTATCTCCATGAGAAAGCCAGACCAGTCTATTGTTAAAGAGTACTTCCCGTATAAAATAAAAGGCCATTACTCTTCCCAATAAAATACCTTAAAGAGAACCCGAGGTGTGTTTAAAGAATGTTATCTGCATACAGAGGCTGGATCTGCCTATACAGCCCAGCCTCTGTTGCTATCCCAAACCCCACTAAGGTCCCCCTGCACTCTGCAATCCCTCATAAATCACAGCCGTGCTGTGAGGCTGTGTTTACATCTGTAGTGTCAGTCTCAGCTGCTCCCCCGCCTCCTGCATAGCTCCGGTCTCTGCCCCGTCCCTTCCCTCCAATCAGCAGGGAGGGAAGGGATGCAGGCGGGGACTGGAGTTCTGCAGGAGGCGGGGAGAGCAGCAGACTGACACTATAGAGATAAACACAGCCAGCTCTGACAAGCTGTTTGTCAGCAGCGTGGCTGTGATTTATGAGGGATTGCAGAGTGCAGGGGGACCTTAGGGGGGTTTGGGATAGCAACAGAGGCTAGGCTGTATAGGCAGATGCAGCCTCTGTATGCAGATAATATTCTTCAAACCCACCTCGGGTTCTCTTTAATGTAGGTTCAGGGAATATAAATCACCCATTTGCTAGGACATTACCATAACTGTTAAACTCTGCCCCTTTGTTGCAAAAAAATGACAGTTTTTGCCTGAAGCCTGCCGGAAATTCAGGAGCTCTGTGGCCATCTCCACTGTGTTGCTGCATCCCGTCCCTGACTCGGCAACCTAATATGCAGCCATGGTGGTGCGGAAACACAGTGTGGGTTTGACAACATAGCTTCAGAACCTTTAATGGAGCGGCTTCAAGTTTTCAACCAGGAATGAGAAAGAGGGGGGATTACCAATTATGGTAATTTCCCAGAAAACAGGTGGTTTATATTTCTGTTCATTTGTGGAACTTACATTAGGATACTATATGGGGAAGAGTAATGGCTTTTATTTATATCTCCAATTTCACTTTAAAGGGTACCTGAGACGGGCGTTATAGCTGTATTAATACCTACCTGCGGATTCCTCCAGCTCCATGAGGTGCATGGGGTCCCTCGCCGCCCTCTCCTTTCTCTTGCAAATCCTCCCAGTAATGCGGCCATTCATGCGCTTCTGCATGCATTACTCGCCATGCGTACACCGCCCCCGCTGCGGGAGCACTATGAGAGTGCATGCATGGCTGAAGAGCGCTGCCAGCCAGACTACCAGGAGGATTTACAAGAGAATGGAGAGGCCAGAGAGGACTGCGGGGGACAGAGCAGTGCTTTTAAGCGCAGGAAGATTTGGGCAGAGTCGGCGCCACCATAGACTGTAATAGGAATTACAGCTATAGCGGCGCTCAGTGAGTAATGCTGAAGCTGCTTTTAAAACACAATAACTCGGCCTCCAGCAATAGCTGGAAGACGAATTATATCACTCCCCAGCATCCATGGCGGCCTGTAGGGGGAATAATAATTAACACGGCCGGGACTTGTGCAGGAGCAGGATAAGCCATATACCGGCTGTATCCTGCTCCCATGTCTTGCCGATTTCAAATGTATGCCGCGACTCGCAAGGGACCCCACACACCTCATGGAGCTGGAAGAAGCCCTAGGTAAGTATAAATACAGCTACAATGCCCAATCCGAGGAGAGAGGAATATGAAGGCTGATATATTTATTTCCTTTTAAACAATGCACATTGCCTTGCTGTCTTGCTGATCCACTGCCTCTAATGTTAAGTACACAATGCCATACCTCCCAACATTTTGAGGTAGGAAAGAGGGACACTTAAGCCACACCCCGACACACCCCTAGTCACGTAAACCATAAAGATTTTATAAGAAAAATATTTGGTTTTATAATTCATACCTTCTATCCTGGTTGTTTTTCCTTTATAGTAACACATGAAAATAAGAAATATATCATTTTAAAGGATGGGAATCAAGTTTAGAGTCAATTTAACAAATTTTTCAGTAGAAAAATACATATATTTACATAGGTCTTTACATCAGTCCTGAAAGAGGGACACATGAGGAAAAAAGAGGGACAGTGGGACATGGATCCCAAAGAGGGACTGTCCCTCCAAAAGAGGGGCTGTTGTGAGCTATGCAGGGCCGGCGCTACCATTAAGGCAAAGGAGGCAGCTGCCCCAGGGCCCAACAGCTTGTAGGGGCCCCCAGTGGCTACAAGAGGAAAAAAAATTTTTCAAATCGGCCTTATAGTTTTTGAGAAAATCGATTTTAAAGTTTCAAAGGAAAAAAAATACACATTTAAAAACCTGCCAACTTTAATGGTTAATAGCAAATCCACCTTAAATGCTAGAAACCCTAAATTTGCAGGATATGTTAAAGAGTAACTGTCAGGCTGCAGAAGCTAATTTAAACCTCTATTCTCCTGTGTTAAACAGTTTAGAAGGAAGCCATAAAGCAATTAGTGAAGATAAAAATCTCAGTTACCTTTGATGTGTGCTTATCAGAAAGGCTGTTATAGAACCATAAGGACGCAAGCCGCATACTAAACTGCAAAGCATTCTGGGGCCCTCCCCTCGGCTGCTAATGAGACGGTACAGGAGCTTCTAATCAGTCCAGCGCGTAGCACTGATAAATATCCGGGCAGAGTACACTGCAGGAGTCAGCTATTGTTCCTAGCCACATGGCTCATTAATATTCACTGCACACTGTGTTGTTCAAGTAGGAGCTTTTCTGTGATCAGGAAGCAGGCAGGACATGACGACACATTTGACAGAAAAACATGGAGCCTGCCATGAGCTGTCAGGAGCATCTATCTCTGCATATACTATATACAAATTCTGTGAAATCCAAACGTGGACAGTGAAATGCATATGTAATGTAAGTACAGCCAATCTTTAGCTACTGATATATGTGTTTATTTTCTCTGAGACCTTATACCTAACAGCTCCTCTTTACGGAGATCATTAGGAATAAGAAGAAAAAACAATTTTTCAAAAAGACCTTATAGTTTTTGAGAAAATCGATTTTAAAGTTTCGAAGGAAAAAAGTATACTTTTAAATGCGGTAAATGTCACTTTTAGTAGCAAACCTAATGGTAGTGTAATTTTACATGCATCAAACGAAAGCACAATAAATTTCCTGACGGGGTTTCCAGGGGGTCTATACGCAGCCGCAGCGCTTTGGCCAGGGATCGCTATACAATAGGGCTGTATGAAGATCTCTGGCATTTTTTCCTATTTTCCCAATTTTTTTTTATGTTTAGAGTGTGGGAATTAAAAAAAAAAATTATGTGGGGTCCCCCCTCCTGAAACTTTTTAACCCCTTGTCCCCCATGCAGGCTGGGATAGCCAGAATGTGGAGCTCCGACCGATTGGGACTTCACACCCTGACTATACCAGCTGCAAAAAAGGTCCCCTAATGCCGATTTTTGTTCCGGGGTATATGTTGGGGGGGGCAGGTTTATTTTGCCCTGGGGCCCCATTGTTGCTTAAACCGGCCCTGGCTATGCACAATGCAATTTCCCGTCATTAGTTCTCCTTCATTTAAAGTAAGAAATATATCAATGTACCGTAGATATTTGCAGTATAGTAAACAATTTTTTTCAGTACAAAAATACATATATTTACATGTATATGTAGCCCTGAAAGAGGGACACATGAGGAAGAAAGAGGGACAGAGGGATTTAGTCCCCAAAGAGGGACTGTCGCTGTGAAAAAGGGACAGTTGGGAGCTACATATGTCCATATGTCTCTCATCTTTGCCTTAGCGGCCCTTCCTGTCTCTTTTTCCTCAGATTGTTACTAGGAACTAAAGCTTTAGGTCACTTTGTGGGAGAGCTCGTTTCTTAGCTGCACAGTGTAACCTGGGAGACAGAGGGAAGCTGCATCTAGGACTATTTAATGCGAGTGGAAAGGGAAGTTATTGTTCCTGGTAAGTCTATGGTTTGTTACGTGTGCTGCTGTGTCTCCCCAGTGTCAACTCTGCCTCTTGTGTGCTGGGAGCAGCAGGAGCTCTTCATGTGTGACTGCAAATCGAGCAGTGTTCTCCCCAGGATTTTTTCCCAGCCGGGTGGCATGAAAAAGTAGCCGGGTGGGGCAGCACGGGGAAATTTGGCGGTGTGGAAAATTAAATATGCACTAATTATGTCCCACACATGCGCCCATGTGTACGATGGCAACCACGTGGGGCACGCATCCCGGAGCTAGCGGTGCACACTGACAGGTAAAGTATAGGGGCGGGGGGCACATTGCACATTAGGGGGGTAGGCGGCGGATACTTACAGGCTTGAAAGTAGGGTCTGTGCCCGATGACAACCTCTATGCGTTCCTCTGCAGACTGTCCGCTTAGCCTCGGGCGCTGGTCCTGCCTCTTACTACCACTGAGCCAATGACTGTACAAGCTCGCCGGGAAGCGCTGTGCAGATTCGGGAGCAGCGCGTGCGATAGCCGGCCACACGGTGATGGCAGCTGGGAACACAGCCAGCCGGGCGGTAATTGATTTTACCCGGGAGGCCCGCCCACTTGATTGATCCTGGGGAGAACACTGCATAATCCCCAAAAGAGATCAAGCACTTCCAAAAAAAACAGGAATCCAGAGACAATACAGCCCAAGTATGTGCTACCCATGTTTCCTTGGGCCACTTCTGTTTACCACCACATGCCAAAACATGCTAATATGGTAATTGGTTCCTTCACCTACATTGTGGTGGAGATATCAGACTGGAACATTAGATTGTGAGCTCCACTGAGGCACAGTTTGTAACATAACCATGGGCTCTAATTTAAAGTTCTGCAGGTAAATTCACTTAATACAGTAATATACGAGCACTGCAGAGATCAAACATCTCTGCTGTAACACCATTCCATTGAGCATCATTTGAGTAGGAAAAGCAATATTGCTTACATTGTGCAGTTTGTATGCAATCTTTAGTATAATTGAACATACAGCAAGTCAGTGGATTAATTAATAGATTTTTTTTATAACAATGCAAGTTCAATTGAACTGTTAGATCAGTTTCTTTAAACTAAAAAAACTGAAATGTCAGTCATAACATAAAAAGACAAGTAATGAGACACGTGGTTTGATTCTCAACCTCAAAGTCCATTGAGAGAAACTAAAACTATCCAGAGTAATATTTGACTGGTTTTCCTCCTCCTATTTACACCAGATGACTACTGTGCTGTAAGTATATACTGTACAACTCACTGGGATCTCCAATTGTATAGCTATATAAAGAGAAGGCAAATGTTCATAAGACAGACAGTGTAAAAAAAAATTCTGAAGCTAATCAAAGATCTTTCAATTGTATACTTTACATCTACAATTTCTGGGGGAAAAAAATCACACAAGTGATGAAAATATCCACCCACCGCTCCTCGCCGTTCGGGTTCCCCTGCTTTTGCCTGTCACCTGCTCACCGTGCAGTGAGCTGAGATGTCCCGCCCCCTATCCTCGTCCCCCCGAGTTTTCAAACATCCCCCGGCAGAGCAGAGTAGCAAATTAGTCCTTACCGGTAGCATACCGTGTCCGTCCCTTTCCTGCGCATACAGGCTCCATTAGCAGAGTGAACGGCGGAAGCTTTCACTCACCGCTCCTCGCCGTTCGGGTTCCCCTGCTTTGCCTGTCACCGGCTCACATCTATGACACTATGCAGTGGCGCCTCGCCACTAGAGGGCATCATAGATGTGAGCCGGTGACAGGCAAGCAGGGGAACCCGAACGGCGAGGAGCGGTGAGTGAAAGCTTCCGCCGTTCACTCTGCTAATGGAGCCTGTATGCGCAGGAAAGGGACGGACACGCTACGCTACTGGTAAGGACTAATTTGCTACGCTGCAGCGCTGCTCTGTGCAGATTCGGAAGTAGCAGCACGTGAGGTTTTTGCAGCGATAGCCGGCCACGTGGTGATGGCAGCTGGGAACGCAGCCAGCCGGGCGGTAATTGATTTTACCCGGGCGGCCCGCCCACTTGATTGATCCTGGGGAGAACACTGTCGAGGCTGCAGTAACTGTGTGTGCCTTATAAATGTTACACGCACATAACATGGTATATAATACAGGATAGATATACTGTATAAATAAACACAGTATACCTTAGCTCCATTACAACCTAAATGTTACAAGATAGCATTTAAAATACATATAAACATAGGAACATACCCCAGGGCTGGGCAAATCCTAGGAGGAGCCAGGTAGCTAGTTCTTTTATGGAGACAATGATTTGTTTACTTAGCACTTCAATAGTTCTCACAACTTTATGAGTGAAAACATAATGGTGTAAAAGACATGCCCTCCTCTCTCCCCAACACCCTCAGCTCGAGTCACACCTTTAGACCAGCACTTTCCTCTAGTGAATCGCTCCGAAAAAGCCTCAGATTTCACGTTTGCGATTTCAGCCTGTGGCCTCCGCCCCATTGACTTCAATTAGCCTAGCGCTTTTTGAATTACAGGCTAAATGCTCCCTAATGGGCTAATAGCCCTTACTGCTGATATTTAGGTGTTTATTACCTTACATTTTAAAAAAATATTTACCATACATGACAGGAACACAGGACAGGACAGCAATATCCTGCTATTAGCTGCTCTGACACACTCAATGTTGATATTTGTGTGTTTCTTTCCCTTACATCTAACAAATATTTAGCTAACAAGAAAACAGGACAGAACTGGTGCCAACATTGAATGCCCTGTTCTAATGAATAAAATAATACTAGTAATTTAGCCCACTACTTAACAAGCTACCCCGCACACAACTGCGCCCACCCCCACATGCTGGCTTGCGCGTCCTGAAATAGATGCAGATTGCTGGGCTTTTATTAGGTAGGATAATATAATATCTAATATAATAATAATTTGCCACTAATAGCAGCAGTGATTATTGCGTCCCGGTCGACGGACATAAGCTCCCCAAAAATGTATCTTCAGTTTTCAAATTAGACCAGTCCTTACTTTAATTAATAATTTTCCTTAAATTAACAAGATTTTTTGCACCATACCATTCTGTACAGTGTACCGCATATGGTATGCGATCTGCAATTAAATTAAAAAGGTCATACGATTTACATTAAAGTGACAACCTTACTAAGCATTATGGACACAACTGCATGCATTTGTACTGCTGTGTGGGGACTGAACCGTGGAAAAAATGTGGGGCCCGATATTGTTTCTCCTTCTAAGGCCCCCCCTCCTGTCCCGGTAGGCAGAATAACTGCAGTGATGGGATTTGAGGTGGAGCACCTTACCTCCTTTATTATAATTATTATTTAGTATTTATATAGCGCCGACATCTTACGCAGCGCTGTACAGAGTATATTGTCTTGTCACTATCTGTCCCTCAAAGGAGCTCACAATCTAATCCCTACTATAGTTATATGTGTATGTATGTATCATGTAGTGTATGTATTGTAGTCTAAGGCCAATTTAGGGGGAAGCCAAAACCACTTAACGACCAGCCAACGCCCATAGGCGTCAGCAGGTCTTAAGTGGGTTACCATGGAAACGGCCGCTCTATCCCATGTCAGTTCACGGAGGGTGTCTCCGTGAACAGCCAGAGAGCCGCCGATCGCGACTCGCCGGCAAAATGTAAACACGCGGGGAAGAAATCCCCGCTGTTTACACTATACAGCGCTGCTGCGCAGCAGCGCCGTAGGGCAGATCGGCAATCCCCGGCCTCTGATTGGCCGGGGATCGCCGTCATTTTATAGGCTGAAGCCTATCCTACAATGCGCAGGACGGATATCCGTCCTGCGCACTTCCCAACCAGAGCGAGAGGGCGGAAGAGGTAAGGAGGGCGGAAAATGCTGCGGAGGGGGGCTTTGAGGAGCCCCTCCCGCTCGGTCACACAGAGCGGCGGCGATCAGACCCCCCCAGCAGGTCATCCCCCTAGTGGGGAAAAAAGGGGGGAAGTCTGATCGCCCTGCTGTATTCACGATCTGTGCTGCGGGCTGCAGAGCCCACGCAGCACAGATCTCTAAAACACAGCCCGGTCCTTAAGTGGTTAACTTATCTGTATGTTTTTGGGATGTGGGAGGAAACCGGAGTGCCCAGAGAAAACCCACACAGACACGGGGAGAACATACAAACTCCTTGCAGATAGTACCCTGGCTGGGATACGAACCTGGGACCCAGCGCTGCAAGGCAAGAGCGCTAACCACTACGCCACCGTGCTGCTCCTTTAGCACTGTCTCCCATCCCATCCATCATCTTTGGGTCCACTCACTCTCTGCTTTCTGGTTCTTCTGCATGTCATGTGATTACATTATTTAAATTGTCAGTTGTATTTAAGAGACGATCTTATTAAATGTTTTCATTTTCTTTTTCTCTAAATACATGCACGCTTTCCATCTCCTGTTGTGATTTGCTGTATAAGTCCACTCTTTGCGCACATTTGCAGAATGCATTTAAAAGCAAGGGGCCATATACCATTTTCTTTTTTACCTGAGTTTTCTCCTAGGAGATAATTTTTCATCTACTATTTAAAGAGAATCTGTACTCTAATATTCTTACAATAAAAAGCATACCATTCTATTCATTATTTTCTCCTGTGCCCCTCTGTGCTGTTTCTGCCACTCTCTGCTGCAATCCTGGCTTGTAATTAACAGTTTTAGGCAGTGTTTACAAACAAACTAACCAGCTTCTAATAGGCTCAGCTAAGCATAGTGTGTGAGTCATTCATAGTATGCAGGGGGCCTGCAGAGGGTGTGTATCGCTTCTACCAATCACAAGCAGCCCTGCACATTCCACACAATCAAGCTTTAGCCCGACAAACAGGACAGAGGAAAGATACATTGATTTATTACAGAGACAGTGCAGTTAGGAAAGACCGCAGTAAGCCAGAGCAGATTAGAACAGGCATAGGAACTTATAGGATAGAAGAACTAAGGCTGAAAAATTTGTTACAGAGTCTCTTTAAATAACTTTCCAGCATTTTTCAACTAAATAAGTACCATAGAGCAGGTGAAAAAGTACTATCACAATTATTTTGAGTATTTTCTTGCTTTCTGGTGGCTTAAAAGGCATTTTATTGACAAGTTTAAAATATCACCTAGGAGAAAACTCAGAAGAAAAAGGGAATTGCATATGGGCCATGGGCCCATATGCAATTCACTTTTTCTCCTGAGTTTTCTCCTAGGTGATATTTTTACAACTTGCCATAAAATGCCTTTTAAGTCACCAGAAAGCAAGAAAATACTCAAAATAAATGTGATAGAACTTTTTCAACAACTTTTGGGTATATTTTCAATTGTAAAATGCTGAAAATGTTGTTTACAGAGAAGATGAAAAATATCTCCTAGGACAGCGTTTCCCAACCGCTGTGCCGCGGCACACTAGTGTGCCGCGGCATGTTGCCTGGTGTGCCGTGCGTTCCTACTGTATGTAGAACGCAGGAGGGGGAAAGCAGCGCTAGAAGGAGGGGCAGTGGAGGCAGCGGTGGGGAGGGGGGAAATATCCCCCCCCTCCCTCACCTGGGACCCCTCCTTCTGCCTCTCTCCCCCTCCATTTATGGGTGGCAAGTGCGGGGTCGGCGGCGGGGAGGCACGCGGAGAATTACTCACCACTTCCGCGTTCCAAGCGCCGGCAGCGTCATGTCGTCAGATCTCCGCCTTCAATGCCGCCCACTGTGCTTCCGCTAATCAGGAAGCACAGTGGGCGGCATTGAAGGCGGAGATCTGACGACATGACGCTGCCGGCGCTTGGAACGCAGAAGTGGTAAGTCTGCGCATGTCTCCCCGCCGCCGAGCCGCCCCGCACTTGCCACCGATAAATGGAGGGGGAGAGGCAGAAGGAGGGGTCCCAGGTGAGGGAGGGGGGGGGATATTTCCCCCCTCCCCACCGCTGCCTCCACTGCCCCTCCTTCTAGCGCTGCTTCCCCCCTCCTGGGCATCTATACTGGGGGCAACTGTACTAGCTATACTGGGGGCAACTGTACTAGCTATACTGGGGGCAACTAAACTAGTTATACTGGGGGCAACTAAACTAGCTATACTGGGGGCAATTAAACTAGCTACACTGGGGGCAACTAAACTAGCTACACTGGGGGCAACTAAACTAGCTACACTGGGGGCAACTAAACTAGCTACACTGGGGGCAATTAAACTAGCTATACTGGGGGCAATTAAACTAGCTATACTGGTGGCAACTAAACTAGCTACACTGGGGGCAACTATACTAGCTATACTGGGGCACTACCTACCTATACTGGGCACTATGCTAGCTATGCTGGGCACTATACTAGCTATACTGGGCACCATACTAGCTATCTGGGCACTATACTAGCTATCTGGGCACTATAGTAGCTATACCGGGCACTACCTACCTATACTGGGGCACTACCTATCCATACTGGGACTATACTAGCTATACTGGGGTAACTATACTAACCATACTGGGGCAACTAAACTCCCTATACTGGGGCAACTATGCTAGCTATGCAGCCGCACCCCAGCCCCCCCCCCCATAGCCTGCTACACACGGCACTGTCCACTAGGTCGCGCAAACACCCGCGCGCCCCCCGCCGTTCCCCGGAGAAAAATATGGTCAGAAAGTGTTCCCCGGGCCGGAAAAGGTTGGGAACCACTGTCCTAGGAGATAACTCAGGTGAAAAAATTAATTGCATATGGCCCATGGTGTCTTTACGCTTCCCACCAATACCACCAAAAGCTGTGAGCAAGCATCTTTTTTTTTAAGCGAGACAGCTGCTAGCTGCTTGGAGTTGCCACCCCCACCAGTCCACTCCCGCTGGCCTGGGTATCCCAGAACGAACATGTAACTTCCAGTTTGCTGTGAGCTGATTTGTGGAAAACAGTATACAGTACAGTTTGCTGCTCTCCTTTGCCACCTTTCTTTTATTGTAGATGACAGCATGCAGCCTTCCCATCCAGAGGAGCACACCAGTGCAGGGGCCGCCTTCAGGTATTGCACCTGATGTTTTTAGGATGCACACCGATGACCCCCTTTTTAAAGAGACTCTGTAACATCAAAAAGATCCCCTGGGGGGTAATCACCTCGGGTGCGGGAAGCCTCCGGATCCTAATGAGGCTTCCCACGCCGTCCTCTGTCCCACGGGGGTCTCGCTGCAGCCCTCCGAACAGCCGGCGACAGACCCGACTGTCAGTTCAATATTTACCTTTGCAGGCTCCAGCGGGGGCGCTGTGGCTGCTCTCAGCTCCGAACTACACGGAAATACCCGATCTCAGTCGGGTCCACTCTACTGCACAGGGGCCGGAAACTTGCGCCTGCGCAGTAGAGCAGACCTGACGGCAGATCGGGTATTTCCGTGTAGTTCGGAGCCGACAGCCGTCAGAGCGCCTGCGCAGGAGCCAGGAAGGTAAACATTGACGTCATCTTTCTCGGAGGGCTGCAGCGAGACCCCTGAGGGACGGAGGACGGCGTGGGAAGCCTCATTAGGATCCGGAGGCTTCCCCCAGGGGATCTTTTGACGTTACAGATTCTCTTTAAATTTGAATAAGTGTTGTGGCCCTCGACTAAGACAGTGTTTAAGGTTTTGGCCCGTTATGTGATTGAGTTTGTCACCCCTGCTCTTAGCCATTGTAACAAGAGAATAATTGTTATTTACAGAAAGAACTATTTTTTTTTAAAGAACAAGGGGCACCCATGCAAACCTAGAAAAAACAACAACACATATATAAGTAGATACTAGTTCTACTTACATAACAGATGTGTTGCACTGTCCACATTATGGTTCCTGTGAATTTTATAAAGGAAAAGCAGAGAATCCTATTCTAGGAAATTTCCATCTTTGTTACCTTTGACCTCCTGACATCATTTTTTCCCTCGCTTTTTTTCTCCTCTTGCTAATTGTGTATCCGTTACCCGCCCTCCTCCCAGAGTCTTCAGACACTCCCACTGAGGTCTATACTAGGAAGTGCACTGTTTTATGTCATTAGAAGAAGGGGGAACTAAAGGGAAGAGGAGGAATATATTCTAGATCAGGGTTTCTCAACATGCGGTACGCGTACCCCTGGGGGTACGCCAGACCATTGCAGGGGGTACGCACAGTGGCTTGTTACCCATGCCAAAAAATCTATTTATCTTCTCCTGCTCAGTGCTGCTTTTTACAGCTCCCCTCCAGCTCTGTGCAATGTCCAGTGCTATACGTTAGTGATTAGATAACATAAAGTTCAATCAGAGGAGAGAGGAACTATAGCAGAACCCCTGCCAGGCAGAATGAGCTCGTCCACCAGTGCCGCCACCTCAGGAATGTGGAGGAGGAGAAGAGAAGAGGAGAGAGATACACATTATCACGTGCTGCAATAACGGAGACAGACAGAGTGACAGAGCAGCGTGATTTGAAGCTGCTGCTTATTTGTGTGTGTGTGTGTGTTCTACTTGTGTATGCTTTGTGTGTGCTGTGTGTGTGTGTGTGTGTACTGCTTGTGTGGACTGACTGTGTGTGTACTGCTTTTGTGTGCTGTAATATTTTATGACTGTATGTATTGCTTGTGTGTGCTGACTGTGTGTGTGTGTTCTGCTTGTGTGTGCTTTGTGTGTACTGCTTGTGTGTGCTTTGTGTGTACTGCTTGTGTGTGCTGTGTGTGTACTGCTTATGTGTGCTGACTGTGTAATGCTTTATGACTGTTTGTATTGCTTGTATGTGTGTGTGTGTGTGTTCTGCGTGTGTGTGTTCTGCGCGTGTGTGTGTGTGTGTGTGTGTGCGCGCGCGCGCGTGTGTGCGTGCGCGTGTTCTGCTTGTGTATGCTGACTGTGTGTGTGTGTGTGTGTGTTCTGCTTGTGTATGCTGACTGTGTGTGTGTGTGTGTGTGTGTGTTCTGCTTGTGTATGCTGACTGTGTGTGCTGTGTGTGTACTGCTTATGTGTGCTGACTGTGTAATGTTTGCTGACTGTTTGTACTGCTCTTTTGTGCTGTAGTGTGTGTGTGTGTGTGTGTGTGTGTGTGTGTGTGTGTGTATGTGTGTGTGTTGACTGTTTGTGTGCTGTGTGTGTGTGTGTGTGTGTACTGCTTGTGTGTGCTGACTCTGTGTGTGTGTGTGTGTTGACTTTGTGTGTGCTCACTCTGCCAGTCTCAGCCAGCACCCTTGCCTGTCCCGCACCGCCCATCACCCTCTGCCAGCCTCAGCCAGCACCCTCACCACCCATCTCCCTCTGCCAGCCTCAGCTAGCATCCTCACCTGTCAGTCACTGCCCACCACACTCTGCCAGCACCCTCACCTGTCCTCTGCCACCCACCCTTCAAACCCAGCCAACACCCTCACCTGCCCCTCACCCTCTGCCAGCATCCTCACCTGTCTCTCCCACCCTTCACCCTCTGGCAGCCTCAGCTAGCACCCTCACCACCCATCTCCCTCTGCCAGCCTCAGCTAGCATCCTCACCTGTCAGTCACTGCCCACCACACTCTGCCAGCACCCTCACCTGTCCTCTGCCACCCACCCTTCAAACCCAGCCAACACCCTCACCTGCCCCTCACCCTCTGCCAGCATCCTCACCTGTCTCTCCCGCCCTTCACCCTCTGGCAGCCTCAGCTAGCCCCCTTACCAGTCTCTCACCATCTATCATGCTCTGCCACCCTCAGACAGCACCCTCACCTGTCCCTCACCACCTATCACCCTCTGCCACCCTCAGACAGCACCATCACCTGTCTCTCACCACCTATCACCCTCTGCCACCCTCAGACAGCACTCTCACCTGTCCCTCACCACCTATCACCCTCTGCCACCCTCAGACAGCACCCTCACCTGTCTCTCACCACCCATCACCCTCAGCCAGCACCCTCACCAGGTTCTCCCCACCTAGCACCCACATCTACCTCTCCACATCCAGCACCCTCAGCCAGCACCCTCATTCACCCAAGCATGTGCGCTTGCGCACACATTTGCGGGGGGTACATTGCCGAGATGGAGAAGCAATAAGGGGTACTTGGTTTAAAAAAGTTGAGAAACACTGTTCTAGATTAAAAAGACCCCCAGCATGCAACTGTTTGGCAATGGCTCTTAAACGGCCAGTGCTCCTAAGGTATGGAATAACTCTAAACCATAACTGCAGAAAAAGTTTTGAAAGTTATGAATGCAGGATTAGTATCTTTATCACTTAATACACTCAGACCAGTTGCTGTTGAAATTAGTTTTTTATGGTGGCAATCTCGCTTTAACCTATAAATGGTTTGATTGGTGTAAATTCCATCTCCCCCACATGGTGGTGATAGGGAGCTATATTTTTTCAGGTAGCTCTGCTGCTGATGAACAGTGCGCACCACTAGGCAACACATCTACGTGACCACTGGCCACTGTGAAGCCCCTCAGTTGAGTATATTTGAATAGGACTGCATGTCTTCTGCTACACACCTATCTACTGAATATCTCCTAGCCTGCATCACATGTTGTGCACCATTTAGCAATGTCTAGAGGTTTTTAAATATATCTTTAGATACCATTCATTTTTCAAAGCAAAAGTGATTGCTACAGCCAATTTCAGAGACTAAATACAAGCAAATGTCATTATTTTTGATGAAACAATGGGGTTGATACACTTATTGCTGGT
This sequence comes from Hyperolius riggenbachi, assembly GCF_040937935.1. NCBI lineage: Eukaryota > Metazoa > Chordata > Amphibia > Anura > Hyperoliidae > Hyperolius > Hyperolius riggenbachi. Next base: position 150,857,321 of record NC_090653.1, on the reverse strand, counting down.
AATATTGCTATGTGCATGCAGCGCACAGCAATAGTACCATTACTACCGCCAGTTGTGTACCGTGCATTATGCTATTAGTGCAACCCATGATACAAGATTAGGGTGAGCGTTGCTACCTGTTACTTGCGAACTTTACATTACCATAGTAATGCTCACATTAATCACGTACTGCGGGTCATGCTAATAAGTTAACACTCTATACACTGCTGGCAGTGGCAACACAGCAATATTACCGGCAGCTAGTGCATCAACCCCAATATCCCACTGTTGTCTATCCTTTCATTTTGAATTAGACACCTAATGGAACAGCTATTTGCCTATGGGCACCATTATGATGTTAATTGCATATGGGAACATGTCTTGAGCTGCCACCCCTCTTCCACCATAAGGACTCTTTGGTAGAGGGCTTTGCCCACATCGCCAGGCTCCCTGAGCAGGAGTATGATGGCTTAGTAGTCCTTATTGGGTTTTGCAGGAAAAAACTATATTTGCCATGATTTTTGTAATAAAAAGTTAGGACATGAATTGTTTTTACATGGGGTGGGGGGTGGTTGGTTGTACACTAATATAAAGTAAAACAGAAAAATAAAATAAACCTTTTACCACTTTAACATGAACTTGTTTGTAAATTAAAACTTTATCAGGTACCACTGCTGGCAGGATAGTGCACTGATTGAAGACACCACCTTTTACGCTGGAGACTGGGTTTCAAATCCTGCCTGCAGCCAGTTATCTATTCAGCAAGGAGTCCTTGGGCAAGGCAAGGGTGGCCTATTCAGTGCACACTTAGTGGCTGCAGCTCTCAAATGCTTTGAGAAAATCACCTATACAAATGTTGACATTATTATTAGAATCGCTGAACTATTTGCATGTGAGCACCAAACATAACAGGATTACTGGGTCCCAGACTTGTGATAGCTGGCCAACAGGAACAGCTTAGGGAGTGAAAAAGGAGTGGCCACAATTTACAACAAAGTATTCCTCTGTAATGCAATAGACACTGGTACACAATGGGGCAATGGATCTATGCTTTCTAATGGAACCTTTAATGCATCTCCTTTGCATATCTGTGCTCAGTGTTACAACACAACCCTGCACACTTTCCCTCACATGCAGCAAACACAGTACACATGTATGGTAACACATAGGGTACTTCTGGCATTTATCTTTTAATGAATATGTTACTTACAGTAGTAATTGTTCTCACTGTACAGCATATGGTCTTATCCAGTAAAATTGACAGAAACAAAATGCATTGCAGTTGATACGAAAATCTATTTGCAACTTGATGGACACTCTTGTCCATTTAAACTGATACAATAACAAAAAGAGATATGTGAAGAGAGCCTCACTCAATAAACTGATAGACACATGGTTCATGTTAAAGCAGTAGGATCAGCCATACTATGCCAGGGAAAAAAAACACATATATAAGTAGATAAATACTTGATCTACTTACATAACATGTGTATTATACTTTCCGTGTTTTGATTTCAGTGAATGCTATACAGTAAATTACAAGAATTCTGTTCCTGGTGGGGGCCATGTCTTTAGCCCACAGTTAAGGCTAACTCGTGATGTCATTTCTGCCCTTTAATTTTTTTCTTGTCTCCTCCAATCGCTGAGTCTCCTCAGCCTTGCCTGTAAACACAAGTGAGTAGGGGATTAGGTTTCAGATAAGCAGCTGGCAGGGAAATAAAGGGAAGAGGAGGAATAGATTATAGATAAAAAGAACCCCCAGCATGCAATTCTTTGGCACGACTACTAAAGGGCCAGTGCTCCTTAAGTATGTGATAACTCCAAATCATAACAGCAGAAAAAGTTTAGAAAGATTTGAATGCAGGCTAAAGGCTAGTACACACTAGCAATTTTGATTGACCAATGATTGCTCAATTTTACCACCTCCATGTAGTATGACCATTTACCTATATAATCTGCATAGAATTGAAAATCTGTTTGGCCCTCATACTACATGGAGGTAGTAAAATTGAGCAATCATTGGTCAATCAAAATTGCTAGTGTGTACTAGCCTTAAGTATCTTTATCACTTAATACACTCAGACCAGTTGCTGTTGAAATTAGATTTTTATGGTGACGATACCGCTTTAAGAAAGGTTTGCTTTACGTATGTGGACTATTTAAAAAGCAGCAATAGATACCCACACTTCTACCTGCCCAAAACCTCGTTAGCTTATTTATAGTAGACACCCAAGCACATCTTTGGTGAGCAGCTATACTGTCCTGTGACCACTGACACTTTTATCCTTTATGAACAGGCCGCTATATGAAGAGAAAGCATGTGTAAAAAGCTGGTGATATGAAGATTACAGGTAGTTGTGCTTATTTCTGTACAGAGACCATCAAGTCAGTAATGGATTGTGAAAAAGGTGTGCACATTTATCAATTTTATAAGTTTACACTGACACAATTTCAGCAAAGCAGAGGATGCCAAACACTTCACTTTGGTAACTGTTCCTCACCCAGGCTCACAAACTGAAGTGTTTAAAGAAGAACCATAATGACATATAGTAGAATGCAGTAAATTATTCAGGATACCTACTTGTACATTAAATATCCAATTTCAGCATCAGAAACACTTCCTGTAGCTTTATAGTGCTGTATATTGGTATATATCCCTGCCCTTCACATAGGCTTAAGGCTAGTACACACTAGCAATTTTGATTGACCAATGATTGCTCAATTTTACCACCTCCATGTAGTATGACCATTTACCTATATAATCTGCATAGAATTGAAAATCTGTTTGGCCCTCATACTACATGGAGGTGGTAAAATTGAGCAATCATTGGTCAATCAAAATTGCTAGTGTGTACTAGCCTTTAGTGTAGGAGCATTCTCGAAGACCAGAGGTTGTTTCTACTAGCTTTAGAGCTTGCAAGTAAACAAACATTCTGCAGAGATCACATGCCAGTACTAATGATGTCTGATACAATTTAGAATGTAAATCAGGGAGAAGGATGATTTTACAGTGGGCAAACCCTGAGTAAATAATTTATAAATGTATATTGTAAAAAATGCAATATTATTCATTCTGTTATTTTGACTACAGTTCCTCTTTAAAGGACAACAGTAGTGTGAGGTATAGGAAGGCTGCCATATTTATTTCCTTTTACAAAATACTGGTTGCCTAGCAGCCCTGCTGATCTATTTGGCTGCAGTAGTGTTTGAGTAACACCAGAAACAAGCATGCAGCTAATCTTTCCAGATCTGACAATAATATCAGAAACAGCTGATCTGCTGCATGCTTGTTCAGGGTCTAAGGCTAAAAGTATTAGAGGCTGAGGATTAGCAGGATAGCCAGGCAACTGGTATTGCTTAAAAGGAAATAAATATGGCAGCCTTGATATACCTCTCGCTTCAGTTGTCCTTTAACTACTTTGGCCTTTTGGACGTATAATATACGTCCAAAAGACCGCATGTGCGCCCCCGCGTGCTTCCTTGGCCGATCGCGTGCACGTGCGCCACCGGCCCGCAGTTCGATAGCCAGGGAATCAGTGAATCGGGACATGGTGCCCGATCACTGATCCCTTTCCCCGCTTAGAGTGACGTAATGTAAACAAACTCATCGTTGCCATCTTGTGGCCAAATAGTAAAACTACATCTACATAAAAAACAACAACACATATTTACATTAAAAAATTACTATTTACATCCCACCCTCCCAAAAATACCCAAATAAAATGTTTAATTAAAAAACAAACAAATAAAAAACAAAACAAAACATTACAGTAAAAAAAAGTAAATATTTACCTAATGGTCTAAACTTTTTAAATATCCATGTAAAAAAGAAATATTTATATTTGTTTTTTATTATAAGCTTATAAATAGTGATGGATCCAAACAGAAAAAATACACTTTTATTTCCAAATAAAATATTGTCGCCATACATTGTGATAGGGACATAATTTAAACGGTGTAATACCCGGGGCTATTAGGCAAATGCAATACGTGGGTTTTAATTATGGAGGCATGTATTATTTTAAAACTATAATAGCCGAAAACTGAGAAATAATGATTTTTTTTCCGTTTTTTCTTATTCTTCCGGTTAAAATGCATTTACAGTAAAGTACCTCTTAGCAAAATGTAGAGAAAGACTATTTGGTGGCAGAAAAAACAAGCTATAGATCAGTTCATTGTGATAAGTAGTGATAAAGTTATAGGCGAATGAATGGGAGGTGAAAATTGCTTGGATGCATAAAGTGAAACATGATGAGGGCTGAAGTGGTTAAGACGTAACATCAATACTGCAGTGATAACAGAGATTCTGCTCAGTGTTTAACATTAATGTGTGCTTTTACTTTTTGTTCCTCTCCCTGTATGACATGGGCCATCATATTGACTGATTAATGTTAATCTGTGCGTTCTTCTGACCTTTGCAAAGCTTATTAGTGAACACAGTGTGGAGTATCTAGCAGGAAATATGACTTTATAAGAATTGCTAATGATTAAATTGCTTTACTGCAGCTTACTTTGTAACACTAAAGCCTGCACTGATTTGAAACACCCTGTCATTTGAGGATGTAAGTGTATGTCTTTGTTGGTTATTTACTAATATTGGGGAACCATGTTAATAAGTAGTTAAGACTCATATTAACGCAATGGCGTTCCAGATTTGAATTGCAGTCAGGCCACTATCTTCTTGGGGTTTTTATGTTCTCCCTGTGTTTGCTTGGGTTTCCTCTGGGCACTCCAGTTTCCTCCAACAAGCCAAGAACTGGTAGGTTATAGCTTCCCCCATATTGTCCCTAGATGAAACCTGGCCACATATGGTGAATGAAAATCTAAGAACAAGCTATTTGTTTCATGAGATAAGGAAGTTATCAGCTTGTCCGGTGAATGATTGTACCATCAGCTATAAAGATAGCATTGTGTGAATGTATGTTGTAGTGTGAAATCATGCACCACAAACAACACAAAATAGTTTGATAAGTGATGTACCAATTCTCCCTGGACTGCCAGTGTGCTTGTTCACTGTTGTCTTCGTGTGATGGGGCTGTCACAAAAGGACAACCATTGTATAACATTGTCTACAAAAGACAAACATTTTCAACATACTTAACCTCCCTAGCGTTCAATTTCCGCAGGATTTCTGTGCTAAAAGTGGTTGAATTAATTTTCATGAAGTTTTTGCTTGCAACTTACTAAAATCCATCAAGCAAAGGGTCTAGTATCAATTTTGAGTATAATAAAAGTTTCAAAACAAAATCATGTCAAAAAATTAAAAAATTTCAACTTTTTAATCACAAATAGAAAAATCCTCCTCAAATATGGATGAAGAAATAAATCTACAGATACAGAAATAAATACCATACAGTGTTTGCCTAAAACATCTTTCTTGTGTAGTACAACTAAGGGCCAGTTCACACGCACATTTGCACCTCATTTACCGCCGTTTATGCAAAAGCAGCATTTTGATCTTTATTTTTTCCACTGTCTGGAAGCAGCACAGTCTGGTCGTACTGGCGTCCATTAGCGCCGCACTCGTGTCCCTCTGTGGGATGAAAAATGACGATCACTGGGAATCGCTGCTGAAAGTCAACAAATGCTTTTCTGCACGCTTGCAGCAGAAACCAGCCCTAAGGCTGCTTACACACCAAGACGTTACAGGCGCACGTTAGTGTGCCTGTAACGCTCCCCCAACGCACAGCAATGTAACACAAGTGGGCTGTTCACACAGCCCACGTTGCGTTACATGTAACGCTGCACGTTCTCCGCAAAGTGCAGCATGCTACGGCGTTGGAGCGGCTATAGCCGCGTTAGACTGTTTGCACATGCGCAGTGGGGGGCGGAGAGGAGGCGGGGAGAGCCAGCTACAGTAGCCGCGCACATGGCTACTTAATATTCACTGCACTGGCGGGCGCTGATTGGCCGGCGGGACCACGTGATGCGGAGTGTCTCGCTCCGCATCACGTGGTCCCGCTGGCCAATCAGCGCCACTCTGGGAGACATTATAGGAATCGAGCCGCCTAACGCGGCTCACTCTACCGTCGGCTCTTGCAGCACCATACGTTGTGTTAGGTGCACGTTATGCGACCTTAACGTGGCACCTAACGCAACGTCTTGGTGTGCAAGAAGCCTAAAGGTCCATACACACGCTGGTCTGAACTCTGAGTGGTGCACCATAACTATTGCCATGGCTGGGGTGGTCATTATGGTCAGACCAGCGTGACTACATCAGGCGCACAACGATTGCATGAAGATCTGGTGTGTTAGATTTTTAGCAATGCCCGAGCACAGCACAATAGCATTGTTCTCTCACCGCCAGAAACTTCTCCATTATGAACGCTCATCGTTTCTCCCCCCTGCATAGCAAAAGACGCATTGTGTGCAAAGGCTGATGACACTTCTGTACAGTATCGTTAGTGCACTGTCACCTTTGGCTGATGATGGTTCTGTTGCGATGTGCAGGGGGGGGGCGAAGGGATGATAAGCGCATCTGACTTAGCAGCTTCCAGCGGGTGGGGAGGTACAAAGAAGAATGCCATTGGGTCATGCTTATTCATAACTAAAGGTCCGACATGCCAGATCTTTAGGGATCGTCATTGGATCACTGTACACACTCTGGTCTGCTGCATAATTCTTAGCCATTGTGGTCGTTATAGTCTGTCACGGCCAGGGCCGGATTTGTACTTTTTACCGCCCAAGGCCAACTATACCATCTGTATGGTTGTTATCTCTGTGTGCCCCAATGATAATTCTCCTTACTTTCCATCATTGGTGTCACAGACAATAACTATTTTAGTAATATACGTATAGATTATAAATTATGTTTTGAACTTTTATGTTATGTTTGCCATCTTGTTAATGATGGACTTATTGTGTCACCATGAGAGTTAGGCTGATGTATACCGGCAGGATAGAGCTTACAGGTCTTGCAGGGATGACACAAGTACAGGAAAGAGAGTTCAAAGGTTAAAGCTGTCCTTGTAGATAGGGATGGCTGCATAGAACAGCTTTACTGTCCCTCACTGAGCCGCCCCTAAATTTCTGGTGCCCTAGGCCACGGCCTATGTGGCCTTGCCAGAAATCCGGCCCTGGTCACGGCCGAGTTCAGACGAGTGTGACAATAAGTGTCATTCTTTTACAATATACAGTTTGGTATTGGAAAACAGAACTTGAATTTTTTTGTAATGCTGCCTGTAATATATGCCTACTGCCAGTAGGTGGTGCACAAACACCATTATAACTCTTTCCAGGTGAGTTTTCAGCGTAGACGAACCTAGCTCATCAATACCGCTTGTAGCAAGTTTGTTAACAATGAGTCAGCCTCGTCATTACCACCAGGGAGGTTAATACTTTTGACCACCCATTGTCAGACATTGCACACAAATGCCAACAGTCAGACAGGCTTTCATTTTGCACAAAGTTGTTGGCTTTTTATTTACTGTATATGTCACCTTAAATAGGAACTCCAGTGAAAATAATGTAATTAAAAAAGTGCTTCATTTTTACTATAATTATGTATAAATGATTTAATCAGTGTTTGCCCATTGTAAAATCTTTTAAATCCCTGATTTTCATTCTGACATTTATCACATGGTGACATTGTTACTGCTGGCAGGTGATGTAGCTGCTGCTTGCTTTTTTGGCAGTTGGAAACAGCTGCAAACAGCTATTTCCCACAATGCAGCAAGGTTCACAGACAGGAAACTGCCAGGATCATGGTCCTCAGAGTTTCTTGTCCGAGGGGTTTCACCACAATATCAGCCATACAGAGCCCCCTGATGATCCACTTGTGAAAAGGAATAGATTTCTCATGTAAAAGGGGATATCAGCTACTGATTGGGATGAAGTTCAATTCTTGGTCACGGTTTCTTTTTAAGGTTGGGATATTTGTTTGCAAGCTTTCTCTAAGGAACATGTGAAGTGTTCAGTGTACTCTGTAAAGTGCTATAGAAAAAAGTGTCTTCATTATCCAAATGCATAGTAATAGTACAGTAGAATCCCTATTATCAGGCACAGGCAGGGATTGCCGGGTATGTGTTCTTGCCAGTTGCTTCAGAAGGCAAGCCATAAAATAAAACTAACCTTCTCTGTTGCTCAGCTTTGCACAGCAGAAGTGACTTACTGAACTTCCAGGCGCCCTCTTCTGTATTTCCTGCAGCTCGCAGCTGCTTTCCTGGGACCTCCATGGACGGCTCCCAAAGCGTACATGTGACCTGATGCACGTCACGTGAGATGCCGGAAGCCATGGATGCATGCAGGAAAGCTGCTGAGGACAATCTCTACAATAGACAAAATTACCGCCACCATTCCACCTTCCCCTTCAAGCATGTCGTTTAGTTGACACTGCCGGATGCCTGGGTTCCATTTATTCGGGACTTTACTGTATAATGTAAAACAAATGAAGCCAAAGCAGTTAAATAAAATGATTGCAGTGGACAAATGCATATAAGCATTGGATAGCAAAGCTATTTCTACAGATGAGTGTAGCTCATTGGCCCCTATTCAATTTACGTTTTCTCCTAAGTTTTCTCCTACGTGATAATTTCACACCTTATCAATAAAATGCATTTTAAGCCACCAGCAAGCAAGAAAATATCCAGAATAATTTTGGCAGTACTTTTTCACCTTCTTTTTGGTACTTTTTCAATTGCTGAAATATTTTTTTGAACAGAAAATGAAAAAGTATCTCCTAGGAGGAAATGATCAGTTGTGAGCAAATGATCATATGTCTTTTGTACCATTTGAGTGGAAAGCGTATTTACCATATGGGTCCTATTAGGTTTTTGGTTTCTTGATTTGAGTAATGTGGTTGTTTAAACATTGAGGAAGATTTTTTGTTACTAATAAAGGATATGTTATTAGTCTTCTAAGGTGTCCTCCCCTGTTACTTTTATTTTCACTCGTACTGAGAATTCTACAGGAACAGAGGTGACATTGGGGAGAAGCGGACAATGGTATTTATTGGAAGATCATTCATTGCATATAACTTATGGAGGTGTTTATGGATCTATTTGCACTGCAGTTTTGTATAGTGTTGTGGTCAAGAATCAGGTGTCCCAAAATGTTAGGGATCCACCATACCAGTCACTGAATGACATAATAATGCTATTGTTTGGTACCTCCTCGCAAATACCTGTCACAAGGTCATTCCTGTTTGTTTTACTCTGCTGTACAACCATGGTTCATAAAATTGTCATGCAGAATAGTCATCCACGGTTATTCATCCACAATCCCTGCCTGTGCTGGATAATAGGGATTCTACTGTACTATTACTATGCATTTGGATAATGATGTCATCAGTGACTGAGTGTCTGTTTTTTTTTTTATTAAATTCACAATAGAATAGAAAATAATTATAAGAGAAAATAAATTGGGGAGAAGGGCCAAAACAGAACACTCATTCCCTTTTTTACACATGCAAATTCCTGTGCTCACCAAAGAATCCCAACTCTCTGTGCAAGTTCTTATCATCCGCAAAAGAATCCCAACTCTGTGTGCCATTTTCTATCCTCCGCCAAAGCATCCCAACTTCCTATCCTTCACCAATGAATCCCAACTCTTTGTGCAAGGTCCTATCCTCCGCCAAAGAATTCCAACTTTCTGTACCAGTTCCTATGCTCCGCCAAAGAATCCCAACTCTCTGTGCCAGTTCCTATTCTCTGCCAAAGAATCCCAAATCTATGTGCAAGTTCCTGTCCTCCACTAAAGAGTCCCAACTCTCTGTGCTAGTTCCTATTCTCCACCAAAGAATCCCAACTGTCTGCGCCAGTTCCTATACTTCACCAATTAATCCCAACTCTCTGTGCCAGTTCCTATTCTCCACCAAAGAATCCCAACTCTCTGCGCCAGTTCCTGTACTTCACCAAAGAATCCCAGCTCGCTGTCAAAGCTCCTATCCTCTGCCAAAGAATATTTACTCTCTGTGCCAGTTCCTATCCTCTGCCAAAGAATACCAACTCTCTTTACAAGTTCCCAGGGCCACATTTACACCTTTGGAGCTTGTAGGCACTGATGTTCTAGTACCCTAAACTCTGCCGCTTAACTCAGGCCACACCCCAATTCACGCCCATTTTTTTCTTGGTGGGCTGAGGCTGTAGGCCTGGTGGTGGTGGTAGGACTAAGCTTCTAGCTAGTGGCCTGGTGGTGGTAGGCTGAGGCTAGAGGCCTGGTGGCGACCTGAATCTCTGTAGGTTCAGACCGGTGTTGGGCCCTGGCTGGGACAAGGTCACCTACCACCGAAGGCAAGGATGACCTCAGTCTCACACCCCCACATAATGTTTGCATGTCTGCAATGGATAACCATGAGACATGGGTGTAAAATACAAAGTGGGCTGAAACTGAACATTGAGACCAATATGAGGGCCAACCTAAATGTCTAGGGGCCACCACCCTCAATTATAAAATTTCCCTGACATCTAATGGCCCCCTCTCCCCCTCCCCTACACAGTTCCCAGGTGTCTAGTGGCCCTCTCACCCCCCCCCCCCCATACAGTTTCCTTGTGTTTAGTGGTCCTGTATCCCCTATAGAATTCCCTTGTGTCTAGTGACCCCCTTCCCTCCCCTAAACAGTTCCCTGGTGTCTAGTGCTTTTCCACTCTTTCTCCCATTTAGTTTTCCTGGTGATCTACACCTTTACCCACAAGGTAGCTCCACTGATGTACAGTCAACAAACACAATGCAGATGTACAGTACACACACACACACACACACACACACACACACACACACACACACACACACACACACTGCAGATGCACAGTACACACACACGTACATTGCAGATGAACAGTCCACACACACATACACTGGAGATATACAGTCCACACACACTTACACTGCAAATGTACAGTCCACACATACACTGGAGATGTATAGTCCACACACACATACGCTGCAGATGTACAGTCCACACACACATACGCTGGAGATGTACAGTCCACACACACATACGCTGGAGATGTACAGTCCACAAACACACCGCAAATGTACAGTCCACACATACACTGGAGATGTGCAGTCCATACACACATACATTGCAGATGCACAGTCCACACACACACGCACTGGAGATGTACAGTCCACACACACATACGCTGCAGATGTACAGTCCGCATACACACACACTCTGTAGATGCACAGTCCAAACACACACACACATGCTGCAGATGTACAGTCCACACACACACACACACACACACACACACACACACACACACACACACACACACACACACACACACACACACACGCTGCAGATGTACAGTCCACACACACACAGACACACACATGCTGCAGATGTACAGTCCACACACACACATACGCTGCAGATGTACAGTCCACACACACGCTGCAGATGATATAGTCTGTACACAAACATTCTGCAGATGTACAGTCCACACACATGCTGCAGATGTACTGTACACACACACACACACACACACACACACACACAGCAGATGCACAGTCCACACACACAAACAGTGCAGATGTACAGTCTGCACACACACGCTGCAGATGTGCAGTCCACACACACCCACTGCAGATGTACATTGCACACACACACTGCAAATGTACAGTCCACACACATACATGCTTTAGATGCACAATACACACACACACACACACACACACACACACACTCTGCAGATGTACAGTCCACACACATACATGCTGCAGATGAACCTTCCCTATACAGTAACCGTGCCTCCGTGCCACTTTATGGGAGGAGAGGAGGCCAATCTCTCTGCCTTTCTATTCACCGCAAAGGCTGACTCCCTCCACCCTGATCTCAACTCTACTTTCCACGGGGTTACAGCAGTTAACCCTCCTGGCAGTCTATTAAAAACCGCCAGGGGGCAGCGCAGCAGTTTTTTAAAAATTTTATTTTTTTAAATCATGAAGCGAGCCTAGGGCTCACTACATGATAGCCGCTGTGCAGCGGCATCCCCCCACCCGCTTCGATTGCCTCTGGCGATCTGCGATCAGGAAATCCCGTTCAAAGAACGGGATTTCCTGGAGGGCATCCCCTGTCGCCATGGCGACGGGCGGGATGACGTCATCGACGTCGTGACGTCATTGGGAGTCCTGATCTACTCCTCAGCGCTGCCTGGCGCTGATAGGCCGTGCTGCGCAAGGGGTCTGAGGGGGGGGGGGGGGTGGCGGTGCAGCGGGTAGCGGTGAATCGGCGCGGAGCGGCGGTGATCGGTATGCACACGCAGCTAGCAAAGTGCTAGCTGCGTGTAGCAAAAAAAAAATTATGCAAATCGGCCCAGCAGGGCCTGAGAAATCCTCCTGTGTGGCTTACCCGAACTACGTTCGGGGTTACCGCCAGGAAGGTTAAATATTAATAAACATTATTTTGGCCCCTTACATGATTGAGTTTGACACCCTTGATCTAAAAGAATAGGGAGGAACAAGAGCTGGGGTAGGATACAATATGCATACCTAGAGGCAGTGTGTTTTTAGGTTATTTAGTAAGGAGTACAACTTGGCCAGAAGTTGGCGGGAGAATGGACTAAGAGCATAAGCTTGTTGGAAAAAGTGAGTTTTAATGGAGTGCTTAAAAATTTCAAATGCTTGGAGAGTGATGTAACGATCGGTGTAACACAGAGAGGGTCTGATTACCGGTGATCTGCAGTATCACCGAGAATACAGATATATACCCGATTATTGATGATCTGCAGTATCACCGATAATCAGATATATCTTCTAACCTCTGAACACCTGAGAGATGAGTGTTTGGTGCAACAGTAATACTTTGAGGAAAGCACCTGTGAGATAGGTGCTAGACAGTAAGAGATACTGCTCTGGATCAGATTCCTTCCACAGGTCTGATGCTCCCCAAGGGGCGGAGCCAGGCTGAGAGAGTGGGAAGGACAGAACGTGAGTGACACCAAAGGGCAGTGTCACTAACAGATCTGTGAACTATCTCTTAACAGGAGATAGTTCTCGAGGTCGGACAGGCCAGGTCGTAAACACACGGACAGATACAGTACAGAGACAGGAGACAGATGCAGATTCCTGGGACTAGCAGAGTTTGGCAACAAGGTATCAGAAAGACAAAGGTACAGAATCAGAGATCAGAATAATGGTCAGGAAAGCAGAAGGTCATAACAGATAATCAACAATGCCTAGACTTGAGTGTGAGCGCCAAGATTCTCACACTCCAGGGACTGGACTAGATAATAACAACAATACAGATGGTACAGAATTCCTAGACTAAGGTGTGAGTTCCTTGGCCATCAACACCTTGGAAACTGGTCTAGATAAGAACACAGATAATAACAGAATTCCTAGGCTAAGGTGTGAGCTCCGTGATCATCAACATCTACGAAACTGTCTAATAACACAGATTCTGACAAGGTCTGAGTGCTACCACGTAGTGATCGCAACGCTAGACACCAGATGAATGACCAGCACCCAGTATATATACACTAGCGCTCTCCAGCGCCTCTCATAAGTGCTGGACCAATGAAAGTTGTTGAATTTGTCAGCTGACCGGCTTGGTCAGCTGACCCCCTTCTGACTGCCATAAAGGCCCTGCCTCTCTGCGTGCGCACGCGTCCTCCTAAACCAATGTGGACTATCAGTCCCAGCCACACCAGTCATGTGTTGTAATGTGCGGAAATCGCTGCAGCGCTGTCCGTGCGTGCGGTGTTTTCTCCGCATTCCGCATTACTGAGAGGAGCAGGCCTATGCGTGCAACTTGCCGCATTGGACGCGGAATCCGCCGCCCTGTTGTTTGAGCATGCGCCGGTTTCTCCGCGCTCCGACTGCGCACCAGCTGCCATGTTGAACGCGGAGTCAGCCGCCTCACTCTGAGTATTAGCGGCGGCTTTTCCGCGTTTTCTCACAAGTGACAGATGTGTTTTGAGAAGGGATTCCAGAGGTATCTGGTCCTATTTCAATTAAATTTTGTCCATACTTTTTCACATGGGATGTTTTCATCTGAATATACCATTTCAGTTCTCTGCAGGAAAAAAAATGCTTAAATTAAGTCATCCCAAATTAAAGTAAGTTTGGCATTGCTCTTACCTACATTTTAGTACTCTTTCACTAGTTCTGTGATAAAATGGTATTTTGTAGATAAGAAGAAAACTGTCCTGAGAGAAAAATCAACAGAAATGTTAATTGGCTGGGTAGTGTAGGGTTAAGAGCTCTTCCTCTGACACAGGAGACCTGGGTTTGATTCTTGGCTCTTCCTGTTCAGTAAGCCAGTACCTATTCAGTAAGTAGTCTTCGGGCAAGACTCCCTAACACTGTTACTGCCTACTGAGCGCCATAGTGGCTGTAGCTCAAGCGCTTTGAGTTTGCCAGGAGAAAAATGTGATATAAATGTAAATTTGTCTTTCTTGTCTAATTGAATGAGGACCCTTTTGTTGTTTTGCTTTAGATCTTAAAGCAGAACCGTAAAGAACATATTGTAATGAAAAACCTTATTCAACCTTAGAGAAAAGTGCAGTAACTGGTACTAGCCAATTAAGATGAATATTTTAACAACCTGCTTCCAGTAAGCCAAAATATTTATTTCGGTACTCTTTATACATTTTCATTACAGTTTGCATGATTTATGTAGTAAGGTGTGTGTGTATATTTTGCAGTAATGTATGATATAATCAAGCTGGAGATACAGATTAGATCTTTATTACTACAGTGGAAAAATGAACAATAACTTACAAGACATTATTAAGAAGCACATCTACAAATGAGGCTTTAGTGTGAATTGAATATGGGAGTAGATTTTAATATACTGCATTATTGTTTTTGGAAACCAGACAGCAGCCATCAGGGGGTCTCCTTCGCCAGCTTACTGTGCTTCTAATCCTCAGTGTGAATTAAGCAAGTCATGTTAATGGAATGATACAATTCCTGGTGTTCATGATGTGTCTTCATTATGCCATTGACAAGGTATAATTTAAAATCTCTGAAATGATCCTAAGTACTTCATCTCCTTACTTCATTTGTGCTGCTGAGTATCTGCCGTAAAAAACTGTAGAACATGATGTGGTACAAAGTCGTTCGAATGTATATTTCTGCTTTTCCACAAAGAACCCTGTATCATTTATTACCAGTACAGATTCCAAAACACTTTACATGAACCAGTTCACCACTGAGGGGTTTTTCCCCTAAGGGAGCAGAGCAGTTTTCACATTTCAGTGCTCCTCCCTTTCATTCGGCAATACCTTTATCACCTTGATGTATGTAATTTTTCAACGAACTATGTAACTTAACACATGGAAATTATCTATGGTTTTTTTTGCCACCAATTCGGTTTTGTGGTACAATTTGCTAAGAATTTTTGTAATTGTACTATTTGGCCACTTTATTCCTAGTGTGTACCGTGTACTGCATACACGTGAAATAGGAAGTAATGTGTGTATGCTTTACCTTCACTTTTGTCAATGATCATCGGCGACGCGGTGAGGTACGTATACCTATGTACCTGGAACGGGAACAGTCCTCCGGCAGGGCATAGATATTCTGTTGTGTTTTCAATAAGTGGTTACAATATTAGTGTGCTTATCCTTACATGTGAATACAATAACCTAAAATTATGCCTTCACCAATAATGAATTTTACTTGGTGGCTTTTGACATGGGAGACCAGGGTTCGAATCCTGGCTAGGATCAGTTCCTATTCAGTAAGGAGTTCAAGGCAAGACTCCCTAACACTGCAGGGTGGCCTATTGAGCGTGTCCTAGTGGCTGCAGCTATTGAGTGCTTTGAGTCTGATAGGAGAAAAGTGCTATACAAATGTTTGGATTATTATTACTTGTGTTACTGATTTTCATTTGTCCTAAAACACAAGCTTGTCAGTTGTGATCTCATGCATGCCCAGTTCCATGGGCTTTTTCACGGCAGCAGGTGCTTTCACTTAACTTGTTCCCAGTTGGTGCTGGTAATGAAGCTGGAATGGAGAAACAGGGAAGTCTGATTTGGGATCTTCAGCTGTAGGTCATAAAATGGGGTACACTTAATAGCAAATCAGATACCCTTTCACTTTCTAGAGGCTGAAAATGTGTGATAGTAATGTCACTTGCATTTCCACATTGATTGGAGGGTGTCTACTTGTGCTAGTTTGCTGGGAAACTTTTTAGTTCCGCTTTAGTGTTTTGACTTCACCATTTACAAAGGAAGAAAGGCACATCGGTAATACACCACCGCATGCCAGGTCATGTCATTCCAGAAATACCATCAAACGGATCCCAGTGAGGCAATTTACTAATCTTAAATGAAATTGTGCTGATAGCAATGATTTCCTTCCAGAAGCCAAGGATTTAGAAACCAGGAGTTTTTCTTGAGGTTATCTCCGGTGGATGGTTAAAAGAGCTTTTAAAATTGCTTCCCAGCAAGATAGATTCTTATCACAAAGGGAAATCCTTTTTTTTGTGCTATTTGCAATAACATTCAGACTGATTCTTTTATTTTTTGTACAGGATTTAGCTCGGGGCTTAGCAAAATGCACAACATGGTTATTAAACATATTCCTACAGTCTTTAGTGATTTGATTTACAAAGTATTTTATAACTAAGTCAAAGCAGCAAGTAAAAATGTGCCTATTCATATAAATCATCTCTGTAACTTTTTGGAGCTAAACTTTGACATAGTCCTACAAGTATGTTCTCTACTGGAAATCATATATGTGGATGTAAAGCATTTATTGTGTAGCTATTTAGGTTTAAAGAAAACCTGAAGTGAAAATACACTTATGAGATGATAAATTGTAAGTGTTTTTTTTTTAAATTAAATAGAACAAAGAACTGAGTCTCATTTTGTCATTCACAGTTTAAAGGACTTTCGAGGCGAGCATGGTAAAAAAAAAAAAAAAAGTTAAATATCTGTCTTGATGCTTCATCCTCAGGGGATGCCACCCGCGCCCTCCGTTTAATTCCACCATGGTTTTTTTTTTTGTCGCTTTTTTCCAGCCCCCGGTCGGGTCCCGACCCCGTCTTCTCCAGCTGCGTCCTAGCTCCCGGTGGTCTCCTTGGTGAGAGCGAAGACGCGGCTGGAGGAGGACTTAGAGCTGCGAAGCCGCACTCGCGGCTATGCAAACTGTGCAGGCGTGGCACTATTGGCGCTCATGTTTATTGGGGAAAAAACAGATAACCCCAGAGATGGGATCGGGACCTGACCGGGGGCTGTAAAAAACAGAAACACAACGGAATCAAACGGTTCAGATGGCGTCCCCTGTGGATGCATCAAGACACGTATTTAACTTGTTTTACCATTCTTGTCTGGTAAGTCCTGTAAGGACTTAATTTTAAGACTGAATTCTAAACAGCAGCCATGACAACTCTGCCTTGCTGAGCTGAAAAGCAAACAGAAGTTTTGGCCCTTAGAATTTACCAGCACTAAAACCTTATCAAAAGCATTCTCTCACTCAGACAAAGCTCTTTTGGCTTCTATTATTTATTTTTAAGGACATGGGTAGAATTCCACAAGCTGTCGGACAAGCTTATTTGTCACTTGTCACTTCAGATGTGCTTTGAGGCCACTTATGTTAAAAGAAACCTTCAGTGAGGAATATGGAAGCCACCATCCTTGCTCCTATTACTGACTTCAGCAACTTATGTGTTGTACATCTACAATAAGCATTGCAATCAGTGGAGTCAGACTTGGCTTGAAGCACATGATCTCTATATTACAAGGTCTTGCTTTTAGGCACTCCAAACTTACTGTCCACAGTATAAAGACTCTGTTTTGTATTTGATCTGAGGAAGCAGACTGTGCTACGCGAAACATGTTATCGTTTATAGTGTCTGATAAATAAAAAATCTTTGTTTGAAATTGGCATTGACCTTTTTTTTAGAGGTAAGCCATTTTTATAATTTTTTTATTATTATTTTTAGTCATATAATATAGAAATACCTGTGATCTACTACCACCTATTTTTGGGGCGCCTTCTCCCTCCCAGATGATCTGTATATTGGGTCAGAATAAGCGAGTCAGAGGGCTTCATTTACACAATCAAAGTATTGGATCCCTTGGCATTGTATAAATAAAATTATTAAGGAAAACAGCAGAATGTCCCCACGTCTTGGTCAGTACAAACCCTTGTGGCTTTTAACTCTGGGCCTTCCAACAGTAGATTTACTGTTGGAAAATTTGGTTGACATAGGTTATAATAATAGTATTATTATTAGCATTAAAGAACAATTATCATAAAAAAAGAAAGAAAACAAATATTCTGTACTCAAGTCTGCTATAGCTCTAACTGTCACCTTCTATGGGTATAGTGTTTTGTGACATTTCATGCATTTATATAAATTTTGCGCGCATTTGTTGCTTAGCAAAAAATTGGGCTTGATTCATGAAGACAAATAGCATGCCTTATCAGAGTTAACGTGCCTTATCAGAGTCAACACATCTTATCAGAGTTAACATGCCTTATCAGAGTAGCATAGTGAGCGCTACAAACTTATGCCTGCTAATTGGCAATGGCGAGAGCTCCACTCGTCCTGCCCTGACCCCCTGCGGGTCCAATCACTTTAAAGCACCCTTCCTCCATTAGTATGGATGGGTGTCATATACAGTAACTGCCAAGAAATTTATTATATCAGCTCTCTATAGTGAACAAATGCTGATTTAGATGGGTAAAAAGAATGATTTGGGCTGACAACAGTGATATACGGGGATCCCTGCATACAGAAGAAAAAGCCGAGCATGGTACTGCATTCCTAGGATTTACTTATGTTTAACTTTTGTTAATTAGCCAAAGTAAATCTGGAGAACACAGTAGATAAGAGCACACCATGTGTCTGCTATTTTTTCATCAGTGGGACAGAGCATATCTCTTCCTTGTCAGCCCAGGTGGTTTATTACCTCCTCTAGTGTGAGGGCCACTGGTGAGATGAAAGAAGCTTGTACACACTGATTTTAGGGCTCTTTTCCAGTATGAAACGCAATCGCAATAGTGTTTCAAACTAATTTCAACTAATGCAATTGAGCTATTATACTTAGTTCAGGAGCTCACTCGCATCCAAAATGCATCAGGACAACGATTGTGCTTGGGAAAAATTGCAACGCAATCGGATTGCAGTAATCGAAATGACCACTGGCGTTTCCCTTAGTTTTACTGTACCATTCCTTTTTGCGATCCGTTAGCAGTCGAAATCAGATCACAAAACACAGGGTAGTGGAAACCCTGGATCAGCACAATCTAAGAAGCAGGAATTACATCTACGGTACCTTTCTGACCCCACATGGTACGATCTGTTCCTTCTGAAGCCGTTCGTAGCTTCTGTGCACTGCAAGATGGTCTGGATTTTTGTTACACTCCACAGATTTAGAAAAACATGCTAACGTTTGAATAATGGAGCCACAGCCAAACCTGTAACAGTAATTATTAAAAAATCAATGTATTGATAGTTAAGGTGCTTGAGGTATGGATCGTGGTAGAAAAGTGATTGACAATGACTGCAGGTTTCTTTGTCACCACTTTCAGATAGAGTAAGATCAGGGTGATAGTCAGGAAATATTGACCGATGTTGGTACAGGACTGGATGTTTTTGCATCTTTTTGTAGCATACCCATTATTTGCCTATAAGAGGGGAAACCAACAAAGTACTAGTGGGTAGAGTTGATAAGGCATCCAGTTCAGGGACCAGGGACCTTCTCCTGTCTTAGCTGCAAAGTTTGCGGGACAATTATCAGGGGTAAGAGTATTTACCCAAACAAAGGGCCAACATTAAAGTCAAGGGAATATTCTTTTATGACTTTTTTGTTGCTTATGGCTTCAAATGCCTATGCGTAAAATGTGTGGGAAAAACTCATAGCAAAGTGAGACCTTAGATCCAGAATAAGAGAAGCATAAGTTACAATAGAACCTCGTTATATTAGTAAACTCTGATATAGCGATCTTCTGGCTATAGTAAACTCAGTCCTCAGGTCCTTGTGCGAATATACAGAGTTTAACCAATCCTGATATAGTAAACTTCTGATGTAGTAAACTACTTGGCCAGGTCCCTTGAAGTGTACTATATACTGTGTTATGTTAATGGTTATTAAATATTAGTGTTGAGACGTTTTGCACAAAACACAAAGCCCCACAATTGAGGTGGTGTGTTATTGACATCGTCCCTAGTTTCAGAAAGGGAGGTGACAGGAATAAGCTTTCACCACAGAAAGAATCCATGTGAATCAGCAGGCTTAATGTTATTAGCTCCAGGAATTAAAATATAAATTACATTTTTTCCTTGATACATTTTAATTTGGCTTATTGTCTTTACAGGATTGAAAATGGACGTGGGAAGGGGGTGGCAGGAGGAAGTCGCAGCTCACAGGTACAGGTTGTTCTGTATTCATGGCTAGTTCCACAGAATATATATACAAATACCTGTGGCAAGCCTACAAACTGCAGAAGTGACCATATGCAGATTAATGTTTGCTAAAACTGAGCCTCCACATCTCATTTATTGCAGGCATTTTTTAATCTGGCTTGAATGCAAGTTTCAGACCTATTTGGCACTTGCATTTTAGGATTTGCTGACAATCCACCTCTTTTTGAAGCTATTATTTTAACTGTCACATTGGCTTGCCTGTCGTCATCTAAGTTGTGTCACTCAGTTTCTCCAGTTTCACTGAAAGAAAATTATATTAAAGCTTCCTTATTTCTTCCCATGATGGCATCTTTTAGACCCCCAGCAAGCAAGAAAATACTTGAAAATACTTTTGAAGATGGTGTTCTAAGTATATGCATGGAACACATAGGGCCCGATCCAATTCACTTTTCTCCAAGTTTTCTCCTATGTGGTGTTTTCAATAAAATTCCTTTTAAACCCCCAGCAAACAGAAAAATACTCAAAATTATTTTGATAGTACTTTTTAACCTTCTTTGTGGTACGGTTTCAATACTAAAGTCCAGAAAAGATGTTTTAAAGAGAAGATTAAAAATTATCTCCCAGGAGAAAACACAGGAGAAAAAGCTAAGTGAGTATGGGCCCATGTCCTCACCTTTGAGGTCAAATGCAAAGTCTTCATTCTATGGACGTTATAAAGACTCTTCTGTAATGTCTCAAGTTTAACCAGGATTGCAGAGAAAGTTGGATTCTTTTTATTGTCCAGTTGGGGATATACAGGGGTTGGACAAAATAATGGAAACACTTTGGCATCATAATCTTTGAACATGAATCAAAACTTGACATATGTTAAATTTTGTTTGTTTATTATTTTTGTTATTTGATATGTTTAATTAAAATAATTGTTTTTTACAGGTATTTAAACCAACGTTGGTTATAATTTATAAAAATTGCAGATCTCTCAGACTTTCAAAGAAGCCAAATTGTTGGTGCTCGTATGGCAGGCGCTACAATAACAGAAACTGCTTGGCATTTCAGGAGGTACTGTCTCAAAAGCAGAGCCGTGCAGAGGGTCCTTAAGTGGGGGGTGCTCAAATTTAAAAAAGGGGCCTCACCCCCCCCCCCCCCCCCCCAATGCACATAGTACCAACAAGTGGTGGCGGACCTTACTCCCTTAACTCCCTTGGCCTGTAGTGACATGTGACCTCCACACATCCCCCGGCTCTACAATTGTCCCAAACCATCTCCCTGATCCCCTCTGCTTGACACAATGAGAAGAACAGAACACCAAGAGCCCAATATAGAGTAATTCAAAATGTAATACTCACAAACCAGGGTTACCATTAGGCAACCACTGTCAAGGCAGGTGGGGAGATTGTCCTGACCCCACTCAGAATTAAGAAGTCACTCTCTGTAGTAGAAGAAGAAAGTGGGTACAACCCTCCACCCAGAGTGGACTCAATGTAGCAATAAGATAACAGAGGCACCAAAAGGATAAAAGGGACTAAATTAGCTTAAAAAACAATTTGGTAATAAAGGGGGCAGTGGTGGACTTACCCCTCCAAGCAGAACACACGAGTGTAGATTTTCAGTCAAAAAACGTTTATTGGGTACTCCAAAGTAAAGTGCAATGCGTTTCGCAGGTTAAACCTGATTCCTCAGGCAACACAGATAGGGGTAAAAAAAAAAAAAGCATCTGCTAGTAACATCAAAGCTGAGCGCCTCAGAGGAGCTCAGCTTTGATGTTACTAGCAGATGTTTTTTTACTCCTATCTGTATTGCCTGAGGAACCAGGTTTAACCTGAGAAACGCATTGCACTTTATTTTGGAGTACCCAATACACGTTTTTCCACTGAAAACCTACAGTCGTGTGTTCTGCTTGGAGGGGGTAAGTCCACCACTGCCCCCTTTATTACCAAATTGGTTTTTAAGCTCGTTTAGTCCCTTTTATCTTTTTGGCGCCTTTGTTATCTTATTGCCTCTGCTTGACACACACATTCAGTCACAAAAGTGATGGCTGCAATCAATGATGTGGAGTCAGTCGGACCGGATACCGGTGGCCGCATGTCCCCCCCCCCCCCTCTCTTCGTTTCTGTCTCCTTGGCAGCCACGTCTCCGCTGTCATGACATCAAGATGGCAACAACATTACATGACACGCATGGTTGCCATGGAGATACCAAGCGACCAGTGAGTATAATTTATTTACTGCAACTCTGCTGCAACCCTCCAGTCCACTCCACACCAAAATGGGGCCCAGGGCTAGATAACACCTTTTGCCCTTCCCTGATGGTCACCTGGCTTATTTAGTTAGATTTGGTGGAGGGTAGCATCCAATAGGCCCCTAGACTCTCTCCAGGCCCCAGGCAGCTGCCTAGGTTTGCCTTGTGGATGATCCAGCTCTGTATGCCAAACAGCACATGCTGCCACTATGCACCTCAAATAAAAACAGCACAACACTACAAGTTCTGAAGTCATGTCCCCACAGAACAATTTCAGGTGTCATGTCCTCTAATAGCAGGATCAGATTATCAAACAAGACAGTCTCATTTCAGAATACTTTTCCACAAACATTTTGGGATATGTAAATAAGTTACCGCCTGTTAGAATAGGACTGGAGTGGGTATATCATAACATTGAAGGGCTGACATAGTGAGATGGTACAATAGTTTAACAATTCATAACCCATTCTGTTGATAAGCACAGTGTGTTGGTAATGTGAGTGAGACCAGATAAGAGAAGTAGAATGGAGGGAGGAAGGAAGGTAAAGGGTCAGAATTGATGACATGGATGTGCAGATAGATATTACAGGAATAGAAGCATAGTGGATAACACGATTGTATTAAAGTGCTGAGTCCTAGGTTTGAACATTGGCCATGGCAAAATCTGCATGAAGTCTCAATCTTCCCCTGGATTTCATTCAGGCACATCATATTCTCCTACAACCCAAAACATACTAATTAGTGGTTTCCCCCAAAACATTCCTATAGCAAAAATAAGATTAGACTGTGAGCTCCTCTGAGGATAGTTTGTGACATGACTACTCACTCAGTAAAGTGCTGCAGAAAATGTCAGTGCCAGAGCTGGGACAAGGTCTTCCAGCAGCCAATGCTGAGACACCAAAGTGTGCCCCTCCATCCCTCCCACTCCAGCTATGTTCCCTATAGTGTTGCAGAAGATGTCAGTGCTATATAAATACATAATAATAATATGGTAGGACATTACACTATGACTATGGTAGGATTAGATTGTGATCTCCTCTGAGGACAGTCAGTGACATGACTATGTACTCTGTAATATGCTGCAGAAGATGTCAGTGCTATATAAATACATAATAATAATATGGTAGGACATTAGACTATGACTATGGTAGGATTAGATTGTGAGCTCCTCTGAGGAGAGTCAGTGACATGACTATGTGATCTGTAAAGTGTTGCAGAAGATGTCAGTGCTATATAAAACATAATAATAATAATAATATGGTAGGACATTACACTATGACTATGGTAGGATTAGAGTGTGAGCTCCTCTAAGGACAGTCAGTGACTTGACTATGTACTCTGTTAAGTGCTGCAGAAGATGTCAGTGCTATATAAATACATAATAATAATATGGTAAGACATTAGACTATGACTATGGTAGGATTAGATTGTGAGCTCCTCTGAGGACAGTCAGTGACAGGACTACGTACTCTGTAATGTGCTGCAGAAGATGTCAGTGCTATATAAATACATAATAATAATAATATGGTAGGACATTAGACTATGACTATGGCAGGATTAGATTGTGAGCTCCTCTGAGGACAATCAGTGACATGACTATGTAGCACGACGTGGCGAAAAATGGGTGTGAAGGTGATGTGGGTGTATTTATCTGTAATGTAACAATGTGTGTGGACTGGTTGCTACTGGGTGGGGTGGAAGGGTGACACTGGGCACTACTGTGTGCTGCTTAGTGGGAGGGTGACACTGGGTGCTGCTGGCTTGGAGGATGACACTGGGCACTGCTGGGTGGGAGGATGACACTGGGCGCTACTGTGCGCTGCTGGGTGGGAGGGTGACACTGGGCGCTACTGTGCGCTGCTGGGCGGGAGGGTGACACTGGGCGCTACTGTGTGGGTGGGTGACTCTAGGCGCTACTGTGCGCTGCTGGGTGGGAGGGTGACACTGGGCGCTACTGTGCGCTGCTGGGCGGGAGGGTGACACTGGGCGCTACTGTGTGGGAGGGTGACTCTAGGTGCTACTGTGCGTTGCTGGGTGGGAGGATGACACTGGGCGCTACTGTGTGGCAGGGTGACTCTAGGCGCTACTGGGTGGGAGGATGACATTGGGCGCTACTGTGCGCTGCTGGGTGGGAGAGTGACACTGGCGCTACTGTGTGGGAGGGTAACTCTAGGCGCTACTGTGCGCTGCTGGGTGGGAGGATGACACTGGGCGCTACTGGGTGGGAGGGTGACACTGGCGCTACTGTGTGGGAGGGTGACTCTAGGCGCTACTGTGCGCTGCTGGGTGGGAGGATGACACTGGGCGCTACTGTGTGGGAGGGTGACACTGGGCGCTACTCTGTGCTGCTGGGTGGGAGGGTGACACTGGGCGCTACTGTGCGCTGCTGGGTGGGAGGATGACACTGGGCACTACTGTGTGCTGCTGGGTGGGAGGGTGACACTGGCGCTACTGTGTGGGTGACTCTAGGCGCTACTGTGCGCCGCTAGGTGGGAGGGTGACACTGGCGCTACTGTGTGAGAGGATGACTCTAGAGTCTAGGCGCTACTTTGCGCTGCTGGTAGTGAGGGTGACACTGGCTCTTAGCCCCCTCCCCCAATCCGTAATCTTCTGCTACTTGGGCTACTGGGTGCTGTGCTCTCCCCATCCCCTGTGACTTGGCTGCTGTCTTCAGAGATGTCTCGCACATAGACAACAGCAGCGTGCTGTTGCTGAAGAGGGGCTAGTCTGTAGATTGATCATATTATAAAATCAACGTCGGCTATCTATCTCAGTGGGGTTGATTATGACATCTTTCTTATGGTCAAAGCTTGCTATGGTGGTGCAGTCTGGTGTTGTACGCAAAACCTTCATTTTACTGCGAGGCGTCTTTCATATTTATTACTGAGAAACAAGCATAACTGATCTAATTTATGGATCGCCTGTATAGAAGTCTGCATTGTGCACTAATGAGTTCCACAAAGGAGATCAGTCATGCTTGTTTTTCAGTAAATTACCATATATAAAGAAAATACAGTACATGCACCTCACAATAAAACAAAAGTTTTGTGTGCAACTCCAGACTGCATTACACTAATCTGCACAGCATCAGCATTCATTTTGGTCAAAACTCCATCTATTACTCGAGCCAGCAGTTTGTGTGTGACATGCAGCCCTGCCTTGCCTGTCAGGGCCCTGCACATTATTATTATTATTATTATTATTTATTGTATTTATAAAGCGCCAACATATTACGCAGCGCTGCACAATAGATAAATGGGTTAACATACAGGTAGAACATACGGAAACTCACAACAAAACAAGATCATGCAAATGATTTGATAACAATACAGTGTCATAGGTCAAGATAGAGACTGTTCGAGTCTACAAGAAGGGTGGTTGTGAGTAAGATTGCATAATCAAGATGGATACATTAGGGAGGAGGGCCCTGCCAGAGGCTTACAATCTAAAGGGTGGGGTGGAGACAATAGGTGCGTCTTTTGAGAGGGGGTCTAACAGAACATATTATGATACTGGTGTAGGGGGGTATGCGAGCGTGAAGAGGTGAGTCTTGAGAGCTTGTTTGAAGGTATTAAAGGTGGGGGCGAGTCTGACGGCTGGTGGGAGAGAGTTCCAGAGAGTAGGGGCAGCCCTGGTGAAGTCCTGCAATCGTGCGTGTGACTGAGTTATGCGTGGTGCGACTAGGCGCAGGTCATTGGAGGATCGGAGGGGGCAGGCTGGTATGTGCCTGTGGACCAGATCAGAGATGTAGGTCGGGCAGGTCTTGTGCACTGATTTGTAGGCCAAGCACAGGATTTTGAAATTGATCCTAAAGCTGATGGGGAGCCAGTGTAGTGCTTTACAGAGCAGAGTTGTAGAGGCACTGCGGTGAGAAGAATGTATCAGTCTGGCTGCCGCATTCATTACCAATTTAAGTGGGTCAGTACGGTTAGAGGGGAGGCCAGATAAAAGAGAATTGCAGTAGTCTAGGCGGGAGATGACAAGGGCATGGATAAGGAGTTTAGTGGTGTCAAGTGACAGGTAGGAGCGGATCTTGGAGATGTTGCGGAGGTGGAAGTTGCAGGATCTGACAATACCTTGGATGTGGGCTGTAAAGGAAAGTTCAGAGTCCAGAGTAACGCCTAGACAGCGGGCTTGGGAGGTAGGGTGGATAGTAGTATTTTCAATAGTGACGTGCAGATCTGGGAGGGGTGCAGCTGTGCGGGGTGGGAATATTAGAAGCTCAGTCTTGTCCAAAATAAGCTTCAGGTACCTGGCAGCCATCCAGGAGGAAATGGATGTGAGGCAGGCAGAGACTTTGTCCATGGTAGAGGAGGAGAGATCTGGGGTGTGGAGATATATCTGGGTGTCGTCGGCATACAGGTGATAATTGAAACCCATGGAGGAGATGATTTTACCAATTGAGGCAGTATAGAGTGAGAACAGGAGTGGTCCTAGGACGGAACCTTGAGGAACACCAACTGAGAGGGGTGTAGGAGCGGATGAGGAGCCATTGAAAAATGTTGTGAAGGAGCGGTTGGAGAGGTAGGAGGAGATCCAGGCTAAGGCTAGGTCCTGAATGCCCATTAGCTGGAGCCCATAAATAGAAGAATTATGTGTCATCTGCTCCTGGCTGCAGAGGAGGTATATGAACCCCAGAGCAGATGACACAGTCTCACTGAGAAGCACATTGATACTTGGCTGGCTGTGGAGAAGAGGGGCTTTCCTGAACAAATGTATGCAGCTCTCTCTCCTGTTGCTGGCTGCTACTGCGTCTGCCTGTGCCTGGTCTGACTCTGCACTCTAGTCTGCACGGGAGACTGGGGGCGGGCTCAGTCAGCCGGCTGCCTCTCTCTTATTGGCTGGGGGAGACATCAGCATAAAAAAGGAATGCTACTGATTGGAGGTCGGGAGGGAAGTGGGGAAAAGAGAAGAAGCCTAATACTTCTCACTGCATGGCCCCTATTGCAGCCAGCTATTGATAATTTATTTTGATAAATGCCTGTCCCAAACGGACAGGCACTACAGACAGGACACATGTAATGTAATTTGGACGGACTTGCAATCCAAAGATGGACAGTGGTAACCCTGATGAGAAGGGGCCTCAGGGGCTATAGTTCTCCCCAGGGGGGGTGCTTGAGCACCCTAAGCACCCCTCTCTGCACGTGCCTGCTCAAAAGTAATGACTGCCTTTGAAAGAGAAGGAAAAACGTCCTCCGCAAAGCACAGTTATGGCCGAAAGTCAAAGTTGTCTGAAAGAGACCGTCGGTCTCTAAATCAAATTGTTAGAGAAGCTCGCAAGACCACGGCTCCTAAAAGCACTGCAGAGCTGAATGAACACCTACAGAACCCAGTTTCCACAAAAAAACGTTCGTCATGAGCTACACAAATCTGGATTCCATGGAAGAACTGCAATTAGAAAACCTCTGCTCTCAAAGACATTTTTTTCAAAGTGTTTAGAGTGGTGTAAAAACCACCAGAATTGGTCCCTCAAGCAGTGGAAAAATTTGATTTTCTCTGACGAATCATTGTTTACCTTATTTCCGACCTCTGGCCAAGTGTATGTTTGGAGACAGCCGAAAGAAGCATTTCATCCAGACTGCCTTCTCCCAACTGTAAAACATGGCGGGGATTCTGTGATGATCTGGGCTGCTATTTCTTGGAAATCCGCCGGGCCAATGATTTCCCTTCATGGAAGAATTAACAGCCAAGACTATTTAGGAATTTTGGGCGACTAAGTTCATCCTATGGTTCAAGAACTGTGTCCGGAGGGGAATGTAATCTTTCAAGATAATAATGCCCCAATCCATACAGCTAGAATTGTTAACCAGTTCGGCCTATCTGGACGAGCTTCCTCGTCCAGATAGGCACTGCTGCTGCCGCCGCCTCATGTGCGCGAATGGGCGCGCTCCCGCTGCCCGCCGCTAGCCCCCCGATCAGTGAATGGGAATATAATTCCCATTCACCGATCTATCTTCCCCGCAGAAATACCAACGCTTTCTCTCCAGAGAGCGCGGTATTTCTGCCCCCAGGAAACATTTCCCCTGCTTTTAAGTTCCTAGTTGCGAAATCGTTCGCATCTAGGACTTTTTACACTGTGGCCATCTTGTGGCCGAATAGTAAACTGCACCACAATTCATTTTTAATTTAAAAAAATATATATTTTACATTTAAAATTAACAGTTTCCCTCCCACACCAAAAATTACCCACATACACTTTTTTTTATTAAAAATAAAAATAAAAAATACAATTAAAAAAAAACAAAAACAACATAAATAGTTACCCAAGGGTCTGAACTTTTTAAATATGCATGTCAAGAGAATATGTTATTATATTATTTAAAATTATAAGCTTATAAATAGTGATGGACGCAAATTGAAAAAATGCACCTTTATTTCTAAATGAAATATCGGCACCATAAATTGTGATAGGGACATCGTTTAAATGGTGTAATAAGCGGGACAGATGGGCAAATAAAATACATGAGTTTTAATTACGCTAGCGTATATTAATTTCAAACTATAATGGCCAAAAACTGAGAAATAATGAATTTTTTTCATTTCTTTCTTAATTTTTCTATTAAAATAGATTTAGAAAAAAATTATTCTTAGCAAAATGTAGCACCCAAAGAAAGCCTAATTAGTGGCGTAAAAAACAAGATATAGATCAATTCATTGTGATAAGTAGCAATAAAGTTATAGGCGAATGAATGGGAGGTGAACGTTGCTCGGATGCATGAGATTTTCGGACTGCGGTGCTGAACCGGTTAAAGAATGGCATGAGGAACATTCTAATGAAGTTAAGCATCTCATCTGACCACCACAATCCCCAGACCTCAAGCCTTGTTGAGCATTTATGGTCGTTATTAGAGATTCAAGTAAGAAGTCGATTTCCGCCGCCATCGTCTCTAAAAGAACTGAAGGGTGTTTTAACTGAAAAATGGGCTAAAATTCCTTTGGAAACAATTCACAATTAGTATGAATCAATACCTCGGAGAATTGAGGCTGTAATTGCTGCAAAAGGTGGACCTACAACATATTAAAATATATTTTGTTAATTTTCAAGGTGTTTCCATTATTTTGTCCAACCCCTGTAGAAGTTTAGGTATCTGGATCTCCTTGATGTTTTATTTTTTTTTTTTTTTTTTTTTAATTCATGAAAGATGTAAGACTTTTACACACTGCATTGCTCTACTCCTGGAATGAGCAGGCCTCAGTTTTTTTTTAGACCTGATTTTTTCTTTTTTGCTGAGCTGCACACAGTTTCACAAACCAGGGGTATAAATATTTGCTTTTGTCACTAAGGGGCATAACAACCCTAGTGACAAAGTAGGTAATTTACCTGTTAAGCTGGCCCTAGTTATTGTATGGCCGGTGGATATTACAACAAAGGAGGCAGAAAGTTAAATCGCCATGAATCCCAATCTCTGGCCTCATCTTGAATTAAATAACAGGTAGCTGAAAAAATCTAGCCTGATGAATTGCTAGGTGTGTACAAAAAAATATTTATTCTGCCCCTACCCATAAACCTAAAAATATTGCTTAATAATGTATATTAGCTCAATCAGTTGATCAAGATCTCACCTTAGAAGGGGTACATGTGACTTCAGGTAAGCTTTAAATGCAAATTTTCAAATGTTCTATGATAGTACTACTATCATGGAACATTTGAAAAGTTGCATTTAAAGCATACCTGAAGTCACATGTTCAGATAAACATAGGTACATATAATACTATGCCTACTAAGAAATTCTCTGAAATTTTTTTTTTCATGATTGTGGTCCTTTAAGGAGGCAGAGTGTGGATCCCAAACTGCCACTGTGACCGCCTGATGAAATCTTAAAAATTAAGCCATTAAACTAAAAATTTCAATGTTGCTAATGTTCTATTTATCATCCATACTACACATAGAATTAATTATCTCATACGTTTATTTTCACTTTAGGTTGCTTTTTTTTTAACCTTGCTATGTTGTGTTTTTCCTTTTGCAGAGCTAATCAGGAGGAATTGCTGGAACACAACAAATCTGTGAACAGTGCAGCAAGCTACACAAGTGGTTCATTTGAATCTATTACAGATGAACCTAGCTGGAATTATGAAAGTGATTCATTTGAATCTGTTACGGATGAATCTGCTCCAGACTATGAAAATGATTCATTTGAATCTTTCTCCTCACATGTGGATTTTCATCATAGTTCAGATCCTGAGACCAGCAGTATCACATCTGAAGCATTTGAGGATATCTCAGAGAGTAATAAATCCGGTAATTAAGCTTTCACCTAACCACAGTATATATGTTAAAGATGGCCATACAGTATTGATTCTTTTTTCTACCTTAAACCACTTATTCTGCAGAAATACTTTCAAAAATCATTCACAGTTTTGCAGTTGCTACTGTTGTCCTGTGCAATGCAGTACCAGCTATGTGCCTGTCAATCCGCTGCTGTGAGCAATAAAAATGACTGCATTTTCTAATAAATCAGTCAAATAAGGTCCTAGTTTTGTTTTTCCTTATCAATCTAGTTCCTTTAAATAGGCCCAATCCAATTTACTTTTTTTTCCTAAGTTTTCTTCTAGGAGATAATGTTTCACCTTTTATATAAAATAACCTTTCAGCACTCTGAAATTGAAAAAGTATCGAAAAGTAGGTGAAAAATTATTGACAAAATTATTGAGTATTTTCTTGCTTGCTGGTGGCTTAAAGTGTACCTGAGATGAGGGGGACTAAAAGTTTTATACATACCTGGGGCTTCCTCCAGCCCACTCTTTGCAGATTGCTCCCACGCTGGCGTCTAAATCCTCCTAGATGCTCTGGTAGCATCCCCGTTCTCCAGGGATAGTCGGCGCAGTGCGGCCAAGCATGATCCCCCGTCTCGCTCCCGCAGCTGGGAACATTTTGTGCCTGCGCAGTGGTACCGCATGGGCGCAGTACGCGCCTTTCGAGAGGGGCGGGCACGCGCGGGTGCAGAGAACGGAGCTGCTACCAGAGCATAAGAGGGTTTAGACGCCAGCGTGGGAGCAATCTGCGCAAAGGCTGGAGCAAGCCCCAGGTATGTATAAAACTTTTAGTCCCCCCAGGTTCACTTTAAAAGGCATTTTTATGATAACAATTAAAAATATCACCTAGGAGAAAACTTGAAGAAAAAGTGAATTGGATCGGGCCCTATGTATGCATACGCCTAGATCAACAAGGATCAAATGGCTCAAGTAGGCACCAGATTACTTTGTTGCAAGTGATTAACAGGTAAAGGCCATTGAAAAAAGCCCCACAAATTACACTGAGAGCAGGTGATGCTGCAGTGTGGAAATGAGACCAGGGCCCCAATTCACTTTTTCACTTGCGTTTTCTCCTAGTAGATAATTCATCATCTTCTATTTCAATTAGCTTTTTAGCACTCTACAATGGAAAAAAGTACCAAAAGGTAAATGAAAAAGTACTGTCAAAATTATTTTGAGTATTAGTTTACTTGCTTATGATGTAAAAGGCATTTTATTTACAAATTGTGAAAATATCACCAAGGAGAAAACTCAGGTGAAAAAGTGAATTGCATATGGCCCCAGGCGAGGTCATGAAACCGATTTGTAGTAACAAGCTGGGGTCAGGGCAGGTGGTATTCAGGCAGTATCAAGGTCATCAAAGCCAGGTGTTACTGTTTGATGAACAGTTTCTGCAATGTCAATGTAACATTTTAAAAGTACTAATATAAGGAGACTGCAGTGTAGCCCATTTTTGGTATTCTTCTTTGCTAAAGTTGAAAAACTGTTGCAGCTTTAAAATGTATCATTGATATAAATTAACAAAGATGTATAAACATGAAACATATCTTAATGTATACACTGTACAATACTGTGCAGAAATCATCATAGTTACATCTGAAAATATACTGTAACATAGTTTGCCTTTAGTAAACTGGCTTTAGAGTATGGTGAACCTGTTACTATGGTACGGAGTAGATTGTGAGTTAGCTGTGCATTTGTGTACATCAACACAATGCACCTGCATTGCTCTCCATTGCAGTGCCAATCCTATTCAGTGAATGGGATAGCACTGTTATGCGAACCAAATGAATGCAGGAGTGCATTATCAAAACACACTGCTATGCAACATATAAGCGATAACATCACAAAGTGCAATCTATGCAGTTCTATCGTCCTTGCAAACTGCACACTATACGCTTTGCAGAAATGTGCATAAAATGAATCCCTAAGTCAGTTAGTGACAATGCTATATACTCTGCAAAGCACTGTGGAAGATGCATTGCTATATTAATGCACAAATAAATAAATAAATAGATATAGTGCACTAAGTCTGCACTTAAATTGTAGCAAGTTTTCTAGACTGCTTTAGTTAACCTATCTCATGAATACCAGAAATTGTATGCAATTATACCAAAGTAATGTGCTGCTGTGCGTAAAGCAAAGGTTGTTCACACTGAATATTTACTGTCTTATATTTACGCAATACAGTACTGCACATGCTAAGATTGTGACTAGTTGAGAAAAAGTTAATGTTTTTGAGCCTTGTGTGATAACCTACATAATTGGGCAGTTGTGTTAGTTGTGTGGATGTGCAACTAGATGGGTCAAGTGTAGTAAGGAGGCTTTTTAGTTCCTTTCAGCCCCTTTAAGACTCCTAGGAGTTCTGGTTCCCCAAGAGCTTGCTGGACAACCTGTATTCTGTATGTTTGAAGTCCTACCACATAGAGCCACGTTAATCCATGCCATCTGAAACAGTCTGTATGCATGTTGGATTATTGTGGCTCTGTACAATTAACAAGCTGACACATCTTTGCATTCCAGTGGTTCTGGAGGTGTGGCTAGTTTACAGGGACAACAAGGGACAATTTGCATATTCAGCAGTAATGCATTGTGAGAGACCTCATATGTTCACTCCAACCTTAAGAATTGCAAACACCTTCTGTTTTAAGAAGCCAAACTTCTATAATTATTTAAGATATCCAAATATATAACCTTGTGACACTTTTTGCTCTTGTAGGAAGGGACTTAATTGAGAAGTGGGTAGCAGTTCTTGAAAGGAAACTTCAATCACCTAATTCATATAAACGTCATCCTAACTCTGGTGAGTAAAAACATTATTTTTCAATCCCTGTGAAAACATTGTGTTTAATGATGGTGGTGATTAGGGATGATCAATGAGATGCAAATGGTTCCGAAATTATGCACATTTTTATGCAAATGTGTGCAGTTTGAAAATGGACCAATCAATTTGAACCCAGGTTTAAATTGATTAATCCATTTTCAAGCTGCATACATTTGCATAAATGTGCATCAACTCGGAACAATTTGCATATCTGTGATTATCCCTAGTGGTGACCCTTCATGGGATTTTCCTTTTTGTTATAATGGAGAAAATAAACTATAGTGTACCGATTGCAGAGAGAGAATATGGGAAAGTGATTGGTGGTGTAAAGGTGTGTCCCAGATTTCTCTCATCTCCATTTTGATCTGAAATCTGGTCTATGTAATATAGTAGCATGTGCTCTTCAGGGCTCTGCAAAGTCGTTAGTATACTTGGATTGATCCATTGCCTTAGTAATTGGATACATGTTTTTTGAATGTGTATGATATTTCGCTATGTACAGTACATTGATGGCCTCTAATGCATATTCATCTTTAGTTATCCCATTTCCTTTCCCAGTTACAGACTTTGTTCCACTTGAGCCTGTAGATCTTGTACCTGACTGGTCCTCCTTCTCTGATAGCTTACCAGGTCTACTTGGAGCCACATAATTGCCTGTGAACTCCGGAAAGTCTTCTTACCAGAAGACTAAATACGCAGGATAACAATGTGTGGCAGCCATTTTAGAAAGGGAGTCATTCTGCCGCAATGCTCCCTGGATTTGATCCTGGGACTCTGCATTGGTGCTAACTGGTGGTGAGCCACCTCTTCTTCTGACTGCAGCTTGTTAGTGTTCTGTCAGTGGGTCCCTACCATATTTACAACTACTTTTGATGGGGAACCATATATGATAATGTACTTATCCTGTGTTTGGGAAATCACAGCATGGGCTTAGGCCCCGTTTACACTTAATCGATTGCTCTCAGTTATAACTGAAAGGTCAACTGATTTTCACAGTAATGCAAATGTTTCCTATGGCACCTTTCACATTTAACACGTTTTAACTGAAATCTTTTTCACAATGCGCTGCTATAGAGAAGAAAAAAAGCGCGTACCGACTGATTAAGTTTAAATGGGGCCTTAGTCAGACCTGTCCAAATAGCTCTAACCATGGATTCCCGTACACACGCTAGAGTAAACCCGGCTGAGGTGACTGATAGCAACTACCTCTGTCGATAATCCGGCGTGTGCACAGCAGCCCCAGACCCCCGACAGCCACCCAGCCAGTGATCCGCTGAGTGGATCAATTCAGCTGAGCGATGGTCATTTTTTTTACCTGCTCAACCCCCTGCCACGTGACATCACCACCGGACAACATCCATCTAGTGTGTGTAGGGGGCTTAATTGTGATAACATAAATGAAATCACTGTCCTCTGTAAAACCCTCCTGAATTGTCACCAGAAAATCATAAATAAGTGCAGGGCAGATAAAGTCCTATAAACTGCTATATGCCTGTTTGCAGGTTGCACAGGGCAAGCAACAGACAGTTTACGGTTATAATGGTGTACTGGCAATGTGCTGCTTGTCTTCAATGGAGCCTTTGATAATGGTGGCAAATTAGGTTGCAAGTAAATACCGGATATGCCTCACAGTGTTTATAAAAGCAAAGTCACAGCTATCACAGTGACATTTTACCCATCAGTTACAGGTGTTCTCTTTATACACAGTACTTTTAATTGTCTTGTTTTCTAGTGCTTCACTTATAGTGTCAGGTAGAGAAATATCTTATCTGCCATCGGGACTCGGGTCAAATACGTGTGATACTGACTGTGCTCTCTACCTCTTTAACTACACCCAGTTTGCAGACTGTCAGATGAAGTTTTGTTGCAAATATATAGCTGACAAACAGCTGCGCATCTGGCAAATAAATCTCACTCCACAACCCTTCAGTAGTGTAGAACAGCTGGTGAAATAAACCTTAAGGGAAACCGCAGAGAAACTTGCATGGCAACACACCTTTGAGCTCAACACATGCTGTAAAGAGTCTCTGCCACCACGAGAGTGACACCCCCCTTCAGATCCCTGCTCACCCGCAGGCTTCTTGACAAACCAGCAGGTAAGTTGTCTTTTCCAAGTCCTCTTGACCTGTGTGAGTTGGTCTACAGTGTGTATAATGTGATCTCGAATGTCCTTCCTGACACTAGTCAGGGTTTTATTATATGGTAGTTTTCAGCACAGCTGCTCCCACTTAATAGTTTTCCTTTGGTGTATATGCAGAGCCTCTGTTTGGGTTCAAGGTGCGTTTGCAGTTTCTGGGGGGGCTCAGCGCATCTCTGAGCTGAGGCCATTCAGGGGCGGCCTGGTGATGCGCTGATCCCACTTTTTTTGAGCATAGGGAATATTGCAAGCGATTCTTGGAATTTGTAGATGGCATTAAGGGCTCTTTCACACTAGGAGCTGATCCATGCGTTTTAACGGATCACTCCCGGGATGCGTTTAGAAAGGTAACGTGTATTTGACTTTCATGTTAACTTTCGCATTACACAAAGCGTTTCAGAGCGTTACGTTGTATTGCATCTGGAGCTTCGTAATGTCCAGCGACTGCATTTTCCCGTCAGGTGAATTAGAGCTACTGCTGCTAATCAGCGTTGCACCACAACGTCCCGATGTCACGCCGCAGGTCATAACCCATGCACAAAATTGGTTCATTTACGCATTATGTAATGTGAAAGAGGCCTAAGGGCCCTTTTACACTGTAAATGCTGGATACAAGCTAGCGCTGACTGGTGAAGTGGGTGGTTTTGGCGTACGTCGCTCAGCGCCAAGTGCTGAAATTAGGCACCCCATAGCAGTAATGTAATACTGTGCGGGGTGTGTAAGGCGCTGGGCTCCAGCGAACGCTGGACCTTGAATTACATCTCCCTTGGAGTTGCTACAACTCGGAGGAGGAATAGTATTTTACGCCACTGGGGATTTGAGCAGCAGCAGGGAGAGCCGTCATTTGGCTCACCCAGGACCCAGTTCACCGGTGATGTACACCTGACTGGCTCTTAGCAGGTGCAGACTGGTGATTTTAGGGAGACATTGGCTGGCATTTTCTGTCAGGACTATCTGGTGCTATTATGACACATTGGCTGGCACTTTCTGTCAGGGCTATATGGCACTATTAGGAGACATTGGCTGGCACTTTTAGTCAATGCTATCTGGAACTATTAGCAGACATTAGCTGGTCAGTGCTGTATAACACTATTAAGACTTGCTGGCTCGCTTTTTTAGAAGGAACGGGCTGGCACTTTTACCAGGCGCTGGTTGATGCTTTTAATAGGTGCTGAGAGGTACTTACTTGGCTCTTTCACACTATACATTGAAAAACTGATGCATTTTAACTTAGTGCATTGTCAAAAAAGCTTTCAGTCAAAATTTTATTGTATTGTAAATTGTATTGTATAGTGTAAACTGAGTCATAAGAAAACATGGACATTGCTTACAAAATCAGTTGTCCTTCCACTTTTAACTAAGAGCAACTGATATAATGTAAAAGGACCCTAACACTTTCTAGTTATTTCACTGGGCAGCGTGTACCGCAAGTTACGCTATTAGGGTTACCTGTGGTAATCGAGTAGGGCGACTGTTGCTACAGTAACACGCGTTACTTAAAAGCATTGCCATTAGTAACGCGGATTACCACAATGGTCACATTAATAGCATGACTCGCGGTACATGCTGCCGGAAGTAAGGGTGATATTGCCATGTGTTTGTGCTATTTTATGCATCAGGCCCACTGGCACTAACAGGTATTACCATTGACTCCTGTGAAGGTATAATCTAGCTCCATAAATGCCCACAACAGGGTTTTATAAACACCATCTAACACCAAGCTTGCAGTATGAACTGGCTTCATTGATAGCAATGGAGCTTACATTTCCTAGAGTTATAAAGCTGCACTGAATCAGTAGCTCTAGCAATACTAGGACATTAAAAACATAATTGTTCCTAAAAAGTGCAGATTACAAAGTATGGTGCCGGCTGGCTTTGCTAAAAATCCTGCTCTGGGCTTTTTGGTAGCGCTGACAAGTGACTCAACCTTAATTGGAGTCAGTGGAATATGTCTGCACGCCCCTGCAAAATCACTAGCAAGCATCAGTCAGCACCATGCAGCGTCTCCCAGTGCCAGTTTATCACTGCTAGACAAACCATGCCCTAGATATACTAAAATCAGTCTTATTATGTATCAAAGTTAACTGATTTGGAAATAAAGTTAATTATCAAAAAGACCAATTCTTGAGAACAAGAATCCTAGAAAATCCTATTTGTACCTATTTAAAAATCTATTAAAACTGAGTTTGCCGTGTAAGGTAGGCATCAGTCACTATTCAATCAAATTCCAATCGAATAGGGAGCAATTGGCTTGGCATATCAGGCCAAAATTGACCTGTATATGGCCAGCTTATAGGTTTCTATGGCAATCAACTGAAGCTTTATTCTACTAGCACACTGACCACACTGAGTGGTATCATTTGAGGTGTCTTTCACAGCTCTGTACCCAGATGTATGAAATGTATACCATGGTATAAATGTTCTTGAAATAGTTACTCAAATACGTCACACATTTTTAATGCATGATTTTATCATTATATTTGTAATATTATTAAAAGATTTCCGCCCTCCCCCCTCCCCAATTGAATTTAGCGTTAAATTGCAGTTAAATCAATTATCTCGATAATCTTCAATTTCCAAGTGTTATAAGCATCTGTTTATTTTAGGCTTTCACCATTATCCTTTGGGGTTTAGTCTTCTCATTTCATACAGCAAGATAAAGCCTTGATTACCTCTTAATTGTTTGCTTCCTATAATATTGAAAATGATCTTGGTTAATACATTTAGCTGCATAATGAAGGATGCATTTGAAGAATATAATGAAGCACTAAGAGGCAGTTATTGTCAACACAACAGGGTTACATTCAGTTTACTCTTTAAAAGTCTTAAAATGTCCAGTCATCACTCCGGTACTGATGGATAATGTCTGTTGCTGCCTTGTCAAAAGCACAGTGAAGCTGTCTACAGTCATGTGAACGTCACTAGATGTATCCTTAGGTATTCTGTCGGCCCGGGGCTGTATAAACTGGGGCTCATGGCTTGCAACGTGCCTGTGTTTGCATTGCATATGTGAGGTGTGATGCATAAACCGCATTCTCAACAGAGTAACAATAACAACTGGAAAAATATGTTTATCTAGTCCAACTGCACTCTTGTGGCATATTATCAGTAACACATACAGGCGTGATATTTTTTGCCTAAACCAGCTGAAAATGGTTGAATCATGCAGATCTCATTTCTTGATTTTAAAGTGAACCGAGCATCATTTTTAACACCCAGGGCAGCTCTATAGCAAATAAAAAATGCATTCTAAAAATGTGGTTTATTATTAAAAAAAACTTTATTTTCACCTCATTTTTTTACATCTAAGAGTTAAATTAGCCACTTTGTCTGTCTGCAAAGGACCTGCGGTCGCTGAGCAGGAGATGGTGAAAACAGATAAGAAATTGCCTCTTTAGACTTAAAGAGGAACTCCAGTGAAAATAATGTAGTAAAAAAAGTGCTTCATTTTTTACCATAATTATGTATAAATGATTTAGTCAGTGTTTGCTCATTGTAAAATCTTTCCTCTCCCAGATTCACATTCTGACATTTATTACATGGTGACATTGTTACTGTGGGCAGGTTATTTAGCTGTTTCTAGCTGCTCTGTCTGTTACAGACAGCTAATAACAGCTATTTCCTGTCTCTGAACATTGTTACATTGTGGCAGTTTGCCAGCAGTACCGCGGTATTCAGAGCCTCTTGTGGGAGGGGTTTCAGCACAAAATCAGTCACACAGCGCCCCCTGATGGTCTGTTTGTGAAAATCATTGTCTTTCTCATGTAAAATGGGGTATCAGCTACTGATTGGGAAAAAGTTCAATTCTTGGTTGGAGTTTCTCTTTAATTGACCACAAACAAACCCCCATTGTACTTCAAACAGAAAACATCAGTTACAGTTGAAGAATGTCACACCTAGCCTGGACAACAGCAGTTGTAAAACAGCAGGGGTAGAGCTTCTGAACAATGGCAGCCCTTGCAGCTATTTGAAGCCAAGAGCTGCTTGGATCCCTTTAAGATGTTCTATTGCTATGGAGGAGAGAAGACAGGCAGAGGCATATCTAGGGTGTAGCAACCCCCTCCCCCCCCCCCCAAAAAAAAAACCCCACACAAACAACTCTGTAGGGCCCCATGCCTAAAAAAAATAGCCCCCCCCCCTAAGTGTGAACTATCTCTGTGCCCCCTGGGTCCATCTTAATGAGAGTAACGCAGCGTGCTCATATGTTGCCACAGTTATGCACCCTTCTCTTCACTCTGCAGTATAGCATGTACACCAGCTGTCCCTCGTAAGGCGGCGGTGGGTGGGGGTCAGGAGAAGGACAATGCACTTGGCCAAGATGATCCACCACCACATTGGTTGAGAACCCTCTAGGACAGGGATGCCCACACTTTTTCAGCTCGCGAGCTACTTTAAAATTTGCTGAGTCCAGGACATTTACAGTATAGGTAGCTAGGTATAGGTGTCTTCAGTATAGGTAATTCGGTATAGGTGCCTTCAGTATAGGTAGCAAGGTATAGGTGCCTTCAGTATAAATACAGTGGGATGCGAAAGTTTGGGCAACCTTGTTTATTGTCATGATTTTCCGGTATAAATCGTTGGTTGTTATGATAAAAAATGTCAGTTAAATATATCATATAGGAGACACACACAGTGATATTTGAGAAGTGAAATGAAGTTTATTGGATTTACAGAAAATCTGCAATAATTGTTTAAACAAAATTAGGCAGGTGCATACATTTGGGCACCACAAAAAAAATGAAATCATTATTTAGTAGATCCTCCTTTTGCAGAAATTACAGCCTGTAAACGCTTCCGATAGGTTCCAATGAGAGTCTGTATTCTGGTTGAAGGTATTTTGGACCATTCTTCTTTACAAAACAACTCTAGTTCATTCAGGTTTGATGGATTCCGAGCATGGACAGCTCTCTTTAACTCACACCACAGATTTTCAATTATATTCAGGTCTGGGGACTGAGATGGCCATTCCAAAACGTTGTACTTGTTCATCTGCACAAATGCCTTAGTGGATTTTAAGCAGTGTTTAGGGTCATTGTCTTGTTGAAAGATCCAGCCCCGGGGCAGCTTCAGCTTTGTCACTGATTCCTGCTGATTCTGAATGGAATCCATGCGTCTCTCAAGTTTGACAAGATTCCCAGTCCCTGCACTGGCCTCACAGCCCCACAGCATGATGGAACCACCACCATAGTTTACTGTAGGTAGCAGGTGTTTTTCTTGGCATGCTGTGTTGTTTTTCCCTCCATGCATAACGCCCCTTGTTATGCCCAAATAACTCAATTTTAGTTTCATCAGTCCACAGCACCTTATTCCAAAATTAAGCTGGTTTGTCCAAATGTGCTTTAGCATAACTCAATCGGCTCTGTTTGTGCTGTGGGTGGAGAAAAGGCTTCCTTTGCATCACTCTCACATACAGCATCTCCTTGTGTAAAGTGCACCGAGTGGTTGAACGATGCACAGTGACTCCATCTGCAGCAAGATGATGTTGTAGGTCTTTGGTGCTGGTCTGTGGGTTGGCTCTGACTGTTCTCAGCATTCGTCGCTTCTGTTTATCCGAGATTTTTCTTGGTCTGCCACTTCGAGCCTTAACTTTAACCGGTTCAGCACCGCAGTGCCGAAAATCTCATGCATCCGATCAACGTTCACCTCCCATTCATTCGCCTATAACTTTATTGCTACTTATCACAATGAATTGATCTGTATCTTGTTTTTTCTGCCACTAATTAGGCTTTCTTTGGGTAGTACATTTTGCTAAGAATTATTATTTTCTAAATCCATTTTAACAGGAAGATTAGGAAAGAAATGAATAAAATTCATTATTTCTCAGTTTTTGGCCATTATAGTTTGAAATTAATATATGCTACCGTAATTAAAACTCATGTATTTTATTTGCCCATCTGTCCCGGTTATTACACCGTTTAAAGGATGTCCCTATCACAATTTATGGTGCCGATATTTCATTTAGAAATAAAGGTGCATTTTTTAATTATGGTAGCACGTATTATCTTAAACTATAGTGGCCAACAACTGGGAAATAATGTTTTTTTTTCTATTTCTTACCTGTTATTCCCATTAACTTCCCTGGCAGCCATTCTCCTTCCTGTCCTCCGAGGCTCTGAATCACTCCGGTGAGTTCCCTCTCAGTGATCTCACTACAGAGTTACAGTGCCACCTAGAGGATGGAGGGAAAATTGCAGCGCTGGAGCCCAGGGAGGTGAATGAGTGCAGGGGCTGCTGCAGGCTTTCTGGCGGCATGATTTTTTTTCCTGATTTTAGGGTCTGAAACGTGCAGAAAAGCCCCTAAGGTCCGGAAATAATCATACCACCTGGGAGGTTAAAATGCATTTAGCAGTACCACCCAAAAAAAGCCTAATTAGTGGCAGAAAAAAAAAGTATAGATCATTTCATTATGATAAGTAGTCATATTGGTGAATGAAAGGTAAGGAGTGCTAAAAGGTGAAACTTGCTCTGGTCCATAAGGGTAGAAATGCTTGAACAGAGGCACCAATGAAGAATAAAAACGTCTAAAAAAAAAAAAAAAGGTTAAAAAAGGGTAGTTGTGGTGGACTTACCTGCCTTATGGACAGACACATCTGCTATTTTTGGTTCAGAAAATAACATTTATTGGGTGCTCCACTTTGCATCACGTTTCGCAGATACAGTCCTGCTTCATTAGGCAAATTACAGAGAAAAACTGGGGAAGAAATACCAGAGAACAAATGGCTAAGGAAAAACCCCTCAGTGGTGAATTGGTTAAAATGAGTGGAGCTCCACAAATGTTTCAAATGCAAATGCCTTTGCATCTTCAAGGTAATGCAGGAGCATGCATGGTGTCCAGCACACTGTACAATGTCTGGTCATAAAACTACAGACTGTTCCACGCACCTGAAATACATTTCTGAATAGCTCATGTGTTACCTTTTCCTACTGTTATTAGACATTAGTCTCCAACACCCCCTCTTCTTCAGTCACACTGCACAACAGCAAACATGATTTCTTGGTCTCTGTGAAACGATGAAAGTCTAAAGGAGTTAAATAAAAAAACCCAATAAGTGTGCCTCTTCGAACATTGCTTTTCAACACACTGCTTTGCAAAGGAAAGTTTGATGCATTTATAAATAATCTTGTTTTCTTTCAATGTGCAATGATGTATAAAGTGCTATCAATATTATTAATGTTGGGTGGGCTGCACTCCTGGATTGTGCTGTTCCTTAGCAACATAGAATCTTCCGGCACTTGCTTTACAGGGTAAGTCTGCTAGCGATCCCATGGCTGTCATTGGTGGAGTGCATAGTGTGCTGCCAGACCCTGGCATCGGGGACCTCCACAATGGAGATGATCATGCTGTCATCACCTTCCCCCAGAAATTTTTATAATTTCCTATTTTTTTCTTTTTCTTTTAGCACAGG
The DNA here is from genome assembly GCF_040937935.1 of Hyperolius riggenbachi. Lineage (NCBI taxonomy): Eukaryota > Metazoa > Chordata > Amphibia > Anura > Hyperoliidae > Hyperolius > Hyperolius riggenbachi. The sequence continues at coordinate 150,814,215 of NC_090653.1, read as the reverse complement.
AATGAATAAGAGCAAACTCAGTGTAACATGAGTGCTGTATCCAGGGGGCTCTGCATTGCTACAAGTATGCAGCATACAAATAATACAATGCTGCGTGATTTCTCCAAGTAATTTAGATATTGTGTAGGCATCTATGTAAAGGATGTGCAAAATAGCAGTAATATTCTATTGGTAATTTTAGCAAAATTCTACTTTGCCTCTCTGTATAACTGGAACCTAACTCTTACATGAACCCTCCTCATTGATGCCTAATAAGAACCCTCACCTATTGATGCCTAACAAGACCCCTCACCAATCTATGCTCAACAAAAAGCCTCCTCATTGATGCCTAAAAAGAACCCTCACCTAGCAATGCCCAATACTAATCACCCCCTACCTACTCCTAACACTAACCACCCCACACTCGCCGCTATTTTGGAGTTAGGATACAGTGAAGCTGAACTCCAGTGAACTACTGTTCCCAGCATGCCCCCACATCTCCTGCACTGTAGCAGAACTCTGCCGCTGCTATTTTTCTCCGGCAGACTTCCTCTACGCTGTAGCAGAACTCTGCCGCTGCTATTTTTCTCCGGCAGACTTCCTCTACGCTGTAGCAGAACTCTGCTGCTGCTATTTTTCTCAGGTAGACTTCCTCTACGCTGTAGCAGAACTCTGCCGCTGCTATTTTTCTCCGGCAGACTTCCTCTGCACTGTAGCAGAACTCTGCTGCTGCTATTTTTCTCAGGTAGACTTCCTCTACGCTGTAGCAGAACTCTGCCGCTGCTATTGTTCTCCGGCAGACTTCCTCTACGCTGTAGCAGAACTCTGCCGCTGCTATTTTTCTCCGGCAGACTTCCTCTACGCTGTAGCAGAACTCTGCCGCTGCTATTTTTCTCCGGCAGACTTCCTCTACGCTGTAGCAGAACTCTGCCGCTGCTATTTTTCTCCGGCAGACTTCCTCTACGCTGTAGCAGAACTCTGCCGCTGCTATTTTTCTCCGGCAGACTTCCTCTACGCTGTAGCAGAACTCTGCCGCTGCTATTTTTCTCCGGCAGACTTCCTCTACGCTGTAGCAGAACTCTGCCGCTGCTATTTTTCTCCGGCAGACTTCCTCTACGCTGTAGCAGAACTCTCCGCTGCTATTTTTCTCCGGCAGACTTCCTCTACGCTGTAGCAGAACTCTGCCGCTGCTATTTTTCTCCAGCAGACTTCCTCTACGCTGTAGCAGAACTCTGCCGCTGCTATTTTTCTTACGCTGTAGCAGAACTCTGCCGCTGCTATTTTTCTCCGGCAGACTTCCTCTACGCTGTAGCAGAACTCTGCCGCTGCTATTTTTCTCCGGCAGACTTCCTCTACGCTGTAGCAGAACTCTGCCGCTGCTATTTTTCTCCGGCAGACTTCCTCTACGCTGTAGCAGAACTCTGCCGCTGCTATTTTTCTCCGGCAGACTTCCTCTACGCTGTAGCAGAACTCTGCCGCTGCTATTTTTCTCCGGCAGACTTCCTCTACGCTGTAGCAGAACTCTGCCGCTGCTATTTTTCTCCGGCAGACTTCCTCTACGCTGTAGCAGAACTCTCCGCTGCTATTTTTCTCCGGCAGACTTCCTCTACGCTGTAGCAGAACTCTGCCGCTGCTATTTTTCTCCAGCAGACTTCCTCTACGCTGTAGCAGAACTCTGCCGCTGCTATTTTTCTTACGCTGTAGCAGAACTCTGCCGCTGCTATTTTTCTCAGGTAGACTTCCTCTACGCTGTAGCAGAACTCTGCCGCTGCTATTTTTCTCAGGTAGACTTCCTCTACGCTGTAGCAGAACTCTGCCGCTGCTATTTTTCGGGTGCCCTGTGACAAAATTTCCAGCTGTAGATGGTATTTTCATAGGTGTCAATGGCACACCCAATTTTTCCTGGTTCTGCTTGATTCCAAAGTGTCTGTTTCGATTGTAAAGACTTAGGGCCTGTTTCCACTTGTGACGCATGCGTCTGCGAGACGCGCAGCGTCACTTCCTGGTGTGCGGAGACGAATCCCATCAGCCGAGCCATGTATAGCTATGGGATTTGCAGCCTTCCGCACCATTTTGGATGTAAATATCGGCCGAATCGTTAGCACAAGCAATTCGGCCGGCGACACCATTATACCATTATACTCTATCTGCGGATTTGGCGCGGTAGCCACAGCAGTGGAAACAAGCCTTTATGACTTCTAGTTGTGTCTCTTGTTAAATGCCCTGGAGTCATGCTACATTTACTGGTTCACAAAATGCCATAGCTTTCTTTTAGTTTGATTATATGGCTCTGTAAAATGAATAGTCTATACTATAGCCAGGCATTCTCATTGACTTATTTGAAGTGATGCATAAAAAAAGTAACTTTGAGCTTATGTGGTATCAAATATTTGCAAAGACCTTCTGTGTTATGAAGTCAAAATGATACTAGGCATATTATTTTTGTAGTGTGTTTTTCTTTTAGCCCTCTATGAAATCTTAGTAGTTCTGAATCTCTCCGACTTTACTCCTGTAAAATTCCTCCATTACCAAGTTCTAGAGCCATATCAATATATGGCTTGCACTGATAAAGACCAATATAGCCTGAAACCGCTGTCTGCAAGTTTGCTTATATGGCATTGTATAATTACCGTAATAGTCTTTAGGCATGCTGAAATCCATTGCTCTAGATGTATAACTGCTTATCAGGGAAGGGACATTAAGGAATAATTTGCATATGCATCAGTATTGCTTATTGAGGGTCTATCGGTATTGAGAATGACATGAGAGAGTTTATTTGAAAAATGCACTTACTATTCTAGCTGTGAGTCTGATTGGTTTCTTATAATGAGCTTTTTTCTAACCTTTGTCATTAGCTCATTGCGAACCTACAGCAAATGAAAACCCCAATTTGCAGTCTTATTGCACAAAGAAGATACAACATCTCCATCAACGGAGCACAAGAAAACAGAAAAAACAGCATCCAGCACCACCTCTGAGGCGTTCAGCAGAAAAACACCCTTCATGTCACATTCCCAATCAGCTTATAAATAGATTACAACTTCAAAATTTCAAGCACACCATGGAGCAGGTACAGATCCTTTCACATTAATATGGTGGCTTTTACTTGAATCTATACAGAAAGGTACACAACTGTATAATTCTGCTTTAACCACTTCAGGACCACAGGCTTACACCTCCCTAGTGACCAGGCTATTTTTTAAAATGTAGTGCTCTGCAACTTTAAAAGCTTGCTGCAGAGTCATACTACGTAGCACAGCAGTGATCTCCCCTCCCCCGTTTCTGCCCACCAACAGAGCTTTCTATTGGTGAGCTCTGATCGCTGCTGCACACTGTATTAATTTTTTTTGTTAATTATTATTATTATTTGATTTTTTTAAAAATAAAAATGTTTATTATTTTAATTATTTTCCCTCTCCCTGACAGCCAATCACAGCGATCAGCTCTCATAGGCATCTGCTTATGAGAGCCAATCGCTTTCTGAGCCTCTCCAGGGGACAGCCTAATGACAGGGGCTGTCCCTAGTATAGCGCTGCCATAGATCGCAGCGCTGTACAATGTAAATAGATGGCGGTTTCGCCGTCTAACAGTCTCCTAGCGGGCGATCTCCACTGGTAGACTGATGACGGAGCGGTGCTCTGTCACTCAAGCGGGGATGCGCGATCCCCTGCAAACCACTCCCCCAGGACTTAACGCCAATTGGCGTTACATGGTCCTGGGGGAGCCACCTTGCGACCACCAATTGGCGTTAGGCGAAAGGAGGTTAAAAGAAACCCCAGGTGAAAATAAACTGATAAGATTAATAATTGTATTCATCTGCCTACTCCCAAAAACTTTTTTAAATGTTTAAATCCTACAGTTTTATTTTCTGTGCATCAGCTAACAAAGTTTGTTTAATGTTGTACTGTCTCATATAACTGATACATTCTTTCATTGACCTGAAGGTAAAATATATGAACTATTGACCTTTTTATGCATCCCCTGCACTCAGAAGCTCTTCTCTGCAGGAAAGAGTTTTATGGTTGTAATTCCTTATCAGTGAGGATTACCTTATAGTCTTTTTTTTTTTGCAAAAAGGGTGTGCGCATCAATCACCAAGTGAACCCTTAAATACCTGGCTTAGCAGATGAGGCCTAATTAGCTTATTAAATGAGGCATAGCTCCAGCAAATCTGCATTCACTTTCACATGCCATTTGCAGGGTTTTGCCAACGAATTCACCGCAAAATGTTTGACCTGCGGGGGATTAGTTTGCGCAGCATTTATCACTTATCCAGGATCGCCACGTGGAGGCCCCCCCAGGATCCCAGGAAAAGGGGGGCCAACAGGGCACTCCAAGCACTCTCACTGCTCAGAGACCCTGCAGCCGCCCCCCTGGGGGGGAGGCTGAGAAGCGCGGGCGGCCCCCCCAAGCGCTGCCACCGCCAGAGAGAGCCGCCTCCCAAAGGATAGGACCTACCTTATTTCGTACTGCGTCCAAGTGCATTATTATGCCAGGCAAAATGTGCGCAACTTGGGAGCACTACGAAAGGGGGGGAGTGGAACAGAGGTCACCCCAAGCCAGATAAAGCTCAGGGGTGACTCTACAGCTCCACAACCCAATGGGGAAGCAGGCTGCAGACAGCCCTTGGAGAGGGTCATCCACCACCTGCCTCCAGAAGAAAGAAACAAACAACATTTTGCAAAAAGGGTGTGTGCATCAATCACCAAGCTAAGCCAGGTATTTAACCACTTGAGGACCTAGGGCTTTCTACCCCTTAAGGACCGGCCACTTTTTTTCCATTCAGACCACTGCAGCTTTCACGGTTTATTGCTCGCTCATACAACCTAACACCTAAATGAATTTTGGCTCCTTTTCTTGTCACTAATAAAGCTTTCTTTTGGTGCTATTTGATTGCTCCTGCGATTTTTACTTTTTATTATATTCATCAAAAAAGACATGAATTTTGGCAAAAAAATGATTTTTTAACTTTCTGTGCTGACATTTTTCAAATAAAGTAAAATTTCTGTATACATGCAGCGCGAAAAATGTGGACAAACATGTTTTTGATAAAAAAAAACCCATTCAGTGTATATTTATTGGTTTGGGTAAAAGTTATAGCGTTTACAAACTATGGTGCAAAAAGTGAATTTTCCCATTTTCAAGCATCTCTGACTTTTCTGACCCCCTGTCATGTTTCATGAGGGGCTAGAATTCCAGGATAGTATAAATACCCCCCAAATGACCCCATTTTGGAAAGAAGACATCCCAAAGTATTCACTGAGAGGCATAGTGAGTTCATAGAAGATATTATTTTTTGTCACAAGTAAGCGGAAAATGACACTTTGTGAGAAAAAAAAAAAGTTTCCATTTCTTCTAACTTGCGACAAAAAAAAATGAAATCTGCCACGGACTCACCATGCCCCTCTCTGAATACCTTGAAGGGTCTACTTTCCAAAATGGGGTCATTTGTGGGGTGTGTTTACTGTCCTGACATTTTGGTGGGTGTTAAATTGTAAGCACCCCTGTAAAGCCTAAAGGTGCTCATTGGACTTTGGACCCCTTAGCGCAGTTAGGCTGCAAAAAAGTGCCACACATGTGGTATTGCCGTACTCAGGAGAAGTAGTATAATGTGTTTTGGGGTGTATTTTTACACATACCCATGCTGGGTGGGAGAAATATCTCTGTAAATGACAATTTGTTAATTTTTATAACACACAATTGTCCATTTACAGAGATCTTTCTCCCACTCAGCATGGGTATGTGTAAAAATACACCACGAAACACATTATACTACTTCTCCTGAGTACGGCGATACCACATGTGTGGCACTTTTTTGCACCCTAACTGCGCTAAAGGGCCCAAAGTCCAATGAGTACCTTTAGGATTTCACAGGTCATTTTGAGAAATTTCGTTTCAAGACTACTCCTCACGGTTTAGGGCCCCTAAAATGCCAGGGCAGTATAGGAACCCCACAAATGACCCCATTTTAGAAAGAAGACACCCCAAGGTATTCCGTTAGGAGTATAGTGAGTTCATAGAAGATTTTATTTTTTGTCAAAAGTTAGCGGAAAAAGACACTTTGTGAAAAAACACAATTAAAATCAATTTCCGCTAACTTGTGACAAAAAATAAAATCTTCTATGAACTCGCCATACTACTAACGGAATACCTTGGGGTGTCTTCTTTCTAAAATGGGGTCATTTGTGGGGTTCCTATACTGCCCTGGCATTTTAGGGGCCCTAAACCGTGAGGAGTAGTCTTGAAACGAAATTTCTCAAAATGACCTGTGAAATCCTAAAGGTACTCATTGGTCTTTGGGCCCTTTAGCGCAGTTAGGGTGCAAAAAAGTGCCACACATGTGGTATCGCCATACTCGGGAGAAGTAGTACAATGTGTTTTGTGGTGTATTTTTACACATACCCATGCTGGGTGGGAGAAATACCTCTGTAAATGGACAATTGTGTGTATAAAAATCAAAAGATTGTCATTTACAGAGGTATTTCTCCCACCCAGCATGGGTATGTGTAAAAATACACCCCAAAACACATTATACTACTTCTCCCGAGTACGGCGATACCACATGTGTGGCACTTTTTTGCACCCTAACTGCACTAAGGGGCCCAAAGTCCAATGAGTAACTTTAGGATTTCACAGGTCATTTTTGTTTCAAGACTTTAGGGCCCCTAAAATGCCAGGGCAGTATAGGAACCCCACTAATGACCCCATTTTAGAAAGAAGACACCCCAAGGTATTCCGTTAGGAGTATGGTGAGTTCATAGAAGTTTTTATTTTTTTGTCACAAGTTAGCGGACATTGATTTTAATAATTTTTTTTTTACAAAGTGTCATTTTCCGCTAACTTGTGACAAAAAATAAAATCTTCTATGAACTCACCATACTCCGTACGGAATACCTTTGGGTGTCTTCTTTCTAGAATGGGGTCATTTGTGGGGTTCCTATACTGCCCTGGCATTTTAGGGGACCTAAACCGTGAGGAGTAGTCTTGAAACCAAATGACGCAAAATGACCTGTGAAATCCTAAAGGTACTCATTGGACTTTGGGCCCCTTAGCGTACTTAGGGTGTAAAAAAGTGCCACACATGTGGTACCGCCGTACTCAGGAGAAGTAGTATAATGCGTTTTGGGGTGTATTTTTACACATACCCATGCTAAGTGGGAGAAATATCTCTGTAAATGACAATTGTTTGATTTTTTTTACACACAATTGTCCATTTACATAGAAATTTCTCCCACCCAGCATGGGTATGTGTAAAAATACACCCCAAAACACATTATACTACTTTTCCTGAGTACGGCGGTACCACATGTGTGACACTTTTTTGCAGCCTAGGTGCACTAAGGGGCCCAACGTCCTATTCACAGATCATTTTGAAGCATTTGTTTTCTAGACTACTCCTCGCGGTTTAGGGGCCCTAAAATGCCAGGGCAGTATAGGAACCCCACAAGTGACCCCATTTTAGAAAGAAGACACCCCAAGGTATTCCGTACGGAGTATGGTGAGTTCATAGAAGATTTTATTTTTTGTCACAAGTTAGTGAAAAATGACACTTTGTGAAAAAAAACCAATAAAAATTAATTTCCGCTAACTTTTGACAAAAAATAAAATCTTCTATGAACTCGTCATACACCTAACAAAATACCTTGGGGTGTCTTTTTTTCTAAAATGGGGTCACTTGTGGGGTTCCTATACTGCCCTGGCATTTTACAGGCCCAAAACCGTGAGTAGTCTGGAAACCAAATGTCTCAAAATGACTGTTCAGGGGTATAAGCATCTGCAAATTTTGATGACAGGTGGTCTATGAGGGGGCGAATTTTGTGGAACCGGTCATAAGCAGGGTGGCCTTTTAGATGACAGGTTGTATTGGGCCTGATCTGATGGATAGGAGTGCTAGGGGGGTGACAGGAGGTGATTGATGGGTGTCTCAGGGGGTGGTTAGAGGGGAAAATAGATGCAATCAATGCACTGGGGAGGTGATCGGAAGGGGGTCTGAGGGGGATCTGAGGGTTTGGCCGAGTGATCAGGAGCCCACACGGGGCAAATTGGGGCCTGATCTGATGGGTAGGTGTGCTAGGGGGTGACAGGAGGTGATTGATGGGTGTCTCAAGGTGTGATTAGAGGGGGGAATAGATGCAAGCAATGCACTGGCGAGGTGATCAGGGCTGGGGTCTGAGGGCATTCTGAGGGTGTGGGCGGGTGATTGAGTGCCCTAGGGGCAGATAGGGGTCTAATCTGATAGGTAGCAGTGACAGGGGGTGATTGATGGGTAATTAGTGGGTGTTTAGGGTAGAGAATAGATGGAAACACTGCGCTTGGGTGGTGATCTGATGTCGGATCTGCGGGCGATCTATTGGTGTGGGTGGGTGATCAGTTTGCCCGCAAGGGGCAGGTTAGGGGCTGATTGATGGGTGGCAGTGACAGCGGGTGATTGACAGAGGCGTAGCTAGGGCTTTCAGCGCCCGGGGACAAAGACTATTAACCTCCTTGGCGGTATGAAAAATACCGCCAGGAGGGAGCGCAGCAGTTTTTTAAAAAAAAATTTTTTTTTTTATCATGTAGCGAGCCGAGGGCTCGCTACATGATAGCCGCTGCTGAGCGGCATCCCCCCGCCCGCTTCGATCGCCTTCGGCGATCTCCGATCAGGAAATCCCGTTCATAGAACGGGATTTCCTGGAGGGCTTCCCCCGTCGCCATGGCGACGGGGCGGGATGACGTCACCGACGTCACTGACGTCGGGACGTCATTGGGAGTCCCGGGCCACCCCTCGGCGCTGCCTGGCACTGATTGGCCAGGCAGCGCTGGGGTCTGGAGGGGGGGGGGGGGCCCGCGCCGCAGCAGATAGCGGCGATCGGGCAGGGGCCGGCGGCGATCAGAGTGCTGGCGCAGCTAGCAAAGTGCTAGCTGCGTCCAGCAAAGCAAAAATTATGAAAATCGGCCCAGCAGGGCCTGAGCGGCACCCTCCGGCGGCTTACCCCGTGTCACACACGGGGTTACCGCCAAGGAGGTTAATGCGCCCTGTAAGGAGGGACCTGCCGCTCCTAAAAAGGGGCATGGCCATGCAACAGAATGTGGGTGTGGTAATGGGTGTGGACAAATATACATGACCTTAGCAGTGGTGTAAAAGGTCTGCCAGGGAAGTTTGAGCTCTGCCATAGTGTTTCCCCCAAAATACATTTAATCTGACAGCATTTCACCAAAACTACATGTCATTTGGCAGAGGTTCCTCCAAAATACAGATAATTTGGCAATGATTCCCCCAAAATAGACATAATCTGGCAGCAGTGGTTCCCCCAACATACATATAATCTGGCAGCTGTTCCCCAAAATACACTTAATCTGGCAGCAGCGGTTCCCCAAAAATACAGGTAATCGGTGCCCCCAGTATAGGTAACCAGGTCTATAGGTGTCCCCAGAATAGGTAGCCAGGTGTATATGTGTGCCCACTATAGGTAGCCAGGTGTATATATGTCCCCAGTATAAGTAGCCAGGGGTCTATGTGCCCAGTATAAGTAGCCAGGTGTATATATGTCCCCAGTATAAGTAGCTAGGTGTATATGTGTCCCCAGTATAAGTAGCCAGGTGTATAGATGTCCCCAGTATAAGTAGCCAGGTGTATAGATGTCCCCAGTATAAGTAGCCAGGTGTATAGATGTCCCCAGTATAAGTAGCCAGAGGTATATGTGCCCAGTATAAGTAGCCAGGGGTATATGTGCCCAGTATAAGTAGCCAGGTGTATACATGTCCCCAATATAAGTAGCCAGGGGTATATGTGCCCAGTATAAGTAGCCAGGTGTATATATGTCCACTGTATAAGTAGCCATGTGTATATGTGTCCCCTGTATAAGTAGCCATGTGTATATGTGTCCCCTGTATAAGTAGCCAGGTGTATATGTGTCCCCTGTATAAGTAGCCAGGTGAATATATGACCCCAGTATAAGTAGCCAGGTGTATATATGTCCCAAGTATAAGTAGCCAGGGGTATATGTGCCCAGTATATGTAGCCAGGTGCCCCCCCTTCCCCAGCGGGAGCGCAGAGAAGAGGGAGAGCTGTGGACACAGCGATGGGGAAGGGGGGAAGTCTCCCCCCCTTCCCTCACCTTAGGACTTACCTTCTCTCTCGCTCCCCCTGCAGATATGAGCTGCAGGCGGCAGAACACTTACTCCATTCGCACGGAGAAGACAGATCTGTGCTCCACTGATCTGGTCTAGACTAGACCAGATTAGCAGAGCACAGATCTGTCTACTCCGCGCGAATGGAGTAAGTGTTCTGCCGCCCGCTGCTCATATCTGCAGGGGGAGAGAGAGGGAGAGAGGGTGAGCCTTAAGGTGAGGGAAGGGGGGGGGGGGGAAGACTTCCCCCCTTTCCCATCGCTGTGTCCACAGCTCTCCCTCTTCTCTGCGCTCCCGCGCGCTGGGGGGAAAATAAATAAATAAAAAAACACAGGTCACGGCAGGGTGCCCACTGGCGAACTCAGGGGGCTATTCCGGGTGTCTGGAACCTCCCCCCTGCACTGAGCTGTGTATTCAGCCAGGGAAGCCCGCATAATATAAACAGCCTCATTCTCCCTCCCTTCTTACTTCTGGTGCCTCCCTCCAGCTAATAGAATGAGAGAGGCAGCCGAGCTTCCCTCACAACCTTCACAAGAAGATGCAGCCTGCAGTGAGAGAATGTTGATTATGGAGTCCTGGACTCTCCACAGCACAGAAGTGTCAGACATGATGAAATTAGAGTGCAGGCAAGCTGGTAAATATGCACAGCATGATGCAGAGCTTGCCTGGACTCAGGGTCTGTGGGGAAACATCTGTCTGGTCTCTCCCCATTGTTATAATGACTGCATGTGTGGATAAGGTGTGGATAACAAGCTGAAAAGTTTTTGACAGTCCCTAGACTCCAGGAGGGCTTGTGAGAGACTGACAGGGACAGGAGTCCGATTACAGGCAAGTAGCCTGTGTGATGTGGGACTTCAATACAGATAAGTTCTCTGCTCCATCTCAGGCTATTCTCAATTTCTCCACTCCTCTCTCTGGGCTAGTGCAACGCCAAAATGACAATAGCAATCGCTAGCAATTTGTGAGTGTGATTTTGTGAAGTGATTTTCAGAGCGATTTTTGAATGAATTGCTCAAAAACATGCTACATGCAGTATACCTGCGATTTTGAAAAAATCACAACGCTGCTGTGGGAACACCCACATAGGGTAACATTAGCCAAGCGCTTTTCAAATCACTGTTGATTTGAAAAACGCTCAGAAGCACTCTTGGTGTGCACCAGCCCTCCCTCATTCACCTTTGTTTCCCTCTTCCCCTAGAGCTGGCTGTGTGTTCTTGTCTTACAGGAAAGCTAAATAAAAGTGCAATCCTGGTGAGGCAAAATATTATTATTTAGTATTTATGTAGCGCCGCCATCTTCCGCAGATGCATATATCCCTGCATCATATGGGTATCGCTTGCGCTATGTGACACTATGTAGCATATTCCACTGAATTGTCTAAACTAAGTCTATCTCCTGTTCCTCTCTTGGGGAGTTGTGCCAGCGCTGTACCCCGTTCACATTTGCTGCTACCTGAAGCCCTCAGAAACACTTCGTGTCCTTGAGTACTTCCAAAGATAGGCAGCTCCGTAATACGCCAGCGCACTTTTGTGCATGGGCAGTATGGAGCCACCTGTATTCGGAAGCACTCGGGGACATACGTGCTTCTGGACCTTTCAGGAACCCCCCCCTTAAAAATCCTGCGTTTGCCCCTGGTGCCCCTAGGGACCCAGCGCCCGGGGGCACGTGTCCTACCCCGCCCACCCCAAGCTACGCCCCTGGTGATTGATGGGTGGCAGTGACAGGGGGTGATTGATGGGTGGCAGTGACAGGGGGTGATTGATGGGTGATAGGTGATTGGCAGGTGATTGACAGGTGATCAGTGGGTTATTACAGGGAAGGACAGATGTAAATATTGCACTGGCGAATTGATAAGGGGGGGTCTGAGGGCAATCTGAGCGTGTAGGCGGGTGATTGGGTGCCCGCAAGGGGCAGATTAGGGTCTGATCTGATGGGTAACAGTGACAGGTGGTGATAGGGGGTGATTGATGGGTAATTAGTGGGTGTTTAGAGGAGAGAATAGATGTAAACGCTGCGCTTGGGTGGTGATCTGATGTCGAATCTGCGGGCGATCTATTTGTGTGGGTGGGTGATCAGATTGCCCGCAAGGGGCAGGTTAGGGGCTGATTGTTGGGTGGCAGTGACAGGGGGTGATTGATGGGTGATAGGTGATTGGCAGGTTATTGACAGGTGATCAGTGGGTTATTACAGGGAAGGACAGATGTAATTAATGCACTGGCGAATTGATAAGGGGGGGGGGGGTCTGAGGGCAATCTGAGCGTGTGGGCGGGTGATTGGGTGCCCGCAAGGGGCAGATTAGGGTCTGATCTGATAGGTAACAGTGACAGGTGGTGATAGGGGGTGATTGATGGGTGATTGATGGGTAATTAGTGGGTGTTTAGAGAAGATAACAGATGTAAACGATACATTTGGGAGGTAATCTGACGGCGGGTTTGCGGGCGATCTAATGGTGTGGGTGGGTGATCAGATTGCCCGCAAGGGGCAGGTTAGGGGCTGATTGATGGTGGCAGTGACAGGGGGTGACAGGGGGTGATTGATGGGTGATAGGTGATTGGCAGGTGATTGACAGGTGATCAGTGGGTTATTACAGGGAAGAACAGATGTAATTAATGCACTGGTGAATTGATAAGGGGGGGTCAGAGGGCAATCTGAGCGTGTGGGCGGGTGATTGGGTGCCCGCAAGGGGCAGATTAGGGTCTGATCTGATAGTAAAAGTGACAGGTGGTGATAGGGGGTGATTGATGGGTGATTGATGGGTAATTAGTGGGTGTTTAGAGGAGAGAATAGATGTAAACAATGGATTTGGGAGGTGATCTGATGTCGGATCTGCGGGCGATCTATTGGTGTGGGGGGGGTGATCAGATTGCCCGCAAGGGGCAGGTTAGGGGCTGATTGATGGGTGGCAGTGACAGGGGGTGATTGATGGGTGATTGACAGGTGATTGACAGGTGATTGACAGGTGATCAGGGGGATAGATGCATACAGTAAACAGGGGGGGGGGGTGGTCTGGGGAGAATCTGAGGGGTGGGGGGTGATCAGGAGAGGGCAGGGAGCAGGGGGGGGGGGATAAGAAAAAATAGCGTTGACAGATAGTGACAGGGAGTGATTGATGGGTGATTAGGGGGGTGATTGGGTGCAAACAGGGGTCTGGGGGGTGGGCAGGGGGGGGGGTCTGATGGGTGCTGTGGGCGATCTGGGGCAGGGGGGGTAAAAAATCAGTGTGCTTGGTGCAGACTAGGGTGGCTGCAGCCTGCCCTGGTGGTCCCTCGGACACTGGGACCACCAGGGCAGGAGGCAGCCTGTATAATACACTTTGTAAACATTACAAAGTGTATTATACACTTTGTATGCGGCGATCGTCTGGTTAACATCCCGCCGGCGCTTCCGTATGGCCGGCGGGATGTTGCGGCGGGTGAGCGGCGCCAGGCGGAGGCGGAGGATCGCGTCACGGATGACGCGATCGCTCCGCCCATGCCCCTACAAGGACCGCCGCCATTTGTCAATACGGCGGTCCTTGCAAGGTGCACTTGCCGGCCGCCAATTGTACATACGGCGGTCGGGAAGTGGTTAAGGGTTCACTTGGTGATTGATGCACACACCCTTTTTGCAAAATGTTACCTTATAGTCTGCCTGCATCCCAACTGTAGTGAAACTGTCACTTGCAAACCTTATTTTTAATTGTTTCAGGATAAAAAAAAGAAGAAAAGGAACACATCCTAGTTAGTTGTATGCTTCGAACTGTACATTCACATGTCTATCTCATCATGTCACATGTCACCTCGGGTAGCCTTTAAGTACTACACCTGTCTCTCACGAGCACTGGCATTCCCCTCTTTATTATACTCTTTAATCAATGATCATTTCGGTGCTTGTAGACGATAGCACTCCACTTCTACTAAATAGGAGCAATAAAGATGATGTTTTATTTATTCTCCTTGAAATCTCTATATGAATGAATAGTAATGATGAACATTAGAGGATCTGGCTAGTGAAAATCTGTCACTTGACAGACAGCCTATTGGGCCATTCAGAATGCGGGATCAGGTCTTTTAATGTGACTGGACCCGCTGGGACTCAGGGTGGGAGGAGTGAAGCTGAGGTTAAGTTACTAGCATTCGCTATGCTGCAATTCAGCAGCATAGTGTGCGCTAAGTGCCCACTCCCCGATTATGCCCACTATGCTGCCAATAGCGTGCGTATAGTGCAGGAACACTGAATTAAGGAACGCTGATCCACTAGCGCATAACAGTAGCTAACTCACGCTGTTACGTGGCGCTTTGCTTAGTGAATCAAGCCTTTTATACTATTAAGAGTGCTTGCTGACAGGGGCGTAGCAATAGGGGTTGCAGAGGTTGCGACCGCATCGGGGCCGTTGGGCCAGAGGGGCCCCAAAGGGCCCTCCCTCAACTGCAGTATTAGCTCTCTATTAGTCCTGTGCTCATAATAATCACTTCTATAGATACTTTGAATATTGGTAATCATTAACAAGCTGTTCCCCATCCCCTTCTTGCACCTCTGACACTGTAGTTGCCATTGGCAGATTTCGGTGCACCGTATCAATTATGTATAGTGTGCATGGGGGGCCCCATGTAAAACTTGCATCGGGGCCCACAGCTTGAAGTTGCTGATCCTTATCCTACAAATCTCCATAGCTTCAGAATGCAACACTAGCCTGGAGGGAATTGAGCCCTGTACTGTCACCCCATCCCTGTATGTGAAAGGAATTGAAAGTGTGTACCAACCTTAAAGGGATACTGTAGGGGGGTCGGGGGAAAATGAGCTGAACTTACCCGGGGCTTCTAACGGTCCTCCGCAGACATCCTGTGCCCACGCAGACGCTCACCGATGCTCCGGCCCCGCCTCCCGTTCACTTCTGGAATTTCTGACTTTAAAGTCAGAAAACCAGTGCGCCTGCGTTACCGTGTCCTCGATCCCGCTGATGTCATCAAGAGTGCACAGCGCAGGCCCAGTATGGTCTATGTCTGCGCAGTACACTCCTAGTGACATCAGCGGGAGCGAGGACACGGCAACGCAGGCGCAGTGGTTTTCTGACTTTAAAGTCAGAAATTCCAGAAGTGAACCGGAGGCGGGGCCGGAGCATTGGGGAGTGGCTGCGCCAACACAGGATGTCTGCGGGGGACCATTAGAAGCCCCGGGTAAGTTCAGCTCATTTTCCCCCGACCCCCCTACAGTATCCCTTTAACTCTTGCTGGTAATTAGTTAGCACTGATAGTGCATTTGTGGCTATGAAACATTTCTGAGAGCAGGGAAACAATAAAAAAGTTCACTATGTAATTCAAGATTTGTCTGTGTGAGAACTGAAAATCATTATGTTATGTACCTGAGTCAGATGTTTGGAGATATAGTTTGACCTTTAAAAACAAAATAAGTCTGTGGGATCCCAGTAAAGTCCTATTTAGGATTAGGACTATAGATACAATTGTATACCTGTTCAATTTATTTTCACCTCAGGTTTGTTTTTGGTCATCATGCTTATACTGTACTGATGAAAAATTAGACATGTATATTTGGATTTAGAGAAGTTATACTGACCTAATCATGTTGAGTTTTATATAACTCAGTTGGTTTGTTCTTTCCACTCAGGTAATACACGCGGAGATGCATGATCCAAACTCCTGTCCAGACTGCAGCCTGAAACAGGCAGAGTTTGCCCAAAGTCGTTTTGTCCGGATGAGGAAAACTAAACTGGAAGCCAGTTTGCTGCAGATAAAATTGGAAGAGTACACCTATAGCAAAGTACAGCTATATTTGTGTGATTACCGTATATGTTTAGATAAACAACAACAAATTGCGAGATAAAAGTGTGGAAGGGTATGACCCGATTGATCACAAACTCATTTCAATATGTTGCAAAAATATCCAAATCTTTATTAATACATCAATATATCACTAAAACCATTCAGGCTGCATTTCCACTTGTGCGGTGCGAATCGCTGCGGTAAAAATGCGCATGCGGATGCGAATTTTCGCATGCGGGTCTCTGCGAATTTTCTTGGAGGACAATGTATGCGAATTTAACCATGGCAGTGCTGGTGTGCTTTTCCATTGTTTCTATGCGAATTTTTATGCGAATTCGCAAGAAAATTCGCATACCCAAACCTCATGCGAATTTCCTATTAAATACATTGTATGCGATTCGCATAGCGGTATGCGATATGTGAATTCTGATGGCTCTGTCATGCGAATTTTTTCTGCACAGAAAAACACAAAGGAATCCTGACAAGTGGAAACAGTCCCATTCACTTGTATTGCTATGCGAATTTGCATGCGGAAAACGCATGCGAATTCGCAATAGTGGAAATGGGCCCTCAGGGCTTGTTTCCACTATTGCGGTGCGGAATCGCCTGGATTCCACCGCTGATGAAATCGCATGCGGATGCGATTTCCCATGCGTTTTTTGCGGCGAATTCGCATGCGAATTCGCATGGGTGAAGGTATATGCGATTTTAACCATGTCACTGCCTGTGTGAATTTACATTGGTACCTATGCGAGCGAATTCGCATGAAAATTCGCATACCATAGCCGCATGCGAATTTCCTATTAAATACATTAGCGGCGATTCGCATGCATTCCACTCGCAGGCGAATTCGTTGGCTCTTTTGTGCGTTTTTTTACCGCTGAAAAAAACGCACCTCAACAACGCTACAGTGGAAACAGGCCCATCCACTTGCATTACATGTGCGAATCCGCATGCATTGGACGCATGCGGATTCGCGATAGTGGGAACGAGCCCTCAGACACATAAAAATGTGCCAGAGGCACAATCTCTCATTCTCCCAAGCGACCTCCTCACCCCACCGGACCGCCCCAAAAAACACCCACTGGATCCAGCAGGTAAGCTTCAATTGTAGTGACATCACTGTACCAGGCTAGCCATAGAACCCTGTTATAATGTCCATCATTCAAAGATGCATAGGATAGTAATATCTATTCAACTGAATAAAGTTCCACAAAGGCAGCAGTGTGTGGTATGTTCCACAATACTGTCAATAATCATACGGGAAAAATTGAAGCAGCTGTGTTGTTATGAACCAAGGTCAACCGACACCAGGTTTAACATCAGGAAGATACAGTGGGTTGCAAAAGTATTCGGCCCCCTTGAAGTTTTCCACATTTTGTCATATTACTGCCACAAACATGAATCAATTTTATTGGAATTCCACATGAAAGAGCAACACAAAGTGGTGTACACATGAGAAGTGGAACGAAAATCATACATGATTCCAAACATTTTTTACAAATAAATAACTGCAAAGTGGTGTGTGCATAATTATTCGGCCCCCTTTGATCTGAGTGCAGTCAGTTGCCGATAGACATTGCCTGATGAGTGCTAATGACTAAATAGAGTGCACATGTGTGTAATCTAATGTCAGTACAAATACAGCTGCTCAGTGAGGGCCTCAGAGGTTGTCTAAGAGAATATTGGGAGCAACAACACCGTAAAGTCCAAAGAACACACAAGACAGGTCCAAGACAGGTCAGGGATTAAGTTATTGAGAAATTTAAAGCAGGCTTAGACCACAAAAAGATTTCCAAAGCCTTGAACACTCCAAGGAGCACCGTTCAAGCGATCATTCAGAAATGGAAGGAGTATGGCACAACTGTAAACCTACCAAGACAAGGCCATCCACCTAAACTCACAGGCCGAACAAGGAGAGCGCTGATCAGAAATGCAGTCAAGAGGCCCATGGTGACTCTGGACGAGCTGCAGAGATCTACAGCTCAGGTGGGAGACTCTACCCATAGGACAACTATTAGTCATGCACTGTACAAAGTTGGCCTTTATGGAAGAGTGGCAAGAAGAAAGGCATTGTTAACAGAAAGCATAAGAAGTCCCGTTTGCAGTTTGCCACAAGCCATGTGGGGGACACAGCAACCATGTGGAAGAAGGTGCTCTGGTCAGATGAGACCAAAATGGAACTTTTTGGCCAAAATGCAAAACGCTATGTGTGGCAGAAAACTAACACTGCACATCACTCTGAACACACCATCCCCACTGTCAAATATGGTGGTGGCAGCATCATGCTCGGGGAGTGCATCTCTTCAGCAGGGACAGGGAAGCTGGTCAGAGTTGATGGGAAGATGGATGGAGCCAAATACAGGGCAAACTTGGAAGAAAACCTCTTGGAGACTGCAAAAGACTTGAGACTGGGGCGGAGGTGCACCTTCCAGCAGGACAATGACCCTAAACATAAAGCCAGGGCAACAATGGAATGGTTTAAAACAAAACATATCTATGTGTTAGAATTGCCCAGTCAAAGTCCAGATCTAAATCCAATCGAGCATCTGTGGCAAGATCTGAAAACTGCTGTTCACAAACGCTGTCCATCTAATCTGACTAAGCTGGAGCTGTTTTGCAAAGAAGAATGGGCAAGGATTTCAGCCTCTAGATGTGCAAAGCTGGTAGAGACATACCCTAAAAGACTGGCAGCTGTAATTGAAGCAAAAGGAGGTTCTACAAAGTATTGACTCAGGGGGCCGAATAATTACGCACACCCCACTTTGCAGTTATTTATTTGTAAAAAATGTTTGGAATGATGTATGATTTTCGATCCACTTCTCACATGTACACCACTTTGTATTGGTCTTTCACCTGGAATTCCAATAAAATTGATGCATGTTTGTGGCAGTCATGGGCGTCCGCACATATGGCAAAACCGGGCATCTGCCCGAGCCTGGCCGCCCGCTGCCCCCCCCTGGCCGCGTGCCCGTGCAGCCAGCAGGAGGGGAACAGCGCAGAGAAGAGAGAGAGCTATAGGCACAGTGGGGAAGGGCGGACGTCTCCCCTCCCTTCCCTCACCTTAGGGGGCTCTCTCTCCCTCGCTGTCCCCTCCGGAATGAAGTGTACAGCGGCTGGCAGCGGGCGGAACTTACCTCCTCTCGCTCCTGCGCCGGAAGTTCTGGTGCTGCACTCTGGTCTGGATCAGGCCAGAGTAGCGGCTAATCCATCCGGCGCGTGCGATGAGAGGAGGTAAGTTCCGCCCGCTGCCAGCCGCTGCACACTTCATTCCAGACTCCGGAGGGGAGAGCGAGAGAGGGAGGGAGAGCCCCCTAAGGTGAGTGCCCATAGCTCTCCCTCTTCTCTCCGCTGCTCCCCTCCTCCTGCACACATGGCCACTTTTTCTGGGGACATATCCCCCTGGCTACATATACTGGGACATATACCCCTGCCTACATATACTGGGACATATTCCCCCTGCCTACATATACTGGGACATATACACCTACCTACATATACTGGGACATATACCCCTGCCTACATATACTGGGACATATACCCCTGCCTACATATACTGGGACATATACCCCTGCCTACATATACTGGGACATATACCCCTGCCTACATATACTGGGACATATACCCCTGCCTACATATACTGGGACATGTACACCTGCCGACATATACTGGGACATATATCCCCTGCCTACATATACTGGGACATATACCCCTGCCTACATATACTGGGACATATACCCCTGCCTACATATACTGGGACATATACCCCTGCCTACATATACTGGGACATATACCCCTGCCTACATATACTGGGACATATACCCCTGCCTACATATACTGGGACATATACACCTGCCTACATATACTGGGACATATACCCCTGCCTACATATACTGAAACATATACCCCCTGCCTACATATACTGGGACATATACACCTGCCTACATATACTGGGACATATCCCCCTGGCTACATATACTGGGACATATACCCCCTGCCTACATATACTGGGACATATACCCCTGCCTACATATACTGGGACATATACCCCTGCCTACATATACTGGGACATATACCCCTGCCTACATATACTGGGACATATACCCCCTGCCTACATATACTGGGACATATACCCCTGCCTACATATACTGGGACATATCCCCCTGGCTACATATACTGGGACATATCCCCCTGGCTACATATACTGGGACATATACCCCCTGCCTACATATACTGGGACATATACCCCTGCCTACATATACTGGGACATATCCCCCTGGCTACATATACTGGGACATATCCCCCTGCCTACATATACTGGGACATATACCCCTGCCTACATATACTGGGACATATACCCCTGGCTACTTTTTCTGGGGACATATACCCCTGGCTACTTTTTCTGGGGACATATACCCCTGCCTACATATACTGGGACATATCCCCCTGGCTACATATACTGGGACATATACCCCCTGCCTACATATACTGGGACATATACCCCTGCCTACATATACTGGGCACATATACCCCTGGCTACCTGTTCTGGGGACATCTCTACCCCTGGCTACCAGTTCTGGGGACATCTATACCGCTGGCCACCTATTCTGGGGACACCTATAGACCTCGGGCTACCTATTTTTGGGGAACCACTGCTGTCAGATTGAGTGTATTTTGGGGAACTGCTGCCAGGTGAGAGGTGTCTACATATTAAGGGGGCATTCTGCCTATTTATGTGAAAAGCTGTCTATTTATGTGCCTCATGACTGCTGAATTTGTCTTGTTGCGGGCCTCATGGTTACTGACTTTGTCTTGTTGGGGGCCTCATGATTTGTTGGGGGCCTCAAGATTGCTGAATTTGTCTTGTTGGGGGCCTCATGATTGCTGAATTTGTCTTGTTGGGGGCCTCATGATTGCTGAATTTGTCTTGTTGGGGGCCTCATGATTGCTGAGTTGGTCATGTTGGGGGCCTCATGATTGCTGAATTTGTCTTGTTGGGGGCCTCATGATTGCTGAGTTGGTCATGTTGGGGGCCTCATGATTGCTGAATTTGTCTTGATGGGGGGGGGGCCTCATGATTGCTGAATTTGTCTTGTTGGGGGTCACATGATTGCTAACTGCGAGACTATGGAAAAAGCTGAATCATCATCATATGAGACAATAGCATTAAACCTACTTTTTCCGCTTTTTAAAACAGAATGAAACTGGGAGGCTCTAAAAAAATGAATAATTTTTTTCAGGAATGCGATGGATGAAATTGTTTATCTTCACAGTTTATTTTCAACTTAATTTTCCATAATGTTCATGTATGAGTTAAAACGTTTGTATTTAGTTTAAATTGCTGTTGCCACTTTGTGATAGTAAAGTGACTTTGCAGTTTGGACACTCGACCTCCAAAAGGTTCGCCACCACTGTCCTAATCTAATGTCCCACCATTGCTTAGTTCATGTAAACTTGTCTCCACCCACGACCACACCCACATTCTGGTTCATGACCACACCCATTTTTCGGCGTAGCTCCATTTTTTGGCGCGCGTAGCAGCAGCCCAAATCGCCGCCCCGCTTTTTGCTCCTCACTTTTTGCCCCCCCCCCCCCCCGGAAAATTTTCTGCGGACGCCCATGGTGGCAGTAATGTGACAAAATGTGGAAAACTTCAAGGGGGCCGAATACTTTTGCAACCCACTGTATAGGCCCAGCAGGAGATTATAGGCGATGTGAGTATTCACTTCCAAAGCACTGTCAGTATCTCCAACAAAAGTGGAAGTAAAACTGGCATGAATATAGCATAAATCAGCCAGCAAACACAGTTCAGGAGGTGCTATAGCACAGGTTCTTAACACGAAACAATGTTAATACAAAAGGCCATTTCTGCATTTCCACACAGCAATCGTAGCAGACACTGTGGAATACATCCAATCCATAATATTCATGCAAAACTGGAGACTTAGCATGTTTCACACACAGTATAGTTCATAACAGCAATTGGATTATTCTCTCCATGTCATAGTGAGATACAGATGACTGGTGGATGTCTGCGCTGTGTTGGACCAAAGTCAGCATAATGGCCGTTCACAGAGAAAGTGCAGGATACGTGCTGCGCATTACCCAGGAGGCTCTTGTTAGTCTGCCAGCATCAGCGGGGGCTGAAGCGGTCCATCTGCGGCTCACGGGGAGGCATAGCAGCGATCCCCAGGGACATGGTGGAGGAGCTTGGCGACCTTCACCGGTCTCGCCTGACTTCTGGCTTCTATTTGTCCACCTTACTTATATATGTGTTTAGATTAAACATGGATCATGTGACTGGCCTTAGCAATATAGACATCTTGTTCAATAGCTTTACGGATGGGAGAGTAGGGTCATTGACCGAACCACAGCAAATCTCAATAGGGAACGAAACGTATTGATTTTTCACTTTGCATTCCACTGTAGAAGAATTTGTAAGACCAATTAACTTCTTGAAAGTGTAAAACATTGTGTCCTTGTGTCCCACTGTAGAGCTATCTGTGCAGCTTGTACTGCATATCTCATTGTACATACTGAAAAGAAGATGTGAATGTGCAATGAAATCGGCTGTGATTCGCTTATTAGATATTGTTGCTATTTATTGCATCTGTTTTCCATCATGTCCTCAGATATGCTAATGCTGCTCTTTTATGTTCCTCACAGGACTTGCTGACTTGTATTGGGGAAATTCACCAATCGTTGCCTAATCCTTCTGATGTTTGCCCTGACATCTGGCAGAGACTGTATGCAAAATCAAAGTCATAATTTCATTATGTATCTTTTATGGACAGAATTTGGTCTTGACTCGTGGATTAGCACTGGGGTGCAAGGCAGGAAGTACTGAAATAAGTGATCATGCTGGGAACAACAGAAGAGTGATTCTATAAATAACACAACTGAAAAAGCCAACAAGGTTATTGTAACATAAATCTATGGACAAAAAGCTATAGGCATGCAGCAGCTCATTCAGAGAAAACATCAGACCAGGCTGTGGGCTGAAACAGGACCACAAGTTTCAGATACTCGTTTTGCCCTGTTGATAATGTACATTAAACAGTGGCTAGCAGTTCCACAGACAAAAGACACTTGCTGTTCGTGCAAACAAGTCCAATCATGCAAACTATTTGAGAATAATATTCAGGGGTGGCAGCAATCACGCTGTGTTATAATAGCCCCCAGTGATTGGCTACATAGGTCAACCCACAAGATTTTATGTCTCTGGGCAACTTTGATGCCACTATCATAGTGAAGAAGCCTAGTTGTGAAGCAAAATTATAGTCATATCACATGCTTCTGCAAAGTTCCTCTAAATACAGTAAATCTTCTGGATTCATCAGGACACAGTTATCTTTAGGATGAGGAGTTGTAACTCGCTGAATACTTTCTGTACATGAGTTGCTGACAGTGACAAGTGCTGTAGCAAGAAAGCAGGGGATAGTAGTGCTATATACATTAGTGTTGATCGAACACCCAGTTATTCGGGTTGGCTCGGCTGAACATGGTCCAGATGTTCGGGATATTCGGCCGACACCGAGCCTGATGAAAGGCAACAGGGACCCGAGCATGGCTGCTTTGCAGGCCTGAAAAAACGTGCAAAATGAGGGAAACTTCTGCAAAATGGGTTGGAAATAGTGGGGGGGGGGGGGGGGGGGGGGGGGCATTTACACATAGATCTTAGGCTCAGAATAAAAGCAGGGACTCATGTTTGCAGAGCAGTGCGCCAATTATACTTGACTGCCAATAAAACAAATAAAACATACATAAGGCATACGTGTATGGGGAAAAACTCCACGCTTAAGGCCGATGCAGTTTATCGCCATGCATTTATACATTTTATACAAATGAGATCCTGAAAAGCTGTCCTAGTACCAATGGGGCCGGCAACGCTAACCCAGCACACATGATGGAAGAGGAGGTGCAGGAGAACAAGGCCACGCTTTGTGACACAACCCAGGCCTTGCATGAGGACAAAATGCATGCTTAAAGCAATGCATTTTGTCGCCATGCATTGATAAATAAAATAGAAATGAGATATTCCTGAAAAGCAGTCCTACCAATGGGACCGGCAACAATAAGCAACAGCAAAATGCAATAAAGTGTGTTTATTTTATGGGCACAACTGATTCCAGCTGGCACTGAAAGTAATGTTTTTTTTTCAACAATAAGCAACAGTAAAATGCAATAAACTGTGCTTTTTTTATGGGCACTGTGGCTGCTGCCAGTGGTGAGGCAGGGGCACTGTGGCTGCTGCCATTGTCTGGCAGTGGTGAGGCAGGGGCTCTGTTTCTGCTGCTGGCAGTGGTGAGGCAGGGGCTCTGTGGCTGCTGCTGGCAGTGTTGAGGCTGGGGCACTGTGGCTGCTGCTGGCAGTGGTCGTGAGGCTGGGGCACTGTGGCTAGCCTGGCTGGCAGTGCTGGCACCTACCTAACCGCTACGCTAGCTCTGTCTCCTACCTACCCCAAGCTAAACCCCAATGCGAATGGCAGAGCCAGCTGCGCGTTCGGGTATTTATATACATGAACACGTGACCCACTCGGCCAATCACAGCTATGGTCACAGCCAGCTAGGCTGTGTGACCATAGCTGTGGAAAAAGCATCGTTGCCGCTTATTGGATGCCTGCAAAGGCGCCAATAAGTGAGGGGAGGAGACCGAACAGCGCGGCCGAGCTCCATGCGGTGCTCGGCTGTGTTCGATCCGAACCCGAACACCCTAATGTTTGGGGAATAACGAACAGTATTGAGCACTGTTCGATCAACACTAATATACATATCCGGATGTGAAGAAGAAATTGCTCCACATGGAATGTTTTCACTTTTTCTAGCCAGAGGTATTTATTCTTTATTTCAACAATATGTATAGCTGTCTACTATAGTGTAATAAAATCATGCAGCATTTACATTTTACAGTCCATCATGTAACTGAAACACAGATTTCCATCTGGAAAAAGTACATTCACTGTTACATCTTTCACTTCCTTAAATATTTAAAATAAAAATCAATTGCAAATAATTAGGATAATGTGAGAAAGGATCTTGGTGGAACCTGACTTATTTTAATCTCAGACATTCATTAATATGTGCATCTGGGAAGGCATGTAAAAAGAATGCCAAACGATTGGACGTCAATCATTCCACCGGCTGGGAGATCATGTACAAATGAATAAGATTTCAAACCCATTTTATCTCAAGAGAAAAATAAAAAAGAAACATAGAAATCATGAAGAACTCCAGATATTCCACATGTGACTTACTCTCTTGTGAGGTACTCCACATGTGAAGTACTCTCTTGTCACTCTGAAAGCCAGGTTGTTTGAGCCTACCACTAGCAATGCACTGACTACACAAAACCAGACAATACATCAAGACAAAACTAACATCTGCTTGTGAGTAGAGATGCGGCGAACGGTTCCCGAACCGTTTGCCGGCGAATATCTCCAAATCCCTGGGGCTTTTACTACTTCCAGGTCGCACTGACCCGGAGTAGTATGCCTGCGCTGCCCGGCGGAGCGCGTCCTAGATCGCGCTCCTGTTGCCGGGCACTTTCTGCGCGTGTGCGTGACGTCATGAACGACGTCACGCTCATGCGCAGAGAGTGCCCAGGATCAGGAGCGCGATCGAGGACGCGCTCCGCCGGGCAGCGCAGGCGTACTACTCCGGGTCAGTGCAACCCGGAAGTAGTAAGAGCCCCAGAGATGTTCGCCAGGCGAACAGTTCGCCGCATCTCTACTTGTGAGCACCTGGACTTCTGGAATTATGTGTTCTGGAAGCAGGGGGCAATGACAGCTTTGTCTAGCTGCAATAACTAAAGATTGTGAAAAAAATTACAGAATTTCACCATAAAAACTTGATTCTATAAAGCACCGTGTGGGAAAGGTGTGATCTTAGGGTTATTTTCTGTATTAGAGCCTGGGTTGTTGACAGTGGTAGAATTTATTATGACTTGTTTACTCTATCATAGAGAGCATGAGAATAATTTGAGATCCACTGACGTTTAGCTGGAAAAAAGGACATTGCAACATGACAATGGGGCTAATGAACTATACCTCCCAAGTGCCTCTAGGGATTGTCCACACTTATCCATTGCTGTTTTCAGCAATGCAATGCTAGTGCGATCTACAATGATATCGAACAGGGTGTAGACAGCACTGTCTGATGCAGTCTTTCTCAACCTTTTTTTGGGCCGAGGAAACTTTAAAAAAAATGTAAAATCTCAGGGAACCCCTGCATGAAAATGATGCAGAGAAACATCGCCATCGCCAATCACCCCACATAGAAATTGCACTAATCTACTACCTTAGCAAAAGCAGTAATCTCTCCCTCCCAGCACCCATAATGTGCCCTGCCCCCCCCCCCCCCCCCCACACACACACACACACACCTTCAGTTTATACTCAGTGTCTCCACCTACTTGCTAGAAGGTGCTTTTACTCTCTTCCCACAACAACCAAAACATGCTCTTGCTCTCTACCCCTGGCACCCAGAATGCCCCCCTCCCAAGAGCCCTCACTATAATCCCCCCCCCCCCCAGTACCCTCAATGTGCCCTCACTTTTGCCCCTCATCACCCTCAATGTGCTCTCAGCCATTTGTAGACTCTTAAACAGAAGGGCACCATCACCTTTACATAATTGTGGTATCTCAGGGGGCGACACTGCCACTTGTGATATGTGGGAGGCACACTGTTAACTAACCTTAAAAAATTGTGGGCAAACAACTACTTAATACCAACATCCCTAAGGTTTATAGCCTCTTCATTTTGATATCTGGGGGCATAGGCCTGCGGTAGATGGAAAAGATGCCATAAATGTTAAAGAGTTGATAAAGACGCAATTAGTTCTAATATTTTAATTCCTTCTGCGAGTTGCTTGAATACCTCAGTGTTCTTCAACTGCTATCTTGATCCATTACTGGATGGGAAGCCCCTTATGCTGATTGCAGAGCTAAACGCCTCTGTATTGCATGCCGCTTTCTAGTTTGCTTAACCTCCCCAGGGTTTAATTGCCCTGCAGTGTTTATATTGTAAGCATTTTTGCGGACGGCTTGCAAGTTGCAGTCTTGCAAGCTGCCCGCAAGCATGCGTACAATATAAAATAAGCACTTTTTTAATTATTATTTTTTTTTACTTTAATGTTTGTTGCTATGGGCAGTAGTGCTGCCCATAGCTTTTTTTATTTTTTTATTTTTTTCAAAATTTTTTTACTTTCAATTTTTTTTACTTTCAAATTTTTTATATTGGATGCAATATAGAATTTTGTATTGAATCCAATACACAAACGTTGAATCTGCCGCCTGAATTGATGACGCTGCATGCGCCCGACACAAGGGACACACAGGAGGAAGCGATTGCCGGGGGGGAGGAAGAAGAGTAGGAGGATCGCCACTAAGAAGTCGGGAATCCACGCACTGGGAAGCTGCAAGGTGCTGGCGAGGGATAGCACACGCCAGCGACGCCGCAGGTAAGTAACAGGAATTACTGGATGAGCTGGACTCGTCCTTAATGATAGTAGCTAGGTTTTTTTGGACGAGTCAGGTAGTGTTGGGCGAACAGTGTTCGCCACTGTTCGGGTTCTGCAGAACATCACCCTGTTCGGGTGATGTTCGAGTTCGAACCTGATGGTGTTCGGCCAAACCGTTCGGCCATATGGCCGAACTAAGAGCGCATGGCCGAACGTTCCCCGAACGTTCGGCTAGCGCTGTGATTGGCCGAACGGGTCACGTGGTTCGGGTGAATAAATACCCGATCCACGTCATTTCTCCGCCATTTGTCTGTGGGTTTAGCTTTGGGTAGGCAGGCAGGGTAGTTCTCTCTCCAGCCAGGCTAGCCAGGGTCCCCCCAGTCATTGTGTCGCTGCCGCTCACCCACACTATATAGCATTGTGTTTACTGCCACTCTGTGTACACCGCTCACCCACCACTGTATAGCATTGTGTTTACTGCCACTCTGTGTCTCTGCTGGGAACAGTAGTACACCGCTCACCCGCCACTGTATAGCATTGTGCTCTGTGTCGCTGCTGGGAACAGTAGTACACCGCTCACCCACCACTGTATAGCATTGTGCTCTGTGTCGCTACTGGGAATAGTAGTACACCGCTCACTCACCACTGTATCGCATTGTGCTCTGTGTCGCTGCTGGGAATAGTAGTACACCGCTCACTCACCACTGTATCGCATTGTGCTCTGTGTCGCTGCTGGGAACAGTAGTACACCGCTCACCCACCACTGTATAGCATTGTGCTCTGTGTCGCTGCTGGGAATAGTAGTACACCGCTCACCCACCACTGTATAGCATTGTGCTCTGTGTCGCTGCTGGGAACAGTAGTACACTGCTCACCCATCACTGTATAGCATTGTGCTCTGTGTCGCTGCTGGGAATAGTAGTACACCGCTCACCCACCACTGTATAGCATTGTGCTCTGTGTCGCTGCTGGGAACAGTAGTACACCGCTCACCCACCACTGTATAGCATTGTGCTCTGTGTCGCTGCTGGGAATAGTAGTACACCGCTCACCCACCACTGTATAGCATTGTGCTCTGTGTCGCTGCTGGGAATAGTAGTACACCGCTCACCCACCACTGTATAGCATTGTGCTCTGTGTCACTGCTGGGAATAGTAGTACACCGCTCACCCACCACTGTATAGCATTGTGCTCTGTGTCGCTGCTGGGAACAGTAGTACACCGCTCACCCACCACTGTATAGCATTGTGCTCTGTGTCGCTGCTGGGAACAGTAGTACACCGTTTACCCACCACTGTATAGCATTGTGCTCTGTGTCGCTGCTGGGAATAGTAGTACACCGCTCACCCACCACTGTATAGCATTGTGCTCTGTGTCGCTGCTGGGAACAGTAGTACACCGCTCACCCACCACTGTATAGCATTGTGCTCTGTGTCGCTACTGGGAATAGTAGTACACCGCTCACTCACCACTGTATCGCATTGTGCTCTGTGTCGCTGCTGGGAATAGTAGTACACCGCTCACTCACCACTGTATCGCATTGTGCTCTGTGTCGCTGCTGGGAACAGTAGTACACCGCTCACCCACCACTGTATAGCATTGTGCTCTGTGTCGCTGCTGGGAATAGTAGTACACCGCTCACCCACCACTGTATAGCATTGTGCTCTGTGTTGCTGCTGGGAACAGTAGTACACCGCTCACCCATCACTGTATAGCATTGTGCTCTGTGTCGCTGCTGGGAATAGTAGTACACCGCTCACCCACCACTGTATAGCATTGTGCTCTGTGTCGCTGCTGGGAACAGTAGTACACCGCTCACCCACCACTGTATAGCATTGTGCTCTGTGTCGCTGCTGGGAATAGTAGTACACCGCTCACCCACCACTGTATAGCATTGTGCTCTGTGTCGCTGCTGGGAACAGTAGTACACCGCTCACCCACCACTGTATAGCATTGTGCTCTGTGTCGCTGCTGGGAATAGTAGTACACCGCTCACCCACCACTGTATAGCATTGTGCTCTGTGTCGCTGCTGGGAACAGTAGTACACCGCTCACCCACCACTGTATAGCATTGTGCTCTGTGTCGCTGCTGGGAATAGTAGTACACCGCTCACCCACCACTGTATAGCATTGTGCTCTGTGTCGCTGCTGGGAATAGTAGTACACCGCTCACCCACCACTGTATAGCATTGTGCTCTGTGTCGCTGCTGGGAATAGTAGTACACCGCTCACCCACCACTGTATAGCATTGTGCTCTGTGTCGCTGCTGGGAATAGTAGTACACCGCTCACCCACCACTGTATAGCATTGTGCTCTGTGTCGCTGCTGGGAATAGTAGTACACCGCTCACCCACCACTGTATTGCATTGTGCTCTGTGTCGCTGCTGGGACCAGTAGTACACCGCTCACCCACCACTGTATAGCATTGTGCTCTGTGTCGCTGCTGGGAATAGTAGTACACCGCTCACTCACCACTGTATCGCATTGTGCTCTGTGTCGCTGCTGGGAATAGTAGTACACCGCTCACCCACCACTGTATAGCATTGTGCTCTGTGTCGCTGCTGGGAATAGTAGTACACCGCTCACCCACCACTGTATAGCATTGTGCTCTGTGTCGCTGCTGGGAACAGTAGTACACCGCTCACCCACCACTGTATAGCATTGTGCTCTGTGTCGCTGCTGGGAATAGTAGTACACCACTCACCCACCACTGTATAGCATTGTGCTCTGTGTCGCTGCTGGGAATAGTAGTACACCGCTCACCCACCACTGTATAGCATTGTGCTCTGTGTCGCTGCTGGGAATAGTAGTACACCGCTCACCCACCACTGTATAGCATTGTGCTCTGTGTCGCTGCTGGGAATAGTAGTACACCGCTCACCCACCACTGTATAGCATTGTGCTCTGTGTCGCTGCTGGGAATAGTAGTACACCGCTCACCCACCACTGTATAGCATTGTGCTCTGTGTCGCTGCTGGGAATAGTAGTACACCGCTCACCCACCACTATATAGCTTTTCTGTACTGCCACTGTACTGCTGCCAGTCAGCGTGTACTTTAAGGATGAGTGAAATGAAGAAGAAATCATGTGAAAGAGGGAGGGGCAAGGGAAGAGGTGTTTCCCCTGACGGTTCACGTACAGGCCACAGTGGAGCACCGAAGAAAACCCACTCAATACCGCCCATGTTGTCCAGGAAATCAACCCTCACAAATCCAAAAGAACAGGACCAGATAATTAATTGGATGACCTCTCAAGCGTCCAGCAGTGGGTTAAGCAGCACCAGCACATCACGCACGAGGTCCGAGTCCTCAGCCAGTTACAAGGAGCCAGTGGGCACAAAGCTGACACAACCGGCAGCGACACCACGCACACAACTGCCAAATAACCAGTCCGAAGAATTTCCTCAGGACACAATGGGGTATTCGCAGGAGCTATTCCCAGCCCAACAAACTTCCACCTTTCAAAGGTCAATGGAACAGCCAGAAATGTTGTGCCCGGATTCACAAACATTTACTGTGGGAAATGCACCGCGCACTGAAATGCAAGGCGAGTCCGAGGACTTTGAAACCCAAATCCCAGAGCAAGTTAGGCAGGAGGGGTTTCAATTGCAGGAGGTCGCCCGAGAAGATCTGGAAGACGACGTTGGAGTGAGCTGCGCAGAGGTTGTTCTGGGGAGCTCTACTCCACGGCGGCGGCCCACAATCACATATGACGAGTTTGAGGAGATGGAAGAGGAGGTTTTGGACAATGTGGACAGAGACCCAGATTTTGTATGTGAAGGAGAACATCGCCGTCGTAGCAGCACAGATGAGTCTGTTGAAGAACCCACTGCTGCACGAGTTCGCCTTGTGCCACAAGGTAGGCGGCGCGAAATTTCAGGCACCACAAGCGTGGACGTTCAAGTGAGACGCAAAAGAGGTGCAAACAGAAATCGCCAGCAAGGCAGGCGCTCCAAAGTCTGGCCTTTCTTTGAAGACTGCAGTGAGGATGGTACCATGGTGATTTGCAAGGTGTGCAAGACCCGCCTGAGCAGGGGGAAAAATATTAACAACCTCTGCACCACCAGCATGACCCGCCACATGGTATCCAAACATCCCACTCTGTGGGCAAACGCGGCAGGACAGGGTACCAGCAACACTGCCTCCCTTGGGGTCACCAGACTCACCACCAGACCCTCCTCAGCAGCAGCAGTAGCCCAGCCATTGCGTGGTTCACAACAACATTCACAAACATCAGACGACGCTGACACTGTCACTTTCCGGAATAGTGCTCTTGAGGTCTCCTAGTCTTCATCAAACACAACAACCAACAGCCCTTCAGTGTGCAGCCCTACGGTTCAGTTGTCTGTCTCGGAGATGTTTGAGGGCAAGAGGAAATTGCCAGCAAATGACCCCCGGGCCGTGGCACTAACAGCCAGCATAGCCAAGCTTCTGGCCTGCGAAATGCTGCCATATCGAGTGGTGGAGACAAACAGCTTCAAGGGCATGATGTCAGTGGCCATCCCACGTTACGTGGTTCCCAGCCGCTACCACTTTGCGCGCTCTGTAGTGCCTGAGTTGCATGAGCACGTGGTCAGCAAAATAACCCGAAGCTTGAAGAATGCCGTTGCCTGCAAGGTTCACCTCACCACTGACACCTGGGCGAGTGCGTTCGGCCAGGGTCGATACATCTCCCTTACCGCGCACTGGGTGAACCTTGTGGAGCCTGGCAGCGATTCCTCACCTGCTACGGTGCGGGTGTTGCCCACGTCGCAAACAGCTGCACCGCCGTCCCTCCCACTGGATAACAACAGCAGCACCTACCTCTCTGACTCCTTCTCCTCCAACGCATCTCAAAGCTGTACCTCATCCGGAAACGCTAACCCAGCAGCAGTAGGATCATGGAAGCAGTGCAGCACAGCTGTTGGCATGCGTCAGCAAGCGTTGCTGAAGCTGATCTGCCTTGGGGATAAGCAGCACACAGAGGAGGAAATTTGGAGGGGAATAACGGAACAGACGGATTTGTGGCTGCCACCGCTGGACCTGAAACCGGGCATGGTTGTGTGTGATAATGGGAGTAATCTCATTCGCGCTTTAAGGTTGGCTAAGCTGACACACATCCCTTGCCTGGCGCACGTGATGAACCTAGTAGTTCAGCGGTTCCTGAGGACATACCCAGGCGTGGCCGATCTTCTGTTGAAGGTGCGACGAGTGGCCAAACATTGTAGAAATTCCAGTACTGCTTCGGGGGCACTCGCCAAGATGCAGGAGCGCTTCAATCTCCCCCACCATCGCTTGCTGTGTGATGTCCCTACGCGCTGGAATTCTACGCTGCACATGCTAGCCCGCTTTTGCGAGCAGAAGAGTGCAGTGGTCCAGTACATGACGGCGCAGTACCGAGGCGCATCCGGACAGCTGCCAAGCTTCTGTGGATCCGATTGGGCCAACATGTTGGACTTCTGCCAAGTCCTCCAAAATTTTGAGCAATCCACGTTGCTTGTGAGCAGTGACAACTCTTCAGTCAGCATTACCATACCACTGCTGTGTTTACTGAAGAAGTCAATGTTGAAAATCAAGGAAACAGCTGTCATGATGCAACTGGGGGAATCTGAAGGAGAAAACGATCAGCGTGATGATACCAACATCAGGCCATCTGCCTCAGGAAACGCTGGCCCCAGCAGCTATGACGAAGAAGAGGAGGAGGAACAGCTGGAGTTGGAGCAGGAATTTCATGCCACCACTGACGAGGGCCAGAGCGGTGCACGTTGCACTTCCACAATTCAGCGCGAATGGTCAGCAGAAGCAGACCAGGAAGAAGGTGACGACTATGATGCATCACAACAACTATCACAACGCTCACAAGAGGATGATGAGGATTCTGGCAGGACTCTGGCACACATGGCTCAATTCATGCTAGACTGCATTGAACGCGACCCACGCATTATGCGCATTCTGGACAACACCAATTACTGGGTTTATACCCTTATGGATCCACAGTACAAACACAATGTTCCAAAACTGCTTGAAGAAAGAGTCAGACAGGTCAAAATGGAAGAATACCAGCAGGCCCTTGTGGAGACTTTAGAGAGGAGATTGACATCCTCCCCCTCCTCTAGCCAGTTGTACGCCGACAGACTGACTTCCGCAAACCCAGGACGACCAGGAGGGCAGCAAACAACACAAGCCGCAGCTAGTGCCCAAAAGGGAATGGTATTGGCAGTGTCCCTGGAGTGGGAAAATTTTCTGACACCCATGCAGCAGCCCACAGAACAGCAAGCGTGCAGATCCACCTCCAACACCGATCGCCTGGAGAAGATGGTCAAGGACTACATGTCAGATGGCGTAGCTGTGTTGAACAATCCATCTGCACCCTTCAACTATTGGGTATCGAAGCTAGACACCTGGCACGAACTGGCAATGTACGCAATAGAGGTGCTGGCTTGCCCGGCAGCCAGCGTTATGTCGGAACGCTGTTTCAGTGCTGCCGGAGGCATCGTCACAGATCGGCGTATCCGCCTCCCCACAGAAAATGCAGACCGTCTGACTCAAATTAAAATGAATCAATCCTGGATTGGAAACGACTACGCAACACTCCCGGACCCCAACCAAGTAACATGAACAATGAACATCTGTGATGGGTTAGCGTTTCTGGTCCCTGTTTATTGAACCTCTCATCTGTATTACATTTATGACTGCATGGCGACAAAATGCATTGCTATCCGCACGCTTCTTGTCCTCATGCAAGGCCTGGGTTGCGCCTGAAAGCGTGGCCTTCTCCTCCTGCGCCTCCTCCTGTTCCATCACGTGTGCTGCTGCTGGGTTAGCGTTGCCGGTCCCTTTTTACGGAACCTCTTATCTGTATTACATTTATGACTGCATGCCGACAAAATGCATTGCTATCCGCACGCTTCTTGTCCTCATGCAAGGCCTGGGTTGTTGTGTCTCAAAGCGTGGCCTTCTCCTCCTGCGCCGCCCTCCTCCTGTTCCATCACGTGTGCTGCTGCTGGGTTAGCGCTACCGGTCCCTTTTCCTGGAACCTCTTATCTGTATTACATTTATGACTGCATGGCGACAAAAAGCATGTTACCTGTGCAAAGAAAAATGACATTTTCCGCATTTAAAAGACATTTTTTCCTTTGAAACTTTACAATCAATTTTCTCAAAAACTATAAGCTCTTTTTCAAATATTTTTTTCCCTCTTGTACCCACTCCCAAGGTGCACATACCCTGCAAATTTGGGGTATGTAGCATGTAAGGAAGCTTTACAAAGCACGAAAGTTCAGGTCCCCATTGACTTCCATTATGTTCGGAGTTCGGCGCGAACACCCGAACATCGCGGCCATGTTCGGCGAACGTTCGCGAACCTGAACATCCAGGTGTTCGCCCAACACTAGAGTCAGGCTCGTCCTTAACGCTAGGGAGGCTGTGTTCCCACTTGTGTCAGTGGATATTTTTTGTCTTCTTATGCCATTTATCTGTTAATTTTTTGTCCGTTCTTATGCCAAATGTTAAAGGGGTATAATGAAGGCTCATGTTAACATAAGGCAGTGCAGGAGTACTTATCTAATCACCCCATTATTGGGACTATCAGCATAATAAACCCTGTGCATTCATTGCCTGGCACACCACCAGGGCTGCTCATGCTGTAGTTCTTGTTTTGCTTTGTTTTCTTGTTTTTCTCAGAGTAATATATTCAGCTCCTTGGGAAGCTTCTACACTGCAATGGCTGAGCCAGAAAGCTCAGACAGGCACAACAGAGCAGTGTTGACCCATATTGCACCAGCTTACATGTGAGAGAAATCTCAAATTAGTATGAAGCAAGCCAGGATGCTGGTTATTACAAGCTACAATGAACTTTTACCCAGGGGCTTAGCAATAGGGGTTGCAGAGGTAGCGACCGCATCGTGGCCCTTGGGCCAGAGGGGCCCCGAAGGGCCCTCCCTCAACTACAATATTAGCTCTCTATTGGTCATGTGCTCATAATAATCACTTCTATAGATGCTTTGAATAGTGGTAATCATTAACAAACTGTTCTCCATCCCCTTCTTGCACCTCTGACACTGTACTTGCCATTGGCAGGTTTTGGTGTGCCATATCAATTGTTATGTATAGAGTGCTTGGGGGGCCCCAATGTAAAACTTTCATCGGGGCCCACAGCTCCTTAGCTAAGCCACTGCCTTTACCCTTTCCAATCCCTATTTCTGATTGCCCAAGTTCCCTCCAACACTTTTTTCCAGCATGCTGGGGTAGTGACATGGGTGGTCGGGAATTGTGGTGACGGTGGTGATCCAGAGGGTCTGCACCTCCCCCCCACCCCCCGCACTAGAGCACTAGAGCAAAGAAGTGGCCCGGGGATCAGTGGCGGGGACAGCACCCCTGCCCCCTTGCACATGCGCCAGCGTGATTTTCTCATATGCTGCGCTGCAACAGCTGTGTCCTGTCCTTGTGATGGATGTAGAGTGGCATGTGTCCCCTCCAGCATATGGAGATCGGTGCGTGCTTAAGCTCAGCCAGGAATCCTCTTTAACTTCCAAAGCCCATGTCACTGCAGCAGCACGGTCCGGTGAAGGAGGGGGTAGAGGGGGGTTCAGTCCCGTCTCATTGCTATGATGCCCTCTAGTGGTGTCTCTCATCACATGCACTACTGCAGGGGTCATAGAGAAGCAACTGTACTAACAGGCTAAGGATTGCATTGACTGTTAGAAGCACACACCACGCTGTATATGCAAAGCCCCCCTGACCATGGTGCTGCAGTGACCTGGACCTCGGACATTAAAGAGAATAATTGGTGACACGGATCTTGGAGTTTAAACAGGAACTTCAGTGAAAATAATGTAATAAAAAAGTGCTTCATTTTTACAATAATTATGTATAAGTGATTTAGTCAGTGTTTGCCCATTGTATAATCTTTTAAATCCCTAATTTACATTCTGACATTTACTACATGGTGACATTTTTACTGTTGGCAGGTGATGTAGCTGCTGCATGCTTTTTTGGCAGCTGTAAACAGCTATTTCCCACAATGCAACAAGGTTCCCAGACAGGAAACTGCCAGGAGTACCACGGTCCTCAGAGTTTCTTGTGGGAGGAGTTTACCACAATATCAGTCATACAGTGCCCCCTGATGGTCTGTTTGTGAAAAGGAATAGATTTCTTATGTAAAAGGGGGTATCAGCTACTGATTGAGATAAAGTTCAATCCTTGGTCGGAGTTTCTCTTTAACCTCCCTGGCGGTAAGCCCGAACTGAGTTCGGGCTATGCCGCCGGGAGGCACCGCTCAGGCCCCGCTGGGCCGATTTGCATAATTTTTTTTTTATTACACGCAGCTAGCACTTTGCTAGCTGCGTGTAACCTCCGATCGCCGCCGCTACCCGCCGATCCGCCGCTATACGCGTCGCCGCAGCCGCCCCCCCCCCCCCAGACCCCGTGCACTGCCTGGCCAATCAGTGCCAGGCAGCGCCGTGGGGTGGATCGGATTCCCCTTTGACGTCACGACGTCGATGACGTCGGTGACGTCATCCCGCCCCGTCGCCATGGCGACGGGGGAAGCCCTCCAAGAGATCCCGTTCTTTGAACGGGATCTCTTGATCTCTGATCGCCGAAGGCGATCGGAGGGGCTGGGGGGATGCCGCTCGGCAGCGGCTATCATGTAGCGAGACATTGTCTCGCTACATGAAAAAGAAAAAAAAATTAAAAAAAAACGTATTTGCTGCCCCCTGGCGGATTTTAATAAACCGCCAGGGAGGTTAAAGAGAGTCTGAAGCGAGAATAGATCTCGCTTCAGACCTCATAGCTAGCAGGGGCATGCGTGCCCCTGCTAAAACGCCGCTATAGCGCGGCTTAACGGGGGTCCCTGTCCCCCCAAACCCCCTCCGTGCAGCGGGGGAGCGCTTCCTGGTTGGGGCAGGGCTAACCGCCGCAGCCCTGCCCCATGCGCGTCTGTCAGACGCGTATCTCCGCCTCTCCCCCGCCCCTCTCAGTCTTCCTTCACTGAGAGGGGCGGGGGAGAGGCGGCGATGCGCGTCTGATAGACGCGCTGGGAGGCAGGGCTGCAGCCGTTAGCCCTGCCTCCAGGAAGAAGATTACCAGCGACCATTTTACGACCAACTTTTGCGGGGGGTGGGTTGGGGGTGAAGGGACCCCCGTTAAGCCGCGGGATAGCGGCGTTTTAGCAGGGGCACACGTGCCCCTGCTATATATAAGACCTGAAGCGAGATTTAGTCTCGCTTCAGTGTCTCTTTAAGATGCATGCACCAATGTTCATGCACCGGAGGGGACACATGCCGCTTCACATCCATCACATGCACAGTGGGGGGACAACACAGCTATTGCTGCACAGCTCTCCTGTGCCTGTGGTGGGGGTGAACCCGGGGGGGGGGGGGTTACAATCGTGCATATGCCCAGGCCTGCCCCCTGATCGTGGTGCTGCACTGAATTCAGATCCACACTTCTGTCTCTGGTAAGGACTCAACATCCCTGTCTGGCAAGCCGTGGTTGCACTTCTATTATTATTTACTATTCATTATAATATTTACTTTTATTATTATTTACTATCAATTATAATATTTACTTTTATTATTATTTACGATTACTGTATTTTATCTATTACCGCAGACATATTCAGTTGCTCTATTGAGGCAGTAGTTCTCCATTTATTTACCACTCTTATAGGCAGGATTGCTTTAACTGTATTGTTGTTGTTTTTTAACAAACATTGTTTGTTTTGTTCTATGTACTTGATGCCAGCTCATTGAAACAATTATGCACAATTACTTATTTTCTCTAATTTTTGTGTTCACTATTAAAGAAAACACAAATTGGCCATCATTAAATCCCCCCTGAAATTCTACCAGCTCTGCACCATTTCCTAACATTGGCTTATACTCAAGTCAATAACTTTCCCCATGTTTTTAGGTAATGGGGGGAGGGGGGGGGGTGTCGACCTATACTCAGGTCGGCTTGTACTCGAGTATATACGGTACATGGAGTATTCTTGATTTCTCACATGACTGTGTGTGCATGAAATGGCAATGTAAAAACTAGGTTTTGTTAAAGTGCACCTAAAATTTTGCACAGGACACAAGAAAAACAGAGGAATGCACCCTGTGTGTTTTTAGAAAGAAGAGCCTGTCCAATTACCCATCATCTTCAAGTAATCACAAGTGTAATTTGATCTCTCAGATGTGTCAGCACAGAAATTCAGCACTCCTCGACAGACACAGCTAATATGTGAACACAGGATATTAACCCTTTGCCTGCTTTTATGAAAGCAGGAAAGAGACCAACTACAGATTTATTGCATGAGTACTGTAAGCTGTAACAAAGGTTTCTCTTAAATGTTATTTTGCTATTGGTTTTCTTTTAGAGCTTCATTACAACAGATTCTAATACCATAGTTTTTGGAAAGATGAGTGTGATGTTGGTACTCCTAGCAACTGTCAAGGTGTGCTTTCATTTCTCAGTGCAGTGTCTATGAATAGGAAAAAACCTGAGCAGTGCCACAGGCTGATTGCCTCCATGCCACGCCGCATTGAAGCAGTCATTTCTGCAAAAGGATTCCCGACCAAGTATTGAGTGCATAACTGACCATAATTACTTGAAGGTTGACTTTTTTTGTTTTAAAAACACTTTTCTTTTATTGGTCGGATGAAATATGCTAATTTTTTGAGATAGGAAATTTGGGTTTTCATGAGCTGTATGCCAAAATCATCAATATTAAAACAATAAAAGGCTTGAACTACTTCAGTTGTGTGTAATGAATCTAAAATATATATTTTAGATTCATTACACACAACTGAAGTAGTCCAAGCCTTTTATTGTTTTAATATTGATGATTTTGGCATACAGCTCATGAAAACCCAAATTTCCTATCTCAAAAAAAAAGTCTAATGTTTATCAGTACATTACAGAAAATAATGAACTTCATCACAATATGCTAATTTTTTGAGAAGATCCTGTACATACCTGGGGCTTCCTTCAGCCCCCTCCATGCTGATCACTCCCACGCCTTCGACTTTTCGGTCGCCTGCAATTGGACCCGGAAAGTCCTCTACCCGGAACCAACTGTGCATGCGCAGCCTGGCCACACGCGCGCCACCCCCCCCCCCCCCCCCCGTTCACATCGCAAGGAGCATTCTGCACAGTCGCAGGACGCTCCCAGCGTTGGAAGTGAGACGGGGGAGCGCGCCTGGTTGGGCTGTGCCTGCGTAGACTAGGATTTTTCTGGGGCCAGATGCGCGTGAAGAAGGAGGCGACTGAGGATGACAAGGGAGCGATCAGGCTGGAGGAAGCCCTAGGTATTTACCGTATAATTTTTTTTTGTGGCCCTAACTCAGGTAAACTTTAACTTGATCTGCCAAGATAGCTGAATACTGTTGACCTGAAATAGTACAATATGGGAGGAAAGTCTTGCCATGTGAACCTGAATACTTGCAAATTGTTTTCTGTTTTAGAAAAGGCTAAATTGTAAATTGTAAAGTATAAACCAAGCCTCTCATTTTTACATGAGAGAACAGTTAAAAATGGCTTATTTATCTATAAACCAAGGGATGTTTACATATAACATGTTTACATATAACTCCACTGAACAAGTTCCCATTGGTTATGCAACCAGTTTTGCCCCTGTTGCCAGGATGGAGGTCTCCTCTACCATTACTATTACAGTTGTGGAGAGCACAGTGTAGTGACTCCTTCTCTGTCAGTCCTTGTATCCAGGAATGTAGAGCACATAGGGCTTTGATTCACAAAAGGGTGCTAACTTAGCATGCCTAAAGGCCCCTTAGCATGCCTAAAGCACTTTAAGACGTGCAAAGTTTTGCGCTGCGCGGTGCGCGCAAAACGTCGCACCGTGTGCAACTAAAAAAGGCGCACCGGGTGCCCCTAAAATGTTGCACCGGGTGCACCCAAAACGTTGCACCATGCAACTTTTGGGCACACACGGTGCAATGTTTCGCGTGCACCGCGCAGCGCTAAACTTTGCACGTGATCAATAAAACCTTTGGGCGTGCTAACTGCTTAGCACCCTAGTTAGCACGCCCAAAGCTTTTAGGCGTGCTAACTGAGTTAGCACCCTTTTGTGAATCGAGACTATAGAGTGTCATCTGTCTCTTACCCCGTCCCACTTGGCCTGGTTCTTCACTGGTGATCCTGAACAAAGCTGGAGACATGGTGGCTTACAGACAGCAGTGAATGGAGGCATCGGTTGAAGAGAGGAGTCCAGCTACTTGAAATACAGGAAACGTAGCTATATACTAGCTCTTCAGCATACTTCACTGCTCATAGACTCTGCAATAAGGGGAACACTGCGCGGAAATCTTTTTTTCAGATGGCAAGTTGAGAGGGGGTGTCCACATTCCTGGATATAGTGAAAGGTTGTCTGGGAAGGACAGGGAATTGCTCTACTGCCCTTTCTGCATTAATGTTGGTTTTAAATAATTGGCAGTTTTTTAAACCAAAAATCGCATTATTTATTCTTGTACAGTGGGATGCGAAAGTTTGGGCAACCTTGCTAATCATCATGATTTTCCTGTATAAATCGTTGGTTGTTACGAAAAAAAATGTCAGTTAAATATATCATATAGAAGACACACACAGTGATATTTGAGAAATGAAATGAAGTTTATGGGATTTACAGAAAGTGTGCAATAATTGTTTAAACAAAATTAGGCAGGTGCATACATTTTGGCACCACAAAAAAGAAATGCAATCAATATTTAGTAGATCCTCTTTTTGCAGAAATTACACCCTCTTAGCGCTTCCAATAGGTTCCAATGAGAGTCTGAATTCCGATTGAAGGTATTTTGGACCATTCCTCTTTACAAAACATCTCTAGCTCATTCATGCTTCCGAGCATGGACAGCTCTCTTTAACTCACAGATTTTCAATTATATTCAGGTCTGGGGACTGAGATGGCCATTACAGAATATTGTGTACTTATTCCTCTGCATGAATGCCTTAGTGGATTTTGAGCAGTGTTTAGGGTCGTTGTCTTGTTGAAAGACCCAGCCCAGGAGCAGCTTCAGCTTTGTCACTGATTCGTGGACATTGGTCTCCAGAATCTGTTGATACTGAGTGGAATCCATGCATCCCTCAACTTTGACAAGATTCCCAGTCCCTGCACTGGCCACACAGCCCCACAGCATGATGGAACCACCACCATATTTTACTGTAGGTAGCAGGTCTTTTTCTTGGAATGCTGTGTTCTTTTTCCTCCATGCATAACACCCCTTGTTATGCCCAAATAACTCATTTTTAGTTTCATGAGTCCACAGCACCTTATTCCAAAATGAAGCTGGCTTGTCCAAATGTGCATACCTCAAGCGGCTCTGTTTGTGTTGTGGGCGGAGAAAAGGCTTTCTCTGCCTCACTCTCACATACAGCATTTCTTTGTGTAAAGTGCGCCGAATGGTTGAACGATGCACAGTGACTCCATCTGCAGCAAGATGATGTTGTAGGTCGTCGCTTCTGTCTATCCGAGATTTTTCTTGGTCTGCCACTTCGAGCCTTAACCTGAACTGAGCCTGTGGTCTTCCATTTCCTCAATATGTTCCTAACTGTGGAAACAGACAGCTGAAATCTCTGAGACAGCTTTCTGTATCTTTCCCCTAAACCATGATGGTGAACAATCTTTGTCTTCAGGTCATTTGAAGGTTTGTTTTAAGACCCCCATTTTGCTACGCATCAGAGAAAATTAAGAGGAGGGAAACTTACAATTGACCCCCTAAATACTCTTTCTCATAATTGGATTCACCTGTGTATGTAGGTCAGGGGTCACTGAGCTTACCAAGCCAATTTGAGTTCCAATAATTAGTTCTAAAGGTTTTGGAACCAATAAAATGACAACAGTGCCCACATTTATGCACCTGCTTAATTTTATGTAAACAATTTTGCATGCTTTCTGTAAATCCAATAAACTTTATTTCACTTCTCAAATATCACTGTGTGTGCCTCCTATATGATATATTTAACTGACATTTTTTATCGTAACAGCCAACGATTTGTACAGGAAAATCATGACAAATTAACAAGGTTGCCCAAACTTTCGCACCCCACTGTATATACAGTAGCTTTTTCAGGAGGAGAGTTACTAGCTGTCCAATAACCCTACTGTCTCTGGTTCTCGATTATTTCACGGAGTACTCTTCAAGACCTCTACCTCATAAGTATTAGGGACTTGCTGTTATAACTGGAAAGAAAACTGATTTTCAAGGTAATGTCCATGTTTCCCTATGGATCAGTTCACATCATACACTTTTTAACTGAAAGCTTTTTCTCAGTGCACTGCTATGGAAAGTTAAAACACATTGTTTTTTGGTATATAGTGTAAAAGAGGTTTTACTATGTATATACAGATAGGTCAATAAATATTTGGACATAAACAACTTGTTTCCAATTTTGGTTCTGTACATTACAACAATTAATTTTAAATGAGACAACTCAGATGCAGTTATAGTGCAGACAAAATAATTGCATACAAATGTGAGGCAACTAAAGCATTTTTTAACACATCCCTTTCATTTTAGGGGTTCAGAATTAATTGGATAATTTAAACAACTGGAAATAAAATGTTCGTTTCTAGTACTTGTTTGAAAACCCTTTGCTGGCAATGACAGCCTGAAGTCTTGAACTCATGGACATCACATGGGTTTTCTCCTTTTTAAAGGAGTTATCAGACAAACTAGCCCAAATGGGCTTTACTCACCTGGGCCTTTCTCCAGCCCCTTGCAGCCGACTGTCCCACGCCGACTGCTCCGCTCCCCGCCGCTGTCAATGTCTCGCTGCTTGTTATTCAGGCCAACCACGTGGTCGGCCTTACTGCGGCTGCACGAAGCAACGCTGTCAATCATGGCCACGTGGGCCGCGGTGTACTGCGCAGGCGCAGTAGTTCTGCGCCTGCTCAATTTGCTGTGGTCCACGTGGGCTGCAAGGGGCTGGAGAAAGGCCCAGGTGAGTAAAGCCCATTTGGGCTAGTTTGCCTGATAACTCCTTTAAAGAGAACCCAAGGTGTTTTTTACAAAAGATAATAGGACACAGAAGCATGTGCTCTGCACAATGACATGCCTCTGTGTCCTTACTTTGCGCTGCTAGTCCCCCCTGGGCTCTGCTGGAAGCTAAGCCCAGGGGGGACTAGCTTGGAAGCTAAGCCATGACCCAGGAAGTACTACCTGGGTCATGGCTTAGCTTCCGATTGGAGGAAGCTGAAAGAGGCGGGGAGCTTTTGCCCTGTTTCACATCATAAATAAACACTAGTGTCCCGGTGCCACTGGCAGCCATACATGCCCAAGCCATCACACTGCCTTCACCAAGTTTTACAGATGATGTGGTATGCTTTGGATATGCTTTTACAGATGATGTGGTATGCTTTTTCTTGCCATCATTCTGGTAGAGGTTGATCTTGGTTTCATCTGTCCAAAGAATGTCTTTCCAGAGCTGTGCTGGCTTTTTTAGATATTCGTTTTTTCTTAGGAAGAGGCAGGGGCGTCGCTAGCCCTGTTTTAGGGGGGCACGTGCCCCCAATCTTTCCTGGGGTGCCACGGATCTCCGCCCGGCCGCCCCCTCTGTCAAGACTCAGCGGCTCCCTCCAGCCGTCGCGTCACTGACAGTCTCAGACCTCAGGATCAGGCGGCGAGCCGGTGACCAATCGTGCGGGCGCTAGGACCCAGCGCCCGCACTGATATGCGGAAATGACATCACTTCCGCATATCGAGCGGGTGCGTCCAGCGCCCGCTCGTACATCTGGTCGGGTCGCCGCTGATCCTGAGGTCTGCTGAGAGGTAGGGGGGGAGCGGCGGCGGCGGCTAGAGGGGGGGCCTCCCTGTCACTCACTCACTCACTCACTCACCAAAGGGGCTCCCTGGCACGCACTCACTCCCTAAAGGGGCTCCCTGGCACGCACTCACTCCCTAAAGAGGCTCCCTGTCACTCACTCACTGCCTAAAGGGGCTCCCTGTCACTCACTCCCTAAAGGGGCTCCCTGTCACTCACTCACTCCCTAAAGGGGCTCCCTGTCACTCACTCCCTAAAGGGGCTACCTGTCACTCACTCACTCCCTAAAGGGGCTCCCTGTCACTCACTCACTCCCTAAAGGGGCTCCCCTGGCACTCACTCCCTAAAGGGGCTCCCTGGCACGCACTCCCTAAAGGGGCTCCCTGGCACTCACTCACTCCCTAAAGGGGCTCCCTGTCACTCACTCACTCCCTAAAGGGGCTCCCTGTCACTCACTCACTCCCTAAAGGGGCTCCCTGGCACGCACCCACTCCCTAAAGGGGCTCCCTGGCACGCA
Organism: Hyperolius riggenbachi; assembly: GCF_040937935.1. Lineage (NCBI taxonomy): Eukaryota > Metazoa > Chordata > Amphibia > Anura > Hyperoliidae > Hyperolius > Hyperolius riggenbachi. The sequence continues at coordinate 150,769,651 of NC_090653.1, read as the reverse complement.
CTCACTCCCTAAAGGGGCTCCCTGTCACTCACTCACTCCCTAAAGGGGCTCCCTGTCACTCACTCACTCCCTAAAGGGGCTCCCTGGCACGCACCCACTCCCTAAAGGGGCTCCCTGGCACGCACTCACTCCCTAAAGGGGCTCCCTGGCACGCACCCACTCCCTAAAGGGGCTCCCTGGCATGCACCCACTCCCTAAAGGAGCTCCCTGGCACGCACCCACTCCCTAAAGGGGCTCCCTGGCACACACCCACTCCCTAAAGGGGCTCCCTGGCACGCACCCACTCCCTAAAGGGGCTCCCTGTCACTCACTCCCTAAAGGGGCTCCCTGGCACACACTCACTCCCTAAAGGGGCTCCCTGGCACGCACTCACTCCCTAAAGGGGCTCCCTGGCACGCACTCACTTCCTAAAGGGGCTCCCTGGCACTCACTCACTTCCTAAAGGGGCTCCCTGGCACTCACTCACTCCCTAAAGGGCCTCCCTGTCACTCACTCACTCCCTAAAGGGCCTCCCTGTCACTCACTCACTCCCTAAAGGGGCCCCCTGTCACTCACTCACTGCCTAAAGGGGCTCCCTGTCACTCACTCACTGCCTAAAGGGGCTCCCTGTCACTCTCACTCACTGCCTAAAGGGGCTCCCTGGCACTCACTCACTGCCTAAAGGGGCTTCCTGTCACTCACTCACTGCCTAAAGGGGCTCCCTGGCACTCACTCACTACCTAAATGTGCTCCCTGTCACTCACTATCGGGGTCCCTGTCACTCACTACCTAACTGGAGGCGCCTGTCACTCACTAGCTAACCTGGGGGTCCCTGTCACTCACTACCTAACTTGGGGGGGCTACCATATTAAGGGGGCATTCTGCCTATTTATGTGAAATGCTGTCTATTTATGTGCCTCATGACTGCTGAATGTGTCTTGTTGGGAGCCTTATGATTTGTTGGGGGCCTCATGATTGCTGAATTTGTCTTGTTGGGGGCCTCATGATTTGTTGGGGGCCTCATGATTGCTGAATTTGTCTTGTTGGGGGCCTCATGATTGCTGAATTTGTCTTGTTGGGGGCCTCATGATTTGTTGGAGGCCTCATGATTGCTGAATTTGTCTTGTTGGGGGCCTCCTGATTTGTTGGGGGCCTCATGATTGCTGAATATGTCTTGTTGGGGGTCACATGATTGCTAACTGCGAGACTATGGGAAAAGCTGAATCCTTATCATATGAGACAATAGCATTAAACCTACTTTTTTAGCGTTTTAAAACAGAAAATAAAACTGGGAGGTTCTAAAAAATTGAATACATTTTTCAGGAGTAGGATGGATGAAATTGTTTATCTTCACAGTTTATTTTCAACTTGGATTTTCCATAATGTTCATGTATGAGTTAAAACGTTTGTACAGTATTTAGTTTAAATTGCTGTTGCCACTTTGCGATAGATACCGGTAAGTGACTTTTGGGTTGCAGTTTGGGCACTCGGCCTCCAAAAGGTTCGCCACCACTGTCCTAATCTGATGTCCCACCATTGCTAGGTTCATGTAAATTTGTCTCCACCCGTTACCACACCTATATTCTGGTCCATGGCCCACCCATTTTTTGGTGCGGAGCGATAAGCACGCCGCACAACGTGATCGTCATATTTTTGGCACGCTAGCTGCAGTGTGCTGAATTCTGCTGCCTACAGTATGTACAGTATACGCTGTTCTCTAGTGCTTGCACTGTGTGCTGATTTACCTCCAGTGTGTACAGTGTAAGGTGCTACACTGTGCCTTTATTGATTGTAAACCAGCTGTATTGTATGCTGATCCCTGCTACTTTCAGTATGTACAGTATTAGCTGTAAAGCCTGGTACACTCATACAATTTTGATTAGCCAATTTTAGCTCTGTTCATAAAATTCATTGTCTGTTGGCCCACTTACTGCACGGGGGTGGGAAATTGGGGGTCAGTGATTGACCAATCAAAATTGTATGTGCGTATACATCTTTGATCTATGCCTATACTGATTGTAAATGATCGAAATAAAGGACAGGGGGCTCCGTCCAATATTTCGATGGGCAGGCCCGTTATCCGTAGCTTACACCGCTGCTAAGTTCATGTACATTTGGCCCCACCCATGGCCACGCCCACTCACCGCATGGCCACGCCCATTTTTTTGCCGCGGCGCGCGCATGCCCACAGGTGCCACTGTTCTCCAAGGACCCTAGAAACGCCCCTGGGAAAAGGACTTGTACAAAAATGCTCTCACACAATCTTGCAGTACAAAAATTACAACAACTTTATTGGCACGTATACAAAAATATTTGATTAATACGTTTTAATTCCATGAGATCAATCCTCATAAAGAAACATAATACATCCAAGAGGTTTATTTACTGTATGTGATCTGGCTTGACTTGAAACTGTTTATCAAGTAAAGCCAGATCACAGCTTTTTGAATAAACCTCTTGGATGTATTATGATTCTTTATGAGGATTGATCTCACAGAATTAAAATGTTTTTATCAAATATTTTTGTATACGTGCCAATAAAATTGCTCTACGTTTTTGTACTGCAAGATTGTATGAGAGCATTTTTGTACTTTTCCTAAGAAAAAACATGTTGTAGTGGGTGAGGTGGACCACCTGTTAAAAGGACTGTGTTCTTTGCCCTTTCTCTTATAAGGTCCGTACCCGATTATATATCAACAAGATTTTTTAGATGTTCTTTAGCAAAGTCCATTCTAGCCTTTTTTATTCTTGTGGCCTATGAGTGGCTTACTTTCATGCAGTCTTCTCTTTATGGTAGACTTGGATATCAATATGTCTACCCCCCTTGAACGGAGTTGTTCACTTGGTTGACTGTTGTGAAGGCATTTCTCTTTACCATGGAAATGATTCTGCGATCATCCACCACTGTTGTCTCCTGTGGACGTCCAGGTCTTTTTGTGTTGCTAAGTTCACCAGTGCTTGTTTTCTTTCTCAGGATGAAACATTTTTGCCACTCATAATATTGTAACAATTTCTTTCTTGGATGTTTTTTTTCCTGTTTTCACAGCTTAAGGACAGCTTCTTTCACCTGCATGCAGAGCTCCTTTGACCGCATGTTGTCTGTTCACAGCAAAATCTTCCACATCCAAGCATCACATCTCATATTAACTCTGCCCATGAAGTAGCCTGTGTCAACTGTCCAATTACTTTTGAGCCCCTCAAATGAAGGGATTGTGTTAAAACAATGCTTTAGTTGTCTCACATTTGTATGCAATTGTTTTGTTCACCCCACTGAACTAAAGCTGAAACTCTGCACTTTGACTGCATCTGAGTTGTTTCATTTAATCACTTGAGGACCACAGGTTTATACCCCCCTAGTGACCAGGCCAGTTTTTACAATTCAGCACCCTGCAGCTTTAATGGTTTGTTGCTCAGCCATACAACTTACCAGCCAAATTAATCTTACCTCCTTTTCTTCTCACTAATAGAGTTGTCTTTTGGAGGTCTCTGATTGCTGCTGGTACTGTCAGTTTTTTTTTTATAAAAAAAAAACGATAAAATCACTTTTTTTAATCTTTGTTGTATCCCCCTCCCTTACCCCTTTCGCCCCTAAATTAGCCCTACACTGCGATCCATACAAAACACTCGGCATCAGCCTATGCATGTGATTAGATTCTGAGGCCATCAGAGGAACAGTTAAGTGACAGGCCTGTCCCTTGTACACCACTGGGCTAGATCACAGCGCTGTACATATAAACATATAAATAATTGCTTTTTATTTTTTTTTGCTAATAGCCTGGCAGCTCTGATCGAGGCTGGCAGGCTTATAATGGATACCCATTTTGCGTCACAGCAGGGAACGCATGCGCATGCATTCCCTGCTAATCCCCGCCACCAGGACTTGACGCCAATCGGCGTTAGATGGTGCTGGCAGCACCACCCTCCTACCGCTGGTCGGTGTTAGGCGGTTGGGAGGAGGTTAAAATTAATTGTGGTAATGTACAGAACCAAAACTACAAAAAAGTTGTCCCTGTCCAAATATTTATGGACCTAAGTGAACATCACTCCAAAGTATCCAAGGTATCTTATCAAAGGTTTTATAATACAATACACTCTCAGTTATCAAGAACTCAATAGCAAACAGAAGACAAATATTGGCCAAGCAGGATTCGCAAAGCTATTTTTACACTGCAGTATACAATAGTAAAGCTGTGTCCTATTCAATTTGTCCTCATTTGTTTTTAATTACTGTACTTCATAATTAATGAAGAGTTCATGGTTTGGGTATGGTACAAGATATAGTACAGTATTAGTTAGGCCTTTTTGAACACTGGCCCATAAGCAACTAGAAACTACATTTATCCTGCATCTACCAATCTCTTTAGCTGCTGGATAACTGAGATTCTACTGTATATGGCTCTGTAAAACTAGCAGGCAATAGGTGGGTTTTGAACAGGGCTGTGGAGTCGGTCCAAAAAAACACTGACTCCGACTCCTCAGTTTAGGATTCCATCGACTCCGACTCCTCTAATTTGCATATTACAATTTAGTTGATTAAAAGTATGTAACATGAAATTCGTCTCTTAACTGCCAATGCTTAGGAATTTTACAAGACAACTGAAATGAGAAAGATATGGAGACTGCCATATTTATTCCCTTTAGTCATAGACTAAAACTAGTCCTTGGTAAGAGTACTTGTAAAAGGTACAGGCCGGAACAAAGAACATCTATCAGGCCCTAGGCAATGTAAGTGTGGGTACATGTAAGAATGATGTGCAGGTGCTCTGCAGGGGAATGAGGAGATTCTTCCTCTATTACACATTCTTCATGCACAATCTGAACAAGGTTTATGGGTGACAGACAACACCTCTGTGTTCAATGTGCACAGCATTCTCAGTGGATTCCTTGCAGCTCTGTGGGGAGTGCATATGTAGAGTATAGTACTACTGTGTAACAAAGTAAACCTGAGACACATGAAATTAAAGTTTTATACAGACCTGGGGCTTCCTCCAGCCGCCTTCAGGATAATCAGTCCCTCGTTGTCCTCCTCCACCACCTGGATCTTCTGCTATGAGTCCAGGTACTTGAGCCAGTAGGGCGTAGTGCGCATGCACACACTCCGCCGCCAGGAGCATACTACACCTGTGCAGCACTATTGCGCAGGTGCAGAATGTTCCTGGCTGTGGGAGCGGCATGCGGCCGGACAGCGCTGACTGGCTGAATTACCAGGACTCATAGCAGAAGATTCGGGTAGTGGAGGACAGCGAGGGACTGATTAGCCTGAAGGGGGCTGGAGGAAGCCCCAGGTATGTATAAAACTTTACTTTTCATCCGTCTCAGGTACCCTTTAATTTGTAGTCACCAAACCAAATTTTAACATATCAAATTATTTGATTTCGTCAGCAAAGGGAGTGCATACATTTGCATAAATCAGCATCAGTGCAGAATTATTTCCATCTCATTGACCATCTCTATTAGTGACACAGCTACACATCAGGCTTTATTCTTACAGCATAGATGTTATTTAGTATATATAAGAGATTCCTGTGTACACATCATATATACAGTCACAATCAGATATGTATATCTGACCTTAAAAATACGGGGACTGCTTTATTGAAGCAGCACAAGTAACTAATTTTGATTGGTTTATTTCATTTTTGTGGACTAAGCACAGCTATTACTGTATATATACTGTATATATACATTATTTTTAATTACTATTATCTGAGAAATAGAACATTTTATCATATTTTCTATTTTAATTACAGTTACAAATTCAGGAGTCGGAGTCGGTGCATTTTTTCCCGACTCCGACTCCAGGCACCCAAAATTGCCCGACTCCACGACTCCGACTCCACAGCCCTGGTTTTGAAGCATAAAGCAGTGATTCCTGATGTATTCTTGTGTTATCACTATCACTAATACTATGTGTGCATGATGACCCCAGTTACATTTTCAGCTTTGAAAATGCCTTCACCTTAGCTTTGCCCAATTCCAGAAATGGTTCCACCCACACAGCCTGTTCTTGTACAAATATAACAATTCAATAAACTATAAAGTTAGCAATGTTATTGTGCTTTAGTTTAAAACATAAGACAAACACCATGAGTTGCAGTCTGCTTCATTATCTTTATTTCATTTAGATTAACAATACTAGAGGACACCAAACCAGATAAAATAAACTTTAAAGTAATCTTTTAGCATTGACTGTAGAACTTGTGGAGGTAAGTTCACATTCCTCTTGAATACAATGCAAAAATAATTAAAAATACACAAATGAGTCCTGCATGAGCCTTTTATAAAATATAACTGTAGAAACAAGGATGTTCTGAGAGATGTTATAGTTCTGAGGAGATGAGAATATTATGTAACTGTATGCAGCTTGATAATGGACCAATCAAGTTCATCAGCTGCTGTACCTGATTAGTGCAATTCCAAGCTGCATGCAATTTGTATCAACTTATAACTATATCATTGACCATCTCTATGTAGAAACTATAGTCCTTTTCTGGATTTGCTAACTCTACAGGAATACCAGTTTACCTGTATGCAATGTGGAGTCTGACTATACTAAATCGGTCGCTTTGAATGTTTAGCACATGGGAAAGCTTGACAGTCAGTGGCTAGGGATGGACAATGAGGTGCTAATAATGCTGGACGGGTGAACATTTTATGTAACTGTATGCAACTTGGAAGGAGCCAATCAAATGCAGTAGTTATTGCATTTACATAAAATTTGTATCAGCTTGAACTTATAAGCCTCACTGACCATCCCTATTGGTGGATATAGTATTGCTGCCTTTGTAATTGTGGTGCCACTGACTCTTATTTAATATGGGAGGAATATGTAAATTTAAAGGGGCACTATGGCGAAAATTGTAAATTAAAAAAAAATTATAAACATAGACAAATAAGAAGTACGTTTTTTCAGAGTAAAATGAGACCTAAATAACTTTTCTCCTATGTTGCTGTCACTTACAGTAAATAGTAGAAATTTGACAGAAGCAACAGGTTTTGGACTAGTCCATCTCTTCATAGGGGATTCTCAACAAGGCTTTTATTCTTTATAAAGATATCCCCTAAAAAGGATTTAAACAATGATGCTGACCAGCTTTCCTGCTTACTTACACAGTTTTTTGGCAGTTGGACAGAGCAACTGCCATTCACTAAGTGTTTTTAAAAATACATAAATCCCCGAGAATCCCCCATGAAGGGATGGACTAGTCCAAAACCTGTCACTTCTGTCAGATTTCTAATACCTACTGTAAGTGACAGCAACATAGGGGAAAAGTAATTTATGGCTCATTTTACTTTCTTCTTATTTGTATATGTTTGCACATATTTTAAACTTTACAATTTTTCACCATAGTGCCTCTTTAGGCTACTTGCACACCAAGACGTTGCGTTAGGTGCTACGTTAAGGTCGCATAACGTGCACCTAACACAACGTATGGTGCTGCAAGTGAGGACGGTAGAGTGAGCCGCGTTAGGCGGCTCGATTCCTATAAGGTCTCCCAGAGTGGCGCTGATTGGCCAGCGGGACCACGTGATGCGGAGCGAGACACTCCGCATCACGTGGTCCCGCCGGCCAATCAGCGGTCGCCAGTGCAGTGAATATTAAGTAGCCATGTGCGCGGCTACTGTAGCTGGCTCTCCCCGCCTCCTCTCCGCCCCCCACTGCGCATGTGCAAACAGTCTAACACGGCTATAGCCGCTCTAACGCCGTAGCATGCTGCACTTTCCGGAGAACGTGCAGCGTTACATGTAACGCAACGTGGGCTGTGTGAACAGCCCACTTGTGTTACATTGCTGTGCGTTGGGGGAGCGTTACAGGCGCACTAACGTGCGCCTGTAACGTCTTACTGTGTAAGCAGCCTTAAACTCCATAAAGCTAGCATCTAGTTGTAGAACAGTTAGAGCTATAAAACAAGCATTTCAAGATTTACAGATAGATTATCTCATAATGGTAAAAGGGTTTTAAAGCAAATCTGAACTAAAAATAAACTTATGAGATAATTGTAGGCGTAGTAGTAAAGGTAAGTAGAAATTTTATGGAGACCCACATTCAATATTTTCAAGGGTTGCAATTGTTGTGAGTGTGAAATGTAAACGGCAGCCATATTAGTATGGTGTAAAACTGTTTAAGCCTGCTCCCACAAAGAGCAATCATTACATTTTGAACTTTTCAGCACTATCTTGTTGTCAGCAGATACAAGTGTTTTGGCTTCTATTTACTTTTCAGGAGAGCTGCCACTGCCATTCAACTTTTCTGTCTGCACAGATAAGCACTGGTTTATTAACATTTACAATTAAAAAAAATAAAAGTGAAAAATGAACACAGGCAAGATTTAAATAGGATTGGTACTATATGCACCCATGTTCACATTATCATTTCACATGTGAGTTCAGTTACGCTTTAAAATATTTCCAATATACCTCAGTAACATTGCGGTAGCTATCAAAAGGCACATATGGAGCTCTTGTCTGAAGGATTTTCCTATTACTAAGACAGAGGATGCAATCTTGAATAAAGTGAGAATGTCTAGAGTGGTGAGAGAGAAACCACCTTCCCCACCCCACCACCATGGCCACTGCTTCCAAACCCTTGATCATTTTTTTTTAATTCTCCAGACTACCGTATACTGATTTTATTACCTTTCTATCATAGAGGTTATAACACACCTTCAGCATCAGGAACCCTCTTTTGTTGGTTTAATAGTCAGAAATGTTGCATTTTCATAGTCCATGAATGTATATGGGGTTTCATTTGATTTTTCTTTCCTGTACTCTCCATAATAAGGAGTTTACATGATTCTACTTAAGTTAGCTTTCTTCTGTACAGTTATTCATGTGTCCCGTAAGTGTGGCAGGTATTAATGTAGTTGGATCTTTGTATACTGTAAAGTACTATTGATTATAACGGTGCTATCTAAGTAAATGACGTAAATCATGCATTCATACTAGGCCATGCAGAACCTCTACAATGCTTTTTACTGTGAACCATACGTAAACTGCATAGTTTTATACATTTTTAGTTTTGTTCTAAATCAAGTTTGAGTGTGAATGATTGGTATTATAATGTATTTTATTCTATATTTTGTTCATATTCAGTACTCTGTCAATGCATGAAAACCAAACATCCAGTCAGATCTAAACTGCTAAATGAGTGTAAAGATACAAAATTAGTGAATATGTTTACACTGGAAATAATACCAGTAAATTATTCTATTTAACTTTTATGTAAAACTCAATTCACTAATAGCACAGTATGTGAAATGTACAGCAGATATTTTTCAGGATATACTTTTTTTTGTTACATTTTGTTATTGCTCTTTCCATGTACAGGTAGATTCTTTAGTTCAAAATTCAAACATATATTTGTTCAATGGGAATGTTTATTTATTAGGCTAATTATGGATAATAGACTTTCACTGCAATGATTTAATCAGGAAAATATTTATTATAATAAATGAAAATGTGATATTTGTTTGGAGTACCACCTGTTGATTTGACTGGTGAGTTTTATACATTTATCCAAACCTTGCTTTTCTTACTGCTGTGAAGGAATGAGATGATAGTTGCACAGAGAATAACAGGGTCTAATTGTCATTCACCAAGTCTAGAGAATTTGCATTTGTAATTCAGCAGTGAAATCTGCTCGTAGTCTAGGCTTAGGTCATCACTGGGTTTTCCAACAAGACAATGACCCAAAGCATACATCAAAATTAGTCCCAACAGTTCCTCAAGGATACCAAAACCAAGATCCTGGAGTGGCCTGCACTGAGCCCAGACTTCAGTCCTATCGAGAATCCGTGGCGGTGCTCCATGCTCAGAAACCATGCAACTTGGACCAGCTGGAACAATTTGCAATGGAAGAATGGGCCATAATACCTCAGGAGACCTGTGTCAACCTAGTAAAGAAGTACTTTAACAACCCTGGCGTTCAATTACCTGCGCCAGGGTGGCGGCGCAGCAGTTTACATTTTTTTTTTAAATCATGTAGCTAGCCTAGCGCTAGCTACATGATTCCCCCCTCCCTGCGGCATCCGGCGAGTACCTTCGATCGCTGCCGGCGCGTACCCACGTAAGGAAATCCCGTTCTGAACGGGATTTCCTTAAGGGCTTCCTTTGTCGCCATGCCGACGATCGCGATGACGTTGTGACGTCAGACGGAGTCCCGATCCACCCCGCAGCGTCTGGCATGTGTACAAGTGTCTCCCAACATCTTGCCTCATGACCAACATTCTGAGACCTTTGTTCACATCCTCATTCTGCCCACTGGAAGCTACTCCCATCATCCTCTGTGCCCTTGTTCAATCTCCGCTCTCCATACAAACAGACACATCCCTCAGCTAAAGCCATAGGACACGTGTCCACTGAACTCATACACTGCTGTGTCACCCTAAGGTTTAGACTCAAGCCTGATGGGCAATATGATGGGCAATACTAGTTAGGTGTGTGTAACTAGCTTTTGTGGAAAATCTAGAAGGGCATTCCCATGACTTGCAGTGATGGAAGCAGAATTGAGATCAGGAGACAAAGGAAGAGCAGATACAGTATTTGTACAACAATTTGAGATTTGGATTGGCAAAAGCACATTTTGGAAACTCATCTGTATTTTTTAAATAAACCCATTTATTAGTAGATGTTTCAGTAAGACAGGTAGCATAACATGCTAGCTTTAAGGATATAGCTGAATATGTTTTTGCTATTGGTATATTTAACAGTAGTGTATGCCGGGTCTTGTGATGAACTCCCATTGATCCTTGGTTAACTTCGTTTCTCTCTATACAAGATCATCTGCTATGTACACAATATTATTATCTTTCCTTGTTATAAAGGAAATGCTCAAATAGCTAGTAAATATTTTTAGCAAAGGAACAATCAATGGAAGACTAAAGAAACACTGGAATATTTGCTGGCGTTACATTCCTGCTAGAGTTTAATTGTTGAGCACCTTGGGCCCGTCAATACCAGACCTTGATGATTAGAGGAGACAGCGCCATAATATATATTATTAGATCATTCCTGCTTTAGAACCTGTGCAATGCTAAAAGGCATACAGGCTGCTTCCTGCATCAAGCCTTCCATCTATGTGAGTGCCAGACCATACAGCTGTGTCCTTATTCAATTCACTTTTTCTCCTAGGTGATATTTTCACACATTATCAATAAGATGCCATATAAGCCAGCAGAAAAAACACAATGGCTACACCTTTGCTGAAGAGGATGTTTAAAACTTAACTTTTATTCATTACTAAAAACAGCCTGAGTAAAAAGATAAATGCTTGAATCGCACTCTGGGGGAGGGCAAACTTTGAACCCTGTGTATGGAGAAAATAGCTATTCTGACATACAAAATATTCCCAGACTAGAATAATGATTACATATGCAATTACGCCACCCCAGCAAACTCAACATGTTTCACCCTATATAATTTGGGGCTTCATCAGGGTTACAGATAAAAGTCCTCAAGTGCTTAAATTGCTATACAAAACAATGCAACATTATTCAGAAAAGCAAGGTGTTTAAAGCCACCAGCAAGCAAGAAAATACAATGATTTTGACTGCACTTTCTCACTCAGTACTTTTTCTTACTTTTTTAATTACAGAATGCTGAAAAGCTATTTTAAACAGAAGATGAAAAATTACTGTATCTCCTTGGAGAAAACGTAGAAAAAAAGTGAATTGCATAAGGCCCCAGGTGTGCTAGGCAAGTCTTTGTACTAGGTGTCAGTAGTCTTTGTTGTTTTGTATTTTCTTTGTACATAAAAGTTAGAAAAAATGAAATAAAACCTTGATAATTTTAAGAAGTGGCACAAAAACCTAGCATATCTGGCAAATTAGCTACAGAACTGAACTTTCATTGCTTGTCCCTACTTTCAAAGAGCTTATTTACATGGGTGGCATAATGGGCTTTCCTCTGCAGACTGCCACCACATCACTACAACTTACATTTGGCATTAAAAACTGAGATGCAGCCACCAAAGTGAGACCTAATCCTGAATGCTGAAAAAATACTGAAGTATCACTGTGTTTACAAAGCATTTGTATTTTGGCTGCTTGCAAAAGGCTTTATACGAGTCCACAGTCATGATAACCAAGTGCCTGATATTTTCATAGAGTACTATGGTACTTGTTTTCCCAGTGGCAAAGCCAAAGCTTATTCACAACAAAACCACCAGCAATCTCTTCTCTAAAACACCCAAGTTCATAAGAGCTAATGAAGGACAAGTTCTATATAATTGGGGCTAGAGGGTGTTGCATGGCCTCGGTATTCTGAGAATGTCAAAATGTTACAGTATATCAAGTATTAGGATGAAATACCTTTGTTCTCTTAATTACATTCAATATTTTCAGTGCAATTTTCCTTCTCCTGTAAAATGAATCAGGTATTAAGTGGATCCCTGTCTTTTGTTGCCACAACAAATATTTGGCACAATTCTGGATATCAAAATATACCTTGTTCCTTTTCTGAGTTTAACAACATATAAAATAACAAAAGCAATAATATTACATTATTTACAGTCTTGGCAATTTAGTATGAAAGATTATATTAACTACTGGTTCGTCTTGATCATCCTGTAAGCATGTATATGTGAATTGTACAAGTGTGACTCCTATTACAGTAGTTGATTGTTCCTGCCCAGCCACCTCGTTTTTCATGTTGACCAAACTTCTGATTGCTAATAGCCACCTTGCACATTTCTTCAGTCAGTTTACACAATGACAATATTTTAACATACTGTAGTAAATATGCTAATCAGCATAAATGGCCACCCTTTGTTTTAGCATATTTACATGCCAGAAGAAAACTGCTATTCTTCCGAATAGGATGTTGCTGTTCTGTTATACAGTGCAGATAAAAAGAGCAATCACAACAAAATATTGCAGATGTAATCATTGTCCTTAATTGATACAGTAGGGGAGACCAGGGATAAAATCTTCTGAAGGCAGCAAGCTCAGCTGCACAATATTATAATGCCATCACTGTATCCATGTGACACTGGTCAGGCGGCCCAGTTCCTGAAGAACTAGCAGTCACTTGTCATCTCTTAGTCCAGGATGTCCAGTTAGGCTTCTCATCTGAAAGAAACCCGAGTCCATGCTGTGGGATCCCAATCAATACATACAAGGTGACATGACTTTCTCCTGGTCTCTCTGATACTCCTCTTGAGCCCTTTCTAACTTTTTTACTTTCAGCTTCCATTTATGGAAACAATATGTCAGTAGAGATGTCACCACTAATGTAAATATAATTGTTAGTACCACAATCAAAACAAAGGTGGCAGACAAGGATTCTTCCAAAAGCTCCAGCTCCATGTCCATGGTCACATTCTGCCTTGTGAAGGTCTCGTTGTCCTCGCTGTATGAGGGTGAAGAAGGAAAGTCCAGTAAGTCCACTGTTGGCCTCATTGGAATAAAGGTAAAATGGTAAAAGAGTGATCAGTGCAATTTTACATTAATTCTGATCTATTTTGTTTTGAATGCCATGTCTCTCCTCTTATTTACACAGCAGTAAATAATATTGTTGTTATGAAGGTACAGTAGAAAAATATTAGATAATTTGATACTGCAATGTTTAAGTACTCAGCTGCCCTATCAGTAGAAGAAACCACTTTGTCCCATTCTTGTTAGTAATGTGTACTGGGTGAAAAGTACACACTGCTGTTTTTCCATGACACAGAAGTCCACCATTATCTTATTTCATACAGTCTGTCCCCCAGTAGTATATATTCTGTAAATTGACTGTATATTCTTTTTTTCTTCTTTATGTCTGTAAACTTTTTATTCCTTTAAAAAAGGTGCAATATGTATGCCTTGCAGGTTTGCTTTGGTTCCCTTCTTCAATTAAGACTAATAGATATAGTAGAGTAGCTCCCAATGAATGGAATGCAAATGCTTTTATTTCCGTTTTCCAGTGTTTTTATCTCTAAATTTCATCTGCAAAATAAAATAAGACATTCAGATGAGTTTATAAAGAAACATTAGAAAACATGCACAGAAGTTTAGGGTCAAAGTATGAACATTTAAAGTACTGTCTTTACAGGATGCTTACGATACATTTTCTGCTGACATAATAGTGTCTGGACAGCAGCAGGAGGAAACAGAAGCAAATGTTGCATAAAGTGTACCTTATGGCTGGGTTCATACTGGCATAAAAGAACAGAATGGATTAGCAGACATGTGAACAGATACTATACAAAGCAATAGGATCCATTCACTTCTGTCGGCGGAGAATGGATCCATTCATTCAGTTCTGATAGTAGGACTGTAGGTTCTGTGGTACATGATAATTACAGAAACGGATCGTCAATGCAGTGGATGCTGACGGAATTGTCCAGTGTTTTTGCATACATTATTTTAGTATCTTGTATCCGTCCTCTTCTTGGGGTAAGTTTTTCTTGCCTTTAAAACTGTTTTGAATAATTTTACACAACCTTTGGGTTGCTTCACATTATCAACATAAATTCCCTGGCACGTCTTATGTATAATAAGATTCACTGGAGACCTATATCAGCCAGGTTCCAGCATGTAGCCCCACCACCTTGCAGAAATAGGTCTCTACCCTTCTCTATATCTGATATAGAAAAGGACAGGGCCATTTCCTACGAGGAGAGCTATGCACCAGAACCCAGCTGATACAGGCTTCCAGTGAATCTTATTAAACAGGGAATGTGTTGGGGCATTCTAACTTTTAAGCATTAGTGTTCCTCTGTGTTTTTTATGTACACCAAAGATACACTTTAAACTTAGGATATAGCTGTAGAGTAGCTGTTAAATAGAAATAAAAACTTGTGCTTGGTAAGAGTACATGCAGAGGGTGCAGACAGGAACAACGAATATCCATCAGGCCCTAGGCAATATAACTGTGGGTCCATCAAAGAGTCATGTGTGGGTACTTTCATGATGCACAATCTGAACCAGGTTTATCTGTGCTAAACAACACCTCTGCGTTCAGTTCACACAAGATTCTGAGTGGATTCACAACAGCCTTGAAGAGAGTGCATATGTACAGTATAGTACTCCTATATAACTTAATTTGAATTAACTACTTAATGACCGCCCCACGCGTGGTCGCTGCGGCAGCCCCAGGACTGCCTAATGCCAATTGGCGTCAAGTCCTGGGGCTGAATTTTGCAGGAGATCGCTCGCAGGCTGCACGCGCATCTCCTGCTTGGGGGGCGGAGCTCCGCCCCCTCTTCAGTCTCCGATTGGCAATCGCTGCTCGGGAGACTGTTAGATGGCGTGATCACCGTCTATTTACATGTACAACGATGCAATCGGCTGCAGCACTGTACTGGGGACAGCCATGTGACACGGCTGTCCCCTCCTGAGGCTGGGGAGTGATCGGCTCTCATAAGCTGAAGCATATGACAGCTGATCACGCTGATTGGCTGGCGGGGGGGAGGGAGGGAGCAGGGGAAATAAAATTTAAAAAAGGCAAATTTATTCAAAAAGAAATTAAATAAATATTTATTAAAAAAAACAACAACTGTGGAGCGATCAGACTCCACCAACAGAGAGCTCTGTTGGTGGGGGGAAAAGGGGGGGGGATTACTCGTGTGCGGTGTTGTGCGGCCCTGCAGCTTGGCCTTAAAGCTGCAGTGGCCATTTTAGCAATAATTGCCCTGGTTTTTTGAGTCTGAGCGCGCCCAGCCGGGCTGCAGCTCTCTTAAGCTGCTCCAGACCTTGTCTCAGATTTCTACACCTTTAAACCTATTTGTGCTGAAACTGGACTCAAAATACAGAGGAATTTCACCCACCACGACCAAGGCTACAACTACAACCAACCAGAACAATCGGATTACTTTGGATGGCAGAGATTTAAACTGGATTGAAATCCTCCATGAAGCTTACCTCTGCTGAACACACCAAGCCTTCTAACAGCTGACCTGAAACAAGACCTTCAACCTCTCTGGAAACTTGATTGCCTGTGATTGCCCTCACTCCACCCTGTGAGTAATCCTTTATACATTATCCAAGACATATGCACCAAGTGACTATTTTCCACATTTATGTTATCATTTATCTTCTAAAACAAGGAACTTTACTTAAAATAAATCTATGATCCAACTCTGTGTAGAAATGAAAGGATTTTGCACAGATCCCCTTTGATCCCAGCAGGACTCCAGAAGTACAAGCTATCTGAACAAGTCTATTGTCTCTAATGTCAACATACAAATACTCATCAAAGGACCTTTTCTCTGCCTGCCCTCCCAAGAATCAATTACAAATTAACAACTCTCTGGCTCTTCTCTTAAAATCCTTTGGGATACTCAGGAAATGCAGAAGGGGGCGGAAAGGTAGTGGATCCAAGTATAAAAAACATCGTTGCCCTCAGAAAAGCTTAATCACAGCTACACTCTGCAATGCCAGATCGATAAATAATAAGACTGCAACTATACATGACCTAATAGAGCTCTCTGATTTGACCTTTTTGACAGAGACCTGGCTTGGGAAGCATGCAGGCCCAACTCTTGAAGCAACCGTGCCGGCCAATTATTCAATCTTGCACTGTGAGAGACAAGTCGGCAAGGGTGGGGGGGTTGCCATATGCTTCAGATCCTCCTTGAACATAAGGCCCCTGCCCATATTCCCCACTGAAACCTTTGAATGTATTGCAGCTCAACTGTCAGCAGAAGTAAACATCAACATATTGCTCATATACCGCCCCCCAAAAAATGGTCCAGCCTTTCTTAAGGAAATATCTGAACTCTTATCCTGCGTAACAGTGGAACACCCTAGATGGATCATCCTGGGAGACTTCAATGCATGGGTGGATGATCACGACTCCCAGCTAGGAAGTGAACTACTTCTCATAATGAATGAACTGGGTTTCTCTCAGGCTATCAACCTCCCCACCCATACAAAAGGGCACACCCTGGATCTTATATTTCATTCCGGACTTTTAATATCACACATGGATATAAACCCAGTGGTATGGTCAGACCACCACACCATCCACTTCTCTCTGACAGCACCAGCGATAAAACACAGAGGGAAAGAACTCATAAAATACCGTTCACTGAAAGATGTCTCACCCCAGCACGTTCAGAATATCCTCAACTTCGACGCATTAACCAATCATTGCGCAGACCCAGACTCCATGGTCCTGATATACAACCATGCAGTGTCATCTGCCTATGACGCCCTCGCTCCATTTCGCATCAAACGATCTACACCACTTCACCATGCACGGTGGTTTGACAGCTCACTAAAGGACCTAAAGAAAGAAGTGCGCAGACTAGAAAGGAAGTGGCGAAAATCTCAGAATTCAAAAGATAAACACACCCTTGTCTCTCACCGGGAAAGCTACCAAAATGCGATCACCAAGAAAAAATCCTCCTACCTATCACAGGAGATCGCAAAGGCCGTCAACAGACCAGCCCAACTATTCCGCACAGTTGATAGACTATGTAATCCATCCTGTCTAAAACCCACTATAACTCCCTCAAAGGAGCTATGTGAGAAATTTGCCTGCTACTTTGCTGACAAAGTATCTTCTATTCGGTCTCTCATTCAGTCCACAGCACCCAAGACTCATGCAACTAATGGAAATAGCTGCAAAAACAACCTAACACCCTGGACTGATTTCAAAAGTATTAGTGAGGAAGAGATCTCAGACATCCTCTGTCGTCTCCGCCAGACAACCTGCGACCTGGACCCTGGACCAACTAAACATATGCTGAAATGCCCTGACCTGCTTGGTCCAGCATTTCACAAAATAGTAAATTGCTCTCTGCAAGCAGGGAGGTTTCCTACCTCTCTAAAAGAAGGAATCATCAAGCCCCTTCTTAAAAAACCTTCCATGGATCCAGATGCTATGAGCAGCTACAGACCTGTCTCCAACCTCCCCTTCTTAGGTAAAGTTATTGAAAAGGCTGTCTATCTGCAACTTGAAACCAGGCTGTCAGTAAACAACATCCTGGACCCTCTACAATCTGGCTTTAAGAAACACCACAGCTGTGAAACAGCCCTCATCCAAGTCTGCAACGATCTGCTCATGGCAAGGGACAGAGGGGAATGCTCCATCCTAATCCTGTTGGATCTCTCAGCTGCTTTTGATACAGTTGACCATAAAATCCTGCTTAACAGACTGCAGGAGTACTGTGGCATCAGTGGATCAGTCCTCCAGTGGTTCAGATCATTCCTGACTGACAGAACACAGAGAGTATCCCTAGGACCTATAATGTCCAAACCTGCACCTCTACAATTCGGAGTGCCACAAGGATCAATCCTATCCCCTCTGCTGTTTGCAATCTACATGTTGCCACTCAGTACACTTATCCAACGACATGGCCTGACGTACCACTGCTACGCCGATGACACACAGCTATACCTGTCCTTCAAACCTGGTGGAACAGACCCTACCCCAAAAATAAACTCTTGCTTAGCTGAGCTTCAGGCATGGATGAATGATAACTGGTTGAAACTGAATGCTGACAAAACTGAGGTCCTGTTTGTCCAAAGCCAGTGCTCGCCATCAAAACAGCTCTATCCTAAAGCAACACCAATCAGGATTGGGA
Organism: Hyperolius riggenbachi; assembly: GCF_040937935.1. Lineage (NCBI taxonomy): Eukaryota > Metazoa > Chordata > Amphibia > Anura > Hyperoliidae > Hyperolius > Hyperolius riggenbachi. The sequence goes on along the minus strand of NC_090653.1, from coordinate 150,751,161 downwards.
ATTCAGACATAAACAGCTCCAACCTTGTGCGCAGCCTTGGCGTACTAATCGATGGGGAATTGAGTTTCAGAAACCAAATTTCATCTGTAGTTAAATCTTCCTTCTTTCATCTGAAGAACATTGCAAAGATTAAACATCTGATTCCCCCAGAGGATCTTCAAACCCTAGTCCACGCCTTCATCACATCACGGCTGGACTACTGCAATGCCCTTTATGCTGGCCTCCCCAAAAAAGACCTGCGTCGCCTGCAATTAGTGCAGAATGCTGCTGCCAGATTGCTAACAAACCAGCCTCGCCACTGTCACATTACACCGATCCTTCGCTCACTGCACTGGCTACCAGTAGAATGGAGAATACTCTTCAAGATTGGACTGCTGACATTCAAATCCCTGCACAATCTGGGCCCTGGATACATGAAGGACTTGCTGAAGCTGCACCACACCTCTCACAACCTCAGATCAGCAAGTTCTATAAACTTGGTCACTCCCAGAGTGCACCTCAAAAAATCTGGAGACAGAGCCTTCTGTCATGCTGCCCCTACTCTTTGGAACTCCCTACCACACCCAGTAAAGACAGCACCATCCCTGGAGCTATTCAAATCCAGACTGAAAAGCCACCTGTTTAGCCTGGCATTTCCAGATTTATAAAATTCTTCCTCTGTACCACGATGGTCGGAGCCATGCTTATGCGCTTTGAGTCCCACGGGAGAAAGCGCTTTACAAATGTTATTTGTTGTTGTTGTTGTTGGTCTTTAGGGGGGTTTAACACTGCAGTCCTCATGTGGTTAATCAACCCAAAATTTCATAACATATCAAATAAATTGATTTCATGAGGAAAAGGAGTTTGAAGTGAAAAAAACATTTTTTCTTTTAGTTATAGTTAACATTTATTAGAAGTCAGTGCATTTTTAATGACTCCGACACCAGATACCCAAAAATTGCTCCGACTCCACGACTTTGACTCCACAGCCAAGATGCAAAGAGTGTACATCACATTTCAGTATCCTAAAACATAACTTAGAGCGGTATAAAACTCTAACATAATATTCAATAAAAACATGTTTTCCTACTATCCCATACAGTTATCATATTTGCTTTTGTGCATAAGTATTATTATTCATTTAGAAATTACAAGTTCCCAAAGTACAATTTTTTTGCTCTGAAAGCTGACATTGCATTTTATTCAGAACTGGTGTAGTCATATTGTAATGTACCCAGAAATGCTTTCTGAGTATCTGTCTGTGTTCTGGAGTGTCTGAATTGCCAGAGAATGTTTACATTACTCACTTGATACAATTAAGTAAACACAAGATAATATTATCTCTAGTTCGGATGCATCCAGCTTTCCCTGCAGGGAGCTTGTAAGTTCTGTGTTTAACTAGTTGAATTTTTTTAGTGTAAAAAAAAAAAATGGTGGTAGTATATTATATGCTGTAAATAATATTTTAGAGCAAAGAAGAAATGCTGGGTTTCATAACACTTTAAGTAACTCACGTACATTGCGCATATGATTAAAGCATGAGGATCAGCTATACTACCCAGGAAAAAAAACACATAAATAAGTAGATAAATACTTGTTCTACTTACATAACATATCTATTGTATTGTCCACGTTTTGATTTAAGTGAATTTTATATAGTAAAGAAAGAGAAAACTGGTCCAGGCATTTTCCATCTTTTCTGCATCTGACTGAAGGCAATCCTGATGTAATTTCCTCCCTTACTTTTTCTTCCCTCCTCTGCTTGAAATGGTTTAAGCATTGCCAGCCCTCCTCCCCACTGAGCTCTGTTCTAAAAACTGCGCTGTCATATCCAGCTTGCTTTGTAAACAGACATGATACTACCGGATAGTATAACTACTGGCCAGTCAAATCATCAAAGTGCACTTGAAGGTATAAACAAAGTTCAATGAGGGATAAGAATGCTCCATCAATCCACGTTCCTGTTATTGGATGCAAAGTTTTATGCAATAACTCTACAGATCATGGGTGTAAGTGAGTAATAAAGGCTATCCCCAAGTAGTTCCCAAGAGCTGTGTTCACACCACAGTCAAATAGCTTGCAAGCAACCATATATCTGACAGCGTTTTCAAGTATAATTTCCTGGAGCAATGTTTTAGTCCTGTCCTCTAAGTTTTTCATAAAGGTGGCTACTAACGATCCAATTTGTAGCAAAAAAAATGGTTTGATCGATCACAAAATTCTGATCGGAAGTGAAATATCGTAGTATTTTATCTATTTATTTAAGTATTTATATAGCGCCGACATATTATGCATGCTGATAATACATTGTTTATTACTACTGCTATTGTTTGTAATCAATTGTGGCCATCAGCTGAGATTATTTTCAAACAATCCGATCACATCCGATCTGAATTATGTGATTGCGCTAACAATTTTTCACTGGAAATTGTACCGTTAATGACCACCTTTAGTTTTCTATCAGTTTTACCTGATTGGAACTGTACACCTTTTATGTGCAAAAAAATTAATAAATAAATCATACAAGACTAATGCAAACTGTCAAAAACTGACAGGACTGGAATGGTACTGTACAACTTTTATGTGTGAACCCAGCCTAAATGTTCTGACTACCCAAAATGACAGATTAAATTGCATCCTTGAATTATTATTATTATTGAGAGATTATTGAGAGCATTTGATGAATGGACTGAGTCTATTGTAGATTTTCTTTGGGGGGAGGGGGGGGGGATTCTTAATATTTTTCTTGACTAGGAACTTTGCCGGTGTGGTGTCCTGTGTTCTGGTACGTGTCATTGTGTCATGACGTGCAAGCGCAGTTGGAAGAAGTTGTTTTCCCACAATGCAGAGAGGTTCACAGACAGCAGGACATTGCCATGGTCATGACATCACACTGTGGGAGAAGTTTTACCCCAGTATCAGCTATACAGATCCTCCTGATGATCTTTTCAATAAAAGGTAAAGGTAAAGATTTCTCATGGGAAAGATGGCATCATCTACTGATTGGAATAAAGTTTAATCCTTGGTTAAAGTTGATCTTTAAGCTGTGATAGCTCTGTCCTGACCATGCCCCCTCCCACAACTCTCAACACTGTATCCCAGAAGCCCCCACATAAAACTGATGCTTCTATGTTTCCTGCTTATCAATACAGTTGGGGAGGTCATTGGCTGTACCAGTCACGCCTCTCCTCAAATCAACAGTGAAAGGATGAGCTCAGTGATTCTCATGTCACACCTCTTCCCAGCAGTGATGGCAGGAGGCAGGGCCAACCTGCTGTGATAACATGGCAGCCTGCCTGCCTCCAGAGGACTATTAAAACCAAGCTGCCACAGTACTATTCTCCGCCGGGGAGAGCGCATTGTGCATGCTCAGACTGGCCGAAGTTACTGGACCCGGTACCGGAGCTGGAGAAGGCTGAGGACGGTGGCGTGGGAACGATCCATGCAGATGGGGCTGGAGGAAGCCCCAGGTATGTATAAAACTTTGACTAATATTTGTCTCTGGTTTCCTTTAAGGTTAGTTACCCACCTAAAGTTAGGTATGTGGGGGGGGGGGGGGGGTAAGGGCAGGCGCCAACCAGGGAAGTTTTAATGTAAGACACCACCTGGGAAGATTAGTGTTAGGCATCAAGAAGGGAGGGTTCTGTGTGAGAATAGGGCTAGGTTAGGAGACAGTAAAATACCAATATTCTACTATAGTGGATTATAAAATATCTGTAAGATTACAGACATTCTATTACTGTTATTTCACACCCATTTTTACTTGCAACACTATTATGGGGTTGCGTACACAGTTTGTGTAATTCTTTACAGAAGCTAAACTTAAAAAGCATTACCAATTTTTTACAAGCTATTATTATTAACCTCCTTGCCGGTTATCCCGAGCTCAGCTCGGGGTAACCTGCGTAGGAGGATTGCTCAGGCCCCGCTGGGCCGATTTTAAAAAATTTTTTTTCCTGCACGCAGCTAGCACTTTGCTAACTGCGTGCAGTTTCTGATCGCCTCCGCTCGCCGCCGATTCGCCACTACCCGCCGCGCCGCCCCCCCCCCCCTCCAGACCCTTTGCGCAGCCTAGCCAATCAGTGCCAGGCAGTGCTGAGGGGTGGATCGGGATTCCCTCTGACGTCCATGACGTCGGTGACGTCATCCCGCCCGGTCGCCATGGCGACCGGGGAAGCCCAGAAAATCCCAATCTGAACGGGATTTCCTGCTTATTCTGATCGCCGAAGGCGATCGGAGTGGATAGGGGGATGCCGCTTGTCAGCGGCTATCATGTAGCGAGCCCTGGGCTCGCTACATGATTTAAAAAAAACATTTTTTTTAAAAAGTGCTGCGCTGCCCCCTTGCCGCCAGAATTGGAACGGCAAGGGGGTTAAACAATGATATTCAAAATAAATTACATTTAGGAAAAGGTGTTAAGAAATGGGTAACATTAGCTGGGGGGGGGGGGGGGCTTTAATTTATAGGAAACTTGAAGATACTTAAAAAAAAAAGTTTCACTTAGCTGGGGCTTCTGCCAGCTCCCTGCAGCCGCCCTATGCCCAGGCGCCGTCCTGGGACAATTCTCCGTTCCCCCACCGTGGCTAAGTTTCGATTGCAAGTCAATGGCCACAGCACCTGCGCCACCATGGCTGCATGTGTCCTCACTCACTGAGCAGACCTGTGCATGGGCAGGAAGAAATGACTCTCTCTTCCTGCACATGCATAGGACGGTGACGTCTGTAAGATCGTGAACGGCCAGGCGCAATGCTCATCAGCCGTCGAAAATGAAACTTAGCTGCGGCGGATCGTTCGAGGACCGCGGGCACAGGGCGGCTGCAGGGGGTTGGCAGAAGCCCCAGGTAAGTCAACCTCTTTTTTTTAAGAGAGTATCTTCAGGTTTCCTTTAACCTCCCTGGCATTCTATTAAAATCGCCAGGGAGGCTGCGGGAGGGTTTTTTTTAAATTAAAAAAAAAGTATTTCATGCAGCCAACTGAAAGTTGGCTGCATGAAAGCCCACTAGAGGGCGCTCCGGAAGCGTACTTTCGATCGCCTCCGGCAATCGAAAGTAACAAGATAGGCCGCAATGAGCGGCCTATCTTGTTTCGCTTTCCTCGTCGCCATGGCGACGAGCGGAGTGACGTCATGGACGTCAGTCGACGTCCTGACGTCAGAGCCGCCCGATCCAGCCCCTAGCGCCGGCCGGAACTGTTTGTTCCGGCTGCGCTGGGCTCGGGCGGCTGGGGGGACCCTCTTTCGCTGCTGCACGCGGCGGATCGCCGCGGAGCGGCGGCGATCGGGCAGCACACGCGGCTGGCAAAGTGCCGGCTGCGTGTGCTGCTTTTTACAAAATTGAAATCGGCCCAGCAGGGCCTGAGCGGCGACCTCCGGCGGCATACCCCGAGCTCAGCTCGGGATTACCGCCAAGGAGGTTAACACAAATGGCACTTGGCACTTTCATTTTGGTTCCAGTATAGGCTTTTGAATGTGCCCCCTAAACCCCCCTCCCCTATGGACTGTATATCCCAGCCCCCATACTGTCCCTTACATCTTCCACACCCCTATGGACTATATACCTCAACCTCCTATACAGGGGCGTAATTAGAAGTCATTGGGCCCCCCCTGCAAAACTTTGGATAGGGCCCCCTACCCTTGCACATTGAATAGGAACTATCCACAAATCTTTGTCTACAAAACTTTGTATGATTAGTTATCAGTGGCTGAGCAGATGCAGTCATTAGAACAGTTGTGCAGAGAGCAGAAAGTTTTTTCTCTCCTTGCCTTTAGTTGTCAGTCTCTCAGGACAGGGCCCCCTGCGGCTTCTGGGCCCCCCTGCTGCTGCATCCCTTGCAGGGTCTATTGTTACGCCCCTGCCCCTATACCCCTCCCTTATTTCCACAAACCCCCCCCCCCCCCCTCCCCCATGTTAATGCTTTGTCTTGCTTTCGCAATGCTAAATGTATTTGGTCCTGCCAATAAAGTTTTTTTGGATTTGCATGTGCCCAGTGCAAAAGTGATTACCTAGCAAGGGTTAAAAAGAATTTAAGTTCCCCTGAACTGTGTTAAAGTGGAATATAACCCAGTATTTCTTCTTTGCTCTAAAAAGATTATTAACAGCATATAATATACGAACAATGTTTTTTTTAGTAAAACAGCATTTAAAGGGTTACATCACAGGAGTGATTTTTTCTCCTGCAGGGGCTGCCGCATCCAAACTGGTGATTAGCTTATCTTCTGTATACATTATTTACTTGATACAATTAAGTAAACATTCTCTGGCTGTGCAGAACCTTATGCTAATGAGTCCTGGAGTGAAACACAGGTCAGAAATCAATGATGGCTGCATTCAAAACAGAATTACAACAGTTATAAATAAAATGCACCAGCAACTTTCAAAATAAATAAAATTAATTATAATACTTGTGCACAAAAGCAAATATGATAAATGTATGGGTTATAAAAAGTAGGAAAACACATTTTTGTTGAATATTTTGTCAGAGTGTTAAACCGCTTTAAATGTGTGAAATATTGTCCATGGTGGGCTAGAGTACCTTATACTGAATGCCCTGGCATTGCTTGATGTTGTAGGGGTCCCCCCTCCCCTTTTCCAGTCCTTAGTTTACTCAAATCAGGCCGCTGTCACACTGGAAACCGGCAGTTTTGATGCGGTGCAATGGCATGATGGCATCGCACCGCAAAAAAAAAGAAGCTTTTTGGAGATTATCACGGCAGTGCGCAGTAATCTCCATTCTGGCTGCAGGTCAGTCAGTAAGTGGGGCTCTTTAGCACTCACTTTCTGTGTCCGAAATAAGAATTGGGTGGAGGAAGAAAAAAATGGACTTACATGACTTCTAGTCGCCACACGTTTCCTGACAACGCGACAATGCGCTGTTGCTTTCGCATTCAGTCGGGCACTTGAGGCAGATCGCATTGCGCCAGGTATGAAATGCCCCATAGACTTTCATTGGTGAAATGCTATCCTGCAGCAAAACAGGGTAACGCAACACGCCAGTGTGAAAGGGGTCTCAAGATTCCATAGAAGATTCTGTTTCCTATTACCTCGTATGACACAGAACTGCGCAAGTGCAGTTTTAATTCACTCCAGCACAGCAAAAGTAAAGTGCTCATTTACACGGGCTCTCTTTCACTGCGCATGCCCAGTCCTGAACTTCACCTACGCAGTTCATTCATTGTTCTGTACCGCTCGGAGGAACTTCCAGGTGGCTGCAGAGGAGCGTGGATTGGGGATGGGGAAAGGGGGGACCCCTAGGACAACGAGCAAGGCCAGAACATTCAGTGTGAGGTAATCTAGCCCACACTTTTAACACAGTTCAGTGATACTTTAACCTATTTTGGTTTCTGGACGTAGAAACTACGTCCAGAAACCATGTGCGCTACCGCGCGCCCCCGTGGCCGATCGCGCGCGTGCACGCGCACTCCCGGCCGCGGATTCGGTAGTCAGGGAATCAATGTATCGGACTATGAAGTCCGATCACTGATTCCTCTCCCCCGCTGAAAAAGCGACAGCTTCTCTCGGAAGCTGCGCCTTTTCTGGCCATTCACTTCCTGATGCGCCACTCTAAGCGTATGTTACGCTTAGAGTGACGTCATGTAAACAAACTCATGGCCGCCATCTTGTGGCCAAAAAGTAATACTACACCTGAAAATAAAAAGGAATTAAAATCAACACACATTTACATTATAAATCTATTGTTTACCCCCCACCCTCCCAAAACTATCCAAATAAAATGTTTACTATAAATAAAAAAAAACATTACAATAAAAAAAAAAAAAAAAAACATGTAAATATTTACCTAAGGGTCTAAACTTTTTAAATATCAATGTAAAGATGAAATATTTCTATATTTTTTTTATTTTAAACTTGTTAATAGTGATGGATGCAAAATGGAAAAAATGCACCTTTATTTCCAAATAAAATATTGTCGCCATACATTGTGATAGGGACATAATTTTAACGGTGTAATAACCGGGACATATGGGCATATACAATACGTGAGTTTTAATTATGGAGGCATGTATTATTTTAAAACTATAATGGCTGAAAACTGAGAAATAATGAATTTTTCCATTTTTTTCTTATTCTTCCTGTTAAAATGCGTTTACAGTAAAGTGGCTCTTAGCAAAATGTACCCCCCAAAGAAAACCTAATTGGTGGCGGAAAAAACAAGATATAGATCAGTTCATTGTGATAAGTAGTGATAAAGTTATAGGCTAATGAATGGGAGGTGAACATTTCTCTCGTGAAAACCACGGAACCTGAATGGGTTAAACTCAGAGTTCCCCAACCCTGTCCTCGAGGCCCACCAACAGTACATGTTTTGCAGGAAACCACCCACAATCACAGGTGAGGTAATCAGTGTCTCAGCAGAGCTGAATAACTACCTCTGTGGATTTCCACAAAACATGCACTGTTGGTGGGCCTTGAGGACAGGTTGGGGAACACTGCAGGACAACTGACGTGAGAAGAATATGGAGGCTGCCATATTTATTTCTGGTACCAGCAAGAGCCAGAGACTGCTGGTACGCAAGTGGTTAAACAATACCAGTTGCCTGGCAGCCCTGCTGATCTATTTGGCTGCAGTAGTGTCAGAACAACACCAGAAACAAGCATGAAGCTAATCTTCTCAGATCGGACAATATTGTCAGAAACACCTGATATGCTGCGTGCTTGTTCAGGGTCTATGGCTAAAAGTATTAAAAGCAGAGGATCAGCAAGATAGCCAGGCAACTGGTATTGTTTACAAGGAAATAAATATGGTTGCCTCCATATCCCTCTCATTAGCTATTCAGTAGGGAGTTCAAGGCAAGACTTTCTAACACTGCAGGGTGGCCTCTCGAGCACATCCCAGTGGCTGCAGCTCTTGAGCGCTTTGAGTCCAACAGGAGAAAAGCGCTATATAAATTTTCGAAATATTATTATTATCACAGTTGTCCTTTAACCACTTGAGGACCTAGGGCTTTCTACCCCTTAAGGACCGGCCACTTTTTTTCCATTCAGACCACTGCAGCTTTCACGGTTTATTGCTCGCTCATACAACCTACCACCTAAATGAATTTTGGCTCCTTTTCTTGTCACTAATAAAGCTTTCTTTTGGTGACAAAAAATAAAATCTTCTATGAACTCGCCATACTCCTAACGGAATACCTTGGGGTGTCTTCTTTCTAAAATGGGGTCATTTGTGGGGTTCCTATACTGCCCTGGCATTTTAGGGGCCCTAAACCGTGAGGAGTAGTCTTGAAACCAAATTTCTCAAAATGACCTGTGAAATCCTAAAGGTACTCATTGGACTTTGGGCCCTTTAGCGCAGTTAGGGTGCAAAAAAAGTGCCACACATGTGGTATCGCCATACTCGGGAGAAGTAGTACAACGTGTTTTGGGGTGTATTTTTACACATACCCATGCTGGGTGGGAGAAATACCTCTGTAAATGACAATCTTTTGATTTTTTTACACACAATTGTCCATTTACAGCAGTATTTCTCCCACCCAGCATGGGTATGTGTAAAAATACACCCCAAAACACATTGTACTACTTCTCCCAAGTACGGCGATACCACATGTGTGGCACTTTTTTGCACCCTAACTGCGCTAAGGGGCCCAAAGTCCAATGAGTACCTTTAGGATTTCACAGGTCATTTTTGTTTCAAGACTACTCCTCACGGTTTAGGGCCCCTAAAATGCCAGGGCAGTATAGGAACCCCACTAATGACCCCATTTTAGAAAGAAGACACCCCAAGGTATTCCGTTAGGAGTATGGTGAGTTCATAGAAGTTTTTATTTTTTTGTCACAAGTTAGCGGAAATTTTCCGCTAACTTGGGACAAAAAATAAAATCTTCTATGAACTCACCATACTCCGTACGGAATACCTTTGGGTGTCTTCTTTCTAGAATGGGGTCATTTGTGGGGTTCCTATACTGCCCTGGCATTTTAGGGGCCCTAAACCGTGAGGAGTAGTCTTGAAACCAAATGTTGCAAAATGACCTGTGAAATCCTAAAGGTACTCATTGGACTTTGGGCCCCTTAGCGTACTTAGGGTGTAAAAAAGTGCCACACATGTGGTACCACCGTACTCAGGAGAAGGAGTATAATGTGTTTTGGGGTGTATTTTTACACATACTCATGCTTAGTGGGAGAAATATCTCTGTAAATGACAATTGTTTGATGTTTTTTACACACAATTGTCCATTTACATAGAAATTTCTCCCACCCAGCATGGGTATGTATAAAAATACACCCCAAAACACATTATACTACTTTTCCTGAGTACGGCGGTACCACATGTGTGACACTTTTTTGCAGCCTAGTTGCGCTAAGGGGCCCAACGTCCTATTCACAGGTCATTTTGAGGCATTTGTTTTCTAGACTACTCCTCGCGGTTTAGGGCCCCTAAAATGCCAGGGCAGTATAGGAACCCCACAAGTGACCCCATTTTAGAAAGAAGACACCCCAAGGTATTCCGTTAGGTGTATGGCGAGTTCATAGAAGATTTTATTTTTTGTCACAAGTTAGTGAAAAATGACACTTTGTGAAAAAAAACCCAATAAAAATCAATTTCCGCTAACTTTTGACAAAAAATAAAATCTTCTATGAACTCGTCATACACCTAACAGAATACCTTGGGGTGTCTTTTTTTCTAAAATGGGGTCACTTGTGGGGTTCCTATACCGCCCTGGCATTTTACGGGCCCAAAACCGTGAGTAGTCTGGAAACCAAATGTCTCAAAATGACTGTTCAGGGGTATAAGCATCTGCAAATTTTGATGACAGGTGGTCTATGAGGGGGCGAATTTTGTGGAACCGGTCATAAGCAGGGTGGCCTTTTAGATGACAGGTTGTATTGGGCCTGATCTGATGGATAGGAGTGCTAGGGGGGAGACAGGAGGTGATTGATGGGTGTCTCAGGGGGTGGTTAGAGGGGAAAATAGATGCAATCAATGCACTGGGGAGGTGATCGGAAGGGGGTCTGAGGGGGATCTGAGGGTTTGGCCGAGTGATCAGGAGCCCACACGGGGCAAATTAGGGCCTGATCTGATGGGTAGGTGTGTTAGGGGGTGACAGGAGGTGATTGATGGGTGTCTCAAGGTGTGATTAGAGGGGGGAATAGATGCAAGCAATGCACTGGCGAGGTGATCAGGGCTGGGGTCTGAGAGCATTCTGAGGATGTGGGCGGGTGATTGAGTGCCCTAGGGGCAGATAGGGGTCTAATCTGATAGGTAGCAGTGACAGGGGGTGATTGATGGGTAATTAGTGGGTGTTTAGGGTAGAGAACAGATGTAAACACTGCACTTGGGAGGTGATCGGACGTCGGATCTGCGGGCGATCTATTGGTGTGGGTGGGTGATCAGATTGCCCGCAAGGGGCAGGTTAGGGGCTGATTGATGGGTGGCAGTGACAACGGGTGATTGATGGGTGGCAGTGACAGGGGGTGATTGATGGGTGGCAGTGACAGGGGGTGATTGATGGGTGGCAGTGACGGGGTGATTGATGGGTGATTGATGGGTGATTGATAGGTGATTGACAGGTAATCAGTGGGTTATTACAGGGGAGAACAGATGTAAATATTGCACTGGCGAATTGATAAGGGGGGGTCTGAGGGCAATCTGAGCGTGTAGGCGGGTGATTGGGTGCCCGCAAGGGGCAGATTAGGGTCTGATCTGATGGGTAACAGTGACAGGTGGTGATAGGGGGTGATTGATGGGTGATTGATGGGTAATTAGTGGGTGTTTAGAGGAGAGAAGAGATGTAAACACTGCACTTGGGAGGTGATCTGATGTCGGATCTGCGGGCGATCTATTGGTGTGGGTGGGTGATCAGATTGCCCGCAAGGGGCAGGTTAGGGGCTGATTGATGGATGGCAGTGACAGGGGGTGATTGATGGGTGATTGACAGGTGATCAGTGGGTTATTACAGGGAAGGACAGATGTAAATAATGCCCTGGCGAATTGATAAGGGGGGGTCTGAGGGCAATCTGAGCGTGTAGGCGGGTGATTGGGTGCCCGCAAGGGGCAGATTAGGGTCTGATCTGATGGGTAACAGTGACAGGTGGTGATAGGGGGTGATTGATGGGTAATTAGTGGGTGTTTAGAGGAGAGAATAGATGTAAACGCTGCGCTTGGGTGGTGATCTGATGTCGGATCTGCGGGCGATCTATTGGTGTGGGTGGGTGATCAGATTGCCCGCAAGGGGCAGGTTAGGGGCTGATTGATGGGTGGCAGTGACAAGGGGTGATTGATGGGTGGCAGTGACAGGGGGTGATTGATGGGTGATTGACAGGTGATCAGTGGGTTATTACAGGGAAGGACAGATGTAAATAATGCCCTGGCGAATTGATAAGGGGGGGTCTGAGGGCAATCTGAGCGTGTAGGCGGGTGATTTGGTGCCCGCAAGGGGTAGATTAGGGTCTGATCTGATGGGTAACAGTGACAGGTGGTGATAGGGGGTGATTGATGGGTAATTAGTGGGTGTTTAGAGGAGAGAATAGATGTAAACGCTGCGCTTGGGTGGTGATCTGATGTCGGATCTGCAGGCGATCTATTGGTGTGGGTGGGTGATCAGATTGCCCGCAAGGGGCAGGTTAGGGGCTGATTGATGGGTGGCAGTGACAGGGGGTGATTGATGGGTGATTGACAGGTGATTGACAGGTGATCAGGGGGGATAGATGCATACAGTACATGGGGTGGGGGGGTCTGGGGAGAATCTGAGGGGTGGGGGGGTGATCAGGAGGGAGCAGGGGGCAGGGGGGGGATAAAAAAAAATAGCGTTGACAGATAGTGACAGGGAGTGATTGATGGGTGATTAGGGGGGTGATTGGGTGCAAACAGGGGTCTGGGGGGTGGGCAGGGGGGGTCTGATGGGTGCTGTGGGCGATCTGGGGCGGGGGGGGGGAAATCAGTGTGCTTGGTGCAGACTAGGGTGGCTGCAGCCTGCCCTGGTGGTCCCTCGGACACTGGGACCACCAGGGCAGGAGGCAGCCTGTATAATACACTTTGTAAACATTACAAAGTGTATTATACACTTTGTATGCGGCGATCGTCGGGTTAACATCCCGCCGGCGCTTCCGAATGGCCGGCGGGATGTTGCGGCGGGTGAGCGGCGCCAGGCGGAGGATCGCGTCACTGATGACGCGATCGCTCCGCCCATGCCCCTACAAGGACCGCCGCCATTTGTCAATACGGCGGTCCTTGCGGGGTCCACTTCCCGGCCGCCAATTGTATATACGGCGGTCGGGAAGTGGTTAAAGTGATCCTGAACTCTTGCACAGGACAGAAGGAAAATATTGGGAAATGCACCCTGTATGTATTTAGAGAGTTTAGCCTGTCTCATTCCCCCTCATCTGTGTCTAATCACAAGTTGTAATTTGATCTGTCCCCATGTCAGCTGACTGCCACTGCAGATAAGCTAATTTGCAAACACAGGATGTTAACAATATGTCTGTTTCCATGAATGCAGGAAGTAGAAAACGTGCTGAATTATTGTATGATTTGTATTAGCTGTAACCAAGAAATGTTTTTCTTTAAAGGTTGCTATGTTGTTGCGTATCTTTTATAGCAGGGAGGAAGTTCTGAGTTCAGGTCAAATTTAAGAAGAGAGAGGTAGCCTGCAAAGTATTTGCTTAGTTTTGCATAAACTTTACAATTATGCAATTGATATTGTAGATTTTGTATCTAAATAAGGAACCTTCCCACACACAACTGTCAGTTCCCTGCAGATGATGAAAATAAAAAAGCAGCAAGAAATGCAGGAAAATAGGAGAGCATAGCTTTTACACAATCTACCCTTCTGAATACAATATCAGAGGTCATATCCTATTGTTGATTTTATTTTCTCTCTGCAGCTCTCCAGCAGGTGTGCATACCACAGCACTTACATACAGAAAATCCCAAGAGGATTAACCTACAAGGAATCTACAGGAAATGCCACCAGGAGATACGGCACGGAAAGCATAAAACATAAAAACTACATCAAATAATCCATATAAACTCTAAATGGTAAATTTACGAAGGGCCATTGCACACCAAGAACCTCTGGCGTATCCGTAAATGCTAGTGTTTTTTGAAGCGTTTTTTTTTTTCAGAGCGATTCTAGACTAGTGCAGAGCGATTTTCTACACATGCCTAGCGGTTTTTGGGAGCGTTTTGATGTAGCATATCTTATTTTTTGTTACAGTAAGCTGTAACTGAACACTGTTTCTGTATCAGAAACTCTTGGAAAACTGCTCTGATCTGGCTCTTTTCAGAACGGTTTTCCACTGTCCTATACTTAACCACTTGAGGACCACAGTCTTTTCGCCCCAGAGCCTTTTTTTCCATTCAGACCACTGCAGCTTTCACGGTTTATTGCTCGGTCATACAACCTACCACCTAAATGAATTTTACCTCCTTTTCTTGTCACTAATACAGCTTTCTTTTGGTGCTATTTGATTGCTGCTGTGATTTTTAGTTTTTATTATATTCATCAAAAAAGACATGAATTTTGTAAAAAAAAAATGATTTTATTTTTACTTCCTGTGCTGACATTTTTCAAATAAAGTAAAATTTCTGTATACATTTTTGTCCAAATTTATTCTGCTACATGTGTTTGATTAAAAAAAATCCATTCAGTGTATATTTATTGGTTTGGGTAAAAGTTATAGCGTTTACAATCTATGGTGCCAAAAGTGAATTTTCCCATTTTGAAGCATCTCTGACTTTTCTGACCACCTGTCATGTTTCATGAGGTGCTAAAATTCCAGGATAGTATAAATACCCCCCCAAATGACCCAATTTTGGAAAGAAGACATCCCAAAGTATTCAGTGAGAGGCATGGTGAGTTCATAGAAGATTTTATTTTTTGTCACAAGTTAGCGGAAAATGACACTTTGTGACAAAAAAAAAAGTTTCCATTTCTGCTAACTTGCGACAAAAAAATGAAATCTGCCACGGACTCACTATGTTCCTCTCGGAATACCTTGAAGTGTCTACTTTCCAAAATGGGGTCATTTGTGGGATGTGTTTACTGTCCTGGCATTTTGGGGGGTGCCTAATTGTAAGCACCCATGTAAAGCCTAAAGGTGCTCATTGGACTTAGGGCCCCTTAGCGCAGTTAGGCTGCAAAAAAGTGCCACACATGTGGTATTGCCGTACTCAGGAGAAGTAGTAAAATGTGTTTTGGGGTGTATTCTTACACATACCCATGCTGGGTGGGAGAAATATCTCTGTAAATGACAATTTTTTGATTTGTTTTACACACAATTGTCCATTTACAGAGATATTTCTCCCACTCAGCATGGGTATGTGTAAAAATACACCACAAAAACACATTATACCACTTCTCCTGAGTACGGCGATACCACATGTGTGGCACTTTTTTGCACCCTAACTGCGCTAAGGGGCCCAAAGTTCAATGAGTACCTTTAGGATTTCACGGGTCATTTTGTGACATTTGGTTTCAAGACTACTCCTCACGGTTTAGGGCCCCTAAAATGCCAGGGCAGTATAGGAACCCCACAAATGACCCCATTTTAGAAAGAAGACACACCAAGGTATTCCGTTAGGAGTATGGTGAGTTCATAGAAGATTTTATTTTTTGTCACAAGTTAGCGGAAATTGATTTTAATTGTTTTTTTTTCACAAAGTGCCATTTTCCGCTAACTTGTGACAAAAAATAAAATCTTCTATGAACTCGTCATACACCTAACAGAATACCTTGGGGTGTCTTCTTTCTAAAATGAGGTCACTTGTGGGGTTACCATACTACCCTGGCATTTTAGGGGCCCTAAACCGTGAGTAGTAGTCTTGAACCCAAATGTCTCTAAATGACCTGTGAAATCCTAAAGGTACTCATCGGACTTTGGGCCCCTTAGCGCAGTTAGCCTGCATAAAAGTGCCACACATGTGGTACTGTCGTGCTCAGAAGAAGTAGTATAATGTGTTTTGTGGTGTATTTTTACATATACCCACACTGGGTGGGAGAAATATCTCTGTAAATGACAAATTTTTTATTTTTTTTTACACACAATTGTCCATTTACAGAGTCTCCCACCCAGCATGGGCATGTGTAAAAATACACCCCAAAACACATTATACTACTTCTCCTGAGTACGGCGATACCACATGTGTGACACTTTTTTGCAACCTAGGTACGCTAAGGGGCCCAACGTCCAATTCACAGGTCATGTTGAGGCAGTTGTTTTCTAGACTACTCCTCACGGTTTAGGTCCCTAAAATGCCAGGGCAGTATAGGAACCCCTCAAGTGACCCCAGTTTAGAAAGAAGACACCCCAAGGTATTCCGTTAGGTGTATGGTGAGTTCATAGAAGATTTTATTTTTTGTCACAAGTTAGTGAAAAATGACACTTTGTGAAAAAAACAATAAAAATCAATTTCCGCTAACTTTTGACAAAAAATAAAATCTTCTATGAACTCGTCATACACCTAACAGAATACCTTGGGGTGTCTTTTTTCTAAAAAGGGGTCACTTGTGGGGTTCCTATACTGCCCTGGCATTTTGTGGGCCCAAAACCGTGAGTAGTCTGGAAACCAAATGTCTCAAAATGACTGTTGAGGGGTATAAGCATCTGCAAATTTTGATGACAGGTGGTCTATGAGGGGGCGAATTTTGTGGAACCGGTCATAAGCAGGGTGGCCTCTTAGATGACAGGTTGTATTGGGCCTGATCTGATGGATAGGAGTGCTAGGGGGGAGACAGGAGGTGATTGATGGGTGTCTCAGGGGGCGGTTGGAGGGGGAAATAGATGCAATCAATGCACTGGGGAGGTGATCGGAAGGCGGTCTGAGGGGGATCTGAGCGTGTGGCCAAGTGATCATGAGCCCACACGGGGTACATTAGGGCCTGATCTGATTGGTAGGTGTGCTAGGGGATGACAGGTGGTGACAGGAGGTGATTAATGGGTGTCTCAAGGTGTGATTAGAGGGGGGAATAGATGCAAGCAATGCACTGGCGAGGTGATCAGGGCTGGGATCTGAGGGCGTTCTGAGGGTGTGGGCGGGTGATTGGGTGCCCTAGGGGCAGATAGGGGTCTAATCTGATGGGTAGCAGTGACAATGGGTGATTTATGTGTAATTCGTGGGTGTTTAGAGGAGAGAACAGATGTAAACAATGCACTTGGGAGGTGATCTGACGGCGGGTCTGCAGACGATCTGATGATGTGGGTGGGTGATCAGATTGCCCGCAGGGGGCAGGTTAGGGGCTGATTGATGGGTGCCAGTGACAGGGGGTGATTGATGGGTGATCAGTGGGTTATTACAGGGAAGAACAGATGAAGATAATGCACTGGCGAATTGATAAGGGGGGGGGGGGTTTGAGGTCAATCTGAGCGTGTGGGTGGGTGATTGGGTGCCCGCAAGGGGCAAATTAGGGTCTGATCTGATGGGTAACAGTGACAGGTGGTGATAGGGGGTGATTGATGGGTAATTAGTGGGTGTTTAGAGGAGAGAACAGATGTAAACAATGCACTTGGGAGGTGATCTGACGGCGGGTCTGCAGGCGATCTGATTGTGTGGGTGGGTGATCAGATTGCTCGCAAGGGGCAGGTTAGGGGCTAATTGATGGGTGGCAGTGACAGGGGGTGATTGATGGGTGATTGACAGGTGATCAGTGGGTTATTACAGGGGGGGATAGAGGCATACAGTACACAGGGGGAAGGGGTCGGGGGGTGATCAGGAGGGAACAGGGGGCAGTTTAGGGCATAAAAAAAATTGCGTTGACAGATAGTGACAGGGAGTGATTGATGGGTGATTAGGGGGGTGATTGGGTGCAAACAGTGGTCTGGGGGGTGGGCAGGGGGGGTCTGAGGGGTGCTGTGGATGATCAGAGGGAAGGGGGTGGGAGATCAGGGTGCTTGGGTGCAGACTAGGGTGGCTGCAACCTGCACTGGTGGTCCCTCAGACACTGGGACCACCAGGGCAGGAGGCAGCCTGTATAATAGGCTTTGCATACATTACAAAGCCTATTATACATAGGGGCAGCGGTGATCGGGCAGCTAGTAGCCCGCCGGCGCTTCCGAATGGCCGGCGAGTTACAGCGCGAGGGGACGGAGAATATCGCCAGCGGCTGAAGCACAGCCACGCTAGATGCCGCCGCCAGTGGGCGAATTGCGGTTGTTTGGGCCCAGCCCTTGCCGCCGCCCATCGGCTGGGGGCGGTCCTTAAGTGGTTAACATTGAGGCAGAATCGACTCAGAAATCCACAAAAATGCTGCAGGACCAAGTTAGCATTTGGGGAAAAAAACGAATCGCTCTGGTGTGCACCAACCCATTGAAATACATTAGCCAAGCAGTTTTCAAACCACACGCGTTTTTAAAAACACTCAGCACCGCTCTTGGTGTGCACCAGCCCTAAGACACGCAGGTCAATAAAAAAAGGGGATGGGTAAAATACCACTTTCGGCGCTATAGACTTTTTTTTTCTGAATTCACAAAGATTTTCACATGTGGATATAGTTTGGTAATTTACAGAAAATTGCAATTCACTAAGATTTTACCTCATGTGGTATTTCACCGGGTATTTTAAAGAGAACAGAGGCGTTAAAAAGGTAAAACAGTAAATACTTGCCTAAAGAGAGGAACGCCTCTGGATCCTTCAGAGGCTGCCCAAGCTGTCCTCTGGCCCTTAGCTGCTTGCCGGGACCCTCCTCATGATCTGGGCCACGTTTGTCTTCATTTACGAGCGCGGTCGCACCTGAGCAGTAGCACAGAGCCAATCGTGCATGAGTGGCTCTGACTTCCTGTGCAGACACGGCTTTACTCATGCAGGCGCAATACAGCTGCGCTCATACCTGAAAAAGAGCATGGCACCAATGTGATTACCAGCAAGTTCTTGTCTGTAATCTTCTGGGAGTCCGCGCTCGGCAACAGGGGACCAGAGGACAGTTTGGGAAGCCTCCGCAGTGTTCCCCAACCCTGTCCTTAAGGCCCACCAACAGTGCATGCTTTTGTAGAAATCCACACAGGTAGTTAATCAGCTCTGAGGCACTAATTACCTCACCTGTGCATGTTTGTGGTTTTCTGCAAAACATGCACTGTTGGTGGGCCTTGGGGCTATGGGGGAACTATGCTCTATAGGGCCCAGAGGCTTCCCTCTTAGGCAAATACAGGTTAATGAATGAGCTAGGGATTGTAGGTTCATTCTTAACCCTCCTGGCGGTTTGCAAAAAAATCGCCAGGGGGCAGCAAATCTTTTTTTTTAAATTTTTTTTTTTTTTTCATGTAGCGAGACGAAGTCTCGCTACATGATAGCCGCTGCTCAGCGGCATCCCCCCAGCCCCTCCGATCGCCGCCGGCGATCGGAGATCCGGAGATCCCGTTGAAAGAACGGGATCTCCTGGAGGGCTTCCCCCGTCGCCATGGCGACGGGCGGGATGACGTCACCGACGTCATCGACGTCGTGACGTCAGAGGGGACTCCGATCTGCCCCATAGCGCTGCCTGGCACTGATTGGCCAGGCAGCGCACGGGGTCTGGGGGGGGGGGGGCGGCCGCGGCGAGAGGAATTGCGGCGGATCGGCGGGTAGCGGCGGCGATCGGGCACTGCACGCAGCTAGCAAAGTGCTAGCTGCGTGCAGCAAAAAAAAAATTATGCAAATCGGCCCAGCGGGGCCTGAGCGGTGCCTTCCGGCGGCATAGCCCGAACTCAGTTCGGGCTTACCGCCAGGAAGGTTAAAGGAGTTATCAGGCATTATTAGTCAAAATAAGTGCTATTTACCCGGGGCTTCGTCCAGCCCCAAGCTCCCAGCATGTCCCTCGCCGCAGCTCTGCCCGCAGCCGTTCGCCGCCTCTCCCTCCTGGTCCGCGGTGATGACGTCAGGCCGACCTGGAAGTCGGCCTGTACTGCGCACGCGGCGCTGTCAATCACCGCCACAAGGACCGGAGTGTACTGCGCAGACACAGTAGTTCTGCAGCTGCGCAAACGCGTAGCCTGCATCATTTTCATTTTACCATCGCTAACGTTTTGCGATCAGCAAGTGTGAATGGGCTCTAAAAATCTCTCCCATTCACTTTCATTAAAATCGCCATGATTTTTTCGCGTACGCGATCACGGCGATTTTTTAAAGTCAATGGGAGAAATTTTTAAAAAGCGCTCAGAAAGCGCTCACCAATCACAAAGCTATCCAGCCTAAGGCCTCTTTTCCATGGGCAGTTGACAGGCAGTGAAATGTCTCTCAAACTCTCACAACTGCTTGGTTCTGCCTGGTAACTGCTCACTGCTGCCTGGTAGCTGCTTGCTGAGCACACAGTGCAATTGTCCATTGAAAGGAGGCCTTAGGGCCCATTTCCATGGGCAGCTGAACTGTGTGCTCAGCAAGCAGTTACCAGGCAGCAGTGAACAATTAAGGCCTGAGCCCACTGATGCAGTTGTATCCGCTTCTGTCCGCTTTTCAGCATCTCTTAGGGCTCGTTTCCACTAGGAGCGGTGCAATGCGGCTACATAGCCGCATTGCACCGCAGGTGTGCTGAAACACATGCACGCCAGTGGAACAGTTTCCACTGCGTGCATGGTGTGCGGAGCGGTGCGATCCGATAATCCGCAGCATGCTGCAGATTTTCGCACGGCCGCATCCGCCCGCAGCCGTGTCCCATCTCCTCGATACACTTCCGCATCGAAGATGCGGAAGTGATGCGGCCGGCGGCGGAAGTGATGCGATGTGGCAGCGTAGCCACACTCGCATCACTTCACAAATGGAAACCCGCCCTTAACATTGATGTTTAACTGAAAAGCGGACACAACTGCGTCAGTGGGCTCAGGCCCTTACCAGGTAGCAGCAAGCAGTTGTGAGAGTTTGAGAGGCTTTTCACTGCCCATAAACTGTATGTGGAAAAATGGCCTTAGGCCTCCTTTCCAAGACCTTAGGCCTCCTTTCCAAGAACTGTTGGTAGGCAGTGAAATGCCTCTCAAACTCTCTCAACTGCTCACTGGTGCCTGGTAACTGCTTCTTGCTACATGGTAACTGCTTACTTCTGCCTGGTAACTGCTTGCTAAGCACACAGCTCAACAGTTCGTGGAAAGGAGGCCTTACTCGGGCAGTTAAACTGTGTGTGTGGCCTGACATATCATTGCTATGCTGATGACACCCAGCTATATTTGTCATTCAAACCTGGCATCACAGACCCTACTCCACAAATAAACTCATGCTTAGTGGATGAATATTAATTGGCTAAAACGTAATGCTGACAAAAATGAGGTTCTTGTTATCAAGGGCCAGGGCTCAACAGCAAAGCAGCCCCAGTCTCAACCAACACCGCTAAGGATAGGGAGCTCAGACCTGAACAACTCAGACTGTGTGTGCAGCCTGGGAGTACTGATTGATGGGAAATTAAGCTTCAGGAATTAAATCTCAGCTGTTGTGAAACATTCCTTCTTTCATCTAAGGAATATTGCAAAGATTAAACACCTAATTCCTTCAGATGATCTTCCAACCCTAGTCCATGCCTTCGTCACATTAAGGTTAGAATACTGCAACGCCCTCTACACAGGCCTGCATAAGAAAGACTTACGCCGCCTGCAATTAGTACAGAATGCTGCCTCAAGGCTGTTAACGAGCCAACCCCGCCATTGCCACATAACACCAACCCTGAGCTCACTCCACTGGCTACCGATAAAATGGAGAATTCTGTTTAACCACTTCCCGACCGCCCCCAGCCGATGGGCGGCGGCAAAGTCTGGGCCCAAACGACCGCAATACGCCCATCGGCGGGGGCGGCTGCGGGAGTGGCTATGCGGCGATCGCGTCATTCGTGACGCGATCAGCCGCCGGGGACTGGCTCCGCCCACCGTTCGCTGTAACCCGCCGGCCGTTCGGAAGCGCCGGCGGGTTACTAGCACCCGGATCGCCGCTGAAACAATGTATAATAGGCTTTGTAATGTATACAAAGCCTATTATACTGGCTGCCTCCTGCCCTGGTGGTCCCAGTGTCCGAGGGACCACCAGGGCAGGCTGCAGCCACCCTAGTCTGCACCCAAGCACACTGATTCCCCCCCCCCCTGCCCCCTGATCGCCCACAGTACCCCTCAGACCCCCCCCTGCCCACCCCCCAGACCACTGTTTGCACCCTGTCACCCCCCTAATCACCCATCAATCACTCCCTGTCACTATCTGTCAACGGTATTTTTTTTTTAGTCCCTAATCTGCCCCCTACTCCCTCCTGATCACCCCCACCCCTCAGATTGTCCCCAGACCCCCTCCCCCCCTGTGTACTGTATGCATCTATCCCCCCTGATCACCTGTCAATCACCCATCAATCACCCCCTGTCACTGCCACCCATCAATCACCCCCTGTCACTGCCACCCATCAATCAGCCCCTAACCTGCCCCTTGTGGGCAATCTGATCACCCACCCACACCAATAGATCGCCCGCAGGTCCGACATCAGATCACCTCCCAAGTGCAGTGTTTACATCTCTTCTCTCCTCTAAACACCCACTAATTACCTATCAATCACCCCCTATCACCACCTGTCACTGTTACCCATCAGATTAGACCCTAATCTGCCCCTTGCGGGCACCCAATCACCCACCCACACCTCAGAACGCCCTCAGACCCCAGCCCTGATCACCTCGCCAGTGCATTGCTTGCATCTATTTCCCCCCTCTAATCACACCTTGAGACACCCATCAATCACCTCCTGTCACCCCCTAGCACACCTACCCATCAGATCAGGCCCTAATTTGCCCCGTGTGGGCTCCTGATCACTCGGCCAAACCCTCAGTTCCTCCTCAGACCCCCTTCGGATCACCTCCCCAGTGCATTGATTGCATCTATTTTCTCCTCTAACCGCCCCCTGAGACACCCATCAATCACCTCCTGTCACCCTCTAGCACTCCTATCCATCAGATCAGGCCCACTACATGCTGTCATTTAAGAGGCCACCCTGCTTATGACCGGTTCCACAAAATTTGCCCCCTCATAGACCACCTGTCATCAAAATTTGCAGATGCTTATACCCCTGAACAGTCATTTTGAGAAATTTGGTTTCCAGACTACTCACAGTTTTGGGCCCGTAAAATGCCAGGGCAGTATAGGAACCCCACAAGTGACCCCATTTTAGAAAGAAGACACCCCAAGGTATTCTGTTAGGTGTATGATGAGTTCATAGAAGATTTTATTTTTTGTCAAAAGTTAGCGGAAATTGGATTTTTATTGTTTTTTTCACAAAGTGTCATTTTTCACTAACTTGTGACAAAAAATAAAATCTTTTATGAACTCACCATACCCCTAACGGAATACCTTGGGGTGTCTTCTTTCTAAAATGGGGTCACTTGTAGGGTTCCTATACTGCCCTGGCATTTTAGGGGCCATAAACCGTGAGGAGTAGTCTAGAAAACAAATGCCTCAAAATGACCTGTGAATAGGACGTTGGGCCCCTTAGCGCACCTAGGCTGCAAAAAAGTGTCACACATGTGGTATCGCCATACTCAGGAGAAGTAGTATAATGTGTTTTGTGGTGTATTTTTACACATACCCATGCTGGGTGGTAGAAATCTCTCTGTAAATGGACAATTGTGTGTAAAAAAAATCAAAAGATTGTCATTTACAGAGATATTTCTCCCACCCAGCATGGCTATATGTAAAAATACACCACAAAACACATTATACTACTTCTTCTGAGTACGGCGATACCACATGTGTGACACTTTTTTGCAGCCTAACTGTGCTAAGGGGCCCAAAGTCCAATGAGTACCTTTAGGATTTCACAGGTCATTTTGAGACATTTGGGTTCAAGACTACTCCTCACGGTTTAGAGCCCCTAAAATGCCAGGGCAGTATAGGAACCCCACAAGTGACCCCATTTTAGAAAGAAGACACCCCAAGGTATTTGTTAGGTGTATGATGAGTTCATAGAAGATTTTATTTTTTGTCACAAGTTAGCGGAAATTGATATGTATTGTTTTTTTTTTTCATAAAGTGTCATTTTCCGCCAACTTGTGACAATAAAAAAATCTTCTATGAACTCACCATACTCCTAACAGAATACCTTGGGGTGTCTTCTTTCTAAAATGGGGTCACTTGTGGGGTTCCTATACTGCCCTGGCATTTTAGGGGCCCTAAACCGTGAGGAGTAGTCTAGAAAACAAATGCCTCAAAATGACCTGTGAATAGGACGTTGGGCCCCTTAGCGCACCTAGGCTGCAAAAGAGTGTCACACATGTGGTATCGCCGTACTCAGAAGAAGTAGTATAATGTGTTTTGGGGTGTATTTTTACACATACCCATGCTGGGTGGGAGAAATCTCTCTGTAAATGGACAATTGTGTGTAAAAAAAAATCAAATAATTGTCATTTACAGAGACATTTCTCCCACCCAGCATCTGTATGTGTAAAAATAAATACACCCCAAAACACATTATACTACTTCTTCTGAGTACGGCGATACCACATGTGGGGCACTTTTTTGCACCCTAACTGCGCTAAGGGGCCCAAAGTCCAATGAGTACCTTTAGATTTTCACAGGTCATTTTGCGACATTTGGTTTCAAGACTACTCCTCACGGTTTAGGGCCCCTAAAATGCCAGGGCAGTATAGGAACCCCACAAATGACCCCATTTTAGAAAGAAGACACCCCAAGGTATTCCGTTAGGAGTACGGTGAGTTCATAGAAGATTTTATTTTTTGTCACAAGTTAGTGGAAAATGACACTTTGTGAAAAAAAAAACAATTAAAATCAATTTCCGCTAACTTGTGACAAAAAAAAAAATCTTCTATGAACTCACCATACTCCTAGCGGAATACCTTGGGGTGTCTTCTTTCTAAAATGGGGTCATTTGTGGGGTTCCTATACTGTCCTGGCATTTTAGGGGCCCTAAACTGTGAGGAGTAGTCTTGAAACCAAATTTCTCAAAATGACCTGTGAAATCCTAAAGGTACTCATTGGACTTTGGGCCCCTTAGCGCAGTTAGGGTGCAAAAAAGTGCCACACATGTGGTATCGCCGTACTCAGGAGAAGTAGTATAATGTGTTTTGGGGTGTATTTTTCCACATACCCATGCTGAGTGGGAGAAATATCTCTATAAATAGACAATTGTGTGTAAAAAAAATTAAAAAATTGTCATTTACGGAGATATTTCTCCCACCCAGCATGGGTATGTGTAAAAATACACCCCAAAACACATTATACTACTTCTCCTGAGTACGGCAATACCACATGTGTGGCACTTTTTTGCAGCCTAACTGCGCTAAGGGGCCCAAAGTCCAATGAGCATCTTTAGGCTTTACAGGGGTGCTTACAATTAGGCACCCCCCAAAATGCCAGGACAGTGAACACACCCCACAAATTACCCCATTTTGGAAAGTAGACACTTCAAGGTATTCAGAGAGGGGCATGGTGAGTCCGTGGCAGATTTCATTTTTTTTGTCGCAAGTTAGAAGAAATGGAAACTTTTTTTTTGTCACAAAGTGTCATTTTCCGCTAACTTGTGACAAAAAAATGAAATCTTCTATGAACTCACCATGCCTCTCACTGAATACTTTGGGATGTCTTCTTTCCAAAATGGGGTCATTTGGGGGGTATTTGTACTATCCTGGAATTTTAGCCCCTCATGAAACCTGACAGGTGCGCAGAAAAGTCAGAGATGCTTGAAAATGGGAAAATTCACTTTTGGCACCATAGTTTGTAAACGCTATAACTTTTACCAAATCCAATAAATATACACTGAATGGTTTTTTTTTTATCAAAGACATGTAGCAGAATAACTTTCGCACTCAAATGTATAGGAAATTTTACTTTATTTGAAAAATGTCAGCACAGAAAGTTAAAAAAGTCATTTTTTTGACAAAATTCATGTCTTTTTTGTTGAATGTAATAAAAAGTAAAACTCGCAGCAGCAATCAAATAGCACCAAAAGAAAGCTGTATTAGTGACAAGAAAAGGAGGTAAAATTCATTTAGGTGGTAGGTTGTATGAGCGAGCAATAAACCGTGAAAGCTGCAGTGGTCTGAATGGAGAAAAAGGCTCTGGTCCTTAAAGAGTAACTGTCAGGCTGCAGAAGCTAATTTAAACCTCTATTCTCCTGTGTTAAACAGTTTAGAAGGAAGCCAAAAAGGCATTATTGAAGATAAAAATCTCTCTTACCTTTGATGTGTGCTTATCAGCAAAGCTGTTAGACCCAAGAGGACGCAAGCCGCATACTATACTGCAAAGCATTCTGGGGCCCTCCCCTCGGCTGCTAATGAGACGTTACAGCAGCTTGTAATCAGTCCAGCGCCTAGCACTGATAAATCTCTGGGCAGAGTACACTGCAGGAGTCAGCTATTGTTCCTAGCCACATGGCTCATTAATATTCACTGCACACTGTGTTATTCAGTACGAGCTTTTCTGTTATCAGGAAGCAGGCAGGACATGACGACACATTTGACAGAAAAACATGGAGCCTGCCATGAGCTGTCAGGAGCATCTATCTCTGCATATACTATATACAAATTCTGTGAAATCCAAACGTGGACAGTGAAATGCATATGTAATGTAAGTACAGCCAATCTTTAGCTACTGATATATGTGTTTATTTTCTCTGAGACCTTATACCTAACAGCTCCTCTTTAACCTCCCCGGCGTTCAATTTTCCCAGGATTTCTTTGCAAAATGTGATAAAATTTATTTTTAAAACTTTTTTTTTTCCTGTAACTTGCCAAAATGTGTCAAGCAAGGGTCTAGTATACAGTGCAGGAGAGTATTGATGTGTATGCACGTTTATACTGTTCACAGCATGTTTTTATGGATGGACATTTCTGTCCATACCGCTGGGGAGGTTAAGGGGCGAAAAGACTGTGGTCCTCAAGTGGTTAAGATTGGCTTACTGACATTCAAATCCTTGCACAATCTGCGCCCTGGATACCTCAAGGACTTGTTGCAACTGCATCACACCCCCCACAATCTTAGATCAAAAGGACGTAACTCCATCGTCACCCCCAGAGTCCACCTCAAAACCTTTGGAGACAGAGCCTTCTGTCATGCTGCCCCTACACTTTGAAACTCCCTGCCACACCCAATCAAGACAGCTCCATCCCTGGAAGCATTTAAGTCTAAACTGAAAACCTACCTCTTTAGTCTGGCATTCATGAACACCTGACTATCTCCTCTGTAACACAACCCAGCCTGCAACCCTGTATTAATCTGAGACACAACTATGCGCTTTGAGTCCTATGGGAGAAAAGCGCTTTACAAATGTTATTGTATTATTGTATTGCTCAGCAAGCAGTTACCAGGCGCAGGCAGCAGTGAGCAGTTGTTAGAGTTTGAGAGGTATTTCACTGCCTATCAACTGCCCGTGGAAATGAGCCCTTAAACAGTTGCGCTTAGTTATAACTTAAAGGACAACTGATTTTCAAAGTGATATCCATGTTTTCCTATCTCTCAGTTCCCACTATACGTGTTTTAACTGAAAAGCTATTTCACAATGCACTGCTATGAAGAAGAATTATTATTCACCTCCTCCTTTTCCTACACAGAGTAAACACTCAGCATCCCCACTCTCATGGGTCACCATAGCTGGAGGCGAGGACAGGCAACTTGGGGACAGGCAACTTGGCCCTGACCAATGCATTAAGGCCTCTTTTCCACGGACTGTTGAACTGTGTGCTCAGCAAGCAGTTACCAGGCAGCAGTGAGCAGTAGGGATGATAAATGAGATGCAATTTTTTCCAAGGCCTCTTTTCCACTGACTGTTGATAGGCAGTAAAATGACTCTCAAACTCTCACAACTGCTCACCAGGGATGATCACAGATATGCGAATTCTTCCGAGTTGATGCAAATTTGTATGCAAATATATGCAGCTTGAAAATGCAGCTTGAAAAACCCAGGTTTAAATTGATTGGGCCATTTTCAAGCTGCATACATTTGCATACACATTTGCATCAACTCAGAAGAATTCACATATCTGTGATCATCCCTGGTGAGCAGTTGTGAGAGTTTGAGAGTCATTTTACTGCCTATCAACAGTCCGTGGAAAAGAGGCCTAGGCCTCTTTTCCATGGACTGTTGATAGGCAGTGAAATGCCTCTCAAACTCTAAGGCCCCATTCACACTTACAAAACGCAAAACACCAGCGATTTTTTCCGGCATTTTGCAGGAGTGATTTTTCCACTATTTCACACGGAAAAAAATCACTGAACGCTGCTGCGATTTTGGCGCGATCGCGTTTAGCGCTTCTATAGCACTGAAACGCGATTGCCGGCAAATCGCCTGAAAATGGTGCAGGTGATGCGTTTGTGTTTCGTGTTTTTCCCCGTTTTTGGGCGATTTGCTGGGTGATTTGCGGCGACTAGCGCAAATCTCCCAAGTAAGAACGAGCCCATAGGGTTTCATTACGCTAGCGCTTTTAAAAAGCGCTAGCGTTTGAGCGTTTTGCCGAAACCGTGGCAAAACGCTCTAGTGTGAATAGGGCCTCACAACTGCTCACTGCTGTCTGGTAACGGCTTGTTGCTGCCTGGTAACTGTGCTTTGCTGCCTGGTAACTGCTTGATGAGCACACAGCTCAACAGTCCTTGGAAAAGAGGCCTAAGCGTAAAAGGGCCCTAGGTGAATTGACATTTCACAAACTGTTCGGTAAATCAGATGTTTTCTGCGGTAATGCTTGGTCACTCCCAGAGTGCGCCTCAAAAACCCTGGACACAGAGCTTTCTGTCATGCTGCCCCCACTCTTTGGAACTCCCTGCCACACCCAGTAAAGACAACCCCATCCCTTCAGTTATTCAAATCCAGACTGAAAAGCCACCTGTTTAGACTGCCATTTCCATACTTATAAAATTCTTCTTCTGTACCATGATGGTCTTAGCCATGCTTCTGCGCTTTGAGTCCTATGGGAGAAAAGCGCTTTACAAATGTTATTTGTTGTTGTTAGTGGATTGAAGCCATTAAGATTTTCCAATTAAAAATGCTACTTGCCTGGCAGTTGTGCTGACTTTTGCCTTCATTTTTATTATTATGGCCTGAATTCACTAAGGTCTCTTTTACACGGGCAGTTTAACTGTGTGCTCAGTGAGCAGTTACCAGGCAGCAGGAAGCAGTTGGGAGAGTTTGAGAGGCATTTCACCTCTAAAGGGATGCCAGGGATGCAGGGCCGGTTCTAGCTACAATGGGGCCCTGGGGCAAGAGTAACCTAAGGAGGGCCCCCACAACATCCACCCCTGGCAACAAATACCCCTCCACCCCCCACTATGTCCCAAGACAATTCAGGAGGAGACCTAGGGGGCCCAACAGCTCTTAGGGGCTTTGTAGCAATTGTCCAAGTTGCCCTTATGGTAGTGCTGGCCCCCTCCCCCCAGTATTATAGCCATATGCACCCCTAATGACCTCTCCAGTATTATAGCCACATGTGCCTCTAATGACCACCCCTCCCCAAGTATGTTAGCCATATGTGCTCCTAACAATTCCCCTCCCACAAGTACGATAGCCATATGTGCAGCTAATGACCACCCCTCCCCCAATAGGATAGCCATATATGCCCCTAATAACCCTTCTCCCCCACTATGATAGCCATATGGGTTGGCCCCTTATGTCCCCCCTCTCTATGACAGCTATATGGGCCCCTTGTGTCCCCCCTCCCCCCACTAGGATAGCCATATGGGCCCCTTATGTCCCCCCTCCTCTCACTATGACAGCTATATGGTCCCCTTATGTCTCCCCTCCCCCCACTATGATAGCTATATGGGCCCCTATAAAAACAAGGAACACCAAGAGCCCCAATAGTGTAATATGTACTGGTAAATGGTTACTAGATAGAGTAAATATTAATACTCACAAACCAGGGTTACCATTAGGCAACCACTGTAAAGGCAGGTGGGGAGATTTTCCTGACCCCACTCAGGAATAAGAAGAGAAAAAAGGGAGTTCAACCCTCCACCCAGGGTGGACTCAATATTATGCAGGAGAACAGAGGCGCCAAAAGGATAAAGGGAAGCTAAATGAGCTTAAAAACCAAATTCTTGGTAAATAGAGGAGGTAGTGGTGGACTTACCTACTCCAAGTAGACACACAACGACTGTAGTAAAGACAGTCAATATATTTTATTTATGAACTCCAAATATGCAACGCGTTTCGCAGGTTTGATCCCGCTTCATCAGGCAATAACAACGGAGCAATAGCATATATGGTCAGTAGAAGAGCCAGGCACCTCCACTCTCATACTACATGAAAGTGGTAAGATTAAACAACAAGATTGTGCGGTGTGTTGTGAGCATAAGGCCAATTTTATGGGGAAGTCAATTAAGGTATCTATATGTTTTAAGAATGTGATAGGAAAATAGAGTGGGCGGAGGGAAATCACACAAACACAAAGAGAACATCATTACTTTCTAATTTTCTAACCCTGAAGAAACTTGGAGATCAGGTTATCACTGGCTGCATGCTTGTTTCACGTGTGTTTCTCAGAAACTACTAAAGCAAAAACCCAGGCATGACAGACAGGAAAGTGGTATTTTAAAAACAGAACAAAATGGCAGCCTACATGCTCCTCCTTTTGTTGAGCGATAAAGCAATCCCTGCAGTCACCTGACTTCTCCAGATGAGTAGGAAGCATCCCAATGCTTCCTGCTCTGTGCAGCTAGATACTCACACGGGAAGATGCGGGTTACTAGCAAGTCTCTACAGAATACACAAAAGAAGTACCGCTTTAATGGTTGGAAAAACAGCTTTCTGAGTTTCTGGGTAAACATGGACATTTTTAACTGACAGCAAAGTGTAATGTATTACACAGTATATATTTACTACATACGATACATGTGCTTTTTGTTTTAAAGCTGTGGTTCAGTTATTCTAATATTGAAGGACCACTGTCGCAAAAATCTTAAAATTTAAAATATATATAAATACATACAAATAAGTACGTTTCTTCCAGAGTAAAATGAGTCTTACATTACTTTTCTCCTATATTGCTGTCACACTTACAGTAAGTAGTAGAAATCTGACATTACCAACAGGTTTTGGGCTAGTCTATCTCTTCATGGGGGATTCTCAGCATGGCCTTTATTCTTTATCAAGACATTCCCTGAAAATGTTTTATACAAAGATGCTGGCCGCCCACCTGCTCACCGTACACTTTTTTGGCAGTTGGATGGAGCAACTGCCATTCACTAAGTGCTTTTGAAAATAAAGAAATCCCTAAGAATCCCCTATGAGGAGATGGGCTAGTCAAAAATGTTGTATGGCTCATTTTAGTCTGTGAGAAATGCTCTTTTTATCTGTACATGTTTACATATACTTTAAATGTTAAGATTTTCGCAACAGTGGACCTTTAACACCATTTTTCTATAACTGTATATATTACAGTTCCAATTCAAAAAAAAAACCAAAATCTACATGCTTAAATGATTACAGGCCTGTTGCCCTGACATCATTGGTCATGAAAGCATTTGAAAAACTAGTAATGACTTATCTGAAAACCATCACAGATCCCCTGCTGGACTCTTTGCAATTTGCCTACAGGCCTAATAGATCCGCAGACGATGCCGTGAACATGTGTATGCATTATGTACTACAACATCTAGACACCCCAGGAACCTACACCAGGATTTTATTCATATATTACAGCTCTGCATTTAATACCATAATTCCATCACTGCTACACAGCAAGCAAGACAGTGTGTTAGACTTGGTAAACTCACATCAAGCTCTCTGACAGTCAGTACTGATGCACCCTAGGGCTGTGTGCTTTCCCCACTGCTCAACTCACTTTACACCAATGACTGCATCTCCACAGATCCATCTGTTAAGGTTCTGAAGTTTGCAGACGACACAACAGTAGTTGGTCTTATAGAAACCGGGGACGAGTCTGCATACAGGCATGTGGTGGGACAGCTTTCCTCCTGGTGCAGCAGCAACAACTTGGAACTAAACGCTCTCAAAACTATGGAGATGATAATAGACTTTAGGTGATCTCCCCCCAAGCATCTCCCCTTAACCATAAATGGATCCACAATAACCCAGGTAGGGTCATTCAAGTTTCTTGGGTCCCCGATCTCAAACGACCTAAAATGGGACAACAACACTTCCACTATTGTCAAGAAAACGCAACAGAGGATGTACCATCTACGGCACCTGAAAAAAAGTTTGGCCTACTTTAAAATCTAATGGTGCAGTTCTACACTGCAATCATCGAATCCACCATAACATCATCTATGACTGTATGGTTCGACTCCTGCTCAGCATTAGAAAAGGGGAGACTGCAGCGGATCATCTGATCAGCGGAAAGGATAATTGGCTGTAGCTTACCTTCCCTGCAGGATCTTTACGCTAGCAGGTGCAGAAAGAGAGCGACCAAAATTGCCTCTGACCCCTCTCACCCAGCTCACTCCATCTTCCAGCGCATGCCTTCAGGAGTAAGAGTCCGGTCAATCGCTACCAAAACCTCTAGACACAGGAACAGCTTTTTTCCTCAAGAGGTAGCCATACTCAATGCTGAACCACGTTAGAGCTGCTAGGACTTGAAAGTAATCAGCACAGAACTGAAAATGAACAATTCTCACATTGCTTACTGCCACTATACTTATTATGTCCTTGACTTGTAATATACACACTGTCTGTCCTTGTATTGTTTTTGTTTGTGTTAAGCAACTGCCAAGACAAATTCCATGTAGGTGCAAACTTACTTGGCGAAAATAAATTGATTCTGATTCTGATGTAGCCATTCTGGAGAAAAAGAAAAAAAAAAAGCTAGATACTTACCTAAGTAGGGGAAAGATCTCATGCCCCTCCCCCCCAGTTTAGGTAGCCAGATGTGCCAAACCAGGTTGTTTTGGCGCATGGTGCTCAGCACTGAAACTAGGCGCCCCATAGCAGTAATGTAATACTGCACAGGACACGTAAGGGTAATTCGGGGGACCGGCGGTTATCCAATCACTAAGCAGAAGATAAGGCTGTAGAGGTTTAGCTCTCAGGCGTTGTTGCTTAGTATAGTGAAGCCACATAAGAAGGATAGCTGGATAAGTAACAGTGTGGTCCTATGAGAATATGCAAATAACAAATCCCCCCCCCCCCCCCCCCCCAAGCCAAGCTGCCTTTTTTGAAGTGAACCTGAGGCGGACCTCATGTCAAAAAAACAGATACTTACCCTAGAAAAGCATCTGCATCTTTGCAGGTATAGCCACACCTGCGCAGTAGCATGGAGACGCTAATGCACAAAAAGGAGTGCAGTTGCAATCACAAATCCAACAAGCTCTTGTCAAATTACCTTCTGATGGTCTGGAGGACAGAGTGGCAAGCCTCTACAGGATTTAGAGACTTCCTTCTTCTTAGGTATATATCTGTTTTTTGACCCAAGGTTCGCCCCGGAAACACTTTAAAGGAAAGAGAGTGGCCCATCTAATCATTAGGTGGGCCACTCTCTTTCCTTTAAAGAGAGCCCAAGGTGGGTTTATAAAAAAAAAAAAAAATAGGCTACCTGATCTAGGGGCTGGATGGATCAGGCAGCCGCCATCCCCAATCTTCATTGGCCCACATGTCTTTTCTTTCACTTTCGTGACCTCTGGGGTCCGACGCTGGAAGGAGAGAGATTGTCTCTCATTGGGCAAGGAGGCAGGGGTGCAGCGGGGGTGTGGCCAGCGAGAGACAGCTGCCCAAAGGCAGTGGACATTTTGAGCAGGCAATACCTCTTTCCTCCCTTACCCTCCGGAATAGCGACAATTATTGTCACCAATTTCAGGGGGTATTAGCGCTGCAGTGTGGGGGCAGAGAGCAGCATGGGGGGGGGGGGGGACAGAGGCATGTCATGAGCAGGGAACATGCCTCTGTGTCCCATTTGCATCCCTGTTCCACCGCCTCGTGTTTCTTTAAAGTGTACCCAAGGCGAACTTTCAGTTACGTGGATAAATTATTATGTTATTCTAAATGTGTTGAATAAAGTGGTCACCAAAGTGTTCTGTGTATGCCACAACTGTGTACACTCATTGACACGAATATTACATGATTACCCCCCATTATGTTTGTTAATTTCCT
This sequence comes from Hyperolius riggenbachi, assembly GCF_040937935.1. Classification (NCBI taxonomy): domain Eukaryota; kingdom Metazoa; phylum Chordata; class Amphibia; order Anura; family Hyperoliidae; genus Hyperolius; species Hyperolius riggenbachi. The sequence goes on along the minus strand of NC_090653.1, from coordinate 150,717,266 downwards.
GGATCCTCTAGCCACTGTCTCAGCTGTGTGCACGGGTGTAACTACAGGGGAGCAGCGCCTGTGAGTGAAAGGGGGCTTAACTACAGGGAAACAGCCCCTGCAACTGCAGGGGGTGTAACTACAGGGAAGTAGCCCCTGCGACTGCAAGGGGGTGTAACTACAGGAGAACAGCCCCCTGTGACTGCATAGGGGTGTAACTACAGGGGAGCAGCCTCTGAGACTGCAGGGGGTGTAACTACAGGGGAGCAGCCCCTGCGACTGCAGGGGGTGTAACTACAGGGGAGCAGCCCCAGCGACTGCAGGGGGTGCAACTACAAGGGAGCAGCCCCTGTGACTGCAGGGGGTGTAACTACAGGGGAGCAGCCCCAGCGACTGCAGGGGGGTGTAACTACAGGGAAGTAGCCCCTGCGACTGCAGGGGGTGTAACTACAGGAGAACAGCCCCTGCGACTGCAGGGGGTGTAACTACAGGGGAGCAACCCCTACGACCGTAGGGGGGTGAATCTACAGGGGAGCAGCCCCTGTGACTGCAGGGGGTGTAACTACAGGGGAGCAGCCCCTGTGACTGCAGGGGGTGTAACTACAGGGGAGCAGCGCCTGTGAATGTAGGGGGGTGTAACTACAGGGTAGCAGCGCCTGTGGTTGTAGGGGGTGTAACTATAGGGGAGCAGATCCTGCGACTGCAGGGGGGTGTGACTACAGGGAAGTAGCCCCTGCGACTGATGGGGATGCAACTACAAGGGAGCAGCCCCTGCGACTGCAGGGGGTGTAACTACAGGGGAGCAGCCCCTACGACTGCAGGGGGGTGTAACTACAGGGGAGCAGCCCCTGTGATTGCAGGGGGTGTAACTACAAGGGAGCAGATTCTGTGACTGTAGGGGGGTGTAACTACAGGGGAGCAGATCCTGTGACTGTGGGGGGGGGGGGGGGTGTAACTACAGGGGAGCAGCCCCTACGACTGCAGGGGGGTGTAACTACAGGGGAGCAGCCCCTGTGATTGCAGGGGGTGTAACTACAAGGGAGCAGATTCTGTGACTGCAGGGGGTGTAACTACAGGGGAGCAGATCCTGCGACTGCAGTGGGGCTCGGAGGCTCACTCCATCTAATAAAGGGCTCCATCCTTCGGATTAGGTTTTTTGTGGTTTTTTTTAAGATAAGGGTGTAAAATTGGTCACCAGGCTGTGAGGGCCACAAGGGGAAGCCAAGGGAAAGGGTGTGAACATTAGTGTGGGGGGGGGGGGGGGGGGGCAGGATTTATAGTTACGTGCCTATCTGTATGGAGAACCTTAGAATTAGTGATGATATATTTTATTGTAAGTAAATAAAATCTATGTATAGTCACAGAGCTTCTTCTCTGTGTAATTTATGAGCCTGGTGTTTCCGTGGATATCTGGAAAGTAGCAGCTGTTTTCTTACCACTGGCCGAAAAGTGGCTATTTATTTCTGTAGCAAGCTCTGAATTTATAGTACAGTCAGTTTGCCTTTCATCTTCTAGCAGTGTCTGCTAGCTAATGATGACAGCTTCACATCTTTGCAGTTAAACCGTGAAACTAAGACACAGCAACACAGCAGTGTAAAATATTAGCAAAAATAACAGCATTGAGCCATTGCCTGTGCGTTCAGCTCTAAAATGTCTTCTCATTTCCCCAGGATTTTTGCCTTTTTACTCCAAGGTGCTTCCTTGACAAAAATGGACATTCAGCTTTAATATATAACAGAAAAGGTGCCAACCACACCTACTGTATTGTCCTATGTATGTTACATCTCATGCAATTAAGCCTAGTCATCTGCAGCAGCAGTGCAATATATGCAATAAAAATTTGTGTCCAGCCCTGTCCAGTGCAGCAGTCGCATATACAATACTTATTTTGTGCCATAAATCCTCATGCCTCAAATTATATTTACTCAATAATCATATATAATCAGTTTTTCCGAAACTGTTCCGTTTTGGGCAAATGTATTAATATGAATACAATCTAATTGAAGTTTATCCCTCTGAAATTGATCAATTTCCATCAGTGTTAAATTCAATAAGACATTATTCAAAAGTGTCAGATAATCTTGTTCAGATCTGTTTAAGTTGGACGTTTGGATAAAAATATATGAAAACAGGATATTTCTATTTGCGTAATCAGTTTTGCACAGAATCAGAGTCCCCTGTCTGATATGTCACATCCTCTGTCCCAACAGATCGAAGAATCCATAATATTGATGGTTTTGTTTGAGTTGATCAGGTAAGTATGGCCACAGGAATTGTATTATCTAGGCATACACACAGCCTTCCTTAAACTCTACACCTCCCTTTTCTATTTATTCTTGAAATAATTCTCAGCTAGTATACAAGAAAATACTAAAACTCAAAACTACTCTGCCATGTGCCCATCTTTTAATGGAAGTAAACACAGCCACACCAGTATGTTGTCATCTCTCACTTCTGCAGTGATAACATATCATGCACAATCTCACCCTACAGTACTGTTTAACCATCATCTCTTCATCACTACAGCATAACTTTTATATCAGCCTACAGCAAAGCTTCAGCAGATGGGCATGCGTTTTCCTATGCAACCTCCCTCTCCTCTCCCTTTGTGAACACAGATGAACAGTGAACCCTTTCTGGTTAGTGCAGCACTACAAGAATGGTTGCTAGTTGCCTGAAAAACTTCAGTTCCTCCTTAGATTAGTTACTCCTGATTTATTGACAAAGGGATCCTGTTGAGTTATTCAGTTGCTGTTGTATGGAAGTAGGTTTCTCTGCTGCATTACATCCGCATAATGCACTTACAAGCCATACATGCAGACTACCGCAGGTGGATTTGGGATGGATGGGAAGCTAGAAATAGTCTGAACATTTATCCTCATTTAAACCTTCAGAAATGCTGCTGCTTGACTTTATAGGTGCTGAAAAACTGCAGCTTGGACAAGCACTGCACTCTGGTATCCTCAGTATTTCAGCAACATACTGTTTATGTTACCAGATCACATCACTAGAGCTCAGCTGAAATGACTGCTTTTTTATTTCAGTATACAGTATCACTAGCATCTACTGTATGTTTATAGCATGCATTTGTTATCAGCCATGCACATATTCCTCATCTCCTTACCTGTATTATCCAGGCTTGGCATCTCCTGATGGGTCTTCACAGCAGCACGCATCAGATGGACCACAAGGAGGACAATGAGTGAGGAACCTGCTTTGTTAGAAAGTTTTGCTGCAGAATGGAAGACATCCACAATCCAGGCAGCTGAGCAGATATACGTCCAACTTTATTTGGGAAGGGCTCGATCACATGGGGCTGTTGGTGAACTGGGAGGGGCAATGGCACTGTGAAATCAGGTCAGCAGCACGGCGTGCATTAGAGATGCAGTGGAGAGTCTGCAGACGCGTCACACAGGCAGCTCCTCAGCGTCTTCTTGTGAGACCTGCACGCAGCCTGAACTTATAGCTTCCAGTAACAGCCCTGTTTGCCGTGTAGGCGTGATATTACCATGCCCAATTTAGACAAAGTAATCATCCAGAGACTTCATTTTCATTACCACGTTACATTTCTGGCTCCGCGTGAGACCTCCCTTCAGCTTTTAATAGCTGCAATGGTCCAAGGCACTTCAACTCTGTTACGCAAGACGTTATTAAATTATTCCTTAATTCAGCTAGTACGCTTCTGAAGACAATAATGTGGAACGTTCTGAGGGAGTGAGTCGTGAGACGTTTATTGACAGGGTGTGTTCTATTCCAAGGACTGTCGAGGCAGCGTTGCCAGCTAATTAAAGGGACTTTAACAACTGTCGCTCAAAGTGACTTTACAGGTCCCTGGAGTAGGCAGAGGTTGTCACATCACGTTACTGAATGTTTCTCCACATGATATGCTAATAGGAAAGTAGCAGCAGCAGCGTTTGTTCTGTGAGAGCTGTCCCTGGTGCTAAATCCTGCCCCACACTGCCTCAGTCAGTCTATTGCTATGGCTACAGTTAGGAGACATGCAGAATAACTTGCTTTAAAAGTCACATAATAATTTGCAGTTAGTTTATGAAAACAATTCTAAAAAATGTGATAAAAGAAAGAAGCAATTTTAATCTACCAGCTTGCTCTTAAAACGTGTTTTCTGCCAGTATGCTGATGATTTGGTGTGTTTTTTAATTATTTACCTTAGACGAATATGCTGATAGGGTTTTATACTGTAATACAGTACTTGCAACACAAGGAGTAAAGGTGGCCATACACTTAGCAAGTCTCCTGATCCCTGGCAAATAAGATCACATCTGCCAGAAATCTATTGACCCAACATTTCTGATTGATCAAATTTCAATCAATTTTTACTTAAACTAGATTAATTTTATTGAACGATTAGCACAGAAGATTTGCATTGATCTGGGTGGGACAGAAGCAGTGGTCAACTGACAGACCATACTTATAGATTGCTACCCAATGTGGTAAAACAATTCCTCTGTGCAATCCATGCAGTGCAATCCTGTAGTTAGATTGAATGTCAGTATATTTCCAAATGAACTCTATTGCATATCGATGTGCTGTGTGTGGTAGGAATCAATTCCTCTCTGGTCTGATTCTGATCACAGAGGAATCAATTGTTTTGTCACACTGTGTAGCAATCTATAAGTGTATTAAACAATGCATAAATTTTTTTTATCTGAATTGATTGTACGGGCAGGAAATGCCGAACCATACACCAGTCAATATTTGTGGCAGACAACTCAAAACAAATAGATAGATCCACATAAAGCAAAACAAATGCATGGTCATGGAAGTATAAACATTATCTTAAAGAGAATCTGTATTGTTAAAATCGCACAAAAGTAAACATACCAGTGCGTTAGGGGACATCTCCTATTACCCTCTGTCACAATTTCGCCGCTCCTCGCCGCATTAAAAGTGGTTAAAAAGAGTTTTAAAAAGTTTGTTTATAAACAAACAAAATGGCCACCCAAACAGGAAGTAGGTTGATGTACAGTATGTCCACACATAGAAAATACATCCATACACAAGCAGGCTGTATACAGCATTCCTTTTGAATCTCAAGAGATCATTTATGTGTTTCTTTCCCCCTGCAGTTCTCATGCACTGAAGTTTCAGGCTGCTCTTTTCTTCCTGCAAACAGCTTTGCCCTTGTCTGTAATTCCTCAGTATGTGAAAGCCCAGCCAGCTCAGAGGACGATTTATCCAGCTTGTAAAAGATAAGAGAGAAGAGAGAAGCTTCCTAGAGGGGCCTGGAAGGGGAAGTTCATAGCAGAACCACAACACTGAAGAACTTGGCAGCCTTCCAGACACAGGCCGACAAGTCTGACATGGGAAAGATACATTGATTTATTACAGAGACAGTGATAGTATAAAGTGCTGCAGTAAGCCAGAACACATTAGAATAGCTTTTGGAACTTGTAGGATGATAAAAAACAGGATGCAATGTTTGTTACGGAGTCTCTTTAACTACACCAGACAACCATGACACCAAGCAAAAAAGTCAAATGCAACTAATCATGTCAAACATATGAAAATACTTTATTAGGGATGTGTCCCTTTAAAAACAACTAAAACCCGGGCGGTAGGTGGTAAAGCAATGTGGAAATACACAGTATACGAGGTACAATATTATATCACAGTCAACCTGGGAGTAACTTCTGGTAAAATAAATCAATAGAGCATCCTTCAGTACATAATATCTCGATCCATCCCACACTGCAAAAAGTGGCCGTGGTGAAATACTCTAACCAGGCCAATGCACAAATAGGCAGGAGTGACAGGAAAGGATGTATATAACCAGGCGTGATTCCTGGTGATCACAAACCAGGAGTCCAATGGTGCAGTAACGTTTGTAATGTTTGGATTTATAAAATGTAAGTATTATACTCACAAGGATGGGTTGCAATGATCTGGCAGCCGCCGGAGAGATACGTAGAGGGCGCATTTCTCTTGTGCAGACTGCCCGTGACTGGCTGAAGTTACGACATCCAGTACCGGAGCAGGAGAAGGCTGAGGACAGCAACATGGGAGCGATCCGTGCGTATGGGGCTAGAGGAAGCCCCAGGTATGTATAAAACTTTTATTAGTGAGCTCCGGTTTCCTTTAAGGTCATTTTTACGGCTACATGCCTGCCTTTAGCCATGCAGAAAGAATCCTAGCCTTTATGAAGATTCGCTACCCTGAAGAATTGTTTTGATAGCTAATGTAGTGTGTTCTAACCATTTTTTTATTCGCAGATTTAGAATAGTTAGAGCAGTTTTCCCTTTTCCGGATAAAAGGTATGGTGGCAGCCCGGTTTCTGAAATATTGTGTAGTTTGTGTTTCTGTAGCTCGCACGCTTCCTTCTAGCCTGTCTGCTGCCCAATTCTGGCGGTTTCAGCCCATCAATTGCAACCACAAGGTTGGGCGGTCTGTGGGTTGAAATAGATTGGAAGGCATTGGGCCACTAGGGGAGTGTGGCATAAACCGAGGCCAAGTTCTTCTCAACGTTTTCTGTCACTATGGAAGGACAACGGCCCAGTGCACAATGGTGCGGATTCCAGCAGGAGTGATGAGGGATGAGGATAAGTTAGGCCTATGCGTATTTACGCATTGTAATTTGCATTTACGCATCGTAATCCTAATGCTTAATTAATTTCGTATGTAATTGTAAGCATTCATGTTTATGCAGGAATTAATGAAGAATAGCGGGTACAAGTAAAAAATAAAACGTTTTTTCTAGAAAGACCTTGTAGTTTTTGAGAAAATCGATTTTCTTTTTTACAAAGAAAAATGGTAGGTGAACAGAGGCGCCAGAAGGATAAAAGTACATAAAATTGCTATAACTGAATTGCTGTTGTTTATCCCCTGAAGAAGTGGGCTGTGCCCGCGAAACGTGTTGCATCTTTGGGGTATCTATATATTTACAGTCCTTGGTGTCTGCTTTAACGGAGGCGAGTCCACCACTTCCTCCCAGCAATTTTTTAAAAATGTTATGTACTTTTATCCTTCTGGCGCCTCTGTTCACCTACCAATATATTTGAGTCCACCCCAGATGGAGGGGTGATCTACCCCCTTTTCTTCCTATCTACAGAGAGCGACTTCTTAATCCTGAGTGAGGACAGGTCTAATCTCCTCACCTGCCTAATGAGTGGTTACCTAGTTGGTAACCCGTGTTTGTGAGTATTACCATCTCACTGTTTCATTTATCCAATCAATTTTGACATACTACACCATCAACTTTAAAGAAAAATGGTATTTTAAACAGTCATTTTTCCGAGTTTAAAAAGTCATTTTTCTTTGCATTTTTAAAAGGATTTACTCAAAAACTACAAGGTCTTTTTGAAAACTTGTACCCACTATTCTCCTTAACATGTGTAGCCATTTTTGTTGCAATAGCTTGTATGGCGGCTTTGCTATTCACTGCCAAAGTCAGCACGAAATTATGCGTAATTACGTGTAAATTCATGCGTAATTACGAATGATTTTACAAAATCAATTAAATGAACCGTATGTAATTACATATAGGCGTAACTGCAAAAATTCACGTGAAATTTCACGTAATCATAATTAGCTGATTACGATCCATCACTGGGAGCGATAAGGGGGAAACCAATATGGTCGGCTGAGATGATCAGGCCCGGCCCTAGACTTTTTGCCGCCTGAGGCAATTTTCAGTGAAATTTGTCGGACCCCCCCCCCCCTCCCTCGCCTGGGTCCCCCGTCCTCCGCTCCCCTCCAGCTTTAAAAAGGTCCGTGCTGTGGCTGCAGCTATTCGTAAGAGGCAACGGGCGGGGATTACTCACCTCTTCCTCGTTCCAGGCCAGCGTGCGCTCCACTGACGTCACTTCCTGCCCGCTATCCCCTCCAGCTCGGGCGGCCCCCCACACACATGGACGGGCGGGTGCTGCCCCCTCAGAAGTGCCGCCTGAGGCAAAAGTTTCACCCCGCCTCATGGGCGGGCCGGCCCTGGAGATGATCCATCATTTTGAGTCTCTCAGAAACACATTAACCACTTGAGGACCGCAGTGTTAACCCCCCCCCCCCCCCCCCCTAGTGACCAGGCCATTTTTAGTTAAATAGGCCACTACAGCTTTAAGGCCAAGCTGCAGGGCCGTACAACTCAGCACACAAGTGATTTCCCCCCCCCCTTTTCTCCCCACCAACAGAGCTCTCTGTTGGTGGGGTCTAATTGCCCCCTTCCCCCCAGTGTTTGTTTGTTTTTTATAAATATTTATTTATATTATTTTTAATAAAATCCTGCTTTTTTTTTTAATTAAGTTTATTACCCTGCCTCCCTCCCTCCACCCGCCAGCCCATCCCTGGCTCTTTGGTCTGAAGTCACCCGTGCGCGCCCCCACCGCGCACATTACGCCTCATCACACCGGCTAGTGTGAGACTCCTGCTCATGTGCGGTTCTCTAAGACTGAACTGTGCATGTGCAGGACACTCACGCTGCCCGGCACGATGACGTGTAGCGTGCACGGCGGGGGCACGCACAGTAGACTTCAGGCCAAAGCCGCTGATTAATGGAGCCACCATCGGGACTGGGAGAGGAGCCAGGGGGGTGCCGGGGGACCTCACAGGCTATGGAGGGCTGGAGGCAGCGCCAGGTAAGTCCAAATTGCGATTTTATGCAGAGCTCAGGGTCCCTTTAACATATGAACTCAGTGCAGTAGTTTTATGATGGAGCTCTGTTGTCGTTAAGTTTAAGCAACGAGGAGGAATGCTCAACACAAATTGTATCTTAACCCCCTTGGCGGTATGAAAAATACCGCCAGGGGGCAGCGCAGCAGTTTTTTTTTAATTATTTTTTTTTAAAATCATGTAGCGAGCCGAGGGCTCGCTACATGATAGCCGCTGCTCAGCGGCATCCCCCCAGCCCCGCCGATCGCCTCCGGCGATAGGCGATCAGGAATTCCCGTTCAAAGAACGGGATTTCCTGGAGGGCTTCCCCCGTCGCCATGGCGACGGGGCGGAATGACGTCACCGACGTCAGCGACGTCGGGACGTCATTGGGAGACCCGATCCACCCCTTGGCGCTGCCTGGCACTGATTGGCCAGGCAGCGCAGGGGTCTGGGGGGGGCCGCGCGCCACACCGGATAGCGGCGATCGGGGTGCTGGCGCAGCTAGCACAGTGCTAGCTGCGTCCAGCAAAAAAAAATTATGTAAATCGGCCCAGCAGGGCCTGAGCGGCACCCTCCGGCGGCTTACCCCGTGTCACACACGGGGTTACCGCTAAGGAGGTTAAACCTTTGTGCGTATGGAATTCGTCTAGGTACACCAGATTTTTTAAAATGTGGCTTGAGTTCCTCTACGCTGATATATTGCCTTACGTAACAGTAATATGGTACCTGTTTTACAGATCTAATCCACTCGATCTAGTGAGTAATTTGCATGCAATATGTAGCACCTCCATGACAAATTGTATCAACAATTTTTCAATAATTAGTCACATCCAGAAATCTGGATCCAGAAAAACTCATGCATCACTAGTGGAAACAGGCCCTTAAGGATTTGGGGAATATGCAAAGGAGGCCTACTATGGGGTCACATGCTAGTGGACAGCACATGTAATCGTTGAAATACTTGATAATTTGCTCCTAATATATGTTTACCTGAGGACAGGTCCACATCACATCATATGTAGAAATGTACCTCTCTCTATAAAGCATTTAGGACAATTAGATAGTGTATTAGGTTTAAATTTGGCGAGGCGTACTGGGGTGAGATAGGCTCAGTGTATGACAAATAAATAGACTAGATGATCGGGCTTATGAGGAGCAAATTTTGGCTCTTGCTCAAGTGTTAAATCTTATTTATCTTCTGAAATCTCCCCTACATCTCTCTCCCAAGCAACACGACAACAGGAGGCTGCATGGATACTGTCTGTGGGTAACATTATCGTACTATATAGGGCTTAGATGAGCTGCGGATTTGGGTGATTTTAAAGATAGATTAGTGTACCTTCCAACAGGATGACCTCATTGTGGTGAAAGGGTCTAGTACAAAATCTTTTGCATGCAAATTATTATGGAAGCGAACATCATCCATAAGTGTAAGTTTGTAGCACCTGTTTCAGCTGTAACAAGCACAGTTATACCTTTAAGAGGCTTTGCAGCCCTGTGCAGCTAGTGACAGTCAAGTGCAGCTTGGTTTTAAATTCGCTGCCATTTCTTTCTACTGTGTTCTTAATGTGCTTGTGTAAGGGCTTGAGTAGCCTTATTTTAACTGGTGCTGTCATACTTTTGTACTGAATTTATGATTGGAACACTGTCACTTTGCATGGAGGTTTCAGAATCATTGTGGACGGACTTTTGTTAATAAACCTTAATTACACGATAGTGATATAGATTTGTCTGCTTTCTTTAACTACTCCCAGTATGCATCAGTGATATAATAGGTAGGAGCATGGTGATCCCCCTCGGATAATACCTACTCCCCCATTGATTTCTCCCCTGCCATTAGTACCAGTAAAATTGCCATTCACCTGGGGAACTACACGACCCATCACGATTAATGACTTTATTTTTATTTTATTTATGGCTAGTGCACTAATCACCTTCTTCTACTCCCCGAATGCTTTACAATGCTGTAACTGAACTTTATAATGTAATTTTTTTTGTAGCATCGATTTAATCTTTTAAGTTTATGCTGACTGTTTCAGCATCTATCTTTAGATTGGAAAATATAAAAGTTTACTAAATCTGCTAAATGCCAAACTGGTCTAATTAAGTTTGCAGTTAACCATGAATCCTTTATCCAGAAGATTTTCATGCACTGAAAAAACAGATTATTATTTGAAACAAATTGACCTATTTGATCAGTAGTGGCAGCAAACTGAATTAAATTGTAGGAGGAAAAATGACTGAGAAATTTTTGTACAACTTCAGATGGTGAGGTGAGTGTTGCCTTTGGAGAACTTACAATTTATTTATTTTATTTTTACAAAATTAAAAAAAAAACTGCAAAAACTGCCCCAGAAAACAAGAAAACATTAAGGTTTTATGAGATCCAGGCCCGGATTTACCTCACAGGAGCCTATAGGCACAGATGTCTTGGCACCTTAGACTTTGCCCTCCATGACCTCCACCTTAGACTTTGCCCTACAAACACCTGACAAACCGCACCGCAAGTGTGCTGGCTGGCCCAACCGTCACATCTCCCTATTTCCCTTGCCGTCATAGGTAGCTTTAGATGCCCCTTAGTATTAGGTAGCCAGAGGTACCCTCAATATTAATATCTAGGGGCATCCCCAAGTATTAGGTAGCTAGATGAACCTCAGTAGTAACCTCCCTGGCGGTAAGCCCGCGCTGAGCACGGGCTATGCCGCGCAGGAGGATTTCTCAGGCCCTGCTGGGCCGGTTTGCATAATTTTTTTTTGCAACACACAGCTAGCACTTTGCTAGCTGTGTGTGCACTCTGATCGCTGCCGCTCCGCGCCGAGTACCCGCTGCTCGCCGCGTAGCGCCGCCCCCCGACCCCGTGCGCTGCCTGGCCAATCAGTGCCAGGCAGCGCTGAGGGGTAGATCGGGACTCCCAATGACGTCACGACGTTGATGGCGACGGGGGAAGCCCTCCAGGAAATCCCGTTCTTTGAACGGGATTTCCTGATCGGAGATCGCCGGAGGCGATCGAAGAGGGTGGGGGGATGCTGCTGCACAGCGGCTATCATGTAGCAAGCCCTGGGTTCGCTACATGATTTAAAAAAAAACAAAAAAAACTGCTCTGCTGCCCCCTGGTGGTTTTTAATAGACCGCCAGGAGGGTTAAGTAACTAGAGGTGCCCCTGACTGAAGGGTGATCTTGTCAGTGGAATGCAGAGAGCAGGGTGAGTAACCTCTCTTTTACACTCTCCTCAGGACTCTGCATATGGAAGGAGGGAGGCACTCGGGGGGAGCCACCTTTCCATCATTATGTGCCTGTAGGCACGTACCTACAATGCCTTATGGTAAATCTGGCCCTGATGAGATCCCTTAAAGAGGTATGTGATTGTCATAAGTCCCTCATAGTAAAAACGACAAATCAAACATAGAATAGCTAGGCTTGAGGCCAAAAACCTCTGGGCGCTGTCATCGGCTATTGTAATGTATACAAACACATCCTACACATCCCTATTAAAGACAACTGTATAAATAGAGATCAGTACAGTTTAAAGTGTATCCGAGGCAGATGCTATATTACAAATAATACACAGAGGCATGTTCCTTGCTCAGTGACATGTCTCTGTGTCCTCTCTGTGCTGCTCTCTGTTCCCCCTTCCATCTGCTGTGCCCCCGCGAATTCACCAACAAGTAACTTGTCGGCATCTTAAAAGGGGAAGGGGCATCCTTTGCAGTAAAGACACTCCTGCAGAATGCCCACTCTGGCATTAGGAACGCCCCTTCTCTGCCTCTCTCCTCCCCTTTCCCGCCTCTCTCTGCCTCTCCTCGCCTCTCTGTCTCTCAGTGTAAGAATCTATACGTTGGTTGCTATTGGCAGCAACACTACACCTTCATTCGGCACCATATCACAGGCAGTGTGATAACTTGACTCTCATCACAGCAAACAGCATAGGAGATAGGACTTCGTAGACGTTGTCAAAGTTCAAGAGTTTATTTGTAGAACAAATATACAGATATGTTCAGTAGCAATACCTAACCTCGGCAAAGCAAACCGTCTGTAGAATCTTATGCGTTCTTTGCATACTTAATTTATCTCTAATAGCTAGATCAGGCCTCTCTTAGTTACATCTATACATCTATGCTAGGCATATATATACAGCATACAGATCATGTAGAATGAAAGTAGGAAAAGGATTGAATAAAGTCCTCAGTCAGAAGTACCCCCCAAGAGCCCACGTTTGCTCTTATACTGAGTTCTAAAGAGTTAAATGTGACATCATCTGAGCAGGGACGGATCAATAACTCATCACCTGCTATTGGCTAATAAGAACCCTTGATATCATGACAAGCACAGTCTTTACTGCACATGCCCTGGAAAATTCCATGTTCCCGTGACATGTCCCCTTGTTCTGAGGAGACCATTGTTTAATGTACTTGTGAGAATATTTTCATAACAATGGCTCATGTTTATGTTGTTCGTCGCTAGCTGGTCTGGCCTCTGCACTGAATATCTCTGATACAGCCTTGGGAGTTCCAGTACAATGTTCTACCGAAAATCAGAACTGTCTTTATTTATCTCTAAGAGAAATTCTCCTTAAAGAGAATCTGTATTGTTAAAATGGCACAAAAGTAAACATACCAGTGCGTTAGGGGACATCTCCTATTACCCTCTGTCACAATTTCGCAGCTCCTCGCCGCATTAAAAGTGGTTAAAAACAGTTTTAAAAAGTTTGTTTATAAACAAACAAAATGGCCACCAAAACAGGAAGTAGGTTGATGTACAGTATGTCCGCACATAGAAAATACATCCATACACAAGCAGGCTGTATACAGCCTTCCTTTTGAATCTCAAGAGATCATTTGTGTGTTTCTTTCCCCCTGCAGTTCTCATGCACTGAAGTTTCAGGCTGCTCTTTTCTTCCTGCAAACAGCTTTGCCCTTGTCTGTAATTCCTCAGTATGTGAAAGCCCAGCCAGCTCAGAGGACATTTATCCAGCTTGTAAAAGATAAGAGAGCAGAGAGAAGCTGCCCTAATCTAAATAATACACAGGCAGTGTGCATAGAGGGGCCTGGAAGGGGGAGTTCATAGCAGAACCACAACACTGAAGAACTTGGCAGCCTTCCAGACACAGGCTGACAAGTCTGACAGGGGAAAGATACATTGATTTATTACAGAGACTGTGATAGTGGAAAGTGCTGCAGTTAGCCAGAACACATTAGAATAGCTTTTTGAACTTGTAGGATGATAAAAAACAGGATGCAATTTTTGTTACGGAGTCTCTTAAAAGGGAGATTCTGCACATCAAGTCTTTTAACTAAACTCAGTTAAAGTAACTGAGGCCTACAAATTCAAGCATATAATACTTAAATTCTAACACTCAGCACAGCTCTGCTCAGAAGCAGAGAGCTGAGTTGCTGCAGTGTCTTAACTCCGAGAACTCAGCCATCTTGGGAAAAAAAACCTTCCCTGAAACCTGGTGGACAAACGGAGCGACATGGGAAGGCAAGGAGCAGATAAATGGACTTGGGGAGAAGATCTGGTTCAGGCAGTATTGTTTTTTTTTTTATTTATTTTCTGCCTTGGGTTCTCTTTTATGTTTTGGGGTGTTTTTTTGCTCATAACAACCTATCAGCCACTCCAATACATTCATAATATGCTCTAGAAACATAAAATGAAGAAGCACTTTAACTGCTATGTGTCACACAATCTCTTTTTTCAGTGCTTTCAGTCTTAAACTTCTTAGTTAAAATCACACTAGGATCTGGAAGATTAGCTGAGGATGGAGACAAAAGTCGCATGTTACAGAATAACAATTTCAATCCCGTATGGAAAACTTAGGTTATATTGCAATGAATAGGGCAAACACATTAAACCTAGTGAGCTGCAACAAGCTGTACACTATTCTGAATTCCCAGTTTTAATGTATGTTGCTAGCAGCCTTTAGTGTATTGATATTTGCCTGTTGTAAGTAGTAAAGCACATTTTAATGAAGCCTTATGGGACCATCTAATACAAACTGAGGTATTAAAATACAATAAGTCCTTTTATATTGTTCCTTAAATATTTTAATGCGCCCAACCAGACTTTAAAGTATGCCTTTCATTATTTCATAGCTCTTCCAATAACACAATGCACTGCATACAAAGATGTCTAGCTTATTGCTGTAAACCTTTTGTAGAAATGACTAGATAATCAGGCATTAAAGGAGTACTATAGGGCGGCAGGGGGAAAAAAGTTGAACTTGCCTGGGGCTTCTAACAGTCCCCCACAGACATCCTGTGCTTGTGCACCCACTCACCAATCCTCTGGGACCCGCTGTTGGTTCACTTCTGGAATTTGCGACTCTAAAGTCGTAAAACCACTGCGCCTGCTCCCGCTGACATTACCAGTAGCTTATTATGCAAGCGCAGACCACAAAGGAGGTGATTCCTTTAAAGAGACTCCGTAACAAAAATTGCATCCTGTTTTTTATCATCCTACAAGTTCCAAAAGCTATTCTAATGTGTTCTGGCTTACTGCAGCACGTTCTACTATCACCATCTCTGTAACAAATCAACTTATCTCTCTCTTGTCAGACTTGTCAGCCTGTGTCTGGAAGGCTGCCAAGTTCTTCAGTGTTATGGTTCTGTGATGCATCTCCCCCCTCCAGGCCCCTCTCTGCATACTGCCTGTGTGTTATTTAGATTAGTGCAGCTTCTCTCTGCTCTATTATCTTTTACAAGCTGGATAAATCCTCCTCTGAGCTGGCTGGGCTTTCACATACTGAGGAATTACATACAGGCAGAGCTGTCTGCACTCTGCAGGAAGAAACATCCTGACACTTCAGTGGAAGATAGCTTCAGGGGGAAAGAAACACGCAAATGATCTCTTGAGATTCAAAAGGAAGGGTGTATACAGCCTGCTTGTGTATGGATGTATTTTCTATGTGTGGACATACTGTACATCAACCTACTTCCTGTTTTGGTGGCCATTTTGTTTGTTTATAAACAAACTTTTTAAAACTGTTTTTAACCACTTTTAATGCGGCGAGGAGCGGCTAAATTGTGACAGAGGGTAATAGGAGATGTCCCCTAACGCACTGGTATGTTTACTTTTGTGCGATTCTAGCACTACAGATTCTCTTTAAAGTCGCAAATTCAGGAAGTGAACTAGCGGCGCTGGCGGGAATCGGAGCATCGGTGAGCGGCTACGCAGGCACAGGGCGTCTGTGGGGGACCGTTAGAAGCCCCAGGTAAGTTCAACTCTTTTCCCCCTACCCCCCTTCTGTACGCCTTTTAAGCCACATATTGTTTACAGTATTTTTTCCTCTTCTCAAAGGATGGAATTTCATCACCCTTTAGCAAACGCTGAACTGGTAAGAAAGCATGTCTCCTAGACCCATTTTACATCGGCATAAAAATGTATCCATTTAGTGGACCGTAACAGAAGTGATCCTAAGGGATGGTTCAGACGGACGCTTGCGGAGCGTTTACCGCAAGCGTTCGGACCGTCGCGGTAAACGCTCTCATTCAAGTGAATGGGAGCGTTTACACCGAGCTTTTGCGCGCTTTTACCCGAACGCGGCGCTCGGGTCCCGATTTTCGCTGCCCCTGGAAGCAACATGTAGCTTCCAGGGAGCGGCCAACCGCGACGGCTAATGTTCCCCTACGGGAAAAAAAAACGCGACCGCATCACGACGCGACCGAAGGCTACTGAAAGCCTGACCGCGCAGCCGCCGCAACGCCCCCAGACGCGATGCTACGCAGACGTCCGTCTGAACCAGCCCTTAAGGATGTGAACGTATTGTATGTTAATCAACAGGATCTGTTCACATTGCTCTGTTGGAATGGATCTGTTCAGCCGATTCTGCCGAATGCACAGCAAGTTTGGGGAGGGAACGATTTTTTCAGATCACCTGAACCGTTGCATTTACGGTGCGCTAACATCACAGAGGGTCATAGATCAAAAACAAATGCCCAATAAAAATAGATCAGTTTCACGGATCAGTTTTTAAACCGATTTAGGCCTGGTGCACACCAGAGGAGGTTTTCTGAGCGTTTTGAGTTTTTAAATCTGCTGCTAATGTTATCCTATGTGTCTGTGCACACTGGAGCAATGAGGTTTTGTAAAACACCCCATAGCATTACATTGGGAAGAGCTTTTGAAACCTCTAAAAGCTCTTCCCAATGTAATGCTATGGGTTTTTTTTTTACAAAACCTCATTGCTCCAGTGTGCACAGACACATAGGATAACATTAGCAGCAGATTTAAAAACTCAAAATGCTCAGAAAAACTCCTCTGGTGTGCACCAGGCCTTAGTGTTGATCCGTCCAGTGTGAACTAACCCTTACTGGCAAATATTTCACACAACATGGTGGGATCAGTGTGCTTCTGCACATGCAATACAAAGGATTTTGCCAAGCTGCTTAGACTGTTATGCTGGTCCTCAGCATATTGGTGACCTGAAATACCTGTGTATGCAAAAGGAAACAGGCATCAGAAATCACATATGGGCAAATAGGTATTTTAAACAGAAAATAAAAAATTGTTTCCTTGCAGTAAATGTGCATTGAATAAGGGCCATAGGACCTGATACACTAAAGTAAGGTAAAGTTACCATGCGCAGGGAGTGTACAGCAATTTTACTGTTGCTAGCGAATGGTGTGTGTAGGAGGCGTGGCTGCAGAGATACTGGGTATATAACATCAGCAGCATAAGACTATAGTAAATATTCCCTTATAACAAACCTATCATAATTTGTGATAGAGTAGGCTGAAATAATGTTTGCGTAAATTAAATTACTTCTGACGGTCACTTGAAATTTATATATTAGGAGACATTTTCTCATCACTAGCTCTAATAATGCCTATATGTAGAGATGTCCCGAACCTCCGATTTTCGGTTTTCGAACTTCCGACAAATTATGGTTCGCATGAACTTTCGCGAACCGCAATAGACTTCAATGGGGAGACGAATCTTGAAAACTAGAAACACTTATGCTGGTGATGGAAAACATGTTTCAAGGGGTCTAACATCTGAGTTTTTGCATGGATGAGTGGGATAGACGCCAAAAGTCCCGGGGAAAAATCTGGATTTGACGCAAAGCGGCGTTTTAAGGGCAGAAATCACATTGCATGCTAAATTGCAGGCCTAAAGTGCTTTCAAACATCTTGCATGTGTATACATCAATCAGGGAGTGCAATTAGAGTACTGCTTCACACTGACACACCAAACTCACTGTGTAACGCACCACAAACAGCTGTTTGTGTAGTGACGGCCTTCCTGGATTGGTGCGCACCATGGCGAGAGTGCAGGCCGTGGCGGTTTTCAAGCCCATATGGTTGCCAGGCTGTGGTAGCTCAATGATAGAACAACAGTGACTGTCCAGCTGATCAAATTTGGTCTGTCCACAATGAAGCAACGACCTTATTATCGTGGGTGTGGGTGTGCCCCCCGAGACACTCATATAGCCGGCGGTCATTGCTTCATTGTCATATGCAAGCCTCTTCACCGCGGCAAGGTAACGATCACGAAGGGGGATTGGCACATGTACATGCCTTTTGTTTTGTTGTTGCAACTGCAGTGCAGCCAAAAAAATTAGGCAGGCATGTACACGCACCAGAAAAAATATTATAGCGGCTGCTGCTAGCAGCAGCCTTAAAAATTCAGGAATCCGCCCGGAGTCCTGGACCCCACTGGTGGCGGAGAAGGCAGTCAAGCGGCCTGCAGGCAGAGATGCTGTGTGGGGACTGGGAGCGACTTTGTCTTGGGGCAGGCAGTCACACGGCGTACAGGCAGAGATGCTGTGTGTGGGGACTGACTTAGTCTTTGGGCAGGCCTGACCGTGCTTTGCAGACCACGTGGTCAGATGGACCCTTGACCCAATGCTGTGTGCCAGAGATGACACCACTTGCCTTTCAACATCACGGTACGCAGGGTCGGACTGGGACACTGGGGGCCCACCAAAGAAATTTCAACCTGGGGCCCACACATCCCATGATTGCGGTGAAAAAAGGGCGTGACCATGCACCGGAAAGTGGGCGTGGTCATGCTGTATTATGGACAGGGCCAAATGTACATGATCTTAGCAGCATTGTAATTCAGAGACACTGCTGCCCAGCAAAACTTTGCATAGAGTCCCCTCCTTAAATATACAGTAATATCCTACTTTGCAGAGGTTGCGACCGCAGAGGTTGCAACCGCATCGGGGCCCTTGGGCCAAAGGGGCCCCAAAGGGCCCTCCCTCAAGTACAGTATTACCTCTCTATTGGTCCTGTGCTCATAATAATCACTTCTATAGATACTTTGAACAGTGGTAATCATTAGCAAGCTATTTCCCATCCCCTTCTTGCAACTCTGACACTGTAGTTGCCATTGGCAGGTTTTGGTGCGTCATATCAATTGTTATGTATAGAGTGCTTGGGGGGCCCCATTGTAAAATTTGCATCAAGGCCTACAGCTCCTTAGCTGCACCACTGCTCTCAGCATGAGTGATTACAGCACTGAGAAGAGAATTTTTGTGCTGCAGGCAGCAATTGGAGCTATGTCAGACAAGGAGGGGGGGGGCCCACCAAAGACCTGGAGGGAAGCCCACCGAGGGAAAAAACTGTACTACTGTGGCCCAGTCCGACCCTGACGGTACGGTTCGGGTATCGCCTTTTTTGAGAAATAATTGCATATCTTCCACTGCGGTGTGTGGATTTGCTTTTGTGTGCTGCTTTTCCTCAGGTGGTCATCCCATTGCAGTTTGTGCTTTGTCATCATGTGCCTTCGTAAGGAAGTTGTCCCTTCGCGGGTCTTGGTCTTTCCACGGTTCAATTTTTGGTGGCAGAGAGTACAGATGGCATTGCTCTCATCTGAGCCAGACACACAAAAGATTTCCACACTGCTGAGCCGGGGGGTGATGGCACTTTGGTGGTGGCGGCCGAGTGTTAAGTGGGGTGCCAGAATCAGAGCAGGAGGAGGAAGATATGTCACGCTTCCGTGCGGAAGCTGAGGAAGATGAGGTGTTCTGTGTTAAATAGTCAACTGCGTCCTGACAATCTTGGGGTTTGATGGCACACGCCTTCTGAACACTGTACTTTGGTCCAGGGCCGCACAAAATCATGACAGCACGACCTCGGGGGAACCTGCCGGGTGGCCTGCCTCTGGCTCTGGCTCTGCCTGTTTTGCCCATATTAGGGGAGATGAAGTGAAAGGTATGCACTGACTTGACTAATACAATGTGCAGTCACACAGGTGAGTGAACGGGTATGCAGTGACTGGTATCAATACAATGTGCAGCTGTCACACACACACACAGGTAGCATGAACAGGTGCAGTGACACTGCGTGCGCTCACGTAGGTAGGTGGGTGCACTGTGAACAACAGGTAGATATATGCAGTGATGGGTATTACAAATGTGCAGCTGCCTGGCTACCGTGAACAGGTTCAGTGACTGGTGGTATTAACAGTGCATGCGCTCACTTAGGTAGGTGGGTGCACTGAACACACTTGAGGCAGGGCGACGCCCGAAACATGTTGTGTATTTTGTCATGCTTGGTTTCCTGTGAATACAGTGGTTGAAAAAGCGGTCTCTGATTTCTATGAACACAACAGGTAGGTATATGCAGTGACGGATATTACAAGTGTGCACTTGTCACACACAGGTACCGCCGTGAACAGGTGCAGTGACTGGTGGTATTAACAATGCGTGCGCTTACGTAGGTAAGTGGGTGCACTAAACACAGGTAGGTATATGCAGGTAGGTATATGCAGTGATGGGTATTACAAGTGTGCACCTGTCACACACACACACACACACACACACACACACACACACACACACAGGTACAGCCTTGAACAGGTGCAATGACAGGTGGTATTAACAATGCGTGCGCTCACGTAGATAGGTAGGTAGGTGCACTGAACAGTGAACAAGTGCAATGACTGGTGGTATTAATGCGTGCGCTCACGTAGGTAGGTGCACTAAACAGTGAACAGGTGCAGTGATTGGGATGGGATTACAAATCTGCAGCTGCCTGTCACACACACAGGTAGTCACTGAATGTGCTGGACCTGGCAGTGGCACAATAGCAATTACACCAAAGGCCACCTGCGACTGACAGGGCTGAGTGGGCCACACAAATTTTTTTTTAAAAAAAATTAGATCACAAGAACAAGATTAGCTCTCAAAAGAGCTGATGAGGGGTGCTTCTTTAGCAATAAGAATCAGCAAGGAGCAAGCTAACAAGCCTACAAAAGCCTAACTAAGCTTTCCCTATGAGAGTCTGCTGCAGCAGCTGTCATTTCTCTAATTACTGCAGGCACACGAGTGAGTGAAAAGCCTGACGCTGCCTGCCTTTTAGAAGGGGGAGGAGTGGCTCCAGGAGGGAGTGTAGCCTAATTGGCTACCCTGTGCCTGCTGACTGTGATGCAGAGGGTCAAAGTTGACCCTAATGGTGCACTATGGGAGGCGAATCGAACCGCCATAAAGTTCGCGATCACGGGCGAACGCGAACCACGGAAGTTTGCCAGGAACCATTCGCCGGCGAACCATCTCTACCTATATGTAGTGACCAAACAGAGGATGTAGCTATGACATATTTAATGAGTATCAAACCCAAGAATCTGTCACAGCAATCCTCCTCCTTGTGGGATCAGTGAATTGGAGGAGATGAGGGTGGTGAATATGAGGTCCTGATTTACTAAGCTTAGCAAGTGTGCAGTGCCTGATGATTGTCTGTGTCTTTGTCTGTCATGATTGCTAATGCACTGTGCACTGAACAAGAATCAAAATGATGTTTAGGGCTCCTCAGCTTTCATGATTGACCTAAATGTTACATTTCTTCTCTATTTTCCCTTTTTTCCCTTTAAGGTGGAATTATGCGTTAGTAATGTACACAATAAAAACCTAACAATTGGTCATTGCCCACCTGTGGCTCTGCCAAACCCCCCCCCCCCCCCCCCCCCAACGCCGACCAACATTGCTGGTACAAAGAGCTGGCTTTTCTGATTGATTTCTGAATCAATTATTAACCAGGGTTATTTAAGTTTTCAATTTTTTTTTTCAAGCCTCTCTTTGATGTCACCCTCCAGTGCAGAAGTGTGAGTCAAGTTCACCAAATCCTTGCAACGGAATACCCAAGCAGCTCGGGATGAACCAAAACCACTAGGAAAGTATAGGAGACTAAAAGAGACCAAAAAGCCCTTTTACTAAAAAGCAATGCTTAGTGTGATTGGCCTTCAGAAAACAGAAGGTATTTGCAACAATTCAGCCTTGAGTGAACATCTGTGGCTACCTACAATGTACCGCTACTGAATATGCAAATGATCTCTTTATGCCCCTGAAGCCAGGCTTACATCTAGAACCGCTGGTGTATAGCAAGCCTATAGCTTTACATTTTACAGAGCGACATCAACCTAACAAGCCGTCTGCATTAAAGGGAACCTAAGCTGAGGAGGATATGGATATTTCCTTTTTTAAAATATTACCAGTTGCCTGACTCTCCTGCTGATCCTGTGTCTCTAATACTTTAAGCCACAGCCCCTGAACAAGCATGCAGATCAGGTGCTCTGACTGAAGTTAGACTGGATTAGCTGCATGCTTGTTTCAGGTGTGTAATTCAGTCACTACTGCAGCCAAAGACATCATCAGGACTGACAAGCAACTGGTATTGTTTAAAAGGAAACATCCATATCCCTCTCAGTTTAGGTTCCCTTTAAGTCAAGCCCCAGAGGCTGGTTGAGGCGAGCTGGAGTAGGGTGGCTTGCAGGTATTATGGTGGCTTATGTTCCTTGTGTAGTGCTCAGATCTTTATAGGGTCTCCTTGACTGGCAGCACATTTACATACGCATATGGTATTTCTTTTGCAAACCTCTACACACTGGCGATTTTTGTCCAGATCACACCTTAGCATTACATTGCACTTTGCACTTTTATAGAGGCTAGCTTATTGATTGTACTCATTGGCTAATTGGATATTGATTGTGTTGGACATTTACTAAGGACAATTTAGGTGACAGCCTGGATTGATGATTCTTATAGATATGATAGATTATTTGCACCCAGCACCTTGTGCATTTTATTCTTTCTTGACTTAATTATATGATTTATATGCACTTTATTTATCCTCCATTGCCTGCACTTCTTAATCATATTACTATGTATATTAAAATATATTTAAGAAAAGATAATTTCAGCGCTCACAATTGATTTAAAATCACCCCAGATGGCACAACCACCTCTCTGGGTGTCTAAAGTTCCAATGGCACCTAGCCACAAATGTCCAGATATAAATAAACAGTTATATGGGGTGCTGCAGGATATGCCAGGTTGTACTGGTAAAGTTTATGCAGGTAAGTGATCATGCGCTCCCCCTCATCCACAATAAGCACGCTTCCAAAGAAATTGTAGAGATACAGATCCCCTTTCGGGTACAGACTCACCAGATCCTTAGGTCTCAAGTGACCAAATCGCGCATCCGGGGGTGTTGGCCCCCCCGTCGCCTCTCTGGCCACTGTTTATCCTCCAGTGATTGCTGACTCTGCTGGGCTCCGCTGGGCTCTCCTTCTCACTCGTGCAGGATGTTGAGAAAAAATAAAAACAAGAGGACCAGCCTCTAATCGTGTATTACCTTCTTTTATTTTTCCAAGAAAAGTTTAAAAACATGCAGCAAATTCATATGGCAGTTGGATAACAGATAAAGTTCTTTGGGCTAGGTGGAGTTAGCTCCCGGGTGGCCGCCTCTCACCGTCCCCTCTGCCCCTCCACACTGCTTGTTAAACTGCAAAAAAACACCAGGCCGGGGATCACTCCAGTGACTCCTCTCGGCTGTACTTCCTGGCGTACGCGTCACACGCTACGCATGTACGCGTTGACGTCACTCAAGCCACGCCCTACGCGTTTCGCTGGTAACAGCTCATCAGGGGCTAATCATTAAAATATATACCCCCCACCCCCCTCATATTGCTTTGCTCCAGTCGTGCATTTATCTTAGGCAGCCACCCTCCTTATGGTTTTATTGTTTTTTGTCCCCCCCCCCCCCTTTTTTTGTTTCCCTAGTGTGTTTTTTTTTTGTCTTGTTTACTGTTATGAAAGTGATCAATAAAAACAATGTATTTGTATTTTCATACATTTAGAATTTTGCTCTGCTCTAGATACACACATTTGTATATTCATTATTGATTATATAAACAGTCTTTGCTGTGCTCTCTGGACCCCCTTTTTTGACCTATACAATACCTTTTCAGTGGCTGGGCACATGCAGTCATTAGAACATTGCTGCAGTGCAGACTGAGATAGATTTTTTTTTTTAATGAACCTTTAGGGTGAACTCAGGTGAAGGGAGGGGGGAAAGGGCTGATAGCAAGTCTACAAATTAAAAGTCTGTGTAATTCCTTTTCCGTGGCTGTACACATACAGTCATTAGAACAATGGTGCAGAGAGCAGACTGTTTTTTTATGGGCCCTTATCAATTTGACACCCCCACAGTCACTGCCTGATCCACCTGATCCCTACATACAGAAGGCAGCTTGAGACGACAAAACCCGCCACAAGAACTGTTAAGAAGTGGACAGAGGATGCAAAAATGAGGCTGCAGGCATGCTTGGAATGCACTAACTGGTCGGCCCTAGAGGCATCCACGCTGGAGGAATGGTCAGAAAATGTCCTCTCCTACATTCGCTTCTGCGAAGACACATGCATTCCAACCAAATCCCTCAAGGTCTTCCCGAACGACAAACCCTGGTTCAACAGCAACCTTCGACGTCTACGGAAAATCAAGGAAGAGGCGCACAGGACGGGCACCCCAGAAGAGTTCAGAGAAGCCAGAAATTCCCTGAACAGAGAACTAAAAGCTGCAAAGAGGACCTACTCTAACAAGGTAGGCCTCAGCCTTCAGTCCGGCAACTCGAGGGAAGTCTGGAAGGGCCTCAGGGCGGCCACGAACTTTAAACTCCCCCAGCAACACGCAGCCCCCAGCCTCCAACTGGCGGAGGAACTAAATGAATTTTATTGCAGGTTTGAACACCAACCCAAGAGGCCCGTGGTCTCAGCACCCCAGCCAGCACTGGACTCCACAACATCCGCGACAAAGGACGCTAAGGGCCCAATAGCAGCCAGTGGCACCCCCGCTCTGTCCGCTGTGCAAGAAGAGGAGGTGCTACAACACCTTCGCAGACTGAACCCCAGGAAAGCCTCAGGCCCGGATGGGGTGTCATCACACTGCCTGAGAACCTGTGCAATCCAACTAGCTCCCATCCTCACCTCTCTCTACAACAGATCCCTATCGGAAGGGAAGGTCCCCTCCTGCTTCAAAAGGTCCACAATCATTCAAGTCCCCAAAAAAACAGGAAACACGGAGCTCAACAACTTTAGACCCGTAGCCCTGACCCCCATCATCATGAAAGTATTCGAAAGGCTGGTGCTGACCCACCTGAAGCACTCCACCGACACTCTCCTTGAACCACACCAGTTTGCCTACAGAGAAAACCGATCAGTAGACGATGCCATCAATGTCAGCCTGGCATACATCTCGGAGCACCTTGACAGACCAGGAGCCTACGCCAGGGTCCTTTTCCTGGACTTCAGCTCGGCCTTTAACACCATCTGTCCTGACATCCTGATCGACAACCTTACGTATCTCGGGGTAGATTCCCTCCTCTGCAAGTGGGTAAAGGACTTTCTCTCCAATAGAACACAACGGGTCAAGCTTGGCAGTCGCTTCTCCAGCGAGAGAACCACAAACATTGGCGCACCACAAGGGTGCGTGCTGTCCCCACTCCTGTTCTCTCTGTATACTAACAACTGCACCTCGGCCACTGACTCCGTCAAAGTTATTAAATTTGCAGACGATACCACGCTCATTGGCCTCATCGACAGAAATGGGGAGGACGCTTATCGAAAGGAAATTGAGAAGATCTGTAATTGGTGCAAGGACAACAAACTCGTTCTCAACACGGCAAAGACAGTGGAACTGATTGTGGACTTCCGGAAACTCCCTCCTGCCCCTCTCCCCGTGCTTATTGATGGGTCTGAGGTCTCCAGAGTTCAAAGCGTCCAGTTCCTAGGCACAACTATAACAAGCGACCTCAAATGGGGGCAAAACATTACCAGAACTCAGAAGAAAGCACAGCAGAGGTTATTCTTCCTGCGACAATTAAAGAAATTCGGTATGCCACGGGAGTTGCTTACCAGCTTTTACACCGCGACTATTGAATCCATCCTCTGCTGCTCCATCATTGTCTGGTATGCAGGAGCAACCGCCAGGGACAAATACAAACTTAACAGAGTGCTAAATGCAGCAGAAAAGATCATTGGCGCCCACCTACCCTCGCTAGATCTCCTCTACTCCATGAGAATGAAGGCAAGGGCCTCCAAGATTTTACTCGATCCCTCCCACCCAGGCAGGCGCTACTTCGAGCCCCTACCATTAGGACGCCGTTTCAGATCCATCCCCTCCAAAACCACCAGGCGCATGAACACCTTCTTCCCCCAAGCGGTCCTCCTGATGAACTCGCTAAACTCAAGACCCCCCACCACCACCACCACCAGGTCTGACCACTGAGAAACTCTAGGCCTCAGGGAAACCCTTCCTCATAGCTGTATTCTCTGACCCTCCCAAGACTCAATCCTGCCATTGCTTTATATGTTTGCTGTTGCTTTAAATGTTTGCTTTGTATGTTTGCCTTGCGTTGTTATATGTTCCCGAACTGCCATTTGCCATGTGAACCACAAGCAATTCCGGGCACACCAATCGGTGTACTTGGCGACAATAAAGATGATTCTGATCACAGCATTAAGGTCGCTTCATGGTAGGTCCGGCCCTGTCTTTACCTGCACATTGCTTTCACAAGTGCACCATCTTGATTGGTTACACATTATTATGCTTTGACAAAGAGACCTTGAGAGAATTTAAAATTATGGATATTTTGTTTAAATAATTTGAATGAAATGCATAGGAGTGCTGATGTTTGGAGATTAACTCTCTACAAGGTGTTGTCAGTCACTCTATCTGAGCACCCTGCTTAGTTCCACGTATGGCATCACCTTATGGTGTGCAGGACTAACTCATTATTGACCTATGTAACATTCCAGAGATCCAAAAAAGGGGGGCAAGAAAAGATTTGATACTTACTAACTAGAATTTGCATGGTGGTTTGTACAGCGTGATAGATTAGAGTCTTCTAGAGGTAGAAAAGCCTTTAAACTAGTATTCAATTTTCAATTTAATTTAGCACTTTCCATCACCTTAGCGAAGAAACTGATGAGCTCTTTCAATGACAATGACTTTGTATACCTGTACCATTGTGTGCTGTCACATTACATTATACCGGATTATGTCAGGCAGGATGTGTCTCTGCATAATGTGACATGACAGAAATATTAATGGATAGAAACACTTCCCAGAGATTCACTTTTATTGAACAGATGTGTAACAAAACCCAGGAGTAGTCTGCAAGCAGAGACTTTCCAGCCATCACATCTTGCTGTACCTTCCCTTATGTATTAATAAAGAGACACAAGGTCAATCAGAACCATCTTAGTTTAAATGGAGGTAATTTATACTTTGTGCATATATCCAGTGAGACATTAGCCAAATGTTTATTATTTTTGGAGTTGAGAAGGATTAGACTCTTAGCCACATTATTACTACTGCCTGGGATTTAAAAGGAACCTGAAGCAAGAGGTATATGGAGGCTACCATATTCATTTCCTTTTAAGCAATACCAGTTGCCTGGCTATCCTGCTGATCCTCTGCCTCTAATCATTTTAGCCATAGACCCTGAACAAGCATATGCAGATCAAGTGTTTCTGACTTTATTGTCAGATCTGACAAGATTAGCTGCATGCTTGTTTCTGGTGTTATTCAGGAACTACTGCAGCCAAATAGACCAGCATGGCTGTCAGGCAACTGGTATTACTTAAAAGGAAATACATATGGCGGCTTCCATATACCTCTTACTTCAGTTGTCATTTAAGTATTGCTACAAGATTGTCCCTGTCATCATTCAGCAGGTAAAAGTAATGCAATACAAATTAAGTTCAATATAAAAACACACATCACCCACCCAATAGTGTTCCCAGTATTGTGTTCAAAGTAATGTTCAAGCTGTATGTAGTCCTCAGAGAGAGTTTACAAGGTATTTTGTATGAGGGGGAGAGATCCCCTTGTTTATGAGTAGGTCAACATGCTGATTTAGTGAAAGTCTAAATTCAAGAATCTAAGGATGATGGCCATTCCTCTATTTTTATATTGCTGCTGGCACCATCCATTACTTGTCACTTGACTTATGAATTAAGCTCATCAAACGGGAACAGTAAATTCGGGCGCCTGAGGCAAGTGGACAAATCGGGCGCCGCCATTCACTCCCATAATAAATATCGTTTAATGGGCGCCCGACAGGAAAAAAGGGCGCCGCAGAAAAATAACGTTTTATAAGCGGCGCCCGGAGACTTTTACTGTTTTATAACTGCTTCTCATGATTACACATTATTTTATGATTTAAAATTTTTTAAACATTATTTTTAAACGAAAAACAGTACAATCTTTTTTAAAACATTATTTTTAAACGAAAAACAGCACAATATTTTTTTCACACGTTATTAATGCTTATCACAGGGGGGTCTTAGGTTTAGGCACCACCAGGGGGGTCTTAGGTTTAGGCATCAACAGGGGGGTCTTAGGTTTAGGCACCACCAGGGGAGTCTTAGGTTTAGGCACCACCAGGGGAGTCTTAGGTTTAGGCACCATCAGGGGAGTCTTAGGTTTAGGCACCACCGGGGGGTCTTAGGTTTAGGCACCAACACGGGGGTCTAGGGGTTAGGGGTAGGTACAGGGAGGGTTACTTACTATTTTTTTTTAAACGTTATTATACGTTTCACTTTTTAAACGGAAGATTAACGTTTTCACAATTGCCAATTTCATGCACATTATTTAATGATTTATAACTTTATAAAACATTATTTTTAAACGAAATATAGTACATTATATTTTTAAACGTTATCCATGTTTATCGTTTAAAACCCGGCGCCCTTTTTTCCCAGCGCCCCTTTTTAACGTACGCCATCAAACAGTGGTGAGTACTATTTAAAGTTTACCTACATCTCATATGATACGGACTCTTCTACAGTTCATGCTGCCTGTACCTAGTTTCTGGAACTGTTTCCAATAACCAAGGTATTAAGAAGAACTTAGAAGAAGTCCTGGTTGGTGTAAAAAATCTTTCTGAAGATAGTGGTTTGAAGTTTGACCCTTTTGTTGAATCTCAATTCTGACTCTGTATTATTGAGTTTGGTAAAATGCATCGCCAGGAACTCAGTACAGACAGGATCAATGTGGTTGATAGGTATCAAAAACTACTTCTGAGGGTCATCAGTAGCAGAAAGATGTAGATGTTGTGCAGCAACCACTCTGGCCAACCATTTATAAACAGTACTTTACTGCTGCACTGTGAAATCTGCTAATTGGTAACATCTACAATGTAAAGTTCACATTTTAAATCATTCTGCAAAGGATGCATTAAAAGTACTTTTCAACTTACTTTGGTGGTGTTGATGGGTAAAGCCAACTGTCCTGTGAACATATTTAAGGCTTTCTTCGACATATAGTGAAGCTTAACGGTGATTTATGCCTTAGTATTTCTTCCACAGGGTGTATAGTTATGTGCTTTTAATAGTACTTTGATTCCCAGTGCCTTTTCCACAAGTCATTGAACTCCGGGGCGAAGAAAATGTTCCAGAGAATGATTTAAAACATTTTCTGTGACCCTGCGCCTTTGGCTGGCATGAATGGAGGATATGTGCGAAAAGTATTTCATTTCTTTGCCATTTGTTACATGCTTCGTTAAATTCTGGCTAATAAGAGTCTGTTCTGGCCTTCAGTGATCTCCCTTCCTGAGATCTGTGTGTCTTAAAGCCTTTGAAAGACTTGCGGGGTTTTGTGCTATTACAATGCTCAGTACAATGACAGGAAAAACTCCTGCTAGCTTTAGATGTAATGTGACAGGGGGCAGCCAAGCCAGGAAAAGAAGTTCACTCTCATAACTCAAACCCTCTCATTACATAACTGGAGGATTTCAGATTACCTCTGCAGGAAAGACCCCCAGTATGTGGAAACTTAGGTACTGGAATGATACTGTTTTTATGCTGCTCGGTGTCTACACATGACACCACTTTTGGGCCAGCAGCCACTCATCAAAATATCTGCTAAAATAATATAATTATAATGTATTCCTGTGTTTAAAGGTGAACAGCTATAAACATGGTGAGATTTTCAAAAGAGATGTGTAGTTAAGTGCAGTTTAATCTACATCATTTCTTGTATGGGAATATGTATGGAGAAGCATGCAACTAGTTTGACAATGCAGTAAGGGCGGGCCGAGGCAGAGGCGAGAGAGGATCCAGCCTCAGGGCACAGTGTAGGAGGGGCACACAAGTCACTCAGCTATCATTTCCCTATTGTGTTTGAAGCAGAGAGAATTAAGAAAAGGGGATACATGTCAGTGACTGTAAGCAAGATAACAGGAGATTAAGGTGTTGGGGGGGGGGGGGGGGGGGGGCTGGATTTACATTACAGGAGCCTATAGGCACAGATGTCCTGGCTCCCTAGACCTCGTCCTCCATAAACCTACAAACACCCGCTGCACATCACCACAAGTGCACTAGCCGGCCCAGTTGTCCCTTCTCTCTTAGTTCCCTTGCTCATCATAGGTAGCTACAGGTATCCCTTGTATAAATACAGAGGGGCTGCAGCACACAACAGGAAAACAGTGACAGGGGCTCTTGGTTACGCTTTAACGTGCTTAAGCTCACCAACTGCGCCAAAGTGTCCCCAATCTGGTGAGTCCTACTCTACCATGCAAAATGCCAGTTTTTATAAGCAGTCTAGTGGGAACTAATCCAAAACCCAACAGTCAACTAAATGGGAGAAAAGGAAATTAAAAACACCTCACCTTTCACTAGCTACCAAATGAACTCTCTGAACATGTGCAATCCACTCATTTATATACTTAACTGTGCTAGAGGTGGGCGTGGTTATGCAGGCTCACAGGGGAAAATTATAAATAAATACCAAGGGATGATCCCTTGGTATTTATTTACAGGTGTCCCTTAGTGTTAGGTAGCCAGAGCTATTCTTGGTATTAAGTAGCTAGAGGTGCCCCCAGGTATTAGGTGCCTTTGACTGAAGGTAAATCTGACAGTGGAATGCAGAGAGTCGGGTGAGTAACCTCTCACTTACATTCCGCTTGGGACACTGCATAAGAAAGGAGGGAGGGAGGCGCCCCGGGAGGGAATTGAGCCGCCTTCCCATCATCAGGTGCCTGTAGGCACGTGCCTACAGTGCCTTATAGTAAATCCAGCCCTGAACAAAGGTAAAACATGGTATGGTGATCATGACCAAGCAATGAGAGCAATTTGAGCAAGTTTGTACAAGATGTTGATAATGTTGCAGAGAATTGCACCTCATATAGATGCAGAAGATTGTTGCTTGATGTATGGACAGCAACAGGTGAATCTGCTTAGAAAGAAAACAAAGCGATGATCTTATCTGGATAAATGATATGATAGCTGCACTTATTTAGATAGCAGACTGCTGTTTTTCTTATTGTACAGCTGAACACGCTATGATATATTAATGGGATATGGGTAGTACCAGTAGTTGCCGTAATGTAACTATGATTTGTGATTTTTACACTGATGACATTACTATGAGATAAAAGAGAATAGCACAACTATATGGGTAGTAAGGAACTGTGAGACATATTTGTATTGTATGTTATGGCAGACTGTGCCACAATCTCATCCCAGTCTGAGCCTGGCTGCAGATTGGGGGTCTCCAGTCATCAGCACGGATGGGTGCATGGCTCTCCATGTAGGTTCGGCGTCTCCACAGGTTCTGCTGGCTTGTGTGAATGGATTTCATCTAGCTTTCCCTGGATGATGGGCACGCTCGGCATATACTCTCTGTTGCCTTCTCTGAACCAGGAAGTGGTTGACTTATGCAGAGGCAGGTCTGGTTTCCCATTGACTGGATTCATTTGTTAAACTTCCTGATTGGCTGTTGTAGGTATTTAAGCAAGGATTGCACACTTAGTAGTTGCCAGTGATAGTGTTAGGTTGCCAGAGCTAACTGCTGGGATCCCCTTGCTGCTGCCTCCTGTTACTTACCTGATATCTTGTCTGAACCATTGCCTGTACACTGACTATTCTGTTGCCTGCTGCCTGGACCGACCACTGCCTGTCTGGCCACTCTCTTGGCTATTCCTGTTCTTTTCTGATATATGACCCCTGGCATGCTGATTTTGAGATTGCATATGATTGCAATTGACAGACATCTCATATATGTATATGACCCCTGGCTTATTGATTTTGAAATTGCCTACGATCATTAGTGACTATCATCTGATATCTGTGTATGATTTAGAACTGTTTAACTACACTTTTTGCTTGAATCATTGTTTAGTGGGAACTGGTAGTACCATTGCAGTTGTAGGCGCCAGAAGAATATAAACAATTGGTTAAAAGGTTTAAAATGAAGTGGGCAGTGGTGGACTTACCCCTTCAGTGCAGACCAGAAAAATTGCTGGTTTTAGCAACAAAAAAAAGTTTATTTACATACTCCAGAAGGGTGCAACGTGTTTTGCGGGTATATCCCACTTCCTCAGGCAACACAAGGGAGCATATAACTCATACAGTCTGTTTCAAAGCTTCGCTGGTAGTACCATTGCCATATGGCATTCAGCCCGGATACCAGGCACATTAAGGTCTGGTTGTAACCAAAGTCGGGTATAACGTACTTGTCTCCCATTCAAGCAGGATGCGCCACACAAGGTGAAGATTGCAGAGGTAGATTGGGGCATAGGGACTGATATAAGGAGGTGGATCTACTGGTCCTTATATATTGTGAGTTAATTTTAAAAGACAAAAAGCCAATTAAAAAACTTTAAATCATTGTGGGAAAATCCCCTTGTAGGTATATACAGTGCTGCCCATAATTATTCATACCCCCGGCAAATTTTTACTTAAAGAGAATCTGTACTCTAAAATTCTTACAATAAAAAGCATACCATTCTATTCATTATGTTCTCCTGTGCCCCTCTGTGCTGTTTGTGCCACTCCCTGCTGCAATCCTGGCTTGTAATTGCCAGTTTTAGGCAGTGTTTACAAACAAAAGACATGACATGTGATAGGCTGAGAGGAGCTCAGTCTGTGACTCATACAGAGCCTGCAGAGGGCATGGAGAGGGTGAGTATAGCTTCTGTGTATAGCTTCTGCCTTTAACGAGCAGAGCAGCACATTCTTGCCTGAGTGCCTGAGCCTGACAAAGCCATCAGAGGAAAGAAGATTAAATTATATAACAGAGATAATACAGCCACTATGCAACTAGGAAAGATTGCAGTAAGACAGACCACATAAGAACAGGTATAGGAACTTATAAAATAGAAGAATTACGGCTGAAAATTTTGTTACAGAGTCTCTTTAACCGGTTCAGCACCGCAGTCCGAAAATCTCATGCATCCGAGCCAACGTTCACCTCCCATTCATTCGCCTATAACTTTATTGCTAGTTATCACAATGAATTGATCTATATCTTGTTTTTTCCGCCACTAATTAGGCTTTCTTTGGGTAGTACATTTTACTAAGAATTATTTTTTTCTAAATCTATTTTAACAGGAAGATTAAGAAAGAAATTTAAAAAATTCATTATTTCTCAGTGTTTGGCCATTATAGTTTGAAATTAATATACGCTACCGTGATTAAAACTCATGTATTTTATTTGCCCATCTGTCCCGGTTATTACACCATTGAAACGATGTCCCTATCACGATTTATGGTGCCGATATTTCATTTAGAAATAAAGGTGCATTTTTTCAATTTGCATCCATCACTATTTATAAGCTTACAATTTTAAATAATATAATAACATATTCTCTTGACATGCATATTTAAAAAGTTCTGACCCTTGGGTAACTATTTATGTTGTTTTTTTTTTTTTTAATAAAAAAAAGTGTATGTGGGTAATTTTTGGTGTGGGAGGGAAACTGCTAATTTTAAATGTAAAATAATATTTTGTTGTTATTAAAAATGTATGTGGGTGCAGTTTACTATTTGGCCACAAGATGGCCACAGTGAAAAAAAGTCCTGGATGCGAACGATCTCGCATCCAGGAAATAAAATGCAGGAGAGAAGTTTCCTGGGGGCAGAAATACCGCTCTCTCTGGAGAGAAAGCGTCGGTATTTCTGCGGGAAAGTTAGATCGGTGAATGGGAATTACATTCCCATTCACTGATCGGGGGGCTAGCGGCGGGCAGTGGGAGCACGCGCGGGGGCGCGCCCGATCGCGCGCACCAGCCGGTGGCAGCAGCAGTACCTATCTGGACGAGGAAGCTCGTCCAGATAGGCCGAACTGGTTAAAGTTACTTTTATTCAACCGGCAAGTCATTTTTTGACGGGAAATTACATAGGTGTCTCCTAAAAGATAATAAGACGATGTACAAGAGGAACCTTTCAGGTTGGAGGGTCTTCTTGCCATCACTCTAATCTTTAGCTCCCTCCACAGATTCTCAATTGGATTCAAGTCAGGACTCTGCCTGGACCACTCCAAAACATTAATGTTGTTGTCCGCTAACCATTTCTTCACCACTTTTGCTGTGTGTTTTGGGTTATAGTCATGCTGAAATGTCCATTGGTGGCCAAGTTTCTCTGCAGACTAATTGATGTTGTCTTTGAGAATCCTCATGTATTATTTTTTTTTCATGGTGCTGTTTACTGTGATTAGGTTCCCTGGTCCACTGGCTGAAAAAACAACCCTGAAGCATTAGGTTCCTACCACCATGTTTGACAGTGGGGATTGTGTTCTTTGGGCTGAAGGGTTCTCCTTTTTTACACCAAATGAAGGAAACATCATTATGACCAACCAATTCAATTTTTGGTTCACAGAAGACCAGAAGTCTACGTTTTTGTCCCGATGAGCATTTGCAAAGGCCAAGCAAGCTTTTGTGTGGTCAATCTGGAGAAGTGGTGTCATCCTTGTTCTATGTCAGTGGAACCCAGCAGTGTGCAGTGTCCATTGGATTGTCTGTCTTGAGACATTGTCACCAGCAGAGCCCAGATTCACCAGGATGGCCTTGGTGGTGATCTTTGGATTCTTTATCACCTCTCTCACTATCCTCCTGGCCAGCACATGTGTCACTTTTGGCTTCCGAGCACGTCCTCTGAGATTTTCCACAGTGAAGAACATCTTGTATTTTTTTAATAATACTTTGCACTGTAGCCACTGCAACTAGAAAACATTTAGAAATGGCCTTTTGTCCCTTTCCTGACTGTGCACAGCCACAATGCACAGCCACAGGTCCTCACTGAGCTCCTATGTCTTAGCCATGACTGTCCACAAACCAACTGCAGAGAGCTGCTGTTTTTCACCTGTTGAATTGATTAAAACAGCTGTTCCCAATTAATCAGGGTAATTAGGATGCTTTAGAACAGCTTGGACTATTTGGAATGGTATAGAACTTTAGATTTTTCCACAGACTGTGACAGTTTTTGAAGGTTATGAATAATTTTGGACTGGACACTTTTTGCTCAAATTTAAATAAAAACTAAGAAATGTTTTTTTTCCCACTATAATCACTTTTGTACATCATCCTATTATCTTTTGGGAGACACCTATGTCATTTCCCATCAAAAAATTATTTGCCGGTTGAATAAAAGTAACTTTAAGTTAAAACTTGCCAGGGGCATGAATAATTATGGGCAGCACTGTACATACGTATACATATGCCCACCTCCTCCTTCAGGTGGGCTGGTCAGCTGGGCTCCTTTTACTTGCTTCCCAGACCACTTCTGACTCCTACATGTTGTGGGTGCCCAGTGGTTGGGCAGGTGCTGGTTGTTCTGGAGATCTCAGCAGTCAGCAGGGCTTCTCCCTTTTCCACACATGGCTCCTGCCCAGTGCGAATACCGTGTAGTTCAGTGGAGATATGGGAGGCTTAGTTTTTGGGGAATGTGTGATAAAGCACAGTGCCACCATATATGTAGTTTAACTTTCATTTTGCAACACGTTTCGAGAGATGAATTAAATGGTTTTGATACCATCTGCATACTGAACTCAGCCAGCACTAAAATATGCTTATTTATATTAAAGTGGCAATACACAGAGCGCTGCCAAACCAGCCATGTTGATCCAGCAGCTGATGAATTTATGTGCAAAATAATTGACATGAAACTTGAAACAGCTGCCTTCATGTTACATCAATTACATAAAATCTGACTACAAAGCTATCCTGTAAAATGCAATAAGCTACACAGTAAGATCCAGCATAGAACATCCATAGTTGCTAAATGCTCAATTAATGCTTTGTAATTAATAGTCTACAGCTATGTTTGAGAACAACATAGTATTTCAAAGTAAATAATAAAATATATACTAAAGCTTAATTCTAGCAAAAAATGAAGACCTCCCTGCCTCCAAATCAACACCGTTAAATCAGGTCTGTTTATAACAATTTTCTGTACATAACATGATTTGCAAGAAAATGCAGATGTTTAACTGCCACTAGGCTTGGTGTTTGGTTTTGGGTCATTACAAATTATACCTGAACACCTGTCATTTAGACAGCAAAAAATCTGAAGATTACTAATGTCCAGCTTTGTGTGTTTGGCTGGTAGGGTGGGCCTCCACATAATACCATTGCTCTCCCATGCTGTCTTGGTTCACCAATCAGGGCCAGGGAAGAGCATCTCGTCTCCATCTTGGTTGAGGCAGGCTTCCGACTGGATACCTGACAATCACCTGCTCTTTAACCAGCCATTGCTGTATAAAAAGGAGCAGCGGGCTTGGCTAGCATCAGAGTTGCCAAATCATCCCTTTAACCACTTAAAGGGAACCTAAACTAAGAAGGATGTGGATTTTTCCTTTTAAAATAGTACCAGTTGCCTGACTCTCCTGCTGATCCTGTGTCTCTAATACTTTTACCCACAGCCCCTCAACAAGCAAGCAGATCAGGTGCTCTGACTGAAGTTAGACTGGTTTAGCTGCATGCTTGTTTCAGGTGTGTGATTGAGCCACTACTGCAGCTAAAGACATCAGCAGGTAGCCAGACAACTTGGATTGTTTAAAGGTAACATCCATATGCCTCTCAGTTTAGGTTTCCTTTAAGGACTACAGGCTTAAAACCCCTTAAAGAGAATCTGTACTCTAAAATTCTTACAATAAAAAGCATACCATTCTATTTATTATGTTCTCTTGGGCCCCTCTGTGCTGTTTCTGCCACTCCCTGCTGCGATCCTGGCTTGTAATTGCCAGTTTTAGGCAGTGTTTACAAACAAAAGACATGGCTGCTAACCAGAGTGTGATAGGCTGAGAGAAGCTCAGTCTGTGACTCACACAGAGCCTGCAGGGGGCGTAGAGAGGGTGTGTATAGCTTCTATCCTATCACAAGCAGACCAGCACATTCCTGCCTGAGTGCCTGAGCCCGACAAAGCCGTCAGAGGAAAGAAGATTAGATTATATAACAGAGATACTACAGCCACTGTGCAACTAGGAAAGGCTGCAGTAAGGCAGACCACATTAGAACAGGTATAGGAACTTATAGGATAGAAGAAATAAGGCTGAAAATTTTGTTACAGAGTCTCTTTAAGGACCAGACACTTTTTTTCCATTCAGACCACTGCAGCTTTAACGGTTTATTGCTCGGTCATACAACCTACTATCTAAATTAATTTTACCTAATTTTCTTGTCACTAATACAGCTTTCTTTTGGTG
Source organism: Hyperolius riggenbachi (assembly GCF_040937935.1). NCBI lineage: Eukaryota > Metazoa > Chordata > Amphibia > Anura > Hyperoliidae > Hyperolius > Hyperolius riggenbachi. The sequence goes on along the minus strand of NC_090653.1, from coordinate 150,679,986 downwards.
CTATTTGATTGCTGCTGTGATTTTTAGTTTTTATTATATTCATCAAAAAAGACATGAATTTTGTCAAAAAAATGATTTTTTTTAACTTTCTGTGCTGACATTTTTCAAAAAAGTAACATTTCTATATACATTTTTGTCTAAATTTACTGTGCTAAAGGTCTTTGATCAATAAATAGCAGTGGTGCTCGTCTGAGCTATTTATCCTAGCTCTTTTTTCACTATTCGAGCTCGAATACCGAACTCGAATAGTATTAGCTATCCGGGCTGTGCTATCCGAGCGCACTCGGATAGCAATCAGCTATCCGGAGATATCCTAGCTATCCGAGCTTGGATAGTGTCACGAGCTCGGATAGCGTCACGACAGACGTCACCTGGAGTCCTCACAAGCGAATCAGAGGGCTACCAGCCCTCTGACTGCAGCCAATCACAGAGGGGGAGCCTGGCCAAGCCCCCCTCTATAAATACCGGATGCCATCTTGCCTCACTCATCCTGCTTGCGACTTACTGACTGATAGTACTGAGAGACTGCTCCAGTGCTTTTTGTCTGTGTGGAAGTGCATTTCTATTGTTCTAAACCAAGCGTTTTTACACCCCAACACTTGATATTCAACTGTATTGCTTTGTATTGTGGATAGATTGTATTTTAGGCAGTTCGGTTTGTGTGATTACTAGGGACTAGGGAGGGAGACAGTCTGTCACTGGTGCTGCAGCTGCAGCCAGCAGCTAGGCCCTGTGCCTAGGCAAGGTAGCCTGCCCTGCTCTGTGCTCTAGTCTCTAGTTACCTGTGCTCTCACCTGTCCTACTCTACTCCTGTACTACTACTTCTGTGTTAGATAGATTATTGTACTATTTTGTAGTTAGCAAGGCACAGCTTTACTGCTATACCTGTCACACCTGTTCTATTATTTAGCTGGATTCTTCTATTGTTTAGTTAGTAGTACTGTAGTGTACTGTACTCTAGTCTGTGTATAGGGATCGTCTGTCACCGCGTTACCTAGGGTCTTTGTGTGCGCAGTGCACATCTGCGCTGTCCGCACCCTCTCGTTAGTGCTACACCCGTCCTATTGTTTATATATTACTTCTACTGTCTATTCGCTGAATTGTACTGTAGTCTGTGTATAGGGACACCGTCAGTCAGCGTCAGCTAGGGTCTTTGTGTGTGCAGTGCGCACTCTCTCGTTAGCGCTACACCGATCTCTGCTGTAGAGTACACCTGTCCGTCACCTCACACACCCACCACCACTAGTCCCACCCCATTAAAGTACCCCACTTGTCCCACCCGCCTTTACATACATAAGGTTTTTTTTTTCATTTGTATAATATTAAAAATATACGATGTCTGGCACTGGCAGCTGCGGTTTGGACAAGGGCAGCAAGGGCATCGCCAAGAGAGGAGGTCGTGGGCGTGGCAGCAGCGCCACCACCACCATGCGCAGTTCTGCGTCTGCACCAGTGGCTATTCCGCCATTAGCCACTGGCCGTGGATGCCTTGCCGCCCAAAAGCTGGGAGTCACGCTGCAGAGACACAGCAGCAGCAGCAGCGTGTGGCCCAGATGTTCCTCCCACCGCCAGGTCGTAGCCGTCCTATTGAGGAGAAGGACGCAGACTCTGTGGTGGAACTGGTGGTGGATGAGCAGGCCACCATTAGCTCTGGAACCGAGTCCTCCACCCCCGCCATCACTCCTGTTCGCAAGAGCAGCAGCAGCCGACCAGCACTGCCTGGGGAGCAGGAGGAGGAGTGCAGTTCTCCAGCCCCAGCGGGCGACACCAGCACCCTGTCACTCAGCACCTTCTTATCCCCAAGTGCAGTGGGGTTATGGAATGCTGTTGCGGCAGAATTGGCGGAGGAAGGAATGCTCATGGGCACTTTGGGGGATGATGCTTTGGACAGTCAGACAGTGGTGACTGTCCATCCGCCCATGCATGCAGAAGGGGAGTTTGTGGGATTCCAGCAGGACATGTTTGAGGAGGGGGAGGATGATGATGACAGGGTGAAGGACAGAGACTGGGTGCCAGGTCCTGGGAGTGGGGATGTCATCAGCTCTGAGGAGGAGGAATGCGTCTGTGGGCCTTGCTAGAAGGATCAGCATCGTAGGCATGGGCAGGATCACCTGGGGGCGTGGTATGCAGGCCACACAGAAAATTAAATTATTTTAGAGGTGTCCGGGTTGAAAACTGTGCTGTCCCAATTGTGTATTGGACACAATGTGGGCTTCACGACCGCTGTCTCGAACCTCATGGTGTTTATTTACGGCCTTGGAACCACCGCTAGGACCCAGGGCCTACTATGTCTCGCTGCCTGCCCTCCTGCCTGCTGCCAAATGCCAGTCTGCCACACACACTCATCCTCCTCATGCTGCCTGCTGCTGTATTTCCTCCTGCTGTCTGTGTGTTTCCACTGCCAGGGAACACATTACAAGGTGCTGCTGCCCATGCGCCACCAGCTATTACGCTCAACAATAGCTGCATCCATTTGAAAAAAAAAATTGTAATTAATTTAGAGGTGTCCGGGTTGAAAACTGTGCTGTCCCAATTGTGTATTGGACACAATGTGGGCTTCACGACCGCTGTCTGGAACCTCATGCTGTTTATTTACGGCCCTGGAACCACCGCTAGGACCCAGGGCCTATTATGTCTCGCTGCCTGCCCTCCTGCTGCCTGCTACCAAATGCCAGTCTGCTACACACACTCATCCTCCTCACGCTGCCTGCTGCTGTATTTCCTCCTGCTGTCTGTGTGTTTCCACTGCCAGGGAACACATTACAAGGTGCTGCTGCCCATGCGCCACCAGCTATTACGCTCAACAATAGCTGCATTATTTTGGAAAAAAAAAAAAAAGAAAATTAAATTATTTTAGAGGTGTCCGGGTTGAAAACTGTGCTGTCCCAATTGTGTATTGGACACAATGTGGGCTTCACGACCGCTGTCTGGAACCTCATGGTGTTTATTTACGGCCCTGGAACTACCGCTAGGACCCAGGGCCTACTATGTCTCGCTGCCTGCCCTCCTGCCTGCTGCCAAATGCCAGTCTGCCACACACACTCATCCTCCTCATGCTGCCTACTGCTGTATTTCCTCCTGCTGTCTGTGTGTTTCCACTGCCAGGGAACACATTACAAGGTGCTGCTGTCAATGCGCCACCAGCTATTACGCTCAACAATAGCTGCATAATTTTGAAAAAAAAGAAAAGAAAATTAAATTATTTTAGAGGTGTCCGGGTTGAAAACTGTGCTGTCCCAATTGTGTATTGGACACAATGTGGGCTTCACGACCGCTGTCTGGAACCTCATGGTGTTCATTTACGGCCCTGGAACCACCGCTAGGACCCAGGGCCTACTATGTCTCGCTGCCTACCCTCCTGCCTGCTGCCAAATGCCAGTCTGCCACACACACTCATCCTCCTCACGCTGCCTGCTGCTGTATTTCCTCCTGCTGTCTGTGTGTTTCCACTGCCAGGGAACACATTACAAGGTGCTGCTGCCCATGCGCCACCAGCTATTACGCTCAAAAATAGCTGCATCCATTTGAAAAAAAAAATTGTAATTAATTTAGAGGTGTCCGGGTTGAAAACTGTGCTGTCCCAATTGTGTATTGGACACAATGTGGGCTTCACGACCGCTGTCTGGAACCTCATGCTGTTTATTTACGGCCCTGGAACCACCGCTAGGACCCAGGGCCTATTATGTCTCGCTGCCTGCCCTCCTGCTGCCTGCTACCAAATGCCAGTCTGCTACACACACTCATCCTCCTCACGCTGCCTGCTGCTGTATTTCCTCCTGCTGTCTGTGTGTTTCCACTGCCAGGGAACACATTACAAGGTGCTGCTGTCAATGCGCCACCAGCTATTACGCTCAACAATAGCTGCATAATTTTGAAAAAAAAGAAAAGAAAATTAAATTATTTTAGAGGTGTCCGGGTTGAAAACTGTGCTGTCCCAATTGTGTATTGGACACAATGTGGGCTTCACGACCGCTGTCTGGAACCTCATGGTGTTCATTTACGGCCCTGGAACCACCGCTAGGACCCAGGGCCTACTATGTCTCGCTGCCTACCCTCCTGCCTGCTGCCAAATGCCAGTCTGCCACACACACTCATCCTCCTCACGCTGCCTGCTGCTGTATTTCCTCCTGCTGTCTGTGTGTTTCCACTGCCAGGGAACACATTACAAGGTGCTGCTGCCCATGCGCCACCAGCTATTACGCTCAAAAATAGCTGCATCCATTTGAAAAAAAAAATTGTAATTAATTTAGAGGTGTCCGGGTTGAAAACTGTGCTGTCCCAATTGTGTATTGGACACAATGTGGGCTTCACGACCGCTGTCTGGAACCTCATGCTGTTTATTTATGGCCCTGGAACCACCGCTAGGACCCAGGGCCTATTATGTCTCACTGCCTGCCCTCCTGCTGCCTGCTACCAAATGCCAGTCTGCTACACACACTCATCCTCCTCACGCTGCCTGCTGCTGTATTTCCTCCTGCTGTCTGTGTGTTTCCACTGCCAGGGAACACATTACAAGGTGCTGCTGCCCATGCGCCACCAGCTATTACGCTCAACAATAGCTGCATTATTTTGAAAAAAAAAGAAAGAAAATTAAATTATTTTAGAGGTGTCCGGGTTGAAAACTGTGCTGTCCCAATTGTGTATTGGACACAATGTGGGCTTCACAATCGCTGTCTGGAACCTCATGGTGTTCATTTACGGCCCTGGAACCACCGCTAGGACCCAGGGCCTACTATGTCTCTTCTGCCTGCCCTCCTGCCTGCTGCCAAATGCCAGTCTGCCACACACACTCATCCTCCTCACGCTGCCTGCTGCTGTATTTCCTCCTGCTGTCTGTGTGTTTCCACTGCCAGGGAACCCATTACAAGGTGCTGCTGCCCATGCGCCACCAGCTATTACGCTCAAAAATAGCTGCATCCATTTGAAAGAAAAATTGTAATTAATTTAGAGGTGTCCGGGTTGAAAACTGTGCCGTCCCAATTGTGTATTGGACACAATGTGGGCTTCACGACCGCTGTCTGGAACCTCATGCTGTTTATTTACGGCCCTGGAACTACAGCTAGGAACCAGGGCCTATTATGTCTCGCTGTCTGCCCTCCTGCTGCCTGCTGCCAAATGCCAGTCTGCCACACACGCTCATCCTCCTCACGATGCCTGCTGTTGTATTTCCTCCTGCTGTCTGTGTCTCCACTGCCAGGGAACACATTACAAGGTGCTGCTGCCCATGCACCACCAGCTATTACGCTCAAAAATAGCTGCCTGCCCTGCATTATTTATTTTGAAAAAAAAAATTTAAATTATTTTAGAGGTGTCCGGGTTGAAAACTGTGCTGTCCCAATTGTGTATTGGACACAATGTGGGCTTCACGACCGCTGTCTGGAACCTCATGGTGTTTATTTACGGCCCTGGAACCACCGCTAGGAACCAGGGCCTATTATGTCTCCCTGCCTGCCCTCCTGCTGCCTGCTGCCAAATGCCAGTCTGCCACACACGCTCATCCTCCTCACGATGCCTGCTGTTGTATTTCCTCCTGCTGTCTGTGTCTCCACTGCCAGGGAACACATTACAAGGTGCTGCTGCCCATGCGCCACCAGCTATTACGCTCAAAAATAGCTGCCTGCCCTGCATTATTTATTTTGAAAAATTTTTTTTTAAATTACTTTAGAGGTGTCCGGGTTAAAAACTGTGCTGTCCCAATTGTGTATTGGACACAATGTGGGCTTCACGACCGCTGTCTGGAACCTCATGCTATTTATTTACGGCCCTGGAACCACAGCTAGGAACCAGGGCCTATTATGTCTCGCTGCCTGCCCTCCTGCTGCCTGCTGCCAAATGCCAGTCTGCCACACACACTCATCCTCCTCACGCTGCCTGCTGTTGTATTTCCTCCTGCTGTCTGTGTCTCCACTGCCAGGGAACACATTACAAGGTGCTGCTGCCCATGCACCACCAGCTATTACGCTCAAAAATAGCTGCCTGACCTGCATTATTTATTTTGAAAAAAAAAATTTAAATTATTTTAGAGGTGTCCGGGTTGAAAACTGTGCTGTCCCAATTGTGTATTGGACACAATGTGGCTTCACGAACGCTGTCTGGAACCTCATGGTGTTTATTTACGGCCCTGGAACCACCGCTAGGAACCAGGGCCTATTATGTCTCCCTGCCTGCCCTCCTGCTGCCTGCTGCCAAATGCCAGTCTGCCACACACGCTCATCCTCCTCACGATGCCTGCTGTTGTATTTCCTCCTGCTGTCTGTGTCTCCACTGCCAGGGAACACATTACAAGGTGCTGCTGCCCATGCGCCACCAGCTATTACGCTCAAAAATAGCTGCATCCATTTGAAAAAAAAATTTTTAAATTATTTTAGAGGTGTCCGGGTTGAAAACTGTGCTGTCCCAACTGTGTATTGGACACAATGTGGGCTTCACGACCGCTGTCTGGAACCTCATGCTGTTTATTTACGTCCCTGGTACCACCGCTAGGAACCAGGGCCTATTATGTCAGTCACATCACACTGCCTGACACACACTCCTCCTCCTCCTGTAGCTGCATTGAGCTTCTGCTGTCTGTGTGCTGCTACCACTGCCAGGGAGAACAGAAGAAGAACTTTTTTCTGTTGCCACCTGCCCACCCACTCTCCTACCGACAGCCATTACCACACTACAATAGCTGCAACAAGCCTGCAACTACTTCCTCCTCCTGCTGATGTCTGTGTTTTACCACCGCGAGGGTACACAGAAAAAGGCACTGTGGCTTGCAATGTGCCACTACCTACCTATTATGCCATCAACACAAATATAACTATGGTGTTGTTATTAAAATAAAATATTTCCACAAATGAAGTAAAAAAAAATATTACAAAAGAAAGGAAAACCAAGACACTTAATATAATGATAGAGAAGAAGAGGAAGAAGAAGAAGATGATATAGAAGAAGAAGATATAGAAGAAGAAGAAGAAGATATAGAAGAAGAAGAAGAAGATATAGAAGACGAAGAAGATATAGAAGAAGAAGATATAGAAGACGAAGAAGATATAGAAGAAGAAGAAGATATAGAAGAAGAAGAAGATATAGAAGAAGAAGAAGAAGATATAGAAGACGAAGAAGATATAGAAGAAGAAGAAGATATAGAAGAAGAAGAAGATATAGAAGAAGAAGAAGAAGATATAGAAGAAGCTATAGAAGAAGAAGAAGATATAGAAGAAGAAGAAGAAGACATAGAAGAAGAAGATATAGAAGAAGAAGAAGCTATAGAAGAAGAAGAAGATATAGAAGAAGAAGAAGAAGACATAGAAGAAGAAGATATAGAAGAAGAAGAAGAAGACATAGAAGAAGAAGAAGAAGAAGAAGATATAGAAGAAGATATAGAAGAAGAAGATATAGAAGAAGAAGAAGAAGAAGAAGAAGAATATAAAGAAGAAGATATAGAAGAAGAAGAAGAAGATATAGAAGAAGATATAGAAGAAGAAGATATAGAAGAAGATATAGAAGAAGAAGAAGAAGAAGATGAAGAAGAAGAAGACTTCCAACTTACAACCATTTTGGACACACCTTCTCATGCAAACACTTTTCATGAAGTTAATTTACTATTTTTGATACCTTTTTTTTATAACTACTACATCACCGCATAATCACTTGATGTTTTTCTTCATAAAAAAAGGTGGTTTCATGCATCATTGAACTCCAATACAAGTTTTACAAGCTATTTAAGGCCAGCTCGAATATTTTACTCGAATACAGACTCAGATAGTGACGTCGGATATCCGAGGTCGAATTCGATTAACTCGGATATTGAACTTCGAGTGAATTCGGATAGTTTACTATCCGAATTCGACCAAACTCGAATAGGATAATGAGGTATCCGAGCAACACTGATAAATAGACACTTAATGGATTTTTTTGTTTGAGTAAAAGTTATAGTGTTTACAAACTATGGTGCAAAAAGTGAATTTTCCCAGTTTGAAGCATCTCTGACTTTTCTGAGCACCTGTCATGTTTCATGAGGTGCTAGAATTCCAGGATAGTATAAATACCCCCCAAATGACCCCATTTAGGAAAGAAGACATCCCAAAGTATTCACTAAGAGGCATGGTAAGTTCATAGATTTTATTTTTTGTCACAAGTTAGCAGAAAATGACACTTTGTGACAAAAATAAATAAATAAAAAGTTTCCACGGACTCACCATGCCCCTCTCTGAATACTTTGGGGTGTCTACTTTCCAAAATGGGGTCATTGTGCGGTTCCTATACTGCCCTGGCATTTTAGGGGCCCAAAACCATGAGGAGTAGTCTGGAAACCAAATGCCTCAAAATGACTGTTCAGGGGTATAAGCATCTGCAAATTTTGATGACAGGTGGTCTATGAGGGGCTGAATTTTGTGGAACCGGTCATAAGCAGGGTGGCATCTTTGATGACAGGTTGTATTGGCACTGAAGTGCAGGAAGCGCAGGATGTTCTCAAATCGTGACCTGGACATGGCAACAGAGAACATGGGCATGTGATGTATTGGGTGCGTAGACCAATAAGACTGCAATACATTCTTTTTGACTAGACCCATGTTAAGGAGAAGGCCCAAACAAATGTTAAGTTTGGAAACTTGAAGTGGTTTCCACCGAAAAGGCTGGGCATGGTAGCTTCTCGGATTGGCGGTTGCGTATTGTGTGGCATAACGGTTGGTCTCAGCCACAATTAAGTCGTAGAGATCCACGGTGCAGAACAGATGAAAAAAGTCTAGGGCCGATCCTAGATTATCTGTCTCCACCTGGACTCCAGGCTGGGTGGGGGAAAGGGGGCAGTACAGGTGCGGCAGAACCAGGGGATTGCCAATTGGGATTTGCCACCACCTCTGGGAGACTATGGGTAGTACTGGTGGCTGCGACTCGGGTCTAAATGCACGTGCCACCGAACCAGCTTCTACTACCATGCTGGTGCTCGCCACTTCACCAGGGTCTATGGTAGTACTGGTGCTAGGTCCAGGAGATGCTACGCTTCTGGTGCATGCCTCACCAAGAAAACTTGGATCGCCGCTAGAACCACTCTGCTGCCCTTGAGTCTGATCCTGCGTCACCTGCGGTCCAGTGACATGGGGTGTGGTATGCCCGGCTCTAGCCGGGACCTCAACCTCGTCATTGCTATTGGTCAGAGAGCCACTGCTGTTCATCAGTTCGTATTCTGATCAGGATGATTCGTCGGATGAGGCTTCCCAATCGCACTCACCCCACTGGGCCAGAATCTCGGTGGCCTCTTCAGCGGAATACCCCTTTTTTGCCATAGTGGACTGATAAATTTAGGGGGTATTCCTCTGAGACTACCCAGGAAAAAGAGCACCTACCTCGTAAAAGGGAGTACTTGTGAAGTAGAAAGCTTTGGTCACTGAGTTTTGATTAACCACTTAACAACCCCCTAACGCCGATAGGCGGCGGCAGGTTGTAAGTGGTTTTACATGAAAACGGCCGCTTGTTCAAGCAGCCTTTCCATGTCAGTTCACGGAGGGAGTCTCCGTGAACAGCCTGCGAGACTCCGATCGTGGCTCGCAGGCTAAATGTAAACACGTGGGGAAGAAATCCCCTGTGTTTACATCATACGGCGCTGCTGCGCCGTAAAGGAGATCGGCGATCCCCAGCCTCTGATTGGCCCGGGAATCGCCGGCATCTGATAGGCTGAAGCCTATCAGAGGCGGCGCATGACGGATCGACGTCCTGTGCCGCCCATAGGAAGGAGGGGAGGGAAGGAAGGACAGAGAGGCTGGGAATCGCTGCGGAGAGGGGCTTTGAGGAGCCCCCCCCCCCTCCCGCTCGGCCACACAGAGCAGCGATGATCAGACCCCCCCAGCAGGACATCCCCCTAGTGGGGAAAAAAAGGGGGGGGGAGTCTGATCGCCCTGCCTCTATCCTGATCTGCGCTGTGGGCTGGAGAGCCCACCCAGCACAGATCAGCAAAAAGCAGCCCGGTCTTTAAGTGGTTAAAAAAAATCTAAACTGATCTTTACAGTGCCACAGAAAAAAACGCAAGTGCAGGCGAACGATCAGGCCTGATCGGTCAAACACTGCATTTTTAGTGTATCCTAGTGACCCTAATATAGATCTGACTGTGATCAGTAATGATCACTTACAGATACTATATAGTAGCAATGCTGATTAGCAACAGTGATGATGCTAATCAGCAACTAATTAGTGACTGCGGTGTGGTGGGCTGGGTGCTAACTGAGGCTAACTACCCAACGAAGGCACTAGACAATTGTAAAGAGGCGCCCTAATTGTAGATAAAAGCATCTAAAAACTATTTAAAAGTGACAAAAACGTGAGGTAGCTTACCTCAATGACGACAAATCTTTGTAATAAACAAAAGATTTATTATAGCACAGGCAACGCGTTTCGCGGGTCCAAGCCCGCTTCCCCAGGCCAATACAAGTGCCAAGCTAAATGAAATATTTAGCCAAGGGAGCCTTCAGTGGCTCCCTTGGCTAAATATTTCATTTAGCTTGGCACTTGTATTGGCCTTTATTACAAAGATTTGTCGTCATTGAGGTAAGCTACCTCACGTTTTTGTCACTTTTAAATTGTTTTTAGATGCTTTTATCTACAATTAGGGCGCCTCTTTACAATTGTCTAGTGCATTTTGTACCCCCATACGTGTCCCGTTTGAGGGGTCGAGACAGACCACGCGTGGTACAGACCACGCGTGGCGTACACCACGGTGGACACCTGTCCCCCTTTTTTCTCAAGGAGTGCGACCGCATCCAGGTCCTCGGTGACCTCCCTGAGTGGAGTCGGGTTTATTGTCTCCACCTGCTTCCTGCGGTCGGTTGCCCCTCTGCAACCTACCTTTGTGAGTAGATTTTCACTTACTACAATTACCCGATTGTATTGACGTACTGCACCGTTGGGCTCCCCGTTTTTGTTCCCTGTGTCCTTTTTCAGAAGGTGTCCTGACAGCTGACACCCACTACTCACTTTACCCAACGAAGGGTACCTAGCTAAATAACTGTTAACACTAGTGACACTAAAAAAGTGACAGTTTTCACTGATCACTGTTTTTAGATCACTAGGATAGTGACAGGGGGTTGATCGGGGGGCGGGGGGGGGGGGGGTTCTGAGGGGGATCTGAGGGTGTGGGCGGGTCATCAAAAGCCCACAGGGGGCAGATTAGGGCCTGATCTGATGGGTAGGAGTGCTAGGGGGTGACAGGTGGTGACAGGAGGTGATTGATGGGTGTCTCAGGGGGTGATACAGGGGAGAATATATGCAAGCAATGCACTGGCGAGTTGATCAGGGGGGGGGGTCTGAGGGCGATCTGAGGGTATGGGCGTGTGATTGGGTGCCCGCAAGGGGCAGATTAGGGTCTGATCTGATGGGTAGCAGTGACATGGGGTGATTGATGGGTGATCAGTGGGTGATTAGAGGGGAGAACAGATATAAACAATGCACTTGGGAGGTGATCTGAGGGCAGGTCTGCGGGCGATCTGAGGGTGTGGGCGGGTGATCAGGTGCCCGCAAGGGGCAGGTTAGGGTCTGATCTGATGGTTGGCAGTGACAGATGGTGACAGGGGGTGATTGATGGATGATTGACAGGTGATTACAGGTGATCAGTGGGTGATTACAGGGGAGAATAGATGTATACAGTACACTGGGGAGGATCTGAGGGTGTGGGGGGGGATCATGACCCCGTAGGGGGCTGATTAGAGCCTAATCTAAAATATAGCGTTGACAGTTAGTGACAGGGAGTGATTGATGGGTGATTAGGGGGGGATTGGGTGCAAACAGTGGTCTGAGGGGGTAATAAGGGGGGCGGTCTGAGGGGTGCTGTGGGCGATCAGGGGGCAGTATCAGTGTGCTTGTGTGATTACATACACAGCTGCCTCCTCTCCTGGTGGTCGCTCAATCACTAGGACCACCAGGGGAGGAGGCAGCCAGTATAATACACTTTGTTAGCTTAACAAAGTGTATTATACATTAGTAACGGCGAAATCTGAGGGTTAACAACCCGCCGGCGCTGCTAATTGACCGGTGGGTTGACGTCGCGGGTGGGCGGAGCCTAATGCCGGAGGATGCGCACGCATGCCTGCGCGCGATCCCCGGCTAATTAGTCCCCCAGGTGCCACTGTCAATAGGCGTTATGCGGTCCTGGAGGAGCCACCTTGCCGCTGCCCTAAGGTAGTGGGAGGTCGGCAAGTGGTTAAAGTACACCTGAACTGAGAGGGATATGGAGGCTGACATTTTTTTTAAACAATACCATTTGCCTGGCAGTCCTGTTGATCTTTGTGACATCAGTAGCGTCTAAATCACACACACACACACCCCTTGAAAAAAGCATGCAGTTAATCCAGTCAGACTTCAGGCAAAGCACCTGAGCTGCATACTTATTTGGAGTCTATCGCTAAAAGCATTAGACACAGAGGTTCAGCAGAACAGCCAGGAAATCTGCATTGGCAGTAATATAGATTAGAACTAGACAAGAGGCAAAACAAGACACAGAACATTTATATTGCGCTTTTCTCCTGGCGGAAACAAGGCGCCAGAGCTGCGGCCACTACAGTAGCAGCAGAGATCTGAACCCAGAGGAAGAGCACTTAACCAGTACACTATCCAGCCACTGTTACTAGTGTGGACTACTAGTGTGTTACACACACACAGACATATTAATTAGTTTGTTTAGCATTCATTCCACAAAATATTCCTGTGTTTTAACATTTTTGCAATACTTTATTGGGCCGAAGTATAGAATTGTGACTGTCAGTGTCCGAAGACACAACAACAAAAGTTGTTTAGGTGATACCTTTATTGACTAACTTTACTAGATTTTTTTGGCAAGCTTTTGAAACTTTAAGTTTCTTCTTCAGGCATGTTTCAGAACTGGTTCAGAACCAAAGTACTGTCACATACAGAGACTTTATATATGATTTTCTATAGTGTACAGCAACCTGACATCAAGTTACAATCTTCCTCTTTTTGAAATGTAAAGCATCTCCTCAAAGCTCAGACCTATTCATCCTGAGAGCATCTTGAGATGAATAGGTCTTAGCTTTGAGGAGGTCCTTTACATTTCAAAAATAGGAAAATTGTATCTTGATGTCATATTGCTGTACACCCTAGAAAATAAAATATAAGCTTGAGTATGTGACAGTACTTTGTATGGTTTAGACCCAAATGATGACTTGTCACTTGTGCTTACTTGCAAGTTAAAATAAGAAGCAGAAGTGTTGTGTGATCACATAGATACCTGCCTACCAGAGACTTACCGTTTTATCTCAAATTACATACAGTATGTAATTTTAGGACAATGTTTGTAGGAGCCATTGACCATCTCTAGATTCTCTACCTAGAGTTATTGACTCAGAGTAAGTATTTGGATAAGTTCTGATTCCACTGTCTATATGGTTCTTCCCAGTGTGTGACTCGGAAACTACTGAATCCAAATGATTAGACTGATGGCCATTTACATTGCAGTTTTTAAAAAGGAACTGAAAATGGCAACTCTCGCTTCAAGATGGCGCCGGACGGGTAGCCACGGCCATACAGGGCTCTGGCCTTTCCTTTAAATTTCCCTTTTAAATGTCTTTAAATTCTTACCTCTAACTGGGCAGGGGAATAGTGATGTGCTCTCTCTTTTCCGGAGCCGCTTTTTCCGATCGCCCAGCAACAGCAACCTCCTTCTGCAGCACATGGGCTGCACGTGGGCCATTCCTCCGCCTTCCACGATCCAGGAGCCGCTGGCCCAATTAGACCCAGAAGCCGGTGGCACGTGCTGCTCATGAGCCACTGCCGCAATCCAGAGCACACAGGAACACCGCTTCCCTAACCCACAGGAACGCTGCCACTTCACCGCCGCAACCCGCCCGGGACCCGCAAGGATGCCGCTTGCCTGACCTAACAGGCACACTGCCGGATCCCCTAGCACATAAGCCACGCTACCACCGCTGCCAGGGAACCAGGCGCTAACAGGAGGAAGCACACGGCTGCTTCTCAGCCGCAGCCAGGGGAAGACGATCTGCCGCTGCCCACGAACCATGGATGGCCTCTCTCCTGCGTTTTCACTGCTCCCATCTGCAGTTTCAGCCACACAACAGGCCTAATACAGGCCCCCCCAGCCACGCCATCGGGGCTGCTGCAGAGGTTCCATTGCAGCATCTCCCGCGGGACTCTTTCCCTTTCCAGGCAAGCAAAAATATCACCGTGCCAAGGGCAGATTAACACAGCCAGGAGGCTGTCAGGAGACTGCAGTGTCGCCCTCCACCATCTGACCCACTTCTCTGGACTAGGCCGCAAGCCTGAGGCTGGATTTCCGTACGCAGCCACAGAGGTCCCTCCAGCCATGTCACTAGCCAGCAGGTCACTGCTGCAGCACCAGGACTCACTCTTTCTCTGCCACAGCACCAGGTCTCACTTTTTCTCTCTGCACCATTTCTTCCTCTGGTGTAATGTGGGCATCCGAAATGCTGCAGAGCAGTGAGCGCCGCAAGTAAGCGAGGCAGCTCCACTCACATAGCACTCGGATGACCACGTTAGTCCTTCTTTACTATGCTCCATGTGTGCTCTTTGCAACTTAATGTATGTTTTTATTACTCTGTTGTATGTTACTATGTATATTACAAAGTGTCCACTGTACTGTACCGCCACCGACCCTGTATGTGCCAAAAATAATTCCGGGTACAACCCCCATTGTACTTGGCGAAATAAATGATTCTGATTCTGATTAATTTCAGGTTTCCTTGGTATATTTTATCAATCAGAAAAATAATTATACATTGTTCTCCCTTTGTTATGTGAAACTATTATTTGTTAAAATAAAAATAACAAGTCCTTCAGCTCAGTTCTATTCATTCCAAGGGTTAATGGCAAGTAGTGATGATCATGTTTAGGAGAAATTAATGGAGAAGCATGTGTTCAGTTTGGTTAGGTGATAGATATGTAAATCTCTGATTTGCTAGTCATGATCATGTTAAAGCAGGAGATAATCACAGCAAATCGGAGCTTTGCAAATCTATCAGCTGATCAAACAAATCACATGCTTCTCCATGAGTTCTCCTAGACATGACCATCACTAATGGCAAGTATTGTTTTGCCAATTATTAGATAAGTGCAGGTGTCTAAAGTAACAAGCATTCCTGCTCTGTGAAGCTAATAACTCATGTTGCCAAGATGGAATCATCTATGCACGTCATAATCTGGAAAGAGCAGTTTACAGTGGGTAGGGGAGTAAGAGCTAATACTTACCGCTCCTTCCATTCCACTCAGTCAGTTGCTGTTCTCCTGTAATCCTTCCCGGTCTTCTCTGCAAGTCACCGCAAGTCAGACGACTTTCCTGACTTGTATTCCGTATATACTGCGCCACGCATGCACTGTATCTCCTTTCTGCTTCCCAAGGCCGCGCATAATAACGTAGCAGTTATATAGATTTATAGAAATCTGCTAAATTAAATGAAAGATAATTCATCATACAAATAAATTACAACAACTTTCTGCAGAACTTAAAAGTTTACTTTTAATAAAAGAGGAAATTCATCTTAAGTAATGAACAGCTGCATGAAAAATCTATGTATAAATATAAAAGAAAATTGTATTGTGATTTTCTTGTACTTTTGGTCAATGCATTACCCAGTAAGTAAGAAGACGGCAGCTTATTCTTTATATAGTTATATGAAGATATAGCAGTCAGTGTTCACCCCTGGGCAATCTGTAAGTTTGACAAGGATGCTTGCATATATAGTTTTTCTTTTTTAATGAATTGTTCTTCTTCACCTGCTATGCAATTCCATCTGTCAAAGAATGAAAAATGAAATACTTTGTATCCCCCAGAACTTCACCAGAACCACTTCTGCATGAACGTAATTAACATGGTTATTATGATATCTCAGCGATTGTAATGGACACCTGACTCAGCTGATCTCAAATACCTCATGCTAGCTCTCCTTTTCTACATTTCTGAAGACAGTATTTATTTTAACTGTTTTTATTAATCATAGATGAGATGTATATTTTGGAACATGCTATTCGGGGCTGTTTTTAGGCATAGAAAAACCAGGCAGGTCCCCAGGTTGACGGCTGCTTTAAGGGGGAACCATGAAGCTTCTCTTAGCAGACTGTGCTTTATGGAATTCTTATACACAACTTCTAGTTCCATTAAGACAGGGGTGAATGGTAAGTATAAAACATAAATGCACAATGCTGATTAACATAACTCAGGTTGCTTGAATAGCATGACAATGGATGGCAGATACCCATGAAATGTGTTGCCTTGGGCTGGTACCCATGAATTGTGTTGCCTGTGCAAATAAATACTATCTTTATTTACAATTGGTTGAGTTGTTTAGAGAGGTAAGCTACCTCCAACTGTTTTCTATTTTAATTTGCTTTTAAAGGATACCTGAAGTGACATATGACATGATGAGAGAGACATGGGTAGGTACAGTGCCTAGCACACAGATAACTGTGCTGTGTTCCTTTTTTTCTTTCTCTGTCTGAAAGAGTTAAATATCAGGTATGCAAGTGGCTGACTCAGTCTTGTGTGTGACTCTTAGGCCACATACACACATCAGACCATAGTCTTTGGAAAATGAAAGATCACAGACCAATTTTACACCCTTCCATGTAGTATGAGAGCCATACCCACACAGTCTATTCTATTGAGCTAAACTCCCCATCAGACAGAAATCTTTGCAAGATGCTGAACACAAAGATGCTGCAGACATTCAAAAGATCAGTATCTGCAAAAGATCTGTTCCTGCAAAAGAACCGTTCCTGCAAAATGCATTCATAGTCTATGATATCTGCAGATCCTCATACACACCTTGTTTAACTGACATTCATCTGCAGATCAGATCCACCAGGATGGATTTTCAGATCTGCAGATGATTGTCTGATCTGCAGATGAATGTCAATTAAACAAGGTGTGTATGATGATCTGCAGATCTCATAGACTATGAATGCAATTTGCAGGAACGAAACTTTGGCAGGAACAGATCTTTTGCAGATACTGATCTTTTGTGTCTGTACAGCATCCTTGTGTGCAGCACCTAGTGTTGGGCGAACAGTGTGCGCCACTGTTCGGGTTCTGCAGAACATCACCCTGTTCGGGTGATGTTCGAGTTCGGCCGAACACCATCAGGTGTTCGGCCAAACCGTTCGGCCACATGGCCGAACTAAGAGCGCATGGCCGAACGTTCCCCGAACGTTCGGCTAGCGCTGTGATTGGCCGAACGGGTCACGTGGTTCGGACCCGAACGCGCTCTGATTGGCCGAACGGTCACGTGGTTCGGGTAAATAAATACCCGAACCACGTCATATCTCCGCCATTTGTCTGTGGGTTTAGCTTTGGGTAGGCAGGCAGGGTAGTTCGCTCTCCAGCCACGCTAGCCAGGGTCCCCCCCAGTCATTGTGTGTCGCTGCTGGGAACAGTAGTACACCGCTCGCTCAGCCACACTATATATAGCATTGTTTACTGCCACTGTGTACCTCGCTCAGCCACACTATATATAGCATTGTGTTTACTGCCACTCTGTGTACACGGCTCAGCCAGACTATATAGCATTGTGTGTACTGCCACTGTGTACCTCGCTCAGCCACGCTATATATAGCATTGTGTTTACTGCCACTCTGTGTACATGGCTCAGCCAGACTATATAGCATTGTGTGTACTGCCACTGTGTACCTCGCTCAGCCACGCTATATATAGCATTGTGTTTACTGCCACTCTGTGTACACCGCTCAGCCAGACTATATAGCATTGTGTGTACTGCCACTCTGTGTACACGGCTCAGCCAGACTATATAGCATTGTGTGTACTGCCACTCTGTGTACACCGCTCAGCCAGACTATATAGCATTGTGTGTACTGCCACTCTGTACACGGCTCAGCCAGACTATATAGCATTGTGTGTACTGCCACTCTGTGTACACCGCTCAGCCAGACTATATAGCACTGTTTACTGCCACTCTGTGTACACGGCTCAGCCAGACTATATATCATTGTGTGTACTGCCACTCTGTGTACACCGCTCAGCCAGACTATATAGCATTGTGTGTACTGCCACTCTGTGTACACCGCTCAGCCAGACTATATAGCATTGCGTACTCTGCCAGTCAGTGTGTATATTGCTGGGATCAGTAATACTCCACTCACCGCCAACCACTATATGAGCTCACCATGAGTTCCTCAGAGACCTCCGCTGTGAGCAGCACTCCCAACAACAGCAACAGCCAACGCCCCACGCAAGCTATAACATCCACCCCAGCAGCCAGTGGTCAGCAGCAGCCCTCCCCGGAGGAGAACGTTGTGTCCATCGGTCCGTCGCCAGAGCGATTAATGAGGGCTGCCATTGAGGAGATGATGGGGCCTGATGTGGAGGAGGAGGTCTGGCTCAGGCCAGCATCCCAAGTTAATGTTGAGGACGATGAGGGGTCTGTGTCTGGGGATGTTGGGGTGGCAGAGGTGGTGGGTGGGTCAGACTCAGTAGAAGAGTTGTATGATGAGGATGATGATCGGGACCATCTGTATGTGCCTCAGAGTCCGACCCCGGAAAACATGTTGTATCGTGTGTTTAGGTACTAAAATCTGCGTTCCCACTTCCCAGTACTGCCCGCAGTGCCCGGGTCCACGGATCCATATAATTTTTTGGGCAGCACTATCAAACTGTGGTACTATGAGTGAGTTGCCATGGTCCTTCTGTGCTGCCTGTCACACTCACCGTCTGTCTGCAGATGGATTGTTCAACACAGCTACGCCATCTGACATGTAGTCCTGGACCTTGACATCTTCTCCAGGCGATTGGTGTTGGAGGACGTGGAACTGCCCGATTGCTGTTCTGTGGGCTGCTGCATGGGTGTCAGAAAATGTTCCCACTCCAAGGACACTGCCAATACCATTCCCTTTTCGGCACTAGCAGCAGCTTGTGTTCTTTGCTGCCCTCCTGGTCCTCCTGGGTTTGCTGAAGTCAGTCTGTCGGCGTACAACTGGCTAGAGAAGAAGGAGGATGTCAATCTCCTCTCTAAAGTCTCCATCCTCAAGGGCCTGCTGGAATTGTTCCATTTTTGACCTGTCTGACACTTTCTTCAATCAGTTTTTTAACATTGTGTTTGTATAAACTGGGTATAAACCCAGTAATTGGTGTTGTCCAGGTTCCAGAATAATGAATAATAATGAATAGTGAATAATGCGCGGGCCGCGTTCAATGCAGTCTAGCATGAATTGAGCCATGTGTGCCAGAGAGTCCTGCCAGACTCCTCTGTCTTCATGTTCTTGTGAGCGTTGTGATTGTTGTGATGCACCATATTCGTCACCAGCATCACTTTCTTCCTCTTCTGCTGTCCATTCCCGCTAAATTGTGGAAGTCCAACGTGCACCGCTCTGTCCCTCGGCAGTGGGGGCATCCAATTCCTGCTCCAACTCCAGCTGTTCCTCGTCCTGTTCTTTGTCATAGCTGGGACCAGCGTTTCCTGAGGCAGGTTGCCTGATGTTGGTATCATCACGCTGATCGTTTTCATCTTCAGAATCCCCCACTTGCATCATGCCAGCGGTTTCCATCTTCAACATTGATTTCTTCAGTAAACACAGCAGTGGTATTGTAATGCTGACTGTAGAGTTGTCACTGCTCAGTCACGCAACGTGGATTGCTCAAAATTTTGGAAGACTTGGCAGAGATCCAACATGGTGGCCCAATCAGATCCACAGAAGCTTGGTAGCTAGCTGCTGGAATGCGCCTCGGCACTGCGCTGCGCAAAAGCGTGCTAGCATGTGCAGCGTAGAATTCCAGCGCGTAGGGAGGGACATCACCCAGCGAGCGATGGTGCGCTAGATTAAAGCGCTCCTGCATCTCTTGGTGAGTCCTTCAGAAGCGGTACTGGACTTTTAACAATGTTTTTTTTTTCCTTCAACAGAAGATCTGCCACGTTGGAGTGAGGAGGACCCCGCCGACCCTGACACCAAGCTGAACCCCGGCGAACTCCAAGCAGAGGATCTTCAGGAACCCTCAAGGCTTTGAGCAAGCTGAGGAGGATCAGCAGTCCCGACGAGACCTCTCCTCATATGCGACTGAGTGCAGTGGAGCTCCCCAGAACAACCTCTCAGTTGTCACTTTGTCACTGGTCACTTTGTCATTTTGTCACTTGTCACTTTGTCACTTGTCACTTGTCACTTTGTCACTTTGTCATTTTGTCACTTTGTCACTTGTCACTTGTCACTTTGTCACTTGTCACTTGTCACTTTGTCATTTTGTCACTTTGTCATTTTGTCACTTTGTCACTTTGTCACTGGTCACTTTGTCACTTTTCACTTGGTCACTTGTCACTTGGTCACTTGGTCACTTGTCCAGATGATCTCGGTACACCTCCTGCGATTCAAATTCCTGCACACATTGCTCTGGGATTTGGGTGTGATGAATGATGCATCTAACTGGCCACCGGAGGCAATTAAGGCCTTCAAAACATTGAAAGCAGCTTTCTGTTCCGCCCCCATTTTGCGTCATGTTGAGTTGTTGACGTCATGTTCATCCTCGGCCTCGCTTTGCATTTCAGTGCGAGGTGCATTTTCCACAGAAAAAGGTTGTGAATCCGGGCACAACATTTGTAGCTGTTCCATTGACCTTTCACAGGTAGAAGATTGTGGGGGTGGGAATAGCTCCTCCGAATAGCCCATTGTGTCCTGAAAACTACTCATTGCATTGCTTTGCGCACACATTTTTTTGTCCTCATGCAAGGCCTGAGTTGCACCTGAAAGCGTGGCCTTCTCCTCCTGTGCCTCCTCCTGTTCCATCACGTCTGCTGCTGCTGGGTTAGCGTTGACGCCCGGTCCCTGTTTATTGAACCTCTTATCTTTATTACATTTATGACTGCATGGCGGTAAAAAGCATGCTATCCGCATGCTTCTTGTCCTCATGCAAGGCCTGGGTTGTTGTGTCTCAAAAAGCGTGGCCTTCTCCTCCTGTGCCTGCTCCTGTTCCATCACGTGTGCTGCTGCTGCTGGGTTAGCGTTACCGGTCCCTTTTCCTGGAACCTCTTCTCTGTATTACATTTATGACTGCATGGCGACAAAAAGCATGTTACCTGTGCAAAGAAACATGACATTTTCCACATTTAAAAGACATTTTTTCCTTTGAAACTTTACAATCAATTTTCTCAAAAACTATAAGCTCTTTTTCAAATATTTTTTTTCCCTCTTGTACCCACTCCCAAGGTGCACATACCCTGCTAATTTGGGGTATGTAGCATGTAAGGAAGCTTTACAAAGCACGAAAGTTCGGGTCCCCATTGACTTCCATTATGTTCGGAGTTCGGCGCGAACACCCGAACATCGCGGCGATGTTCGGCGAACGTTCGCGAACCCGAACATCTAGGTGTTCGCCCAACACTAGCAGCACCTTGCAAAGATTTTTTTCTGATGGGGAGTTCAGCTCCATAGAAAAGACTGTGAAGGTATAGACTATAGTCTGATGTGTGTATGAGGCTTTACGGATAATAAATTCCAACTATGAAACACTTTCCTAGCAGAAAATGGCTTCTGAGAGCAGGACAGAGATAAAAAGGGGAATTTCTTATCAGTGAGGGTCACACCGTAGTCACTTCCTGTCTGAGTCAGGACTGAGTCAGCCACTTACATGCCTGATATTTAACTCTTTCAGGCAGAGAAATAAAAAAAGGAACACAGCATAGTTATTTGTGTGCTAGGAACTGTACATACACATGTCTATTTCATCATGTCACATGTCACTTCGGGTATCCTTTACCAAAGTTTTATCCATCCTAGACACCTTCACCCTTGTAATGGCAGGTACTATTCATCAGCTAATTCAGCTGTAATTGTTTGGATTTGGTCTGTATTGATTGTTGCGCCTCTTTTGGATTTCCAAGACAATGTTCCATCCTGTTAGGACCCAGGCTTCACACACAGTGGCTACACACCTCACAACTCTCTTAAAGGATACTCAAAGTGACGTGTGACATGATGAGATAGACATGGGTATGTACAGTGCCTAGCTCACTAATAACTATGCTGTGCTAATTTTTTTCTTTCTCTGCCTGAAAGAGTTAAATATCAGGTATGTAAACTCCTGACTCAGACAGTAAGTGACTACAGGGTGACCCTCACTGGTAAAAAACACTATACTACACACTATAAAACACTTTCCTAGCAGAAAATTGCTTCTCATAGCAGGAAAGAGATACAAAGGGTAAATAGTTCATAGATTTTAGCTCTGCCATACTTCACTGAATGTGTCGTTGAGCTAAAACAATAAAAAAGTTAAACTTAAAAAGTAGATTTAAACATAAAATGAAACTGTGGAGTATCTTAAAAGGTCATTTTTAGGAGAAGGAAGATAGATACAATTGTTTATTTTGTTAGTTTATTTTCGCTTCCTTCGGGTGTCCTTTAACATTTCTAGGAATGATTTGTTATGTGGGTTGAGGGAGTTTGAGCCAGTGAGGTGTATTTGCCCTAGTAATAATGCTTTTATATCCTTCATAGACTTGTTTTGAGGAACAATATTTTTTTAATCTAACTTATAAATTCCCCATTGCTGTCTGCAAAGCCAACTAATGCAGGCTACAGACTTCCTATTCATAAGTTTAGGGAGTGGGGGCCAGGTAACAGCTGCCTTACTTTGGGTACCAAAATGGCCAGGAACGCCCCTGATTCCTGATACACAGCATGTGATTTTCCATCATTGTAGACCTTGTTTGAGCTAAGTACACAAAGCTACAGACACAATACAGTCCATCACCCCATAATCACCATTCTTCTGAAAGGGGTCAGGACTCGATACCTCAGGCAAAAGTTTGGGTGCTAAGTGCTGTACAGATGCCTCACTCTGCTATAGCAGAGCAACTTGTCTGTTACTATAAAGGGCAAGAGAGCTCAATATAGCGGTCTCCAATGGAAGGGATAAGAAGGAGAACAAAGTAATCGGGAGTCTGGCATTCTGGACCTTAAAATGAATTTGGAAGACACCTGTACACATGCTCAATTTTCAGCTGAGGGGACCACAAATGGCCAGATCGGCCAAGTTTAGTAAATAATGTATCTGCACCTCAACAGTGCAGAGAACAGGAGATAATCTGCACCAAAACACCAACAGTGTACTGTAGTCTGTATTTAAAGGGAACCTTAACTGGTGGGGGAAAAAAATTCACTTACCTGGGGGCTTTCCCAAGCCTCCTGCAGCCGTCCTGTGCCCGCACCGGTCCTGTGCCTGCGCTGGTCCCGTCGTAAAGAGCCGTAAAGCGCGTCCGCATGACGCGTCTTGCGTCATGCGGACGCGCTTTACGGCTCTATACGACGGGGAATGCGGAAGAAGAGGGCGCTTTGCCCGAGGACGACTGGCAGTCGGCCGAAAACGAAACTTAGCCGCGGAGGGAGACCGGAGGGCACCGAAGGACCGGCGCAGGCACAGGACGGCTGCAGGAGGCTTGGGAAAGCCACCAGGTAAGTGATTTTTTTTCTCCACCAGTTAAGGTTCCCTTTAAGTTCAACATTGTAATGCTCCCAAAAGCTGAGTCTAATAAAAATAGTACCACTGTATGTATAGAATATTCATTAGTTTTTATTTATTCACAATATGATAGACATACTGTAGTATTCAATAAGTTGCAATAATGAAATTTTTGTGGTTCCTATGAGGACACCAATAGGATTGAAACACAGGTTTCTAAACAGTGCAATCAATGTTATGACAATTTGTATAATCAAGTAAATGAGGAAATGGCTGTACCCACACTAGGGTGATTTAAAATGCCATGCCATATAAACTGGTGCCAAAAGGATAAAGTGCCAGATGTGCCATAAGAGGAAAATTGAAACTGCAATGATACAAAAAGGCAGAATGTGCAAGGATAAGGAAATGTATATATAACCTGAACAATGAAACAAAGCAAATATAATGCAAAAAACCTGACTGAGCATAAAGTGACAATAGGTAATATAGGTGCTATTTAGAGATGGGAACACCATACAAAAAACACCAAAAGGGGCAAGTAACATCAAATACGTGTCAGAAATTTAGGATTGCATTGTAAGTCCAGGAAAGAAAATAGATTATCAACAGTATTTCAGGAGAAGGGGGAGCCTTAGTTCACCAGGTGGATTGACATGCTTTGCGGTAACAAGACCACTGTTGACAGGGGCGGACTGACAACTCATGGGGCCCCCGGGCAATAGGAGATTATGGGGCCCCCATACCAGTGTTTCCCACCTTTCACGTTACAGACTATTATTATTATTATTATTATTATTATTTTTTATATATATAGCGCCAGCATCTACCGTAGCGCTGTACATAGTACAAACAAATAATGGGGAATAAATATACATAAGAAATACAAGACACTGTACAGTCATGACATTGAATAGAATAAATACAGATACATACATAGTTGATATGTAGTTGGTACATGTACAAATGTTAAAATAACAGCAGTATGAGAAACACTGGGAGGAGGTCCCTGCCCTTGCGGGCTTACAATCTAGAGGGTAGTGGGGAGGAAACAAAAGGGAAGGAAACACAAGGAAACACAAGTGTGCCTTCAGTGCTGCCTATAGCAAATTATAGGCTTGTCTGAACAGGTGTGTTTTCAGAGTACGTTTGAAGGTTTCCAGACTCGTGGCATGACGAACCGGCTGAGGGAGGGAGTTCCAAAGACTAAGATATAATAATTTACTGACAACAGTAAATATGTTATATTGTGATATTTTATACGCAACAGAATGTGGGCGTGGTCATGGGTGGGGCAAAATATACATGACCTTAGCAGTGGTGTAAAAGGTCTGCCGGGGAAGTTTGAACTCTGCCATAGTGTTTCCCCCCAAAATACATGTAATCTGACAGCATTTCACCAAAAATCCATGCAATTTGGCAGAGGTTCCTCCAAAAACAGATAATATGGCAGTCGTTCCCCCAAAATAGACGTTATTTGGGCAGCAGCGGTTCCCCCAAACACACATAATTTGGCAGCGGCCCCCCTAAATATGCGTAATCTGGCAGCGGATCACCAAAAATACATGTAGCAGCAGTGGTTCCCCCAAAATACACAGAATCTTGAAGCAACAGTTCCCCCATTATACACAATCTGGCAGCGGTTCCCCAAAAATACACATAATCTGCCAGCTGTTTCTCAAAATACACTTAATCTGGCAGCAGCAGTTCCCCAAAAATAGTTAATCTGGCAGCAGTTCCCCCAAAATAGGTACCCCCAGTTCAGGTAACCAGGTCAAAACGTATCCCCAGTGGAAGTAACCAGGTCTAAAGGTTTACCCAGTGCATGTATCCAGGTCTATAGGTGTCCCCAGTATAGGTAACCTAGTTTACAGGTGTCCCTAGAATAGATAACCAGGTCTACAGATGTCCCCATTTAAGATAGCCGGGTCTATAGATGTCCCCAGTTAAGATAGCCAGGTCTATAGGTGTCCCCAATATAGGTAGCCAGGTCTACAGGTGTCTCCAGAATAGGTAGCCAGGCCTATAGGGGTCCCCAGTACAGATAGCCAGGTATATAGGTGTCCCCAGTACAGATAGCCAGGTCTATAGGTGTCTCCTGTATAGATAGCCAGGTCTTTGGGTGTCCCCAGTATATGTAGCCAGGTGTATAGGTGTCCCCAGTATAGTCAGGTCTATAGGTGTCCCCAGTATATACAGCCAGGTGTATAGGTGCCCCCAGTATATGTAGCTATGTCTATAAGTGCCCCCAGTATATGCAGCAAGGCTTGTAGGTGTCTTCAGGAGGGGAGACAGCCAGTGAAGGCAGGCGATTTGCATAGCAGCGGAGAAGGGGGGAAGTTTCCCCCCCTTCTCTCACCTTGAGGCCCCCCTTCCTGGCTCTCCCCTCCAGAATCTGTAAAGTGTCGCACAGCGCGTAGCAGCTGACAGCGGGTGGAGACTTACCGCTGTACAGTAACCGGAGGGAGCGCTGATCTGTGTGCCGCTAGTCTGGGTTGAGAGGCCCAGACTAGTGGCACACAGATCAGCGCTCCCTCCGGTGGCTGTACAGCGGTAAGTCTCTGCCCGCTGTCAGCCGCTGCTCGCTGTGAGTCTGACACTTTACAGATTCTGGAGGGGAGAGCAAGGAAGGGGGGCCCCAAGGTGAGGGAAGGGGGGGGGAACTTCCCCCCTTCTCCGCTGCTGTGCCCATCGCCCTCCTTCACTGGCTGTCTCCGCTCCTGCTCAGGGTTCTCTGGTTGGCGGCGGGCTCCCCCCTGATCACGGGCCTCGGTCCGTGCCCGAGTGCCCTAATGGTCAGTCCACCCCTGACTGTTGATAGAGCCCAAAGTAAGTAAAGCCCAAACTACAAATAAGCATAGCTCATTTCACAAACCTCAAACTGTACAAAAAAAACCAGCACAAAAATGTGACATTCTCTCACACCACTTCTCATAGGTTCTTGGACTACAGGTTATCCTTCTTTATCTAGATAGGAGTTCAACATTTATTTATTTTTTTGTCTCTGGACATGCCTGTTCAGCTCTTACTTGACACCCACATAGGCCTCGATTCATAAAGCATTACCACATTTGGTAATGCAGAAAACAGCTGACTTTACCGAGCACTTAGCAAAATGTCAATTCATAAACCTTGTTACCGCATGAAAAGCTG
The DNA here is from genome assembly GCF_040937935.1 of Hyperolius riggenbachi. Lineage (NCBI taxonomy): Eukaryota > Metazoa > Chordata > Amphibia > Anura > Hyperoliidae > Hyperolius > Hyperolius riggenbachi. The sequence continues at coordinate 150,653,414 of NC_090653.1, read as the reverse complement.
AAATTACCGACCAGTGAGGTAAATTACCGCCTTGTGCAGTGAACACCTCCAGCACATGTCAGTGAATGTCAATTTATAAAGATTAGAGCAGGCCGGTAATGGCACAGAGAATACGGACTGCTATGAAGAGGTGATAAGACAGCGATAAGTGCAGGGATTAATGGAAACTCAGCAGAAGCAGTGAGACACAGCCAGCAGCAGAGCGATTGGAACAAACAAGGCTTCCCTGAATACCCTAGGCTATGGTTTTAACCTCTTGAGTACCTGTTTTTCAGATGTATATTTGCTGGAGGTGAATATCAAGCCTGGCATGTGTAACATTTCTTGAAGTTGTTCTGTGCTGTGGCAATTAACCAGTTCGGCCTATCTGGACGAGTTTCCTCGTCCAGATAGGCACTGCTGCTTTCCCTGCGTGGTGCGCGCGATCGGGCGCACCCGCCGCCCGCCGCTAGCCCCCCGATCAGTGAATGGGAATATAATTCCCATTCACCGATCTAACTTCCCCGCAGAAATACTGACGCTTTCTCTCCAGAGAGCGCGGAATTTCTGCCCCCAGGAAACGTTTCCCCAGCATTTTAGTTCCTGGATGCGAGATCGTTCGCAAAGAAAGCCTAATTAGTGGTGGAAAAAACAAGATATAGATCAATTCATTGTGATAAGTAGCAATAAAGTTATAGGCGAATGAATGGGAGGTGAACGTTGCTCGGATGCATGAGATTTTCGGCACTGCGGCGCTGAACCGGTTAAATAGAGTGTTTAGAAAGACTAATAGACAGATTCAGAGCAGATTGAGGGCAGGGAGAGGCAGTAAAACTAAACATACACATCTAAACTGAAGTGGAGATGCCTCTTTTATTGTAATGCTGTCTCTGCACGGAGAACAGCCAAATGTAACAAATCAGCCAGCTAATCATTAATGTAACAACTCAGCCAGCTACACTCCTCATGTTACCGACAGTTCAGTTCGGAAAATCCCCACATTTCTACTGCACCTGTGAAAATGTTTATGAATTAGCACACAGAAGTATAAAATACCGAATGCGGTATTTTTCTGACGAGTTATTTTTTATCGCAAAGCCTTTTATGAATCGATGCCACTGGGAGATCTGTCCATTTAATCCATTTCTGCATCTTTCAGATTCTCAATCTCAACTAAAGCAATCCTGGTGAACTCTTTGCAACCGAGATATAATTTGAAGGACCTTAATGTTGGCCTGAACTCTTGCACAGGAAAGAAGGAAAACATAGATAAATGCATCCCGAATGTATTTAGAGAGTTTAGCCTGTTTAATTCACCCTCATTTGTGTCTAATTACAAGTTGTAATTTGATCTCTCCCCTGTGTCACATGATTGCCACGGCTGAGATGGCAGGTTTGAAAGCACTGGCTGTTAACAATATGTCTGCTTCCATGAATCAGGAAGTAGAAACAGTGCAGATCAGGATTTGTCTCAGTTGTAACAAAGAAATGTTATTTTTTGTTTAATGGTTACTATGCTGCTGTGTATCTTTTAGAGCAGAGAGGAGTTCTGAATTCAGGTCCACTTTAATGACTAAACAAGGAATTTTCCATATTACTCTGCCCTTCTCTTTTGGCTTGCAGTAATATAATACAAAAAACACAGTGACAGCTCAGCCACAGGTCCTTCCCACATCCTGATTGGGAGAGGTGGTGGTTGGCAGCTTGGACTTTCTTTCTTCTCCCAGGATGCATTGCTTCTCTAATGAAGAAGGCGAGGCAGCAGCAGTGTGACCATTCTGTTTGGTGAGTATTTTTTAACCAGGGTTTGTTGTTGTTTTTTAGCACTTCTAACCTTTGTTAATTTAATGTTGGGGGGAAGGAGTGATGGAGGGGGCACAGACGAATTAAGCATATAAATTGTCTTATATGGGTGATCTTTAGGAACCATCATACCACACAACACGTTGTATCCCCACTTCCTCACCAACCACTCATAATAATGAGGAAAGTAATAAAAATGCTTTTTTTTCATGGTAGTAAGTCATGATTAGTTGGCTAGTGGGCACTGCTTTCCCATTTCTGCCACAGAGTTGCAGAGTTCCACACAAACTCTGGAGTGATCTTACAATGAAGTACAGAATAGGATGGTGCATGCCCAGAATATCAGGGTGGCAGGTCTAATCTTAGACAAGTAGGAGATGTAATCAGAGGCCATGAGGCTGCAGTTTGTGATTGTGTAAAAGTTTACAGTCATTTGTTAGTACTATTTTTCTTTCCTTCTAGAATGGGCAAGAACTGATGTATGAACTCACCACACACCTAACGGAATTATTTGGGGTGTCTTCTTTCTAAAATGGGGTCACTTGTGGGGTTCCTATACTGCCCTGGCATTTTAGGGGCCCTAAACCGTGAGGAGTAGTCTTGAAACCAAGTGCCTCAAAATGACCTGTGAATAGGACGTTGGGCCCCTTAGCGCACCTAGGCTGCAAAAAAAATGTCACACACGTGGTACCGCCATACTCAGAAGTAGTAGTATAATGTGTTTTGGGGTGTATTTGTACATATACCCATGCTGGGTGGGAGAAATATCTCTGCAAATGACAATTTTTTGATTTTTTTTACACACAATTGTCCATTTACAGAGATATTTCTCCCACCCAGCATGGGTATGTGTAAAAATACACCACAAAACACATTATACTACTTCTCCTGAGTACGGCGATACCACATGTGTGGCACTTTTTTGCACCCTAACTGCGCTAAGTGGCCCAAAGTCCAATGAGTACCTTTAGGATTTCACAGGTCATTTTGAGGCATTTGGTTTCAAGACTACTCCTCGTGGTTTAGGGCCCCTAAAATGCCAGGGCAGTATAGGAACACCACAAATGACCCCATTATAGAAAGAAAACACCCCAGGGTATTCCGTTAGGAGTATGGTGAGTTCATAGAAGATTTTATTTTTTGTCACAAGTTAGCGGAAATTGATTTTTATAGTTTTTTTTCACAAAGTGTCATATTCCGCTAACTTGTGACAAAAAATAAAATCTTCTATGAATGCACCATACTCCTGAATACCTTGGAGTGTCTTCTTTCTAGAATGGTGTCATTTGTGGGGTTCCTATACTGTCCTGGCATTTTAGAGGCCCTAAACCATGAGGAGTAGTCTTGATAGCAAATGTCTCAAAATGACCTGTGAAATCCTAAAGGTACTCATTGGACTTTGGGCCCCTTAGCGCAGTTAGGGTGCAAAAAAGTGCCACACATGTGGTATCGCTGTACTCGGGAGAAGTAGCATAATGTGTTTTGGGGTGTATTTTTACACATACCCATGCTGGGTGGGAGAAATATCTCTGTAAATGGACAATTGTGTGAAACAAAAAATAAAAAAAATCTCATTTACAGAGATATTTCTCCCACCCAGCATGGGTATGTGTAAAAATACACCCCAAAGCACATTATACTATTTCTCCTGAGTACGGCGATACCACATGTGTGACACTTTTTTGCAACCTAGGTGCGCTAAGGGGCCCAAAGTCCTATGAACACCTTTAGGCTTTACAGGGGTGCTTACAATTTAGCACCCCCCAAAATGCCAGTAAACACACCCCACAAATGATCCCATTTTGGAAATTAGACATCCCAAAGTATTCAGAGAGGGGCATGGTGAGTCCGTGGCAGATTTATTTTTTGCTTGTCACAAGTTAGCATAATTGGAAACTTTTTTTAATTTATTGTTTTTGTCACAAGTGTCATTTTCCGATGACTTGTGACAAAAAATAAAATCTTCTATGAACTCACCATGCATCTTAGTGAATACTTTGGGATGTCTTCTTTCCAAAATGGGGTCATTTGGGGGGTATTTATACTATCCTGGAATTCTAGTACCTCATGAAACCTGACAGGTGCTCAGAGAAGTCAGAGATGCTTCAAAATGGGTAAATTCACTTTTTGCACCATAGTGAACGCTATAACTTTTACCCAAACCAATAAATATACACTTATTGGTATTTTTTTTTATCAAAGACATGTAGCACAATACATTTGGACAAAAATGTATATAGAAATTTTACTTTATTTGAAAAATGTCAGCACAGAAAGTTAAAAAAAAACATTTTTTTGACAAAATTCATGTCTTTTTTGATGAATATAATAAAAACTAAAAATCACAGCAGCAATCAAATAGCACCAAAAGAAAGCCGTATTAGGGACAAGAAAAGGAGGTAAAATTCATTTAGGTGGTAGGTTGTATGACCGAGCAATAAACCGTTAAAGCTGCAGTGGTCTGAATGGGAAAAAAGTGTCTGGTCCTTAAGGGGTTTTATGACTGCAGTCCTTAAGTGGTTAATATAGATCTGCTTATAAGAGAACAGTCATATAATGATTAATATAGATGCTCCATAATCAATCAAGTGACTGAGTGTAAGTTATCATTAGATTCTAAATAAACTCAGTAGACTTTACTATGATAGCAAAATAGTCAGCAGCACAACAAGTGAGCTATACCACAATTTTTGAAATTCCTGCAAAGATTAGAAAAAAATACATCAGGCTAAAAAAGGGGTTAAAAGGTGATTTGTAAAGCCCTGGGAGTTAATTGGGCCACACTCAGCCATGATGTCTAAGTGAACAGTGGTGAATATTCATGGGAGTGTTTGACCTGTCCAAACTATTCCCAATGTGCAGCAACAATTCATTCATGAAATCGCAGATCATTCCAGAAGAGTATCATGGAAAATGCAGGTCTCTCTAGCCTAATAAATCTGCAGCAACAAAGGTTGAGTATGGTAAATACGTTTTATAGCATCAGCTTCCTGGAGTCACTTCCATTAACAAACCATGACAAATGTGACATGGGACATTACATTGAAGAAAGCTCACAGAAACATCAAAAGATAATGAATCTACCCAGACACAAATAATAGGACATGGGGAAGAGGATTATTGTTTGCCTTTCTGCCATTATTTTTCCCAATCCAAACAAGGAACAAACTAAAGGTACCTATACACTTATAGATTTGCAGCAGATTTAACCATAAGATAGATTCCTGTCAGATGCCTGTCAGGTCGAATCTGACAGGAATCTATCCTATGTGCGCCACACACTAGGAACAGATTTCCAATAATCCATCGAAATGCATTGCTGCTCAATTCGATCCAATGCAATGCTATGGGCCATTGATCTCCCGCCAGAAGCCAATCTACCTAGATTTTCCATCTGGACCGATCGAGTAAACTGATTGATTGACCATGCTGCCTGCTGCATCGATTTCTGACTAATTCGATCAAAGCGGTCTAATCGGCCGTATATTGATAGCAGAAATCGACCAGTGCATGGGCAACTTTTAAGTATGTAAAAGCAAGTTGACGATACTACAGTAAAGTAAGTGTTTTGGGGGGCAAAATGAAACCCTTTTTTACATCTAACAATATAAAGTGATCTCTTAACAACCTTATCACTCTCTTTGGTATAGATGATTGAGTGTGTCCATTGGGACTTTGCTAGGAAACCTATAGGGCATTGCTGAGTACGGTAAATCAGGGAACTTCCTCATGTAACCAGTTTACCTCTGAGGAATTTTTCTCTTAAAGAGGTACTCCAGTGAAAATAATGTAATAAAAAAGTGCTTAATTTTTTAAAAAATTATGTATAAATGATTTGATCAGTGTTTGTCCATTGTGAAATCTTTCCTCTGCCTGATTTACATTCAGACATTTATCACATTTATCACATGGTTTACTGCTGGCAAGTGATGTCACTGGAAGGAGTTACTGCTTGCTTTTTTTGGCAGTTAAAAACAGCTGTTATTTCCCACAATGCAACAAGGCTCCCACAGTGTTATGTCAGGACTTCACAGCTGTGAGGCGCTGACATCACATGTGAGAGGGGTTTTATCACAAAAGCAGCCATACAGACCCCCCTGATGATCCATTTGAGTAAAAGGAATAGATTTCTCATGGGAAAGGGAGTATCAGCTACTGGTTGATATGAAATTCAATTCTTGGTTACAGTTTCTCTTTAACAACCAGATACTTTTTCACATTTCAGCACTCCTCTCTTTCATGCTCCAATAACTTTAGTACTACTTATCACAACTAAATGATCTATATCTTGCTTTTTTTTGTTACCAATTAGGCTTTCTTTGGGTGGTACATTTTGCTAAGAATTATTTTATTCTAAATGCATTTTCATGGGAATAATACAAAAAAAGGGGAAAAAAACATAGGTTCTCTGTTTTCAGACATTATAATTTTAAAATAATACCATAATTAAAACCCATGTATTTTATTTGTCCATTTTTCCCGATTATAACACCATTGAAATTATGTCTCTAGTACAATGTATGCCGACAATATATTATTTGGAAATAAAGGTGTATTTTTTCAGTTTTGCATTGATCAGTAATTACAAGCCCCTTTTTTTTTTTTTTTTGCAAAAATAACAGTAATGTACTCTCATGGCATACACATTAAAAAAGTTGAGTCCCTAAGGTATTTATTTTTGTATTAATTTTTTTAAATGTCAATTTTGTTTTTTTAAGTTTTTTTATTTTTGGTAACTATGGGAGGGAAGGCAAGGCGTTAATTGTATATTTATGTATTTTTATTTAATGGGAAGTGTATGCAGGTGTAATTTTACTGTTTGGCCACTAGATGTTCCCCCGCAACTTTATTATGATCTTGTATCTTTTACTGCATACACGCATTACAGGAAGTAGCGCATGTATGCTACACTTGCATCAGTGAACACAGCATCTCATTGATGCCGGTTTCAATGATCATGGGCACATAGATAGGTGAATGAGAACTGCGTTCCCATTACCTGATCTGCGTAGTAACCGGGAGGCGGGAGTGGTAGGGTATGTATATGTACGCCCCTGGAGCTAAGATGATGTCTCCGGGGGCATAGATATACTGTGTGTGTGTGTGTGTGTGTGTGTGTGTGTGTGTGTGTGTGTGTGTGTGTGTGTGTGTGTGTGTGTGTGTGTGTGTGTGTGTGTGTGTGTGTGTGTGTGTGTGTGTGTGTGTGTGTGTGTGTGTGTGTGTGTGTGTCCCAAATTTTTATAATTGGAAAAATTAATTGACAAATGTGTGTGGATGGAAAATAGGAATTGCTGAATAAGTTTTTCTCTCTCGCTTTCTATTTTGTTTTTCAATCCCCCCCCTCCCCCTTCCTTTTTGTTTTTGTATTCATAATGTGCACTGCATGCTTTAAACTTTATTTTCATAAACTCAAAAACTATGATACTACACTTATTCCCAACTTAAAGAAGGTTCTGATGAAGCCAGATCAGCTCCTTGGCAGGGGCGTAGCAATAGGCCCTGCAGCGCCTGCGCCCGCTCGGGGCCGTTTTTTGGGGGCTGGAGGGGTGGCAGCATGAGGGGAAAGCCTTGCCCACAGTCGGCGGGGAGAGGGGAAGTTCCCCCCTCTCCCTCACCTCGGGGCTCTCCCCTCTGCGCTCCCCTCCAGCTAGTGAATGTGTGTGGGCAGTGGGCAGCGGCGGCGGGATACATACCTTCTTCCTTGCGTTCCATCGCCGCCTTCTCGCTCTAGCGGCTGACGTCACTTCCGGAAGCGGAAGTGACGTCAGCCGCTAGAGCGAGAAGGCGGCGATGGAACGCAAGGAAGAAGGTATGTATCCCGCTGCTGCCCGCTGCCCGCTGCCCACACACATTGAAATTCTGCAGGGGGATTTTCAGGTGTCTGCTGCCCACATTACGATTTTCAGGTGTCTGCTGCCCACATTACGATTTTCTGGTCACTGCTGCCCACATTGCGATTTTCTGGTCACTGCTGCCCACATTACGATTTTCAGGTGTCTGCTGCCCACATTGCGATTTTCAGGTGCCTGCTGCCCACATTGCGATTTTCAGGTGCCTGCTGCCCACATTACGATTTTCAGGTGTCTGCTGCCCACATTACGATTTTCAGGTGTCTGCTGCCCACATTACGATTTTCAGGTGTCTGCTGCCCACATTACGATTTTCTGGTGTCTGCTGTCCACATTACGATTTTCAGGTGTCTGCTGCCCACATTGCGATTTTCTGGTGTCTGCTGCCCACATTACGATTTTCTGGTGTATGCTGCCCACATTAGGATTTTCTGGTGACTGCTGCCCACATTGCGATTTTCTGGTGACTGTTGCCCACATTGCGATTTTCTGGTGACTGCTGCCCACATTGCGATTTTCTGGTGACTGCTGCCCACATAAGGATTTTCTGGTGACTGCTGCCCACATTAGGATTTTCTGGTGTGTGCTGCCCACATTATGATATTCTGGTGACTGACTGCTGCCCACATTAGGATTTTCTGGTGACTGCTGCCCACATTACGATATTCTGGTGACTGCAGCCCACATTAGATTTTCTGGTGACTGATGCCCACATTGCGATTTTCTGGTGACTGCTGCCCACATGGCGATTTTCTGGTGACTGCTGCCCACATTGCGATTTTCTGGTGAACTCTGCCCACATTACGATTTTCTGTCCCACATTACGATATTCTGGTGAACGCTGCCCACATTACGATTGTCTGGTGAATGCTGTCCACGTTACAATTTTCTGGTGACTGCTGCTCACGTTACGATTTTCTGGTGAACTCTGCCCACATTATGATTTTCTGGTTAACTCTGCCCACATTATGATTTTCTGGTGAACGCTGCCCACATTACGATTGTCTGGTGAATGCTGTCCACGTTACAATTTTCTGGTGAACTCTGCCCACATTATGATTTTCTAAAGGCCCACATTACGATTTTCTGGTGAACTCTGCCCACATTACGATTTTCTGGCCCACATTACGATTGTCTGGTAAAATGCTGCCCACTTTACAATTAATTTACAGTGAAACGCTGCCCCATTACGATTATTTGGCACCTATGGGGGGGGGGGGGCCCATCCAAATATTCGCAGGGGGGCCCAGTGATTTCTAGTTACGCCCCTGCTCCTTGGGAAACTACATTAAAAGTTCTGATGTATGAAAAAATATAGAAATAAAATAAATGCAAAAAACAGTTTGTACAGTATTAAGGGGACCTACTAAGCCGTGAATTGATGGATTAGCTCATATCAAATGATATTATTGCTCCTGTTATTTGTTATAAGCCACAGAAAATCGTCCCTTTCTCACTGCAGTACACATATCCCCCCCCCCCCCCCCCCCCAGCGCTTTTCTTTTAAATAGCAACATGTTCTTCTGATATTTGGTGGTCTTTTCATGCCATTTTGGTGATGGCCATTTGGTGCATCTGGTTACTTTTAGTTGCTCTCCAGAGGTCAGAATAAAACAATCAAAGTCTTCTGAATCCAGAATGTTTAGACACGTTCAGCTGATCTGCTCTCAAAATGAATAGAGGCATATTCGAGCAAACCTATCTATGACTAATACCTCTGTAATTGGTAGCCTTGCTGTATTCACATTATATGCTATGCACACATTTCCTGAAATCCAGGGGATAGATTCTACAGTAATATATGCCCACACTTCGAACTTGGAATTGTAACACATGGATCTGAAATGTTTTAAAATAGATACTATGCTCAGCTTACCTTCATGTATCTCCATGGCAACTTGTTGTGCCCCAGAAAAATTCTCTCCCCTACTGTTAGTATATTATCATTGGGTGCTACACGATATCAAGCTTTTTAAACAGTAAAGACAGATACATTTCTATTCTAGATTGTCAGCTGAAAGCATATGTCATGTACATCTGGCATTCTGTGCATCGATAGTTAAAGGCAAGCTACTATCAAGATGTAATGTTTTTTTCAGTATAAAGCAAAGACGTTTATGTGTAAAATGCTACCTCCATGTACTGCAAGCGATACACACATTAGAAGCAAAAATATATTAGATGTCTGTTAACTTACTGCTGAAGGGGGAAAGGAAAGGTGATCTCTGGGAAACATGTTGTTATCTGCAGTGTGTCAGCCCCCTGGCTGTAAATAAGCCTTCCAGGTAGGAATATGCTGCAATGGTGTTCATATAATAAAGTCATATCAAGCTAAAGATAAGGTGGTGTTACTGTATGGTAAACACAGAGTGGCCAACATTTCCATTTGGTGCAATTAGTAGGTAAGCCAGGACAGATTTATGGCTGCAGTGAATATTGATGGTACAAGGAAAGTTGAAGGAAAACTGGTGCAAAACTGGAGCACATATTAACCTCCCTGGCGGTCTATTAAAACCGCCAGGGGGCAGCACAGCACTTACATTTTTTTTTAATCATGTAGCTAGCCTAGCGCTAGCTACATGATAGCCGATATGCAGCGGCATCCCCCCACCCCCTCCGATCGCCTCCGGCGATCAGCGCAAACAGGAAATCCCGTTCAGAATGGGATTTCCTGTTTGGCTTCCCCCATCGCCATGGCGACGATCGTGATCCACGTCATCGACGTTGCGACGTCATCGGGAGTATTGATCCACCCCTCAGCGCTGCCTGGCGCTGATAGGCCAGGCTGCGCAAGGGTCTGGGGGTGCGGCACGGCGGGTAGTGGCGAATCGGTGCGGAGCAGCGGCGATCGGGAAGTACACGCAGCTAGCAAAGTGCTAGCTGCATGTACCGAAAAAAAAATTATGCAAATCAGCCCAGCAGGGCCTGAGAAATCCTCCTGCGCGCATAGGGATACCGCCAGGGAGGTTAATCAGATACTGTATGTTATGACCAGAGCCCGAAATCTGGCAATTTTGGGTTCTGGCCAGCCACTGTGCACACATGGCCCTGCATAGGCAGCCACAAGCACTGTGTGTTTTTCTAGCGCCCGTTTTTTTAAATGGGCCTAACTGACTAGCCCTATATAATAGAACCCCTGTGTCTCTGCATCATTCTGTGTCAGTGCTTCCAGACCTGACAGTTGCTGTCTGTGAACCTCATTGCATTGTGGGAAATAACAGGTTTTTTTCCAACTGCCAAGCAAGCAACATCTCCCTGTGTGCATAAACTTCAGACAGCAGTGGGGAACGGGCAAGCGGGTAGCGTCTGTGTGCGCGCGTTTGGAGGGGGTCTAGCGGCCGTGGCCTAGCGCCCGGTTTTTAATGGACGGGCCTTTTTTACTAGTCCTTATATAATTCACAAAACAGAAAACATTTGATTTCTTAGCAAGAAAGCTAAAAAGCAAAACCAGTAAGTTGAACCTTTATTGAAAAGTTTAATTTTAATAGTTAAATATAAATATATAAAAATACTTTTACACTGTTTGTGTTATCAGGACAGGAGTTAAGCGTATGATTTTGCAGTGACAGCTACACATCAGTAACAACTGCTTAGCTGGTAAATCCATGTATGGCACAATATTAGTATATCAGTGTAGTCAATTACAGAATGTCATGCATTCACCAGATCACAGCTATAGATGTTCTCTGAAAATTACACACCATTATCTGACACAGATTTACTAAAATATTTGCCGTAATCAGCTCTGTGGTGTGGATGGGAGACTGATGGATTACTGAAATCAGACCTATAGGGCACTTCAGATATCCCCTAAACTTGCGGCAGTAGAATGGCATTATTGATGGATTCTGTATGGTGAGGTGAGCTCGCCTACCGACCATGTTGCTTCAAATGTGTAAAACTCTTTAAAATGTTCTATATTGATTTATGAATCTGACCTAAAATATTATCTGATTTCAAAAAAAGTTCCTAATTATGGATGAAAAAAATCTAGTATAACAAATGATATAAACATATATCTACTGTATAATATTTGGGCATGTACTGAAAAGAAAAATATCTAATGACACATCTTTGTTTAGCAAAACTAGGTATGTCCTTAGTGTTGGCTGGCTGCCCCAATACTACCCCTGTGCTGATCTGTGGTTCTGTTAATGGGAGGTGACAGCAAGGGGGGCATGGGACAGGATTCCTAATAACGTAGGTAAGAAAGAAGCCCAAATCCCCCCTCCCCCCTTCCCGGAGTCTTGTGGCTGCATCCCCATAGTTACCCCACTGTGAGAGTGATAGCAGTTCAGGAAGTAAGCAACAGTAGTGCCGATGGGTGACCATCATGCAGAAAGAGGGTGACAGCACTACAGATGGTGCATGACTGTCAGGTAAAGAGGGAGCTATGGTAGTGCAGATAGCCAGGTGGGTAATGGTAGTGTAAGATGGTAGTGTAAAAAGTGGGTAACAGAGAAAGTGCAGATAGTGGGTAAGAGCTACATCCTCTTACATATTCTCAGGTGGTAATGGGTGCTTGGATCCTCTGTGACTCCCTGGGGTCATTGGTCAGAAAGCAGTGTAGCGTAGGGGAGGAAGAAGTCCGGGTACCCCGCCCTGTTGGGGATCAGATGACTGATTATTGCAGAGTGAGAGGGAGGTAAGAACATAGGGGTGCCCCCATGAAAGATTTTGCAGGAGGGGGGCATGTTCTGTAGTTACGTCCCTGGTATGGAAGAAGCCTACATAGAAGATTTTGGATTAAATGAGGAGCATTACCTTTGGAAAAAGGAAAGCACTGCATGGTTTTAGGTCAGGCCTGTTTTACTACATCTGGGCCTCTACAGCTTGCCAGACATCTGCCTGTGAACTGAATCTCAAGATAAAGTGGATCATGCAGCAACATAATAGGCATGATTCACAAAGCTTTTCACCTGTTATCCTCAATTTTCACCTTATCTATGTTAGCTTTTTAAGCTTACAAAGAGAAAAAATATAATTAAGGTAAGAAAAGTAATATTGAAATCAGGAACAACTTACTTTGAATGATTATTTTGCTAGTAGATGTGCTGAAAGATTATTGTTATCAATTAGGTGATAAATAAGTAATTTTGAGAAGTTTTGTGAATAGAGCCCTATGACCCCTATTCAATTAACTTTTCTTCTGTGTTTTCTCACAGGAGATGTTTTCACTCCCTTTTAAGCCACCTGCAAGGAAGGAAATACAGAAAAAGTTTGATATTACTTTTTAGACAATTTGTTGGTGCTTTTTTAATTATTAGACACCAAAAGTAATGTTGCAGGTGAGTTGAAAAATTATCTCCTGGGAGAAAACTACCTATATGGTGGGTTCCCTGACTACCTATAAGAGGGGAACTACTAATACTGAGGGCTATTGTGGCTACCTATACTGGGGGCTGCATCTGGCTAATACTGGGGCTCCTCTGACTACCTACATGATGGGAGGCTATGTGTGGCTAACTAATACTGGGGGCTCCTGGCTAGTTATATTTGGGGCTACCTATCTGAAAGGCACCTCTGTCAGTCTATGGGGTGCCAGAGCACGTGGGTCCTATGCAGTGCAGTGGCTCACGGTGCAAGAGATTACATGGTGGTAAAATAAAGACTGAATCAGATATTAAGTGTGTTCCATCACTCTTTAATATATTAATAAGTACCTGAATGATATGGTGATTTGTGCATATGCCTGGAGTTCAGATTAAACAGAATGGCTAAGTAAACTGTTATTGCTATTCCTGCTCATCAGTACAATGGCATGGGATTAACCCTCTAGTAAACACAGCATCCCCTATTGTTTCATCGGATCCCAGTGCTGCCGTATTTCAGAAACGTTACTTGAGTAATTAGACTGTGGCTTGATTTAGCGCTGCTAAAGGGCCATAGCCAGGAATGAAATGAAGAATAATAAGGCCATTTTGAAACTCAGTACAGATAACTCACATCATCCATCATTTCAAAGCCCAAGTTGTGAGAGCAGGGACCTCACCAGTTATGAGCGCTCACAATTTCTGGTAGAACAGCCTTGTCCTAATCTCTTTTCCCATACTGGTAATAAAATACATTCATCTTGACAGCCAAATAGTTTGGCAGATTGTCAGCAGACACTAGAAGCAAAATAAAGCATCCAAATATAACCAAGATTTGGTGGCTGCAGACTTTTCCCCTCCTCGGTGCTGCTCATCTGTCCTAATGATAGGAAAGCAGTATTTTAGATAGCAATGACATCTTGGATTATGTGTGCAGTACCAAATAACAAAAACATACACACGGCTGTAAAACAAAGACTGTAGCATGTTATACATATATATATATATATATATATATATATATATATATATATATATATATATATATATATATATATATATATATATATATATATATATATATATATATATATGTTATATACATATATGTATAAATGTGAACAAAAACTAGTATATGCGTTAAATGTTAACTCCAATAAGGTACATGTAGCAACTCAAAGCAAAACAGAAAATAATATTCCCAATAACCATTTTTGTGTTAATTATCATAAAAATAAGCTTCAGAAATGCGTACCTCCCAACCTTTTGAGATAACAAAGAGGGGCGGAAGCAAGCAATAATGGTGCCTGTTAAATCACAGAAATGCAAATATTTTCTCTATTGGCACCAAGTGTAATAAAAAGCCTGCCGCTAAATATAAAACAACTATTTCACTTGTATAAGGGCACCGAGTAAATATACAACCACTATATCACTTGCTATCTTTACCTTTCATTTTTATACCAACTTTATTGATTACAATTACCCATGGTTTATCAAATAATCATCTCTAAAACTGTATAATCGTTTCTAAAACTGTTCTCAATGCTTTCTCAGCCTCCGCAGTTCTCACCTATGTTACAAATTAACATTTTTTCAAAAAACTTACTTAAGCATACGTGTGTGTGTGTGTGTGTGTGTGTGTGTGTGTGTGTGTGTGTGTGTGTGTGTGTGTGTGTGTGTGTGTGTGTGTGTGTGTGTGTGTGTGTGTGTGTGTGTGTGTGTGTGTGTGTGTGTGTGTGTGTGTGTGTGTGTGTGTGTGTGTGTGTGTGTGTGTGTGTGCGTGCGTGCGTGCACGCGTGTATAAAAGTTTATTTTTACGTTTTGCCTCTGAATTGAATTATATATTTTTTGTATTCTACAGCATGTTACATAAAACCATAAATGATCATATACTCATATATATTACACAAACAAAACCTGTGATTAAGGTTAGGTGCCCTCCAGGGAAGATTAAGTTTAGGCACTACTGGGGGGCAGGGGGGGGGGGGTTAAGGTTAGGCACCAACACAAGGGGAGTGGTTAAGGTTTGGCACCACTGGGGGTGGGGGGGGGGGTGTTAGGCACCACCGTGGAGGTTAAGGTTAGGCACCAACAGCGCGGGGTTCAGTGTGAGAGTAGAAAAAGGATAGGTTATAGTAAGATATCAGGTATTAAAGATATTTTAATATATAAATGAATTAGTACAATATCGGTAAATGAACCGACTGGTATTTTATCACTTTTACTGGTGCCCATTTTAATAAATGTAAAAATAGAGGTAGCAGCGAGGAATAGAAGAATATCAGTATTGTAAACAATACTTTACAGCATGTCCTGATGCCCATTTTACGAAACCATAACTTCAATATTGTTTATATCTGGCACCCTTTTTAACAGGCGCATTTATAATATGCACGCAAGAAGGACACCTTTAAAGGGAACCAGAGACGAAGCTCCCTCATGTATTTTACTATATATATCAATGGGAAAATGACAGTAAACACCTACTCTGCTCTTTGTTTCATTCTTCTCTGCTAAATCTGCCTGTTATCAGCTCTGATAAGAATCCCCGACTGACCATTTAGTCTAGCTTTGCCCTGCTATAATCATTCCAGGCAAAGCTAGACTGAATGCTCAGTCGCGGATTTTATCAGGGCTGATAAGTGTGCAGTGAAAAAGGAAACAAAGGGCAGAGTAGGTGTTTACTGTCATGTTCCCATTGATATATATGGTAAAATACATGAGGGTGCTTCGTCTCTGGTTCTCTGTAAGGCAATCCGCTGAAACACCCCTAATCGCGCAAAATATGTAATTTTATAATTCAAACCATTACTACTTTTTCTTCATATTGACATTTGAAATGTAACACCATGAATTGCTCTGTTATTGTTATATTATTTACTGCTGCTTTGTTATTGTTATGCTATATACTGCTGCCTTTAGAGGGCATAGTTCCTTTAAGACTGTAGAGAATTCTGGAAGAGAGGGTGGAGCGAGCAGAAGCTTCTGGGAGCTGAGAAGTGGCTGGTGTGTTTTCAGACCCTCAGAGGGTTCTGGGGTTTCTGGAACTGATTTTCAGTTCTCCCACGGGATTGTACGCACTCTGGGTATCTTCCCTTATTAGCGGTGATGCTCCTGGAAGCGTGTGTAGTACAGTGCAGGCTACTTTCACTTGTAGTGCAGATCAAAGCGAGCCTACTCACTGCAAAACTAAAGAGAGTGGAGAGGAGAGCGCTAACAGTGGCAGCCTTACAGTACACAAGGCCCGGGGCATGTTTATACGCGGGGCCTAAAGACACAGATATGCTATAGATGCACATACACACACATGATACACACGGGTATGCTGTGGACAAACACCAGACACACACACACCCAGGGGCGTAACTAGACATCACTGGTCCCCCCTGCAAATCTTTGGATGGGACCCCCCACCCCCACCTCCCTCGCTTTCTGCACAGGAAAACTGAGGACCAATGTGTTTTCTCCATGCAGATAAAAACACTTAGACTTAAAGGAAATGTCAGGCAATCTATGCTACCCCCAGATCTACTTACCCGGGGCTTCCTCCAGCCTTTCGCAGCCGACAAGTTCCTTGTCGCAGCTCTGCTCCCAGTACATACCCAGTGATGTGAATCACTGGTAGCTTGCGTGGATATGTAGGGAAATTCTAGGCAGTAGCTGTTACACATTTCAAGTCATGTGGTAAAACTTAAAGTTCAAAATATATATACAGGAATTATACAGTTCATGCTGCCCCTAGGTTCTTTGGAGCACAATGCATTCAAAGTTTTATTGTTAGCTTACAACAGGTTAATTAGTTAGTTGGTTAGTATTATGTATTAATACAGTTAATTACCGTATTTTCTGCCGTATAAGACGCTCCGGAATATAAGACGCACCCAAGTTTGGAGGGCAAAAACCAGGGGAAAAAAAATACTAAACCTGGTGCGTCCATATTTCAGGAGCGTCTTGTACATGTCCTTCTGTGTGTCCTAATGTGTGCTCCTGTGCTTTCCTTCTGTGTGTCCATGTGTCCTCCTGTGCCCCCCATGTGTCCTCCTGTGCCCTCCATGTGTCCTGTGTGTCCTCATGTGCCCCCCATGTGTCCTTCTGTGCCCTCCATATGTCCTCCTGTTGCCCCCAATGTGTCCTCATTTGCCCCTCATGTCACCTCTGTGCCCCCCATATGTCCTCCTGTGGCCCCCAATGTGTCCTCATTTGCCCCTAATGTCGCCTCTGTGCCCCCCATATGTCCTCCTGTGGCCCCCAATGTGTCCTCATTTGCCCCTCATGTCACCTCTGTGCCCCCCATATGTCCTCCTGTGGCCCCCAATATGTCCTCATTTGCCCCTCATGTTGCCTCTTTGCCCCCCTCATATGTCCTACTGTGGCCCCCAATGTGTCCTCACTTGCCCCTCATGTCGCCTCTGTCCCCCCATGTGTCCTCCTGTGCCCCCCTGCCTTCTCCGTGTGCCTTCCTCCCTCCCACCCGAGTTTTCTGATCCCCCGTCCCCGAGTGTCAATAGCCGCAACTTACCTTTAACATGCTCCAGCGCCGATCCCCGATAATTGCGCTGCCCCCCGCTAGCATGCGCTCCCTCCCCTTGCGGATCTGCCCCCCCCCCCCCCCCCGGGTGTGTGAATCAGTAGCGGCAGCGTACCTCCACAATGCGCCCACGATGAATGGAGACATCCCTCTCCCCGGCACTTCGCGCTCTAGTGACTGGCTTGAACTGTGTGTCATCAGTTCAAGCCAGTCACTAGAGCGCGAAGTGCTGGGGAGAGGGATGTCTCCATTCATCGTGGGCGCATTGTGGAGGTAAGCTGCCGCTACTGATTCACACACCCGGGGGGGCCAGATCCGCAAGGGGGAGGGAGTGCGTTCTAGCGGGGGGCAGCGCAATTATCTGGGATCGGCGCTGGAGCATGTTAAAGGTAAGTTGTGGCTATTGACACTCGGGGACGGGGGATCAGAAAACTAGAGCGGGCGGGAGGGAGGGAGGAAGGCAGGCACGCAAGCAGGCACTGAAAGGCAGGGAATCCCCGACGTGGCGGCGGGTCAGCGGTTCGTATCGGCGGGCGTTCGTAAGTCGGGGATTCCCTGCCTTTGCCGTATAAGACGCAGGGACTTTTTCTCCCTATTTTTGGGGGAGAAAAAGTGCGTCTTATACGGCGAAAAATACGGTACATCTTTTTCTTATACCACAAGGTTTTTTTTTCCACAAATGGTATGTAGTAGAACAAAGTATGTGTAGTTTGCCAGCAGAATCCCATAAAGTAATGTCAACTTTCCATTTAAATATAAATATAATATTAAAAATGTAAGCATTGAAAAGTTCTTGGTAATTCAAGTCGCTAGATAGCTAGTTACAATAGCTGTTTTCAAATATGTTCTCAATAAAGCTTATGTATTAACATCTCATTGTTGACGTTTCTTCTCCACTTCATGTTTCCAGTATTATGGAGTAATTCTTTCTCTTGAACTGATCAGGATCTTTACCACTGATCTGAAAGTCTCTTTAAACTTATGTTTTAGATTGTCAATATTCTTGTATGTAAATCTTGGCATGTTTATTTTCACAAAAAGTCAAATGTAATAGATTATCTTGTAGATTAAGTTTGATATATGGTTGTTTTCTTGTTAAGCACAGTCTCTTCTCACGGCAATACTTAATGTAGTTACACGCTTGATCCTGGATATGTCATGTGTAAAATTTCTCTCTGATTGAAGTAGTACTCCGCACCAATCATTCATTAGTATTGGAATCAATAGTCATTCAGAATTTTCTTTTCTGGAAACTTCTTTAACAGGTATCATATGGTTCAGATAACTTTCAATCAAGTGTCTGTAATTCTTGTATAGAAAGTTACAACATGCAGTTCTCACGATAGTGCAATAGGATCCTCACTTGTGCCGCTTTACAGCTATCTAGTACCAGTTCAGTGTTTTACTAGCAGTTAAGTCTGCCACTTTAACCACTTGAGGACCTAGGGCTTTCTACCCCTTAAGGACCGGCCACTTTTTTTCCATTCAGACCACTGCAGCTTTCACGGTTTATTGCTCGCTCATACAACCTACCACCTAAATGAATTTTGGCTCCTTTTCTTGTCACTAATAAAGCTTTCTTTTGGTGCTATTTAATTGCTCCTGCGATTTTTACTTTTTATTATATTCAGCAAAAAAGACATGAATTTTGGCAAAAAAATGATTTTTTTAACTTTCTGTGCTGACAGTTTTCAAATAAAGTAAAATTTCTGTATACATGCAGCGCGAAAAATGTGGACAAACATGTTTTTGATTAAAAAAAACCCATTCAGCGTATATTTATTGGTTTGGGTAAAAGTTATAGCGTTTACAAACTATGGTGCAAAAAGTGAATTTTCCCATTTTCAAGCATCTCTGACTTTTCTGACCCCCTGTCATGTTTCATGAGGGGCTAGAATTCCAGGATAGTATAAATACCCCCCAAATTACCCCATTTTGGAAAGAAGACATCCCAAAGTATTCACTGAGAGGCATAGTGAGTTCATAGAAGATATTAATTTTTGTCACAAGTAAGCGGAAAATGACACTTTGTGACACGAAAAAAAAAAAAAAAAAAGTTTCCATTTCTTCTAACTTGCACCCTAAAAAAATGAAATCTGCCACGGACTCACCATGCCCCTCTCTGAATACCTTGAAGGGTCTACTTTCCAAAATGGGGTCATTTGTGGGGTGTGTTTACTGTCCTGACATTTTGGGGGGTGCTAAATTGTAAGCACCCCTGTAAAGCCTAAAGGTGCTCATTGGACTTTGGACCCCTTAGCGCAGTTAGGCTGCAAAAAAGTGCCACATATGTGGTATTGCCGTACTCAGGAGAAGTAGTATAATGTGTTTTGGGGTGTATTTTTACACATACCCATGCTGGGTGGGAGAAATATCTCTGTAAATGACAATTTGTTAATTTTTTTTACACACAATTGTCCATTTACAGAGTTATTTCTCCCACCCAGCATGGGTATGTGTAAAAATACACCCCAAAACACATTGTACTACTTCTCCTGAGTACGGCGATACCACATGTGTGGCACTTTTTTGCACCCTAACTGCGCTAAAGGGCCCAAAGTCCAATGAGTACCTTTAGGATTTCACAGGTCATTTTGCGGAATTTGATTTCCAGACTCCTCCTCACGGTTTAGGGCCCCTAAAATGCCAGGGCAGTATAGGAACCCCACAAATGACCCCATTTTAGAAAGAAGACACCCCAAGGTATTCCGTTAGGAGTATGGTGAGTTCATAGAAGATTTTATTTTTTGTCAAAAGTTAGCGGAAAATTGATTTGTATTGTTTTTTTCACAAAGTGTCATTTTCCGCTAACTTGTGACAAAAAATAAAATCTTCTATGAACTCACCATACTCCTAACGGAATACCTTGGGGTGTCTTCTTTCTAAAATAGGGTCATTTGTGGGGTTCCTATACTGCCCTGGCATTTTAGGGGCCCTAAACCGTGAGGAGTAGTCTGGAAATCAAATTCCGCAAAATGACCTGTGAAAGCCTAAAGGTGCTCATTGGACTTTGGGCCCTTTAGCGCAGTTAGGGTGCAAAAAAGTGCCACACATGTGGTATCGCCGTACTCGGGAGAAGTAGTACAATGTGTTTTGGGGTGTATTTTTACACATACCCATGCTGGGTGGGAGAAATATCTCTGTAAATGGACAATTGTGTGTAAAAAAATCAAAAGATTGTCATTTGCAGAGGTATTTCTCCCACCCAGCATGGGTATGTGTAAAAATACACCCCAAAACACATTGTACTACTTCTCCCGAGTACGGCAATACCACATGTGTGGCACTTTTTTGCACCCTAACTGCGCTAAAGGGCCCAAAGTCCAATGAGCACCTTTAGGCTTTCACAGGTCATTTTGCGGAATTTGATTTCCAGACTACTCCTCACGGTTTAGGGCCCCTAAAATGCCAGGGCAGTATAGGAACCCCACAAATGACCCCATTTTAGAAAGAAGACACCCCAAGGTATTCCGTTAGGAGTATGGTGAGTTCATAGAAGATTTTATTTTTTGTCACAAGTTAGCGGAAAATGACACTTTGTGAAAAAAACAATACAAATCAATTTTCCGCTAACTTTTGACAAAAAATAAAATCTTCTATGAACTCACCATACTCCTAACGGAATACCTTGGGGTGTCTTCTTTCTAAAATGGGGTCATTTGTGGGGTTCCTATACTGCCCTGGCATTTTAGGGGCCCTAAACCGTGAGGAGGAGTCTGGAAATCAAATTCCGCAAAATGACCTGTGAAATCCTAAAGGTACTCATTGGACTTTGGGCCCTTTAGCGCAGTTAGGGTGCAAAAAAGTGCCACACATGTGGTATCGCCGTACTCGGGAGAAGTAGTACAATGTGTTTTGGGGTGTATTTTTACACATACCCATGCTGGGTGGGAGAAATATCTCTGTAAATGGACAATTGTGTGTAAAAAAATCAAAAGATTGTCATTTGCAGAGGTATTTCTCCCACCCAGCATGGGTATGTGTAAAAATACACCCCAAAACACATTGTACTACTTCTCCCGAGTACGGCAATACCACATGTGTGGCACTTTTTTGCACCCTAACTGCGCTAAAGGGCCCAAAGTCCAATGAGCACCTTTAGGCTTTCACAGGTCATTTTGCGGAATTTGATTTCCAGACTACTCCTCACGGTTTAGGGCCCCTAAAATGCCAGGGCAGTATAGGAACCCCACAAGTGACCCCATTTTAGAAAGAAGACATCCCAAGGTATTCCGTTAGGAGTATGGTGAGTTCATAGAAGATTTTATTTTTTGTCACAAGTTAGCGGAAAATTGATTTGTATTGTTTTTTTCACAAACTGTCATTTTCCGCTAACTTGTGACAAAAAATAAAATCTTCTATGAACTCACCATACTCCTAACGGAATACCTTGGGGTGTCTTCTTTCTAAAATGGGGTCATTTGTGGGGTTCCTATACTGCCCTGGCATTTTAGGGGCCCTAAACCGTGAGGAGGAGTCTGGAAATCAAATTCCGCAAAATGACCTGTGAAATCCTAAAGGTACTCATTGGACTTTGGGCCCTTTAGCGCAGTTAGGGTGCAAAAAAGTGCCACACATGTGGTATCGCCGTACTCGGGAGAAGTAGTACAATGTGTTTTGGGGTGTATTTTTACACATACCCATGCTGGGTGGGAGAAATAACTCTGTAAATGGACAATTGTGTGTAAAAAAATCAAAAGATTGTCATTTACAGAGGTATTTCTCCCACCCAGCATGGGTATGTGTAAAAATACACCCCAAAACACATTGTACTACTTCTCCCGAGTACGGCGATACCACATGTGTGGCACCTTTTTGCACCCTAACTGCGCTAAGGGGTCCAGAGTCCAATGAGTACCTTTAGGCTTTACAGGGGTGCTCAAAATTTAGCACCCCGCCCACTTGCCAGGACAGTTAACAAACCCCACAAATGACTCCATTTTGGAAAGAATACACAACAAGGTATTCCATGAGGGGAATGGTGAGGTCATTGAAAATTTTATTTTTTGTCACAAGTTAACGGAAAATGACACTTTGTTAAAAAAAAAAAAAAAAAAAAAAATTCTGCTAACTTGTGACAAAAACTAAAATCTTTTATGAACTCACCGTGCACCTCACATAATACTTTAGGGTGTCCTCTTTCCAAAATGGGGTCATTTGTGGAGTCTGTCCTGGCATTTTAGGGTCTCTGCAATCATTACATGTATGGCCAGTATTAGGAGTTTCTGCTATACTCCTTATATTGGGTATACAAGTAATGCACTCTGGGCTGAAAGGAAAAATGAACGGCAAACATACCTTGCTCCACATCAATGGCAGATCTTCCTCCACATCAATGGCAGTGATAACCTCAGGAGAGAGACACCCCGTGCCACCCTGCACTCAGGGTGAGCCACCAACTTATGTGACTGGGCCTCAGAACTTTAGTATACAGCATTATGCCTGTAGGATACAGCAATATGCCTGCCAATAGAGATGACTCTGTGTGGCATTAAAGCATCATCATAGGCCCAAATCACATATAAACCGGGGGTGTCCACACTCAAGGGAAATTCAAACATGCCGTCTTATATCGCCAACCCAGGACAGATCAGCAATATCAAGCATGGAAACCGATCCTTCTTCCCATTTTTATGCTTACCCGTTTGGTCTTCAAGCTTACCTCTCCTCTCCCTGCGACAATGTGCGAAAGACCACTGAGTGTGTGCCTACTCCTGTGTCTGGAGTTCCCTAGGTTCTAATAGTGTACCTGCTCGTGGTACCTCTCAAAACACGGCCCTACGCATAGACCAGGCTGGTCAGGACAGCGGGGACAATAATAAACGGTGTCACTCCTTGTTCCAGCCCTGCTGCAGACACGGCAACGTTTTCTTCGGATGCGTTGACCTGGGGCACACGGAAGCTGATAGGCGTAATGCCTTCCATGCAGTTGGCTAGTTGCATCTGGGGGGGGGGGGCCTGGCACCTCCTGGATACAGGATGTCCATAATGATCTCTTCCTGAAATTGGAGGAAAGATCCAGTTCTCCCAGCCTTACTGTAGAGAACAAAGCTGTTGTAAACTGCCAATTGAATCAGATAAAAAGACACTTTCTTATACCAGCGTCTTGTTTTCCGGGTAACTAAATAGGGCGCTAACCTCTGGTCATTGAAGTCCACCCCTCCCATGTTGACATTATATTCGTGGACGACAAGGGGCTTTTCAATGACCGCAGTTGCCCGTTGAATTTGGACTGTCGTGTCTGTGTGAATGGTGGACAGAAAGTAAACGTCCCTCTTGTCCCTCCATTTCACCGCGAGCAGGTCTTCAGTACGCAAGGCGACCCTCTGCCCCCGTAAAAGTCTGGTGGTAACGAGCCGTTGGGGGAAGCCCTGGCGACTAGGCCGCGCAGTGCCACAGCATCGGATTCCTTCTAACTTTAAGTGCTGAAAGAGGGCCACACTTGTGTAATAATTGTCCACAAAAAGATGGTACCCCTTCTGGAACAAGGGTGACACCAAGTCCCACACAACCTTTCCACTGCTCCCCAGGTAGTCAGGGCATCCGACCGGCTCCAATTTTGAGTCTTTTCCCTCATAGACCCTAAAACGACATGTATAGCCTGTGGCCCTTTCACAGAGCTTATACAGTTTCACCCCATACCGGGCGCGCTTGCTTGGGATGTACTGTTTGATGCCAAGGCGCCCGGTAAAGCGTAAGAGGGACTCGTCTACGCAGATGTTCTGTTCAGGGATATAAGCATCTGCAAATGTTGATGACAGGTGGTCTATGAGGGGCCGAATTTTGTGGAGCCGGTCATAAGCAGGGTGGCCCTTTTCATGACAGGTTTTGTCGTCGTTGAAGTGCAGGAAGCGCAGGATGGACTCAAATCGTGTCCTGGACATGGCAGCAGGGTACAAGGGAACATGATTTACTGGGTTCGTAGACCAATACGACCGCAGTACATTCTGTTTCATTAGTCCCAAGTGAAGGATAAGGGCCAAAAAGATTTTAATGTCGGAAACTTGGACTGGTTTCCACCCGAAAGGCTGGGCATACATGCTCTCCGGGTGCTCGGTGATGAATTGTGTGCCTTTACGGTTGGTCTCAACCACAATTAAGTCCAAGAGAACCTGGGTGATGAACAGCTGCAAAAAGTCTAGGGCCGTTCCTAGATGAGCTGTCGCCACCTGGACTCCAGACTGGGCGGTGAAAGGGGGCACTACGGGTGCGGCGGAATCAGGGGATTGCCAATCTGGTTGTGCCAGCACCTCTGGGAGTCTATGGGTACTACGGGCCCGTCTTCTTGTTGGTGGCTGCGACGGGGGTACTACTGCACTTGCCACCGTACCAGTTTCAACTTCCATGCTGACGCTCACCACTTCGTCAGGGTCTACGGAAGCACTGGCACTAAGTCCAGGAGATGCTGCGCTGCTGGTGCCTGCCTCACCAAGAAAACTATCAACAGCGCTAGCACCACCCTGCTGCCCTTGAGGCGGATCCTGCGCCACCTGCGGTCTAACGACTTGGGGTCTGGTACGCCTGGCTCTAGCCGGGACCATAGCCTCGTCATCACTATCGGTCAGGGAACCACTGCTTTCTACAGGTTCAAAATCGGACCCGGAAGATTCGACGGATGATTCTTCCCAAAAGAACTCATCCGACTGGTCCATGTACCTGTATACCTCGTCATCGGAAAGCCCCCTTCTTGCCATTTTGGATTGCTAAATTTATGGGGTTTTCCTCCGAGACTACCCAGAAAAAAAGAGCACCTACCTAGCAAAAAGGGAGTATTTGAGAGGTATTGGGGTTGGTGGGAAGTGGGGTCTCAGAGGCAATCAAACAATCACGGGACAATCAAATCCAATTACAGCACAATCGACTCCAATCACAGCACAAGCAGATCTGATGCACTCGGAAGGTGATGGGGGGAGGGTGGGATTGGGTGTGGCGGGAAGTGGGGTCTCAGGCAATCAAACAATCACGGGGCAATCGAAGCCGATCACGGGACAATCAAATACAATTACAGCACAATCGACTCCAATCACAGCACAAGCAAATCTGATGCACTCGGAAGGTGGTGGTTGGAGGTGGTGGGGGGTGGGGTTGGGTGTGGTGGGGGGGAGGGTGGGGTTGGGTGTGGCGGGAAGTGGGGTCTCAGGCAATCAAACAATCACGGGGCAATCGAAGCCGATCACGGGACAATCAAATACAATTACAGCACAATCGACTCCAATCACAGCCCAATCAAATCTGATGCACTCGGAAGGTGATGGGGGAGGGTGGGATTGGGTGTGGCGGGAAGTGGGGTCTCAGGCAATCAAACAATCACGGGGCAATCGAAGCCGATCACGGGACAATCAAATACAATTACAGCACAATCGACTCCAATCACAGCCCAATCAAATCTGATGCACTCGGAAGGTGATGGGGGAGGGTGGGATTGGGTGTGGCGGGAAGTGGGGTCTCAGGCAATCAAACAATCACGGGGCAATCGAAGTCGATCACGGGACAATCAAATACAATTACAGCACAATCGACTCCAATCACAGCACAAGCAAATCTGATGCACTCGGAAGGTGGTGGTTGGAGGTGGTGGTGGGGGGGGGGGGGGTTGGGTGTGGTGGGGGGAGGGTGGGGTTGGGTGTGGCGGGAAGTGGGGTCTCAGGCAATCAAACAATCACGGGGCAATCGAAGCCGATCACGGGACAATCAAATACAATTACACCACAATTGAATACAAGCGCAGCACAATCGAATACAAGCGCAGCACAGTCAAATACAATGCACTTGGACGGTGATTAGGGGGGGGGGTCTGAGGGCGATTTGAGGGGATGGGGGGTTGATCAGGAGCCTGCACGGGGCAGACTGAGTCCTGATCTGATGAGAGGCAGACACAGGGGGTTACTGATCAAAGATCAGTTAGTGATTGCTGGGGAGGACAGATGTAAACAAACAGCAGGGGATGTAATCAGAAGGGGGGTACGAGGGCAATCGAGGGCCTGGGCAGGTGATCGGTTACCCCCGCGGGGCAGTTAGGGTCTGCTCTGATGGGTGGGGGTGCTGAGGGCTGATGGACAGGTGATAGACAGGTGATCAGAGGGGGATCAGAGGGGGATCAGAGGGTAATGTAGCTGTATACAAATGTATACAGTATACAGGGGGGTAGTCTGGGATGGGGTGTGGGGGTGATCTAAAGGTAGGGAGGGGGGATCAGGGGTGACTAGGAGGCAGTTAGGGACCTAAACTAAGGGGCAGCGTCGCTAGTTAGTGGCAGGTGGGGGGGGGTGGGGGTTTTGCAGGGGTGCAAGGGTGCTGGGCAGGGGTCTGCTGGGGTGATCAGGGGGGGTATGAGGCCTGGGGTGGGTGATCAGGGAGGCTGTGGGCAAAATCAAGCTGCGTGCAGTGAGACTTACAAGTGCTTCCTCCTCGCTGGTGGTCTCTGGAACAATGAGACCACGAGGCGAGGAGGAAGCACGTATAAGGCACTTTGTTTACCTAACAAAGTGCCTTATACTCAGGGATTGGCTGATCCTGCGGATTCCTCCGCTCGCCGGCTCTGCTAAGTGGCCGGCGAGCGGAGACAAAATGCCCGTGCTTCGATCCCGGGCGGAGGATCGCGTCACGGATGACGCGATCGCTCCGCCCATGCCCTTAAATGGACCGCCGCCTCTGTGGGTGAGGCCGTCCTGCAGGGCTCCACTTCCCCGCCGCCCCTGTGTAGTGGGCGGTCGGGAAGTGGTTAACACATTGTTGACAGTTCAGGTTGTTTAGAACAGTGTTTCTCAACATTTTATTGGTATGTACCCCTTTTAAAACCCTGTACTCACCAAGTACCCCCTGCCATAGTAAACATTATCTCAAGTATTCCTTGACAAATATATTTTTAATCATAGTACATAATAATTGGTTGTAAACAATTTCCAAGCATTTACTGTTGCTTTTAATTAGCTAAAATACTAATTTGGTGTTGTTTATATAGGATTTATCATTTTCTAAAACTCTAAATTTGTTATACTTGGTTAATTATATCAAGCCAAAGTACCCCCTGGAACCATCAGAAGTACCCCCTGGGGTACGCGTACCGCATGTTGAGAACCTAGGGTTTAGAACATTTCATCTGTAATATTATCAAATAGTCCCACAAATAACTCTATATTTTCTGAGTTGACTATGGCTAGTCATCTTGCATTTATAAGTCTGGCGTATACAACAGTCTTTGCATACCATGGCATTTGAAGGCGTTTCACTCTCTTAGTTTCTTCAGTACTTTTCTTGTATATATACGGATTAGAAATGTATTTGATATTTGAGCTGTTCTTGCTCTTTAGGTCATGTAGCGGATGTTCCTCTAGTTATGGTGCATCTTCCTTTTCCACCATCAGGCAATAACTTGTATGCTAGAATCAGTCATAGGGCAATTTCATTTGTCCCAGGACGCTTTCTTGAAACTTGAAAAGGATAGGTACAACGGTTATCTCCAAGTTGTATTATTAACCACTTCCCGACCGCCTAACGCACAGCGGCGGCCCGGAAGTGGAGCCCTTAAGGACCAGCTCACCCACAGAGGCGGCGGTCCTTGTAAGGGCATGGGCGGAGTGATCGCGTCATCCGTGACGCGATCCTCCGCCGGCGCCTGTCACCGCTCGCCCGCCGCAACATCCCGCCGGCTATACGGAAGCGCCGGCGGGATGTTAACCCCGCGATCGCCGCATACAAAGTGTATAATACACTTTGTAATGTTTACAAAGTGTATTATACAGGCTGCCTCCTGCCCTGGTGGTCCCAGTGTCCGAGGGACCACCAGGGCAGGCTGCAACCACCCTATGTCGCACCCGAACACACTGATTTCTCCCCCCCCTGCCCCAGATCGCCCACAGCACCCCTCAGACCCCCCCCTGCCCACCCCCCAGACCCCTGTTTGCACCCAATCACCCCCCTAATCACCCATCAATCACTCCCTGTCACTATCTGTCAACGCTATTTTTTTTATCCCCCCCCCCCTGCCCACTGCCCCCTCCTGATCACCCCCCCACCCCTCAGATTCTCCCCAGACCCCCCCCCCCAGACCCCCCCCTGTGTACTGTATGCATCTATCCCCCCTGATCACCTGTCAATCACCTGTCAATCACCCATCAATCACCCCCTGTCACTGCCACCCATCAATCAGCCCCTAACCTGCCCCTTGTGGGCAATCTGATCACCCACCCACACCAATAGATCGCCCGCAGATCCGACATCAGATCACCACCCAAACGCAGTGTTTACATCTATTCTCTCCTCTAAACACCCACTAATTACCCATCAATCACCCCCTATCACCACCTGTCACTGTTACCCATCAGATCAGACCCTAATCTGCCCCTTGCGGGCACCCAATCACCCGCCTACACGCTCAGATTGCCCTCAGACCCCCCCCCCCCCCTTATCAATTCGCCAGGGCATTATTTACATCTGCCCTTCCCTGTAATAACCCACTGATCACCTGTCAATCACCTGTCAATCACCCATCAATCACCCCCTGTCACTGCCACCCATCAATCACCCCCTGTCACTGCCACCCATCAATCAGCCCCTAACCTGCCCTTTGCGGGCAATCTGATCACCCACCCACACCAATAGATCGCCCGCAGATCCGACATCAGATCACCACCCAAACACAGTGTTTACATCTATTCTCTCCTCTAAACACCCACTAATTACCCATCAATCACCCCCTATCACCACCTGTCACTGTTACCCATCAGATCAGACCCTAATCTGCCCCTTGCGGGCACCCAATCACCCGCCTACACGCTCAGATTGCCCTCAGACCCCCCCCTTATCAATTTGCCAGGGCATTATTTACATCTGCCCTTCCCTGTAATAACCCACTGATCACCTGTCAATCACCTGTCAATCACCCATCAATCACCCCCTGTCACTGCCACCCATCAATCACCCCCTGTCACTGCCACCCATCAATCAGCCCCTAACCTGCCCCTTGCGGGCAATCTGATCACCCACCCACACCAATAGATCGCCCGCAGATCCGACATCAGATCACCACCCAAGCGCAGTGTTTACATCTATTGTCTCCTCTAAACACCCACTAATTACCCATCAATCACCCCCTATCACCACCTGTCACTGTTACCCATCAGATCAGACCCTAATCTGCCCCTTGCGGGCACCCAATCACCCGCCTACACGCTCAGATTGCCCTCAGACCCCCCCTTATCAATTCGCCAGTGCATTAGTTACATCTGTTCTTCCCTGTAATAACCCACTGATCACCTGTCAGTCACCTGTCAATCACCCATCAATCACCCCCTGTCACTGCCACCCATCAATCACCCCCTGGCACTGCCACCCATCAATCACCCCCTGTCACTGCCACTCATCAATCAGCCCCTAACCTGCCCCTTGCGGGCAATCTGATCACCCACCCACACCAATAGTTCGCCCGCAGATCCGACGTCAGATCACCTCCCAAGTGCAGTGTTTATATCTGTTCTCTACCCTAAACACCCACTAATTACCCATCAATCACCCCCTGTCACTGCTACCTATCAGATTAGACCCCTATCTGCCCCTAGGGCACTCAATCACCTGTCCACACCCTCAGAATGCCCTCAGGCCCCAGCCCTGATCACCTCGCCAGTGCATTGCTTGCATCTATTCCCCCCTCTAATCACACCTTGAGACACCCATCAATCACCTCCTGTCACCTCCTAGCACACCTACCCATCAGATCAGGCCCTAATTTGCCCCGTGTGGGCTCCTGATCACTCGGCCAAACCCTCAGATCCCCCTCAGACCCCCTTCCGATCACCTCCCCAGTGCATTGATTGCATCTATTTTCCCCTCTAACCACCCCCTGAGACACCCATCAATCACCTCCTGTCACCCCCCTAGCACTCCTATCCATCAGATCAGGCCCAATACAACCTGTCATCTAAAAGGCCACCCTGCATATGACCGTTTCCACAAAATTCGCCCCCTCATAGACCACCTGTCATCAAAATTTGCAGATGCTTATACCCCTGAACAGTCATTTTGAGACATTTGGTTTCCAGACTACTCACGGTTTTGGGCCCGTAAAATGCCAGGGCGGTATAGGAACCCCACAAACTGACCCCATTTTAGAAAAAAGACACCCCAATGTATTCTGTTAGGTGTATGACGAGTTCATAGAAGATTTTATTTTTTGTCAAAAGTTAGCGGAAATTGATTTTTGTTTTTTTTTCACAAAGTGTCATTTTTCACTAACTTGTGACAAAAAATAAAATCTTCTATAAACTCGCCATACACCTAACGGAATACCTTGGGGTGTCTTCTTTCTAAAATGGGGTCACTTGTGGGGTTCCTATACTGCCCTGGCATTTTAGGGGCCCTAAACCGTGAGGAGTAGTCTAGAAAACAAATGCCTCAAAATGACCTGTGATTAGGACGTTGGGCCCCTTAGCGCACCTAGGCTGCAAAAAAGTGTCACACATGTGGTATCGCCGTACTCAGGAGAAGTAGTATAATGTGTTTTGGGGTGTATTTTTACACATACCCATGCTGGGTGGGAAAAATCTCTCTGTAAATGGACAATTGTGTGTAAAAAAAATCAAACAATTGTCATTTACAGAGGTATTTCTCCCACCCAGCATGGGTATGTATAAAAATACACCCCAAAACACATTATACTACTTCTCCCGAGTACGGCGATACCACATGATTGGCACTTTTTTGCAGCCTAACTGCGCTAAGGGGCCCAAAATCCAATGAGTACCTTTAGGATTTCACAGGTCATTGAGAAATTTTGTTTCAAGACTACTACTCACGGTTTAGGGCCCCTAAAATGCCAGGGCAGTATAGGAACCCCACAAATGACTCCATTTTAGAAAGAAAACACCCCAAGGTATTCTGTTAGTAGTACGGTGAGTTCATAGAAGATTTTATTTTTTGTCACAAGTTAGCGGAAATTGATTTTTATTGTTTTTTTTCACAAAGTGTCATTTTCCGCTAACTTGTGACAAAAAATAAAATTTGTCCATTTAGAAAAACATTTTCTCTTGTTATCTGCTCATTACTTTAGTAATTGTTGTCCTCAGCGTCACACTTCTTGAATAGAGTATCATCTTGAAACTGTTCTTCTTGAACTTCATCATTTGATTACCTAAGGCATGGATTTCTCTTCCAGGGCCATATGCAATTAACTTTTTCACCTGGGTTTTCACCAAGGTGATATTTTTACAACTTAAAATAAAATGCCTTTTAAGCCATCAGCAAGCAAACAAATACTCAAAATAATTTTTACAGTAATTTTTGACCTAATTGTTGGTACTTTTTCCATTGCAAAGTGCTAAAAAGTTATTTTAAATTGAAGATGAAACATTATCTGTTAGGAGAAAACTCAGGTGAAAAAGTGAATTGCATATGGTCCCCAGTCTCGGTGTATTTAACTTCTTTTCTCCTTCATGTATTTAAAAGTCTTCATCAATCCAGGCTTCATTCTTCACATTAGGCCTTTAATCATCTTGTACATATAATGTAGTTTAGTGCAGTCTTCTGTAGTACCAGCTTGATTGCTGTGCAGGGGAGCCTCTAGCCATGTTGTCACTCCAGGCGAGAAAATCTGTAGCGCCCCCCATGGCGCCCTTTCATGAAAATAATCTTAATGCGGCAACGTTTCACTAGGAAATAATCATAATGCGCAGGGCCGGATTTAACATAAGGCACGTGCCTACAGGCTCCTGATGACGGAGGGGCGACTCACTCCCCTCCCCTAGCGCCTCTCTCATTCCCTATGCTGAGTCCTCTGAGGGTTTAGTCACATGGATCTCTGCAGTCCACTGAAAAGACCACCCTTTAGTCAGGGCACCACTAACTACTTAATACTGAGGGTACCTCTGGCTACCTAATGCTAAGGGGCACCTGTAGCTACCTATGACAGTTAAGGGAGAAGTGGCAGCTGAGACAGCCAGCACACTTGTGGTGCAGTTTGGTGAGTATTTGTGGGTTCCTGGAGAGCGAAGTTTAGGGTGCCAGGACATCTGTGCCTATAGGCTCCTGTGATGTAAATCCGGGCCTGATAATGCGGCTGCATTTCATCAGAAAATTCGCAATGCGGGCAGTGTTTCACCAGAAAATACACGTAATGTAAGGCTGCAGAAGTGAGCTTACGGGCTGTGGGCCAGTGAACTGACTATTTGACGCCGCAAGCCTGTTCACCACCTGGGGACACAACATCTGGCAGGGGGTGATCACGGTCCCCCCTTCACAGCACTCATGCCCGCCTGGTCAGCCTGGCACCCTCTACAATGGGTCAGAAGGAGGCACAAAGGGGGACAGAAGGAGTCACAGGGGGACTAAAAGAGGCACATGGGGACAGAGGAAGGCACAGGGGACAGAGGTCGCACATGGGGACTGAAGAGGCACATGGAGACCGAAGAAGGCACAAAGGGATACAGAAGGAGGCACAGGAGGACAGGAGGAGACAGAGTGGGACTAAAGGAGGAACAGGGGGCAGAGGTAGCACAAGGGGTCAAATAAAGGCAAAGGGGACATAAGGAGGCACAGAAGAAGGCACAAAGGGCACAGAAGGAGGAAAGAAGGATGCACAAGGCACAGAGGTGTCAGCTGCCTGCAACTTACACCAAGTAGATTCAGCAGAAGCAAGTAATAGAACAGCCACAGGGGTGTGGCTTAATCTTGGGTGGGGCTTAATTTGGGGGTGGGGCTTAATTCTGCAACATGGCGCCCCCCAGGACCAATGGCACTCCAGGCAATGGCCTGTACTGCCTATGCCTAGAGGCGCCCCTGTTGCTGTGTGTCATTATTGTGAACAGTTATCTCCTTGTTTCTCCTGTAGAATGTCTTTCATCCTGTAACTTCTCATAAGTCTTTATTTTCTGTTAAAGTCTTTTATTGTATCCGCTGATGTAACTATAGTATGGCAATATATCACTGCATAGGTAGAAAATCTATTTCTTCCACATCTTCTTCATATATGGAATAAAAATAGAATATTGATGTATCAGTCATTTTCAAAAGCTTTACATTGGCTGGCTTCCTCTATAACTGGATGATCTTGACATCTTAGTCTTGATCTTGAAATCTTGATATGATGTAACAGTCTCTATTGTAGGTTCAAATGTCCATCAAAACCTTCTTTCACTCATCTTCTGGTATTTTCTATGTCAAAAATACGTCGTCTTCTAGTTCATCTGATTTGTCTGTAAAAACTGGATATCTCCATCTCCATCTTCATCTTCTCCATCTTCATCTTCTAATGCTCTCTCTTCACTCACCTGATAATCTCATTTATCTTTTAACCTGATGTCTTCTTCTGTCTGGTTTCTTTTCTTGTATTCCTTCAGGCCCACGCTCTCTTAGTCATGGCCGGATTTCCGCACAGGCCACCTAGGCCGGTTCCTAGGGCGGAAACCTGCCGGCAGGAGAGCTGGGGCGGGTGTCGCACATCGGCAACAGATCAGCTGTTGAGCTGTCTGTCGCCGCGCTGTCCTCCAGTTTCTCCTGCGTGGTACACTGCAGTCACAGAGAAAAGAGCGCCCTGCCTCTCCTCTCTCACTCTGAAGGGAGGAGCTGAGCCAGCAGACCGGGAGATTTGAGCGGAAGGAGGAAGAGGCAGATAAGAACTGTGGAGGAGGCACTGCTGACAGCATCAGGTAGTGAGATATGTGACTGAACTGTGTGCACATTACTTCTAGCGGCAGGGGGAGAGATGTGTGTGCAGATTACAGGCATTTTACACACTTGCAGCACACTGTCTATTGCTAAACTGCTGTGGAGAGAGTGACCAGCTGTCTAACTTCTATCAGTTCTAGTTCATGCAGGCAGCCCTGTCACTTGTACTATCTTGTTTAGTTAATCAGCAGCTTTTCTCTTCTCCCCCCTCCCTTCCACAGCAATTACCTTTCATTCCCTCACTGGTTTTCAGTTATATAGCACTGACATCTTCTGCAGCACATTACAGAGTACATATTCATGTCACTGACTGTCCTCAGAGGAGCTCACAATCTAATCCTACCATAGTCATAGTCTAATGTCCTATAATATTATTATTATG
Source organism: Hyperolius riggenbachi (assembly GCF_040937935.1). Taxonomy (NCBI): domain Eukaryota; kingdom Metazoa; phylum Chordata; class Amphibia; order Anura; family Hyperoliidae; genus Hyperolius; species Hyperolius riggenbachi. The sequence goes on along the minus strand of NC_090653.1, from coordinate 150,618,902 downwards.
TATTTAAATAGCACTGACATCTTCTGCAGCACTTTACAGAGTACATAGTCATGTCACTGACTGTCCTCAGAGGAGCTCACAATCTAATCGTACCATAGTCATAGTCTAACGTCCTGCCATATTATTATTATGTATTTAAATAGCACTGACATCTTCTTCAGCACTTTACAGAGTACATAGTCATGTCACTGATTGTCCTCAGAGGAGCTCACAATCTAATCCTACCATAGTCATAGTCTAATGTCCTACCATATTATTATTATGTATATACAGTATATAGTGCTGACATCTTCTGCAGCACATTACAGAGTACAAAGTCATATCACTGACTGTCCTCAGAGGGGCTCACAAACTAATCCTGTCATAGTCCTAATCCTGTCCATAAAGTCCTCCTATCTTATTATTATGTATTTATATAGCACTGACATCTTCTGCAGCCCATTACAGAGTACATAGTTGTGTCACTGACCATCTTCACTCAGTTTAATCACTATAATATTTTAATCAGTAACCCTAACCTAATACTTAATGTTATCCGTTTTCCCATAACCCTATTCTCAAATTACAAGCCTCACCCTAAATTGCCAAAAGGCCTAGCTGTTAATTTCCCCTAAACAGCTTTTTTCATAAATTCCATACCCTAATATCCTGATCCAGCAGAATCTAACCTCCTCCTTTTCCTATGTCTGATAACCCTATCCATGGCCATTAACGATACAATTCTCCAGACAATATTGATCAAAAATGATCATTCGAAACCACTAATGGAAAAGGCAAGCTGCTATTCAATTTTATCAGATTAATGTAAACAATCCGTTTTTCAGATCAACTTTGTCAATCTTGTTAAATTGAATAGCAGTATTTGTGGTCCTGAATTATCGTTTTCGATCGCTATTAATATTGAATTGGACTATCAATCAGAGAGAATTGTAATAATTGCTACCTTAACCCCGCTGTTGTCATGGGGCGGCTGGTAGTACTGGGCCTTGGGCAGTAAAAAGTACAAATCCGGCCCTGCTCTTAGTGCTGTCTCGATCTTCTCTCAGCTGGTGCGTCAACTAGTGGTCAGAGTTGTTCGAGAAGTAAAAGTACTTTTTAGTCCTCACACTTCTCTGGTTACTCCAGGTCCAATTGTTTATTCTTCAGCTGTTTTCAGATCAGAGCTTCTTATAACATAGCCTCTTTCAATGGCTTGTCTTCACGTTGATATCTTTGCATAGTCTTCTAGCATGTAGCTTTCGTCGCTTGTCTTAGCGGGTTTCTTCTTGGTGCCTGCAAGGAATGCTTGTTTGGAGTCTTCTTTGGTTCAGACAAAAGATATTATCTTGTGAGACTTTCAAGCTTCAGTAGCAACATTTTCAATTCTTCTATAGTCAAACCTTCTCAGTATAATGTCATCACAAAAATAGAGACTTGACGCTTCTTAATAGGATCTAGCCTCAAAAAATAAGTAGAGATTTCCCCCCTTGAGGCTAGGACTATAAAAATGAAAAACCTTGTTTAACGGTCACTTCTGTATATTCATCCGTTACATCTAAACATGGCAGCTGCTATATCCGAGTCTTCATTACTCCTTTAGCTTCTCATGACAAAAAACTAAAAACAAACAAAAAACACTTGAATCTTCACCAGTGCTTCTTCTTCTATTTCCTTCTTGGCATAATAGTTTATTATCGTCTGTATAAGAAGACAGTAGTAGTTTTTTTTTATCAACCAAAAAAATGAGATCGGCGGTCATAGAAAAAAATCTTTCATTTTTAGTCTAAGAGAAAAAAAAATCAAGTGTCATATCGCTTTAAGTCTATTTCTGAATAGATGTTGTGTTGCTGCCAGTTGGAGGTTTGTCTTGTCTTCTTCTGTATCGGCAACTGGTAGTGCTAACTACACACCAAGGATTCTTGTTCCATAAACATGTTAAAAAATAAAAGCAAACATTTCTTCTTACATCTCATTTATGTCAGCTGTAACTAGTCTTGTATCTGCAGTATTCTATTTTAAATGAGCCATACATCTTTAAAACAGGATTTTTCTTCTTTTTTTTTTCTCAAAAAGTTATTTATAGGAGCTTTTGCTTTCATCACAAAGTCTGATCAATTGTCTAGTATAAAAACAATGTTAATTCTCTTCATAGCAGAACCTCTTCATGTATCAAAAATGTTCTTTGATAAAAACTGCTCTATCACTTTTCTTTTTCACTGAGCTTGTCTCAAAAAGTTTTTCTGCACTTCTAAGGTAGCCATTTTCATAATGTATAGCTATATACTCTGCTTCAGTATGCTGCTCCAATGTCTTCATTTTGTCAGATATAAAAATGCATGTAGCACTATTCCTTTTCCTAGGATACATAGGCCAAAGTATTTATCTTCTCTTCTAAGTCTTTTCATAGACCATAAACTGAGTGTGCTCATTAGCAATTCTCTTCTGTGAGACTTATCCAACTCTATATATGTGTATAAGTACTTTTTTATTCTCTTATCGTGATAGAAAACTATGGTCTATGCTTCCACCATAGAAAGTATATTTCAAGATAACAATCAAGATAACCATCAACTGTTGGGTGGCAACTGACAAAAACCTGAGCGGTTCTTGCCTTTTTCATGATTGATAACTCAGTACAGGACCAGCCTTTAAAGCGTTGCTATCATATAAATCCGACATAGCGGGGTCTGAACCCTCTATAACAGTAATTATAGATTGACGGTATACCTTGAAATGAATCAGAGCACTCAGTATATGATTTTATATAAAAAATTGTATTTGCTTATTATACAGCATATATACAAAATATGAACAGTTCCAAGTAGTGTTTCCTTCTGACAGTATTCCATCTCATCAAGGCTTTAAAGCCAAGCGATCATCAATCTTCTAAGTACATTCAAAAAGTATATAATAGTTGTGTTATGTAGAGTAAGATCAAAAGTAGTATCATCTGTATCAATAGCTGTGTATCTAGTAGCTGTGTAAAACTTGTAGTAATCTTCTTAAAGAAATAGTATAAAAAATATCTTCTAAAAAGACTTCTTGCTAACATCTTAACAGAACTTAATGCTGAAAAATTAATAAAGTAAATCACCAGAATATTAAGCATATTACCTCTTCTCTGTCACCTAGAACCAGGTGTGGGAAGGTAGCTTCTGCCTCGTGTGTCTTCTCAGGAGATTGATAGGCTAGTGCCAACTATGCAGGGCCGGCCCGCCCATGAGGCGGGGTTAAACTTTTGCCTCAGGCGGCACTTCTGGGGGGGCGGCACCCGCCTGTCCGTGGGTGTGGGGGGCCGCCCGAGCTGGAGGGGATAGCTGGCAGGAAGGGGGTATTGGGCCTAGTGGCGGGGAGGGGGGTCGGACCCCCCCTCTCTCGCCTGGGTCCCCCGTCCTCCGCTCCCCTCCAGCTTTAAAAAGTTACATTGCTGCCTGCAGCTATTGTAAGAGGCAACGGGCGAGGATCACTCACCTCTTCCTCGTTCCAGTGTGCGCTCCACTGACGTCACTTCCTGGGCGGCGTCGCAGGAAGTGACGTCAGTGGAGCACAGGCTGGAACGAGGAAGAGGTGAGTGACCCCCGCCCGTTGCCTCTTACAATAGCTGCAGGCAGCAACTGAACTTTTTAAAGCTGGAGGGGAGCGGAGGACGGGGGACCCAGGCAATACCCCCTTCCTGCCCGCTATCCCCTCCAGCTCGGGCGGCCCCCCACACCCACGGCTTGGGGGGGCAGGGATTCCTTTAAAGATTGTCTCAGGCGGCAAAAAGTCTAGGGTCGGGCCTGCAACTATGAGCTTTCAGCTCCTACTTTTATAGTCAGTAATGATTGAAGAATTGAACAGTGAGTGCACACCACCTTACTGCCTTGCCCATATACTCTTCACAGCGGTGCACAATCCAGAATAATAGCAAAAGGTATCCACAGTAATGTCATAAAGAGAAAAGAATCCAGGAGCAACTGCGCTGTCATATATAAGAACATACAAACTTTATTCCAACATCTTCTTAAAAAATGTATCAAAAAGGCAGTAGGACATATAAAAATACTTATCGCAACACAGGTCACATATGCAGCTGGGGTGCCAGACACGGAGAGGTGCGGAGGTGCTGAGTCGACGATCGTTTCGCCCCTATCGAGGCTTTATCAAGACTAACCGACCCCTCCGTGTTGCACTCCTTATGTATCGCTAGCCCCTCCCCCTGTTCGGTCCATTAACCAATTGCAGAAAGATTACCTTTAATAGTACACCTGAAGATAATCGAGCGTTCCTTCCGTTAACGCCGACTTCCTAGTACCACAGCGGCGTCACTTCCTGAACTGGCTATTCCCCATACGCTGTGCGCTCCACCTATTACTTCCTGGTGCGTTCCACCAGCCGCACACCCTCGTATGCACTCCAACGGCCGCATCCATTTTACTAAACGTCATTGCTGACGTATCACGCCGCGCCAGTGCTTGCGTGCCAGCATGGCTTCATTGCATACAAGCTCCCCTCACTTGGGAGGGTGCCATCTTGTGGCTTACTTTTAAACTACATATGCAATGACACTTAGGAAGAGCGCTCGATCAACAGTCCTTTTATAAAGGTGACTGCAGGTGGCTACACTCTTATACTAATATCAAACAATTTATATCTTTTAGGCAGGTATAAATCAGTAATAAGGAGGGGCTTGCGATCACCAAAGTAGCAGACATAACATGTAACTTGTTAAAATCAATAATCAAACTGACAACACATTTATATCCATATATTGATAGCAAAAGGTGCCCAAGCCATCTAGATCCCATTCCAACAATTAATAACCTACAGTGTTGCATTAGAGTGTATAGGAGTAATGACCTCAATCTTTGCCATCCTGGTCAGGCAACCCCAACCCTTTTTGTGCTTTTTGTGCGTGTGCATCACTGGTCAACTCTCCCATCAAGATTGAATTTACAACAAATTTCAACAAACAGCATATGTCCTAACCATTTAACCAATCAAATGACCTCAACATTACCTGGTGATGGGCAGAACCCATCCACCCACAAGACTTTTATCACTGGTCCACCCCATACATACACAATACTTCACATATTACTACCCATCCTCTCCAAGGTTGGCACTCCAGGGGTACAGGCAGGGCCGGGACAAGGTCCTCCAGCACCAGAGGCAGGGATTCCAAAGTGCGCCCCCCCCCCCCCGAAACTTGCGGTCGAGAAACTGAGCGACGCCACAGATGCCCATGTTAAATGATAGAACTACCGGCCACTGCCAGTAATTCAGGTGCTAGGGGCACATGTATCGTTTGGACAGCATGGTAGCAGCAGTGGAGTTCTGCTAACCTTTTTTTATTGGTGGGAACAGCACAATAGCAGCAGTGGAATCCCTCTACTCTGGAACATAACTCTGTAGTGACAGGGACAGCGGAAAAAGCACCAATGAAATTTGCATACCCTAGGCAGGAGTAGCAACAATGGTAGCAGCAGGGACACTGGTTAACTGTGTCTGATAGTTTTGGTGTTAGGTGTAGGTAGGCGGAAGGTTGGTGTTAAGTGTAGGTAGGGGAGGGTTAGTGCTAGGTGTAGGTAGGCGGTGGGTTGGTGGTAGGTGTAGGTAGGGGGGAGGGTTAGTGGTAGGTGTAGGAAGGGGGGAGGTTAGTGTTAGGTGTAGGTAGGCGGAGGGTTGATGTTAAGTGTAGGTTAGGGAGGGTTAGTGGCAGGTGTAGGTAGGAGGAGGGTTGGTGGTAGGTGTAGGTAGGAGGAGGGTTAGTGGTAGGTGTAGATAGGAGGAGGGTTGGTGGTAGGTGTAGGTAGGAGGAGGGTTGGTGGTACGTATAGTTGGGGGAGGGTTAGTGTTTGGCATTGATGCTGAAGGGGACCAGGAGGACAGAGACTGCTGATGGACTTCACGGGGCTGGAAGAATAAATCCTCTTCTACCCCTGGTGACAAGTACACTTTGAATGTATGTCAAAACACACACACACTGTACACACACACTGTACACACACACACACACATACACACACGTACACACACACAATGTACACACACACACAATGTACACACACACACACACTGTACACACACACACACACACACACACACACACTGTACACACACACACACACACTGTACACACACACACACACACACACACATTGTACACACACACACACTGTACACACTGTACACACACACACTGTGCGCGCACGCACACACACACACACACACACACACACACACACACACACACACACACACACACACACACACACACACACACACACACACACCTAATCAACTCCCACTGCCCTTAAACATAATAAATGCCTGAGATGAGAGGGAGGGGGCAGTTACACTGAGGGCTCTACAGCGCAGCGAGACATAGCACCTAAACAGTTATGTGATTGGGAGGGGGACACTCGCTGAGTCTCTCTGCTGCAGCTTTACAGCCTCTATTACTCCCTCCCCCATACCTTCGTCTTGCAGCAGAGTAGGGGCGACAACTATCCAGTGCAGTGAAGTTTGCCTGGCTGGTGAGGTCATGTAGAGGAGCTCACTGCTGCTTGGGGATTACTGTCTCCTGGTTACTATCCCCCTGCAGACTACAAGACACTTGCTCACTACTGCCGATGCTGAGCAATGTGCAGTGCAAGGCTTCCAGAAGTTCCCGGGTCCCACGATGTCTTGGACGGCAAGCAAGTGGGGCCACTCCTCCTAGACCCAGGCCACACGCAAGAAGCCGGCACCGAATGCTATAGTCTCTGCAGCGCCTGTCATCTGTTTGATGATAGCGCTGCTCTGCATAGTACTGGGACGCAGGGACCCGGGGGACTCTGTGGAGTGTGGGCGCCGGGACTTGCCTGCAGTTGTGTCTCTGCCGCAGCCACTGTTTATCACAAGCGGGGAGAGCAGAATGCGCTCTCACAGTGATGCGCCCCGAGGCTGGAGCCTCCCCGGCCTATGCTTCGGCCCGGCTCTGGGTACAGGTGTGTGTCCCCACTCCACCTTGCTTTCCCTATATCATTGTGCACCTACCTCATCCGAGGAAGATACCCATATCTATGCGGTCATTAAACCCTAACGGACCATCCGCCTTCAGCCTCATAATCCACCTGCTTTCTATTTGTAGCAACTTCAAATCTTTATTAATGCCTCCTCGGTCATTTTCCACTATTTTATCAATTCCACAGAATTTGAGACACTCCGGGTCAGACCCATGCTTTTCCCTTATGTGCTCAATTAGTCTCTTAGCTCCTTTGCCGTTCCTAATCGACTTATAATGTTCGTGGAATCTCTCCTTCATAGGCCTAGTGGTCTTCCCTATGTACACATAATTACAAGGACATGTTACCATGTAGACTACCATTTCCGTCCTACAATTGAAGAAATGGTTGATCCTATAATGTTCGCCAAGATGATAGAATTTCTTCCTACTTTGTAACTGGTGGCAGTGGCTACATGTACCACATCTATAATTCCCATGTAGTCTGGTCTTATTTAGCCAAGTCCTGGTTCCAGGTCTTTTGAACTCACTCCTGACTAGACTATCTCTTAAATGTCTGCATCTCTTAAAAAGAGATACATGGGGGTGTGGTACATTTGTCCCTCAGTAAAGGATCTGATTGCAAGAGTGACCAATTTCTTCTGATAGAACTTGATATATGTTCACTTAACGGTGAATGTGTAAAATGCATAAAGAATCCTTCCTTTTTAGTTTTTATACTTGGACGTAGCAATTGTTCTCTCTCCCTTCCCTCTGCCCTCCTCATAGCATTCGAAAGGACTTTATAGTCATAGCCACGTTTAATGAATCTATTGCCTACTTCTACCATCTGCTTGTTGCCTTCCTCCTCATTAGTGTTATTTCTTTTCATGCAAATCATTTGACTGTATGGTAAACTGTCCTCTTTTTGGATGGTAGCAGTCCCTGTGTAGAACCATGTCTGAGGCATTGTCCTTCCTATATGTTGTAGTAGTAATCTTGCGGCCTTCAATATTGATCCTCAGATCTAAGAATTCCAAAGAGTTTCCACCACACTTCAAGGTCAGATGCAAGTTTATTTCATTATCATTTAACTGTTGCATCCAATCTTCAAACTGATCCTGTGTCCCTGCCCATGCAATCAATATATCGTCTATGTATCTGGCCCAGAGGCGGACCAAGGACGCAACTCCTCCCCTCCCGGAAAAAACCTGATCGAGCTCCCACTTTCCCATGAAGAGGTTGGCAAAGGTGGGGGCCACAGGGGTCCCCATTGCCATGCCAACCTCCTGATGGTACCAGCGGCCATCGAAGAGGAAGGAGTTGCCCGTCAGTACCGTCTCCAGGCCAGACAACACAAACCGATTCTCCTCTGGGCTTTCCTGTAAGAGTGGCAAAAAGGATTTGACTGCTTTCAACCCATCTGTATATCTAATTCTACTGTACAGGGAGGTTACGTCAATGCTGGCTAATGACTATCCCTCCCATATCTCAATATTCCTTAACTTGTTGATCACATGTGTCAAGTCCAACACAAAAGAAGGAAGTGCTTCCACCAACGGGCGTAACTTGTAATCAAGGAACTGTGATAAACGCTCATATACTGAGCCAATTGCCAAACATATCGGCCTCCCTGGAGGGCAGTTCATGTCCTTGTGCACCTTGGGTATGAAGAACTGAACTGGCTTCCTTGGTGTTTCAGTAATCAATTTGTTAGCTGACGACCGACTCATCACACCCAATTCAACTGCTTCCCTCAAAATGGCTTTCAACTTCCTCATGTGTGCATCAGTAGGATCAGATTTCAAAGGCCTGTAAGTCACACAATCTTCTAATTGACTCAAACACTCCTTCAAGTACATGTCAACCGGCAATAACACTATATTCCCCCCCCCCCCCCTTGTCTGAAGGTTTTATTATAACTTCCCTTTGACTCTTCGATCACTTACACATTCTGACATTTAATATCAGGTCATATTTGGCATCTTTAATTAAAAATGGACGTCACCAGCCATCTTGTCTGCTGGTTGACTTATTTGCCACAGATATTTGGACTTTTATACATTAAACAATGTCATTCATGACGCATTTCTGATAATGTGTCCTTCTGCTAATTAGTTTAGAATGTGTCTGTCCTTTCCCAAACACAAAACTGCTCATTTTGACCAAGTAAAAAGTCTAAAGCAATTTAGATGCTTATTGAAACATACAGGACTTCTAATATACTCATTTAAATGTAAAGCTTATTATATAATTCTTCTTAAAACAATTAATCATATAAGATATAATTTCATATTAATACTTAATAATTTAAAATACTGTTCAATAAATATGTCTCTTAGAGATAAATACATTTAATAATTTCCACTAGAAGAGGTCACCATTTAATCATTTTTAAATAATTGGAAAACCCCTTATTGTTTTATATACACTGGCGTAGGGACAGAGGTCGCAGGGGTCGCACGTGCGACTGGGCCCGGCTCCTGAAGCCTTGAGGGGGGGGGCCGGGCGGCCGCCCCCTCCAACCTGTGTGCGCAGGCTCCTACTGGTAAAGCGGGAGGTCGGGGGAATCATTCGGGGAATCACTGTGAGGTCACATGGTGGTGGCCCCCTCTCCTGTCTGCACTCCATCCAGACATGCAGCGCACGGGCCCTTCAATGTGCGGGTCACATCCATAGCAGGCAGAGCACAACTCTGTGCTACTTCCTGCTCTGTGGTCTCCTCCCCCGGCTTTCCTGCTGCTGCCGAGCGGCAAGTTTGGATGTGTCTGAGAGAGACACGCAGCCTCTCATTCAGGCCAGCAATGGATGGATCTGCACAGCAGGGGCTAGAGATCGGAGTGCAGCAGCTGGGAGCACCTCTAGCTGGGACAGGTGACAGCGGGGCAGAGCGCTGTGTGGTAAGCTGGACTAATTACTTGCTGTCTGACTGATCCTTATCTCTGCCTCTGCCTGTCCCCCTGACCCCCTCTCAGTCACAGCGACAGCTCTGCCTGACCCCCTCCCACTCTCTCCCTTCTCAGTCACAGTGACAGCTCTGCCTGTCCCCCTGACCCCCTCCACCTCTGTCGCAGCGACAGCTCTGCCTGTCCCCCTGACCCCCTCCACCTCTCTCCCTTCTCAGTCACAGTGACAGCTCTGCCTGTCTCCCTGACCCCCTCCACCTCTGTCGCAGCAACAGCTCTGCCTGTCCCCCTGACCCCCTCCACCTCTCTCCCTTCTCAGTCACAGTGACAGCTCTGCCTGTCTCCCTGACCCCCTCCACCTCTGTCGCAGCAACAGCTCTGCCTGTCCCCCTGACCCCCTCCACCTCTCTCCCTTCTCAGTCACAGTGACAGCTCTGCCTGTCTCCCTGACCCCCTCCACCTCTGTCGCAGCGACAGCTCTGCCTGTCCCCCTGACCCCCTCCACCTCTCTCCCTTCTCAGTCACAGTGACAGCTCTGCCTGTCTCCCTGACCCCCTCCACCTCTGTCGCAGCAACAGCTCTGCCTGTCCCCCTGACCCCCTCCACCTCTCTCCCTTCTCAGTCACAGTGACAGCTCTGCCTGTCTCCCTGACCCCCTCCACCTCTGTCGCAGCGACAGCTCTGCCTGTCCCCCTGACCCCCTCCACCTCTCTCCCTTCTCAGTCACAGTGACAGCTCTGCCTGTCTCCCTGACCCCCTCCACCTCTGTCGCAGCGACAGCTCTGCCTGTCCCCCTGACCCCCTCTCAGTCACAGCGACAGCTCTGCCTGACCCCCTCCCCCTCTCTCCCTTCTCAGTCACAGTGACAGCTCTGCCTGTCCCCCTGACCCCCTCCCCCTCTCTCCCTTCTCAGTCACAGTGACAGCTCTGCCTGTCTCCCTGACCCCCTCCACCTCTGTCGCAGCGACAGCTCTGCCTGTCCCCCTGACCCCCTCCCCCTCTCAGTCACAGCGACAGCTCTGCCTGACCCCCTCCCCCTCTCTCCCTTTTCAGTCACAGTGACAGCTCTGCCTGTCCCCCTGACCCCCTCCCCCTCTCTCCCTTCTCAGTCACAGTGACAGCTCTGCCTGTCTCCCTGACCCCCTCCACCTCTGTCGCAGCGACAGCTCTGCCTGTCCCCCTGACCCCCTCCCCCTCTCAGTCACAGCGACAGCTCTGCCTGACCCCCTCCCCCTCTCTCCCTTCTCAGTCACAGTGACAGCTTTGCCTGTCCCCCTGACCCCTCCCCCTCTCTCCCTTCTCAATCCCAGTGACAGCTCTGCCTGTCCCCCTGACCCCCTCTCAGTCACAGTGACAGCTCTGCCTGTCCCCCTGACCCCATCCCCCTCTCAGTCACAGCGACAGCTCTGTCTGTCCCCCTGACCCTCTCCCTTCTCAGTCACAGCTCTGCCTGTCCCCCTGACCCCCTCTCAGTCACAGTGACAGCTCTGTCTGTCCCGCTGACCCTCTCCCTTCTCAGTCACAGCTCTGCCTGTCCCCCTGACCCCCTCTCAGTCACAGTGACAGCTCTGCCTGTCCCCCTGACCCCCTCCCCCTCTCAGTCACAGCGACAGCTCTGTCTGTCCCCCTGACCCTCTCCCTTCTCAGTCACAGCTCTGCCTGTCCCCTTGATCCCCTCCCCCTCTCTCCCTTCTCAATCACAGTGACAGCTCTGCCTGTCCCCCTGACCCCCTCTCAGTCACAGTGACAGCTCTGCCTGTCCCCCTCCCCTTCTCAGTCACAGTGACAGCGTAATAGCTTGTTATGCATGTCCCACTCCAAGCCAAAGACTGGAGCACTAGTGAGCCATCTCCCCCCCAAGCTCTCTTCTACCTTTTTATCTTCCCTTCTTTCTAATGTCCCCCTTAACTCTTTCCCACATCTATCTCCCTCCCCATTCACATGCCTCTCTCGCTCTTCCACACAGTCCCTGTTGATTTTATTATTAAGGTGCCCTCACATGGGCAGATCGACCAAGAGAGATCGGAGAGAGATCTGCCGGCTGCCCATACACCACAGGCGATTCTCTATAGATTTCAGCATGAAATCTGTCAGGAATCAGCTTTGTGACCTCGTCTCTCCAATTCCCTCTCTCTCGTCCTTCCCCCGTGGCCCGTACAGTATACTTTACCTGTTGGTGTCTGTCGCTGGCTCTTTCTCCACACTGCCTTCCAAACGAACGCCCCATGTGGTTGCCAGCATATACGTGGGCACGTGTGGGCCGCGTGTATGAGGATGGAGCCTGAAGCCAATGGCAGACACCGACAGGTAATATATGCTGCACAGGGCTGCGGGGGAGGGGGCACATTTTACATTGGGGGACAGCTCAGGGGGTTTCTTCCCTCATCCTGATATTGCACGCCGTTACTACCGTGCACCTGATTGGGCAAGCCAGCCCTACATCTTGCAGCAGGTCCGATCCATACATGCAACCAATTTCGGCCTAAAATTGGTCACATCGTCGATTGGGCTTGCTCTTAGCTGCACTGATTTTCCTTATGTATGGCGACCTCACTGTCTTCCAGCCCACCCTCTACTCTGTCCACTCTCCAATGTTTCTTGATCTCTCTCCCACCCTTTTCGATCCTCCTTATCCTCATTTCCCCTGTGCCTCCCCACCCCTTTAAAAAAAAAAAAAAATAATCAGCAACAGCTCACTCTAAATGTTGGAATATTATAATTTAAATTATTATTTAATTAGCATTTATTTAAATATTATAGCACTGGTATCTTCTAAAGCACATTACAGAGTACATAGTCATGTCACTGACTGTCCTCAGAGGAGCTCACAATCTAATCCTACCAGAGTCACAGTCTAATGCCCTACCATATTATTATTATGTATTTATATACACTCATCTAAATGATTATTAGGAAAACCATACCAATACGGTTTTTGACCCCCTTTCGCCTTCAGAACTGCCTTAATTCTATGTGGCATTGATTCAACAAGGTGCTGAAAGCATTGTTTAGAAATGTTGGCCCATATTGATAGGATAGCATCTTGCAGTTGATGGAGATTTGTGGGATGCACATCCAGGGCACGAAGCTCTCATTCCATCACATCCCAAAGATTCTCTATTGGGTTGAGATCTGGGGACTGTGGGGGCCATTTTAGTACAGTGAACTCATTGTCATGTTCAAGAAACCAATTTGAAATGATTCGAGCTTTGTGAAATGGTGCATTATCCAATTTTGGTGAGCTTGTGCAAATTGTAGCCTCTTTTTCCTATTGGTAGTGGAGATGAGTGGTACCCGGTGGGGTCTTCTGCCGTTGTAGCCCATCCACCTCAAGGTTGTGCGTCTTGTGGCTTCACAAATTCTTTGCTCCATACCTCGGTTGTAACGAGTGGTTATTTCAGTCAACGTTGCTCTTCTATCAGCTTGAATCAGTCAGTCCATTCTTCTTTGACCTCTAGCATCAAAATGTTCTTTCCTTTTCACACCATTTTTGTAAACCCTAGAAATGGTTGTGCCTAGAAAATCCCAGTAACTGAGCAGATTGTGAAATACTCAGACCGGCCCGTCTGGCACCAACAACCATGCCACGCTCAAAATTGCTTAAAGAGACTCTGAAGCGAGTGAGCTAGGAGTTGATCCGTGTAAAGCACCTTACATAGTGCTAAAACGCAGCTATCCCGCGGCAAAACGAGGGGTCTTTAGCCCCCAAATCCCCTCTTCTAGGTCCGGGGAGCGCTTCCTGCTTGAGGCAGAGCTAATGGCTGTAGCTCTGCCTCTCAGCGCGTCAATCCCGGCTAATCGCCGCCTCTCCCTGCCCCTCTCACACTTCCTTCACAGAGAGGGGCGGGGAGAGGCGGAGATCTGCGCGGCGATTGACGCGCATGGAGGTAGAGCTACAGCTCATAGCTCTGCCTCCAGGAAGAGCAAAATCCACAACCAAGAAAGTCGTGGATTTTGCAGGGGGGGATTTGGGGGGTAAAGACCCCTTGTTTTGCCGCGGGATAGCGGCGTTTTGGCATTATGTAAGGTGCTTTACACGAATCAACTCCTAGCTCACTCGCTTCAGAGTCTCTTTAAATCGCCTTTCTTTCCCATTCTGACATTCAGTTTGGAGTTTAGGAGATTGTCTTGACCAGGACCCCCGTTAAATGCATTGAAGCAGCTGCCATTTGATTGTTTGATTAGATAATTGCATTAATGAGAAATTGAACAGGTGTTCCTAATAATCCTTTAGGTGAGTGTAGCTCTGACATCTTCTGCAGCACTTTACAGAGTACATAGCCATGTCACTGACTGTCCTCATGTCACAATAGCTGCACCCTACCAATAAAAACTATTCGGGGGTACTCGAGCTGTGTCCCATTACCACTACTGCAAAATCTGCCTGACTGCCTCCACTATTTATATTGGGCATATCTGGTTAAAGATGGTATTTATTTATACTTAAATATGGGCAGCCAAATAGAGGCGGTTTTTGGGTGTGATGTAGGTTTGGGTAGAGCTATAAGATTATCTATCATCAGCCACTGGTTTTTATCAGGCGACTTCGTTTCACACTTTGCATTTCTGTAACTGTAACTGTAGCATCAGGGGCGTAGCAATAGGGGTTGCAGAGGTTGCGACCGCATCGGGGCCCTTGGGCCAGAGGGTTTCATCAACTGCATTATCAGCTCTCTATTGGTCCTGTGCTGGTAATAATCACTTCTATAGATACTTTGAATAGTAGTAATTATTAACAAACTGTTCCCAATCCCCTTCTTGCACCTCTGACACTGTAGTTGCCATTGGCAGGTTTTGGTGCGCCGTATCAATTGTTATGTATAGAGTGCACAGGAAGGGGGGGGGGGCCCCCATTGTAAAACTTGCATCGGGGCCCACAGCTCCTTAGCTACGCCACTGTTTATATAGTTGATGAATTTTCCCAAAACATAGCATGTATTATCAGTGTTCAGCTAGCTGAGATGTCCTTCAAGCAGGAAGAACATATAAACAATCTTCTAGATTAGAACTAAAGCAATCTTATGAAAATGTTTTACTGTCTCAAAGTATCACTGGCAGAATCCAGCATTAAATGTAATTCAAAGTAATAGATTCTATTATATGTAATTATAGGTTTAATAATAATTATTTATTTCTTTGGAAGGACTGTATTGATTATTAATATTTATATGTAATAACTGAGCAAATATACATATATGATTGCTGCAGTAATGTAACTTTAAACTTCTTTCTTTTCTTCACACAGTACGCTGTCTAACCTTGACATTTGAAAGATGGTTGTAACATAAACAAAAATGTTTTAGCTTCTGTAACTAAAATAATCTTATAAGTTTCACAGCCTGGAATATGCTGAGATGTCCCAGAGCAATATTTTAAAGAAGTACCCCAACTTTACAGTTTACAGTAAAGTTGGGGTACTTAAAACATCCACATATGACAGCTTTTCCTGCATAAATAAACCGCTAGAATTCGGACACCTTTGTTTGTAACATTGTACATGAAGTCATCAGAACTTTGCTGTAGTGAGAGACAGATGTTGTTTTACGAACCCTAGGGAGCAGGGACAGTGTATAAATTCCAAAGTGTGTATGATTCCTTATCTATGTGGTGGACACATGCAGTCAATATAACAATGGTACGGGAGAAGAATATGTCTTCTCTCCATGACCTTAGTTGTCAGTCTCTCACACATTTCCCCCCTTGAGGCCCCATGTGACTTCTGGGCCCCCCTGCGGAGGCATCCATTGCCAGGTCTATTGTTACGCCCCTGCGCACACCCCTCAGGGTCTGTCAGAATTAGGTAATTTTTCTTCTGCAAGGGTCCAACCAGTGCATGACCTTTCTTCTTCCCTACACAGTAGCTATGCCTGTATTTTACCTTATTGGGGGGTGGGGGTGATCTATCTGCCTTTCCTTTTTCACAGCCACTCCCTCCTCATTCAATCTCCCTCCCCCTTGAGCTCACCTCTTTGCTCCTACCGTCCTTGCTGGGAGCCAGGCAATCTGTCAGCCATATCAGCTCTGCAGACGCATTGCCCCGCAAAGTAAACGCTGGCTGGGAAGCACACATCTGCAGCATTACTGGGGGCCTCCCTCCTGCTGGATCTGCTCCACATCAGCAGCATGGCTGGGGGTCTCCTTCTGGTAGCACGGGGGTCGACTGGGCACCATGGGGGACGCTATTCTGATGTATCAATACTTTCAGGCTGCTGCATATCATTGGCACTTCTTTGAAATATTGTCCCTCCCTCCTCTATGATTGGATGGCCATAGTAGCTCCAGTATTGGCTAATGGGTAGCTGGTGCTGCTGCTATTGGCCAGTCTTCCCCTGCTTGCTGCTCCATGACAAGGTACTGTCACAGAGAAATCCCTGGTGCTGACATCACTCTGTGAGAGGGTTACCACAATATCAGTCATACAGAGCCCCCTGATGATCCGTTTGAGAAAAGGAAAGATTTCTCATGCGAAAGGTGGCATCGGCGACTGACTGGGTTGAAGTTCAATCCTTGGTTATGGTTTCTCTTTAAGGGCTCTGCCTCTGACACAGGTGACCTGGGTTCGAATCTCGTCTCTTTCTATTCAGTAAGCCAGCGCCTATTCAGTAGGAGACCTTGGGCAAGAATCCTTAACACTGCTACTGCCCTAGTCACTGCAACTGTGGCGCTTTGAGACTACTAGGAGAAAAGCACAATATAAATGGTCTGTATTTAAAGAGAGAAGTGGGCAGAGCAAAATTAATAACTGGTTAGTAGTTACATTGTTGATCAGTGGTCTCTGCATTTCATAGGAGATCTTACCTTTTATGATGGTAGATGACTAAATAAAAAAAGCAGTTATCATCTTATAAAAACTGCTAAGGAACATAATTCAGTCAACCTATACTTTGTTGTAGTTGTAGTATAAATGACTGAAATTAATATTATAGCTGTGCTAATTATCTTATGCTTTTCTCACAGCCAAGGTGTGAATAACTGCAAATGGCTGCATGTTGACAGACTATATCCTGTATCCCGCCAGGTGTTTTTTATTAGCCTAAAGAGAGCAGAGTTGTAATTTCCTCTTCAGCGTGCGGCTGACATTCACATTTTGATCTCTCTGTGAGGTAATTGCTGTCACTTGCTGCTATTGTACAGGAAAATCAATTTGTAGTAACTAAAATATGCTGTCTGTACTGAGGTGATTCTACAATCCGCTGCTGTCCTGACTGAGCTATCTGATAGCATCTATCTATTGATTACTCTATGGAGAAGAGCGCATTAAGGCTCATTTATCTACGAGGACTAAACTGCACTCATACTGACAGCTGAGATGGTCACCTCATATACTTCTGTACAGTCTGAAATGCACATGAAACTCCTCATTAAAAGTGAACTACTTCTCCTCTGCTTGCACAAAAATAGTAGTTTAACATCATTGAAGGGAAGGAGTATTACACTCGTGCAGGTCCAGTGTACGCTTGGCACCTCTGTGGCACAGAGGTGCCAAGCGTACACTGGACCTGCACGAGTGTAATACTTCTACTGTTGAATGCCTGATGAAGCGGAATTGTGCCCGTGAAACGCGTTGCGATACTGTTCATTGGAGTATGTGAATAAATTGTTTGTTCCTTAACTGACGCATCAAGTCCATTTTTGAGTGGCTGGTCCACCGCCGCCACCCGAATATTTTAAACATTTTAAGTACCTTTTATCCTATTGGCGCCGCTGTACATCTTTCAGTCAAGATTCCCACCCTGGGTGGAAGGGTGACAAACCCTATTTTCTTCCTTCAGAGAGCGACATCTTAATCCTGAGTGGGGACAGGTCTAATCTCCCCACCTGCCTACACAGTGGTTACCTAAGCGGTAAACCCATGTTTGTGAGTATATTACTTACTTGTCACAGTTCCTCCTTTTGATCCAATACATACTACACCATATTGGGCTCTCGATTTCTCTCCTTTTATCATTGAAGGGAAAGATGGTCTATAGGCTCTAAACAACAACAAAACATTGTAAAACAATGTAAAGAGCTTTTCTCCCATAAGACCCAAAGCGCATAAGCTTGTCTAAGGTCAGTACCCAGGACTGGATTTACTATAAGGCAAGGTAGACACATGCCTACAGGCACCTAGTGATGGAAAGGCGGCTCCCTCCCCTCCCCTAGTGTTTCCCTCCCTCCTTCCCTATCTGAGTTTGGAGCGGAGCATAAACGCGAGGTTACTGACCCAGCTCTCAGCATTTCCCTGACCAGATCTCCCTTCAGTCGGGGGCACCTCTAGCTACTTAATATTGAGGGTTCTTCTTGCTACCTAATTTTAAGGGACACCTGTAGCTACCTATAATGGGCAAGGGAAGAAAGAGAGAAGTGACAGTTGTGCCAGCCAGCACACTTTCGGTGCCGTTCAGTGAGGATTTATAGGTTCATGTAGGGTGAATTCTAGAGAAAAAGGTATCTGATCAAAAATACCAGACTAAAAAGGGGGCTTTTCAGTTTTGATTTAATGGTGTCCAGGGTTGAAGCTGTCTTGATTAAGTTTAGCAAGGCATTCCACAGGTAAGGGGCAGCATGACAGAAAGCTCTGGCTCCAAAGTTTTTTAAGGGCAAAACAGGAGGAGCGCTCCGCAGTGTGATAACTTTTAATCAAACTAACAATGCGCAGTACTACATGCACTTACTAGATAGAAGATAAAAGCAGATCCTGATGAGTCTTCGTGAAAGGCGAAACAGCCGTCGACATCTCTGCACTGGTGAACTTCCTCATCCAAGTGTCTAGGAACACTATTGAGTTTCCATCCAGGAGACGTTAACTGACGAAGGCGTGGACACGGGGAAATGGGTCTTGACATCACCTGCACACGACTACTCCACGGAGGACACCTAGGGTCACCACTCCATCTGGACCCCAACTGCTGCTGGCCACTGCAGTCCTCAGGTTGTTCCTCTGTTGGGACGATTTCTTCTGGGCTTTATGCCAAACCAGATACCTGTTTTTATCTTATATCTAGTAGGTGCATGTAATACTGCACATTTTTATTTTGATTAAAAGTTATCACACTACAGAGTGCTCCTCCTGTTTTGCCTTTCTTCTTCCAGTCCGCCCACAGCTGAGCGTTGAGGAGGTGCTAGAATGTGATCACAAATTGGTTTTCCAGTTAGGCCTCTGTTTCTAGCAGCGCAAGATATCCCATCTTTTGCAATAAAGTTGGACTCTGGGGGTGGTCAAGTTACTGGATAGGTGCCTGAACAGGCTGCCAAAGGACACAAAGGGACTTTGCGGGCGACGGAAGGCAGGAGGAAGCCCCAGGTAAGTCCAGATTTGCTTTTTTTTACCTGAGTTAAGGGTCCCTTTACTCCTTTGTGTAATGAGACTAGAGGTGGCTCGAACCTCCGATTTTCAGTTCGCGAACCTCGAACCCGAACCTCTGCAAAAAGTTTGGTTCGCGCGAACTTTCCCGAACCGCAATAGACTTCAATGGGAAGGGGAACTTTGAAAACTAGAAACATTTATGCTGGCCACAAAAGTGATGGAAAAGATGTTTCAAGGGGTCTAATACCTGAGTTTTTGCATGGAGGAGTGGGATACATGCCAAAAGTCCCGGGGAAAAATCTGGATTTGATGCACAGCAGCGCTTTAAGGGCAGAAATCACATTGCATGCTAAATTGGAGGCCTAAAGTGCTTTAAAACATCTTGCATGTGTATACATCAATCAGGGAGTGTAATTAGAGTACTGCTTCACACTGACAGACCAAACTCACTGTGTAATGCACCGCAAACAGCTGTTTGTACAGTGACGGCCGTGCTGGACTGATGCGCACCATGGTGAGAGTGCAGGCCATGGCGGTTTTCAAGCCCATATGGTCGCCGGGCTGAGGTAGCTCAATGACAGAACAACAGGGACTGTCCAGCTGATCAAATTTGGTCTGTCCACAATGAAGCAATGACCTTAATATCTTGTGTGTGCCCCCCCCCCCCCCGAGACACTCATATAGCTGGTGGTCATTGCTTCATTGTGATACACAAGCCCCTTCACCACGGCAAGGTAACGATCATGAAGAGGAATTGACACACGTAGGTAGGTGCACTGAACCGGTGGGTATGCAGTGATTGGTATTACAAATGTGCAGCTGTCACACACACAAGTACCGTCAACAGGTGCAGTAGCACTGCGTGCGTTCACGTAAGTAGGTAGGTGCACTGAACCGGTGGGTATACAGTGATTGGTATTACAAATGTGCAGCTGTCACACACACAGGTACCGTCAACAGGTGCAGTGATACTGTGTGCGCTCATGTAGGTAGGTAGGTGCACTGAACAGGTGGGTATGCAGTGATTGGTATAACAAATGTGCAGCTGTCACACACACAGGTATTCACTGAATGTGCTGGGCCTGGCAGTGGCACAGTAGGAATTACCAAGGGGTCAAGGTCCAACCAGCAGCTGCGACTGACTGACAGGGCTGTATATGCAACACAAGTGTCTGTGGGACACACACACACACACACACACACACACACACACACACAAAAGATCACAAGAACAACATTAGCTCTCAAAAGAGCTGTTGAGGATGAGGAGTGCTTTTTAGCAATAAGATCAGCAAGAAGGAGCAACCTAACAAGCCTAACACAAGAGCCTAACTAAGCTTTCCCTATGTCAGCAGGTTCTCTCCCTTCTCTAATTACTGCAGCCACACGCGTGAGTGAAATGGCTGATGCTGTCTGCGTTTTATAAGGGGGGGGGAGGGGCTCCAGGAGGGAGTGTAGCCTGATTGGCTACCCTGTGCCTGCTGACTGTGATGTAGAGCAGGGCTTTTCAACCTTTTCACTAATTGTACCACTTTTATCGTCTGAAATTTTTCTAGTACCACCAACTTTGCCTGCGCAGTAGATTGGACGCGATCGGCCTTGGCTGTTTCTGCTGGAGTCTGAATGGAAAGCAGCTACTGCGCATGCGCACACATTGACAAGGAGAACTTTGGGCTCCCAGTGCTGGATACCCTCTATTAAGAAGGAAGAGGGAAGCCTCTTTAGGATACAGAGGCCTCCCCCTCAAAAGAAAACCTCTAAGTTGAAGCCAATAAATGGGTCATTAGACTGGGAGTAAGATAGGAAGATAAAAAGCCAACATAGGCTTTTTCTTTCATTCCCTCTTCACAGTTATGCATATCTGACACCTGTGACTGCGTCATCTGATTATGGACTTTTTTTTATAGATTGCCAGTTTTTTAATTGTGCAAATCAAATCTAGCCCCCAAAACATAAAATGTGGTGGCAAATCAACATTTAACATTGAGGACCTCAAGGCCAGGGGTGCTCATCACGAGCTCGTGATCACGGCTACCCCATTATCACGAGCCAATATTTGTGATCACGAGGTTGAAATCAGCATCTGTGATCGGCCACGATCACAAATGCCGGTTTCAAATGCATTTGTGATAGCATTCGAAATCTCGAGATTACGGGTTAACTGTGATCATGAGCCCGGTATCGGTAACCAGGGAAATGACGTTGTAATGACGTTGTTGGGCCATTCAGAGGGCCCCTAGTTGAGGCCCTAGCAACCAATCAGAGGAGGGGAGCTTCTGCCCTCCCTTCCTCTATATAAGGCGGCGGGCCTTTTTGAGAACTTGTCCTTGCTTGAGACTCTGTAGTGCTATTGCTATTGTCCGTCTAAGCAAGTGCTTTACTGTCTTAAAACACAGTGTTTTTACTGTTATCTACCTTAACAACACATTTATTGTATTGCTATATAGTTAGCTAGTCATTTGATTGTGTTAGCTTACAGTCCATGTAGTGTATAGTGTATACTGTACTAGCTTAGGAATAGGACTGAAGCTGACTTAGGTTAGCTTAGCTGAGGTCTGTGTGCAAGCCAGGCCTGCTAGCTAGGTAGCCTACTGGGTTAGGGATTAATTCTTGTTAATTTATCATCTGTACTGTTAGTTTATTTAGTGTTAGACTAGCAGTACTACAGCAGCATCTGTGTCTCTATGATTGAGCAGCTGCTGCCTGTAGTGTGAGTGTGACAGACAGTCTTATGGCCCATACTCACGGGCTACAATTGTCGCCGCAACACGTGTTGCGGTGACAGGTCGCCCGTGAGTATGGGCCGTCGCACAGGCGCGCACCCCGAACTGTCCCCCGTCTCTGATGTCGCCAGGCGATTGAAAGTTTCAATCGCCTGGCGACAGTCGCCGGCGCACCTCCGCCGCAACTGTCGCTAGTCCGCGTGAGTACGCGGACTAGCGACTGCAACCTACATTGAGAATGCGGAGCTTCCGGCGGGGGGAGGAGGAACGTCGGCGACAGCTTTCGTCGCACCGCTGGTCCCTCTTCCGCGTGTGTACGCGGAGGGACCTGGCGAGGAGCTGTCGCCGGCCTGTCGCCCACACGCTCACGTGTGCTGGCGACAGGCAACTTTTGCTGCCCGTGAGTATGGGCCATTAGTGTCACTCACGGACTGTCACTCTCTTGTTGTCTCACTCTAGTGTTCTGTTCATCATTACCAGAGTCAGTTCAGATTACTTAGTGACTGACTGACTGACTTGACTTACTTGTAATTGTAGTAGTTCACTCACTGTCACTGTCCATGTAATGAAGTGAACGATCTCTGTACATTACTATATACTACTAGTATATATTTGTCCGTTAAAAAAAAAACATATTTAAATTTGGCACATCGTCACCACACACACATTTAAAAGGGCACTATGGCAAAAAAATTGTAAAATTTTAAATATGTGCAAACATAAACAAATAAGTACGTTTTTTTCCAAAGTAAAATGAGCCATAAATTACTTTTCTCCTATGTTGCTGTCACTTACAGTAGGTAATAGAAATCTGACATTACTGACAGGTTTTGGGTTAGACCATCTCTTCATGGAGGGATTCTCAAGGATTTATTTATTTTAAAAAGCACTTAGGGCCCGTTTCCACTAGGAGCGGTGTGATGCGGCTACATAGCCGCATCGCACCGCGTGTATGCTGAAACACATGCACGGCAATGGAAGAGTTTCCACTGCGTGCATGTTGTGCGGAGCAATCTGAGAATCTGCAGCATGCTGCAGATTCTCGCACGGCCCCATCCGCCCGCAGCTGCGTCCCACCTCCTCCAATACACTTCCGCATCGGGAGATGCGGCCGGCGGCAGAAGTGATTCGATGTGGCTAGGTAGCCTCATTCGCATCACTAAGTGGTGGAAACAGGCCCTTAGTGAATGGCAGTTGCTCTGTCCAACTGCCAAAAAACTGTGTAGAGGGCAGGGAAACTGGCCAGCATCATTGTTTAACCTCCCCGGCGTTCTATTGAGATCGCCAGAGAGGCTGCGGGAGGGTTTTTTTTTAATTAAAAAAAACTATTTCATGCAGCCAACTGAAAGTTGGCTGCATGAAAGCCCACTAGAGGGCGCTCCGGAGGCGTTCTTCCGATCGCCTCCGGCGCCCAGAATAAACAAGGAAGGCCGCAATGAGCGGCCTTCCTTGTTTTGCTTAGATCGTCGCCATAGCGACGAGCGGAGTGACGTCATGGACGTCAGCCGACGTCCTGACGTCAGCCGCCTCCGATCCAGCCCTTAGCGCTGGCCGGAACTTTTTGTTCCGGCTACGCTGAGCTCAGGCGGCTGGGGGGACCCTCTTTCGCCGCTGCTCGCGGCGGATCGCCGCAGAGCGGCGGCGATCAGGCAGCACACGCGGCTGGCAAAGTGACGGCTGCGTGTGCTGCTTTTTCTTTGAAGAAAATCGGCCCAGCAGGGCCTGAGCGGCAGCCTCCGGCGGTGATGGACGAGCTGAGCTCATCCATACCGCTCAGGAGGTTAAAACCTTTTTAGGGAATACCTTTATAAAGAATAAAAGCCTTGCTGAGAATCCCCATGAAGAGATGGACTAATCCAAAACCTGTTGCTTCTGTCAGATTTCTACTACCTACTGTAAGTGACAGCAACGTAGGAGAAAAGTAATTTATGGCTCATGTCACTCTGGAAAAAATGTACTTCTTATTTGTCTATGTTTGCACATATTTTAAATTTTACAATTTTTTGCCATAGCGCCCCTTTAATTAAAAACTTGTTTTCCCCTTTTCCATTTTTTTTATTTTGTTTATTAAATATTGTGCTATGTCTGCCAGAGGCAGAGGCAGAAACAAGGAATGATCCGCACCACCTTCAGGAAAAGCTTGTTCTGTTTATTCTAATAGAAACATATAAAATTGAAAAAGAACTATGAGGCAGGACAGTCCACTGTTTCGGGCTCCTGCCCATCATCATGCTGCCTAGTTCTAAAATGACATACAAGACATGCAAATATATACACAGATACAACCAATCACTGATCATATACTAATTAGAGGACCTGATGGGGAACAGCCTATTTACATTTTTGGTCACACCTCCTACACCCCTATTGGTGGATCCAACTAGGACCTAAATATTTGAAATCTCAAGGCTGAAACATAATAATAATAATAATAATAATAACAATAATCAGGCATACCTCATGCACCTCCTAGTAAAGGGGCTACCAAAAAGCACTGGTGGCAGTAGTTGTTTATCACCAAAATAACAAAATATAATAAGAAAAACAAAACGCCAAATACGCATAAATATGACGCATGTCCGCGTCAGAAAGCCGCGATATTAGAAAAGACATTGCGCGTCATACAACGTGACGATGTAAAAAAGTACACCTAAAGATGACGCAATTACGCATACCCAACTACCAATGAAAAAAGTCTGCATCAAAATGACGTATATCCGCATCAGTGCGGCGCCTCAAAAAGACGTATGTACGCATCAAAATGACGTATATCCACATAAAAACGTTGCCTCAAAGAGACGTATATATTGTGAGGAAAAGTCGCAAACCCCAGCATCAATCAGGAGTAGATACATCTGGTGGTTCGTCCTCTGATTTTTTATCCTCCAGAGATCATTCCCCGGAAATAACAAACGCAGGAATAGACGGGGCGGCAAGAAACACAGGCGACACCGTGAACAAGCAGAAGAGTCCGATGCAACTCAGGAAGAGACCCTGACACCCTCACTTGTTCTGAATATTTCCTAATATCAACTAAAGGACTCTGAGAAAAGGGTTCTGGAATATGGACTTTCTTTTTGTCTGACTAACTTTCCGGATTTTTTCTCACTGGACATTGAGTTGAACCGTTTTTTCAGGACACTGAAACTTAAGAATTTTTTCGATACTCCCCGGACTGATAATATCTTTAGATTTACAGCGCCAGCCCAGGATGATTGTTTGACACTGAAGAGTCTGGGCCTTAGAAATAAAAGTGCATTCACCCCTAATAGCTATCCGGCCATTGATTTGTTTTCTAAAAGAGTTATGGGTGATATGGGTAGAGTCGAGAAGACGGTTAAAACTGGAAAGTTAGTTGTTAATCACAATTTTAGTATTGAAGAAAGGAGGCAGTTAGAGCTTTAGAACAAAACTCGCAGATTATCATTCGTCCTGCAGATAAGGGGGGAGGAGTGGTCGTGCTTGACAGGGTATACTATATCCAGGAAATTGAGAAACAGTTATCTGATCCTAAAGTGTATCGCAGATTGGATGGTAATCCGATTATTTCAATTATGAGCAAGATTGAATCTTTGGTAAAAGAAGCCCATAGCGGTGGGTTAATTAATGATGACTTATTGCAATTTCTTATCAATCGGCATCCATCCACTCCACTGCTATACACTTTACCCAAAATTTATAAGAATGCTTTTCTCCCCCTGGTCGACCGATAGTTGCTGCTACTAATTCTGTCTTTTCTCCTTTGGCTTCCTTTTTAGATCGGATTCTTCAACCCTTTGTTTTTAGCCTACCATCATTCATCAACGACACTGGAGCTTTTTTGAAAGAGATCGGTAAGTTCACTGATGTTGGTGATCATTGGCTGCTGGTGACTCTGGATGTGGAAAGCCTCTACACCTCCATCCCACATGATGGAGGTGTGGAGGCTCATGAGCATTATTTGTTCACTTCATCTGATTTTGATGATTCTCAAAGGGCATTCCTGTTGGCACTCCTGAATATTATTCTGAGAGAGAATTATTTTCTCTTTGATGGTTCTTTTCTTCTTCAATGTAGGGGTACGGCGATGGGGTCGAGTGTAGCCCCTGTCTATGCTAATCTTTTTATGGGCCTCTATGAGGAAGCTTTTGTTTACACCAACCCTTTTTTCAGTTGTATGCCAAAAGTTGGCTTCGCTACATAGACGACGTGTTTTGTCTGTGGGCGGGGCCACACTCGACCCTGATTGAGTTCGTTGAGTCCCTACATTTGAGATGCCCATTTATCAAATTAACCATTAATTATGATCTGTTGAACATATCATACTTGGACACCATGGTTGTCAAGGATGGGGGACATTTGGTAACTGATCTTTTTCGCAAGGAGACTGATAGGACTGCAGTCCTCCACTTTAAAAGTTTTTTACCCACGGCATATGATCCATAACATTCCTAGTGGACAGTTCCAACGGGTTGACAGGATTGTCAGCCAGGAGGGAAAGCAGGATCTTAGAGTGTCTGAGATGGTGGTGCACTTCAAACAGAGGGGATATCCCACAAATTTACTTTCTAATCATCTGGTTAACAGAACTGGTGGTGATAAAAAGAGGAGGAACCCTAGGAGACAGGACAAACAAGATAGGGTCACCTTTGTTTCTACTTACAGTGTAGTCAGCAGTCAGGTAGAACGATGTATTAAGCGACACTGGAGTATTCTGAGAGATTCATTACCTTATATTAAGGAATTTAATCGCCCCCCTATGTTCTGTTGTAAAAGAGCCCCTTCCCTTAGGAGTAGGCTTGTACACGCTGACATTAATGTTAGACATAGACAGTCTAGACAATGTGGTACTTTTCCTTGCTTACAATGTCATATTTGTAATAGCATTATTAAAGGGGATACTTTTTTTCATCCCATGAGTGGTAAACGATATACAATCCATGAAAGGTATTCTTGTGACTCAAGTTGGGTAGTCTATATGCTTAAGTGTCCTTGTGGCAAGTGTTATATTGGACAAACGACACAGAGATTAAAAGATCGTTTAGCCTCACATAAATCGACTATTCAGAAAAAGAATAGGGATCAGGCTGTGTCAGAACACTTTACCACACATGGGCATAATGTCAGTCAGTTGAGGGTTTGTGTCATTGATGGGGTTCGACAGGACAATAAGGGGGGGTGACAGATTATCTAAACTATTGAAATCGGAATCCAAATGGATCAGAGAACTTGATACTGTAAACACTGGGTTAAATAGGGAATATGACTTAAAGAGAATCTGTATTGTTAAAATCGCACAAAAGTAAACATACCAGTGCGTTAGGGGACATCTCCTATTACCCTCTGACACAATTTCGCCGCTCCTCGCCGCATTAAAAGTGGTTAAAAACAGTTTTAAAAAGTTTGTTTATAAACAAACAAAATGGCCACCAAAACAGGAAGTAGGTTGATGTACAGTATGTCCACACATAGAAAATACATCCATACACAAGCAGGCTGTATACAGCCTCCCTTTTGAATCTCAAGAGATCATTTGTGTGTTTCTTTCCCCCTGCATCTCTCATGCACTGACGTTTCAGGCTGCTCGTTTCTTCCTGCAAACAGCTTTGCCCTTGTTTGTAATTCTTCAGTATGTGAAAGCCCAGCCAGCTCAGAGGAGGATTAATCCAGCTTGTAAAAGATAAGAGATAATCTGCCCTAATCTAAATAATACACAGGCAGTGTGCATAGAGGGGCCTGGAAGGGGGAGTTCATAGCAGAACCACAACACAGAAGAACTTGGCAGCCTTCCAGACACAGGCTGACAAGTCTGACAAGAGAGAGATAAGTTGATTTATTACAGAGACAGTGATAGTATAAAGTGCTGCAGTAAGCCAGAACACATTAGAATAGCTTTTTGAACTTGTAGGATGATAAAAAACAGGATGCAATTTTTGTTACGGAGTCTCTTTAAGGTTAGAATGGTGATTCTGGTAGCTCATAGGTATATATTTATATAGAGGCCTTATTAGCTTTTCTGGTTATTTGTTTTTTTAATATAATCAATTTACTGATATTAGCACCATGTTGGCACAGGTTGATTATTAATGTTTACGCCTCTTTGTACGCATTCAGGGATACAATGTGTCATTTTTGAAGCATTGCCTCTTTACATACTGATGGGATGCGTTTTTGCGTAGTTATTGACGCATGTCCGTGGTTGCTATGGCTACATAATGCCTATACGTGTTACTTTTACGTGATTGCGTTCTTTGATGCGTATATACGTCTCTTTGAGGCGATGTTTTTATGCGGATATACGTCATTTTGATGCGTACATACGTCTTTTTGAGGCGCCGAACTGATGCGGATATACGTCATTTTGATGCGGACTTTTTTAATTGGTAGTTGGGTACTTTTTTACATCGTCACGTTGTATGACGCACAATGTCTTTTCTAATGTCGCGGCTTTCTGACGCGGACATGCGTCATATTTATGCGTATTTGGCGTTTTGTTTTTCTTATTATATTTTGTTATTTTGGTGATAAACAACTACTGCCACCAGTGCTTTTTGGTAGCCCCTTTACTAGGAGGTGCATGAGGTATGCCTGATTATTATTATTATTAGTATGTTTCAGCCATGATATTTCAAATATTTGGGTCCTAGTTGGATCCACCAATAGGGGTGTAGGAGGTGTGACCAGATATGTAAATAGGCTGTTCCCCATCAGGTCCTCTAATTAGTATATGATCAGTGATTGGTTGTATCTGTGTATATATTTGCATGTCTTGTATGTCATTTTAGAACTAGGCAGCATGATGATGGGCAGGAGCCCGAAACAGTGGACTGTCCTGCCTCATAGTTCTTCTTAAATTTTATATGTTTCTATTTGAATAAACAGAACAAGCTTTTCCTGAAGGTGGTGCGGATCATTCCTTGTTTCTGCTACTTTCTGGGTCCCATGGTGTCCGGGACTATTTGATCTGCACACCTGACCATCTGAGATTGATGGAAGCTGAGTTAGTGCGACTCCATACCTAAAACTTATGCCAGAGGCAGAGGCAGCAGGAGAGGCAGTGCCACCGCCGCCGTCAGGTCTGTGGCCGATCCGCCGCCAGCCACTGGGCACTTAGCTGTGGGGGACGGAGCAGCTGAGAGGCACGGTGCAGAGGCACAGCATTTTTGCCCATGTTTGTCCAGGGTCGTTGGACCATTAAGGAGAGGCAGGCAGAGGCTGTCGTGGAGCTGATGGTGGAGCAGCAGGCCACCAGTTCCACAGAGACCTCCACAGTGACCAGCATGCCTCGCAGAAGCAGCAGACGCCCCCCGCTTGAGGTCACGTCTCACTGAGCTTGCTGTTGAGCCCAACATCCGCAAGCACCTTGAGAGCCGTTGTGGAGAAGATGGGGGAGATGCTTGGGACAGGCCAGGAAAATTTTGAAATGGAGGAGGTTGGGTTGTGCTTGGCCCAGCACAACCTGATTTTGAGACTGAGGAGGGGCCTGATCCAGGGGATGTTTCAGCGGAAGAGGTGGTTGAGGAGTCAGAGAAGTTGTTTGGGGAGGTGGAGTTTGAGGAGGATGATGGGGTGCTGGACCGTCCGTATGTGCCAGAGTTCTCCCCCAAAGGCAGTGAGGAGGAGGAGGAGGCTCTGGCAGAGAGGCGCAGCATGGCGGCCAGGGGCAGGGCCAACAGTGGGCATGGAAGGCAGGAGCCACAGCCTGCTGCTTCAGCCACCACCACCACCACCACAAGGCAAGCCCCAACCAGAGGGAGACAGGCACCCCCTTCAAGCTGTAGGGGAGTGTTCATGTCCCCAATATGGAATTATTTCCATCTCTCCTCCATGGATGACAGCTTTGCAGTGTGCAATACCTGCAAAACCACTCTGAGCAGAGGTTGGGATCCATCCAAGATGGGTACTTTAGACCTCCAGAGCCACTTGAGGACCCAGCACAAGACTCTGTTTGAGGAGTTTAAGAGCCTGAAGGAAGCTGATGGACATTGTAGTGGTTAGAGCAGGATAACCACTGCGCATCCATCAGCAGTAGCAGCATCCCGCCTCCTCTAGCAGCAGCAAGAGTGGGTAAATGCACTGCTCCCTCCAGTGCTCACCAGTCCTCAGTGGCCTCCTCTGCTCCCTCCACTGTTCCCGCCTCAGCTTCCTGTGCAGGCAAGCGGCAGACCCTACTCAGCGACACCTTTCCGTGTGTGACCAAGACTCTGTCCCCCGGCCACAGGCGCTTCCGGATGCTGAACGGGTTGTTTGCCTGGGCCATGTGCTTCCATCTGCTGCCATACCTCCTTGTGCAAGAGGGGGAGTGACATGCACGCGTTCCTGCTGTATGGGATCCCAGAGTGGCAAATCCACAGCCGCCACTACTTCTCCCACATGGCGATCCCACACTGCACCAGTTTGTGGTGACAAATGTGGCCCGTTCACTCCATCACTTTGTGGGTGAGTTGGCCTATGTCACCATGGACTCGTGGAGCAGCCAGTTTGGAACAGACCGCAACCTGTCCTTCACTGCACACTGGGTGTGTTTGGTAGAAGGGGGTGAGGCCGCAGCAGCAAGTGGCACAGCAGCAGCAGCCCAGTTGGTGGTGCCACCCCGTGGGGTCAGGGGAGATGCAGCAGGCTCCTCTTATCCAGTTCCCCTCCTCAGCAGCAGCGTCAAGCCCCGCCAACATCTTGGCCGCCCTCAGGGAACAGGAGCAGAAGTGGCTGACCCCCATAGGCCTCAGATTGGTGATGTTCGACAATTGGGCAAACCTGTTTGCCGCCCTAAGCGGGGGATACTTCAGCTATGTCCCCTATTTGGCCCATGTCCTGAACCTGGTGGTCCAGAGGTTACCTGTGCACCTACCAGGGGATGGTCGCACAGCTGGAAGGTGCGCGGAAAATTGTGTGGCATTTCCGCCGCTCCAACACTGCCTCCAAGATTCTGGCTGACGTGCAACAGTGGGAGAGCCTGCAACAACACTGTCTCATCATCGATGTACCAACTCGTTGGAACTCCACCCTGGTGATGTTGGAGTAGCTGTGCCAGCGCAGGAGGGCTGTCACCCTCTACATCATTGACGAGAATGTCTCTGGCACCACACACCTCCAGGTCATTTCAAATGCATATTGGGGGCAGATGCAGCAGGTGTATCTGGTGTTGGCTCCCTTCCTGCCGGGAGCGGGCATCTGTCTGCGAGTGGGTGCCCATGGTTTGCCTGCTGGACAGTGCAGTGTTTACCATTTCAGCCCACGGGGATTTTTCACCTTATGCATCAGAGCAATTTTCACCTCCCATTCATTCGCTAATAACTTTAAATTTACTGATCTATATCGTCTTTTTTCCGCCACTAATTAGGCTTTCTTTGGGTGGTACATTTTGCTAAGAATTATTTTTTTATAAATGCATTTTAACAGGATTAATAAGAAAAAAATGGAAAAAAATCATGATTTCTCAGTTTTCGGCCATTATAGCTTTAAAATAATCCACGCTACCATAATTAAAACCTATGTATTTTATTTGCCCGTTTGTCTCGGTTATGACACCATTTAAATTTTTTCCCTATCACAATGTATGTCGCCAATATTTTATTTGGAAATAAAGGTGCATTTTCTCTGTCTTGCGTCCATCGCTATTTGCAAGCTTATAATTTAAAAAAATGTTCTTAGTATACCCCCTTCAATTGCATATTTAAAAAGTTCAGACCCTTAGGTAACTATTTGTCTTTTTTTTTTTTTTAATTGTAATTTTTTTTTCCCATTAAAAATTTTATTTGGGTAATATTTTGGTGTGGGAAATAACCTGTTAGTTTTAATGTTATTATATGTGTAAATTGTAATGTAAAAAATATGTAGATGTAGTTTTACTATTTGGCCACAAGATGTCCACCTTGAATTTTTTTTCCCCTCCTTGTGCTTCTCGCTAAGCGGAAGCACAAGGGGGATGCGGAAAAGTTTACGTGTAGAAAGACTGAAGCCTCTTGTAAGAGCGCTTCGGTTTTTCTGCTGGGAAAACGGATTAGTGATCGGGAACCATGTTCCCGTTCACTGATCCCAGGGCTACCAGGGGACACCACAGGGGTGCGCCCGCGATCGTGCGCCGAAGCGCGGCACAGCAGAAGAGGAGCCGCCCGGACGTGCGCTTCACTTCCAGGCGTCAGAAATGGTTAATCTGCTGGAAGAGGGAGAGGCAGCCCTGAACCAGCTGGATCATCAGGCAGCTGCACAGTCCACCTCTCAGCAGGAGGAGGACGACTTTCAGTTGTTGGAGGAGGATCTGGAGGTCCCGGACCTCCCAAAAAATTACAGCTGGAAAATGGCAGTTGGAAAAATTACAGTTAAAAACAGTTGGAAATTTGGCAGTTGGAAAACAGTTGGAGAATGGCAGTTGAAAAATAACAGTTGAAATTTGGCAGTTTGAAAATGGCAGTTTGAAAATGACAGTTGGAAAATGATAGTTGTAAAATGGCAGTTGAAATTTGGCAGTTGAAAAATGACAGTTAAAAATTGCTGTTGGAAAATGACAGTTGAAATCTGGCAGTTGGAAAATGGCAGTTGAAAAATGGCATTTGGAAAACGGCAGTTGAAATTTGGCAGTTGAAAATGGCAGTTAAAAATGACAGTTGGAAAATGACAGTTGGAAAATGGCACGTAAAAATGACAGTTGGAAAATGGCAGTTGGAAAATGGCAGTTGGAAAATGACAGTTAAAAACTGTTGGAAAACGACAGTTGGAAAGTGACAGTTAGAAAATGGCAGTTGAAATTTGGCAGTTGGAAAATGGCAGTTTAAAAATAACAGTTGAAATTTGGCAGTTGGAAAATGACAGTTGGAAAATTATAGTTGTAAAATGGCAGTTGAAATTTGGCAGTTGAAAAATGACAGTTGGAAAATGACAGTTGGAAAATTATAGTTGTAAAATGGCAGTTGAAATTTGGCAGTTGAAAAATGACAGTTAAAAATTGCTGTTGGAAAATGACAGTTGAAATTTGGCAGTTGGAAAATGGCAGTTGAAAAATGGCAGTTGAAATTTGGCAGTTGAAAATGGCAGTTAAAAATGACAGTTGGAAAATGACAGTTGGAAAATGGCACTTAAAAATGACAGTTGGAAAATGGCAGTTGGAAAATGGCAGTTGGAAAAATGGCAGTTGGAAAATGGCAGTTGGAAAAATGACAGTTGACATTTGGCAGTTGGAAAATGGCAGTTTAAAGATGACAGTTGAAAAACAGCAGTTGGAAAAAGACAGTTGGAAAAATGGCAGTTGGAAAAAGGCACTTTAACTGCCATTTTCCAACTGTCATTCTTCAACTGCCATTTTTTCAACTGCCATTTTTCTAACTAACATTTTTCCAACTGCCCTTTTTCCAACTGTCAAATTTCAACTGTTTAAAGGACCACTACAGTGAAAAAAGTGAGCAGTTAGAAGACCTAGACTCATGCACTGCAGTCAAGGAAAACAAATATAGTTGCTGAGAACTTTAGAGTGTGTGTGTGTTGTGTGTGTGTGTGTGTGTGTGTGTGTGTGTGTGTGTGTGTGTATATGTGTGTGTGTGTGTGTGTGTGTGTGTGTGTGTGTATATATGTGTGTGTATATGTGTGTATGTGTATGTGTATATGTGTGTGTGTATGTGTGTGTGTGTGTGTGTGTGTGTGTGTGTGTGTGTCTAGGACAGGACTTTTCAATCTTATCACTAATTTTACCACTTTTATTGCCTAAAAGGTACCACCTGTGTGCCTGTGCAGTACATCTGACATAATCCGGCTTGGCTGTTTCTGCTGGAGCCTGAATGGAGAGCACCTACTGCGCATGCGCACACACTGGAGAACTTTGGGACTACTAGCACTGGATCCCATCTACTGAGGAGGAAGGGGGAAACCTCTTTAGGATACAAAGGCCTCCCCCTCCCTGATGTAAGTACTCACCAGGGGCACTTTTTTCATACAGGTACACCTTAAAGGAGTCATCAGGCAAAACTTTGTGTCCCCCTCTACTTACCCGGGGCTTCCTCCAGCCCCTTGCCGATGACACGTCCCATGCCGCAGCTCCACGCTCAGTTTTCGGCCCGGCGTCCTCGCCGGTGCAGAGGGCGACCTCCGTTGTCCGCAGTGTACTGGCGCAGAACTACTGCGTGCGCAGTACACCGCAGACAACGGGGAATTGAGTGTCAATGGCGTTCGAACACGCGCACTAGAGGAAGTTGCCGTCTGCACTGGTGAGGACACCGGGCCGAAGACTGAGCATGGAGCTGCGGCGTGGGACATGTTATCTGCAAGGGGCTGGAGGAAGCCCCGGGTTAGGGATGGTCGGAAATGCCACATTGCCAATTACAGCTACCACTACTGATTCTGCTTTCAGCTACCGATTTCTGCTGACATTTTCACGGAAATTTCTGCTGATTTTGACATTGATTTTCTCAAAAACTACAAGGTCTTTTTGAAATTTGAAGAAATTTTTTCCTCTTGTCCCCACTCCTCTGGTTAACATACCCTGTATATTTGGTGCGTCTAGCACCTATGGGGGCTTTGCTATGAACCGCTAAAGTCGGCGGCTTCTGACTGTAATGTTAAATGCAGAAAATCCGCATTATCCGATATGCAGTTATTTTAAGCCAATCAGAGAATGCAGAAATTCCTGCATTCCTACTTTAAATATCAGAGGCAAAAGCTTTAATTCATTGTGTGTAGGATTTAACTCTATTGGGACAAATCATTCTCAAAAGGGGTGTCTGCTTCAATGCACAGCCAGTGTTGTTTTTTTGCATATCAGACTACAGAGTATTTTCCTCTGAAAGCAAATTAAAAAGGTATGAAAAGCTGTGGTGTCACAGACAATTACAAATGTTTATAACAAGTTACATTTCCTCTGCTCTCTTCAGACACTTCAGTCAGAGACACAGGACACAGGACTTCTCTTACACACACAGGGTTAACAGATGCAGTTTGAGGGAGTTCCCCCTCCCCTCATGCCTCACTCTGCCGTCAGTTTAGAGCAGACTGCTGTCAGTTTAGAGTGAACTGAATTTGATACAGTAAATTAAAGAGATAAGCAAGTGAATTGTATACATCATTATTTATCAGCACCTCAGGAACTCTCTCAATCCCAGGTTTAAAAAAAACATGTTAATATTAATGTTAATGTTAATTAATATTAATGGTAATATGTTAAACATGTATTCCTTTAATTTGACTGACTAGTGTGTATGTAATGCACAGATGGGAGTTCAAATGGCTGTCTTTGTGTTTTTTTTTTGGGGGGGGGGGGGAGATAACAATGCTGCCACATTGTGTACTCGAGTTGTGGGAAAGAGCGGGGAGCAAGGTTTTGTTGGGAAAAGAGAGAAGGTTTGTAATTGCTGACTGCTTTTGTGTGTGTTGGGTTGAGGTAGGCAGCGTGTAATTGGCAACATTAACTGTTGGTGGAGATGGGGGGGTTCTTTTGACTGTCATTGTGCATGGGATGGAGCTTTGTTGGAGCCATAATACAATCACTTGCTTTGATGGGGTCATGATATCTGCACTTGCTGTGTTGGGGTTATGACATCTGCACTTGCTGTGATGGAGTCATAATATCTGCACTTTTTGTGACGAGATTATGATATCTGCACTTGCTCTGAATGGGTCATGATATCTGCACTTGTTATGTTGAGGATATTATACTTGTACTTGCTATGATGGGGTCATGACATGTCATCTGCTTGTGAAGTCAGGATGGAAACACACAACAAAATATGTGCCAGAGCTACTTCCAGTTGATAATATAACCAGTACTGATGCCCATATAAATGCCTCCTGCCCACTTTCCTCATCCTTCTAAATGGCTTTCCAATCTGTGGGCAGATCGTAGTTCTATTTTCTCCTATACGCACTTTTTTCTTCCATGCAGCCAGTATCCCACTTTCCCTTGCAGCCGATAAACATCTCCCCTCTATAGCTACCACTCCAACGTCATTTTAGCCAATGCCATTTTCTTCCGTTGCTGGTACCCATTTTCACTTTGTCACCAGTGTTCCCCTTTCCCATTAACCAGTGACCTTCTCCCCTTTATCACCAGTGATGTCCTTATCCTTAGCTAACTCAGTGTTCCACATCAAGACTTGCAATTGTACTAATCTTGATGTTAATCACTGCTGTATAATCGCAATCCTCGGCTATGGAATATTCCCCTTGAAGGATACCTTTCATGAATATTTTGCACAACTTTTGACTTCAATAAAGACTTTTTGTATTTTTGCATATTAACCTTTTTGAGTTTCATCAATATCTTTTATACAGTTGTGTTCAAAATATTCAACTCCCATTTAAATTGAGTGTTTTGGCCAGTTTGACATTGATTTTGATCATTTCAGTCATCTTGTTTACTTTTGTGGTAGTGTTCTGTGGACTGATGAAACAAAATTAGAACTGTTTGGGCCCATGGATCAACGCTATGTTTGGAGGAGGAAGAACAAGGCCTATGAAGAAAAGAACACCTTGCCTACTGTGAAGCATGGCGGGGGGGTCAATCATGCTTTGGGGCTGTTTTGCTTCTGCAGGTACAGGGAAGCTTCAGCGTGTGCAAGGTACCATGAATTCTCTTCAGTACCAGGAGATATTAGATGAAAATGTGATGCAGTCCATCACAAACCTGAGGCTTGGGAGACGTTGGACCTTTCAACAGAACAATGATCCCAAGCATACCTCCAAGTCCACTAGAGCATGGTTGCAGATTAAAGGCTGGAACATTTTGGAGTGGCCATCGCAGTCACCAGACTTAAATCCGATTGAGAACCTCCGGTGGGACTTAAAGAAAGCAGTTGTAGCGCGCAAGCCTAAGAATGCGACTGAACTGGAGGCTTTTGCCCATGAAGAATGGGCTAAGATACCCGTAGATCGCTGCAAGACACTTGTGTCAAACTATGCTTCACATTTAAAAGCTGTTATAACTGGAAAAGGATGTTGTACTAAGTACTAAGAATGAATGTCACTTGGGGGTTGAATAAAACTGATAATGATGTGAGCACAGAAAAGACATTTGTGGTTATTTCATTATAAATGTTATGTTATATTTGTCTGACTTACAAGTGCCTCTTTGATTTAATTGTAAACAAGATGCATGAAATCATCAAAATAAATGTAAAACTGGCCAAAACACTCAATTTCAGTGGGGGTTGAATAATTTTGAACACAACTGTACATATCCTTGTGTTGTCATAAAGCTAATAGGTTTATAGAAACAGATGAAATAAACAGTATTAATAGCCAGGAAAACTTTTCCACTCAGTACTTAGCAACAGAAACTACTGAGAGCTACTGTAGCAAATAGTAGTCATTTAGCAGTTATCTGAACTAACTGTCTTACTGTGGCTGCAGGACTACTTTGATGATAAACCCTTTCTTCAACACAGAGTGCAGTGCTTTATATACATGACTAATCTGCTTTTTTTTATCTCATTTCTATAGTTTCCTAATATTCATCAAATATCATGGAACATATTTAAAGTACTGCAAATTCTAAAATGCAGTATAGCAAATTCAAATTAGTTTCTATTCCTACATGTAATACACAATGATTTCCATATCTTGACAGAACACGAGATCTGTCCAGTTTATAATTTTTAATGCTGCTGGTAATGATGGAGCTAGCCTTTCATGGAAAGTATAAAAACTGATTCCTTTAAAGGAGTCATCAGGGAAAATAATGTAAAATGAGTGCTACATACTGGGGGCTTCCTCCAGCCCCAAGCTCCCAGCATGTCCCTCGCCGCAGCTCTGCCCGCAGCCGTTCGCCGCAGCTCCGTCCCGGTCCCCGGCGATGACAACAGAGCGACCTCCAGGTCGCTCTGTACTGCGCCTGCGCGAGCCCTGATGACTCCGTTAAGTGTATCAGAGCGGAAAAAAATAAAAAAATGGATTCTTACCCACGGCTTCCTCCAGCAGCATAAGCCCGTCTGAGTCCCACGCCGTCATCCCGTGGTCTCCTGTTCACCCGTGATCAGCCCCTCAATAGGCTCAGTCGCGTCCAGTCCGGGTCTTCTGTGCATGTGATTGTATGATTGCATGTGTATGGTGGTATGTGTATTATATTGCTGCACCACCCGTTTTCACCTTCAAATGCAGCCTGTGCAGACCTCAGTATTTTCCTACAAGTGATCTCTTGTTCCTGCCTTGTCTTAATAACGATCTGCATGTCTAGATCCTTAGGTTTGGAACCCACTAGGAATCGCTGCAGCACTTTAACCACCTTACGACTTCCTAACGCCAATTGGCGGCCTCAAAGTGGCTCCCCCAGGACCGCCTCACACCAATTGGCGTCAAATCCTGGGGGAGGAGATGGTGGGCAGAAACGGGGGGGGGGGGGGGGGGTTATTTGTGTGCTGGGTTGTATGGCTCTGCAGTGAGCCATTAAAGCTGCAGAGCACTAATTTGTAAAAAAATAGTCTGGTCACTGGGAGGGTGTAAGCCTGTGGTCCTTAAGTGGTTAAAATCGCAGTATCACTGTGTGCAGCAATTCCTTGGGCGTCTTCTATCGAATTTTCCTGACGCTTCTAAGTGCTATACAGTAAAATATACCGTGCTTCCGATTTGCATTTTAAAAATAAATAATAAAGCATTATTATACTTACCAGGTGTCCTTCTTCCATCTGTAGCCTCGCCCCCCAAAGGAAAAGGTCATAGGTGCTTCTCTAGGACCTGTGGCGTAGCTAAGGAGCTATGGGCCCCGGTGTAAGTTTTACGTGGGGCCCTCCAAGCATCCAAGCACTCTATACATAACAATTGATATTGCGCACCAAAACCTGCCAATGGCAACTACAGTGTCAGAGGTGCAAGAAGGGGATGGGGAACGGTTTGTTAAGGATTACTACTATTCAAAGCATCTATAGAAGTGATTATTACCAGCAAAGGACCAATAGAGAGCTAATACTGTGATAGAGGGTGGACCCTTCGGGGCCCCTCTGGCCCAAGGACCCCGGTGCGGTTGCTACCTCTGCACCCCTATTGCTACGCCACTGCTAGAGAAGCGCCTGTGACTTCTTTCCATTGAGCACAAACACGCTCAAAATGCTGCATGTCCTGTGATTGCAATTACCCCTAATCACAATCGCATTAATGGAACCACCCCCACTCATTGGCAAAGCATTTTTGGGAATCGCCGGCAATTGTCAGCAATCCCAAAACGTTGCTAAAAATGCCCTAGTGGGTTCTTACCCTTACATAATGATCTATTTTTACCCAAATATTTAGATCACATAAATACTGAGGGCTCTTGTCTGCAATCATGGATATGAACTTGAATTTTGTGTACTACTATGCTTTGGTTACTGAAGACAGCAAAAGTTGTTGTACTTTGTTCCTGTACTTTGCAGAAGGGGACCCCTAGATGCCTGCCCCTCTCCCAGAAGAAATTAGTATATGGGTACAAAGTACCCCTTACACATTTCCACAAAGGGTTAAATGAAATTAAAACACAACAAAGAAAAAAGTCCTTTTTTTAATCTTAATTAACCATAAATACTTACCTGTACCTTTAAGAAAATGTTTCCCATGCCAATATCCTCTAATCTTGCGAGCTTCACCTTGATTGAAGATCAAAGATGCGCACCCGCCGATACACAAACCGCTCACCACCGCACAGTTCTGAAAGCAATGGACCAATGGAGAGCCCTGGAGCCAAAATTCAAAGATGCTTTTAGTGCTGTAGCTATACAGAGTATAGCTAGAGCTGTGCTGTGTGGCGGTGAGCAGTGTGTGTGTCGGCGTGTCTTGTCTTTGATCTTCAATCAAGGTGAAGCTCGCAAGATTAGAGGATATTTCCGAGGATATTGGTGTGGAAACATTTTCTTAAAGGTACAGGTATTTATGGATAATTAAGTTTAATAAAGGACTTTAATTATTGTGTTATTATTTAATTTAACCCTTTGTGGAAATGAGTAAGGGGTATACTCATTTCTCCTTGGAGGGGGGCGGGCATCTGGGGGTCCCCTTCCTAAAGGGACTCAGAACTGACAAAAATAAAAAGATTTATACATACCTGGGGCTTCCTCCAGCCCCATCCACTCAGATTGCACCACGCCGCCGTCCTCTGATGCCCGCAGCTTTGAAAACCGGATCACGTCACTTACGTAAGTCGGCTCCAGTCTACGCAGGAGAAGTGCACTCTTTGCGAATCTCTCCAACATCTGCTGGAGAGATACATAGATGGTGCACTTATCATGCATAGACTGAAGCCGACTGACGAGACGGGACCCGGTTCCCGAAGCTGCGGGCAGCGGAGACCGTCGGCGTGGGAGCAATCCGAGTGGATGGGGCTGGAGGAAGCCCCAGGTATGTATCAATTTTTTTTATTTTTATCAGCTCTGGTACACTTTAAAGGGGTCACCCAGATGTCACCATGACCCCCCCCCTCCAGGGCGTCGTCGACCCCCACCTCCTCCTGAGGCTCCGGATGTGGGGAAGAGGCCTTGACCATGGCTTCGCACCCCCAGCTATACCAGCCCACATGGTCCATGGTTTAGGAGGCTCTGGGGGAAGGGGTGACAAGCCTCCCCCTCCCCCCCAGAGCCTCCTAAACCATGGACCATGTGGGCTGGTATAGCTGGGGGTGCGAAGCCCCACGCAGCCAGGGCTATCCCAGGGTGCATGGGGGACAAGGGGTTAAAGAGGCTCGGAAGGGGGACCCCACGTCATTTAAAAAAAAAAAATTACACAGAACATTAAAAAAAAGAAATACATTTATATACATGTTAATACATTATCTGTCATTTTACTGCATTTAAATAGCAACTTTTTTCCTCTAAATTTAACATCGATTTTCTCAAAAACTATAAGGTCTTTTTGAAAAAAGTTTTCCCTCTTGTTCCTACTGTTCTATCTAAAAATCCCTGCAAACTTGGTGTTTTTAGCACTTAATGGGGCTTTCCTATTAACCGATAAAGTCGGCGCCTCGGCGGGGATTTAAACATTTCCCACGCTCAGAAGGAGAACTTTAAAATCGATTTTCTCAAAAACTATAAGGTCTTTTTGAATTTGTTTTCCTGTTGTACCTACTGTCTCCCGCCACATACCCTGCATATTGTTTCTAGCACGTGATGGGGCTTTGCTATTAACTGGTAAAGTCGGCGGCCATTTGCCTGCCATTTAAGCGTATTTGATATTCGTCCCATCACTAATTAGTAATTTAAATAAAGTTAATTATACTTAGCTTTATACTTAACTAGGGCAGCACAGTGGCTTAGTGGATAGCATTCTCGCTTAGCAGCGCTGGGTCTCCGGTTCAAATCCCAGCCTGGTCAACATCTGCAGGGAGTTTGTATGTACTCCCCCTGTCTGTGTGGGTTTTCTCTGGGCGCTCTGGTTTCCTCCCCTATTCCAAAAACATACAGATAAGTTAATTGGCTATCTCTTAAAATTGGCCCTGGACTAAAATACATACATACATAGACATATGACTATGGTAGGAATTAGATTGTGAACTCTTCCGAGGAACAGTTATTGACAAGACCATACATACTCTAAAGCGCTGCATAAGATGTCGAGGCTACGAATAATACTTATCGGGTGGCTGTAATTCCGGCTTCCATCTGCAGCCCTGCTCCTAGCAGAAGAGGTCATAGGCGCTTCTCTGAGTGGTCTCTTCCTTTGGGGGTGGGGCTACGGACAGAAGCTGGACACCTAGTAAGTATAATAAAGATTATTGGGAAAAAACACCTCAAATTGCTAATCAGAAGTGCTGTACAGCACTTCTAAGTGTTGGGAATCGTGAGCGCAATCACCCTAGGAATTGCTGCACACAGCACTGCGGCAATTTAAAAAGTACTGCAGCGACTTTTACTGGGTTCCAGGCCTCACACCTGTCTTTAGTGCATCCGATATTGACTAGCTATTTGATTATTTAAAGAAAGATACAAAAGGATTTTTTCAACACCATTCTGAGAAGGAAGAATAATTTATTGTTGGATGTATGCATGCTGCCACAAGTCTGAGTGATCACAGGTTGTGCAAGCATGAATCAGCATCTGCTTTAATTGCCATTTGACAGGAAATCTTATCCTCAGATTTTCTCCCAACCCAATTCAGTTCTGATCCTGTTCTTGATGCATACTAGCAGAGGCGCCACCAGCGTACAAGCGAGGCACGCCCCTGCTTTGGCCTCACGTAAGAGGAGGGTCTCGCTTTCCTGCTGGTGGCCTGGCCTGCCCTGTGCTCTGTGTGGCCTCCTCGCTGTGTGACTTACATGCCCCCGATTGCTGACTCCTCTTACCGCTCTTTCCTCCTGTCACTGAGTTTGCATCCTGTCACTATGTTTACCCCGGTGGGCACCACTCATGACGTCAGAGGTGCCGCCGGAAGTAACCACAGCAGTAGGATGCAAAGCTTGAGAGAGCGGTGAGAGGAGTCGGCACAGGAAGGTGGCATGTAAGTTTCCAGGGGCGGCCTATACCTGGCTAACTTACACTCGGGGCACCTATGCCTGGCTACCTATG
The DNA here is from genome assembly GCF_040937935.1 of Hyperolius riggenbachi. Lineage (NCBI taxonomy): Eukaryota > Metazoa > Chordata > Amphibia > Anura > Hyperoliidae > Hyperolius > Hyperolius riggenbachi. The sequence goes on along the minus strand of NC_090653.1, from coordinate 150,576,618 downwards.
CTGGGGGCACCTATTCTTGGCTACCTATGCTTGGCTACCTACACTGGGTGCACCTATGCCTGGCTACCTACACTGGGGGTAACTATGCCTGGTTACCTATACTAGGGCATCTATGCTTGGCTACCTATACTACAGAGCTATTGAATGCTTGCTTTGCTTCTGTCTTCATAAGGGAAACATCGTTGTTGCAAAGTACAGATGCAAAAGGGTCCCAATCTTCCAATTTTAATATTAAATAATTAACACAGGAAGAAGTGAAGGCAAGACTAAATAAAATCAAAATTGATAAGGCACCTTGTTTGGATATCATACATCCTTGTGTGCTAAGAGAATTAAGTTAAATTATTGAAAACCCCCTTTATCTTGTCTTTTGTGACTCTCTTTCAAGTGGTATAGTTCCAAAAGATTGGCATACAGCCAATGTTTTCCTATTATTTAAGAAGTGCATAAAATCAGATCCGGGAAATTATAGACCTGTAAATTTAACATCAGTTGTGTGCAAACTATTGAGGGGTTCCAAAGAGATGCTATATACGACTTCATAGCAGAAATAATCTAAATTCTCAACATCAACATGGTTTTACTAAGGACAGGTGGTATTTGACTAACATGCTCAGCTTTTATAAGGTGGTGAATGCTATTGTGGATATTGGGAATGCTGTAGATCTAATATACTTGGACTTTGCAAAGGCCTTCAGTAGTGTTCCTCACAACAGTCTAGTGAAAAAGTTGAGGATGCAAGGACTGGGGAAGAATCTGTGTGCATGGTTAGGGAACTGGCTATTGGACAGAAAGCAAAGAGTTGTGGTCAATGGATCATATTTAAAATTGGTGACTGTTAGCAGCAGAGCCGGATTAAGGCTAAATGGGGCCCTAAGCAAAGTAACTGATTTGGGCCCCCCCCATCATGTCGTAATAGAATCAGAAGATGCAGCTGCACAGCAACATGCCGCACACACCGGGGCAGCCGAGCTACTGGTTGCTATGGGCAACAGCCCGCTTTCCTCTGTGGGTGCACAATGCAGGGAAAAGCAGCGGCAAAATGCAGAGTGAGAGATGAATGGCTGGGACATTTGCACTCAGGGGCTGGGGCAACCCCTGTGAAGAGGGCACCAGATATTACAGCAGCAGCACTTTCCCCCTGCATCTCCAGCCTAGCAATAGCAGAAAGCTCTGGACACCGCCAAACCGGAAGCCGTTCCCCAGACAGAATTACACAACCACCCTCACCACCGAACAACCGATTTCCTCCCAAACTAGACAGCCACCATGCAGCCTTCATCCCAGTGAATACGATAGTCCAGCAGAGAAGGCAGCCGCAGCGGGGGAGAATGACAGCACCAGATGACTCACATTCACCTATTGCGATCCAAGCAATAGTGGTCCCATCATCCGGAGCCCATCTGTCTCCTCTAGAGTGCTGCCGCTCTGTTACTACTACTATTACTATTTCCTACTTCCTGTCTGATCTGAGAATCAGGAAGTTCAGAGCGAGTGGCTGCACTGTAGAAGAGACAGATGGGTTTCAGATGACGGGATCTCTATCGCTTGGATCATGGATAGGTGAGTGAGCGTTTGCCATCTGCTGCTATCATTCTTGCTGCAGCTGTGGTTCTCTGTGGGAAGGGAGGGAGGGGTGGGCAGCAGCAGAGCGCACAGTAGCAGGAGGGGGACCTAGGAGGAGTGCCTGGCTCTGAAGACAATCAGCAGTGCACGGCATCGTTTGACAAGACAAGACAAATAACATTTATATCACGCTTTTCTCCTGGCGGACTCAAAGCGCCAGGGCTGCAGCCACTAGGATGCGCCCTATAGGCAGTAGCAGTGTTAGAGAGACTTGCCTAAGGTCTCCTACTGAATAGGTGCTGGCTTACTGAACACAGGCAGAGCAGAGATTCGAACCCTGGTCTCCTGTGTCTGAGGCAGAGCCCTTAAAGGGACTCCGAACAGTGCCTGTGGGTATGCCTTTAAGCATACCCACAGCTAATTAATTACATCCTCACACCTACCAGCATGATGTTTGTAATCATATCCCCCTGGGTTCCTTATATTTCATTGCATTGTGCTGAATCGAGCTGCCGACTTTGGAGAAAAGTCGTCCTGTGTAATACAATGTAACTATGGAAAGATGCATATCATTTTGAAGCTCTCTTTCTCCTCTTTCCAATGATAGATAAACTGCCACCCTACGCATTTTAGTTTTCGCTATTTTCGCGAAATTGCCATGGCCGCGATTTTGATCGCGAAAAAAGCAAAAACTAAAAAGCATAGGGTGACGGTTTATATATCGTTGGAAAGAGGAGAAAGGGAGCTTTAAAATGATATGCATCTTTCCATAGTTACTGCACTGCTCAGAGTCCCTTTAACCATTATATCATGCAGCCACCGCTGACAGGATGGCGAGGGCTGGTTTATGTGCTGATGGGGCCCCTTTGACTCTGAATGGGGCCCCAAGCAACTGCTTTTGTTGCCTGGTTAGCAGTGGGGTCCGACAGGGGTTGGTACTTGGTCCAGTACTCTTCAATTTATTAATTAATGACCTAGTAGATGAAGTAGAAAGTAATGTTACTATTTTGCATAATTGTGCAGAATTATCAACTCTCAGTGATATATTGCAGAAGTATTTGGATAGGATTGATATATATATGCACATAAATGGCAAATCATATTTAATGTTGAAATGTAAAGTCATGCATTTTGTTTGTACCAATGGTCTAGCACTATAACGTAATAAACGGGATGCAGGGGGTGTCGAAATTTCCATATGGCGGGATATCATTTTTCCAATAAACTGAACTGTGTATGATCAGATACACATAGACCTAATAATTTCCTTTCCTTAGGTTACAGAAGACAAAGACTTCTTAATGTAGGGTGATTATAGGTTAACATATACATTGATCATTGAGAAAGGCAGAGCATATTTTAATATGGCGATGTAATATTGCCATGCAAGGCTGACTTGTATGTGTCTCTAAAGGAAGGTCAGATGTTGAACAACAGGCAGTCAGCTGATGTGCTATTTGCAATGGGTAATCCCATTCACCTTACTGGGAACAATGATATCAGACCATTCTTTGTTTTAGGTCAAAACACTTGACAAGATAGCAAACAAGAGGAGTCTGAGTGACAATAGTGTGTTTAAAAATGGACTAATATCTGTATACAATGGCTCAAACCTGGCTACATTGAATGTGAAACCAAAACCCATGCAAGGTTTCTATGCAATATTTGTGTTTCCAAAGTCCAGACACAAACACAAGGCTTAGGAAATACCTTTATTTTTCTTATAGCTGGGCAAACCAGTAACAATATGAAAATGTTATTGAAAATGTATACGTGTTAATATAAAGATTCCCTGAATGAATATATCCAGAATGGTATAGAAATGTTATATGGTTACCAGTGTTGTATATTAAACAATAATGTTAGAGATATAAAACCATGCTAACAAAAACAATGTTTTATATAAGGAAGTCCGTGGTGGTTTTCAATATGCCACTATGATTTTGGATAAAATCAAATCTATCTTGGATATGATAGAAGAGGTAACTGTATCCTGAATAATAACCAATGATCCCATCCAGATCAGCTATCCATAGAGGAATTATAACATTGATTTATTCACTGTTGGGTTATAATAAAACATGATTTTTGTTTTTAGTTTGCCAAATATCCCAGTAAGTCTGTGATTAGTTAGCCAACAGCACCTACAAAGGGTGAAAGCCAGTATTACACTTGGGTTAAAGATTAGTCACAGAAAGCTCCCATTGATCACTCCCACTGCCCAGTGATAGGCTAGAAGATTTAATCTCCTGGGCAGGACCATAGGTAGTGAGGGGAATAAGATGAGAGGGGTCATTCAATGAGGAGGATCAGACCATCAGCAGATCTGAGCAGACCAGAACATTAGGGATCCCTGCCATCCGAACGCAACCACGCCTAAGAGGAACACGCCCAGAGGCCATCTTGGTGACTATACTTGAACCCAGTTCTGATTTTCTTGTTAGTTAGACGGCTTATTACAGCGCAGAATATCTGAACATATGATGTATTGATTGAATTTCATTGGTTGATATTTTAAAAAGGGGTGAGCTTTTCCAAAGTTGCAAGTTGGAAACAACTCACCTAAGTTCTACCATATGTTCATTGATAACTGGCTGTTTAACTCAGTCTTGGATAAAAAAACTAGACCTTTCAAGCTACCTCCTCTAGATATTTTGATACTTTGCCGCAGCATGTGCAGGCCACGCCTAGCAAGGTTTAGGATGACTCAATAGATATTTTATTCCAAAATTATATATATGTTACCTGCTCGCTCTGTGTAGTAACACAGGCCAGCGGAGGTTAAAGTATAGACAGTGGGAAAATTCCTGTCATTTATAGTTGATTGCATAGAAATTGTGGGGCAACGCCCAGTCGTCAGATCCACTGAGTCATCCTAAATTTGTTATATTGAATGGTATAGCTGACATCAGCCAGTTTATTTTGGGATAGCGCATTTTTGATTTTGGACTGCGCAATTTTGATTTTTGATAGCCACCATTTTGATTTTTGATAGCCACCATTTTGTTTTTGATAGCCACCATTTTGTTTTTGATAGCAGCCATTTTGATTTTGATAACAGCCATTTTGTTGTCGTTCAATTCATCCATTTTGTCTCCAGAGACCCTGTGGTAAATTGAGTAACAGGGCCGACGGCCATATTTGATGAGTCATATCTCTGCACTGTATTTGAGTTGACTGCTAATTGGTTTAAGCCTTTTGTATTGGTGAATAAGTATAATAACATTTTGATGTTTTACTGAAATTATTATCCAGCTCATTGCTTATTATAAGAATGACCTTATGAGTTTTGTTTTATATCAAAAGTGCAATATTATATTGTTTTGATATTGTAATATTTATTCGATATTAAATTGATATTTTTAATAAATTGGTCCACATTTATTTGCATGTTTAAACCAGTACTGTAAAACCTCGGAAAACAAGCTCACACAGTTAGGCGTATGTTTGTATTTTGGCTCCTCCTATTTTCCCAGGAGCGTTACATTTACATTTTTGATTTTATATTTATTTTTAAACAAGTTATACAAACATTGACAAAACGCCCGACATAAGATTGGAGGCCCCAGCGAGATCCGTTTACTTTCCATTACTGGTTTAAACAGTGTAAAAACGTTTTATTGAGCTGGTTTTATTGCATTGGCTATTGAATCATGAGTGCTACAGGTAGTGATTCAGAACTGCATTTGGAACAGACGTTCCGAAAAATTGTGGAATTTATATTTATACAACTGAAATATAATGAGGAAGTAGATGAATGGATAAGCAGAATGAGGAAAAGTATAAAACAGGAAGCTGATCATATATTTCAATCTAAGGGTCTGGTGGATCATTATCTTTCATGTATGACCACAATAACCTCGGATTCCGAACTGAAGAAGAGGTTGTTAGGCGCCCTACCCTCTGTTCTATATGGGTTATTAGAGGTAGATATCCTTGCACAGTCTAGAAAAAAAGAGATTGTACAGTTGAGATCCCAATTGCAAGGAACAGAGGGAGACGTCCAATCATTGAACTCCCAGTTACGGGATGTGGAATCAGATCTTCAAATTATAAGGGCTGATAGAGACCAATTAATGATTAATATTTCAGACAGGGAGGTAGCGATCAAAAGTCTGGAAAGAGACGCCGAACGGAATCGTGAAGCGCATCGCAGACTTAAACAGGATTTTGAAGAACTACAACAGCAGTACTTCAAAATCCAACAGGCAGGTAGACTCGATAGATCATCCAGCCCTTGCCCGCCAGTACTCACTCCATATGACCTAAAATGGCAAGGCATGTTGGATCGTATGGAGACGGTATGTAAGACTATGAATACCATAATCGATGACAGTACAAGGGTCCCTAAAGATCAACATTTGGATTCCTCTCCAGAGAGAGATATGCAAATGAGGGCCCCTAGGTATGATGATTCCCATAAAGGTCACGACTCCCTTGCTGATATTGATTCAGATGAATTGGAGGCTGATGAGAGAAAGCGAGAATCCAGCCCTATCCCAAGAAGGGGGAAAGGTACGTATAGGGGGGAGTCAAATAGGGGAAATAATCAGTACCCCCAAGAAAAACAGAGCTCGGCCAGCATCATAAAATTCTTAAACACCGCTGTGCCAAAGTTCACTAAAAAGGGTTCAGCGCAAATAGCATCCCACATGGAGTTGTATGAATCCACTATGGACTCTTTAAATCTGTCTGAAGCAGACAAAATCAGATTTCTCCCATGGGTTTTTGATGACAGATACCGCCACCATTTCACCTCATTTAAGGAGCGAGGTATCATTAGATGGCAAGCAGTTTCACACGAAGTGAAGCTGGAGTTTGGGCCGTATCGCACTATCTCAGAAGCAAAACGAGATGTGTATCGACTTACTTGTCGACCCGATCAGAGCCCCCGAGAATTCCTTTCTGTGCTAAAAAACTCTTACAGTTTGGCATATCGGAATCCTAACTGGGAGTCTCTTGATTTTAAACAGGCATATTATGATGCATTGCCTACCCAAATAAAGTTAAGCATGGCCAATGAGTTAGACTTCGGAAACTCCCTAGAGTAAATGGTTACCTCAGCGACACTGCTGTTCAACATCAGTGGGAGTTCCAACGTAAGTGGGAGGAACAGCAGAAAGTACCCAGAGCACAGAGTAGATGAAACCAAAGTAAAAGCGGACCTAAACCTTGAATCCCAGCAGAAGAAAATACCTCCTGCAAAAGTACCTATCCAGCAGGGCCAAAGACAGCAACAAAACCCTAATCAAAACAGACCACAAAATCCTAAAGGGTCAGATAGGGATAGCTCAGGTTCTGAGAACCAGGTCTACCGTCCTCGGTTTAATCGCAGGTATCAAGGATACCAGGGTTACCAAGGAAACCGGGGTGGCCAGGGGTACAGAGGTTACCAGGGATATAGAGAACCCCAGGGGTACAGACGTCCCCAAAGATATAGACAATGGGATAACCGACCCAGGCAGCAGTGGGAAAGGAGACAGCACCCACCTAATTCACCTAGGGGTAGATCACCACCTAACTCACCTAGGAGTGGATCACCCGCAGGGAACAGATATGATCCCAGGAACCAGAACCCTCGCCGACCTAATAGGTTTGATCAGCTTGTTGATCAAGTGAACAAATTGAGTGACATGATGGGTAAGTTGGCTCAGGGATCTGCAGGAAGACAGCATGAGGATTTTTTAGCTGGGGAGGCAGGGCCCAGCTCTGCCAACTAAAGGAAACCGAGACAAATCACTATACGGAAATGGATATGGCAATACTAAATACGAGTAATGAAAATGATGTGCAATGTACCGACCTATCCCAGGTCGAGGATGGGAAGTCTATTGTTCTCGATATTTCACCACAAATGTGTGATATTATGTCATTTGAGCCAGAGCGTGAAGTACCCTCTGTTCAGATTGTCCCATTGGTAGAATCCATGGGAACCCAAATGCCTTGCAGGCAGAATCAGGAGGAACAAGTTCCTAATACCCTGACGCTACAGAGAGATCATTCTCTGAAGCAACAAATGGAAAAACATTCCAATTTTCTTTGCAATCTTGAACAGGTAGATGGCCGGTATTTTATCGATACCCATCTACAAGATGGATGTATCGGACCGATCCCAGGTTTACTGGATACCGGTTCCCAGGTTACTATTCTGTCTTTTAACTATTACCAGCAGATCTTGGATTCATCAAAAAGGAAGCCAAGATTAAAAGCCTTTGAGGGTGCGCTGATAAGCGTTGGTGGTAATAGTTTACAAGTAAAAGGCACATCCTGGCTGACATACAAGATTGGTAAAAAGGTCATTAAACATCCGACTTTGATTGTTGATCTTCCATATGATAGATTGATCATTGGAATCGATCTGCTCAAACGACTAAATTCCATAATTGACTTCATAAATGAAGCAATATGGGCTCAAGTCAATACTCCAATTGATTTTGAGCGCTCCAGCAATGCACAGTCGCAACGCAGCTGCCATACGATTGAGGAAAGGCCTAACTCTGTTGAAATCCATTTCCGGAACAGTCAGATACCAGAAGTCACGATCCTGAAAAACGGTAAACCCGAGGAAAATGCTAACACTGCTTTTCACATCATAAATATCCGAAAGGATAAGATTGAAAAGATAGTCCTTGAAGAGGATGTGTTAACTATTTCCTTTAAAGGGGGAAACCAGGAAGTGGCAGGCATAACCAAGCATACACAGGCATTGGTTGAAATCGAGAAAATCAATGATACTGTGCTGGTTCCCGTGCAGGTAGATGATATTGCTCGGGTAAAATATGCCAAGTTGGACCTCAAATCTGAGGCCAGCTACATAAGCCTAGGACTGTTGAAGCAGGTTACCGACCCTCAGGTAATCAAATTTATCTCTACACAGGAATGGATCCACGATCTGGATAACGATAACCAGAGTCATAATGTAATTGCAAAATGCATCTTATCTGTGTCTCTAGGAAACAAATCTGCAAAACACGTCTTCAGTGTGTTAAAGGAACCACAGTACCAAATGTACTTAGGAAACGACATTATTCACCGATTTGCCATACAGGTTGATCTGGTTAATGATGTTCTGTGGTCCAAATTATCCGGAAACCCAGAGGAATTCCAGGATAGAGAACAAGCCTTGAGATGGGGACAGCGGATACCATATGCAGTGGATATCACTGTCGCTGAAAAAGTAAAAATCCCTGAAGGTTGCAAATCATTTCTTTTACCCATTCGAGTAAAGAAGGGTCAAAAGATGAGAAATGCAGATGCATTGATTTGTTTATCCAATCGGATGCAACAATTGGGGTTGAAGGTAAAACCAATTCCCCTAATAAATATTCATCAGGAACCATTATATATGGTCATGCAAAACATGAGCCCTCATAGTATCACGTTACAGGAGGATACAATGATTGGCTTAGCCATTGACTCAGAGTATTATACTTTTGGATTCCAAAATGAAGTCATTGGACTAATACCTGATGAATATTTGACAGAAGAACAAATAGTGGACCAACAATATTTCTCAACACCTGAAGGATTGTTCAGCATACACTCTGTTTATCCTTTCAGTCCTGAGGAAGGTACATGTCATGTCGAGGGAACATCATTGATTTTTAACCATGAGATCAATGAAAGTGAGTATCAAACACTCCAGCAGGGTAAGGATCAAGCATGTTACACCCCAAATGACTTAACTAATAGGCTTGAAGAAGCTTATGAGGTAGGTCAACCTGAGATTTTCCCAGAATTTCAGGAACGGGTAGAAGAACAACTCTCTATAGCTGATGGATGTTCTAATGAATCAGAACGACAGCAGCTAAGGCAACTATTCTGGGATTTCCAGGACATGTTTGCCAAGGACTCTTATGACTGTGGGGAAACTAACCTGCATGTTACGAGAATCCTGACTGATCCAGATGCACCCCCTGTGTTTATCAAACAATATCGACTTCCGCTAGCAGCCTATGAGTCATTATCGGAAATTGTTAAGAACCTGGAAAAGAAAGGTATTATCCGCCCAGTACACAGTTCCTTCAATCATCCAGTACTCGGAGTCCTCAAACCGAATGGGCAGTTCCGTCTATGCTCAGACTTGAGACAATTAAACAAACGTGTCTACATGTCTGGTTGGCCCGTACCATACATTGACCAATGCTTGGCGCAAATCCAAGGGTCTAAAATATTCACAGCCCTTGACTGCGCACAAGGATATTGGACAATTAAAGTGGATGAAAGGGATCAATACAAACTGGCGTTCACATTCGGTAATAGACAATTTGCGTGGACCCGTACGCCTTTCGGATACATCAACGCAGGCCACGAATTTGCTGTGTTCATGCACAAAGCAATGCCTGATGCAGCTGAACGAGGTACCCTAACTTATGTCGATGATATCCTTATCAAAAGTACAATCTTTGAGGAACATATTTCAGAGTTGAGATATGTATTGAATCAACTAAGAGAAGCAGGTGTTAAACTTTCCCTACAGAAAGCTCAATGGTGCCGATCTAAAGTAAATTTCCTAGGACATGAAATTACTGCAGAAGGAATTAATCCACAGAAAAAGAAAGTGGAAGCAATCAAAAATACGAGGTCCCCTACAAATCTCAAGGAACTGAGATCATTCCTGGGGATGATGAATTATTCTCGCAAGTTCATAGATAACTATGCTGAGATTACAAAGCCGCTATTGCAGCTGCTAAAGAAAGGAGTACAATGGGAATGGAATGAGTGCCATGAACAAGCTGTATCTGAGCTTAAAACAAAACTCATACAGGCCCCATGCCTTGCTTATCCAGAAGGTGGTAAACCCTTCTATGTTGAAACAGGTTTTACCGACAAGAGTGTAAGTGCAGTTCTTTTTCAAAAGCAAGAAAGACTGAATAAAATAATTGCTTATGCCAGTAAATCACTATCACCAGTTGAAGTCAAATTTAATAATTGCGAGAAGGCATTATTAGCAACTGTGTGGGCTTTGCAATATTTCAGAAGTTTTATTCAAGGTGAAAAGATCATTGTGGAAACTGCACACCAATCACTACAATATTTACAAAGTGATCAAATAAAAGAAGGTAACCTGTCAAACAGTAGGATAACGGCATGGACAATGTCCCTAATGGGATGGCCACTGGAAATCAAATATAAACAGGATACTAAAAATCCAGTTGCTCAGGGATTAGCTGAACTCCATGATTGCACCCATGTGGAACATAAAGATGAGCCACCAGAAAACGATTTTCTGGAAGAGCAATCTTTATCTCCATATAAATCCTATGAAGAGGAGTACTGCAAATCACTACCATGTGCATATGTTGACGGCTGTTCTTTTCACACAGAAGGAGATGAAAAGATGCTGGTTGCAGGTATCGGTATCGTATGGAATAACATATTTCCAGAGATATCTGCGGGATACAAAATTGGTCCCAAAAGTAGCCAGGTCGCAGAACTTGCTGCCGTGTATAAAGCTATACAAATAGCTATCGAACATGATCTTAAGGAGTTTGTTTTGATAACAGATTCTGAGTATGTTCGGAACAGTTTTGTGGAATATTTTCCCAGTTGGAAAAGAACTAGCATGACAAGGAGTAATAAAAAGCCAGTCAAACATGGTAAACTGTTCTGTAAAATCGATGAGCTTGTTAATACCCACGGTCTTACCATTTATTGGAAAAAGGTAAGGGGTCATTCAAAACACCCTGGCGCTGATAAAGATGGGAACGATTTAGCAGATTCCCTCGCTAAGAAAGCAGCCATTGATGGTGAGATCTTCGATATCAATGACCTCATGGGAACTATCGAAGTAAATGTCACCACTAGGGGGCAGGCCCAAAAGGAGTCTCAACCCAGTGTGGCAATGTGGTGTCAAGATTCTCCTAATGAGGATCTCATTGCGAGCCAAAAGGGGGATCCCGTTATTGGTTTGTTTTATAAACATATTGGAAGTCCACATGATTATCCCATCACCGTGGAAGACTGCAGTGACAACGAAGAATTACGTATTCTGATGAAAGGTGTGTCACAATTTTCATTACAGGATGGATTGCTGATACGAACCTCGAAAAATGGTATTACGCAGTGGGTAGTACCCGCAGCATATCGGGGTTTAATGTTACAACATGCTCACGATGCCCCAACAGCTGGTCATCGAGGAGAGAAAATAACGTATGAGTTATTAAGAGACTACGCTTACTGGCCACACATGTTACAGGATGTCAGGACATATTGTCAAGGGTGCTTGGTATGCCCTCAATTCCAGCCACAAGGTCCCACTCACAGGGCACCGCTGATGAAAAGAGGCATAGCTATGCCATGGTCAGATATCCAGATCGATTTTATTGGTCCAGTAACAACGTCCTCAAAAGGAAACCGGTATATGTTAACCGTAACATGCCTGTTCACTAAATGGGTAGAATGTCTACCGAGTAAAACATGCAGTTCCAGTGTGTGCGCATCACTGCTCATTAACCACATATTTTCCCGATTTGGTCTTCCACAGCGTATCGAATCCGATCGCGGAAGTCACTTCACCAGTGAAGTAATGACCAAAATGTGGAAAATCCTAGGGGTAAAACGGAAGCTCCACATAGCTTACCGACCAGCCTCTAGTGGTGGAGTGGAGCGTTACAATCAATCCATTGTAAATATCCTGAAAAAATTTGTTAGCGAATCAGGTAAAGACTGGGATGTCAAGCTACCACTAGTTCTCATGGCTATTAGAGCTACTCCAAGCGCAGCAACCAAACTTTCGCCATTTGAGATGCTCACAGGTAGAAAGATGGTGTTACCCCAACATTTGCTTTACAAAACCACGGATCACAATTTGATGAATGCAACTACTGCACATCAATATGTGGAGAACTTACGGAAGCACCTCCAGCATGCCTTTGCATTTGCTCAAAGAAACATCGAAAAAGCCGCAGTCAGTACAAAAACGTACTATGACCTCAAAACTACGCAAAAGGAGTATCAGGTGGACGATAAGGTGTATCTGTACAATTTCGCCAGAGACCAGGTAAAGGAGAAGAAGTTCCTCCCTTCATGGAAGGGCCCATATCCAATCACTGATAAGTTGTCTCCTGTGGTTTATAAGGTTAAGATCCCTAAGGGGGATGACTTTGTTGAAAAATGGGTGCATATTAATCAGTTGCGTATATGTCACCCTAGCTCACAGTTGCGGAGAATTGAGCAATCTGGAAATGTGTGCTAACAAATTATTTTTCTCCTGACAGGTATACCTAATGATGTGTTAATCTCTACTAGAATCCATATGGACACAAAGATTCCAATCCGGCGCAAAGATGTCCCACCTGACGATTGCCATCCTTTACGCAGTCCTAATCTTGGGGAAGAGTGCCGAGCCAAGTGTGGTGCCAGGTCCAGCATCCATGATGTTACCGGATACCGCGGAGTTCATCATGACCAGATAGACGTTCCTATCCCAGAGGGTCCAGATGAGCCTAAACCCGCGATGTGTCGTTAAATGACGAGCTGATGTATCCGAGGTCCATTTGATGGAGATGCAAGTTTGATACCTGTTGCACACCAGATACTCACAGGAGTGAGTTATTCAACTCTTGGAGCAAAATCCGGAAAATCCTTTTATTTGAACCAAAGGCCAAAGCAGTTCATCGCTGTTACAGTTGCTGTTTGCTACCTTTGCAACAAGAGGAAACCTGTTTGTTTACAGCCGGAGTATCATTTGCCAAGTTTATTTTTCTTGAAGCGTGAAACATGAACTTCAATGTGATGAAGACAATGTTTTAAAGTCCATTTCCCTCTGAACTTGGATTACAAATACGAAGTTTTAAAAGTTTTGTTCACAACGTGTTCCCACGGGAATGAAGAAAACGTAAAACGTTTAATAATCCTTGTTGTTCTTTTGAAATGGTCACACCCTGGAACATTCCAAAAGAAAAGGGGGATGTGTCGAAATTTCCATATGGCGGGATATCATTTTTCCAATAAACTGAACTGTGTATGATCAGATACACATAGACCTAATAATTTCCTTTCCTTAGGTTACAGAAGACAAAGACTTCTTAATGTAGGGTGATTATAGGTTAACATATACATTGATCATTGAGAAAGGCAGAGCATATTTTAATATGGCGATGTAATATTGCCATGCAAGGCTGACTTGTATGTGTCTCTAAAGGAAGGTCAGATGTTGAACAACAGGCAGTCAGCTGATGTGCTATTTGCAATGGGTAATCCCATTCACCTTACTGGGAACAATGATATCAGACCATTCTTTGTTTTAGGTCAAAACACTTGACAAGATAGCAAACAAGAGGAGTCTGAGTGACAATAGTGTGTTTAAAAATGGACTAATATCTGTATACAATGGCTCAAACCTGGCTACATTGAATGTGAAACCAAAACCCATGCAAGGTTTCTATGCAATATTTGTGTTTCCAAAGTCCAGACACAAACACAAGGCTTAGGAAATACCTTTATTTTTCTTATAGCTGGGCAAACCAGTAACAATATGAAAATGTTATTGAAAATGTATACGTGTTAATATAAAGATTCCCTGAATGAATATATCCAGAATGGTATAGAAATGTTATATGGTTACCAGTGTTGTATATTAAACAATAATGTTAGAGATATAAAACCATGCTAACAAAAACAATGTTTTATATAAGGAAGTCCGTGGTGGTTTTCAATATGCCACTATGATTTTGGATAAAATCAAATCTATCTTGGATATGATAGAAGAGGTAACTGTATCCTGAATAATAACCAATGATCCCATCCAGATCAGCTATCCATAGAGGAATTATAACATTGATTTATTCACTGTTGGGTTATAATAAAACATGATTTTTGTTTTTAGTTTGCCAAATATCCCAGTAAGTCTGTGATTAGTTAGCCAACAGCACCTACAAAGGGTGAAAGCCAGTATTACACTTGGGTTAAAGATTAGTCACAGAAAGCTCCCATTGATCACTCCCACTGCCCAGTGATAGGCTAGAAGATTTAATCTCCTGGGCAGGACCATAGGTAGTGAGGGGAATAAGATGAGAGGGGTCATTCAATGAGGAGGATCAGACCATCAGCAGATCTGAGCAGACCAGAACATTAGGGATCCCTGCCATCCGAACGCAACCACGCCTAAGAGGAACACGCCCAGAGGCCATCTTGGTGACTATACTTGAACCCAGTTCTGATTTTCTTGTTAGTTAGACGGCTTATTACAGCGCAGAATATCTGAACATATGATGTATTGATTGAATTTCATTGGTTGATATTTTAAAAAGGGGTGAGCTTTTCCAAAGTTGCAAGTTGGAAACAACTCACCTAAGTTCTACCATATGTTCATTGATAACTGGCTGTTTAACTCAGTCTTGGATAAAAAAACTAGACCTTTCAAGCTACCTCCTCTAGATATTTTGATACTTTGCCGCAGCATGTGCAGGCCACGCCTAGCAAGGTTTAGGATGACTCAATAGATATTTTATTCCAAAATTATATATATGTTACCTGCTCGCTCTGTGTAGTAACACAGGCCAGCGGAGGTTAAAGTATAGACAGTGGGAAAATTCCTGTCATTTATAGTTGATTGCATAGAAATTGTGGGGCAACGCCCAGTCGTCAGATCCACTGAGTCATCCTAAATTTGTTATATTGAATGGTATAGCTGACATCAGCCAGTTTATTTTGGGATAGCGCATTTTTGATTTTGGACTGCGCAATTTTGATTTTTGATAGCCACCATTTTGATTTTTGATAGCCACCATTTTGTTTTTGATAGCCACCATTTTGTTTTTGATAGCAGCCATTTTGATTTTGATAACAGCCATTTTGTTGTCGTTCAATTCATCCATTTTGTCTCCAGAGACCCTGTGGTAAATTGAGTAACAGGGCCGACGGCCATATTTGATGAGTCATATCTCTGCACTGTATTTGAGTTGACTGCTAATTGGTTTAAGCCTTTTGTATTGGTGAATAAGTATAATAACATTTTGATGTTTTACTGAAATTATTATCCAGCTCATTGCTTATTATAAGAATGACCTTATGAGTTTTGTTTTATATCAAAAGTGCAATATTATATTGTTTTGATATTGTAATATTTATTCGATATTAAATTGATATTTTTAATAAATTGGTCCACATTTATTTGCATGTTTAAACCAGTACTGTAAAACCTCGGAAAACAAGCTCACACAGTTAGGCGTATGTTTGTATTTTAGCTCCTCCTATTTTCCCAGGAGCGTTACATTTACATTTTTGATTTTATATTTATTTTTAAACAAGTTATACAAACATTGACAAAACGCCCGACAGGGGGGACATCAAACTTGGAGAAGGACTTAGGAGTACTCGGCAACAAGTTAAATAATTGTATTCAATACCAAGCAATTGCAGCCAAAGCAAATAAAATACAATGTTGCATTAAAGAGACACTGAAGCGGAAAAAAAATATGATATAAGGATTTGTAAGTGTAGTACAGCTAAGAAATAAAACATTAAAAGCAGAGACATAAGTCTAATATTGTTTCCAGTACAGGAAGAGTTAAGAAACTCCAGTTGTTATTTATGCAAAAGAGCCATTGAGCTCAGCTCCACGACTTTCAAAGTCGCAGAGAGCTCTGTCTTCTGAAGCTTGTTATCTCAACTGTCAGTCACTGTATCTTCTTTTTCTTTGCAGAGGACAGGTGAATAGTTCACTGGCCTGCTCTGTAAAATCATTTAGAATGGTAAGTATTGTGTAAACTGCAAATATTAGAGCATGATGCAATGTTATAAAAAACCGAAATAACTGAAAATGAAAATATGAGAATATTTGTTTGCTACTAATGTTCTAGTAATTATCCATACTACACATACAATTCATTATATCATTTTTTTCACTTCAGTGTCTCTTTGAAAGGGAAATAAAAAATCGGGATGTTAGAATAATACTGCTGTAACGATTGGGGAATTATTTCCGTGGTCAGCGCACAAGATGCGCGTTGACACTGCGGAAATCCTCCACAAGCGTATAAAATAACAGAACCCAGCTATGGTCCTATGCACCTGTAGAGGGAAACTCCCACCGGCAGATGGAGCTGTGGAGTGCAGAGGAATAAACCCTCTGCACTGCCACAGATGACAGATGGGAATTGTACGAGGTGAAGCAATATAGGGCAAGATAGAGAGAGAGCACAGAGACAGAATGTATGTGTGTCCACCAATCTAGTCACCACCTGGCGACGGTGAACACACAACAACGAAAACCAAGCGGGAGCGCAATCGCCAGAATGGCGATTGCTAATAGCGACACCAGACTGAGTAATACAGAGCAAAGGAACAGAATAAAGACAGAACTGATAACAAACAGTAATCCAACACACAGGAGCAGACAGGACTAACTACACGCGGTCACCACACGTTAAGCGCAATAGCGACAAAGTGCGTGCGCGGCATGGTCACCACACGAGAAGCGCAATAGCGACAAAGCGTACCAACCCTGACTAAGCAAAGAAGCACGAAAACAAAAGAGAACGCGAACGCTTGCTAAACGGTTACCTCACCGATGCGACAGCAAGCGTTCGTTCCAGACAGACAGAAAGATGGAGCAGCCAGTAGCAACCGCTGCTCTGGCTACACTCCTAAGGCAGAATACAGAAGGAACCACCGCCTCTACCGCTAGGGCGAATGCGATCTCAACAGACAGAACGATTTCCTGTCGACCGCCACTGGCGACAAGACAATCGCAACAGATAGACAGTACAAAGCAATACAGGTAACAAACAACCTGACTATGCTAACAGGAATGCTAGGACACTCCCAAGGAACTACTCTAAGATAGCAATATTAGCAAACAGTAAGCAAAGGGCTGAGACTCCAGGTAAGTTAGCAGGAACAAACCATCATGACCAGCAAGGAATTCTGGGAGGAAATGGTATTTATACTGCAAGCCATCAGAGGAAGCAGCTAAGCAATTTGACAAGTGGATGCAAATTCCTCACCAGAACAGCAACTCTGCAGCTTGCAGAGTGGAGACAGGTCTCTTTTCCAGGGACCTGCAGCACTCAGACCTAACAAATGGTCAAAAAGCTGTCTGCCTGTGCAGACAGCAGAGCAGATCATTACAACTGCCCTTGTTAACTCTCTAGTAAGGACGCATCTGGAATATTGAATTCAGTTTTATGCACAGCATTACAGGAAGCCATTGCCATTTTAGAGCAGGTGCAGGGACTGGGCTTTTTTAGTCTGGAGAAAAGACGCATTGCGGAATATCTAATTAACATGCATAAATACAGTATATCAGAGGGCTATGTAAAAGCATGTCAAATTAGCTTTTTTTTTTCTAGGCTTGTGCAAAGTACTAGAGGACATGATCTGCATACGGAGGAAAAAAGTTTTAGCCATTTATTTAGGAAAGGGTTCTTTACAGTTAGGCTCCCTGCACACTGCAAATCCGTTTTCCGATTCCGTTTCCGATTCCGATTCTCAATTCCGATTTTCCCTGAATACATTCAACAGAAAAACGGATCAAAAAATGCAGCATGCAGTAAAGATTAAAAATCGGAATCGGATGTAAAAACCGGTTAAATGCGGAATCGGAATCGCATGCAGTGTGCAGGGAGCCTTAGAGTGATTAAAATGTGGACTGTGTTACCACAGGAAGTAGAATGAGTTATGGCAAATTTTATATCTGCTTTTTCAAGGAGGACTTTTAGATGTTTTCGTTGCGATGAAAGACGTCCATGGTTATAATTACTAGGTAATTCCCCGCAGTGTTGATCCAGGGATTTTATCTGATTGCCATCTGGAGTCGGGAAGGAATTTTTCCCTTTGGGGGCTAACTGGACCATGCCTTGTAAGGGATTTTCGCCTTCCTCTGGGTCAACAGTGTGTGAGTAAAGGATAATTTTTTTTACAAGGTTAGTGTTTTGTTTTTGTTTTTTCAACCCAAATAACTATGTAACTATGTAAAATGCTGTGCAAAATGTGCTTTCTTAAAACAGAAAGCATTTGTGATTATTGAGGTTGGAGCATATGAGGTGTCCCTCAGTGCATCACTGCTGAATGTGCAAATTATCCCTTTGTTGACCAGGGTGTCTGTGAACTGGAGGCGACTTGCTGAAGTTTCCGTGGCACTGACAGGTGAATTGTACCCACGATTTCTGCTCCGCACTACTCTTTTTATGGGGCAGAGATGGATTATGATGTAATGGGGCCCTAGGCAAGGAAGTAGATTTGGGGCCCCATTGTGGTCTCTTGGTAAGCTGAAATGGAGATAGGTCAGAGAAGGTGGCTGGTGAGCCCATTGACACCCACTAGGCCCCAGGCACCTACCTAGGTTGCCTAGAGGATAATCCTGCACTGATATTGGGTGGTAGGGCTACCTAATACTGGGAGGGGGACTCTACCTATCTATACTGGGTTGGTGGAGTACCTAAACTGGGGGAACATCTGACTAAAGGGGGAGGCTATCTAATCCTATGGAGCACATCTGGCTATCAATACTGGGGGGGACTACCTATTCCTGGGGGACACGTCTGGCTATCTATACTGGGGAGACTACCTAAGACTGGGGACAACAGCTGTCCATTTATACTTGGGGGAGGAACCTGAGTAGCACGTGTCAGAAGGAGACGGGGGGGGGGGGGGAGGGGGTCCAGCGGTGGTCAGGGGGTCCCATAAGTTACTTTAGCCTGGGGCCCATTTGAAGCTAGACCCAGCCCAGACATTCCTGTCACCGTGGTCAGCTGGAGGTGGAGGGTAAACCAGTACCGTAGTAGATTTTGCCACACACCCCTTCACAATTGCATTTACATTGATAGAGCAGTAATCCATTGCTTTTTCTGTTCTCAGGCTACCGACTCAAAAATAAAAGGAGATTGTGAACATACATAACTGTAACTAAAGGGATTTTGTTTTGTTAGTTTTTCTTACAGTTTTCTTTAAAGTCTGCAGCTTGATCAAAATGACAAAAATTAGAAAAATACTGTTAATAGCACCTTTAATGAGTGGCTTCAGAGTTAATCAAAGCTAGCTTTTAAGGGTCTGGCTAATTGTACAAATGCGCTACACAAGAAGCTATGTTTTCCTGTAGCACATTTATGCAATTGTTCTGATGAAGAGGCCATAAGCCTTTCAAAACTCACTTTGATTAGCACTACAGCCAGCCATGAATGGTATTCCTGTAATACTTTTGCTATGACATTATGGTGATGAAATGTGCATACTTCATCTTGTTTCAAAGTCTCACAGTGTCACAAAACAAAGTACAATAATAAGAGCTATGCAAGGTGTTTAATGTTTTAGGTTCTGAGTTAGGAAGACATCTCCAGAAATCTCCAGGCACCTCCAGTGTGACCATTATAAGTGATGCAGCAAATCCGGACCAGAATAAAAAAACTTAACCTTTAACCTCTTCAGGACCAGAGGTTTATACCTCCTAGTGACCAGGCTATTTTTTTTACAATTCATCACTTCACAACTTTAACAGTTTATTGCTCGGTCACACAACTTAGCACCTAAATGAATTGTATCTCCTTTTCTTCTCACAAATAGAGCTTTGTTTTGGTGATATTTGATTGCTGCTGCGATTTTTAGATTTTATTATTTTGATTAAAAAATGGTAATTTTGTAGAAAAAAATATATATACAGGTTAGTTAATTGGCTTCCCCTTTAAAAGACAACTGAAGTGAGAAGAATATGGAGGCTGCCATATTTATTTCCTTTTAAACAATACCAGTTGCCTGGCAGCCCTGCTGATCTATTTGACTGCAGTAGTATTTGAATAACACCAGACACAAGCATGCAGCTAATCTTGTCAGTTCTGAAAATAATGTCAGAAACACCTGATCTGATGCATGCTTGTTCAGGGTCTAGAGCTAAATGTATTAGAGGCAGAGGATCAGCAGGACAGCCAGGAAACTGGTATTGTTTCAAAGGAAATAAATATGGCAGCCTCCATATCCCTCTCACTTCATTTGTCCGTTAATTGGCCCTAGATTACGATACACACACTACACAATACATACATAGACATATGCCTATGGTAGGGATTACACTGTGAGCCCCTCTGAGCCAGTTAAGTAACAAGACTATACTCTGTGTAGCACTGTGTAAGATGTCAGCTCTATATAAATATATATGGTAAATACTAAAAAAAAACAGCCTGCCAGCTCCGATTGTTAGCTGGCAGGCTGATGACTAGGGCCGGCTGTGTTTACTGATGGGAGCTCACATTATTGGAGACCTGAGAGAGCCCCTGCCCCGCCGCCATCCTGCATTAGATGACTGGGAAGCGGTTCAGGACAACTGTAGTGAGAAGAATACAGAGGCTGCCATATTTATTTACATTATTAGTTGCCTGGCAGTCCTGCTGATCTATTTGGTTGCAGTAGTGTCTGAACAATACCAGAAACAAGCATACAGCTAATCTTGTCAGATCTGACAATAATGTCAGAAACACCTGATCTGCTGCATGCTTGTTCAGGGTCTATGGCTGAAAGTATTAGAGGCAGAGGATTAGCAGGATAGCCAGGCAACTGGTATTGCTTACAATGAAATAAATGCCTCCATATCCTTCTCGTTACAGTTGTCCTTTAACCTGCTCCCTACTGTCCCGGTGTTGACCTCTTCCTGATGCCTAATGTTGCAGTGCACATAAAGTGAAAAATTCAATGAAAGTGACATACTTTCTGTACCTTAATAGCAGTGAAATATTGTACAGTGCTGTTAGCCATCAGTAAATACAAGAAGTTTTGAATCAGGATGATACCACAAACGGGCGTACGGACAAACCGCAAAGGGGGACATAGCGGAGGTATCTGCCCGCTGACAAGTGCATATTGTTCTACATCTTATGAGTACATTTTTATCTTGCCATTAAAAGCTTTTAGAAAAAGCAACCGCTAAATATGGATATATAATAGGGTGGAACAATTAATTGGACCAAAAAGATCTTGTGGGAAATGGTATATGAATCTTTATTGAAGCCAACTAACATATAAAAACAATTAAAAGCAAGGCAGGCCGTAACCAAGTCTATATAAGGCCCCCAGTATGTATTGTTACAAAAGTGTAACGATCGGTGAGCACAGAGAGTATCTGATTACCGGTGATCTGCAGTATCACTGGGAATACAGATATATACCAGATTATAAGTGATCTGCAGTCTCACCGATAATCCGATATACTAGCTAACCTCTGTTCACCTGAGTAGAGTGTAGTGTTTGGTGTAACAGTAACACTTTGAGGATTAGGCCTCAGTGCAGCAAGGAGTACTGCACAGATTCCTTCCGCAGACCTGAGCTCTCCAAGACGGGAGGAGTCAGACTGACAGTAGGAAGGATGTCTGGAAGTGACCCTCAGGAGGAAGGGTCGCTAACAGAGCGAGGAACCGCCTCTAACGGTAAGGTCGGTTCTCGAGGTCGGACAAGCCAGGTCGTACACACACAGACAGATAAAGTACAAGATCAGGAGACAAAGGCGGAGTCTAAGTACAAGCAGGGTTCGGCAACGGGGTATCAGAAATATCGAGGTACAGAATCAGGAGGCTGAGGCGGAGTCTAGAAACGAGCCGGGGGTCGGCAACAGAGTGTCAGAAATATCGAGGTACAAGATCAGAGTTCAGAAGGATAGTCAAGGCAGGCAAAGGTCATAACAGATAATCACAATCAAACTAGTACTTTAAGCTATCAACAGAATCTAGCTTAGTGTAGGATTACAGCTCCAGCTGGTACCGGCACACTAACGGATCTGACTACGGATCTGGGTGCTCCCACGTATGTGATCGCACGCCAGACAAAGAGCAAGTGAACAACCAGCAGTATATATACTCTAGGACCTTTCCAGGACCTCCCTAATTGCTGGTCCAATGGGAGCAGTGGAATTTGTCAGCTGACCCAGCTGGTCAGCCGACTCCCTTCTAACTGCTATTTAAACTCTGCCTCTGTGCTCGCGCGCGTGTAAGTCTGAATCTTGGTGGACTATCAGTCCCAGCCACACCAGTACTGTCATGCAATGTATCTAGTGCGGGGGCCGCCTCTGATGCGGATTCCGCCTTTACCAATGCGGATTCCGCCGTTACCAATGCGGATTCCGCCGCACTGCCTATGCGGCATGCGGCGTTTTTTCCGCGTTGTGACGCCATGCTGGACGCGGAAACAGCCGCCTCACTTCGAGAGACGGCGGCCTTTCCACGTTTCCTTACAAAAAGCACCGCAATCAATTAGTATACAGCAATATAATTAATACAATAAATTAATGAATTATCTATGCACTATTTTCCCGAGAGGTTTGTGGTCATATAAGTTGGACAGTGTTATAGAGTTAGAAATAAGTTTGTTTGATCAAATAAACACTGTGCCACATACCAATCACTAGTACATACCTAATACTTGTATACTTCCACGTGTCTCCCACTCTCTGTTTCACTTTTTTTCTAGTCTCTTTGACCATGTTTATTGTAGAATATTTCTATTTATTCAATTGCTATATATGCACTTTGATGTTTGAATGTAATGCACCTTATTATCCTTCATATTGAAGTTATATAGTACACTGACACTTTATACTGGTGGCATTTTTGTGAGAGTTCTACAGCCATATTTATTGCTGAAATATGTATGCATTCTCTCCTGATTGGTATATGGCACAGTGTTTATTTGATCAAACAATCTTATTTCTAACACAATAACACTGTCCAACTTATATGACCACAAACCTCTCGGGAAAATAGTGCATAGATAATTCATTAATTTATTGTATTAATTATATTGCTGTATACTAATTGATTGTGGTGCTTTCGTAACAATACATGCTGGGGGCCTTATATAGGCTTGGTTACGGCCTGCCTTGCTTTTAATTGTTTTTATATGTTAGTTGGCTTCAATAAAGATTCATATATAATTTCCCACAAGATCTTTTTGGTCCAATTAATTGCTCCAACCTATTATATATCCATATTGAGGGGTTGCTTTTTCTTCCAATTGTTCAGTTTTAGTTTTAGGTCTATGACCTTATTCCCCCATATAAAGAGCAATATTTATTGCTTAATTATGCATGCTCATTTTTCTCTAGCTTGAATATGATTAAAAGCTTTTATACGGTAATGCACTATGGAGCGCGCCTCTTTTATTTAGATACTTGCACATCCCCAAACTCAGGAGCAGAACTGTGCATTTACTGATCCTTTCCACGGAGTTGTTGGAATCCTGCCCACTCAGCGTGCTAGTGGTACAACAGAATTGTTGTACTTTTGGAGTTTCCAGTATCTGATCTTGGCTCAGAAGATTTGCTGCAGCACCATCTGAGGAGCAGTCCTATTCCACAACACCCACCAACATGACTGGTAAAAATATGGAGTTATCCAAATGGGAGAAACTTAAGATTGACATTCATAAAAACATGACATTAATCATTGAAAAGGTTTCCACAAACCCAAAAAGGGATCTGCCCCAGACACCCATGCTGGTTGAAGGGAACGATCATGCATCAAGACTTGGCCACATGGTGTACCTTTTACAAGAACTAGAGGATAGTGTTGGGCGAACAGTGTTCGCCACTGTTCGGGTTCTGCAGAACATCACCCTGTTCGGGTGATG
Organism: Hyperolius riggenbachi; assembly: GCF_040937935.1. Lineage (NCBI taxonomy): Eukaryota > Metazoa > Chordata > Amphibia > Anura > Hyperoliidae > Hyperolius > Hyperolius riggenbachi. The sequence continues at coordinate 150,552,504 of NC_090653.1, read as the reverse complement.
TTCGAGTTCGGCCGAACACCTGATGGTGTTCGGCCAAACCGTTCGGCCATATGGCCAAACTAAGAGCGCATGGCCGAACGTTCCCTGAACGTTCGGCTAGCGTTGTGATTGGCCGAACGGGTCCACGTGGTTCGGACCCGAACGCGCTCTGATTGGCCGAACGGGTCACGTGGTTCGGGTAAATAAATACCCGATCCACGTCATTTCTCTGCCATTTGTCTGTGGGTTTAGCTTTGGGTAGGCAGGCAGGGTAGTTCTCTCTCCAGCCAGGCTAGCCAGGGTCCCCCCAGTCATTGTGTTGCTGCTGGGAACAGTAGTACGCCGCTCACCCACACTATATAGCATTGTGTTTACTGCCACTCTGTGTCTCTGCTGGGAACAGTAGTACACCGCTCACCCGCCACTGTATAGCATTGTGCTCTGTGTCGCTGCTGGGAATAGTAGTACACCGCTCACCCACCACTGTATAGCATTGTGTTTACTGCCACTCTGTGTCTCTGCTGGGAACAGTAGTACACTGCTCACCCGCCACTGTATAGCATTGTGCTCTGTGTCGCTGCTGGGAATAGTAGTGCACCGCTCACCCACCACTGTATAGCATTGTGCTCTGTGTCGCTGCTGGGAGACGGCGGCCTTTCCGCGTTTCCTTACAGTAACCCCCCCCCCCCCCCCCCCCGAGGAGTTTACTCCGGACAACTCCCACTAGGTTTCTCGGGGTGTAAGGCATGAAACTCCCTTTTTAATTCGTCTGCATGCATGCGCGTCCCCGGTACCCATTGCCTCTCCTCAATGCCGTACCCTTTCCAGTGCACAAGGTATTGTACCGAGTTTTGTACAGAGCGTGAATCTAGAATCTTCTCCACCTCATATTCGTGTTGGGCATCTACCAAGACAGGAGGAGGAGGAGTGGGACCCACCTGGACTGCTGGCTTAAGAAGGGACACGTGGAAAGACCTCACCCCCCGCATGCTAGAGGGAAGATCAACGGTGTAAGTAACATCATTGACTTTCCTGACAACCGGGAATGGACCCACAAACCTGGGACCAAGCTTATTCGAAGGTTGTCTTAGGGTCAAGTGACGTGTGGACACCCAGACCAAGTCTCCTGGTCGGAACTTCCACTCCAGCGACCGTCTTTTGTCAGCTTGACCCTTCTGACTCAAAAAGGCCTTCTCCAGGTTACTTCTAACCGTCCCCCAAAGGTCCTTCAATGACTTTTGCCAGGCCTCCAGGGCTGGGAAAGGAGTGGAGGCTATAGGTAATGGGGAAAATTTGGGTGATCTCCCCGTCACCACCTGAAAGGGAGAGAATCCGGAGGACGAGTTTTTTAAATTATTCTGGGCAAACTCTGCGAAGGGCAGAAATCTGACCCAATCGTCCTGCGCCTCTGCCACATAACACCTTAAAAATTGCTCTAAAGACTGATTTATTCTCTCAGTCTGGCCGTTGGTCTGTGGGTGATAGCCCGATGAAAAAGACAGCTTTATGCCCATGAGGTGGCAAAAAGCTTTCCAAAACCGTGAGACGAATTGGACTCCCCTGTCTGAAACTATGTCTTCGGGAATGCCGTGTAAACGGAAGACATGAGTGATGAACAACTCGGCCAATTCCTGAGCCGAGGGGAGTCCTTTCAAAGGCACAAAGTGGGCCATCTTACTAAAGCGGTCGACTATCACCCAAATGACCACCATACCTTCAGACCTGGGAAGCTCGCCCACAAAATCCATGGACAGGTGGGTCCACGGCTCATTCGGGGTGGGCAAAGGCTGCAACGTACCGACAGGTGCCAGCCGGGAGGGTTTACTCTTGGCACATATCAAACACTCTTTTACGTATTCCTTACAATCCGCTGCCAAGGAAGGCCACCAGGCGCATCTGGCTATCAGATCCTGTGTTCTGGATGCCCCAGGATGCCCTGCGTTCTTATGTGCATGGAACATCTCAAGAACCTGCAGGCGAAAAGGCAGAGGAACGAACAGGACCCCTGCGGGCTTCCCTTCCGGAATGTCTTGCTGAAAGGGAGCCAACGTCTCCCTCCAATCCTCCCAAGTTCCAGTGGCTGCCAGTATTAATTTCTGGGGAATAAAGGAATGGAATGGAGGGCTGTGCTGTCTCTGACTCAAAACATCTGGATAGAGCATCCGCCTTAACATTCTTGCTCCCTGGGGTGTACGTAATAATGAAACTAAACCTGGAGAAGAACAACGACCATCGAGCCTGGCGAGGACTCAACCTCTTAGCCCCCTCGATGTACTTTAGGTTTTTGTGATCGGTGTAAACCGTGATGGTATGCTCAGCTCCCTCTAACCAGTGTCGCCATTCCTCGAAAGCCAATTTGATGGCCAAGAGCTCCCTGTTGCCAATATCATAATTCCTCTCTGCAGGGGAGAACCTGCGAGAGAAATACGCACACGGGTGCATTCTACCCTGCAAGCCTGACCGCTGAGACAGCACAGCCCCCACCTCAACCTCCGAGGCATCCACCTCCACAATGAACGGGAAAGAGGCATCCACATGTCTGAGGATGGGTGCTGAACAGAATAGGCCCTTCAGGGTGGCAAAAGCATGTAAAGCCTCAGGAGACCAGTGAGTGGTATCTGCCCCCTTCTTAGTGAGGCAGGTAAGGGGAGCAATGACCGTGGAGTACCCCTTTATAAACCGTCTATAGTAGTTGGCGAAGCCAAGAAAGCGCTGAAGGGATTTCAACCCAACCGGCTGTGGCCACTCCAGAACAGCGGAGACCTTGGCAGGATCCATAGACAGGCCTGTGGGGGAAATTATGTACCCCAAGAACGCGACAGATGTTACTTCGAAGATGCACTTCTTAAGCTTTGCGTATAACGAGTTCTGCCTTAACTGATTTAACACAAACCTCACATGGTTTCTATGTTCAGTGAGGTTGTTGGAGAAGATAAGAATATCATCAAGATAAACTAGTACAAATTTCCCCAACACCTCCCGGAATACCTCGTTAACGAGTTCCTGAAAAACGGCCGGAGCATTACATAACCCGAAGGGCATCACCAGGTACTCATAATGCCCGTCTGGTGTATTAAAGGCCGTCTTCCACTCATCGCCCCTTCTTATACGTATCAGATTGTACGCGCCCCGCAAATCTAGCTTAGAAAAAATCTTAGCGTCAGTAACCTGAGTGAACAAATCATCTATCAGTGGCAACGGATAGCGATTCTTTATAGTAATCTTGTTGAGACCGCGATAATCGATGCAGGGTCGCAGGCCTCCGTCTTTCTTTTTGACAAAAAAGAACCCTGCTCCAGCAGGTGACCGGGACGGGCGAATGAAACCCTTGGCCAAATTTTCACGGTTGTACTCCTGCATGGCCAATTTTTCGGGCCCTGATAGATTGTACAAGTGACCCCGGGGGGGAACACAACCTGAACGGAGATCAATGGGACAATCAAAAGGACGATGTGGGGGCAATTTATCAGCTGCCTTGGGACAGAACACGTCGGAAAATTCAGAATACTGATCTGGTATACCTTCCACCTGAAATCTGGTTTGCCCCAAGGTCAACTTCCCCAAACACCGCTGAAAACAACGAGGTGACCAAGTGGTTAACTGACCCGTGGCCCAGTCTATTTGAGGTGAATGAAGTTGCAACCACGGCATGCCTAGGATAATAGTTGAGGTAGACATGTGCAGTACAAAAAACGATAATTGTTCCCCATGCAGTACCCCAATGGTGACCTTCACCTCCGGGGTCTGTGACAGAGCACGATTCCGTTGTAGAGGGGAATCGTCTACTGCCGTGACCTGAATGGGGGGTGTCACAGGAGTGAGCGGAATACCCAACTCCTGAGCAAACTTAAAGTTCATAAAATTGGCCGCTGAGCCTGAGTCAATAAAAGCCTCAGTGGCCACAGATTTCTTCTCCCATGTAACTGTACAAGGGAGAAGCAATTTCTTTTCTTTAAGGGGTGCAAGTGGCGTGCCTAGGGTGTCACCCCCCACTACTCCTAGGCAAATTCGTTTCCCGACTTGTTCGGGCAGTTGATCCGTCATTCTCCGCCTTCGCTCCACCTGGGTCAATTTCGAACAACCAATCTGCATTGGTTCGGGTGGAGGCAAGGCCGGAGGAGATGAGACAGACGGAAATGGCGTTACTAAGGGTGCAGCGGAGGGTGCCACATATGATGTTACCCTGGCACGGTGACTGCCCCAAATCTGCCTCTGTTGGCGTAATCGACGGTCGACTCGAATGGCCGATGTGATGGCTTTATCGACTGTCCTGGGCTCGGGCAAGGTTAGCATTAAATCGGAGACCTCCTCCGACAACCCAGACAAGAAGTAATCCATGAGGGCAAAATTATCAAATCTGGCCGTGACTGACCATCTGCGAAATTCTGCCGCGTAATCCTCGACTGAACCCCTGTCTTGCCGCAAAAGTTTGAGCTTCCGCTCAGAGGTTGCCGCAAGGTCAGGGTCGTCGTAAATTACGGCCATGGCCTTAAAGAATTCCTCTACCGAGGTCAGAGCAGTATCGGTAGGAGGCAGGTTGTATACCCATGACTGGGAGTCACCAGTCAGCAAAGTTTTAATAAAGGTGACCCGTTGGGTCTCAGTCCCCGAAGATCGGGGTCTCAACTCGAAGTACGATAACACTCTACTCTTAAAATTCCGGAAGTCAGACTTGTGGCCGGAAAATTTATCTGGTACGGGCATACGTATGTCAGCACTAGGAGGGGATCGCACTGAATCAACTGACGTCTGGAGGGTTCACACAGAGCCTGATAGGACATCAATCATAGTCTTGTGGCTACCCAGCACTTGGTTGATGTTTTCCACCGAAGTGGCAAGTGCGCCCAGACGGTCAGTGTGTGCGTCCATTTGCATTTTTTGGTCTGGCGTTCTGTAACGATCAGTGAGCACAGAGAGTATCTGATTACCGGTGATCTGCAGTATCACTGGGAATACAGATATATACCAGATTATAAGTAATCTGCAGTCTCACCGATAATCCGATATACTAGCTAACCTCTGTTCACCTGAGTAGAGTGTAGTGTTTGGTGTAACAGTAACACTTTGAGGATTAGGCCTCAGTGCAGCAAGGAGTACTGCACAGATTCCTTCCGAAGACCTGAGCTCTCCAAGACGGGAGGAGTCAGACTGACAGTAGGAAGGATGTCTGGAAGTGACCCTCAGGAGGAAGGGTCGCTAACAGAGCGAGGAACCGCCTCTAACGGTAAGGTCGGTTCTCGAGGTCGGACAAGCCAGGTCGTACACACACAGACAGATAAAGTACAAGATCAGGAGACAAAGGCGGAGTCTAAGTACAAGCAGGGTTCGGCAACGGGGTATCAGAAATATCGAGGTACAGAATCAGGAGGCTGAGGCGGAGTCTAGAAATGAGCCGGGGGTCGGCAACAGAGTGTCAGAAATATCGAGGTACAAGATCAGAGTTCAGAAGGATAGTCAAGGCAGGCAAAGGTCATAACAGATAATCACAATCAAACTAGTACTTTAAGCTATCAACAGAATCTAGCTTAGTGTAGGATTACAGCTCCAGCTGGTACCGGCACACTAACGGATCTGACTACGGATCTGGGTGCTCCCACGTATGTGATCGCACGCCAGACAAAGAGCAAGTGAACAACCAGCAGTATATATACTCTAGGACCTTTCCAGGACCTCCCTACTTGCTGGTCCAATGGGAGCAGTGGAATTTGTCAGCTGACCCAGCTGGTCAGCCGACTCCCTTCTAACTGCTATTTAAACTCTGCCTCTGTGCTCGCGCGCGTGTAAGTCTGAATCTTGGTGGACTATCAGTCCCAGCCACACCAGTACTGTCATGCAATGTATCTAGTGCGGGGGCCGCCTCTGATGCGGATTCCGCCTTTACCAATGCGGATTCCGCCGTTACCAATGCGGATTCCGCCGCACTGCCTATGCGGCATGCGGCGTTTTTTCCGCGTTGTGACGCCATGCTGGACGCGGAAACAGCCGCCTCACTTCGAGAGACGGCGGCCTTTCCACGTTTCCTTACAAAAAGCACCGCAATCAATTAGTATACAGCAATATAATTAATACAATAAATTAATGAATTATCTATGCACTATTTTCCCGAGAGGTTTGTGGTCATATAAGTTGGACAGTGTTATAGAGTTAGAAATAAGTTTGTTTGATCAAATAAACACTGTGCCACATACCAATCACTAGTACATACCTAATACTTGTATACTTCCACGTGTCTCCCACTCTCTGTTTCACTTTTTTTCTAGTCTCTTTGACCATGTTTATTGTAGAATATTTCTATTTATTCAATTGCTATATATGCACTTTGATGTTTGAATGTAATGCACCTTATTATCCTTCATATTGAAGTTATATAGTACACTGACACTTTATACTGGTGGCATTTTTGTGAGAGTTCTACAGCCATATTTATTGCTGATATATGTATGCATTCTCTCCTGATTGGTATATGGCACAGTGTTTATTTGATCAAACAATCTTATTTCTAACACAATAACACTGTCCAACTTATATGACCACAAACCTCTCGGGAAAATAGTGCATAGATAATTCATTAATTTATTGTATTAATTATATTGCTGTATACTAATTGATTGTGGTGCTTTCGTAACAATACATGCTGGGGGCCTTATATAGGCTTGGTTACGGCCTGCCTTGCTTTTAATTGTTTTTATATGTTAGTTGGCTTCAATAAAGATTCATATATAATTTCCCACAAGATCTTTTTGGTCCAATTAATTGCTCCAACCTATTATATATCCATATTGAGGGGTTGCTTTTTCTTCCAATTGTTCAGTTTTAGTTTTAGGTCTATGACCTTATTCCCCCATATAAAGAGCAATATTTATTGCTTAATTATGCATGCTCATTTTTCTCTGGCTTGAATATGATTAAAAGCTTTTATACGGTAATGCACTATGGAGCGCGCCTCTTTTATTTAGATACTTGCACATCCCCAAACTCAGGAGCAGAACTGTGCATTTACTGATCCTTTCCACGGAGTTGTTGGAATCCTGCCCACTCAGCGTGCTAGTGGTACAACAGAATTGTTGTACTTTTGGAGTTTCCAGTATCTGATCTTGGCTCAGAAGATTTGCTGCAGCACCATCTGAGGAGCAGTCCTATTCCACAACACCCACCAACATGACTGGTAAAAATATGGAGTTATCCAAATGGGAGAAACTTAAGATTGACATTCATAAAAACAAGACATTAATCATTGACTAATCACAAAGAGAGAGAAAGCCCATATAGCAAGCACCACTTATTGAGGTATATAATCATTTATTAGAACAATATATAGAAAAAATACATGCATCTCTGACATATTGGAGTATTCAAACACATGTACATAAAAACAATTAAAACCGACCATATGGTCGCAAATGGTAACAGCTGCAAACAATCATGTCCATATAAGTGATCAACAAACAATTAAATTGCCACTATGTAAATCACTAAAGAATAGCAATAATATGCTCAAATAGCTACCCCAGTGTGCATCAAAATAGAGCACACTCAAGGTTGAACCCGGGTTCAGTAAAGTGCAAGGCATATAAGTGAAAACATACATCCACCAATAAATATATAAGAGAAAACATTCAATGAACAAGAATAAATGCAGAAAAAATAAATATATATATAAATATGAAGGACTGCTATATACACAGTAATCTAGGAGCAGCCTATACCTGGAGTGCACAGTGAGAAAGAGAAGTGCAAAAAATGAAGGAGGATACTTAGCCCAGGAAGACCAGAAGGCAGGACAGTGCAGCTGAAGATGTAGGGGAGTCCCTTCAAGACAGTCCCGCAAGCTCCGCGGGCGTCACCCCGCTTTGGAAGGAGAGGAGAGGGATCCCTCTCCTCTCCTTCCAAAGCGGGGTGACGCCCGCGGAGCTTGCGGGACTGTCTTGAAGGGACTCCCCTACATCTTCAGCTGCACTGTCCTGCCTTCTGGTCTTCCTGGGCTAAGTATCCTCCTTCATTTTTTGCACTTCTCTTTCTCACTGTGCACTCCAGGTATAGGCTGCTCCTAGATTACTGTGTATGTAGCAGTCCTTCATATTTATATATATATTTATTTTTTCTGCATTTATTCTTGTTCATTGAATGTTTTCTCTTATATATTTATTGGTGGATGTATGTTTTCACTTATATGCCTTGCACTTTACTGAACCCGGGTTCAACCTTGAGTGTGCTCTATTTTGATGCACACTGGGGTAGCTATTTGAGCATATTATTGCTATTCTTTAGTGATTTACATAGTGGCAATTTAATTGTTTGTTGATCACTTATATGGACATGATTGTTTGCAGCTGTTACCATTTGCGACCATATGGTCGGTTTTAATTGTTTTTATGTACATGTGTTTGAATACTCCAATATGTCAGAGATGCATGTATTTTTTCTATATATTGTTCTAATAAATGATTATATACCTCAATAAGTGGTGCTTGCTATATGGGCTTTCTCTCTCTTTGTGATTAGTCATATCTTTTTTTGAGCCCTAGCACACTTTCTTTTTTCAAGTGTTGCGGACACCACTCTGTGTTCAAGACATTAATCATTGAAAAGGTTTCCACAAACCCAAAAAGGGATCTGCCCCAGACACCCATGCTGGTTGAAGGGAACGATCATGCATCAAGACTTGGCCACATGGTGTACCTTTTACAAGAACTAGAGGATAGTGTTGGGCGAACAGTGTTCGCCACTGTTCGGGTTCTGCAGAACATCACCCTGTTCGGGTGATGTTCGAGTTCGGCCGAACACCTGATGGTGTTCGGCCAAACCGTTCGGCCATATGGCCAAACTAAGAGCGCATGGCCGAACGTTCCCCGAACGTTCGGCTAGCGTTGTGATTGGCCGAACGGGTCCACGTGGTTCGGACCCGAACGCGCTCTGATTGGCCGAACGGGTCACGTGGTTCGGGTAAATAAATACCCGATCCACGTCATTTCTCCGCCATTTGTCTGTGGGTTTAGCTTTGGGTAGGCAGGCAGGGTAGTTCTCTCTCCAGCCAGGCTAGCCAGGGTCCCCCCAGTCATTGTGTCGCTGCTGGGAACAGTAGTACACCGCTCACCCACACTATATAGCATTGTGTTTACTGCCACTCTGTGTCTCTGCTGGGAACAGTAGTACACCGCTCACCCGCCACTGTATAGCATTGTGCTCTGTGTCGCTGCTGGGAATAGTAGTACACCGCTCACCCACCACTGTATAGCATTGTGTTTACTGCCACTCTGTGTCTCTGCTGGGAACAGTAGTACACCGCTCACCCGCCACTGTATAGCATTGTGCTCTGTGTCGCTGCTGGGAATAGTAGTGCACCGCTCACCCACCACTGTATAGCATTGTGCTCTGTGTCGCTGCTGGGAACAGTAGTACACCGCTCACCCACCACTGTATAGCATTGTGCTCTGTGTCGCTGCTGGGAACAGTAGTACACCGCTCACCCACCACTGTATAGCATTGTGCTCTGTGTCGCTGCTGGGAACAGTAGTACACCACTTACCCACACTATATAGCATTATGTTTACTGCCACTCTGTGTACACCGCTCACCCACCACTGTATAGCATTGTGTTTACTGCCACTCTGTGTCTCTGCTGGGAACAGTAGTACACCGCTCACCCGCCACTGTATAGCATTGTGCTCTGTGTCGCTGCTGGGAATAGTAGTACACCGCTCACCCACCACTGTATAGCATTGTGTTTACTGCCACTCTGTGTCTCTGCTGGGAACAGTAGTACACCGCTCACCCACCACTGTATAGCATTGTGCTCTGTGTCGCTGCTGGGAACAGTAGTACACCGCTCACCCACCCACCACTGTATAGCATTGTGCTCTGTGTCGCTGCTGGGAACAGTAGTACCCCGCTCACCCACCACTGTATAGCATTGTGCTCTGTGTCGCTGCTGGGAACAGTAGTACACCGCTCACCCACCACTGTATAGCATTGTGCTCTGTGTCGCTGCTGGGAACAGTAGTACACCACTCACCCACCCACCACTGTATAGCATTGTGCTCTGTGTCGCTGCTGGGAACAGTAGTACACCGCTCACCCACACTATATAGCATTGTGTTTACAGCCACTCTGTGTACACCGCTCACCCACCACTGTATAGCATTGTGTTTACTGCCACTCTGTGTCTCTGCTGGGAACAGTAGTACACCGCTCACCCGCCACTGTATAGCATTTCTGTACTGCCACTGTACTGCTGCCAGTCAGCGTGTACTTTAAGGATAAGTGAAATGAAGAAGAAATCCTGTGAAAGAGGGAGAGGCAAGGGAAGAGGTGTTTCCCCTGACGGTTCACGTACAGGCCAGAGGCCACAGTGGAGCACCGAAGAAAACCCACTCAATACCGCCCATGTTGTCCAGGAAATCAACCCTCACAAATCCAAAAGAACAGGACCAGATAATTAATTGGATGACCTCTCAAGCGTCCAGCAGTGGGTTAAGCAGCACCAGCACATCACGCACGAGGTCCGAGTCCTCAGACAGTTACAAGGAGCCAGTGGGCACAAAGCTGACACAACCGGCAGCGACACCACTCACACAACTGCCAAATAACCAGTCTGAAGAATTTCCTCAGGACACAATGGGGTATTCGCAGGAGCTATTCCCAGCCCAACAAACTTCCACCTTTCAAAGGTCAATGGAACAGCCAGAAATGTTGTGCCCGGATTCACAACCATTTACTGTGGGAAATGCACCGCGCACTGAAATGCAAGGCGAGTCCGAGAACTTTGAAGCCCAAATCCCAGAGCAAGTTGGGCAGGAGGGGTTTCAATTGCAGGAGGTCGGCCGAGAAGATCTGGAAGACGACGTTGGAGTGAGCTGCGCAGAGGTTGTTCTGGGGAGCTCTACTCCACGGCGGCGGCCCACAATCACATATGACGAGTTTGAGGAGATGGAAGAGGAGGAGGGTATGGACAATGTGGACACAGACCCAGATTTTGTATGTGAAGCAGAACATCGCCGTCGTAGCAGCACAGATGAGTCTGTTGAAGAACCCACTGCGGCACGAGTTCGCCTTGTGCCACAAGGTAGGCGGCGCGAAATTTCAGGCACCACAAGCGTGGAAGTTCAAGTGAGACGCAAAAGAGGCGCAAACAGAAATCGCCAGCAAGGCAGGTGCTCCAAAGTCTGGCCTTTCTTTGAAGACTGCAGTGAGGATGGTACCATGGTGATTTGCAAGGTGTGCAAGACCCGCCTGAGCAGGGGGAAAAATATTAACAACCTCTCCACCACCAGCATGACCCGCCACATGGTATCCAAACATCCCACTCTGTGGGCAAACGCGGCAGGACAGGGTACCAGCAACACTGCCTCCCTTGGGGTCACCAGACTCACCACCAGACCCTCCTCAGCAGCAGCAGTAGCCCAGCCATTGCATGGTTCACAACAACATTCACAAACATCAGACGACGCTGACACTGTCACTTTCCGGAATAGTGCTCTTGAGGTCTCCCAGTCTTCAAACACAACAACCAACAGCCCTTCAGTGTGCAGCCGTACGGTTCAGTTGTCTGTCTCGGAGATGTTTGAGCGCAAGAGGAAATTGCCAGCAAATGACCCCCGGGCCGTGGCACTAACAGCCAGCATAGCCAAGCTTCTGGCCTGCGAAATGCTGCCATATCGAGTGGTGGAGACAAACAGCTTCAAGGGCATGATGTCAGTGGCCATCCCACGTTACGTGGTTCCCAGCCGCTACCACTTTGCGCGCTCTGCAGTGCCTGAGTTGCATGAGCACGTGGTCAGCAAAATAACCCGAAGCTTGAAGAATGCCGTTGCCTGCAAGGTTCACCTCACCACTGACACCTGGACGAGTGCGTTCGGCCAGGGTCGATACATCTCCCTTACCGCGCACTGGGTGAACCTTGTGGAGCCTGGCAGCGATTCCTCACCTGCTACGGCGCGGGTGTTGCCCACGCCGCAAACAGCTGCACCGCCGTCCCTCCCACTGGATAACAACAGCAGCACCTACCTCTCTGACTCCTTCTCCTCCAACGCATCTCAAAGCTGTACCTCATCCGGAAACGCTAACCCAGCAGCAGTAGGATCGTGGAAGCAGTGCAGCACAGCTGTTGGCATGCGCCAGCAAGCGTTGCTGAAGCTGATCTGCCTTGGGGCTAAGCAGCACACAGGGGAGGAAATTTGGAGGGGAATAAAGGAACAGACGGATTTGTGGCTGGCACCGCTGGATCTGAAACCGGGCATGGTTGTGTGTGATAATGGGAGTAATCTCATTTGCGCTTTAAGGTTGGCTAAGCTGACACACATCCCTTGCCTGGCGCACGTGATGAACCTAGTAGTTCAGCGGTTCCTGAGGACATACCCAGGCGTGGCCGATCTTCTGTTGAAGGTGCGACGAGTGGCCAAACATTGGAGAAATTCCAGTACTGCTTCGGGGGCACTCGCCAAGATGCAGGAGCGCTTCAATCTCCCCCACCATCGCTTGCTGTGTGATGTCCCTACGCGCTGGATTTCTGCGCTGCACATGCTAGCCCGCTTTTGCGAGCAGAAGAGTGCAGTGGTCCAGTACATGACGGCGCAGTACCGAGGCGCATCCGGACAGCTGCCAAGCTTCTGTGGATCCGATTGGGCCAACATGTTGGACCTCTGCCAAGTCCTCCAAAATTTTGAGCAATCCACGTTGCTTGTGAGCAGTGACAACTCTTCAGTCAGCATTACCATACCACTGCTGTGTTTACTGAAGAAGTCAATGTTGAAAATCAAGGAAACAGCTGTCATGATGCAACTGGGGGAATCTGAAGGAGAAAACGATCAGCGTGATAATACCAACATCAGGCCATCTGCCTCAGGAAACGCTGGCCCCAGCAGCTATGACGAAGAAGAGGAGGAGGAACAGCTGGAGTTGAAACAGGAATTTCATGCCACCACTGACGAGGGCCAGAGCGGTGCACGTTGGACTTCCACAATTCAGCGCGAATGGTCAGCAGAAGCAGACCAGGAAGAACGTGACGACTATGATGCATCACAACTATCACAACGCTCACAAAAGGATGATGAGGATTCTGGCAGGACTCTGGCACACATGGCTCAATTCATGCTAGACTGCATTGAACGCGACCCACGCATTGTGCGCATTCTGGACAACACCAATTACTGGATTTATACCCTTCTGGATCCACGGTACAAACACAATGTTCCAAAACTGCTTGAAGAAAGAGTCAGACAGGTCAAAATGGAAGAATACCAGCAGGCCCTTGTGGAGACTTTAGAGAGGAGATTGACATCCTCCCCCTCCTCTAGCCAGTTGTACGCCGACAGACTGACTTCCGCAAACCCAGGACGACCAGGAGGGCAGCAAACAACCCAAGCCGCAGCTAGTGCCCAAAAGGGAATGGTATCGGCAGTGTCCTTGGAGTTGGAAAATTTTCTGACACCCATGTAGCAGCCCACAGAACAGCAAGCGTGCAGATCCACCTCCAACACCGATCGCCTGGAGAAGATGGTCAAGGACTACATGTCAGATGGCGTAGCTGTGTTGAACAATCCATCTGCACCCTTCAACTATTGGGTATCGAAGCTAGACACCTGGCACGAACTGGCAATGTACGCAATAGAGGTGCTGGCTTGCCCGGCAGCCAGCGTTATGTCGGAACGCTGTTTCAGTGCTGCCGGAGGCATCGTCACAGATCGGCGTATCCGCCTCTCCACAGAAAATGCAGACCGTCTGACTCAAATTAAAATGAATCAATCCTGGATTGGAAACGACTACGCAACACTCCCGGACCCCAACCAAGTAACATGAACAATGAACATCTGTGATGGGTTAGCGTTTCCGGTCCCTGTTTATTGAACCTCTCATCTGTATTACATTTATGACTGCATGGCGACAAAATGCATTGCTATCCGCACGCTTCTTGTCCTCATGCAAGGCCTGGGTTGCGCCTCAAAGCGTGGCCTTCTCCTCCTGCGCCTCCTCCTGTTCCATCACGTGTGCTGCTGCTGGGTTAGCGTTGCCGGTCCCTTTTTACGGAACCGCTTATCTGTATTACATTTATGACTGCATGGCGACAAAATGCATTGCTATCCGCACGCTTCTTGTCCTCATGCAAGGCCTGGGTTGTGCCTGAAAGCGTGGCCTTCTCCTCCTGCGCCTCCTCCTGTTCCATCACGTGTGCTGCTGCTGGGTTAGCGTTGCCGGTCCCTTTTTACGGAACCTCTTATCTGTATTACATTTATGACTGCATGGCGACAAAATGCATTGCTATCCGCACGCTTCTTGTCCTCATGCAAGGCCTGGGTTGTTGTGTCTCAAAGCGTGGCCTTCTCCTCCTGCGCCGCCCTCCTCCGGTTCCATCACGTGTGCTGCTGCTGGGTTAGCGTTACCGGTCCCTTTTCCTGGAACCTCTTATCTGTATTACATTTATGACTGCATGGCGACAAAAAGCATGTTACCTGTGCAAAGAAAAATGACATTTTCCGCATTTAAAAGACATTTTTTCCTTTGAAACTTTACAATCAATTTTCTCAAAAACTATAAGCTCTTTTTCAAATATTTTTTTTCCTCTTGTACCCACTCCCAAGGTGCACATACCCTGCAAATTTGGGGTATGTAGCATGTAAGGATGCTTTACAAAGCACGAAAGTTCGGGTCCCCATTGACTTCCATTATGTTCGGAGTTCGGCGCGAACACCCGAACATCGCGGCCATGTTCGGCAAACGTTCGCGAACCCGAACATCCAGGTGTTTGCCCAACACTAGTGGTGAGTACTATTTAGAATAGGATAAGCCAATTACCTTATGTGTATTACTGTGTACCGAAACGTGTAATGACGCTACAGACACGCCAGGAACAGGCCCCGCACACCCCTTAGCGAGACGAGCACTCGTTCCACCGGAGCACGCACTGCTGGCCACATAGGTGTACGGACGAACTGCAAAGGGGGACATAGCGGAGGTATCTGCCCCCTGACATCGCATATTGTTCTACATCTTGTGAGTACATTTTTATCCTGCAATTAAAAGCTTTTATACGGTAATGCACTATGGAGCGCTCCTCTTTTATTTAGATAATGATACCATTTATTGTCTAACTTAAAAGAATAAGAGTAAGTTTCACCTATTCAGTCTTTATCAAAATCGAATTCTGTATGTTGACATTATGATTATTTCTGGTGAAACGCTTCTGCAATATGGGTATTTTCTGGTGAAACGTTGCCGCAATACAATTATTTTCTGGTGAAATACTTGCGCAATACGTGTATATTCTGGTGAAATGCTGCTGCAATAAGTGTATTTTCTAGTGAAATGCTGCCCCATTAGAATTATTTTCATGGGGGGAATGCCGGGGAGGGGGGGGGGGGGGTTGGGTGCCACAAATTTCAGACATGCGCCCTTACTAGGAAACCATGTGGGGCGCACGTGTATAGGGAACGGAGGAAGCTCGTAACCAGCGGAGGACAAGCAGTGCCATGGACAGGTAATGTTGTATCACTTGCATTGGGCACCAGGGGGGACATTTAACATTTCATCACATTCATTGCTCGTCCCAATATCACACACCATTATTGCTGTGCATCTAATCGAGCAAGTTGGCCCTGCATCTTGCAGCATTTGTAATCAACTAATGTGATCAATTTTGGCTCAAAATTGGTCGCATTGTCAGTCGGGCATGCACTTGGCAGCACCAATTTTCATCTGTTGAGAGAAGAAAAACAGTTTGGCACTTGCATTCCATGTGTAAAATTGATGATTTTCATCTGATTTGATTATTATAAGTGAATCGGATGGTCGATCGGCCACCAAGTCGACTGATATATGGCTCTCTAGGGACAGCTTTGCCAAATCTTAGTATATGATATTATCAGTATTCCTGCTGTGAGTTTATATGCTATTGCAACAGGACATGGTCACCAATGACTGTCCCATAGAATGTATAAACTTGTCAGTTAACCAGCGTTTCAGTAAATGCTTGTCTTTCCTGGCTATTTAAAAGGTTTTACTCTCTGTAAGGGTTAAAGCTGGCCATACACTGGCCCGATTTACCGCCGTTTCGACAGCAGATTCGATCACTGGGATCGAATCTGCTGCCAATCGTTCGCGTTACATGCCGAATTTCGATTCATTTCGTCCGATCCCGTCGATCGCGCCGTGCGGAAAATTACCGTCGATTGCCCGCGGGTGAAGAGCGCATCGCTAGCGGCGTTCGAGTGCCCGACGACCGACGCAATAGAGCCCGCATACATTACCTGCTCCGCCGGCGCGACTGCCCCCGCTCGTCTCCGCTCTTCTCCGCTCTGGTCTCCGGCATGCCTTCACTTATTCCTGCCCGGCAGGAAGTTTAAACAGTAGAGGGCGCTCTACTGTTTAAACTTCCTGCCGGGCAGGAAGAAGTGAAGCATGCTGGAGCCGGAGACCAGAGCGGAGACGGAGAAGAGCGGAGAGAGACCCGGGAGTCGCGCCGGCGGAGCAGGTAATGTATGCGGCGGGGGGGGGGGGGGAGCGGCAGCAGCAGCAGCAGCACCACCACAACAGATTGTGAACGGTTTCAGGCTGAAATCGGTTCACAATCTGTTTGCAATAAAGGTAGCCATACGATCCCTCTCTGATCAGATTCGATCAGATAGGGATCTGTCTGTTGGTCGAATCTGATGGCAAATCGACCAGTGTATGGCCACCTTAAGAATCAGGGGTTACTTTTACAGTTTCTCTGCAATCAGACTATATTTCAGTTGTCACGTAACTCTCACAAGTAACTAAGTACAGCTGATAAATATCTGTGAAGCTAAAAAACACATCTGAATGCAGGAAACTAATAAACAGTTCATTAGTTCAAGGTTTGTCTGTGTGGGAGCTGAAAACATAAAAAAAACCTGTTGTCATTCCCCTAAAACAGTAAAAATTTTAAGCCCACATCTGCATTTATTACATTTTGATACAAAATTAGGCTTTGGGATCAGTTTATTTTCAGGTTTGCTTTAACTAATTCAGCCACGGATGTAAGTCTCACGTGAGACTCATGTCTGTGCAGTTTGCAGGGCTGCGCGTGCGATCGTGCAATGGTCCTGGCAACAGGGGGGATTGGTGGCAGGGGACAGAAGTCCCCTGAGCCATTCCGTGCTTTTCCGGCGAGAATGATTACTGTTTTTGTTCAAAAACAGTGATCATTCTCAAATGGTGCCACTGTGCTCCTTCCCGCTCACTCCTTCCCACAGCTCCTGCCACCGATTGTTAGATTAATGAATGGGAACTTTGTTTCCATTCATTCATCTCCCCTCTAGATCCCCGTGATCGTCAGCATCAATCACTTCCGAAGTAACACACATTACTTCCTATTTAGCGTACTTGTACGCAATAGAAAATAATGCTCGAACACATCTAGTGGCCATATAGTAAAATTACACTTACAGACATTAGGAACTAAATGTTTTTTTTAATATGTATGTCAAGAGGGTATATTATTATTAAATTATGTGCTTGAAATTAGTGATGAATGTAAAACTGAAAAAATGCATCTTTAATTCCAAATAAAATATTGTCACCATACATTGTATAGGGATATAATTTAAATGTTGCAATAACCGGGACAAATGGGCAAATAAAATGTGTGGCTTTTATCCACAGTTTTATGTTTTATTTTAAAACGATAATAACCGAAAACTACGAAATATTTTTTTTCAATTTTTTCTTATTATTCCCTTAAAAGGCATTTAGAATAAAATAATACTTAGCATAATGTACCACCCAAAGAAAGCCTAATTGATGTCGAAAAAAAAACAAGGTATAGATCATTTTGTTGTGATAAGTAGTGATAAAGCTGTTGGGGAATGAAAGGGAGAAGTGCTTAAATCTGAAAATTCCTCTCGTCCATAAGGTGAAAACAGCCCGCGGGCTGAAGTGGTTAAAACTATTCAAGGTTTGGAGCTTCTCACTGTATACGAACTGTGCTAACTATAATTTACCTCCCATGTTATTTCCCTTTCCCCGTTCCTTACCTAAAGATGGACCCTAGACAGTAAGCTGTATTTTGCTGTATGTTCTAAAATGTGTTATTCCTTTTTAAACCAAGAGGATTATGTCCTTTGTAAAATGATTGTAGTTAACTCTTCTAGCTTGCACAGACATTTCATCGATAGCACCAAAACACTGATTCAGCAGATAAAGCAAGTGGAGACAACATGGTAATTGCCATTTACCTGTCCATTCTGCTCCTTTCTAGCCTAACATCACAGGGGAACCTTTTAATGAGAGCTAGCAGTGCTGAATGATCATCCTGTAAGGATAACCTTCAAGCTAAGCTGTTTCTCATGCATATCATTATCTGAGGTAATAACCTGATTAAATAAAAGCGCAGTGAATTTTCCAACATGCTGCTACCCAGTAGCATGTTTAGGCAAATAATAATAATAATGAATACATTTTCTTTTTCGTAAGAAATAGATGTCCATGTACCAGCTAATCTGCTATTTGACTCTACAGTGCAGTGGTCAAATTCCAAGCTATTTGGTTGTACAAAGTTAGTAGATGACTGTAAACATTTCATATATTTGGGGTCACTGATGCTAGCATATACTGGAGCCACCTATGACTGCTGGTGTGCATTGGGGGACACATATAACTGCTGACAGATACATTTTCTGCAATTTATGCAAAAAATAATTTAAAGAGGAACTCCAGCCTAAACAAACATACTGTCATTAAGTTACATTAGTTATGGTAATTAAAATAGATAGTTAATATCATCTCTTACCCACACTGTTTTAAAAGAACAGGCAAATGTTTGATTTCATGATGGCAGCCATCTTTTTGGTTGAAAGGAGGTGACTGGGAGCATGAGACACAGTTCCAACTGTCCTGTGTCCTGAGCACCTCTCCCAGTTGCTAGGCAACGTGAATAACAACATAGGAAATCCCATCATGCTCTGCACAGCATCAGGGAAAAAAAGCCCAGGGAAAAAAAGCCCGGGCTTTTTTTCTTTGATGGTTGGAGCTTAGGTAAAAATGCAGCTAAAAATGATGCTTTGGTAAGAAAAACAAAGTTCTGATGCTGTGAAACTGTTAAAGAAACACTAAGCCTTTTCAGTGCTGCTGAGTAGATTTTTAGTCCGGAGGTTCACTTTAACATTAAAAATGTAGGAATGGATTACGTGGAATTAATTACATTTCAAAATCAGAATTACGTGTAATTGTAATTGTGGAATTAACCCTGTAGCTGCCAATTTATTTAGAGACTTGCAAGTGCTCCAAGCCAATTTATTTTAGCACATTTTTTTTTAATTTCTTCTTTGCTATATTTCCTAGCTTCTAATTAGTACTGCTGTCATGTGTATTCAATGCCACCTAGGGGGCAGTGTGAGACAATAAAAGAGGACTTCTTTCAGTTTCTATATTTTCTGCTTGGAGAGAGAGATCAAGACAAGCCAAGAATTTAAAGCACAAGTTCTGCTGGCTGAAGACAAAATCAGTGCATTTTCTAAAAGTGAGATAACTTGTTAGTGGCTGTTAACAGTTTAAACGCAATATTAGCACATTTTGATCATCACTAACAATATAAATAAGAGTCGCAACCACACTAACCTGAGAAGAGCAGTGCTAAAAGCAGGAAATAGCCATACTCACACCCTTTCCTCCAATTTCTCTCTTACTTTAGAGGTAAACCTTATATAAAACTGCTTTCCTACAGTTTTCATGTCAATTAGCTGCTAGGCATCTCCTCCACATGTCATCATTATTATCATAGCTAACGTGGAGTACTTGTTCTGTTCTGTTTTTTGACTGACAAGCATGGATTAGCCTGGCTTTGCCTATGTGACCTCTGAGACAGCTCTCTTCAGAACAATGTCTATGTAGAATGAAATTCAATTCCACATCTTCCAGCTGCCTAAAGCATGTCATTCAGCTGACTTGTGCAGTTAATGGATTAGGGTTTTAATACAAGAGCCACTCAGGAAAAGACTATATGGTATAATTCATAACAGACCTGTTTTATATTATTGATCATGGTCTGTAGGAGGCTGAAGTTCATTGCTTTTACTATCCTGCTGTGCAATGGAGGAAAGTCAAAAGAATAATATTTGATTGGCATATTATACGTTGAGCTTCACACAACATATTTACATATGTAGAGTTTATGATATTAAAGCTGGAGCAAAGGAAAATAGGGCAGATAGCCTAACCTGTTTTGAATAATTTTGACAGCCCTCTCACACCTACTTTTGGTACCTTTTCAATAGCAGAGTCCTAAAAAGTTATTTTAACAGAAGATGAATAAGTATATCCTAGGGAGAAAACATGAACTGACTGATGGCCTAGGTCTCTACACTCCTCCAGGGTTTGTGAGTTAACACACATATACCTTATTTACACTCTGAGCACCTGAAACTACTACACCAGAGGTGCTCTCTCTCTCTTTCTCTCCTGCACTGATCCCTCAGATGTGGTTCTACAACTAACAGGTACAAAGGAACTCCTCACCTTGGGTATAAACCAACAATAAGTCGGCCAGCTTGTGCTCAGTGTCATGCAGGTACACCACACCTGCAAACAAACAGGCCACAACGAAAGGAAGGAAGACATGGCACTCAGGAGCTGTGTGCAGCAACAAGCTGTATTGAAGCAGACAGTACACTACATGTTTCAGGCGGAGCCCTTCTTCACCTGAGGAAGGGCTCTGCCCGAAACATGTAGTGTACTGTCTGCTTCAATACAACTTGTTGGTTCTACAACTCAAAATTCTAGGAGTGGGACGAAGAATCCACAAATCCCTTGAATCTTGTAAAAGATTCAAGATTCATGTATTCGAATTCCAACGCCACTTCCCACCAATCGAATTCCCATGGTGCGTCCCCGAGCATCCACTACTCCCCCCGCCCTCCTCCACTCCCCTCACGCCTCCTTTGCTCACCCCCCGCACAAGCAGCGGCTTACGTATTCATTGATTCCAGCTTCTGCTGATGACGGCAATCATTTCATCAGCAGAGGACGAGCACTAGGGCAATAGCGAGGAGGAAAAGGAGAGAGAGGTCTGTGCTCCACGCTGGAATGCATGGAAAAGGTAAGCCACTACTTGTGCGGGTGGTGGGCAAGTGGAGGATGCAGGACGGGGGGAAGGGGGGAGTGGAGAGCATGGGCTACCAGCTACCTATACTGGGGGCACCATTACCTAGCTAGCTATACTGCGGGTACCTTTACCTAGCTATCTATATGGGCGGGGCAACAATACTTGGCTAGCTATACTGGGGGCAACTTTGCCTAGCTATCTATATGGGAGGGGCATGATACCTGGCTACCTATACTGGGGGCACCTATGTCTGGCTACCTATATTGGGGGCAACAATACCTGGCTACCTATGTTTGGCTACCTATACTGGGGGCAGCTATGCCTGGCTACCTATACTGGGGGTTACTATACCACAGATCATACAATTCTTTTGTACAGGATTTGTGAGATTCCAGATTCAAAAGTTTTGAGACATTTGAGAACATTTTAGATTCCGATACGAAGAAATAGTGGATTTGTCCCACCTCTAGAAAATACTTTACAGGTGTCCCCACGATCCACCAGCATTAAGAAGCGACCCCAGTTATCGGTGTCCCCCAATATCTGCAAGCATTAAAAAAATGGCCCCCAATTTTTGCCATCAGTCATATATGGCCCCCAATATATACCCGTGGTCATATATTCCACATATATTCGTATGTGGTCACCAATATATTACTGCAGTCAGGCAGCCCCCAATATCCACCAGAACCCATAGCTAGTCCCTAGTCTGATTTGACACCCACATAGGAGATTCCCAAGAAACAAATGTCAAATTTTGGCATAACTTCGAGTGCAAAATTACAGATCATTATTTCAATTAAGAGTTAAATTCATTTCTAATTTTCTGAAAATTTCAAATTATGATTTTGACTAATTGTGAATCTGCTGCAAAATTTCAATTGTGTGAAATTTGAGCTTAACACTATTTATTGTCTGTGTGATTTTATTGTATAATAAAGCATTTATGTTACTTTACCTGCTGTTTGAACATGTAGTCAGTTTGTATGGATTATCTTCAGAAGAAATCCATAGCCCTTGATCTGAGGATCTCTGATTTGTCGTTCTGTTGCTGAGTGGAAGACTCAAACTTTGCCAAGAATCCCTGGCAGCCACAAGTGGTAATCCATTCCACAGTGTGGTTTCTTTTATTAGTAGCACCTGTGCATCTGCTTGTTCATTCAGTTATCTAATCAACCAATCATGTTGCAGCAATGCGATGCATATAATCCAGTATATACAGGTCATGTAAATACTTTAACCACTTAAGCCTATCTGGACGAATATGTTCATCAGGGGTCTCAAACTCGCGGCCCGCGGGCCATTTGCGGCCCTCGATACAATATTTTGTGGCCCGCGCCGGCAAAACTTCCTTATAGTTCGCTTCAGTGCTGCCAAGTAATCTGCCGCATCCCTGCTGCTAAACGAGGGCTGCAGAGCCCCCAAATCACTCGGGGGGGGGGGGGGGGGGGCAATCCACCGGCATTTCCTGGAAGGGTCAGAGCTTTCAGCTTCAGCTCTGCCCCTCCTGACATCAATCACGGCGCATCGCCGCCTCTGCCCGCCCCTCTCACTCTTCCTTCACAGAGAGGGGCGGGGACAGGCGGCGATGCGCCGTGATTGACGTCAGGAGGGGCAGAGCTGAAGCTGAAAGCTCTGCCCCTTCCAGGAAATGCCGGTGGATTGCCCCCTAGGCGATTTGGGGGCTCTGTCTGCAGCCCTCATTTTGCGGCGGGGACACGGCGGATTACTTGTACTGGGAGCACTAAAGCGTGAATTTGCCGGAGCTGCTGAGTGACTTTTTTTGTGAAATCCCTTATGCGGCCCAGCCTCATCCTGACTTTGCCTCCTGCTGCCCCCAGGTAAATTGAGTTTGAGACGCCTGGTCCAGATAGACTGTGCTGCTGCAGCTGAATGAGGCACGCATGCTCCCGCCGCCTGCCGTTAGCCCCCCGATCAATGAATGAGAATATACTTCCCATTCATCAATCTAAGTCCCCCCGAGAAAAACCTACGGCCTCTTATCAGAGGCTGCGGTCTTTCTGCTTAAAAAAAAGATCCCTGTCCTCATTCTAGTTCCTGAAAGCGTGATCGTTCGCTTTCAGGACTTTTTGACTGTGGCCATCTTGTGGCCAAATAGTAAAACTACACCCACATTCATTTTTTAATAAATAAATACATTATTTTACATTTAAAATTAGCTGTTACCTCCCACAACAAAAATTACCCAAATAAAACATTTTATAAAAAAATAAAAAATTACAATTACCGTATATACTCGTGTATAAGCCGAATTTTTGAGCTCCAAAAAGTGCCCCCAAAGTGGGGGTCTCCGGCTTATACACGAGTCACTTAAAAATGGCAACCTTCCCTGAGAGCACTACCAGTGCATTGACTTGCTGTGCACCCCCGGAACGGAGTGGCATGTGTAGCAGCATTGTAACTATTATGGAGCGCACACTTATCATAATTCAGCAGCGTGTCACCGGTTGGCTGCTGCTGTGCGGGCCTCCCCGTGTTCCCCTCCTCCATAGGTGTCCCTCTTCATCCTCTAATGATTGGCTTCTCTTGGGCTAGAATGCTAGAAGGGAGTTGTCTCCTCCTTCTACCCCCTCGTGCCGCTCTCACTCGCCCAGTCAGCTGCCCGGAGATTGGGATACAGCGCGCCGCCAGGAATCCTTATTTTGTTTGTTGCAGTATCGTTGCTATGACTCCTGTAGTGACGCCACTAGAGGGCGTCATAGCAATGATACTGCGACAGACAGTGCCTGGTGACACTCTGTGTCCCGATGTCCAGGCAGCTGACTGGGTGAGTGAGAGCGGGGTAGGAGGAGGTGACAACTCCCTTCTAGCATTCTAGCCCGAAAGAAACCACTTGTTAGAGGATGAAGATGGACACCTATGGAGGAGGGGAACACGGGGAGGCACTGCTGACTGATAATCAGTGTGCGCTCGTTATCCGTGAATCGTGATGCAGGTGTAGGAGTCCCGCCTCCTTTTCTGACTCAATAAGCTCTCTTTGCCACCCACGCTGCTCCTTGCTTCCCTTCCTCTCGTTTCTCCTGAGCAATTTGTGTCTATTTGAGTTCTGATTTGCACTTAAAGTGCTAATGCTGCCACTTTTATTAACAGTATCATAGGGTTCCTCTTGATCTTTTTAATTGAATTATTGGCACCGCTCCCTTTGGTTTGGTTTAAGATTTGGTTTCATTTTATGCACTTTTTACTATTGTTGCTGCAAGCACATTGCACTTTATAAGGAAGTGTCATTATAATATAACTGCATATTTTATTTGTTTAGTGTAATGTTTGTACAGGATCTCTCTTCCTTTGCTTTCTATTAGATCCTTTGTGCATTTGATTATGGATGGTTGATGTCTATTTGGTTGGCCGATGGTGCTTGCCCATTTTAGCTGATATTTCTAGCCAACAGTAGCTGCTGCATTTCTTAACACCCTACCCCCTGCTTATACTCGAATCAAACATTTTTCCCAGTTTTTTTAGGTAAAAGTAGGGGGTCGGCTTATACTCGGGTCAGCTTATACTTGAGTATATACGGTAAAAAAAAAAAGTTACCTAAGGGTCTGAACTTTTTAAATATTTTAATATGCATGTCAAGAGAATATGTTAATATAATTTTTTAAATTATAGGCTTATATAATAATATCAGTGCCATAAATTGTGATAGGGACATAATTTAAATGGTGTAATAACTGGGACAAATGGGCAAATAAAATACATGGGTTTTAATTATGGTAGCATGTATTAATTTCAAAGTATGATGGCCAAAAACTGAGAAATAATGATTTTTTTTCCATTTCTTTCTTAATCTTCCTGTTAAAATGGATTTAGAATAAAATAATTGTTAGCAAAATGTACTGCCCAAAGAAAGCCTAAATGGTGGCGGAAAAAAAACAAGATATAATTTCAGTGTGATAAGTAGTGATAAACTTATTGCCGAATTAATGGGAGGTGAAAGTTGCTCTGATGCATAAAGTGAACAACACTGTGGGCTGAAGTGGTTAATGTTGTTGCCACAAACCCCAAAAAATCACTAATTTGTTGAGGCCAAACAGGCTAGTTTAACTACTAAAGCATTGGGGTTTTCATTCACAACATTCTGCAGGGCTTATATAGAACTTTATGAAAAACATCCAATAAGCAACTATTTCTGGGTATATGCAGCTACCTAATATTAGAGACACATGGCTATCCAATTCTAGAGGCTCAAAGTTACCTAATTCTGGAGGAACATGGCTACCTAATTCTTTGGGTACACTGGTACCTAATTCTTAGGGCCCTTTTCCACTAGCAATCGCAATCACAAATCACAAACGCCAGCGATTGCGATTGCGATTTTTCATTAATTGTGTTATGCGATTGCGATTTGTGATTTTCATTTGCATTGCATTATCATTGTAAAAATCGCTCCAGCAAGCGATTGCGATTTGCGATTAGCGATTTCCAAATCGAATCACTGTAGTGGAAAATACTTCTCGTGATTTCTATGATAAAGTAACAACTCTAGCGATTTAAAAATCACTAGCGATTTGCGATTTTGCGATTCAGCAATCACAATCGCTCTAGTGGAAAAGGGCCCTTAAGTACGCAGCTGCTTCTGGGGGAACATGGCCCCCTAATTTTAAGGGCATTTGGCTACTTAATTTGGGGGCAAACAGCTACAAATCTGCGGCTCAGCTACTTAATTATTGGGGTACACAACTGCATTGTTCTGGGGGCACAGAGCTACCTAACTCTTGAGTCACATGGGGCCATATTCAGTAAATTTTGGTAAGGTTGCTATGTACAGGGAGCGCACAGAAATTGTACAAAAGCTTACTGTATAAGGCCCATGGCTACCTAACTTTGGGATAAACGGCTACCTTATTCTGGGTGTATATATGTTGCAACATGTTATTCTGGGGACACACAGTTACTTAATTCTGGAGCTACATAGCTATCTATTTCGGGAGGTATATAGCTATCTCATTCCAGAAGTGTGCAATCAGAGATGCCCTGCACGGGTGCACACTTGCTTATATGTGATATTTTTACCTTCTAAAATAGAAAATCCAGATTATCGAATATTGCAGATTTATGTAAGTTTTGTTAACCAGGCCTGCTATATTCTACTGTTATTACTGGCAAACATAAAATATAACCCTGTGGTAAAGCTATGTACAATGTATTTCCAATTCCAATAACAGTGAAAAATGTTTAAAGGAAATTACGATGTCAGGCTATCAGGAAGGCAGAAATACAATATGAATTTCAAACAAAAAACTTTGAAATGAAATATCATTTTAATTAAACGTTGATCCAAAAGAAAATTGTGAGACCAGCAGCTAATCATTTATTAAAACTGATGAAGTTGGCCTTTTCTTTTATCTGAACTCTAAATATTTTTTTCATCTTTTTACAATGAGAAATGAATCTGCTTTGCATGTTGTTATTGGACTTGATCTATTAAAGTTCTTCTGAGCTGACAACACTGAATCTAGAAAATCTCATCTAGATTTATTAAAATTGTCTTTTATGTTGAAAAAGTTTGCAATATTCACCAGAATACATTTTGGCAACCTTAAAGTGGTATAAAACTCAGACATAATATTTAATAGAACATGTTTTCCTACTTTTTATATGCCATATGGTTATCATATTTGCTTTTGTGCATACGTATTATTATTCATTTAGAAATGACAAGTTCCCAAAGTACAATTTCTTTTCTCTGAGAGCTGCCTTTGCATTTTATTCATAACAGGTTTATTCATCTTGTAATGTTCGCAGAAATGCTTTCTGAGTGTCTGTTTGTGTTTAGGAGTATCTGCACAGTCAGAGAAGTGTTTACATTCCTTACCTGATACAATGAAGTAAACACAAGATAATGTTATCTCCAGTTCGGATGCGTCCAGCTTTCCCTGCAGGGAGCTTGTAAAGGTGGCCATACACTTATAGATTTGCAGCAGATTCGACCATCAGATACATTTTTGTCAGATGTCTGTCAAATCGAATCTGACAGGATTCTATCTGATGTGTGCCACACACTAGGAACTTATTTCCAATATATTTCAGAATGAAATCTATTCAAAATCTATCTAAAGGGGCCCATACACTGGTCGATTTTAGCCATTGATCGATCAATTTATTCTATAGAATCGATGGATCGATCAGAAATCTATCAAATTCCTCATTCGATCGATTTTCTATCTGACAGGATGGAAGATCTAGGTCGATCTGCTGCTGGGAGCAGATCGATGGCCCATAGAGTTGCATTGGATCTAATGGTCCAATAATGCATTTAGATCAATTTTCAATAGATTTCCAATAGATTTAATTCTGAAATCTATTGGAAATCTGTTCCTATGGCACACATCAGGTAGATTCCTGTCAGATTCGACTTGACAAGCATCTGACAGAAATATATCTGATCGTCAAATCTGCTGTAAATCTATAAGTGTATGGCCACCTTAAATGCATTATTGGACCATTAGATCCAATGCAACTCTATGGGCCAGGGATCTGCTATCAGCAGCAGATCGACCTAGATCTTCCATTCTGTCAGATAGATCAAATCGATCTAAATTGGCCACAAATAGATCAATAAATAGATGTAAAATAATTGATTTCCGATCGATCGATTCTATAGAATCGATCGATCGATTGGTGGCTGAAATCGACCTGTGTATGGGCCCCTTAAGTCCTGTATTTAAGTATTTGAATGCTGTTCTAGTAAAAAAACAATGGTGGTAGTACATAATATGCTGTAAATATTTTTTAGAGCAGAGAAGAAATGCTGGGTTTCATTCCGCTTTATTTGATAGTTTTCACTGCAACACTTGCGTGTTACTACTGTAGTAATTCATGATTATCTCTCACTAGTGCCCAGTATGACATAGCGGAGGGTTTGGGAACATTTTTCACCACTTCAGAATCTAGACCAGTTTTCCAGGATTACTTATGTTCTTTAAACCGGAACTAAAGAGCCCTACAAAAATAAGAAATTCACTTACTTGGGGCTTCTGTCAGCCCCCTGCAGCCAACCTGTGCCCTCAAAGTTTCCAAACAATCTTCCGTTGCTCATGCTGGATCCACATACCTCTGTGCATTAATTGTCTGTTCTTTTCCTCATTCCCCCGATCTCCATTATCAGTCCTTGAAAAATCTAACTTATGGCTAACGGTAATGAGAGCTCATTACCCCGGCTCGTCCTCATTACCCCCGCTCATTAACCCTTTGGCACTTTACTTGGCCTGACGAAGTGAGCTCAGACCCACAAAAAACATGCTGCCTGTGCTTAACCACTTCACCACTGAGGGATTTTACCCCTTGAGCACCAGAGCAATTTTCACCTTTCAGCGCTCCTTCCATTCATTCTCCTATAACTTTATCATTACTTATCACAATGAAATTAACTATATCTTGTTTTTTTCGCCACCAATTAGGCTTTCTTTAGGTGGGACATTATGCCAAGAATTATTTTATTCTAAATATGTTTTAATGGGAAAATAGGAAAAATGTGGGAAAAATTCATAATTTTTCAGTTTTCAGCCATTATAGTTTTTAAATAATGCATGCTACTGTAATTAAAACCCATGAAATGTATTTGCCCATTTGTCCCGGTTATAAAACCGTTTAAATTATGTCCCTATCACAATGTTTGGCGCCAATATTTTATTTGGAAATAAAGGTGCATTTTTTTCAGTTTTGCGCCCATCCCTAATTACAAGCCCATAGTTTATAAAGTAACAGTGTTGTACCCTCCTGACATAAATATTTAAAAAGTTCAGTCCCTAAGGTAACTATTTATGTTTTTTTTTATTGTAATTTTTTTTTTATTACAAAAAAAAAAATTGGGGAGTGTGGGAGGTAATGTGTTAATTTTTTGTGTAAACGTAGTGTATTTGTAAGTGAAAAATGCTTTAGGGTGTAGTTTTACTATTTGGCCACAAGATGGCCACAGTAACATTTTATTTATGCGACCTGCAAGCGCCCGGAAGGACACTTGCAGGAAGTACAAAGAGGCTGGGAACTTTTTTTTTTTCTTCACAATGATCGCTGCTTCTCGTAGAAGCAGCGGATCATTGCGGGGGCTTAGATCAACAAACGGGAATGGATTTTCCCGTTCATTGATCTCCGGGCAAGTGGGCGGCGCCGTGCATGCGAGCGGGAGTGCGCGCATAAGCGAGCGGGAGCGCAGGCAGCGGCGGGAGCGCAGGAAGTACAGATTTCTCCGTCCCTGGTGGTAAAAGGATGGAAAAAGGGACGGAGAAATGCATACGGGTGGGGGTAAAGTGGTTAATAAATATTATTGACATATGTGAATGTTGTTATTGAGGTAAGCCACCTCCCCTTTTTGATTTTACTGTTTTTAACATAGTTTTATACATCATTGGGCACCCTTTTATGCAGACATTTAAATGCCAATAAGAAACAAATCCAGAAAAATAGTATTAATCTATAGACTGTCAAACAGCCTATAGTTCATATACAGTACACCACATGAATCCACATACATTATGCTATCAGATTATCTATCAAAGGCAAGTGGTAAGTAATGAAAATCGATTCACTACATAAAAACACCGAAACTGATTACCGTATATACTCGGCTACAAGTCGAGAAATTTAGGACTGACTCACAATTTAAAAGTGGGGGGGTCGACTTATAGTCGCGTCAGCCCTAAATTTCCAAACTTGTAGCCGAGGTCGGGGTGCCCCTTTCTCCTCACTACTCTACACTGCACTGCCCCTCTCTAGCTCTCCCTCCCTCCTGCCTCCTCCTAATTATAATTGTGGCCAGTTTTCCCTATAAACTCCCCCTCCCCTTCCAGCCGCTATGGTGCCTGCCGTTCTGGCCCCTCTCTCCCCCGTGTTCAGTGAATGAATGCAGTGTAGAAAGCTGACATACGTTACCTAATCCATCGCTGCGCGCTGTGTCCTTTGATCTCCTCTTCGCTCATGCCGGCGAGCATACTATAGCGTCTCTCCTGCTTCAGTACCATGTGACTCCCGATGTCACATGGTACTGGAAGCAGGAGAGACGCTATAATATGCTCGCCGGCATGAGCGAAGAGGAGATCAAAGGACACAGCGCGCAGCGGTGGATTAGGTAACGTATGTCAGCTTTCTACACTGCATTCATTCACTGAACACGGGGGAGAGAGGGGCCACCCGGGGAGAGAGAACGGCAGGCACCATAGCGGCTGGAAGGGGAGGGGGAGTTTATAGGGAAAACTGGCCACAATTATAATTAGGAGGAGGCGGGAGGGAGAGCTAGAGAGGGGCATTCACTAAACACAGGGGAGAGAGGGGCCACCCGGGGAGAGAGAGAATGGCAGGCACAATAGCGGCTGGAGGGGGAGTTTATAGGGAAAACTGGCCATAGTACTCAGGATATCCGATCTGCATACAGAATGCAGAACAAAATGAGTTAAACAGTGAAAAGCTGAAGCAGCACCTGGGGACCAGGAGGAGTTAATGGCTGCAGAGTTTTATGCACTACAGCCATTAACTTCTCCTGTTCCCCAAAGGCAGGCATTACTTCTGGACCCCAAGTGCAGAGCCAGTAACCCCTCCTAGTCCCCACCTGCAGCCATCAACTTTCCTAGGCCGACTTATACTTGAGACTTGGAGAAATACCAGCTTTTGGGGATCAAATTTGGGGGTCGACTTATACACGGGGTCGACTTGTATCCGAGTATATACGGTAAGCTACTAATATTTCATGTAAGTATGGAGTCCTAAGTGCACCAGGCATTATTGAACCGAATATTATAAAGTAGATTACCAGTGAAAAATTGTGCAAATCATTTGTATAGATTAAGTAAATAACCAGTGAAAAACTGTTATCGGGGGAGTACAATCTGGCAGGAGATGTTTATTGTAGTACTACTGCATTACAGAATCAGTATACTTGTTTAAATCAGTACTACAGGGAGGAAATAACTTTTAACCTCTTGAGGACCGCAGTGTTAAACCCCCATAAAGACCAGGCAATTTTTCAATTTAAGGCCAAGCTGCAGGGCGGCACAACACAGCACACACGTGATTCTTCCCCCTTTTCTCCCCACCAACAGAGCTCTCTGTTGGTGGGGTCTGATGTTTGTTTGTTTGTTTGTATTTGTCTATTTGTATTTTTTTTTTCAAAAATTTCGTTTTTTAAATGAATTGTAGACCCCCCTCCCTCCCTCTCCCCGCTAGCCAATCCCCGTGATCAGCTGTCATAGGCTTCAGCCTATGACAGCCGATCACCTCTGCTGCTCAGGAGGGGACAGCCGTGTCACACGGCTGTCCCCAGTACAGTGCTGCTGCTGATCGCAGCGCTGTACATGTAAATAGACAGCGATTACGCCGTCTAACAGTCTCCCGAGCGGCAACCGCTCCGCCCACCAAGCAGGAGATGCGCGCGCACCCTGCGCGCGATATCCTGCAAAACACAGCCCCAGGACTTTACGCCAATTGGCGTTAGGCGGTCCTGGGGCTGCCGCTGCGGCCACGCCCATTGGCGTGACGCGGGCGGCAACAGGTTAACAGCTCAATATGCAGTAGAGGGCATGGACATTGGGTGGAAGGGGAAGGGGGGGGGGGGATTAAGGACAACTAGGACAAAAATTGAACAGGTCAATCTCTGTTCTTTTTAACATATCATGGCTAATCCAGATTTGCTATGGTCTGTTTGCACCCACCTTAATATTTCAGCCACACTATTAATTTGCATGGGTCCCTCTAAGGTGTAATTTCTAAAGAGCAGCTGCTAACTACTAATAGTGATGTCTGTTCAGTCAAGTAAGGAATGTATTTAGCAGATGTTCACTGCAAATGTTTGCTTGCCATTGTCCATAAAAGCACTGTATGTAAATAGAGCCTTGTTAAAAATCAGTGAGCAAATAAAAACGCATCAAAAATAAAAAATACGAATTATGCATAAAATTTGTAGATAAATGCAGTTGAAAATTGGCTATTGTAAATTAACCACTTTACCCAACGCGGTTTTTACCCTAACGGACAAGAGTGATTTTCACCTTTCAGTCCTCATCCCTTTAATTTGCCAATAGCCAGAGCTGGATTTCTGGGAAGGCCTCAAATGCTATGGCCTCGGGCGATAAAAATCAGCAGGGCGCAGGACTTAGGGAGATAAGAGGTCACATGTCAAAGTAAATCACCTCTCCTGCTTTGCTCTGGTCTGCCTGAATTCCAGAGATCCCTGCATCTCTCTCACTTGTGCAAAGTGTGTGTTATGCCACCTGATGATCCTGTCCTCTGTATGATGAGAGCGTTTTTAAAAACGCAGCGCAAGCGCAGCAGTGTGTACAGGTCCTAATAAATTGCAGAGATTTTTTTTTTAACCTAAAATATGCTGTGTGGTTAGTAAGTATTGAATATATTAAGCGTTTTGAAAATTCATAATTCGCTTATTTGCTTCATTGTTCCTGAAATTGGACTACATTGGATTTAAGATCTCAGACAGAAACTGCCCCCTTGAGTGATAAAGGCTGATGTTCATTAACAAAATCTTTAAATTCAATAAATTGTTTTCTTTGAAGAACAACAAAAGAATCCTGGGTGTTGCATCTACAACTGCACATGCAAACAATTCATCAAACCATTCTCTACAAAGACATGATTGCCTTTAGTCAAAATCCCGCTGGACTTGTAATCAGCCATGTTTATTAGAAAAGCTTGTATGTCAATTATGTTTTAAGGAACTTGACAGAGCTCAGTCTCAGGCGGCTACAGATATGAAACACATGAAACACTTTATCAGGAAAACTGTAAGAGGAGAGTTGGTGACTAGGTAGGAATTCTGTTCTCCTAGTAACTGGTTATCTCCAATTTCCTCAGCAGTGCCAGACCATCTCTGCTTGATGCTTGATGAACATATTGCTTCAACTTTTTCTTCTGACTCAGTCAGTCCATATATTGGTTCAGTCAAAAAGCCAATCAGTTGAAAAGATGTCATAAAAACCCCTGCCAAAAGGAAAGTATATACTGTACTTTTCGCCGTATAAGACACACTTTTTCTCCCGAAAAAATGGGGAGAAAAAGTCCCTGCGTCTTATATGGCAAAGGCATCCGGGGATACTGTAGATTTATTGATGATTTATTTTTCGGTTGGACAGGGACAGAGAGTGAGCTGGGCTTGTTTTTTGATGCTCTCAATCAGAAACATAACACCCTTAAGTTCAAGATGGAATATGGTGACCGCAGCATACATTTTCTGGATGTGGAAATTAGGAAAGGTGAACACGGTTTTGAAACCGATTTATATAGAAAAGATACAGATAAAAATGGCTTTCTTTTAGCCAACAGCTGTCACCCTAAACCATTAGTGAACGGACTTCCGAAAAGCCAATATGTAAGAGCTAGGAGGATTACCTCCACCGATGAGTTGTATCGGAAGCAGGCACGGCTCCTCACTGAGGATTTTGTGAAAAGAGGATATAGCAGGAAGAGATGTGAGGAGTTAGCATCTGAGGTATCACAATTAGACAGGGAAACATTAAGGGAGTATAGGATGTCAGAGCAGGATCAAACTGATGAGGTGTATTTTATTACTACCTATTGTAGAGAATCAGCACTGTTAAGAGACGTGATGTTGAAGTTTTGGCCTGTGATTGAGACTGATCCCCAAGTCGCTGCGATCTGTAGAGCGCCACCTAGATTTGTTTACAGGAAAGGAAAATCCCTTAGGGACCACCTCGTGAGATCTGATATCGGTAAATCCGTGGGGTTGACCCAACGATTTTTGGGGCCACCCAAGGTGGGGACATTCCCGTGTTTACATTGTCAACATTGTAATAATATTATTAAAGGGACTGAAGTACACCATCCACGCACAGGGGTTCCCATCTCATTAAAAGACTACGCCACATGTGATACTAAGGGTGTGGTATATTACGTCAAGTGCCCTTGTGGCCTAGGATATGTGGGGCAATCCACTAGGGAAGTCAAAACCAGGGTCAATGAGCACAAGAGCAACATTCAGGTACTCAAGCAAGCTAGAGAAGGTGATTTAGATTACTAATAGAGTGTCCACCCTTGCACGCCATTTCTTTGAGCATAGACATAATGTCAGTCAGCTCAGGTGGCAGATATTGGAGGTGGTTAAATTCCAGGAAGGTAGGCCCCATAGGAACACCCTCCTCAGACGAGAAACTTTTTGGATGGAGCAACTAGGGACACAATCACCCAATGGCCTCAATGAAGACTATAGTCTCAGATGTTTCCTTTGACAGGTATAGCTACTCTTTGCCCTGGAAAGGGTTAAGTATCTTTTAAGCATGTGCCCGCCCCCCAATGCCTTGGGTGTGGTGTGTTATTTATGTCTATATATGTTGTATGATCATGTCAGAAGTTTAAGCACTTGAGAAAGGGCCACTGCCCGAAACGTCGTGCTATTTTTGTATACTTTTATATCCGCTATCATGGAATAAAACACAATATTGGATATTACATCCTTGGAGGGTCGAGTCCTGTATGGAATGTGTCGTGCTTCAAGGCAGGGAATCCCCGACTTCCATATGCCCGCTGATGCAAAACGCTGACCCGCTGCCATCGGGGATTCCCTGCCTGTGTCCCCCCAGCGTCCTCACGTGTCCCGCCTGGCCTGCCCCCCGCTTATGTCTTCGCCGCCCCCGCATACTACGGGTCCCCGTGCAGTTTAGCGGCAGCAGCTTACCTCCTCCATCTTGCCGGCGGCGATTGAAGACATCCGGTTTCAGTGTGCGGCTTCCTCTAGTGCTGGCTTCTAATGATGCGTCATCAATGACAGAAGCGGGGGGGCCGGAGACAGAAGCGGGGGGCAGGCCAGCGGGGACACATGAGGACGCTGGGGGGGGGACTAGAGGACACAGGAGGCTGACCACATGGGGGACCGGAGGACACAGGGGGACCACAGGGTACAGGGGGGGACAAGAGGACACAGGAGGGCGACCACATGGGGGACCAGAGGACACAGGGGGGACCACAGGGTACAGGGGGGGGGACAAGAGGACACAGGAGGGGGACCACAGGGTACAGGGGGGACCAGAGGACACAGGAGGGTGACCACAGGGGGGACCAGAGGACACAGGGGGGACCACAGGGTACAGGGGGGACAAGAGGACACAGGAGGGCAACCACAGGGCACAGGGGGGACCACAGGGCACAGGGGGGGGGGCGATCACAGGGGAGGACCAGGGGACACAGTGGGGACCACAGGGTACAGGGGGGACAAGAGGACACAGGAGGGCAACCACAGGGCACAAGGGGAGACCACAGGGGGGGGGGATCACGGGGGGCGGACCAGAGGGCACAGGGTGAGACCACACGGCACAGGGGGGAGACCAGAGGACACAGGGAGGAGACCAGAGGACACAGGGAGGAGACCAGAGGACACAGGGGGAGACCACAGGACGCTTTAGGTAGACAGGGTTAGATAAGAGGGCACATGAGGTACACAGGAGGACAGCATTTGAGGGAGGGCATGTACAAGACACTTCTGAAATATGGACGCACCAGGTTTAGTTTATATATATTTTTTCCCTGTTTTTTGCCCTCTAAACCTGGGTGCATCTTATATTCCGGAGCGTCTTATACGGCGCGAAATACGGTATTCCATATATAGATTACAACGTGTGGAAATAAACCCTTGAATCTCACACTTTAGGCTCCCTATTAGATAACAAAATTATCCAGCTGTACATTATTCTCCAGCCCTATATACTGTATACCAAATTGGCCAAAATAAGGAACACAGGGCCAGTACGCATGCCGAAAGTCAGCTAACAACCGATAGAAATCTTCAGCCGCCACCCTGCCGGCCATCTGTCAGGCTGATCAACTTGGTTGAGTGATGGCTGATAGCTTTGTTCTCACCTGACCCGCTGTGTGACATCATGTCTTCACCGCTACACCCCACATTGCATCAGAATGCGCTGTAGGCTGAATATGCGTCTGTATAGCCTCAGTCCAACCAGGGGTTCTAGGTTCCTGGGAGATCCGGGGTACCCCTGGGCACCAAGAGGGAAAGATTGTGCGGCGCGTCATTAGCAGAAAACGAGCATTGGGGAAACAGAGAGAGCGGTCTGTGGCTGTGAGCTTCAGGCTCCACGTTGGAATCGAGGCAGAGGTAAGCTGGTGCTTGTAAATGTGAGGGAGACGAGCTGAGGACGGGGCGGGGGGAGGGAGTGAAGGGTGGGCAGAGTCACCGCAATCTGAGGTCTGAGGCTAGAAGAGTGCAAGCCTGGGAGGGTGGCTCACGGGGCACTCTGGCCATAATTGATCCGGGGTACCATGGCAAAAAGTTTGGGGCGGTGCCCCGGATCAAACCCCTTAGAGACGCCACTGAGTCCAACAATGTCACTGAGGGATCGAGTCCTGATCCCTGTTGGGCAACATTAATCAAGTGTGTGTATGGGTCTATATATAACCTTACCTGCCCTTGCTGTGGGGTCCCATTGGCAGAGATTCTGCACATTGTTGGTCTGTTCAATAATCCATTCTGGAGTAAGGTTGTCAACTATATTAGACTTACACATGACTTCCCACTACAAAAATTCCCACTTACTTATATATTTTATTTGTATTAGGGTAGCATGGTGGCATAGTGGTTAGCATACTCGCCTTGCAGCGCTGGGTCCCCGGTTCAGCACTATCTGTTTGTATTTTTTCCCTGTGTCTGCATGGATTTCCTCCAGGCACTCTGGTTTCCTCCCACATTCCTAAAACATACAGTTAAGTTGTCTTCCCCCTAAATTGGCCTTACATGCAGAAGAAGAATCGCAAACTACTAGGGAGGTGCAGGACCAAAACCCCATTCTGTGTTGTTATCTTCACAAAGGAGACCACCCGGGGCCCCAAAACGAATCATTGGTCTATGGAATGGAACTGTGTCACGATTTTTGAATAAAAGTGGACTTGGTCTACAGTGAGGGTGCGGGCCGCTTGGATTACTTCTAAATTGACCCTAGACTACGATACATACACTACACTACACGATACATACATAGACATAAGACTATGGTAAGGATTCGATTGTGAGCCCCTTTGAGGGACAGTTAGGTGACAAGACAATGTATACTCTGTACAGCGCTGCGGAAGATGTTGGCGCTATATAAATACTAAATAATAATAATTACTTATTTTGAATCTTAGACAAAGAGCAATGTACCCAGAACCAAAGAATAATACCGTGGGAGTGTCTTTTTTGGAGGGATGCAGTCCTATGAAATGATAAACCTGGTAGTAGTTACATTAATGCTAGAAGGAATATAATATAACCAAGTTGCTGCATAATAGCTTTAATACAGTTAGTCATTTGGCAGGTGGAGCTTGCCATCCAACCATTGCATTAACATCATTCACCAAACCTATTTAGGCTGGGTGCACAGTGCGTGAAAGGTCACGTTTTCTGTCATGTGCGTTTGTGTGTTTTTATTGCATTTTACATGCGTTTTCTGTGCCTTTGCGTTTACTTCCTGCACATGCATTTTTCATGCGTTTTTTATATGTGTTTTTTGCAAATCACTAGGAAGTTAACAGGAAGCGGAAATACATCAGAAAACATAGGTTTTTTTTACAAAAACGTATAGAAAAACATATGCAAAACACATACAAAATGCACTACATTGCATCACCATTGACTTTCATCATGTGCATTTTTTATGCATTTTTGAAAACATGCAACAAAACCACAGTTTTAAAAACGTGTATTAAAAAACTCATACACATGCATATTTTCATACGTCCTGTTGACTTGACATTGTACACGTTAACGCTGCTTTTTATTCAACGCTAGCGTTTCTGCTTAGTGTGTTCCCATCCATAGGCTCGGCTGAATAATGCAGAAGTAATCTGATTTAGAAGTATTGTAAGATTGTAAGATTTCATGTTGTAAGCAGATTAGCAAAGTTTCTATGGATATCCTCCCATGCTTAGCAAAAACATGGTTATTGTTAACCTCTTGCCGACTGCTACACGCCAATTTGTGTGGGCAGTGCGGCAGCCCCAAGACCGCTCCACACCGATTGGCGTGAACGGCTGTGAATGGGCTTTTCAGGAGGGTGCGCGCATCTCCGCTCTGATGTCAGAGCTCCGCTCCGCCTCCAGTCTCCCACCTTAGACGGTAAAACCGCCATCTAATACCTATGTACAGCGCTGCGATCTAAGGCAGCGCTGTACTGGGGACAGCCGTGTGACACAGCAGTCCCCCTGGGGGACACAGGAGCATTGATGACGTAAGTCGTAAGCGGACGTGAAGGAAGATAGACTTTAGCAGCGCGCACGGACCCCGCATCGGCTTTACATCGGAGGATTAGCACTCGTCATTGCTACACTGTCGCATGCATCGGTAAGCTACAGACTCCACTCTCCCTATAGAGGTCTTAAAGAAATGGGCAAATAAGAGGACGGTGCAGAGGAGGCGAGACAGACAAGGCTAGAAGGACAGGACAGCCGCGGGGACACTCCCCAGATGCCTTACAGAGACAGGCAAAGAAGAGGATGGGGCAGAGGAGGTGGGACAGAGAAGCCAGAGACAGAGAAGACACTGAGGGGGGCATTACGATCCTGCACACTCCCCACAGATTACAGAGAGGGCAAAGAAGAGGACAGGGGGGGAGACAGACAAGGCTAGAGGGATGGGACAGCCGCGGGGACATGGGGGGCATTACCATCCTGCACACTCCCCACAGATAGAGAGATGGGAAAAGACAGTATTAAGAGGGGGATGGGACAGACCTGGGGGCACCTAAGAGCACACGAGAACACAGGGGGCTCCTAAGAGGATGGGTGGCATTTAAGAGAATACAGGGGAGCAGAGGAGGGCATGGGGAAGAGAAGATCACGAAGGGGACAAAAGAGGTAGATGGGGGTTTATTAATTGGGGAGAGGAGAAGATCTACAAGATGCCCCTGAACCATGGATGCACCAGGTTTAGTATTTTTTTTCCCCCTGGTTTTTGCCCTATAAACCTAGGTGCGTCTTATGGTCTGGAGCCTCTTATGGCCTGAAAAATACGGTAATATAAGTTTGCGCCAAGTTGCTAATACACTGTCATTATGAAAAGCTACTGACTTCCCAAGATGTACTAATAGTAGTAGATCAAACCGGTACTACTAACACAAGCATAGCACTTAACCTTCTTGTAGAAACTTTAAACATCAAACACTGTTAACCTACAACAGTAAGTAAAAAAGATAGAAAGAAAGAAGAAAAGGGCAGGAAAAGAGAAAAGTTGAAGAGAGGATGGAGACCCCCCGGGAATTAATGTCCTGTAATAACATTGTATATTAGTGTGACTTCATCAGAATCATTAAAGGTAGAGTGACCAGACGCCCCGGATTGCCCGGGACGCGTCCCGGATTCGGGGTCCGCTGTCCCAGGCTGCATGAGGTCCCGGGAAACGTCCCGCTTTCAGCAGCGGGACGTCCCGGCCTTGGGACTCTGGTCACTGTATTGCATGAACTGGCTGCATCGTCTATAGACGCCGTGCCAGTTCATTGCCTGCAGCCCCGCTCCAGCCTCCTTAGTCTTCCGGTGTCTGTTCCGACACCGGCAGGCGAGCAGGGCTACGGCAAGATGGCTGCCGAAGCCCTGTACTGGAGACTATTTGTGTCTCCAGTACAGGGCTTTGGGCGCCATCTTGCCGTAGCCCTGCACTCTGAGCGCGGGAGACTGCAGGAAGAACAAGACGGACCCAGGAGCAGTGCGCCAGGTGAGTAAATGCTTGTTTTTCCAGGTGAACTGTGCCCCCATTGCGTTTATTTTCTGTTGACATGTTTGCCCCCATTGCGTTTATTTTCTGGTGACATGTTTGCCCGCAATGCATTTATTTTCTGGTGACATGTTTGCCCGCAGTGCGTTTATTTTCTGGTGAAATGTTTGCCCGCAGTGTGTTTATTTACTGGTGACATGTTTGCCCGCAGTGCGTTTATTTTCTAGTGAAATGTTTGCCCGCAGTGCGTTTATTTTCTGGTGACATGTTTGCCCGCAGTGCGTTTATTTTCTGGTGAAATGTTTGCCCGCAGTGTGTTTATTTACTGGTGACATGTTTGCCCGCAGTGCGTTTATTTTCTAGTGAAATGTTTGCCCGCAGTGCGTTTATTTTCTGGTGACATGTTTGCCCGCAGTGCGTTTATTTTCTGGTGAAATGTTTGCCCGCAGTGTGATTATTTACTGGTGACATGTTTGCCCGCAGTGCGTTTATTTTCTGGTGAAATGTTTGCCTGCAGTGCGTTTATTTTCTGGTGACATGTTTGCCCGAAGTGCGTTTATTTTCTGGTGACATGTTTGCCCGCAGTACGTTTATTTTCTGGTGACATGTTTGCCCGCAGTGTGTTTATTTTCTGGTGAAATGTTTGCCCGCAGTGTGTTTATTTACTGGTGACATGTTTGCCCGCAGTGCGTTTATTTTCTAGTGAAATGTTTGCCCGCAGTGCGTTTATTTTCTGGTGAAAAGTTTGCCCGCAGTGTATTTATTTTCTGGTGAAATGTTTGCCCGCAGTGTGTTTATTTACTGGTGACATGTTTGCCCGCAGTGCGTTTATTTTCTGGTGAAATGTTTGCCTGCAGTGCGTTTATTTTCTGGTGACATGTTTGCCCGAAGTGCGTTTATTTTCTGGTGACATGTTTGCCCGCAGTACGTTTATTTTCTGGTGACATGTTTGCCCGCAGTGTGTTTATTTTCTGGTGAAATGTTTGCCCGCAGTGCATTTATTTTCTGGTGACATGTTTGCCCGCAGTGCGTTTATCTACTGGTGACATGTTTGCCCGCAGTGCGTTTATTTTCTGGTGACATGTTTGCCCGAAGTGCGTTTATTTTCTGGTGACATGTTTGCCCGCAGTACGTTTATTTTCTGGTGACATGTTTGCCCGCAGTGTGTTTATTTTCTGGTGAAATGTTTGCCCGCAGTGTGTTTATTTACTGGTGACATGTTTGCCCGCAGTGCGTTTATTTTCTAGTGAAATGTTTGCCCGCAGTGCGTTTATTTTCTGGTGAAAAGTTTGCCCGCAGTGCATTTATTTTCTGGTGAAATGTTTGCCCGCAGTGTGTTTATTTACTGGTGACATGTTTGCCCGCAGTGCGTTTATTTTCTGGTGAAATGTTTGCCTGCAGTGCGTTTATTTTCTGGTGACATGTTTGCCCGAAGTGCGTTTATTTTCTGGTGACATGTTTGCCCGCAGTACGTTTATTTTCTGGTGACATGTTTGCCCGCAGTGTGTTTATTTTCTGGTGAAATGTTTGCCCGCAGTGCATTTATCTACTGGTGACATGTTTGCCCGCAGTGCGTTTATCTACTGGTGACATGTTTGCCCGCAGTGCGTTTATTTTCTGGTGACATGTTTGCCCGAAGTGCGTTTATTTTCTGGTGACATGTTTGCCCGCAGTACGTTTATTTTCTGGTGACATGTTTGCCCGCAGTGTGTTTATTTTCTGGTGAAATGTTTGCCCGCAGTGTGTTTATTTACTGGTGACATGTTTGCCCGCAGTGCGTTTATTTTCTAGTGAAATGTTTGCCCGCAGTGCGTTTATTTTCTGGTGAAAAGTTTGCCCGCAGTGCATTTATTTTCTGGTGAAATGTTTGCCCGCAGTGTGTTTATTTACTGGTGACATGTTTGCCCGCAGTGCGTTTATTTTCTGGTGAAATGTTTGCCTGCAGTGCGTTTATTTTCTGGTGACATGTTTGCCCGAAGTGCGTTTATTTTCTGGTGACATGTTTGCCCGCAGTACGTTTATTTTCTGGTGACATGTTTGCCCGCAGTGTGTTTATTTTCTGGTGAAATGTTTGCCCGCAGTGCGTTTATCTACTGGTGACATGTTTGCCCGCAGTGCGTTTATCTACTGGTGACATGTTTGCCCGCAGTGCGTTTATTTTCTGGTGACATGTTTCCCCGCAGTGCGTTTATTTTCTGGTGACATGTTTGCCTGCAGTGCGTTTATTTTATGGTGAAATGTTTGCCCGCAGTGCGTTTATTTTGTGCTGACATGTTGCCCCCATTGCGTTTATTTTCTGTTGACATGTTTGCCCCCATTGCGTTTATTTTCTGGTGACATGTTTGCCCGCAGTGCATTTATTTTCTGGTGACATGTTTGCCCGCAGTGCGTTTATTTTCTGTTGAAATGTTTGCCCGCAGTGTGTTTATTTACTGGTGACATGTTTGCCCGCAGTGCGTTTATTTTCTAGTGAAATGTTTGCCCGCAGTGCGTTTATTTTCTGGTGACATGTTTGCCCGCAGTGCGTTTATTTTCTGGTGAAATGTTTGCCCGCAGTGTGATTATTTACTGGTGACATGTTTGCCCGCAGTGCGTTTATTTTCTGGTGAAATGTTTGCCTGCAGTGCGTTTATTTTCTGGTGACATGTTTGCCCGAAGTGCGTTTATTTTCTGGTGACATGTTTGCCCGCAGTACGTTTATTTTCTGGTGACATGTTTGCCCGCAGTGTGTTTATTTTCTGGTGAAATGTTTGCCCGCAGTGTGTTTATTTACTGGTGACATGTTTGCCCGCAGTGCGTTTATTTTCTAGTGAAATGTTTGCCCGCAGTGCGTTTATTTTCTGGTGAAAAGTTTGCCCGCAGTGCATTTATTTTCTGGTGAAATGTTTGCCCGCAGTGTGTTTATTTACTGGTGACATGTTTGCCCGCAGTGCGTTTATTTTCTGGTGAAATGTTTGCCTGCAGTGCGTTTATTTTCTGGTGACATGTTTACCCGAAGTGCGTTTATTTTCTGGTGACATGTTTGCCCGCAGTACGTTTATTTTCTGGTGACATGTTTGCCCGCAGTGTGTTTATTTTCTGGTGAAATGTTTGCCCGCAGTGCGTTTATCTACTGGTGACATGTTTGCCCGCAGTGCGTTTATCTACTGGTGACATGTTTGCCCGCAGTGTGTTTATTTTCTGGTGACATGTTTCCCCGCAGTGCGTTTATTTTCTGGTGACATGTTTGCCTGCAGTGCGTTTATTTTATGGTGAAATGTTTGCCCGCAGTGCGTTTATTTTGTGCTGACATGTTGCCCGCAGTGCGTTTATTTTCTGCTGACATGTTGCCCGTAGTGCGTTTATTTTGTACTGACGTTGCCCACAGTGCGTTTATTTTGTGCTGACATATTTGCCCACATTCGTTTATTTTGTACTGACATGTTGCCCACGTTGCGTTTATTTTGTACTGATGTTGCCCACAGTGCGTTTATTTTGTGCTGACATGTTTGCCCACAGTGCATTTATTTTGTGCCTGCAATGCGTTTATTTTGTGCTGACATGTTTGCCCACAATGCGTTTATTTTGTGCTGACTTGTTGCCCATTGCGTTTATTTTGTGCTAACATGTTGCCCACAATACGTTTATTTTGTACTGACTTGTTGCCCATTGCGTTTATTTTGTGCTAACATGTTGCCCACAATGCGTTTATTTTGTGCTGACATGTTGCCCATTGCGTTTATTTTGTGCTGAAATTTTGCCCACATTTTATTTATTTTCTGGTGTCTGGGGTAACTGTTGCTGCATTTATTATTTAATGGTCATAGTTGGCTATGTTTGCTGCTTTGGGGTTACGGTATACTATTAAATAGCATCACACAGTTTCTGCACACCCATGATGCGAAACCTCATCTGACCACATCATGGCATAAACACTGCTTTCTTATGCCTCACTGTTACATCATTATGTTAGCTCCGCCCATACAATGTCATGGCCACACCCATTTTTCGGCACGGCGCGTTACGCGCGACGCATCCCCACATTTCAGCGCGGTGCGCTACGTGCGCCTCCCCCCCTCCTTCCTCCCCCCGTTCCAGGTTGAACCAACAAAAAAATGGTCATTCTTTTAAAGGGTACTTAATAAAGGCGGGGGAAGCACATGATAATATTGGGTATACAATGCTTCCCATTGCATGCGTTTTTTAATCGCAAGGTCTTTTGATAAATCATGCAGACTGTACACAGTGGTGCAATGCGATTTTTCTACTTTCTTGAAGACTTTGCGATTTAAAAATCGCATTCGATTTTAAAAATGCAGTGCAAGTGCAGCAGTGTGTACAGAATGGCTGCAGTTTATATTTGAACAGTGGAATGTGTTTTTGGCTCCGCCCACTTTTTGTAACCTTGACACACAGTCACTCAATGACCAAGTTTGTGAGCTTTAAGGTTCCTGGCATAAAAAAAAATGTGTTAATGGAAGCAGTTTACCCAGCAAAGAAATCTGATTGGTTGTTTGTGGCCCCGCAACTTTAGTGAATTTGGACCTTAGTCCCCCAATGACCGACTGTAGCAAGTTTGAAGCCTCTGCCATAAATAGTGTAAGAATGGCAGCAGTTTAAAGGGGTTCTTCCGCGAAATAGAAAAAAAATAAAAAGTGGTTTATTTATAAACTATTAAAAATCCTCTTCAAATAGTGCGAAAAGTGTTTTTAAAAAATGAATAGTTTCATCAAAGTAACACGTAATAGTTGTAATTAATGTAATTAATGTAATTAATTAATGTAATCAGTGACAGATGTCGGCCAGGGAGGCTAATCCATTTGTTAGGGGTTTTTTTTTTGTACTATAATATCACAAACATAACTGCTGCGTACCTAGTTGACAGTTCTGTAGTCCGTTGCTGTCAGGAATGGCTCTTACAATTAGAATAACGGCTGTTATCTCCCGGAGCTCTGCGCAGTTATTTATTTTAGTTTCAGGGAGGGAGAGAGAGGACCCCGGAGCAATGAATCAGGCAGAGGGAGATCAGCTGATCAGTGAGAACGTAATTTGTTGACGTCATTGCCCGGCAACCAGACTACGGCGTGTATGCAGAATCCTCTTTATCTCCTGAAAGCGAGTGATCTCTTTGTCGCTGCAAGATTTATGGGTTTGTGTTTTCTTATTAACTTTTAGCTGCCTGGAGAACTCAACACAAACCAATAAATCTTGCAGCGACAAAGAGATCACTCGCTAGAGGATTCTGCATAGACACCCTACGTTCTCACTGATCAGCTGATCTCCCTCTGCCT
The DNA here is from genome assembly GCF_040937935.1 of Hyperolius riggenbachi. NCBI lineage: Eukaryota > Metazoa > Chordata > Amphibia > Anura > Hyperoliidae > Hyperolius > Hyperolius riggenbachi. The sequence goes on along the minus strand of NC_090653.1, from coordinate 150,507,533 downwards.
GATTCATTGCTCCGGGGTCCTCTCTCTCCCTCCGTGAAACTAAAATAAATAACTGCGCAGAGCTCCGGGAGATAACAGCCGTTATTCTAATTGTAAGAGCCATTCCTGACAGCAATGGACTACAGAACTGTCAACTAGGTACGCAGCAGTTATGTTTGTGATATTATAGTACAAAAAAAAACACCCCTAACAAATGGATTAGCCTCCCTGGCGTCATCCGTCACTGATTACATTAGGTGTTACTTTGATGAAACTATTCATTTTTAAAAAACACTTTTCGCACTATTTGAAGAGGATTTTTAATAGTTTATAAATAAACCACTTTTTATTTTTTTCCTATTTCGCGGAAGAACCCCTTTAAATATTCTCCTTAAAAATCAATAGGTGAATTTTGATTGGCTGTTGTAGGCTCCACCCACTTTCCTGAATCTTATCCCAGTTACCCAGTGTAACAATTGGTGTTAGCACACAGAGTGTATCTGATTATTGATGATCTACAGTATCACCAATAATACAGATGTTATACCTGATTATATGGTGATCTGCAGAATCACCAATAATACAAGTATAGCTTAACACAGGACACCTATGTAATGTGAGTGTTTGGCGCAACAGTAAGAAAGGGTATCTCCAGAGGAGCGGGAGATACAGACACTACTGCAGCCAAGGATTCCCTGAAGAGCAGGGAATTGGACTGCACTGCAGCCAGTGGACACCTGAGGAGCAGGTGGCCTCCAACGGTGTAGATACTAATCTCTTTAAGAGGAGGAGATGGAGATTGTACTGCAGCCAGGGATTCCCTGATGGCTCAGGAATCAGACTGTACTGCAGCCAGTGGACTCCTGTAGGTAAAGTCCCCTGACTGGACTGTAAGGAGACTTCCTGAGGAGCAGGCAGCCTTTACAGCTAATGGACACCTATAGAGTTGGTGTCAAAAGGAGTAAAGAGAGGTTGTTCACCCAAGGAACGAGTGACAGCCAGAAGGGTCATACAAGCCAGGTCGGCAACACACGAGCAGATTAGGTACAGAGACAGAGGACTGATACGGTATCCGGGTACAGGCAAGGTTGGCAACGGGTAGACAGATAGGCAAGGTACCAAAGCAGTAAGCAGGAGAGAGGTCAGCAAAGCCAGGGATCATAACAGGTATCAATATAGCACAATCCTAGTCTGAGGTGTGAGGTCCTTGGTCTCAACACCCGGGAACTAGTCTGAAGTATAACACAGTAATCTCCTAATCTTAGGTGTGAGGTCCTTGGTCTCAACATCTGGGAACTAGTCTGAAGTATAACACAGTAATGACACAGTCATTTCCTAGTCTTAGGTGTGAGGTCCTTGGCCTCAACACCCGGGAACTAGTCTGAAGTATAACACAGTAATAACACAGTAATTTCCTAGTCTTAGGTGTGAGGTCCTTGGTCTCAACACCCGGGAACTAGTCTGAAGTATAACACAGTAATCTCCTAATCTTAGGTGTGAGGTCCTTAGTCTCAACACCCGGGAACTAGTCTGAAGTATAACACAGTAATCTCCTAATCTTAGGTGTGAGGTCTTTGGTCTCAACACCCGGGAACTAGTCTGAATTATAACAGTTCAATAACACAGTAGCGCCTGAGCGGAATGTGGCTAAGTGTGAATTCCCAGTTCCAACTGGTTCTAACACACTGTAAGATCTGACTGAGGTCTGAGTGCTCACACGTTAGTATTCGCAACGGCAGACAACCAGCAACTGCCAAGCAAGTCCTATATATACTACAGTGTGAAAGGCTGAAATTTGATTGGCTGTTTTATGCTCCGCCCACTTTTCCTGGATTTTTAACCTCGGTGACCAACCGTGCCAAGTGTGTTGACTTGATTACTGTGAGAATGGCAGCCTTTTCCATTTTTTCCATTGCCACGAATGGGTGAAATCTGATTTGCTGTTTGTAGCTCCGCCCAGGTAAGCAGGGGTGACTCGAGACCCCCAGAACATATCATCCCAGGTAGATCTGTATACCAAGTTTGGTTCAAATCGGTCAAGCTATTTTCGAGTGATCGCGGCACACACACACACACACACACACACACACACACACACACACACATACATGCATACATAAATACGATTTTATACATATATAGATTGTTGGGCTGGTGAAAATGTAAGATAAGTGATCCTGCAAAACAAGCCTGGCTTTTATAAAAAAATAATTTATTTATATTTCATTTCTTGCTCTTAGATAGGAAGGGATTGCAATATTGCTTTTGTCACATCGGACCATGGCTAAGGTTTCTGTAAAAGTTAGGGTATTGGCGTTCATATACAAGACAAGACAAATAACATTTATATCGCGCTTTTCTCCAGGCGGACTCAAAGCACCAGAGCAGCAGCCACTAGGGCGCGCTCTATAGGCAGTAGCAGTGTTAGGGAGACTTGCCAAAGGTCTCCTACTGAATAGGTGCTGGCTTACTGAATAGGCAGAGCCGACATTCGAACCCTGGTCTCCTGTGTCAGAGGCAGAGCCCTTAACCATTACACCATCCAGCCCAGGCTCAGCTTTTTGAACTACTGGTGAGTGTGGGGAGTCTGGACCCCAAGCTATCCTTTTTTTACATGTTAAATATGTACTCTTACTGTAAATCTTAAAACAAATTGACCAAAAAATCTATTGCAGCTAAAAACTGCCACAACTTCACTGCAATCCATTCCCGCACCCCAACCCATACACACACAAGTTACCTAATTCTGAGGGGTCTTGAAGAGGGGCCTCACTGTGGCAGGGTTTTGCTGGGGATGGAGGGGAGGAGGGGTGGCAGCTTCTAGTAACACCTCTGCTCTCAACCCTTAAACCATGAAGTGCAAGATTGAGACAGGGAAACTTAGACACAGGAAGACAAGAGTAGTTTGATTGCAGAATGGTTATACGCAGTAGCTCGACAGGTGTTTAGTTTGGCTGCAGAGAGGAAATGAGCTTAAAGGGTGGTCACACATGATACAATGCTTTATATTTATGTTCAATTTGAAAAGTACAATACATTTTTCTGCTTCATTGTAATATGAAAAATGTGACCAATGTATCAAACATATGTGTTCTCTATCTCCCAATTATGTAAAAAATGATTGAAAATGCTGAAAAAAATTGCTTGGGTCAATAAATCAAGAAATATACCATCTATTCTACAACATTCAATCATCTCAAAAATTGTTTTTGAAATTTCTGCCACTCCCGATCAAATTTTATTTTTAAAAAGGGAAAATGTGATCAAATTTCCCATCCAAATAAAAAAAAGCTTCAAATTTTTCTGTACCACCAATAATTTTTATCAAATTGACATAACATCTGATCTTTTATTATATCGTGTGTGTTCACTTTTAGTCAGGTCAACAGAGGTTCAGCAGCAAAGCAAACCAATATACATGGAAGTGGATCTGGGACAGGAAAGCAATGATGAAATGTTTAAATGCAATAGAACAGGTAGGTAGCAGGGTTTGGTCATAATGTCAAACAATGGAGATGTGTGGAGAGTGAGACTGGATAGAACTAAATTGAGAAGGAGCGGAATCATGGCAGAAAAATGGAGGACAAGTTTGGATCTCAGCAGAAATCACCTGAAACAAAGGCTCACACTACCACCGCACAGAGGAAGGCCCAAAACAGACTTTTCTTCCTACGCCAACTGAGGAAGTTCAGGATGGCCCAGAAGCTTCTGTCTAACTTTTATACTGCCACCATAGAATCTGTCATCTGCTCATCTATTCTGGTATGGTATGCTGGCTTCTTGAATAGGGACAGATACAAGCTACAGAGGGTCAACAGGTCAGTGGAGAGGAACATCAATCATAGGAGCCAATAGAAAGTTCATAATGTAGTTGACATCTATCATCCACCTACAGCCCACCTACAGTACGATGTGACTAATTAACCCTTGTTAAGCTGGAGAGTTTTACTGTATATAAGATGTATCATTGTTTTATGTTTCACTTATTTGTGCTTACTTTTGCTTACTTGTGTGTATTCAAGCTTAGCTTAGCTTACTTATGATTGCTATGCTCTTACATTTCTGCTACTGCAAAATATGCTATGATATTCCTACTTCCTGATTTGTTGTACGTAAGATGACTTATGAATGAACACCATGTATTGCTGATTGATGCAAATAAATACTCCTAAATGCTCAGAGCATCAGATGTACTGTATAGCTGCTGAACAACTGTGGAAGCTTCCAACTGATAGAGACGAGATATAATCATTGGTGATGAAAATATATTTACAAGAAGCTCTAATTAATATTTACAGCTGGTATCACATCTATAGGGCACCTGACTGATGATAGGAAATTTGGGTGTCAGAGGTGCCACAGAAGTTTGAGCACCCCAAAGGTGCCCATATTGATATCAGTAACTCTGGGAAATTGGCGCTCCCCTGATTCCCGATAAAATAGCAGGATTTATGGCATGATGGGGGGGAGGGGAGGGGGGTTTATTTAGGGTAAAGTATTGTGGGAGGTAGGATAAGGTTAGGCATGTGATAGTAAAATATAGGTGATATTTATTTATTTATTGAAAACAAATCAGGTTCATTGATGAAGTTGCAATAGAGAAAGGCAGTTACAAGCTTAATCCATTAATCATTATCAATGTACAGCCAAAAAGGATCCAATGCAATTACCTGATAAGTTTTCTTTAACCATTTAACAGAACAATAAAATAGAACCATAACTAAAATATAGGTAATATTTACCGAAATGTTACTACCAATAAATTTACCAATATTCTGCTAGCGGCTGTTTCCAGCACCCAAATTTCTGCAGCCCCCATTTTACATGTACGCTGCCATCTTAATCTCCTTGTAAACAATCCCAGTTGCCTGGCTGTCATACTGAGTTTTTGTCTTAAGCTGTTCGAGTCACACACCTGCAACAAGCATGCAACAAGTGCAGTCAGACCAGAGTCAAAGCATCTGATCTGCATGATCATTCTGGGCCAGTATTAAAGGCAGAACATCAGCACAAAAGTCAGGCAACTGGTATTGTTTATTAAAGAATGAAGATGGCACCCTCCGTAGTCCTTATATCAGATACTTATTCTCTTGTGTTCCAAAGTGTCACACCAGTTATTTGATTCCAGTATAGCGTGCTGGCTCAGCAGTGAAGGGGTTAATGTACAGTCTGGTTACAGTCCTCCTGGTGGTGTGATTTTCAGACGCCCACATCGAAGGTGCAGAATCAGAAATATTCTAATTCCCACACAATCAGCCCACAGATTCAAAACTAAAGTGCATTTATTTTTCTCTAAGGTTGGCAAAATCAGGGGAATTTGAAAATGTCATGTCACATTTAAAAATTCAAATGCTGCCAAATTAAAATGAGATTATCAGACTGGCAATTGCTGTAATCAGCTGAATGACACAAATACCTATTCCAGGATCTTATGTTATTTACAACCTGTCTGTCGCTGACTGTAGATACCTCTGCAAAGGAAAATCTTCCTCTTGTTTTTAGCTTCTAACTGTTGCTTTTCTTCCAAATCTTCTGTGTATCTTTCTGTAGCTGAAAGAGGTCTGAAAAAATGGATTGACCAACAAAACATCCATTACACTATTAACCCATTTCCCCATCTAACATTGTGTAGGTCTCTTTTGTGCCACAAAATGCTCTGAACCAAGGATGTATAAGACAAGACAAGAACATTTTATATAACACTTGTTGCCTGTCAGACTCAAAGTGCTTTGGAGCTGCAGCCACTAAGGTCGCTCTCCATGAGCGACCAGGATCATTAGGGAGCTTTGCCCAAATACTCCTTGGTCAAAGGCTCAAATCCCACATTAAAGGCAACATGCTTAACCAGTACACTATCCAGCTAACCAGTACGCTATCTAGTACACTATCCAGACTGCATCAGACCGCTAAAGGTGCCATGTGGTATCTGACACCATGATGTTGGCATGGATCAAACTTGTTTTACAGCACTTTTACCCATACTCATTGTGGGTGCTGTTGATGGAGGATTGAGGTCAGCTATAGTAACTATTTTGTGGTGTCAGACCAAAAGGATTATCCTTCACTCCCCAGGCATTTCAGTGAGCCTTAGACACCTATGACCCTGTCACCTGTTCACCATTTTTCCATTCTTGGACCACTTTTTGTAGGTAATAATAATAACCAGTGCACACAAGACTTGCCATTTTGGAAACTCTCTGACTCATCTCGCCATCACAATCTGACATTTGACAATGTTGCTCAGATCTTTACTTACGCCCATTTAGGCTGCTTCCAACACATCATCGTTAACCCTCCTGGCGGTCAATTAAAACCGCCAGGGGGCAGCGCAGCACTTTTTTTCTATTTTTTCTTTAAATCATGTAGCGAGCCTAGTGCTAGCTACATGACAGCCGCTGAGCTGCGGCATCAACCCACCCCCTCCAATCGCCTCCGGCGATCAGGCCCATCAGGAAATCCCGTTCTGAACGGGATTTCCATTAGGGCTTCCCCCGTCGCCAAGGCGATGGGCGGGATGACGTCACCGACGTCGTGACGTCAAAGGGAGTCCCGATCCACCCCTCAGCGCTGCCTGGCACGGATTGGCCAGGCTGCGCATGGGGTCTGGGGGGGAGCGGCGTGGCGCGGCGGGTAGCGGCGAATCGGCGCGGAGCAGCGGCGATCGGGCAGTACACGCAGCTAGCAAAGTGCTAGCTGTGTGTAATGAAAGAAATGTTTGCAAATCGGCCCAGCAGGGCCTGAGAAATCCTCCTGCGCGGCATAGCCCGAGCTGAGCTCGCTCTTACCGCCAGGAAGGTTAAGAAGTGATGTTTTAGTTGCTTCCTAATATATCCCAACCTTTGGCAAAAGCCATTGTCTTGAGATAAGCAAAATCATTCCATGAATAGATGGCTATCAAATGCAGTCGTTCCTGCCAATGCACCACTTTCTTCATGCAGCATCAGTAGCTGTGAGGAAATGAGGCAAATGTTATGTGGGAGAGAGTCCCATGAGAAGTTGCAGCTGGAGTGGTATTTCAAAATTAGTGCAGAGATTTCCCTGCACTGTCGCTAATAGCAGCTTTTCTCATTTTCTCATTGGCAGCGCCCTTTTTGCCAGTGTCGCTCGAGCCCAAATTTCCTGTTTTAAAAGCCCAATCCTTATCCACCACCAGTGTGTTCCCATCATGTGTATTTGTCTTTAGCATCACTGGCCCCTTGCACACTTCAATAGATAGTATTTTTTTTACACTTACCAGATGGTATTACTGCCCTTCTATTGAAGAGCTGATACGCACACCGTAAACTTTTCACTCAACCTCCACAGTGGACTGTGGACTAAAATGGTAATCAAAAATGTTTCCATACTGTAAAACCACTTCTAATACATTTTCAAAACAACTATTGCATTCACTTGTTAGAAGATCAATCTAGCATATCAAAATGTGCATAAATCCAGAGCTCCATACAGCACTCCCATAACTCCAAGGAAACTCCAATCCCCCTTTGCTCACCCCCATGTGCTTTGCCCAATGGGCTCATCAGGAGCTTATCATCAAAAAGTAAATGCGTCGTGTAGTATATAAATACTAAATAATAATAAATAATAAAATAGTAAAGTTTGTTACAGACTGATCGGGGATTCAAAGGGCTGGAGGATAGTAAGGTTTTGACAATTGCTGGTATCTCACTAATATTATAAATGCGAAAGTTTGGATGTTTGTTACTCAATCACACAAGAATGGCTGAAGGGATTTGAATGAAATTTGGCACACACATAGTAAATTACCTGAATGACATATAGGATACTTTTTATCCCCATAACCAAAAAGTGGGCGGAGACAAATACAAATTTCACTGGGAAAATGTAAACTGCAGCAGGTCACTGAGTAGAGGTGCCCCTGTGAGGATGAAGGTGAGAGTGAACGGACAGAGCAGCATGCTGGGACACGCGAGATGCTATGCCGACAAAAACGGTACAGAGGTCCTGGGAAGCACAGTAATGTTGATAGAAGAGATCTGGGGGCAGGGGTGGCAGCCAGCTTGGAAACCCGTGGGGTGAATTTGCAGCAGGGAAGGGGAGAGGGAAAAAGGTGGGGGGGGGGCAAAGTTAGTTTTGCCACAGGGCCCCATTGCAGCTTGAACAGGTCCTGCTAAACCCAGTAGATTTCCTCTTTGACGTTATGTATAGGCCTACCTGCCAGATTGCACTTAAGACTGTGCAGGAGCTCAGTGATGCCCTGGGTCCAGATGTGAGGGTAGATTCCCCTACCTCCTCCCCCCCCCCCCCCAACCCACCACCATCTGTCATCTCATTAGGAGCATGTCTTTATGTTGTCAGGCGTGCATACAAGCATGTGCAGGCCATGCAAACTACTGAGTACAATTTTTTGATTTACTGCAATTAAATTTTGTCAAAATGGTCTATCCTGCAGCATCATTTTTGCACTTTGATCATGTTAATTTCCATGAAACAATTGTGCATCCTTTTATTTCTTACACATGACTCAGCCCTATAATTGTTTTGAGCAATGTGCTGTACATCACATGTGCTTCACATGGAATCTCCTTTACAATTCTCTTGTGGTTCCTCGTGCATGAATACGCATCATTATCATGAGTCTCGGGCCTATCATACAGAGCTCAATAGAAACATGGCATAAATGCATGCAACTTTCTAGAGTTTCAGTGGAGAATCATATTTCATAATATTAGTCATCATATTAGAGACTGCTGAAAACAGGGACGGATCTAGGGGGGGGGGCAGGCAGGTCTCTTGCCCAAGGCGGCAGGCGCTTTGTCCCTGCTTGTGTCTGCTCTGCTCCCCGTCCCCCCGCTTGTGTTTGCGGCGCTGCCCACCGACTTTGTCCCCGCTTGTGTCCGCTCCCCGTCCCCCCGCTTGTGTTTGCGCTGTCCCCGAGTGTGTCAGCATAGCGGCGCCGGCACTGTCATACTTAACTTCTTCAGTCGCTCTCTGCGGAACGCAGTAGTGTTGTCCGGATCATGAACGATTCGGATCTTTGATCCGAATCTATTTTATGAGTCGATCATCCGAATCATCAAAATGAACGATTCGCATCGCAAAAGGGGCGGGGCCAGGAGCGACACGCCCCCTCTCAGCGGGCAGCGGGGTCCTGGAAGCAGAGCTGAGATGGATCGCTCTGTTGTATGGGAGGCAGCCTTGCAGGGAGGCAGGTAGATGAGAGAGAGGGGACATGGGTGCCACTGCCAGATATGTGTAGAGCACACATACTGGCTATAACGTGCTGCCCATTATAGGCTGGCTGTTCCGTAGTGCTGCACAGTAATCACATTGGAAGCTTTTGGCTCAGCACAGCTCAGTAACTTTGCAGACACTGTGATTGAAAGGCAATATAATCCTCCTGCACTCAGCACTAAACAGCTGCACTTATCTTCTGGGAATGTTTCTTTCACTGTGCGACCTTTTCTTTCAAAGTGTAACGATGAACATATAGGTGAAATATATGTAAAGCATATGACTTCAGCATGTGGGTATTGTGTGCAAACATTTCTGCTCTCTGCTCGTCCCTTCTCCCTTCTCTGTCCACTCCCTGCCCTCTGTCCATCTTCTCCCCTTCTCTGTGTGTCCACTCCCTCCCCTTCTCCTGTCCACAGACCTGTCCTGCTGTTCATTTCACCCCCGAATGCTTCCGGTAGTAAAATGATCCGAGATTCGGATCAAAGATCCGGATCTCTTCAATGATCCGATTCGAATCATCCGGATCATTGAAAAGATCCGAACTTCCCATCTCTAGAACGCAGACTTGGTCTCCTCTCTGTCGCACCTCTAGTGTTGGCTTTTGCAATGCGCGTCATCACTGAAGCGGCAACCAACTAGAGGTGCGACCATGCGACAGAGAGGAGGAGACCAGGTCTGCGTTCTGGAGAGCGGCTGAATGAGTATGACTGGCTGCCACTGCCTATGTCAGCTGTCAGCATGCCATAGAGAGACCGATTCTCTTGCCCACTTCTGTACACCCCTCAGCTACATATGTGCCCCCTAGCCACATCTGATCTGGGCACCCCTCTCACCCACTTCTGTGCACCCCTCAGCCTCAGCTACATATGTGCCCCCTACCCACATCTGGGCACCCCTCACCCACTTCTGTGCACCCCTCAGTGAGAGGTGCACAGAAGGGGTGCACAGAAGTGGGTGAGAGGTGCCCAGATGTGGGTAGGGGGCACATATGTAGCTGAGGCTGAGGGGTGCACAGAAGTGGGTGAGGGGTGCCCAGATGTGGGTAGGCGGTAGGGGGACATATGTAGCTGAGGCTGAGAGGTGCACAGAAGGGGTGCATAGAAGTGGGTGAGGGGTGTCCAGATGTGGGTAGAGGCACATATGTAGCTGAGGCTGAGGGGTGCACAGAAGTGGGTGAGGGTGCCCAGATGTGGGTAGGGGCACATATGTAGCTGTGGCTGAGGGGTGCATAGAAGTGGGTAGGAGGCACATATGTCATTTCCTGTATTTACTCTGTATTCTCTCTGTTCTAAGGCTTAGAACAGAGAGAATACAGAGTAAATATTCATTCAATATCTAATACGAATTATGTATAAACAGTAGGGATAAGAGCATGGCGCAACTTGGTCTAGATCCGTCCCTGGCTGAAAAGGTGAAAATCTGCTATCAGTTTAAGGAAGATTGTCTCAGGCAAATCATCTGCATGTGCTGCCACTTTGTGATGAAGGATTAGTGAAGTTCATGAAATTTGAATTGCATAAATAAATAGCAGAGACCACAAAAGGGCAGCCTTGCCTAGTCCTGTTGAGTATGTTAAAAATAGAAAAATAAAACTGTCAGAGAGCCCAGCAGCTACAACAGTGCTGAAAACCCTGTAGAGTATTTTATAGAGCTGAATAAATATGATTTAAAATGTGATTTTTTTTTCATGCCTGTCCTTAAAACTAGATAATGAGAACCTAATTAAGCAAATGTGTCTAAAACATTGTTCATTTATTTTTTGAGGAAAATGATCCAAAACACTTGTATTTAGCAAAAGTCTGCCAAACATTGCTTTCAGTAATTCTGTGCCACCCCTGGGCAGCAATAACCACAACTAAATGACTCTAGTAACTGTTAATTAGTCCTACACATCAGCTTGTAGGAACTGTGGTCCATCTATCCTTATAGAGCAGCTTTAGCTTAGCACATGAACTGTCTATGTCAACATCTGAAAGGCTGGATTCACAGTGGTCACTTGCATAACATGTCTGTACTCTGCAATGGAGACTGGACATAGACTTTAATACAAAGCCCATATGCAGAGAGATGGAATAACGTGATCAGTTGCAATGCAGTACTGTGAACAGGCCCATAGAATTGTATGGGCAGTGAGTTGACGTGCAGAATTATTCTGCAGCACAACTGTGCACTGTGATCTAGCCCTTGAGCATACCTCCCAACATTTTAATTAATGAAAACAGGACACTTAGACCACACCCCTAACTACAACCCCAACACCTAGTCATGCCCACCATTATTTTTTTTCCAAAGAAATATTTTTATTTTATAATATTATTAATAATAATATTACTCCCGAAAGGGGGGGGGGGAGTGTGAGGGTGCCCGTGGGTGGGGAGGAGGGGAGAAAAAAACGGATCGAGGCACCAGCCCCGGGGATGCCGTACGCTATGCGGGCTGGGTGGCCGCTATTTCTCCCTCCCTTCCTCCTAATGTGCCCCCAGTGCCCCCCCCCCCCCCCCCCGCCTGCCGAGTTAAATGCACAGCGGAGCAGGCTGTGAATCTTACCATTGCCTCTCCATGCGTACCGGGATCTGGCTCTTCTCTGCTTCCTGCTTCCTGTGATGTCACAGGAAGCAGGAAGCGAGAAGACCAGATGAGATCCATGGAGAGGCAATGGTAAGATTTACAGCCCGCTCCGCTGCGCACTTAACTCTGCAGGCAGGGGGGGGGGGACACTGGAGGCACATTAGGAGGGAGGGAGGGAGAAATAGCGGCCACCCATTCCACATAGCATACGGCATCCCTGGGGCTGGTGCCTCGATCAGTTTTTTTTCTCCCCTCTCTGCTTAAAGTCATACTTTTATCTCAGGCAAAGATTGTTGAAAAAAAGAGAGGGGCGCAAAGAAAGTGGAGATGAGCCTCTTTGGTGGTGATAGTAGTACAGAGGCGCCAACAGTGTAAAAACAATATTTCTTTAAAATCATACCTCCCAACTTTTGAAGATGTGAAAGAGGGACACTTAAGCCACGCCCCCTGTGTGGCCTTAAGCCACACCCCTGCTTTTGCAAGAGGGTGACGATGGGAGGGAGTGTGCAGGGGAGGGTGCCAGTGGGTGGGAGAGGGTGACACTGGGTGGAAATGAGGGTGCTAGTGGGTGGGGGAGGAAGGTGCCAGTGGGTAGAAGGAAGGGGGTCAGTGGGAAGGAGGAGGGTGTCGACAGGGTGCCTGGGGCAGGGTGCTGGGACTGGGTGCAGGGACAGGGTGCCTGGGGCAGGGTGCAGGGGCCAGGGTGCAGGGGCCAGGGTGCCTGGAGCAGGATGCAAGGACAGGGTGCTTGGAGCAGGGTGCTTGGGGCAGGGACAGGGTGCAGGGACTGGGTGCCTGGAGCAGGGTGCAGGGACTGGGTGCCTGGAGCAGGGTGCAGGGACTGGGTGCCAGGAGCAGGGACTGGGTGCCTGGAGCAGGGTGCAGGGACTGGGTGCTTGGAGCAGGGTGCAGGGACAGGTTGCCTGGTGCAGGGACAGGTTGCCTGGTGCAGGGACTGGGTGCAGGGACAGGGTGCCTGGGGCAGGGACAGGGTTCCTGGGGTAGGGACAGGGTGCCTGGGGAAGGGTGCAGGGGCCAGGGTGCCTGGAGCAGGGTGCAGGGACTGGGTGCCTGGAGCAGGGTGCAGGGACAGGTTGCCTGGTGCAGGGACTGGGTGCAGGGACAGGGTGCCTGGGGCAGGGACAGGGTGCCTGGGGAAGGGTGCAGGGACCAGAGTGTCTGGGGCAGGATGCAGGGACTGGGTGCCTGGGGCAGGGACTGGGTGCCTGGAGCAGGGTGCAGGGACTGGGTGCCTGGAGCAGGGGCCAGGCACTGTGTGCCTGGGACAGGGGCCAGGCACTGTGTGCCTGGGACAGGGGCCAGGCACTGGGTGCCTGAGACAGGGGTGACTTTAACAAGGCTAACCTTCGCGGGGAGCTGCCATGGTTCCACCAGCATGTAACCTGCCCCACCAGGAATACTAGCACTCTCGACCACTGCTACACGGTCCTGAAAGATGCCTATAAGGCTATCCCCTGGGCTGCACTGGGCTCCTCTGACCATTGCCTCATCCACCTGGTCCCCACCTACAGGAGATAACTGGAATCGGCAAAGCCAGTGCTAAAGTCCACAAAAGTGTAGTCAAATGAGGCGAAGAACCAACTCAAGGCCTGCTTTGACAGCACAGATTGGAAGACACTGTCATATCCTACATAAGATTCTGCGAGGAATCCTGCATTCCCTCTAAGTCCTTCAAAATCTATCCAAATAACAAACCTTGGTTTTGTAACAGGCTACGACAGCTGCGGAAGCGCAGAGAAGCTGCCCACAAGTCTGGCTCCCTAGAGGACTTCAGGACAGCCAGGAACTCCCTCAGCAAGAAATTGGGAGACGCAAAACGGGAGTATGCTGAAAGGTTGAGACCTCAGCTCAAACAACCCGTGGGCTGTCTGGAAGGGGCTTAGGTTGGCCACAAATTACAAGCCCCCCTCAACATGCCACTCCAAGCATTGAACTAGCCGAGGAACTCACCAACTTCTATTGCCGGTTCAAGGACCCAACAGAACTGCAGGGGCATCCTACACACTCTACCCTCCTCTCTGCAAGCCCGAGCTCACTCACTCTAGCAGTAAGCGAGGCTGTGGTCTTGCGCCACCTGTCCACACTGAATGCCAGGAAAGCCTAAGGCCCTGATGGTGTGTCCCCAGCCTGCCTGAAAATCTGCTCATGGCAGCTGGCCCCCGTCTTTACTCCCATATACTCCAAGTCCCTAAGTGAAGGCAAGGTCCCTACATGCTTTAAAAAGTCCACCATTATCCCTGTTCCCAAAAAGCGAGTTGTCCCGGACATTAATAATTTCAGACCAGGGGCCCTCACATCCGTTCTCATGAAGATCTTTAAGAAGGTGATCCTATCTTTCCTTAAGGACTCCACACTGCACCAACTAGAACCATTTCAATTTGCGCACAGAGCGAATAGATCCACTGATGACGCGATCAACATCTGCCTGGAGTACATGACAGACCATCTGGACAGACTGGACTCATACGCCAGAATACTCCTCCTGGACTTCAACTCGGCCTTCAATACCATCAGCCCCTGGATACTGCATAACAATCTTGTGGACCTTGACATCCACCCCACCCTTCGCTGCTGGATCATAGACTTCCTAACAGGCAGGTCCCAGATTGTGAATCTGGGCAGCATCTTGTCCAGACCAAGAACTACCAACACTGGAGCCCCTCAAGGTTGTGTCCTGTCACTTTTCCAGTTCTTGCTCTATACTAACAATTGTATATCCGTGACCAACTCCGTTAAGGTAATCAAATTCGCTAACGATTCCACCATTGTTGGCCTCATAAACAAGAACGACGAACAGGCCTACCGGCAGGAGGTGGGCTGGATCTGCCACTGGTGCAGGGAGAACAAGCTGGTTCTCAACACTACCAAAACTGTTGAGATGCTCATTGACTTCAGAAGGCAGAGCACCACCCCCTTTCCAATCTACTTATATGGGTCTGAAGTTGAAAGAGTATCCAGTGTTTGCCTCCTGGGCACAACAATCTCAGATGACCTGAACTGGAAGGTGAACACTATCTCAACCCAAAAGAAGGCCCAGCAAAGGCTTTTCTTCCTGCGTCAATTAAAGAAGTTTGGCATGGCCCAAGAACTTCTAAAGTCCTTCTACTCTGCCACTATCGAGTCGGTCCTCTGCTCCTCCATCCTCGTCTGGTACACTAATGCCTCTGCCAGTGACAGATAAAAATTACAGAGGGTCATCAGAACAGCAAAGAAAATAATTGGGAAGCCTCCACTGGAGCTCATTCACAACTCCAGGTTGGGATCCAGCTCGAAAAAGATTGCCAACGATCCATCACATCCAGGTCATCGTTTCTTTAGATGGCTTCCATCGGGCCGGAGGTTTCGTGCTATCCACACCGAGACACAGAGACACTTTCTTCCCCACAGCGGTGAGACTCTTAAATTCCAACTAAGCCCCTAGGCCCCCCCCCACACACACACAAAGATGCACCTTTTTAGTTGCTGAGCCCATATAACTGAGAGTGTTACTTTTTAAAGACTGCCCATTTGTCCTTCGTCGTTATTTATCTTTATTATTTTTTAATTTTTTTTTGCACTTTTATTACTACCATGGAAATGTCTCTATCTTTCTCTTGCACTGTCCTTTTCTAACTGTCTTTTGCTGATGCTGCTGTAACATATCTTCTTACTGTCCGTGTCAATGACAATCAATGTTATTGCCAATTTCTGTGCCTGTTTTGTTGCTATAACAAATTCCGGGCATGACCCAGTCGTGCTTGGCGAAATAAAAGGATTCTGATTCTGATAAAGGTTTCTTAGATAGCTAAACTGCCTCTTAATAAGGACACTTCAGCGCTCTCTAGCTTGGCTTTCCCATTCCCTTTTTTGCTGCAATGTTAATTCATCTTTTTTCCGCAGCTGCAGTAAGAGTTCCTAGCCAAAAACCATTGGAACAAATGACACAATTACAGCCATTTTGTTAACCCATGGATGTTTAGTGAGCTGCCTAATGCAGTAAAAATGATTAGTGCCCTGAGAACAAGTTTTAATATGTATATAGTTTGAATATGAGAAAAATGTTTCTGGTTTCCAATCTATTTAAAATTCAGGCTAAGTTTGTTTCTAGATTAGTCAGTCAGCAGATTTTAGCTTGACGGTTCTAAAAGTCATGAATACATCATTTGTGTTACTATACTGGGGGAAGGACAATGTTGTATTACAAAATAAGTTTCTTTAAATCAATATTCAGTTTGAAGTGGATGCTGGTACAATTGCTTCCTTTGCCTCTAACGACAGTGGTATCAGGAGCTGAGGGTTCTTCCAATGCCTAATTGTAGGGGTGCTCTAAGGAGTACATATTATTCAGGCGCTGGGCAGTTTGGCGCAGGGCGAGCCGAATTACTGCTCTTCCTGCTGCCGCTAAACTCCCTGGCAGCATTAAGTACTATTGTAATTCGGGGAGATGTGATTACGCATTACGCACAGCATAGCACTAGTGCTATGGCTGCGCCCAGCTTTAACGCTCGATGCTGAGCGCCAGGCACCAAAATGATCTGACTCGCCTCTAAGTCCTCCAAGAGCTTTAGCCAGTAGCTAGAGATCATGGGGCCCCATAGCAAAACGTTCTTGGTGCCCTCAGATGTAGGCACTCTTAAAGAGACTCTGTAACAAAATTTTCAGCCTTATTTCTTCTATCCTATAAGTTCCTATACCTGTTCTAATGTGGTCTGTCTTACTGCAGCCTTTCCTAGTTGCACAGTGGCTGTATTATCTCTGTTATCTAATCTAATCTTCTTTCCTTTGCCGGCTTTGTCAGCTCAAGCACTCAGGCAGGAATGAGCTGCTCTACTGTGATAGGATAGAAGTTATGCACACCCTCTCCACGCCCCCTGCAGGTTCTGTATGAGTCACAGACTGAGCTTCTCTGGGCCTGTCACATGCTGGTTAGCAGACATGTTTTTTGTTTGTAAACACTGCCGAAAACTGGCAATTACAAGCCAGGATTGCAGCAGGGAGTGGCAGAAATAGCAAAGAGGGGGCCCAGGAGAACACAATGGGCCTGATTCACAAAGCGGTGCAAACTTTTTCGCGGACTTTTGCGCGCGCAATTTGCCGCGATTCGTGCGATCGCGGACTTTTGCGCGCGCAATTTGCCAGCAAATTGCGCACGCAAAAGTCCGCGAAAAAGTTTGCACCGCTTTGTGAATCAGGCCCCTATGAATAGAATGGTATGGTTTTTATTGTAAAAAATTTTGAGTACAGATTCTCTTTAAGCTATGCCACCTGCCCCTACCCTATGGATATTAATTAACTGGGCAATTTATATTATCATGCAATCAACACTGCTTATAGTTCATGGGCACTGAGACGACGTTTTAAGGGTGGAGGAATAGAAGAAAGTTAATGGCGAATACATCAAGTACCACCTGGGCCCCCTATTCTCCAGAGTCCCAAAGCAACTGCAATGGTTGCTATGGCTATTGCTACACTCCTGCCTATAGCCTACCTACTGTATTTAGTCACCTTACTTTACCCTACCCTCTCTTAGGGTTTGCCTTAAAATGTTAGGGGCTGATTCAAAATTGGGCAAACAGACTGTCAGAAAAATGCTGATAACTAATCTGAATCACCAGCATTATTCTTAAAGTAAACCGGAGACTTGAAGACAAAAAGCTTTTTACTTACCTGGGGCTTCTTCCAGCCCCTGTAGTCTGTCAGCTTCTTTTGTGCCCTCCCAGTCAAATCTGTTGTGCTGGTGCAGCCAAATGGAAGTCTGCACCACGGGCTGCTGCACATGTGCTTTTCCAGGACACGCACCTCCTTGATCGCACCAGCCTAGTAAGAAGTGTTTTGCGCATGTGCAGTCACAAGTCTGTATGAATTGTACATGTGCAGAATGCTCCCAGCCGCAGGAGGAGGCATGCAGCCAGGGCAGCGCATGAGCAGTAGTCCATGGACTTTACCGGGGCTGACAGGGGCACAACGGAAGGGACAGAAGGGACACAGAAGGAGCTGACAGACTACACGGGGCCGTAAGAAGCCCCAGGTAATTAAAAATCTTCTAAAATTTGTCATAACTACTTCCTATTGTGGTAAAATGTTCGACATTTTAACAACTCTTACTGTAAAGAACCCCTTCCTAAATAGATGGCAAAACCTTTTTTTTTTTCTACAAATGCAGATCATGCCCCCTTGTTCTCTGTACAAGGCTAGGTACATTTTAATCATAGCTCCTACATAGCTTACCTGGCATACAGAATATTGGTATCCTGTTTTAAAGACTAGACTGGACTTTCTTTTTATATAAAATATTTAACTCCATACATTAATAAAAAGCCAAAAAAAACTTGGGGTGATAGTTATCTTATTTTTTATTTTAGCAAGACAAAAAGTCAAACTAGTACAAAATACTAAATAAAAGAATAATACTGTAATTATGACTAGTGTTGGGCGAACAGTGTTCGCCACTGTTCGGGTTCTGCAGAACATCACCCTGTTCGGGTGATGTTCGAGTTCGGCCGAACACCTGATGGTGTTCGGCCTTTTAAGTTCGGGTTCGCCCCGAACTACTAAATGGCCGCGAGCAGGGCCGAACAGGGCCGAATACTGCCCCCCTATGGGGTCGCAGGCATAAGGGGGGAGCATGCCCCAATCGCGGGGGGGGTCAGAAATTCCCCCCACCCCCTCCGCTAGCGCTCCCCCCTCTGCCCGCTACCCCATACAAAAGTTTAATGAAGTAAAACAGTACCGGTCCGGTGGTAGTGGGTGGCTGGCAGTGGGCGGCACTGTTTAGTGAGTGACTGAGGAGGAGGAGTCCGGAGAGTGACGCGTTGAGGGAGGCCGGGCAGCAGGCGGTTCAGCAGTAGTACCGTACTACTGCTGAACCGCCCGCTGCCCGGCCTCCCTCAACGCGTCACTCTCCGGACTCCTCCTCCTCAGTCACTCACCAAACAGTGCCGCCCACTGCCAGCCACCCACTACCACCGGACCGGTACTGTTTTACTTCATTAAACTTTTGTATGGGGAAGCGGGCAGAGGGGGGAGCGCTAGCGGAGGGGGTGGGGGGAATTTCCGACCCCCCCCCCGCGATCGGGGCATGCTCCCCCTTATGCCTGCGACCCCATAGGGCCCCCAAAAGCGGGATGTTCGGAGAGTTCGGGGTTCGGCCCGAACATGCCGAACATCGCGGCCATGTTCGGCGAACTTTCCCGAACCCGAACATCCAGGTGTTCGCCCAACACTAATTATGACTATTAGGAACATATGAATTACTTTATTATTAATGTACTGTATCATTGCACTGGCGTAACAATAGGCCCTGCAGCCCCTGCCCCCGCAGGGGGGCCCGGGCCGTTTTGGGGGGCTGGATGGGTCGCAGCATGAGGGGAAAGCCATGCTGCACTTCGGCGGGGAGAGGGGACGGTCCCCCCCCCCCTCCCTCACCTCGGGATCTCCCCTCTGCGCTCCCCTCCAGCTTCAATAACCATATGTGTGCAGCGGCGGGCAGCGGCAGATACATACCTTCCGTGCGCTCCAGCGTGGACGTTCCTCTCTCTAGCCTCTGACGCGACTTCCTGTTTATACAGGAAGTCGCGTCAGACACTAGAGGGAGAAACATCCGCGCTGAAGCGCACGGAAGTTATGTGTCTGCCGCTGCCCACCACCTGCATACACAAACTATACAACGCTGGAGGGGAGCGCAGAGGGGAAAGCCCGAGGTGAGGGAGGGGGGTGACTGTCCCCCCTCCCCGCCAAAGTGCAGCATGGCTTCCCCTCATGCTGTGACCCCTCTAGCCCCCCAAAATGGCCCCAAGTGGGCCCCAGGGGGGGCCCCGCTCAGTATTTCTGCAGGGGGGCCCAGTGGAACCCTGTTACGCCCTTGTAATCATTGTACTCCTTATTTTAAATTTAGCTGATGTTGGTGTTTTTTATTGATTTATATTTTTTATCTACAATTGGCTATTATTAATATAATTATTTTTTTCTATTCTTAATAGAAATATGAACTCTTAGTTGAGAGCAGTCTGTTCTCTCCTCATACTCATGCCCAGATTACCGACAAAGAAAAACAAGCAGTTGATTGGGAGCCAGTGGTTATCCAGGGGGCCCCACAAGGTTGTCAGTGCCACCTAGTGACCCTCCTGGACAATCACTGCGGTCTGTGTCTAGAGATCTTCAGGAAACTTCAGAAAGGCCTCTTTTTCTACCATTTTTTTTCACATTGGATATCCTTTAAGTATAAATACATTAACATGAAGCACACTAATGTCTAACCTTAAAGAGAATCTGTATTGTTAAAATCGCACAAAAGTAAACATACCAGTGCGTTAGGGGACATCTCCTATTACCCTCTGACACAATTTCGCCGCTCCTCGCCGCATTAAAAGTGGTTAAAAACAGTTTTAAAAAGTTTGTTTATAAACAAACAAAATGGCCACCAAAACAGGAAGTAGGTTGATGTACAGTATGTCCACACATAGAAAATACATGCATACACATATTCCTTTTGAATCTCAAGAGATCATTTGTGTGCTTCTTTCCCCCTGTTCTCATGCACAGGCTGCTTGTTTCTTCCTGCAAACAGCTTTGCCCGTGTCTGTAATTCTTCAGTATGTGAAAGCCTAGCCAGCTCAGAGAACGATTTATCCAGCTTGTAAAAGATAAGAGAGAAGAGAGAAGCTGCTCTAATCCTAAAAATAACACACAGGCAGTGTGCAGAGAGGGGCCTGGAGGGGGGAGTTCATAGCAGAACCACAACACTGAAGAACTTGGCAGCCTTCCAGACACAGGCTGACAAGTCTGACAAGAGAGAGATAAGTTGATTTATTACAGAGACAGTGATAGTATAAAGTGCTGCAGTAAGCCAGAACACATTAGAATAGCTTTTTGAACTTGTAGGATGATAAAAAACAGGATGCAATTTTTGTTACGGAGTCTCTTTAAAGAGAATCTGTACTCTAAAATTCTTACAATAAAAAGCATACCATTCTATTCATTATGTTCTCCTGGGCCCCTCTGTGCTGCTTCTGCCACTCCCTGCTGCAATCCTGACTTGTAATTGCCAGTTTTAGGCAGTGTTTACAAACAAAAGACATGGCCTCTAACCAGCATGTGATAGGCTGAGAGTAGCTCAGTCTGTGACTCACACAGAGCCTGCAGGGGGTGTGGAGAGGGTGTGTATAGCTTATATCCTATCACAAGCAGGGCTGCACATTCCTGCCTGAGTGCCTGAGCCCAACAAAGCCGTCAGAGGAAAGAAGATTAGATCATATAACAGAGATAATAAAGACACTGTGCAACGTGGAAAGGCTGCAGTACTCCAGAGTCCAGACCACATTAGATCAGGCATAGGAACTTATAGGATAGAAGAAATAAGGCTGAAAATTTTGTTACAGAGTCTCTTTAAAAGGGACCCAAGGTGAGAGACATATGGTGGCTGCCACAGTTATTGCTTTTTAAATAATACCAGTTGCCTGCCAGTTCTGCTGATCTTTCTAGACTGAAACAGTAGCATCTGAGTCGCACATCTGCAACAAGCATGTAGCTTATTTTGTCAGAAACTTCTAATCTACTGTACATGCTTGTCTATGGCTAAAAGTATTAGAGGCAGCCTCAGAGGCATAGATATACGTACTCGGCCATGATTGCCCACTGTGCACACGTGTTCTTGTCACCACCCATTGGTACAGTGATTGGTGAATGGGAACAGGTGTTCCCAAAGTCGATGAAAGTGCCTGTAATTAGAGTTGGGCCGAACGGTTCACCTGCGAACGGTTCCATGCGAACTTCAGTGGTTCGCGTTCGCGTCCCGCAGGCGAACTTTTGCGGAAGTTCGGTTCGCCCCATAATGCACCATGAGGGTCAACTTTGACCCTCTACATCACAGTCAGCAGGCCCAGTGTAGCCAATTAGGCTACACTAGCCCCTGGAGCCACTCCCCCCCCTAATAAAAGGCAGGCAGCGGCGGCCATTATGCTCACTCGTGGGCCTGCGTTAGTGAGAGTAGGGCGAGCTGCTGCAGACTGTCTCTCATAGGGAAAGATTAGTTAGGCTTAGCTTGTTCCTGGCTGCATACCTGTTCTGTTCAGTGAGCCCACCATACCTGTTCTGTTCAGTGAGCCCACTGGATACCTGCATACCTGTTCAGTGAACCTGCCACTGCATACCTGTTCTGTGAACCCACCACTGCATACCTGTATTGTGAACCCACCACTGCATGCCTGTTCAGTGAACCCACCACTGCATACCTGTTCAGTGAACCCACCACTGCATACCTGTTCAGTGAACCTGCCACTGCATACCTGTTCTGTGAACCCACCACTGCATACCTGTTCTGTGAACCCACCACTGCATACCTGTTCAGTAAACCCACCACTGCATACCTGTTCAGTGAACCCACCACTGCATACCTGTTCAGTGAACCTGCCACTGCATACCTGTACTGTTCAGTGAACCCACCACTGCATACCTGTTCTGTTCAGTGAACCCGCCACTGTATTCCTGTTCAGTGAACCCGCCACTGCATACCTGTTGTGTTCAGTGAACCCGCCACTGTATACCTGTTCAGTGAACCTGCCACTGCATTCCTGTTCTGTGAACTCGCCACTGTATACCTGTTCTGTTCAGTGAACCCGCCACTGCATACCTGTTCTGTTAAGTGAACCCACCGCATCAGTGCGCATACCTGTGCAGTTAAGTGAACCCACCTACCTACGTGAGTGCACGCAGTGTGATATACCACTCCGTGCATACCCGATATGGACAAAACAGGTAGAGGAAGAGGTAGTGCCAGAGCCAGAGGAAGGCCACCCGGCAGGTCTGCGCGAGGTCGTGTAAATGTAATTTCGTGTGGACCTGGCCCACAGTACAGTGCTCGGAAGAAGGCACGTCCCATCACCTCCCAAGATTGTCAGGACGTGGTTGAGTATTTAGCGACACAGAACACCTCATCTTGCTCAGCCACCAGCGCTACTACTAGCACCACTTCCGCTGCATTTGACACTTCCCAAGAATTATTTAGTGTTGAAATCACTGATGCAGAGCCATTGTTGTTACAGCCAGATGAATTTTCACCAGCTCATATGTCTGAGTTACGCGCCAACACTATGGATGTAACGTGTGAGGAGGATGAAGGACCTACTGATGGTGCATGTTTGGATTTTTCTGAGGCAAGCGAAGCTGGGCAGGATGATTACGATGATGATGATGATACGGATCCTCTGTATGTTCCCAATAGAGGAGATGAAGAGGGGGACAGTTCAGAGGGGGAGTCAGAGAGTAGTAGGAGGAGAGAAGTTGCTGAAAGAAGCTGGGGCAGCTGTTCGTCAGAAACAGCTGGTGGCAGTGTCCGGCACCAGTGGTGCTCAGCAGAGCTCGAATATTCGAGTAGCTCGAATATTCGAGCTCTTTTTCAGCTATTCGAGCTCGGTATTCGAGCTCCGAATAGCTGCAGCTATTCGAATGGGCTATTCGAGTAAACGCGAATAGCCCATTCACTATTCGAGCTATTCGAGCAAACGGCGCTATTCGAGCTCGAATACAGAGCTCGAATAGCGTCATAGCCCAGATTGATGTCCTTAGAGCCAATCAGAGGGCTCCCAGGCCCTCTGACGGCAGCCAATCACAGAGGGGGACCCTGGCCAGCCCCTACCCTATAAATAGCGGCCGCCATGTTCCGTTTCTCCGTCCTTGCCTGAGACTTGCATAGAGAGAGAGTTGCTCCTTTGTGCTTTGGCTTAGCAAGAGCTCTATTGTGGTCATTTACCTAGCGTTTTTGCTCACATACACCTCCTATACACACCTATATTGTTGTTAGTTAGATAGACATTGTATTTTAGTTAGTAGCTTTTGTGTTACATAGAGAGAGACTCAGACAGCTGCTGCAGGCTTACAGCTTTAGGCCTCAGGGCCTTGCCTGTGTGGGCAGCTGTCCTCCTGTCCTCTGTTAGTTTATTTCTCATTAGTATTTAGACAGTATTAGATAGTATTAGACAGTATTTCTGCTGTCCTCTACTACTTAGTGATTGTATTTTGTATTGTAGTTATATACTGTAACTGTACTAGGACACTCACTGACTGTCACTGTTCATAGGCTAGCTCCTGCGTGTGCTTGCACTCACTGTCTGTGTACACACACTCTATTTCCTTCTGAATAGTTATATACTGTAACTGTACTAGGACACTCACTGACTGTCACTGTTCATAGGCTAGCTCCTGCGTGTGCTTGCACTCACTGTCTGTGTACACACACTCTATTTCCTTCTGAATAGTTATATACTGTAACTGTACTAGGACACTCACTGACTGTCACTGTTCATAGGCTAGCTCCTGCGTGTGCTTGCACTCACTGTCTGTGTACACACACTCTATTTCCTTCTGAATAGTTATATACTGTAACTGTACTAGGACACTCACTGACTGTCACTGTTCATAGGCTAGCTCCTGCGTGTGCTTGCACTCACTGTCTGTGTACACACACTCTATTTCCTTCTGAATAGTTATATACTGTAACTGTACTAGGACACTCACTGACTGTCACTGTTCATAGGCTAGCTCCTACGTGTGCTTGCACTCACTGTCTGTGTACACACACTCTATTTCCTTCTGAATAGTTATATACTGTAACTGTACTAGGACACTCACTGACTGTCACTGTTCATAGGCTAGCTCCTGCGTGTGCTTGCACTCACTGTCTGTGTACACACACTCTATTTCCTTCTGAATAGTTATATACTGTAACTGTACTAGGACACTCACTGACTGTCACTGTTCATAGGCTAGCTCCTGCGTGTGCTTGCACTCACTGTCTGTGTACACACACTCTATTTCCTTCTGAATAGTTATATACTGTAACTGTACTAGGACACTCACTGACTGTCACTGTTCATAGGCTAGCTCCTGCGTGTGCTTGCACTCACTGTCTGTGTACACACACTCTATTTCCTTCTGAATAGTTATATACTGTAACTGTACTAGGACACTCACTGACTGTCACTGTTCATAGGCTACTAGCTCCTGCGTGTGCTTGCACTCACTGTCTGTGTAGTACACACACTCTATTTCCTTCTGAATAGTTATATACTGTAACTGTACTAGGACACTCACTGTCACTGTTCATAGGCTACTAGCTCCTGCGTGTGTGTGAGCACTCACTGTCTATGTACTGTACACACACTCTATTTCCTTCTGATTACTGATTGATTATTGTAAATTTTACTTCCTGACAGTTACTACTTACTTACTGTAGTAGGGACACTCACTCAGTCACTGTTCATAGGCTAGCTCCTGCACGTGTGTGCGCGTGCGTGCACTCACTGTCTGTAGTGTACACAAACTCTATTTCCTTGTGATTACTACTGATTATTGTAACTTCTAGTTGTACTTCCTGACTGTTACTACTTACTTACTGTACGAGGGACACTCACTCCCTCTCTGTTCATAGGCCAGCTCCTGCGCGTGTTTGCGCGTGCGTGCACTCACTGTCTGTAGTGTACACACACTCTATTTCCTTGTGATTACTACTGATTATTGTAACTGCTAGTTGTACTTCCTGACTGTTACTACTTACTTACTGTACTAGGGAGTCGGGACACTCACTCAGTCACCTCACCCACCAACCCACTCCATTAAAGTACCCCACTTTTCACCCGCCCTTTTCAAAAACTTTTGTGTTTACGCCCAAAACATCGAAGATGTCTGGAAGTGGCAGCCAGCGCGGTTTGGGCAAGGGAAGGGCAGCAAGGGAATCAGGAGGAGAGGGAGCAGCATTGTGGCAAGCCGCGGGCGCGCCACCATGCACAGTTCCGCAGCAGCAGCAGCAGCGTCAGTGGCTAACATTCCTCCCATAGCCACTGGCCGTGGACGCCTTGGGCGCCGCCCAGCAGGAGCATCTGCAACTCACGCTGCAGAGACACAGCAGCAGCAGCAGCGTGTAGCACCTGCTCCGATTTTCCTCCAGCCGGGTCGGAAACGTCCCATTGAGGAAAAGGATGCAGACACTGTGGTGCAACTGATGACGGAGGATGAGCAGCCCGCCATCAGCTCTGCATCCGAGGCCTCCACCCTCACCACCACCACCACCACCACCCCTGTTCGCAGCAGCCGCCCAGCAGGGCCTGGGGAGGAGGCCAGTTCACCGTCACTCGCCGACCTGTCATTCAGCAGTCTTTTGACCCCAGGCATCATGAGTAAATTGTCTGCTGTTGTTGGCGATCTTGAGGAGGAGATGCTGATGGGCACTTTGGGGGATGAGGGATTGGACAGCAAGACTGTGGCGACAGTCAAGCAGCCCATCCATGCATCAGGACAGGAGTTTGGGGGGTCATCATCCCAGCAGGACATGTTTCAGGAGGGGGAGGATGATGATGACACGGTGACAGACAGAGACTGGGTGCCACCACCTCCAGGGGATGTCGTCCTCAGCAGCTCTGAGGAGGAGGAGGAGGATGCGCTTGTGGGCCTTGCAAGGAGGCGCATCATTGCAAGCATTGGCAGCAGTAGGCAGGTCCCACAGCCTGCTGGTTTCTCAGGCTCAGCAGCAGCAGCAGCAGCAGCATCTGCCAGTACCACCACCAGCCGCACCCAAGCCCCCCCCCAACCACCACAGGGAGACAGGCAGCAGCGGTTCCATGCCGTAGGGGGTCGTTTTTGTCACCAATCTGGCGTTTTTTCACCATGCCCACAGTGTACAGCAAGTACGCCACTTGCAACCACTGTCAGCGGAAGTTGAGCAGAGGTGCAGACCCCTTAAAGTTCAGCACCAGCTCGCTCATCAACCACCTTGCTGCGAAACATTTCCACCAGCATGAGGAGTTCCAGAGGCTGAAGGCATCTGGTGCTGGCAGTGGCACCACACCCATCACTGCACAGCCTTCAGCAGCAGCAGCAGCAGCAACAGCAGCCACCCGCCCTCCTGCTCCTCCAGCAGCACCAGCAGGAGTGCGGAAACGCACTGCTCCTCCCCCCTCTGCAACTCCTGCCGCCGACACTGAGGCCTGTTCTGGCAGCCAGTCCTCAGTGGCCTCCTCTGCTGTGTCTGCTGATTCCCGTGCCAGCAAAATGCCACGCCAGAGCCTTTTGAGCGAGTCCTTCCAGGGGGTGGTTAGGGCCCTGCCTCCCAGCAGCCGTCGCGTGCGGCAGCTGAACGGCTTGCTGGCACGGGCCATGTGCTCCCAACTCCTGCCGTACACGCTTGTGCAGGAGGGGAGCGACATGCGTGCGCTGCTTGCTTGCGCAGCCCCAGACTGGCAGCTCCCCAGCAGACACTTCTTCGCCCGCAAGGCCATTCCTGCACTGCACCGCTTTGTGATGGCCAATGTGGAGCGAGGGCTGGAGCACGCGGTTGGTGAAAGGGTCCACGTCACCATGGACTCCTGGAGCAGCCGCTTCGGGACAGGCCGCTACCTGTCCTTCACTGTCCACTGGGTCAGCTTGGTGGAAGGGGGTGAGGATGGGAGAGCAGCAGCGGGCACAGCAGCAGCAACACAGTGGGTGGTGCCCCCCCGCAGGGTCAGGGGAACTGCAGCAGGTTCCTCCGATCCTCTGCCATCCTCCGGCACACCTGGCCAAACCCCCCGCCTCAGCAGCAGCGTGAAGGCCCGCCACTGCCAAGCGCTGCTGCACTTGGTCAGCCTTGGGAAGACCAAGCTGACGGCAACCCATGTGTTGGCCAAACTCCAGGAGCAGGAGAGGATTTGGCTGACCCCCAGAGGCCTCAGAGTCGGAGAGGTGGTGGCCGACAATGGGGCCAATCTGGTTGCCGCAATAGACAGGGGAAACCTGACCCACATCCCCTGTCTTGCCCACGTGCTGAACCTGGTGGTGCAAAAGTTCTTGCGCACCTACCAGGGGATGGGCGAACTGCTGGAAACGGCAAGGAACGTTGTGCGTCACTTCCGGCGCTCGGCTGCAGCCTGTGCGAGCCTGGAAGACGTGCAAAAGGAGCTGGAGCTGCCACGCCATCTGCTGATCCTTGACGTTCCGACTCGCTGGAACTCCACCCTGGCGATGTTGGAGCGTCTGGTTGAACAGAAGCACGCTGTCAACCAGTACCTTGCCCTGGCCACTGTTTCCGCCGCTCGGAGAAGGGACAAGACCAGCAACATCCCGTCCATCGTCCCCGATGATGACTGGAGGCACATGCAGCAGGTGTGCTTAGTGCTGGCTCCCTTTCTGCAGGCCACTAACATGGTGAGCAGAGACCATGCTATGGTCTGCGAGTGGGTGCCCCTGGTTTGTCTGCTGAACAGGGCCCTCGATGCTTTGCTGGAACAGGGAGCGGCAGCCTTGGACCAGCAGGAGCGGCAAGCAGCTGCACAGTCCACCTCTGAGGGGGAGGAGGAGGACTTGGTGGAGGTCCCTGACCTTGCTGCTGATGAGGGGGATCAGCACAGCGCAGCTGAGTTGGTGCGGGGGTGGAGAGAGGATGAGGCGGCAGAGGAGGAGGATGAGGAGGACAGCACTGCCGTCGATGTGCCAGCACACGTGGCCCGCCTCTTCCCAATGGCAGCGCACATGCTGGCGTGCCTGCGCAAGGACCTCAGGGTGATCCAGATGAAGCAGAGGGAGGACATCTGGATCAGCATGATGTTGGACCCACGCCTCAAGGGGAAGTTGAGCCAGTTCCTGCCGCCTGCAGGAGGAGACCCAGCGCAACAAATGAGGAGCTTGCAGCAGGCCCTTGTTGAGCGCTTGGAGGAAGCCTTCCCCCAGCCTTCCACCCCCACTGTCCAGCAGCCAGCACAGAGGCAGCAGCAGGTGCCTGCATCCAGCAGCAAGCGCCCCACAGACCTGCTGTCTCTCAGCCACGAGCTCTACAGGACTGTAGAGGCTCCGGCAGCAGTGACTAGAGAGGAGGTGCATGATGCAGCAGCATCCTCCTCCGGTCACAGCCAGCGCCTGACCCGCATGGTGGCTGACTACATGGGGTCCTACAGCGGGCTTGACAGCGATGCCCCTGTTGATCCCATGGAGTATTGGGTCAAGCGCCTGGAGATCTGGAGCGAGCTGGCGCAGTACGCCCTGGAAGTGCTGTCCTGCCCCCCTTCCAGCGTGCTGTCCGAGCGCTGCTTCAGTGCAGCTGGTGGCGTGGTCACCGAGAAACGCTCACGTCTGTCTCACAAGTCTGTGGACAGACTGACGTTTCTCAAGATGAACCAGGCGTGGGTGGAAGGCGAGTTCCTGGCCCCTGTTGTCGGCGAGAGGGGGACATGAACTGGCTAAGAACCATCGTTAATGTGCCTTACCACCCTTTACCACCTCCTGGCTCCTGCTCACTAAGCCAGCCTGGTTCAGTTTGACTATTAGGTCGCCTGCAGCCACACATTTTACACCTACAGTGGGCTGCTGTGTACTGCCCTTCTGCTGTCTGTCTGTGTTTCCCACTGCCAGGGTACACAGAATTACATTCTGCTGCCACTCTGCCACCAGCTATTACATCAAACAATAGCTATATATCTGTGTAATTGGTTGTACAAACAAAACCAAAAAACCATTAAAAAAAAAAAAAGGTTTAATTTTTCTGAGGTGCCCGGGTTGAAAACTGTGTTGTCCCAGTTGTGTATTGGACACGATGTGGGCTGCACGACCGCTGTCTGGGACCTCCTGTTGTGTTTATTTACAGCCCTGGTATCACCGCTAGGTACCAGGGCTATTATGTCACGCTGCCTGCCTGCTGCCACACTCACACTACTCCTCCATTCCTCCTGCTGCTGCTGTCTGTCTGTGTTTCCCACTGCCAGGGTACACAGAATTACCTTCTGCTGCCACACTGCCACCAGCTATTACGTCAAACAATAGCTGCTCACATTACTCCTCCATTCCTCCTGCTGCTGCTGCTGTCTGTCTGTGTTTCCCACTGCCAGGGTACACAGAATTACCTTCTGCTGCCACTCTGCCACCAGCTATTACGTCAAACAATAGCTGCTCACATTACTCCTCCATTCCTCCTGCTGCTGCTGCTGTCGGTCTGTGTTTCCCACTGCCAGGGTACACAGAATTACATTCTGCTGCCACTCTGCCACCAGCTATTACGTCAAACAATAGCTATATATCTGTGTAATTGGTTGTACAAACAAAACCAAAAAACCATTAAAAAAAAGGTTTAATTTTTCTGAGGTGCCCGGGTTGAAAACTGTGTTGTCCCAGTTGTGTATTGGACACGATGTGGGCTGCACGACCGCTGTCTGGGACCTCCTGTTGTGTTTATTTACAGCCCTGGTATCACCGCTAGGTACCAGGGCTATTATGTCACGCTGCCTGCCTCATTGACTGCCTGCTGCCACACACTCATCCTCCTCCTCCTGCTGCTGAATTTACCTCCTGCTGTCTGTGTGTTTCCACTACCAGGGAGCACATACAATGGCGCTTCCAACATGCGTGCACCACCAGCTATTTGTTACGCTCAAAAATAGCTGCATTTCTGTAAAAAAAAAATTGAAAAGAGAAATAAGTGAAGAAGAAGACGATATAGAAGAAGATGAAGAAGATGAAGAAGAAGAAGATGAAGAAGAAGAAGATGAAGAAGAAGAAGAAGATGAAGAAGAAGAAGATGAAGAAGAAGAAGAAGGAGAAGAAGAAGAAGATGAAGAAGAAGAAAATGAAGAAGAAGATGAAGAAGAAGAAGAAGAAGAAGAAGGAGAAGAAGATGAAGAAGAAGAAGAAGAAGAAGAAGAAGATGAAGAAGAAGATGAAGAAGATGAAGAAGAAGAAGATGAAGAAGATGAAGAAGATGCAGAAGAAGATGAAGAAGAAGATGAAGAAGATGAAGAAGAAGAAGATGAAGAAGAAGAAGATGATGATGAAGAAGATGAAGAAGATGATGATGAAGAAGATGAAGAAGATGAAGAAGAAGAAGATGAAGAAGAAGAAGAAGAAGAAGAAGAAGAAGAAGAAGAAGAAGAAGAAGAAGAAGACAATATAGAAGAAGAAGAAGATATAGAAGCAGATATAGAAGAAGAAGATATAGAAGAAGAAGATATAGAAGAAGAAGAAGATAGAAGATAAAGAAGAAGAAGAAGAAGAAGAAGAAGAAGAAGTATATACAGTACTGAACAAAATTCTGGACACAACTTCTCTTTTCACCTTTTTTTTTTAAAGGAACATCCCCACATAATCACTTGCTGTTGTTACTTGGAAAAAAAGATGTTTCTTGCATCATTCACCCTCAAAACAAGTGTTGGAAGCTATTTAAGGCCAATTCGAATAGTCAGCTCGAATAATGAGCTCGAATACCGACTCGAATAGTGAGCTCGAAGTTCGAGGTCGAATCGAATAGTAAAAATTATTCGACTCGAATATTCGACTGACCTCGAATAATTTACTATTCGAATTCGACCAAACTCGAATTTTAAAAAGGGGTATTTGAGCACCACTATCCGGCACCATGTATCGCCACCTATGTACAGCCAGCCAACTTGCCCTTCAGCATCAGCTGCTGAGGTCCCCATAGTGCCCACATCCCAGGGTGGCTCAGCGGTGTGGAAATTTTTTAATGTGTGTGCCTCAGATCAGAGCAAAGCCATCTGTTCGCTCTGCCAACAAAAATTGAGCCGTGGAAAGGCCAACACTCACGTAGGGACAAGTGCCTTACGAAAGCACCTGGAGAAAAGGCACAAACAGCAATGGGATGGCCACCTGAGCAAAAGCAGCAGCAGCACACAAAAGAAAAGTCACCCTCCTTCTCCTCTTCCTCCTTCAGGTGCATCATCTGCTTCTGCCGCTTTCTCCCTTGCACCTTCACAGGCACCCACCTCCACTCCGCCTCTGCCCTTGAGCGGTTCCTGCTCCTCTGCCCACAGCAGCAGTCAGGTGTCCGTGAAGGAAATGTTTGAGCGGAAGAAGCCAATTTCGGCCAGTCGCCCCCTTGCCCGGCGTCTGACAGCTGGCGTGGCGGAACTGTTAGCTCGCCAGCTGTTACCATACCGGCTGGTGAACTCTGAGGCCTTCCGTAAATTTGTGGCCATCGGGACACCGCAGTGGAAGATGCCAGGCCGCACTTATTTTTCTAGAAAGGCCATACCCCAACTGCACCGTGAAGTTGAGAGGCAAGTGGTGTCATCTCTTGTGAAGAGCGTTGGGTCAAGGGTACACCTGACCACGGATGCCTGGTCTGCCAAGCACGGGCAGGGCCGCTACATTTCGTACACAGCCCATTGGGTCAACCTGGTGAACGATGGCAAGCAGGGCGCAGCGGACCAAATTGTGACACCTCCATGGCTTGCAGGCAGGCCTCCTGCCACCTCCTCTCCTCCTGCTACATGCTCTTCGCTGTCCTCCTCCTCCTTGGCTGAGTGGCAGTTCTCCTCTCCAGCTACACAGCCCCAGCTCCGCAGGACCTATACTGCATGCCAGGTACGACGGTGTCAAAGTTGTTCAAAGATTTGTGTCAAAGTACCCTGGCTTAGCGGATGTCCTGAAGCAGGCCAGGAAGTTCTGTGGGCATTTGAGGCGGTCTTACACAGCCATAGCACGCTTTGCGAAAATTCAGCGGAAAAAAAAAACTTGCCGGTGAGACGCCTGATTTGCGATAGCCCGACTCGCTGGAATTCGACCCTGCTCATGTTCTCCCGCCTGCTAGAACAGGAGAAAGCCGTCACCCAGTACCTCTACAACTACAGTAGAACGAAACAGTCTGGGAAGATGGGGATGTTCTGGCCCGACAACTGGACACTGATGAGAAATGCATGCAGGCTCATGCGGCCGTTTGAGGAGGTGACCAACCTGGTGAGCCGCAGTGAAGGCACCATCAGCGACTTGATTCCCTACGCTTACTTCTTGGAGCGTGCCTTGCGTAGAGTGGCGGATGAAGCTGTGAATGAGCGTGACCAGGAACCGTTACGGCAGGAACAGGCATGGGACCAATTTTCATCAGACCCAGCTGTTTCCTCAACACCTGCGGCAGCACAGAGGGGGGAGGAGGAGGAAGAAGAGAAGTCGTGTGCAGAAGACGAGTCAGACTCAGAGGATGATGAGCAAGGTGTTTCTTTGGGGGAGGAGGAGGAGGAGGTGGAGACGGCGGCAGGAGAACAACCGCAGCAGGCGTCGCAGGGGGCTTGTGCTGCTCAACCTTCCCGTGGTATTGTTCGCGGCTGGGGGGAGGAGGTTGACTTACGTGACGTCACTGAGGAAGAGCAAGAGGAGATGGATGGTACATCTGGATCCGACTTTGTGCAGATGTCGTCTTTTATGCTGTCCTGCCTGTTGAGGGACCCCCTATAAAAAACCTCAAGGGGAATGAGCTGTACTGGGTGGCCACACTACTAGACCCTCGGTACAGGCACAAAGTGGCGGACCTGTTACCAACTCACCTGAAGGTGGAAAGGATGCAGCACATGCAGAACAAGCTGTCAACTATGCTTTACAATGCCTTTAAGGGTGATGTGACAGCACAACGCCAGCAAGGTACCACTGCCACTAATCCTCCTCCCGTGTCCACGCAGTCAAAGACAGGACGCTGAAGCGATCTCATGGTGATGTTGGACATGCGGACGTTCTTTAATCCAACGCCTCGCCGTAGCCCTTCCGGATCCACCCTCCACCAACGCCTGGAACGGCAGGTAGCCGACTACCTGGCCTTAAGTGTGGATGTAGACACTGCTGTGAACAGCGATGAGGAACCCTTGAACTACTGGGTGCGCAGGCTTGACCTGTGGCCAGAGCTGTCCCAATTTGCCATCCAACTTCTCTCCTGCCCTGCCGCAAGCGTCCTGTCAGAAAGGACCTTCAGCGCAGCTGGAGGCATTGTCACTGAGAAGAGAAGTCGCCTAAGTCACAAAACTGTTAAGTACCTCACCTTTATCAAAATGAATGAGGCATGGATCCCGGAGGGCTGCTGCCCGCCCCAAGACTAAGTCAGTCCCCGCACACACAGCATCTCTGCCTGCACGCTGTGTGAGTGGCTGCCTGGCCTGCCCCAAGAAGACTAAGTCGCTCCCAGTCCCTCCACAGAGCATGTCTGCCTGCAGGCCGCTTGACTACCTTCTCCGCCACCAGCAACAGGGTCCGGGACTCCAGGCGGATTGCTGAATTTTTTAGGCCGCTGCTAGCAGCGGCAGCTGTAATAATTTTTCTGGTGCGTGTACATGACTGCCTAATTTTTCTGGCTGCACTGCGGGCAGCTGCAACAACAAAAGAAAAGGCATGTACATGCGCCCATTCCCCTTCGTGATCATTACCTTGCCGTGGTGAAGGTGAAGGGGCTTGCGTATCACAATGAAGCAATGACCGGCGCCTAGATGAGTGTCTCGGGAGGCACACCCACGATAATAAGGTCGTTGCCTCATTGTGGTCAGACCAAATTTGATCAGCTGGACAGTCACTGTTCTGTCATTCAGCTACATCAGCCAGGCGACCATATGGGCTGTAAAGCCACCAAAACCTGCACTCTCGCCATGGTGCGCACCAGTCCAGCACGGCCGTCACTACACAAACAGCTGTTTGCGGTGCGTTACACGGTGAGTTTGGTGTGTCAGTGTGAAGCAGTACCTTAATTACACTACCTGATTGATGTATACACATGCAAGATGTTTTAAAGCACTTTAGGCCTGTCATTTAGCATTCAATGTGATTTCTGCCCTTAAAACACTGCTTTGCGTCAAATCCAGATTTTTCCCGGGGACTTTTGGCATGTATCCCACTCCGCCATGCCCCCCTCCAGATGTTAGACCCCTTGAAACATCTTTTCCATCACTTTTGTGGCCAGCATAATTTTTTTTTTTTTCAAAGTTCGCATCCCCATTGAAGTCTATTGCGGTTCGCAAACTTTTACGCGAACCGAACCTTACGTGGAAGTTCGCGAACCCGGTTCGCGAACCTAAAATCGGAGGTTCGTCCCCACTCTACCTGTAATCAATAATCACCAGCATCAATGAGATGCTGGTGGTCATTCACAAAGTGAAAGTAAACACACGCACACACACGCATTCCTTCCTGTGTACTGTTCACACTACACAGGAATAAAGTGGGGTGACATCTAGTGGCCAAGTAGTACACACATTAATACATACTGCATACATTACATTAAATAAAATAAATAAATCCCCCATTAATTAACCCCTTCCCTTCCCTACTCTCCCATAGTTACAAAAATAAAGCACTTAGTTACCCCCCCCCCCCCCCAAAAAAAAAAATGATATTTTAAAAAAATTACATAAATAGTTATTTTATTGAATCAGCTTTTTTAATATGCATGTTATGAGGGTATATTACATTCTGCAAATAAGGGATTGTAATTAGTGATATAGTTTAACCAGTAGCCGTTATTGCAGCAGTATACTATATCTATGCCCTGTGGAAGGGCTGCTCTTGTTCCAGAGGTGTAGATACTTGTCTGTGTGTTTCTATGGGCCATGCGTGCCCACCAAAGTGACCGGCAGTTACAGGACAGATTGATGACTAGGAACATGTTCCCATTCACTAATCTAAGTGCCGGATTTATGAATATTCTCTGCTGTAACCAAAAGCAGGGATTATTCACTGAAAAACTGTAAAAAAATAAAAATTAAATAACTACTTTCGTTAGAGTATAGAAAGCTGTGATCCAGCTTTCTATACTCTGTATATTCAGCTTTCCATCAAGTGGATAAAAATTATAGCGCACTATACTAATATTTTCATCCAGACAAAAAAAATCAACACAAATAAATAAAAACCCATTAACCCCTTTCTGTTCCCACAGTTGCTATAGTAAAAAACTTGTATAAAAAAAACCCCCAAAAGCACAGAATTTAAATGTGAATACATACATTTTTACGTTAGCGACTTAGTTTTTTAAAATATGGATGCCATGAGGATTTATTATTGTTTTTTTGTTTTTTGTTTTTTCAAATAAGGGATATACAAGATGGAAAAAAATACCTCTATTTCCGTATAAAATATTGTCGTTATACATTGTATTAGGGATATAATTAAAATGTTGTAATAACTGGGACATATGGGCAAATAAAGTGTGTAGGTTTTAATTACAGTATGTAACGATTGGTGTAGCAATCAGAAGTCTGATTATTGTGTGATCTGCAGTATCACCAATAATCACACACTATACCTGAATATATGGTGATCTGCAGAATCACCAATAAAGCAAGTATAGCAAACAAGGTAATAGCAAGTGTACAGTGCTCGGTGCAACAGTAATACAGATAGTTTTGGCAGAACCTCACCAGAGGAGCTGGTGGGTACTATCAGTAACGAACCTCACCAGAGGAGCTGGTGGGTATTAACAGTGAGGAACCTCACCAGAGGAGCTGGTGGGTATTAACAGTGAGGAACCTCACCAGAGGAGCTGGTGGGTATTAACAGTGAGGAACCTCACCAGAGGAGCTGGTGGGTATATTAAATAAGGAACCTCACCAGTGACAAGGGCTCACTGGTGAGTAGAGTAGTCAGACAGATCGGTTCGGCAACAGACAGGAGGATACAGTACAGAATTGGCAGGCAGAAGGATAAAGGTATTTGAGGCAGAGTCAGCAACAGGATCAGATGGGCGAAAGTACAGAATCTTATAGCGTAAGAGTAGTCAGAAGAGAGCCAGAGTCATACACAGATAATCAAGTAATAATAACAGTAGTAATATTAATTCCTAGTCTCGTGTGAAATCCCTGGTTTCCTCCCAGATCAAAGCACACCGGAACTAACTAAGGTCTGAGTGCTCACACGAAGCATTCGCAACAGCAGACAAGTTGCGAGTGATTCTCGGAGGCTTAAGAAGCGGAGGAGACCCCCTTGGCCACGCCCACACCCATCAGCCAATCAGAGCTGCCGAGAGTCTCCTCTGACGTCAGCCGACCGGCAGGTCAGCTGACGCGCCTCCTCCCCGCATAAAGGTCCCGTCTGTGCGTGCGTGCGCGCGACAAAGCCACTCTATGAGCCACTGACAATCCCCTCGGTGTGCTAGACGCCGAGGAGACAGGAGAAACGCCCGACAGGGAAACCGAAGCAGCTGTGGGGGCATCCTGACTGCCCGCAGCTGCATCTCCACAGAATGTTACAGTAACCCCCCCCCCCCCCCTCCTTGA
This sequence comes from Hyperolius riggenbachi, assembly GCF_040937935.1. NCBI lineage: Eukaryota > Metazoa > Chordata > Amphibia > Anura > Hyperoliidae > Hyperolius > Hyperolius riggenbachi. Next base: position 150,470,796 of record NC_090653.1, on the reverse strand, counting down.
GGCGTGGACTCCGGACACGGTCTACCTGGCTTCTCAGGATGCGATTCATGGAACTTTTCCTTAAAGAGGAACTCCAGTGAAAATAATGTAGTAAAAAAAGTGCTTCATTTTTTACCATAATTATGTATAAATGATTTAGTCAGTGTTTGCTCATTGTAAAAATTTTCCTCTCCCAGATTAACATTCTGACATTTATTACATGGTGACATTGTTACTGTGGGCAGGTTATTTAGCTGTTTCTAGCTGCTCTGTCTGTTACACACAGCTAATAACAGCTATTTCCTGTCTCTGAACATTGTTACATTGTGGCAGTTTGCCAGCAGTACCGCGGTATTCAGAGCCTCTTGTGGGAGGGGTTTCAGCACAAAATCAGTCACACAGCGCCCCCTGATGGTCTGTTTGTGAAAATCATTGTATTTCTTATGTAAAATGGGGTATCAGCTACTGATTGAGATAAAGTTCAATTCTTGGTTGGAGTTTCTCTTTAAGTTCCTCCGCATGCATACGATGCCCTGGTACCAAAGATCTCTCCTCAGGCCCATACCCCTTCCAGTGAACAAGGTACTGTATGGAGTTCTGCACCCACCGAGAGTCCAAAATTTGTTCTATCTCAAACTCAGGTTCTCCATCACTCACCACAGGGGGGGGGGGGGGGGGGAGAGGAATCCACATGCACATCAGGTTTCAATAAAGACACATAGAATGACTTCACACCTCTCATACTGGGAGGTAGGGAAATGACATATGTGACACTATTGATCTTTTTTGGACACGGGGTATGGACCTATAAATCTGGGACCCAACTTCGCAGAGGGCTGTTTTAAGGCTAAATGCCTGGTAGAAACCCATACCATATCACCTGGTGCAAAATCCCACTCTACAGAGCGTTTCTTATCTGCCTGTTTTTTCTGAGTTTGAAAGGCCTTTTCTAGGTTTCTTTTGACCAAACCCCAAATCTCCTTCAAGGTTCCCTGCCACTCTTCCAGGGCAGGAAAAGGAGATGATACCACGGGCAGAGGAGAGAACATAGGGAATCTCCCCGTTACTACCTGGAATGGGGATAAACCTGAAGAGGTGCTCTTTAAGTTATTATGGGCAAACTCTGCAAAGGGTAAAAACGTCACCCAGTTCAACTGAGCATCTGCCACATAGCACCTGAGGAACTGCTCAAGGGATTGGTTAACCCTTTCCATTTGCCCATTAGTCTGTGGGTGGTAGCCAGAGGAAAATGATAGGTTCATACCTAAGTGATGACAGAACGCCCTCCAGAACTTGGAGACGAACTGGACTCCCCTGTCTGACACCACATTCTCCGGGATACCATGCAGCTGGAAAATGTGGTGAATGAAGAGTTATGCCAGTTCCTGAGCAGAGGGGAGTCCGTCCAACGGGATAAAATGGGCCATTTTACTGAACCTATCGACTACCACCCAAATGACTGTTTTCCCCTCAGATCTGGGCAGCTCCCCCACAAAATCCATGGACAGATGGGTCCATGGTTGTTCAGGCACTGGTAGTGACTGTAGCGTACCCACAGGAGCACGCCCGGACGGCTTACTCCTGGCACACACAGAGCAATCTCCGACAAACTCTTTACAATCAGACACAATGGATGGCCACCAGACACATCTGTCTAACACCTCCTGCATTCTGGCAACCCCTGGATGCCCTGCATTCTTATGAGAATGGAAAACATGAAGAATCTTTAATTGGAACTGTAGTGGTACAAAGAAAACTCCATCTGGTTTCCCTTTGGGAACCTCCTGCTGATAAGGTTTCAGAGTAGATGCCCAATCCTCCCAAGTCTCAGTAGCAGCAAGAACCACTTTCTCGGGCAGGATGCTTTCGGGAGTTGAGGGCTGTATCGTCTCGGGCTTGAAACATCTGGATAATGCATCAGCCTTGATGTTATTACTACCAGGTTTGTAGGTAACAATGAATCTGAATCTCGTTAAAAAACAGGGACCAACGGGCTTGTCTGGGACTGAGGCATTTAGCCCCTTCAATGTACTCTAAGTTCTTGTGATCGGTATAGACTGTGATAGTATGTTCAGCCCCCTCGAGCCAATGTCGCCATTCCTCAAACGCAAGTTTGATGGCCAACAGTTCTCGATTCCCAATATCATAATTTCTCTCAGCGGGGGAAAACTTCCTAGAGAAAAAGGCACAAGGATGCAACCTGCCCTGCAGACCGGAGTGCTGAGACAACACAGCCCCAAACCCGATCTCTGAAGCATCCACCCTAGAGTTGGGCCGAACGGTTCGCCTGCGAACGGTTCCATGCGAACTTCCGTGGTTCGCGTCCCACAGGCGAACCTTTGCAGAAGTTCGGTTCGCCCCATAATGCACATGGAGGGTGAACTTTGACCCTCTACATCACAGTCAGCAGGCCCAGTGTAGCCAATTAGGCTACACTAGCCCCTGGAGCCCCACCCCCCTTATATAAGGCAGGCAGCGGCGGCCATTACGGTCACTCGTGTGCCTGCATTAGTGAGAGTAGGGTGAGCTGCTGCAGACTGTCTCTTATAGGGAAAGATTAGTTAGGCTTAGCTTGTTCCTGGCTGCATACCTGTTCTGTGAACCCACCACTGCATACCTGTACTGTGAACCCACCACTGCATACCTGTTCAGTGAACCCACCACTGCATACCTGTTCTGTGAACCCACCACTGCATACCTGTACTGTGAACCCACCACTGCATACCTGTTCAGTGAACCCACCACTGCATACCTGTTCAGTGAACCCACCACTGCATACCTGTTCAGTGAACCTGCCACTGCATACCTGTTCTGTGAACCCACCACTGCATACCTGTTCTGTGAACCCACCACTGCATACCTGTTCAGTGAACCCACCACTGCATACCTGTTGTGTTCAGTGAACCTGCCACTGCATACCTGTTCTGTTCAGTGGACCCGCCACTGTATACCTGTTCAGTGAACCCGCCACTGCATACCTGTTGTGTTCAGTGAACCTGCCACTGCATACCTGTTCTGTGAACCCACCACTGCATACCTGTTCTGTTCAGTGGACCCGCCACTGTATACCTGTTCTGTTCAGTGAACCCGCCACTGTATACCTGTTCTGTTCAGTGAACCCGCCACTGTATACCTGTTCAGTGAACCCGCCACTGCATACCTGTTCTGTTCAGTGAACCTGCCACTGCATACCTGTTCTGTGAACCCCGCCACTGTATACCTGTACTGTTCAGTGAACCCGCCACTGCATACCTGTTGTGTTCAGTGGACCCGCTACTGTATACCTGTTCTGTTCAGTGAACCCGCCACTGTATACCTGTACTGTTCAGTGAACCCGCCACTGCATACCTGTTCTGTTCAGTGAACCTGCCACTGCATACCTGTTCTGTGAACCCGCCACTGTATACCTGTACTGTTCAGTGAACCCGCCACTGCATACCTGTTCTGTTCAGTGGACCCGCTACTGTATACCTGTTCTGTTCAGTGAACCCGCCACTTTATACCTGTACTGTTCAGTGAACCCGCCACTGCATACATGTTCTGTTCAGTGGACCCGCTACTGTATACCTGTTCTGTTAAGTGAACCCGTCACTGCATACCTGTTCTGTTCAGTGAACCTGCCACTGTATACCTGTACTGTTCAGTGGACCCGCTACTGTATACCTGTTCTGTTCAGTGAACCCGCCACTGCATACCTGTTGTGTTCAGTGAACCCGCCACTGTATACCTGTACTGTTCAGTGAACCCGCCACTGCATACCTGTTCTGTTCAGTGAACCCGCCACTGTATACCTGTTCAGTGAACGCGCCACTGCATACCTGTTGTGTTCAGTGAACCCGCCACTGTATACCTGTTCTGTTCAGTGGACCCGCTACTGTATACCTGTTCTGTTTAGTGAACCCGCCATTGCATACCTGTTGTGTTCAGTGAACCCGCCACTGTATACCTGTACTGTTCAGTGAACCTGCCACTGCATACCTGTTCTGTTCAGTGAACCTGCCACTGTATACCTGTTCTGTTCAGTGAACCCGCCACTGTATACCTGTTCAGTGAACCCGCCACTGCATACCTGTTGTGTTCAGTGAACCCGCCACTGTATACCTGTTCTGTTCAGTGGACCCGCTACTGTATACCTGTTCTGTTCAGTGAACCCGCCACTGCATACCTGTTGTGTTCAGTGAACCCGCCACTGTATACCTGTACTGTTCAGTGAACCCGCCACTGCATACCTGTTCTGTTCAGTGAACCTGCCACTGCATACCTGTTCTGTGAACCCGCCACTGTATACCTGTTCTGTTCAGTGAACCCACCGCATCAGTGCGCATACCTGTGCAGTTAAGTGAACCCACCTACCTACGTGAGTGCACGCAGTGTGATGTACCACTCTGTGCATACCCGATATGGACAAAACAGGTAGAGGAAGAGGTAGTGCCAGAGCCAGAGGAAGGCCACCCGGCAGGTCTGCGCGAGGTCGTGTAAATGTAATTTCGTGTGGACCTGGCCCACAGTACAGTGCTCGGAAGAAGGCACGTCCCATCACCTCCCAAGATTGTCAGGACGTGGTTGAGTATTTAGCGACACAGAACACCTCATCTTGCTCAGCCACCAGCGCTACTACTAGCACCACTTCCGCTGCATTTGACACTTCCCAAGAATTATTTAGTGTTAAAATCACTGATGCACAGCTATTGTTGTTACAGCCAGATGAATTTTCACCAGCTCATATGTCTGAGTTACGCGGCAACACTATGGATGTAACGTGTAAGGAGGATGAAGGACCTACTGATGGTGCATGTTTGGATTTGTCTGAGGCAAGCGAAGCTGGGCAGGATGATTACGATGATGACGATGATAGGGATCCTCTGTATGTTCCCAATAGAGGAGATGAAGAGGGAAACAGTTCAGAGGGGGAGTCAGAGAGTAGTAGGAGGAGAGAGGTTGCTGAAAGAAGCTGTGGCAGCTCTTCGTCAGAAACAGCTGGTGGCAGTGTCCGGCACCATGTATCGCCACCTATGTACAGCCAGCCAACTTGCCCTTCAGCATCAGCTGCTGAGGTCCCCATAGTGCCCACATCCCAGGGTGGCTCAGCGGTGTGGAAACTTTTTAATGTGTGTGCCTCAGATCGGAGCAAAGCCATCTGTTCGCTCTGCCAACAAAAATTGAGCCATGGAAAGGCCAACACTCACGTAGGGACAAGTGCCTTACGAAGGCACCTGGAGAAAAGGCACAAACAGCAATGGGATGGCCACCTGAGCAAAAGCAGCAGCAGCACACAAAAGAAAAGTCACCCTCCTTCTCCTCTTCCTCCTTCAGGTGCATCATCTGCTTCTGCCGCTTTCTCCCTTCCACCTTCACAGGCACCCTCCTCCACTCCGCCTCTGCCCTTGAGCGCTTCCTGCTCCTCTGCCCACAGCAGCAGTCAGGTGTCCGTGAAGGAAATGTTTGAGCGGAAGAAGCCAATTTTGGCCAGTCACCCCCTTGCCCGGCGTCTGACAGCTGGCGTGGCGGAACTGTTAGCTCGCCAGCTGTTACCATACCGGCTGGTGGACTCTGAGGCCTTCTGTAAATTTGTGGCCATCGGAACACCGCAGTGGAAGATGCCAGGCCGCACTTATTTTTCGAGAAAGGCCATACCCCAACTGCACCGTGAAGTTGAGAGGCAAGTGGTGTCATCTCTTGCGAAGAGCGTTGGGTCAAGGGTACACCTGACCACGGATGCCTGGTCTGCCAAGCACGGGCAGGGCCGCTACATTACGTACACAGCCCATTGGGTCAACCTGGTGGTGAACGATGGCAAGCAGGGCGCAGCGGACCAAATTGTGACACCTCCACGGCTTGCAGGCAGGCCTCCTGCCACCTCCTCTCCTCCTGCTACATGCTCTTCGCTGTCCTCCTCCTCCTTGGCTGAGTGGCAGTTCTCCTCTCCAGCTACACAGCCCCAGCTCCGCAGGGCCTATGCTGCATGCCAGGTACGACGGTGTCACGCCATCTTAGACATGTCTTGTCTCAAAGCGTATAGTCACACTGGAGCAGCTCTCCTGGCTGCTCTTAAGAAACAGGTGGATGAGTGGCTGACCCCGCACCACCTGGAGATAGGCAACGTGGTGTCGACAACGGCAGCAATCTGCTTGCCGCTTTGCATATGGGGAAGCTGACACACATACCCTGCATGGCACATGTCATGAATCTAGTTGTTCAAAGATTTGTGGCAAAGTACCCTGGCTTAGCGGATGTCCTGAAGCAGGCCAGGAAGTTCTGTGGGCATTTGAGGCGGTCTTACACAGCCATGGCACGCTTTGCGGAAATTCAGCGGAAAAACAACATGCCGGTGAGACGCCTCATTTGCGATAGCCCGACTCGCTGGAATTCGACCCTGCTTATGTTCTCCCGCCTGCTAGAACAGAAGAAAGCCGTCATCCAGTACCTCTACAACTACAGTAGAATGAAACAGTCTGGGAAGATGGGGATGTTCTGGCGCGACAACTGGACACTGATGAAAAATGCATGCAGGCTTATGCGGCCGTTTGAGGAGGTGACCAACCTGGTGAGCCGCAGTGAGGGCACCATCAGCGACTTAATTCACTACGCTTACTTCTTGGAGCATGCTGTGCGTAGAGTGGCGGATGAAGCTGCGAATGAGCGTGACCAGGAACCGTTACGGCAGGAACAGGCATGGGACCAATTTTCATCAGACCCAGCTGTTTCCTCAACACCTGCGGCAGCACAGAGGGGGGAGGAGGAGGAAGAAGAGAAGTCGTGTGCAGAAGATGAGTCAGACTCAGAGGATGATGAGCAAGGTGTTTCTTTGGGGGAGGAGGAGGAGGAGGGGACGGTGGCAGGAGAACACCCGCAGCAGGCGTCGCAGGGGGCTTGTGCTGCTCAACCTTCCCGTGGTATTGTTCGTGGCTGGGCGGAGGAGGTTGACTTACGTGACGTCACTGAGGAAGAGCAAGAGGAGATGGAGGGTACTGGATCCGACTTTGTGCAGATGTCGTCTTTTATGCTGTCCTGCCTGTTGAGGGACCCCCGTATAAAAAACCTCAAGGGGAATGAGCTGTACTGGGTGGCCACACTACTAGACCCTCGGTACAGGCACAAAGTGGCGGACCTGTTACCAACTCACCTGAAGGTGGAAAGGATGCAGCACATGCAGAACCAGCTGTCAACTATGCTTTACAATGCCTTTAAGGGTGATGTGACAGCACAACGCCAGCAAGGTACCACTGCCACTAATCCTCCTCCCGTGTCCACGCAGTCAAAGACAGGACGCTCCAGCGATCTCATGGTGATGTCGGACATGCGGACGTTCTTTAGTCCAACGCCTCGCCGTAGCCCTTCCGGATCCACCCTCCACCAACGCCTGGAACGGCAGGTAGCCGACTACCTGGCCTTAAGTGTGGATGTAGACACTGCTGTGAACAGCGATGAGGAACCCTTGAACTACTGGGTGCGCAGGCTTGACCTGTGGCCAGAGCTGTCCCAATTTGCCATCCAACTTCTCTCCTGCCCTGCCGCAAGCGTCCTGTCAGAAAGGACCTTCAGCGCAGCTGGAGGCATGGTCACTGAGAAGAGAAGTCGCCTAAGTCACAAAAGTGTTAAGTACCTCACCTTTATCAAAATGAATGAGGCATGGATCCCGGAGGGCTGCTGCTCACCCCAAGACTAAGTCAGTCCCTGCACACACAGCATCTCTGCCTGCACGCCGTGTGACTGGCTGCCTGGCCTGCCCCAAGAAGACTAAGTCGCTCCCAGTCCCTTCACACAGCATGTCTGCCTGCAGGCCGCTTGACTACCTTCTCCGCCACCACCAACAGGGTCCGGGACTCCAGGCGGATTGCTGAATTTTTTAGGCCGCTGCTAGCAGCGGCCGCTGTAATAATTTTTCTGGTGCGTGTACATGACTGCCTAATTTTTCTGGCTGCACTGCGGGCAGCTGCAACAACAAAAGAAAAGGCATGTACATGCACCCATTCCCCTTTGTGATCATTACCTTGCCGTGGTGAAGCGGCTTGCGTATCACAATGAAGCAATGACCGGCGCCTAGGTGAGTGTCTCGGGGGGCACACAAAAGATAATAAGGTCGTTGCTTCATTGTGGTCAGACCAAATTTGATCAGCTGGACAGTCACTGTTCTGTCATTCAGCTACATCAGCCAGGCGACCATATGGGCTGTAAAGCCACCAAAACCTGCACTCTCGCCATGGTGCGCACCAGTCCAGCACGGCCGTCACTACACAAACAGCTGTTTGCGGTGCGTTACACGGTGAGTTTGGTGTGTCAGTGTGAAGCAGTACCTCAATTACACTCCCTGATTGATGTATACACATGCAAGATGTTTTAAAGCACTTTAGGCCTGTCATTTAGCATTCAATGTGATTTCTGCCCTTAAAACGCTGCTTTGCGTCAAATCCAGATTTTTCCCGGGGACTTTTGGCGTGTATCCCTCTCCGCCATGCCCCCCTCCAGGTGTTAGACACCTTGAAACATCTTTTCCATCACTTTTGTGGCCAGCATAATTTTTTTTTTCAAAGTTCGCATCCCCATTGAAGTCTATTGCGGTTCGCGAACTTTAACGCGAACCGAACGTTACGCGAAAGTTCGCGAACCCGGTTCGCGAACCTAAAATCGGAGGTTCGGCCCACCTCAACAATGAATGGGAGAGTTATGTCCACATGTCTTAAAATGGGCGCGGAGCAGAACAATTTTTTAAGTGATGAAAATGCAGATTGAGCTTCTGCTGACCAATTGTATGTATCTGCCCCCTTTTTGTTAAGTTCTGTGTTCTGTGAGGGGTGAGACCACAGCAGAAAATCCTTTGCTAAAGTTCCTGTAATAGTTAGTGAAGCCCAGAAATCGCTGGAGTGCCTTCAACCCTACAGGTTGGGGCCACTCCAGGACAGCAGAAACCTTCTTGAGGTCCATGGAGAATCCTGCGGTGGAGATTATGTACCCCAGGAAGGGAATTTCAGAAACTTCGAATAAACTCTTCTCGAGTTTAGCTTTCAGGGAATTTTGTCGTAGTTTCCTTAAAACATACTTCACATGTTCCCTGTGTTCAGTAATATCAGATGAGAAAATGAGAATGTAATCTAAGTAGACTAGAACTAACCGCCCCAGAACCTCCCTAAAGACTTCGTTAATCAACTCCTGGAAGATGGCGGGTGCGTTGCACAACCCGAAGGGCATCACAAGGTAATCGTAGTGCCCATTGGGTGTGTTGAACGCCATCTTCCACTCGTCACCATCTCTTATGCGAACCAGGTTGTATGCCCCTCTGAGATCAAGTTTAGTGAAGACCCCTGCATCAGTAATCTGAGCGAACAAGTCATCAATCAGAGGAAGAGGGTAATTGTTTTTCACAGTAATTTTGTTCAGTTCTCTGTAATCGATGCATGGCCAAAGGCCACCGTCTTTCTTTTGTACAAAAAAGAAACCTGCCCCAGCCGGGGACCTAGATGGACAGATTAAACCTTTGGCAAAATTTTCTTTAATATACTCCTGCATGGCAAGTTTTTCAGGCCCCGAAAGATTATATAAATGGCCTCTAGGGGGCATACAACCTGATCTCAAGTCAATGGGGCAGTCAAAACTTCGATGAGGAGGAAGTTTGTCTGCCGCCTTGGGACAAAAGACGTCAGCAAAATCAGAATACTGAATAGGCAACCCCTCCATTTGAATCTTGGTAGCACACACCGTGACTTTTTCCATACAATGATGATGGCAGTAGGAGGACCAGCTTAACAATTGCCTGGAACTCCAGTCGATCTGAGGGGAATGTTTTTGAAGCCACGGCATACCAAGGATCACAGTGGAGGTAGCCATCTTAAGTACAAAAAACTGTATCTGTTCCTTATGCAGAGCCCCTATTTGACTTAACAGTACAGGAGTATGAGAAAGAGGTTGTTTGCCCTGCAGTGGTGAATCATCCACTGCAGTAACAACAATCTGACGTCCCAAAGAGAGAAGAGGAAAACCAAACTTAACAGCAAAATCATAATCCATAAAATTTGCTGCGGAACCCGAGTCTATAAAGGCCTGGGTAGACTGGACTTGGTCTTCCCAGGTGATAGAACACGGGAGAAGTAAGCGACTATTCTTTAGAGGTAACACAGAATCGCCTAGGGTAGTACCTCCAGCTACACCTAGGCGATAGAGTTTTCCGCCTTCCTGGGACAGTTTTGTACTACATGACCCTTCTCTGCACAATACAAGCAGAGTCTCTCAGTACGTCTCAGTACGTCTCCTATTTTTCTCAACCTCAGAGAGCTTGGATTGTCCGATTTGCATCGGTTCATCCTGAGGAGGAGAAGAAGGAGTAGGAGCAGAGAAAGGAACAGGGGAAGGCTTTCCTGACATTCTACCTCGAGTTTGCCTTTGGTAACGAACTCGACGGTCAATCTTGACAGCTAACGAGATTGCCTCGTCTAGTGTCTTATGTTCTGGGTGGCTTAACATCAGGTGAGCAACAGCATCAGATAACCCCGATAAGAAACAGTCTAGTAAAGCATAGTGCCCCATCTGGCTGACACCGCCCACTTTCTAAACTCAGCAGCATAAGTTTCAACAGTGTTATGACCTTGTCGGAGAGTTTTGAGTTTCCTCTCTGACGTCATCGCTAAATCTGGATCATCATATATAATAGCCATTGCTTTAAAAAAACTCCTGAACTGATGTTAATGCCTCATGCCCAGTGGGGAGACTGTAAGCCCAAGTCTGCGAGTCACCAGAAAACAAAGTTTTTAGAAAGGTAACTCGCTGACCCTCAGAACCTGAAGATACCGGGCATAACTCAAAATATGATAAGCAACGATGCTTGAAATTCCGAAAATCAGACCGGTGCCCTGAAAATCTCTCAGGATGAGGCATCCTGGGTTCACTAACTATCGGGGATGACACTGATGCATTGGTCTTTTGAAGTCGGGTCACTACCTCAGACAATAAATTAATTTGTGTCTGTATTGGTAAGATCGTTCACAGCTGTGGTCAACAGTTTGACCTGAGTGCATAGTGTCTCCATAGACATTTTTGGTCTGCTGTTCTGTAACGATTGGTGTAGCAATCAGAAGTCTGATTATTGTGTGATCTGCAGTATCACCAATAATCAGACACTATACCTGATTATATGGTGATCTGCAGAATCACCAATAATGCAAGCATAGCAAACAAGGTAATAGCAAGTGTACAGTGCTTGGTGCAACAGTAATGCAGATAGTTTTGGCAGAACCTCACCAGAGGAGCTGGTGGGTACTATCAGTAAGGAACCTCACCAGAGGAGCTGGTGGGTATTAACAGTGAGGAACCTCACCAGAGGAGCTGGTGGGTATTAACAGTGAGGAACCTCACCAGAGGAGCTGGTGGGTATATTAAATAAGGAACCTCACCAGTGACAAGGGCTCACTGGTGATTAGAGGAGTCAGACAGTTTGGTTCGGCAACAGACAGGAGGATACAGTACAGAATCGGCAGGCAGAAGGATAAAGGTATTTCAGGCAGAGTCAGCAACAGGATCAGATGGGCGAAAGTACAGAATCTTATAGCGTAAGAGTAGTCAGAAGAGAGCCAGAGTCATACACAGATAATCAAGTAATAATAACAGTAGTAATATCAATTCCTAGTCTTGCGTGAAATCCCTGGTTTCCTCACAGATCAAAGCACACCGGAACTAACTAAGGTCTGAGTGCTCACACGAAGCATTTGCAACAGCAGACAAGTTGCGAGTGATTCTCGGAGGCTTAAGAAGCGGAGGAGACCCCTCGGCCACGCCTACACCCATCAGCCAATCAGAGCTGCCGAGAGTCTCCTCTGACATCAGCCGACCGGCAGGTCAGCTGACGCGCCTCCTCCCTGCATAAAGGTCCCGTCTGTGCGCGTGCGCGACAAAGCCACTCTATGAGCCACTGACAATCCCCTCGGCGTGCTAAACACCGAGGAGACAGGAGAAACGCCTGACAGGGAAACCGAAGCAGCTGCCCGCAGCTGCATCTCCACAGAATGTTACACAGCAGCACTTATTATTATAAAACTATAATGGCTGAAAACTGAGAAATAATGATTATTTTCATTTTTTTTCTTCTTATTCTTTTAAAATCACTTAAAAATAAAATAATTCTTAGAAAAGAATACCACCCCAAGAAAGCCTAATTGGTGGGGAAAAAAAGATATAGATAATTTTGGTGTGATAAGTACTGATAAAGTTATTGGCAAATGAATGGGAGGAGCGCTGAAATTTGAAAATTTGTTTTGGTCCATAAGGGGTAAAGTGGTTAAAGTGAAAGTAAAAAGCATTTTTTTTACTTACCCGGGGCTTCCTCCAGCCCCATAAGCATGAATGCGTCCCTTGCCATCCTCACGCGTGCCTCCCACGGTCCGCCCAGAATCCTCCGTTCAGCCGCAAGCAAACCCCAGCAGATGGCTTGCGCAGAAGGTCCGCACATGCGCAGAAGGCCCCCAGCTGACGTCACACAGCCACTTACCGGAGCAGATTGCTGCTTAACTGAGGACTGCAGGAGGACGGCGAGGGATTCATCCATGCTTATGGGGCTGGAGGAAGTCCCAGGTAAGTAGAAAAAAATGCTTTTTTACTCGTCTCTGGGTCACTTTAAACGAACAGAAAACTGAAAAAAATACACCTTTTTTCCAAATAAAATACTGTCGCCGTAAATTGTACTACAAACATAATTTAAACATTGTAATAACTGGGACAAATGAGCAAATACAATGTGTGTGTATTATCCACAGTAGCATGTTTAATTGTAAAACTATAATAGCTGAAAACTGAGAATTTTTTTCCATTTTTATTCTTATTATTCCTGTTAAAATGCATTTACAATAAAATAATTCTTAGCAAAAAGTACAACCCAAATAAAGCCTAATTGGTGGTGAAAAAAACAAGATATACAGTAGATCATTTTGGTGTGATAAGGTGAAAATTGCTCTGGTCCATAAGGGGAACACAAGGGTCAAACATCTTCCCAGCTTGATGCCTATCCTGATGCCTCCACCCTTTAATTTCCTAGTGCCAACCTATATACAGACCTCCAGGACTTACCCTGTTGGGCTTTATCTATGGCCCATCAGGAAAATATTAAGTAAACATTACAGTGTTGTTGCATCACATTTTGTAATATGCATTTCTGTAGCACATTCTTCTCGGCACTCCCTATAGTGCCTTTTTGTGAACACATCTGTGACACTTTCATGTCACTTTGGTGTCATGCAGCACTTATTACACTCTGTGCAGTAAAAGGCTGCTCTGTCTTCAGCAACTTCCAGCTCTCCTTCCTTTGTCAAGATGTTCACTTTTTTTTATTAAGCTTGTTAGATTATTTTAATCTATTAAAATTATATGAAGATGTTCAATCTCCATCCATCTACTGATTGGACAGCTGTCCTGAACTGTCGTGTAGCTACATAAAGGAATGAGTGGCTCAGCTAAACAGTACCATAATTACTGTGAAAAGGCTAAAGAATGCTGTCACTCACCGATCAGGGAGATAAAACAGCATTCAGGGATGATTTTTCAACAGGACTCATCTGAAAAAGCTCATCAAGTTAAATATAATGTATGGTCCTTTGGCAATGCCTAGGGCAACACTGCAGTAAGTATTTGTACAATATGGAGACCACTCTTGGTTTTAAAGTGGACCTGAACTCTTGCACAGGACAGAAGGAAAACATATAGAAATGTTTAGACTAGAGGGTACAGCCTGTCTAATCCCTGCTTATCTGTGACTAATCACCACTGTAATTTTATGTCTCTGCTGTGTCAGCCCAAGAATCTGCTCTGCCACGGCAGAGCTGCTAATTTGTAAACACAGGATTATAACAATATGTCTGCTTCCATGAAACACTGCATATTTATTTATGTATCAGCTGTAACTAAGAAATGTTTTTCCTTAACCTCCTTGGCGGTATGAAAAATACCGCCAGGAGGGAGCGCAGCAGTTTTTTTTTTAAAAAAATTTTTTTAATCATGTAGCGAGCCGAGGGCTCGCTACATGATAGCCGCTGCTGAGCGGCATCCCCCCGCCCGCTTCGATCGCCTTCGGCGATCTCCGATCAGGAAATCCCGTTCATAGAACGGGATTTCCTGGAGGGCTTCCCCCGTCGCCATGGCGACGGGGCGGGATGACGTCACCGACGTCACTGACGTCGGGACGTCATTGGGAGTCCCGGGCCACCCCTCGGCGCTGCCTGGCACTGATTGGCCAGGCAGCGCTGGGGTCTGGGGGGGGGGGGGCGCGCCGCAGCAGATAGCGGCGATCAGGCAGGGGCCGGCGGCGATCAGAGTGCTGGCGCAGCTAGCAAAGTGCTAGCTGCGTCCAGCAAAAAAAAAATTATGAAAATCGGCCCAGCAGGGCCTGAGCGGCACCCTCCGGCGGCTTACCCCGTGTCACACACGGGGTTACCGCCAAGGAGGTTAAAGGTTAATATACTTTTTGCACATCTTTTAGAGTAGAGAGGATGTTCTGAGTTCAGGTCCGCTTTAACAGTGCCCATTCATAAACTATGGCTTGATCCTTTATTAACCCAGGCAGCTAGAAAACATGTAAACAGGTCCTGGTACTTTCCCCTGTCTAGTAAACTCAATCTAGCACTATTCTACCCTTGCAGTTAGATTGCATATTGGTTGGAAAATATGCAGTCTCTTCAGTTTAGTGTAACGATTGGTGTCAGCATGCAGAGAGAATCTGATTATTGGTGATCTGCAGTATCACCAAGAATGCAGATATATACCTGATTATTGATGATCTGCAGAATCACCGATAATACAGATATATTGCTAACCTCTGGACACCTTTTGGTATGTGAGTGTTTGGTGCAACAGTAGTACTTTGAGTAATGCACCTGCAGAGCAGGTGATAATAGACAGTAAAGAGACACGGCTCAGAGAGCACAGGAACCTTCCAGCAGCCTGAGACTCCTCAAGGGGTGGAGTCAGGCTGAAGATAGGGAAGGCCAGAGAGTGAGTGACACCTGAAGGTGGATGTCACTATCTGGTCTGGAGACTATCTCTTAATAGGAGAGATAGCTCTCGAAGTCGGGCTCGCCAGGTCGGCAACACACTGACAGATAAGTACAACGACAGAAAGCTGATTCGGTATCCAAGGCAAAGCAGGGTCTGGCAACGGAAAATCAGATATGCGAGGTACCGAATCAAAAGACAGAGGAGTAGTCAGAAAAGCAATAAGTCATAACAGATATCAAACAATGCCTAGTCTTGGTGCGAGGTCCGTGGTCTCAGCTCCCTGGAACTAGTCTGAAGAATAACACAGATGGTAATACAGTTCCCAAATCTGGGTGTGAGGTCCTTTGTCTCTACACCCTGGAACTAGTCTGGAGAATAACACAGATGGTAATACAGTTCCCTAATCTGGGTGTGAGGTCCTTGGTCTCTACACCCTGGAACTAGTCTGGAGTATAACACAAATGATAGTACAGTTCCCTAAGCTGGGTGTGAGGTCCTTGGTCTCTATACCCTGGAACTAGTCTGAGCATAAACAGAATAACAGTTCAAGTAATCTGGCTAAGTGTGAATTCCCAGGTCCACCTGGTTCAAACACACTGTAGGATCTGACTGAGGTCTGAGTGCTTCCACGTAGTGATCGCAACGGCAGACAACTTGCAACTGGCCAGCAGAAACTATATATGGAGTAGTGCTCTCCAGCACCACCCCTAATTGCTCAACCAATAGTATCCTGCTCAGGAGTCAGCTGATCGGCGTGGTCAGCTGACTCTCCCTGCCTAGTATAAGAATTCTGCCTCTCAGCGCGCGCGTGTATTCCTAAACCTGTGTGCACTAACAGACCTGCCGCGCTGGACGCGGAACCAGCCGCCTGACTGTTGTTGCATGCGGCGGTTTTTCCGCGTTCCGCCCTGCCACTAGACACACGCTTCCGCGTGCAAACCGCCGTGCTGGACGCAGAATAAGCCGCCTCCTCAGTAGCACATGCGGCGGCTTTTCCGCAATCTCTCACAGTACCCCTCCCCCGAGGAGTGGACTCCGAACATCTCCTGCCCGGCTTCTCAGGATGTAAGTCATGAAAATCCTTTTTCAACTCCTCTGCGTGGATGCGACATTCTGGCACCCAAGTTCTCTCCTCAATGCCATACCCCTTCCAATGCACTAAATACTGCACGGAATTCTGCACAAGCCGGGAGTCTAGAATCTTCTCAATTTCATATTCAGGTTGGTCATCAATCAACACGGGGGGGCGCAATCCACGTGCACTGCTGGCTTGAGCAGGGACACATGGAACGATCTCACACCTCGCATGCTGGTGGGGAGATCAATGGCATAAGTGACATCATTGATTTTCCTGCTCACAGGAAACGGACCCACAAATCTGGGACCTAACTTGGGAGACAATTGCTTCAGAGCCAAATGTCATGTGGACACCCAGACCAAGTCGCCTGGAAAGAATTCCCATTCTATGGAACGTCTTTTATCAGCTTGTTTCTTCTGACTCTGGAAAGCCCTCCTCAGATTTCTTTCTACCATTCCCCAAGTCTGCTTCAAGGACCTCTGCCAATCTTCCAGGGCTGGAAACGGAGTGGCAGCCACTGGTAATGGAGTGAACTTAGGTGACCTTACTGTTACCACCTGGAATGGAGAAAAACCTGAGGAGGAGCTCTTCAAGTTGTTGTGTGCAAATTCTGCAAATGGCAGGAATTTGACCCAGTCAGTTTGAACATCTGCCACATAACATCTCAGAAACTGTTCCAGAGACTGATTGGTTCTCTCGGTCTGGCTATTGGTCTGTGGGTGGTAGCCTGATGAAAAAGATAACTCCATGTCTAACTGATGGCAGAATGCCCTCCAAAATTTTGAAACAAATTGGACTCCCCGATCTCACACTATATTTTCCGGGATACCATGCAGCCGGAAAATATGTTGGATGAAGAGATCAGCCAATTCCTGGGCCGAGGGGAGTCCTTTCAGGGGGACAAAATGGACCATCTTGCTGAAACGATCGACTACCTCCCAAATGACCGTCATGCTCTCAGACCTGGGGAGTTCGCCCACAAAATCCATGGACAGATGGGTCCATGGTTCACTCGGGACTAGTAATGATTGCAATGTCCCAACAGGTGCCTGACGGGAGGGTTTGCTTCTAGCACACACTTATCCCCCGTGGGAAGACTATACGCCCAAGTCTGGGAATCCCCTGACAATAGTGTCTTAATGAAGGTTACTATCTGTGCCATGGTTCCTGAGGAATTAGGTCTTAACTCAAAGTATGATAACACTCTGTTTCTAAAATTCCGGAAGTCAGATCTGTGAGCAGAAAACCTTTCAGGTACAGGCATATGTATGTCTGTGCTAGGAGGAGATCGCACGGTATCCACAGCCGTCTGATAAACTTGTACAGTCCCAGACAAAGCGTTGAGTTGAGTCTGGTGACTGTCCAGTACTCGGGTGTCATTTTCCACCGTAGTGGTGAGTACATCGAGACGGCTGCGGAGTGCGTCCATTTGGGTTTGGTCTGCCGTTCTGTAACGCGGAATCAGCTGCCTCCTCAGTAGCACTTGCGGCGGCTTTTCCGCGATCTCTCACATTTAGCTTAACAAATTGCAAAATTTAAATCCATGTGCACCTTGATTCTGAGCAAGTCCAAGCTCTCACCCAAGTCTGTAGCACAGCCTGTCAGGCTAGGAGTGTTCCCTATTGCAGGCATGGAAAAGACCTCTTGCTTTGTGCAGCTGATTACGCTTGCAGTAAGGGGATACCCAGGCTATCTGCACTGAAACACAATTACAGATTCCAGCGAGAAACTGGTGAAAGCACAGTTTTGAACATTGATAGTTGGTAGTAAATTGAAAAGGAAAGGTAATTTTTAATAACATTAAATTGCAAAGATATTTTTTGCTACACTAATATATGTTTATGTAAATGGGTTGGCTTTGATAGGCATCCTTAGTGGCTACAGCTCTTGAGTCCAACAGGAGAAAAGCGCTATCCAAATGTTAGGATTATTATTAAAAGCCAGTTTGTTAGCCTACAAACATTCCATAACAGTTACCAGTATATAGAACTGACTAAAACCACAGTATTTTCTTTTAAACATTTTTGGAAATCTATTTGGAGAGTTCCCATTTGGTAGGGCCATCTCAAGATGATGTTTTGTCACATTAAGCACAAGCTTCTAGTGACATGTAGACATACTGAGTCTCTGTGAACATAATCACATTTAAGATCATAGGTCTATTTTAGCTCTGCAAAACATCAGCTGCAGATTTAATTAGATCTGATGCACACATTGTATACACATCCTCTGCTAATTACCTTTGATAAAAATAGAACTGTAGCGTCCTTCTAAAAATTACTTTCCAACACTGAGATAAAAGAATAGAGAGCTTTCTGGGCTAATGAATTGTAAAGTGGAACAATGTCCACCAAAATTATTACAAGACAGTAATTAAAATATGATTCTTATTATAAATGGAAAGCACTATAAACATTAGAATCCTTAAGCTGATTCATTCAGTTATCCAATTCAATTGTTAAAGATTCCTATTCTGGAAGATGGCATGGTGCGTATATCAGTCATCTCTACCATTCAACACCTATTGGAAAGGGGGTGTGGCTGTTGCTATCCACCCTTCTCCCCTCCCCACTGCAGGCTGTGCTCATCTGCACTGCAGACTTATATTTGCAACTTTTTGCCAAACTGATGGCATAAATGACATGAATATACTGTAGGGCCATACCTTAATTGGTGAAAACTGGACTAAAGCAATCTTTAAAAACATATTTGCCAACTCCATAGCAAAATACTCTATTTACATATAATTTGAAACTGGGCTGCAGTGTATTGACATGAAAGGTGTCCGGGGATAATACAATCTTGATTGTACAATTTTACCAAAATCTATAAAATAGAAGGGAAAGTATACTTTGTATGAATACTTTAGATAGTCTCTCATATGACAAAGATGTGGTAAGATTGTTCAATCAAGAGTGAATGGTCAATGTGCACCTTTAGTGGTGAGCTGTGAAATTTGGAATTTACTGTAGAATCAACGGTGAAGTCAACAAGGAGGGCAAAATCTAGAAAATCAACCAGTGATCACTACAATGGGCACTAAAAATGGCACTTCTTGCGAACACCCAAATCTGCAAATGCTCTATATGGGGTTTGTTGTACCCGTTGAAGTGTACCATACAACATTAATCATAATCCATGCTGTTGTACCCCACCAATGTCACCTGTCTTCCCTTCCCCAGGCTTATCATCCTGAACCTGAAACCACAATGCCATCACCGTCCCTGAGCTTAGAGAGCTGGGTGGGTGGACTGGATAGGAATGAGGAATGCCCATCCAGCCCACTTTTCCAGGTTTCTATGCTCCCTCAGTGATGACCGTATGGGTGGGATGAATCCAACCTAAAGGGGCCCATACACCTAACGATTTTCTCGCCGATATACATCCGTTTCGATCACAGTGATCGAAACGGCTGTGAAATCGCCGCGCACACTGCTGACAGAACGATCGATTTCTGTCCGAAATGAATCGTTCCCGTCAATTCCCGTCAACCCATCCGTGCGGAAGATTTTTCTCGGTCGCCGGCGGGTCGGGAGTGCGTCGTTAGCGGCGTTCGAATGTCTGACGACCGACGCAATACAGCGGTAATATATTACTTGCTCCAGCCGGCGCGAGTCCCCTGGTCTTCTTCTCTGCTTCGGGCTTTGGGCTCCAGAGCTACACAGAACTTCCTGTCCCGGCAGGAAGTTTAAACAGTAGAGCGCCCTCTACTGTTTAAACTTCCCCTGGACAGGAAGTTCAGTAGCCGGAGCGCGGCGGGGTCGGAGCGGAGAAGAAGACAGCGGGACTCGCGCCAGCCGGTGCAGGTAATGTATGCAGGAGGGGGGGGCGGCAGCAGTAGCAGCTCCACAGACTGTGATCGGTTTCAGGCTGAAATCCATTCACAATCTGTTTGCAGTAAGGGTGGCCATACGATCCCTCTCTGATCAGATTCGATCAGAGAGGGATCTATCTGTTGGTCAAATCTGATGGCAAATCGACCAGTGTATGGCCACCTTAAGACAAGTAAGTTATGGTCCAGTGTTAATCAATGAGCAGATTTGCAGATATCAAACCAGCAAAAGTTGATACCTAATGACTACCATTATCAGGGCATCTTGTCGTGTACACATAGTTTGCCAGTACCAGATACTACTGGGGCCCACTACATCTGTGGAGTATATCCATCATCTAATGTGGAATATGCGATAAAGGGCACACAATGCCCTGATAATGATCTGTCCTTTCAAGAAACAAATCAAACACTACACAGGAGATTTAGCTAATATAACACTTGCTTAACAACAGTGAGCAAAACTGGCTTCTGGAATTATTCCAAAATGAATTTGATGCCTGGGTTAACAGGTGGCACAAAGGTGTTGAGTGTCACTGTAATTACAATGAAAGGTACAATTTCTGTTCAAAATTGTATAGTGCTTTCGCAAATGCAAAGATTTTATTTTACTTCAACAAATAACAAATATATACAGGAACAAAGTCTGAGGAAGGCCTCACAGACAAAAGCTAACTCATTTTTTTTCTAAGTTAGCCAATAAATGGTATCATCCTGATTCAAAACTTCAACAAATAAAGAATTGAGAGAGTAAAAGACACGACTGACAGCCCATCGTTGACACCAAAAATGTACCGTAATATACCGTATGTCTCTCCAGTACACAGCTGTATTACTTGCCCAAAGTTTTCTTATTTTCAAAAATTGAAAAAAAAAATCTCAGAAGAAAGTCATTCATTTTGTGTAACATCAGGTAGCACAACAGTGATTCCGGAAAATCATTGTCATATCCTTGTAATTAGCGATTTCTTAATAACAGTGATGAGTTAAATATCTTGTTCCACACATGACACAATTCTCCCAGGGAGTACGACATATTTAGCCAGAACTTACATTTCAAACTAATTAGACTGTCAACCATAACTTCATTTTAATTAAATAGTCAGTGAGGCATGTACAGAGCTGAAGCTCGCTACCGGCAGCTTGTCTGTGTGAAGACATATGAGAGGTAATGTGTTACCAGATCATCTGCCTCAGTGTGACAGTGTGGAGGACAACACTCCTGCTTAAACATTCTGAGACAGCAGACAAGTTAGCCTGTGAGGATATAGCCTAACCGATGGCAAGAGACAAATGCCACATGAATATATGGATATCTGAAAATTTAACAGATAAGGTAATAGCTGTCCACAGTCTTGAAGCTTGTGAGAGGAAATATATAAGAATCAGAAATGACTGTTAGAAATTTGCAGGAAACAGTAAAACATAGTACAAGCAGGGCCAGATTTCTGGAAAGGTCTCAAAGACCTGGACCTTGGGCAGCTGCAGCTCAAGGGGGCAACTGAAAATAAAAGAGTGGTTGCTACACATGAAAGAGGAGGCTAAAAATGGTGAGCAACACATGAAAAAGGGAACTGATGCCCAAGGGAGCTGTTAATGAAAGAGATGGGCTACAGTGCATGGAAGAGGGCGCTGTACATGGAATGGGCGGGGCACTGCTGCACATGAAAGTGGAACCACAACATACTTGGCCTGTGGCCCCAAAAAGTATGAATCTGGCCTTGAGTACAAGAAACACACCTTTTTCCTCACTGGGACTTTCCACATTTAGTATTAGACTTAAACATTGAAACAAAGGTAATGGAGATCTTCAAAATTTGACTTGCTTGGTATGATAGTGTCTAATAATAAGGGCAAAACACACAATTATTGGTAAAGAATATTGTAATTGTAATCAGGGCCTGTTCTTTTTGCCACCTTAAGCAATAAATTGTGAGGACACTCCTATACCCCCCCCCCCCCACCCCCGGATGTGTGTGTTGGTACAAAGCCAGATTAGGCTGTGCATTGCAGGCATAGCACTACGCTTACCTCCCTCTGCTTCGTCCAAGACAGCGTCTACTCCTTGATGGCCTGCAGCATCCTGCCTCTGATCGCCTAAAATGACCTGGGGCATCCTGGGCGATCAGAGGCAGGAGGCTGCAGGACAGCAGGGAGTAGATGCTATCTTGGAGGATGCTGTTGCTGCACCGGCGCCACATCCTCACCCACTCTCAGTAGATTAGCAATCAAGCCCCACATGAAGTCCTGCTTCCTCTATGACTACAGCGACGCCTTATGTGACCCGGCAGCATGTAACAGATCATACAAGGCACCGCTGTAGCCATGGATACAGGACGCTGGAGGGGCAGATGGAGATCCTATTGCTGGAACGCTGAGAGCAGGTGTGTGAAGTGGCACGGCACATCTAGGAGGGGGGAGACAGGGAGTGCGAGGAGGGGCACATTTGGGTTGGGGAGCTGCCTCCTGCCGCCCTCTAATGGTTGCTGCCCTGAATTGCATGATTGCTTCATGGAAGAACCACCCCTGATTGTAATTTATTCAATTTTTTGAAATAGTGTTGTTACAGTTTAATGATCGTTTCCTCAGATAAAGTGTCAGCAATGTGAGGAGAGTCACAGAGCAGCTGCAGGACTCATGCTAAGCTGAATAGAGAAGTATGCAAACACATCTGCAAACCTTCTATATTGTTAGACTGTATTTGCCTTTTTCATCTCACAATGTATTTCTTGTGCTGCTGTTGAAAGAGTTAAGATGTCATTTGGACATTCTTTAAGCTGTATTCATTTTATGTACCATTGAATGCTATTAAGTATCACCAAGGGAGCTCTATAATAGAGGGATTAAATCAGGCAATCTACTTCACTATGATAATGAAGAGGTGATGAATCACACTGTGCTTATGGAAATTGGAGCGTGCACATAATAATATTTAAAAATGATTAATAGGGAGATAAACAAAACACATCAGGGGCTGGAAACTGATTAAACCAGTCAGCAAAGCTGAAATGTTAAAGTATATATTTTTGCTTTAAAAAGTATACAGTTAGAAAATGTGCAAAGTAGTGTAAATGTACAGTGATGGAAAGGAGCCTGCGTAAGAATTTGCCATCCGCTGAAGAAGGGGTTCTTCGTGGTAAGAGTATTAAGCCGTATGATGTCCTAAATTATGAGACAGTAACAGCAAAAATCAATAATCCAATTTAAAAAGGCAATGAATTTCTCACAAGTAATGATATTCACATATACAATTACTAAAAGCAGAATAGGCACTTGTTTCATCCAGGAAACTGATCCAGCTGCCCTTTTAAAGTCAGGGAGAATCTTGTTTTTACTGAGACAAAATTGGACAGAGAACTTTAAGGTGCCCATACACCTGTCAATCTGCCGCCAGTTTGTCCATTAGTTAGATCTCTCCTGATCTAGTCTGATCAGAGTGTGATGTATTGCCTCACCACACAATGCACACCAATCTCCAAATGCACCAAATCTCCACCATGTGCAGCGTTGAATGCTCACCTGTCACACCAGTGCAAATCCTGACCTCCTATGGTGTTTGGCATCACTGCAAGCTTCTATACCATGTGACACCAGCGCATGTGCTACATCCACCGGTGACACGTGGTACAGATGCGTGTGGTGACACAAGGCACCAAAGGATGTGTGCCGGCATAACAAGTGAGCATTCACATGTCATAAAGGCATGGGGGGGGGGTCACATATGCACCTAGGTGTACACTGGTATCCATGGGTCAACGCAATATTGAATGCTGTTACTGCCTCATACCCAATCGAGCCCTTGCAACCAAGGTTTTTCTGCTATATCCCATCGATCCTTTCAACTGATTTCAGCCAGAAATCGATCAAATGATCAATTGGGTCACCATGTTTCAGCACTGATTCTTCTTTTATTTAATAAAATTGTGGGGTCGGAAGCTCAATTGGCCTGCAAAATCGACTTACTCTAGGGGTTTGCCAGATATCTGACCACACTGAAGATTATACAGTAGATATGCATGTCTTTTAACCTGAGATGACCGTGGTCTTTAGCTGACGATGGGTGGGCTAGATACAAACAGGTATTTACTCAAATTATATACAGTTATTTTCATCTATGTGAGAAAGCTGTGTGAAGTTGTATACAGACTGTACTGAAGTGGGTTTTTTGTTACATATCAGATGCACAATTACATAAGACTCATTAGGAGCACCATTAGCAGCGCTCTATAAATATAACTTAAACTCATTTCTGCTTCTGTTTCAAAATGCCATCAAAGCATTTATGAGGCAATATCCTGCCGCAGTACAGCGCCTTCTTAATTCTCTTCACTGAACATATTCAGAATGTAAACTATGTGCAACATCACACCGATACAACGCTTACATCTGAAAATGGCGCCTGTGAATAATGGTGCACGATGTTGCCGCTAATCCGTTTGCCGCTTATCGCTATTTAACGTTAAAGCCTAATCGTTATTTAGCGTTAACACACAGAACCCTCTCTGTACCTACTCCTAACCCATAAACCCCCCCTGGTGGTGCCTAACCCTAACCACCCCCCTGGTGGTGCCTAACCCTAACCACCCCCCTGGTGGTGCCTAACCACCTCCCTGGTGGTGCCTAACCCTAACCACCCCCCTGGTGGTGCCTAACCCTAAACACCCCCCTTGGTGGTGCCTAACCCTAACCACCCCCCTGGTGGTGCCTAACCCTAACCACCCCCCTGGTGGTGTATATTGTACTGTAACTATACCTAACCCTACTCTCACACAGAACCCTCCCTTTACCTATCCCTAACCCTAAGACCCCCCTGGTGGTGCCTAACCCTAAGACCCCCTGGTGGTGCCTAACCCTAAAACCCCCCTGGTGGTGTCTAACCCTAACCATCCCCCCGGTGGTGCCTAACCCTAACCTTGACAGTGTTACATTAAATCCATTCACTGTTTTGCAGTTAAATTAGGTCTGCAGTTTGGCTTATGTAGGGCGCTATTGATAAATAATGTTAGTGTGTGCCACTATTGATAAATAATGTTAGTGTGTGCCACTATTGATAAATAACGTTAGTGTGTGCCGTTTTTCTTCTTTTTTCCTTGAGCGCCATTTTTATGCAGTACTAACGATAAATAGCGATAAGCGTATCTTTTTAATGTGGCGCCATTTGTATGCATAGGCGCTGTGCGCCATTATTCACTGATCCGTGATACAACATATAAAAGTTCTGATTTTACAACAGAGTTCTGTTTCAGGACATAGATTATACAAAAATATAAATAATACAAAAATAAAAATAGGGATGAGTGATTTAATAATGTTCTATGTGTTTAATCCCTTTTATTGACCAGTAAATGAACAGTATACACTAGGAAGCAGAGCTCAGTGCTAGGAAGAGGATCTCTAGAAAGAGACACTGGTTATTGCTGTGTGACTGCAGACAGTGTACAGCTTTATAGACATGTTACTGTTATTCCCAGCTACCTGCACTGGAGAGATAAGGCTTATTCTGCTTTAAAACAGCATTTGTTTGTTTTGACAGCTGAGGAGAACATTTATCCACGAGACCCCAAAGAATGAAATAACACCTTCTTATCCATGCATACATGCAAAAAAGGCGCTTGGAAAAATGAGTGCCAGAGATATCAATAAAATTACAGATATTCTACAATTAGCCTCTACTTAATAATATAGTAAAATATCAGTAATTTTAACAGATATTTTACTATCGCCTAAACCTGAGCCCATTTCAACTTGAATTATCCCTTTATCCCTGCTTAACCGACTCCGCCAACCGATGCCTAACCCTAACTAACCCCCCAAACAAAGCATAACCCTAACTGACCCTCCAAATGATGCCTAACCCTAACTGACCTCCCTAAACCATGTCTAACCCTAACCCCCCTACCCCCAACCAATGCCTTAACCTTAACTGACCCCACCAACCTTTACCTAACTGCCTGCCCCAGCCACAATCCTCCCTAACCAAACTGTGGCTAGAAATAGCGGATGCTGGAGGCAATGGGATAGTTTGGGTGCCATTTTAGGTGCCCTTGTTCATAGCTATGATCAGCGGCTATAACTGGAAATCTGGACACCCGTCGGCTGCTAGGGGGAAGTGGATGCGTGCTGCGGAAAACTGCAACATGCTACCCATAAATTCCCCGGCGTCGCATTGTCGCATCGTAGGTCAATTCACGTCAATGGAAACTACTCCATTGACGTGAATTGGTTGCAGTTTCTTTGCATTGTGATGCGGTGCAGTTTACGCATAGCAACACGTGTAATGGTTAGTGTTCCTGTTATAGTACACTCAGGTAGTGCCTGCCCTCTCTATTACTGGCCTTTGTAATAAAGCCCTCAGGTACTGTCACCTGTGTGAAGCATATCAGTTCACCACTCTTGCAGCTGCCTTTGTGCAGGACTGATGCAGGTTTATAGCCAATTTATAGTATGTGTCAGAGTTCACTTTAACCCTTTGCCGACCGCTCCACGCCAATTGGCGTGAACGCAGTGGCAGCCCCAGGACCTCTCCACACCGATTGGAGTGAATGGCTGCAAGTGGGGATTGCAGGAGATCGCGTGTGGCCCAGCTGTCCCCCTGGCAGGCTCAGGGGTGATCTGCTGTCATAGGCTTCAGCCCATGACAGCCGATCACAGTGATTGGCTGGCGGGGGGAGGGATAGATTTAAAAAAAAGCATACATTTCATAAAAAAATAACAAAATTTTTTGTAAAAAAATAAACACTGGAGGAGCGATCAGACCCCACCAACAGAGAGCTCTGTTGGTGGAGAAAAAAGGAAAGGGGGAATCACTTGTGTGCTGAGCTGTGCGGCCCTGCAGTGAGGCCTTAAAGCTGCAGTGGCCCAATTATGAAAAAATGGCCTGGTCACTAGGGGGTCCTCAAGTGGTTAAAATGATTTATTTCACGATTTCATAGAAGATCTGAAATCTAAAATGTAAACAGTCATATTTTTGCTCACGAGAAAAGCTATAATTTTATTGAACAATTGCAATTTTCAGGTGAGAAGAAAATCACTTGTAAACATTTATTGCAGATAATGAAAACTGGTTTTTAATTTCATGATCAGTTCAATGTTGTCATTGAATTGATCATTCTATCAAATAATCTCATTGTTTTCTGCATAACCAGCCTGAAGGTGCGTACACATGCACAATAACCCTCGCCAATAGCACAAGGGCCATTAGGATGACATTCAGGACATAAATGCTATACAAACTCATTGCTTGTCTATAGCTGAGGTGTGTGTACTGGTCAATGGAAAGAGGAGGAGGGGAAAAAGTCTTCCAGTGGGCGGGGTAAGCACAAAAGCAATTTGCTCATTTATTGAGTTTATGTGCTACCTCGGTGCTGTCTTAGCTGATAATCTAGCGTGTACAGCTATGCCATGATATAGGTGTAATTTCCTGATCCAGCATATCATGGCATAGCTGTACGCCCTAGATTCTCGGCTAAGACAGCACAGAATAGCCACCTAGGCTGAGTTTTCTATAACCTATTAAAGGAATACTATCAATGCCCAAATGTTCTAAAATGACAATGTATAAATAATGTCTAAGTAGTTTGTGTAAACATTTTCCTACTTTTCATGTTAAATATCAGAGGCAAAAGCTGTAATTTATTGAGTGTAGGATTTGGCTATATTGGGACAAATCAATTACAGAAGGGGTGTCTGCTTCAATGCACAGCCAGTGTATCATATCAGACTGCAGAGTATTTTTCTCAGAAAGCAAAAACAGTATGAAAAGCTGTGATAATTACAAATGTTCAAAACAAGTTTCCACTGCTCTCTTCAGACACTTCAGTCAGAAACACAGGACACAGAAGCTGCAGCTGTTGGGAGCTTTCTCTCACACACAGAGTTACACACAGGGTTAACTGATCAAGTGTGAGGGGACTTTCCCCTCCCCTCATGGCTCAGTCTGCCGTCAGTTTTCGCGTTAGTAAAGTTTGAAAGTATTTTGATAACCGTAAACAAAGAGGTTTCCAGTGAAATGTATACACCAGTACTTAGCAGCACTTCCGAAACAATTCCTATCTCAATTGAAAAAAATACGTAAATCGATAGTGTTCCTTTAAAGAGAACCCGAGGTGGGATTTAATTATGTTAGTGGGGCATAGAGGCTGGTTGTGCACACTAACACCAGCCTCTGTTGCCCCATAGTGTGCCTCCAGGACCCCCCTGCGCGCCGCTATACCCTCCGCAGTGCTAGCGACACACAGCGTGTCGCCAGCACAATGTTTACCTATGCCTGTCTGTTAGCGCCGCTCCCCCGCCTCCTCTGTATCGGCGCTACCCGCCCGCGTCACTTCCCTCCAATCAGCAGGAGGGAAGGGACGCGGGTAGCGTCGATACGGAGGAAGCGGGGGAGCGGCACTAACAGACAGGCATAGGTAAACATTGTGCTGGCAACACGCTGTGTGTCGCTAGCACTGCGGGGGGTATAGCGGCGCGCAGGGGGGGTCCTGGAGACACACCATGGGGCAACAGAGGCTGGTGTTAGTGGGCACAACCAGCCTCTGTGCCCCACTAACATAATTAAATCCCACCTTGGGTTCTTTTTAATGATGCTTTAGTATGGAATGTAGATGGGCAATGAAATGCTAATAATTCTGGCTTGTACATTCCTGACCAAGCGCCTGTTTGTGTTCGGCCTGTGCAGGAGCTGAATGCGTTTGTCCTGGAGTGGCTCCATGCTACTGCGCAGGTAGTACAGCCACGACTACAAGTTCACTTTAAAGGAAATGGCATGCAGCTTGGAATTCAGCCTATCACATGCACTTCCTGCTGACTGACTAGCCCAATTTCAACCTGCATATCATTTGCATTTAATTTGTTTTGCAAGCCAGAATTATTAGCATCTAATTGACTTGCTATAGCGTGCACCATTTTTCAATCAACATCAAAAGATGAACAGAAGTCTCTTTGCCAGACTTGTGACCTGGTCTTCCTGCTTTAGGGACAGACTGTCAGGCCTGGAACCCACTAGAGCGTTTTTTTTTTAGCGTTTAGGGAGTGCTTTACATCACTAGCGATTTCCCTAAACGCTCTACCAATGTAAATGGATGGGACAGATTCCAGTACAGAGATTGCAATTAAGCAAATTGCAATTACAGAACATGCAGTATTCGATTCTAATCAATTCTATAAAAAAAAATTGCTTGCAAAACGCTATCACAAATTGGGTTCCAGGCCTTAGTCTGAATCAGTAGCTGTGTTGTAGGATATTTGTGTATCAACTCAATTGCACTGATATTTTACCAGTTTTACTATCCCCTAACCTGACCCCATTCTCACTTAAAGGAATACTTAAGTGAAAAAAAAATGATCTTTACTCACCCGGGGCATCCCTCAGCCCCCTGAAGCTGTATGGTGCCCTCGCAGCCCCGCATCGATCGTCCTGTCCCCGCCGGCGGCTACTTCCGGGTTCGGCGACAGCCGCTATATCACCCTCTATGCTGCTATAGCGTATATATATATATATATATATATATATATATATATATATATATATATACGCTATAGCAGCATAGAGGGTGATATAGCAGCTGGGAATGCAGAGAATCACTCGCGTTCCCAGCCTGTCGGCGGCTGTCGCCGAACCCGGAAGTAGGCACCGGTGGGGACAGGACAATCGGAGCCGGGCTGCGAGGGCACTATACAGCTTCAGGGGGGCTGAGGGATGCCCCGGGTGAGTAAAGATCATCTTTTTTTTTTCACTTAAGTATTCCTTTAAAACCTCACTTTATAGGCGGCTACTCCTACCCAAACCCCCCCAACCCATACCTGACCCTAACCAACCCCTCAACCTATGCCTAACTCTAAGAGACGCCCCAAAAGCTATGCCTAACCCTAAATGACCTATTGACCTATGCCTAACCTTAAAGAACTCCCTGACGTATGCCTAACCCTAAATGACCTACTGACCTATGCCTAACCTTAAATAACTCCCTGACATATGCCTAACCCTAAAGCACCCCCCCCCCCATAATTGTACCTAACCCTACAGCTACAAATAGGTACAAATAGCAAGTTGAGGCACCGCCACAGATGGTAATGTAAATAGCTGCAACTAGTGGATAAAAGTGATAATTTGTGCGCCACTATTTTATTATCCGCCTCTTCCAGCACCCAAATGAACACTTATAACCGCTAATCGCTGCTATTTACATTGGCGTATATGGGTATGAGAGGAGACAGCGGGCGGCAGAAGTACCTGGTCACCACGAGGACTTAACAGTGGAAGACTGTCCTTAGGAAGTGGTGAGAGCCCTCCGGGCACCGCTAGTTATACCTCATGCTAGTTACCCGCTCCCCCCGCAGCCTAATATCTTGCAATACGATAAGAACTGCCTGATTAATTATACAGTAGAAGTGGAGCATTTCCTTGGAGCTGTTGTTATCAGGATAAGGACTTATACTGGCAGCTAAGCAATCTGGACCAAAGAATTCCTGTATGGACACACTTTATACCATTAGTCTGAGCTAACAGGAGAGACACTCCCGGGAGTATAAAGACATTGGTGTGTGGGGACAGGATGATTGAGAAGCATGTTTGACACAGCCGGCTGTGTATGTTTAGGCTGAGAATCACTGTAGGCTTACGGTTTTATGGGGGATATTGGGGGGTTTTGTATTGCTATTTCAATAAAGTATAGTGTGATATGAAGACTTGATGGTAGTTTGTGGTTGATTGGTGTATATGGCTCACCCAAATTACCGCAGTGCCAAATTACCTGATTCAGACTTTATACCATTTATAAACACAATTTAATAATCAATCTGTTACCTAAATTGTTGATATAAAGCAAGAATACATACATTTGTTAAGTTATGACTCAGAACAATATGCAGCATGATATATTTATGCAAATCCCTCAGTTAAGATGCCTGCATTGCAAGGATTCATCGTTGCACGTGTAATATTTAAATGTTTACATTCTTTGTGCATATAAAACGCAGCCATCATCTAGAAACTGCCACATGGGAGCAGCGAGTTAAATAAATGACAGGCTTTTATTCTGTACAGCTTAAAGAGAACCTAAGTCACCCCAAAAAAAATGAGATGAACTCACCTGGGGCTTCCCTCAGCCTCCTGCAGGCGATCGGTGCCCTCGCAGCCCCTCTCCGATGGCCCAGGACCCGCCGGCGAACACTTCCGGTTTGGCCGTCACCAAATCTGGAAAAAAAGCCAAACAAAAGTCAAATGCCCTGCCTGCATCTTACAGGAGCAGGACTGGATAGCCAACATTATCATGTAAAATCTGAGGTCTGACATCTTTTTTTTTTATGTTAACTGATTTACCTGATGTAGAGTTTCCTGGCTTTAACAGCAAATTGATGTGTGCGTGTATTGGCTTCTGACACCTTTTGCAACCTTAAGGCCCGTACACATGCTAGATTAACCACTTGGCGACCGCACGCTTATACCGTGCGTCGGCAAAGTGGCAGCTGCAGGACCAGCGACGCAGTATTGCGTCGGCAGCTGCAGCCTAATTAATCAGGAAGCAGCCGCTCGTACGAGCGGCTGCTTCCTGTCACTTCACGGCGGGGGGCTCCGTGAATAGCCTGCGGGCCGCCGATGGCGGCTCGCAGGCTAAATGTAAACACAAGCGGAAATAATCCGCTTTGTTTACATTTGTACGGCGCTGCTGCGCAGCAGCGCCGTAAGGCAGATCGGCGATCCCCGGCCAATCAGCGGCCGGGGATCGCCGCCATGTGACAGGGGACGTCCTGTCACTGGCTGCACAGGACGGATAGCGTCCTGTGCAGCCCAGATCTCCCGGGGGTGGCAGGTAGGAGAGGGAGGGGGAGGATTTCGCCGCGGAGGGGGGCTTTGAGGTGCCCCCCCCCCGCAAAATGCCAGCCAGGAGGAGCGATCAGACCCCCCCTGCACATCATCCCCCTAGTGGGGAAAAAAGGGGGGCGATCTGATCGCTCTGAGTGCCCTTTGATCTGTGCTGGGGGCTGCAGAGCCCACCCAGCACAGATCACCTAAAACAGCGCTGGTCCTTAAGGGGGGGTAAAGGGTGGGTCCTCAAGTAAAGTCGAGGCGACTGATGATGACCTCTGCCGATGATCTGGCATGTGTACATCTTCCCCCGATAGCCACCTGGCCAGTAATCTGCCAGGATGATTAAATCAGCCAAGTTACAGTTAATAGCTTTGTTCTCTGTGCTTGCCCCTCCTGCCACGCACTGTGCCGTTGGACCTCTGTCCGCCCCCCATTGCAGCAGAACGAGTCATTAGCCTGCAGGCTAACTACGCATCTGTACAGCCTTGGCCCATTGATGTCGGGTCCTGACATCCATCTAGGGCCAACAATTTAGTTAAATACTAGCTGATGGCCCGACGTTGCCCGGGTATGTATTTGGCTGGTGTTGGCTGCGCCCACTTTTTCTAACCCTAACACACAATTACTCAATTACATAATAACAAAGTTTGTGAGCTTTGCGGTCTTTGACATCAATAATTTGCATTGAAATTAAACAAATCTGATTGGCTGTTTGTGGCTCCACCCCCTTTTCTGAATTTGAACCCCAGTCACCCAATGATCAACTGTACCAGGTTTGAGGCTTGTGTCATTAACAGTGCAAGAATGGAAGCAATTAAATATTCCTCTTGAAAATCAATAGGGAAATTTTAATAATAATGTCTCAGCGAGCTCCACCCCTAATACACCTTATACAATCCCGTGGGTATGCTGCAAATTCAAATGTCACACCAACATATAGAGAATATAAAAAACACAAAATTTGCGCTGCCTCACAGTCCACTAATAGCAAGGAACGGACCAAAGGGAAGTTCTTGGCCTCGTAGCCACCAACGGCGTAGCTGATCGTCTTCAGTCAACCTCAGACAGAAGAAAAACAAGTAAAAAATTCATCGCATAGCCTATCAATTCAGACTTGATCCTCCACCAGCTATGGCCCATGTGATATTTAGAGGGTATCACCTTCTTCCTGTGTTCCACCACCCGCAGGTACTGCCCTCATCTTTGGCTATAGCTGCCCAGACCTCACAGACAGCAACCAGCACATACAGGTAACCACAAAGACCTGGCTTCTCCTCGTTTCAGACCAATGGGATGGCTCACGATTCCAGGATTAAAGAGATAAAATACATATCATTGTGTAGGCTGCTATGCAGATTCTTCAAGCGGGATCAAAGCCCACTATCCACTATGCCACCATGCCTATGGATTTATAGGGACCACCTCTACCACAAACAGGTGTACCACCACCCAGCAGGACCGTGCTCACCTTTATTCTATGCTGCCCCAGTCATAGACAGCCACAAAACACATTGGTAAGCGGTCCTCCACACAGCAGTGCTGGCTAGTATATGTCTCCTCGACGCATAAGTATAATGCAGCCCACTGCAACTGAACAGGCTTGAAATGGTGTAAAATCATTTATTAAGAACAATATAAAAAGAGTACTACTCACAAGCATGAAAAAGAGTCAGGCATATCATAAAATGTCATGAGGACGTCTCCTCCGTGCACTGCAACCTCCTGTCCGTGTTTTTTATAATAGGGAAATTTTGATTGGCTTTTGTAGGCTCCACCCACTTTTCTGAATATTAATCCCAGTCACCCAGTCACCAACTGTGCTAAGTTTGAGAACCCTTCCATTAACAGTGTAAGAATGGCTGCAGTTTACAGTTTCCCAGTAAAATTTGTATTTGTCTCCGCCCACTTTTTGGTTATGGGGTTAGAAAGTATCCTATGTGTTATTCCAGGTAATGTACTATGTGTGTGCCAAATTTCCATCAAATCCGTTCAGCCATTGTTGCATGATTGAGTGACAAACATCCAAACTTTCGCATTTATAATATTAGTGAGATTTATCGTCATTGACTAACAACAAAATGGGTGTATATACTAAGCAATTACCGTAATTGGATCTTTACCCTCTGTTCAATATAGATATTATTACATCCTATAGTGTAGATGTGAGCAGAGCCTGCTCCACAGTCATGATCTGTTCCTGCTGGTGACCTAATTTTTTACATGGACTTCCTCTGTCCACCAGCTGATGTCCCCATTCTCTTCAAGAACTATTTTGTCATCATGAAGTTCTCTCTGTCCACCAGCAGATGTCTCCATCTTTAAGAACTGTGTTTCTCTCTAATGCTGTCACATGATCATCCAGCCCAGTATATAGTCCAGCTCCAGCAGTTTACCTGTTCTAGTTCATTGATAGCGTCACAGCCTGTGTTCTTGTCATTGTTCCTTACCGGATACCTGTATACCTGATAACCTGTTTTCCTGTTTACCTGATAATCCGATTGCTTGAGTCCCTGGTGTATGATATTTGCATTTTCCTGCCCATTCTCTTGCTTATTGTTTTTATTGTTTGCATTGTTTGACTTCCTGGTATTTGATTTCTGCTTGTATGACTAACCACTTGCCTGCCGTATTATGTCCTTTGCCTGGTCATATATTGCATGTGTACATATTATTCTGTGTGTATGTATGTACAGTATATATAAATATACCAGTGTGTGTGTATATATGTGTGTGTGTGTGTGTGTGTGTGTGTGTGTGTGTGTGTGTGTGTGTGTGTGTGTGTGTGTGTGTGTGTGTGTGTGTGTGTGTGTGTGTGTGTGTGTATGTGTTGTACAGTGGGTTGCAAAAGTATTCGACCCCCTTGACGGTTTCCACATTATGTCATATTACTGCCACAAACATGAATCAATTTTATTGGAATTCCACATGAAAGACCAACACAAAGTGGTGTACACATGAGAAGTGTAACGAAAATCATACATGATTCCAAACATTTTTACAAATAAATAACTGCAAAGTGGTGTGTGCATAATTATTCGGCCCCCTTTGATCTGAGTGCAGTCAGTTGCCTATAGACATTGCCTGATGAGTGCTAATGACTAAATAGAGTGCACCTGTGTGTAATCTAATGTCAGTACAAATACAGCTGCTCTGTGAGGGTCTCAGAGGTTGTCTAAGAGAATATTGGGAGCAAAAACACCATGAAAACCAAAGAACACACAAAACAGGTCAGGGATCAAGTTATTGAGAAATTTAAAGCAGGCTTCGGCTACAAAAAGATTTCCAAAGCCTTGAACATCCCACGGAGCACTGTTCAAGCGATCATTCAGAAATGGAAGGAGTATGGCACAACTGTAAACCTTCCAAGTCAAGGCCATCCACCTAAACTCACAGGCCGAACAAGGAGAGCGCTGATCAGAAATGCAGTCAAGAGGCCCATGGTGACTCTGGACGAGCTGCAGAGATCTACAGCTCAGGTGGGAGACTCTGTCCATAGGACAACTATTAGTCATGCACTGTACAAAGTTTGCCTTTATGGAAGAGTGGCAAGAAGAAAGGCATTGTTAGCAGAAAGCATAAGAAGTCCCGTTTGCAGTTTGCCACAAGCCATGTGAGGGACACAGCAAACATGTGGAAGAAGGGGCTCTGGTCAGATGAGACCTAAAAGTAACTTTTTGGCCAAAATGCAAAACGCTATGGCCTCGATTCATAAACAGCGGTGCGATAAAAAAATCTTGTCGGGAAAATACCGCACTCGGTATTTTCCCGGTCTGTGTGCTAATACATAAAGATTTCCCCAGCTGCCCTTGGAGGTCGGTAAATTACCGCAGCCCATTGAGCAGTAGAGAAGAGCAGTGTCCCGATTCTCTCTTTGCCCTGCAGAAATGACTCACACAGAAGGCTCTCTGGCTCTCTCCACTGATGACTCAGGGGGCCGAATAATTATGTGGAAAACTTCAATGGGGCCGAATACTTTTGCAACCCACTGTATATACAGTGGTGTGAAAAACTATTTGCCCCCTTCCTGATTTCTTATTCTTTTGCATGTTTGTCACACTTAAATGTTTCTGCTCATCAAAAACCGTTAACTATTAGTCAAAGATAACCTAATTGAACACAAAATGCAGTTTTAAATGATGGTTTTTATTATTTAGTGAGAAAAAAATCTCAAAACCTACATGGCCCTGTGTGAAAAAGAAATTGCCCCCTGAACCTAATAACTGGTTGGGCCACCCTTAGCAGCAATAACTGCAATCAA
Organism: Hyperolius riggenbachi; assembly: GCF_040937935.1. Taxonomy (NCBI): domain Eukaryota; kingdom Metazoa; phylum Chordata; class Amphibia; order Anura; family Hyperoliidae; genus Hyperolius; species Hyperolius riggenbachi. Next base: position 150,434,873 of record NC_090653.1, on the reverse strand, counting down.
GCATTTGCGATAACTTGCAACAAGTCTTTTACAGCGCTCTGGAGGAATTTTGGCCCACTCATCTTTGCAGAATTGTTGTAATTCAGCTTTATTTGAGGGTTTTCTAGCATGAACCGCCTTTTTAAGGTCATGCCACAACATCTCAATAGGATTTAGGTCAGGACTTTGACTAGGTCACTCCAAAGTCTTCATTTTGTTTTTCTTCAGCCATTCAGAGGTGGATTTGCTGGTGTGTTTTGGGTAATTTTCCTGCTGCAGCACCCAAGATCGCTTCAGCTTGAGTTGACGAACAGATGGCCGGACATTCTCCTTCAGGATTTATTGGTAGACAGTAGAATTCATGGTTCCATCTATCACAGCAAGCCTTCCAGGTCCTGAAGCAGCAAAACAACCCCAGACCATCACACTACCACCACCATATTTTACTGTTGGTATGATGTTCTTCTGCTGAAATGCTGTGTTACTTCTACGCCAGATGTAACGGGACACGCACCTTCCAAAAAGTTCAACTTTTGTCTCGTTGGTCCACAAGGTATTTTCCCAAAAGTCTTGGCAATCATTGAGATGTTTTTTTAGCAAAATTGAGACAAGCCTTAATGTTCTTTTTGCTTAAAAGTGGTTTGCGCCTTGGATATCTTCCATGCAGGCCGTTTTTGCCCAGTCTCTTTCTTATGGTGGAGTCGTGAACACTGACCTTAATTGAGGCAAGTGAGGCCTGCAGTTCTTCAGATGTTGTCCTGGGGTCTTTTGTGGCCTCTCGGATGAGTTTTCTCTGCGCTCTTGGGGTAATTTTGGTCGGCCGGCCACTCCTGGGAAGGTTCATCACTGTTCCATGTGTTTGCCATTTGTGGATAACGGCTCTCACTGTGGTTTGCTGGAGTCCCAAAGCTTTAGAAATGGCTTTATAACCTTTACCAGACTGATAGATTTCAATTACAGTACTTTTGTTCTCATTTGTTCCTGAATTTCTTTGGATCTTGGCATGATGTCTAGCTTTTGAGGTGCTTTTGGTCTACTTCTCTGTGTCAGATAGCTCCTATTTAAGTGATTTCTTGATTGAAACAGGTGTGGCAGTAATCAGGCCTAGGGGTGACTACAGAAATTGAACTCAGGTGTAATAAACCACCTTTAAGTTATTTTTTAACAAGGGGGGGCAATCACTTTTTCACACAGGGCCATGTAGATTTGGAGTTTCTTTTCTCACTAAATAATAAAAACCATCATTTAAAACTGCATTTTGTGTTCAATTAGGTTATCTTTGACTAATAGTTAACGGTTTTTGATGAGCAGAAACATTTAAGTGTGACAAACATGCAAAAGAATAAGAAATCAGGAAGGGGGCAAATAGTTTTTCACACCACTGTATATATATATATATATATATATGTATATATATATATATATATATATATATATATATATATATATATATACTAGTGTTGACCTAATGGGTTCTAGGTCTCTTCGCGCCGCCAGTCAGTGCGCATGCGCGCGTGCACATGCCGGCCGTGCACGCGCACCAGTCCGCCGCGTGCACGCGCACCCATCTGCCCGGCTCCCTGACCCTGTCATTCTGTCCCAATGGCTGTCCATGCTGCACATTTGCAGTAGCGCAAACGAACGGACACAGGGACAGGATGACGCAGGTACACTTAGAGATTTTATATATATATATATATATATATATATATATATATATATATATATATATATATATTAGCCAGATTAGTTCAGACAGGGTCCAGGGTTCACTGTGAGCACACTGTTTGTCAGTCTGCAATTATATTGTCATCTTTCCAGTTCACTTTGACTGTCCTTGTATTTATGTACATACACCAGTTGCATTGTCATCTGTATATATCCTGCATGTGGTAAATAAACCTTTACTTTATTTGACTTTACTCTTGGTTTGGACTTCAGTATTTCCACAAGAAATGACAATCCGCAGTGCAAATCCTTGTGCGCTGCATGTTACATCCACTGCTTACATATACGTTACATTACTACAGTGTTGGTTTATTCAGATTTATGACATATCTGCATAGAAATGCCATCTGGTCCCAGGGTCTTATTACTGTCGAGGGAACCAATCGCTTCCTCCAACTCAATGTCAGTCATTAAACTCTCCTTGTCCTCCACTGTCAGCTTCAGGAGTTGCAGTCAGGCCAAGTAATCTTCATTCTGTTTATAATTGTGCTTAGCCAAGCATGATACATTTTCATACAATGACTCTAGAGAAACATTCAAGGATTTCAGGGCTATTAGAGTTTGGGTTCCCACTAGTATCCTACACTGCTAATATTGTCATATAATAGTGTAGTATTGTGATTAGCATGACTAATTGCACCAGAATCTTGGCAGACTGCTTTTCTAATGCAAAGTGTTACAATTTAAGTGTTGTTGTTGTTGTTGTTTGTTTAGCCTTTCATCCTTGTCTATCATTACATTATTACATGCGTACTGGGCAAACAACCAAACCCCTTGTTAGTCTGGTGGATTATTGGCTCTTTATATGATATATGCTCCTAAGTACATGACAAACACGGACATGAAAATAGGACGCCTAGGAATTTGGGCACCCAGAAAAGCCTATAGTAGAATGTTGGTAAATGTACAGATATTCTACTCTTGTAAAATATTGATAATAAATACTATGGCTAAACATAACCCTATTCTCACACTGAACCCTCCCTCTACCAACTCTTAACCTTAACCACTCCCCACAGCTAACCTTAAAGGAGTTATCAGGCGTTAAAAAAAAAAAAAGCTTTACTCATCTGGGGCTTTCTCCAGCCCCTTGTAGCCAAATGTCCCACGCCGGCCCGAGGTCGTCCTTACTGCGCTTGCGCAAACCGCCGTTGTCAATCAAGCCCACGTTGTACACAGCTTACTGCGCAGGTGCAGAAGTACTGCGCCTGCGCAGTAAGCCGCATACAATGTGGGCTTGATTCACAGCGGTGGTTCACGCAGGCGCAGTAAGGACGACCTCAGGGTCGGCCTCTGCACCGTGCGCGGAGACTGGGATGGCAGCGGAGAGCGGAGCGGTCGACATGGGACAGTCGGCTGCAAGGGGCTGGAGAAAGCCCCAGGTGAGTAAAGCTTTCTTTCTTTTTAAAAAATGCCTAATGATTCCTTTAAACACCACCCCCCACGGCTAATCTTAACCACCACCCCCCACGGCTAATCTTAACCTTCCCCCTCCGCTGCCAATGAGCCCCTCCTAAAAAAACCTGCAAATTTTCAGGAGCCGCCGTAGGAGCCCATAGAAATGTCAGCAATGGGTGGAAATTTGGGCACCCATGGTCCTCAATATTTATCGGGCTCCCAAATTTTCACTCATTGATGATATCTCTAAGGGCACCTATTACACGGCCCAAATTTCTGCCTCTAGCAGGTGCCCAAATTTCCTGTTTCCATGACAAACTTCAAATCACTTGAAAATACACAATGGCATAACTGATGTAATAAAGGTTGGTTTTACACACTCCTTTGTTTTTTTATCAGTTTTATTGTAATCACTGTAACAATTGTGGATGCTACTAACAATATACTATAAGAAGTGGCCTTTAAAGAGAATCTGTACTGTCCAATTTGTACTATAAAAAAACCATACCAATCGAGTCACTGGGATCTCCTGGATCCCTCTTTGCTGTGTCCACCACTCCCCGTCGCCTCTCTCTCTCCCTCTCTCTCTCTCTTTTTCTCTCTCTCTCTTTCTCTCTCTCTCTTTCTCTCTCTCTCTTTCTCTCTCTCTCTCTCTTTCTCTCGCTCTCTCTCTCTCTCTCTCTCTCTCTCTCTATATATATATATATATATATATATACGCACACAGTGGGATGCAAAAGTTTGGGCACCCTTGTTAATCGTCATGATTTTCCTGTATAAATCGTATCGTTGGTTGTTACAATAAGGCAGCAAGTGTTTTTCTTGGAATGTTATGTTCTTTTTCCTCCACGCATAATACCCCTTGTTATGCCCAAATTACTCAATTTTAGTTTCATCAGTCCACAGCACCTTATTCCAAAATGAAGCTGGCTGGTCCAAATGTGCTTTAGCATAACTCATGTGGCTCTATTTGTGCTGTGGGCAGAGAAAATACTTCTTTTGTATCACTCTAGCATACAGTGTCTCCTTGTGTAAAGTTCACCGAATGGTTGAACGAAGCACAGTGACTCCATCTGCAGCAAGATGATATTGTAGGTCTTTGGTGCTGGTCTGTGGATTGACTCTGACTGTTCTCACCATTCGTTGCTTCTGTCTATCTGAGATTTTTCTTGGTCTGCCACTTCAAGCCTTAACTTAAACAGAGCTTGTGGTCTGCCATTTCTTTAATATATTCCTAACTGTGGAAACAGACAGCTGATATTTCTGAGACAACTTTCTGTATCCTTCCCCTAAACCATGATGGCGAACAATCTTTGTCTTCAGGTTATTTGAGAGTTGTTTTGAGACTCCCAACTTACAATTGACCTCCTTAAATACTCGTTCTCAGAATTGGATTCACCTGTGTATGTAGGTCAGGGGTCACTGAGCTTATCAAGCCAATTTGAGTTTCAATAATTAGTTCTAAAGGTTTTGGAATCAATAAAATGACAACAGTGCCCACATTTATGTACCTGCCTAATTTTATTTAAACAATAAGGGCCTGTTTCCACTTGTGCGGTGCGAATCGCCGCGGTAAAAATTTGCATGCGGATGCGAATTTCGCATGCGGGTGTATGGAAATTTTCATGAAAATTCGCATGAATGATGCTGTATGCGAATTTAACCATAGCAGTGCCGGTGTGCATTTCCATTGATTTCCATGCAAATTCGCATGAAAATTCGCATATCAAAGCCGCAGGCGATTTCCCTATCAAATACATTAGCGGCGATTCGCATGCATTCCACATGCAGGCGAATTCTGAGGGCTCTGCCGTGCAGAAAAATCCTGCACAGAAAAACGCTCAGGAAAACTGACAAGTAGAAACAGGCCCATCCACTTGTATTGGCTGTGCGAATCTGCATGCAGGAAACGCATGCAGATTCGCGATAGTGGAAACGGGCCCTTATTGTGCACTTTCTGTAAATCCAATTATGATATATTTAACTGACATGACGATTAACAAGGTTGCCCAAACTTTCGCATCCCACTGTATAATATATATATATATATATATATATGTATATATATATATATTTGTATAATATATATATATACATACATACATACATACATACATACATACATATACATATATATATATATCATGATAATTCACTATGTAATAAAAACTTGTAATATACTGTAACATGATATATATATATATGTATATGTATGTATGTATGTATGTATGTATGTATGTATGTATATATATATATTATACAAATATATATATATATATATATATATATACATATATATATATATATATATATATATATATTATACAGTGGGATGCGAAAGTTTGGGCAACCTTGTTAATCGTCATGTCGATTAACAAGGTTGCCCAAACTTTCGCATCCCATTGTATAATATATATATATATATATATATATGTATATATATATATATATATATTTGTATAATATATATACATACATACATACATACATACATACATACATACATACATATACATATATATATATATCATGTTACAGTATATTACAAGTTTTTATTACATAGTGAATTATCTGCACTCCAGTCTGTGATTCTCACAGTTTCGCAGCATGTGACAGGCAGCTCCCTCCCCCCTCACAAACTCACTCACAAACTGCATCACAGACAAGCTGAAATTAATGCTGGGAATACACAGGTCATTTTTGCGGCAGATAGATGATTAGATAGATCATTTCCAACATGTCCGATCTCTCGTTCGATCATTTTGCTACTCGATTCTTGATAGAGGTGAATGGAATAAGATAAGAAAAACAAGTGGAAGATAAGAGAATCGAGTGGCAAAATTGATTGAGCGGAGAATTGAGCGGAAAAAAATGACCAGTGTATCCCCAGCATGAGAGCAGAGAGTGAGGAGTAAACAAAGCACACAGAGCCTGCAGGGGGCGTGCATAACTTGTATTCATTACAGCAGAGGCAGCACATTCCTCCCTGGGTGGACAAAGAAAAGAAGATTAGATATATTACAGAGACAGTGCAACTAGAAAAGGCTGCAGTAATCCAGACCACATTAGAACAGGTAAAGGAACTTATTGGAGAGAAGAAATAAGGCTGAAAATGTTATCACAGAGTCTCTTTAAGGGAAAAATTAATGTTTCAGTTGCCTTTTTGCAGGCTTCCATAGATGTTTGCCTTTTAGAGCACCTGTATAGAACTGCTGGTCTCTGCACTACCTTCTGCCTATAAAATGACTGAGCAGCTTATTTTTCTTCTTTGCACAACTTCTGCTTCCATTGTCAGAAGGTTCTAAAGACTTTCCCACTATCTGGAACCCACAACATAATTATACCGCCAACAAGCTCAGCTGTTCTTGCTACAAATCCCCGGTATGAAATACACTAAATGCCAAGTTCTCGCTAGAATTAGCGCTTGGTGGGCTCAGCTGCAAGCGGCAGGTGTGTACACAAGATGGTGAAAATTCAATGTTAAGCTCTGCATTTATTCGGTTATGTGTTGGCCTCAAACCTACACCGGTAATGTTTATTATACGTTCCAAACTTTCTAGATGTAAAAAAAATCTTCTAGTATTAGTTTTAAAATGAATTGTGTTTATTTCCCAGTACAACTATAATATCGAAACATCGTTGTAATTCATGTGTTACCCCAGTGCGCCACAGCTAAGAGTGATGAGATCTGAGCTGGATACAAGTGCTACACCAGAGACTCCATGTAACTATCTATCAGGGAGTACAAAGCATTACAAGGGTGCCACTCCATCTAAAGCACATGTGGGCATCTCCACTGGTCAATGCATCCCCACAAGACAGAGGTACACCTTAGTTAGTATACTGCCTAATTCACCAACACAGCTAAAATGCATTAGGATCACTGCATAGGCTAGAAGCAGATGGGGATGCATCAGGACAATATTTGAATAGCACTGCACTTAATTTAGTATAGTTGAGTATATAACAAAACATTCCGTGGGCCATATGCAATTCACTTTTTCTCCTGAGTTTTCTCCTAGGAGAAAATTTGTCATCTTCAATTTAAAAGTGGGTGAAAAGTACCACCAAAATTATTTATTAATAAGTATTTATTTGTTTGTATATTGTATATTTGAGTATTTGTTTGCTTGCTCGGAATGTAAAAAGCATTTTATTTACATGTTGTGAAAATACCGTCTAGGAGAAAACTCAGGTGAAAAGCCCCTTCTGTCTAGATACAGGGGGCCATATGCAATTCTCTTTTTCACCCGAGTTTTCTCCCAGGAGATAATTTTTCATCTTTGATTTTAAATAACTTTCCAGTACTTTTCAACTAAAAAAGTACCAAAAAGTTGGTAAAAAAGTACTACTAAAATTATTTTGAGCATATTCTTGCCTTCTGGGGGCTTAAAATGCATTTTATTGACAAGTTTAAAAATATCACCTAGGAGAAAACTCAGGTGAAAAAGTGAATTGCATATGGCCCTAGCTGGCGGCTCTCAGTTAACGCATTTTTCTCAAGGGATATATCTCTCTTCACTAGTCGGCCCATATGCAATTCATTTTTTCACTAGGTGATATTTTCACACCTGCCATAACAGCAAGCAAGACAACACTCACAATCAATTATGATAGTACTTTTTCACTACATTTTACATACTTTGTAATTGTAAAATGCTGAAAAAATATTTTTTAGAGAAGATGAAAATTATCTCCATGGAAATAACTCAGGTGAAAAAGTTAATTGCATACCGGTCTAAGTTATATTTTCACACTTTATCAATAATATACCTTTTAAACCACCCGCAAGCAAGAAAAAACTCCATTTTGCTAGTACTTTTTCAGTTTCTTTATGGTACTTTTTCAATTGCAAAGTCCTAGAAAGGTATTTTAAAAAGAAGTTAAAAAAAGTATCTCCTAGGAGAAAACTCTGGAGAAACAGTTAATTGCATATGGGCAGTGGTCTCAAGGCAGTAAGACACATTCCAGTCATGTGTTTATACAGAATCCTTATAGAAGACTCTTCCTACCTACTGAGGCTGTACACGCTCTTTCCACTGCCCAGATGGGTACTCCAAATTATGAAGTCCCACAGAAAAGTTTTGATGAGGCCCCATTCCATGTTACAGCAAAGGCACTGACCTTCTCCCCTTCTCCATGGATATGAGTGGACATGGTAACATTATAGGCACATAAATGTACTGTTCATAGACAGAGATGTATAAATGACACCCCCACCAACATGGAGGAACATACAAAAACCACAGGTGTGAGAGCAGCTAGTCCCCCTGTTCCTTGGCCCCATAGTTGCCCTCCGAAGAACCTCAGCTCAAATGTTTAGATATTAAAAGACAATTCAAAACACCAGGTTATTATGGTGAGTTATTATTAGGATATGATGTTACATTTACCATTAAATTATAGGAAATGTAAGTGACAAATTATATAGATAGATTATATTCTCTAGATTCTAAGCTCGCAAGGGCAGGGACCTCCTCTACTGCTGTAATTTTAACATATGCGCATGTACCATCTACACATCAACAATGTATGTATTTGTATTTCTACTATTCAATGTCCTGAGTGACTGTACAGTGTCTTGTAGTTCTTATGTATATTTATTCCCCATTATTTGTTTGTACTATGTACAGCGCTACGGAAGATGTTGGCGTTATATAAATAAAAAATAATAATAATAATAATAGATAGTGAATACAAACTATGGTGCAGGAGAAGAGAACACTGCCCAATCTTCTCCTCCTGTGTCATAGATTGTACTTGGGATGCACATGAGCAGCAGATGTGTTCTACAGTCCTTAAAGCAAACCTGAACTGAGAGGGATTTGGAGGTTGCCATATTTATTTTCTTTAAACATCTTTAATCTAAATAGCCTGGCTGTCCTGCTGGTCAACTGCCTCCAATACTTTTAACCATAGACCCTGAAAAAGCATGCCGATCAGATGTTTCTGATTGAGGTCTAACTGGCTTAGCCACAAGCTTTTTCCAGGTGTAGGATTCAGACACTACTGCAGTCAAAGGGATCAGCGGGACTATTTCGATAATATCCTTATTATAGTTGTACCATGAGCTTGCTGGTTAGTCTGTGCCTCTCGGATTCACAAGCCCTACTCCATAGAGCCAAATTAATCCATGCCATGCACTGATGAGGATCAAACAATCCGAAACAGTCTGTATGCATGTTGGATTATTATGGCTCTGTATAAATTAACAAACTGACACATCATTGCATTCCAGCGGTTCTGGAGGTGTGTTTAGCTTCTAAGGGTACAATGGTTAATTTGCATATATTCAGCAGTGTTGCTCTGGGAGACATCTCAAGCTCACTCCAACCTGAATTATCGCAAATTCTTTCTGTTTTAGGAAAGCAAACTTTTGTTTTTATAGTTGTACTGGGAAATGGTATTGGTTAAAAGAAATTAAATATGGCAGCCTCCATATCTCTCTACGTTCAGTTGTTTTTTAACACACTCCCTGTAGTTTTACTTTTGCTATGCAGGTAAATGCAATTGAAGTAAGCAAATAACAACATATTGCTAAATCAGAAAAACATGTTTTTCTACTAATGAAACAACAACAGCATGGTATGCACGATGACTAGTTCATCAGTATCAATTCAATAAGTTTGCACTTACAGGAATATGACTTGGCAGTTGCTTAACAGACACAAGCAAATCAATACAAGGACAGACAGTATATATATTACAAGTCAAGGACAGTATGTGAATTCTAGTGGCAGTGAGAAGGGTCAGAAGTGTTCATTTACAGTTATGTGCTGAATGCTTTCAAGACCTAGGAAAACTAGCATGGTTCAGCATTAAGCATGGCTAGCACCTGCAGGTAACAGCTGTTCCTGTGTCTAGACGTTTTAGTTGCGATTGACCGGAATCTTACTCCTGAAGGTAAGAGTTGGAAGATGGAGTGAGCAGGGTGGCTAAATTGCCTCCCCCAGAATAAGGCAATTGCTTGAGAGAAGGAACACACTAGGCAGAATCGCATGAGTTTTCTTATAGGGTAGGAACACACTAGGCAGAATCGCAAATGCGGTTTCTTTCGCACATAGTGGAAAACGCAAATGTGATGGTGATGGTGCCTAGTGTGTTCCTACCCGTAAACATTGAAATTAATTAATTAAGAGTTATACCTTGTGAAAGTGGATTAGCATGACAATTCTGCATTGTTTCATAAGAAATAGTCCTAATTTGGAAAGGATCAGTCCATCCAAACAACCCCCTCCCCTACCCCCGGAAATCTGAAACGGCCGAGCAGGCTTTGCAATCATTGTACCTGTGTTGATCTAATAAACACATCAAGAATAGCTATAGAACAAAATGCAGAATGGGGAACTGCGCTGTATTTGACGTTTGTAGACTTTGAATGCGCGTTTGATTTGCTTAATAGAAGATTAATGTAGTGCATGTAGTGCACTATAGAGAAATATGGAATCCTTTGAAAAAATTGTTATTGTTAAAGCGTATGTACAATGGCTTACAATTATACATTTTACATGATGATAATACAGCTCTTTGAGTCCCGAGAGAGAAAAGCGCTATATAAATATTATTGTTATTGTTATTTTAGGCTACATTGAAATAACACAAGAGGTGAAACAAGGCTTGGCAGCGTAATGAGAAGAGTTCTAAGGGAACCGAAAAGAGGAAAACAATGGAGCATGATAGAAACACTGGAAGATCTAGAATTTGCTGCTGACATCTGTTTATTGTCTCAGGTTTATAGATATGAAAGGAAAACTGGAAAGGATGCAAAATTAAGCAGAAATTGCAGGACTCCATATCGACACCAACATAACAAAAGAAATGAGGATAAACAATACCGCCACAGAGAGATTGAATATTAGCGACTATGAAATAGAACTGGTAGAGTAGTTTACCAATTTGGGAAGTGTTACCAGAGATGGTGATGCAGAAGATGAAAGCCTCAGGGTAAGTCCAAGTCCAAATTAACCCATCAGGGTTAAGTCCATCTTGTTGGGCACTACACATAGGTGTCTACCCAAAAGAAATAAACACCTAAGCATCATAAGTGTAAGCAAACATCAGGTAAAACCTAGTTAATACACAGGCATAACAGCAGAACTATGCATAGACTCACTGCACCACGGATGCAGATGTTCCCTCTTTCCACCACCCACTACAGCGATGACAAGTCATCACGACCTGGAAGAGAAGACATATGACAGCATTAGTTTACAAGAAGCATTTCATGCTAAACATTTCATTCAAGCCCTTAGGCGCAATAGAATCGAGTTTCCTCATCCACCTTGCTTCTTTCTGTAATAGCAACCTGTCCCTGTCTCCTCCCCGTTTCGGTGGTGGTACGTGATCTAATACCATCCACTTTAGCTGCGATACTCCGTGTCCTCGGGCATGAAAGCGTTTGCCCACCGGAGTATGGCTGCTTGCTACTGATGGTTTAAATCCCCGGATCGAGCCTCTGTGTTCCTGTACCCTGGTTTTGACGTCTCTTGTCGTCTTCCCCACGTACAGGAGACCACACGGACATTTCAATGCATAAACAACAAATGTGCTATCACAGGTGTACATGGAGTTAATCCCAATCTTTTCTCCTGTATATGGGTGACTCACATGATCCCCTTTAATGATGGCACCACAACAGTTACAATTCAAGCAGGGAAAAGTCCCTCTTTTCTTTGTAAGTTTATGCATTTCCACACACCTTTCAGACAGATCTACTTTACTGACTATATTCTTAATAGTCCTCCCTCTTTTAAATGAAAACAATGGGGCATTTTTAAACACTTCTCCATAGGTCGGATCCTGTTGTAATATCGGCCAGTATCTGCTGACCACTTGTCTGACCAATCTCGACTGTTTACTGTAAGTCTGTACAAACAGTATCCGGTCAATCGACCTCTCCCGCTTGGACACACTTCCCAGCAGAGATTCCCTTGGGACCTCCCCCACTTCAGCTCGTACTTTACCTAGCATTTTGGGGTCATATCCGTTTGATAAAAATTTATTTGTAAGCCTATCTGCCGCGGTTTCATAACCCTCCTCTGTGGAAGCTATTCTTCTGGCTCTTAAGTACTGCCCCTTGGGGATAGCTTTAATTACATTTCTGTTATGAAAACTGTCGACTCTAAGCAGATTATTTCTGTCTGTGGGTTTTGTGAACAGATCGGTGCGCAGTCCAACCTCTGTAACAGTTATAGAGACGTCCAAATACTGGATCTCTCTATCTGAGGTTTCCATTGTGAATTTGATTGTAGGGTGGGCCTGATTGGCCTCCTCTACCATCAACTGAAGCTCCTCCTGCTGTCCCTGCCACAAAATCAAGATGTCATCCACAAATCGGTAATACCCGACAATGTTATGACAATACTTCTCATTTTTAACAAACATACATTGCTCCAGTTTGTACATGAATAGATGAGCCCAGGAACAGGAGACGCAACTGGAAGTGGCAGCAGCAGCCAAACCGGAAGTGGCAGAGCGGCCCCTTCAGGCAGTAGCAGAACAGGGGACTCCAGGCAGCATCAGCGTAAACAGTGGAGGAGACAGAAACCAAGACGGAGGAATCCATCCTCTGGAGGTAGTGGAGGAAGTACAGGCGGTTACAGTAGTTCAGCCTCAGAAACGCCAGGACAGCAGGCGGATTTTCAGGAGGCACAGGAATCGTAATCATAACAGAAATGTAATTAAAGCTATCCCCAAGGGGCAGTACTTAAGAGCCAGAAGAATAGCTTCCACAGAGGAGAGTTATGAAACCACGGCAGATAGGCTTACGAATAAATTTTTATCAAAGGGATATGACCCCAAAATGCTAGGTAAAGTACGAGCTGAAGTGGGGGAGGTCCCAAGGGAATCTCTGCTGGGAAGTGTGTCCAAGCGGGAGAGGTCGATTGACCGGATACCGTTTGTACAGACTTACTGTAAACAGTCGAGATTGGTCAGACAAGTGGTCAGCAGATACTGGCCGATATTACAACAGGATCCGACCTATGGAGAAGTGTTTAAAAATGCCCCATTGTTTTCATTTAAAAGAGGGAGGACTATTAAGAATATAGTCAGTAAAGTAGATCTGTCTGAAAGGTGTGTGGAAATGCATAAACTTACAAAGAAAAGAGGGACTTTTCCCTGCTTGAATTGTAACTGTTGTGGTGCCATCATTAAAGGGGATCATGTGAGTCACCCATATACAGGAGAAAAGATTGGGATTAACTCCATGTACACCTGTGATAGCACATTTGTTGTTTATGCATTGAAATGTCCGTGTGGTCTCCTGTACGTGGGGAAGACGACAAGAGACGTCAAAACCAGGGTACAGGAACACAGAGGCTCGATCCGGGGATTTAAACCATCAGTAGCAAGCAGCCATACTCCGGTGGGCAAACACTTTCATGCCCGAGGACACGGAGTATCGCAGCTAAAGTGGATGGTATTAGATCACGTACCACCACCGAAACGGGGAGGAGACAGGGACAGGTTGCTATTACAGAAAGAAGCAAGGTGGATGAGGAAACTCGATTCTATTGCGCCTAAGGGCTTGAATGAAATGTTTAGCATGAAATGCTTCTTGTAAACTAATGCTGTCATATGTCTTCTCTTCCAGGTCGTGATGACTTGTCATCGCTGTAGTGGGTGGTGGAAAGAGGGAACATCTGCATCCGTGGTGCAGTGAGTCTATGCATAGTTCTGCTGTTATGCCTGTGTATTAACTAGGTTTTACCTGATGTTTGCTTACACTTATGATGCTTAGGTGTTTATTTCTTTTGGGTAGACACCTATGTGTAGTGCCCAACAAGATGGACTTAACCCTGATGGGTTAATTTGGACTTGGACTTACCCTGAGGGGTTAATATGTATGCTGGTCATGTGACCAAAGAGGAGGAGCTTTCAATTGGGTGTGGTGCACTACTGTTGTTCATAAGTTTGCTGTGTTAGTCGTGGTTGCATGTACACCTGAGGAAGGGGATTTCCCCGAAACATGTCGTGTTTTGCTACTATTTGATAAATGCAAGTTTATACGCCATTTGAGTGCCTCCCTTATTCAATATAGTATATATTTACATTGTGAAGTGGTGACTCACAGAGGGATTGTGCACCGGCAAACCAGGTGTCATACCTGGTGTAGGAGCCCAGCTCAGCAACCCCCTTGCTGTCGGATGCAGAAGATGATGAAAACAAATCAAAGAAAGCAAACAAGAACGAATGCAAATGAAAATTGAATGGTCACACAACCCATTACCACACAAATCCCGACCTTTAAAAACGGGTGCCTACAGAGATTTATGCATATTAAATAGCCAGAGAAAGTGACAAATGAAGAACAGAGAAAAAACACCAACCAAACACCAATAGACATTCAATTAAGGTAGAAGAAGTGGGGTTTGATAGGCCACATACTCAGGAAGGGAGAGGAATCTATAGAAAGAAGTACCCAAGAATGGAAGACGACATTGGAAAGATAGAAAAAAAACCTTGAATGAGACCAAGAGAAAAGAAACAAATAGATCTGAATGGAGAGTCTTCACGGATGCCCTATGCCCCACTGGGAGTAAAAGGAGTAAATTATGCCTCCACATGTTTTCTCTACCTGTTTTCTAAAGAGCAAAGTCCAAGGTTAGGTTAGCACATCAGAATAAGTTTGAAGGAGTATTATAATTTTTGGGGGGCCACGGAGGGTACCCTTCATCAGAAAATACAGACATATAACTTGCATTACGAAATAAATACTCCTACAAACTTACTCTGGTGTGCTAACCAAACCTTGGACTTTGCTAATTGTACTTGGTGTTTTGCTTGGCACCTTGGTTATGCACCCAACTTACATACAGTAAGGTGTGCTACTTTCAAAACCCCTGACTGCTTTCCAAAGAGGAGTCTCACTACAGCATAGTAATGCATTGTTTATACTTCACAGTATAGCTGGTGTATTTATGAGGCTGTTCAGTGTTTTGCTTTTACCAAACAAGGTGTTTAGTGTAGGCAGATGCGTATCTGTAAGGGTGCAGGCATGGCCCCAGGCGCCCTCCCTCTTCAAACAACAGGGGGGGCGCAGTGCTGCTGGCAGCATTCCTGAGTCTAAGGGAGTACCAATCACTCAGCAGCCTGGCTCACTCTTTGTCATATACTGTATCTACATTAGAAGCTATTGAGAGTTGGGCTCTAAACTTTTCCCTCTTTACCTACTACAGATCATGTCTCAGTCCCCTGAGATAGCGGCAGATGGTTCAGGTCTGGAGGTTACAGGATCTCCCATTCATTCCCCTCTCTGTCGTTCACACATTCCTCAGTCTTATCTCAGTGTGGTGTTACTTACTTTTATTTATGACACTCTCTGCACTTTAACCATTACCCTGCTGGCATCTCTGTGTCTCTTCTCTCTTGTACACAGTCTATCTCAAATGTCACAATGCACTTTATTTCTAGCTCAGTATCTACCTACTGATATATAATAGGTAGTCAGGCTTTTGTTATGTTCTAATCATTATTGCAAATGTGTCATTGCTTGTATTCATATGAGAGTGGTGGCTGCCATATTTATTTCCTGTTAAACAATACCAGTTGTCTGGCAGACCTACTGATCTTTCTGGTTAGTAGGGTCTAAATCACACACCTGAATCATGCATGCAGCTAACCTTGTCAGATTTATCATAGACATTTGATTGGCATGCTTGTTCAGGGTCTATGGTTTAGGATCAGCAGGATAGCCTAATTTATTTAGTGACTGTTACATTCTGGTATTTGTGTGTGCGTGTGTGTTCTGAATGCATGAAGGGTTACCCTACCCAGAAAGGTTAGACAGGATGCTGTTGATTGTAGGTGTGTGTGTGTGTGTGGGTTTAATTTAGTATTTGCCTTGGGTGCTGTCTTGCTTAGATACGCCACTGAGTGTAGGATATCTCAGTTTTGTTCTCCTCAGAGTTTAGGAGCTTCTTCCAGGCGACTTAAAGGAATACTATCGATGTATGCATTTATTTTTAAATGCTGTATGTTGTAGCACACATTAGGGCAAGTACTAGGAGCAATTTGATTCCTCACACAGCTGTTCCTCTCAGCTGTAAAATCCTCCGTCAGTTTTGGCGTCAGTGCTGGATACAAAATGTATCTAATACTGAGCTCCCAGAGGGCTAGACCGTGTCTCTGCAAAGGGGAGATGCTATCAACTCCTCAGTTTATAGTTTAACCCCCTTGCCGGTTATCCCGAGCTCAGCTCGGGGTAACCTGCGCAGGAGGATTCCTCAGGCCCCGCTGGGCCGACTTCTATCAAATAAAAAGCAGCACACGCAGCCGGCACTTTGCCAGCCGCGTGTGCTGCCTTATCGCCGCCGCTCTGCGGCGATCCGCCGCGAGCAGCGGCGAAAGAGGGTCCCCCCAGCCGCCCGAGCCCAGCGCAGCCGGAACAAACAGTTCCGGCCAGCGCTAAGGGCTGGATCGGAGGCGGCAGACGTCAGGACGTCGGCTGACGTCCATGACGTCACTCCGCTCGTCGCCATGGCGACGAGGAAAGCGAAACAAGGAAGGCCGCTCATTGCGGCCTTCCTTGTTACTTTTGATCGCCGGAGGCGATCGAAAGTGCGGATCCGGAGCGCCCTCTAGTGGGCTTTCATGCAGCCAACTTTCAGTTGGCTGCATGAAATAGTTTTTTTTTTAATTTAAAAAAAACCCTCCCGCAGCCTCCCTGGCGATTTTAATAGAACGCCAGGGAGGTTAATTATCACCTTGCTGAAAGAATCTTGTTGATATGGTGGTAAGGGGTTAAAGATTCTAGCAATGTGTGTTTATTATCTTTGCTTTTTTTTACTGATAAAGATACTAATAATGCTAATTGTAAGCAGTGGTCTGCCCCTCTCAGCAGCTTGTAAAGTGGATGCAGCCTGGAGTGTATCACCTCAAGCAGACAGCCAGGCAAGCAGTCTGAGTGTAAACACAATAGCTAGTTATATTCCAGCAATATTACAGCTCATTTAGTTACATGTTACCACCTCAGATCAGCCTATTTCTCCTCATGTCTGCTGCATGCTGTGAGTAGTGTTGGGCGAACAGTGTTCGCCACTGTTCGGGTTCTGCAGAACATCACCCTGTTCGGGTGATGTTCGAGTTCGGCCGAACACCTGACGGTGCTCGGCCAAACCGTTCGGCCATATGGCCGAACTAAGAGCGCATGGCCGAACGTTCCCCGAACGTTCGGCTAGCGCTGTGATTGGCCGAACGGGTCACGTGGTTCGGACCCGAACGCGCTCTGATTGGCCGAACTGTCACGTGGTTCGGGTAAATAAATACCCGAACCACGTCATATCTCCGCCATTTGTCTGTGGGTTTAGCTTTGGGTAGGCAGGCAGGGTAGTTCGCGCTCCAGCCACGCTAGCCAGGGTCCCCCCCAGTCATTGTGTGTCGCTGCTGGGAACAGTAGTACACCGCTCGTTCAGCCACACTATATAGCATTCTGTGTACTGTTCTGTGTCTGCTGGGAACAGTAGTACACCGCTCGTTCAGCCACACTATATAGCATTCTGTGTACTGTTCTGTGTCTGCTGGGAACAGTAGTACACCGCTCGTTCAGCCACACTATATAGCATTCTGTGTACTGTTCTGTGTCTGCTGGGAACAGTAGTACACCGCTCGTTCAGCCACACTATATAGCATTCTGTGTACTGTTCTGTGTCTGCTGGGAACAGTAGTACACCGCTCGTTCAGCCACACTATATAGCATTCTGTGTACTGTTCTGTGTCTGCTGGGAACAGTAGTACACCGCTCGTTCAGCCACACTATATAGCATTCTGTGTACTGTTCTGTGTCTGCTGGGAACAGTAGTACACCGCTCGTTCAGCCACACTATATAGCATTCTGTGTACTGTTCTGTGTCTGCTGGGAACAGTAGTACACCGCTCGTTCAGCCACACTATATAGCATTCTGTGTACTGTTCTGTGTCTGCTGGGAACAGTAGTACACCGCTCGTTCAGCCACACTATATAGCATTCTGTGTACTGTTCTGTGTCTGCTGGGAACAGTAGTACACCGCTCGTTCAGCCACACTATATAGCATTCTGTGTACTGTTCTGTGTCTGCTGGGAACAGTAGTACACCGCTCGTTCAGCCACACTATATAGCATTCTGTGTACTGTTCTGTGTCTGCTGGGAACAGTAGTACACCGCTCGTTCAGCCACACTATATAGCATTCTGTGTACTGTTCTGTGTCTGCTGGGAACAGTAGTACACCGCTCGTTCAGCCACACTATATAGCATTCTGTGTACTGTTCTGTGTCTGCTGGGAACAGTAATACACCGCTCGTTCAGCCACACTATATAGCATTCTGTGTACTGTTCTGTGTCTGCTGGGAACAGTGGTACACCGCTCGTTCAGCCACACTATATAGCATTCTGTGTACTGTTCTGTGTCTGCTGGGAACAGTAGTACACCGCTCGTTCAGCCACACTATATAGCATTCTGTGTACTGTTCTGTGTCTGCTGGGAATAGTGGTACACCGCTCGTTCAGCCACACTATATAGCATTCTGTGTACTGTTCTGTGTCTGCTGGGAACAGTAGTACACCGCTCGTTCAGCCACACTATATAGCATTCTGTGTACTGTTCTGTGTCTGCTGGGAATAGTGGTACACCGCTCGTTCAGCCACACTATATAGCATTCTGTGTACTGTTCTGTGTCTGCTGGGAACAGTAGTACACCGCTCGTTCAGCCACACTATATAGCATTCTGTGTACTGTTCTGTGTCTGCTGGGAATAGTGGTACACCGCTCGTTCAGCCACACTATATAGCATTCTGTGTACTGTTCTGTGTCTGCTGGGAACAGTAGTACACCGCTCGTTCAGCCACACTATATAGCATTCTGTGTACTGTTCTGTGTCTGCTGGGAACAGTAGTACACCGCTCGTTCAGCCACACTATATAGCATTCTGTGTACTGTTCTGTGTCTGCTGGGAACAGTAGTACACCGCTCGTTCAGCCACACTATATAGCATTCTGTGTACTGTTCTGTGTCTGCTGGGAACAGTAGTACACCGCTCGTTCAGCCACACTATATAGCATTCTGTGTACTGTTCTGTGTCTGCTGGGAACAGTAGTACACCGCTCGTTCAGCCACACTATATAGCATTCTGTGTACTGTTCTGTGTCTGCTGGGAACAGTAGTACACCGCTCGTTCAGCCACACTATATAGCATTCTGTGTACTGTTCTGTGTCTGCTGGGAACAGTAGTACACCGCTCGTTCAGCCACACTATATAGCATTCTGTGTACTGTTCTGTGTCTGCTGGGAATAGTGGTACACCGCTCGTTCAGCCACACTATATAGCATTCTGTGTACTGTTCTGTGTCTGCTGGGAACAGTAGTACACCGCTCGTTCAGCCACACTATATAGCATTCTGTGTACTGTTCTGTGTCTGCTGGGAACAGTAGTACACCGCTCGTTCAGCCACACTATATAGCATTCTGTGTACTGTTCTGTGTCTGCTGGGAATAGTGGTACACCGCTCGTTCAGCCACACTATATAGCATTCTGTGTACTGTTCTGTGTCTGCTGGGAATAGTGGTACACCGCTCACCCGTCACTGTATAGCATTGTGCTCTGTGTCGCTGCTGGGAATAGTGGTACTGTATAGCATTTCTGTACTGCCACTGTACTGCTGCCAGTCAGCGTGTACTGTAAGGATAAGTGAAATGAGGAAGAAATCCGGTGAAAGAGGGAGGGGCAAGGGAAGAGGTGTTTCCCCTGACGGTTCACGTACAGGCCACAGGGGAGCACCCAAGAAAACCCACTCAATACCGCCCATGTTGTCCAGGACAACAACCCTCACAAATCCAAAAGAACAGGACCAGATAATTACTTGGATGACCTCTCAAGCGTCCAGCAGTGGGTTAAGCAGCACCAGCACATCACGCACGAGGTCCGAGTCCTCAGCCAGTTACAAGGAGCCAGTGGGCACAAAGCTGACACAACCGGCAGCGACACCACGCACACAACTGCCAGATAACCAGTCCGATGAATTACCTCAGGACACAATGGGGTATTCGCAGGAGCTATTCCCAGCCCAACAAACTTCCACCTTTCAAAGGTCAATGGAGGAACAGCCAGAAATGTTGTGCCTGGATTCACAACCGTTAACTGTGGGAAATGCACCGCGCACTGAAATACAAGGCGAGTCCGAAGAGGACTCGGAAACCCAAATCCCAGAGCAATTTGGGCAGGAGGGGTTGCAATTGCAGGAGGTCGGCCGACAAGATCTGGAAGACGACGTTGGAGTGTGCTGCGCAGAGGTTGTTGTGGGGAGCTCTACTCCACGGCGGTGGCCCACAATGACATATGACGAGTTTGAGGAGATGGAAGAGGAGGGTATGGACAATGTGGACAGAGACCCAGATTTTGTTTGTGAACGAGAACATCGCCGTCGTAGCAGCAGCACAGATGAGTCTGTTGAAGAACACACTGCTGCACGAGTTCGCCTTGTGCCACAAGGTAGGCGGCGCGCAATTTCAGGCACCACAAGCGTGGAAGTTCAAGTGAGAGGCAAAAGAGGAGCAAACAGAAATCGCCAGCAAGGAGGCAGGTGCTCCAAAGTCTGGGCTTTCTTTGAAGACTGCACTGAGGATGTTACCATGGCGATTTGCAAGGTGTGCAAGACCCGCCTGAGCAGGGGGAAAAATATTAACAACCTCTCCACCACCAGCATGAGCCGTCACATGCTATCCAAACATCCCACTCTTTGGGCAAACGCGTCAGGACAGGGTACCAGAAACAACACTGCCTCCCTTGGGTTCACCAGACCCGCCTCAGCAGCAGCAGTAGCCCAGCCATTGCGTGGTTCACAACATTCACAAACATCAGACGACGCTGACACTGTCACTTTCCGGAGTAGTGCTCTTGAGGTCTCCCAGTGTTCATCAAACACAACAACCAACAGCCCTTCCGTGTGCAGCGCTACGGTTCAGTTGTCTGTGTCGGAGATGTTTGAGCGCAAGAGGAAATTGCCAGCAAATGACCCCCGGGCCGTGGCAGTAACAGCCAGCATAGCCAAGCTTCTGGCCTGCGAAATGCTGCCATATCGATTGGTGGAGACAAACAGCTTCAAGGGCATGATGTCAGTGGCCATCCCACGTTACGTGGTTCCCAGCCGCTACCACTTTGCACGCTCTGCAGTGCCTGAGTTGCATGAGCACGTGGTCAGCAAAATAACCCGAAGCTTGAAGAATGCCGTTGCCTGCAAGGTTCACCTCACCACTGACACCTGGACGAGTGCGTTCGGCCAGGGTCGATACATCTCCCTTACCGCGCACTGGGTGAACCTTGTGGAGCCTGGCAGCGATTCCTCACCTGCTACGGCACGGGTGTTGCCCACGCCACAAACAGCTGCACCGCCGTCCCTCCCACTGGATAACAACAGCAGCACCTACCTCTCTGACTCCTTCTCCTCCAACGCATCTCAAAGCTGTACCTCATCCGGAAACGCTAACCCAGCAGCAGTAGGATCGTGGAAGCAGTGCAGCACAGCTGTTGGCATGCGTCAGCAAGCGTTGCTGAAGCTAATCTGCCTTGGGGATAAGCAGCACACAGGGGAGGAAATTTGGAGGGGAATAAAGGAACAGACGGATTTGTGGCTGGCACCGCTGGACCTGAAACCGGGCATGGTTGTGTGTGATAATGGGAGTAATCTCATTCGCGCTTTAAGGTTGGCTAAGCTGACACACATCCCTTGCCTGGCGCACGTGATGAACCTAGTAGTTCAGCGGTTCCTGAGGACATACCCAGGCGTGCCCGATCTGCTGTTGAAGGTGCGTCGAGTGTCCAAACATTGTAGAAATTCCAGTACTGCTTCGGGGGCACTCGCCAAGATGCAGGAGCGCTTCAATCTCCCCCACCATCGCTTGCTGTGTGATGTCCCTACGCGCTGGAATTCTACGCTGCACATGCTAGCCCGCTTTTGCGAGCAGAAGAGTGCAGTGGTCCAGTACATGACGGCGCAGTACCGAGGCGCATCCGGCCAGCTGCCAAGCTTCTGTGGATCCGATTGGGCCAACATGTTGGACCTCTGCCAAGTCCTCCAAAATTTTGAGCAATCCACGTTGCTTGTGAGCAGTGACAACTCTTCAGTCAGCATTACCATACCACTGCTGTGTTTACTGAAGAGGTCGATGTTAAAAATCAAGGAAACAGCTGTCATGATGCAACTGGGGGAATCTGAAGGAGAAAACGATCAGCGTGATGGTACCAACATCAGGCCATCCGCCTCAGGGAACGCTGGCCCCAGCAGCTATGACGAAGAAGAGGAGGAGGAACAGCTGGAGTTGGAGCAGGAATTTCATGCCACCACTGACGAGGGCCAGAGCGGTGCACGTTGGACTTCCACAATTCAACGCGAATGGTCAGCAGAAGCAGACCAGGAGGAAGGTGACGACTATGATGCATCACAACAACTATCACAACGCTCACAAGAGGATGATGAGGATTCTGGTAGGACTCTGGCACACATGGCTCAATTCATGCTAGACTGCATTGAACGTGACCCACGCATTGTGCGCATTCTGGACAACACCAATTACTGGGTTTATACCCTTCTGGATCCACGGTACAAACACAATGTTCCAAAACTGCTTGAAGAAAGAGTCAGACAGGTCAAAATGGAAGAATACCAGCAGGCCCTTGTGGAGACTTTAGAGAGGAGATTGACATCCTCCCCCTCCTCTAGCCAGTTGTACGCAGACAGACTGACTTCCGCAAACCCAGGACGACCAGGAGGGCAGCAAACAACGCAAGCCGCAGCTAGT
The DNA here is from genome assembly GCF_040937935.1 of Hyperolius riggenbachi. Lineage (NCBI taxonomy): Eukaryota > Metazoa > Chordata > Amphibia > Anura > Hyperoliidae > Hyperolius > Hyperolius riggenbachi. Next base: position 150,411,997 of record NC_090653.1, on the reverse strand, counting down.
ACCCAAAAGGGAATGGTATCGGCAGTGTCCTTGGAGTGGGAAAATTTTCTGACACCCATGCAGCCGCAGCCCACTGAACAGCAAGCGTGCAGATCCACCTCCAACACCGATCGCCTGGAGAAGATGGTCAAGGACTACATGTCAGATGGCGTAGCTGTGTCGAACCATCCATCTGCACCCTTCAACTATTGGGTATCGAAGCTAGACACCTGGCACGAACTGGCAATGTACGCAATAGAGGTGCTGGCTTGCCCGGCAGCCAGCGTTATGTCGGAACGCTGTTTCAGTGCTGCCGGAGGCATCGTCACAGATCGGCGTATCCGCCTCTCTACAGAAAATGCAGACCGTCTGACTCAAATTAAAATGAATCAATCCTGGATTGGAAATGACTACGCAACACTCCAGGACCCCAACCAAGTAACATGACCAATGAACATCTGGGATGGTGTTGCGTTTCCGGGCCCTGTTTATTGAACCTCTCATCTGTATTACATTTATGACTGCATGGCGGCAAAAAGCATTGCTGCTATATCCGCACGCTTTTTGTCCACATGCAAGGCCTGGGTTGTTGTGTCTCACAAAGCGTGGCCTTCTCCTCCTGCGCCTGCTCCTGTTCCATCACGTCTGCTGCTGCTGGGTTAGCGTTGCCGCGTGGTCCCTGTTTATTGAACCACTTATCTTTATTACATTTATGACTGCATGGCGGTACAAAGCATGCTATCCGCACGCTTCTTGCCCTCATGCAAGGCCTGGGTTGTTGTGTCTCACAAAGCGTGGCCTTCTCCTCCTGCGCCTGCTCCTGTTCCATCACGTCTGCTGCTGCTGGGTTAGCGTTGCCGCGTGGTCCCTGTTTATTGAACCACTTATCTTTATTACATTTATGACTGCATGGCGGTACAAAGCATGCTATCCGCACGCTTCTTGCCCTCATGCAAGGCCTGGGTTGTTGTGTCTCACAAAGCGTGGCCTTCTCCTCCTGCGCCTCCTCCTGTTCCATCACGTCTGCTGCTGCTGGGTTAGCGTTGCCGCGTGGTCCCTGTTTATTGAACCACTTATCTTTATTACATTTATGACTGCATGGCGGTACAAAGCCTGCTATCCGCACGCTTCTTGCCCTCATGCAAGGCCGGGGTTGTTGTGTCTCACAAAGCGTGGCCTTCTTCTCCTCCTGCGCCACCCTCCTCCTGTTCCATCACGTGTGCTGCTGCTGGGTTAGCGTTGCCGCGTGGTCCCTGTTTATTGAACCACTTATCTTTATTACATTTATGACTGCATGGCGGTACAAAGCATGCTATCCGCACGCTTCTTGCCCTCATGCAAGGCCTGGGTTGTTGTGTCTCACAAAGCGTGGCCTTCTCCTCCTGCGCCTCCTCCTGTTCCATCACGTCTGCTGCTGCTGGGTTAGCGTTGCCGCGTGGTCCCTGTTTATTGAACCACTTATCTTTATTACATTTATGACTGCATGGCGGTACAAAGCCTGCTATCCGCACGCTTCTTGCCCTCATGCAAGGCCGGGGTTGTTGTCTCACAAAGCGTGGCCTTCTTCTCCTCCTGCGCCACCCTCCTCCTGTTCCATCACGTGTGCTGCTGCTGGGTTAGCGTTACCGGTCCCTTTTCCTGGAACCTCTTATATGTATTACATTTATGACTGCATGCCGACAAAAAACATGTTACCTGTGCAAAGAAAACAGACATTTCCCGCATTTAAAAGACAGTTTTCCCTTTGAAACTTTAAAATCGATTTTCTCAAAAACTATAAGCTCTTTTTGCTAATTTTTTTTTCCTCTTGTACCCACTCCCAAGGTGCACATACCCTGTAAATTTGGGGTATGTGGCATGTAAGGAGGCTTTACAAACCACAAAAGTTCGGGTCCCCATTGACTTCCATTATGTTCGGAGTTCGGGTCGAACACCCGAACATCGCGGCCATGTTCGGCCTGTTCGGCCCGAACCCGAACATCTAGATGTTCGCCCAACACTAGCTGTGAGTGACACAGTGAAATATATTTGTGAGCTGTGTGACAGAGTAACCAAGCAGCTCAGGGTGACCCAAACTACTATGAGCTGTGTGAGAAATGAATTTTTAAGCAGGGATAGCGAGAGAGAGACCTGGGTGAATAAATAAAGTGCCCCTAGCACTAGTGGTAATGTGTACACTAATATAGAGTATTAAAAAAAAAAGTCGTTTCAATCGATAGTACTCCTTTAAGTCTTCCACATGCCTTCTAATAAACTGGGAGGGGGGATGCCACCTGAATTTTAGTTGAAGGGATACTGTAGGGGGGTCAGGGGAAAATGAGTTGAACTTACCCGGGGCTTCTAACGGTCCCCTGCAGACATCCTGTGTTGGCGCAGCCACTCACCGATGCTCCGGCCCCGCCTCCGGTTCACTTCTGGAATTTCAGACTTTAAAGTCTGAAAACCACTGCGCCTGCGTTGCCATGTCCTCGATCCCGCTGATGTCACCAAGAGCGCACAGCGCAGGCCCAGTATGGTCTGTGTCTGCGCAGTACACTCCTGGTGACATCAGCGGGAGTGAGGACATGGCAATGCAGGCGCAGTGGTTTTCTGACTTTAAAGTCAGAAATTCCAGAAGTGAACTGGAGGCGGGGCCGGAGCATCGGTGAGTGGCTGCGCCAACACAGGATGTCTGCGGGGGACCATTAGAAGCCCTGGGTAAGTTCAACTCATTTTCCCCCGACCCCCCTACAGTATCCCTTTAATGGTACATTACTGTCTGCTGCTCTGCCGTATAGTCTTTGCCAGTGCAGCCAGGCAGCCCTTATTGCATGCATAGTCTTCAGCATCAGTCACTAGCAACTCCTTGTTTGTAATAGGTCTCTTGATGGCCACACTCTACATACTGTATATACAGCCATTACTTTCTACTGCTTAAAGGTAATATCAGGGAATTTGACCAAATTGAGAGCTACTTACCTGGGGCTTCCTCCAGCCCCTAGAAGGCTATGTGCAGGGCCGATTCTAGACTTTTTGCTGCCTGAGTCAAACTTGTGAGGATGCGCCCCCCCCCCCCCCCCACACACACACACCCGACAATTTGCACTGCACGTTATAGCAGCAGAGAGCCCCCAAAAACACCCTCAGTATAGGTAGGTAGCCAGTTATAGGTGCCACTAGTGTTGGTAGCTAGGTACAGTATAGGTTGGCTAGGCACTCTCTTCACTTCCTGTTTATGCCTGGTGCTACCCCCAGACTTCTGCCACCTGAGGAAGTTGCCTCACTTGGAATCATGGGCAGACTGAGCCTGGCTATGTGACTCTCACCGCAGCTCCGCTCCCAGACGATCTCCTGAGGTCCCCTCCATTGCAGATGCTGAACCTGTGAGGTAGGGATCTTCTGCGCCTGCGCGAGTGTGCGGCTGCCCCGCTCGCGTTCGCGTTCACGTACCTGGGACCATTCTGCACACTCACAGAAGTTCTGCGCCTATGTACAAATCTCCCGGCCACGTGAGAGTGCTCACAAGCACCGTGGCCTCACATGACCGCAGTCACAGAAGATACCAACCTCTCTGCGTCGGCGTCTGAAATGGAGAGGTCCCTGGGAGACCGGCTGGAAGCGGAGCTGCGGCGAGGGACACAGGGGCTGGAGAAAGTCCCAGGTAAGTAGATCTCATTTTGGTCAAATTCCCTGATATTTCCTTTAAAGGGAACCAGAAAGGAATACAATGTAAAAATAGAAAAAGGCTTTTATACATACCTGGGGCTTCTTCCAGCCCCATAAGCCTGGATCGCTCCCACGCCGCCATCCTCCGCTTCCTCTATCGCCGCTACCGGGTCCCGTCACTTCCGGCGGACGCGGCCAATTGTCCGCATCACAGGGGCTCTCTCCATGCCCTTACGCATGCGGCTGCGCAGTAGGCAGCCGCAAACGTAAGTGTATGGAGGGAGCCCCTGTGATGCAGAGAATTGGCCGCGTCCGCCAGCCGACTGGCCGACTGGCGGTAATGACGGGACCCGGTACCGGCGGATCCAGGCAGCGGAGGACGGCGGCGTGGGAGCGATCCGTGCGTATGGGGCTGGAGGAAGCCCCAGGTATGTATAAAAGCTTTTTTTTAATCCTCTCTGGTTCTCTTTAAGGCTCATACACACGTCCAAACAATCTGCCAAACGATCTACTAAACTTGGTCTGTTGGAAGATAATTGGGCATGTGAACCAGACAACCAACTGATGACAGGCTGTTTGCCAGATCCAACCCGGTGGATCAACCTGCCCAACTATGGTGCAGGTTGACCACGTGTGTACAAGTATTTTGAATAACTTTTCTGTTTTTTTTTAAATGCGGACATGTTGTGCAGTTTGTCATTTAACCACTTAAAGAGGAACTCCAGCGAAAATAATGTAATAAAAAAGTGCTTCATTTTTACAATAATTATGTATAAATCATTTAGTCAATGTTTGTCCATTGTAAAATCTTTTAAATTCCTGATTTACATTCTGACATTTATTACATGGTGACATTGTTACTGTGGGCAGGTGATGTAGCTGCTGCATGTTTTTTTGGCAGTTGTAAACAGCTGTAAACAGCTATTTCCCACAATGCAGCAAGGTTCACAGACAGGAAACTGCCAGGAGTACGTACTCAAGAGTTTCTTGCGGGAGGGGTTTCACCACAATATCAGTCATACAGCGCCCCCTGATGGTCTGTTTGTGAAAAGGAATAGATTTCTCATGTAAAAGGGGGTATCAGCTACTGATTGGGATAAAGTTCAATTCTTAGTCAGAGTTTCTCTTTAAGTACCAGCAGTCTCTGCCCCCTTAAAGAGAACCCGAGGTGGAGTTCTAAGAATGATATCTGCAAACAGAGGCTGGGCCTGCCTATATTGCCCAACCTCTGTTGCTATCTCAATCCCCCCTAAGTTCCCCCTGCACTCTTCTGTCCTCTATAAATCACAGCCGTGCTGTTGACACGCAGCGTGTCGCAGCAGGCTGTGTTTACCTATGTACTGTCACTCTCGCCGCTCCCCCCGCCTCCTGCATAGCTCTGGTCCCTGCTCGCGTCCCTTCCCTCCCCGCTGATTAGAGGGAAGGGACGCGGGCGGGACCGGAGCTATGCAGGAGGCGGGGGGGGGGGGGGAAACGTCGAGTGTGACAGTACATAGGTAAACAGCCCGCTGCGTGTCGACAGCGCGACTGTGATTTATGGGGGCATAGCAGAGCGCAGGGGGAACTTAGGGGGGATTGAGATAGCAACAGAGGCTGGGCAATATAAGCAGACCCAGCCTCTGTGTGCAGATATCATTCTTAGAACCCCACCTCGGGTTCTCTTTAAAGAGGAAAACGTCCCCTGGGGGGTACTCACCTCGGGTGGGGGAAGCCTCAGGATCCTAATGAAGCTTCCCACGCCGTCCTCCGTCCCTCGGGGGTCTCGCTGCAGCCAGGGCTGGGACAAGGTCCACAATCAACAGAGGCTGAGCTGCCCAAGTGCGCCCCCCCCCCCCCCCTGCTCCGTAAGCTTACTGCGCATGTGCAGCTCTCTGATGACTGAGTGAGCAGTAAGCTTACAAAGATCAAACACATTGAATCCAACACAGGAGATGTCAGTGCTATAGAAATACATAATAATAATATGGTAGGATATTAGACTATGACTATGGTAGGATTAGATTGTAAGCTCCTCTGAGGACAGTCAGTGACATGACTATATACTCTGTATACAGTAATGCTGCAGAAGATGTCAGTGTTATATAAATACATAATATGGTAGGACACATTACACTATGGTAGGATTAGATTGTGAGCTCCTCTGGGGACAGTCAGTGACATGAATATGTACTCTGTATAGTGCTGCAGAACATGTCAATGTTATATAAATACATAATAATGTGAATATGGTAGGACATTAGACTATGGTTATGGCAGGATTAGATTGTGAGCTCCTCTGAGGCCAGTCAGTGACATGACTATGTACTCTGTAATGTGCTGCAGAAGATGTCGGTGCTATATAAATACATAAATAACATGGTAGGACATTAGACAATGGCTATGGTAGGATTAGAATGTGAGCTTCTCTGAGGACAGTCAGTGACATGACTATGTACTCTGTAAAGTGCTGCAGGAGATGTCAGTGCTATATAAATACATAATAATATGGCAGGACATTAGACAATGGCTATGGTAGGATTAGAGTGTGAGCTCCTCTGAGGACAGTCAGTGACATGACTATGTACTCTGTAAAGTGCTGCAGAACATGTCAGTGCTATATAAATACATATTAATATGGTAGAGACTTTTTACACTATAACTATGGTAGGATTACAGTTTAAGCTCTGAGAATAATCAGCAATATTGCTATGTACTCTTCAAAGTGCTATGGAGGGCATCATCACTATATAAATACTTAAAGTGGCCATTAATTATACAATTCTCCAGATGATTGATCGTCTGATTTGATAACATTGATCAGAAACGATCTTTCGGACCCACTAATGAAAGAAAAGCTGCTATCCAATTTGCTCAGATTAATGGAATTGATACTTTTTTGGATCGATTCCATCAATTTGATCGAATTAGATATACCAGCAAGCTGTCATTAGTGGTCTAGGATGACTGATTGTCCGGAAAATTGTATCGGTAGTGGCCACTTTAAAGCGGACCTGAACTTCCTCTCTGCTCTAAAAGATAGGCAACAGTATAATAACCTTTAAAGAAAAAAATTTCGATGTTACAGCTGATACAAATCCTGCAATAAATCTGCAGTGTGTCTACTTCCTGCTTTCATGGAAGCAGACATTGCTAATATCCTGAGCTTTTAAATGAGCTTATATGTCTTATCTGCCATGGCAATCAGGAGGCACAGGGGTGAGATCAAACTACAACTTGTGATTAGTCACAGATGAGGGGGAATTAGACAGGCTAAACTCTCTAAATACATACAGGGTGCATTTCTCTGTTTTCCTTTGTCCTTGGGGGGAGGTTAAAGGGGTTCTGTGGTGGTGTCCTGGGGTTAAATACAGACACTTACCTGGGGCTTCTATCAGCCCCCTGTAGCAGTAATGTCCCACGCAGTCCTCCTCCGATCCGCCATTCTCCGCCGCCGGCTCCAGTCCAGCGTGGCACGCTTTCAACTGCGGCTGGGCGCCAATGGCCGCGCGCCTGCTCGCTTCCGCCGGCATCATCAAAAGCTTACTGCGCAGGCGCAGTACGAGAAACCTTTGTACTGCACCTGCGCAGTAAGCTTCCACTGACACGAACGAGAGCCCGCATTATTCGTCTGTCGTCAGACGAATAATTGCCCGGAGCCGGCGGGGGAGAACGGTGGATCGGAGGAGGACGGTGTGGGACATTACTGCTACAGGGGGCTGATAGAAGCCCCAGGTAAGTGTGTTTTTATCCCCAGGACACCCCCACAGAATATAGCCTGATGCCGGAGAAATAGAGTGATAGGGAATGGGAGAGGGGCAGGGGAGTTGGTGACATAGAAGCCAGCATTATCACACACCTGACATAGCACATAGTCACTCCCCCCTGTGCTCTCCTTTGCCCAGCTCTGGGGTGTTAAAAAGCTGCAGTTATTCCTGTAATCTTAAAACCTCGATATACTCATGCAGCAGCTTCAGGGACAGGGAAGGAGAGAGAGAGAGAGAGAGAGAGCTCAGCTGAGTGTTTCCTGTAGTGCACAAACAAGGCAGCATTAGGGAAACTGATCTATCATGCAAGCACCAGGAACACAGGCAGTGTGTGGGCTGGAGAAGAGCAGAATCATGTGTGCATATTATGGTCTGAACATACCTCTCCCTGCAGTGTCTCTCCCCCCTTCCCCCGCATAGCTATCTCTTCTCTTCCACAGTCTTCATTGTAGATCGAAATGCCCGGGTTACAGTGCTCAGCCCCGCCCCTCAGTCAGTGTCACATGAAGAAGAGAGGAGGGGAGGGGCGCTCTCTATACACACGCAGCCAGGAAAGACCGGGGACAGCGAGCAGCAGAAAGCTGATTATATACAGCTCATCTGTTCCGCTCGTCTTCCCCAGCAGCCAGCCAGCACTGCAGCCAGCAAAGTGGTGAGTGCAGCATACACAGCGGGGGTAGTGGGCGGCAAGCCAAGCCAGGCAATACACAGACCTGCTCCTTGCGCCCCTCCCACACAGCAGTGAGCTCCGCCCCGAGGCTCCAGCCTCCTGAGCCTATGTGTCGGCCCGGCCCTGGCTGCAGCCCTCCGTACAGCGGTGATGTCATTATTTACCTTCCCGGCTCCAGTGCAGGCGCTCTGACGGCTGTCGGCTCCGAAGTAGGTGGAAATACCCGATCGCTGTCGGGTCTGCTCTACTGCGCAGGCGCAAGTCTCCGGCGCCTGCGCAGTACAGCGGACCCGACTGAGGTCGGGTATTTCCGTCTACTTCGGAGCCGACAGCAGCCACAGCGCCCCCGCTGGAGCCTGCAAAGGTAAATATTGAAGTCACAGTCGGGTCTGTCGCCGGCTGTTCGGAGGGCTGCAGCGAGACCCCCGTGGGACAGAGGACGGCGTGGGAAGCCTCATTAGGATCCCGAGGCTTCCCCTACCCGAGGTGAGTACCCCCCAGGGGCGTTTTTTAATGTTACAGAGTCTCTTTAACCTATTTTGGTTCCTGGACGTAGTTTCTACGTCCAGGAACCATGCGCGCTACCGCGCGCTCCCACGGCCGATTGCGTGCGTGCACGCGCACTCCCGGCCGCAGATTCGGTAGCCAGGGAATCAATGTATCGGGCTATGGTGCCCAATCATTGATTCCTCTCCCCCGCTGAGAAGCCTTTTCTGGCCGTTCCCTCTTCGATGAGTCACTCTAAGCGCGTGTTACGCTTAGAGTGACGTCATGTAAACAAACTCATGGCCGCCATCTTGTGGCCAAAAAGTAATACTACACCTGTAAGAAAAAAAAATACAAATTAACACACATTTACATTATAAATCTATTGTGTACCTCCCACCCTCCCAAAACTACCCAAATAAAATGTTTACTATAAAAAAAAAAAACATTACAATAAAAAAAAAAAAAAACATGTAAATATTTACTTAAGGGTCTAAACTTTTTAAATATCAATGTAAAGATGAAATATTTCTATATTTTTTTTATATTAAACTTGTAAATAGTGATAGATGCAAAATGGAAAAAATGCACCTTTATTTCCAAATAAAATATTGTCGCCATACATTGTGATAGGGACATAATTTTAACGGTGTAATAACCGGGACATATGGGCAAATACAATACGTGAGTTTTAATTATAGCGGCATGTATTATTTTAAAACTATAATGGCTAAAAACTGAGAAATAATGAATTTTTCCATTTTTTTCTTATTCTTCCTGTTAAAATGCATTTACAGTAAAGTGGCTCTTAGCAAAATGTAACCCCCAAAGAAAGCCTAATTGGTGGCGGAAAAAACAAGATATAGATCAGTGCATTGTGATAAGTAGTGATAAAGTTATAGGCTAATGAATGGGAGGTGAACATTTCTCACGTGAAAACGACGGAACCTGAATGGGTTAAGGACCAGAGACCGCTGGTACCAGAAACGGCGGAATCCCGATGGATAACGACAAATCGCCGCACATACTTGCTCGGGAACCTGGGCCACCCACTCTGCCATCTCTATGACGGCAGAGTTTCTGTGAGCCAGTCAGGAGCCGATTTCATTGGCTTATAACCGGCTCACAGGGTTCTATAGAGTTATAGAGACGGCAGAGCGAGTGAGATGCGGCCGGAAAACATCGGTGAGATCGTCGGGAGCGGCGAAAGTGGCGAGAACGCTTGGCGCCGGTTGATTGAAATCTACACCCTGCCAGCCAGGTAGCCACCAAGCTACCAAGGTAGATTTCAATCATTGCGGTCTGTTCGTAGTTAAGTTTGTATTTAAGTGAGTTGGTTGATTAGTTGGTTGGCATGTGTGTTTGTACTTGTTATTTAAACAACTTGTTGTGCGGTTGGTTATGTTGTGCTGCTTGTTGTGCATTATCTTGGACGTGCGTATGAGCCTTTAAAGATTGATTTACTTATTTCCTGGGAAAGCACTGTTTACTTAGATGTTTTTTTCTCACTGCTTGAACTTTAGTACTACACAGCCTTATACCTTTTTGTCTCATCTGGTGAACAATTTAGACTATCAAAATTGAATGCCTTGATTGATATGACTGGCTTTTATGTCTATGGCACATTATTTACATTATATGGATAATTGGCTTCTGAATTTCACATTAAACCATGCAAAGTGCCACCTGTTATTTTTTTTATAATTGCATGAAGCTATTTATATACATCTTTATGAAACAATTGTCTGCTCTAGATTATGTATATGTTCTAAATGCATGGTAAATTGCAGGATATGTTTTGATATATATTTTCTACTAAAGTTGTCCCATACTCTTTTTAGAGGTGCATATTTTTTACACCTAGGCTACTTTCACAGTGCGACGTTACAGCCGCACGTTACAGCAGCCTGTAACGCAGCCCAACTCTCAGTAATGTAAAATCAATGGGCTGTTCTCAGTGCCCACGTTGCGTTGGAGTATAACGCTGCACGTTAAATGAAAGTGCAGCGTGCTGTGCATCATACTCGTATTTGGCTGCGCTAGACTGTTTGCACATGCTCAGTAATGTTGGTGTTTTACAAAAAAAATTTGCCGCATGCGCCGTTTTCGTTCGATCCGTATGCATCAAAAAGTACGCATCACATATGCATCAAGAGACGCATAACGCAGTTCAATGTAACGTCCAACTTCAAAGCTAACATGCGTTGCTTTAGGGGCACGTTATGCGACCAACGCAACGTCTTAGTGTGAAAGAACCCTTAAAGTACCAATACTATAAAACTCAAACAAGAGCTAGAGCTGACAGATGCGGTTGTGTCCGCTTTTCAGTTACACATCAATGTTACAGATGCTGAAAAGCGGACAGAAGCGGACACAACTGCATCATTGTGCTTAGGCCCTAATAGAAATACCTATGTTTTCATAAAAAAAGGAGTGAACTTAATTTGTTAATGCAGGCTTTTTTACTGATCACCAGTTGTACTGTCAACTGATTTTTTAATAAATGTATATATGTGTCATGACCTGAGCTGACATGTGACTCTGGGGCTCATCCACAAAGATTTTTCTGTTGAATTATTTATTTCACCTTACTTATTAGCTCACGAGTTATCTCCCCATGGGGTTGATTCACAAAGCTTACTTATTTTTTGCCTTAACCGTAAGGAGAGGTAATGGATAAGATAAACAAATATGTAGAGATAATTCAATAATTAAATCAAATAAGGGGAGATTATCCATCCATGAGTTAAAGGTGGCCATACACTGGTCGATTTGCCATCAGATTCGACCAACAGATAGATCCCTCTCTGATCGAATCTGATCAGAGAGGGATCGTATGGCCACCTTTACTGCAAACAGATTGTGAATCGATTTCAGCCTGAAACCGATCACAATCTGTGGAGCTGCCGCTGCTGCCGCCCCCCACCCCCTGCATACATTACCTGTTCCGGCCGGTGCGAGTCCCCTGGTCCCCGCTGTGTTCTTCTCCGCTCCGGGCTCCAGACCGTTCCTGCAGCTACTGAACTTCCTGTCCAGGGGAAGTTTAACCTCTTGAGGACTGCAGGGCTAAACCTAGTGACCAGGCCATTTTTAGTAAAATTGGCCACTGCAGCTTTAAGGCCAAGCTGCAGGGCCGCACAACACAGCACACAAGTGATTCCCCCCCCCCCCCCTTTTCTCCCAACCAACAGAACTCTCTGTTGGTGGGGTCTGATCGCTCCCCCCATGTTTTTTTTTTTTTAAATAAATATTATTGTTCGTGTTTTTTTAAAACCCTTCCCTCCCTCCTTCCCCACAGCCAGCCAATTACGGCGATCGGCTGTCATAGGCTTCTGCCTATGAAAGCCGATCGCTCTCTTGTCCCCTAGGGGGACAGCCGTGTCACACGGCTGCCCCCAGTGCAACGCTGCTGCTGATCGCAGCGCTGCACAGTGTAAATAGACGGCGATCACGCCATCTAACAGTGTCCCGAGCGGCAATAGCCACTTGGAGACTGAAGAGGGGGCGGAGCTCAGCCCTCCGAGCATGAGATGCGCGCGCAGCATGCGCGCGATCTCATGCAAATTACAGCCCCAGGACTTTACGCCAATCGGCGTTAGTTGGTCCTGGGGCTGCCACCGCGGCCACGCCCATCGGCGTGACGCGGTTGGAAACAGGTTAAACAGTAGAGGGCGCTCTACTGTTTAAACTTTCTGCCGGGACAGGAAGTTCTGCGTAGCTGCAGCCAGTCCGGAACCCAGCGCGGAAAGAAGACAGCGGGGACCAGGGGACTCGCGCCGGCCGGAACAGGTAATGTATACCTGCTGTATTGTGTCGGTCGTCGGGCATTCGAATGCCGCTATCGACGCACTCCCGACCCGCGGGCGATCAAGAAAAATCTTCCACACGGACGGATCGACGGGAATCGACGGGAACGATCGATTTTGGGCAGAAATCGATTGTTCTGTCAGCAGTGTGCGCGGCGATTTCACAGCCGATTCGATCACTGTGATCGAATCGGCCGTATATTGGCGGGAAAATCGTTATGTGTATGGGCCCCTTAAGTCAGTTAGGGAGCAATAAATCATGAGTTAAGTAAGATGAGGAGACATAAATCAGGAGTTAAAGGGAACCTAAACTGAGAAGGATATGGATTTTTCCTTTTAAAATAATACCAGTTGCCTGACTCTCCTGCTGATTCTGTGTCGCTAATATTTTCAGCCACAGCCCCTCAACAAGCATGCAGATCAGGTGCTCTGACTGAAGTCAGACTGGATTAGCTGCATGCTTGTTTCAGGTGTGTGAGTCAGCCACTAATGCAGCCAAAGAGATCAGCTGGACTACCAGGCAACTGGCATGGTTTAAAAGGAAACATCCATATCCCTCTCAGTTAAGGTTCCCTTTAAGTCAAATAAGGAGAGATAAACAATGAGTTTGGTCAGTTAGGGAGCAATAAATCATGAGTCAAGTTAGATAAGGAGAGATAAATCATGAGTTAAAGCGAAACTGAAGATTCACGAAAAACAAAACGTTTCACTTACTTGGGGCCTCTGCCAGCCCCTTGCAGCAGTCCTGTCGCCACGTCGGTCCTCTACAAATTCCAGGGGAGGACTGGCCCAGGGGGACGGGGGGCAATTGCCCCCCGGGCCGCCCGAATCTTAAGTAATTAGGGCCAGCCGCTGCTATACGCAGCGGCCGCAGACATACCACAGGTGACAGGTTCGCAGTGGGGATCGCAACCTCGCGCGATATTTCCCGGCAAGTTGAAGTAGCCAATCAGAGAAGGGGCTGAGGCGGCCGGCCGTGGTGTGCCCTTGTGCGTGGCTGCGCCTGCGGTGGATGTGAGCGGCACAAGGACACAAATAGCTTAGGTCCTCTCCGGCCCGGTGGGTTGACCCTGCTTGACTCCGCCCCCCGCCTGGAGCCATTGCCGCCCGCAACGTGCTGCTGTGCCTGCGGTGTCATCGGAGTGAGCTGTCCCACTCTTCAGCTTTCTGTGCTGGGGGGGCTGGGGGCCTGGAGCTATGGCTACGAGTGGCTGGCTGGCCTGGCTGGAGGAGTCGGACACAGTCCTCCCCTGTGCTGCTGTGCCTGAGGTGCCGTCGGAGTGAGCTGTCTCACTCTTCAGCTTTCTGTGCTGGGGGGCTGGGGCCCTGGAGCTGCGGCTACGAGTGACTGGCTGTCCTGGCTGGAGGAGTCGGACACTCGGGGGGCTGGGAGTCGGAGATGCCACCTATAGCTGCTTGCTGCTGTGGAGGAGGAGGAGGTGTAGGACTGAAGAGACAGGAGGATAGAGGAGGTCGGGTCCAGGTCGCCAGAGGAGAAGGTGGTTTTTTATAAATTTTGTTTCTGTACTTCTTCTCCCTTCTTGTCACTGAGTTACTCACACTTTGCTGCCTGCCTGCTACTGCTGTCAAATTCAATTCTCTGCCCAGGCCAGTGCCCTCTGAGTTTTTTTTTGTGTGATAATCATCCCCATTCTGACCCTGGCCTGAGGGGGAACGTTTTTTTCTTCTTGTGGTGTGATTGGCAGCAGGGGAGGGGGGGAGGCAGGCAGTAAGGCACTGTCAAACAGGTAGTTGGAGGGGGGGGGGGGGGGGGGTGTCAGACAAGTAGTTTGTATGGTGGGTGGGCAGAAGTGGGGTTAGGCATCACCAGGTAGGTAGGTTTGTGTGTGTGTGTGCGTGGGGGGGGGGGGGGTTGTTTAAAGGAGTTATCAGGCATTTTTAATGAAATAAGTGCTACTGGCTTCCTCCAGCCCCACGCTCCCAGCATGTCCCTCGCCGCAGCTCTGCAGTCAGCCATTCGCTGCTGTTGCCTCTCAGTCCCCGGCGATGGCACCAGTCCGACCTGGATGTCGGCCTGTACTGCGCCTGTGCGAGCAGCACTGTCAATCACCGCCACGTGGACCGGAGTGTACTGCGCAGGCGCAGTAGTTCTGCGTCTGCACAGTACGCTCTGGTCCATGTGGCGGTGATTGACAGCGCTGCTCGCACAGGTGCAGTCGGCCTGACGTCATCGCCGGGGCCTGGGAGGCAGTGCTAGCGAACAGCTGACTGCAGAGCTGCGGCGAGGGACATGCTGGGAGCTTGGGGCTGGACGAGCCCTGGGTAAGTAGCACTTATTTTCATAAAAAAAAAAAAAAGCCTGATAACTCCTTTAAGGTTAGGCATCAGACACAGACAGGTAGATTGTGCGGAGAAATGGGGTTAGGCATCAGAGTGTGTGTGTGTGTGTGTGTGTGTGTGTGTGTGTGTGTGCGCGTGCGTGCGTGCGTGCGTGCGTGCGTGCGCGCGTGCGTGCGTGTGTGTCTGGGGCTGTTAGTCATCACAATTTGAAGATTTGCACACAAGAAAGATATGGCTTTGGGCTGGGGATGGCGTGAAACGGGCCTCTAGTTTGTGTTGTCCCCCCAGGCCAAAAGGTCCCAGTCCTCCCCCGTCTACAATCCTCCGTTCTCCCGCCGAGGTGCAGTTTTGTTACTGCCGACTTCTCCTGCGCAGCCCTTGCCACGTGTATCCTTCTTTGCATTCCCGTCCACAATAGCGTCCTGCAGGACGGGAATGCAAAGAAGGGTACGCGTGGCCAGGGCTGCACAGGCGCAGTTGCCGTTGACTTACAAGTCAGTGGTAACAAAGCTGCACAGCAGCAGGAAAACAGAGGATCGTTGAGGACTGGCACGGGACAAAATGGCTGCAAGGGGCTGGCAGAAGCCCCAGGTAAGTGAAACTCTTTGTTTTTAGTGAATCTTTAGTTCCACTTTAAGTCATTTAAGGAGAGCTAAATTGTGAGTTGATAAGTAAGGTGAGATAATTCAACAGAAAAGCTTTTGGAATCAGCCCCCTTATCTAATTTAACTCTCCTTAACTGACTTAACTCATGGATTATCTCTCCTTATTTTACTTATTTGACTTAACTCATGATGTATCTGTCCTTGGGGTTGAATCACAAAGCTTAAAAGGAACCTGAACAGAGTAAAAATTACATAACATATGTATTATACTGTCCACATTTTGATTTCTGTAAATTTTATATAGAAAATAAAGAACTGTTCCTGTCATTTTCCATTTTTACTTCTTCTGACTGAAGCCAATCCTGATGTCATTTCCTCCCTTACTCTTTTTTTCTCCTAGAAACTACGCTGTCATATTTAGCTTGCTTCGAAAACACATGTGAGTACAGTATAGATCGTATTTCAGCAGCTTTTCCCTTCTCAGCTTGTGTCACACTGAACTGCCCTCAGCCAATCAGCCAAGGAGCAGAAATGTAGGAGAGGAGATGACAAGGTTCCTTCTCGTCGGCAATGTACCAAATAGAGCCAGGCTGACTGAGATAAGATTTATTACAGCAGAAACATTTCTGAATAGATTTGAATTCTTGCAATGCAGGGTCAGGTTGCATGCTGCATAATAAACACAGTTTAAAAACAGCAGTGGGAAAATGGAATTTGATTTTGTGGCCGACAATCCCACTTTAAGTTCTCCACTTTGAACCCAGAGTGATATGCTGATCTACAAGTATCAAATATTTATTCAGCAGATCATCTGTTTATATATGTATCTAATTATAGAGGGGGGGAAAATGTGGCAATATTCTTTCTTATTCATAGCAGTGAGGCCTGTTGGGAGCTGGAGACAGCAGGTATGGTGACATTCCACCATACTGAGATTCATGTAACCAGGCTTTGATCAACACCTTTCTTCGGATGACAGGACACAAGACACCAGACCTGCTCTTTCTAAGAGGTGCCTGCATCTCATTCCATCTTCAGCCAATTATTCTCAAGCAGTCAGAGGAGAAAATGAATGCAACACAGAAACGACAGCTAGGTAAAAGTCTTGAGACTTGTTTCTACCACCAGCTGTCATTAACCCTCCTCATGCTGGAACGTATATTGCTAAAAACACTCAAGGCTAACACATGGCTTTGCTATAATAGGCTTCAAAGGGAGCTTTTCCTATCTCATTAAGAATGTATCAGAATTGTAAGGAAAATTTGACATGATTTAACATTTATATGCTGTGCTAAATTTTCATGGTCACATATATTACCTATACAGATTTAGAGACGCGGAAATCTCTAGTGTTAACCTTTATGTTAAACTGTGAAATCACCAGCTTTACTAAAAAGCCAGAGTCTGACGCATTACAGGGCCATTAAGCGCCTCAAGCCTTTGGAATGGCAGGCCACTTGTAGGCTTGTGCAGCTGAGCATAATGTAATGAACAGCCTAGGAAGGACAACCTACTGTAATGCCCCACCTACCCTATCACTTAAAAACTGAATAATACCGCATATTAAGCAAGTGAGCTTTGATAAATTTCACCCAATATACATAGTTTTAACCTTAAAGAGAACAAGAGACGAAGCACCCTCATGTATTTTACCATATATATCAATGGGAACATGATAGTAAACACCTACTCTGCTCTTGTTTTCATTCATCTCTGTTAAATCTGCCTGTTATCAGCTCTGATAAGAATCCCACACTGAGCATTCAGTCTAGCTTTGCCCCGGAATGTTATAGCCGAGTCAGTCTTCTGTGATGTCTTTTCAAGCCCAAGTCTGCCTCCTTGTGGCTCTGATTTCCTGCTATGTATCCTCGTAGCAGGAAATCAGAGCCAGGAGGGGGCAGGCTTGGGCTTGAAAAGACATCACAGAAGACTGACTCAGCTATAATCATTCGGGGAAAAGCTAGACTGAATGCTCATTCGGGGATTCTTACCAGAGCTGATAACAGGCAGATTTAGCAGAGAGAGAAGAATGAAACAAAGAGCAGAGTAAGTGTTTACTGTCATGTTCCCATTAATATATATGGTAAAATACATGAGGGTGCTTTGTCTCTGGTTCTTTTTAAGTCGTTCCTAACTGTTACTGCCCTCTTAACCCTAACCTAAACATTTTACCTGAATATAAAGCAGTCTAATGAAACCCTTGTTCAGGGGCACAACTAAAGAAGAGCAGACCCTGCGACAGCAGGGGGCCCAGAGCTGTAAGTGGGCCCCAACTACTACTTTACTCCCTCCAATAAAGGGATCCCTCTGCCATATCAGGTGTTTTTGTGGCTACACTTGTTATGAGTGTGAAGATTACGATGACCAGACTTGTTTTATGACCATTGCAAGATGGGCCCCAAGGCATTGTGGGTTACAAGGGTAAGCAAGGGAAAAGGTGTGGATATTGAAGCACCCTATCAAATTTTTGCTGGGGGCCTCGTAATTTGTAGTCATGCCTCTGCCCCTGTTCATGTGGATCTCTAGAGCCGTTCCCAGGTATGTGACTGCTGTCATCCATCCAGACAGTGCTTTGCCCCATGCTTTCTAATAAAATCGCTCAAAATCTACCCAGGCATTAATTTCTGGTGATGCCTTTGATGTAGGGTTCGAGTCTTTGACCAGGGTTCAAATCCTGGCTCCAGCCAGCTTGTAAAATAGTAATACAATAACATTTGTAAAGTGCTTTTCTCCCATAGGACTCAAAGCGCATAGTTGTGTCTCAGATCAATACAGTGCTGCAGGCTGGACTGTGTTACAGAGGAGATAGTCAGGTGTTCATAAATGCCAGACTTAAGAGGTGGGTGTTCAGTTTAGACTTAAATGCTTCCAGGGA
The DNA here is from genome assembly GCF_040937935.1 of Hyperolius riggenbachi. Lineage (NCBI taxonomy): Eukaryota > Metazoa > Chordata > Amphibia > Anura > Hyperoliidae > Hyperolius > Hyperolius riggenbachi. The sequence continues at coordinate 150,393,887 of NC_090653.1, read as the reverse complement.
TGGTGCTATCCTGATTGCGTGTGGCAGGGAGTTCCAAAGTGTAGGGGCAGCATGACAGAAGGCTCTATCTCCAAACGTTTTGAGGTGGATTCTGGGGGTGACCAAGTGTTACATCCTTTTGATCTAAAATTGTGTGGTGGGGGGGGGGGGGTGATGCAGTTGCAGCAAGTCCTTCAGGTATCCAGGGCCCAGATTATGGTTGGTGTTATGTGGCAATGGCGAGGTTGGCTCGTTAACAGCCTTGCGGTGGCATTCTGTACTAATTGCAGGCGGCGTAGGTCTTTCTTATGAAGGCCTGTGTAGAGAACATTGCAGTAGTCCAACCTTGATGTGATGAAGGCATGAACTAGGGTTGGAAGATCCTCTGAAGGAATGAGGTGTTTAATCCTTGCAATATTCCTTAGCTGAGATTGAATTTCCTGAAGCTTAATTTCCCATCAATCAGTACTCCCAGGCTGCGCACGCAGTTTGAGTTGTTCAGGTCTGAGCTCCCTGTCCTTAGCGGTGTTGGTTGGGACTGGGGCTGCTTTGCTGTCGAGCCCTGACCTTCGATAACAAGAACCTCAGTTTTGTCAGCATTAAGTTTTAGCCAGTTATTATTCATCCACTCCTGAAGCTCAGCTAAACATGCGTTTATTTGTGGTGTAGGGTTTGCAATGCCAGGCTTGAATGGCAAATATAGCTGGGTGTCATCAGCGTAGTAATGATATGTCAGGCCATGTTTTTGTATGATAAGAAAAACAGAGGCGCCAATAGAGTAAAATATGATACCAAATTAAAACAAATTAAAATGTGGGTGGCAGTGGTGGACTTGCCTACCCCCACTAAGACAAGGACCACTTTGTATGGTTAACAATGTAAATTTAATCAATTTAGTACTCCAAATTAACAATCAATTTGCAACGCGTTTCACGGGACACAAGCCCGCTTCCTCAGGCAAAACACATAAGAAGGAGCAACCTAGTAGCAGTCCGTGCTAGCGTGGCGCCACGCTAGCACGGACTGCTACTAGGTTGCTCCTTCTTATGTGTTTTGCCTGAGGAAGCGGGCTTGTGTCCCGTGAAACGCGTTGCAAATTGATTGTTAATTTGGAGTACTAAATTGATTAAATTTACATTGTTAACCATACAAAGTGGTCCTTGTCTTAGTGGGGGTAGGCAAGTCCACCACTGCCACCCACATTTTAATTTGTTTTAATTTGGTATCATATTTTACTCTATTGGCGCCTCTGTTTTTCTTATCACGTGATATCCACCTGGTGGATGGGTGTGGACACCCTCTTTCTTCTACGCAGAGAGCGACTTTTTAAACCTGAGCGGGGACAGGTCTGATCTCCCCGTCTGCGATGCAAGTGGTTGCCTAACTTGGCAACCTACAAATTGTGAGTATAATTTCACCATTTGTTCTCACGACAAATACACCAACAATATTACACTATCGGGGGCTCTCGATTTTTCCCTCTTCTTCTTTTACATGTTTTTGTATGAGTTCTCCAAGTGGCATCTTTGAGCAAGGCTTCCTAATGCCCCTGGTTGTCGTGGAGAGCACCATAAGTGCCTGCAACTTGGAAGCACTATGTGTTTTCCCCAGTATAGGTTAGCCAGCTATAGGTGCCCCAGAATAAGTTGGCAGGTGATGTGGAGCCTGTAATGTATGTGCTGGTGCTGTTTGTTGTTGCAGATGAGGACGCACAACTTTGTGAGTGTATGTTCTGTATACTATATGTATGTATGTATGTGGGTATGCATTTATGCATTCCGGCATGGAAATTATGCATATGTCCGGCATGTGTCTATGTGCCAATATGTGTATACTTGTGGGCAGATATGAATATATAAATATTAGTTACAAAATAATGGTGCGCTCCTCCATTAAAAGGGGTAATACACAATTAACCCAATCTGGGAATTCATAAACTAAGGTCCAGTCACTGGATCGCTATAGCTAATAGGGGAGTGCGCCCCTTAGCTACGGTTATTTCTATATAAAATAGGTTCAGTGCTCAACAGTTACTAAAAAGCTTTCCAATCAAAATACCAGGATACACAGTCCCATCCAGTGTACAGCGTCCACCATCGAACCAATCGAACGATGACAGGTTCCTGTGGACTCTCCTTAGATGTTCATATAAAAAACTCCAGACAGCAGTGCAATACCGGTTTTTAACATATATCTTAAGAATGTTAGTGGGCGGTATTGAAACATCCGTATCACATGATTTGTTGTATTAGCATAAAAACCATCTCCAGGCTGGATAGGCCAGGCCCGTGATGAGTCAATAAGTGACAAAACTAGTTAGGGCGGAGCTTGGCAGGACAGGAGACGCTGAACACACGTGGATACTCTTGGTTGATTTGCGCATTTTAAAAGTACAATCGTAAGTGCACTTATTTTAAAAACAGTATTACCCTATGTCAACACCTTAAGGTTATTTGGATACCTGGGCTATTTGGTGACACATGGAAGAATCTGCAGAGGGATTGCAAGCGCTGTTGCTGGTCTGTGCTGGGTCAGCCATATCATTTGGTAAGAGGCTTTATTTGCATACCGGTGGATGGTGGCACGGTCTGGCAAGGTGTATTATAAGACTCACACTGGCAGTGGAGAGTAGTATCATACAGTTAAGACAGTATTGCACTTGAGTTTTGTTTGCATTTTATATGATCATCTGAAGAGAGTCCACAGGAACCTGGCATCATTTTTGCTGGTCCATACGAGGTTAGCCTGGAAGTCTGGTGAGTGCAATCATTTTTTTCTGTTTATTGGTGGCCCGGAAAAGGAGGATTGTCCCCTGATGCAATACAGTGCTTCAGGGCTCGTTCCCACTATCGCGAATCTGCATGCGTCCAACGCATGCAGATCCGCACATGTAATGCAAGTGGATGGGCCTGTTTCCACTGTAGCGTTGTTGAGGTGCGTTTTTTTCAGCGTGAAAAAAACGCACAAAAGAGCCAACGATTTCGCCTGCGTCGGGAATCCGTGCGAATCGCCGCTAATGTATTTAATAGTAAAAACGCATGCATTTGTTACATGCGTTTTTACCCGCGATTTCGCGTGCGATTTCGCACCTTTTTCAATTTTATTTAGCCCTGGCAGTGTCATGGTTAATTTCGCATGGCACCCTGCCATGCGAAATCGCATGCGAAATCGCGGGTAAAAACGCATGCGGAAACTCATCCGCATGCGTTTTTACAAGCGTCGGAATGCGGCCGAAATCGCGTCGCAACAGTGGAAACAAGCCCTCACTATGTTTGCTTTATGTGTATTTTTGAGGATCTGTTGAAGATGGGAGTTCTGAGGAAGAAACTGTGTTGAATACACATGGTGGACGCTGTATACTGGATGGGACTGTGTATCTAGTATTTTGATTGCAAAGCTATTTAGTTGACTGTTGAGCACTGAACCTATTGTATTAGGAAATAACCGTAGCTAAGGGGCGCACTCCCCTATTTAACCCAGATTAGGTTAATTGTGTATTACTTCTTTTAAAGGTGGAGCGCACCACTATTTTGAAACTAATATTTATGTATTCATATCTGCCCACAAGTATAAACATATTGGCACATAGACACATGCCACACATATGCATAATTTCCGTGCCAAAATGCATAAATGCATACATATACAGTGGGTTGCAAAAGTATTCGGCCCCCTTGAAGTTTTCTACATTTTGTCACATAACTGCCACAAACATGAATCAATTTTATTGGAATTCCACGTGAAAGACCAATGCAAAGTGGTGTACACGTGAGAAGTAGAACGAAAATCATACATCATTCCAAACATTGTTTACAAATAAATAACTGCAAAGTGGGGTGTGTGTAATTATTCAGCCCCCTGAGTCAATACTTTGTAGAACCACCTTTTGCTGCAATTACAGCTGCCAGTCTTTTAGGGTGTGTCTCTACCAGCTTTGCACATCTAGAGACTGAAATCCTTGCCCATTCTCCTTTGCAAAACAGCTCCAGCTCAGTCAGATTAGATGGACAGCGTTTGTGAACAGCAATTTTCAGATCTTGCCACAGATTTGCGATTGGATTTAGATCTGGACTTTGACTGAGCCATTCTAACACATAGATATGTTTTGTTTTAAACCATTCCATTGTTGCCCTGGCTTTATGTTTAGGGTCATTGTCCTGCTGGAAGGTGAACCTATGCCCCAGTCTCAAGTCTTTTGCAGTCTCCAAGAGGTTTTCTTCCCTGTTTTTCCTGTATTTGGCTCCATCCATCTTCCCATCAACTCTGACCAGCTTCCCTGTCCCTGCTGAAGAGATGCACGGGGGGTGCATGATGCTGCCACCACCATATTTGACAGTGGGGATGGTGTGTTCAGAGTGATGTGCAGTGTTAGTTTTCCGCCACACATAGTGTTTCGCATTTTGGCCAAAAAGTTCCATTTTGGTCTCATCTGACCAGAGCACCTTCTTCCACATGTTTGCTGTGTCCCCCACATGGCTTGTGGCAAACTGCAAACGGGACTTCTTATGCTTTACTGGTAACAATGCCTTTCTTCTTGCCACTCTTCCATTAAGGCCAACTTTGTACAGTGCATGACTAATAGTTGTCCTATGGACAGAGTCTCCCACCTGAGCTGCAGATCTCTGCAGCTCGTCCAGAGTCACCATGGGCCTCTTGACTGCATTTCTGATCAGTGCTCTCCTTGTTCGGTTGTGATTTTAGGTGGATGGCCTTGTCAGTCTTGGTAGGTTTACAGTTGTGCCATACTCCTTCCATTTCTGAATGATCGCTTGAACAGTGCTCCGTGGGATGTTCAAGGTTTTGGAAATCTTTTTGTAGCCTAAGCCAGCTTTAAATTTCTCAATAACTTCATCCCTGACCTGTTTTGTGTGTTCTTTGGACTTAACGGTGTTGTTGCTTCCAATATTCTCTTAGACAACCTCTGAGGCCCTCACAGAGCAGCTGTATTTGTACTGACATTAGATTACACACAGGTGCACTCTATTTAGTCATTAGCACTCATCTGGCAATGTCTATAGGCAACTGACTGCAGATCAAAGGGGGCCGAATAATTATGCACACCCCACTTTGTAGTTATTTATTTGTAAAAAAAAATGTTTGGAATCATGTATGATTTTCGTTCCACTTCTCACGTGTACACCACTTTGTGTTGGTCTTTCTTGTGGAATTCCAATAAAATTGATTCATGTTTGTGGCAGTAATATGACAAAATGTGGAAAACTTCAAGGGAGCCGAATACTTTTGCAAACCACTGTATAAAGTGGGATGCGAAAGTTTCGGCAACCTTGTTAATCATCATGATTTTCCTGTATAAATCGTTGGTTGGTACAATAAAAAATGTCAGTGAAATATATCATATAGGAGACACACACCGTGAAGTGAAATGATGTTTATTGGATTTACAAAAAGTACACAATGATTGTTTAACCTGATGCCGACTGCTCCACACAATTGGCGTGAGCAGTGCGGCAGCCCCAGGACCGCTCCACGCCCATTGGCATGAACTGCTGTCTCTGGGGCTGGCAGGAGATTGCGTGCGCATCTTCTGCTTGGGGGGCAGAGCTCCGCCCTGCCTTCAGTCTCCGAGCGGCAATCACCGCTCGGGAGACTGTTAGATGGCGAAACGCCTAACACTCTGCTACTTTGTGTGTCTGGGGGGGGGGGGAGGCTGCAGGATTTCCCAAAGGGTAGAGTCCTGGCCTGTATGATTTTGCTGGGGGTCTAGCCTGCAGGGTTTTGCTGGGGAAGGGGGGGGGGGGGGCGCCTGCAGGGTTTTGCTGGGTGGGGGGGGGGGGCTGGCCTCCAGAGTTTTGCTGGAGCGGTCCTGGCCTGCAGAGTTATGCTGAGTGGGGCCTGGCTTACAGGGTTTTGCTGGGTGGTCAAAAACTGAAGGGTTTTTCGGAGTGGGGCCCAACCTGCAGGGTTTTCCTGGAGGTGGCCTGGCCTGCAGGGTTTTGCTGGGGGTGGCCTGGCCTGCAGAGTTTTATTGGAGGTGACCTGGCCTGCAGGGTTTTGCTGGAGAGGTCCTGACATGCAGGGCATCGAGTCTCTACTGTGCAGGCGCAGAACTACTGCGCCTACGCAGTAGACACCAGATGACGTCACTTACACCACGTGTCCCAAGCCGTGGAGCTCACATGAAGCCGACCCGGAAACCGACCTGGTGAGGTCGGCTTCTTCAACGCTGGACGCCGGGAGGGAGAGGAGCGGCGGCGAGGTCACCGATCGACTGCCAGGAGCTGGAAAAAGCCCCAGGTAAGTGCAGTTTGTTTTTTATAGTCTGCGCGGATCTTCTCTTTAAAGAGACACTGAAGCGAAAAAAAATATATGATATAATGAATTGGTTGTGTACTATGAATAATTACTAGAAGATTAGCAGCAAAGAAAATATTCTCATATTTTTATTTTCAGGTATATAGTGTTTTTTCTAACATTGCATTATTCTATAATATGTGCAGATTACACAACACTCAGCATTCAAAATGAGTCTTTCAGAGCAGTCTGTGAAGTAATGAACTCTCCTCTAGCAGAAGAAAAGTAAACAGTTCAATTACAGTTGAGATAATAAAAGTCAGATAACAGCCCTCTCCACAACTAAGTTAGTTGGAGAGCTTAATAGCTTTTTTGCATAGAGATAACAACTGGAGTTTCTCAACTCTTCCTGTACTGGAAACAATTAGACTGATGTATCTGATCTTAATGTTTTTTTTCTTAGCTGTACTACACATACAAATTATAATATCATCATTTTTTTTCCGCTTCAGTGTCTCTTTAAGCATAGGCAACCTCTATTTATGCTGCATCCTCTGCATCCATTATAAGCTGCCTGCTATAATGATAAACTGGGGGATTCGGTGCTCTGACACTAGTTGCTCTGTATAATGCAATGTATTCAGACAATGTAATACATAGTACTAATAGCAGAGCGGGGAATACTCTTACCTGCACATCACTTAAGTATGAACTTTGGAAAGGAAATTTCTTACCGAGAAACCCAAAGTTTTATTATGTTTTGTTATAAACTGACGTATGAAGGGGAACATTTTGCAAACTTTATAAATATGACCCCAACTCTCAGCAGGTCAGGCTGAGAGTTGACCTGCTTCTTCACAAATTTAATTACCCGATTAAAAATTATATAACCTGCACTTCCAGATACATCATCTACGTCATCACCTGCCCTTGCCATCTCCAGTACGTGGGTCGTACTACCCAACCAGCTCGTAGTAGAATTGGACAACACAAAAGAAATATACAAAAAAAACTTTCCCCTCCACAGCGTATCCAGACACTTCGGCACTCATCACCGCAGCGACCCCACCTTGTTCCGTATCACATTCATAGAATCTATAAACCAACAACAACAGGATGCTTTTGAGAAATTGAAGGCGAGGGAAATGTTTTGGAAGCAAATGTTGAGGACCCTCGTCCCAGAGTACCTCAATGAACAGCTTGAAAAAATCCATTAATCACAATTTACAAATATTAATTTTATACAGTCGCCTCTTTTATCATTATTGTTTATTCTCTAGTTTTATGTGTTTTATTTGTTACTTTTTTACGTTTCTATCACGGTTTCTATTTTTACTAATATCCAGTTGACATTATTGTCAATATCCGGTATCATGTCCGTTAATTATGCTAATAATACTAATATGAGTATTGTATTTTTTTATATACCTCGATATGTATTATATGTGATCTTTACTGTATTTTATGGTGCTTTTAATATTTTGTGCTTTTCCTTTCATTCTTATTTGGCTATACTCGGATTACTTTGTCTTATTGATGTTATACATTTTCATCATCTTATAATTATTGTGGACATAAACACTATTTTCTTCCACAGCCCGTATAATATTGTATAGTAACATTACATAATAACATATAATACCAACTACCAATTACTCCCACTTGAGGGCACCAGCACTTTGTATTTATGAGTACGTCAATATAACCACCTTCTATGCGCCATTAAGTTTTACAGCAATCCAATCCTTAATTAGTTTTTTTATATATTGCCCAAACACTCTTGTATTTATTATATTTTACATTTTATTATTTATTTCTATATATACTTTTTTTCCTTCAGGCAGAACCGAGTCCTGGCGGGCTACCGTCATTTGCCCACCTCAAAGATGGCGCACGGCTGTTTTGACATGCGCACGAGTGGCGCAGAACACCCGTTATGTCACTTCCGCCGCCCACCGGAAGTGACGTCTTTCCTTTTTCCCTAATGCGACACTATCGTCGCATTTGCCTACCTCACGCTGCTCTACGTGCGACGTCTAGGGGATGCGGCAAAAAGGTCGCATCCCCGCTTGGCGAGAATCTAACTGCCCGCCCCACACTCTAATTTATCGGGGGGCGTGTCCTTCCACTACATAAGTGGCAGTTTGGCAACACCTTGGCACTGAGGCGCCAGGTGTAACCCGGACATACTGCTGGTAAGTTCTCCAATTGCTGGTGTCTGTTTTTTCCACCCCAAACCTGCTTTTTCTACTTTTCACTTTTAACCTGCACAACACCATAGTACTAGTAAACTGCTAACTGCTGCGGATCATGATTGAAATTATTTACTAAACACTATCTCTATACACTTTATACCCTCACTCTCCACCTTGACTTTACACAACCCCCCCCCCCCACCTTTTCCTTCCCCCCCCCCTCGGGGCATTGAAGGCTCCTTTCCCTCGGGCTTCCCCCCACAATCCCTGCGCCCCCCCCCCCTTACTCACAGCACTTGTCTGGCACGTAATTATACTGCTGGAATATACGATTTTTTTACACCCTATTTTTAAAACTAGATATGCATATATATGCTCTCGTGTCTGGATATACGCCAATATGTGCCTTTTGTCCCCAGTCGTGCACTCCTATCATTTATTGCCTGATGAAGCGGGTTTAGGCCTGCGAAACGCTTTGCGATTAACCCCTGGAGTGTACCAATAAATATACCGTATTTTGAATACACAAGTTGTTGTGTCTGCTTGAAGGAGGTAAGTCCACCACTGCCTCCTAAGCAATTTTGAATATTTTAATTACTGATTTTATCCCTTTGGCGCCTCTGTTCTCTTTTACAATACGTTTAATATCCACCCTTGGTGGAGGGGGATACCCTTTTTCTTCACGTCTACAGAGAGTGACTTCTGATTCCTGAGTGGGGACAGGACAATCTCCTCCCCTGCTTATACAGTGGTTGCCTGGAGGTAACCCTGGTTTGTGAGTATTACTCTATACTCTTCATTTGATCAATTGCCTTGGCATACTACACTATATTGGGCTCTCGGTTCTTTCTTTACATATGCTTCTTCACAAAATTTTCCAAGCATTAGTTGTGGAAAACTTGCCAATAATGCCATTATTTTGTTCCAGCACATTCAGCACCCCCGTATAATTACCGCTACATCCTACTGCCAAACTGCGTATCTTTTCTGACTGACAGGTGCCAGAATCTCCAAGAGTTCTCTAAAGTTTTTTCACAAACAAACAAGATTGTGATGACTTCCCAAGCAACTTTAAATAGGCTGAAATGAGAAAAGAGGTGAGACAAACAATAGTGGATATTAATCCTTTGTGCTCCCAAACTAATACATATAATAACTTTTACAGGCAGAAAGCCCGTGGAGGGCATTCTGCAGCCTTTGATACAGTTGACCATGACATCTTGATAAGCAGGCTACAGGAATAAATTGATGGCATAGTTCTCCAGTGGTTCCAATCTATGGGGCCCTTCCTGTCCACCTCTGTAGTCTGTACCACAAACACGGCTTGACATACCACTGCTATGCTAACGATACCCAACTATATCTTTCCTTCAAACCTGGTGTGACATACCCAACTCCGACTATAAACACCTGCTTAGGCGAACTACAGCAATGGGTGAGTGACAACTGGCTAAGACTAAATGCAGATAATACTGGAGTCCTTCTGATCAGAGGGCAGCGCATGACAACAAAACAACTTAACTTGCAGTCTTCACCACTGGGAATAGAAGGCACCGATCTACACAGCCCTGAGCATGTGCGTAGCCTGGGAGTTCTAATTGATGGAGATTTAAACTTTAGAACTCACATCTCTGCTGTGATGAAATCATCCTATTTTCACCTGAAGAAAATCGCAAAAATCAAACACCTCATCCCCCCAGAAAATCTGCCAACCTTAGTCCATGCCTTCATTACATCCTGACTGGACTACTGCAATGCTCTCTACACCAGCCTTCCAAAAAAGGACTTGTACCCCCTACAGCTGATACAGAATACTACTGCCAGACTGTTAACCAACCAACCCCGTCACTGCCACATAACGCCAGTCCTGCACTCCCTTCACTGGTTACCTATAAAATGGAGGGTCCTATTAAAGATCAGCAGCCTACTAAAATTTAAATCACTACATAATCTGGGCCCTGGATACATGAAAGAAATGTTACAGCTGCGTAGCAATCCCTGCAATCTCAGATCCACAGGTTCTAATAATCTAGTCATACCCAGAGTCCACCTGAAAACCTTTGGTCCCAGAGCCTTCTGTCATACTGCTCCTACGTTATGGAACTCTTTATCTTGGTAGATCAGTACAGCTCCATCTCTGGACGTGTTTAAATCCAGACTGAAAACCCACCTGTTCAGCATTTGCAGAAATAAAACTTTTGTTGTGTGAATACGTCATCTTACTACCAACTACTGAATCTGAGAGAGCCTAAGCACTTTCAGTCCTATGGGAGAAAAGCGCTATAGAAATTTTATTGTTATTGTAAAAAAATATATACAGACCACACCTTAGAGTGCAGGAAGAAAGCCCTTAAAGGGGAACTGAAGAGAGAGGTATATGGAGGCTGTCATGTTTATTTCCTTTTAATCAATACCAGTTGCCTGGCAGCTCTGCTGGTCTATTTCTCTGCAGTAGTATCTGATTAAAACCAGAAACAAGCATGCAGCTAGTCTTGTCAGATCAGACTTATAAGTCTGAACCACTGAAACACCTGATCTGCTGCATGCTTGTTCAGGGGCTATGGCTAATAGTATTAGAGGCAGAGGATCAGCAGGGCTGCCAGGCAACTGGTATTGTCTAAAAGGAAATAAACATGACAGCCTCCATATACCGCTCTCTTCAGTTCCCCTTTAAAAACTACACCTATAGCCCTTTTATGTAATTTTCAAGTTTCTTAAAGGGTAGCAAGGTAGAGTAGGAGCACAGGGGAGTAGTTTAAAAGGATCAGAAGGAAGTTATGCCTTGCCAGTGTTCGTTCTGGATTGTTGGGCAGCTCAGCACCATCAATTTAGTCATAACTGTAGCAAGAGGAATATCAAGGCAGAAGTGACAACTGCAGCAGCAGGCCCTCCACTTAGGTGAAAGATTGTCACACAGACAAAGATTTGGCAGTTTTGTGCAGCTAATCGCTAGGCTCTGCTGGCGTAGGGAAAGTTGTTTTCCAAGATACAAGCCTGTTGCTAAAAGTCAGATAGTCCACGTTTTCTGTGGACAGGCAGATCTGTTTGTCAGTCACCAACATTCTGAATTCCAAGACAGACAAGGTTCTTGCGACTCCTACCTATCCTTCTCTATGTTATGAGCATGCCTCAGGCTGACCTCTGGCAAGAACCTACAAGCATGCAGTCACAACATCTCTAACCACCTGCAGGAAGTGTAAGGTGTAAGGGCCCATTCTGGGCAATCTGCATGCCGGGCTGAGATACTGTGGCTGTGTGCTTCGGGGTCCTGGCCAGGGTCAGGCTGAGGCACTTTTACAGAGAGAGGGATAGTGCGGGAGCCCCAGAACCTTGTATCTGTTGCAATCTGTGTACTTTCGGCATTCCAAGGCAACAGAATGTGTGATTTTGAGGCCCAAATTTACGTGACCCCTCATAGCAGCTCCTGTCACCTCAGAACACAAATAGGCACAGTTAGGGATAGGCCACATTTGTGTCTGTGAAAAACACCAGTGTTTTCCCATGGAACATTTTTTTGCATCCTTTGTGCTTTTCGTGCTAGAATAATCCACCATAGACTGCCGACACCTGCTACTAGTCTATAGGAATTGTATGTAATGTATTACGCAGCGCTGTACAACAAATAGGAGAAACATTTACAACATTACACAATGGTACAGAGACAGGTCATATACTGTATTACAAGACGTATGTAAAGATGCAAGTAAAATAGCACATGTACACTGTACAAATGGAGTGCCTCAGTTCCGTTCTTGGTTCTAGATACATCTCTGGCACTGCATTTGGCCTGAGGAAGTGGGTGTAAGACCCTTGAAACGTGTTGCCAGTGCATGATTAGACTCCATATGTGTATGAATGTGTCATTATTGAGGTAAGCCACTTCTCCCTTTATTATTTTAGCTGTTTTTAACAGTTTTATCTATCATTCTGCGCCTCTTTCCCCCTTTGTGCTTTTTATCCTCTTTTGGAGGGGTGTTCTCTGGTACCCAGTGGCTCTGCCACTGGTAGGTCCTTTGTTGTTTTGCCAAGAGTGTGACCGGATCCAGTTCCAGCTGGTCACCCAAGTGGAGTCAGGTTTATAAATCTCTACCTGCCTTTTGAGGTTGGTTGCCCCCTGCGCAACCAACCAAATTCTTTTGTGAGCTCCACAACCTTTTTGTACAACTGCAGTGTTCTTTTTTACCACAGTGAAGTGAGAGTCACTGAGTTAATCTGATGGAGGAGTCAGTGGCGGACACAGCCAGCAGTGGGCCCCTGTGCAAAATTGCAATTGTGGGCCCCTATGACCTGTGCGCCGCTGCAAAAAATGGGTGTGGCTATATGTGACGCGGCAAACAAATGGGCGTGGCAATGCCCGGATGAGGGCGGAGCTAAATGTAATTTAAAGTGAACCCGGGGTGAGAGTGATATTGAGGCTGTCATATTTATTTCCTTTTAAACAATACTAGTTGCCTGGCAGCCCTGCTGATCTATTATGCTGCAGTAATAAACTGAATTACACCAGCAACAAGCATGCAGCTAATCTTCTCAGTTCTGACAATATTGTCAGAAACCCCTGACCTGCTGCATGCTTGTTCAGGGTCTATGGTTGAAAGAATAAGAGGCAGAGGACCAGCACGGCAGCCAGGCAACTGGTATTGCTTAAAAGGAAAGAAATATGGCAACCTCAATATTATTCTCAGCTCAGGTTCCCTTGAAAAGTGCAACGCAAAGACAGTGGGCCCAAGTTTTGGTGACCCTTTCCCCAGAAAATTCACATAATTGTGCAGGTTTTCTCAAGAAAATACACATAATGTGAGCAGATTTGCCCAGAAAATACATTCAATCATTTCGGAAGATTTGCCCAGAAAATACATTCAATCATGTCGTCAGATTTGCCCAGAAAATACGTGCAATCATGTTGGCAGATATGCCCAGAAAATACGTGCAATCATGTCGGCAGATTTGCCCAGAAAATACGTGCAATCATGTCGGCAGATTTGCCCAGAAAATACATGCAATCATGTCGGCAGATTTGCCCAGAAAATACATGCAATCATGTCGGCAGATTTGCCCAGAAAATACATGCAATCATGTCGGCAGATTTGCCCAGAAAATACATGCAATCATGTGGCAGACCTGCCCAGAACATACACCTGCTAATATAAATGTACTCACCTGCAGCAGCAGACCTCCTGTCCCAGCCTCCATCCGGCGCGCAGCTCCCATGGGTGGTTGGGTGGGTAGGTAGCCTGGTGGGTGGGTGGGTAGGTAGGTCGCCTGGTGGGTAGGTAGGTAGGTAGGTAGGTAGCCTGGTGGGTGGGTGGGTAGGTAGGTAGCCTGGTGGGTGGGTGGGTAGGTAGCCTGGTGGGTGGGTAGCCGGGTGGGTAGGTAGCCTGGTGGGTGGGTGGATAGGTAGCCGGGTGGGGGGCTGGGTATCCGGGTGGGTAGGTGGGTAGGTAGCCTGGTGGGTGGGTAGGTAGCTGGGTGGGTAGGTAGCTTAGTGGGTGGGTAGGTAGCCGGGTGGGTTGGTAGCCTGGTGGGTGGGTAGGTAGCCTGGTAGGTGGGTGGGTAGGTAGGTAGCCTGGTAGGTGGGTGAGTAGGTAGCCTGGTGGGTAGGTAGCCTGGTTGGTGGGTGGGTAGGTAGCCTGGTGGGTGGGTAGGTAGGTAGCCTGGTGGGTGGGTGGTTAGGTGGCCGGGCGGCAGTATACAGAGGAGAGGAGACAGCGGAGACCAAGCGGCTGAGCCTCTAGCGCCTGCTGGAACCCCGGAGCCTTCCTGTATTTGCCGCTCGGCTCTCCCACTGCATGAGGGGGGGCTCCGAGGTGAGGGGGGGAGGATAGGAGTCGGGGCCCCCAGGAAAAAAAAAATAATAAAAATAATAATAATAAAAATAATAATAATAATAAAAACAAACAGCAATACTTAATGGGCCCCTGAAGCAACGGAAGTTCAGGGGCCCTCGTCCGGCGGCACGGCCGTATGTCCGCCCCTGGGAGGAGTAACATGGTGCCAAGGGCAGTAATAAAAAGGGGGAACAGTGCCCTGCCAAACAGGCTTATAATCTAAGAGGAGGGATCCATCTATAAAAGATGCCTGCGAATAATGGCGCACAGTGTTGCCGCTAATCCGTTTGTCACTTATTGCTATTTAATGTTAAAGCCTTATCGTTATTTAGCTCTGTTTATTTTATTGAAAATTAGCGTTAACATTGTATCATTATTTGTCATTGTAAAAAGCAGTAATATAAAAGTTATACCTAACCCTACTCTCACACAGAACCCTCTCTGTACCTATCCCTAACCCCTAGACCCCCCCTGGTAGTGCCTAACCCTAATCACCCCCCTGGCGGTGCCTAAACCTAAGACTTCCCTGGTAGTGCCTAACCCTAAGACCTCCCTGGTGGTGCCTAACCCTAAATCTCCCCTGGTGGTGCCTAACCCTAAGATCTCCCTGGTGGTGCCTAACCCTAAGACCTCCCTGGTGGTGCCAAACCCCAAGACCCCCCTGGTGGTTCCTAACCCTAAGACCTCACTGGTGGTGCCTATCCCTAAATATCCCCTCCCCTGGTGGTGCCTAACCCTAACCACCCCCCTGGTGGTGCCTAACCCTAAGACCTCCCTTGTGGTGCCTAACCCTAAAACCCCCCCTAGTGGTGCCTAACCCTAAGACCTCCCTGGTGGTGCCAAACCCCAAGACCCCCCTGGTGGTTCCTAACCCTAAGACCTCACTGGTGGTGCCTATCCCTAAATCTCCCCTGGTGGTGCCTAACCCTAACCACCCCCTGGTGGGGCCTAACCCTAAGACCTCCCTTGTGGTGCCTAACCCTAAGACCCCCCCTAGTGGTGCCTAACCCTAAGACCTCCCTGTTGGTGCGTAACCCTAAGACCCCCCTGGTGGTGCCTAACCCTAACCTTGACAGTGTTACATTAAATCCATTCACCGTTTTGCAGTTAAATAACGTCTGCAGTTTGGTTTATGTAGGGCGCTATTGATAAATAACGTTGCTGTGCGCAATAACGTCTGCTGTTTGGCATATGAATGACGGTATTGATAAATAACGTTACTGTGTGCCATTTTTCTTCTGTTTTCCCTGTGCGCCATTATTATGCAGTACTAACGATAAATAGCGATAAGCGTATCTTTTTAATGCAGCACCATTTTTATGCATAGGCACTGTGCGCCATCATTCACTGATCCAAAGAGGAGTGGAATAAGGACACACTAGATGAAAGGTGGTGGCATATTTGTTCAGAGGAGGATTCTATGATGAATTGGATATAGAGTAAGCCAAAATGAACAGGTGGGTCTTTAGGGCCACTTTATACTGATTATGGATTCCAGCAACCCACAACCAACATCTGTCTCTACTAGGAAGTTGTGTAACCTCTCTACTTGAAATGTATTTTTTTGATAATACCAAGGTCCTCTCTTGGAAATATAAGAAAGCCTTACACCCATACCTGAGATTATGTAAAAGGTACCATACCCAAACATCGGAGGTCATAAAACAACACTTATTTTGGTGGAAATGGTGGAAGTCTAATCTCTAAGATGCCATCATCATGGATGGGATGAGATATTCCCTTGACCTGCTTGCTTTAGATGTTAATATCCTTTTTAGTGTGTTTACATGTAGAACTAATCATTATTTCAGCCGCGTTATTCTAAACTTTTAGCTTGTCGGCAACCACGTAAGGCAAGTGTATGGATGGAAGACTGCGTCGTCTTAGGTTGCTAAGCAATCAGAATATCATTTGGCATCACCGTATGCCTAGATTGAAGATGATTGTATTTCAGAAGCAGTATTTGTGAATTAACTAAACCTTTTGACCCATACAGAACAGAAACTTGTAAAATAGATCGACCCTCATGATTCATTGTCCTTTAATGACACCATTCACATAATATATCCATGAAATACAATTCTGTCATCATCTGCCATTTAATTTCATAGACATCACATAACCCAAATGTGTAAGAAGGTCACCTTCATGTTTCTGCTTCCATTGGCTACATCTGTCTTTACACTGACAGTTGACAAATGTCAGGTTTCATCCTAATGTGACACAAGTTGGGTTTGACAATCATAAAGATTAAATCAATTAAGGTGTCTTTCATTTTAATTTCACAGCAGAGGACAATGCCTGAGGGGAACTTTAATAGTGAGGATGGCAGTTTAGATTTAATTATGGACATAGATGGCTAATTGTAGCTGAGGATATTTAATAAAGGTCATCTGGAAACATTAATAGAGAACCATAAGACTTCACAGGCAGGGGTTTCTGGCACATGGGTCTATCTAGTTGCTTCAGTTTCCTAAAGTCAGATGGCACTTCTTCATGCTCTGGAACAAATCCTCTATTTTCAGTGGCGTAACTAGAAATCACTGGGCCCCCCTACAAAACTTTGGATGGAGCCAGACACAAGCAAGCCCCCCACCCCCCCACGCCACTTTCTGCACAGGTAAACTTCGAACCAATGTGCACACTTGAATGTTTTTTCCCCATCATTTTCTCTATCAATTACAATAACTTCTGTGATAAATCGTGCATGTTTTCACATATACAGACACACATGGTGTGCAGAAAACGCACACAAAAAAACTGACAAACAAGTGGGCTCCCACCCTCAGCTTATTACACTCACTCTGACCATCTTTGACTAAGCAGAACTGGCTCTGCAGACTTCTTCAGCATCAATCACAGTACATAGCACTTAAGGAGGGGTAGAGAGGTTGGGGGCTGGGCGCTCTACACAAGAGCCTGCTTCACACTGAATAGGGACTGTCTACAAATCTTTGTCTACAAAACTTTGTATGAGCAGATGCAGTCATTAGTACAATTATGTCATAGCAATAAATGCAATAAATGGGTTGCATTTTTGCGTTCAGTAAGACGTCATGAGTTCACACAAATGAAACATAGGTATTAACCACTTGAGGACCGTGGGCTTTACCCCCCTTAAAGTGGTCTAACACCCAGCATTTCAACTTTGCTTTAAAAGATTGCTTACAGCTTATAAACTATTATGCCAGATTTTTTTTTTTAGCAGAAATTCACTGAATGGATTGAACATGACATTTTAGTGCTGCATTTAGCTAGAAATCCTCCTCTGTGCTTGCTTGTTTAGTTACAAATGTATCTATCTACAATGTAACAAACAAACACTGCTCTGAGAGAACAAAGAGGGCTTCCCCGGCAGGCTTTTCAAAGGTCTATTTGTATTCCAAATAAAGATACATTTGTAACTAAAGATAAGAACGGATTCGGATTCCTAGTTAAATCCAACACAAATGTCATGTTTAACCCATTCAGTGAATTTCTGCTTAAAAAAAATCTGGCATAATAGTTTGTAAGCTGTAGGCAATCTTTTAAAGCAAAGTTGTAATGCTGGGTGTTAAACCGCTTTAAGGACCGGCCACTTTTTTTCCATTCAGACCACTGCAGCTTTCACGGTTTATTGCTCGCTCATACAACCTACCACCTAAATGAATTTTGGCTCCTTTTTTTGTCACTAATAAAGCTTTCTTTTGGTGCTATTTGATTGCTCCTGCGATTTTTAATTTTTATTATATTCATCAAAAAAGACATGAATTTTGGCAAAAAAATGATTTTTTGTTAACTTTCTGTGCTGACATTTTTCAAATAAAGTAAAATTTCTGTATACATGCAGCGCGAAAAATGTGGACAAACATGTTTTTGATTAAAAAAAAACCATTCAGTGTATATTTATTGGTTTGGGTAAAAGTTATAGCGTTTACAAACTATGGTGCAAAAAGTGAATTTTCCCATTTTCAAGCATCTCCGACTTTTCTGACCACCTGACATGTTTCATGAGGGGCTAGAATTCCAGGATAGTATAAATACCCCCCAAATGACCCCATTTTGGAAAGAAGACATCCCAAAGTATTCACTGAGAGGCATAGTGAGTTCATAGAAGATATTAATTTTTGTCACAAGTAAGCGGAAAATGACACTTTGTGACAAAAAAAAAAAGTTTCCATTTCTTCTAACTTGCGACAAAAAAAAATGAAATCTGCCACGGACTCACCATGCCCCTCTCTGAATACCTTGAAGTGTCTACTTTCCAAAATGGGGTCATTTGTGGGGTGTGTTTACTGTCCTCGCATTTTGGGGGGTGCTAATTTGTAAGCACCCCTGTAAAGCCTAAAGGTGCTCATTGGACTTTGGGCCCCTTAGCGCAGTTAGGCTGCAAAAAAAGTGCCACACATGTGGTATTTCCGTACTCAGGAGAAGTAGTATAATGTGTTTTGGGGTGTATTTTTACACATACCGATGCTGGGTGGGAGAAATATCTCTGTAAATGACAATTTTGTAATTTTTTTTTACACACAATTGTCCATTTACAGAGATCTTTCTCCCACTCAGCATGGGTATGTGTAAAAGTACACCCCAAAACACATTATACTACTTCTCCTGAGTATGGCGATACCACATGTGTGGCACTTTTTTGCACCCTAACTGCGCTAAGGGGCCCAAAGTCCAATGAGTACCTTTAGGATTTCACACGTCATTTTGAGAAATTTCGTTTCAAGACTACTCCTCATGGTTTAGAGCCCCTAAAATGCCAGGACAGTATAGGAACCCCACAAATGACCCCATTTTAGAAAGAAGACACCCCAAGGTATTCCGTTAGTAGTACGGTGAGTTCATAGAAGATTTTATTTTTTGTCACAAGTTAGCGGAAAATGACACTTTGTGAAAAAAAACAATAAAAATCAATTTCCGCTAACTTGTGACAAAAAATAAAATCTTCTATGAACTCACCGTACTACTAACTGAATACCTTGGGGTGTCTTCTTTCTAAAATGGAGTCATTTGTGGGGTTCCTATACTGTCCTGGCATTTTAGGGGCCCTAAACCATGAGTAGTAGTCTTTAAACAAAATTTCTCAAAATGACCTGTGAAATCCTAAAGGTACTCATTGGACTTTGGGCCCCTTAGCGCAGTTAGGGTGCAAAAAAGTGCCACACATGTGGTATCGCCGTACTCGGGAGAAGTAGTACAATGTGTATTTTTACACATACCCATGCTGGGTGGGAGAAATAACTCTGTAAATGGACAATTGTGTGTAAAAAAATCAAAAGATTGTCATTTACAGAGGTATTTCTCCCACCCAGCATGGGTATGTGTAAAAATACACCCCAAAACACATTATACTACTTCTACCGAGTAGTGGCACTTTTTTGCAGCCTAACTGCGCTAAGGGGCCCAAAGTCCAATGAGTACCTTTAGGATTTCACAGGTCATTTTTGCTTCAAGACTACTCCTCACGGTTTAGGGCCCCTAAAATGCCAGGGCAGTATAGGAACCCCACTAATGACCCCATTTTAGAAAGAAGACACCCCAAGGTATTCCGTTAGGAGTATGGTGAGTTCATAGAAGTTTTTATTTTTTTGTCACAAGTTAGCGGAAATTGATTTTAATTGTTTTTTTCACAAAGTGTCATTTTCCGCTAACTTGTGACAAAAAATAAAATCTTCTATGAACTCACCATACTCCTAACGAAATACGTTTGGGTGTCTTCTTTCTAGAATGGGGTCATTTGTGGGGTTCCTATACTGCCCTGGCATTTTAGGGGCCCTGAACCGTGAGGAGTAGTCTTGAAACCAAATGTCGCAAAATGACCTGTGAAATCCTAAAGGTACTCATTGGACTTTGGGCCCCTTAGCGTACTTAGGGTGCAAAAAAGTGCCACATATGTGGTACCGCCGTACTCAGGAGAAGTAGTATAATGTGTTTTGGGGTGTATTTTTACACATACCCATGCTGGGTGGGAGAAATATCTCTGTAAATGACAATTGTTTGATTTTTTTTACACACAATTGTCCATTTACAGAGAGATTTCTCCCACCCAGCATGGGTATGTGTAAAAATACATCCCAAAACACATTATACTACTTCTCCTGAGTACGGCGATACCACATGTGTGACACTTTTTTGCAGCCTAGGTGCGCTAAGGGGCCCAACGTCCTAATCACAGGTCATTTTGAGGCATTTGTTTTCTAGACTACTCCTCACGGTTTAGGGCCCCTAAAATGCCAGGGCAGTATAGGAACCCCACAAGTGACCCCATTTTAGAAAGAAGACACCCCAAGGTATTCCGTTAGGTGTATGGCGAGTTCATAGAAGATTTTATTTTTAGTCACACGTTAGTGAAAAATGACAATTTGTGAAAAAAAAAAAAAAATCAATTTCCGCTAACTTTTGACAAAAAATAAAATCTTCTATGAACTCGTCATACACCTAACAGAATACATTGGGGTGTCTTTTTTCTAAAATGGGGTCAGTTTGTGGGGTTCCTATACTGCCCTGGCATTTTACGGGCCCAAAACCGTGAGTAGTCTGGAAACCAAATGTCTCAAAATGACTGTTCAGGGGTATAAGCATCTGCAAATTTTGATGACAGGTGGTCTATGAGGGGGCGAATTTTGTGGAACCGGTCATATGCAGGGTGGCCTTTTAGATGACAGGTTGTATTGGGCCTGATCTGATGGATAGGAGTGCTAGGGGGGTGACAGGAGGTGATTGATGGGTGTCTCAAGGGGTGGTTAGAGGGGAAAATAGATGCAATCAATGCACTGGGGAGGTGATCGGAAGGGGGTCTGAGGGGGATCTGAGGGTTTGGCCGAGTGATCAGGAGCCCACACGGGGCAAATTAGGGCCTGATCTGATGGGTAGGTGTGCTAGGGGGTGATAGGAGGTGATTGATGGGTGTCTCAAGGTGTGATTAGAGGGGGGAATAGATGCAAGCAATGCACTGGCGAGGTGGTCAGGGCTGGGGCCTGAGGGCATTCTGAGGGTGTGGGCGGGTGATTGAGTGCCCTAGGGGCAGATAGGGGTCTAATCTGATAGGTAGCAGTGACAGGGGGTAATTGATGGGTAATTAGTGGGTGTTTAGGGCAGATATAAACACTGCACTTGGGAGGTGATCTGACGTCGGATCTGCGGGCGAACTATTGGTGTGGGTGGGTGATCAGATTGCCCGCAAGGGGCAGGTTAGGGGCTGATTGATGAGTGGCAGTGACAGGGGGTGATTGATGGGTGGCAGTGACAGGGGTGATTGATGGGTGATTGACAGGTGATTGACAGGTGATCAGTGGGTTATTACAGGGAAGAACAGATGTAACTAATGCACTGGCGAATTGATAAGGGGGGGTCTGAGGGCAATCTGAGCGTGTAGGCGGGTGATTGGGTGCCCGCAAGGGGCAGATTAGGGTCTGATCTGATGGATAACAGTGACAGGTGGTGATAGGGGGTGATTGATGGGTTATTAGTGGGTGTTAAGGGTAGATAACAGATGTAAACACTGCACTTGGGAGGTGATCTGACGTCGGATCTGCGGGCGATCTATTGGTGTGGGTGGGTGGGTGATCAGATTGCCCGCAAGGGGCAGGTTAGGGGCAGATTGATGGGTGGCAGTGCCAGGGGGTGATTGATGAGTGGCAGTGACAGGGGGTGATTGATGGGTGATTGACAGGTGATCAGTGAGTTATTACAGGGAAGAGCAGATGTAACTAATGCACTGGCGAATTGATAAGGGGGGGGGGGGGGGTCTGAGGGCAATCTGAGCGTGTAGGCGGTTGATTGGGTGCCCGCAAGGGGCAGATTAGGGTCTGATCTGATGGGTAATAGTGACAGGTGGTGATAGGGGGTGATTGATGGGTGATTGATGTGGGTAATTAGTGGGTGCTTAGGGTAGAGAACAGATGTAAACACTGCACTTGGGAGGTGATCTGACGTCGGATCTGCGGGCGATCTATTGGTGTGGGTGGGTGATCAGATTGCCCGCAAGGGGCAGGTTAGGGGCTGATTGATGGGTGGCAGTGACAGGGGGTAATTGATGGGTGGCAGTGACAGGGGGTGATTGATGGGTGATTGACAGGTGATTGACAGGTGATCAGTGGGTTATTACAGGGAAGCACAGATGTAAATATTGCACTGGCGAATTGATAAGGGGGGTCTGAGGGCAATCTGAGCGTGTAGGCGGGTGATTGGGTGCCCGCAAGGGGCAGATTAGGGTCTGATCTGATGGGTAACAGTGACAGGTGGTGATAGGGGGTGATTGATGGGTAATTAGTGGGTGTTTAGGGTAGATAACAGATGTAAACACTGCACTTGGGAGGTGATCTGACGTCGGATCTGCGGGCGATCTATTGGTGTGGGTGGGTGATCAGATTGCCCGCAAGGGGCAGGTTAGGGGCTGATTGATGGGTGGCAGTGACAGGGGCTGATTGATGGGTGATTGATGGGTGATTGACAGGTGATTGACAGGTGATTGACAGGTGATCAGGGGGATAGATGCATACAGTACACAGGGGGGGAGGGGTCTGGGGAGAATCTGAAGGGTGGGGGGATGATCAGGAGGGGGCAGGGGGGGATAAAAAAAAATAGCGTTTACAGATAGTGACAGGGAGTGATTGATGGGTGATTAGGGGGGTGATTGGGTGCAAACAAGGGTCTGGGGGGTGGGCAGGGGGGGGTCTGAGGGGTGCTGTGGGCGATCTGGGGCAGAGGGGGGAGTAATCAGTGTGCTTGGGTGCGACATAGGGTGGCTGCAGCCTGCCCTGGTGGTCCCTCGGACATTGGGACCACCAGGGCAGGAGGCAGCCTGTATAATACACTTTGTAAACATTACAAAGTGTATTATACACTTTGTATGCGGCGATCGCAGGGTTAACATCCCGCCGGCGCTTCCGTATGGCCGGCGGGATGTTGCGGCGGGTAAGCGGAGACAGGCGCCGGCGGAGGATCGCGTCACGGATGACGCGATCGCTCCGCCCATGCCCCTACAAGGACCGCCGCCATTTGTCAATACGGCGGTCCTTGCGGGGTGCACTCCCCGGCCGCCAATTGTCAATACGGCGGTCGGGAAGTGGTTAAACCACAAAGTGTTACCGAGAACCAGTGGCTGGATGTAAAGTCTGCTTGAAAATCTCTCAGTATGAGATTAATGGCTTGCCTAATGTTTCCGGTGCAGCTAGCATTCCCGCCATACCTAGAATATCATGAAATATGAAAAAAAATGAATTTAAGGGTTATTCTGATTTCAATTGTTATGCCTGCAGAGGCAGCTATGTGGGGGAGAAGCACAAAAAATATAAGCGCTAAAAGCTAATTAACTGTGTGCTCTGCCTGTTATAGCTGGAAAGTAAACTCTTTTTCCAGCTCTGGCTTTTGTGACACTGTAAATGAGTTATGATATATTCCATATGAAAATGGCAAGGGGGCTTCACGTCTTTATATAGGCCTGGTGCACACCAAAAACCGCTAGCAGATCCGCAAAATGCTAGCAGATTTTGAAACGCTTTTTCTTATTTCTCTGTAGCGTTTCAGCAAGCATTTTGCGGTTTTGGGAAGCGTTTTTGGTGTAGTAGATTTCATATATTGTTACAGTAAAGCTGTTACTGAACAGCTACTGTAACAAAACCGCTCTGAAGTGCCGTTTTTCAGAGCGGTTTGCGTTTTTCCTATACTTAACATTGGAGGCAGAAATGCCTCCGCAATCCAAAATTTGCAGCAGCCCGGGAGTATGCGTTTCAGCAAAACGCCTCCCGCTCTGGTGTGCACCAGCCCATTGAAATACATTACCCAAGCGTTTCCACATCCGCAAGCGGACCGCAAAACGCAGCCGAACCACTCTGGTGTGCACTAGGCCACACAGAGGATTTATCTAAAAAAAATTCTCTTGGCACACCCAGATGTCCATCTCTGTCTTTGTTCAACTGTTGCAAGGCTACAGCCTCACATGTTCAGCAGGAGATTTTGGTATTCGTTAGCCTTAAAGAGACTCCGTAACAAAAATTGCATCCTGTTTTTTATCATCCTACAAGTTCAAAAAGCTATTCTAATGTGTTCTGGCTTACTGCAGCACGTTCTACTATCACCATCTCTGTAATAAATCAACTTATCTCTCTCTTGTCAGACTTGTCAGCCTGTGTCTGGAAGGCTGCCAAGTTCTTCAGTGTTGTGGTTCTGCTATGAACTCCCCCGTCCAGGCCCCTGTATGCACACTGCCTGTGTGTTATTTAGGATTAGAGCAGCTTCTCTCTTCTCTCTTATCTTTTACAAGCTGGATAAATCGTCCTCTGAGCTGGCTGGGCTTTCACATACTGAAGAATTACAGACAAGGGCAAAGCTGTTTGCAGGAAGAAACAAGCAGCCTGAAACTTCAGTGCATGAGAACAGGGGGAAAGAAACACACAAATAATCTCTTGAGATTCAAAAGGAAGGCTGTATACAGCCTGCTTGTGTATGATTGTATTTTCTATGTGTGGACATACTGTACATCAACCTACTTCCTGTTTTGGTGGCCATTTTGTTTGTTTATAAACAAACTTTTTAAAACTGTTTTTAACCACTTTTAATGCGGCGAGGAGCGGCGAAATTGTGTCAGAGGGTAATAGGAGATGTCCCCTAACGCACTGGTATGTTTACTTTTGTGCGATTTTAACAATACAGATTCTCTTTAAAGAGAACCAGAGGTGGGTTCTAAGAATGCTATCAGCATACAGAGGCTGGGTCTGCATATACTGCCCAGCCTCTGTTGCTATACCGATCCCCCCTAAGCCCCCCTGCGTTCTGCTATGCCCCCATAAATCATCAGCCAAGCTGACGACAAACAGCTTTTTGCAGCCGGCTGTTTATCTCTGCATCTGTCAGTCTCGCCATTCCCCCGCCTCCTCCATAGCTCCGGTCCCCGCCTGCGTCCCTTCCCTCCCCGCTGATTGGAGGGAAGGGACGTTGTGCGGGGACCGGAGCTATGGAGGAGCAGTGAGACTGACAGATGCAAAGATAAACAGCCGGCTGCGAAATGCTGTGTGTTGACAGCTCGACTGATGATTTATGGGGGCATAGCAGAGCGCAGGGGGGCTTAGGGGGGATCGGTATAGCAACAGAGGCTGGGCAGTATATGCAGACCCAGCCTCTGTATGCTGCTAGCATTCTTAGAACACACCTCGCGTTCTCTTTAACCCTAGCAGCAGTCAATTCAATTGCTTGTCTTTACAGTCCTGGCCAAAAGTTTTGAGACTGTCAAAAATATTGGAAATTAAAAAAGTTGGTGCTTAAGTTTTTATAATACCAATTTGCATAATCTCCAGAATGCTATGCAGAGTGTTCAGATGAATTGCATAGTCCTTCTTTGCCATGCAAATTAACTGAATCCCCAAAAACCTTTACCATGCATTTCATTGCTGTCATTAACCTCCTGAGTGTTACGCCTCTCAGGAGGTTTTGTTACTTTTTGCCAGATAATTAAATATTTCTCCCAAATCACTGTAAAGCCTATAGCTAGCACTAGGCTAGCTAGTAGAAGTGTCCGGCACCCTCCGATCCCCGCCACTCCCCCGTTTATACATTACCCAGCCTGGATCCAGCGATCTGCGCAGCCTCCCCAGACAGCTTCGGTCTTCTCCATGGGGAGGATCACACATGACGTCGCCGACCTCCTGACATCATGTGCAAACCTGATCCTCCCCATAGAGAGACCGGAGCTGTGCTGGGAGGCTGCACGATCGCTGGATCCAGGGGGGGGGGGAGTAATGTATAAACGGGAGGATCGCAGGGGAGCGGCGGGTGCCCGACACTTTTACTAGCTAGCCTAGTGCTAGCTAAAGGCTTTAAAGTCATTTGAGACAATTAATTATGGGGGACTCATGGGGCCACAGAGCGGTATGCCCGACACAGTGTCGGGCATACCGCTAAGGAGGTTAAAGGACCTGCTGATATCAATTCAGTAATCGTCTTGTTAACTCAGGTGAGAATGTTGATGAGCACAAGGATGGAGATCATTATGTCAGGCTGATTGGGTTAGAATGGCAGACTTGACATGTTAAAAGGAGAGTGATGCTTGAAATCATTGATCTTCCATTGTTAACCATGGTTACCAGCAAAGAAACGCATGCAGCCATTATTGCGTTTCATAAAAATGGCTTCACAGTGAAGAATATTGTGGCTACTAAGATTGCACCGAAATCAACAATTTATAGGATCATCAAGAACTTCAAGGAAATAGGTTCAATTCTTGTTAAGAAGGCTTCAGGGTATCCAAGAAAGTCCAGCAAGCACCAAAATCGTCTCCTAAAGAGGATTCAGCTGCGGGATCGGAGTGCAACCAGTGCAGAGGTTGCTCAGGAATGGCAGCAGGCAGGTGTGAACGCATCTGCACGCACAGTGAGGCAGCAAAGAAGCCACTTCTCTCCCAAAAAAACATCAGGGACAGATTGTTCTTCTGCAGAAAGTATGGTTAATGGTCTGCTTAGGACTGAGGCAAAGTCATATTCTCCGGTGAAGCCCCTTTCCAATTGTTTGGGGCATCTGGAAAAAGGCTTGTCAGGAGAAGAAAAGGTGAGCGCTGCCATCAGTCCTGTATCATGCCAACAGTAAAGCATCCTGAAACCATTTATGTGTGGGGTTGCTTCTCATCCAAGGAAGTAGGCTCACTCACAACACAGCCATGAATAAAGAATGGTACCAAACACCCTCCAACAGCAACTTCTTCCAACAATCCAACAACAGTTTAGTGAAGAACAATGCACTTTCCAGCACGATGGAGCACCGTGTCATGAGGTAAAAGTGATAACTAAGTGGCTCAGGGACCAAAATGTTGACATTTTGAGTCCATGGCCTTGAAACTCCCAAGATCTTAATCCCATTAAGAATTTGTGGTCATTTCTTTAACCTCCCTGGTGGTCAATTGATTTGGGCCCGCACGGCCGCGGGAGGTTTTTTTAGCCTAATTTTTTTTTCATGTAGCTAGCCTATCGCTAGCTACATGATTCCCCCCTCCCTGCCGTGTCCCTCCCACCCCTCCGATCGCTGCCGGCACACTTGCCCATAAGGAAATCCCGTTCTGAACGGAATTTCCTGTAGGGCTTCCCCCGTCGCCATGGCAATGAACGGAGTGACGTCATCAACGTCATCGACGTCGTGACGTCACACGGAGTCCCGATCCACCCCATAGCGCAGCCTGGCGGCGATTGGCCAGGCTGCGCAAGGGGTATGCGGAGGGTCCCCTGTATTGCGGCGGGTAGCGGCACATCGGCGGCGAGCGGCGGCGATCAGGTAAGACACGCAGCTAGCAAAGTGCTAGCTGCGTGTTTTAAAAAAAATTTGCCAAATCGGCACACCAGGGCCTGAGAAATCCTCCGCGGTGGCATACCCCGAGCTCAGCTCGGGATTACCGCCAAGGAGGTTAAGAGGTGGGTGGACAAACAAAAACCAACTAATTCTGAGAAACTCAAAGAAGTGATTATGAAAGAATGGGTTGCTATCAGTCAGGATTTGGCCCAGAAGTTGATTGAGAGCATGCCCAGTCGAATTGCAGAGGTCCTGAAAAAGAAGGGCCAACACTGCAAATGCTGACTCTTTGCATAAATCTTATGTAATTGTCAATAAAAGCCTTTGAAACGTATGAAGTGCTTATAATTATATTTCAGTACATCACATAAACAACTGAAACAAAGATCTAAATGCAGTTTAGCAGCAAACTTTGTGAAAACTAAGATTTTTGACAGTCTCAAAAATTTTGGCCAGGACTGTATATGTAGGTTGCTCATATCATTGTTAAAGTGGATCCGAGATGAAAAAGTAACTATAACAAGTAACTTGTCTATATATCTTATCTAAAGTTAAGATAGTTTACACAGAAATCTAGCTGAAAACAGCTTCAAAGGTTTATGATCATTTATTGCTGTGATACAATTAGGGCAGCCATGTTCTGTTTGTCACAGAACACTGAGGCAAGCTGATAGCATCTCCAGCCCTAAGCCTGTGGAAAATGTCACCCCCCCCCCCCCCCTCTTCCTCCCTCCTCCCCTCTGCCTCTGAAATCACTGGCTAGTAACCGCCTCCTCCTGCTGCCCAGAATGAGCTCCCAAAAGTCCTTGCTACCTGGGACTGAGTGCCAAGGCTCTCTGAAAAGCTGTGGGCGAGGCTTGTTTAGTTTATAGGGAATTAGAATATTAAACAAAACAAAAACATATTTGGCTTGAGGAATGCCCTATAAACTATATGAAAGGAACACAATGCAATGTGTAAAAGTTTATCTCAGATCCACTTTAATGAATGACTACCACCATACATAATACTTTAGCTGTAATGTACAATTGATTTACCTATGGATGATACTGTTCCATCCCTTTGTAAATGTATACATTGAAGTGGTATTTACAAGTATCCTCAGAAATTACATTTGACATCAATCTTTCACCATACCCATTTTTTCTTTCAGTCAAATTTTTAATCCATGCGTAGCACTTTGGATAGGAGTCCTATTATAAATAATTTTTAAAGTTATTAAATAGTTTCTGACCTAATGTTTGTTAAATACAATTGCTGTCTATTAGAGATGGACAGCTTACAGCTCTCTTAACAGCTGTTGCTAGGTGGCTGGTCTCCCACAGGACAAAGACATTTTGCAAGTATGGTATCTATGATCTTTTGTTTATGGAACAGAACTGTCACCTAGCAACAACATCCATCACACACTTCCTTCTATTCCTAGTGTTTGCATACTTTATTTTGATATGCTAATTGTTAGAGACTGTACAATAATGCCACCTTTGGGACACTTTTTTTTTTAGAATTTATTTTATTCTATCAGAAGTACCAGAAGAATGAAATTATTAGGCCCCTTTTACACTTACTGCGTTGCATTATGTTGCGTCCCTTCCACCTAACGCACCTCATCGCAATGGAACATGCTACAGTTACTGCAATGTGATGCGCCGGAAGTGCTCTAGCTGATACAGAAGCCGCAGTATGTTATCACATACCGCAAACGATGAAAATAAATGGTGACGTGCAAAGTTTGACATTCTGGCGCGTTTATGGTGCATGTACATGCACAGATGGACATATGCTTCTTGTCCAGCAGTGTAAACGTGACTAAAAGGTGAAATTTTGTTCCAATTCCCCTGTCAACGCAGTCTGCCTAAAGTGTGTGTAATAGTGTATAGAGATGGCCCAAACTGTTCGCCCGGTGAATAGTTTTTTGGCGAAAAATGCGTATTCACGTTCATCCCCTCAGGCAAACACATGGCGTGTTTGACCCCCCCCCCCCCCCCCCATACATTATAATGGAGTCAAGTGACCACAGAGTCCGCATGCACATGGCAGCCAATCAGCTATCCCTCCCACCTGGACCACCACCCCCACCTATCAGAAAGCCAGCACAACAACCATTTTGGAGTCTGTGTTTGGCTTCTGTGTTAGGCAGATCAGATAGAGTGTGCTGCAGATAGGGAAATCCTTAGTTAGGCCTGTGTTCTATGTCCTCAGTGGAGTTTATTGCTGCTACAATACCATTTCACCATCTACATAACCACAGAGCCCTTCTAAAGGCTTTGATTTGATCTTGTGATACTGATGTTCAGTGTGTCCACATAGGTGTAGTCAGTGCTTAGTGCTACAGTAGTTCACCCTTCGAAGGGCTGTTTTTCTTTTTCTTGCTATTGTTATATTGTAATCCTGTGTGTCCAGTGCACACATCAGCTGTTGGAGACAGGTGTGCTGGTCCTAGTAGTGCACCGAACATAACCCAATAATCCTTCACCACCACTACTGGCATCTAGTATCCACTACTACGCCCTGTATAAGGCCTCAGTGCAGAATCAGTGTTTTTTTGGACACTTAACTGCCACTGAACTACCTCATCGAGACAGTAGGGGCTGGAAAACCGTGATCACCTGCACTCCCATGAAACGTACGCACAAGCACGGCAACCACTACACACCACTGCACAGAGACTGCCAGCGAGAGGACTAACATTTATGTCCTGGAGGTGTCAAATAGTAAAAACAATGATTTTCTCACTTAAAGGGATACTGTAGGGGGGTCGGGGGAAAATGAGCTGAACTTACCCGGGGCTTCTAATGGTCCCCCGCAGACATCCTGTACCCACGGAGCCACTCACCGATGCTCCGGCCCCGCTTCCGGTTCACTTCTGGAATTTCTGACTTTAAAGTCAGAAAACCACTGCGCCTGCGTTGCCGTGTCCTCGATCCCGCTGATGTCATCAAGAGCGCACAGCGCAGACCCAGTATGGTCTGTGTCTGCGCAGTACACTCCTGGTGACATCAGCGGGAGCGAGGACACGGCAACGCAGGTGCAGTGGTTTTCTGACTTTAAAGTCAGAAATTCCAGAAGTGAACCGGAGGCGGGGCCGGAGCATTGGGGAGTGGCTGCGCCAACACAGGATGTCTGCGGGGGACCATTAGAAGCCCCGGGTAAGTTCAGCTCATTTTCCCCCGACCCCCCTACAGTATCCCTTTAACTTTATCACTAAAGCTCTTTGCAGTTTTGTATGTCAGTGTGAAACGCGCATAACCCTTACACTACCTCATCACCGTGTACGCAAGCTTAATTCCTCAAATTTAGGAATATGCTGTGATTTCTGCCCTTTAGAGATTAAAACATGACTCTGCGTCAACTACATAATTTTTGGTGGGTGTAACGGTTGGGTGTCGCAACTCAGATGTCTGATTATTTGGTGATCTGCAGAATCACCAATAATACAGACGCTATACCTGATTATGTGTGATCTGCAGAATCACCAATAATACCAGTATAGCAGCACAAGGAGTTGAGTATGTAGTGCTTGGTGCAACCGTAACTTAATAGTTTGATGAGACCTCACGGGAGGGGCTGGTGAGGTACTATCAGTACACTGACCGGGTAATAGAGTACAGTAACTTTAATAGTTTAGCGAGACCTCACCAGAGGGGCTGGTGAGGTACTATCAATACACTGACCAAAGTACAAACCCCAGCAAGCTGGAGATACTTAAACTGAAGAGATAGAATCTCCCGAGGAGCGGGTGATTCAGACTGTATTGCAGCCTAGGATCAGGAGGTACAACAGTACTGCAACTAATGATCACCTGAGAGGCAGGCGATTCAGACAGTAGTGCAGCCTAGGAGCAGGAGCAATTAGTAAGTAGCAAATTACTTCACCAGAGGAGCTGGGGAAGCTAACACCTCACCAGTGGCGAGGGCCCACTGGTGAGTAGAAGGGTCAGACAGGCAAGGGTTGGCAACAAAGAAGGACAGTATCAGAGCAAAATCGTAAGGCAGAAGAGTAGTCGGTAATCGGGCAGAGGTTCAGCAACGTGAGGCAGATAGGCAGAGGTACAGAATCAGTAAGCGTAGAGCAGAGCCAGAGGATAGCCAGAATCAAACACAGAATATCAATCACAATATAAACAAAATCCTAGTCTAGGTGTGAAGTCCTTGGTTTCAACACCTGGGATCTAGTCTAAGGTCTGAGCGCTAACACAGGATGTATTCACGACAGCAGACAGGGACCTACTGACTCCTCTGGGCTTAAGAGCCCAAGGAGATCCTGAGGCACGCCCCCCTGCCGCCAGCCAATCAGTAGCGGCGGACGCACAGCGAGACATCAGCCAACCCGCAGGTCAGCTGATGCGTCTCCTGGCCGTATAAGAATCATGACGGTGCGCACGCGCACACGTCTATGCGGCCCTGTGTGCGACCGAGATACCCGCCCTCGGCATGCTAGACGCCCGAGGCACGGGACCAACACCAGGGTAGGAAGCTGTAAGCAGCTGCGGCGGCGGTGCTGTTCGCCGCAGCTGCCACGCTTGTTACAGTGGGACTTTTACCATAGATCCCCCTCTGGCATGCCACGGACCAGGTGTTCGGTCCCTTGAAATAACTTTTCCATCACTTTTGTGGCCAGAAACAATCTCTATTGGTTTTAAAATTTGCCTGCCCATTGACATCTATGGCAGTTCACCAGATCTGCCTGTTCGCAAACTTTTGTGGAAAATTCGCATTCACGAACTGAAAATTTAATGTTTGCTACATGACTAATAATGTAGTGTGATGCAGTGTGAAAGGACCCTTAAAGTGTACCAGAGCTCAATAAAAAAAAAGTTTTATACATGCCTGGGGCTTCCTCCGGCCCCATCCGCTTGGATCGCTTCCACGCCGCTGTCCTCCGCTGTCTGCAGCTCCGGTATCGGGTCCCGTCACTTCAGTCAGTCAGAGCCAGTCTGCACAGGAGAAGTGCGCCCTCTACGTATCTCTCCAGTGGCTGCTGGAGAGATACACAAAAAGCGCACGTCTCTTACGTCAGACTGGCCGCAGATGACAGAAGTGATGGGACCCGGTACCAGAGCTGCAGACAGCAGAGGACGGCGGCGTAGAAGCTACCCGAGCGTATGGGGCCGGAGGAAGCCCCAGGTATGTATAAAACGTTTTCTTTTATTCAGCTCTGGTTTCCTTTAAAGGAAACTTGAGGTAAAAATAAACTGATGAGCTAAACAATTATATTTATCCTCCTACTCCTAAAAATAAGATTTTTTTTTTATAACACCACAGTTTTATTTTCTGTGTATCAGCTAAAAAATCAAGTATGTTTAAAGGGAACCTGTGGGGAAAAAAGTGCCCAATTTGGGTACTTAGCTCAAGAGAGGGAAGCCTCTGGAAGATCCAGGGGCTACCCCTGTGCCGCTCCCCCTTGCCATTCTTCCGCTATCCTCTCCAAAAAAAAAACGCTTGTCAACGGCTTGCACATGGGCTTTCGGCTTTGGCAGAAAAAGACGAGCCTGATCAGGTCCATGCTACTGTGCAGTTGCACCTATACATTTGGGCCCAACTTCTTCCTCCAAACCCCGAGCAGGTCCATGCTACTGCACAGGCACACTGTGGCCACACACCAGGGGGCCATGGTTGCAAATGGTTTGGAGGAGGAAGATGGGGAAAGCCTCTTGAGGAAACAGAGGTTTCCCCTCCCAAGCTAAGTATCTGTTTTTCCCTACCCAACCTCACAGATTTGCTTGCATGTTGAAATCTCTCATATTGTATCATATTGTGTCATATAACTGATAGAGTCTTTCAGCGTCCCCAAACCTAAAATCAATGAACTTTTTATCTATTCCCTACACTCGCACACTTTTCTCTGCCAGGAAAGAGTTTTATGGATGTCCTTACTTATCGGTGAGGATTATACTACAGTCTGACTAGGACCTGACTGGAGAGAAACAATTACATGCATACCTTACTGTTAATTCTTTCAGGCAGAAAAAAAGAGCCCTCAGAGCCTAAGAAATGAACACTCCTTTTTGTTGTTTTTTTTTACTGGTCATCTGTCTCCAAAAGGAGAATTATGAGATATAAGCACCATATGTTATTGTATTAAATCATACTTGCCACTCTTGAAACATTATGAGTTGACTATTTACTAACATAGGCTTCCTGTTGCTTAACAAATTTATTTCAGATGAACTGCAACAAGTTTGTTACTGTTATTTCTTGCCACTTTCTTTATCTAGGGTAAAGCACAAGCCATCTGTTTCCAGGAAGAAATCAGCATTCCTTTGAAAACTCACTGTGCCAGCTTGAGCTCACTCTGACAGTCTCTAGCAGCAGCACATTTGGGAGGCTGCTGCCCACCTCAACAGGTGGCTGCCCAATTTCCTAGGACAAATGTACTTTGCACATCATAGATTACTGAGATTTATTGTATATTAACTGAAATCAATGCAAAAATATATAATGCACAGGAGATAATTGTTTTTCTTATAATAAAAGTCTTGACTTAGTTTAAGCTTCACCTGGGCTAACACTCACTATCACAATTCAGGTCATCCCCAACCTACCTTCAACGGTATCAATAACTTTGAAGCAAAACTGAGCTGAGAAATCATGTATGAACAAGAATATGATAAAAACGATTTATAAATGATTATTTACATGAATGCATACCCCATAAATGACATGAACTTCCCCCAAAGTGCCTGGTGCATAAGATGAACCCACCACACAAGGACTACAATGCAAATATATTTCTGCACACTATTGAATCATCAGAAAACTTCAATTATTATTATTTATTACATTTATAAAGCGCCAACATATTAAACAGCGCAGGCTAATCAATACATACAATGGTACAAAGGATGACAGATGTAATGCAACAAGGTTATACAACATAGGACAAAGTTATACAAGGCAAACAGGCTACGAAATACATGATCGTGCGATTTTGGGTTGGTTAGGTAGACCCAGTATTACAAGTACAAGGCAGTCATAGGAAAGGAGCACATGATCATGTTGAATACAGTAAGGAAGGGAGGGCCCTGCCAAAGGCTTACAATCTAAGGGTAGTGGAGATGCAGTGCTAATGGACAAAAAGGGCGCTGCCATAAACTGCAATGCAAAGTATCGGCTATTGGGCACGCGACAGGAAAAAAGGGCGCCCGAGAAATAGCGCTTGCAGGGATCGTGTTAACAAAAGTTTTCGTTTACAGAATAAGGTTTATTACAAATACCGTTTACTAATTCGTTTTAACTTTGTGGCTTACTTATTTTTTCGTTTTTAATTTTCGCTTATAGGAGCTTTTACTTATTTTTCCATTTTTAAATTTTGCTTTCAGGGCTGTAACAAGTAAATTATCGTTTACACTTATTTTATCATTTAAAATTTGTTTTCATATGTATAATGCTTAAATATCGTTTTCAACCTTGTTCTATTGGAAATATGTTACTTTTGGTATGAACTTTGTTTTTTACAGTTATAATGCTTTGATTATAGTTTTCTAATATATCGCTTTTAATATTACCGTTGTTTTAAGATTTGTAATGCGTACGTGATTGTAAGGCTATCTATTCTATTATATAAATATACCTTTTTCTATTTATAATATTATTAATGTGAACGTGATTTTAACGCTATTTATTCTATTACAAATATATAAATTATTCTATTCATGCTATTTATAGTGAAGTATTTTAAGGATTAAATATATTATTGTTTATATGTGTGTGAGGGTGTTTGTGCAGTGGGGAAGGTAAGGGTTAGGCATGACCAGGGGGATGGTTAGGGTTAGGCACGACTAGGGGGATGGTTAGGATTAGACACCACCAGGGGAGATTTAGGGTTAAAGCGGATCCGAGATGAAAAACAAACGATAACAAATAACTTGTCTATATATCTTATCTAAAGTTTAGATAGTTTACACAGCATATCTATCTGCAAACAGCTTTAATAGAAAATTATTATTTCTTCCTGTGATACAATGACAGCAGCCATGTTGTTTGTAAACATTACACAGAGGCAGGCTTATCTGTATCTTGATCACTAAGTCTGTGAAAAAAACGAATCCCCCTCCTCCCTCCTCCCCTCTGCCTCTGAAATCAATGGCTAGTAACACCTCCTCCTCCTCCTGCCCAGACTGAGCTCCCATGAGCCCTTGCTACTGTCAAGGCTCTCTGAAAACCTGTGGGCGTGGTTTATTTAGTTTATAAGGAATTAGAGTATTAAAAAAAAAGTATTTGGCTTGAGGAATGCCCTATAAACAATAGGAAAGGAACACAATTATGCAATGAGTAAAAGTTCACCTCGGATCCAGGATTAGGCACCACCAGGGGGGTCTTTGGGGTAGGCACCACCAGGAGGGTCTTAGGGTTAGGCACCACCAGAGGGGTCTTAGAGTTAGGCACCACCAGGGGATGGTTAGGGTTAGGCACCACCAGGGGGGTAGTTAGGGTTAAGCACCACCGGTGGGGTGGTTAGGGTTAGGCACCACCAGGGGGGTGGTTAGGGTTAGGCACCACCAGGGGGGTGGTTAGGGTTAGGCACCACCGGTGGGGTGGTTAGGGTTAGGCACCACCAGGGGGTGGTTAGGCACCACCAGGGGGGTGGTTAGGGTTAGGCACCACCAGGCGCTCATTCAATACTTGGATTGGATACAGCTTTTTTGAACTCCTGTATAGCCTGAGGAAGCGGTGCTGTGGCCCGCGAAACGCGTTGCATCTTTAGGAGTTACACTGTTTAATAAATGCATTCTACTCTACCTCAGAGTTTTGTTTTCCACTGCTAGAGGGAGGTAAGTCCACCTTACCTTCCCTCTTTTTACTGTTTTTAAATAATAGTGTTTTTACTCTTTTTGGCGCCTCTGTTCTATCTGCGTTTGATACATACCACCAGGGGGGTGTTAGGGTTAGGCACCACCAGGGGGGGTTAGGGTTAGGCACCACCAGGGGGGTCTAGATGTTAGGGATAGTTACAGGGAGAGTTCTGTGTGAGAGTAGGGATAGGTATAGTTACAGTACAATATATACCACCAGGGGGGTGGTTAGGGTTAGGCACCATCAAGGGGGTCTTAGGGTTAGGCACCACCAGGGGGGTGATTAGGGTTAGGCACCACCAGGGGGGTGGCTAGGGTTAGGCACCACCAGGGTGGTCTTAGGGTTAGGCACCACCAGGGGGGTCTTAGGGTTAGGCACCACCAGGGGGGGTGGTTAGGGTTAGGCACCACTAGGGGGGTCTAGGGTTAAGGGATAGGTACAGGGAGGGTTCTGTGTGAGAGTAGGGATAGGTATAGTTACAGTACAATATACACCACCAGGGGGGTGGTTAGGGTTAGGCACCACCAGGGGAGTCTAGGGGTTAGGGATGGGTACAGGGAGGGTTCTGTGTGAGAGTAGGGATAGGTATAGTTACAGTACAATATTTGTAATATACACAATTTATTAAATTATGTATATTTACACAAAGGGGGTGTTCTATGGGTTAGGGATAGGGAGAGCCTACAGTTAGGTATAATTGCAGTAAAATACCTGTAAAGTCTACCATTGTATTACTATGCTTAATACAAGTGTAAATATCGTTTTTTGGTATAGACGCTATTTAACGTTTCATTTCCGAATTCATTTGTTGTTATAGATGGTATTTTGCCGTTTCATTTCTGTTTATTAAGCTGATTTAGCCCTATATTTTCGTTTATAAGCTATAAACTAAAAATATTGTTTTACATTACAATTTATAATTTCGGCTACATCCCGCGCCCTTTTTCCAGGTGCCCTTTTTTGATACAAACAGTGGAGATGAACACACTAGGTAGGGCTGTAGAATAAGAATTCAATAGCGAGTTACTGTGTGTTAGGGGTAGGGTAGGCCATCTTAAATAGTTGGGTTTTGAGGGCTTGCTTTAATGTGTTGAAGGAGGGGGAAGTCTGAGGGGCAACAGAAGGAAGTTCCAGAGGGAGGGGCGGCTCTTGAGAAATCATGCAGGCTCACATGGGAGTGGGAAATGTGCGGGGCAGTTAGGTGAAGATCGTTGGAGGACCAGAGGGGGAGGCCTGGTGTATACCTGTGAACAAGCTCCGAGATGTATGTAGGGCAGGTTTTGTACACAGATTTATAGGCCAAGTATAGAATTTTGAAACTTACCATGAATCGGATAGGGAGTCATTGCAGGGATTTACAGAGAGGGTATGTGGATGGAGAGCAGTGAGAAGAAAGGATGAGTCTGGCAACCGCATCCATGGCTGATTGAAGGGGCAAAGCGGTTCAGGGGGGGGGGGGGCGGACAGAAAGGAGTTGCAGTAATTAATGTGTGAAATTATGAAGGCATGGATGAGCAGCTTGGTAGTGTCCGGGATCAGGAAGGGGCGGATCTTGGAGATATTGTGGAGGTGGATATTGCAAGCTGTAGTGACGTTTTGGATGTGGGAGATGAAGGAAAGGGTAGAGTCCTGGGTGATGCCCAGGCAGCGGGAGGTAGGGCAAATAATTGTGTTATCAAAATCAGAATAATTTTAGTTCACCAAGCACTACTGGGTCTTGCCCGAAATTGGACTTGGCATGTACAGGATAGGTGCAGGATAGGAAAACAATATTCTGTGGAGGCACAATTAACACACAATACAGAGATAACAGGGTAGCATATACCAACACATATGGCATTATGGCACAGAATTTGATCACCATTATGTACAATTGTTCAATGTTAAGCAGTGCAAGGGAAGAACGACCTAAGGGTAAGGGGGGGGGGTCGCTGGGGTGCTGTGGATGGGTGAGTGAGAGAAGAGAGTTCAAAGAGTTGACAGCTGTGGGGAAGAAGCTGTCCCTGTGGCTTGAGGTCCTGGTGGTGATGGACCGAAACCTCTGTCCTGAAGGATGGGGCGGATCTTGGAGATATTGTGGAGGTGGATATTGCAAGCTGTAGTGCCGTTTTGGATGTGGGGGATGAAGGAAAGGGTAGAGTCCTGGGTGATGCCCAGGCAGCGGGAGGAAGGGCAAATGGTTGTGTTATCAGAATCAGAATAATTTTAGTTCACCAAGCACTACTGGGTCTTGCCCGAAATTGGACTTGGCATGTACAGGATAGGTGCAGGATAGGAAAACAATATTCTGTGGAGGCACAATTAACACACAATACAGAGATAACAGGGTAGCATATACCAACACATATGGCATTATGGCACAGAATTTGATCACCATTATGTACAATTGTTCAATGTTAAGCAGTGCAAGGGAAGAACGACCTAAGAGTAAGGGGGGGGGGTCGCTGGGGTGCTGTGGATGGGTGAGTGAGAGAAGAGAGTTCAAAGAGTTGACAGCTGTGGGGAAGAAGCTGTCCCTGTGGCTTGAGGTCCTGGTGGTGATGGACCGAAACCTCTGTCCTGAAGGATGCCGACTGAAGAAGGGGTGGCCTGGGTATGAGGGATCGTTGGAGATCCTCAGAGCTTTGGAGCACAGTCTGGAATGGAAGAGGTAGTCCAGAGGGGGGAGTGGTTTATCGATAATTCTCTCCACTGATCTGATGACCCTCTGTAGTTTGTGTCTGTCACTGGTGGAGGAGCCAGCGTACCAGACCAGGATGGAAGAGCAGAGGACACATTCAATTGTGGCAGAGTAGAATCCCATCAGAAGCTCCTGAGCCATACCAAACTTCTTTAGTTGGCGGAGAAAGAAAAGTCTCTGCTGGGCTTTCCTCTGGGTGGAGGCAATGTTGGCGTTCCAGGTCAGGTCATTTGGAGGCAAAGGAAACTCTTTCAACTTCCATGCCCTCGATGTGGATTGGAGATGGGGGGAAGGCATCAAAGTCGACGATGAAGTCGGCGATCAACTCCATGATTTTATGCAGTGTTGAGGACCGGTCTGTTCTCCCTACACCAATGAAAGATTCTGTTGACCTGGTGGCGATATGCCTGTGCATCCTTTTTTTGTGATGAGGCCAACTATGGTGGTGTTGTCAGCGAATTTGATAACTTTGACCGAGTTTTCTGTGGATTTGCAGTTGTTTGTGTAAAGGTGGAAAAGGAACGGCGACAGGACCCATCCCTGTGGAGTCCCTGTGTTGGTGGTGCTCGTTTGTGAGAGGACTTTGTTATCATCTGGTAGGGGTGCAGCATCATGGGGTGGAAAGATAAGGAACTCAGTTTTGTTTAGAGTAAGCTTCAGGAACCTAGCTGAAATTCAAGAGGAAATAGTTGGCATGAGGAGACCTTGTCCATGGTGGTGGAAGAGAGATTAGGGGTATGGAGTGTCGTTGGCATAAAGGTGGTATTGGAAGCTCCAGGAGATGAGTTTGTCAACTGAGAAAGTGTATACTGAGAACAGAAAGGGGCCTAGAACAGTCAATGATTGACTGATGGAGACATGGGTAATGCTGATGACATGCTCCCACTGATACCATGTTGCTGCATGCATACAAAGAGTGGTAGCCCTCTGTACTGTTTGGCTAAGCAATCCTATAAAGAGCATTCCTTAAAAACTCAGATCTCACGCAAACATATGGAAGCTGGCTGAAAAGTGTGAAGTACGAAGCATGAGCTCCCTTCTGTGCTTAACCAAGGTTTTCAGGATAGTATCTGTAGCCTAACACTTACTTCATGCATGCAAAGACTCTCCAGAATATTCATATTCATAATCTTTTAGCCTAACTGTCCTTGAATTTCCTGTCCAAAAAAAAGTTCACTATTTAAATATGACAATACATATTATAGTTTCAGGCACCCAAAGTATGTCCAGGTTTACAGTACACTGTGGTACGGTAGTGCTAAGGGAGGTCACAGTAGATTCCATTTGACCATCCACTGCATGATCCTTATAGTTCTCCCCACTTCCGTCACGTCCATTGCAACAGACAAATCACAGATAACATGCTATCTATGACATGCCCAACTTCAGTCCAGTGTCTGGAAAAGTCATGCAGGACGGGAATTTGCCCACTGTCATCCACAAGTATTGGGATTCAATCCCTCAGGTGACAGTTTGGGCCTTTGTACAGATGCATCACTAACCTGTAGGCCAGCAATGCATTCTGTTGCTATGGCAGGGGTGCGGGGTGCCGCTTATGTTTTTGTAGCCCCAGGCAGTGCATAATTTGTGACCCTTCCCCCAGTCAGATGCCCTTTCTCCCATAATAATAAGTAGCCAAAGTTGTGCCCCAGTATAGGTATCTACCCCCAGTATAGGTAGTCAAGGTATGCCCCCAGTATAGGTAATAACCTCGAGTATAGGTAGTCAAGGTGTGCCCCTAGTTTAAATAGCCACCCCTAGTGTAGGTATCCAAAGGTGTCCCCTGAGTACAGGACATTGGTGTCAGTGGGGATATGTGCAGTATGTAGCTTCCTGCTGTCCTCCCATCCATAACAGTCACAGGCCTGCAGATCAGCAGCGACCCAAAGAGAAGACTGCAGTGCACACGAAGTGAGCATTGACCTCACGTCTACATCTGAAGTATACTCTTTGGCCAATGTGCCACTCTCCCCTTTGTTCACATTGCTGCTGACCTGAGGTATGTGTGTGAGTCACCGGGAGGCAGTGGTGGCTCTGGCAGCAGCAGAGGGGCCCTGTTGTAGGTGAGGCTTCAAGCATCTGCTTGGTTTGCATGAACCATACCTTACCCCTGCGCCTCGGCCAAGAACCACCTAGCATGTGTGCAAGGAGTGTGAACATGGCCGGATTTCTGGCAAGGCCACATAGGCCATGGCCTAGGGCACCAGATAAACAAGGGGCGGCCTGCAGACAGTGGGCATTATTTGCAAGTGTCCAAACAAATGAAAGTGGTCAGGATAACTGCACTATTAGTACCAGCTGGCATCTGCCTGTGCTGTGCTACAGGCAGCTGCAGTCCGTTAACCAAACGTTTGTGAACAGTGTGTGACTAGCAAAAAGCCAGACCTTGTCCAATGACATAGCAGCAGCTCCAGGCAGTTACAGAAGGCCGGGTCTCACACACTTGGTGTGGGGGATGAAAGGACCAGGGGCAGCACCAGCAAACAGTACAGAATACAGAAGGCAGCCTCTCACAGTACCCATTTCTTAATTATTGATTGGCCAGCGCTGTTACCCTGGAGACAGCAGTGGGTACAGGACTCACTTTTACGTGTTGCTGACCCCACCCAATGTCTAATTGTGAGCCACTTTTGACTATGTGTGTGTGGTGAAAGGCTCCCACCACGCCCATCACCTGTAGATCGCTTGATTGACCAGTTCCCCCGTGTGACATGATTGATTCACTTCACATTGCCATGCAGACCTCGGCACTAGCCCCAATAGTGGACACCATCGGGCCAAAAATTTTTGGATTGGTGTGTGTGGAGAGAGGTGGTAGGATACGGTTTCGGATGGGGCGGCTGGTAATAGTCGGCCTTGGGCGGTAAGAAGTACAAATCCGGCCCTGAGTGTGAACAAGCAGAGTCCAGATTATCTATTGGCAATTTCATTATTTTGCCGAAATCAAGCATGTGCACTTAACCATGAACAACTACATCTCCACAAAGTTTTGCTCACTTGACTCAAGTTTTCTCATTTTAAGTTTCTTGTCTCCCCATAACTTTCCTTTTTGCTCATTGTAAGAAAGTGGAGCAGAAATTCATCTTACAGCATATTTGGCCCGCAGACCTTTACATTTCCATACATGCTCTCCTTTCTAGAATCGTGTAGAGCATGAGTGCAGACGCTTGAAATACATTTG
The DNA here is from genome assembly GCF_040937935.1 of Hyperolius riggenbachi. Taxonomy (NCBI): domain Eukaryota; kingdom Metazoa; phylum Chordata; class Amphibia; order Anura; family Hyperoliidae; genus Hyperolius; species Hyperolius riggenbachi. The sequence goes on along the minus strand of NC_090653.1, from coordinate 150,351,723 downwards.
TCAGTTTCTTTCTTGGAACTCTTCATGTGATGATAATTCATCTCTTTGTTAGGCAGCAGTGAATAAGGTCACAGCTCCTGGTGATGCAATGTTTTGACAGGCTGTTAATGAAGACTTGGTAAGTGCTATCTGACATCTTTTTCTGTTTTCTCCCTTTCTAAATCTTATTTTTATTTCTGACCCGGAAAGATCCTTCTGTCGCTTTACAGGTGTTGGATTCTTTCTGCAACATGAGTATTGCTCCCTTCACTGGTTGCCAGTTTTGTATTACTTTATAAAATTTGCACCATTATTGCTTTCTGGGGAAATAATGCGCTGGTTTTATTATTATATGATAGGTTTATGCACAGCCTCACAGTGTTCTAAACTAATAAGCTGTATTTCTGTTGTAAGCATTCATATACCGAAACATAATAAGAAGATACTTAAAATGCAAACAAAACTTTTTTCTGTTTTAATTCCAATCAAGTAAGAAAGTTTTACAACTTCTGTCATATTGTTACTGGGTTCATCAGAAGATTATGGGCAGATTCGACAAAGAGACAAATTTATCTCTAATCAAATCTGGTTAGAGATAAATTTGTGTCTTTGTCGAAGCTGCCCATATATTGCAGGCCGATTCCCATCCGATTCAGCATGAAATCTCGCGTGTGCAATTATACATTACTTGTCCTGTGTCAGTCTTCAACACAATGTCCATAACCTCTGGGCGGCTCTCCATACATGCCACTGGTGCATAGCATCTGATGTTATGTGCCAACGTTAGACACTATGCGCCAGTGGTGTGTATGGTGAGCCGCCCGGAGGTTAATGCACACACGGGGGGGGACATTTATGCAGTACGGTGGCAGCGGCGGCGGTTTTGTTGTTTTGTCGCTTATTCCAAAATTGGCCACCATACTGCTGCACACCCGATCAACCAATTTTGGCCAGACATCTTGCACCAGGGACGATTGACTAACGCGACCAATTTCATCCCGAAATTGGTCGCATTGTCGATCGAGCCTGCAGTCCAATTTTCAACCAATTCGATAATAATAATTGAATTGCTTGATCAATCGGCTGCCAAAGTCGCCTGATTTATGGGCACCTTTAGTTACCCCTGTACATAATCTTTAGTGCCATTATATGCAAACTAGAATTTTCTCATAATCAGCAGGGTCAGCTGGATTACAAGCTGGTAAGGCTGTTGTTTTTTATTTAGGATTTGGGCCCTTGACCAGGGTTCAAATCCTGGATCAAGCAAGTATGTAAAACAGTAAGGAGTCATGATCTTGGTTGCTCATACCTGCAGCTCTGACGCTTTGAGTCTGTCAGGAGAAAAGCATGATATACATTTTCTGAATCTTGTCATAATAAATGCTTCATATGAATGACAGAAATGGCTTAAACTGGCTATACACTGATCAAATTATGTCTGATTGACGTTGCAAACTATTTATTTTTTTAAAGAAATGACAGCAAAGGAATAGAAAAACTTGCACCAGCAAATCCTTCAAGAGCAGTAAATAAAAATACCCCCCCCCCCCCCCCCAAAAAAAAAAACAAGATTAATGAGGAAAAACATATATTTAAGATATATCCCAAGCAGTAGCCACCGGAGGGTGAGGGAGGAGGCAAAGGGTCATTGAGAAGGTCACCATATCTAAGGTGAGGAAGTTAGGGCAACCATGATATTAGGAGGATCAATATGTATTTGCAGTTCTGACAGTACTGAGTATGGGTGTACAGGACCTTTCTGTTGAAAATCTATATAAAAACATATTTTCCCAGACTGCAAATGCTGTGATTTTCCAACTCACAACAGCTTCAGTCACTTACGCTGCATTATAAAGCACCTTTCATGTAACACACGTTGTGGTTATGGTCTCTGAGGATCAGTGCACACTACAATGCCCCTATCAGAAGCCATCCTAAATCCATATTGCATAGATACTATATACCACTCCAAGGATGCACTGTGGTGGCTTACAGGGTCATCTGCCACTTCTGATTGGATGTTTGCCAATTGCCATTCACCTGATGAAAAATCATACTTGTCAAGATTGTTCTGTACAGAGATACACAACAGACAAAACACACACATTAGACACACATTACTGTGAACTGGTCCATGGAAAATTATTGCTGGCTTCATCCCATCCGTTTCGTCCTCTGTCCAGTGCAGTGTGATCTAAGCTTGAGGGTAGTATTAGCAGAGTATGAGGAAAGGGAATATAACAGCTGTGGGAAGCACTTATGCTGTAGTATGTGCAGGTGTAACCTAAGCAGTATGCCTCTTCTGTGCATGCTATAAATAGGCCCCTTAAATAGCGCTAATCAATAATGGGGTTTTGTAATTGCATAGCAGCTGTATTTCCCTGTTTAGAGATGGCTAACCAACTTCACAGTCTGTTTCTATCATCAGCCTGTTGCCTCTGTAATATACAATAAAAGCCTGTGTCAGACAACCCAGCCAGCATCCAATTTATTCTCTCTTTTTTTAAGCCCAAACCACAGATTACCTCTGATCCCAGCTGTCAGAGCAGGGCTGCCTTTTATTTGAACTAACAGTAGTGTGCAGGGCACAAATTGCTCCCCCGCTGATGCCAGCTGTAAGAACTTGAAGATGTGTCTTGTATGTAGGTTAAATAGCAGACTGTGCACATTATGTTCAAATTTGATCAATTTGTAGTGCACATATTGGAATAGTTTGTGAATAGGAGCCTGACTATCCACTACCTCTGATTCAAATCAACCTATTACCCTCTTAACATATGACTCAACCTTCATGGAAGAAAAAGTCTCCCTACGACAACTATAAGCATTCAAAATATGTTGGAAAAGCATCTCCCCTCTTTTGTTTTGTTGGTTTCGGATGGAGACATAGATGGTTGAACTTGGGTTGTGGACAGATAATTAGATTCTGATGTGCCTGTAGATGTAAATACTTTATTCCACAAGAATATGCATAATACACACAGCGGAAGACCTAACAATTTTGCTTAGGGATGTCCAAAATATTTGGAGATGTTTCATTAACCAAATGGTGGACTGTTGCTATGGCTTATGCAGAAAATCATATGTAAGTATATGTAAGTATAGAAAAGCAAAATCACTGTGAAAATCGTTTTAAAATGGCTTGCAAAATTGTTATAAAATCACTCTAAAATAGCTCATCGCTAGTGCTTTTTGGTGGCAAACAATGGTCACAATTCACTAAGATCATACTAGTGATAAAAAGGCAGGTGAAAACTTAAAAACTTATCACCACACATCAATCAGTATTTAAATGTTAATTCAATAACGAAGCTTGCCTTTCTAAAATGTAGTGATAAGCTTTCGCAGTGAGAATGTTGTCTTATCACTTCAGTCCTTAATATCACCTCTGTAGTTATTCTCACATGCAGTAGATAGGGAGGGAATGAGCACATGCAGGCAAGATGTAGCTCCACCCCACCTGCTGCCAGGACTACTACAGCTAGCCTGTGTAGTACAACAAGGGAGGGGGAGAGAGAGGCTGTGGCTGTTTGCGTGCATGTGTGTGTGTGTGTGTGTGTGTGTGTGTGTGTGTGTGTGTGTGTGTGTGTGTGTGTGTATGTGTGTGTGTGTGTGTGTGTGTGTGTGTGTGTGTGTGTGTGTGTGTGTGTGTTTGGTGTCTGTCTCTCACTCCCTCTCTGTGTGCCTGCTGTGTATATGTATCTCTATACAGTCCCCTTCTACATAAACTAGTACAAATAAAAAAATAAAGCAGACAGCACAGAATATTTCACTTTACATTGCAGTCTGTAGTAACACTCAGGGGCGTCTCACCCACCAGGCAAGTATAGGCGGTTGCCTGGGGCGCCATGAGGTGGTGAGGCGCCATGAGGTGGTGAGGCACATTCCCCCGCCGCTGCTACCGTGACCATGTTTTTTTTTTATATATATTATATAACCTCCCGACTCAGTCCCCAGTGCTCGGCACGCTACCATGTGCTCAGCAGTGCCTCCACCTCCACTTCTCCCCAGCCAATAGAGCAATCAATACTGCTCTTCTCTGCCAGGCTCCTTCTTTAACCACTTGCCGACCGCGCACTCATAACGCGCGTCGGCAAAGTGGCAGCTGCAGGACCAGCGACGCAGTATTGCGTCGCCGGCTGCAGGCTAATTAATCAGGAAGCAGCCGCTCGCGCGAGCGGCTGCTTCCTGTCAATTCATGGCGGGGGGCTCCGTGAATAGCCTGCGGGCCGCCGATCACGGCTCGCAGGCTAAATGTAAACACAAGCGGAAATAATCCGCTTTGTTTACATTGTACGGCGCTGCTGACATGAGCTGCGCATGGAGGAAAAACGTTTTAGCCATTTATTTAGGAAAGGGTTCTTTACAGTAAGAGTGATTAAGATGTGGAATGCATTGCCACAGGAAGTCGTTATGGCAAACTCTATACCTGCATTTAAAGGGGGCTTAGATGCTTTCCTTGCGTTGAAAGACATCCATGGCTACAATTACTAGGTTATGCCTAATGATGTTGATCCAGGGATTTTATCTGATTGCCATCTGGAGTCAGGAAGGAATTTTTCCCTTTTGAGGCTAATTGGACCATGCCTTGTGGGGGTTTTTTCGCCTTCCTCTGGATCAACAGGGGTATGTGGGGGACGGGCTGGAGTTGTACTTTGTACTGGTTGAACTCGATGGACGTATGTCTTTTTTCAACCAAAATAACTATGTAACTATGTAACTATGTAACTATGCGCAGCAGCGCCGTAAGGCAGATCGGCGATCCCCGGCCAATCAGCGGCCGGGGATCGCCGCCATGTGACATGGGACAGCCTGTCACTGGCTGCACAGGACGGATAGCGTCCTGTGCAGCCCCGATCACCGGAGGGGTAGCATGTAGGAGAGGGAGGGGGGAATTTTGCCGTGGAGGGGGGCTTTGAGGTGCCCCCCCCCCCGCAACACCCACAGCATGCAGAAGCGATCAGACCCCCCCAGCACATCATCCCCCTAGGGGGGAAAAAAGGGGGCGATCTGATCGCTCTGCATGCCAGCTGATCTGTGCTGGGGGCTGTAGAGCCCACCCAGCACAGATCTGAAAATACAGCGCTGGTCCTTAAGGGGGGGTAAAGGCTAGGTCCTCAAGTGGTTAAAGCCATGCCCCTTCTTCTCAGTAGCCACACAGGTAAAGTGTTTACCTCGTGTGGCCCAGCCTTTAACTCCGCCCCACGCCAGTCAAACCAGGAGCCAGCGGCCAGCCAGCTTATGCCCCCGACAGTCTGACCCCCCACCTGTGTCACTGGCTGCACACAGACACTGGAGCGAGACAGCCAGGGGACAGATGCAGTCACAGAGAGAAGAATGTGATGTGTCCGTGTTGGAGCCCCGCCCCCGCACAAGACAGCAACACAGCCCGGGAGAAGGGAAGTTTCTGCTCCAGAGTAGTGATGGGAATTCCGGCTCTTTTCAGAGAATCGCTCTTCTGAATCGGCTCCCATTAAAGAGCCGGCTCTTACGGCTCTAAATCGGCTCTTCATTAAATATCACTAGACACCACTCAGAATCGGAGTATAAGCCCCACCCCCGTCTCCATGAAAATTCCAAACTGCTTCTCTGGCTGGGGCAATCCCTCCTGCTACTGCTCTGCTCCGCCCCATACACTCCTACAAGCTGCAAGAGGAGGACTACATCTCCCAGCATGCCTCAGCGCCCTTTATTGCAGAGCAAAGCAGAGCTGTGTGGGGCGGCTGAGGCATCGGCTCTTTCAAAACTGAGAACCGGCACTTGTCGTTCGCAGCAAAGAGCCGGCTCTTAGAGCCGGCTCGTTCGCGAACGACCCATCACTACTCCAGAGATGATAAGCTGCATGCACAGGCAGAAGAGAAGGTATGCAGGCAGGCTGCTAAGAACACTTCCTGTCCTGTGTGCAGACTCCCAGTACTGGTATAACTGCTAGAAGGTGCCCTGCTCTTTTGATACTAGAGTTTTCTTTGAAAGCTGGTTAGGCTGTAGGCTGGTAAAGCTGTAAACCAGCGCTTTAGTGCTGTGCTGTCTCTCCCTCTCCCCTCTCTGTTCCTCTGCCCCCTCTTCCATCTTATGCTGTCTCTACCCCTCTCTGTTCCTCTGCACTCTCTTCCATCTTATGCTGTCTCTCCCTCTCCCCTCTGTTTCTCTGCACCCTCTTCCATCTTATGCTGTCTATCCCTCCCCCTCTCTGTTCCTCTACCCCCCTCTTACATCTTATGCTGCCTCTCCCTCTCTACTCTTTCCCTCTGCTCGGATTATGTGTATTTTCTGGTGAAACGCTTCCGCATTACGATTATTTTCTGACAACGCTGACCCATTACGATTATTTTCTGGTTAAAACGCTGCTGCCCTATGATTAATTTCTGGTGAAATGCTGCTGCAATAAGTGTATTTTCTGGTGAAACACTGCCACATTACGATTATTTTCTGGTGAATTATGATTCTGAATTACGATAATTACTATTATTTTCTGATGAAACACTGCCGCATTATGATTATTTTCTGGTGAAACGATGCTGCATTATGATTATTTTCCTAGGGGGGAGGGGCTTGGGGGGGCGCCACAGGTTTTCTCGCCTGGAGTGACAAAATGACTAGAGGCAGCCCTGGTAACACTCCACTTATCGACAGCTCAGGCCAGGTAATAATTCCTCACACACTTTACGGCCTCTTGCACACTGCAAGCAATTCAGATTCAGATTCCGCTTTTTAATCAGTTTTTACCTCCGATTCAGATTCAGATTTGCAGTGTGCAAGGAGCAAACTGCAAATCTGAATCTGAATCTGAAGTAAAAACAGATTAAAAAGCGGAATCTGAATCTGAATTTCTTGCAGTGTGCAAGAGGCCTTAAGATGTTATCACTTGCATTGCTCTCTATGAATTAAGATCCTGTCTTTAACTTTACAATTCTGTTGCTAGCTTAAGGATTGAAACTATAACTTTAGAAATTACTCCTTAACTTAATGACAGAATCCTTATTTTAAGGTTTGCCTGATTTAAGTTGCTTAGTGAATACTAAATATACAATACAATACAATAACATTTCTATAGCGCTTTTCTCCCATAGGACTCAAAGCGCTTAGGCTCTCTCAGATTCAGTAATTGGTAGTAGGATGAATTATTCACACAACAAAAGTTATATTTCTGCAAATGCCAAACTGAACAGGTGGGTTTTCAGTCTGGATTTAAACACGTCCAGGGATTGAGCTGTCTTGATCTGTTGAGGTAAGGTTTTCCAAAACGTAGGGACAGCATGACAGAAGGCTCTGGGACCAAAAGTTTCCAAGTGGACTCTGGGTATGACTAGATCATTAGAACCTGTGGATCTGAGAATGCGGGGATTGCTACGTAGCTGCAACATATCTTTCATGTATCCAGGGCCTAGATTATTCAGGGTTTTAAATGTCAGTAGGCCGATCTTGAATAGGACTCTCCATTCTATAGGTAGCCAGTGAAGGGAGTGCAGGACTGGCGTTATGTGGCAGTGACGGGGTTGGTTGGTTAGCAGTCTGACAGCAGTATTCTGTATCAGCTGTAGGCAGTACAAGACCTTTTTTGGAAGGCCAGTGTAGAGAGCATTACAGTAGTCCAGTCGGATGTGATGAAGGCATGGACTAAGGTTGGCAGATCTTCTGGGGGGATGAGGTGCTTGATTTTTGCAATGTTCTTCAGGTGAAAATAGGATGATTTCACCACAGCAGAGATTTGAGTTCTGAAGTTTAAATCCCCATCAATTAGAACTCCCAGGTAGTGTTGGGCGAACATCTAGATGTTCGGGTTCGGGCCGAACAGGCCGAACATGGCCGCGATGTTCGGGTGTTCGACCCGAACTCCGAACATAATGGAAGTCAATGGGGACCCGAACTTTTGTGCTTTGTAAAGCCTCCTTACATGCTTTATACCCCAAATTTACAGGGTATGTGCACCTTGGGAGTGGGTACAAGAGGAAAAAAAAATTAGCAAAAAGAGCTTATAGTTTTTGAGAAAATCGATTTTAAAGTTTCAAAGGGAAAACTGTCTTTTAAATGCGGGAAATGTCTGTTTTCTTTGCACAGGTAACATGCTTTTTGTCGGCATGCAGTCATAAATGTAATACATATAAGAGGTTCCAGGAAAAGGGACCGGTAACGCTAACCCAGCAGCAGCACACGTGATGGAACAGGAGGAGGGTGGCGCAGGAGGAGAAGGCCACGCTTTGTGAGACACAACAACCCAGGCCTTGCATGAGGACAAGAAGCGTGCGGATAGCATGCTTTGTACCGCCATGCAGTCATAAATGTAATAAAGATAAGTGGTTCAATAAACAGGGACCACGCGGCAACGCTAACCCAGCAGCAGCAGACGTGATGGAACAGGAGGAGGCGCAGGAGGAGAAGGCCACGCTTTGTGAGACACAACAACCCAGGCCTTGCATGAGGACAAGAAGCGTGCGGATAGCATGCTTTGTACCGCCATGCAGTCATAAATGTAATAAAGATAAGTGGTTCAATAAACAGGGACCACGCGGCAACGCTAACCCAGCAGCAGCAGACGTGATGGAACAGGAGGAGGCGCAGGAGGAGAAGGCCACGCTTTGTGAGACACAACAACCCAGGCCTTGCATGAGGACAAGAAGCGTGCGGATAGCATGCTTTGTACCGCCATGCAGTCATAAATGTAATAAAGATAAGTGGTTCAATAAACAGGGACCACGCGGCAACGCTAACCCAGCAGCAGCAGACGTGATGGAACAGGAGGAGGCGCAGGAGGAGAAGGCCACGCTTTGTGAGACACAACAACCCAGGCCTTGCATGAGGTACCGCCATGCAGTCATAAATGTAATAAAGATAAGTGGTTCAATAAACGGGGACCACGCGGCAACGCTAACCCAGCAGCAGCAAACGTGATGGAACAGGAGGAGGCGCAGGAGGAGAAGGCCACGCTTTGTGAGACACAACAACCCAGGCCTTGCATGAGGACAAGAAGCGTGCGGATAGCATGCTTTGTACCGCCATGCAGTCATAAATGTAATAAAGATAAGTGGTTCAATAAACAGGGACCACGCGGCAACGCTAACCCAGCAGCAGCAGACGTGATGGAACAGGTGGAGGCGCAGGAGGAGAAGGCCATGCTTTTTGAGACACAACAACCCAGGCCTTGCATGAGGACAAAAAGCGTGCGGATATAGCAGCAATGCTTTTTGCCGCCATGCAGTCATAAATGTAATACAGATGAGAGGTTCAATAAACAGGGACCGGAAACGCTACACCATCCCAGATGTTCATTGGTCATGTTACTTGGTTGGGGTCCTGGAGTGTTGCGTAGTCATTTCCAATCCAGGATTGATTCATTTTAATTTGAGTCAGACGGTCTGCATTTTCTGTGGAGAGGCGGATACGCCGATCTGTGACGATGCCTCCGGCAGCACTGAAACAGCGTTCCGACATAACGCTGGCTGCCGGGCAAGCCAGCACCTCTATTGCGTACATTGCCAGTTCGTGCCAGGTGTCTAGCTTCGATACCCAATAGTTGAAGGGTGCAGATGGATTGTTCGACACAGCTACGTCATCTGACATGTAGTCCTTGACCATCTTCTCCAGGCGATCGGTGTTGGAGGTGGATCTGCACGCTTGCTGTTCAGTGGGCTGCTGCTGCATGGGTGTCAGAAAATTTTCCCACTCCAAGGACACTGCCGATACCATTCCCTTTTGGGCACTAGCTGCGGCTTGCGTTGTTTGCTGCCCTCCTGGTCGTCCTGGGTTTGCGGAAGTCAGTCTGTCGGCGTACAACTGGCTAGAGGAGGGGGAGGATGTCAATCTCCTCTCTAAAGTCTCCACAAGGGCCTGCTGGTATTCTTCCATTTTGACCTGTCTGACTCTTTCTTCAAGCAGTTTTGGAACATTGTGTTTGTACCGTGGATCCAGAAGGGTATAAACCCAGTAATTGGTGTTGTCCAGAATGCGCACAATGCGTGGGTCGCGTTCAATGCAGTCTAGCATGAATTGAGCCATGTGTGCCAGAGTCCTACCAGAATCCTCATCATCCTCTTGTGAGCGTTGTGATAGTTGTTGTGATGCATCATAGTCGTCACCTTCCTCCTGGTCTGCTTCTGCTGACCATTCGTGCTGAATTGTGGAAGTCCAACGTGCACCGCTCTGGCCCTCGTCAGTGGTGGCATGAAATTCCTGCTCCAACTCCAGCTGTTCCTCCTCCTCTTCTTCGTCATAGCTGCTGGGGCCAGCGTTCCCTGAGGCGGATGGCCTGATGTTGGTACCATCACGCTGATCGTTTTCTCCTTCAGATTCCCCCAGTTGCATCATGACAGCTGTTTCCTTGATTTTCAACATTGACCTCTTCAGTAAACACAGCAGTGGTATGGTAATGCTGACTGAAGAGTTGTCACTGCTCACAAGCAACGTGGATTGCTCAAAATTTTGGAGGACTTGGCAGAGGTCCAACATGTTGGCCCAATCGGATCCACAGAAGCTTGGCAGCTGTCCGGATGCGCCTCGGTACTGCGCCGTCATGTACTGGACCACTGCACTCTTCTGCTCACAAAAGCGTGCTAGCATGTGCAGCGTAGAATTCCAGCGCGTAGGGACATCACACAGCAAGCGATGGTGGGGGAAATTGAAGCGCTCCTGCATCTTGGCGAGTGCCCCCGAAGCAGTACTGGAATTTCTACAATGTTTGGCCACTCAACGCACCTTCAACAGAAGATCGGCCACGCCTGGGTATGTCCTCAGGAACCGCTGAACTACTAGGTTCATCACGTGCGCCAGGCAAGGGATGTGTGTCAGCTTAGCCAACCTTAAAGCGCGAATGAGATTACTCCCATTATCACACACAACCATGCCCGGTTTCAGGTCCAGCGGTGCCAGCCACAAATCCGTCTGTTCCTTTATTCCCTTCCAAATTTCCTCCCCTGTGTGCTGCTTATCCCCAAGGCAGATCAGCTTCAGCAACGCTTGCTGACGCATGCCAACAGCTGTGCTGCACTGCATCCACGATCCTACTGCTGCTGGGTTAGCGTTTCTGGATGAGGTACAGCTTTGAGATGCGTTGGAGGAGAAGGAGTCAGAGAGGTAGGTGCTGCTGTTGTTATCCAGTGGGAGGGACGGCGGTGCAGCTGTTTGCGGCGTGGGCAACACCCGCGCCGTAGCAGGTGAGGAATCGCTGCCAGGCTCCACAAGGTTCACCCAGTGCGCGGTAAGGGAGATGTATCGACCCTGTCCGAACGCACTCGTCCAAGTGTCAGTGGTGAGGTGAACCTTGCAGGCAACGGCATTCTTCAAGCTTCGGGTTATTTTGCTGACCACGTGCTCATGCAACTCAGGCACTGCAGAGCGCGCAAAGTGGTAGCGGCTGGGAACCACGTAACGTGGGATGGCCACTGACATCATGCCTTTGAAGCTGTTTGTCTCCACCACTCGATATGGCAGCATTTCGCAGGCCAGAAGCTTGGCTATGCTGGCTGTTACTGCCACGGCCCGGGGGTCATTTGCTGGCAATTTCCTCTTGCGCTCAAACATCTCCGACACAGACAACTGAACCGTAGCGCTGCACACGGAAGGGCTGTTGGTTGTTGTGTTTGATGAACACTGGGAGACCTCAAGAGCACTACTCCGGAAAGTGACAGTGTCAGCGTCGTCTGATGTTTGTGAATGTTGTGAACCACGCAATGGCTGGGCTACTGCTGCTGCTGAGGCGGGTCTGGTGGTGAGTCTGGTGAACCCAAGGGAGGCAGTGTTGCTGGTACCCTGTCCTGCCGCGTTTGCCCACAGAGTGGGATGTTTGGATAGCATGTGGCGGCTCATGCTGGTGGTGGAGAGGTTGTTAATACTTTTCCCCCTGCTCAGGCGGGTCTTGCACACCTTGCAAATCGCCATGGTAACATCCTCAGTGCAGTCTTCAAAGAAAGCCCAGACTTTGGAGCACCTGCCTCCTTGCTGGCGATTTCTGTTTGCTCCTCTTTTGCCTCTCACTTGAACTTCCACGCTTGTGGTGCCTGAAATTGCGTGCCGCCTACCTTGTGGCACAAGGCGAACTCGTGCAGCAGTGGGTTCTTCAACAGACTCATCTGTGCTGCTGCTACGACGGCGATGTTCTCGTTCACAAACAAAATCTGGGTCTATGTCCACATTGTCCATACCCTCCTCTTTCATCTCCTCAAACTCGTCATATGTCATTGTGGGGGGCCGCCGCCGTGGAGTAGAGCTCCCCAGAACAACCTCTGCGCAGCTCACTCCAACGTCGTCTTCCAGATCTTGTCGGCCGACCTCCTGCAATTGCAACCCCTCCTGCCCAACTTGCTCTGGGATTTGGGTTTCCGAGTCCTCCTCGAACTCGCCTTGTATTTCAGTGTGCGGTGCATTTCCCACAGTTAATGGTTGTGAATCCGGGCACAACATTTCTGGCTGTTCCTCCATTGACCTTTGAAAGGTGGAAGTTTGTTGGGCTGGGAATAGCTCCTGCGAATACCCCATTGTGTCCTGAGGTAATTCATCGGACTGGTTATCTGGCAGTTGTGTGCGTGGTGTCGCTGCCGGTTGTGTCAGCTTTGTGCCCACTGGCTCCTTGTAACTGGCTGAGGACTCGGACCTCGTGCGTGATGTGCTGGTGCTGCTTAACCCACTGCTGGACGCTTGAGAGGTCATCCAAGTAATTATCTGGTCCTGTTCTTTTGGATTTGTGAGGGTTGTTGTCCTGGACAACATGGGCGGTATTGAGTGGGTTTTCTTGGGTGCTCCCCTGTGGCCTGTACGTGAACCGTCAGGGGAAACACCTCTTCCCTTGCCCCTTCCTCTTTCACCGGATTTCTTCCTCATTTCACTTATCCTTACAGTACACGCTGACTGGCAGCAGTACAGTGGCAGTACAGAAATGCTATACAGTACCACTATTCCCAGCAGCGACACAGAGCACAATGCTATACAGTGGCGGGTGAGCGGTGTACCACTATTCCCAGCAGCGACACAGAGCACAATGCTATACAGTGGCGGGTGAGCGGTGTACTACTGTTCCCAGGCCCAGCAGACACAGAGTGGAAGTAAACACAATGCTATATAGTCTGGCTGAGCGGTGTACACAGAGTGGCAGTACACACAATGCTATATAGTCTGGCTGAGCGGTGTACACAGAGTGGCAGTACACACAATGCTATATAGTCTGGCTGAGCGGTGTACACAGAGTGGCAGTACACACAATGCTATATAGTCTGGCTGAGCGGTGTACACAGAGTGGCAGTACACACAATGCTATATAGTCTGGCTGAGCGGTGTACACAGAGTGGCAGTACACACAATGATATATAGTCTGGCTGAGCCGTGTACACAGAGTGGCAGTACACACAATGCTATATAGTCTGGCTGAGCCGTGTACACAGAGTGTCAGTAAACAATGCTATATATAGCGTGGCTGAGCGAGGTACACAGTGGCAGTACACACAATGCTATATAGTCAGGCTGAGCCGTGTACACAGAGTGTCAGTAAACAATGGTATATAGTCTGGCTGAGCGGTGTACACAGAGTGTCAGTAAACAATGGTATATAGTCTGGCTGAGCGGTGTACACAGAGTGGCAGTAAACACAATGCTATATATAGCGTGGCTGAGCGAGGTGCACAGTGGCAGTACACACAATGCTATATAGTCAGGCTAAGCCGTGTACACAGAGTGTCAGAAAACACAATGCTATATATAGCGTGGCTGAGCGAGGTGCACAGTGGCAGTACACACAATGCTATATAGTCAGGCTGAGCCGTGTACACAGAGTGTCAGTAAACAATGGTATATAGTCTGGCTGAGCGGTGTACACAGAGTGTCAGTAAACAATGGTATATAGTCTGGCTGAGCGGTGTACACAGAGTGGCAGTAAGCACAATGCTATATATAGCGTGGCTGAGCGAGGTGCACAGTGGCAGTACACACAATGCTATATAGTCAGGCTAAGCCGTGTACACAGAGTGTCAGAAAACACAATGCTATATATAGCGTGGCTGAGCGAGGTGCACAGTGACAGTACACACAATGCTATATAGTACGGCTAAGCCGTGTACACAGAGTGTCGAAAACACAATGCTATATATAGCGTGGCTGAGCGAGGTGCACAGTGGCAGTACACACAATGCTATATAGCCAGGCTAAGCCGTGTACACAGAGTGTCAGAAAACACAATGCTATATATAGCGTGGCTGAGCGAGGTACACAGTGGCAGTAAACAATGCTATATATATAGTGTGGCTGAGCGAGCGGTGTACTACTGTTCCCAGCAGCGACACACAATGACTGGGGGGGACCCTGGCTAGCGTGGCTGGAGAGCGAACTACCCTGCCTGCCTACCCAAAGCTAAACCCACAGAGAAATGGCGGAGATATGACGTGGTTCGGGTATTTATTTACCCGAACCACGTGACCGTTCGGCCAATCAGAGCGCGTTCGGGCCCGAACCACGTGACCCGTTCGGCCAATCACAGCGCTAGCCGAACGTTCGGCTATGCACTCTTAGTTCGGCCATGTGGCCGAACGGTTTGGCCGAGCACCGTCAGGTGTTCGGCCGAACTCGAACATCACCCGAACAGGGTGATGTTCTGCAGAACCCGAACAGTGGCGAACACTGTTCGCCCAACACTACTCCCAGGCTACGCACATGATCAGAGCTGCGTAGATCCATGCCTACTATTCCCAGTGGTGAAGACTGCAAGTTAAGTTGTTTTGTTATCATGCTCTGCCCTCCAATCACAAGGACTTCAGTTTTGTCTGCATTTAGTTTCAGCCAGTTGTCATTCATCCATTGCTGTAGTTCACTTAACCATGCTTTATCGCCATGGTGATAACAGTAAGAACAGCACAATATTGTCATTAAAGACAAAGACAGGAGATGAGGTTAGTGAATTGTGGCCAATGTCTGCCAGGGGTAATCAGTGCAATGCCTTTTGTAGATGCCAGATGACTGAACTTGCTGTCCCATTTGATGAATTCTTGCTTCCTATTTCAGCTGCTGCTCTTATCTAGGTAGGAACCACCCAAAAGAACATGGAGAAAACTGCTGAAGCTAGGAATATCATTCTGAAGCCAATCATTCAATATCTTTCTGAAACCAATCGCTCAATAACACATGGGAAGCTGTTTTATAAACACATGTACACTCACCTAAAGGATTATTAGGAACACCATACTAATAAGGTGTTTGACCCCCTTTTGCCTTCAGAACTGCCTTAATTCTATGTGGCATTGATTCAACAAGGTGCTGAAAGCATGCTTTACAAATGTTGGCCCATATTGATAGGATAGCATCTTGCAGTTGATGGAGATTTGTGGGATGCACATGCAGGGCACTAAGCTCCTGTTCCATCACATCCCAAAGATGCTATATTGGGTTGAGATCTGGTGACTGTGGGGGCCATTTTAGTACAGTGAACTCATTGTCATGTTCAAGAAACCAATTTTAAATGATTCGAGCTTTGTGACATGGTGCAGTATCCTGCTGGAAGTAGCCATCAGAGGATGGGTATATGGTGGTCATGTAGGGATAGACATGGTCAGAAACAATGCTCAGGTATCCCGTGGCATGTAAACGAGGCCCAGTTGGCACTAAGGGGCCTAAAGTGTGCCAAGAAAACATCCCCCACACCAGTACACCACCACCACCAGCCTGCACAGTGGTAACAAGGCATGATGGATCCATATTCTCATTCTGTTTATTCCAAATTCTGACTCTATCGAGACTCATCAGACCAGGCAACATTTTTCCAGTCTTCAACTGTCCAATTTTGGTGAGCTCGTGCAAGTTGTAGCCTCTTTTTCCTATTTGTAGTCGAGATGAGTGGTACCCGGTAGGGTCTTCTGCTGTTGTAGCCCATCCGCCTCAAGGTTGTGTGTGTTGTGGCCTCAAAAATGCTTTGCTGTATACCCTGGTTGTAACGAGTGGTTATTTCAGTCAATGTTGCTCTTCTATCAGCTTGAATCGGCCCATTCTCCTCTGACCTCTAGCATCAACAAGGCGTTTTCGCCCACAGGACTGCCGTATACTGGATGTTTTTCCCTTTTCACACCATTCTTTGTAAACCCTAGAAATGGTTGTGCCTGAAAATCCCAGTAACTGAACAGACTGGCCCATCTGGCCCCAACAACCATGCCACGCTCAAAATTGCTTAGGCCCCGTTCACACTTGCGTTTTGCCATGCAAACGGACCGGATCCTGATCGGATCCTGATCGGATCAGGACCTGATCTGGATCGGAACCGTACGGTTCCGATCCGGATCCGATCCGGATCCGGTCCATTTGCATCAGGCATGCATCAGGCTGCCATCCAGATCCGTGGGCAAAAAATAGCGAAATTTTAAGAAAAAAATGTTGAGGTCAGCAGAAGGTGCACCTGGTGCACCTGTAGAATCAGGTTCCTCCGCTGTAGGCCTCACCTCCACCTCCGACATTCTGCCAAACAGCTCCAGCACGTCTGTCACTGCTGCTCCACTCCAGACATGCTTGGCCCATGTGTCCCCATCCGAAATGGCCGCTTGGATACGCATAGGAAGTGGGGTAGAACGTCAGGTTTTTGTAGGCAGTGTGTTCTGTGCCTTCCGTTTCCCATTGGTTTCTGTGTTCCGGATGGTGCTGTCAGGCTCAGGTCCGGCTCCGGTCCGGGTGCGTGGGCCGGAGATCCGGACCCAAAAAATAGCGCATGTTGGAAAAGAGTCCGGAGTCCGGAACCGATCCGGCTCCGGTACGTACGGAACGGACGCGTGTGAACGTCCGCATAGACTTTACATTGCTATGCGGAACGTACGTTCCGTTTGTATAGTATGCGGTCCGGATCAGATCCGGAAAATCCGGATAGCGAAAGCTAATGTGAACCGGGCCTTAAATCACCTTTCTTTCCCATTCTGACATTCAGTGTGGAGTTCAGGAGATTGTTTTGACCAGGACCACACCCCTAAATGCATTGAAGCAACTGCCATGTGATTGGTTGATTAGATAATTGCATTAACCACTTGCCGACCAGGGGATTTTACACTGATCGGTGCTGCGTGGGCTCTACAGCCCGCAGCACCGATCAGGAGTGCAGCAGGGCGATCAGACTACCCTCCTTTTTTCCCCACTAGGGGGATGTCCTGCTGGGGGGGTCTGATCGCCGCCGGCTGCAGTTGCTTAGCGGGGGCTCTTCAAAGCCCCCCTCCGCAGCGCTTTCAGCCCTCTCGCCAGCTCCCTCCCTCTCCCTTCCCCTGTGTGTTGAAGGATAGGCTTCAGCCTATCATATGCCGGCGATCCCCGGCCAATCAGAGGCCGGGGATCGCCGATCTGCCTTACGGTGCTGCTGCGCAGCAGCGCCGTATGATGTAAACAGCGGGGATTTCTTCCCCGCCTGTTTACATTTTGCCGGCGAGCCGCCATCGGCGGCTCTCCGGCTGTTCACGGAGACACCCTCCGTGAACTGACATGGAAAGGCCGCTCGATCGAGCGGCCGTTTCCATGGTAACCCGCAGACGACCAGTTTACGCCAATCGGCGTTAGCTGGTCGTCAAGAGGTTAATGAGAAATTGAACAGGCATTCCTAATAATCCTTTAGGTGAGTGTATATGTGAAAAACAGTGAAAATAAGCGACATGCTGTTTATGTTTTAATCAGTAACAATTAAGAAACAAGAGGCAAAAGTCTAATGTTATACACAATGACTGCAAAACCCTGCAGGAGCAGTAATGCTAAATATACAGAATCATGCAACCAATAAAACACAGTGCTCTACAGTGTTACGTTTTAATGCCTGCCCAAATCTATGTATTTATGAATATGCAGCATAAATTCAAAACAAGTAAAATAACATGGTTAGCTAATTCTCTAATTACACCTTTGAAAGCACTTAAAATGTATCCAGCCCAGTGGAATACAACAGTGCCCTTCGCAGTGCTGCCGTGGCCATTGTTTTCTTGAAATAAGACATCACCTCTGGAGAGCTCTGAATCTACGTAATCTTCTCTGGTCTATTTATTCAGCAGTCTTTTTGCACAGAGCAGCTTTAATGGGATGTGGCTGTTTGTAATGAACTTTTAGAAGCTGTTAATGAGGCTCCCAGCAAACTTGATTGAGCAGCCAGCAGTTTTTCACTTCGTTTTTGCATTATTACAAGTCTAAAATTAGAATCAGCAGGAACTGAGTGGTTGGAGGAGTAAAAGATCTCTCGCTGTTGGTTTTCATGTTTTTAAGATGCATTCCCATACTAGTAACCAGTTACAAGTCTATGCTGGAGACCATCTCATTAATATTTGGCACAAATGCAATTAAGATTTCAACTGATTTGACCAGCTATCATGTATCTATTTAGTTTGTTGTACATTAGAACTCTATTAATGTTTACTGTGCTTGTTGAAAAAGGCTTTTACTTTCTGTTTGTTCAGTACATCTGCAGTGTATTGTCCTGATGGTAATTGGTCAGATATCTGCGGCACTCAAGATGTAGTAGACTACAGCCATGCTTGTTTGATGTGCATGGTGGGCACATAAATAGTGCCCTGGCAAACTATTCCATTACATATGACTTATTGAAACTGAGATATGAAGCACTTCTCGTTCCGACTACCACACCTTGGGCTTTCAAAATTGCATTCAAGTCCAACAGAGTCACTGATGATAAATGGTGTGAATCTGCACACTCCACTCTGCAAACATCTTTACCATTGGATCATGCCCCATTTGTTTGCATAAGGGCAGTCATAAACATCTATGCACAAGGCTATTTGCCTCTCCTCTGTGGTAGGTAGACCGCATAGTTTTGGCCTGAAGAGTAAATCTTCCTATTCCAGGCCATGCAGGGGTTGTTAGGTCTCCCCAATGTGCAGATCTTTGCACCCCTCAGTACACTATCTTTTCAGCACTTCGCAATTGAAAAAGTAACAAGTAGGTGAAAACATACTACCATAACTATTTTGAGGATTTTCTCACTTGCTGGCGGTTTACAATAACTATACTATAACATTTGTATAGTGCTATAGTTTTTCTCTCATTGGACTCAAAGCACATAGATATGTCTCAGATGAATACAGGGTTGCAGGCTGGAATTTGTTACAGAGAAAATGGTCATGTGTTTATAAATGCCAGACTAAACATATGAGTTAAATGCTTCCAAGGATGGAGATGTCCTGATTGGGTATGGTTGTGAATTCCACAGTATAGAGGCAGCATGACAGAATGCCCTTTCTCCAAAGGTTTTGAGGTGGATTTTTGGGGTGACCAAGTTATTAGATCCTTTTGATCTAAGATTGTACGTGTGTGTGTGCGTGTGTGCGTGTGTGTGTGTGTGTGTGTTTGTGTTGCAACAAGTCCTTCAGGTATCCAGGGCCCAGTTTGTGCAAGGATTTTAATGTCAATAAGCCAATCTTAAACAGAATTCTCCATTTTATCGGTAGCCAGTGGAGTAAGGGAAGGGTTGGTGTTATGTGGCAATGGCGGGGTTGGCTAGTTAACAGCCTTCCAATGGCATTCTGTACTAATAGCAGGTGGTGCAGGTCTTTGGAAGGTTTGTATAGAAAGCATTGCAGTAGTCCAGCTTTTATGTGATGAAGGCATGCACTAGGGTTGGAAGATCCGCTGGAGAGTCTGAGTTGCTGAGATCTGAGCTCCCTATCTTTACTGGTGCTGGCTGAGACTGGAGCTGCTTTGCTGTCAAGCGCTGTCCTCTGATAACAAGAGCCTCCGCTTTGTCAGCATTTAGTTTTAGCCAGTTATTATTCATCCACTCCTGAAGCTCAGCTAAGCATGCATTTATTTGTGGAGTAGGGTCTCTGATGCCAGGTTTGAATGATATATATAGCTAGGTGTCATCAGCATAGCAATGATATGTCAGGCCATGTTTTAGTATGATTTTGTTTTGCACTGAGGTCATGTCCCTATACTTGAATCAGATGTAAGAAGCTTCAGGACCTTTATCTCAGGGGTGCTATACTAAATTGGATTTTTGAGAAGACCAAATCAGCACATTAGCGCTCTTTGGAACAGGTGTCCTTTAGTAAATCCTTTCATCATTGTGCACACTGACTGGGTGGATTTTAAACTTCTACTTCACAGCAGATCTGTTTTTAAACTGTATGGCTGGTCACTGAGATGCAAATAATTCTGAGTTGATACAGAATTATGCACATTTTTATGCAAATTGAATCCCACCTCGGCTTCATTCGATTGGTACATTTTCAAGCTGCATAAATTTGCATGAAAAAATGTATAATTCTTTATCAACTAGGAATTATTTGCATTGTAGCATCTCCTCAAAACATTAATTTTAGCTTTGAGTAGAAGATTGAATGATTAAAAACAGTCAGGGTTTTATTATTATATAAAAAATATCAAAGCGCTATAGCTAGTGAATCAAGTCCAAGTCCATGCGGAGTGCGCTACCACAAGGTTCGGCAGACCTGTTAGAATCAGTATAGAATTGTTTAAGTTCACATCCTGAGATTACATAAAGTTCACATATAAAGAGTATCTTGATCCAGCATATCACCACCACCATGGACACCCAACAGCATACAGAATCACCAGATGTATTGGCCACTGCTAGACTGGCCAATCATGCACAAATTCAAGAGCCTTGGTGCTTCAGGATCCTGGTGCCACTTTAGTGATATCCCTTTAAGCCACCTTCACTTTCCACCTTACTTCTTTGCATGTTACCTCAAAGATATAGCTTACATAGCATGATTCCATAAAAATTCATAAAACCTTTATTTTAAAATGCACTCACATATTCCAGAAGTTTAGACACGCTCAGAGTTTTTCGTGGGCTCTCCCCCGTTGCCAGGCAGGGCGCTGCTGATAGTAAGGCCTCCTGGTCCCCATCCACTCGGCCTGCAGACACCACCGCCTCACGCCGTCCACTTCCTGGTACGTCCAACCTCCCGCCCTATCGATTTCGTCACTACCTCGTGACTCATCAGGGGCACTTTGTATCTGTATAGACAAGGGGTGGGGGGAATGGGAGGAGAGAGAGGAGAGCACACTCAGAAGGGTAGCAGTTGTCCCTGGCAAGCCTGCCGGGGAATGATCTCACCTTTAGGACTGACTGACTAGCCCATATGGGTCTGTCAGCAGTCTAGCGTTGTCCTTCTTTGTGCCGGGGATGCAGGCAGCAGTAGTCCTTTCAAACAGGATCTGTCACATCAGCTGATCTCCATAGATGGCCGCTCACTGGGTCTTGCTGGATGTAGTGCCTGGAGGCTATGTGTGCAAGTTTGTTAGCTGCACTCTGAACTCCCACTATGTGTGGGGATAGAGTGTGCTGCTGAAGGTTCCTGGAAGGTGCAGTGCGTGCAGAAAGGATACACGGCAAAGTCCGTGTTTGTTTGAAAAAATAATAAAATGTTTATTACGCAATGCGTTTCTGGAGAGAAGCTTTCTCCTTTCTTCAGGCGAAAAACCCATCATCAGGGGCACGGGGGTTGGACGCATTACCAGGATTCTTGTATCTGCCACAGTGCGGCAATTGGTCGTCTCATCCGTGTCCTGTGCATGATTACACGCCTGATTGGTCACTTCATACCACCTCCTTATTGGCCGCCTTCCCTGCGTCATACGCATCATCATGCGGCCAACTGGCCGCCTTCATATCATCTCCCTATTGGTCACCTTATCCACATCCCAGGCGTGACTAGGGGGCTGTTTTTCCACCTCCATGCAGTTTCCTATTGGCTACAGCCTGTGTGCTGCTCATAATCCCCTCTCTGATAGGCCTTCAGCGTGGGTGCACTCCACGCTGTATTGGCTCCTTCTATTTACGGACAGAATAGCAGTCTGGGCTGCTCCATTGCAGCCTAGTATACATTACCACCTTATAGCCCGCTTCACAAAGAGGAAGACCCCAATTATACATACTCAATTGATTACATGCAATTAAAATCAGTTTCCCCTCTATCCTTATCCTATTATCTAATCATCTTCACATATGTCCCTCATGTATGCTGTATCCTTTCTATTTCTATATCCTTCTAGCTATGTTCTTATTACAAGCCATATGACATTACAGCATCATTCATAGTTACATTACAGCATCATTCATAGGTACATATTAATTATCTGCTATAAAACAATTGAGAACCAGGTCAATATTGAGCCCCCCCCCCCCCCCCCCGGTTGCAGACTTTTCATACCATAGATCCATCTCGTTTCTTTCCTGGATATATATCGCACCTTGTGGCACCCCCTCCATCCATAATCCATCTTTTCAAGTCCACAAAAATACAGACCCCCAGGATTACATTGGTGGTGTGTTCTAAAGTGATCGGATACGCTGTGTCCACCGAACTCCTTCTTAATATTCCTAATATGCTCCTGCACCCTAGATTTCAGAGCCCTAGTGGTCCTCCCCATGTATTGTTTTCCACACCCACACCATAATAGATATACCACCCCTACCGTGTTACAAGTGATGTTCTGCATGATCTTAAACTTCGCCCCATTCACGTAAGAAACAACTTCATCCATTTTGTTACCCTTATTTTCCTCACAGGCCTTGCACCCACGACATGGGAAGAACCCCTTCTGCTGCCAGAAGGTTCCCCCCTTCTTCCTTGGTCCCTCCACCAGACTGGGTGCTCGTGTCTGTTTTAAATTAGGGGACTTTCTGTATATGAATTGGGGCCTATCTGGCAGGACCCTCTAAAGTACTCTGTCCTCCTTCACTATATGCCAATGTCTCTTGACTATATTTTCCATCTCTCTATGCTGACTGAAGAATTCCGTGATGAATGGAACTACATATCTTGTGCCCTCCTGTGATCTCCCCCCCCCCCCCCTTCATCAAACTACACCTATCCTTCTTACCCACTTCAATTACATCTTTATACAAATCATCCTCCCTGTACCCTTTTTCCACAAATCTTTCCACCAACTTATGTGACTGCTCTATATAGTCCTCCATTTTCATGCAATTCCTCCTAATACGAGTGAATTGTCCCCTCGGGACCGCCCTCAACCACTGTGAATGACGACAACTCCTTGTGGATAGATATCCATTCCTATCTGTACTCTTGAAAAAAGTGCACCTGACAAAGTGCCCATCATTTTTCTCTATTTCAATATACAAAAAGTGTATAACCTTAGCGTCACATTCCATATACAATTTTATGTTTAAATCATATTGATTCAAAAATTCCATAAATTGTTCCAATTCTTCCCTATCCCCCCCCCCCCCCCCCCACGCACACAACACACACACACACTATTAGTGGTGCTCAAATACCCCTTTTTGAAATTCGAGTTTGGTTGAATTCGAATAGTAAATTATTCGAGGTCAGTCGAATATTCGAGTCGAATAATTTTTACTATTCGATTCGACCTCGGAATTCGAGCTCACTATTCGAGTCGGTATTCGAGCTCATTATTCGAGCTGACTATTCGAATTGGCCTTCAATAGCTTCCAACACTTGTTTTGAGGGTGAATGATGCAAGAAACATCTTTTTTTCCAAGTAACAACAGCAAGTGATTATGTGGGGATGTTCCTTTAAAAAAAAAAAGGTGAAAAGAGAAGTTGTGTCCAGAATTTTGTTCAGTACTGTATATACTTCTTCTTCTTCTTCTTCTTCTTTATCTTCTATCTTCTTCTTCTTCTATATCTTCTTCTTCTATATCTTCTTCTATATCTTCTTCTTCTTCTATATTGTCTTCTTCTTCTTCTTCTTCATCTTCTTCTTCTTCATCTTCTTCATCTTCTTCATCATCATCTTCTTCATCTTCTTCATCATCATCTTCTTCTTCTTCTTCTTCATCTTCTTCATCTTCTTCTTCATCTTCTTCATCTTCTTCATCTTCTTCTTCTTCATCTTCTTCATCTTCTTCTTCATCTTCTTCATCTTCTTCTTCTTCTTCTTCTTCATCTTCTTCTCCTTCTTCTTCTTCTTCTTCATCTTCTTCTTCTTCATCTTCTTCTCCTTCTTCTTCATTTTCTTCTTCTTCATCTTCTTCTTCTTCTCCTTCTTCTTCTTCATCTTCATCTTCTTCTTCTTCATCTTCTTCTTCTTCTTCATCTTCTTCTTCTTCATCTTCTTCATCTTCTTCTATATCGTCTTCTTCTTCACTTATTTCTCTTTTCAATTTTTTTTTTAAAGAAATGCAGCTATTTTTGAGCGTAACAAATAGCTGGTGGCGCACGCATGTTGGAAGCGCCATTGTATGTGCTCCCTGGCAGTGGAAACACACAGACAGCAGGAGGTAAATTCAGCAGCAGGAGGAGGAGGATGAGTGTGTGGCAGCAGGCAGTCAATGAGGCAGGCAGCGTGACATAATAGCCCTGGTACCTAGCGGTGATACCAGGGCTGTAAATAAACACAGCAGGCAGGAGGTCCCAGACAGCGGTAGTGCAGCCCACATCATGTCCAATACACAACTGGGACAACACAGTTTTCAACCCGGGCACCTCAGAAAAATTAAACCTTTTTTTTTTTTAATGGTTTTTTGGTTTTGTTTGTACAACCAATTACACAGATATATAGCTATTGTTTGACGTAATAGCTGGTGGCAGAGTGGCAGCAGAATGTAATTCTGTGTACCCTGGCAGTGGGAAACACAGACCGACAGCAGCAGCAGCAGGAGGAATGGAGGAGTAATGTGAGCAGCTATTGTTTGACGTAATAGCTGGTGGCAGTGTGGCAGCAGAAGGTAATTCTGTGTACCCTGGCAGTGGGAAACACAGACAGACAGCAGCAGCAGGAGGAATGGAGGAGTAGTGTGAGTGTGGCAGCAGGCAGGCAGCGTGACATAATAGCCCTGGTACCTAGCGGTGATACCAGGGCTGTAAATAAACACAACAGGAGGTCCCAGACAGCGGTCGTGCAGCCCACATCGTGTCCAATACACAACTGGGACAACACAGTTTTCAACCCGGGCACCTCAGAAAAATTAAACCTTTTTTTTTTTTTTTTAAATGGTTTTTTGGTTTTGTTTGTAAAACCAATTACACAGATATATAGCTATTGTTTGACGTAATAGCTGGTGGCAGAGTGGCAGCAGAATGTAATTCTGTGTACCCTGGCAGTGGGAAACACAGACCGACAGCAGCAGCAGCAGGAGGAATGGAGGAGTAATGTGAGCAGCTATTGTTTGACGTAATAGCTGGTGGCAGAGTGGCAGCAGAAGGTAATTCTGTGTACCCTGGCAGTGGGAAACACAGACAGACAGCAGCAGCAGGAGGAATGGAGGAGTAGTGTGAGTGTGGCAGCAGGCAGGCAGCGTGACATAATAGCCCTGGTACCTAGCGGTGATACCAGGGCTGTAAATAAACACAACAGGAGGTCCCAGACAGCGGTCGTGCAGCCCACATCGTGTCCAATACACAACTGGGACAACACAGTTTTCAACCCGGGCACCTCAGAAAAATTAAACCTTTTTTTTTTTTTTAATGGTTTTTTGGTTTTGTTTGTAAAACCAATTACACAGATATATAGCTATTGATTGACGTAATAGCTGGTGGCAGAGTGGCAGCAGAATGTAATTCTGTGTACCCTGGCAGTGGGAAACACAGACCGACAGCAGCAGCAGCAGGAGGAATGGAGGAGTAATGTGAGCAGCTATTGTTTGACGTAATAGCTGGTGGCAGAGTGGCAGCAGAATGTAATTCTGTGTACCCTGGCAGTGGGAAACACAGACAGACAGCATCAGCAGGAGGAATGGAGGAGTAGTGTGAGTGTGGCAGCAGGCAGGCAGCGTGACATAATAGCCCTGGTACCTAGCGGTGATACCAGGGCTGTAAATAAACACAACAGGAGGTCCCAGACAGCGGTCGTGCAGCCCACATCGTGTCCAATACACAACTGGGACAACACAGTTTTCAACCCGGGCACCTCAGAAAAATTAAACCTTTTTTTTTTTTTAATGGTTTTTTGGTTTTGTTTGTAAAACCAATTACACAGATATATAGCTATTGTTTGACGTAATAGCTGGTGGCAGAGTGGCAGCAGAATGTAATTCTGTGTACCCTGGCAGTGGGAAACACAGACAGACAGCAGAAGGGCAGTACACAGCAGCCCACTGTAGGTGTAAAATGTGTGGCTGCAGGCGACGTAATAGTCAAACTGAACCAGGCTGGCTTAGTGAGCAGGAGCCAGGAGGTGGTAAAGGGTGGTAAGGCACATTAACGATGGTTCTTAGCCAGTTCATGTCCCCCTCTCGCCGACAACAGGGGCCAGAAACTCGCCTTCCACCCACGCCTGGTTCATCTTGAGAAACGTCAGTCTGTCCACAGACTTGTGAGACAGACGTGAGCGTTTCTCGGTGACCACGCCACCAGCTGCACTGAAGCAGCGCTCGGACAGCACGCTGGAAGGGGGGCAGGACAGCACTTCCAGGGCGTACTGCGCCAGCTCGCTCCAGATCTCCAGGCGCTTGACCCAATACTCCATGGGATCAACAGGGGCATTGCTGTCAAGCCCGCTGTAGGACCCCATGTAGTCAGCCACCATGCGAGTCAGGCGCTGGCTGTGACCGGAGGAGGATGCTGCTGCATCATGCACCTCCTCTCTAGTCACTGCTGGGGGAGCCTCTACAGTCCTGTAGAGCTCGTGGCTGAGAGACAGCAGGTCTGTGGGGCGCTTGCTGCTGGATGCAGGCACCTGCTGCTGCCTCTGTGCTGGCTGCTGGACAGTGGGGGTGGAAGGCTGGGGGAAGGCTTCCTCCAAGCGCTCAACAAGGGCCTGCTGCAAGCTCCTTATTTGTTGCGCTGGGTCTCCTCCTGCAGGCGGCAGGAACTGGCTCAACTTCCCCTTGAGGCGTGGGTCCAACATCATGCTGATCCAGATGTCCTCCCTCTGCTTCATCTGGATCACCCTGGGGTCCTTGCGCAGGCACGCCAGCATGTGCGCTGCCATTGGGAAGAGGCGGGCCACGTGTGCTGGCACATCGATGGCAGTGCTGTCCTCATCCTCCTCCTCTGCCTCGTCAGCCTCATCCTCTCTCCACCCCCGCACCAACTCAGCTGCACTGTGCTGCTCCCCCTCATCAGCAGCAAGGTCAGGGACCTCCACCAAGTCCTCCTCCTCCTCCCCCTCAGAGGTGGACTGTGCAGCTGCTTGCCGCTCCTGCTGGTCCAAGGCTGCCGCTCCCTGTTCCAGCAAAGCATCGAGGGCCCTGTTCAGCAGACAAACCAGGGGCACCCACTCGCAGACCATAGCATGGTCCCTGCTCACCATGTTAGTGGCCTGCAGAAAGGGAGCCAGCACTAAGCACACCTGCTGCATGTGCCTCCAGTCATCATCGGGGACGATGGACGGGATGTTGCTGGTCTTGTCCCTTCTCTGAGCGGCGGAAACAGTGGTCAGGGCAAGGTACTGGTTGACAGCGTGCTTCTGTTCAACCAGATGCTCCAACATCGCCAGGGTGGAGTTCCAGCGAGTCGGAACGTCAAGGATCAGCCGATGGCGTGGCAGCTCCAGCTCCTTTTGCACGTCTTCCAGGCTCACACAGGCTGCAGCCGAGCGCCGGAAGTGACGCACAACGTTCCTTGCCGTTTCCAGCAGTTCGCCCATCCCCTGGTAGGTGCGCAAGAACTTTTGCACCACCAGGTTCCGCACGTGGGCAAGACAGGGGATGTGGGTCAGGTTTCCCCTGTCTATTGCGGCAACCAGATTGGCCCCATTGTCGGCCACCACCTCTCCGACTCTGAGGCCTCTGGGGGTCAGCCAAATCCTCTCCTGCTCCTGGAGTTTGGCCAACACATGGGTTGCCGTCAGCTTGGTCTTCCCAAGGCTGACCAACTGCAGCAGCGCTTGGCAGTGGCGGGCCTTCACGCTGCTGCTGAGGCGGGGGATTTGGCCAGGTGTGCCGGAGGATGGCAGAGGATCGGAGGAACCTGCTGCAGTTCCCCTGACCCTGCGGGGGGGCACCACCCACTGTGTTGCTGCTGCTGTGCCCGCTGCTGCTCTCCCATCCTCACCCCCTTCCACCAAGCTGACCCAGTGGACAGTGAAAGACAGGTAGCGGCCTGTCCCGAAGCGGCTGCTCCAGGAGTCCATGGTGACGTGGACCCTTTCACCAACCGCGTGCTCCAGCCCTCGCTCCACATTGGCCATCACAAAGCGGTGCAGTGCAGGAATGGCCTTGCGGGCGAAGAAGTGTCTGCTGGGGAGCTGCCAGTCTGGGGCTGCACAAGCAAGCAGCGCACGCATGTCGCTCCCCTCCTGCACAAGCGTGTACGGCAGGAGTTGGGAGCACATGGCCCGTGCCAGCAAGCCGTTCAGCTGCCGCACGCGACGGCTGCTGGGAGGCAGAGCCCTAACCACCCCCTGGAAGGACTCGCTCAAAAGGCTCTGGCGTGGCCTTTTGCTGGCACGGGAATCAGCAGACACAGCAGAGGAGGCCACTGAGGACTGGCTGCCAGAACAGGCCTCAGTGTCGGCGGCAGGAGTTGCAGAGGGGGGAGGAGCAGTGCGTTTCCGCACTCCTGCTGGTGCTGCTGGAGGAGCAGGAGGGCGGGTGGCTGCTGTTGCTGCTGCTGCTGAAGGCTGTGCAGTGATGGGTGTGGTGCCACTGCCAGCACCAGATGCCTTCAGCCTCTGGAACTCCTCATGCTGGTGGAAATGTTTCGCAGCAAGGTGGTTGATGAGCGAGCTGGTGCTGAACTTTAAGGGGTCTGCACCTCTGCTCAACTTCCGCTGACAGTGGTTGCAAGTGGCGTACTTGCTGTACACAGTGGGCATGGTGAAAAAGCGCCAGATTGGTGACAAAAACAACCCCCTACGGCATGGAACCGCTGCTGCCTGTCTCCCTGTGGTGGTTGGGGGGGGGCTTGGGTGCGGCTGGTGGTGGTACTGGCAGATGCTGCTGCTGCTGCTGCTGAGCCTGAGACACCAGCAGGCTGTGGGACCTGCCTACTGCTGCCAATGCTTGCAATGATGCACCTACTTGCAAGGCCCACAAGCGCATCCTCCTCCTCCTCCTCAGAGCTGCTGATGACGACATCCCCTGGAGCTGGTGGCACCCAGTCTCTGTCTGTCACCGTGTCATCATCATCCTCCCCCTCCTGAAACATGTCCTGCTGGGATGATGACCCCCTAAACTCCTCTCCTGATGCATGGATGGGCTGCTTGACTGTCGCCACAGTCTTGCTGTCCAATCCCTCATCCCCCAAAGTGCCCATCAGCATCTCCTCCTCCAAATCGCCAACAACAGCAGACAATACCCTGATGGTGCCTGGGGTAAAAATACTGCTGAGTGACAGGTCGCCAACTTGTGACGGTGAACTGGCCTCCTCCCCAGGCCCTGCTGGGCGGCTGCTGCGAACAGGGGTGGTGGTGGTGGTGGTGGTGAGGGTGGAGGCCTCGGATGCAGAGCTGATGGCGGGCTGCTCATCCTCCGTCATCAGTTGCACCACAGTGTCTGCATCCTTTTCCTCAATGGGACGTTTCCGACCCGGCTGGAGGAAAATCGGAGCAGGTGCTACACGCTGCTGCTGCTGCTGCTGTGTCTCTGCAGCGTGAGTTGCAGATGCTCCTGCTGGGCGGCGCCCAAGGCGTCCACGGCCAGTGGCTATGGGAGGAATGTTAGCCACTGACGCTGCTGCTGCGGAACTGTGCATGGTGGCGCGGCCGCGCCCGCGGCTTGCCACAATGCTGCTCCCTCTCCTCCTGATTCCCTTGCTGCCCTTCCCCTTGCCCAAACCACGCTGGCTGCCACTTCCAGACATCTTCGATGTTTTGGGCGTAAACACAAAAGTTTTTGAAAAGGGCGGGTGAAAAGTGGGGTACTTTAATGGAGTGGGTTGGTGGGTGAGGTGACTGAGTGAGTGTCCCGACTCCCTAGTACAGTAAGTAAGTAGTAACAGTCAGGAAGTACAACTAGCAGTTACAATAATCAGTAGTAATCACAAGGAAATAGAGTGTGTGTACACTACAGACAGTGAGTGCACGCACGCGCAAACACGCGCAGGAGCTGGCCTATGAACAGAGAGTGAGTGAGTGTCCCTAGTACAGTAAGTAAGTAGTAACAGTCAGGAAGTACAACTAGAAGTTACAATAATCAGTAGTAATCACAAGGAAATAGAGTGTGTGTACACTACAGACAGTGAGTGCACGCACGCGCACACACGTGCAGGAGCTAGCCTATGAACAGTGACTGAGTAAGTGTCCCTACTACAGTAAGTAAGTAGTAACTGTCGGGAAGTAGAATTTACAATAATCAATCAGTAATCAGAAGGAAATAGAGTGTGTGTACAGTACACAGACAGTGAGTGCACACACACGCAGGAGCTAGTAGCCTATGAACAGTGACAGTGAGTGTCCTAGTACAGTTACAGTATATAACTATTCAGAAGGAAATAGAGTGTGTGTACAGTACACAGACAGTGAGTGCACGCACACGCAGGAGCTAGTAGCCTATGAACAATGACAGTGAGTGTCCTAGTACAGTTACAGTATATAACTATTCAGAAGGAAATAGAGTGTGTGTACACTACAGTACACAGACAGTGAGTGCACACACACGCAGGAGCTAGTAGCCTATGAACAGTGACAGTGAGTGTCCTAGTACAGTTACAGTATATAACTATTCAGAAGGAAATAGAGTGTGTGTACAGTACACAGACAGTGAGTGCACGCACACGCAGGAGCTAGTAGCCTAAGAACAGTGACAGTCAGTGAGTGTCCTAGTACAGTTACAGTATATAACTATTCAGAAGGAAATAGAGTGTGTGTACAGTACACAGACAGTGAGTGCACGCACACGCAGGAGCTAGCCTATGAACAGTGACAGTCAGTGAGTGTCCTAGTACAGTTACAGTATATAACTATTCAGAAGGAAATAGAGTGTGTGTACAGTACACAGACAGTGAGTGCACGCACACGCAGGAGCTAGTAGCCTATGAACAGTGACAGTCAGTGAGTGTCCTAGTACAGTTACAGTATATAACTATTCAGAAGGAAATAGAGTGTGTGTACAGTACACAGACAGTGAGTGCACGCACACGCAGGAGCTAGTAGCCTATGAACAGTGACAGTCAGTGAGTGTCCTAGTACAGTTACAGTATATAACTATTCAGAAGGAAATAGAGTGTGTGTACAGCACACAGACAGTGAGTGAGTGCACGCACACGCAGGAGCTAGCCTATGAACACTGACAGTCAGTGAGTGTCCTAGTACAGTTACAGTATATAACTATTCAGAAGGAAATAGAGTGTGTGTACACAGACAGTGAGTGCAAGCACACGCAGGAGCTAGTAGCCTATGAACAGTGACAGTGAGTGTCCTAGTACAGTTACAGTATATAACTACAATACAAAATACAATCACTAAGTAGTAAAGGACAGCAGAAATACTGTCTAATACTATCTAATACTGTCTAATACTGTCTAATACTAATGAGAAATAAACTAACAGAGGACAGGAGGACAGCTGCCCAGTGCCCACACAGGCAGGCCCTGAGGCCTAAAGCTGTAAGCTTGCCTGCAGCAGCTGGCCTGTCTCTATGTAACACAAAAGCTACTAACTAAAATACAATGTCTATCTAACTAACAACAATATAGGTGTGTATAGGAGGGGTATGTGAGCAAAAACGCTAGGTAAATGACCACAATAGAGCTCTTGCTAAGCCAAAGCACAAAGGAGCAACTCTCTCTCTATGCAAGTCTCAGGCAAGGACGGAGAAACGGAACATGGCGGCCGCTATTTATAGGGTAGGGGCTGGCCAGGGTCCCCCTCTGTGATTGGCTGCCGTCAGAGGGCCTGGGAGCCCTCTGATTGGCTCTAAGGACATCAATCTGGGCTATGACGCTATTCGAGCTCGGTATTCGAGCTCGAATAGCGCCGTTTGCTCGAATAGCTCGAATAGTGAATGGGCTATTCGCGTTTACTCGAATAGCCCATTCGAATAGCTGCAGCTATTCGGAGCTCGAATACCGAGCTCGAATAGCTGAAAAAGAGCTCGAATATTCGAGCTACTCGAATATTCGAGCTCTGCTGAGCACCACTGCACACTATAAATAAATTGTCACTAAACCTTTTCCACATTAATATCTTTCCTTCCTGTAGTGGATTTTCCAGCACCAGTGATTCCCCCCTCCCCTTAAATACACTTGCCAGTGAAGGTGCAAATCCCGCCCCCATTGCACATCCCCGAATTTGTATATAAAAGTGACCCTGATCCCAAAAATAATTCCTCCTAAGTGCATAAGTGAGTAATTCAAGGACAAATTCTACCTGTTCCATTTCCAATGTTCCATCTTCCCCCAAAAAATGTCTTATCGCCGCCAGGGCTGGTTCATGTGGTATGTTGGTATATAGACCCGCTACATTCGCTGTCACCATTATGCTATCATCATCAACCTGATTCTCCTCCAATATTTGCAACATATGTTTAGTATCCTTTACTACATGAAGTAGCTTTTTTACCAATGGTTGTAGGAAGAAATCTATACAGTATATTGTCCAAGCCTATGCGTTATAGACCCAATTCCACTTATTATTGGGCGGCCGGGGGGGGGGGGGGGCAGTGGTGCTCTTATGAATCTTTGGTACCTGATAGATAATAGGTATTCTCTGAGCTGTTGGTATCAAAAATTCCAATTCTTTATCATCCACAATACCTTTGTTGAGACCCCCCCCCCCCCCCTTCATAATTCCCCTTAACTCTTCTTTACATTTCTTAGTAGGATCCCCTCTTAGTTTGTGGTATGTGCTAGTATCTCCAACCAGCCTTTCCATTTCCTTTGTATATTGTTTTTTGTTGGTTGGTTTTATTATGGTCTGTGTCCTAGATATTGAGAGCTCCATTTTTCTTTTGTTTGCTTTCAGACATTTCCATTCCCTAGATGTAGCCCATAAATAGATGTTGAGTTAGTGTGCATTTTGTTATATATTGCAAAGGACTGGGAGGAGGTTTGCCATATAAAGTAGTTTGGAATGCTGTTACTGATCTGAGCAAACACCAACTGTAAGTATGCTAGTTTTACAGGAGTTTGTCAGGTTACGTAACGCTAGGTACGTCTGAATGTTAGTGTTAGTGTGAGGATTAGGATTAGGTTAGCATATCACTAGGATTTTCAAAAAATACAGTTCCTATTGATACAGGTTTCATATTTTAATAGTGGATGTAAATACCTTTTTTTCTAAATGGCATTCAGCGGCCACGCTACTCTTTTAGTCACCCATGCTGCCAGGCAACGTTCAGCACCCTGGCAGTCCTCCCACAGTGCTGGAGAAGGAGTCAGGGTGTCATTACAGTTACATCACAGTTGTGACTGCTGGATTTTAGCTTTATAGAACACAAAATATGTACCATTGCTTTTAGTTAAAATATGGCACTATGGGCTTGATTCACAAAACAGTGCTGTTAGCACGCTGTGAAAAGTGCTTGGCGCGAAATTTTGCGTGGTAACGGTTATCACGCGCAAAAATTCGCGTTTGCGCCTTAATGCAAAATTTTTGCGTGTTAACGCTTGCAGTCGTGCAAAAAAATTTGCGTTAATGCAGGAACGCAAAGTTTTTTCGCTACAAAACCTGTTTCTTCCCGTGAAAGTGAGCTAAAACGTGTGAAAAGCTGTGTTAACAGTTAGCACCGTTTTGTGAATCAAGCCCCATGTGTACTCAAATTTAAAGGGGTGTGGGAGCTGGACACTTAAATATAAAAAATCCTAAAGATCTGTTTCAATTCACGTGTAGACCTTAGATCATTGTTGCCCAAATTGACCATCACACTGATGTCTTCTGTTTTTGCCCCCTGCATAGATAAATAAAAAGACTGTGCTATAAACATTACCTGAGGAACAGTATTATTCAGATACATTATGTTCTGGAGTACAGTACTGCCATTAAAGCATACTAAGCATGTATCTGCTATGTTCTTGCCAAGTTGCCATGTGATTGTGTGCTCTGTGCAGTAGCGCAGAGTTTCTCTAATGAAGACCACAGCTGTCTTCATTAGAGGACTGAAAAGTTATTGTCTAGGTGAAGCAAGAAGGTATATTTGATCTTTTATGTGACAGTTTGGTACAATTTGTGTGTAATTGCCAATTTTCTTTGTGTTTCTATTGGCAATAATAGCGGCACTAAAAGCATCACTTCTTGATATTAAGTTAACAAACCACTTGGCACGCTGCTTTCGCTATTCCTTTAATTTTACATTAGTGTTCAGCGTGGCTTGGAGACTACTGTAGAGTGCTTATGGGGTTAACTTGTCTTACTTTCTGTCTTCAGCACTGGCATCTCTGCACCAAAAACAAGCAAGCACTGAGATGTTGGCACTGAGAACCAGCATACTGTTTGCCATATGTTGCATGCAGGAAGACATCCAAGTGCATTCATTCTTAAAGGAATGACATCTGCTGTAGATGGAACAGCATGCACAGCCTCTGGACCCCCTTACTGATATGTAACTGACTACCATAAAGCCTGTACTATGGCATATGTGGTCTTTTTGTTTCATTCATTGTTTATGGATATTCTAGATGTTGTCCCTGACTTGCCTGACAATTGTCTTAATGTGAGCCTTGACTTGGCTTTCTTGCTACAGTTTATATCCTCAGCAGGGGCGTTTCTAGGGTCCCTGGAGATCAGTGGCACCTGTGGGCACCAGGAGGGGAGGCAAAAAATGGGCGTGGACATGCGGTGAGTGGGCGTGGCCATGGGTGGGGCCAAATGTACATGAACTTAGCAGCGGTGTAAGCTACGGATAACGGGCCTGCCCATCGAAATATTGGACGGAGCCCCCTGTCCTTTATTTCGATCATTTACAATCAGTATAGGCATAGATCAAAGATGTATACGCACATACAATTTTGATTGGTCAATCACTGACCCCCAATTTCCCACCCCCGTGCAGTAAGTGGGCCAACAGACAATGAATTTTATGAACAGAGCTAAAATTGGCTAATCAAAATTGTATGTGTGTACCAGGCTTTACAGCTAATACTGTACGTACTGAAAGTAGCAGGGATCAGCATACAATACAGCTGGTTTACAATCAATAAAGGCACAGAGTAACACCTTACACTGTACACACTGGAGGTAAATCAGCACACAGTGCAAGCACTAGAGAACAGCGTATACTGTACATACTGTAGGCAGCAGAATTCAGCACACTGCAGCTAGCGTGCCAAAAATATGACGATCACGTTGTGTGGCGTGCTTATCGCGCCGCACCAAAAAATGGGTGGGCCATGGACCAGAATATAGGTGTGGTAACGGGTGGAGACAAATTTACATGAACCTAGCAATGGTGGGACATCAGATTAGGACAGTGGTGGCGAACCTTTTGGAGGCCGAGTGCCCAAACTGCAACCCAAAAGTCACTTACCGGTATCTATCGCAAAGTGGCAACAGCAATTTAAACTAAATACTGTACAAACGTTTTAACTCATACATGAACATTATGGAAAATCCAAGTTGAAAATAAACTGTGAAGATAAACAATTTCATCCATCCTACTCCTGAAAAATGTATTCAATTTTTTAGAACCTCCCAGTTTTATTTTCTGTTTTAAAACGCTAAAAAGGTAGGTTTAATGCTATTGTCTCATATGATAAGGATTCAGCTTTTCCCATAGTCTCGCAGTTAGCAATCATGTGACCCCCAACAAGACATATTCAGCAATCATGAGGCCCCCAACAAATCAGGAGGCCCCCAACAAGACAAATTCAGCAATCATGAGGCCTCCAACAAATCATGAGGCCCCCAACAAGACAAATTCAGCAATCATGAGGCCCCCAACAAGACAAATTCAGCAATCATGAGGCCCCCAACAAATCATGAGGCCCCCAACAAGACAAATTCAGCAATCATGAGGCCCCCAACAAATCATAAGGCTCCCAACAAGACACATTCAGCAGTCATGAGGCACATAAATAGACAGCATTTCACATAAATAGGCAGAATGCCCCCTTAATATGGTAGCCCCCCCAAGTTAGGTAGTGAGTGACAGGGACCCCCAGGTTAGCTAGTGAGTGACAGGCGCCTCCAGTTAGGTAGTGAGTGACAGGGACCCCGATAGTGAGTGACAGGGAGCACCTTTAGGTAGTGAGTGAGTGCCAGGGAGCCCCTTTAGGCAGTGAGTGAGTGCCAGGAAGCCCCTTTAGGCAGTGAGTGAGTGCCAGGAAGCCCCTTTAGGCAGTGAGTGAGTGCCAGGAAGCCCCTTTAGGCAGTGAGTGAGTGCCAGGAAGCCCCTTTAGGCAGTGAGTGAGTGCCAGGGAGCCCCTTTAGGCAGTGAGTGAGTGACAGGAAGCCCCTTTAGGCAGTGAGTGAGTGACAGGAAGCCCCTTTAGGCAGTGAGTGAGTGACAGGGAGCCCCTTTAGGCAGTGAGTGAGTGACAGGGAGCCCCTTTAGGCAGTGAGTGAGTGACAGGGAGCCCCTTTAGGCAGTGAGTGAGTGACAGGGAGCCCCTTTAGGCAGTGAGTGAGTGACAGGGAGCCCCTTTAGGGAGTGAGTGAGTGACAGGGAGGCCCTTTAGGGAGTGAGTGAGTGACAGGGAGGCCCTTTAGGGAGTGAGTGAGTGCCAGGGAGCCCCTTTAGTGAGTGAGTGCGTGCCAGGGAGCCCCTTTAGTGAGTGAGTGCGTGCCAGGGAGCCCCTTTAGTGAGTGAGTGCGTGCCAGGGAGCCCCTTTAGTGAGTGCGTGCCAGGGAGCCCCTTTAGGGAGTGGGTGCGTGCCAGGGAGCCCCTTTAGGGAGTGGGTGCGTGCCAGGGGAGCCCCTTTAGGGAGTGAGTGAGTGCCAGGGGAGCCCCTTTAGGGAGTGAGTGAGTGCCAGGGGAGCCCCTTTAGGGAGTGAGTGAGTGCCAGGGGAGCCCCTTTAGGGAGTGAGTGCCAGGGGAGCCCCTTTAGGGAGTGAGTGAGTGCCAGGGAGCCCCTTTAGGGAGTGAGTGAGTGACAGGGAGCCCCTTTAGGGAGTGAGTGAGTGAGTGAGTGACAGGGAGCCCCTTTAGGGAGTGGGTGCGTGCCAGGGAGCCCCTTTAGGGAGTGGGTGCGTGCCAGGGGAGCCCCTTTAGGGAGTGGGTGCGTGCCAGGGGAGCCCCTTTAGGGAGTGAGTGAGTGCCAGGGGAGCCCCTTTAGGGAGTTATTGAGTGCCAGGGGAGCCCTTTTAGGGAGTGAGTGAGTGCCAGGGGAGCCCCTTTAGGGAGTGAGTGAGTGCCAGGGAGCCCCTTTAGGGAGTGAGTGAGTGCCAGGGAGCCCCTTTAGGGAGTGAGTGCGTGCCAGGGAGCCCCTTTAGTAAGTGAGTGAGTGAGTGACAGGGAGGCCCCCTCTCTAGCCGCCGCCGCCGCTCCCCCCCCTACCTCTCAGCAGACCTCAGGATCAGCGGCGACCCGACCAGATGTACGAGCGGGCGCTGGACGCACCCGCTCGATATGCGGAAGTGATGTCACTTCCGCATATCAGTGCGGGCGCTGGGTCCTAGCGCCCGCACGATTGGTCGCCGGCTCGCCGCCTGATCCTGAGGTCTGAGACGCGGCGGCGGCTGGAGGGAGCCGCTGACAGAGGGGGCAGCGGCGGCCGGGAGATCCGTGGCACCCCAGGAAAGATTGGGGGCACGTGCCCCCCTAAAACAGGGCTAGCGACGCCCCTGATCCTCAGACAGGTTCTAGATGTCTTCCGTCTGTTTGGCTGTCAAGGTGCCAACTATAGAAGACCTGAGACCAGGCTATGATGATCAGCGTAGTTTCAATGACTGCACCAGATGTGTATCCAGAAAAAAGTAAAGATCAAACTTCCCACATTAATATACAATAATGATTTTTCTTTTCACGCCACAACCGAAAAAAGTTTGCCTTGCTAGTGAGTTCTGCATGAAGGAGTATTCATGATTGGAAGCTGGGTCTTTGAGAATCTCCAGCTGGTGACTTGGCTGAAATTTTACCTCTAGCCATTAAGGCAAACTATCTACCACCTGATGGTTTAATATGCAGACAAAACAGCCCCCCCCGAGACTTCATCTATTTCCTGGGACGTAGATGCTTGTCTACTGCTCTGCTTGCGGCCCCATTTCTGGCCGCTAGAGCTCAGATTGGTGAATTGGAACATGTGTTCCCAAAGCCAATCAAAGTGCCTGACTCATAAATGATCAATTGTGTAATGAACAGCAGTGATCATTCATTGAAATTCTGTGAAAACAAACAAACTTTCACTTTCCTGTTAGTACAAAAAATGAAGGGAAAAAAAGCACTGGCACCAACAATGCAGCAGGGAGGATTTAAACCACAAATGGGCTTACCTGCAGTGTGCTCCACGAACAGTCAAATTGCGGTCCAAAGAAAGAGAAGATGATGGGCATCTACTGCATAAAAACCCTTTATTGTGGTGGGTAGACACAGTGGTTACAGCAGTGGGGGGAAAACAAAGATGTCTGACAGCTGTTTCGCAGAGATAGACCCCGCTTCCTCAGAGACAAACAAATACAATGACATACAATCTTTTAAATGGTGGCCATCTCACTCACCTCCGCCCAGTAGCCAACAGGGGGAGCGGCCGTTCAGCGGGCGTGCACGGCCGCTCCCCCTGTCGCACGCCACGTAAGAGTGTTTTGATAGGCGGGGAGACTCGCGGCTCGCCAATAGGCTAGAGGCATTCACTGGATGTGACGTTGTGTATAGGGAAGGGGCGTTGCCAAAAATCAGCGCGGCGTGCGTTCCAAGACGGCTACTGGGCGGAGGTGAGTGAGATGGCCATCATTTAAAAGATTGTATGTCATTGTATTTGTTTGTCTCTGAGGAAGCGGGGTCTATCTCTGCGAAACAGCTGTCAGACATCTTTGTTTTCCCCCTACTGCTGTAACCACTGTGTCTACCCACCACAATAAAGGGTTTTTATGCAGTAGATGCCCATCATCTTCTCTTTCTTTGGACCGCACTTTCCTGTTAGCTTAGAATGCTGAATCACAGCATTGGACAAATTCAATTAAAAAAAAAAAAAAAAGGGCCATTAACCCCTTCTGTACTATCCCCCGCCCCCAAAGCTACCAAAATAAAAGAGAAAAATTGTACAAAGAAAAAAAAAAGATCCAAACTAATGGAATTTAGAAGAGAATATATAAATTGTTATGTTAGGGACTTTGTATGTGGGTATATCATGAGGATAGATTACTGTTGTTTTTGCAAATTAGGGCTTGCAATTAATTATAGAGGACAATGAAAAAATCAAAAACTCAAAATTGAAAAAATACTCCTTTATTTCCAAATATAGTCACCATACATTGTATTAGGGACATCATTTCAATGTTGTGGTAACCAGGATGAATGGGCTAGCTATAGGGGGTTCACCTTTTCCCTTTAAACTGCATAGAAAATAAAGTCATTAATATCACCTATAAAAACCTAATTTGTGGTAAAAAAAACAAGACATTAATCATTTAGGTGTGTTAAGTTGTAATAAAATTATTGGTGAATGAATGGGAGGAGCTGTGAAAATTGTTCTGGTCCATAAGGGGAACACAACCTTTAGTAGGCAAGTGGTTAATGTAAAAATAAGTATGCTGAATAATTTTTCATGTTCTATGAGTTGTTTCATATTCTCTTTAAAACCCATCTACACTCTTCCAATTGTAGGGTAGCAATTGGGGTGTCAGCTTATTGGCAGAATTGGGGGAAAGAGGCGCCCTGGTTGGATAAAAGCGTCTAAAAACAGCTTAAAAACGACAAATAATATGAGGTAGCTTACCTCAATGACGAAATCTCTGTAATTAAATGATTTTTTTATTTAGCATAAATAAAAAAAAAAATCTTTTGTTTAATTACAGAGATTTCATCATTGAGGTAAGCTACCTCATATTATTTGTTGTTTTTAAGCTGTTTTTAGATGCTTTTATCCAACCAGGATGCCTCTTTCCCCCAATTGTGCTTAGTATACCCCGGTATTTATCTTGTCCGAGGGGTGGTGACAGACCACCGGTGGTGTGCACCACGGTGGGCACCTGTCCCCTTCTTTTTCTAAAAGAACGACCGCTTCCAGGTCCCAGTGAGGACCACCCCGAGTGGAGTCGGGTTCATTGTCTCCACCTGCTTCCTGTGGTCGGTTGCCCCATGCAACCATCCTTTGTGAGTAGTATTTTTATTTCATTATTTCTCTTCTGATTCACCAACATATTGCACTACTGGGCTCCCGCTCTTGTGTCTCCTGTGTCTTTTCTTCAGGTTGCTGATACACCCCGACCACAGTTCCTATGCTTCTTGGCAGGTCATGGCATTTGGTCAATTATTTAGTCCAAAAATATCCACAGATGGGCCTATTCACTGTGATAATAGGTAACTTTGCTTTTTACTGTGGCTTTAGAGCTTTATGCCCTTCAAGGTGGCAATACCCAGGTTAAAAGAGCAGTGCAGTTTTGATCAGGGGTGTTTATTATTCCATTTGAATTCAATTAAATTTGCTGCCCTACATCCTTTTGTACTGATTGATAATAAGATCTACCAAAATCCAATCAGTTATATTATGTTGCATGGGCACCATAAGGCCTAGAAGTAGAACACACAAGTGATAAATCAGTAGCACCAAATAACTAAGACAATCGATTTATCACTAGCACTCCATCAAATTCATCCCTTGAATGGCTAGCATGTTATTGCTGACAGAAGATCAATAACTTAACACAGAATGGAACATTTCTAGGCTCCCCTTTTTGCAGCTACAAATCACTATATATCAGCAACGTGTAACTGTTAATGTTCCTCAATGAAGAGCTACAGTTGCCAGCGTGGTCGACCGAAACACCCTGAAAACAGCAGTATTTGACTGTTGCTCAATCATTTGTTTTCAGTATTTAGTTGCGTCAAATCACAGAGAGAACACATTTGCTACCAGTTTGTTGGTCACATGTAATAGGCCTAGAAATAAATTGCACCAAAATTTAAGACCAGCTTTGATGGCAAAACAAATACATTCAATAAAGCTGAACATTGTAGCTATGGCCTAGGCAAAATATCACTCTTACTGAACATTGAAATACTGAAATCTTGTTTGTTTTGAAAAATAAGAAAATCTTTGTAGTGTTACTAACCATAAACTTTGTATTAAATGCTATACGTGAGCTTAATCATTCCCAGCAGCTTTTGCCACCAAACAAAGCTTTTTAAATAAATCACCTCAGGCAATTATTGAACCTAAGCAACGTTGCTTAGTTGACATACTAGCTGCAGTTCCTGAGGAAGCAGTAACATCAGCAAAACAGTAAAGTTAAGGCACATGTGAACTGAGAGGGATATGGAGGCTGCCATATTTATTTACTTTTAACCAATGCAGATTTCCTGACTGTCTTGCTAATCATCTGCCTCAATTACTTTTTGGGCAGCACGGCGGCGTAGTGGTTAGCGCTCTCACCTTGTGTCTCCGGTTCGAATCCCAGCCAGGTCAACAAGGAGTTTGTATGTTCTCCCCATGTCTGTATGGGTTTCCTCTGGGCAGTTTCCTCCCACATCCCAAAAACATACAGATAAGTTCATTGGCTTCCCCCTAAATTGGCCCTAGAATTTGATACATGCACTATACAATACATATATAAAGATATGACTATGGTAG
Organism: Hyperolius riggenbachi; assembly: GCF_040937935.1. Taxonomy (NCBI): domain Eukaryota; kingdom Metazoa; phylum Chordata; class Amphibia; order Anura; family Hyperoliidae; genus Hyperolius; species Hyperolius riggenbachi. The sequence goes on along the minus strand of NC_090653.1, from coordinate 150,310,306 downwards.
GGACTAGATTCTCAGACCCCTCTGAGGGACAGCTAGTGACAAGACAATATACTCTGTATAGTGCTGCGTAATATGTCGGCGCTATATAAATACTTAAATAAATAAATACTGTAAATGAATTACTTTCAACCATAGACCCTGATCAAGCATGCAGATCACATGGCTGTCTCATACAGATGTCCAAAATTAGCCACATGCTTGTGACTCAGACACAACTGCAGCAATAGATCAGCAGGTCTGTCAGGCAACCAGTGTCAGTGCAACACTGATTTAGGCTGAAGCACTGCCCCCCCCCCCCCCCCCCACCCACCAGGAATCACTGTGCCACCGACGCTCAGTAACATACAGTTAACTGTTTACAGGCAGCGTACTCTAAACAGGAAGGGTCTGTAAAAACTCTCCATGTCAGCCTGAGTCTATGCAGGTGTTAAATAAACCAAGGGTCTTATCTATTTGCCATAAATACCTCACAATCCTTGTGAGATCCCTTGTAATTAGTGTAAGTGGATGACACTTATATTTGCAAAATAAATCTCTACTTTCTTCTGACTGTATATTCTAAGATTGACAGTCAAATGGAATAGAGTCTGAAGAATGCTTACTAGCTGAAAGCTTACTGTTTTTCTTTTAAATTAGCCAATGCATGGTATTATCCTGATTCAAAACTTCTTGTCTGTAAAATACAAGCTCTAGTCTGCAGTAATGCTTAGCTACTATGATAAGGAATTACACACAGTGTTTCTCTCCCTCATGCCTCTACCCCCTCCCCTTACTTGTAGAATCTTCAGACACAAGCTGGGGGCTGGAATGATTTGTCTGTGATCTGTCCACATAGGAGCAGCTTGCTATCAAATAATGATTAAAGCATGCCAGCCACCTGGCCAAATACATCTGTAGGTAACTTTTTTTTCCATAATAGCACCATCATTTGGGCAATCTGCTCTGCTCAAAAGCCTCTGAGTTCTGTTTGTGATATTTACATTTGGTTGCTATCATTGCTGCTGGACTACTTAATTTTATCATCATAGGCAAAAAATATATAATACTCACTCTACAAACCTCAATTATGATAACCCTAATGAGCCCCTCCAGCCAGCCATTGTGACCCCTTTGTGCCCCCCCCCCCACCCCCCAAAAAAAAATTGAAGCTGAGCTATCACTGCAGGCAACTGGTACTAGTACTTAACCACTTGATGACCACAGTGCTAACCCCCCTAAAGACCAGGCCATTTTTTGTAGTACTGGGCTGTGCAGGCTTATCAGCCTCCTGCACAGCCCAGCTTGGGAGCCCAGCGATCGGACTCACCTCCTTTTTTTGTCCCCAAGGGGACATGCCGCCGAAAGGGGTCCGATCACTCCAGCACTTTGTTGTTGTTTTTTCTACAGCCTCTACGAGGCTCTCTCTCCCTCCCTGCCTCCTCCCTCCCCTTCCCTCCTCCCCTCCGGTGTCTAAATGGGAACAGGACGGCGATCCGTCCTGTTCCGCCTCTCATAGGCATCAGCCTATGAGATGACGGCGCTCCCCGGCCAATCAGAGGCCGGGGATCGCCGATCTCGTACAGCGCTGCCGCGGACCGTAGGGTGGCAGGGTTTCCCGGTCCCTGCGAAACTGCAGCCCCAGGACTTGATGCCAATTGGTGTTAGGCGGTCCTGAGGCTGCCGCCGCGGTCTCGCCCTTTGGCGTGAGGCGGTCTTCAAGTAGTTAATAGGAAGTAAACCCTCTCAATGTACTTTAAGGGAAGGCAAGGGAAGGTGTGTGAACACTGAGGAAGTCCCATCAAAGTTTCATTGGGGGGACACCATGAATTGTAGTGACGTCACTGCCTTCAAAGGAGTAGCTATGGGTGGGCAAGGTTGGACATATCCCCGGGCGCAGCACTATGAGGGCACTCAGCACGGCCATTGCACCCCCACATGCATGAGAGATGGCTCGCTGGCTGCCTGAAGTGCCCCTGCTTCTCTCCCTCCCTCTGCAGAAGTGTTAGCAGCAGCAGAATAAGACTATCTAAAGGGGGCACATCTGGCTATCTAAACAGAGTGAAGGGGGGCACATCTGGCTAACTAAAGGGGCACACATTTGACTATTTAAAGGGGGCACATCTGGCTATCTAAGCAGGGTGAAGGGGGGCACATCTGGCTAACTAAAGGGGCACACATTTGACTATTTAAAGGGGGCACATCTGGCTATCTAAACAGGGTGAAGGGGGCACATCTGGCTAACTAAAGGGGCACACATTTGACTATTTAAAGGGGGCACATCTGGCTATTTGAATGGAGTAAGGGGGCACATATAGCTATCTATATAACTTTTGACTCCACCCATGACCATGACCACAATCTGATCTGATGCATAGCCACGCCCATTTTGTCCATAGGGGGGTGCAAAAACTGTCTTTGTCCCCGGGTGCTGAAAACCCTAGCTACAACTCAGACTGCCTGCACACATGCTGCTGAAAAGTGTTGTATGCATTTGCAATGAGTGTGCTATCCATCTGCAATCAGCGTGCAGTCTTCAACCAGAATAGCACAGGAGCTGAGTTGGAATTTACATGTCTGCCCTCATCTACATAAAAGCTTCTTCCTGCTTGATCACTTGGCCCGTGATAGTAATCAGCTTACACCATAGATGCATTGCTTGGTCTTGTGTGATAACTGTTTGTTACCTTGCATTGTACCTTTGTGAACGTGTGCTACTCCTGTGGTGGCGAATAGCAGCATTCCCTCTAGCCTTGTCATGTGGACTTTGCCATTGCTGCAAATGCAATTGGCAAATGCTCCCTTTTTTTTGAAGTGTGGACATCACCATAGCTGCAGTTGCTATTGGTGATGCTCCTTCACATCTTGCTGCCTGGATGTGCCTTCCCTGGCAATTGGCAGAAGCTCCTTCTAGTCCTGGTGTGTGGATGTTACCATAGCGGTTGCCATTGGTACGTTCCTTCCTGTTCTGTCTAGTCCAGCTTATATCTGTGGGGATGTTTGCCATTGCTGCAGCAGTGACTGGATTGGTAACGTTCTATTCCATCCTGTCTGTCTTGTCTTGTTTATTGTGGCAGTTTCCAGAAGCTCAGAGCTGTGGTTGCTCTGAGCAATTGTCCTCCCTGTTTTTTGTCTGTCCACTCCTGCTGTGATCTGATCTGACTCCTCCCAAGTGCATCCCGTACTACTTCCTGATATTGCCCAGCATTGCCTGTCTTTGCCTAGTGAGTTTTGGTAGTGTCTCTGTCTTCCTTCTCTTGCACATTTAAAGGACTGGGTGTAACCAAGTGCTGGGACGACGCACTTGTCATTCCTCAGCTGAGCGGGTACATGCCACACAAGGTGAAGCTTGTGGAGGAGATTGGGGCACAGAAGCTAAAACCGAAGGCAGGGAATCTGCCAGGCCTTACACAGCCTCTGCAGTTGCTTTATAGACAATCTTTGCAATCCCAGTGGAAGATGCCTGATGCAATAGGCAATATTAAGGGCCCTTTTCCAATCTATACGTTTTGATCCAATTTTCAGATCCAACGCCCGCTGCCTTATTATGGTACTTCCAGATTTCTTTTCTATAAACTGTCAGAAAAAAGCAAACAAAATTAGGCAAGAAAACGAAAGAGCATACCTCAAAAAAAAGCACATAGTGTAGAATAGAAAAATCGTGATTGTATTGCAGTGCATTTGCGATCATGATTGTGTGATTTTCAGTGGAAAAGGGCCTTAATGCTGGAGAGATCCTTCTGCCTCACAGAGTCCGCCTGCTCCTTCTGAGGAGCAGAACAGACCATACGCCATTTGACAAAGTGCCGCACAAATATGGCTCAACTGCAATAAAACTGCTTGTCTCCACAAGCTGTAAGACAAATCAATATGTGTCAAAGAAAACATTACTATAGCCAATTAGCAGAGATTAAGAATCAGAAGAACTAGAACTAAGCTGTGAGATATGACATTTTTACTGCTCACTTAACATTGTACCTCATTAGTGTTTAACTCCAGCAGTATAAGGTCATTTGTCACCATCCATCCTTTGATGTGAATTCTACAAACCTGTACCAAGAATGTAAACATTTCACTTAGGGACACTTGCCTTGCTGGCCCGCTCTGCAATACACAGATTTTTTTTTTACAGTATTCATTTATAAATTACTTAGTCAGTATCTGCCCATTGCAAAAGCTTTCCTCTCCCCAATTTACATTCTGAAATGTATCACAGGTAGTGACTTCTGATCTGCCAGGTGATCTCTGCAGAATTTTCATTCGCTGAGAGTTCTATGCACAGAGGGAGATGCTGCTTGCTTGGCAATTAGAAAAAGCCATTATTTCCCATAATGCAACAAGGTTCACGGACAGCAAACTGTCAGGGCCATGGCCATGGCATCACACTGTCAGAGGGGTTTCACCACAATATCAGCCATACAGACAACCCTGAAGGCATATTCAAGAAAAGGTAAGGGTTTCTTGTGGGAAAGGAGGTAGTGGCTACTGATTTGTATGATGTTCAATTCTGGGTTAAAGTTCCTCTTTACAACATCCGAGCTTAAAAAAAAAAATCAAGATCTACTTACCTGGGGCTTCCTCCAGCCCCTGGCAGCCTATCGATCCCTCACCACAGCTACGCTCCCAACCGGTTTCCCGGTGTCCGCTCTGTTGTAGATGCTGACCAGCATCTACTGCGCATGCGCGAGCGTGCGGCCACGCCATTCGCCACCATGCTCACGTAGCCTGGAGCGTTCTGCACAGGCACAAAAGTAGTGCACATGTGCAGAATGCTCCCGGTCATGGGACCGCGAGTCATTGGGGAAGGAGACACAGGAGTTAGCAGATAAAGCAGAGAGCCTCCACTGCGACCTACAGCAAATTATAGGCTTGTCTGAAAAGATGTGTTTTAAAGGTTTCCAGGCTTGGAGCATGACGGACAAGCTGTGTGAGAGAGTTCCAGAAGAGAAGGGACGCTCATGAGAAGGAAAGCCACTGTTATTATATGGATGACTATGGGGTAAAAGCACTTTTCACTATAGGGTCCTTTAAAGTATCCCATTTGTCACCTATTAATAAGTACTTATCACACCACCATTGATTCTAACACATTTTGACTGCATGAAAAAAACACTTTTATTTGCACAAAATGTTTTTCAATGTCGGCAAAATTCTTTGTAAAAAAAACAGTTAGAGAATATTATCTGTGACTTGGAAAGATTAGTGGTGAGTGCAAAATCCTCCTGGCATGGAGATCTCCCTACACCTAGAAAGTGACTGCCATGTTAAAAAATGAAAGCCATTAGCAAATGCCCAGCTAGCTGGCAGCTATATTAATCGATTATAATTTCGATATTTCAGCGCGCTCCACACTATGGGCCTGATTCACAAAGCGGTGCTAACAGTTAGCACACTGGTGAAAAGCCCTTTATCACGCCTAAACTCAGTTTAGGCATGATAAGTTTAGGTGTGATAAGTTTGGGTGTGATAAGTTTAGGCATGGTAAGTTTAAGCACCAACTGCATTAGCACCGCAGTGCACAGCTGATCAAAAGTTTTAATGGCGCTGCTTTGCTTGCTGGACTTTGCGCGCTATCTACACTTATCTAAACTTATCATGCCTAAACTTATCACACCTAAACTTATCACGCCTAAACTTATCACGCCTAAACTGGCTTTTCACCAGCGTGGTGCAATGGTTATCACGCCTAAAGTCTCTAACTGGGTTAGCACCGCTTTGTGAATCGAGCCCATTAACTCTATGGGCTCGATTCACAAAGCAGTGCTAACCCAGTTAGCATGCCTAAAAGACTTTAGGCATGATAACCATTGCACCATGCTGGTGAAAAGCCAGTTCAGGCGTGATAAGTTTAGGGGCTCGATTCACAAAGCGGTGCTAACCCAGTTAGAGACTTTAGGCATGATAACCATTGCACCACGCTGGTGAAAAGCCAGTTTAGGTGTGATACGTTTAGGTGTGATAAGTTTAGGTGTGATAAGTTTAGGCATGCTAAGTTTAGATAAGTGTAGATAGCGTGCAAAGTCCCGCACGCAAAGCAGCGCTATTAAACTCTATGCGAAGTGCACCAGACTTTGCTAGCGCAAAATTTTGATCAGCTGTGCACTGCGGTGCTAACGCAGTTGGTGCTTAAACTTAGCACGCCTAAACTTATCACACCTAAACTTATCATGCCTAAACTTATCACACCGAAACTTATCACACCTAAACTTATCATGCCTAAACTGAGTTTAGGTGTGATAAAGGGCTTTTCACCAGCGTGCTAACTGTTAGCACCGCTTTGTGAATCAGGCCCTAGGTGTGATAAGTTTAGGTGTGATAAGTTTAGGCATGCTAAGTTTAGATAAGTGTTAGTAGCGTGCAAAGTCCCGCACGCAAATCAGCGCCATTAAACTCTATGCGAAGTGCACCAGACTTTGCTAGCGCAAAACTTTTGATCAGCTGTGCACTGCGGTGCTAACGCAGTTGGTGCTTAAACTTATCATGCCTAAACTTATCACACCTAAACTTATCATGCCTAAACTTATCACACCTAAACTTATCACACCTAAACTTATCATGCCTAAACTGAGTTTAGGGGCTCGATTCACAAAGCGGTGCTAACCCAGTTAGCATGCCTAAAAAACTTTAGGCATGATAACCATTGCACCATGCTGGTGAAAAGCTAGTTTAGGCATGATAAGTTTAGGTGTGATAAGTTTAGGTGTGATAAGTTTAGGCATGATAAGTTTAGATAAGTTTAGATCGCTTGCAAAGTCCAGCACGCAAAGCAGCGCCATTAAACTTTATACGAAGTGCGCCAGACTTTGCTAGCGTAAAACTTTTGATCAGCTGTGCACTGCGGTGCTAACGTAGTTGGCGCTTAAACTTATCATGCCTAAACTTATCACACCTAAACTTATCATGCCTAAACTTATCACACCTAAACTTATCACACCTAAACTTATCATGCCTAAACTGAGTTTAGGCATGATAAAGGGCTTTTCACCAGCGTGCTAACTGTTAGCACCGCTTTGTGAATCAGGCCCTAGGTGTGATAAAGGGCTTTTCACCAGGGTGCTAACTGTTAGCACCGCTTTGTGAATCAGGCCCTATGGGCTCGATTCACAAAGCGGTGCTAACCCAGTTAGAGTCTTTAGGCGTGATAACCATTGCACCACGCTGGTGAAAAGCCAGTTTAGGCGTGATAAGTTTAGGTGTGATAAGTTTAGGTGTGATAAGTTTAGGCATGCTAAGTTTAGATAAGTGTAGATAGCGTGCAAAGTCCCACACGCAAAGCAGCGCCATTAAACTCTATGCGAAGTGCACCAGACTTTGCTAGCGCAAAACTTTTGATCAGCTGTGCACTGCGGTGCTAACGCAGTTGGTGCTTAAACTTATCATGCCTAAACTTATCACACCTAAACTTATCACACCTAAACTTATCATGCCTAAACTGAGTTTAGGCGTGATAAAGGACTTTTCACCAGCGTGCTAACTGTTAGCACCGGTTTGTGAATCAGGCCCTATACCTTTATCCACCTGTGGGCATGCTGCAAAAATTCAAACTCCTATACCAACATACAGAATTTTGACAAATATTTCAGAAAAACACTTTGCGTTACCACACAGTCCACTAATGAGAGAAGTCCCCACTCGTACTCACTGTCGGTTGGATCAAATTCAATCTTCAAAACAATTGCACCTCAGAAAAAAAGATAAAACCATAAAAAAATGTTCATCGCATAGGCTGTCAAAACAGTGGAACTCTTCCACTCACTATAATCCGTGCAAAGTCCTATACAGTATCACCGCCTTCTTGTGTTCCACCACCTCTAGGACCGCTCTCACCTTTATTTATGGCTGCCTAGACCCCACAGACAGCTCATATAGCATGAGACTCCAAACCACAGGATATTTTTCACTTCCTTATATCTTCAGATGTTCCTCTCATATACATCATAACATAAAAAAAAGAATTAAAAGATCATCGCATAGGCGGTTTTCAATTTTGTACATATGAGGGGATACCACTGCCAGGGATAACCACTGTGCTCATTTGTTTGGGATCACCTTTTTTAAAAAAACATGCCCCAGCACCAACAGGAGCCGTGCTCACCTTAGAAACTGGCTGCCCCAGTCATAGACAGCATCAAGCATTTGTGTGCACGATTTCACTGATTCCCAGCAGCTCCTGTATATTTGTATCCACTCCCTCCAAAGTACTCTAAAAGCAGCCCACTGCAACTTAAAAAGACTTAAAAAGATGTATAGTGTAAAACCTTTAATATAAAAAAGTACAAAAGGTAGCGCTACTCACAAACATTGAAGTAAATCAAGCATATCAGATAAAATCCCAAGGACGTCTCCTCCATGTACTGCCACACTTCCCGCCTGCTGTATCCACACCCTATGCGTTTCGTCTAATGACTCATCAGGGGCTATGGGTCAGGATTGGTGTGCAGTACTAAAATACCCACCCCTTATACATATTCATTACCCCATTCTGAACCCATCCCCAAATGCAACAGCAATCCCCTTCATTAACCCCAACACACTGCATACCATATTTCCTTATGGGGCATAAATCTTGCACGCCTTACGCTGCATTTAATCTGCCCATTGTTTACCTCAAAACAGCTCCGCTGTAAATTAATTCCGAGTGCTGCCATACAACTGCGCATCTGCTAATCCAAACACCGTGAGATTCACAGCGCAACGTGTGGAGCACATCGCACCCTATTTGCGCTCCACATCTCATATGTCATACACCTGCGTGCCTCCGTCTTCTCACACGCTTGATACTATGCGTGCCGAATCCCGTGAGACTGGCTATACATATCCCATGGAGTGCAAACATCATCTGCGCTCCATGTTTCACTAGCCAAACCGCGCACGCTTTGGGTCCGAACTCCCAGCTATCCAATCGTGCCTGCGCAAGAACAAGGCCACAATCTTATGCCTACAGTGCATAGATCTTAACCTGCCCTAGCGAGCTCCATGGACATTCCTAGGGGAACGCATGCGCCCAATCCAGACATTTCTGAGCGCATGGGCTCCCCCCAAAATCCATGTAATAAAACTTAAAACTAAAATTCAAATGTATTTTTACAGTAACATCCAAACCCATCCGGGAAATTCTCATATGTTTTTTCATCTAGCGCAGGTACGTGCACCATTCCTGCCCCATTTACATTATAATTACATACACATAGTGCAATACCCAAGTGCCCTTTGTTTATATCTACTATCTATCATGTTCCTCAACCCATGTGCTTCTCCCTTATTTACATTACTCCTTTGTAATTTTTTATATACATAATTCTACACACTATTGCCCTACACTTGTAAACTACATCTACATATATATATGGTAATTACTTATAGTTAGTGATCTCGTATATCCAATAGTCAACTAATTTCATGTGTAATATTCATCCTATATTCCATTATTATATGCATAACTCTTAACCTAATATACTTTTAATCTCATTATTAGTGCCCATACACCATCATGTGACATCACTTCTTCTTATAGCATCCTGAAATTGCATTACACCTATATTTTTACATACCCCAAATAACAGCCCCCCTAAACATTGTCCCCTACATAAGAACCCCCATATAACACAACCCTCCGCCTCAATACTCCACTGTAACTCAAACCTAGTGAAAAAAACACTTAATGGAAGTAAACCTGCCCCCCCCCCCCCCATACACCACATGCCCCCCTTAATCATTAGATATAAAATAATGTATGTCAACCTCTATATTTAAAGCCATAGGGTGCAATATTTTCATTTTATAAATCCACTCTGTCTCTAATATAGAGACTTCCCGGGTTTTGTGGCAACCTTGCCACTTTATAGGTAGTTTCTGTAGTGCTGTAAACTGAAACAGTGTGGGATCTCGATTATGTTGTAAACTAAAATGTTTGGACAAACTATGTCCCTCTACCCCCTTTTCTATATTTCTATCATGTTCCGACATTCTTTCCCTCAATTTTCTCATTGTCATGCCTATATATTGAATGCCACATGGGCACCAGGCTACATATACAACATAAGTAGAATTGCACGTTATACATTCCCTAATTTTAAAATGTTCCCCTGTTTCAAAAGAGCTCACCATGTTTTTCCTCCCTGATTTGGTCTTACAGCAGGCATTACATGTTCCACATGGAAAAAAAACCCACTTGCCCCAACAAATCTGGTACAGCTCATACGGTCACGTAACATCCAGGGTATGCTTCTATCTACAGACGCCGAAAAGGCATTTGACCGGGTGAGCTGGGACTGGATACAGGCAGTCTTACAACATACCAATATGGGTCCTAGAATCCTATCATCCATAGGAGCCTTGTACACTATACCATCAGCACGTATCAAAGTCAATGGGACCCTGTCAGACCCTCTATATATAAGAAATGGCACCAGGCAAGGCTGCCCTTTGTCTCCCTTAATCTTTGCTTTGGCACTAGAACCGTTCCTTTGCCAGGTCAGGAAAAACAGGGATATAGTAGGCATTGAAGTTGGGGACACTGAACACAAAGTTGCTGGATATGCAGTTGACTTGTTATTTTATATTAAAAACCCAGAAATAATGCTTCCTAATTTACTAGAAGAGTTTAAAAGATTTGCATGCATCTCATTTTTCAAAATAAATCTTGAAAAATGTGAAGCTTTCAATGTAAGTCTTCCTGAAGCCACTACACTACAATTAGAGCAAGCCTTTCCCTTTAAATTGAACAAAAGATGCATACAATATCTAGGCACTAATATTTCAAACTCCATGAGCGAGGTCTTTGCCCTAAACTTTTCTCCGATTTTGGGAACGCTGAACAGAAGATTTGAAAAGATGGGACCTACCACAACTATCCTGGCTGGGACGCATAGCAGTAATCAAAATGAATGCTATGCCTAGGAGGCTATACCTTTTCCAGACTTTGCCAATCCCTATACCAAACTCATTTCTCAGAAAAGTTAAATTAACTTTCAACAGATATATCTGGAGACACAAGCCCTCCAGACTAAAGAGAGATATCCTATACTGTAATAAGCAATCAGGAGGATTAGCAGTACCTAACGTTACTTTTTACTACCACGCAGCAGTTCTTATCAGAGCAGTAGACTGGAGTAGACATACTGAATGCAAGCAATGGACTAAACTAGAACAAGATTTATCTCTATTCCCTTTGACAGACTTACTGTGGATAGCTTCCTCAGAAATAAATAAATGGTCCTGCCCCCTCTATGCATCAACACATTTAAAAGTCTTAATAAGATCAGACATTTGACCGATATGTCACCTTGGCCGTCACCTTTACTGCCACTGTTGGCAAACCCAGATATTCCGGTAATAATCAGCCCGCAATCCAGACTTTCAGGTGAAAGTAGGAGTCTGACACTCTCCCTCTTTAGGGAAAATACTGAGTGGCCCTCCCTTGACTACCTTAGAGAGAAGTTCCCCGGTTGGTGGAATCTATTCCAAATATGCTACTTCTTGAGACGATCAAAAATTCAACCTGACATGATTAGAATGCCAACAACCTTTGAGAATCTATGTACAGGAAAAGATCCAATGAGAAAAACCCTTTCCATGATTTACGCAGTCTTGATTGATCAGTCATCCCCAAACATGTTATTTATGGACAAGTGGGAAGCAGAGCTGGGGGTCACATTTTCTCCCTCACAAAGGAAAAAAAATGATATTTTCACTCACAAGACCTCTCTAGCAACGAGAATACAAGAAATTAATTATAAAGTTTTGTCCTTCTGGTACCTAACACCATCTAAACTTCAGCACTACTACTCTGATGCCAACACTAATTGTTGGAGATGTGGAAACAGTAGAGGAACGCTCTTACACATTTTATGGAATTGTCCTGGTCTGATAGCTTTTTTGAAGGGAGTCGAAAAACTAATAGGTAATGTGTTGGAGGGTGAGATCTTCCTAGCAGAGGTATATGTACTACATCACAATGACTGGTCAATCAAGAGGTACAAAAAATCCATCTTAAGACATATTCTCAATGCTGCCAAATGCATAATAGTTAGACACTGAAAAAGCACCTTGACTCCTGATCTGAGGGAGTTGGTCGGAGAAATGGATTTGGTATACTCTATGGAAAATCTAGCACATGTAGCGCAAAATTGCTGGTTGGCTTTCAGAGAATCGGAGGATTTTGAAGCTGCGGTAATGGGTGATGGGCAAAGATAATTGACTAGACACTCAGATATGCTATCTGGTAGTTGATGATATGGCAGTAAATAAGTAGATTTCAACATAAAATAAAACTGTGGGATATCTAAAAAAAAGTCATTTCTAGGAGAAGGACGATAAATGTGATTGTTTATCTCATCAGTTTAGTTTCACCTCGGATGTCCCTTAATATACCTATTAATTTTGGTGAAGATAGGATGTATGGGGGCTTTGCTATTAACCGCTAAATTTGACACAAAATTACGGTTACTGATTACGTATATAAACAAAATTAATTACGATTTTCCACAACATTTTGCATTATGTTTTTGCATCGTTATTGCAAATTACGATGAGAAATTACGATTTATGTGAAATTTGTGCTCGTCATCACTAGTTATATAACAGATTTTGACAACACCAGGTAATGCCGAGGATATAAGTTCACAGTATTTCTGTGCGCTTCGGAGTAGAGCTATTTAACCATTAAATTATACAAGGTAGAAGAAATATGTTCTAAAAGGCAGAATAGTACATTTTCCTCTAAGACTCTGCAGTTTTGTATCCAGATACATGCAGCTTAATTGCCGACACTTTTCCCAGCTAGTAAGTTCTGACTAAGTGAACACCACGGCTAAATTGCCACTTTTCATACAAATGTATGGATCTTGTTAATCGCTGATGTGTACATAAGTCAGAGAGCACTGCTTCAGATCTCCCTTGTTCCTTAGATATTTCGCCATGCAGATCTAAACATCAAACATGAGAAGAACCTAAATCTTTGCTAGAGATAAATGGAAAGGAGATGTATAAGACAGAACAGAGAATATGCTCTGCTAAGGATAAAGGCATCTCATTTGCTTACTGTTACCATGGTAGTGCTCACAGATGTTTTGTTACATTGCACGATGTGTATTAATTGGGTCCCAAAGAACCTTATATGTAAAAGTATTACATTTTCAAGCAAAATAATGATACATATATTATCTAATTAACACAACAATCCTGCTAACAATTTTCAGGTTACTCACGTAGAAGGTGTCTTACGCAAAGGATTTGATTTATGGAGGCAAGCAGTGAAGTGAGGTGGGATGCAGTGAATTGAACCTGTGTTTATCTCAGATACCCTTTAAGAAATAAAATCCCTGCAACTCCTAAAGGTAGCAAAAGGAGCTTTAATTGGAAGCGGTGGTGGGGGCTTCCATTGACCTACTTCAAAGTAAATATGTGGCTGTATCCAGACTGCAGAGCAGCACATTCATAAAGTCACTGAATTGTGTGATGCATATATTTTGCTGTTACTGAGGACAGTGGCATGAGCTAACACTAGGTGGGAGTAATTGGAGGAAAGGCAGGGAGAGCAAGAGATAGAGAGAGTTTATGGTGTTATCTAGTATTTACTTATTCTTACTTATTCATTACAGCGAGTTTAATCAAAAAAGAACAGATTCCCCCTCAATATAACTAGGCAAGACCCCTTCCACCCTCAAATCAGAAACAAAGTTATGTAGAGCCTTCTCCACCACCCCACATACTACATAATCTGGCAGAGCCCCCTACAAATCTTTACAAATAATTAGGAAGAGTTTCCCTCCCTCAAATGTCTAAAATCATTGGGCAGAGTCATAACCCCTCCCCAAATTGCCATAGATAGGCAGTGTGCCCCAGAAATACGGTGACCATACATCCCGCTTTACCCGGGACGCGTCCCGCCTTCGGGGGGCGCTGTCCCAGGCTGCATGAGGTCCCAGGAAACGTCCCGCTTTTAGCAGCGGGACGTCCCGGCCTCGGGACTCTGGCCACCGTACAATGAACTAGCCGCAGCGTCTACTAGACGCTGCGCTAGTTCATTCCCCGCAGCCCCGCTCTAGCCTGCAATGTTCTCCTCCGGTGTAATGTCTGATTGCGCTGCCCGGAAGCTCCCTTCCACACTGAGTAGCACGCATGCTCAGTGTGACGTTAATGATGCTGCTGGAGATAAAATACGAAATATCTCGGCTCCCACACCTCTTACACTCCCCAAATTTTCAGGGTAGAGAGGGGACCCCCCGAACGACCTCTATGCCAAATTGCAGCCCCCGAGACCCACTGGTTCCCGAGATAGGTGACTCTAATCTATCTCCTGAACCAGCGGGACTCGGGGGCTGCAATTTGGCATAGAGGTCGTTCGGGGGGTCCCCTCCCTACCCTGAAAATTTGGGGAGTGTAAGAGGTGTGGGAGCGGAGATATTTCGTATTTTATCTCCAGCAGCATCATTCTATATGAAATGTGGCCGCATAGTCTCCTACTGCGCATGCGGGGCAGCGCAAATCCACAGGCAGCGTAATCAGACACAACACCGGCAGGCACAGGCAGAGCAGGGCTACGGGAAGATGGCGTCCGGAGGCGGAGCCCTGTATTGGAGACTATTTGTCTCCAGTACAGGGCTCCGCCTCCAGACGCCATCTTGCCGTAGCCCTGCTCTGCCTGTGAGAGGCTGAGCGGGAGATTGAAGATCGTCCAGGCCAGGGGGAGCTGCACCTGAGGCACCAGAGGCCGGCTGCGTGAGGGGACGTCTTCTGCCAGGTGAGTAAATGCTTTTTCTTGCAGGTGAAGTGTTTGCCCACATTGTGTTCATTTTGTACTGACATGTTTGCCCACATTGTGTTCATTTTGTACTGACATGTTTGCCCGCAGTGCATTTATCTTGTACTGACATGTTTGGCCGCATTGTGTGTATTTTGTACTGACATGTTTGCCCGCAGTGCGTTTATCTTGTACTGACATGTTTGGCCGCATTGCTTGTATTTTGTACTGACATGTTTGCCCGCAGTGCGTTTATCTTGTACTGACATGTTTTCCCGCAGTGCGTTTATCTTGTACTGACATGTTTGCCCGCAGTGCATTTATCTTGTACTGACATGTTTGCCCGCAGTGCGTTTATCTTGTACTGACATGTTTGCCCGCAGTGCGTTTATCTTGTACTGACATGTTTGCCCGCAGTGCGTTTATCTTGTATTGACATGTTTGCCCGCAGTGCGTTTATCTTGTACTGACATGTTTGCCCGCAGTGCGTTTATCTTGTACTGACATGTTTGCCCGCAGTGCGTTTATCTTGTACTGACATGTTTGCCCGCAGTGCGTTTATCTTGTACTGACATGTTTGCCCGCAGTGCGTTTATCTTGTACTGACATGTTTGCCCGCAGTGCGTTTATTTTGTACTGACATGTTTGCCCGCAGTGCGTTTATTTTGTACTGACATGTTTGCCCGCAGTGCGTTTATTTTGTACTGACATGTTTGCCCTCAGTGCGTTCATTTTGTACTGACATGTTTGCCCCCATTGTGTTTATTTTGTACTGACATGTTTGCCCCCATTGCGTTTATTTTATGCTGACATGTTGCCCGCAATGCGATTATTTTGTGCTGAAATGTTGCCCACAATGTGTTTATTTTGTGCTGAAATGTTGCCCATTGCGTTTATTTTGTGGTGTCTGGGGTAACTGTTGCTGCATTTATTATTTAATGGTCATAGTTGGCTGTGTTTGCTGCTTTGGGGTTATGGCATACTATTAAATAGCATCACACAGTTTCTGCACACCTATGATGTGAATCGACGTTTGACTGACGTAAACACTGCTTTCTTATGCCTTGCTGTTGCATCATTCTGTTAGCTCCGCCCATAGAATGTCATGACCACGCCCATTTTTCGCGCGCGCTGCAGACACCAAATTACCCCCTATTTTTCGACGCGGCGCGCTCCACGTGCCGCAGCCGCCCCCCCCCAATTCCCCCCGTCCCAGGTTGGCCTACAAAAATCTGGTCACTCTACCCAGAAACCCCTGGTGTCAGTGACAGGCAACTGTAAATGAAAATAAAGAGACCTGCAGCCTGTTTTTTTGGAACAGTCTTCAGCAGTGCAGCCAGTGAATCTCCTGTGTGCCAGCCATTATTTGGGCCGTACTATAATGAAGCCCCGGGTGATGCAACACATATCCATCCACAAAATCCAAGATTGCTATTATAGACAGCCTCGGCATGTAGCTGATCACTGTGTTGCCGCTCTGCATCCAGACCTCACATAGTGGATCCAGACTATTTCATCCTGCAGAAGGTTCCAGCATCACTGCATTCTGGGCAGAGGACCCAAGTCCCAATCTCTGTACTGGAGTAACTACAGAGCCATGAACCGCTCAGCTTCCCCCCAACCCTACACACACACGCACACACACACGCACACGCGCACACGCACACACACACACACACACACACACACACACGCACCTACGCAGACACACACACACAAACACTGTATAAAACAGTCACATGATATAGTCATCCAAACTGGCTACCAACAGGAGAGAGATGTAAGCTAAGAAAAAGGAATGTTTGTTAAAGAACCACTATCGCGAAAAAAGTAGGCAGTTAAAATGTGATAGACCCGACAGGTTTTGGGCCAGTCCATCTCCTCATGGGGGATTCTCAGGGTTTTCTTTGTTTTCAACAGCATTTCCTGAACAGCAGTTGCAAAGTCTAACTGAAAAAATAGTGTGCAAGTGAGTAGGGAGGTTGGCAGTATCCTACTATTTTGGCAGTTACACTGCTGTTCAGGAAATGCTTTTGAAAATAAAGAAAACCCTGAGAATCCCCCATGAGGAGATGGACTGGTCCAAAACCTGTCGGTTTTGTCAGATTTTAACTGACTACTTTTTTCGAGATGGTGGTCCTTTAATGAATGTTTGTTAATGACTACTACTATTTAATGCAATGTAGTGTAGCCCTCAGGTCCAGCTGCCCTGATTGATTGGGTTTCAACCTCTGCATTCTCTATTGCTACGCCACTGCATATATGGGGCTTATGTGTGGGCTACACTTTAATAACTTTTTTCCTAATCATTTTTTTCTGTGCTCCATTTTTAACATGCATATGTATACCAAGCAATAATAGTAATAACTGGGAGCATGGGAAGAGGAGACTTCTAAGGGAAGGGGGAGGGAACTATTCTCCCACAATGCACCAAGTACCCTTGTCCATCTGTCCAAGTACCCTTGTCCATCCATGATTTTAAATAAATGTTATTGTTGTCCTCCCATCATAAATGCAGCATCAACGCAAATGTAAATAAATGTACATGTTTAAAGTTTTCCACGTGTGTCTTTCTTGTTTGTCAGCCACACTCACTTTACTCCTGCCACCAGTTGATGGAAGTATTGATGGTACTAGCATATATGAAAATCTCACGAGAGTGGCAGAGTAGGAATACTTAGCAGCTTATTTGAAAATACCACAGTTGCAAATTTGATACTATAGATTTGATTGTCATTTGATACTAGAAATGTTTTTAAAAGGCCAGTCAAGGCTTGTTAGATTGCTTAAAGAGAATCTGTACTCTAAAATTATTACAATAAAAAGCATACCGTTCTATTCATTATGTTCTCCTGGGCCCCTCAGTGCTGTTTCTGCCACTCCCTGCTGCAATCTTGGCTTGTAATTGCCAGTTTTAGGCAGTGTTTACAAACAAAAGACATGGCTGCTAACCAGTTGTGACAGGCTCAGAGGAGCTCAGTCTGTGACTCATACAGAGCCTGCAGGGGGCATGGAGAGGGTGTGTATAGCTTCTGCCTATAACAGCAGAGCAGCACATTCCTGCCTGAGCCCGACAAAGCCGTCAAAGGAAAGAAGATTAGATTATATAGCAGAGATAATACAGCCACTGTGCAACTAGTAAAGGCTGCAGTAAGACAGACCACATTAGAACAGGTATAGGAACTTATAGGATAGAAGAAATAAGGCTGAAATTTTGTTACAGAGTCTCTTTAAAGGAGTCATCAGGCAAAAATTGTTCTCCCCGCTCTACTTACCCGGGGTTTCCTCCAACCCCTTGCAGCTGACATGTCCCACGCCACAGCTCCGCATTCAGCCCACGTTGTCTGCAGTGTACTGTGCAGGTGCAGAACTACTGCGCCTGTGCAGTACACCGCAAAAAACGTGGATTTGATTGACGGCGGCTCTCGTGCAGGCGCACTGGAGGTTGGCCTCTTCACCGGCGGGGACCCCAGGCTGGAGGCTGAATGCAGAGCTGTGGCATGGGCAGGGCTGGGCCGAGGCAGAGGCGAGAGAGGCTCCAGTCTCAGGGCGCAGTATAGGAGGGGCCGCACAAGTCACTCAGCTATCATTCCTCTACTGTGTTTGAAGCAGAGAGAAAGAAGAAGAGGGGATACATGGCAGTGACTGCAAGCCAGATAACTAGAGATTAAGGTGTTGGAAGTCCTGGGGCACATCTTAGTCTAATAGCAATCAGTGTGTGACGGCTGGGGTGGGAGGGATGGAGGGGCGCATTTTGATGTTGCAGCCTTGGATGCTGGAGGACCTTGTCCCAGCCCTGGGCATGGGGCATGTCAATAAATGTCCAAGGAAGTCCCGCTACACCAAGAGGTAGGGTGAAGTAGAAAAAATACTTTATTGTAAATCCATCTTAATCCATCACCAGTGTACAAGTAAAAAGCTCACGCGTATCGGAGCGATGTATGGCTCCTTAATAAGCTCTCTTCTTTTGAACATTTTAATGAGCTAACCAACAAAATCAAAGAAAATATTTCCAAGCTAGAAAATTTAATTATGAATACTAAGCGGGTCAAATTTCTTCGAGATTCAGGTGACTACAAAAACAATGTGGTATATGAATGGGGTAGGTGGGAGACAGTTCACAGGTCACCAAGATCTATCCTTCGTAGACCCAAGCAGAACAAGAGAGTTAGCTTTAGTTCGGCCGACAGCACAGGTTCGGCCTCCGACTCTTCAGACAATAGGGAAGAGAGGGTTCAGTCGGTCTTCTCTGGTACCCCCAAATGGGGGGGGGGGACCAGCGCGGACAGTCTGCACAGGAAACCCCTCCAGGACAGCTTACTTATTACCAGCGACCAAAGAGGAGCAATCGAAGGTACAGGGGGAAGGGGGGGGGGAAGACCAGGAGGGCAGGCCGGAAGAGACGAAAGATAATTCACTCCTTCTCTAATGTTATTAATCTGTCCAATACAGTTCTCACTCGGACCCAGATCTCTTTGCTCTCTAGAGGTTTGTCCTATGCACCTTCATATCATTTTGATATTTTTGATACCATGCTTGACGTCAACAAATTTGTCAGGAATTTGATGGTTAAAAAACATTTTTTAGAAACGGATGACACAGATGGTGTGGAGGGGGCTGGTGGGGTGGCCGCGGGGCCCCCCTTTTGTCCCGCCCCGGAGGTTGGGCAGATTCCTCCCTTCCAGGAGGCATCTTTCATCCTCACTCTGGAACAGTTGTCCGGTGTGGGTGATGGCCCAGCCCCCGAGGCGGCCCTGGGCCTCGTGGCCACCTCCAATCCCTACTTCTATCCCATCCAGACTAGAACACCTATCGTGGACACTTTCCAAGATTTGGTGGAAAAAGAACTTTTGCAGGTCAAAAGGGCCAATAGAGCGACCTCTGATTTAACACGGCAGGAACAGGAGGCACTTCGATCCCTCCAAAACAATTAGACGATAGTTATTCGCAGTGCAGATAAGGGAGGGGCTGTGGTGGTCCTGGATGCGGCTGCCTATAGGGAAGAGGCACTACGCCAACTAGAGGACACTACCACCTATGAGGCTCTGTCTAGTGATCCGACTGGTCGCTTCAAGACTGAGCTTCAACAGCTCCTTAATCTGGGGGTTTCATTGGGAATCTTCAGTGAGAAGGAAAGGGACTATCTTTTGGTGGAGGCGCCTGTCACGCCCATTTTCCATCATCTACCCAAGGTCCATAAATCTGATGTACCCCCTAAGGGCCGTCCCATAGTGGCCGGCATTGGTTCATTGGGAGAGCGTCTTGGACAGTGGGTGGACGGGTGCCTCCAACCTCTGGTGCGTCGTCTACCAGGCTTTTTGCGGGATACGACGCACCTTTTATCAAGCTTGGAACCCTTGCAATGGGAGCCATCCTTTGTCTGGGTTACAATGGATGTGGCTTCCTTGTATTCTTCCATCCCCCATAAGTTGGCTCTGAAAGCCCTAGATTTTCATATTAGAAAATATGGGTCATTTACATCCACCGTTTGTGATTTTCTCCTCCTAGCGGTAGATCATCTACTTAGTCGAAATTATTTTATGTTTGGTGGGGTGTACTATCTCCAGAGATGCGGAGCTTCTATGGGAGCCAAATTCTCCCCATCCCTAGCCAATTTGTATATGGGATGGTGGGAGGAGCTCCGCATCTTTGGGGAGTACAACCCATTTTCTGATTCTTTGTTTTGGTATGCTAGGTATATAGATGATCTGCTGCTGGTGTGGAGGGGCCCTGAAAGTGATTTGCTAGGGTTCCTTACTTATTGTAATGACAATGATTTAAATCTGTCCTTCACGATGTCCCATAATGCCACACAAATTAACTATTTGGATCTCCATTTGAGTGGCTGTGCTACATCACGGAGGGTATTAACTAAAACATTTAGAAAAGAGTGTGCTGGCAATTCGTTACTATTGGCCACTAGTTGTCATCCGAGACATGCACTGCAATCAATTCCATATGGGGAAATGATCAGAGCGTCGAAAAACTGCTCTGATCAGGCTATGTTGCAGCAAGAGCTGGATTTGGTACAATCGAGACTTCGCGATCGCGGGTATCATGAGGACAAAATCCTGAGAGCAAGAGATCAGGTCCTACGTAAAACAAGGTCAGATTTACTTACTCCCAGATCCGGTTGCAGGAACAGGCAACATAATAAAGGGGTTAGTTTTGTTACCTCGTATAGTCTGGAATATAACCAAATTGTCAATATCATTAAAAAATATTTGCCTGTTCTTCATTCGGATCCTAAACTTCATACTATTTTGAAGGAGGGTTGTAGCTTTTTCTCAAGGCGTGCCCCTACTTTGGGAACTACCTTGTCCCCCAGTTTATTTCAGAGTACAAATAGGCCTAAACCTACATGGCTCACACATACAGGTTCGTATAAATGTGGCTATAGTACCTGTAGATACTGTAGGGTTCATGACCAGACACGAGAAATCATCACACTTTCCAGACACAACAATTATGATATGAGACAGTATATTAACTGTCAGACCTACAATGTTATATATTTAGTCACTTGTACGGAATGTGAGATACAATATGTAGGATGCACCACGCGTCCTCTTCGCCAAAGAATCTCAGAGCACTATAATGGTGCCGGGAGATGTCTCAAGAACAAAACTTTTATTACGCACGCATCCAGTGTATCCAAGCACTTTTTTTATGTCCATTTAGGCAATATGTCTGGGTTTAGGTTCCAAGGTATACAAAGACAAACCCCCTTATTAAGGGGAGGAGACCTATATAGCAAGTTATTGAAGCGGGAGGCCTTTTGGATCTGGAAATTGGGGACTCGCTCCCCCTTGGGATTAAACTCCCGACTAGACCTTAATACATTTTATGATAAATGAATACATTGATGTGTTGCATATATATGTGTATATAAATTGGGCCTGCTTTCTCTGTTTGCAACCTTTTTTTTTTTTTTTGCATCCCCTGCTTCCCCCTTTTTTTTTTTTTTTTTTTTTTTTTGCATCCCCTGATTCCCTTGCCCATCCTTGCCTCCCTTCCCTGTCTAATAGTCGTGCATTTTGTCCAGATACTACATGTTACCATTACATTTATACATGACAGGTCGCTATAATCTGATGCAGTATATTGTGTTTTTATGCAGATTTTGTTTTATATTTATATATTGTAGTGGTATATTCCACTTTTAGCTTTTTGATGCTTGTACCTTTAAGGCTAAGACTCACACCTATAAGGGTGTGGTCTTGTATCCTATCTGTATGATTGAACACCTGTTTTGGCAAGCTATGATTAAGGAGCCATACATCGCGCCGATACGCGTGAGCTTTTTACTTGTACACTGGTGATGGATTAAGATGGATTTACAATAAAGTATTTTTTCTACTTCACCCTACCTCTTGGTGTAGCGGGACTTTCTTGGACATTTATGGACTTTTGGCATTGATCTCCCTGCTCCCATCTGTGTACACACGTAAGTGTAGTGGTCTACCCTTTCGCTTTGCATGGGGCATGTCAGCTGCAAGGGGCTGGAGGAAGCCCCAGGTAAGTAGATCCCTTTAAAGGGAATCTGAAGTGAAAATAGACTTATGATATAATGATTTGTATGTGTAGTACAGCAAAGAAATAGAACATTAGTAGCACAGATATGAGTCTCATATTCTTTCCTGCATAGGGAGAGTTAAGAAACTTCAGTTGTTATCTATGCAAAACAGCTTCTCTGAGCTCTCCGACCAAACTTGGTCGGCTACAGTGCTGTTTGCTGAAGCACTTATCTCAACCTGTCTCTCACTGTTTCTTGTTTGTTTAAAGGAGTTTTCCAGGGGGGGGGTTGAAAATAAAATCGGACACTTACTTGGGGCTTCTATCAGCCTCCTGTAGCTGTAATGTCCCGCGCCATCCTCCTCTGATCCGCCGTTCCCCGCCACCGGCACCGGTCTAGCGGGGCATCCCATCCAACTACGGCTGCGTGGCCGTGGCTGTGTGAAACGTGCGGAAGCTTACAGGCACAGTACAAGAAAACTTCAAACTGCACCTGCGCAGTAAGCTTCCGATGACGCGAGCGGGAGCGTGCATTATTCGTCTTGTTAGCCGAATAATTTCCCGGAGCCGCCGGCCGGGAACGGCGGATCAGTGGAGGACGGCGCGGGACATTACAGCTACAGGGGGCTGATAGAAGCCCCAGGTAAGTGTCAAATTTTATTTTCAACCCCCCCTGGAAAACCCCCTTAAGGTTTTACAGCAGGAAAGTTCAAAGGGTCATTAGCACTGCATTGTTTAAAATACAGAGTGTAATTTGTAAACTGTCTGCAAATGTTAGAGAACTAGTAGACCTAAGCCCATTAATATAATGGGCACTAGGTCTGTCTCACAACCCCCCTCCCCTCCAGCCCCTGTGACTGCCACCGCCGCCGCATGTCAGTGCGCACATGCGCCGTGCGTGTGCACACGTCCACCTTCCCCCTGGCCCCATCCTCCTCCTGTCTCGGCTGTCCGTGCTACACATGCGCAGTAGCGCAAACGCACGGACACAGGCACAGAGGACGCAGCAACACTTGAGTATTATTACATAGAATGATGCAATGTTATAAAAATAAAGCTATATAACTGAAAATAAGAATATGAGATGCATTTCTTTGCTACTAATGTTCTATTAAGTATCCATACTACACATACAATTCATTGGGCTCTATTCACAAAACGTCTCTTACATGACTTATTCATCACCTATTTGATAAAAATAACCCTTCAGCACATTTACAAGCAAAATATTCACTCTAAGTTGTTCCTGATTAACTTACTTTCAATATTACTTTTCTTACCTTAATTATATAAAATTTTTGCTCTTTGAGAGCTTAAAAAAGTAACATAGATAAGGTGAAAACAGAGGAAAACAGGTTAAATGACAACTTAAGTCAGAGGTATATGGAGGCTGTCATATTTATTTCCTTTTGAACAATACCACTGTCCTGGCAGCCCTGCTAATCTATATGGCTGCAGTAGTGTCTGAATCACACCTGAAACAAGCATGCAGCTAATCCTGTCAGATCTGACAATAATGTCAGAAACTTCTGATCTGCTGCATGCTTGTTCAGGGTCTACGGCTAAAAGTATTAGATACGGAGAATCAGCAGGATAGCCAGGCAACTGGTATTGCTTAATAGGAAATAAATATGGCAGCCTCCATTCCCCCCTCACTACAGTATTTTTACAACACGCTTCCATGCACTTCCGCATACCTGAAGCAGGAAGTGACCACAAGCGCACGTCACTTCCTGCTTAGCTGCATGACAGACAGGGAATACCGTGTTCTAATGCGGTATTCCTTGAAGGCCTATTTTTGGCATTGCGATGAGGTTCGGCGGGCACGCCGCAGCGCAACGCTAATGCCAATATGCAGTGTGAAACTAGCCTCAGTGTCACTTTAAATTCTAACTTCCACAGTCTTTGAGGATCTTAGCAAGTAAGGTATGGACAGCCCAGTATTAGCTTTGGACAGGCCCGTTTTTAGGGCCGTGCGGCCCGTGCCGCCGCCCTGTGCGCTGTTGTGAGGGAGGCACTGTAAAGGAGGGGGGAGCCGGAGCCGCTGGGAGGGCGTCCAACCTCTCCTTCCCTTTCCCCGGGCCGCCCTCCATGCTCCCCCCTCAGACGCAGAGTAATTACGCAGCAGGAAGCACTGTGCATAACTACTCACCTTCCTGCGTTCCACTCGCAGCTGATCTCCTCTCGTCAGACACTGCTACACACGCTGCTTCCGGCTAAACAGGAAGTAGCGTGTGTAGCAGCGTCTATGACGAGAGGAGATTAGCAGCGAGTGGAACGCAGGAAGGTGAGTAGTTATGCACAGCGCTTCCTGCTGCGTAATTACTCTGCGTCTGAGGGGGGAGCACAGAGGGCGGCCCGTGAAGAGGGAGGGAGAGGTCGGGCTGCCCTCCCCGCGGCTCCGGCTCCCCCCTCCATTATGGGGGGTGGACCTACCTAACCTATAATGGGGGAAGCTGCCTATCTAAACTAAACTGGGGGGCACCTACCTAATCTAACCTATACTGGGGGGCACCTACCTAATCTAACCTATACTGAGGGGCACCTACCTAATCTAACCTATACTGGGGGAAGATGCCTATCTAATCTATACTGGGGGACATCTACCTAATCTAACCTATACTGGGGGGCACCTACCTATCTAACCTATATTGGGGAGCAGCTACCTATCCAACCTATACTAGGGGGCACCTACCTAATCTAACCTATACTGGGGGGGCACCTACCTAATCTAACCTATACTGGGGGGCAGCTAACTATCTAACCTATAGTGGGGGGCACCTACCTATCTAACCTATACTGGGGGCAGCTACGTAATCTAACCTATAATGGGGGGCACCTACCTAATCTAACCTATACTGGGGGGCAGCTACCTATCTAACCTATATGGGGGGAACCTACCTAATCTAACCTATACTGGGGGGCACCTACCTATCTAACCTATACTGGGGGGCACCTACCTATCTAACCTATACTGGGGGCACCTACCTATCTAACCTATACTGTAGGGCACCTACCTATCAAACCTATACTGGGGGCCCTTACTTATCTAACCTGTATTGGGGGCACCTACCTACCTAGCTAGCCTATACAGGTGGCAACTATACTGGCTACTTATATTGCAGGCACCTAACTATCCTTTACTGGGGGCATCTACCTATCCAACCTATGCTGGGGGCAACTATTCTGGCCACCTATATTAGGCCACCTAGCTAACCTGTAGTGGGGCACCTACCTATCTAACTTATACCGGGGGCGCCTACCTATCTAACCTATACTGGGGGCAACTATACTGGCTACCTATACTGGAGGCACCTACCTGGCTAACCTATACCGGGGGCAACTATACTGGCTGGCTCACCTATGCCTGGCTACCTATACTGGGGGGACCTATAGCTGGCTACCTATACTGGATTAGCTATTCTTGGCTACTCATACTGGGGGGACCTATACTGAGTGCAACTAGACCTGGCTAACCTATATTGCGGGTGCCCATACCTTGCTCGGGGGGGGGGGGGGGCTGGGCAATTTTTACACCCTCGCCCTGGGTGCATTTTAGCCTAGAAACTGCACTGGCTTTGGAGCAGATATGCAGACATAAAACCAACAAATGTTGATTTAGGTAATAACTTTAATAACTGTACATAGGTTATTGCAAGATTTCACAACCAGTTTTGTATCATGCATGAGAAAGAAGTTTTGAAAGCTCCTGGATCCTACAACTTATTTTTATGTTTTTTTATGTACAGTGTATGTTCTATTGTCCAGCAATATATTAGCAATAGAATGTTTTGCATTTTTGTAGCTCTGTGTTACCTTAATTATAAATTATTTGTATAGTCAACAAAAACGGTTGAGACAGTATTGGGTAGATATCCCGTACTTTTCTTTTAGTCTATGTTATTAAAAGTATTA
This sequence comes from Hyperolius riggenbachi, assembly GCF_040937935.1. NCBI lineage: Eukaryota > Metazoa > Chordata > Amphibia > Anura > Hyperoliidae > Hyperolius > Hyperolius riggenbachi. The sequence continues at coordinate 150,284,157 of NC_090653.1, read as the reverse complement.
CCTGAATCAACATTTGTTGGTTTGATGTCTGCATATGAAGACCTTAGCAAATCTGGCCACCGAATGGATTTTGCACCACATTGCACCACAATGATGCAAAAAGGTGATGCACCCATACAGTACCATTCAATGAAAACCGCCCGTCGTCCTACATGCAGTGTGTTACTGTGTCAGTATCTGCTGTACTGCACAGTGATTATTGTGGTAGCTCCATAGGACTAAAATTGCATTTGCATCACTCATATGCGACACAACAGTGTGAAAGGACCCTACATGGTCTCCCTTCACCACCACAAACTGCCCCTAGAATATGGCAAGAAAAGGAGATCATATTGATCAGATTGTGAGCTCTTTTGTAGGACAGTTAGTTGTATGGACTGACTTCTATATAAATATATAAAATAAAAGAATAGTTATTTGTAACCTGAAAGTGCACATTTTTAATTTACTAGGTCATTTTATTAGGTTATTACATTGAGACTAGAATTTTATTTTATTCACTAGTGTTATTTGACTTGAGTCTAGGTTCAAAGTGGTCAGTTGCATGTCAGTTGCATAATGCATGCGCAACATGCATGGAGACCGGACATAGACATTAATGCAAAGCCTGCATGCAGCGAGTTAGAATAATGCGATCAGTTACAATGCAGTACTGTGGACAGGCCCATAGGCACTGTGAACTAGCCCTAAATCCACTGTGTCCACAATCACTATGAGTATTGTATTTGTGTTGTACTGAAGCATGTATTTTATTTTATTAGCAGTAACATAAAGATGTGATATTTTAATATTTCAGAACGATATACACCCTGAGATCAATGTAATTATTTTATCAGCACAGTTATTATTTTGTTACAGACATGGCTGGCCTTTGACCTGAGTGACCAGAGCAGTCGCTCAGGGTGCCGGCTTCCAGGGGGAGGACGTGATGTGCATTCAACTGGCCCTGGCCGCATTTTTACCTGCTGGCTGCGGGCTTCGGGTCCGTATGTGGCTGATGCAAGTGGTAGCTCCGCCCCCTTGCGCCGCTGGGGGTGATGGGGCGAAGACTCCAGGAACCTGCTGCTGCCTCTTGCTGAGTCTGTGTGAGCCGTGCGTGCCAGTAGCGCCGCCCCTTGCTCACAGGCGATGTCTGCGCTGCGCACTAATCAGAGAGAGACCTGCTTGTCACTCCTGACTCCTGGCCATCTTCTGTCCCCAGCTACAAGCAGAAAAGCAAGATTCCCCAAATGCCTCCCGGTTGGGGAAGTGTGTGTGTGTGGGGGGGCTATAGAGGCCAAAGGGGGATCTTCTTGTATACTATACACTATTTATCTGCCGAGCTATTTACACTAAAAGAGAATCTGTTTGCCTGTATACACTAAGGTGCGTGTGGGAGGGGGGGGGGAGGAATCTGCCTATATACACCAAAAGGGATCTGCCTATATACACTAAAGGGGATCTTGCACATGGGTGTGTGTGTGTGCTCGCGCAAAGACAATGAATGGGGGGGGGGGGGGGGGGCACCACCAAAATTTGGTTACGCTCAGGGCGCTGTGAAACCTAAGGCCGGCCCTGGTTACAGACATCTGACTTTGATATTTAATTTTATTACATGTGACATTAAGTTTATTTTTGAGTGGCCTCAAAATGCTTTTTGAAGTGTGTCATAGAGATGGATATTTATTTACTGTGATTCTAAGCTAGTGTTTTACATATTGTGTTATTGTTTCTGACACATTATTCAGATGGCATTTATTCACCTCATCATCTGATGGTTATTTTATTTTTATGACATGAATGAATATGCTAGTTAATGTGACATACAGATGGTTATATTATTATGTATGACAGATGGATGCTTATTTTCGATGACAATTGACTTGCTTACTTTCCTTCACTATCAGAATAGCATGTTTTATGAAGTATGACAGAGAACCTGGTAGATTATACCATTTGGGTGTGTCTGTAGTCCATCATACTCCTATATAGTTTATCTGAATATGGTTGCTTGGCAACACACTCTTTCCTCATGCCACACAGCACCAATTGAAAGTTATAAGCATGGAAAGGCTAGTGCCTTTCCCAACAGAGACACAAACAGCTTGATTCATTAAAGAGGAACGCCAGTGAAAATAATATAATAAAATAGTGCTTCATTTTTACAATAATTACCGTATTTCGCGCCGTATAAGACGCTCCGGAATATAAGACGCACCCAGGTTTAGAGGGCAGAAACTAGAGAAAAAAAAATATACTAAACCTGGTGCGTCCATATTCCAGGAGCGTCTTGTACATGTTATCCCTCAAATGGTGTCCTCATGTCTCCACCATTGTGTTTCCCATGTCTGCCCTAAGTGTCCTCCTGTGTCCCATTGTGCTGTAATATGTACGAACAGAGGCGCCAAGCAGAGTAAAACAATGTTCTAAAAATGATAAAAAGAGGGAAGTCGAGGTGGACTTACCTCCTTCTGGTAGTGGACATATACTCAAATGCAGAGTAAAAAAAATACAATTTATTCATGAAGAAGTGAAGACCGGCACCATCTAATGTATTTAGCTCGATAAATTTATTGTGCAGACATCTTGACAATTAAAATGACGTTTCGGTGGTCAATCCTCCTTTATCAAGTTTCTGTCAGTGTCTAACTAACATTGTATTATAACCTCTTTATATACTCACTACCATGGAACATGAACCAATCACGCTAAAGGAGTCGCCTCTGGCGACCAATCCCATGCTGTCTCGCTCCAGCGGACCTAATGGGGAACTATATATGCGCATACAGCGTGCGCACAGACTTAAAAACTCTCTCCAGATGGTGGGGCGGAAACGGCGCAGCCCAAGCCCACAACGTGCACCGCCGGCCAATGGGGAGACACTCAGCGATGACATCACCATCAGGTCACGCCCCCTAGGCGAGGCGGACCTGATGGGGAACTGAGCGCTCTCTCGGCAGCCGCAAGACCGCCCATGGCTCGGTGACGCTGTCATGGTGGGCGTGGATCGCCCCCATGCGTGTCTACGCACGCTACGTGGGCGAAGGTACGCCTTCCGCCCCACGGTCTGAATACAAGACCCAATAATGTGCAGGAATAAGCGGCATAGCCCATAATACAGAAAAGAATGACATCTAGTGTTGGAAAAATAAACTACATGTATGTGACTACATCAAGAAAACCTATCATACATCACATATTTTATGATATAAAAATATAGCAATGGAGGAAACAACACGCTACATTATTATTGATGCCATACATAGAGGGAAAGCCCAAATGTTATAAATAAAGATTAATAGAAAAGCATCCTACAATATCACATAAAAGGGACCATATCATATTCTCTATTCATACCCCTCGGTTCGATAGTATCTAATCTGCGTATCCAATACGCCTCACGATAAAGCAATTTTTTAATTCTATTGCCACCCCTCCTTCCACATTTGACCTGTTCGATGATTTGAAATCTCAATTGACTTGTAGTATGACCTGCACTGACAAAATGTGATGGTACTGGTAACTCCACTTTTTTAGTTCTAATGGTACTTTTATGAGCAGTTAATCTATCTTTGATTCTCTGGGTGGTCTGGCCTATATATAAAAGACCACACGGACATTTTAATAGATATATCACAAATCTAGAATTACAGTCAAATTGACCTTTAATGTTAAATTTTGTACCGTTATGGGGATGTATAAAATTATTGCCTTTAATGACACTATTGCAGTGTACACATCCCAAACATGGGTATGTGCCCCCGTGTCTACTATAAGTAATTGGTCTTGTCTGGGACCCTAAGTCAGCATGTACTAATTTATCACGGAGTGTGGGTGCTCGTTTGTATGACAATAGGGGAGGGGCCTGAAATTCTGGTATATCAGGGAAATTCTCTTTTAATAGGGACCAGTTAGTGCGTATGATTTTAGCTATACGGTCACTATACACGTTATATTGACTGACAAACGGAATTCTTTTATTGTGTCCACGTCTTCTATCGGTTCTACCTGATCTGTCTTCATTTAACCTTTGTCTTGCCTTCTCTAATAATGGCGTAGGGTAATGTCTACGTTTAAATCTGTCAGTCATCTCGTCTAGTCTCATGTCTCTAAGGTGGTCATCGTCAACTATACATTTAACCCTCTTAAACTGGCTACCGGGGATCGACAATATAGTGTTAGGAGGTTGAAAACTATCATAAAGTAAAGTGGAGTTAGTGTCAGTGGGTTTAATATAGAGATCTGTGCACAATCTGCCATTAGAGAGTCTCACCATCGTATCTAAAAAGCTAACCTCCCGTTGATCACAATTAATGGTTAATCTAATTGCTGGACACTGTAATTGTAGTTGACTCACTAAATCGTCAAGGTCCGAACGCGGCCCCGCCGACACGCAAAAAACATCATCTATATAGCGCATCCAACAGAATGCGAATTTAGTAAAAACATAATTAGTATAGACAAAGGATTCCTCGTATGCATTCATAAAGATGTTTGCGTAGGACGGGGCCACGTTCGAACCCATCGCCGTGCCCCTCAGTTGCAGATAGAACTGGTCCTCAACAAGAAAATAATTGTTAGTCAAAAGCATTTTAAGCAATGTACATAAAAAACCAATCTGTACCTGTGAAAAATCAGATGCACAAAATAGAATGTTCTCTACTGCCTCCACACCTCCATCATGTGGGATGGAGGTGTAGAGGCTTTCTACATCTAACGTAACCAAGAATGCCCCCTCAGGAATATCTGGCAATTTTTTAAGCTCCTCCAAAAACATAGAGGTATCTCTTAAGTATGACTTTCCCGCTACAACAAAAGGTCTCAAAATACAATCTAAATACTTTGCTAATGGAGAAAAACTTGAATCGATGCCGGCCACTATGGGTCTCCCCGGTGGCCGGGATTGATTCTTGTGTATCTTCGGACATATGTAAAAAACCGGGACTATCGGATCCTTTTGAATCAAAAAATCATGCAGCTTATCATCTATGATTTTAGATCTTAATGCCTCATTGACTACTTCCTGTATCTGTACCATAAACTCTCTAGTGGGATCATTTGGTAATTTGCAGTAGGTGGTGGAGTCAGCTAATAAACGGTAGATATCTTCTTTGTAATAAACTGTATCCATGATAACTACTGCTCCACCTTTATCTGCCTGTTTTATCATGATGACTTGGTTATCGCATAGTTCACGTAAGGCTGCCCGTTCATTCACTTGCAGATTATGATGTATGGTGTAGTTAGTCCCCAGTCTAGGGTTCCTGAATAATATATCTATCTCTTGTTGTACTTTCTGACTAAACTTGTCAATTATCTGGCAAGAGGGGGGATTGAAACTACTCTTATTTCTCAAATTGGTATCTTGCAACCTAAGGGCATCCTCATCCGCCTCTGGTCTCCAAAAAAGTGATCTCTCCTGAGATGTGGCGAAAAAGTCTTTGAGTCTAATCTGTCTAAAAAAGCGATATAGATCAATATCGAAATCAACCAAACTTGGCCAGTTCGTAGGGGCGAATGAAAGGCCCTTCTCCAGAAGAGACTGTTGTGCTGAAGACAAGACTACTGATGAAATATTAACGACTATGGTTTCCGCTGATTCCCGCTCGGGTTCTTGGACTGGTTCGGTCGCTGCCTCAAGCGATCTTTTCTATTTCCTCCACTTGCCTCCACGACGTCTTCTGCGCTGGACGCATTGTCTGATGATGACTGGGAAGTCGTGGGCAAAAAATCTGTAGATTCACCCTGTTTAGGTATGGCTGGCCCCTTAGGTTTAGGTTTATCTACATGTCTCCTCCTAGGTATAGGTTTTTGCCAGGTGTATACATAGCCTGTAGTATAATCCAAGGCATCTCTTTGAAACTTATCCCGCTTGATATTCTCTACTTGTTTTTTGTGTGTTTCCAACCGTGTCGAAAGATCCACGACATATCTAGCATATTCCATGGTAGTGAGTATATAAAGAGGTTATAATACAATGTTAGTTAGACACTGACAGAAACTTGATAAAGGAGGATTGACCTCCGAAACGTCGTTTTAATTGTCAAGATGTCTGCACAATAAATGTATCGAGCTGAATACATTAGATGGTGCCGGTCTTCATTTCTTCGTGACAAGTTGATCCTGAGTGCTACGGGACCTACAGATCTGGCACATCGATCTTTATTTTTTGGGGAGTGCTGTCTATTTCAAAGCTTCAAATACAATTTATTCACAGCTCCATAAAATCACAACGCGTTTCACAGAGGCGCTCACACGCTTTATGGACCTGAACCAGTTTTATATGCTCCTGTACTGCCTGATGAAGCTGGATTGTTGACCGCAAAACGCGTTGCGATTTTATGGAGCTGCATTTGAGTATATGTCCACTACCAGAGGGAGGTAAGTCCACCTCGACTTCCCTCTTTTTATCATTTTTAGAACATTGTTTTACTCTGCTTGGCGCCTCTGTTCGTACATATTACAGCACGATTAAGTCCACCCCTGGTGTAGGGGTTCTTTACCCATTTTCCTATCTACAGAGAGCGATTTTTATACCTGAGTGGGGTCACGTACTAATACTCCCCACCTGCCTGTCAAGTGGTTACCTGATGGTAACCCACCTTTGTGAGTATAAGAACCTTTGACATTACATTATATATTGAGCTTACCAGACAATATTGCACTATTGGGCTCTTGGTGTCCTCTGTTTTGTTTTTACAAGTACTTTTTCCTGTGTCCCATTGTCTCCCCATGTGTCCTCTGTGTCCCCAATACCTGCCCCTTGTGTCCTCTGTGTCCCTCATACATGCCCCATGTGTCACCCGTGCCTGCCCTATGTGTCCCTCATGCATGCACTATGTGTCCTCTGTGTCCCCCATACCTGCCCCATGTGTCCTCTGTGGCAACCCTGCATGCCCCATGTGTCCTCTGTGTGTCCCTCATGCCTGCCCCATGTGCCTGTGTCCCCCATGTGTCCTCTGTGTCACTCATGCATGCCCTGTGTCCTCTATGTTTCCCTCATGCCTGCCCGATGTGCCTGTGTCCCTATGTGTCCTCTGTGTCACCTATGAATGCCTCATGTGTCCCTCATGCCTGCCCTATCTGCCTGTGTCCCCCGTGTGCGTGTAAACTGTGGCTGCAAGTGATGTGTGCCTCTGCCCTCTCTCGATGCCTGTTAAGTGTTTGGCTGCGTGTCCCCCGCGAGTGTATACTATGCCCGCTCCCCCGTGTGCCTTATCTCCCTCCCCATGTGGTTGCTGCCCCCCGGGTGTTAATCTGCAGCGGGCTTACCTCTCCACCATGCCCACGAGGATTGGAGACTTCCTTCACAGCCGCGCATCTCGCTCTAGTGTTCGGCATATGATAATGATGCAATCATCACATGCCGATCACTAGAGCGAGATGCGCGGCTGTGAAGGAAGTCTCCAATTCTCGCTGGCATGGCGGAGAGGTAAGCCCGCTGCAGATTAACACCCAGGTGGGGGGGCAGCAACCACATGGGGGAGGGAGATAAGGCACACGGCGGGAGCGGGCATAGTATACACTCGCGGGGGACACGCAGCCAAACACATAACAGGCATCGGGAGAGGGCAGAGGCACACGTCACTTGCAGCCACAGTTTACACGCACAGGCAGGGAATTCCCGACGTGGCGGCGGGTCGCGGTCCGTATCGGCGGGCGTTTATTTGGCGGGGATTCACTGCCTTTGCCGTATAAGACGCAGGGACTTTTTTTCCCTATTTTTGGGGGAGAAACAGTGCGTCTTATACGGCAACAAATACGGTATGTATAAATGATTTAGTCAGTGTTTGCCCACTGTAAAATCTTTTTCCTCTCCCTGATTTACACTCTGACATTTATCACATGGTGACATTTTTACTGCTGGCAGGTGATGTCACTGGAAGTAGCTGCTGCTTGCTTTTTTGGCAGTTGGAAACAGCTGTAAACAGCTATTTCCCACAATGCAGCAAGGTTCACAGACAGGAAACTTCCAGGACCATGGTCCTCACAGTTTTCTGTGGGAGGGGTTTCACCACAATATCAGCCATACAGAGCCCTCTGATGATCCATTTGTGAAAAAGAAAAGCTTTCTCATGTAAAAAGGGGTATCAGCTACTGATTGGAAGTTCAATTCTTGGTCACAGTTTCTCTTTAACCACTTCACAACTGAGGGGTTTTACCCCCTGACCACCAGAGCAATTTTCTCCTTTCAGCGCTCCATCCATTCATTCGCCTATAACTTTATAATTACTTATCGCAATGAAATGAACTATATCTTGTTTTTTTCACCACCAATTAGGCTTTCTTTAGGTGGGACATTATGCCAAGAATTATTTTATTCTAAATGTGTTTTAATGGGAAAATAGGAAAACATTTGGAAGAAAAAACATTATTTTTCAGTTTTCCGCCATTATAGTTTTTAAACAATGCATGCTACTATAATTAAAATCCATGTAACTTATATGCCCATTTGTCCCTGTTATTACACCATTTAAATTATGTCCCTATCACAATGTTTGGCGCCAATATTTTATTTGCAAATAAAGGTGCATTTTTTTCAGTTTTGCATCTATCCCTAATTACAAGCCCATAATTTATAAAGTAACAGTGTTATACCCTCTTGATTTAAATATTTAAAGATTTCAATCCCTAAGGTAACTATTTAAGTTTGTTTTTTATTGTAATTTTTTTTTATATATTTTAATATTTTAAAAAAAAATATTGATAACAATTGGGGAGTGTGGGAGTTAATTAGTTAAAATGAATAGTAAAAATAATTTATTTGTATGTGAAAAAAATGTTTGGGTGTAGTATTACTTTTTGGCCACAAGATGGCCACATTTTTTTTAGGCGTCCTGCAAGCGTCAGAAGGACGCTTGCAGGAAGGGAGGCTGGGAAACTGAGTTATTTTATAATGATCACGCTGCTTCTCGTAGAAGCATGCCGATCATTGCGGGGGCAGAGATCAACGAACCGGAATGGATTTTCCCGTTCATTGATCTCCGGGCGAGCGGGCAGCGGCGTGCACGATCGCGGGAGTCCGACCGGGAGCGCGGACAGCGGCGGCAGCGGCGGTAGCGGTGGGGGGTGCGTATATCTACGCTCCGGGCGGGGAAGTGAAGTCCAAAGGAGCGTAGATATACTGTACCCTGGCGGCAAAGTGGTTAAGCTAAGCAGCGCAGCTTTATTTGAAGGAGCGCCCCTGCTCTCCCTGCCTTAGGGCTACACTAATTAATCAGTTGCTCTCAGTAATAACTGAAAGAAAACTGATTTTCAAAATTATGTCCATGTTTTTCTATGGCACAGTTCCCACGCGTTTTAACTGAAATCTTTTTCACAATGTACTGCTATGGAAAAAAACGCGTACTAACCCATACTAACGTATTAAGTGTAAAAGGGTCATTACATAGCAGTGCTTGCTGCTATGTAAGGAGCACGCCTTCCTTAGTTGCGTACATAGCAACGCACGTAACTTTAACTGTGGGCCTTCCTTTGAAGTATCGTTACTTTACTAAGGGCACGTTTCAACTGCTAAATGATGCAAATGCGGCTAGCTAGCCGCATCACTTCCTCCGCCGGCCGCATCACTTCCGCATCTCCCGATGCGGAATTCCATGGAGGAGATGGGACGCGGCAGATGCTGCCGTGCGATAATCTGCAGCATGCTGCAGATTCACAGATCGCACCGCTCCGCACAACATGCACGCAGTGGAAACTGTTCCACTGGCGTGCATGTGTTTCAGGACACCTGCGGTGCGATGTGGCTATGTAGCCGCATCGCACCGCTCCTAGTGGAAACGGGTCCTAACAGCTACTACTATGTTAAATTACATAGTTGTAACTGTGTAATTGTAATTTTGCGTAAAATGGCCTTTGCCCTGCTATGTAAGAAGCGTGCCTTCCTTAGTTATGTGCATTGCGTACATAGCAAGGCGCGTAACTTTAACTGTGGGCATTCCTGTGAAGTATGGTTACAGCCATACATCACTAATAGCCGCTACTAAGTTAAATTACATAGTTTTATGAGGTGCCCAAACTTCCACGGTGTCCAATATTTCTCGTATATAGCAGCGAAGGCAGTGGCAGGTTCAGATAGGGTTAGGCATCAGTATGGAGGAGTTGGTTAGGGTTAGGCATCAGTAGAGGGACTGTAAGAATAGGGTTAGGTTTAGCGATACAAATATTGGTATTATAATCGGAATTACTACTGCCCAACATTAGAATATTGTTAATTTTGAAAGCCTCATGGATGATACTACTATCTACTGACGCAGAGAAGGCCTTTGACCATGTCCGGTGGGAGTTTATCAGAGGCACTTTGCAACGCATTGGGTTATCATGTAAAATGTTGGCATATGTTATGACATTATACGGAGCTCCATCAGCAAGGATTAAGGTCAACGGAGAACTCTCAGAATCATTTGGTATCTCCAATGGCACGCGCCAGGGGTGCCCTCTCTCCCCTTTCATTTTTGCCCTTTCCCTTGAACCACTATTCCGCACTATTAGAGCATATACGACCATTAGGGGATTACGATTTCCCTCGTCGGAACACAAAATGGCAGCATATGCCGACGATTAGCTTTTTTACATCACCTGCCCACATATCTCGATTCCCAATCTTATGCATGAGTTTTTCATGTACGGTAAATTGGCTAATATTAAAATTAATTACAGAAAATGCGAAGGCCTTAATGCAGGTTTAAAGAGAATCTGTAATGAAAAAAAAACCCTCTGCACCTGCGCAGTAGAGCGGATACAATCGGGCTCAACTATTTCCACCTTAGCCCGACAGAAGAGCCACTAGTGTGCCTGCGTAGGATTGCGGTAGATAAATATATCACAGCTTGTCAAACCTTGACGAGCCAGCGCTGGATTCCCCCGAGATTCAAAGGATGGGGAAGCCTCATTGGGACCCTGAGGCTTCCCCCTCCCCAGGTAAGTATCCTCCAGAGAGGGTTTTTTTTGGTTACAGAGTCTCTTTATGTCCCCTGCAGCAATCTCAACTAGAAGCTAATTTTCCATTCAAGTGGTCGCCTAAGGCAATTACCTACCTTGGTACTACAGTCTCAACTAATCCGTCAGAGATCTTCTCTCCTAATTATGCTCCCCTCTTATCAAAAATTAAATTAGATCTTAAGACGTGGAACGTTACCAAATTTACCTAATTTGGTAGGATTAACATTATTAAGATGAATGTGCTCCCCCGATTCCTTTATGTCTTCCAGGCTCTTCCGATATTGGCACCTCTTTCTTACTTTAAGGAAATAAGGCAATGCTTCCAGAGATTCATCTGGCTGGGCTTTGACTACTCTGCTGAAGGAGCATAGAAGGATAGCGTTTCCGAATCTGATGCTATATCATGCTGCTGCAGTTTTCATTCGTGTAGTCGATTGGCACAGACATGGTCCCTATAAGTGATGGGGTGAGATGGAGAGAAATTAAAGGAGTCATCAGGGAAAATGTAATAAAATAATTGCTACTTACCGGGGGCTTCCTCCAGCCCCAAGCTTCCAGCATGTCCCTCGCCGCAGCTCTCCCAGCAGCCGTTCGCCGCAGCTCCGTCCCGCTCCCCAGCGATGACGTCAGGGTAACCTTCAGGTCGGCCTGTACTGTGTCTGCGCGAGAGGCGCTGTCAATCACCGCCACGTGGGCCGGAGCGGATTGCGCAGGCTGCGCAGTCCGCTCCGGCCCACGTGACGGTGATTGACAGCGACGCCTCTTACGCAGGCGCAGTACAGACCGACCTGGAGGTCGCCCTGACGTCATCGCTGGGGACTGCAGAAAATGTTGCCGGGCGCTGGCGCTGCTTGTCACATTGGGCACCATGTTGCATAATTTCTGGGATTTCCTATCACTGGTGCCCTTCTGGGACTTAGTAAATTATGGGTGTTGATCCCTCAGACAAACCAGCCACTGGCGAACTCAGGGGGCTATTCCGTGTGTCTGGAACCTCCCCCCTGCACTGAGCTGTGTATTCAGCCAGGGAAGCCCGCATAATATAAACAGCCTCATTCTCCCTCCCTTCTTAGGGCTGGTGCACACCAAAACCCGCTAGCAGATCCGCAAAATGCTAGCAGATTTTTAAACGCTTTTTTTTATTTTTATGAGGCGTTTTGCTAGCGTTTTGCGGATTGCTGCTGCGGTTTTCAGTATAGTAGATTTCATATATTGTTACAGTAAAGCTGTTACTGAACAGCTTCTGTAACAAAAACGCCTGCAAAACCGCTCTGAAGTGCCGTTTTTCAGAGCGGTTTGCGTTTTTCCTATACTTAACATTGAGGCAGAAACGCATCCGAAATCCAAAAAATGCCTCACCCAGGCATTTTTCGTTTCTGCAAAACGCCTGCCGCTCTGGTGTGCACCACCCCATTGAGATACATTGACCAAGCAGATCCGCAGCCGCAAGCGGATCTGAAAACGCCCAAAAAGCCGCTCGGTGTGCACCAGCCCTCACTTCTGGTGCTTCCCTCCAGCTAATAGAATGAGAGAGGCAGCCGAGCTTCCCTTACAACCCTCACAAGAAGATGCAGCCTGCAGTGAGAGAATGTTGATTATGGAGTCCTGGACTCTCCACAGCACAGATGTGTCAGACATGATGAAATTAGAGTGCAGGCAAGCTGGTAAATATGCACAGCATGATGCAGAGCTTGCCTGGACTCAGGGACTGTGGGCAAACATCTGTCTGGTCTCTCCCCATTGTTATAATGACTGCATGTGTGGATAAGGTGTGGATAACAAGCTGAAAAGTTGTTGACAGTCCCTAGACTCCAGGAGGGCTTCTTTCTGACTTGTGTGAGAGACTGACAGGGACAGGAGTCCGATTACAGGCAAGTAGCCTGTGTGATGTGGGACTTCAATACAGATAAGTTATCTGCTCCATCTCAGGCTATTCTCAATTTCTCCACTCCTCTCTCTGGGCTAGTGCACCGCCAAAATGACAATAGCAATCGCTAGCAATTTGTGAGTGTGATTTTGTGAAGTGATTTTCAGAGCGATTTTTGAATGAATTGCTCAAAAACATGCTACATGCAGTATACCTGCGATTTTGAAAAAATCACAACGCTGCTGTGAGAACACCCACATAGGGTAACATTAGCCAAGCGCTTTTCAAATCACTGTTGATTTGAAAAACGCTCAGAAGCACTCTTGGTGTGCACCAGCCCTCCCTCATTCACCTTTGTTTCCCTCTTCCCCTAGAGCTGACTGTGTGTTCTTGTCTTACAGGAAAGCTAAATAAAAGTGCAATCCTGGTGAGGCAAAATATTATTATTTAGTATTTATGTAGCGCCGACATCTTCCGCAGATGCATATATCCCTGCATCATATGGGTATCGCTTGCACTATGTGAAACTATGTAGCATATTCCACTGAATTGTCCGAACTAAGTCTATCTCCTGTTCCTCTCTTGGGGAGTTGTTCCAGCGCTGTACCCCGTTCACATTTGCTGCTACCAGAAGCCCTCAGAAACACTAGTGTCCTTGATTACTTCCAAAGATAGGCAGCTCCGTAATACGCCAGCGCACTTTTGTGCATGGGCAGTATGGAGCCACCTGTATTCGGAAGCACTCGGGGACATACGTGCTTCTGGACCTTTCAGGAACCCCCCCCTTAAAAATCCTGCGTTTGCCCCTGAGCTTACTACTTGTTAGATAATACGCCAAGGAGACTGGGCAAGTATAAGAAATCTCTCTCCAAACACATGATCAATGCTGCTTGGCTGCTCATCACACATCATTGGAAATCTACTCAGGCACCCTCGATAGTAGAGTGGCTGAAGGTGATCAAGCATATTAAACAAATGGAGGACCTGATCCTGATCCTGATCCCACCTTCTTCGGCCCTCCCCCCCTGGACCTTTTTTCTTTAATTGTCTTTTCATTGTTCCTTTTCTTTCTTTTCTTTCTCTCTATACTATTTCCCGTTCTTCCCTTCCTTACTTATGTGCATATGCCTATAGTGCCGGGTATTCTCATTGCTCTAAGAGACCACTCACAGTCAAGGAATGGTTTTTGTGCACCCAGACCGCTTTTTGCCCATTACATGTAGGAAGTGTCCCAGAGATGTGTTCCCTTTGGGCTCTGGAACCTTCTATTACCTGGCTGCTCGATGTGGCCTGCAGCACTGGTTCTGGTCTTTTGTCACATAGAGGCAGCTGTGTGTTCATTTCAGTTTCTATTACTGTTTATAGTATTTTATGTTTATCGCTACGTCATAAGGTATATTGAGTACTGACATGTTGCTAAGTGATCCTGATGTTTATACATTTTTACCATGTTTGTCTGCTTTCGTACAGCGCTGATTGGCCATGAAGTATATCTGTTTTCACTGACTCTGTGGGACATATGTACTGTTTATTTGTTGGCACTGTTTATCTCTTTTTGTAAACTGTAAAATGCCTTAACCCTCCTGGCGGTTTGCTAAAAAATCGGCAGGGGGCAGCAAATCTTTTTTTTTTTTTTAATTTTTTTCATGTAGCGAGACAAAGTCTCGCTACATGATAGCCGCTGCTCAGCGGCATCCCCCCAGCCCCTCCGATCAGGAGATCCCGTTCAAAGAACAGGATCTCCTGGAGGGCTTCCCCCATCGCCATGGCGACGGGGCAGGATGACGTCACCGACGTCATCGACGTCGTGACGTCAAAGGGGATTCCTATCCACCCCATAGAGCTGCCTGGCACTGATTGGCCAGGCAGCGCACGGGGTCTGGTGGGGGGGCGGCTGCGGCGCGACGGATAGCGGCGGATCGGCGGGTAGCGGTGGCGATCGGGCACTGCACGCAGCTAGCAAAGTGCTAGCTGCGTGCAGCAAAAAAAAATTATGCAAATCGGCCCAGCGGGGCCTGAGCGGTGCCTTCCGGCGGCATAGCCCGAGCTCAGCTCGGGCTTACCGCCAGGAAGGTTAAATAAAGAATCTTTAAAAAAAAAAAGCATATTGTTAATTTTACAGACATTCTACTAGCTGGTATCTCTGGTGCCCATTTTTCTAGGTGACTTTGTCATGTATGCATTTCAGTTACCTGCATTTAGACATTCCGTTAATTTTTTTTTTAATTAACTATAAGGGCTCAAACCCACTAAAAGCTCTTGCTAATGCATTGCTATGGGGGATTTTTATAAAATCACATCCCTCTAGTGGGATCAGACCCATAGCATAGCACCCATTGCATTACATTAGCAAGAGCTTTTCAAATCAAAAAGCACTCAGAAAAGCGCTCCTAGTGGGTTCCAGGCCTCATTTATAAATATTTTGTATCTCTCAAGACACTGAGAGATATATGGAGGTTTAAAAGATAATAGAGGCTACTCCACAGGATTAGATCCTATTTTGGATACTTAACCTCCCTGGCGTTCTATTAAGATCGCCAGGGCGGCTGCGGGAGGGTTTTTTTTAAATAAAAAAAAAACTATTACATGCTGCCAACTGAAAGTTGGCTGCATGAATGCCCACTAGAGGGCGCTCCCAATGCGTACTTCTGATCGCCTCCGGCGATCAGAAGTAACAAGGAAGGCCGCAATGAGCAGCCTTCTTTGTTTCGCTTTCCTCGTCGCCATGGCGACGAGCGGAGTGACGTCATGGACGGAACTGTCTGTTCCGGCTGCGCTGGGCTCGGGCGACTGGGGCGCTGCAGCGGCGATCAGGTAGCACAAGCGGCTGGCAAAGTGCCGACTGCGTGTGCTCATTTTTATTTGAATAAAATCGGCACAGCAGGGCCTGAGCGGCACCCTCCAACGGTAATGGACGAGCTGAGCTCGTCCAGACCGCTAAGGAGGTTAATAATAATAATTCCAATATTTGCATAGTGCTTTTCTCCTGTTGGACTCAAAGCGCTTATGAGGCAGCCACTAGAGCGCACTCAGTAGGCGGTAGCAGTGTAGGGAATTTTGTCAAAGCATTTCTTACTGAATAGGTGCTGGTTTACTGACTAGGAAGAGCTGAGATTTGAGCACAGGCCTCCTATGTTAGATGCTCTTTAACCCATTGATCCCCATGCCGCCTGGCATATCCAGGATGCTTGAGCTGTACAGTGTAGGGGTTCCCCCTTACTAAACCATTCCTATAGTAATTATTTTAGGAACCTAAACAGAAGCATCCTTGAATTTGCTGCAGGGTTTTACTATTGGTCTATGCACTGACCAATGGGATTCCTCTACAGCAAGGAATTCCATTGGTCAGTGCATAGATCGAGAGGCAGCAAATTTAAAAATTATTTCACCAAGGTTCCTTGTAGTGCCGGAATGGTAATGTATAGCAAGCCCTGGCATAAAACATCTTTTAATATATTGCCAAGGCCCTCAATTGGTCGTTCTGATCTGACCAATGCAAATCCTCCTGAGAGATTATTCTTACTGATCCAAACATAGGTCCAAAGGGGATCTATAGCAGTAGATTTAAACATGCTTTTATTTAGGTTCCCTTCTCACTCTTAAAGCTTGACTGCAATGATAGTATTATTGTTTAAAAGAGGGCACTCCCACTCTGGGATATGGTCTGTTGGAGCATCGTTTTTTGAAAGTGTGCCTATTTGCTTCTTAATACAGGATCATGTTTGTTTTCTGTTTCACAAGTATTTATAAATTGGATGCTCTGCTATTCTCTACAACATAGGGGGTACATTTTATTTAATTTACTGTGAAATGGAAAGCTTTTTATATATTGTACAGAATGACTTTTATTTCATTTATTTTAGTAATGAGACAGGTGATTATTTTCCAGGCATGGCATTGGGAAGGGATCCGTATTTTCATTTAATGTTTGCTTATATGAAGACAGGTAGTTTATTAAGGTTAGTACTGCAATGCGTATTCTGCTGTACCTACTGCAACAAAAAAATGACTTTACTTTTATTTGCTATTAAGTCCCCATGGCTTCAATATTTTATTTGCTGAAATGAATGTTAAATATTGTAAAATCCAGGTGAGCAATTTATTTGCTGTCAGTTTGAGATGAGAAAATTACCTTTTCATATTTGATGTTAAAAGACAAATGTTTCTTTTAACTATAATTGTACTATTCCTAATCCTTTGATCAGCTGAAAAAAAACACAGGCATCGCTCACCATTTCTGATGCTCCCTGCATGCTTCATGTGGAGCCAGCAGATCCTGCATGGGTGTGTAAGTTCAGGAGCAGGCATAGGCCTGTGCAGGCCCTGCAGCTGCACAAAGGTCCCATGACCTTAGGAACCCTGCAAGACTGGATTACCATGAATTCCAACTGATGCCCATCCACCTAGTGTGTATTCAGGGGTCCTGGGTGTTAGACTTTAGAGTATATGAATTTAATAAAATGCCCCCTTCTCAAAATGCTTCTTCTCCATGACCCACTTTCACCACTTTCTCTGCCAATGTTGAAGAGTACATACTTGTGTCCATGCTGCCAGGACCCACAATATAAGACAAGATGATGTACATGGGAGGGGATCACAATGGGGACAGTACACAGTGGTAGTGCTAACCACTGGGACAGGTCCACAGTGTGAAAACTAAAGAGATGGGGTGGGAGGTTGGCCATAGTGGTGATACTAACTAAAGGGAGAGGGTTACTGGGAGTACACTAATTACATGGGAGGAACTCGGGTAACTAAGTGATGGCCAAGGTCCATAGGGGTAGCCCTTAACATAGTAAGGACATTAACCACTTGACTACTACAGGTTGTTTTTCCATGCAAAAAATACAACGATAGGGAACATAGATACATATATTCTTGCAATCATGCACACCAGCGGCAAAACTTGTCCTTGCATGGTTCGAGGTGATCACTGTTACTGGTTGTAACAGAGATCATAAAACAACAAGCACAGAATGGCTTAGGGAACACATGCTCCCTTCAACTAATCAGTTCTGACTTTAGATCCACCACGATGCACAGGCATGCAGAAGGCATTAAAAGCAGAGTAAGAATATCTCCCACTGTGGCATGTGCCAGTGTTTGGTGGTTTATTCAGGTACAGGAACTTGCATGTGCAGATATCAAGTTAGGTGCCAATAGACCTTATAAAATCCTGACCTGACAGAAATGTTCTATATACTGTAGATATTTTTCCTTCCAATTCTTTTACTGATTCTTGCCTGTCTGCCTGCTCTGTCATTGACCCTTTGATCATCTGACTACCCTTTCTGTTACTGACCCCAGACCTGCCTGCTTACCAAAACTGTTGCTGAACACTGTTTGACTGTCTACCACCTATACTGCTGACCACATTGTCTAATTATCCAAACTGTTCCTGAGCCTGGTTGAATACGTACTTGTTGCTGACTGCTGCCCTGCTCAACAACTGTTCAAGCACTCTTGCCCCTCAGTTTATTGGCACCCTGTCTCAGTTTCAGAGGCCTATGACCTTGAATTGCAAGAGAGACCATCCTCATCACTGAGTCTCCCACCAGGTATCTCACACAACCTTAACTGTGAAAGATAGCTTGTGATCTTCCAGCAAGTACATGGATCCCTTCTGCTGATGGAAGTACCTTCTCTTATTCCTAACAGTAGAAAAGTAGTTCTCAAGCAACGGAAGACCAGACGCTGTTTGCATCTTGCTTTCCAAAATACCCTAATTTCACCTGTTTCACTGGTACAAAAGCCTGCAGAAAACAATCTAAAATGTATGGCTCTTTTGCTTCCCTTTTACCTGTGTTGCATTTGGTGTACTGCAATGACACATTCATTTCACAGAGTTAACAGATCTCATATATGTGTGGATTTTGGAATAAGGTATAAACTTTATTTGAGAGTGATCGCACATATCGAAGTAACAGGAGAATCAGCCAATGCAGTTTTTTGAGTTATTTATGCAAAAGCGTACAAAGAAGTTCAAAGGAAAGATCAGTGAAAACATTAAAGTAATTACAAATACGTCTTTACCAAAGACAGGTCCTATCTCACCAACATTCTCAGTAGAGAATGCAATTTTAGCTCTCTTTTTCTGTTTTTTACTTCCCAATATTACCTCAGCTTCAAAGGAAACAACCTTGACCACTGTCACTGCTGTGAAGTTTTTGAGGAAACAGACGAATGCCTGGCTAACGCTGTTTGCTAAGACACCAGGGCTCATATGCAATTAACTTTTTCTCCTGAGGGAGAGGTGAAGGAGATCTCAGTGATGGCACAGTGAGATGGGATGAGGGAGCAGGAATCGCACAGTGGGATGGGGAGAGGTGAAGGAGGTCTCAGTCATGGCACAGTGAGATGGGATGAAGGAGCAGGAATCGCACAGTGGAATGGGGTGAGGTGAAGGAGGTCTCAGTGATGGCACAGTGAGATGGGATGAGCGAGCAGAAATTACACAATATGATGGGGTGAGGTGAAGGAGGTCTCCGTGATGGCACAGTGAGATGGGATGGGGGAGCAGGAATTGCACAGTGGGATGGGGAGAGGTGAAGGAGATCTCAGTGATGGCACAGTGAGATGGGATGAGGGAGCAGGAATCGCACAGTGGGATGGGGGGAGGTGAAGGAGATCTCAGTGATGGCACAGTGAGATGGGATGAGGGAGCAGGAATGGCACCGTGAGATTTGGTGAGATGAAGGAGGTCTGAGTGATGGAAAAGTGAGATGGGATGAGGGAGTGGTGAACGTTATCAGTGATGGCACAGTGAGATGGAATGAGGGAGCAGGAATGACACAGTGGGATGGGGAGGTGAAGGAGATCTCAGTGATGGCACAGTGAGATGGGATGGGGGAGCAGGAATCGCACAGTGGGATAGGGGAGATGCAGGAGGTCTCAGTGATGGCACAGTGAGATGGGATGGGGGAGCAGGAATTGCACAGTGGGATGGGGAGAGGTGAAGGAGATCTCAGTGATGGCACAGTGAGATGGGATGAGGGAGCAGGAATCGCACAGTGGGATGGGGGGAGGTGAAGGAGATCTCAGTGATGGCACAGTGAGATGGGATGAGGGAGCAGGAATCGCACAGTGGGATGGGGGGAGGTGAAGGAGATCTCAGTGATGGCACAGTGAGATGGGATGAGGGAGCAGGAATGGCACAGTGAGATTTGGTGAGATGAAGGAGGTCTGAGTGATGGAAAAGTGAGATGGGATGAGGGAGTGGTGAACGTTATCAGTGATGGCACAGTGAGATGGAATGAGGGAGCAGGAATGGCACAGTGGGATGGGGAGGTGAAGGAGATCTCAGTGATGGCACAGTGAGATGGGATGAGGGAGCAGGAATCGCACAGTGGGATGGGGAGAGGTGAAGGAGATCTCAGTGATGGCACAGTGAGATGGGATGAGG
Source organism: Hyperolius riggenbachi (assembly GCF_040937935.1). Lineage (NCBI taxonomy): Eukaryota > Metazoa > Chordata > Amphibia > Anura > Hyperoliidae > Hyperolius > Hyperolius riggenbachi. The sequence goes on along the minus strand of NC_090653.1, from coordinate 150,263,968 downwards.
GAGCAGGAATCGCACAGTGGGATGGGGAGAGGTGAAGGAGGTCTCAGTGATGGCACAGTGAGATGGGATGAAGGAGCAGGAATCGCACAGTGGAATGGGGTGAGGTGAAGGAGGTTTCAGTGATGGCACAGTGAGATGGGATGAGCGAGCAGAAATGACACAATATGATGGGGTGAGGTGAAGGAGGTCTCCGTGATGGCACAGTGAGATGGGATGGGGGAGCAGGAATTGCACAGTGGGATGGGGAGAGGTGAAGGAGATCTCAGTGATGGCACAGTGAGATGGGATGAGGGAGCAGGAATCGCACAGTGGGATGGGGGGAGGTGAAGGAGATCTCAGTGATGGCACAGTGAGATGGGATGAGGGAGCAGGAATGGCACCGTGAGATTTGGTGAGATGAAGGAGGTCTGAGTGATGGAAAAGTGAGATGGGATGAGGGAGTGGTGAACGTTATCAGTGATGGCACAGTGAGATGGAATGAGGGAGCAGGAATGACACAGTGGGATGGGGAGGTGAAGGAGATCTCAGTGATGGCACAGTGAGATGGGATGGGGGAGCAGGAATCGCACAGTGGGATGGGAAGAGGTGAAGGAGGTCTCAGTGATGGCACAGTGAGATGGGATCGGGGAGCAGGAATCGCACAGTGGGATGGGGAGAGGTGAAGGAGGTCTCAGTGATGGCACAGTGAGATGGGATGGGGGAGCAGGAATCGCACAGTGGGATGGGGAGAGGTGAAAGGAGGTCTCAGTGATGGCACAGTGAGATGGGATGAGGGAGCAGGAATCGCACAGTGGGATGGGGGGAGGTGAAGGAGATCTCAGTGATGGCACAGTGAGATGGGATGAGGGAGCAGGAATGGCACAGTGAGATTTGGTGAGATGAAGGAGGTCTGAGTGATGGAAAAGTGAGATGGGATGAGGGAGTGGTGAACGTTATCAGTGATGGCTTTGTAGTGCATATACTACAATATACAGAATATCTCTGTCACTCTCCATCATTGGAATTTCCACTTTATTACACATTTGCGTTACCATATACAGTATGACTTCCACCACAAATATCCCTAACCTTATATGTTATCCATCCCTGCTAACTGGAGAGAGCACCCAAATATAGACCATTGCAAAACATAGAGGCTTCCATCCATTAGCTTCCATATTTTCATTATAAGATTTAATTATTGCAAGTTCTCTAATCTCTCTGTGTGTACACACTGAAATTGAACCTGTTCGCACATCTATTTCTAAAACGAATCACATTTTACAGTACATATTTATACTCTGTTAATTTCTTTTTATATGATGCTTGTGCATCAACCAGCTGTTTTGCTACAAGTTTTAATTTACTTTTCATCTTTTTTTAACTTTTAATTGTGCTCATTACCTAGTTAATCTGTTTCAGTGCTTACAGGTCAACTTTAAATGTATTTTTCCAGGAATTTTTGTACTTTAGAGTTCCAATTTTAGAAATATATATAGCAAAGATGATAAATTATGTGTGATCTCCATCTAGAGCTTAAAGTGTGAACTGCACTACACAAAATATGGAATAAAAAAGATGCTGAAGCTGTGAATGTGTTAGAAATGCAGCAAATTAAAAAAAATGCCATCAAGAATGTCCTGCTCTTAGCGTTAATTGGAAAGTACTGAATTGGGCCAGGGCTGTAGAGGTGCTCTGAGTAGACTAGGTATACACTTTTACTATAAACTGAGTATTTTAAAGCTAATCTGAAGTGAGGAAACTCACTTTTGGTATAGGTGCCCTCAGTATAGGAAGCCAAGTATAGGTGCCCCCAGTATACGTATCCAGGTATAGGTGACCCCAGTATAGGTTAGCCAGGTAGGTGCCACCAGTATAGGTAGCCAGCCTATCCCCACCTCTCTCTACTGGCCGTCACTAATTTACCTACTTGGATGGTGCCCCCCTCCTCCACAGAGTCCCTGGATCCACTGCACTGCCCGGCATTGGCATGGCTTACAGCGACCTCAGATCAGTTGTGACCCACAATGGAGACAGGAGAGCGGAGTCCCTAGTAGCGGTGCCGGCGCATATACAGGAAGTAAGCACTTTCAGTATACACAACGCTACTAGGGGCACCACTCTCCTGTCTCTGTATGCCATGCCGGTACTGGGCAATGCAGCAGATCCATGGACTATTTAGAGGAGGGGGCCATCGGAGCAGGTGGCGATCAGGGAGGAAGGTGGGGCAGGTGTGATGATGGGCGGGATTCCTCCCCTTGGATGACGCTGCCTGATGCACATGGTTCAGGCGGCATCATACAAGGTCCGCCCCTGCTTCTAGTTCTTTGGTACTCCTTGGGCAATGTTCAGAACTACTCACAGCCCCAAGTAGTTGTGAAGACAAGCGCATTCATATTGCTCATTTGCAAGCTTAGACTTCCACGTCAACAGTATGGATACACTCAACTTCAGAACTACTCAGGGATACGAATAGTTTAAACTGCTGCCTGAGAAGTACCGAATAGCTATTCAACCTAGTAGGTCAAATAATGTCAACCGTTGATGAATGATGGGGTGGATCCCGAACTGGGAACCTAGGTTCTATGGTATCCAGAGCCTTCCCTCTACTTAGGTATGGATCACTTGGTCGTTCCTCCATTGATCTCCTGGCCACAAGGTGTGTCCTTAACCTCTTAAAGGGAACCTAATCTGAGAAGGATATGGATTTTTCCTTTTAAAATAATACCAGTTGCCTGACTCTCCTGTTGATCCTGTGGCTCTAATACTTTTAGCCACAGCCCCTCAACAAGCATGCAGATCAGGTGCTCTGACTGGAGTCAGACTGGATTAGCTGCATGCTTGTTTCAGGTGTGACTCAGCCACTACTACAGCCAGAGAGACCAGCAGGGCTGCCAGGCAACTGGTATTGTTTCAAAGGAAACATCCATATCCCTTTAAACACCGTAGGCTTACACCCCCCTAGTGACTAGGCAATTTTTTACCATTTAATGCTATTTTACAATTTAATGCTATGCAGCTTTAATAGCTCGCTGCAGAGCAATCCAACTTAGCACACAAATGAAAAACCCCTTTTCTGCCCACCAACAGAGATTTCTGTTGGTGGGCTCTGATCGTCGCTGCGGACTGTTTTTTTTTTTATAATTTTTTTTTATAAAAATGCATATTATTTGTATTTGTTTTATTACCCCCCTCTCTCTCCGCACCAGCCAATCACAGCGATCGGCTCTCATAGACATCAGCCTACGAGAGCCGATCTCTCTCTGTGCCTCCCAAGGGGACAGCTGAGCTTTCATGGCTGGTCCCAGTACAGCAATGCCGTAGATCGCAGCACTATACTATATAAATAGATGGCATAACAACGTAAATAGAAGTAGACAATGTAAATAGAAATCTCACAGTCTGTTAGACTGATGACAGAACTCCGCCATTCAAGCGGAATGCGTGCGCATCAGCACGCATGATCCCCTGCAATCTCCGCCCCCAGGACTTCACACCAATTGGTGCTGAGCGGTCTTGGGGGAGCCACCGCGTTCATGCCGATTGACGCTGAGTGGTCGGCTAAAGGTTAAAGGATACCAGAGCCGAAAAGATTTGAAGAAATGGGGGGAGCTGTCCTGATGGCCAGCAGAACCAACCCCCCACCCGGAGTTGGGCATTACGCAGGTGGCTTACGTGGTTATTTATGATTCTGATAGTGATTTGGAGGCTGCAACTGTGCAGAGCGCTGATTGTGAGGGCAAGGTGAATGTTGACTCTCTTTTTAAAAAACACCGTAATCTGCTGGTTAAGCAGGTTAAGCGTACTTGGAATATAAGGTATCTTGAGTCCTATTATAGGGTGGGTATAGTACCAGAAGGTCTGCAAGATAGAGTTAGACCTGCAGAGAATCTTTTAACAGACAGGTTTCTTCCTAAATGGAAAGCTAAGATGAAAGAAAGGGTTTTGGAGAATGTACAGATGGTCATTGATGAAGAAAAGGCACAGCTGTGTGAGCTTAACTCAGCAGTTGATGAAAGTGTCAAAAATCTTAATCAACATCAAGACCATCTAGACTTCAAAAAATTAAATGATTCTTTGAGGACTTATATAGAAAAATTACAAGAGAATGTTAAAAGAACCAAATCCCAGAAATTTCAGAAAGATCGAGAAAGATGGGATGAAGAGACTGCCTTTGACCCCACGACTCCATATAATAGAAGAGGTAGATCTAGGAGCCGTGGTAGGAAGGGCCCTAGATGACCTCAGAGTAAACCCAATAGCCCTCAGGTTCTCCTAACAGTTCTAAATCAGTTTTTTTTTTGAAAATTCAAAAAAAGATATATATAAAAAGAAGGAACACCAGAAAATGGAAAATAGGCCCAATAAGAATAATAAAATTAAGGTCCACACATCCACCTCCAAGGGGGAAAAAAACGGGGACCAGACAGAAGTCTCGGACTCGAGTGGGGAGGAGGACATCAGACAGACGCGCAGTCGGTCCAGCCGTCAGCAGCCATCGAGCAATTCCCAAAACAAATGACAAATAATATTATCAATCTATCCGATTTTGCCCTTGAATCCAGACATATAAGTCTCCTCGAAAGAGGACTTAGCTTTGTTCCAACTGCTTTGGGGGACGAGTTTGTCGTCTATAAAGACGTGCTATTTTTGAGGAGACTTCTTTTAAAATTAATGTTTGGTAATTCTTGTGAACAATCTCGGATGACACAAAGCTCCTTAATCCCATCTGTTATTGACAGGAGGGCCATAGTTGAGCTAGAATCTTTGAAGGATAAGCTCGGTGACTGCGTGGTGGAGGACGATGAGCCCTGTGAGACCAGTGCGCCCTCGTTTACCAACCTTAAACCGAGATCAAAATTTATGCCCTCAACCACTACCAATAAATACGTCTCGGTGTTTCTTGAGCTGGTAGAAAATGACCTCAGAGGAGTGAACTGGAACATTGCCCCCCTGTCCAGAATATCTCCATGGTTGAGAGAAAGGCACTCCAGGAGTTACAGAATGCTCCGAAGTTGGTGATTAAACCAAGTGACAAGGGGGGCAATGTTGTCCTTTTGAGAGAGGACTACTACCTGGGGTAAATTAGACGGCAGCTCTCAGACTCCGAGACGTATAGGAAGTTGAAACATAACGCCTTTGAAACAATTAAGAGAAATCTCAATTTGTTGCTGGATTCTGGACGCGATCAGGGGGTACTTACAAAAGAAGAGTGGGAGTATCTGGTGATCTCTACCAAAAGTACATAAAAATCCGGTCACTCCCCCTGGTCGCCCCATAATTTCAGCAATTAATGGTCCCTTGGAGAGGGTTGGGAGGTTTGTCGATCTTAAGTTGAAGGATATTGTTGTTCATTTGCCCTCTTATGTACGTGACACCACAGAGGTTCTTAGGGTCATTGAGGAGGTTGTGGTGCCCCCTGGCTCCCTCCTCGTGGGGATCGATGTGGAGTCACTGTACACCTCGATCCCACATGAGAAGGGGGTCGGAGCCACACGCTTCTTCCTTCGAGATGCATATCCTGGATATCGTTGTCACAATGATTTCGTGGCTGAGCTGCTGGAATTCATCCTTGGATTTAATTGTCTTCTGTTTGATGGGTCTTTTTACCATCAGATTCGGGGTACATCCATAGGGGCGGCGTGTGCTCCTGCCTATGCTAATTTACATCTAGGCTATTGGGAACGTAAGGTGGTATACCAACATTCACTTTGGCAGGAGCACGCCTCCTTGTGGATAAGATATATAGAGGACATCATGATGGTGTGGACAGGTAGCTTGGGGGAACTTCAATCGTTTCTCAGGGATCTTAACGATAACTCGTTCAACATTAAGCTCACCTATGATGTGAGCGATGTTGGATTGAATTTTTTGGACCTGAGAATCAACATCGTTGAAAATAGGTTGGTCCCCTCAAGCTATAGAAAGCCAACAGCTGGCAACACTGTCTTACACGCCACGAGTTGTCATCCCCAATGTCAAATTAGGTCTATTCCCATTGGTGAGTTCCAGCGCCTAAGAAGGAATTGTGGGTCTGATGAGACCTTTTCCAGGGAGTCAAAAGAGATATATCTCCGTTTTAGGAAGAGGGGTTATCCCCATAAAGTTTTGAAAAAGGCCCTCAAGAGAGTCTGATCCCTTGATAGGGGCCAATTTCTTTGCCCTAGATGGCAGAGAGACCTTTAGGGTAGTGATTTTGAGAAGGGAGCTATCCTTAGAATTCCTACTCCTTATGGCAGCCACTGGGAATCTCTTAAAGAAATTTTGACAAAACATTGGCCAGTCCTAACGACCTCTGGGGATATAAAAGCCATAGTTGGCGAATATCCACATTTGGCCGCAAAAAGGGCTGTGTCTTTGAGAAATCATTTAATTCAAAGCGAATATATAAGAAGCACTACAACTACATGGCTTGGAAAATCTATTCCCAGTGGCATATATCGGTGTGGGAGTTGTCAGGTGTGCCCCTTGGTAGATCGAACTGCATCCTTCAGTGATTCCCTTGGCCAGAGAACTTATAGGATAGAATCCTTCATCAACTGCGCTACTGAAGGAGTTGTATATATGCTCACCTGTCCTTGCGACTTGCATTATATCGGTAAGACGACGTGCCCTTTGCGGGCGAGGATAGGTGAGCATATGCGCAATGCAAGAGATGAAGATTATACAACTCCCCTTGCGCAACATTATAAAAAGTTTCATGGAGGTGACCTAGTTGGTTCAAAAGTTAAGGGAATCTACAAGCTTAGCATTTCTTCCCGTAGAGGCGATTTTGACAGGATTCTCAAGCAGAAGGAGTGCAGCTGGATCTTTAAGCTTCGCACTCTAGTCCCCACGGGATATAATGTAGATTTTGGATTGCAATGCTTTCTATAAAGCCCCTTCCTTGTGACTGGCTGCACTCTTCTCTGCTTGGGACCTGCCTTGGTCCTAAATTACATAGATTGGGGCTTATATGTAGAGTTTTTTGGTTATCCTCTTGTTTGAGTGCTTTTGGGGACTTTGTTTGCTCTATGGTAGGACTCAATGAGGACTATGCGCCTTTAATGGAATTATCATGATACATTTGTAGATTTCCTTATATGGTTGATATTTGGCATGAGGTAGCCTTCTCTTGCTGTCTGCATCGGCGCTCTGCACTTTTGCATATGCTCAGCCAATCCCAGCCCGCCCTCTGGGTGGAACTGGAGTGATTCGAGTATTTAATGTACCTGTCAGCCATGACTTGACCACACCCTGAGGAAGCGTGCATGCGCGAAACCAGTCGGTGGGCGGAGCTTAAGGACCTGAAATCCACCCAATGTGAATCGTGCTTGTAAACTGCTACGCGGAAGTGTACGCGCGGAAAAGATCTCTATATACGGAGGACTCGTGTATTACCAGCGGGTTGGCGTCCCGCAGCTATCTGCACAACAGGCTGCTCAGCATCCGTTCAGCATGGACTTCACACTGCTGATATGAGGAGAGGAGAATATGGGCAGGCCATGGAACTGTGAGTTTAACGCAATATGGACTGACTGCACTGCATGGCTGATAAGGCTAATTTTGTCTGTTCCCATGAGTCGTCTGCTGAACATTTGCAGTTTCAGTCGCTTTTCTGCTGCTGCTTGCTTTCTCAACTGCTAGCCCTCGCCTCTGCCATCTTTGCTGTGCATATGCCTGTCTAACCAGTGAGTCTGCGAGTGGGACTTGCCTTGTGCTTGGAGATTGTCCATATATTGGGATAGGATTTTCCTGCAACATTCTAAGCTGTACTGAATTGATCTTCGGTGTTAAGGTGGACTGTCCTCCAGTTTTTTCCAGTAGGATTCACATAACTTTAATGTTTTAGGCACATTATTGGGAAAAGGGTCCTGGCTCCTTGGACTTTTGGGTTTTATTGGTGGGTGGGTGGGATTTTTGTGGTATGTCTGACATCCAATTTCTCATATCGTTTTTATCAATTTTTTATAATAAAGTGAAGATTTTTGTACCGACTACATAACTTGTCAAGTTTTGGTCATATCTTGCTTGTTGCACTATTCCCCTCCTTTTACCTATTACGCAGGTGCTAGCCCGGTTGCATGCAACCCTTAGTGCGCAACCGCATGATGAAATCATGACATCATGCACAGTCACACCCTGCCATGGTTGCGCACTGAGGGACGCCCAACTCCGAGGATCCGGAAGAGGCTGCCAGAGGGGCTTTAATAATGAGGAGGGGGACAGAGGAGAACGGAGGGGAGCGGTGGCCATCAGGACAGCTCTACATACAAACCTGCTCCCCCCGTTTCTCCAAACCTTTTCATCTCTGGTATTCTGTGCTTCTGTCAAAGAAAGTTGCAAAAAATAAAAATAAAAATTAATCTTGGGGGAAAATACTTCCTAAAGAAAGACTAGTTTCTTCCCACAAAAACAATACATGTATCACTTAGGCGTCTTAAGTAGTGTTAAAGTGAAATGCTGATTAAACATGGACACAGTTATAATGTCAAAACTGCTCAGATCCATAAAGTGTACCCAGTACCAGTTCTAGACCTTTCGCTGCCTGAGACTAACTTGTGAGGATGTCCCCTCCCCCCCCCCCCCCCCCCCCCCCAATTTGGAAATATCGCACAGCTCCCAACAATTTGTTTGCACTGCACACTATAGCTGCGGTGCAACCAAAGAAAAACACCCTCAGTATAGGTAGGTAGCCAGGTTCAGGTGCCCCCAGTTAAGGTCAGCCATGTATAGGTGCCTGTATAGGTAGCCAAGTATAGGTGCTCCTTGTATAGGTAGCCAAGTATAGGTGCCTCCAGTATAGGTAGTGAGGTATAGGTGTCCCCAGTAAATGTAGCCAGGTATAGTTTACCCCAGTATAGGTAGCAAAGCATGGTGCCCCCAGTATAGGTAGCCAGGCATAGTTGCCCCCAGTATAGGTCAGCCAGGTACACTCATGCTAGGTACACACAATGCATTTTTCTGAAATTTACTGTCAGATCGATTTGATTTCCGATCGATTTTCCATAGTGAAGGGAAAATCGATCGGAAATCAGATCGGACATGTTGGAAATAATCAATCTGACAGCAAATTTATCAGAAAATTGCATCATAAGTACCTACCATTAATATACATGAACTATTGACCTTTTTATCTCTTTCCCCTGACCTCAGAAGTTGTATTCTTCCAGAAAAACTTTTATGACTGTTACAGTAAGATGCGAAAGTTTGGGCAACCTTGTTAATTGTAATTATTTTCAATTGTTGGTTGTTACCATAAAAAATGTCAGTTAAATATATCATGTAGGAGAGACACACATTCTTCTTAACAAAACATCTCTAGTAGTGATGTTCAAATCCGGATCCGGGAGACACCCGGATAGTTGCTATCCGGATATCTCACAGTAAACCTGTGTGCGGGGGGCTGGGGGGGTCAATCTTACCTGTCAGACGTCTTCTTGGTCAGTCCCTGGCGCTTCCCACGATGCTTTCCATGCGCATCACGTGACTACAAACACTTCCTCGTTCAACCCGGAAGGAGGAAGTGTTTGTAGTCACGTGACCACCGCGTGGACCGCATCGTGGGAGGCACCAGGGACGGACGAAGAAGACGTCAGACAGGTAAGATTGACCCCCGCCCACCCCGCACAGGTTTACTGGGAGATATCCGGATAGCAACTATCCAGGTGTCCCCCGGATCCGGATTTGAGCATCACTGATCTCTAGTTCACTCAGGTTTGATGGCTTCCGAGAATGGACAGCTCTTTTTAACTCACACCACAGATTTTCAATTATATTCAGGTCTGGGGACTAAGATGGAAATTCCAGAACATTGTACTTGTTCCTTTGCATGAATGTCTTAGTGGATTTTGAGCAGTGTTTAGGGTCGTTGTCTTGTGGAAACATCCAGCTCTGGCGCAACTTCAGCTTTGTCACTGATTCCTGGACATTGGTCTCCAGAATCTGCTGATACTGAGTAGAATCCATGTGTCCCTCAATTGACAAGATTCCCAGTCCCTGCACTGGCCACACGGCATGATGGAACCACCACCAATTTTTACTGTAGGTAGCGGGTGTTTTTCTTGAAATGCTGTGTTGTTTTTCCTCCATACATAACACCCCTTGTTATGCCCAAATAACTAAATTTTAGTTTCTTCAGTCCACAGCACCTTATTCCAAAATTAAGCTGGCTTGTCCAAATGTTCTTTAGCATACCTCAAACGGCTCTGTTTGTGCTGTGGGTGGAGAAAAGGCTTCCTCTGCATCACTCTCGCATAAAGCATCTCCTTGTGTAAAGTGCGCCGAATGGTTGAATGATGCACAGTGACTCCATCTGCAGCAAGATGATTCTGTAGGTCTTTGGTGCTGGTCTGTGGGTTGACTCTGACTGTTCTCACCATTCGTCGCTTCTGTTTATCCAAATTTTTCTTTTTCTGCCACTTCAAGCCTTAACTTGAACTCTTCCATTTCTTCAATATGTTACTAACTGTGGAAACAGACAGCTGAAATCTCTGAGGCAACTTTCTGAATCCTTCCCCTAAACCATGATGGTGAACAATATTTGTCTTCAGGTCATTTGAGAGTTGTTTTGAGACCCCATGTTGCTACTCTTCCGAGAAAATTAACCACATAAGGACCACAGTCTTTTCGCCCCTTAAGGGCCAGAGCCTTTTTTTCCATTCAGACCACAGCAGCTTTAACATGTGGTATTGCCATACTCAGGAAAAGTAGTAGCATTGATGGGTGTCTCAGGGGGTGATAAGAGGGAGAATAGATGCAATCAATGCACTGGGGAGGTGATCGGAAGGGGGTCTGAGGGGGATCTGAGGGTTTGGCCGAGTGATCAGAAACCCACACGGGGCAAATTAGGGCCTGATCTGATGGGTAGGTGTGCTAGGGGGTGACAGGAGGTGATTGATGGGTGTCTCAAGGTGTGATTAGAGGGGGAATAGATGCAAGCAATGCACTGGCGAGGTGATCAGGGCTGGGGTTTGAGGGCGTTCTAAGGGTGTGGGTGGGGTGATTGGGTGCCCAAGGGGCAGATAGGGGTCTGATCTGATGGGTAGCAGCAACAGGTGGTAACAGGGGGTGATTGATGGGTGATTGATGGGTGATCAGTGGGTGATTAAAAGGGAGAACAGATGTAAACAATGCACTTTAGAGGCGATCTGAGGGAGGGTCTGCGGGCGATCTGATGGTGTGGGTGGGTGATCAGATGCCCGCAAGAGGCAGGTTAGGGTCTGATATGATGGGTGGCAGTGACAGGGGGTGATTAACAGGTGATCAATGGGTGAGTACAGGGGAGGATAGATGTATACAATACGCGGGGGGGGGGCTGGGGAGGATCTGAGGGTGTAGGGGGTGATCAGGAGCCCCCATGGGGCAGTTTAGGACCTGATCTGAAAAACAGCGTTGACAGATAGTGACAGGAGTGATTGATGGATGATTAGGGGGGGTGATTGGGTGAAAACAAGGGTCTGGGGGAGGGCAGGGGGGGGTCTGAGGGTGCTGGGGGCGATCAGAGGGCAGGGGGGCCGGATCAGTGTGTTTGGGTGCAGACTAGGGTGGCTGCAGCCTGCCCTGGTGGTCCCTCGATCACTGAGACCACCAGGGCAGGAGGCAACCTGTTATAATACGCTTTGTATACATTACAAAGCGTATTATACACTTTGTATGCGCTGATCGACGGGTTAATAACCCACCGGGCGCTTCCGAACGGCCGGCGGGTTAGAGCAGCAGGTGGGCGGAGCCTATCGCCGGCGGCAGATCGCGTCACCAGTTACGCGATCGCCACATAACAACACCCCCTCCCGCTGGTCCGCCGATCGGCTGCCAGCGGTCCTTTGGGCCCAGCCGCTGCGTCAGCCAATCGGCTGTCAGCGGTCGTTAAGTGATTAAAGAGGGGAAATTTACAATTGACCCCCTTAAATACTCTTCTCATAATTGGATTCACCAGTGTATGTAGGTCAGGGGTCACTGAGCTTATTACAACAAAACACGCCTGATTCTATACATATAACACAAATGAGTGTTATATGGTGGGGGGGGGGGGGGGGGTACGTGTCAGCGGTCAAAAAACCATCCTCCCCTTTCCCATTCCTAACTTATTAACTCTACACAAAACTCGACATGTTTCATTTCCTAAGTTGGAAATCTTGTCAGGAGTGAAAGTACTCAGTGCTAGAGTGCCATAGTGCTAAAAACGAGTTACATTATACATATTACATATCTAGTACAACAAACAAACTGACAGAGTAACGGCCGGCATGTCGAGTTTTGTGTAGAGTTAATAAGTTAGGAATGGGAAAGGGAAGGATGGTTTTTTGACCGCTGACACGTACCCCCCCCCCCCCCACCCACCCATTTATAACCAAGCAGCTCAGGGTGACCCAAACTACTAGGAATGTATAGGGGAATAAAAGGGACCAAAAAGCCCTCCTACTAAAAAAGCAAAGCTTGGTGTAATTGCCTTCTTAAAACAGAAGGAAATTTGCAATAATTCAGTTATAAATGAACATTTGTGGTTACCCACAATGCACTACCACTAAATATGCAAATTATCCCTTTTCGCCCTTGTTAAGCCAAGCAAGCATCCAGAACCGCTGGTTTATAGCAAGCCTATAGCTTTAAGTTTTACACAGCCATATCAAACTCACATGTAGACAGCCTGTTTCGGACTTTTGGTCCTCATCAGTACATGGCAGGGCTTGATAAGGCTGTATGAGATAGGGCTATATCAATAACAAAATAGGTCTTTTTTAGCAGATTATTAAAAGTTAAGTTTTATTTATCAGTCCTCTTCGAAAAGGGTTCGTTTGAGTTATATGTCACTGAGCTTACCAAGCCAATTTAAGTTCCAATAATTAGTTCTAAAGGTTTTAGAATCAATAAAATTACAACAGTGCCCAAATTTATGCATCTGCCTAATTTTGTTTAAACAATTATTGCAAACTTTCTGTAAACTTAATTTCACTTTTCAAAATTCACTGTGTGTGTCTCCTACATGATGTACTATATTTAACTGAGATTTTTTATAGTAACAACCAACAATTTACACAGGAAAATCAAGACAAGTAACAAGGTTGCCCAAACTTTCGCATCCCACTGTATTTGTCAGTAATATAGTAAACATCACTGATAAGCAAAGTACCAACAAGACAGAAGTTGTCACTTCCATGCCTAGAAATTAACTCTTTCAGGCAGCAAAGTAAAACAAGTAAAACAGCCTAGTTATTACCGTATTTTTCAGACTATAAGACGCTGCTGACCATAAGGTGCACCTAGGTTTAGTGGATAAAAAGCAGGGGAAAAAATATATACTAACCTTGGTGCATTTATGGTGAAAGGGCATCTTGTGGATTACCCCTCTTTGTACCTCATGCCTACTTGTACCTCGTGTCTCCCTGTGTCTTCCTCTGTCCCCCTAGTGTTCTCCTGAGTCCGCCTCTGTCCTTGTGACCTCATCTATGCCTCTTTGTGTCCCCTTGTGTCCTTCTCTATGCCCTTTTGTGCCCCCATTTCCTCCTCTGCATGGACACAGTACAGGGAGTCCCCGACATTGCGGCAGGTTGAAGGTTCGCAGTGGCAGGCGTCCACAAATCAGGAACTCCCTGCATTTGGACTATAAGACACAGTGATTCTCCCCCCCCCCCCCCCCCATTTTTGGGGGAGAAAAAAGTGGGTCTTATAGTCCAAAAATTCAGTAATATATTTTTGTACTGTACATATATATGATTATCTCATCATGTCACATGTTGACTCGGGTACACTTTAAACAGTTAGTCAGCACCAGTAAGGTAGTGGTGATGATTACTGTATATCAGTGTAAATAAGCTCTCGTAAACACGTATGAGAAATGTCGCCAGAGAGGATTGGGAGTTGATTCCTTTGGGCAACATTCGAGGCCAATGCTGTTCAGACGCGTTGCATTCTGAGGAGAAGAGGGCTGATGGAAGTCCAATAGACCAGTAAATGTCACAGAGCTGATTGCTGGACAAGGCATCAGGGACCACTGTGTTCACCCTAGGATCCTCAGCAAAGGAAGCTGTCGCCTTGGCCGAGTTCCTTTTAGAGTGTGTAAAAAGGTTTTAGGCTCTATTGCAGTGTTGTCAGTCCATCTGACATGGATATATATTGTAAGGACTTGCTAGCAATGCGTGGTCCTAATGCCTTGTCATTACGACTGAAAGTTTCACTGACAACAGAGTAGTGATGTGTGCAACTAATATTTCAGCTCTTAATTGTGTTTAGAGTCATGATTTTGCAGAGGAAACTGGGGATCCCTTTTTGTTTTGAACTTGTACCTATAAATCAATTTGATTTCCACCACTGTATTTAAAACATTGAAAGATGCAGTTTTAAGAGCTACTACATTTTGTAATGTAATACGAAAGGTAATTGTACTATATTCCATATGAAAAAATAATAAAAAAAAACAAAAACCATGACTACGGTAATTGCGCCAGCTGTCATTAAGGTTTGTACACATACAGACACCATCCAGTTTCTATGAACAGTTTCCACTTTATTTAAAGGATCCATTTTCTTTCTAGAGGCCCGAAACTGAAATGCTGAAAAATATTTATTTGCAGTGGTCTTCTTTTAACTGCAGATATCCTCTGAAAGCAATGAAAATCTTTGTTCAAAGGGCAAAAAGTGAAAATAGCACCAAGATGCAAATAATTTTATGGTTCTTTTTTTTTCTTCCTATTTTCGAGTCACAGATTACATCAAACACTGGGAATGTATGATTGTAGCAGAGTTACAGTTAAACAGCCACATTAATCTGCCTTTAATTAGCAGCTTAGTTTTATACTGCAACTTTGCCATCATAATGGAACAAGCCCCTTTGTGCTTACAATACATGAAATAGAAAAACACCACACATTCAGTTCAAGATTGCACAGGAATTGGGGCAAGCACAGTTACATTATTACTAGAAAGGGAGCTGGGGTCAGGGAGTATTTGGGTTTCAAAAAGGGAATGGGTTCTATTCGTCTTGTTTCCGCTTTGGCTTCTTCGGATTCCGAGAACGGCTTTTGGCTTTGCACAGTGGACAGATGGGTGCATTGCGGTGTATCTGCTGGTGGCAAGATAAGCAGGCCTGAAAGACAATAGACACCATAAGTATGTAACATGTGTATAGACAGATGCATACAGCTATAAACGGATATACACAAAGAGAAAGACAAATAGTGATACCCTGTTTGTCTGAAAATATGACCTACCTTGAAAATAAGCACTAGCATGATTTTTCAGGATTTTTAAGGATGCTCTAAATATAAGTCCTACTCTAAAAATAAGCCCTAGTTACAGTTCTCAAAAAAGTATATTTACAGTAAGTAGTGTCGAGGCAGCTATGGTATATATGGAAAAACTAAAACCAGTTTGCAATAGAAGACATCAAGACAGAAGCCCCTTCACCAAGGAAAGCAGACACCCTCAAAAGATTTGCACTCAAAAGACCCCACAAGACCAAACACAATAAGGCCTGGTTCACATTGGCGTTAAGTGGCAAACGGATCGGTGAAGACAGATCTGATTACCAGTTGATCGGATCCATTTTCCCACCGTTGCTGTTCAGCTGCTTCCGTTCCGTTTCCCCACATCCCCCACAGACCCCCATCACCAAAAATGGATAGAATGCTCCTTTTCTTCACTAGTGTGAAGACATTTTTAGTTTTCTCATTGCCCTCAATGCAGAGCTTCAGCTTCTGTTTCCGTTCCACTGGGCTCAGCAGTCCGAAAAAATTACTCTAATCAAATTTGCGGTCCGTTCAGCGGATTGTGCGGAATGGATCGGTTCTAACAGACCAATGAGAACAGATCCATAGGTTAACATTGGATCTGTTCGCATCCTTTAGGATTCGTTCCGTTAGGGTCCAAGAATGGACAATTTTTTTCTGCAAGTGTGAATAGAGCCTAATGGTGCCCATACATACATAGATTTTTTTTCCAAGAATAAATGTAGATAGTTTTTTCATGAAAAATAAGATATTCCCTGAAAATAACCCCTAAAGCTTCTTTTGGAGTAAAAATGAATATAAGACCCTTCCTTGTTTTCATGGAAACAATGTGGATAAAGAAATGAAAAGAAAGAGAAAGGGGGAGTATGAATACTAAAAGGAAAGGGCAAAGAACAAGTTGATACACAGGAATAAGGGGGGGGGGGGGGGAGAGATAAGTAGAAGAAGAGGAAGGCTAGGTTCACACTGGGGTATTGCATGCCCTGTGAAAACAGGATCTCAGCGCAGTGGTGGGGAAAAGTCAAACTATGTGTTATGAATGCGTTGCAATGCATACAGAGAAGCATACAGTCAATGAAAAGCATGCTTCACTGAAACTGTAAACATGAGTTATGTCCACCACACTGCTAATGCGCCGATGTGATTGTACTACTACTATATAACTGCGTTGTGTTAGCTATTCCAAATCTATTCTCCAACGCAATGCACCGCAACAGACCAGTATGAGCATAGCCAAATGAAGAAATAATGAGGAAAGAGACTAAATACAGTATATATATATATATAACTAAGTATATACACTAAACATTGGTAGGACTCCCTCTGTGGCAGGATGAGTAAAAAGCATGAGAGCTACTTTGATCAATTAAGCTGTTCTGTAAAGCTTATTTACACATTCTACAGAGTGGGGTGAAGCACTCAGCAGTGTCTCATAATCCAACATTTATTGATGAAGAGTATCATGTTGGACCTTACCTTCATGGGAGGTGGTTGTTGCCTGAATGTGGCCGTCTGTCTGGTGTCTTGCTTTCTGGCTACTTGTAGCTGTTGTGCTGCTGCAGCCGCTGCCGCAAGGGACTCTGGTATAGGGGGCTCCTGAGGTTCTGTTTGCCACTCAGCTTTCTGTTTTTCAAAATAGCTGCAGTGAAACAGGAAAGTCATAGATTAGATCAGGTGAAAAACAACCTTTTTATAATGCTGTCTTTTAAACTGCTAGTAATTATAAGACTTTATAAATTGATGTAGGGATGTTATGGAGGACAACAGTCCAGCAGATGGTACATTTAGAAGATGACAGTAGAAACACATGGGAGGGGGTAAAGCAACAGGGTTTGGAAGGATGATTGAAAACAACAAAAGACAGGAAAGGAAGCAAACATGGAGAAAAGTAGAACAGCAGGGGGCAAACAAGGGGATCAGGAAAGGCAGCAAGAGCTTTGGAAGGAGGCAAGCAGTTGGATGTGGAGAAGGACAACAGAAAGGTATACATAGTACACAGGAGGAAGTAAAGATATCACAAATGTATGCAAAGTAGCCAAAAGAAGTATGTGAAAAGCAAATGAGGCTATAGAAAAGAATGATTCCCTTCTAAAGATTCACATTCTGTTGCTTTGCAGGCTAGAATGAAAATGCACATGCAAAGAACAATGTTACTACCTGAATTTATAACAGACAAGTTGAAACCCACATCATTACTCATCCTTGTCATTTTTAGAACCAATAACCTCTGCATTAATGAACTTATCACTAGTGCATTCCTTGATAATTATGCCATGTTCTCTACACTCTGAGGTTTGGTTGTGGTTATGCCGCAGCCAACGCTGCCATGTGTATGAATGTGTTTCCACCTGATAAAAAAAAAACGCAGTTTAGTGGAAATGATTATTAATTCCACATGTAGTGGAAATGAAGCCTAAAGGTGGCCATACACTGGTCGATGTGCCATTAGATCGACCAGCTGACAGATCCCTATCTGATCGAATCTGATCAGATAGGGATCGTATGGCTGCCTTTACTGCAAACAGATTGTGAATCGATTTCAGCCTGAAACCGATCACAATCTGTTGAGCTGCTCCTGCCGCCTGTCCCCCCCCCGTATACATTACCTGAGGCTGGCTCCCGGGCGTCTTCTCCGCACTGCACCGCACCGCTGTTCTTGCTCCATCCCGGCGCTTCCTTTGTTACTCCGTGACCAGGAAGTTCAAATAGAGCGCCCTCTATTTCAACTTCCTGGTCACCAGAGTGACACAGGAAGTATAAGCGTACACTGGGACATGCGGAAATGCGGTGCAGCGAGGAGAAGAGGACCCCGGAGCCAG
Source organism: Hyperolius riggenbachi (assembly GCF_040937935.1). Classification (NCBI taxonomy): domain Eukaryota; kingdom Metazoa; phylum Chordata; class Amphibia; order Anura; family Hyperoliidae; genus Hyperolius; species Hyperolius riggenbachi. The sequence continues at coordinate 150,245,964 of NC_090653.1, read as the reverse complement.
CTTCAGGTAATGTATACATGCTCGGATCGGGCCCGAATCGTACGCCGCAAGCGACGCGCTCCTACCGCCGGGCGATCGAGGGTAATTTCCCGCACGGCGCGATCGACAGACCGATCCGATTTCGGGAGGGAATCGGATCGGCGGGTGCGTTTAGCGCAAGCGATTGGCAGCAGATCCGATCCCAGGATCGGATCTGCTGTCGAAACGGCCGTGAATCGAGCCAGTGTATGGCCTGCTTTAGGGTTATACACTCTGGTCTCCTCTATCATCCTAAAGTCCTATAACGGGTGCAACCCCCGGTATGCTCTTTTTTTTATTACGAAGAATAAGTTAAAAGAAGTAAAGAGGTCGTGATATACAGTAAACCTGTAACCAAAATGCGTGTCACAGTGTTATACATAGCAACACATACTATACTTAAAGGAGAACTGAAGTAAGAGGTATATGGAGGCTGCCATATTTATTTCCTTTTAATCAATACCAGTTGCCTGGCAGCCCTGCTGGTCTATTTGTCTGCAGTAGTATCTAAATAACACCAGAAACAAGCATGCAGCTAGTCTTGTCAGATCTGACATTAATGTCAGAAACACCTGATCTGCTGCATGCTTATTCAGGGGCTATGGCTAATAGTATTAGAGGCAGAGGATCAGCATGGCTGCCAGGCAACTGGCATTGCTTAAAAGGAAATAAACATGGCAGCCTCCATATACCTCTCTCTTCAGTTCCCCTTTAAGGGTACAATAGAAACATAAAAGGGGGGGGGGGTAATAGAAGCTGGTCCATCACCACCGGTAATGTATAGGTATGCTTTACATTCACAATTAAGGATCAAACAGTCTTAGTCAGCGATGACAGGTATCAACTCCCACAGTGCTGTACCAGATACCCACACTAATTGTCAATCAACAACCATTAAAAGAATGACACACTTTAGGTAGAGTGACCAGATTTTTGTGGGTCCAACCTGGGACGGGGGGGGAGTGAAGAATGGGGGGGAATGTGGCACGCACAGCGACGAAGACTGGGGGTGGGGGGCGGGGGTCTGCAGCGCGCTAGCCGCGGCAAAAAATGGGCGTGGCCATGACATTGTATGGGCGAAGCTAACGTAATGATGTAACAGCGAGACATAAGAAAGCAGTGTTTACGCCATGATGTGGTCAAACGAGACTTCGCATCATGGATGTGCAGAAACTGTGTGATGCTAATAGAATACTGTAACCCCAAAACAGCAAACATAGCCAACTATGACCTTTAAATAATAAATGCAGCAACAGTTACCCCAGACACCACAAAATAAATGCATTGTGAGCAACATGTTAGCACAAAATAAACGCAATGCGGGCAACCCATCAGTACAAAATAAACGCATTGTGAGCAACATGACAGCACAAAATAAACGCAATGCGGGTAACATGTCAGTACAAAATAAACGCATTGTGAGCAACATGACAGCACAAAATAAACGCAATTTGGACAACTTGACAGCACAAAATAAACGCATTGTGAGCAACATGCCAGTACAAAATAAACGCATTGTGAGCAACATGTCAGTACAAAATAAACGCATTGTGAGCAACATGCCAGTACAAAATAAACGCATTGTGAGCAAACATGACAGCACAAAATAAACGCAATTTGGGCAGCATTTCACCTGGAAAAAAAAGCATTAACTCACCTGGCAGAAGTCTTCTCTCGCTCCCGGGCGGACTCTGGCATGCAATTCCTCGGACGATCCTCCAGCCTGTGTCTCCCGCGCTGACAGGCAGAACAGGGCTACGGCAAGATGGCGCCCGAAGCCCTGTACTGGAGACACAAATAGTCTCCAGTACAGTGCTTCGGCAGCTATCTTCCCGTAGCCCTGCTCGCCTGCCGGAGACTATGCAGGCTGGAGCGGGGCTGCGGGCTATGAACTGGCGCGGCATCTATTAGACGCTGCAGCCAGTTCATGCGATCGTACGGTGGCCAGCGTCCCGAGATCGGGACGTCCCGCAGCTAAAAGCGGGACGTTTCCCGGGACCTCATGCAGCCTGGGACAGCGCCCCCCGAAGGCGAGACGCATCCCGGGCAATGCTACGTACTTTAGGACCAATCTTTCCATTTATCCCATATTAGGTGAAATTGCTGGGCTTGTTTCCTGTGCATGTATATCAACTTTTTGGTAAGTTGTATACCAACTGCTGAAGTAAAGATAGTCAAAAACTTTCACACCAACAAATACAGTCAAAGGACACATGGCCACAATCTGCCAAACTTACTCCAGGGACAGCTTTTCCTCCTCCTCGCACAAGTCTGGCAGTCTCTGCAGTCCTAGTGTCATCCTCAGTGCATCCACATGCTCCTTCAGAGGCTTGTACTCTTCATGCAGGCGACGTGTAGACTCCAACAGTTTGTTCAAGTCATTCTCTGACTGTTTAATCGTGTTCTCCATCTGCAAGTGAGAAATGTCATAATGCTAATCAATAACAAGTCTCAGATGTAGAAATAGTTTTATGTCATAAACCAGCTAAGAAGTGAAATACTAGTTCATAGAAGAAATATGCTATGGTTAGTGAGCTTTATGGCCACTACCCTTCTGAACCTCAGTGTCCTTCCTGCAGTATACCTGCTTTACCATAAAACCTAAACTGGCTACAGACATGATTATCATTATTATTATTTTTGACACAATAGGTGTGACATATTTTGAGCACTCAGAACCCCTCCCTATTACAATCTGCAAAACACACTGTGTATTTGCATATGCTCTTGAACCAAATTTGAGTAGCATCTGTGTGAGAACATGCAGATTTTTAATTGTAATGCATTGAATGAATTACATTTGTGCACATTTTAATGAATTTTTATATGTGTCAATAGACTCCAATGGAAGTGCAAACCACATTGAAATGTGGCATGCCTTGCAATCGCATACTGAAAAAAATGCATAAGTGGCAAAACACATGGGGCTCGATTCACAAAAGGGTGCTAACGCAGCATGCCTAAAAGCTTTGGGCGTGCTAACTATGGTACTAAGCAGTTATCACGCCTAAAGCTTTTATTGATCGCACGCAAAGTTTAGCGCTGCGCGATGCGCGCAAAACATTGCACCGGGACTCGACCAAAACGTCACACCGGGTGCGCCCGAAATTTTGCATTGTGCAACATTTCGGGTGCACCCGGTGCAACGTTTTAGGCGCACCCGGTGCGATGTTTTGCGTGCAGAGCTACACTTTGCGGGCCATAACTTAGCGCGCGGAAACTTTGCGCATCCTAAAGGGCTTTAGATGTGCTAATGGACTTTAAGGCGTGCTTACTAAGTTAGCACCCTTTTGTGAATCAAGCCCATGGCCTTGCAAACTACAAAAAGGCATTTGTCCCCTCCCCTCTCCCCAAAAAAAGAATAGCAATCAACCGTTAAACAATACTAATATATTTTTTATATATGCTCAATTATTTTTTCCATAGGTTTTGATACAATACGAGTCTATTTAAAAACAGTCAAAGAACAAGTTTTAAAGGATACCCGAAGTGACATGTGACATGATGAGATAGACATGTGTATGTACAGTGCCTAGCACACAAATAACTATGCTGTGTTCCTTTTTCTCTTTCTCTGTCTGAAAGAGTTAAATATCAGGTATGTAAGTGGCTGACTCAGTCCTGACTCAGACAGGAAGTGACCACAGTGTGACCCTCACTGATAAGAAATTCCTCTTTTTAGCTCTTTCCTGCTCTCAGAAGTCATTTTCTGCTAGGAAAGTGTTTTATAGTTGGAATTTCTTATCAGTGAGGGTCACGCTGTAGTCACTTTCTGTCTGAGTCAGAACTGAGTCAGCCACTTACATACCTGATATTTAACACTTTCAGACAGAGAAAGAAAAAAAGGAACACAGCATAGTTATTTGTGTGCTAGGCACTGTACATACACATGTCTATCTCATCATGTCACGTCACTTCGGGTATCCTTTAAAGCTTTCCGTAAAAGAAATGCTCACAGTTGGCGACTGGTGAACATTCTCAATATGCCGTGTTAGAGAGTCAGATTTACATCCAAGCTAAGATTCTATTTGTATGGGGGTTGTGTGTTCTCCCTGTGTTCGAACTGGGTCTTCCACTTTCTTCTCACTATTAAAGTTTTCTCCAGTTTCTTTCCACTATCAAAAAATATAGTTATTAGGGTCCATTTCCACTGCACGGGTTTGTCACTGTGAGCTGAATTTGTTAGTATTTGCCAACTGAAATCACACCATAGAAATGTTGGGAATCAGAGCAGGCCGTTTCCATCAGTGCAATGCAATTTCGACAGAACAGCAAATGTACGGTGTGATGGATTTGCCTGCGTCAGCTGGGCCATTCTCACAACAGTGCGCGCACTAAGGCTTGCTTCAGAGGTCCCCACCAAGTAGAGTTTTGCTTACGGTATATCTGTAGAAGGTTAGTCAGGAAAGTGTTTACACTTCCAACTACACATTTATGAAACTTCCCCTGTCCAGGGGGGTAATAAACCCCTTACTTCCTTCTGGCTTGCCAAATCTACATTCCTAGATCCGATTTTCAGAGAATTGAGATAAGTCAGGAAACAAAATACCTACATAAAACATTTGTTTTATTTGACAAAAGGTCACAGGCATAGTGTATTTAACGGCAATCAGCAAAAATTGTGCTTAATTTCTCTAGTGTGCACCCCTAGCACTATTAAAGAGACACTGAAGCGAAAAAAAAATTATGATATAATGATTTGTATGCGTAGTACAGCTAAGAAATAAAACATTAAGATCAGATACATCAGTGTAATTGTTTCCAGTACAGGAAGATTTAAGAAACTCCAGTTGTTATCTCTATACAAAAAAGCCATTAAGCTCTACGACTTTCAAAGTCGTGGAGAGGGCTGTTTTCTGACTTTTATTATCTCAACTGTTAGTTAATTTTTTTACTTTTCCTCTGCCAGAGGAGAGGTCATTAGTTCACAGACTGCTCTGAGAGAATCATTTTGAATGCTGAGTGTTGTGTAATCTGCACATATTATAGAATGATGCAATGTTAGAAAAAACACTATATACCTGAAAATAAAAATATGAGAATATTTTCTTTGCTGCTAATCTTCTAGTAATTATTCATAGTACACAACCAATTTTTTTTTTTGCTTCAGTGTCTCTTTAAGAAAAGCGATATGGCTCCTGGCCTAAAAATTTTGGACACCCCTGCCTTAGATAAAATAATGCTAGAATGTTGAAGAAATATCAGTTTCGAGCCCTATTCTAAGAAATTTGTTAGGACTAACTAAATATGTAATAATATATAGGTATATATTTTTAATTCAACGATATGTGTTATTCACTTTAATCAAGAAACATAAAAAGGTTAACAATAAGACTATTAATTATCGTTATATTCCTTTTTTCATTTCATTCTGTATTACTTCTAAATTCCCATTTTCAATGCAATATATCTCCTCTATAAAATCTTTTTTATTTGTTTGTATTAAAATGCCATGACACGAGAAACAAGAGGTATAACACAACAAACCTTTAAGATATTTTCATCTGATCCTTGAAGTTTTTACAGTTATTTTGATCATGTTAATGACAAAACATTGTGACTCAGTTTAGCGATGCTATTGTAAACATGCTTGTTCCATTTATTCTGCAGTTGTCATAAAACTAATGGAGTGGTGGATGTGAGCAGAGGCTGCAATTTCAATAGAGCTGGGAGACAATCGCTGTCATTGGCTGGAAGACACAATGACAAGGTGATATAAAAAGTACCCCCTCACCCAGTTCCCTGAGTAGGGCTGAACTTTCATACCTATGATTTAGCCAACGGGAAATTAGGGCTCAGGGTAAAGCTGACAAATGGCTCACCTTGCTCCTGCACAAGTCTTGGCGGCGAAAATTAATATTCCCTCTCCAGGCTGCCATGGATAAAGGGAGAAAGATGTAACTCAGCTCCCAGCTATTGCCTAATTAGTGTTTTTGTAGTAATTTGTGCTCCATCTTTTAACGGTGCCCAAATTACTCACTGAGCGCCACTATAGCCGTTATTCCTATGCTGGCGCCGGCTGCACCCCAAACTCCGGCACTGTTTTTACAGCACTCGCTCTAGTGCCCCTCCTCTCTCTGAACATACCTCCCAGTTCACACATAAGTGATGCAGCATTAGATGTTGCATGCCCCTAGGCTGCCAGGCTGTGGGCTCATATCATCAAAGCCTAAGTACAAATGAGAGGAGTGTAAGCACTATAATGTTAGGGAGCAAGAACAGAAGTTGCAACCATGTGTGCTGTGGGGGTGGGGCTTCCACTGTATTTAAGCTCTGCTGAACTGGTACCCACAGAAAAAATAAATTCAGAGGAAGGAACCATGAAGGGAAATAACTTCCATTAGGCAAGTATTGAGGTTTATTCCCGAAGTTTGATGTGATTTACCTTCAAACCGCCTGTTTACTTGTCAACAAACAAAGGTAAGTAAGTAGGGTGAGCTCTTCATCATTGTGATCTTCACAAAAAAAGGTTCCTTCTTATCCCCAGAGGAAGCTTGCAATTTTATGTTTTGTTGGCAAGAGCTGGCAAGAGCTGCATGGAATCGGTATACTCCCTGTGTCAACATGGATTTCCTTGGAATACTCTTATAACCTAAAAACATACTGGTACAGTCATTGGCTTCTCCGAAATTGGTCCTAGAGTGTTGATGGAACATTTAATTATGAGTTCCTTTATGCCTGGTGCACACCAAGCAATTTCCCATCAGATCGACGCGTCAAATCGATAATTTCCATCAGGTCCCACCAGGTTTAAAATTGATTTTGTACAGATGTGATGGGTAAAATGATCAGATATCTTTATCAAACGTGTCAGAAATTATCGTATTGACCCCTCGATCTGACAGGTAATTGCACGGTGTGTGAAAACTGACCAGCAACTTCCACCTTTTAGCAGTCAATAACTTACCTGTACAAAATTATACAGCCATTGATGCCTTACTGTCCTCTTCGCAGTCATTTGACTGAAATTTACTGTTCAGTCTGATCACACTTTCAATCAATAGTTTGTCCAAAAATGATCTGGAGTTTATTAAGAGGGCTAGTGAAAATCACTAGATCACTGGCAGATTCAATCAAAGTGATTTAATCCGTCATAACATGTATCGGTTGTCTGGCCATAAGGAAGGACAGTTAGTGATGTCCATGTTCCATGTAAAGCAGTTCAGAAATGTGTCAGTACTATATAAATGTTTGCATGGTGTTCCACGAATGCTGGATATGCACAATCTAATCGACGGGTAATCTGACAGGAAGTTTTACCGTGTAGACCATTACTTAAAGGGATTCTGTGGATTATTAAAAAACAAAAACTGACACTTACCTGAGACTTCTATCGGGCCCCTGCAGCTGTCATGTCCCGCGTCGTCCTCCTACGATCCTCCGTTCCCCACTGCTGGTCCTGTTCCAATTATCCGTCTGACGCAACTGCGGCTGAGCAGCCACGCGCGTGCGAAGTAGGCGGAAATACCCGATCGCCGTCGGGTCCGCTCTACTGCGCAGGCGCAAGTCTCCGGCGCCTGCGCAGTAGAGCGGACCCGACGGAGATCGGGTATTTCCGTCTATTTCCGAGCTGAATGCAGCCACAGCGCCCCCGCTGGAGCCAGCAAAGGTAAATATTGAAATTACAGTCGGGCCTGTCGCCGGCTGTTCAGAGGGCTGCAGCGAGACCCCCGTGGGACGCAGGACGGCGTGGGAAGCCTCATTAGGATCCGGAGGCTTCCCCCACCCGAGGTGAGTACCCCCCAGGGGATCTTTTTCAAGTTACAGAGTCTCTTTAAGTAACCATCCTTATGGTGGCCATACATGGTACAATTTTTCATACAATCTTACCATTTCTATGTAGTATAAGGGTAAATTAAGTGAATATACTGAAAGGATAATTTAGGCAGTTCCCTTATATTACATAGAAATGGTAAGATTGTATCTTGAAAAAATTGTACCATGTATGGCCACCATTAGATTCTCAATAACTTTCCCTTTCTGGTAAAAGTTATTGAGAAAGCTGCATATCTCCAACTTGAAGCCAGCATCTTTAACGCCCTATACTCTGGCTTCATGAAGCACCACAACTGTAAAACAGCCCTTGTCCAGATTTGGAATTACCCGTTTATGGCCAGAGACAAAGGTGAGTGTTCCATCCTGCTTGATCTCTCAGCAGCTTTTGATACAGTTGATCATGAAATCTTGCTTAACAGGCTGCAAGAGTACTGTGGCATTGATGGTTTAGTCCTCCAATGGTTCTCCTCCTTCATGGCTGGCAAAACGCAAAGGGTAACCTTGAGGACTTTCCAGTCCTACCCTGTACCACTATAATATGGTGTGCCCCAGGATTCAATACTATCCCCCATTTACCATATATGTGCTGCCATTCGGGAAAATCATCCAGAAACACCGTCTGACATACCACTGCTATGCTGATGACACCCAGCTATATATGTCATTCAAACCTGACATGACAGACCCCATTCCAAAAATAAACAGATGCTTAGCTGAGCTTCAGGAGAGGATGAATTAAAACTGGCTTAACCACTTGAGGACCCACCCTTTACCCCCCCTTAAGGACCAGCGCTGTTTGATGGGATCTGTGCTGGGTGGGCTCTGCAGCCCCCAGCACAGATCAGCGGGCACGCAGAGCGATCAGATCGCCCCCCTTTTTTCCCCCCTATGGGGATGATGTGCAGGGGGGGTCTGATCGCTCCTGCTGGTGGCATGTTGCGGGGGGGGGCACCTCAAAGCCCCCCTCCGCGGCGACATTCCCTCCCCCTCCCTCTCCTACCTGTCCCTCCAGTGATCCGGGCTGCACAGGACGCTATCCGTCCTGTGCAGCCAGTGACAGGACGTCCTCTGTCACATGGCGGCGATCCCCGGCCGCTGATTGGCCGGGGATCGCCGATCTGCCTTACGGCGCTGCTGCGCAGCAGCGCCGTACAATGTAAACAAAGCGGATTATTTCCGCTTCTGTTTACATTTAGCCTGCGAGCCGCCATCGGCGGCCCGCAGGCTATTCACGGAGCCCCCCGCCGTGAACTGACAGGAAGCAGCCGCTCGCGCGAGCGGCTGCTTCCTGATTAATCAGCCTGCAGCTGGCGACGCAGTACTGCGTCGCTGGTCCTGCAGCTGCCACTTTGCCGACGCACGGTATAAGCGTGCGGTCGGCAAGTGGTTAAACTAAATGCTAAACTGAGGTAACAGCAAAGCAGCTCCAGACACGGTCAATACCACTGAGGGTAGGGAACTTAGACCCTATGGGAACTCAGACCTGATCAGGAATTACACTTCAAGAATTTAGTTTCAGCTATTGTGAAACATTCCTTCTTTCACCTAAGGAATATTGCAAAAATTAAGCACCTTATTCCCTCAGGCTCAGAGGATCTTCCAACCCTAGTTCACCCCTCATCATGTCACGGCTGAACTATTGCATTGCCCTCTATGCAGGCCTTCCAAATAAATACCTACACCGCCTGCAGCTAGTACATAATGATGCCACAAGACTGTTAACAAGCCAACCCCACCATTGCCACATAGCACCAATCCTTTGCTCACTACACTGACTACCCATAAATTGGACAATCTTTTTCTAAATTGGCATGCTAACATTCAAATCCCTACATGACCTAGCCCTGGATACCTGAAGGATTTGTTACAACTGCATCACACCTCCCACAACCTCAGGTCCAAAGGATCCAATAGCTTGACCACTACCAGAGTTCAAGTAAAAACCTTTGAAGCCAGAGCTATCTGACATGCTGTCCCTACACTGTGGAATGCCTTGCCAAACTAAATCAAGACAGCTCCAACCCTGGACACATTTAAATCAAAACTGAAAAGCCACCTGTTTAGTGTGGCTTTTATAATCACATGACGTTCCCCCCTATACGCATCACTGTGTACTGATCTGAGACAAGCTTATGAGCTTTGGCTTTTACGGGAGAAAAGCGCTTTACAAATTTTTCATTTTGTTGTTATGTGTACACGTCCACACTGCTCCCAGTCGATAATGGGATCAATTTTCCCATGATGACTTCGGAAAATCAATCCCATTATCAAACGGGAGCCCATTGGACATGTCGGAAATAGTCATCCACTTCCCGTCAAGCGGACAGGAAATTGGATCGTGGGCATAAGAGGCGAAGTGCAAATGCTTGTATACAAATATTCTTGGGAACGACTGACCATCTAAGAAAATTAGTTTGCATTTCTGCTAATACAGCCAACTGAAAAACCTGATACCGTAGGTAATTCTCCTTTATATGACAATGAGGAGTGTTTAAAATAAAACTAAAACATAGTACAATGCATAACAATATCCCAAGAGCGGGAGGTTACTCATTCATTTAATCATATACAAGCACTTTTATTAGGTGTCTTCCTCAGGGAACATCCCTGGAGGATTGTCGGTTTACATTAAGGAGGATTTATAGTCCCTATCCCAACTGGCCTCATTGATCAGGACATGCTGGAGCTGTTGGAAGCATGCTTGGGGTAAAAAAAAGTACATAGCTTTGCTAGCTGATGCAAAGAAACATAGATGTCGTTCACCACAGAAGCAGAACAGTTAAAAGTTCCAGGGATATATATCAAGACACATTTTTATCAGTAATGCTTTGCACACATATTTCACATTTCTCTGAGGTGTTGGCACAGTGCAGTAACTCTGTTATTGTCTTTCTTAAAATAATTAAAAATTAGCAATCAGGAAAGGTTTTCTAGCCTGTCCAATCAGGTTTTCCCAACTACAATTACCTGATGAGCCCTCGGATGATGCTGCAGGGCTGACACTGTACAGATTGTTTGTTAGCTAGCCGGTAGGCTATAGACGTGTCTTGTTGCTATGCAGAAGAAAGGGCTGTCAGGGCAGTGCAGGAGTGATGTCACACAGCGGGCAGGGTGAGTGGGGAGAAAAATGTTCTCTGCTGATACTCTGCTGAATTGATCTGCTAGGGAGGACCACTATACACACACTAAATTGTCGTCAGAGGCAGTCATTATCTGCCATCCCCAGAGTTTCATCTAGTGAGTGTACAAGGCTTTAGGTCTACAGGTAATTTACTGTTCTTTAATTGTCATGCCTTTATTATTTCTCATCTAGACTACTGCAACTCCGCACACTGATGTACCTGCTAACCGTTTGTCCCCACTACAGTCCATCATGTACTCTGCTGCACGACTCATCCACATCTCCTCTCACTTTTCTAGTACTACCCCCGCTCTGTCATTCCCTTCCCTAGCAGCCAATCACACAAATAGTACAACTCAAAATCCTGTTTGTTGCCTACAAAGCACTTTACAACCCTAGCTCCTTATCTAAATAAACTTATTTCCAGACAACATCCCTCACACAATCTTGGCCATAGTAACAATATTCTGCTGTCTCCCTTTCTAGTTGCTCTTTTTACTCCTGCTTACAAGATTTCTCTTGATTCTCCACTCCTCTGGAACTCCCTCCCTCAACACATCCGCCACTCACCCAAACTTGCCCTTCTTAGGTAAAACCTAAAAACGCACCTTTTCAGGCAAGCATACTATCTCACTTAGGACACTTTGGCCTCTGATCACCACTCTACCACCTCATACTCTGCTTCCCTTTACCTACTGTCCTATCCCTTAACCCTTTAAGGTGTCCAGATTGATCAAGAGACAGATCTCTCTCTAATCAAATCTGATCAGAGACAGATCTGTTGGCTGCCCATACACTGCAGACTAATTCCCGAACAATTTCAGCATGAAATCTCTCAGGAATTGGCCTTGTGACGCCGCATCCGTCATCTCTGTCACTGTCTCTCTCCGGTAACCATGCATCAAATCTTTCACCTGTCCAGCTGCCACGAGTCCAGCTGCTCCTTCTTCCTCATTCACATCCCACGTGCCGTGCATAACAATTAGCACGTGTGTGACATCACACATCCATTATTGTCTTGCATTGTTGAATTGTATATATGTGTATATATTATATCACATCCATTATTGTTTTGCATTGTTGAATTGTATATATTTGTATATATTATATATTGTAAATATTTAATTGTTATACTTTATATTCTGTTCTGTTGTACAGTGCCACAGATGATGCTGGCGCTATATAAATCAACAATAATAATAATAAATAGTTGTCTGCAGCTGCATTTTGTCTGCAATGGCGTAGCATGCTCTTCTTCAAGGTCAACCAGCACCATTTACTATTTCAAGTGGCTTAACGTGCTTCAAAAGCACAAGGCTGTTTATTATTGTAACAGACCACTAAGCGTAACGTTTGCCTTACCCCAAGCTGCACTGCATTGCAAACTGTACATGACCTGCAGGGTTTGATGTCATCATGAGAAAAAAAAATGTAATTACCTTAATAGCATATTCATGAGGAAAATGACTTGACTAAAATTGAAGATACTAAATCAGAAGAAAAATGACCTATTCTAACAGCCATAAATGTGACTATTGACCTTCATAATTATATTAAGACTGTGTATCCTTTAGGTAGCACCAATGATATTGTATTCTAGGAAGATTTGTTTTTGTTTTGTTTTTTCTTTTTAGTCACATAGTAAAGCTGTAACTGTAAACCTGACCTTTTCTTCATAGCCCATTTATCATACGTGAAAATCAATATGTCTTTCAGCAGTACAGCTTATTCAATCCTCAGGTCCCAGGGAGATTATGTACAAGACCCAAATCTGCACAGAGAAGGAAAGCTTTTGGCAAACTCTACAAGGTGCAATCAGTTTCCAACTTTGCAAAGTTCTATAGTAATGTGATGAGGATATCTACATACTGGAGCTTCTGCCCTGCAGTAATAAGTACCCAGCCTGCTACACACGGGCAACTGCAGCTAAAAGTACAATGTAAGATCCAGCTACAGAAAAATCACTTTTTAAAGATCTCTGCATGAAAACTCTAGGGAGTAAGATGATGGTTCACCTTCAAAAAGGCACAAAAACACAGGGAGGCGAAATGGTGCAGTAACTGATGAGTAATTGTCACAAAATCAGGTTGCTAAGAAGAGCAACTAACCAATGCTCACAAGTGGAGAGATTACAAACTTGTCTCCCAAGATTCTCTTGCATTGGCCGTTCTCTTAAAAAACAGGATACAAGCTGAACAATGAAAAGGTTGGAGCTGGAAGCATACCAAGGAGGGTGAACAGTAAGAATAGGGGAAAGAGGCTCCCAAGTTGGTATAAAACTAGGTTAAAATAATGAGGAGGAAGCTTACCTCAAAGGATGACACTAATTGTTGTGATAGAACAAGGTTTTTATTTGACAAAGGCGACGCATTTCGTGGGCTCAAAGCTCGGCTGCATTATTGTGTTGGCACGAGAATTTACCTTGAGGAAGTGGGTTCAGCCCACGAAACACATTGCCATATCAATAGTGAAGTTTGTAAAATGTAAAGTGACAGTACAAATTTAATTTAACAGTTGAAAAAAAGCCTGCCAGCAAGGGGCCCTGCCTTCCAGAAATACCACAGACTTAACTTTTAAAATGCTTTTATTAATGAAACTTGGAAATAAGCAATTTCCAACTTTCATGTTTAAAATCGGAAATACTGAATTCTGAGCTGAAATTCAGAATTTTGTGGAATTCAGAAGCTAATCCCTAAACTGCAGAAACATTCCATATAATGGGTGGCAAGACAATAATGCCCAAATCTATTAAACTCATTTGAATGTGTTACAGTAGCAGGTTGGTATTGATCTAGGGAGGGTCCAAGTTATTTACTGGAATAAGAAGAGTGTCAGCTTTTCTCTGGAAATGATTTCCCAAGGCTTTTCTTTATGTTGATTCAAGAATAGCTACTGCTTTACACACCCATACATTACCTTTCATCTTGTTCCTGTAGGTCTCATTTGCTGCTATCTCAAACACAAGAAAGGTCATTGACTGGCTGGGCAAAGAAATAACCCCGGACATATCTATAATACCAGCCCACGCTTGTAGTTGTGACAAAGTTTAATGAAACCCCAATGGTATGATAATTTTCATTAAACATTTAGGACCAAATTCATAGCCTAAAGAACAAGGCTGTTTAATTTATGGACTTTGGTACAAAGTACAACGCCCGATGGAGATTTACCTAGTATCCAAGCGACCTAAGTCTACATGCAATCCTTTGTTGTCGAAGTTATTAGCAACATGGAGCAGAGTTAAAAGGAGTTGTAACATCCAAAAATAAATAATTGTCTGAAAATAGTTAGTGACCCACAAATACTGTATATGTAAACCCCTCTTTTTCCTAAAATTATTATCCTTAATTTTTTTTTACATGCTCTGTGTGCCTGTGCCGAACTGTTCAGTGCCAACAGGATTGTCGGAAGATTTGGGTTTGTTTTTTTTAGCTACAGTAACATGCTTATCTCAACATGCAAATTACAGAAACTTCCAATTCTAGATAAGATAATGGCACTATGACCAGAAGGCAATTGAATCTCCACTCCCTTTGAAGAGTTTACTTAGTGATGTAAGCCTGTAATGCTGGGCATAGACGGTTCGAGAATGCACCGGTATCGAGCCAGCGGCTCTATGCCGGCGCGTCACTGCTCATCCGCGTGGATCGATTCCCGCTCGTCCCTGCGGGCAATCTTTATCAGCCGCTTGAATCCCGGCTATTGTCCGCCCGCGGCGAATCTATCCGGCGGGTCATCGGACCTGTTGGATATTATCAATCGAGCCATCAGCGGCTCAATTGATAAGGACACAAACGAACCGTCTATGCCCAGCATTAGATAGGTGATGATTGCTGTGAGAGGGACAGTAAGCAGTACATTACCACTAAGGGCTCTTTTCCACTATGAAATGCGATTACGTTTCAATTTCCACCATGCGATTGTGATTGCGATTGAGCTACTATACTCATTATAGTACAGCTCAATCGCATACAAACGCGGCAGGACGACGATTGCGTTTTCACCAAAATCGCATCGCAATCGGATCGCACTAATAGAAGATGCTGCTGCAGTTTCCATTAGTTTAATGTACCTTGCGATTTGCGATCAGAATCAAATCGCAAATCGCAGGGTAGTGGAAAAAGGCC
Organism: Hyperolius riggenbachi; assembly: GCF_040937935.1. Classification (NCBI taxonomy): domain Eukaryota; kingdom Metazoa; phylum Chordata; class Amphibia; order Anura; family Hyperoliidae; genus Hyperolius; species Hyperolius riggenbachi. Next base: position 150,230,922 of record NC_090653.1, on the reverse strand, counting down.
CTAAGCTGTTTTTTTGGTTTTTTTTAAAGTGTTGGCATCACAGATAAACAGTAAGGATGGAAACTAGTAGAAATATTTTTTTTCTTTTTACATCACATTTCTCTTAAATCTCACAGTGAACACTAAAAACCACTGCATAATTTATTATTGGATGATTTATTTATTTATTTCAGTTAATAAGGGGTTTCATCTCACTTTAAGCATCATTCACTCTCTTGAATTCTGTTGATCAAAATCATTGTTCATTAGCAGCATGTGCTGTCCTGGGGAGGGGAGGAAAATGAGAAGCAGTGGGTTCCCTGGAAAGTTTAAAAGGAACCCGAGGTGTGAGACCTATGGAAGCTGCCATATTTATTTGCTTTTAAACAATACCAGTTGCCTGGCAGTCCTGCTGATCTTTCTGGTCAGCAGTGTCTGAATCACACGCTTGAAAAGCATGCAGTTAGTCTTCTCAGATTTATCATAGGATCTGATGGAAATGCTTGTTCAATATGGCTTAATGTATTAGAGGCAAAAGATCAGCAGGGCAGCCAGGCATAATACCTTATTTAAAAGGAAATAAACATGTCAGCCTCCATATCTCTATCACCTCAGGTTCCCTTTCAGGAAAAAGCAATAAGCCCCCAAAATATTTTGCAGCTATCTGCTTGTCACCCATGTTTTGATTAGCGCAGAAGACATATAGTAGACTCACATCCAAAACTGTCATGATCAGTTTAGTCTTCTAACTTTTATTTCTGTGCATGTACCTTAACCACTTTACCACCCGCGGTGCGGATATCTCCGTCCCTTTTTCCATCCTTTCACTCCAGGGACGGAGATATCCGCACCTCCCGCACTCCCGCCGCTGTCCGCGCTCCCACTCGCTCGTCCGTGCACCCCCGCGCTCGTGCACGCCGCCGCCCGCTCGCCCGGAGATCAATGAACGGGAAAAGCCATTCCCGTTCGTGGATCTAAGCCCCCACAATGATCGGCTGCTTCTACGAGAAGCAACGCGATCATTGTGAAGAAAAAAAAAAGTTTCCCAGCCTCATAACACTTCCTGCAAGCGTCCTTCCGACGCTTGCAGGTCGCATAAACAAAAAGTTACTGTGTCCATCTTGTGGCCAAATAGTAAAACTACACCCTAAAGCATTTTTCATATACAAATACAGTAGTTTTACACTAAAAATTAACTCATTACCTCCCACACTCCCCAATTTTTTAATTTTTTTTGTAATAAAAAAAAAATTACAATAAAAAAAATACATAAATAGTTACCTAAGGGACTGAACTTTTTAAATATTTATGTCAAGAGGGTATAACACTGTTACTTTATAAACTATGTGCTTGTAATTAGGGATGGACGCAAAAGTGAAAAAAAATGCACCTTTATTTCCAAATAAAATATTGGCGCCAAACATTGTGATAGGGACATAATTTAAACGGTTTTATAAATGGGACAAATGGGCAAATAAAATTCATGGGTTTTAATCACAGTAGCATGCATTATTTAAAAAATATAATGGCCGAAAACTGAAAAACAATGAATTTATTCCCACATTTTTTCCTATTTTCCCATTAAAACACATTTAGAATAAAATAATTCTTGGCATAATGTCCCACCAAAGAAAGCCTAATTGGTGGTGAAAAAATCAAGATATACTTCATTTCATTGTGATAAGTAATGATAAAGTTATAGATGAATGAATGGAAGGAGCACTGAAAGGTGAAAATTGCTCTGGTGGTCAAGGGGTAAAACCCCTCAGTTGTGAAGTGGCTTAAGAGGATGCAAAATCTAATGTAAAATTGAACTTCATCTAAATCAAGGACCAATACCCCCTTTGCCAAAGGAATCATTACCTTTACACGATTAGATCATCAGGGACATTTGCGTGGCTGATATGGAGGTGAAACCCCTCCCACAGTGTGATGTCATTGCCATGAAAGTTTCTTGTCCATGTACCTCGTTGCATTGTGGAAGATAAGAATGTTGCCAACTGCCAAGCAAGCTGTATTTTCCTCTGTGCATATGTATATTTTTTAAAAAAAAATGGCATGACGTCACACAGTTTTACCATTTCAAAAGAGATAAAACTGTGGGACATCATGTCAGATTGAGCCTACAGACTCATATATAAGTCTCTCTTTGTTACATTTACTTTTGTATAGTTCTGATCCAGTTCTGAATAATGCCTGATGAAGAAACTTAACATTTTGAAAGCTTGCAAATAAACCTTGTACTGTTAGTTGTTAAAGGTATTACCGGAATCAACGTTTGTCAGTTTGATGACTACATTTCTGCTCCATGACCAACACCGGACCATACTTAACTTACCTCCCAACGTATTAGAAATATTTTTTTAATGAAACTCCAAACAAAGCTATCCTAGGCTAATAATATTAATGAAGTAAGCAAACCCCTACACTAGAGGAAAATAATACAATCCGATGAGCTGGAATTAGTCTATTGGGATAAAAAAGATTGAAGTCATATAATAGTACATGAGTTGTGACTGGATTAGGTGTTGCGGTACATACCACATTAATGTCTGCATGAATAAGCCTCAGCTCTTCCACATGAGCCATCTTTTCCTGAAGCAAAAGGTCCATTTCTTGCTTGTACTCCTTTAGATGTCTCTCCTCTGATTCCAATGATTCAAATTCTGCTTTCAGTCGGGCTTTGATCTTCTCCATCTGTAGAGTCTTGTTCCTGAAGGACCAACAAAGCTGCAGTTATCAGATATCTCAAAGTTTAAAGTAGAACTCTAGCTTCTTCTGTAAGTTTTGAAGAGAGTTGAGAATGGCTGAAGCCTCTATGAAATGTATACTGTTGTATGTGCCACCAATATCTTCTGGAACATTAACGTCTAGTTGAAACCATCTTTTTTTCAGCTATACCATGACCTGGATAATTTAAAAGCTGTACAGAAAAACTTTACACAAGGACAAACTAACAAAATATATTGAGCCACTTTAAAATATTCAATCAGTTAATAAGAATTATGTTCCCCCACAGAAATATTACTAAACAAACCATCAAAAAGTATACAGATAGTTTCATAACAGACAACTAAACAGTAAAAAAGTTTATGTAGTGCGCATAGCAGGCATAACCTAGGTAACATGGGTTGTGCTAATTGCTCAACCTGCACAATGTTAAACACCTAAGTACTGGTTAAATTGCCATGCATAGGCAGCACACAGCAATTATAACATTAGTTAGTGAACATCCCCAGTGGCCTTTATTTAGTTAACATCTCTCCTAAGTTTTCTGCCAGGAGATACTTTTACTACAAAATAACTTTACAGCACTTATCAATGAAAAAAGTACTATAAAGTAGGTAAAAATTACTATCAAACTTATTTTGAGTTTTACTTGCACGTTGGGGGTAAAAAGGGTATTTTATTTATTCAGTGTTAATTACAGTACCTCCTGGAAAAGAACTCAAGTGAATAGTGAATTAAATATGTGCAAAAGTATAATCTAAGCTGTTATTGCAACATGTGTTAGAATAGACTGTAGAAACATAATATACACTCAATAGGGTCCTAAAACAAAAGCTACAGCTATAACAGTGGCATATAGTGCCATATATATGGACCTCAGGAGCCAGTTTGTCCAATACAGTGCCAAATAGGGTTAGATTATAGGAGTCAGCCCCATGACAATAATTACAGGAAAACTCAAAAGTAATTTTAAGGAGCCTCGGCTCCCTGGCTTAAGAATATTTTCCCAGCCCTGAAATTAATATTATTTTAAATATTACTAATCATTAATATTATTTTAAATAATACTAATTATGGTATTTAATTGTTGATAAAGATTATTTAACTAGCAACAGCTGTCTCTGCATAAGTTACAATCTAATATCCTCACCATTCACATTTATAAATAAGAAGGCAAAAGGAAATCTGTTTTATGAACCCTTGCCAAAATGAATGTTATTACGTGATTGGGTGGTTTGTCATGTACTTCTATTGCTTTATCATACACAAGCGAAATACATGATAGTATTAGTTTTGAAATCTATACAAAAATACATTCTTATAACACTGAAAAATACTGACACTCCTAATATGTGGTACTGTTGGATAGCACATAATGGCTAAGAATCATGGGTAGATGTACAGAATATGTACAAGATAAACGTATACATAAAGTTGTGAAAATGCTCACCAGCGAGAGAAATGGCCACATTCCTCCGGTGCACAATGGCCACAATTCAATTAACTCCTCTCCTGTCTTTAATAATGATTCTGTGCTATTTTTACTGTTATCACCATGGTGATAAAGCATTTAGTATTTACTAAGCAATTTACCTCAGGCGAACATTAAAATAAGGATTACGTCTTTAAGTTAATGAGTGATTTCTAAAGTTAAGGTTTCAATCCTTAACCTCTTGAGGACTGCAGGGCTAAACCCCCCTAGTGACCAGGCAATTTTTAGTTTAAAAGGCCACTGCAGCTTTAAGGCCAAGCTGCAGGGCCGCACAACATAGCACACGAGTGATTCCCCCCCCCCCCCCCCTTTTCTCCCCACCAACAGAGCTCTCTGTTGGTGGGGTCTGATCGCTCCCCCATGTTTATTTTTTTTTTAATAAATATTTGTGTTGCTGTTTTTTAAAAAAAAAAACCTCTTCCTTCAAATCCCTTCCCTCCCTCGCTCCCTCCCTCCCCACAGCCGGCCAATTACGGCGATCGGCTGTCATAGGCTTCTGCCTATGAGAGCCGATCGCTCTCTTGTCCCCCAGGGGGACAGCCGTGTCACACGGCTGTCCCCAGTGCAGCGCTGCTGCTGATCGCAGCGCTGCACAGGGTAAATAGACGGCGATCACGCCGTCTAACAGTCTCCCGAGCGGCAATAGCCGCTCGGAGACTGAAGGCGGGGCGGAGCTCCGCCCCCCAAAGCAGGAGATGCGCGCGCAGCCTGCGCGCGATCTCCTGCAAAACAGAGCCCCAGGACTTTACGCCAATTGGCGTTAGGCGGTCCTGGGGCTGCCGCCGCGGCCACGCCTACTGGCGTGACGCGGTCGGCAAGAGGTTAAAATAACAGCAGAATTCTAAATTAAGACAGAATGTTAATTCACAGAGAGGAAGGGAGAGAGACAAAAAGCATATCTATCTATCTATCTATCCATCCATCCATCCATCCATCCAGCTAGCTAGCTAGTTATATACACACACAGACACACACAAAAATTCACACAGAGACACAGAAACATACACAGAACCAGCCACTAGAGTTGGGCCGAACGGTTCGCCTGCGAACGGTTCCATGCGAACTTCAGTGGTTCGCGTTCGCGTCCCGCAGGCGAAGTTTTGCGGAAGTTCGGTTCACCCCATAATGCACCATGAGGGTCAACTTTGACCCTCTACATCACAGTCAGCAGGCCCAGTGTAGCCAATTAGGCTACACTAGCCCCTGGAGCCACTCCCCCCCTAATAAAAGGCAGGCAGCGGCGGCCATTAAGCTCACTCGTGTGCCTGCGTTAGTGAGAGTAGGGCGAGCTGCTGCAGACTGTCTCTCATAGGGAAAGATTAGTTAGGCTTAGCTTGTTCCTGGCTGCATACCTGTTCTGTTTAGTGAGCCCACCATACCTGTTCTGTTCAGTGAGCCCACTGGATACCTGCATACCTGTTCAGTGAACCTGCCACTGCATACCTGTTCTGTGAACCCACCACTGCATACCTGTACTGTGAACCCACCACTGCATACCTGTTCAGTGAACCCACCACTGCATACCTGTTCAGTGAACCCACCACTGCATACCTGTTCAGTGAACCTGCCACTGCATACCTGTTCTGTGAACCCACCACTGCATACCTGTTCAGTGAACCCACCACTGCATACCTGTTCAGTGAACCCACCACTGCATACCTGTTCAGTGAACCCACCACTGCATACCTGTACTGTTCAGTGAACCCGCCACTGCATACCTGTTCTGTTCAGTGAACCCGCCACTGCATACCTGTTCTGTTCAGTGAACCTGCCACTGTATACCTGTTCTGTTCAGTGAACCCGCCACTGTATACCTGTTCAGTGAACCTGCCACTGCATACCTGTTCTGTTCAGTGAACCCGCCACTGTATACCTGTTCAGTGAACCTGCCACTGTATACCTGTTCAGTGAACCCACCACTGCATACCTGTTCAGTGAACCCACCACTGCATACCTGTTCAGTGAACCCACCACTGCATACCTGTTCAGTGAACCTGCCACTGCATACCTGTTCTGTTCAGTGAACCTGCCACTGTATACCTGTTCTGTTCAGTGAACCCGCCACTGTATACCTGTTCTGTTCAGTGAACCTGCCACTGTATACCTGTTCAGTTCAGTGAACCCGCCACTGTATACCTGTTCTGTGAACCCGCCACTGCATACCTGTTCTGTGAACCCACCACTGCATACCTGTTCTGTTCAGTGAACCCGTCACTGCATACCTGTTCTGTTCAGTGAACCCGCCACTGTATACCTGTTCAGTGAACCTGCCACTGCATACCTGTTCAGTGAACCCACCACTGCATACCTGTTCAGTGAACCTGCCACTGCATACCTGTTCTGTTCATGACTGCCTAATTTTTCTGGCTGCACTGCGGGCAGCTGCAACAACAAAAGAAAAGGCATGTACATGCGCCCATTCCCCTTCGTGATCATTACCTTGCCGTGGTGAAGGGGCTTGCGTATCACAATGAAGCAATGACCGGCGCCTAGATGAGTGTCTCGGGGGGCACACCCACGATAATAAGGTCATTGCCTCATTGTGGTCAGACCAAATTTGATCAGCTGGACAGTCACTGTTCTGTCATTCAGCTACATCAGCCAGGCGACCATATGGGCTGTAAAGCCACCAAAACCTGCATTCTCGCCATGGTGCGCACCAGTCCAGCACGGCCGTCACTACACAAACAGCTGTTTGCGGTGCGTTACACGGTGAGTTTGGTGTGTCAGTGTGAAGCAGTACCTTAATTACACTACCTGATTGATGTATACACATGCAAGATGTTTTAAAGCACTTTAGGCCTGTCATTTAGCATTCAATGTGATTTCTGCCCTTAAAACGCTGCTTTGCGTCAAATCCAGATTTTTCCCGGGGACTTTTGGCATGTATCCCACTCCTCCACCTGGGGGTCCAGGTGTTAGACCCCTTGAAACATCTTTTCCATCACTTTTGTGGCCAGCATAATTTTTTTTTTCAAAGTTCGCATCCCCATTGAAGTCTATTGCGGTTCGCGAACTTTTCGCGAACCGAACCTTACGCGGAAGTTCGCGAACCCGGTTCGCGAACCTAAAATCGGAGGTTCGGCCCCACTCTACCAGCCATACACACAGCTTCTTCTCTCTCTCCTTCTCTTGCTGTCCTACACAAGCTAGCTGTAATCATCTTGACAGCAGGAGGAGTGAAGCTACATCCTGCCTATGTGTGCTCCTCCCTATCTACTGCATTTTAGAATAACTACAATGGTGATAACTTAAGAGCGCTCCTGGCCATGCGCGCCTGTGCGCTACTGCCTGACTTCGGCGACCTGGACTCAGACTGCAATCTTCCAAGAAAGATTAGGTTTGTGCCTTCCCCATGCACTTTGAGTAGCACATCTATGTAATCCAGGGACCAGACACACAATAGATCTTGAAACTTGCTTCTGGTTATGTGATCAAAATGTTAAGCTTTTTAGATGAAGAACCCCTGTTTCACACAAAAATTGTAACATTTTTCCAATGTAATCTTTAGCGAGATTTTTTTTTTAGGTCTGTGTCTGAAGATGGCTTTAAGTCATCTCCAGCAGAGCCTAATAATGTTACATTAACAAATTTTAATGCATGAACTTTAAAAATTAGTAAAGGATAAGAGAACTTATGTTGTAACACTCAATTATCTGATTTGCGTGCCCTGCTGTGACAAAAACACAGCAGCGGTTCCTATGCTTGAGTAATTGTCTCCTCACCCCTCGGGTATCTATCTACACAGCTTAAGTTCTGCTTTAAGATCATTATAATTCTCAATAGTGTTCAGTGACCTTTATAAATGCATCAACCGGAGGCATTATCTATTTATGCCGTATGAACTACAGAGTAACCTTAATATCATTATAGTTTCCAGAGGGTTTCTATCTTGCTGCAGGACACATGCACTTTCAAACATGAAGAATACAAAATTGTGAGGGTTTTTATTTATTTATTTATTTTTTATTATTAAAGTGGACCTGAACTCTTGCACATGGCAGAAGGAAATCCGAGAGAAATGCACCCTGTATGTATTTAGAGAGTTTAGCCTGTTTAATTACCACTCATTTGTTGTAATTTGATATCTACCCTCTGTCACCTGACTGCCATGGCAGAGATTGCAGATAAGCTCATTTCAAAGAACAGGAAGTTAAAAATATGTCTGCTTCCATGAATCAGGAAGTAGAAACACTGGAGATTTATTTTAGGATTTGTATCAGCTGTAACCTGGGGCTTCTTCCAGCTCTCCGTAGGCGGCGAGGTCCCACGGAGTCCTCCTGGCTCCTCTCCTTGTGCCTCCACCGGCCCCCGTTACTGGCGTCACCCAGTGACACCTGGCCCAGGTGTCGGGCCAGCTCTTCCTGGTTAATGACGCATGGCGTCATCACGCCAGCCACTTCGCCGGCCAGCGTGACAGCTCTGCGCATGCGTGGGTTTTCTGGGCAGCGGCCGGCATGATGACGCCATGCGTCATTAACCAGGAAGAGCCGGCCCAACACCCAGGCCGGGTGACGCCGGTAACCGGGGCCGGAGGAGGCACAAGGAGAGGAGGCAGGAAGACGCCAGGGGACCTCGCCGCCTACGGTGAGCTGCTCGGAGTCCCTTTAAAGGTTATTATTTTGTTGTGTATCTTTTAGAGCAGAGAGGACGTTCTAAGTTCAGGTCTGCTTTAAATAAAAAAAATGAGAAAGAGAGAAAGAAAATAATATTCAGGTTGCAATCACCATTAGGTTCTGATAAAATTCCTGTTAATTGAAATCAGATTGAATCTCGGTCCACGCTGGAGGCAAAAACGCAATGTTTTCTGAATCAGAGATGAGCAGAGAAACAGACAGGGAGGAACCACTGACATTCAATCGCTTTAATGAATCCATTCATTCCAACCTCCATAACGTAACGCAAAATCCCAACCTGCACAATTTTTCCAGATAAGCGTATGTTTCCCACAGAAGCTTATGTTGGAAACGCATCTGCTCCAGGCCCAAAACGTACACCAACAGACCACCGGAGCAGATCTTGCACTGTCCACTCCGGCTGGCCATTTGTGATCCAGCTTCAGTGTGACCGAGTCTGATTTGTAACTGATTGCTATAGGCTGGTACACACTATGCAATTTTCACTTCAGATCCTATTTCTGATCGGAAAAAAAATCCACCCTACTGTATTTTATATTCTGTATTTTGTATTGTTTTGTATTTTGGCTCTAATTATGTATTTTGTATATTGGTGTATTGACATTGTCTATATTATTATTATTTACCCCATGTTCGGTTCTTACTTTGTGCAGTGCCACGGAATGTGTTGGCGCTTTAAAAATCAATAATAATAATGTCATCTGTAGTCTAAAGCATTAAACACATCGTAAAACTGATAGCTGAAACATATTATTGGTTTCCAAGTTCCTGGAAGGGTTAATATTCAAGCGTTTCACTTCACTTAGAAGCTAATTGAGAAGATTGAGAGTATACTAAGCAGTGTATACAATGCATACAAGTTTCTCCTGTATCCAAGGGGGAAGCAGAGAATTGTTTCTCCTTTATTTGCTCAGTAATTACTTAATTACAAGTCAACCTGAAAATCTGCCCTGAAACCAGCAATGTTATCATTTAGCTTCAATAAAGTGTAAATATGCCTTCAAATGCCATTAGATCAGTCTGTTTCACATTCATTTTTTACTTTGTTTAATGTTTAAAACTTAATTTTGAGTTTCGTCCAACTTCAAGAGGCCACCAGTAGCGTTCAAATTGGACAGCCCTGTTCTATGTAAACCTGTCTTGGAGCAAATGTGAGCTCTAATTTATTCTTTACTAATACAAGACTATGCAGTTTGTTTTTTACAGTAAACCTTCAAATGAAATGAAATATAAGAACAGAGCTGCAGATAACATAAAGGGAATGTTAGATATACATATCAATATGAGTCCTGTGGCACATTCTGAAACTGCTATTATATTATAGTATGGCAATTATGTTACATTAACCATTAAATAGCAGTAAATGTGGTACAAATAATAGCAGATTCTTACTTTGGAGAAGGAGAAGCCTTAGATAAATGTTACTCCATTGCAAGTGAGGGACAAAGCTGGCCATTTAATTACACCTATGTTCCAGTCATAATGCAGATCATACAGTAAACAATTATTTTAACTGACTAGTGGCCATCAAACTACTGCCTGCAGACTGAATATCGCCCTCACTTGGCCAGTGCATGCCTCATATGTCAGTGTGAAACCCATGGTCTGCTGCTCTCTTCAGGCTGGTTGCAGGTGAGTTGATGCCTGATAACATTTGTAAGACAACAAGAATGCCACCAGTACTGGATACACAGTACTGTACAAATAAGCAGCCTGGAGAAAATGAGGAATAATGTGAACGTAAACAAAAGAAATTGCAGTGTTACCACTTCCACTTTGCAATGACCGATAAAAGTATCGTCACAGTCCTCCCACAGGATTGTACGCACTCCTCGGTTTCTCTCCCCTTATTAGCGATGGCGCTCCTGCTAGCGTGTGGAGCGCAGAATAGGCTACTTTCACTCAGGGCTGTGAAGTCAGAGTTGGAGTCGGGGCAATTTTGGGCACCGGAGTCAGAGTTGGAGTCGTGCAGAAACTGAGGAGTCGGAGTCAGGAGTCGCGTGATTTTTGTACAAAATCCACAGCCCTGTTAAGTATTAGACTAAGGAGTCGAGGAGTCGGAGTCTGAGCAATTTTGGGTACCCGGAGTCGGAGTCGTGGTTTCAGAAACTGAGGAGTCGGTGTCGGAAGATTTTTGTACCGACTCCACAGCACTGCAACTTGTAGTGCAGATCAGAGCAGGCCTACTCGCTGCAAACATGAGTGTACAGGAGAGCGCTAAGTTCTGCCTGTGGAGGTATTGGAGTCACTTGCATTACAGATGCATGTGGCTTATCACGATTGGCTGCATGTTGAAGAGAGGCTTCATGTGTGAGTGGAACGTTTTGCAGGACACATGCTGCAAGTCTAGCCCTTGGAGGTATCAGAGCCACTCGCAGGAAGCAAGTGGCTGCCTCTATTCAATGACTTCTGCAATATTTAAGGAGCCCTGGATGCTGGTACCAGCAATTTGTCCTGCCTGGCAATGCAGCCCTAAGGTATACCTAACCTTGCAGTCCATCAAATGTGCAATTGTTTGTACTGTATACTACCTCCAATGGGAGGACAGAGTTGCTCTTTTGCAGCAGAGAATGTACCAGGGAATGCTGGGCCATTTTTAGGCCAATTTCTGATATAGTAAACCACTTTTCCTGGTCCCATGGAGTTTACTATAACAAGATTATACTGTATAACACTGTTGCCTCTGTCAGACAAATACATTGTATAAAATTGCTACCCAGTATTATAGTATTAGTATGTACTAATACTATAATACAGCACTGAGTAGCAATTCTATACAATGTATTGTGTGACTGAGGCAACAGTGTTATAGTGTAAGGTCCACTGGAACACAGATCAATACAGTACCTTCTACATGCTGTATTTATGGATACAACAATAATATAATGCAATATCCTGTAAGTTCAAGCTACTACTACTACAATAAGTAATAATAATAATAATAATGTTGGAAGCTAGAGGAAGGGGTAATTATAGTCAGGGCACACACAGGGAATCCATTTAAAGCAATATTGCTTCCTCTTTACACTATAGGAACAGTTAATGCTTTGCTCTCATTGGAAATGCATCTAGCTATTGTGTATACAATAAGCTTCTGAATGAATAGGAGGAGAACCTTAAATGGAATAAACACCCCACTGCTTTCACTGTTCCTCTGTTTGTCATTAACTTCTGGACACTCAAGTGCCAAGGACTAAAATGCCTACACAAAACACATTAAAAAACATAATTTTGCACCAGATCTACAAGTGTATTTGCTGTTCCACGACTTAAACCACAATACAGAGAGGTCACTAGAAGAAAGTAGCAAGTGATGCCTCCACAGATCTGCGCATATTGATGTTACTAGTAAATGGGCAGAATGCACCAGCTTCACCCTTATATCACCCACTTAACCACACTTGCATTCCTTTTAATATGAATCTGTGGAATTCTGGATATAATTTTAAGTAATTGCGATACAATCTGATCACCTATGCAGTGCGCTGTAAGCTAGCTTCCCCGTAACAATAGTCTGCATACAGAACAATATATAGCTAGCAATGTACAGAAATTTCCCACACTGGCTATACAGATCTGTGCCCATACCTGATTTCCTTGATGCTCTCCAGCTTACACATGATCTCCTGCTCATCACCCATGCTCCGCACTCTACAATTCAGCGTCCAGCGGAATGTGAAAAATAGCAGTAACACAATACAATGGATTTAGATGTAAGTACAGCTCCGATCGAGCAAAGTGACGCTCCGTGGTGCTGCTGGGAAACACAGTCCGCTCTAAAGTCCTTCCATAGCTCCTGCAGCCCTTACGGACTGCATCTCCCAGAAGACAAAGCGCCCCTATTCTGCATCCACTTCCTGCAGACTAGCTCTTGTATCCAGTCTTAATCAATTTGCAGAAGCTAATGATGTGAGAGGCTGTCAAGAGAGGGAGGGCAGCACTCTGTATCCAGATTAATGGCAGGCAGAATATCAGAATATATGGCTCTCCCTAATGAGTGTGTGTGGCCCTGCTGGGGAGAATGTTAATATCTCTGTCCTCGCCTGACTGCACCTTCCATTCATCAATGGCTTATTAGTGGAAGCACTGAAATTTATAGGCTAGAGCTAACAGAGGACTGGCAGTATCTTGCTGGTATTTAACCAAACAATGATTACACATAAATGAGGGACTGTGTAACACAAATGTTATAAACAACTACAAATAGGAGGTTATTATTATACGTTTTATTATTTGAATAGGACTGACATATTCTTATTTTTTTAAACATCTAAACGCATTTACTTTATCATTTAAAATTCAGCTTTATTGTACTCTTACTTACCTACTTTGAATCTATTTCTAAAGATGAGGACTGGAAAAATATAAATTAGATATAATGTGTTGTAATTGCTTTATTAAGGGAGGAATCACACTTGACGATTCCCTGCAAGCGGTTTGCCGCACATTATGTACGTTTGTCTTCCATTGAACAAAGGCAATTTTTTTAGAGCAGCCAGTGAATTTCAATGAGGAATCGCAACCAAATGTAGTGCAGGTTGTATTTTTTTTTTAAACGCTGTACAGAATGGCACATGGCTCCTGAAAATGCAGCATCCCCATTGTTACATGCGATTTAGCAGTGTGGCAAAATGCCTGCGATTTCAACAAGTGTGACCCCTGCCTTAGGCCTTGCTTAAATGAATGTTATTTTAAACTCTTGGAAGTATGGATTTGTCCAGTTGTCTATTGAGTGGTTGGTACTGTGGGCATTTGATAGCCTGAAAATGCTTTAGATATACAGTGGAGTCATTTGATGACATTTATACATGTTTCTCATTCATGTATGCTGCATGCATCATTTATTTGACACCCCTGAAATGCGACGCCCTGTCACCACTTTTGTGTCCACAGTCATGCTGTCATGAGTGAAAGACCATCCGTGTAAACAACAGCTTAAAGATACCCTGTATTGAGTCGAATTTAGGGACTGCTATCTTTAATGTCTGAAGCTAAGTACACATGGACCAACCGGCAGCCTGATTAATCAGGCATGTGTACGCATGCGAACAACTTCATAAGCAACTGATAACAGGTGGTTTGATCAATCCAACTGTTGGATCTATGTTAGTCTGACATCATGCAGTTGGTGCGTGTGTACAAGTTGTATGAAAGTCTTGTACTTGTTTTGAATGTGTAGGCCGTCAGTCCTCTTGCGTGCGCAGTATGTTAATTGAGTTGGTTGTTTAGCCGTCTAGGCGTGTGTACGTACATGTCATGTGATTCGTCAGGTTGTGTGGTTTGTCGTGTTGGTCATGTGGTGGTGTGCTTGTTATACCACACTGACCACACTTTCAAAAAGAAAAAAAAAAGTCCACAGAGCACCACAACTGCACATTCCACTTCTAAAGGCCCTTACACATGCTCAACAAAACTGCCTGATTGTCGTCTGACTTTAGTCCGTTTTAGACTGTTGGACGACAATCAGGCATGTGTACACGTGCGAACGCCTTGATGAGCGACTGATAACAGCGTTGTGAACAATCCAACTGTCGGATCTATTCACACGACTGGTGGTATGATATAGTACATTGATGCATGTGTACAAGACGTTTGAACAACTGTTAAACAACTTGTATTTGTTTTCAATGTGTAGTCCGTCATTTCATTTTCATGTACAGTATGTAAATGAGTTGGTTGTTTATCCGTCCGGTTGTGTGGATATACAGGTCGTGTGGTACATCAGGTCGTGCTGTTCGTCAGGTTGTGCAGGTCTTCGTTTGCACGTTGTGCGCTTGTTGAACTTGTGTATGTAGCTTAATTCTTTCTCCCATCTTTTAAAGGACACATTCGAGCTGCATTAAAGGGGAACTGAAGAGAGAGGTATATGGAGGCTGTCATGTTTATTTCCTTTTAATCAATACCAGTTGCCTGGCAGCCCTGCTGGTCTATTTCTCTGCAGTAGTATCTGATTAAAACCAGAAACAAGCATGCAGCTAGTCTTGTCAGATCAGACTTATAAGTCTGAACCACTGAAACACCTGATCTGCTGCATGCTTGTTCAGGGGCTATGGCTAATAGTATTAGAGGCAGAGGATCAGCAGGGCTGCCAGGCAACTGGTATTGTCTAAAAGGAAATAAACATGACAGCCTCCATATACCTCTCTCTTCAGTTCCCCTTTAAAAAACAAAAATCTACTTACCCGGGGCCTCCTCCAGCCCCTCGAGGCCGTCCTGTGCCCTCACTGCAGCCGATGGCCCTTTGACCTTCCGGTGCAAGATGCCTACTCCGCCTTCGTGAGCGGCTCTCGGAGTCGTGCTGACGTCATCAGGACTGTACTGCGCAGTAGTTTGATACATTATTATTAGATACATGTGTTGACCTAGCCTTATCAATTTTCTAGTAAATTTGAAATACGTTCTCTTCCCACCTGCCAATTCATGGGGGACCGGCAGGTAAGGAGTGACAAAGCAGTCCACGGCATGTCCTTTTAAATTACACAGGATAGTTAGTTGGAGCACCAGACTTGAGCATATAGCTGCTAGGGGCAGTTATACCACTGTTATATGATAAGAAACTGTTTAATAATTTTGAAGAATTAATTAAAAATGTACAATTAACTTTGAATACAAAATGAAATTTAGTAAGTCCATGCTTGCACAAAAATACTTACTAGTTATGATTACTAATGCTGATATTTTACTGGATCACCTCACCCAGTACTGGTGGAAGATCACAAGATCCGATGTTTGTGCAATAAGATGAGGCACTGCACGTTTTTCTACCATAAAATAATTGACATACCATATATAGGTAGATGGGTTGCTTTATAATAAGATGATTAAACCATAACCTCAGTCAAAACATTTTTTTTTCACTTTTGGATAATGTGAGGAAGGGTAAGATTTTTGTGTATTTATTGCTTTCTGGTTTCAGATCGAAAGATTTCTCTTCGCTTTCTGTTCTTGCTAACAGCGCTAACTGAGACAACGAGTAACAGGAAACCTCTCTAGTAGGAACCTAAACCATAAATACAATGATAAAACTACTTCCAACTCTTCCCATCCTAGTACTGCATACCTAGAGCTGTAGCAGTACAGTACTGTACCATGTTGGCCATCAGTTAAAGCAGGAAGTTTTTAATCAGGTTGGTATAAGGACAGGGGTAGCCGAATCTCACCTAATCTGTTCCATATAAGTAGAAGGCCCAACCCGCATTCCAGAATAACTCCATGGCATTTTACTGGAGGCAGGGTTACAGCTTCCACAGCCCAGCCTCCAGCAAGAACAACAAAACATTTGTAAGGTGATTTTCTCCCATAGGAACCACTAAGCTTGTCTCAGATCAGTATGTAGCGATGTGTTATGGGGAAAATGTTATGTGAGCTCTGTAGCTGCCCAAAGCTCTGTGGCCCCAGAGTAATTGCCTGCGATTCCTCTCTTCCCAAAGAAGGATCTTGTGCAATTATGCTGCAGCCACAGAGCTAGAAGCTGGCTACAGAGATGGAGGCGGGCCTGTGGAAGTTGTTACCCCCCCCCCCCCCCTCCAGAAAAACGCCATTATTCTGGAATGGGGCAGGACCTTCTTCTTATATGGAATAGAGTGGATAAACAGGTGAGTAAATTAAATTGCAGCTATTCCAATACATATAGAGGTAGTGCCCCTGCCACTAATGTTAAGTTACACTTGAGGTACACTCTAACTTTAAAACATAAAAGATTTAGCTTTCAATCTTCTAACAGACCTATTAAGACTTTATGGCCCATATCCTATGAACTTTTCTCTTGAGCTTTCTCTAAGTAGATATTTTCAAACCTTACCAATAAAATACCTTGGAAGCTCCCAACATGCAAGAAATTACTAAAAAATAATAATTTTGATATTACTTTTTTACTTACTTTTTAGTACTTTTTCAGTTGCTTAGTATTGAAAAGTTATTTTTAAGATAAGATAAAAAAAATATCTCCCAGGAGAAAACTCAGGAGAAACATTAATTGGATATGGGCCTTACATTTTTTGTTCTGAATAAAATTAAAGAAAACACACCTTACTGTATGTACATTTGGACATCAGAAACAACAATAGGTTTCTTTGTTAATGTACATAAATGTTATAAAGATGTATTAAATGCAACTGGGCAACACAAAGGTGCAAAGGTATTTATGAGAAATAGATAAGATGTCTTGTAAACTTCTCACTTGCCTAGGAATGTATCGCCTGGCCTAGAAGGATCATATATCCAGCATTCACTTAGGTGGGTTAATTAAGCAGAGCAGATACATTAATATTTCAAGCAGAAAGAGAAGCATGTCAATTAAATTCAGTCAAAAACATACATAAAAAAGAGTCTGAAAGAGTAAGAAGCTTATTCTTTGAGTCTTTTTAAAGTTAGCCTATAAATGTTATGATCTTGATGCATAACATCCTGGTATATTCAAAGCAAAATAAAAGTTTTGGTCGAAGTATTGATACATTGATGATGATACATTGATCGTGGCCTCCTTCAAGTTATGATGAGAAATGTTGGTGTTGGAATTTGGGAGACTGAATTTAGAAACCAAGGGTTAACAGATTTCAAATACTTTGAATAAATTGTGTAAGTCCTTATATTCCCTGGAAGTGGTACAATTGGCCAATCAAGATTGGATGTGTGTACCAGGTTTAACATGGTTGACATTAAAGCCATGGAGGTCACTGGTTTTGATTCAAGGCATAGGGAGTGAATATTAATCACCCCAATTCAGATAACGCCATACATAAGTAAAATATCACTTGCGGTTCAGTTCACGTTGTACACTATTGTAGGCACTGCTGTGTAGGGTTCAATGAACTACCGAATGTGATTAGCTTCGCTGAACTCCTGCTCAGGCTGCACTCATCATTGGTGTTGGCATTTGAATTCAGGAAACTGAATTTGGAAACCAGAATTCTTCAGCACACCACACTTCAGTGGCCAAAGCAGTGGACAGTCTCACAATAGTTCACTTACTTCCAAGCCAGAAAAAGGAAGTGAACTGCAAGAAACTGAACTCCCTCTGACCCTGTCCACTGCTCTGGGGTGCTGAAGTTTGGTGTGAGGGAGAATTCGGATTTCCAAATTCAATCTCCCAAATTCGAACACCAACACTAATGATGAGTGCAGCCTGAGTACGAGCTGAGAGAGGCTAATCACAATCGGTAGTTCACTGAACCCTACACAGCAGTGCCTACATTAGCGTGAAAAGTGAACTGAAGCACTAGTGGCATCTGAATTGGGGTGATTTTTATTTGCTTCCTGTCCCTGGAATCAAAATCTGTGGCATCCATGGCTTTAATGTCAACCATGTTAAACCTGGTACACACATCCAATCTTGATTGGCCAATTTTAAATCTAATCAAATGATCACATCTGAGGTAAAACAGTTAATGGGCACCTTTAAAGAAAGGAATTGAAATGTAGCAATGAAACAGAGTTATAAATATGCTATAAATATGCACATTCGGTAGTGCAAAAATGATTTTACTTGTACCTTTCTCTGTCCCTGTTGCCTGTTCAATTTGTATTATGAAAGTTATTAAGATCCTGCTTAACTGGCATAAGTCACCATAGCTGCATGCAGAGATATTTACTAAACAGTCATTCCCTTCTTCCTACTGAAAGAGAACTATCAGTGTAGCCAGGTTAAGGTAACTTTCAGGCTGTGAGGTGCATTGACCATGGTGATTATTATTGATACTCTGACTAGTTCCGACAGTTTTCTAGTAATCATTATTCCAATTTTTTTCATGTTCTTCATGTAAATTAACAAAAATATGTGATTATACCACATAATAGTCAAAATAACTTTCAAAAATAAAAACTGTGCAACTGCTTTCCTCTCAGAAAATTAAAGCAAGTGGATTGCTTTGCACTAAATCCAGCCTAAATAGCAATACAATACAGTATTGATAAACTATAGTAAATGACATTCATTTTTATCTCCATATTTTCAGCATACTAGTAAGTTCTTCCACAGTTGAGTCCTGAGAATAATCTGACTGCTTATAAAGACTGAACTTGGGCCACATTGCATGTGTAGGACAACTTGATTACATGTGTGGAGTCTTTTCAGAAAGGATAATTAAAATGAATGAATGCTGGACCAACAGGGCCTGCTGTACATAGTATCAAGCAGCTCATTGTCATTCTCAGATTCTGCAATTAGTAAAACAATAGCAAACACAGGAAGCTACTCAAGAGAGAAAAGGGCTGCATACTAAATGCAAACCTACCAGGTGTACAGCATGAGAATTCACAGCTGGGAAATTGTAGATTTGTGCAACAAAGATGATTAGGCAACATCATGAAGAAAACAGTAAAAAAAAAAATCCTTTTGTAAGCCATAGAATGGCTTGTCCACTGGTCATAACTGATCACAAAACCTATGTTCACAGTCTCTTTTATATTAGGATAATTTTTACAGGATTTTAGGGCATAGAAATTCTCTAATACCAATTCCCCTTCAGCACCAGGGTTTTCCCTGTTCTTTTTGTGTGTGTGTGTGTGGGGGGGGGTTACAAATGTAGGAACAGGATATCACACATCTCAACATTCTCACATAAGAAAGAGTATTGTCTTTTAGTAGAGACATATTTAATCAAAGGGCAGGCAGGCAGCCACCACATCTCCAGTAAGACATGAGTGAAATCCATGAGTAAAATTGTATATATTTTTTTTCATCTAACATGGTCACCTTCAACCAAAGCAGAGTTCCCACAGAAAAATAAACTACATTCAAAAATATTGATACAACATTTTAGAACTTGGGCATACATTTTAGACACAGGAATTCCCATTTACAGTATTTATTTTATTTTGATGTATATACCATATAATGCTTCAAAGAGGGACAGCTGAGGAGTAAAAAGGGACTGGGATTTGGTTCCGCTATAAGGAATCTCTTTCCAGAAGAGCCAGAGGCACATATGCAATTAACTTTTTCTTCTGAGTTCTGTCCTGTGATATAGTTTTCCTATTCTCTTTAAAATAACTTCCAACCATTTTGCAATTAAAAAAGTACATAAAATTGGCGAAAAGTAAGTACTTACTTCCTGTATATGCGCTGCTACGGGAGCCGCTCTCCTGTCACAGCAGCACAGCGGGTCCCTCTGATCTGAGGTCTGTGTAGCGGCGGCATGCAATGGGCCGGGGACTTTTATAGCGGAAGAGGCCACTGAGAAGTTAAGACAATCGCCCCGGGAGGGAGGTGGGGGGGACTACCTATCTGGCTACCTGTACTAGGGCAACTATACTGGCTACCTATACTAAGCTTGGGGGCAACTATACTGGCTACCTATACTGGGCCTGGGGGCAACTAGACTGGCTACCTATACTAAGCTTGGGGGCAACTATACTGGGTACCTATACTGGGCCTGGGGACAAATATACTGGCTACCAATACTGGGTGTGAGGGCAACTAAACTGGCTACCTACACTGAGCCTGGGAGCAATTATACTGGCTACCTATGCTGGGCTTGGGGGCAACTATACTGGCTACCTATACTGGGCCTTGGGGAAACTATACTGGCTACCTATACTGGGCTTGGGGGCAACTATTCTGGCTACCTATACTGGGACTTGGGGCAACTCTACTGTCTACCTATACTGGGTTTGGGGGCAACTATGCTGGCTAACTATACTGGGCCTAGGGCAATTATACTGGCTACCTATACTGGGAGAAACTATACTGGCTACCAACTGGGGGAACCTACCTGGCTAACCTTTACTAGGGGCAACTACACTGACTACCTTTACTGGGGGCACCTGGAGCTAAAACGTGCAGTGCAAATTATCGGGTGCTGTGCGATCATTCCAAATCACAAGTTTGTCTCAGACCGCTAAAAGTCTAGACCAGGCCCTGCCTAGGAGAAAACTAAGAAGAAAAAGCGAATTACATATGGGCCCGAGGCTGACATAAGCGATTTTCCTAAAATTTTCATGATAAAATCTACTTTGCTAAAAAATGTGGAAAAGTCATAGAAAGGGTCAGTCTGTGGAAATTCAGGTGTGCCTGCTGTATTTTTTTAATTATTATTTACATGAATGCATTCGGTAAAACTTGTTCCCAAATGAATTATTATGAAACCAAATCATCCATTTGAACTAGTGGTTCCCATCTTGACAAGTGCCTTCTGTGTGTCATTCAGAATCCTCCCCTCCATTACTTAAAAACTCAGTAATACAAAAAAAAAAAACCTCTGAGGGATATGTACCTCAGGAGGGGGAAGCCTCAGGGTCCCAATGAGGCTTCTCCCTCTGTAGGTTCAGGGAATCCAGCGCTGGCTACCCCGAATACTCCACCAATCCTCCCCAGTCCCCTGACAATGATATATTTACCTCGCCAGGATCCAGAGCAGGTGCAGCAGCGGCTCTTCGTTCGGGCTAGGTGGAAATGGCGAAAGCCAATCATATCCGCTCTACTGCGCAGGCGCAAAAGGACTTGTGCCTGCAGAGTAGTGCGGATCGATCGGGTTGGGCTATTTCCGCCTTAACCTGAATGAAAAGCGGCTAGTGCGCCTGAGCAGGATCGCAGTAGATAAATATGTACAACGCCACACTACGGGAGACCCTTGAACAGAGGAGGACGGGAAAGCCTTGTTAGGATCCAGAGGCTTCCCCCTACAGAGGTAAGTATCCCCCAGAGGTTTTTTTTCCATTACAGGTTTTCTTTAACACTTGTCAACCTCCCTGGCGGTAAGCCCGACCTACGTTAGGGCTAGCCGCAGGTGAGGATCACATGGCCTCGAAGGATTTTTTTAAATAAAATGTGCATTATATGGTTAAGCTAACACTTGGCTAGCCAACCATGCCCCCCATGTTTCGCCACTCTGCTCCAATCCCCACGATCGCCACCGTTATATGTACGTCCCAGGGATCCCGCGATGGCGCAGCCTCCCAATCAGCTCCAGGCTTCACTATTGGGAGGATCGGGACTGCGCATGACGTCGATGACGTCAGACGTCATGTCCGATTGTCGCCATAGCGACGAGTGAAGCTAAATGGTGAAGCTGCGGCTCCTGCAGGATCGTGGAGGGGTAAATATTGCTGGCGGCGATCGGGGGGTTTAGTTAGGTCCGGCGTGGGCTTGGGGGGCATAGTTAGCTAGCGAAGTGCTAGCTTAAGCATTTAAATTACATTTTTTTTTTGAATATAATAGTTTTTATTCAAAATTTTGTATAAACAAGGATACAGACATGGACACATGAGTATATACAGTGGGAACATGAGGATTAGTTAATAGGACATATATTGAGCATTTGGCAGTTCACATATACAATGCATTGGCTACCACAGAAAACTTCGTGTGTGCTGTTGTAGTTTAGCTAAGATGGGCCGCTTAACCCTAAAGACTCAGTTGCTTGAGCTCCTCACCCAGCAGTCGCACACCCATGGGGGGTCGATGCTAGGGGTTGAGGGGGAGAATAGTGTCATGGGTCTCGTGGATATGCATAGCTTGCTACCAACCCGGACGACTCTGGCCCAGATGGCTGGACTAATATGCTTGAACTGTTTTAGTTAAATGAGTCTATATTGTCGCAGCCTAATGACAAATTGGTGTATTTAAAAGGCATCTATGAACTTAGCCCAACTATACATAGCTAGTGTCAGGGGGAAGAAGGTGGGGGGGGGGGGGAGGAGGGGGAATGGTGTAGTAGGGTAGAAAATTAAGAAAAGAGAAAGAAAAGACGCAAGAGAGAACTGTGGGTGAAATCACAGCCACAGGACTCTCTGCTAGGTCATGTCTCGCCTGAAGCCACTCCAGAGAGTAATTTTTAATTTAACATGGGTCAGTCATCAGCAAAGCCTGGCCTTCTTCGGACAATGTGAATATTTCCCATCTTCTCCACAGTACATTAAATTTCTCCTCTCTGTCCGAAGCCCAGAAAATAACTTGTTCTGAATGTTTTAGTGATTCGAGCTCAGCCTTCCAATCTAAAATAGACGGGGATTGGGTAGATTTCCAAAATTTTGGAATTGTAAGGCGTGCGGCGGCGAGGATATGGCGAATCAGTGATTTTTTGTAGGCTTTTATGGGGCAATTTATGTTTAAAAGTAAAGTATGAGCTGGGTCATTGTTGACTTTAATGTTACTGATAGCTGCTATAATTTTGCAGATTTTTTCCCAGAATGGAATAATTTTAGAACAGCTATGCCATATGTGTATCATATCACCTACCTCGCTGCCACATCGCCAGCAAAGATCTGATATATCGGGATTATATTTATGGAGTTTATCTGGAGTCTTATACCACATTGTCAGGATTTTGTAGGCGTTCTCCTGTGCCCTGGCCGAGATGGAACATTTGTGGGCAAAGGTACAGCACTTTGTCCACTCTGTCTCAGAAATCGGAATTTTCAGTTTATTCTGCCATTGGGTCTTGAATGAGGGGGTATTGTCACAAAAGTGTGAGAGTAAGGGGCTGTACAGATTAGAGATTCTGTGCTCCACCGGCGGGTGGGAGAAGCAAACTTCCTCTATCACTGTCTCTGGTCTGACAGAGAAATCTTTATCTGTCTCTTTGCTAAGGAAGTGAGATAGTTGTATATATTCAAAGTACACCTCATCTGGGTTACCTGATGATCCTATTAGGGTAGATAATGGTATTGTTTTACCATTCTGCCATACCTGTTTTAGTTTAAGTGTGGGAGAAGTAAGTTTGCGGAGTCTGTTCGATTGGTATAGACCAGGTGGGAATAAGGGATTGTCCCATATGGGGGTGTCAGGCCCTAGGTAAGTAGCTATACGATGTTGTGACAGTAAGTTGTCCCAGACTTTGTATGTTTCTCGTGTCAGAGAAAATCTACCAGGGAGGAGAGATGTGCGGCGCCAAGGCCAAACCCATATTCCTGCTCCCGGGGTATATCCTAAGATGTCTCTTTCCAGCTCTGCCCATTGGGTGTTCCTCAGATTATGGGTCCACTCAATGATCCGATTGAGGTGCACTGCTGAATGATATGCTTTGGGGTGGGGCAATGCTAATCCCCCTTCTGATTTGGGTTTCTGTAGGGTGCTCAGAGCTACCCTTGGCTTTCTAGATTTCCACACGTAAAGAGACATCAATTTAGAGAACTTCCTCCAAAATACTGAAGGGATTGTAATTGGGATGGTCTGCAAGAGGTATAATAAACGAGGCATACAATTCATTTTTAAGATGTTCACTCTACCCAACCACGAGTGGGCCAAGGATCCCCAGGAGTCCACATCTTTTTCGAGAGTCTGGAGCAGGGGGACGAGGTTAAGATCGTATTTAAATTACATTTTATTTTATTTTTTTAAATCCTCCCGCAGACGCAGCCTCTGAAACTGCATACCGCCAGGGAGGTTAATAACATAACATTCTTGTTAGTAAAACATTTTCTTTTCTTTTTAATGTCTAAAGGGTCAGACCCTCATATTTCAGTTTTGAACAGATAGAATACCCACCAGCTTCAAATTGCTCTTGTTGACCTTGGTGAGGAGATCTACATGCTATGACCTACTAGCTACAATGGGGTCTCAGTTTACCTGTTAGATCTTCCATGAATGTTATAATGACTGCATTAAGAGGACTTCTGTTGCTACACCAAGTGGTCTGAGGCTTTATTGGAAGTAGTGGGGAAACAGATAGACCCTAACCAGGGCCGGCGCTTCCATACAGGCAAAGGAGGCAATTGACCCGGGGTCCCCGCATCCATGAGGGTCCCCAAGTGTCCCCCTTCACCTCAATATAAGGGCTGGTTCAGACGGACGTTTGCAGAGCGTTTGCTGCCAGCGTTCGGGGCTTGGCGTTAAACGTTCCCATTCAAGTGAATGGGAGCGTTTGTACCAAGCTTTTACGCGCGTTTGCACAAACGCGGCGTTCGGGTCCCGATTTTCACTGGCGTTCAAGGAGCCCCTGGAAGCTACATGTTGCTTCCAGGGGCGGTTAACCGCGACGGGTAATGTCCCTCTAGGGGAAGAAAAAACGCGACCGCATCCGAACGCAATGCGAACGCTGCTGAAAGCCTGAACGCAACGCAAACGAACGCGACGCCTCCAAACGTCCGTCTGAACCAGCCCTAACTTCATACGGCTTCCGGCCAGATCCCCCTGCATGCTCCCCCGTAGCTGCCGCTGGCCAGATTCCCTGCATCATCCGGATCGTGTAGGAGGTGAGTGTGTGTCTCTCCAACTGCCTTCATTAGACTGCGGGGGGAGGGGGCAGCAAGCATGGAGAAAATGAGAGAGAGCGGGGGGGGGATCTGGCCACCAGCAGCCACAGAGAGGGGGGAGAGCAGGGGGGCCTTTGGCAGGTGCAGACCTGGAAGCTAATTTAGTCTGATGGGGGCATATCAGGCTACTGTACTGGGGTTGGAGGGGGGGTACTTCTGGCTAGTTGGCAGGAATTAGGAGGGAGCACATCGGGCTATCATGGGGGGGGGGGGCTACTTTTGCCCCAGGGCCATATTGTGGCTAGAACCAGCCCTGACCTTAACAGGAAATTGTCATCTCTACAAAGCGGCATGTATGAGCTATCTCGTAGCAGATAATATCGTGCAGACACAAGTATACTCAGAATGCTGTAAGGTCACATGATTGTGCAATCACCTGACTTTAGGCCATAGAAGATTTGATAGCAGAAATCCTCTACTTTCTCGCAAGCCATCCAACACTGCCCTCTAGTGGGAGATAGAAAGTACAGCCACTGGCTACTACAGTACTTTTTTTTTCAGTCTTTGAACTTTAGCTTGAGAATCTTAATTATTAAAACATCACATTTGACTGTGTAATATTGCATTACTGTTAGTGCTTCCTGTGCTCAACCATTCATTTCTTTCTGTTATTTTGTAATTGCAGAAAACTATAGCAACTAGAAGTAGCAATGTGCGCGGTATGTGGTAGAAAAAGCAGAAAGTTGTTGATTTTTTTTTTCTTTTACATGGCGTGAATGCAAAAATGGAAACGCAAACAAATGGAGAAAAATCGTGATTCAAAAGTCCATTGACTTTCATTATATGTGCAACAGTGGGAGTTTCAAGCTATGCAGCAAAACACACACAACTTTGTGAGCCTTCCCTAAATGTGCTAATTAGTTGCTGAAAAAATATCACAAATATGAAATAAAAGCTTGGAGGTGAAAACTGATTGTTTCCTGTAGCCTAGCTGTGGCTGGAACACTATAAGGCCTGGTTCACACATAAACTTGCACATTTCCAGTCCAGTCCAGTCCTGTCCTTTCAGTTTTGCATCAGTTTTCTATCAGTTTTACCTGACTGGACCAGAAATGTAAACCTTTTTATATGTGAACACAGCCTTAGAAACACATACAATATGAATGGAAAACTGACAGGACAGGTCTAGACATTTTTTTGTGTGGAACAAGCCTAGGCCTCTTTTCCATAGGTTGCTGAACTGCTTGCTTGTTGACCCAGTCACTAGGATAGGAAGTGAGGAAATATCTACTCAGCCTCTTTACCCAGGCAGCATTCATAACCAGTAAGCAGATCAAATCTTTCTACAAAACCACTTCTGAAAGTCTTTACATAACACTGTTGAAAAAAGACCCGATACAATTCATTTTACTCCCGAGTCTTCTCACAGGAGTTTTTCTCATACCTTATCAATAAAATAGAAAAGGTGGTCACCTTGGGGATACCTCAATCACCTGTATGACAAGGAGAGACCAGGAGCCAAATGGTGCAGTATTGTGGGGTATTAGATGTTAGATTGTAGTACAAGAGTATTTATACTCACAAAGGTGGGTTGCTTTCCCTGCAACCACTGTATATCGCCAACGGGGAAATAACCATTCCCGGTAGGCATTCCAGGTCCTACTGGTACTGTATGGTGGCACTCCTGGTTGGTCCTTCTTGGTTGTAGAAAACGTCACACCCGGAAGGTGACCTCCAAAGGAGATGTAATGTATAGTACTCGGGGAGGCGCCCAAAAATAGGTAATGTAATGAAACAAAAAAAAATACGGTGGAGGGAGGTGTCTGTACCACTCCAGATGGAAGAACTCAAACCACAGGGTTAGTGTAAAAAGATTACATTATTTACTCAGCACGATTAAAAGGACAATGCATTTCACGCGTCTCAGCCCACTTCTTCAGGTCAATACAAGTGCCTTTAAAATATGGTCACAAGCATGGACGCCAGAAATTTTATCAATAAAATACTTTTTCACCCACTAGCAAATAAAAAAAAGTACATCAAATAGATTGACATTACTTTTCTAAACTACTTTTTAGTACTTTTTCACTTGTTAGGTGTGGAAACCCCATTCTGTAGATAAAATAACCCAGTGGCGTAGCTAAGGAGCTGTGGGCCCCAATGCAAGTTTTACAATGGGGCCCCCCAAGCACTCTATACATAACAATTTATACGGCGCACCAAAATCTGCCAATGGCAACTACAGTGTCAGAGGTGCAAGAAGGGGATGGGGAACAGTTTGTTAATGATTACCACTATTCAAAGTATCTACAGAAGTCATTATTATGAGCATAGGACCAATACAGAGCTAATTCTGTAGTTAAGGGAGGGCCCTTCGGGGCCCCTCTGGCCCAAGGGCCCCGATGCGGTCGCTACCTCTGCACCCCCTATTGCTACGCCCCTAAATAACCCCTCCCTTGAGAAAAATCAGGAAAATGAAAAATAAGCTGAAAATGTGTTGTTTTATCTGGAATATACAGTACTTTATTGGATAGCCTGTCTCCTGGACCACACCACATTGGTTCCAGTTGATGATACCCAGCTCCTACCAGAAGCGTTCGAGCTGGCAGGCTGTTAGGGAACAAAAAAACAGCTATTTTCTTTTGTACAGTGCTGCGATCTAGCGCAGCGCTGTACTGGGGACAGCCCTGTCACTTGGTTGTCCCCTGGAGTGACTCACAATTTTAAAAAAAAAACATTGTTATTTTTAAAAAATCAATAAAATCAATGAGAAAAATAAAATAAAAACCGCAGCAGCGATCAGAGACCACCAACAGAACGCTCTGTTGGTGGGCATTTCTGTTGGTGGTCAGAAAAGGAGGCAAGATTCATTTGGCTGCTAAGATATATGGCCGTGCTATAAACTGTTAAATCTGCACAGTGCTGAATTGTAAAAAATAGCCTGGTTACTAGGGGGGTGTAAGCCTGTGGTCCTCAAGTGGGTAATCCTTCTCTGCTTTCTCCAAAAGCAAAGTAAACAAATGTAGCTAGAGTTCTGCTTAGTGATGTTGTTTTGTTGGTATTATGACTAGAAATCCTAAAGAGCCTACAGACATTGCACTGTAATGACATATAGTAGAATACGGTAAATTATTCAGGATACCCACTTTTATGGTAATGTTCCTGGTTTCAGAATTAAAAACACTTCCTATACCTATATATTGCTGTATATTGTTATGTAGCCCTGCCCTCCCGGTGATGCTTAGCCTAGGCTGTTTACTTATGTGGAATTTTCCAATTTTAGAGCATTCTGAAGAGATCAGGCATTATTTTTGTCAGCTTCAGAAGAATAAACATTCTGCAGAGCTGCACCTGCCAGCAGTAAAAATGTCACCACCTGTGATAACTTTCAGAATGTAAATCAGGGCGAGGAAAGATTTTTTTAGTGGGCAAAAAATGACTAAACAATTTATAACAGAATATTGTAAAAAAATATATATATAAGCAATCTCATTTATTACTTTATTTTCACTACTAATGTACTGGTTAAGGGCTCAGAGCTCTGCAGACCAGAGTTAAAATCTCGGCCTGTTCAGTAAGTCAACACCTTTTCGGGACACCTTGGGCAAGACCCCGTAACACTACTACTGCCTATTGAGAGCACCCTAGTGCCTGCAGCTCTGGTGCTTTGAGTCCGCCGTCGTCTCTTGTCTTTAAATTTTCAGTTTCCTCATTGAACTGCAACTGTGCAATCATTACTTGTGTTATTTACAAGTAATCGCTGGCACACACCCAGTGCCACAATAATGACTTAAAGTAAACCAGAGACCAAATAATAGAAAGAATCCACACCTACCCGGAGCTTCCTCCAGCCCCATAAGCACATCTGAGTCCCTCGCTGTCCTCCCGCGGTCTGCTGTTCAGCCGCAGTCAGCCCCGGTAACTTATTATTTATTTATTATTTATGTATTTACTAGTAAAAAGGGAGCTGCTTGCTTGGCAGTTGGAAAAAGCTGTTATTTCCCACAATGCAATGAGAACCTAGCCACACACAACAAACTGTCAGATCCGGCCCTGTGTCCTAACTGCCCTGGCTGCACACATGCTCAGTACAAAAACGCCAGGGATACACAACCATTCAGTTGATGACGCAGGGACACTTGCATTTTATTGTATAGGATTGTATTTATAAAGCGCCAACATATTACGCAGCGCTAGACATTAGTTTAGGTTACAGACAATATTTAGGGGTGACATACAGCAATATGACAATACAGGAATACAAGAAAAACCAGATCACGCGGCACAGTATGAGTACAAGGTAATGCTTAGTCAGTCACTGGATGGGAGCATGGAGATTAGGCAATTTGAGTTTACTCAAATGCATCGGATGGGTGCACAGTAATGGAGGTGTATTCAGTGGCGGACATACGGCCGTGCAGGCCGTGCAAGCGCACAGGGGCCCCTCAAGCTCCGTTTTTGAGGGGCCCATTAGGTATTGCAGGCGTTTTTGTTTTTTTTAAGTCTTTTTATCCCCGGGGGGCCCGACTCTTATCATTCCCTCACCTCAGCGGGCCCCCCTCCTGTTATGCGCGGCGCCGAGCAGGAGATACAGCTATTAGTCTCCGGGCTGCAGCAGACACTAGAGCTCCAGCCGCCTGGTCCACTCCTGTCTCCTCCTCAGCAACACCGCTGTGCACTACTTCCTGATTCAGTGCGTGCAGAGCGGTATTGCTAAGGAGGAGACAGGAGTGGACCAGGCAGCTGGAGCTCTAGTGTCTGCTGCAGCCCGGAGACTAATAGCTGTATCTCCCACTCGGCGCCGCGCATAACAGGAGGGGGGCCCGCCGAGGTGAGGGAGTGATCGGGCCCTCCTCCCAGCCTCGGCAAATAGTCCACCCACCCTCCTGACCAGGTAATCTTATCTTTCACCCTCCCAGACCGACCAGCCCACCCCCCAGGTAATCCTACAGCCCGCCCCCCAGGTAATCCTACAGCCCGCCCCCCAGGTAATCTTACAGCTTCCCCCCCAGGTAATCCTACAGGCCCCCCCCCCCCAGGTAATCCTACAGCCCCCCCCCCCAGGTAATCCTACAGCTCGCCCCCCAGGTAATCCTACAGCCCGCCCCCCCGGGTAATCCTACAGCCCCCCCGCCCCCCCAGGTAATCCTACAGGCCCCCCCAGGTAATTCTACAGCCCCCCCAGTAATCCTACAGCCCACCCCCAGGTAATTCTACAGCCCCTCCAGGTAATCCTACAGCCCACCCAGACCCAGGTAATCCTAAAGCCTACCCACCCACCAAGACCCAGGTAATCCTATAGCCCACCCACCCACCCAGACCCAGGTAATCCTATAGCCCACCCAGACCCAGGTAATCCTCCACCCACCCAGACCCAGGTAATCCTCCACCCACCCAGACCCAGGTAATCCTTCATCCCACCCACCCAGACCCAGGTAATCCTACAGCCCACCCACCCAGATAATCCTACAGCCCACCCACCCAGACCCAGGTAATCCTACAGCCCACCCACCCACCCAGATCCAGGTAATCCTACAGCCCACCCACCCACCCACCCAGATCCAGGTAATCCTACAGCCCACCCACCCACCCAGATCCAGGTAATCCTACAGCCCACCCACCCACCCAGATCCAGGTAATCCTACAGCCCACCCATCCACATCCAGGTAATCCTACAGCCCACCCACCCAGACCCAGGTAATCCTACAGCCCACCCACCCATTCAGATAATTCTACAGCCCACCCACCCAGATAATCCTACAGTCCACCCACCCAGACCCAGGTAACCCTACAGCCCACCCACCCTCACAGGTAATATTTTAGCCCACCCACCCTCACAGGTAATTTTATTAGCCCACACACCCACCTACCCTCCCGACCAGATAATCTTTTAGCTCACCCACCCTCCCGACCAGGTAATCGTTTAGCCCACCCACCCACCTGCAGCACTTTACAGAGTATATCGTTATGTCGCTCACTGTCCTTTAGAGGAGCTCACACTACTCCTACCATAGTCATAGTTAAATGTCTTATCATATTATTATGTATTTATACAGCTCTGACATCTTCTGCAGCGTTTTACAGAGTACATAGTCACGACACTGACTGTGCTCAGAGGAGCTCACTATCTAATATCTTCTATATGTATAGTAAATAGCGCATCATTTTTTATTAGGAGACAGGGCTTTACTCAAAGTTCCCTGTTGATGTCAACTGCTGAATTAACTGCTGCTAAGTTCATGTACCCGTCATCGCACGTATGATTGCACGTATTTTCTGGGCATATCTGCCGACTTGATTGCACGTATTTTCTGGGCATATCTGCCGACTTGATTGCACGTATTTTCTGGGCATATCTGCCGACAAGATTGCACGTATTTTCTGGACATATCTGCCGACATGATTGCACGTATTTTCTGGGCATATCTGCCGACATGATTGCACGTATTTTCTGGGCATATCTGCCGACATCATTGCACGTATTTTCTGGGCATATCTGCCGACATCATTGCACGTATTTTCTGGGCATATCTGCCGACATCATTGCACGTATTTTCTGGGCATATCTGCCGACATCATTGCACGTATTTTCTGGGCATATCTGCCGACATCATTGCACGTATTTTCTGGGCATATCTGCCGACATGATTGAATGTATTTTCTGGGCAAATCTGCCGACATGATTGAATGTATTTTCTGGGCAAATCTGCTCACATTATGTGTATTTTCTTGAGAAAACCTGCACAATTATGTGAATTTTCTGGGGAAAGGGTCACCAAAACTTGGGCCCACTGTCTTTGCGTTGCACTTTTCAAGGGAACCTGAGGTGAGAATAATATTGAGGCTGCCATATTTCTCTCCTTTTAAGCAATACCAGTTGCCTGGTTGCCGTGCTGGTCCTCTGCCTCTTATTCTTTCAACCATAGACCTTGAACAAGCATGCAGCAGGTCAGGGGTTTCTGACAATATTGTCAGAACTGAGAAGATTAAGCTGCATGCTTGTTGCTGGTGTAATTCAGTTTATTACTGCAGCCAAATAGATCAGCAGGGCCGCCAGGCAACTAGTATTGTTTAAAAGGAAATAAATATGGCAGCCTCCATATCACTCTCACCCCGGGATCACTTTAAATTACAGTTAGCTCCGCCCTTATCTGGTCATTGCCACGCCCATTTTTTGCCGCGACGCTACGCGCCGCAGGTTCTATCCACGCCCATTTTGTGCCGCAGGTCAAGGGGGCCTACAATTGATATTTTGCACAGGGGCCCACTGCTGGCTGTGTCCGCCACTGGGTGTATTATCAGGTAGGACACATTTGCGTCCTTCGGGGTCTTCAGCGCATGTGCGGTAGGTCTACGCATGCACAGAAGACCCCAACTGAGCCAGTTACCGGGGCTGATTGCGGCTGAACGGCAGACTGCAGGAGTACAGCGAGGGACTTAGAGGTGTTAATGGGGCTGGAGGAAGCCCTGGGTAAGTATCGATTCTTTCTATTATTTGGTCTCTGGTACAAATTAAACTGTAGGTTATAAAGATAACACAATAAATAGTGGCCATTCAGCAATGCAGATCAGGCATACATTAAAACACATTTACAAGTACTTATATTATCTAGAAAAATTGCAATATATAGAATTAGAAATGACCGGCACTAGATATGGACTGGCAGACTTTTGCGGGGTGAGGTGATCACTCACTGTGCCTCCGGCCAAGATTCAATGTACATAAAGAAAAGAAGAATCCGGGCACAGGTGAGCTGCAAAGGTTCACCATTTATTTCATCCCACCATAGACAGATACACACACCCAGGCAAGGCCTGACAGCTGTTTCGCAAGCATAGGCGCCTGCTTCCTCAGGGGAAGCAGGCGCTGTCTGGCCTTGCCTGGGTGTGTATATCTGTCTATGGTGGGATGAAATAAATGGTGAACCTTTGCAGCTCATCTGGTGCCCGGATTCTTCTCTTCTTTATGTATTATCTAGAAAAACATTGCCATTTTAAAGCAAACCTGAGATTTTACATTTACCTGGGGCTTCCTCCAGCCCCATGAGCACCGATGCGTCCCTCGCCATCCTCCTGAGTGCGTCTGCCTGGTATCGGTCCTGGTAGTCTGGCTCAGTTCCGCCAATCGGCTCTTCTGCGCATGCATGGTCCCTCCGCGAAAACGCAGAAGAGCAGACTGGTGCAACTGAGCCAGATTACTGGGACCGATACCAGACAAACAGAGGCACTCGGGTGGATGGCAAGGGATGCATCGGTGCTCATGGGGCTGGAGGAAGCCCCGGGTAAGTATATAACCTTTGAATGTGCCCATCTCAGGTACACTTTGAGGGTAATGCATTAAAGCGGACCCAAACCAAACATTTTTTTTAAAATCAAAATATTTAGTTGCACCACTCTGACAAATACAGAGATAAATAAACACTCCTTCAAGCCTATGAGCATTTCAGTGCATGCTTTTCACCCTTCTCTTTTGATAGCTAATGTTATACAGGTGGCAGCCATTAGCAATTCCTCCTTTGCCAGACACCATCTACTACACCAGTTTGCCGTATTCTGTCCCGGCAATATGAAAGGAAGGGAGGGGTTGCTCCAATAAATGTAAAATATTTTATATTTGTCATCATGCAGCTGAAAAAAGGCTGCTATTTATTATTATAATTTAGAAAATAGATTTTATTTTTGAAATCTTGTATTTTTAATTTGGGTCCACTTTAAGCATTGTTACTACAGCAACTTTGCTATAAGCTTAGCTGCAGCCTTCATTTGACTTCAGTTCTGCTTTACAGGCATCTAGTTTATAATTTGGAGAATTCCAGCTGAATTGAATAGCCTGTACAACACAGTTGTACTATTTGTGTATATTTAATACACCTAGCTTTAATTAAGTATCCTA
The DNA here is from genome assembly GCF_040937935.1 of Hyperolius riggenbachi. Lineage (NCBI taxonomy): Eukaryota > Metazoa > Chordata > Amphibia > Anura > Hyperoliidae > Hyperolius > Hyperolius riggenbachi. The sequence continues at coordinate 150,197,060 of NC_090653.1, read as the reverse complement.
TCTGTATATATAATTACAATATTTCAGGATTCTGAACACAATACAAATGAAGGGGTGAACCGTGTTATGTGAAGACACAGCTTAAATTTAATAGACCATTTGATTCAGTGGGTGGGTGTAAGGTATCTGCTCTTTGAGGCAGGATGGTTGCTATGCAACAGACACCAGAGAGACAGAGGCAGAAACATTGTAAGGTAGAAAGAACAGTGATTATCAATGATGAAAATGCCACACAAATGTGAACAATGTGTTTTTCTCTGTGTAATGAAACATTTTATTAAATCCAGACAGTATTGCTCCTGTTGGGTCAGATTGTGTTATCATGAGGTTTTCTTTTTACGAGGAAAGAAATTTATGTATATATGAAGTTGGCTTCAATATACACAATAAACACTGGTTTATGCATTCTACAACAGAAGATGTATATTTTACAATAATTCCCATCACTTAAAGTGGACCTGAACTCTTGCACAGGACAGAAGGAAAACATAGAGAAATGCACCCTGTATGTATTTAGAGAGTTTAGCCTGTTCCCCTTCCTTTGTGTCTAATCACAAGTTGTATTTTAATGTCTCCCCTGTGTCACATGACTGCCATGGCAGAGATGGCAGATAAGCTCATTTGGATGTTAACAATATGTCTTCTTCCATGAATCAGGAAGTAGAAACAGTGCAGATGAATGAATTGCGAGAAACTGCCCGCAAATTGTGATCGCCGATTGAACACGATCGCGGACAAGTGGCGCTCCAAGTGCCGAGTGTGAACCGGCCCATAGAGTGAAACGCTAGGTTCAATGATTGTGTAATTACCCAGGTGCATATATAAAAAGAAAATACGACTTTATAATCTATTAACCATTGAAATCTGCTGAAAATCTATAAGTGTATGGCCACCTTAAAGAAAACCTGAACTGAAAATTAAAAGTCAAAATAAACATGCACAAGTCATACTTACCTCCCATGTACTCTACTTGTCAATCTCTTTCTCCTCTCCTGCGTCCTGTTCGTCCACTGTGATCAATGAAATTCTCTGTCCTCCATTTTGAAAATGGCCATTGGCCATTACTCCATAACAGCTTTCTGGTCAGCACACAGTTAAACTGTAACATCGCCCACTTGAGTCATGGGGAAACATGGACACATCAGTTCTCCTCTCAGCTATAACTGACAGCAACTAATATATTTCAGTTCTGACAAAATGTTGTCAGAACTGGAAGGGATCATTGTCAGAAGAAAATGGTGAGCTTCTGAGAGGAACTGATGGCAAGGTAACTATGTAATGTTCATTTAAAGTTACCTCATGTGTTTATTTTAAATAATTTTACTCAGTACAGGTTCCCTTTAAGAGTTATTTGGAAATTTGATAATCATCTTTACGTAGATGATAACCTGCCCATTCATTAACACTAATACTGTTGATTTAAAATAGATACATACAAGTTTTTTTTTATAGAAGATACCATAGGTTCAGTTGAGCAAGCCATCATAACTAGAACATAATGATTTTATGGATTTTTATAAGCTTTTTCTGAAAAGGGAAATCATTTTACTGATTGTACGATAAAAAAGAAATGAATATCAATGTTTATGCTTCCCTATTATGTTTACACATACGCACTACCTGAGTCAGATGATTTTAAACCTATTCACTACTTTAGAAAAATAGTGAATAGGATAAACGGAATAATGTCTATCCACGTAATATTACTCTCCCAAGGCCCAATGGTTTATAGTTTCTAATGGAGATGTACAGCAGATACTTCTAGTTGTCAATCCCTCCAAAAACATAAAAATCTGACAGAGCAAGTTAAATGTAACTATATAGTGCATGCTGGTTCCATTATAATGTTTGCCTAGCATGTGTCCCGACATACGGGAATAGCTATTATGTGTCTAGATAGTTGCTTGGTTATTGGAAAAGAGTGTTGATTTTTTATAGTGAAGTCAAGAAAATGTCTAGAATATATCTCCAGACCAGTTGTATGATGGTAAATTTTGGCAAATATTTCATTGTGATTTAAACCAGAGCTCCCATAGGGAATCACATTTTCCAGAGAAGATAACAGAGTTCAAAGGAAAATAAATTCAAAAGAATTTGAAATATAAAGGTCCCATATGTAAAACTTATAAAGCACAATGGCTAAGACTGCCTAGGGTAGAGAGGGGGAAGACACATTCAATACCGATTTAACATTTTTGCTACAAAGTTTTAAATAGGATGAAGTATTTGGTATTTAAAACGTTTAGAAAAACAAAACATTAAGTTGGAAGTCCTATTCCATCACATATCATTCATAAAGAGGCTGTCGGTAAGGGGAATCGATGCGGAAAAACACCGCTGGCGGTGTTTTAGACTTCTGGGTGGGCATTCATAAAGAAGTATCCATGTGCGGAAGCAGTGCGGAGATTCCCCGAACTAGGCTGGCGGTAGGCAGGCGGTAGGTTTGCGGAGACACGGAAGCTGCCGAGTTGATACATTTCTCCGTGTTCCGCTCTGCTGCAGCTGCCTGGAAGGTCTGTGTGTCTCCATTCACTTACATTGGTATCGCCACATCAGAGGGAGCGGGACTTTCCGACGTTGCACCGCTGGCGGTATTCTTTATGAATTAACATTTTGCTACATTTGTTCCGATAATCACCGCACAAGGCGGTGATTTATCACTCTGCTCGGTAGTGTCATTTTTTCATGCGGAAAGAGCCTTTATGAATGCTGACTTTGCCGAGTGGTTGGTAAAGTCAGCTGTTTTTAGCATTTCCGCATACGGAAATGCTTTATAATTGATAGCCAAAGAGTATACATATGTTAAATATTTAGTCTTGCTGCTGCAGTTTCCATTAGTTTAATGTACCTTGCGATTTGCAGTCAGAAGCAAATCGCAAATCGCAGGCTAGTGGAAAAAGGCCCCTTTTCCACCTGCAATCGCTAGCGTTCACGCTGAACGCTAGCGATTGCTGAATCGCAAAACCGGCGATTCCCCCCGACGTTTGCGGCCGCGATTTTGCTATGCTATGCACTGCATAGCAAAATCGCGGCAATTATCGCTCCGCCGCGCGTTCGCGTTCCCCGCAAAAACGAATCGCGGTAGTGGAAATGACCTACCGCGATTCCCATGTTAAAAAGCAAACCGTAGCGATTGTAAAATCGCTAGCGGTTTGCGTTTTTGCGATTCAGCATCGCAAACGCCGCTAGTGGAAAAGGGCCCTCAGTGACAATTTTATGCATCATAATATTTTAGCACAGTTGAAGCCTGAAAGAAGGAATTTAATTGATTATATAAATTATTATTATGATTGTTTTATTACAATCTTTGGATACTAGAAATGTCTAATATTAGAAAATTGAAGATGGAAAGATACATAGACTGTGTATACAGTTTAGACCGGAAGGATAAATAGATGTAGAGAAATTAGAACGGGGAACCAAAAAAACAGGAGTTTTTTTTCACATGTAGGCCATCTGAACTAGATGTCATTAGTATGTAGGGTCCACCCATTTTGCAATTGTGTTTAGTTAATAACCTTTATATTAAGGTGGCCATACACTGGCCCGATTCCCGGCCGTTTCGACAGCAGATTCGATCCTGGGATCGAATCTGCTGCCAATCGTTCGCGGTAAACGCCGCCGACGATCCGATTTCCTCCCGAAATCGGATCGGTCCGTCGATCGCGCCGTGCGGGAAATTACCCTCGATCGCCCGCGGTTAAGTGCGCGTCGCTAGCGGCGGCCGATCCGATGAAAAATACATTACCTGATGCGGGCTCCCGGGCGTCTTCTCTGCATCTTCTCAGCGCTGCACCCGCTCCATCCCGGCGCTTCCTGGGTCACTGCAGTGACCCAGGAAGTTCAAATAGAGGGCGCTCTATTTGAACTTCCTGGTCACGGAGTGACACAGGAAGCGCCGGGATGGAGCGGGTGCAGCGCTGAGAAGATGCAGAGAAGACGCCCGGGAGCCCGCATCAGGTAATGTATACGGGGGGGGACAGGCGGCAGGAGCAGCTGAACAGATTGTGATCGGTTTCAGGCTGATATCGATTCACAATCTGTTTGCAGTAAAGGCAGCCATACGATCCCTATCTGATCAGATTCGATCAGATAGGGATCTGTCAGCTGGTCGATCTGATGGCACATCGACCAGTGTATGGCTGCCTTTAAAGGAAACCTAAAGTAAAAAAATGCTCATTTACCTACCTGGGGCTTCTTCTAACCCCTTGAAGTCTTCCTGGTCCCTTGCCATCATCCCACACTCCGCCGTTTCTCCGGTGTCCCCCTCCATCTCTGGATGTGTCCGGCCTCGTGCTGTGCGCATCTTCAATCATGTTCCCATGGCCAGGAGCACTCTGCGCTTGCGTAATAAGTAAAAATTGCTACCGCAGAATGCTTCTGGCCGCGGGAGTGAGATAGAGGATGTGTGCAGCTCGCGCTGTGCATGTGTAGTGGCTGGCCGATTCATCAGTTGGCTGGATTACGAAGGGGACAGAGTAGGAACGGCTGAGCGTGGGATGACAGTGAGGGACCAGGAAGACTATACAATGGGGATTGTAAAAATAAGTTATATTTTTGCAATGCTCTGCTGAAGGAACCAATTTCAAGAAGGCATGAAATCCAGATTCCTTTCAGATTTAACCTAGGCCCGGTTCACATTAGCGTTCGCTATCCGGATTTTCCGAATCTGATCCGGACCGCATACTGTACAATAGGAACGTACGTTCCGCATAGCAATGTAAAGTCTATGCGGACGTTCACACGTGTCCGTTCCGTACAGTACGGAGCCGGACCGGATCCGGACTCTTTTCCAACATGCGCTATTTTTTGGGTCCGGATCTCCGGCCCATGCACCCGGACCGGAGCCGGACCTGAGCCTGACAGCACCATCAGGAACACAGAAACCAATGGAGAATGGAAGGCACAGAACACACTGCCTACAAAAACCTGACGTTCTACCCCACTTCCTATGCGTATGCAAGCGGCCATTTCAGATGGGAACACATGGGCCATGCATGTCTGGAGTGGAGCAGCAGTGACAGACGTGCTGGAGCTGTTTGGCAGAATGTCGAAGGTGGAGGTGAGGCCTACAGCGGAGGAACCTGATTCTACACGTGCACCAGGTGCACCTTCTGCTGACCCCAACATTTTTTTTTTTAATTTCGCTATTTTTTGCCCACCGATCCTGATGGCAGCCTGATGCATGCCTGATACAAACGGACCGGATCCGGATCGGAACCGTACGGTTCTGATCAGGATCAGGTCAGGATCCGATCAGGATCCGGTCCGTTTATTTGCCAAAACGCAAGTGTGAACGGGGCGGGCAATGATGAGATTATGCAGTTTCGGGGTGACTTCTGACATGGAGAAGGAAAACAATATCATAAAATAGAAGTGTTACTTTCAACTGGGTTGAACAAATGTGTCAAATGAGTCAAACCAATCAGGGTTATGTAATAAACACTATGGGAGGCGCCCTTACATCCAATTATATATAATACCTATTAATTACAGATAAGCGTAGTGTGTCTTACCTGTTATGAAGGCTCGTACACACAGATCAAGTAAACTGAATTTATTTCTAGCACAATGGACAACAATGGGCGCCCACGCTATACATCCCTGGCTAACAGCATTCTATTTGACCTGAAGAAGCGACTTGCGGTCGCGAAACGCGTTGTCCATTGTGCTAGAAATAAATTCAGTTTACTTGATCTGTGTGTACGAGCCTTCATAACAGGTAAGACACACTACGCTTATCTGTAATTAATAGGTATTATATATAATTGGATGTAAGGGCGCCTCCCATAGTGTTTGTTACTAATCAGTACCCCACTACGTGGGGCTATACCTACTGTAAGTTCATTATAGTAGTATCTTTTCCGGGAGCGGCGACCGACAAGGCCGAGTGGAGACGGTACTTCTCCACATGTTCTGATGGTGGTTGCCTAAATAGCAACCCAGAATTGTGAGTATATTTCTTCTACTATAGACCAATCTACACAACGATAACGCACGATATTGGGCTCCCGGTGTCCCTGTGTTTTTTTATCTCTACTAGTCTTACTAGGGTTATGTAATGTCTCCATCTATAAGTGTTCTGTATTCTGTATCTATTCTGAAAATAGGTAATTAATGTATTGTATGTAAAATTACTGTTATATAAATTTGTACATTTTAAATGAACAGTGTTCAGACCCCCATTCCATCACCATGTTAGGATTCTTGCCGTTGAATTCCTGCTGGTGGCAGTATTGTGGACTTTGCATGAACTTCCACTGTCCACCAGCAGCTGTCTCTACTCATGTTGGGAGCCCTGCAGTTCTTGGACTGACCTGCAGATGGAACGCTGTGAACAGTCACCTGATCTTTGCGCATTATTTAGGGCTCTTTGACATCACATAATGCTTGCAGGAGTTGATTTCCTGCAACCGTTACGATCTGCGGCATGGACGTCGGGATGTTGCGGTGCAACGCTAATTAGCGGCAGTAGTTCTAATTCACCTGATGGGAAAACACCAGCGCCGGACAATTAAAAGCTCCCGACTGCATCGTACCACAACGCGCCAAAACGCAGCATTGGATGTGAAAGGTAAAATGAATGTCTATGGACTTTCATTTTACCTTGGTTAACACAAAGTATTGACTGTGCGTCAAAACGCCAGAAATCAGCTCTGGTGTGAAAGAGCCCTTACGACTACTTTTGGCATAAGGACATCGCTAGGTCATGTTGTGCTGATAGCTTTTGTGCATCTGGTCATCTAATCTTGTTCCTTGAACCCTATTCCCTGTTATAGTATCTGACTCCTTGGTATCTGACCTCCTGCCTACCTGACTATCCTTATTGCCCACTGTCTGTATTACTGCATATTCTGGTTATTGATCTTGGCTGGTCTGAGTGACTATTCTCCTGTGTGTTGATTTTGCCTATACGTTCCTGTATATATTGCATGATCATTGCTCCTGCGTATTTCCCAGTGTGTATCGTGTGATCCGTGTTCCTGTGTTTTGCTATTCTATAATTTGTGTGACCCATAACTGTTGCAAGTATTAGTTTAGTTAGTTAGAGTTATTAGTCGTCCACCATATTTCTGATTGCACGATTATATGCATATTTTGTGTGTTTGCGCATTGTATGCATATTTTGTGTGTGTGCGCATATGTATAAATTGCACTCTTGTAAAATAAACACATTTTTCACCTTCAAATCAAGCTTGTGCAGACCTCAGTATTTTCCTGCAAGTGATCTCTTTTTCCTCTCTTGTCTAGATAATGACCTGCATGCGCAGATCCTTACATACCACCTAAAGGTCTGACCACTATGCTGCTAGGAATAAAATGAAGATTTCAAAAGATTTCATGTTTCCTGGCTATAGTCAACCAAGGTCTGATCCAACACGTTGTTTTTTTCCTGACACAAGCTAAGGTAACTTCTTACAGAGGGTACTCTAGGCAGCTGCATAATGTGCCGCCTACAAAAGGCTTTCTCAGCCTCAAGAATCCAACCTTTCCTGAGACACAAGGCAGTAGTGATGAGCATGAATTTCACATCATCGTAATTTTGCATCATACATCGCCATTTACAATGCAAAATCAAAATGCTAAATTTTTAGAAAAAAATCACAATTCATTTATTTTGTAACCGTAATCAGGAACTGTAATTTCGTGTAATTTTGTGCCAACTTTAGCGGTTAATGACAAAGCCCCTATTCATGCTTTTGTCACCAAAATTGCGACCTATGTTAAGAGGGATAGTGGGAACAAGTCATAAACATTTTTTTTTAATTCTTGTATAGTTTTTGAGAAAATTGATGCTTGTGAAGAAACGCGGAAAAGCCGCCGCATGGACGCAGGATGAGGCGGCTGTTTCCGCGGCTGGCATAGCAGAATGCGGAGAAGCCGCGTCGGACGCGGCGGTTTGTACGCATAGGCATGCTTCTCTCAGTGGGGTGGGATGCGGAGAAAACGCTGCACGCTCAGACAGTGTGGCGGCGGATTCCGCATCCCATACAGCAACAACATTACAACACATGACTGGTGTGGCTGGGACTGATAGTCCACACTGGTTTAGGAGGACGCGTGCGCGCGCAGAGAGGCAGGGCCTTTATGGCAGTCAGAGGAGGGTCAGCTGACCAGGCCGGTCAGCTGACAATTGCAGCAACTTTCATTGGTCCAGCACTTAAGGGAGGTGCTGGAGAGCACTGGTGTATATATACTGGGTGCTGGTCATTCTCTGGTTGTCTGTCGTTGCGATCACTACATGGTAGCACTCAGGCCTTGTCTGTATCTGTGTTCTAGCATAGTTTCCAAAGGTGTTGACGACCACGGACCTCACACCTTAGCGCTAGGAATATTAAACTGTATTATTTGTTATGACCTTCTGCCTGCCTGACTATCCTCATGTACTCTGATTCTGTACCTTGCTATCTCTGATATCCTGTTGCCAAACTCTGTTCGTTCCTGGACTCTGCATTTGCCTCCTGACTCTGTACCCCGCTATTCTGATACTCCATTGCCAAACCCTGCCTGTTTATTGGATTCCGTATCTGTCTCCTGAATCTTTTGGGAGTGAGTTTCTCCATTTGTGTGTTTGGTAAGTTTTAGAGCAGTAGGAGACAGGCCTTGGGGGTGGCAGCTCCAAGCGTTTGGCTGCGCTCACATATGGTGTTAGATGCTGGTTCTGGGGCCCCGGGCAGTGAGAGTTCCCGGGGCCCCAGGCTGGCTCATGCACCATTGTTTTTAATTTTATTGTAGTATCCCATGCAGTTTAGTTAGGAGGGGGGCAGATGAGAGGGAATATCTTGCACGCTGGTGCCCTCTGCTGGTCATATAGCCATTGTCTATATGCAACTGAAGCCCTCTCCAACTGACTGGCTGACTTGCTCAGCTTCTGCTTGATTAATCACTGCAAGCTAGGTGTGGCTTATAAGCAGCCTGCAGGCTTTATAAAGCAGCAGAGAACTGTTTGGGAGTGAGTTTCTCCATTTGTGTGTTTGGTAAGTTTTAGAGCAGTAGGAGACAGGCCTTGGGGGTGGCAGCTCCAAGCGTTTGGCTGCGCTCACATATGGTGTTAGATGCTGGTTCTGGGGCCCCGGGCAGTGAGAGTTCCCGGGGCCCCAGGCTGGCTCATGCACCATTGTTTTTAATTTTATTGTAGTATCCCATGCAGTTTAGTTAGGAGGGGGGCAGATGAGAGGGAATATCCTGCACGCTGGTGCCCCCTGCTGGTCATATAGCCATTGTCTATATGCAACTGAAGCCCTCTCCAACTGACTGGCTGACTTGCTCAGCTTCTGCTTGATTAATCACTGCAAGCTAGGTGTGGCTTATAAGCAGCCTGCAGGCTTTATAAAGCAGCAGAGAACTGTTTGGGAGTGAGTTTCTCCATTTGTGTGTTTGGTAAGTTTTAGAGCAGTAGGAGACAGGCCTTGGGGGTGGCAGCTCCAAGCGTTTGGCTGCGCTCACATGTGGTGTTAGATGCTGGTTCTGGGGCCCCGGGCAGTGAGAGTTCCCGGGGCCCCAGGCTGGCTCATGCACCATTGTTTTTAATTTTATTGTAGTATCCCATGCAGTTTAGTTAGGAGGGGGGCAGATGAGAGGGAATATCCTGCACGCTGGTGCCCCCTTCTGGTCATATAGCCATTGTCTATATGCAACTGAAGCCCTCTCCAACTGACTGGCTGACTTGCTCAGCTTCTGCTTGATTAATCACTGCAAGCTAGGTGTGGCTTATAAGCATCCTGCAGGCTTTATAAAGCAGCAGAGAACTGTTTGGGAGTGAGTTTCTCCATTTGTGTGTTTGGTAAGTTTTAGAGCAGTAGGAGACAGGCCTTGGGGGTGGCAGCTCCAAGCGATTGGCTGCGCTCACATATGGTGTTAGATGCTGGTTCTGGGGCCCCGGGCAGTGAGAGTTCCCGGGGCCCCAGGCTGGCTCATGCACCATTGTTTTTAATTTTATTGTCTCCTGAATCTGTACCGTATCTGTCTGTGTGTTAACGACCTGGCTTGTCCGACCTCGAGAACTGGCCTTACTGTTAGAGGCAGTTCCCAGACCTGTTAGTGACACCCTCCCTCTTGGGTGTCACTCACGCTCTGTCCTTCCTCCCCTCAGCCTAGCTCCTCCCCCCTGGAGAGTCTAGGCCAGAGGAAGGAACATACTTCTGGTGAAGTACTCAATGTATACTGTTGCATCTAAACACTCACTTGTTATATCAGGTGTCCAGAGGTTAGTAGATATATCTGATTATCGGTGATACTGCAGATCACCAATAATCGGGTATATTCTGTATTCTCAGTGATACTGCAGTTCACCGGTAATCAGACCCTGTCTGTGTTACACCGATCGTTACAGAACGACAGACCGAAATACAAATGGACGCACACTCTGACCGTCTGGGCGCACTTGCCACTTCGGTGGACACCATCAATCAAGTGCTGGGTAGTCACAAGACTATGATTGAAGCCTTGTCTGGCTCTTTACAAACCCTCCAGACAGCAGTAGATGAGGTGCAATCCCCTCCTAGTTCTGATATACGTTTACCCGTACCTGAGAAATTTTCTGGTCACAGATCTGACTTCCGAAATTTCAGAAGTAGAGTGTTATCTTATTTTGAGTTGAAACACCGAACTTCTGGAACAATGGCCCAAAGGGTCACATTTATTAAGACGTTGTTACCTGGCGATTTTCAAACGTGGGCATACAGTTTGCCCACAGGAGACTTAGCCCTCACGTCAGTGGACAAATTTTTTAAAGCTATGGCAGTAATTTACGACGACCCAGACCTCGCTGCGACTTCTGAGTGGAAGCTCAAGCTTTTGCGTCAAGGCAAGGGTCCGGTCGAGGACTACGCAGCGGAATTTAGGAAGTGGGCAGTTTCAGCCAGGTGGGGCAGTTATGCCCTCTTAGATTGCTTTTTATCGGGACTGTCGGATGAGGTCTCCAATCTCATGCTAAGTCTGCCTGAACCTAAGACAGTCGATGAGGCCATTTCATCGGCCATTCGAGTCGACCGTAGGCTGCGCTATCAGAAACAGACCCGGGGTAGTAGTCAGGTAAAGATGGTGTCCTACGCTGCGCCTCCAGTAACTCCACCTCCTCCTGTCTCACCTCCACCCGAACCTATGCAAATTGGTCGGTCAAGACTATCTCAAGTGGAGCAAAGACGTAGGATGTCTGAGCAGCTGTGCCTTTACTGCGCAGAGGGAGGTCATAGAGTACGTAATTGTCCCAAGAAGTCGGGAAATGCTACCGCCTAGGAGTTGTAGGGGGTAACACCCTAGGCGCGCGTCTCTTACCCCTAGAAGATAAACGGTTACTTCTTCCTTGTACTGTTACATGGGAAGATAAAACTGAGGTTTCCGAGGCCTTTGTTGATTCCGGCTCGGCAGCTAATTTTATGGATTTCGAATTTGCAAAGAAATTGGGTATTCCGCTCACCCCGGTAAAACCACCCATTCAGGTTACGGCAGTAGATGATTCCCCCTGCAAAGTAATCATCCGCTGTCTCAGACACCAGAGGTGGAAGTCACTATAGGGGTACTACATACAGAGAAACTGCAGTTTTTTGTGTTACACATGACCACCTCCACAGTCATCCTTGGCATGCCATGGTTGCACCGTCACTCTCCACAGATCGATTGGACCACTGGGCAGTTAACCAGCTGGTCACCTCATTGTTTCCAGCAGTGTTTAGGGAGGGTGACATTAGGTCAGACCAGGATTCATTTAGAGGGGGTTCCAGTACAATATTCTGAGTATACTGATGTGTTCTGTCCCAACGCTGCTGACAAGTTACCACCACATCGCCCGTTTGATTGCCCCATTGATCTTCAATCTGGTTGTATGCCCCCAAGGGGTCATCTTTACAATTTGTCCGGGCCAGAGAAAGTGGCTATGCAAGAGTATATTCGTGAGAATTTAGCCAAAGGGTTCATTCGACCTTCCCGGTCGCCCGCTGGCGCAGGGTTCTTTTTTGTTAAAAAGAAAGACGGAGGTCTGCGGCCATGCATAGATTACCGGGGCCTGAATAAAATCACTGTAAACAATCGCTACCCCTTGCCCCTGATAGATGACCTGTTTACACAAGTTACCAACGCTAAAGTCTTTTCAAAATTAGATTTACGGGGTGCATACAACCTGGTGCGGATCAGAAACGGCGATGAATGGAACACGGCCTTTAACACGCCCGACGGGCACTACGAGTATTTGGTGATGCCCTTCGGGCTGTGTAACGCCCCGGCCGTCTTCCAAGAACTAATTAATGAGGTATTCAGAGAGGTGTTGGGCAAATTGGTGTTAGTATACCTGGATGATATACTTATTTTTTCCAACAACCTCCCTGAGCACAGGACACACGTCTGAATTGTATTGGACAAACTGAGGCAGAACATGCTTTACGCTAAATTGGAGAAATGCATCTTCGAGGTAACATCTGTCACATTTTTGGGGTACATAATTTCCACCTCGGGCCTGTCGATGGACCCTGCCAAGGTCTCTGCTGTGCTGGATTGGCCTCAACCTGTGGGGTTGAAATCTCTTCAGAGATTTTTTGGGTTTTGCCAATTACTATAGAAGGTTCATAAAGGGGTACTCTACTGTCATTGCACCCCTCACTAGTCTCACTAAAAAAGGGGCAGATACTTTCCACTGGTCTCCAGAAGCTTTGCAAGCGTTCTCCACGTTAAAATACTTGTTTTGCTCTGCACCCATCCTAAGACACATCGACATTTCTTACCCCTTTATTGTTGAGGTGGACGCCTCAGAAGTCGGGGTAGGGGCTGTGCTGTCGCAGCGATCAGGGTTGCAGGGTAGATTACACCCATGCGCCTATTTTTCTCGTAGGTTTTCTCCGGCAGAGAGAAACTACGACATAGGCAACAGGGAGCTCCTGGCCATCAAGTTAGCCTTTGAGGAATGGCGTCATTGGTTGGAAGGAGCAGAACATACAATCACAGTTTTCACTGATCACAAAAATTTGGAATACATCGAGGGAGCTAAAAGATTAAGCCCCCGTCAGGCTCGGTGGTCTTTGTTTTTCTCGAGGTTTAGATTTATAATTACGTACACTCCAGGTAGCAAGAACATTAAGGCAGATGCCCTGTCCAGATGTTTTGAGCCAGAGACAGCACAGCCCTCTGCCCCAGAGACCATTGTTCCGCAGAAACTGATACTAGCAACAACTGAGACATGGAAAGACTGGACGGAGACCTTAGGGCCCTTTCAACAGGACGCCCCGGAGGGGAAGCCTGAAGGGGTTATGTTTGTACCCAGTGGCGTAGCTAAGGAGCTGTGGGCCCCGATGCAAGTTTTACAATGGGGCCCCCCAAGCACTCTATAGATAACAATTGATACGGCGCACCAAAATCTGCCAAGAACAACCACAGTGTCAGAGGTGCAAAAAGGGTATGGGGAACAGTTTGTTAATGATAACCACTATTAAAAGTATCTCTAGAAGATATTATTATGAGCACAGGACCAATAAAGAGCTAATACTGTAGTTGAGGGAGGGCCGTTTGGGGCCCCTCTGTCCCAAGGGCCCCGATGCGGTCGCTACCTCTGCACCCCCTATTGCTACGCCCCTGTTTGTACCACTGCCATTCCGTCTTCAGATTTTACAAATGTTCCATTCACACAAAAATGCGGGACACCCTGGAGCCTCCAGAACACAGGATCTGGTTGCCAGGTGCGCTTGGTGGCCTTCTCTGGCAACGTATTGCAAGGAGTATGTTAGGGAGTGTACAGTGTGTGCAAAAAGTAAGCCCTCCCGGCTGGCACCTGTGGGAACGTTGCAGCCCTTACCCACCCCGAGTGAGCCGTGGACCCACCTGTCCATGGATTTTGTGGGTGAGCTTCCCAGGTCTGAGGGCATGTCGGTCATTTGGGTGGTAGTCGACCGCTTTAGTAAAATGGCCCATTTTGTGCCCTTAAAAGGACTCCCCTCGGCCCAGGAGTTGGCCGATTTATTCATCATCCATGTTTACCGTTTGCATGGCATTCCGGAATAATTTGTGTCAGATCGGGGAGTCCAATTTGTTTCGAGATTCTGGAGGGCATTCTGTCACCAAATGGGCATGGAACTGTCATTTTCGTCGGGCTACCACCCACAGACCAATGGTCAGACTGAGAAGGTCAACCAATCGTTAGAACAATTTTTGAGGTGTTACGTTGCAGAGGCGCAAAACGATTGGGTCAGGTTTTTGCCCTTTGCAGAATTTGCGCACAATAATTTGAAAAGTTCTTCCACGAAATTCTGTCCATTTCAGATAGTTACTGGGAAGCTGCCCAAATTTTCCCCATTGCCAATCGCTTCCACTCCGTTTCCAGCTCTGGAGGCCTGGCAAAACTCATTTAAGGACGTATGGGGGATCGTGGAGAATAATTTGGGAAAGTCGTTTCAAAGTCAGAAAGGTCAAGCTGACAAAAAACGTTCCTTAGAGTGGAAATTTCAACCACGAGACTTAGTCTGGGTATCCACACGTCACTTAACCTTAAAACAGCCTTCAGCCAAGTTGGGGCCCAGGTTTGTGGGTCCATTTCCAGTAACTAGAAAGATCAACAATGTTACTTATGCCACTGATCTTCCTGCCAGTATGCGTGGCGTAAGATCCTTTCACGTGTCTCTGCTTAAGCCAGCAGTCCATGTGGGTCCCACTCCTCCTCCTCCTGTGATGATAGATGACCAACCTGAGTACGAGGTAGAGAAGATTTTAGACTCACGCATAGTTCAGAACTCAGTACAATATCTGGTTCATTGGAAGGTATGGTATTGAGGAGAGATAATGGGTACCTGAATGTCGCATGCATGCTGACAAACTGAAAAGTGAATTCCATTCGCTTTACATCCTGAGAAGCTTGGAAGGAGCTGTCCGGAGTCCACTCCTCAGGGGGGGGGGGGGGGGGGGTACTGTGAAGAAACGCGGAAAAGCCGCCGCATGGACGCAGGATGAGGCGGCTGTTTCCGCGGCTGGCATAGCAGAACGCGGAGAAACCGCCACGTCGGACGCGGCGGTTTGTACGCATAGGCATGCTTCTCTCAGTGGGGCGGGATGCGGAGAAAACGCTGCACGCTCAGACAGCGTGGCGGCGGATTCCGCATCCAATACAGCAGCAACATTACAACACATGACTGGTGTGGCTGGGACTGATAGTCCACACTGGTTTAGGAGGACGCGTGCGCGCGCAGAGAGGCAGGGCCTTTATGGCAGTCAGAGGAGGGTCAGCTGACCAGGCCGGTCAGCTGACAATTGCAGCAACTTGTATTGGTCCAGCACTTAGGGGAGGTGCTGGAGAGCACTGGTGTATATATACTGGGTGCTGGTCATTCTCTGGTTGTCTAATATATATAGGGGCGGAGTTTAACCACGCGAGCAGGAAGCAGATACTAAGAGGCAGGCGTCCCACGTGGAGTGTAGCCGAGGGGAGCGCGCACCAGCGGTGTAACACACGGAGGGACCACAAGGATCAGCCTGCCTGCGGCCAACATAGCGGGGGAGAGCCCGCATCAAGCAAAACTCTGTGCCTATTTTTGTCTTGGAACATGTGAGTGCAAAATTTTTTTTTAAAGTTAAAAAATGCTTAACAGTTTTACACTATGAGAGGCCTTTTTTATTGAGGGTCTGGGAAAAAGAATAAGATAAACCAGGAAGATAAACGACTTGTGGGTGAGCCGGACGAGTGTGATCCATATATATGCCGGAGTGGTGGGGGACGACCTGGTAACGGTCCCAAGGCGCTACTTGACCCGAGTGGGGGTCTCAGCAGACGGTGAGTCTGGCACAAAGGGTGTGGTGGAGGCTGCCTATCCATCTATAGAAGAATGAAGTATTGATGGAGATACAGTGATCGAGCTGCCATTACAGACTGTTGTCATGTTGCACTGAATACTGTGATATTGCGATCTAGCTGCCTCTACAGACTGTTGCTATATAGTAGTGAACAGCAGGGATTGGTGCAATTGTAGTGAATCATATTGCAGAGATTGGTGTGTGGTGAAATACCCTAGGAGCGCTACCTCTTTATGTTGTAATTCTCTGGTTGTCTGTCGTTGCGATCACTACGTGGTAGCACTCAGGCCTTGTCTGTATCTGTGTTCTAGCATAGTTTCCAAAGGTGTTGACGACCACGGACATCATACCTTAGCGTTAGGAATATTGAACTGTATTATTTGTTATGACCTTCTGCCTGCCTGACTATCCTCCTGTACTTTAATTCTGTACCATGCTATCTCTGATATCCTGTTGCCAAACTTTGCTCGTTCCTGGACTCTGCATTTGCCTCCTGACTCTGTACCCCGCTATTCTGATACTCCATTGCCAAACCCTGCCTGTTTATTGGATTCCGTATCTGTCTCCTGAATCTGTACCGTATCTGTCTGTGTGTTAACGACCTGGCTTGTCCGAACTCGAGAACTGGCCTTACTGTTAGAGGCAGTTCCCAGGCCTGTTAGTGACACCCTCCCTCTTGGGTGTCACTCACACTCTGTCCTTCCTCCCCTCAGCCTAGCTCCTCCCCCCTGGAGAGTCTAGGCCAGAGGAAGGAACATACTTCTGGTGAAGTACTCAAAGTATACTGTTGCATCTAAACACTCACTTTTTATATCAGGTGTCCAGAGGTTAGTAGATATATCTGATTATCGGTGATACTGCAGATCACCAATAATCGGGTATATTCTGTATTCTCGGTGATACTGCAGTTCACCGGTAATCAGACCCTCTCTGTGTTACATCGATCGTTACAATGCTTAATTAATTTTTTTCAGTCAATAAAATGACATTTTGCTGTGCGTAATTACGTGAAATTACGAATGGATTATGCGAAATCAATAGAATTTCCAAATCGTAATTTCGTGTGGCCGTATTTGCTAAATTCTACGTGAAATTATGCGTAATCTTAATTAGCAAATTATGTACATCACTAGAAGACAGACTTCACCTCACCATGTATAAAATGTCTCAGCCTTGGCCTGCACAAACATTGTTCAGTGTTAAGGAATTCAGTCTAAATACCAGCTAGCTGAGAGAGGTATCATGGGCAATGTTAAGTAAATCATTAACCCTTGCCCAGACACAAATACAGATATTTGTCCAACAAAAGTACAATAGAGCCACACTTGTATCAGTGTCAGGATGGAGAGCGTTACCTCCTCGGCGGTGAGCAGCGCGACCGCTGCTCCCGCATCTGACGTCATCTCGGCCACCGACCCGGCGTGTCAGGGTACATCCGCGCGAAGCACCAGCATCTTTATGACCTTAGGAGATGGGTCAGCTGACATGCCGCTGTATTCTTCTGCTGATTGGTTGGGGCGTTCCTGGGCGGGCTGTTTGAGCTGCCTGCTACTATATCAGGCTGGATTTGGCAGTTGCTCTTTGTCTGTTGTTGCGAATACTTTGGTGTTAGCGCTCAGACCTTAGTCAGATCCGTGTGTGTTTGAACCGGCAGGACCTCTGGGATTCGCACTTAGCTTAGGAAAAAACATATAATTGTGATTGTATTTTTGACCTCTACTTTGCCTCTTACTACTCTCTTGCTTTACGATTCTGTACCTTTGCCAATCTGATCTGTTGCTGACCTTTGCCTGTCTATTGACTCTGATTCTTGCCTCACGATTCTGTACCTTTGCCCATCTGATCTGTTGCCGACCTCTGCCTGTCTATTGACCCTGATTCTTGCTTTATGATTCTCTACCTTTGCCAATCTGATCTGCTGCCGACCTCTGCCTGTCCGACCTTGATCCCGCCAGTGGGCCCTTGCCACTGGGGGCAGAACCTGTCTGGTGCCTGTTTATATTATCTGTGTAAAGTGTGCACCAATCACCTGAGTTACATTTTAAATAAAATACTGACGTCAGTAAGTTCTGAGCTGAACACTGCCAATCGTTACAATCAGGAATTATAAAATATATTTATTGCTGAACGTATCCAAATAAAAATATTTATATACTGTAAATTGGTAACCACATGTTTGGTACCATGAAAGAAAAATGCAGAGTTGCAAGCACAGAAGATTTTACGTTAGCATTTCAAAGTCTCAACTACTTATCCCTACTTCTGAGCATGGAAATGATTTAAAAATTATTTATTAATAGCAAAAAGACAAAAATGATGCATGAAAATGTGTGAAAAAAACTCCAAACACTTATCACTTACAGGCACTCCGGGCTCCACAATTTTTTTCTAAGACACTGCATACTGATCTAAGTAACTGGGCAAAGAGCTGCAAAATGCATTATCTGGTTAATGTTTAATAAATATATTTGTTTTACCCCATGCAAGTCACTTTCTTCATTTTGGGGTAAGTAAACTTTATCATTGTTTCCTTTTATCCACAACCTATTTTTGTTGTGCCTCTTTTCTCCTAATATTACTTTTAACCCCCACACACACACAGTTTGTTAGGTAGGGTTCATTTACGTTAGTCCTTCTCAACTTTTAGTAGGTTTTTTTAGAGTGCGACCCACACAAAGAGATCTCAAAAAGATCCAAGAACCCGAGTGAGGATTGGCCCTCCTCACCTGCCTTCATACTGTGGTTGCTGGTTCTTCAATCCACACTTGTAACTTGTATTACTCCCATACACCTATTTCTTCACCTGGTGTAAATAACTACTGCACTATACAGCTCCGGGGGTGTATGTCTCTTTCTCTTTGTGGAAGGTTCCTTTAACTTCCCCAGATGTTCTCCATAGATGATTCCATAGTTGTGGTTGCTTGTTTTGTTGTAAGCAAGAGTCTCGAGCCCACTGGCTCAGCTAACCAGAGCTGTTTTTAGGCGTAAGCAAACCAGGCAGATGTCTAGGGAGCACATGCAGGGGGAAGGCCACATAGCTGGTCTTAGCACATTGTGCTTTATAGAATACTTATGCCCAACTGCTAGTTTCATTAAAAAAATGATGGTTGGTTTATTTTTTTCACCTGTAATGGGAACTACTAATTAGCATAAAAAGAGACCTAAATAACTTAATTATATGGAAAGTGCTATAAATGTGATTAGTAAGCTGTAATTGTTTTAGATTTGGTCTGTGTTGATTGTTGCAACTCTAAAGGATTTCCAGAACAATATCATGACCTGTAAAAACAGGCTGCCAACAAGGCTTCACACTCCCCCTTATAAAAAAAAAAATCATAGGAAGGGATTTTTATACTCGCTATATTTGTTTTTCTCCCTTTTTTCTTTTCTGCTATTCTGCTATTTTTTGCATACCATGATGTTAAGTCAAAGCCCAGTGTAATGAGCGTGGTGATGAATCCTATTATCTTATTCGGGGTGCACATGTTGCTTTGATTTATCCGAGAGTTTGTAAAAAAAAGAAAAAAATCATAGGAAGGGATTGTTGTGTGGGTTGAGTCAGTTTGGGTTGGGGAGGTGTTTTTTGGCCTGATAAAAATTTAAACTTTTTAGATTTATTTGGAAAAATAACATCATTTCTGCATATAATTTATCACTTTGCTATTGGTACTAACAAAACTACAAAACTAATTAATGTGGGCTATGATCTTTCTATTCACAAGATTGTGTGGACAAAAGTACCTTGTCTGGGGAACCAGAATGGCTAGAAACAAACAAACAAACACAGAACATTTATATCGCGCTTTTCTCCTGGCGGACTCAAAGACCTTGAGCTGCAGCCACTAGGACGCGCTCTATAGGCAGTAGCAGTGTTAGGGAGACTTGCCCAAGATCTCCTACTGAATAGGTGCAGGCTTACTGAACAGGCAGAGCCGAGATTCGAACCCAGGTCTCCTGTGTCAGATGCAGCGCCCTTAACCATTACACTATCCAGCCACTAAAGCACTAAAGCTCTCCTCTTATCTATTGTTTGTTTTAATGTGACCTATTTAGGGAAATCAGTCATTTGAAAATGTCCCAAGATTTCACCTCCATTTTATTTTTGGATAGCAAAAGGTCCTCATGTAATGTTTTCACCACCACTACAAATGAGTGAATACAATGAAAACATTATATCCCTTTAAAGTAAATCTGAGATTAATAAAAAGGAAGAATTCATACATAGCTTGGGCTTCCTCCAAACCCCTTCCGCCTGATCGCTTCCTTGCTTCCATCATCCATCTCCGTGGTCCTCCGCTATGGCTCCCGGTAACTTTGGAAGTCGGGGCTTACTGCGCATGTTCGCACTCCATAGAGCTCCCGTGGTGCGGAAGCACGATGGGGGAGCGCACGTGGCCGCACTGCACCTGCGTCGACTGGCCGGAGTTAATGGGAGGATTGTTGAGGATCCAGGAGGCGAGGAAGCAATCAGGCCGAAGGGGGCTGGAGGAAGGAAGAGGAGGCTGGAGGAGGAATGTATGAATTTTTTTTTGTTTCAATTCATCTCAGGTACAAGTTAAGATCACCTTCTGTAGAAAAACCAATGCTAGGAATTAGACAGAATTTTCAAACACATTTTCAGGTCTCAAATGGGTCTTAGATACTGTAGGACTAAACATGAAGATGGCAATTTGTGTGTAACACCAATGGTATTGAAGGACTGTAAGTGCCTCGTATATATTAAACAGTAACTTTGTTCAATTTTCCATAGTATATATAGTCCCATTCCTAACAAGAGAAGATTCAGATACATTTGTTTTTCAGGCTCTCCTTGATGTATTGTTTCAGTACTGCCATTCAGTTTCAGACAAAAAGGAGAAATGCTTGAAAGGAATTTTGGCCCCAAGAAGGAGCTCAGAGGGGCAGTGGGGCACAACACACACTTCACTGAAACGGCTCTCACAAAGGTTGCCAGTGGCCTCTTCGGAGCCATGTAAAAATCAAAAAAATCACTCAACCCTTGGCACACTCTCATGCAAATACTTGCTGCAAACCAGCCATCTGGGAAGCACTGCTCTCCCTACCGCTAAGTAGGATATTTCCTGCTTTACTGAAGGAAGCAATCATCAGGCCTCTCCTCAAAAAACCCTCCCTGGACCCAGATGCAATGACCAGCTACAGACCTGTCTCTAACCTCCCCTTTCTGGGAAAGCTAATTGAAAAAGCTGTATACCTCCAGCTAGAAGCCAGAATCCTACAAAATAACAGTTATGACCCATTCCAGTCTGGCTTCAGGAAACACCACAGCACTGAAACTGCCCTCATCCAAATATGCAACCACCTGCTCATGGCAAGAGACAGAGGAGAGTGCTCGATCCTCATACTGCTAGACCTTTCTGCAGCCTTTGACACAGTTGACCATGACATCTTGATAAACAGGCTACAGGAATACTGCGGCATTGATGGCATAGTACTTCAGTGGTTCTAATCCTTCTTGAGTGGCAGAACCCACAAAGTGTCTATGGGGCCCTTCCTGTCCACCCCTGTAACACTTAAGTATGGGGTGCCCCAGGGCTCAATCCTCTCTCCCCTGCTTTTCACGATTTACATGCTACCGTTGGGAAAACTAATCCAAAAACATGGCCTGACATACCACTGCTATGCAGACGACACCCAACTATATCTTTCCTTCAAGCCTGGTGTGACAGACCCAACTCTAACTATAAACGCCTGCTTACGTGAACTACAGCAATGGATGAATGACAACTGGCTGAAACTAAATGCAGACAAAACTGAAGTCCTTCTGATTGGAGGGCAGAGCATGATAACAAAACAACTTAACTTGCAGTCTTCACCACTGGGAATAGGAGGCACGGATCTACGCAGCTCTGATCATGTGCGTAGCCTGGGAGTTCTAATTGATGGGGATTTAAACTTCAGAACTCAAATCTCTGCTGTGGTGAAATCGTCCTATTTTCACCTGAAGAACATTGCAAAAATCAAGCACCTCATACCCCCAGAAGATCTGCCAACCTTAGTCCACGCCTTCATCACATCCCGACTGGACTACTGCAATGCTCTCTACACTGGCCTTCCAAAAAAGGCCTTGTACCGCCTACAGCTGATACAGAATACTGCTGCCAGACTGCTAACCAACCAACCCCGTCACTGCCACATAACACCAGTCCTGCATTCCCTTCACTGGCTACCTATAGAATGGAGGGTCCTATTCAAGATCGGCCTACTGACATTTAAATCCCTGAATAATCTAGACCCTGGATACATGAAAGATATGTTACAGCTGCGTAGCAATCCCCGCATTCTCAGATCCACAGGTTCTAATAATCTAGTCATACCCAGAGTCCACTTAGAAACTTTTGGTCCCAGAGCCTTCTGTCATGCTGCCCCTACGTTTTGGAACTCTTTACCTCAACAGATCAGGACAGCCCCATCCCTGGACGTGTTTAAATCCAGACTGAAAACCCACCTGTTCAGTCTGGCATTTGCAGAAATATAACTTTTGTTGTGTGAATACTTCATCCTACTAATTACTGAATCTGAGAGAGCCTAAGCGCTTTGAGTCCTATGGGAGAAAAGCGCTATAGAAATGTTATTGTATTGTATTGTATAAAAGTAGAGTTCTTAGTTTGCAAAAAAAAAATTACATTAGTTTGGGTATTCACATAGTTCACGCAGATGCTCCCCTGTATTTGTATATGTCCTTACTCTTGCCCTATAACATGCACAGTACAACATGGATGCCTACAGTGCATGAACCTATCAAAAGATTAGGACCACAAATCCTTGTGTCATGGGACAGATAGTGCTTTGGTCTAGCCTCAAGGGTTACATCCAATGCTCTCTCTCTCTATGCCCTTCTTATTGGTATTCACTAAGCTTACACTGGTGTGTGTATGGTGCGTATGGATGTATATTGTAGCACCCTTTGAGACAGGGCTGTGGAGTCGGTACAAAAATCCACTGACTCCGACTCCGACTCCTCAGTTTAGGATTCCACCGACTCCAACTCCTCTAATTTGCATATTACAATCTTGTTGATTGAAAGTATGTAACATGAAATTCTTCTCTTAAATGCCAACGCTTAGGAATTTTAAAAGACAACTGAAGTGAGAAGGATGTGGAGACTGCCAGATTTATTCCCTTTAGTCATAGACTAAAACTAGTCCTTGGTAAGAGTACTTGTAAAAGGTACAGACAGGAACAAAGAACATCTATCAGGCCCTAGGCAATGTAACTGTGGGTACATGTAAGAGTGATGTGCAGGTACTCTGCAGGGGAATAAGGAGATTCTTCCTCTATTACACATTCTTCATGCACAATCTGAACCAGGTTTATGGGTGATAAACACCTCTGTGTTCAATGTGCACAACATTCTCAGTGGATTCCCTGCAGCTCTGTGGGGAGTGTATGTAGAGCAGGGGTGCCCACACTTTTTCGGCTCGCGAGCTACTTTAAAATTTGCCGAGGCCAGGAGATCTACCAACGTCCCAAATGCTAAGCACGCCCCCCCCCCCCCCCCGACGTAGGTTAGCCAGGTGTATGTGCCTGCAGCATAGGTTACGTGCCCTCAGTATAGGTTAGCCAGGTATATGGGCCCCCAGTATAGGTTAGCCAGGTATATGGGCCCCCAGTCAAGGTTAGCCAGGTATATGGGCCCCCAGTCAAGGTTAGCCAGGTATATGGGCCCCCAGTGTAGGTTAGCCAGGCATATGGGCCCCCAGTGTAGGTTAGCCAGGCATATGGGCCCCCAGTGTAGGTTAGCCAGGCATATGGGCCCCAGTGTAGGTTAGCCAGGCATATGGGCCCCAGTGTAGGTTAGCCAGGCATATGTGCCCCAGTGTAGGTTAGCCAGGCATATGGGCCCCCAGTGTAGGTTAGCCAGGTATAGGGGCCCCCAGTGTAGCTTATCCAGGTATAGGGGCCCTCAGTGTAGCTTAGCCAGGTATAGGAGCCCTCAGTGTAGCTTAGCCAGGTATATGGGCCCTCAGTGTAGCTTAGCCAAGTATAGGAGCCCTCAGTGTAGGTTAGCCAGGCATATGGGCCCCCAGTGTAGGTTAGCCAGGCATATGGGCCTCCAGTGTAGGTTAGCCAGGCATATGGGCCCCAGTGTAGGTTAGCCAGGCATATGGGCCCCAGTGTAGGTTAGCCAGGCATATGGGCCCCAGTGTAGGTTAGCCAGGCATATGGGCCCCAGTGTAGTTTAGCCAGGCATATGGGCCCCCAGTGTAGGTTAGCCAGGTATAGGGGCCCCCAGTGTAGCTTATCCAGGTATAGGGGCCCTCAGTGTAGTTTAGCCAAGTATAGGGGCCCTCAGTGTAGCTTAGCCAAGTATAGGGGCCCTCAGTGTAGTTTAGCCAAGTATAGGGGCCCTCAGTGTAGCTTAGCCAAGTATAGGGGCCCTCAGTGTAGCTTAGCCAGGTATAGGAGCCCTCAGTGTAGCTTAGCCAGGTATAGGAGCCCTCAGTGTAGCTTAGCCAAGTATAGGGGCCCTCAGTGTAGCTTAGCCAAGTATAGGGGCCCTCAGTGTAGCTTAGCCAAGTATAGGGGCCCTCAGTGTAGCTTAGCCAGGTATAGGAGCCCTCAGTGTAGCTTAGCCAGGTATATGGGCCCTCAGTGTAGCTTAGCCAGTTATATGGGCCCTCAGTGTAGCTTAGCCAAGTATAGGAGACCTCAGTGTAGCTTAGCCAAGTATAGGGGCCTATATTTGGCAGCAGATGCACACAGTATCCCCCCCCCCCCCCCCCACACACACACACACACAGTGTGACATGAAAGCCCCCCTCCCAACCCTCGTATATTTGGCAGCAGATGCACACAGTATCTCCCCCCCCCCCCACACACACACACAGATACACAGGTACCCACATTTATAAACTTAACCCCACTAGCACTTAACCCCACTAACCCCCCCCCCCCCCCCAACGATCGTTCTCCCCCCCACACAGCACATGGCTTCTAATATTACACTAAATCCCCTTCCCCCTGCACATACCACTACCCCGCAGTAAGAATCCACTCGACCTCAACAGCGACCGACCCGACCTCAACAGCGACCGACCCGACACACCACGTAATGTGCCCACCTCAAAGCCTCTCCGGCGCGTCTCACAAGACAAGATGGCGGTCAGGTGTCGGCCTCGGCGCGTGATTGTAAGACCCGCGGGACCTGGGGGGGCGTGGCCACAACTCCTGCTCATCAGAGAGGAGAAGCTCGCAATTGGCTCCTCTCCCCTTCAGCCACACCTCTGTGCTGTCAGCCGTGCCTCTCCCCTCCGTGTGCTGGGAGCCTGGGAAGCATTTTCTGACAGCCGCGGCTGATTAGTTCCAATGCGCGGCTGGTGTATCAAACAACACGCGGCCAAAAGGCCGCGATATTTGTCAAGACGCGGCCAAGAGGCCGCGATCTACCAAATAGGCGGTCGCGATCTACCGGTAGATCGCGATCGACCTATTGAGCACCCCCGATGTAGAGTATAGTACTACTGTGTAACAAAGTAAACCTGAGACAGATGATATTAAAGTTTTATACGTACCTGGGGCTTCCTCCAGCCCCCTTCAGGCTAATCATAAATAGTCCCTTGCTGTCCTCCTCCGCCATCTGGATCTTCTACTATGAGTCTAGGTACTTGAGCCAGTCTGGCGTAGTGCGCATGCACACACTCCGCAGCCGGGAGAGTACTACACCTGCGCAGCACTATTGCGCAGGTGCAGAACGCTCCTGGCTGTGGAAGCGGCATGCGGCCAGACTGCGCTGACTGGCTGAATTACCAGGACTCCTAGCAGAAGATCCAGGTGGTGGAGGTGGACAGCGAGGGACTGATTAGCCTGAAGGGGGCTGGAAGAAGCCCCAGGTATGTATAAAACGTTTCTTTTCATCCTTCTCAGGTACCATTTAAATCGTAGTCACCAAACCAAATTTTAACAACATATCAAATTATTTGATTTCATGAGCAAAGAGAGTACATACATTTGCATAAATCAGAATCAGCGCAGAATTATTTCCATCTCATTGACCATCTCTACTAGTGACATGGCTACACATCAGGCTTTATACTTACAGCATAGATGTTATTTAGTATATATGAGATTCCTGTGTACACATCATATATACAGTCACAATGAGATGTGAATATCTGACTTTAAAAATATGGGGACTGCTTTATTGAAGCAGCACAAGTAACTAATTTTGATTGGTTTATTTCATTTTTGTGGGCTAAGCACAGCTATTACTGTATGTATAAATTATTTATGCTGACTATTATCTGAGAAATAGAAAATTTTTTCATATTTTCTATTTTAATTACAGTTTAAATTCATTAGGAGTCGGAGTCGGTGCATTTTTTCCCGACTCCGACTCCAGGCACCCAAAATTGCCCAGACTCCAACTCCACGACTCCGACTCCACAGCCCTGCTTTGAGGTTAGTCTGATACAAACTTAGCTTTGTGTAGCTGCCACCAAGTGCAAAAAACTGCAGAGTTAAGCGGCTCTCTGCCATGATGAGTTGATGTTGAAATGCATGGACAAATGCACATACACTTTTCCCTATTTATCACCAGACAGCTAACTCCTTTGGCTACAGGCAAACAAATTACATGGAAATACCCTTCAAGTACTTAAAAAAATGTGAGGAAGGCAGTGCCTGCCTAATGTGGATGTTTGCAGCAATTTGTTCATTTTTTCATTTCTCAAAATTACTACTAAATCAGCTTCTACTTTCTGAAATAAAAGTCATGTCCTTTCGCTTCTCTTCAGATGATTTCAGCATCTGATCAAGTATTAATGTGACTCTTCTCAGAGTTACAGTTAGTATTGTTTTAAGGATCCTATCTCTGGAACTACGCCCATTTTTGCCACTATTTATATATTTTTCAATCATTCACTTAGTTTGAATTGCCTAGGTAAGTCACAGGTGCTTTTTATTGTTGTATACCTATTATTTCATGCTGTTATTTTATGTCATTTATCATGATCTGCTGGTGTACTAGTTATAGAAGGTAATATAGAGAGAGAGAGGTTCTGCTACAGTGACCACAATGAGCATTTGACGTCATTAATGGGAGCACAGCTGTGCCAGACTGGATAAAGGTTGTATTGGTGCGGTTATGAGTGCTTCTCATCAGAATTTCTTGTTAGCAGATAAAGTAATTTTCCATCGTCTTGGAAAACTTTCTTGCAATTGGCAGGATATTATATAAAGTGTATTTCCGGTCACCGAAATAGAACGGGATTACTTTTGCAAACATAAAAGTTTAATCTGATGTGGATTGGCACTCACATCATCTGAAGGACCTTTGCGTGCTATGCTGGATAATATACTCCGCTAAAAGCTAAAATAAACCGCGCTCCAATGGAAGATAGTAATAACTTCATATGAGGGGATTGCAGCTTAAAACAGTCACCAACTCTTTATATATATATATATATATATATATATATATATATATATATATATATATATATATATATATATTTATAGCCACGCTACACAATCCAGTACTCATAAAGGAACTTGGATCACCCAAAAATTAAATAACAGAAACAAACATAGTGCTTAATACTGTTTAAAATGGTGCACTGCACCACCAAGCCACAGCACTCCACCGGAACGTGCCACCACCAGGGGAACAAAATAGTTAACTCTCCCACTATGTGGATGCACTCACCGGAAGCCGACTACATCTGAAAGGGATGAATGAGCATGTGCAGTGAAAATGCTTTTTGTAGTAGATTTGCATAATGCCATATTGGTCATCATAAGATAGTGTGTGTTATTATTTAATGTCACGCAATTCATCTTTCTTTTCACAGGCTGGTGTTCATGGATAGCCCTAGCGGAGTGCACTAGGATTAAGGTCAGGTGTATCATGTAGAATTTGGGTAGCCTAGAGTGGAATGCCCCTAAATGTGCATTTTTAATGTTTGTATTTCAATTTATATTATTGCATATATTTACATTCAATTTTTGATATAACTTAAGATGAATATAACCTAAGAAAAATACAATAATTGGTGTTTGCATTGAAATAGCAAGGAATGGCCTATGTCAGTGATCTGCAAATTTGGCTCTCCAGCTGTTAAGGAACTACAAGTCCCACACTGCATTTGCGTTTATGAATCATGACTTTGGCTGACAGACTCCTGCAATGCACTGTCGGACTTGTAGTTCCTTAACAGCTGGGGAGCCAAGTTTGCAGATCTTTGGCCTATGTCTAGGTAGTTTTTATCACCCCCCCCCCCCCCCCCTCCATCCAGGGGGTGTGTCCTTTGAGCTATTATAAATGGAAATTGTGATGTTTGGTTAATCACAGCCGACTTGATCTGGTTCAGCTATTTCCGCTGGATCCTGATCGGAAAGCCGCGAATGTACCTGCACGGGCAGGGCACTGGCTTTTAGTTTATGTTTTGATTTTTCCGTGGCTGCTAGCTATGGATCGGGAAACCTCAATAGGATCCAGAGACTTCCCCCTCTCAAGGAAGTATCAGATTTTTGTTTCAAATTACAGGTTTCCTTTAAAAATAAATAAATATGACCATGTCCTTTTCACTTCAAGTCCCCTTTAACATTTGCATGTGTTCAGCACTCAGAGCAGCCAGTTGAAGCAGCGACAGAGCCTGCATGTGGCTGAGAATGAAATGCTTCACACTAACCCACCACAGCACGCTTGTATTCATCAGTCGGCAGCAAAGCTCAGATGGACTGTCTGCCCTTCCAGCTTCTTGTTACAGCAGGAATATAGATATTCACAGGAGCCTTTCATGTGTTCTGAGAGCACTCCTGCTTCAGTGGAGGTTTCAGCTGGCTCCGTTGCCGTGGTGACGCTTGTCTCTTCTCCTGATCTCCTCTTGCTGTGGAAGGTGAATAAACCCGCCTCTTCTTCCTCAGATGCTTCCCTGGTCTCCCCTCCTCTCTTTCCCTTGACAGGCAGCTCGTCAGCAGTGTGGGCAGCTGCAGGCAGCGCTCGGGAGCTGATGCCATGGGCTTGGTCTGAGACTGAGGTGAGATGGATGGAGGTAGGAGCAGCAGGGCCTTTGACTAGTTCTTTTCTAT
Organism: Hyperolius riggenbachi; assembly: GCF_040937935.1. NCBI lineage: Eukaryota > Metazoa > Chordata > Amphibia > Anura > Hyperoliidae > Hyperolius > Hyperolius riggenbachi. The sequence continues at coordinate 150,168,245 of NC_090653.1, read as the reverse complement.
TCTGTGTGTGAAGCCTCTGAGTGTGGCTGGGGCCTGCTTCGGCCTGTACTGTGCCTCGTCTGACGTTAGCAGGTGGTTGTGGGACTGCCTGGACCAGGGAACCTTGCAGCACCGTGTACACCACATAGCAGGCGTTCAAACTTGCAGCAAATCAGAACAGTTCTCGTGAAGGTGCCAATTCACCAAGCGTGAGCATGAAGGCCAGCATCATAAGGGCAGGGTGAGTAGTAATTACCCTTTCTACATGCTGTATCGTATGCTGCCCATACACTTACAGATTTCAATGCAACCTTACTGAACTACCAGTTAAAACTGTCATAAAAGAATGTAAAAAGATCTATTCAATTTAACAAGAACTACATGACTTTCCCATTTGCTAAAACATTTGAATCTGGCCTAAAACATTGAAACTTACTATGGTAATTGTTCTTCTTTGTCAATTTTATTAGTAATTATTTTATTCATTTAGAGAACCACTACTGCGAAAAATGTAAATACATGTGTACACTTACTTTTAAGAAATACATTTTTTCCAGATTTAAATGCACTATAAATTACTTTCTCGTTGCTTACAGAAGGCAGTAAAAATGTGAGAGATCTGATAGGTTTTGGATTATTCCATCTCCGATTTTCAAGATTTTCTTTATTTTCAGAAGTTCTTCAACTGCCAGAATAGTGTACAGATAAGTAGGGAGGCTGGCTGGAATCTTTGTATAGATTGCAGACTTTTTTTGTTAAGAATACAGGAGATACTGAGAATTCCCCATAAGGTGATGGACTAGTCCAAAATCTGTCAGATTTTTTTACTGCCTATTGCAACATAGGAAAAAAGTAATTTATATTACATTTTAATGTGGGAGAAATATGCTTTTTATATTTTTATGATAGTGATCCTTAAAAGGGCCATTGAATAATCATATTTGAAATGTGGGTGCCAGCATTGCCTTCTGTCAATGCTACTTGTCAAGAATCAGGCTTTACTTGCTTACTGATAACTTCCTCTGTCCCACCTTTTACTATAAATGCCTGTTGGTTTCAATCTTTGTAATGTCTTGTCATACTCGTTTCTGATATGCATTCTCTATAGCGATGTCAGCTTGGTTGTTTGCTTCACACAAAGGTCCATGCCATGTGCTTTGGGCATGATATGTCTGGTAGAGATAGTGAAGTGCTAATGATTCTGGCTTGCATGAATATTAAATGCAGCTTGGACCTGGGCCAATCAGATGCACCCCTGTGCTGATTTTGATTCCACTGCAGGCTGCGTAGACTATGCATGACATACAGTATGCCTGAAAGCTAGAATTATTTGCATCTCATTGACCATCTTTAAAGGACAACTATAACGAGAGGGCTTTGGAGGCTGCCATATTTATTTCCTTTTAAGCATAAGCAATACCAGTTGCCTGGCTGTCCTGCTGATCCTCTTGCCTTTAATACATTTAGCCATTGACCCCGAACAAGCATGCAGCAGATCAGGTGTTTCTGACATTATTGTCAGATCTGACAAGATTAGCTTTATGCTTGTTTCTGGTTTTATCCAAACACTACGGCAAGCCAAATAGATCAGCAGGACTGCCAAGCAACTGGTATTGTTTAAACGGAAATAAATATAACAGCCTCCAAATACTGTACTTCTCACTTCAGTGAAGCTGTCAGCCATACTATCTTAGAAAAAAAAACCACATATATATATAAGTAGATAAATACTTTCTCTACTTACATAACATATGTATGGCACTGTCCACGTTTCAATTTTAGTTATTTTTCTATAATAAAAAAAGAGAAAATCCTTCTTAGGATTTTCCATTTTAACTGCATCCATCTTGAAGCCAATCCTGATGCCATTTCCTCCCTTACTCTCCTCTTCCTGATTGTGTATGCATTGCCTGCCTCCTCCCAGTCTTCAGGCATTCCCACTCAGCTCTGCAATAGAAAATGCATTGTCTCAGCATAAGAAATATTGGCCAATCAGAGAGGAACAGAGGTGTGGCAGGGGAAAACAGGTGGGGGAGGGGGCAGGCTTCAGACAATCAGGCTGCATTAGTCTGAGAGGAAAGTAAAGAAGCATGCCCTGCAACTTCCTTCCTTTGTACCAAATAAGAGTATAAGAGTCAGGAAAACTGGGGAATGATCATTTATCAACAAGAAAAGTAATAGTGATTTTTAACTTTTGGATTGCCTGGTTAGCATCCTTAGTACTTGTTTACCAGATAACAATAAATAATTGTTTTGTGATTTTATGCCCGACAGTTAGGGCCTGAGCCCACTGCTGCGTTTTTAAAAACGCATAGAAATGCATGTGTTTTTAAGCATTTTAAAACGCGTTCAAATGCCTTATAACCCATTCAAACGCTTTAAAAACGCATTTCAAATCGCTTGAAAAAGGCATGCGTTTTTTAAAATGCAGCAGTGGGCTCAGGCCCTAACACTTTAATGCAGGGGACTCAAACTCAATTTACCCGGGGGCCGCAGGAGGCAAAGTTAGGATGAGGCTGGGCCGCATAAGGGAGTTCACGTGTCCCCGCCGCAAAACGAGGGCTGCAGAGCCCCCAAATCGCCCCGGGGGGCAATCCACCGGCATTTCCTGGAAGAGGCAGAGCTTTCAGCTTCAGCTCTGCCCCTCCTGACGTCAATCGCGGCGGATCGCCGCCTCTGCCCGCCCCTCTCACTCTTACTTCACAGAGAGGGGCGGGGGAGAGGCGGCGATCCATTCGGCGATTGACATCAGGAGGGGCAGAGCTACAGCTGGAAGCTCTGCCCCTCAGCGCAGTCGTGGATGTTTGCGCGGGGGATTTGGGGGTCTGCAGCCCTTGTTTAGCGGCGGGGATGCGGCGGATTACTTGGGAGCACTGAAGCAAACTATAAGGTAAAATGGGCAAATATAGTTAGCTTCCGTGTCTCTTTTGCTTTTGCCGGCAGGCAGGGCCGGTTTAAGCAACAATGGGGCCCCAGAGCAAAATAAACCTGCCCTCCCTCCCCCCCCCCCCCCCCCCCAACAGATACCCTGGAACAAAAATCGGCATTAAGGGACCTTTTTTGCAGCTGGTATAGTCAGGGTGTGAAGCCCCAATCGGTCGGAGCTCCACATTCTGGCTATCCCAGCCTGCATGGTGGACAAGGGGTTAAAAAGTTTCAGAAGGGGGGACCCCCCACATAATTTTTTTAAAAAAAATTCCCACACTCTAAACATAAAAAAAAAAATTGGAAAATAGGAAAAAATGCCAGGAATCTTCATACAGCCATATTGCGGCTGTATAGCGATCCCTGGCCAAAGCGCTGCGGCTGTGTATGGACCCCCTGGAAACCCTGTCAGGAAATGTATTGCTCTTTCTTTGGATACATGTATTACACTACCGTTAGGTTTGCTACTAAAAGTGACATTTACCGCATTTAAAAGTATACTTTTTTCCTTCGAAACTTTAAAATCGATTTTCTCAAAAACTATGAGGTCTTTTTGAAAAATTGTTTTTTCCTCTTATTCCTAATGATCTCCTTAACATATCCTGCAAATTTAGGGTTTCTAGCATTGAAGGTGGATTTGCTATTAACCATTAAAGTCGGCGGGTTTTTAAATGTGTATTTTTTTCCTTTGCAACTTTAAGATCGATTTTCACAAAAACTATAAGGCCGATTTGAAAACATTTTTTTCCCTCTTGTAGCCACTGGGGGCCCCTACAAGCTCTGGGGCCCTGGGGCCACAAAATATCGTATCGAGGGCCGCAAATGGCCCGCGGGCCGCGAGTTTGAGACCCCTGCTTTAATGTCTGTTTTCTGGGAAAGGGGAAAGAATAGTTGGTCAGGCTAGAAAACTTTGTTGCCTCTCATGTAAGTTTCAGTCACCTGACTCATCTGGTTTTGACATAATAAAGCAACAATAGGAATTGGCAAGCTCTTTGATACTTTCAAGGAAAGAAGATCAAACATCTGAGAAAATATGTCCTTTGCTACTGCTTATCCGAAGAAAAAAAAAATCTATGCCTTCCCCCAGGGGCGTAACTAGAAGTCACCGGGCCCCCCTGCAAGAATTTCAGCGCCCCCCCCCCCCCCCGGGGCCTGCTCATGGCTGTTTTTGGGGAGGGGGGGCGCAGGAGGGGTCGCAGCATGAGGGGAAAGCTTTGCACATCAGCGGGGAGGGGGGACAGCCCCTCCTCCTTCACCTCGGGCTCTCCCCTCCAAAACGGCCCCCCCAAAACAGCCATGAGCGGGCCCCAGGGGGGCCCCGGGCTGCTTCCCCTATTGTTACACCAGTGCTTTCCCCCATCCCTCGTACCATAGCATAAACAGGAGTGCTTGACTGAGCTAAGCATTCCTGTTTCTGTGAAGACTCTCATTTTTCCAGGGTGTATTTACTGTATATAATGATGTTTTAACTACAAATCTTTTTGTATTTTTTCATCACTAATACAAAAACTTCTTCAGCTTAGGCCCGGTTCATATTAGCTTTCTGAGCCAAAAGGATCCGGTGAGGGGATCTGGTCTCCGCTTCACCGGATCCGGATGGCTCAGTCCGTGGCTCGGTTCACATAGTGATCGGATCCGTTTTCACTCAGCAAATACATACCTAATTTTCAGTAGTAGCGATAGAGGCTTCCTCTTCTTCCGCAGTGACTACACAGCGCGTCATGTGACTAGTCACATGCCACGGAAGAAGACAGACACCTCTACCACCGGCTACTACTGAAAATGAGTTATGTATAAACCCTCAAGCTGCTGCAGCCTCCCGTCGCTAGATTCGCGTCGGCACATGCCCCCATCCCCCGTGGAACTGTCCGTTTCTTCACTAGTGTGAAGAAATGTTCCGTTTCCCATTGCCCCAAGGCTGCAGTATTTTTTGTCCGGATCCGTTCCGCTGGGCAGAACGGTACGGAAAATTAGGGCCTGCAGCATTTTTTAGATCCGTGGACCGGAACGTAAGGAACGTATCCGTACCAAAGGATGCATGTGAATGGATCCATAGGTTAACATTGGATCCATTTACATCCGTTCCATTAGTACAGTATACGTTCTGGTTCCGATCCGCAAAAAACGCTAATGTGAACCGGGCCTAAAAGGAAGGATCATTTGAACTGAATACGTTTTTCACATTGGTGATCTCCTAGAACAGTAAAAAAAAGTGTCCACTTGAAACTACCTTATTTTTCCTTAGGGTATTTTGATTCTTGGTGTATCTGTAGATAGATTTAAAGAACTGATGTTATTACTATTATTATTATTATTTAGTATTTATATAGTGCCAACATCTTACACAGGCTGTACAGAGTATATATTGTCTTGTCACTAACTGTCCCTCAGAGGAGCTCAAAATCTAATCCCTATCATGTGGTGTATGTATCCTACTCTAGGATAAATTTATAGGGGGAAGCCAATTAACTTATCTGTATGTTTATAGGATGTGGGAGGAAACCGGAGTGCAAAACTCCTTGCAGATGTTGACCTGGCTGGAATTCGAACCAGGGACCCCGCGCTGCAAGGTGAGGGCGCTAACCACTACGCCACTGTGCAGTCATAATCCAGTTCTTCTTTGCTACCTATGGAAACCTTTAGGAAACCAATACACATAAGACAATCATAGCATTATCTATAACTGATTTGATTATTGTATGAATAAATGGTGCTCAGAAATACCTAGCATAGTCTTGTACACACGTCAGATGGTCCTAGGCTGGGGCGTTGACTGGTTCGCCTCAGTCAAAAATTCAGCTTGTCACCCAGAGATCTCAAGTGCCGGATCATCTCAACCGAGCGCAGGCTGAGGGCATTGTTCTCGTTCTTACCCCTGCCACTCCATCGTGTGCCGTGTCTACTCCCTAGTAGCATTGCTGAGGAGCTGGGGGCTCCAGCGCGAGTTTTACATGGTGCCCCAATCACTCTATTGATATGAAGTCCAAAAACCTACCAGGTACAATTACAGTGTCAGAGAGGTATAATCAAAGTTAGAAAACAGTTAAGGATTACCACTATGCAATGCACATATAGAAGTGTTATCAGCATAAGGAGAGCCCTTAATGGACCCCTCTGGTCCAGGGCACCCAATGTGATTGACCCCTCTGCCTCCCCTATTGCTACGGCCCTGCTACTCCAATTCTGTAGCAACAATATGCATTGCTAGGCTCTAGGCTGGTGTCGCGTCTGTACAGACCTCAGCCCAAAACTGTTGCCCAAGGGACAGTATTTGTGGATATGTATGCACCTTTAGTATATGGGCAGTATTTAGCCACTGCACATATTATCTTGGGGGAGCAGTTGTGCAGAATGGATTTTCCTGGTATGTGGTTTCATCTGTATCATAAATTTCTGCTCAGTCCATGAACATGTATGATTGCCAAGCATAATCATGTGTTTATGCTGTATATTTTGCACCACATCATGCAGATATGCATAGACATACACAAATACTGTCGCCTGGGCAACACCCGGCCGAGGGCCATCTGGTGTGTGTACAAGACTATACCATGTATTTCTGAGCACCACTTAATCATATAATAAATAATCAAATCAGTTATAGACAATGCTATGATTGTCTTATGTGAATTGGTTTCCTAAAGGTTCCCATAGGTGGCAAGGGGAGCTGGATTATGCCTGCACACCTCAGTGCTCTAGAGCTGCTACAGATACACCAACAATCAAAATATCCTGAAGAAAAACAAGGCAGTAGGAGAACAGAGGCATCTTTGGGGTACTATATAATAAATGTGTTCATAATTATTCAAACAGTCTTTCGTGTCTGCTTTCTGGAGGTAAGTCCACCACTTCCTCCAAGTAAATTTTAAGGTTTTATCCATTTTTATCCTGCTGGCACCTCTGTTCTCCTACTGCCATATCATGTCCACCCTTGGTGGAGGGGTGACCTACCCCTTTTTCTTCTGATCTACAGAGAGCGACTTCTTAGCCCTGAGTGAGGACAGGCTTAATCTCCTCACCTGCTTATACAGTGGTTGCCTGAGGGGTAACCCATGTTATTGAGTATACCTATCTCACTAATCATATATTCCTATTGTTTTTAACATACCACACCATATTGGGCTCTCGGTTTTCCATTTTCTGTCTAAAGAAAAATACGGTAGTTTCATGTAGACACCTTTTTACTGTTCTAGGAGACATTTCGACACCAATGTGAAAAACGTCTTCATTTCAAATGATCCTTTCTTTGAGCTGAAGACATTTGTACTAATGATGAAAAAATACAAAAAGTTTCCAGTTAAAACAACATTGTTTTATCTTTGGCTATAAATACATCCTGGAATAATAAGAATGGATTTTCCTGGCATGTGTTTTTGTCTGCAACCAAGATTTCTGCTCAGTCCATGAACATGTATGATTGCCAAGCACAATCATATGTGTTTATTCCGTATACTTTGCACAACATCATGCGGATTTCATTCACCTTCTCATGCCTATCCTGAAGTCTAGTTCATAGGGATGATTTTCAGCATTTGGACAGCACAGTTACCCAGAAAGCAGTTACGAGCTGTAAAAATAATCAGTTGAGCATGGCTGCAAAACGTGGTTGTACAGGTAGTCTCCGGTTCACAAAGAGATAAGGACTGTAAGTTTGTTCTTAACCTGAAGCTGTTCTTAACGGACCACTATCGCGAAAATTGTAAAATTTAAAATACATGCTACCATATACAAATAAGAAGTATGTTTCTTTCAGAGTAAAATGAGTCATAAATTACTTTCCTCCTATGTTACTGTCACTTAAAGTAGGCAGTAGAATTCTGACATTACCGACAGATTTTGGGCTAGTCCATTTTTTCAAGGGGGATTCTCAGCATGGCTTTCATTCTTTATAAAGACATTCCTGAAAAAGTTTTATACAATGATGCTAGCTAGCCGCCCTGCTCGCTGCACACTTTTTTGGGCAGTTGGACAGAGCAACTGCCATTCGCTAAGTACTTTTGAAACTAAACAAAACCATGAGAATCCCCCATGAGGAGATGGGCTAGTCCAAAACCTGTCGGTTCTGTCAGATTTTTACTACCTACTATAAGTGGCAGCAACATAGGAGAAAAGTAATTTTGAGAATAGATGTTTTCACTTGTTCCCACTTGTTCGTATCGGCAGGTCAGTCGTCAGTCAGGTGTTCGTAAGTTGGAGCTACCTGTGTTCAGTGGTTTTACAGCATTCGACAACCACTTTGTTGAAGAGCAGTTTGCGTTCTTTGCATGTAACATTTGACAAGCAGTGATTTGTCTCAACCACTGCAACAGGCTTGAATTGGAGTGCCTCCATATTTCTTTGGAATGCCTGTAAAGTGTAATGAAGTTACAAAGCAGTTCATGGGTGTTTGGGAGGAAAGGTGCTTATAGAATTATCTCTGGTGGAGGAGGGAAGTGATGTAGCAGACCTTCTTTCAACCTCTATAGTGTCAAATTTTATGACCACCTATGGACTGCTACAAAACTTTTTTCAAATACACAAGATAGCTTTTTTGAAAAAGTTTTTATTAAGATATATATATATATATATATATGTATATATTTTCTGTATATTCTGGCGTATAAGACTACTTTTTAACTCTTGAAAATCTTCTGAAAAGTCAAGGGTCAGCAGATCTCGCTGCTGAGGACTGTAGTGAAGCGGAGCAGGCACACATGCGAGATCTGAGAGGCAAAGAAGGAGATAAATAGGATACAAGGGTGGGCCAGAAGGGTGAAAGAGGTGTGTTTTATGGTCACACCATGATCTATTCTTCCATACCGCTCTGATAAACAGATAGACAAGGAGAGCTGACCAATCCACTTAAGGAGAGGGAGAGTTGACCAATCAACCCACTCAATTGCCTCTATACTGTTATATACTGGGTACCACATACCATACAGCACCAGTATCTGTTCATACGAGTGTATGATTTTTTTTTAATTTTTATGTGGTGTGCATTGGAAGAGGAGTAGTCTTATACAGCGAGTATATCCCAAACTCTATATTTTAACTTGAAAAGTTTGGGGGGGGGGGGGCCTTTAGGATTATGATGTGGTGAGTGTGGTAAAATATCCTGATTTACGTAGGAAGTTACTAGTGAGGAAAGGAGAATGTTGCTATTTTGAATGATCTTAATTGCTTAGATAAAATAAATATCTCAAATACTGTCAAATTATAGCGCAAGTGTTTGTTGAATATACTTGTTTATTAATATTGACTGTAAAGCAGCGGTCTTTACAGTATACTCTGTACAGCTATAAACTAACAGAGGCGCTACAACTCTTTATATAAAAACTTCCCAACTAATTTGGTCATTGCTTTTAATCTGTTCGTTGGAATAGCCCCACCCATGGTACTATACAACCTCCTAATTATTAGCTATAGCAATTGTATAGTACAGTGCTCTCCTCAGCCTCTTTTAGCTGGGTGCTCCACCCGCCTCATTTTGCTGAGCGCCAGGCTGTCATCGGCTCACTTCCTCATCCTTCTCCTATACTTTAAGCAGAGTTGCACCGGTACAGCGAATGGAGATGGACTAGTCCAAAACCTGTCGGTTCTGTCAGATTTCTACTACCTACTGTAAGTGACAGCTCTGACTTGGGCAGTTGCTGGGGGAATTGCTACTGGTGGGGGGCTTGCACTTTGTAAATAACTACTGTATATATGTATAGCACTCTTTGAAAAAGCCGTAGGGTGAAACATGTTAGAGTTCCATATTGCAGCACTTTTGTAAATAGCACCTCATATCCACTTTGCAATCTCTCCAATATTTTCACTTTGCAGCATATACCATACTACTAAGGGGCTCCCTATGCAGGTTATCAAGCCTGCATCTGAGCTTACCTGTTGTATATTCTGTATAGTGTAGTAGGTTTACATGCGACCTCTATGTGGAATAGCTACACCACAATCGTTTTTGTGGGGGATCAGCAAAGACCTCCACATTATATATTGGTCTCTGCACTTATGAGAAGTGTTCTAACCTACTGAGGAGTAACCTGATACGCTTGTTCCCTCCTCTTGAGCAAATAGCTCTTTTAGATATTAAGCGACTTATCTGTGCTTTCTAGTACCTATAGGGCCTGTCCCCCTTGGACTTAGTGTTTGTTGTAAGTGACAGCAACATAGGAGAAAAGTAATTTATGGCTCATTTTACTCTGGAACAAATGTACTTCTTATTTGTATGTGTTCACATGTATTTTAAATGTTATAATTCTCGCGGTTGTGGTCCTTTAAAGTGGACCTGAACTCTTGCACAGGACAGAAGGAAAACATGTAGAAATGCACCCTTGTATGTATTTAGAGAGTTTATCCTGTGTAATTCCCCCCTCATCTGTGATGAAGCACAAGTTGTAATTTGATCCATCAGCTGTATTAGCTGGTTGCTTTGGCAGAGACACAGGATGTTAACAGTATGTCTGCTTCCATGAAAGCAGAAAGTAGAAACAGTGCAGATTTATTGCAGGATTTGTATCAGCTGTAACAAATGTTTTTCTTTAAATATTATTATGCTATTGTGTATGTTATAGGGCAGAGAGGAAGTTCTGAGTTCAGGTCTGCATTAAATCTCACTTCTAGTAACAGAAGTAGCGCAGTGATCAGAAGCCTTCATTAGTCAAATTCAAGACAGGACTTCCACTTACTGGTCATTTTTTTTCTTTCTGGGCTGAACAATTGTGAAAGTCCTATAATGTCTATTGAGATATCCTGTATATGAACTATATATGGGACTGCCTACTAGAAAATAAAGGCGGGGAGGTGTTGCTATCTGCAAATGGAAGATTAGTGGCTTGTGGCTTGAAATTATTTCTTAACCACTTTACCCCCCCCCCCCCCCCCGTGCTAAATTTCTCCGTTCCTCTGCGCACCGCTTCACCCCAGGGACGGAGAAAGGCGCACTTGTTTGTTTACTGGCTGGGAGTGGGCGGGGAACTCGCGCGCACACTCCAGCCAGCCAGCCAGCACAGCAGGTGACTAATTGGACGTTAGGAACAAGCGTTCCTAAATCCAATTAGACTCGCCGATTGCGAATAGAATGAAGACTACTTCAAACAGAAGCAGTCTTCTTTACAACGTAAAGTAAACAAACGTGCAGCGCTCGATCGTGCGCCCTTGCGACCCGCGCGCACACACACACCCCCGCTCTGCAGTCCAATGATTGGTTATGGGCACCCCAGTCCCCAATAACCAATCATAATACAGAAAAAAATGAATGGAAGCAGCGCTGCAAGGTAAAAATCGCGCTGGTGTTTCAGGGGTAAAACCCTTCCGTTGTGAAGTGGTTAAAGGCGCACCATGACTTGTATACGACACGTGTTTTAGATTTTACAGCTTTTTTTTTTATCATAGTGCCCTTTTCTTCTGTCCCGGATTTGTCCTGCCCATTTCTCTTATTTACACACCAGCTAAAGTACAGTTCCCCAACCCTGCCCTCAAGGCCCACCAACAGTACATGTTTTGCAGAAAATGATAAACATGTACAGGTCAGGTGGAGTAATTAGTGTTTCAGCAGAGCTGATTAACTACCTCTGTGGATTTCCACAAAAACCTGCACTGTTGGTGGGCCTTGAGGACAGGGTTGGGGAACACTGAGCGTACTTTAATTGTTATTAATGTAGCTGTCACTAGTTATTGAGAACAAGAAAAGATGAGACAGAGTCCCTTCCCATTATCTACAATACATCTGCTAAAAGCACAGTCTAAGAGTAGTGTCTAGTGTTATGGCTGTGGTCATAGTGTCCAGTGTTATGGCAGTGCAGGTCTATTACAAATGACATCATCACTGGTTTCACCCAGGTCTGCCCACATTAAATAGTATGGTCCACGTAACATAATTGTTTGACTGCGGGTTTTTAACCCACATGACTGGTACCGCATGGACCGACCCCAACAGAACCCAACTGTAGAACTAAAGGCATATATATTTTTAAGCCGCTAAAATACAAGAGATGGCAGATGAGCAAAGATACAACAATATTTTTATTTCACTTGACACATATTTGGGTACAGGCTGTCTTTGTTACATTATCAGCAGGTGATTGGGCTTTTATAATGGTAGAGAATGCTTATTGCAACAGCAAAGCAAGACTCTATCCTGCTCATAAACCATAACCAGCAAGTGGTGCCAAAACAATATTTGTAGCAGCTCATCTATTCAAAATAAAAATATTTACATTTTTAGGACTAAAATAAATTAGAGAAATGCAATAAAAAAAATGACAGATTCTGTTTAAACAGTGAACAAGCTGAATTAATCCAATAATGGGATGAATGTGGTAGTAGCAAATTCTCTTGTGTGAGGTTATTATGGTTTTCTCTCTCGTTCTTTCTGGTCTTATTATGTGGGCTCATATTTGGGCTGTTAATGTCACTGATATATGAATTCAGCAATATTCTGCAACTGCGATGAAGAGGGAAGCATGATGACACACTATACAAAGCTGAAATAACAGTTTTGGCTGAACACAGTCTTTTAATTTAAATTGAAGGAACTGCCAACCTGAGATTCTGTCTCATAGGAGAATAAAATCCTGTGTTAATTTATTTGTGTTTTATGATTGACATTTGTGTAAACAGTGTCTTATTTGAACAGAATGTTCTTGATCATTATTGGAAAAATGTAAAACCTATCTTCAGGTACATATCTAAAAATACTGTCTAATGCTCATTAATCAGTGTACTTAAAGGACAACTATAAAAAAAAGGTAAAATGCATACTGGTACATATTACTTTTTCCTGTGTCACTGATACAGTAGGCAGTGAAAATCTGACAGGTCTCTGAGGTTTTGGACTAGTCCATCTCCTCATGGGGGATTCTTAATTCTCATTTATTTACAAAAGCACTCATTGAGCTGCAGTTGCTCAGCCCAACTGTTAATTGTTCAAGTGACAGACCACCTATTACGCCAATCAGAGTGTGGGGATCAGGTCCTTTAATGTGACAGGATCGGCTGGTGCTCAGGGCGGGAGGAGTGGAGCCGACGTTAATTACTGCTTTTGCTATGCTGCAATTCAGCAGCATAGAGTGCGCTCAGTAACTGCTCCCCGATTACGCATGCTACGCTGCCAATAGTGCGCATAATGTGCAGGGACACTAAATTAAGACCCTCAGATTCACTAGTGCGCATAACAGCAGCTAAGTTGCGCTGTTCCGCAGCGCTAAACTTAGTGAATCAAGCCCTTCCTTTTTTGCCCTTCCCATTGAAAGAAGCGTGTGTGTGTGTGTGTGTGTGTGTGTGTGTGTGTGTGTGTGTGTGTGTGTGTGTGTGTGTGTGTGTGTGTGTGTACTTTAAAAAGTGGTTTACTAGAGTGACATCAGTTAAGAGATTCTATACAGAGCAACACAAGCTCTACAGCTGAGTATTTACAAGTAAATTGGAAAGCATTGGTGCCTTGATAAATCTTTTCCTGTAAAAAGTAAATTCATCGTTCTTGAGCATTAATGGAAAATGCTATAGATGCCTGATTCAGGTGTTGCCATTTTTGGGAATTATAGCTACAGCTGGAGACAGGAATATGAACATTGTCAGTGCAGGCTTATTTCTACAAGTTGCTTGTTTTTGTTGCTCTCTTCCTCATTCCATGGCTTCAGTACTTGGTGAATCTGTTAATATGAACAGGCAGTAGACATGTATTCAGTGAAGTATGAAAGTCACAACCTGCATGACTCTATTTGGGTCACTGACTCACTCAGTGGATGAGAATTACAGTCTGAGAACTAGCATTATATAGACAAAGAAAGCAATGAAATTACCCATGTTTTTAGCATGACAGATGGGAAGCACTTGTCTGAAGGGATCTGCACTATCTACCACCTTACTACACCATAATCTCATCCTGTGGATAAAACAGGAATGCTTCCTCACTGGAGACTGGATCATAGTCACGCTCCCTGCTTGTATAACCCAGTTGTGCTAAGTCACAGCTTCTTGTCCTCTTACAACTCATGTGGGTGGCATGGAGGAGGAGGATGCAGACAGACAGGGAAAGTAGCAATAAGTTCCACTGACTTGGGAACCAAGATGAGATGATTAACTCATTAACTCCCAGAAGGTCAAGAGGCATTGTGCCTGGTACACACCATGCAATTTGCCGTCAGATAGACGGGTCAAATAGATAATTTCCGACAGTTCCGATCTATTTTCCGATTTTTCTAATCGATGATGCATGTGATTTGTTTAATCAGCTGATAGATTTGCATAGCTCTGATTTGCTGTGATTACCTCCTGCTTTAGCACATGATCATAACTAATAAATTAGAGGCTTACATATCTATCACCTGATTAAACTGATCACATGCTTCTCCATGAGATCTAGACATGACCATCAGTGTTCACTAGACATAAAGCTATGTACACAATTTAACAGCTTCATGACCAGCGCAATTGAAATCTACATCCTGCTTGTGGCTGCGCGGCTCTGATGGGACATAGATTTCAAACATCTCCACCATGCCGTCCTGTCGATCGTGCCGTTCACTCCCCGCTGCAACTCACTCGCTCTGCCATCAGTATAACAGCAGAGCTCTGTGAGCCGGTCAGGAGCTGATTTCATTGGCTCCTGACCACTTGATCACTGTGAGCCAATCGCGTTGGCTTAAATTGATTGACAGGGTCAGGAGCCAATGAAAGTGACTCCTGACCGGGGCACAGAGCTCTGCCATCGCCATTATAGCGACAGCAGAAAGAGGGGCCTGCGGTGATGGGAGAGCGGCGTGACCGGCGGGAGTGACGGGTCTGTGCGCTAAATCGTCAGTAAGCGCAGTTTTGCGGTACCAGCAGTCTCTGGTCCTTAAAGAGACCCTTTAACAAAAAAAAGTTCCCCTGGGGGTACTCATCTCGGGAGGGGGAAGCCTCAGGGTCCCAATGAGGCTTCCCCCTCCCCTGTAGCTGCAGGCAGTCCAGCGCTGGCTCCCCCAAAGTGTCCCGGAATCCTCCCTCGACAAGCCTGACAAGCGCTGATTTATTTACCTTTCCTGGCTCCAGCAGGGGCGCTGTTCCGCATGGAGATAGGCGAAAATAGCCAATCTCCGTCAGGTCCGCTCTACTGCGCAGGCGACTTGCGCCTGCGCAGTAGAGCGGCCCGACAGCGATCTGCTATTTCCTCCTATCTCTGAGGCGGAGAGCCAGTACTGCGTCTGCGCTGGAGCCGGGAAGGTAAATATTTACATCCTACTGTTAGGGGAGCTTGATCTCGCCGCCGTGTGACCGAGGAGGACGGGGGAAGCCTCAATAGGATCCGGAGGTGAGTACCCCCCAGGGGAGGTTTTTCTCAGTACAGGTTTTCTTTAAGGGGGTATGAAAGTAGTTAATCATTGTCTCCCAAAACTATCTCTACAGATCATTTAAGGTGGCGATTCGATGATGAGGGCTGTAGAACATAAGGCATCAAGAACAGTGGATTAGATTCCTGGAGGAGAGGCCAGTGACATCAGACACCTTTCAAAGTTTCAACCAGTTCTTTTTCTTTGCAATACACTGTTTTTAAGTATGTTCAACTTTGATAGTAGAGGTCCCACTAGTGCACAGCAGAAACAGTTGTGGTTTCTCAGCCCCCATCGTCTGTCTGCACCTGCAGCTGTGATCTTTGTGATGCATGAATTAGTGTGCTTTCTAACAGCTTGCAGCAGGTTGGAAGCATTTTCCATTATGGTCAGTGAGAGGAATACTCCAAGAGCACCTGTCATTGCACCAAAACAAGCATTGGAAAACCACCAACATCTTTTATCCTTTGCTTTCAAATGTTAGACTCTCTCTCACTGGGCCTAAAAGCAGTTTGCTATTTTAAGAAGAGCAGAGAAAGCATCTTACATCATTCCTGCAGCAGCCAAGCAGCCAGCCCACTATGCATGTACTTTATTTTAGTGCCAGAGCATTCGTTGGATGGAGTGTTTTTTATTTGGCTGTTAGATTGTGACTGTTTTCTAGCTGCATAGTAAATGTATTTCACATTTTCTCCTTTCTTTTTTAAAAGGAAGCTCTAGATTTGTCAACCCATGTAAATGTATTTTGCATTACCAATGACACAGCTTGGTTAAGAAAAATGGGTTGCTAAAGAAGATAAAAGAACAGTCTTATGTGGTCACATACTACCCAAGGATGGAAACCTTCTGCTGGAGGAAAGTCTGTCTGTGCTTTTGTAACACAAAAGCACTAACTCATGGGTAGGCCTTCATTGGCTGACTGGAGTTCCTAGATGCAAATTCAATCAGCAGTCAGAATAATAAGTGAATATAAACATTGTACAGAAGCAAAGTGCTACATAGAATACCATTTTTTTAAAGGCTGAAAGTGTTTGGAACTGTACTACAGTGTAGTTTCTTTCCTTACTGGATTCAGCTGCTAGGTGTGACCATATAATACACAAACTAGGAAGAAAAATAGACCCCTGACTATATCTTTTCAGAATACCAGCATTGCAGTAGAAACCATGTGTCTATATGAGAAGGAGATGGGACCATGTGGTTCTCAGGAAGTAGGTGGGAAGATTTTTTAGACCTTAACTCTAATAACAGGAAATAGCAGACTCCAGAGGTCTTGAACCTGTATGGATAGCTGGACAGCTACAACAATATTTATTTTTGTTTTCAATCTGAAAGCTTAATTTCCATAGGTAATACTTATAATTTAAACCAATCAAGAAGATGGCTTTCAAAACTAGCCTTGTTCATTTTTTTTAGCTTAGCTGGACTTTTACAGAGTGATCAAATGTCATGTCACCTGGGTGACTATACTGTTAGCTACTAGCTGCACGTCATAGCACTTTGCTACTGCAATTCATAATTAGCATTAAAGACTAATGGCTGGTCACTAGTGCTAGCACTAGCTGCTGCCACTAGAAGCTCTATTAAAATGTAGTGATATGAGTTACCTCCATTGTAGCATGCCCATGTGGTTGTAACGATATGCTAGTGTATGAGGGCCACTAGCAGACAGACACTATCAGACGTTCCCTGAAAGGGAGATGTCTTACAGACAGTGACAGCTGAAGGCAGAACTGTCACTGCTATATGATACAAAGAATGGTCAGGCAATCAAGTCGGCAACGATCAGGCATACACAGTACAAATACAGTAGGCAAAATCGGAGTGAGTATTCAGGCAGAGGTCGGCAACAGATCAGATGGGCAGAGGTACAAAATCAGGAGACAGTATCAGAGTAGGTAAGCAGGCAAGGTTGGCAACAGATCAGATTGGCGAAAGTACAGAATCGGGAGACAGAATCAGAGTAAGTAATCAGGCAAGGTCGGCAACAAGTAATAACAATAGTATAAAGCCTGGGCTAGTGTGAAATCCCCGGGGTCCTGCCGGTTCAAAGCACACACGGACTGACTAAGGTCTGGAGCCTCCACAAGGTTGTGTTAGCTAGAACAGACAACGAGAGACACAAGGCTAAAGAAGTCTGGGATGACAGAACAGCCACGCCCCCCAGCGAATCAGGATCCGGGGGTGGCTCCATGCGTGTCAGCTGACAGCCGATCAGCTGACACGCTTCCTGAGTGTATAAGGAGCGCGACGCTGTCCGCGCGCACGCCCTCCAAGCTGGTCTGTGCGCACGCGTCTCCCCACCGGAGCGCCGCTGGTGACATCAGCGTTGGTGCGGCTGGGCGAACCGGAGGTCCTGGATGCGTCGCCGGCCGAGCCAACACAGGTATGACTGACATTACCCCTCCTCTGAGGCGTAGTCACTGATCACGCCAAAGCAGGTTTATCTGGGGGAGAAGTATGAAACTCGGAAATTACGGTAGTTCATAGGCATGAAAACTGGAGGCAGGAATCCAGGATCTCTCTTCTGGCCCATAACCCTTCCAGTGTACTAAATATTGTAAGGAGTTTCTGATTCTCCTGGAATCCAGGATCCTCTCCACCTCGTACTCAGGTTCCCCATGAATGATTACAGGGGGAGGAGGAGAAGAGTCAGCATCAGCAGCAGATTTAAGGAGAGAAACATGGAAGGATTTGGTCGTCCCTCTCATGGAGGCCGGAAGAGATACTCTATACGTTATACGTTACATCATTAATTTTCTCAGAAATGACATAAGGACCTATATATTTAGGACCAAGTTTATCCGAAGGTTGAAGTAACCCGATATTTTTGGTCGAAACCCAAACTCGGTCTCCCGGAAGGAACTCCTTGTGAGGTGCACGATGACGATCGGCTTGTACTTTCTGGGAGGCCACCGCATTCTCTAAATTCTGTTTTACGGATGCCCAGATTACTTGCGTCTTAGTCACCCAATCCTCTATAACCGGAAAAGATGTGGAAGAGGACAGGACAAAGGAAAACTTAGGAGATCTCCCAAAGACCACTTAAAAGGGGGAAAATCTTGAAGCATTCCGTAAATTATTATGAGAGAATTCTGCGAATGGAAGGAATTGCACCCACTCGTCTTGAGAATCGGACACATAGCATCTAAGAAACTGCTCTAGAGATTGATTGACCCTCTCTGTTAGCCCGTTAGTCTGGGGATGGAACCCTGAAGAGAAAGATAAGGAGATTCCTAGGTGCCGACAAAAGCTTTTCCAAAACTGGGAGATGAACTGAACTCCTCTATTGGATACTATGTTTTCCGGGATCCCATGTAACCGAAAAATGTTTTCGATAAACAAGTCAGCCAATTCTTTGGCAGAAGGCAGTTTCTCTAGCGGTATAAAACGTGCCATTTTGCTAAATCGATCTACCACAACCCAAATCACAGTCTTTCCCCGGGACGGGGGAATATCTACTACAAAGTCCATAGAGATATGTGTCCAAGGAGCATTGGGTATAGGTAAAGGCTGCAGGGTACCAAAAGGAGCATTCCTAGAAGGTTTACTTCGTGCGCAGACGGTGCATGCCGCAACAAAATCCTTACAGTCATCCTGAATAGAGGGCCACCAAAGATGACGTAGGAGTAACTCCTGAGATCTAGCCACTCCTGGATGACCAGCTAGTTTACTACAGTGGAACTGTTGCAAAACTGAAAGACGTAAATGTAGAGGAACAAACAGTAATTCTGGAGGTTTATCGGGAGGAGCGTCTGTTTGAAACTGTGCCAGTGTCTCCAACAGGTCATGAGACAATTCTGCCACGAAAATGATGACATGATCGGACAAAATATTGGTGGGAGTAGGAGACAGGGATTCTTCCGGTTCAAAACATCGGGACAAGGTGTCAGCCTTTACATTTTTAACACCAGGCTTGTATGTAATTATAAATCTAAAACGGGAAAAGAAGAGAGCCCATCGGGCTTGTCGAGGATTCAAACGTTTGGCATTTTCTATGTATTCGAGGTTTTTGTGATCGGTATACACAGTAATGATATGTTCTGCCCCTTCCAGCCAATGCCTCCATTCTTCAAAGGCCATTTTTACTGCCAATAATTCTCTATTACCGATGTCGTAATTTCGTTCGGCAGGAGAGAATTTCCTAGAGAAAAAGGCGCAGGGATGCAACCGTTCAGGCTGACCGGAATATTGAGACAGAACGACCCCAACTCCTACTTCTGAGGCATCTACCTCGACCACAAAGGGGCGAAGAACATCTGCATGTTTCAAGATAGGAGCAGAACAGAAGGCCTCTTTAAGGATAGAAAAGGCTCGAATGGCTTCTCGAGACCAATTGGCAGGGTCAGCTCCCTTTTTGGTTAGATCAGTAAACGGAGCTACAATGGAAGAAAAATTGCGAATAAACTTGCGATAGTAATTCGCAAACCCCAATAACCTCTGAAGGGATTTCAGACCCAGGGGCTGAGGCCATTCCAGAACTGCCGTGACTTTCTTCTGATCCATAGAAAGCCCGGAGTTGGAAATGATATAACCCAAGAAAGGAATCTCAGTGACCTCGAATACACACTTCTCTAGCTTGGCATAGAGCAAATTCTCCCTTAATTTTTGCAAAACAAATTTTACATGCTGACGATGTTCGTTGACAGAATTGGAGAAAATAAGAATATCGTCCAAATACACAATGACGAACCTACCGAGAACATCCCTGAATATTTCATTTACAAAGTCTTGGAAGACTGCGGGAGCATTGCACAGGCCGAATGGCATAACTAAATACTCGTAGTGGCCATCTTGAGTATTGAAGGCCGTCTTCCACTCATCCCCCTGTCTGATCCTGATTAAATTGTACACCCCTCGGAGATCTAGTTTTGAGTAAATCTGTGCTCCAGTAACTTGAGAAAACAGATCCTCAGTGAGAGGTAGGGGGTACCTGTTTTTAATAGTAATGTTATTCAGACCCCTATAGTCAATACAAGGTCGCAGACCACCATCTTTTTTCTGTACAAAGAAAAACCCGGCTCCTGCTGGAGAGTTAGAAGGCCGGATAAAACCCTTCTCTAAATTTTCCTTAATGTACTCTTTTATGGCAGTTTTTTCAGGACCAGACAGGGGGTAGATATGACCCCTAGGAGGCATGGTGCCAGGTCGTAACTCAATGGGACAATCGAAGGGTCTATGTGGAGGGAGTTTATCGGCAGATTGAAGTGAGAATACAAAGGAAAAGTCAACATACTGCGTAGGCACACCTCCTCACCCAACTGAACTGAAAGAAGAGGCAAATTTTAAACATCAAATGAGGAGAATGCTTCTGCAACCAAGGGAGACCTAAAACAATAGAGCAGGAAGACATTTTGAGAACATAAAACTGCATCTCCTCAACATGAAAGAGACCAATCTGACAAGTGAGTGGTGCGGTCTGGGAGAGAGGTTGCTTATCTTGTAAAGGACAGTCGTCAATTCCCGTAACATACAGTTTTTGCTGCATAGGTACTAAAGGAATATTCCAACTCTCTACAAGATCAAGGTCAATAAAATTCCCTGCCGCACCCGAGTCTATAAAGGCTTGTGAGGAAAACTCAGACTCCTTTAACGAGACTCTAATGTGTAGCAGCAATTTATCAAAATTTTGGGGTGTTTGAAGCTCGCCTAGGGGTACACCCCTGACAGAACCTAGGCGGAGGAGTTTCCCGACTTTTTGGTACAATTCTGCACAACATGCCCTTTCTCCCCACAATATAAACACAAACCCTCCTGTCTCCGTCTTTGTTTCTCTACATCAGATAGTTTAGCATGTCCTAACTGCATAAGTTCATCAGCATGCATAGGATTTGCAGTGGGGGTAACAATGGAACTATGTGGAAAGGACCGAGACCTGCTCTGATGATGATAGCGAACTCTACGGTCAACTTTTATAGCCAGAGAAATAGCCTCGTCTAACGAACGAGGCTCAGGATGACCAATTAATAGTTTAGAAACTTTGTCGGACAAGCCCATTAAAAACTGGTCGAGCAAAGCATAATTTTCCCACCTAGAAGCACTTGCCCATTTCCTAAATTCCACTGCGTAGTCTTCGGCAGTGTTACGTCCCTGACGGAGACTACGAAGTTTATGCACAGCGGTAGCAGCCATATCTGGGTCATCATAAATTATTGCCATGGCATCAAAGAAGTCTTTAACAGACTTAAGAGCTTCATGCTGGGGAGGCAGATTATATGCCCAAGTTTGGGAATCACCCTGTAAGAGTGTTTTAATCAGGGTGATTCGCTGAAGCTCACTGCCTGAGGAAATAGGCCTCATTTCAAAATATGACAGACAACGATTTTTAAAGTTACTGAAATCACTTCTATGCCCTGAGAATTTCTCGGGTAAAGGCATCTTGGGTTCTACCACCGTTGGAATAGGTGGAGCCGCTTGGACTGCCTGTTGCGGTTGTAAGGAGTGGACAACCTGCAACAACCCGTTCAATTGCTGCTGTTGCGTGGCTACCGTGTTACTCAGGTTAGCAACAGCCGTAGTGAGGTTTTGCATGTGTTTGCAAAGTTCCTCCATGATTGATTGGTCTGTTCTAAAGTAAAGGTAGCCATACACTGGTCGATTTGCCATTAGATCGACCAGCTGACAGATCCCTATCTGATCGAATCTGATCAGAGAGGGATCGTATGGCTGCCTTTACTGCAAACAGATTGTGAATCGATTTCAGCCTGAAACCGATCACAATCTGTGGAGCCGCCGCTGCCGCCTGTTCCCCACCCCCCCCCCCCCCCCGCATACATTACCTGACGCTGGCTCCCGGGCATCTTCTCCGCATCTTCTCCGCGCTGCACCCGCTCCATCCCGGCGCTTCCTGTGTCACTCCGTGACCAGGAAGTTCAAATAGAGCGCCCTCTATTTGAACTTCCTGGTCACTGCAGTGACACAAGAAGCGCCGGGATGGAGCGGGTGCAGCACGGAGAAGATGCGGAGAAGATGCCCGGGAGCCAGCGTCAGGTAATGTATACCTGATCGGATCGGCCGCCGCTAGCGACGCGTTCCCTATCCGCGGGCGATCGAGGGTAATTTCCCGCACGGCGCGATCGACGGACCGATCCGATTTCGGGAGGAAATCGGATCGGCGGGTGCGTTTAGCGCGAACGATTGGCAGCAGATTCGATCCCAGGATCGAATCTGCTGTCGAAACGGCCGCGAATCGGGCCAGTGTATGGCCACCTTAACGATCTGCTAGTGTATGAGAACCACTAGCAGACAGACACTATCAGACGTTCCCTGAAAGGGAGATGTCTTAGGGCTGGTTCAGACGGACGTTCAGAGGCGTTGCATTTGTTGGCGTCGTGGTGGTGATGCGTTCGGGCTTTCAGCAGCGTTTGCATTGCGTTCGGATGCGGTCACGTTTTTTCTTCCCCTAGGGGGACATTACCCGTCGCGGTTAACCGCCCCTGGAAGCTACATGTAGCTTCCAGGGGCTCCTTGAACGCCAGGGAAAATCGGGACCCGAACGCCGCATTTGTGTAAACGCGCGTGAAAGCTTGGCACAAACGCTCCCATTGACTTAAATGGGAGCGTTTAACGCCAAGCCCCGAACGCTGGCTGTAAACGCTGTACAAGCGTCCGTCTGAACCAGCCCTTACAGACAGTGACAGCTGAAGGCAGAACTGTCACTGCTATATGATACAAAGAATGGTCAGGCAATCGATTCGGCAACAGATCAGGCATACACAGTACAAATACAGTAGGCAAAATCGGAGTGAGTATTCAGGCAGAGGTCGGCAACAGATCAGATGGGCAGAGGTACAAAATCAGGAGACAGTATCAGAGTAGGTAAGCAGGCAAGGTTGGCAACAGATCAGATTGGCGAAAGTACAGAATCGGGAGACAGAATCAGAGTAAGTAATCAGGCAAGGTCGGCAACAAGTAATAACAATAGTATAAAGCCTGGGCTAGTGTGAAATCCCCGGGGTCCTGCCGGTAGAAAGCACACACGGACTGACTAAGGTCTGGAGCCTCCACAAGGTTGTGTTAGCTAGAACAGACAACGAGAGACTGACCGCACGAGGCTAAAGAAGCCTGGGATGACAGAACAGCCACGCCCCCCAGCAGCCCAGCAAATCAGGATCCGGGGGTGGCTCCATGCATGTCAGCTGACAGCCGATCAGCTGACACGCTTCCTGAGTGTATAAGGAGCGCGCCGCTGTCCGCGTGCACGCCCTCCAAGCTGGTCTGTGCGCATGCATCTCCCCGTCGGAGCGCCGCTGGTGACATCGGTGTTGGCGCGGCTGGGCGACCCGGAGGTCCTGGATGCGTCGCCAGCCGAGCCAGCACAGGTGTGACTGACAGTGGTTCAGTGTAAAGCCATATGCAGTTAAAAGTGTATCTGAAGGGGAAAAAGTGCCCCAAATGGGTACTTACCTTAATAGAGGGAAGCCTACTAGTGTCCTCCACACTTCATTGAAAACAGCTTGCCGAAGAGTGGGCGCAGCCATGCTCTTGTCCATGACGAAGCACTGCCGCAGTATGCAGTAGCATGGAGCTGATCAGGCTCAGCTTTGTCTATCGAGCCCTAGGGACTTCCAAAGGGTCCCATTGCTGGATCAGTGGTCTCAAGGTCTGCAGGGGTAATTATCTAACTATTGCTGTTTTGAAAATTATAGGTTTACTTTTTTTTTAAAATGAACTCTTCAGTTTCAAGGGCTACAA
The DNA here is from genome assembly GCF_040937935.1 of Hyperolius riggenbachi. Classification (NCBI taxonomy): domain Eukaryota; kingdom Metazoa; phylum Chordata; class Amphibia; order Anura; family Hyperoliidae; genus Hyperolius; species Hyperolius riggenbachi. Next base: position 150,144,363 of record NC_090653.1, on the reverse strand, counting down.
ACAAAATATATTATCTATCTATATATTATATATTTATATTATAATATATGTATACACGCATAGACTCATTCATAATAGTGAAATGATGAACAAACCTAATCCCATAAATATTGGGACATCGACACAATTTTAACATTTTTGGCTCTACACACAACCACAATGGATTTGAAATTAAATGAACATGATGAGCTTTAACTGCAGACTGTCAGCTTTAATGTGAGGTTATTTACATCATCTAAATCAGGTGAGCGGTGTAGGAATTACAGTAGTTTGCATGTGTGCCTCCCACTTGTTAAGGGACCAAAAGTAATGGGACAGAATAAAAATCATAAATAAAACGTGCACTTTTTAACCTCCCTAGCGTTCTGGACAAGCTGAGCTCGTCCAGAGACACTGTAGGGTGCCGCTCAGGCCCCGCTGGGCCAATTTTAATAATTTTTTTTAAACACGCAGCAAGCACTTTGCTTGCTGCGTATTGTAGACGATCGCCGCCGATGCGCCGCTATCCGTCGCATAACGAGCGCCCCCCCCCCCTCCCAGACCCCGTGCGCTGCCTGGCCAATCAGTGCCAGGCAGCGCTGAGCGGTGGATCGGGTCTCCCTGTGATGTCACAATGTCGCCGACGTCACGACGTGCGTCACCATGGAGACGGGGGAAGCCCTCCAGGAAATCCCGTTCAGAACGGGATTTCCGGATGGGCCATTGCGCCGGCGGCGATCGGAGGGGGCAATCATGTAGCTGGCGCTAGGCTAGCTACATGAAAAATAAAAAGTGCAAAAAACTGTTGGCCGCGGGAATCAGAACACCAGGGAGGTTAATACTTGGTTGCAAATCATTTGCAGTCAATTACAGCCTATCCCCTAGCCCATAGACATCACCAGATGCTGGGTTTTATCCCTGGTGATGCTCTGCCAGGCCTCTACTGCAACTGTCTTCAGTTCCTGCATGTTCTTGGGGCATTTTCCCTTTAGTTTTGTCTTCAGCAAGTGAAATGCATGCTCAGTCGGATTCAGGTCAGGTGAGTGACTTGGCCATTGTATAACATTTCACTACTTTCCCTTCAAAAACTCTTTGGTTGCTTTTGCAGTATGCTTAGGGTCATTATCCCTATACACTGTGAAGCGCTGTCCAATGAGTTCTGAAGCATTTGGCTGAATATGAGCAAATAATATTGCCCTAAACACTTCTGAATTCATCCTGCTGCTATTGTCAAAGTCAAGAGAAGACTTCACCAGAGTGAATACACAAGTTCACCACAAGATGTAATTCATTGGTGAGCCTCAAAAACAGGAAGGTCAGATGAGAGTTTGCCAAACAACATCTAAAAAGCCTTTACAGTTCTGGAGCAACATACTATGGACAGATGAGACCAACTTGTACCAAAGTGATGGGAAGAGAAGAGTATGGAGAAGGAAAGGAACTGCTCGCAATCCTAAGCATACCACCTCATCAGTGAAGTATGGTGATGGTAGTGTCATGCGTGGACATGTATGGCTTCCAATGGAACTGGTTCTCTTGTATTTATTGATAGTGTTACTGCTGAAAAAAGCAGCAGTATGAATTCAGAAGTGTTTTGGGTAATATCTTCTCATATTCAGCCAAATGCTTCAGAACTCATTGTACCGCGCTTCACAGTGCAGATGGACAATGACCCAAAGCATACTGCTAAAGCAACCAAAGAGTTTTTGAAGGGAAAGAAGTGGAATATCATGCAATGGCCAAGTCAATCACCTGAACTAAATCCGATTGAGCATGCAATTCACTTGCTGAAGACAAAACTGAAGGGAAAATGCCCCAAGAACAAGCAGGAACTGAAGACAGTTGCAGTAGAGACCTGGCAGAGCATCACCAGCATGAAATCTTCAGGGAATTGGCTGAGCCTGCCATGTCTGCCATGCCGCTGCCCCCCCCCCCCCCCCAATGTATAATTGTGCCCCTGTGTGTGCATTATTACATTACCTGTGCGGTGTCCTTCCATCTCACCGGGTTCATACATGCGTACACGCTAGCGTTGCATAGCGTGTGACGTCAGAAGTTATGCGCTGCTAACGTGTATGAGTGTATGTGGAGCCTGGCAAGATGGACGGACACCGGACAGGTAATGTATAAATGCACACATGGGGGGGGGGGCACATTAATACATTGCGGCGGGGGATCCGTCATTCATTCCAAAATCGTCCGTCATACCGCCGCACACCCGACCAACCAACTTCGGCCCCACATCTTGCAGCATACACGATTGACAATGCGACCAATTCCGTCCCAAAACTGGTCGCTTTGACGGCCGGGCATGAACTTGACAACACCGATTTTCATCCAGTTCGATTATAATAGTGGAATTGGATGTTCGATTGGCCACCAAGTCGCCTGATGTATGACCACCTTAAGATAGATTAAGGCCAATTTTTGGGGGATGAGCCAGTTAACACTATAGTTATGGGATGTGGAAGGAAACCAGAATGCCCAGATTACACCCACACTAACACTGGAAGAACATACCAACTGAGAAACACTGCTCTAGCCAGCCATTTTTACTACATTCATCTAAGTAGTACATCAGCTATCACCAACCATTGTTTCCCTATTCAGATGCTTTCATTTTTCCCAGAATTGTTAACCCCCTTTTTAATGGTCACTTTTTCATTTTTTTATATGCTTTTTATCCCTTCTCATCTTAACACAGAGCAGTAGCAATGCTTGCTGAGCACCCCACACAACAGGGAAATCTCACCACATACAGACAATGCTATGAGTCATCTTTGTGCTCTTCTAGTAGTTGCTACCTGAACACTGAGCAAAAGGATGACTCATTTCTGCACCAGGACAGAAGTGGCAGAATTTCTATCCCAATATATATTCCAGCTGTTTTCCTTTATGCGAGGAATGCTGTATAGTCTATATCCTAGATCTGAAGAGAGCTTTTACTGAAGTCATTTTCATCTGCCAATGAACCATAAAGACAGTGATACAGACCAATCTGTGTGTACCCTCGCAGCTCATTAAATATAGTAATGTATGCCTCCTGGAAAGTGATTCAATGAAAAGTAATTGTGCCATGTATACCTGCACAACACATGCATTTCATTTTCATCTACTGTGACTACAGGTGGCTCCTAACATTGGTAGTGATACATCATGTTGGATCACAAACAACCAAACTCCATTGTTTTTTTTTTGTTGTAGTCCTTACAGAAAGGCAATTTTCAATAATTTTCCCCTCTCAGTAGAACACGTTGGGCTGCCGAGCTGTGTGTTTGTACAACAATCATTCTCAGAATGATCTTACCTGGCAATAATTTTTGAAAGTGTATGGATTATTGAAAGTGTGTAGGTATAACAAGTGTGAAGAGATAACGTATTGCTTATTCTACAAAGATATTCTAAAATGGTGCTTACATTTGATGATGCCCCTAGAAAAGATCACAAATAATTGAATTACACAGACTTTCCAAACTAGCTGTGTTTTTGTTTTAATTGGTATCGCATGTCTCCAGTCGTGCAATTAGTCATCCTGTCTATTTAAATGGAGAAATGTAGTCACTCTGCTGTTTGGTATTGTGTGTCCCATGCTGAACATGTAGGGCCAATCTCTCAACTTTTAACTGGAAAAAAATGATTGACCCTAGTATAGGATGAAGGTAGGAAATGCAGCACCTACTATAGGTTTGTGTAGCAGCACCTGAGGACCTGAGTGCCTCATTTCCCTCTACTACTGGACATTATTGTTACTCCAATATGCAGAGTGGTGATGGCAGAATTTCAGTGATGTGAAAAAGAGGATTGGTGAATAGTTTGCATTACAGCGGCCATATGCAATTCACTTTTTCTCCTGAGTTTTCTCTTAGGAGATAATTTTTCACCGTCTATTTAAAATAACTTTCCAGTACTTTTAAACTAAAAAAAGTACCAAAAAGTAAATAAAAAAGCGCTATCAAAATAATTTTGAGTATTTTTTTTCTTTCTGGTGACTTATAAGGAATTTTATGACAAGTTGTGAAAACTCAGGTGAAAAAGTTAATTGCATATGGCCCCAGGATACCAGTGGTGGACTGATGGCAGTGAAGTTCCTGGGGCACTAATGTGCTCTGGCTACACAGAAGGAATATACATGCAGGATTAATAGAATGGTAGAGAGCAGGCACTGCGGATTCTGTGTTTTATTGCCTGGTAGGCATTTAGTGGCCTGCACCTACCTCCGATACTCAATCCCCAGTATGTGAAATGTATCACTTTGCTGAACCAGCCTGTTTATATGATGTGATATAAAGTGCAAAACTGCGCTGACAATACAACATATGGGGTAAAAGTATATACTGTACAACAAATAAATGGTGGTGCCCCTTGTACTATACAAACATTTATAAAATGTCTAAAAGAATTGTGTTCTAAAAGTTCATGAGTCCAGTTTAACATGGGATCAGTGGCGAACATACGGCCGTGCAGGCCGTGCCGCCGCACGAGGGCCCCTGAAGTTCCGTTTTCTTCAGGGGCCCATTAAGTTTTTTTTTTTTTTTTTAATATATATTTTTTTTATTATTTTATCCCCCGGGGGGCCCCGACTCCTATCCTCCCTCCCTCACCTCGGGGGCCCCCCTCCCGGTATGCGCGGCGGGAGAGCGGCAAATCCGGGTCACCAGGCATGCGCTAGAGGGCTCAGCCGCTTGGTCTCCAATATGTCGACAGAGTTGGAGACATATTGGAGACCAAGCAGCGGAGCCCTCTAGCGTCTGCCTGGAAAGCCGAAGACTTCCTGTATTTGCCGCTCGCTCTCCCGCCGCGCATATCGGGAGGGGGGCCCTCCCGGCTACCTAACCACCTACCCACCCGGCTACCTACCCACCCACCAGGCTTCCTACCTACCTACCCACCCGACTACCTAACCACCCACCAGGCTTCCTACCTACCTACCCGGCTACCTACCCACCCACCAGGCTTCCTACCTACCCACCCGGCTACCTACCCACCCACCAGGCTTCCTACCTACCTACCCACCCGGCTACCTACCTAACCACCCACCCGGCTACCTACCTACCAACCCGGCTACCTACCTAACCACCCACCCGGCTACCTACCGGGCTAGTTACCAACCCACCCACCAGGCTACCTACCTACCCTCCCACCCACCCACCAGGCTACCTACCTACCCACCCACCAGGCTACCTACCTAACCACCCACCCGGCTACCTACCGGGCTAGTTACCAACCCACCCACCAGGCTACCCACCCACAAGGCTACCTACCTACCTAAACCAGGCTACCTACCTACCTACCGGGCTAGTTACCCACCCACCCACCAGGCTACCTACCCACCAGGCTACCTACCCACCCACCAGGCTACCAACCCACTCACTCACCCACTCACCCACCCACCAGGCTACCTATCCACCCAACCACCCATGGGAGCTGCGCGCCGGATGGAGGCTAGGACAGGAGGTCTGCTGCTGCAGGTGAGTAAATGTTTTTGTTTTTTTATTTATATTAGCAGGTGTATGTTCTGGGCAGGTCTGCCACCTGATTGCATGTATTTTCTGCGCAAATCTGCCGACCTGATTGCACGTATTTTCTGGGCATATCTGCCGACATGATTGCACGTATTTTCTGGGCATATCTGCCGACTTGATTGCACGTATTTTCTGGGCATATCTGCCGACTTGATTGCATGTATTTTCTGGGCATATCTGTCGACTTGATTGCACGTATTTTCTGGGCCTATCTGCCGACATGATTGCACGTATTTTCGCGGGTTCTTTCCACACCCATTTTTTGCTGCGGCGCGCTTCGTGCGCCGCAGGTTGTAGCCACGCTCATAGTTTGCCACGGCGCGCTGCGCGCACCGCAGGTCGTAGGGGTCCCACAATTACAACTTTGCACAGGGGCCCACTGCTGGCTGTGTCCGCCACTGCATAGGATAGGTGCCAAATTGCTTCAAAATTAGTTTGCCATACACAATTATTCAAGCAGGATGGTCCTTAGCCTCCTTAGCGGTAATCCCGAGTCACGCTAGAGCGGTAATCCTGGACCTTAGTGAGTTATATGCAGGAGCTGCTGCATATCTCTCACTGGTATGTTTTTTTTGTTTTGTTTTTTAGGGTCTAAAACCTTGTGAAAAAAATTCACAGATTTTAGACCCAAAATCTGGAAATAATCATAATGCCAGGGAGGCATTAGCCTTATAGCGTAATCACCAAGGCGAGGCACTCACCCTTTGCATAGACCCTCAGCAAGATAGGGTCACAGGCCACCACTCTGCACCACTTGGGGGGTGTAAAAGTCTGGGCAGAAGGTCTCCCCCACATTCTGGTCTAGTAGCTCTCTATGTAGCACACTTGTAAACTTTGATATGATCTTTATGTGCCTCCATGAAATATTGTGCCACTAATGAGGGGGTTACATTATTGCTCTTATATCTGCTGCTTATCTGATAGTGGAGAGTTGTTTTTGAATCCTGGCTTTAGAGGTGGTCTCATCTGTCCAGCATAAATCCTCCTGCAAGGGCATATGATAGCATAAGCCATGGCTTTACTTTTTCGATTACCAGAACATCTAATTTCAAACTCTTTAAAGTTTACCAGAGATGGTACAATAGGCTTAATTTATACTCATCCGGGGCTTCCTCCAGCCACATGAGCAGTGTTGAGTCCCTCGACATCCTCCTCAGCTCCTCCATTCTGGCGCTACGAATGCCAGTAATCCTGTAAGTTGCCGGCAGTCTAGGTCTTCTGCAAATGCGCATCTCGGCGCCCCTGCCATGCTCCTTCCCCTGGAGCGTTCAGCACCTGCATATTAGTCCACATGCGCCAAACGCTCCAGGGGATGGGAATGAAGAGGGGTGCGGTCGCGGCCGCACATGCGCAGAAGGCCGCGACTGTCCGGATTACCGGGACTCGCCGAGTTAACGAAGAGGCTGAGGAGGACGACGAGGGACTCAGTGCTGCTCATGGGAAAAAAAGAAACAAATGTTATTAGTGCAAAAGAGGCACTGTGATTATCATTATAGCCACAGTGCCTGAGTGATCAGTAAATCATCAGCAATCTTGCGGTCAGTAGAAAAGGGCCCTAATGTTCATATTACTAACTTTTGGTATATGGGGTCATAAAGCGGCACACAATACTGTAGCCATGGGCATAGCAATCAACCCGGCGACCCCTGCCATCGCAGGGGAGCCCAGAGGCTTTGGGGGCCCCTCCTCCACGCTCTCCCCAATCATAGGTGCGGCTAATTAGCAAAAAAACCTCCCGCTTGCTCACAAAACCCGTCCCCGGCACCTCCTCCCACCCTGCAGTGTAGAGAGTAGCAGAAGCGTCAGTATGGTTTTCCTGCTTCCAGACGGTGCTTCACAGCAGAACACTCCCTGCTGCTATTCGCTGGCTCCCAATCACGTGACATGCATGGTGTTTGGGGACCAAGGGGGACCCATGCTATCATTTTTGCAGGGGGGCCCTATTAAGTCTAGTTACGCCACTGACAGTAGTGACGTGCATAGCTGCCTAGAACATTCCTCCCCTAGGCTTTACACAGTTTTCACAGTCATTGTGTACTGACTGAGGCACACAATGATGGGCATCATTTTAAAAGAGATTATGACATTAGATGCAACATGTAAGAAGACAGTTAAATCTGAATGCAGAAAAGCCATATATTGTGAAAGAATGTTATATGACATGATATGATGGCTATTGTATGTCATAGTAAATCTCACCAAGGGGTGACTGGATCTTGTACAATACTGACTAAAGAAACCATCTTTGACACAGGAGACCAGGGTTCAAATCCTCTATCTGGAAAATGTGGGCGCCTGTTATTGTCCGAAGTTTGGCCACCACCATAGGCGCCCATTCAAATATTGGGATTAAGGAGAAATTTGGGCACCCTAAAATTACATTTTTTCCCCTTATTTTTCATTTTTTTTGCTGCGGATTGGCATGGGGGTGGGTGGTTAAGGCTACTGGTGCGCAGTGGTTAAGGTTAGCCATGGGTTGATGGGTGGGTGAGGTTAGCTGTGGGGGTGGGAGGTTAAGGTTAGCCATGGGGCGATGGGTGGTTAAGGTTAACCATGGAATGATGGGTGGTTGAGGTTATCTGTGGGGGGTGGTTGGTTAATGTTAGCCATGGGGGAAGGTGGTTAAGGTTAGGCATCGATAATGGGACGGTTTAATGTGAGAATAGGCTTTTTCCTCTGTGCCCTCCCACTGAATAGGTGCTGGCTTACTGAACAGGCAGAGCCGAGATTCGAACCCTGGTCTCCTGTGTCAGAGGCAGACCAACTTAACCATTATTCCATCTGACCGATAACAAAGACGAGGTTGAGGCCCCGGCTAGAGCCAGGCGTACCACACCCCATGTCACTGGACCGCAGGTGGCGCAGGATCAGACTCAAGGGCAGCAGAGTGGTGCTAGTGTTGATCCGAGTTTTCTTGGTGAGGCATGCACCAGCAGCGTAGCATCTCCTTGACCTAGCACCAGTACTACCATCAGAGCCGGGACAAGGTCCTCCAGCACCCAAGGCTTAGACACCAAAGTGCGCCCCTCCATCCCTCCACCCCAGCCGTCACACACTGATTGCTATTAGACTAAGAGGCACCCCAGAGCCCCCAACACCTTAATCTCTAGTTATTTGGCTTGTAGTCACTTCCATGTATCTCCTTTTCTTATTTCTTTGTGCTTCAAACACAATTAGGAATGACAGCTGAATGAATTGTGCGCCCCCTCCTACACTGCGCCCTGAGGCTGGAGCCTCTCCAGCCCATGCCTCGGCCCGGCCCTGACTACCATAGACCCTGGTGAAGTGGCGAGCACCAGCAAGGTAGTAGAAACTGGTTCGGTGGCACGTGCATTAAGACCCGAGTCGCAGCCACCAGCAAAATGGGCCCGTACTACCCATAGTCTCCCAGAGGTGCTGGCAAATCCCAATTGGCAATCCCCTGGTTCCGCCGCACCTGTACTGCCCCTTTTCACCACCCAGTCTGGAGTCCAGGTGGAGACAGATAATCTAGGATTGGCCCTAGAATTTTTTCATCTGTTCTGCACCGTGGATCTCTACGACTTAATTGTGGCTGAGACCAACCATTATGCCACACAATGCGCAACCGCCAATCCGAGAAGCTACCATGCCCAGCCTTTTCGATGGAAACCACTCCAAGTTTCCAAACGTAACATTTATTGGGCCTTCTTCTTAACATGGGTCTAGTCAAAAATAATGTATTGCGGTCTTATTGGTCTACGCACCCAATACATCACATGCCCATGTTCTCTGCTGCCATGTCCAGGTCACGATTTGAGAACATCCTGTGCTTCCTGCACTTATTATTTATTTATTGTATTTATTTATAAAGCGCCAACATATTACGCAGCGCTGAACATTAATTTAGGTAAAATTTCAGTGCCAATACAACCTGTCATCTAATAGGCCACCCTGCTTATGACCGGTTCCACAAAATTTGGCCCCTCATAGACCACCTGTCATCAAAATTTTCAGATGCTTATACCCTTGAACAGTCATTTTGAGGCATTTGGTTTCCAGACTACTCCACGCGGTTTTGGGCCCCTAAAATGCCAGGGAAGTATAGGAACCCCACAAGTGACCCCATTTTAGAAAGAAAACACCCCAATATATTCTGTTAGGTGTATGATGAGTTCATAGAAGATTTTATTTTTTGTCACAAGTTAGTGAAAATTGACACTTTGTGAAAGAAACAATAAAAATCAATTTCCGCTAGATATACTATTTCTCCTTAATCAAACAAACAACAAACACAGAACACTTATATCGCGCTTTTCTCCTGGCGGACTCAAAGCGCCAGAGCTGCAGCCACTAGGGCGCGCTCTATAGGCAGTAGCAGTGTTAGTGAGACTGGCCTAAGGTCTCCTACTGAATAGGTGCTGGCTTACTGAACAGGCAGAGCCGAGATTTGAACCCTGGTCTCCTGTGTCAGAGGCAGAGCCCTTAACCATTACTCCATTCAGCCACTTAATACGGCGATACCACATGTGACACTTTTTTGCAGCCTAGGTGCGCTAAGGGGCCCAAAGTCCTATGAGCACCTTTAGGCTTTACAGGGGGTGCTTACAATTTAGCACCCCACAAAATGCCAGGACAGTAAACACACCCCATAAATGACCCCATTTTGGAAAGTAGACACCCCAAAATATTCAGAGAGGGGAATGGTGAGTCCGTGGCAGATTTCATTTTTTTTTGTCACAAGTTAGCAGAAATGGAAACTTTTTTTTATTTTTATTTTTTTGTCACAAAGTGTCATTTTCCGCTAACTTGTGACAAAAAATAAAATCTTCTATGAACTCACCATGCCTCTTAGTGAATACCGTATTTTTCGGACTATAAGACGCACTTTTTCTCCCCCAAAAGTGGGGGGAAGAAAGTCAGTGCGTCTTATAGTCCAAAGGTGTCCACAATACGTGCCCCCTCTGTCCTCTTGCAGGCCTGTGTCTCTGGTGTCCTCAACTTTACCCTCTGACCAGTGTCCCAGGTCCTCCTGCATCTCACTGCCCCCCTCTGTCACATCTGCCCGTGTCTGGTGTCCCACTGTGTAGGGACCCGGGACCTCCGTGTAGCCATTCAGCGGCTCGCTCACAGGAGCCTCCATACGCCGTGCATCCCGCTGTACATACCGGCACCCTCTGTCCCATCAGTCCTCCTAGTAATTTACTTTTCAGGTACCGCCTTGTCCCGGGAGTAGAGACCGGGACCTCCGTGAAGCCATTCAATGCCTCTCTCACTGGAGCCTCCAGACGCTGACAGCCAATCAGAGGGAGCTTTGCAAGTGAATCACTGCTGTGATTGGCCCAATGTCAGAGTCACGGTCCCGCCTCCGAGACCAGTGCCTCCAGTCAGAATGCTAGGCGGTCGTGATTGATTAGCAGCACTCCCTCTGATTGGCTGCATGGCGTCTAGATGCCCCAGCGAGTGAGCCACTGAATGGCTGCATGGAGGTCTTTACACCCGGGACGCCGCGGTACTTGCGAAGTATATTACTAAGAGGACTGATAGGACAGAGGGGGCCGGTAAAGTACAGGGGGCTGCACGACGTCTGGATGCCCCAGCAAGTGAGCCGCTGAATGGCTGCACGGCCACGGAGGTCCCGGGTCTCTACAACATTGTTTTGGCAGCGGTAAGTAAGAGGACACAGGCGGCTGAAGGGACACAGGGGGCTGTTGATGTACAGGGGGACACCGGCATGGCAGCAGATGGAGCTGGATTGATATCGGGGACAAACATACACAAGGTCTCAGTGGGCAGATGGGACAAGGGGGCCAGTGAGGTACAGAGGGACACTGGGCACAGTGGCAGATAGAGATCACTGATCGCACGCACGCACACACACACACACACACACACACACACAGTCATAGGGGCAAATGGGACAGAGGGGGTTGTTTAGGCACAGGGGGACACCGGACACAGGGGAGCAGATGAGAATAGACTGATCTTAGGGGGACACATGAGGTCACAGGGGGACAGAGTGGACACATTAGGGAGCAGGGGACCAGTGAGATACGAGACACTGGCCAGAGGGGAGACAGGAGGGCACAGGGGGGAAGATGGGACACAGGAGGGCAGATAGGACACCGGAGACACAAAGGGGCAGATGGGACAGAGGGGCCGGTGAGACAATAATTGGGGAGAACATGTACAAGACGCTCCTGGACCATTAACGCACCAGGTTTAGTATTTTTTTTTTCTTAGGTTCTTGCCCTCTTAACCTAGGTGCGTCTTATAGTCCGAAAAATACGGTACTTTGGCATGTCTTCTTTCCAAAATGGGGTCATTTGGGGGGTATTTATACTATCCTGGAATTCTAGCACTTCATGAAACATGACAGGTGCTCAGAAAAGTCAAAGATGCTTCAAACTGGGGAAATTCACTTTTTGCACCATAGTTTGTAAACTCTATAACTTTTACCCAAACAAATAAAAATCCAATAAGTGTCTATTTATTGATCAAAGACATGTAGCACAATACATTTAGACAAAAATGTACGGTATATAGAAATTTTACTTTATTTGAAAAATGTCAGCATAGAAAGTTAAAAAAAAAATCATTTTTTTGACAAAATTCATGTCTTTTTTGATGAATATAATAAAAACTAAAAAGAAAGCTGTATTAGTGACAAAAAAAGGAGGTAAAATTCATTTAGATAGTAGGTTGTATGACCAAGCAATAAACCGTTAAAGCTGCAGTGGTCTGAATGGAAAAAAAGTGTCTGGTCCTTAAAGAGGAGCTGTTAGGTATAAGGTCTCAGAGAAAATAAACACATATATCAGTAGCTAAAGATTGGCTGTACTTACATTACATATGCATTTCACTGTCCATGTTTGTACTTCACATAATTTTTATATAGTATTTGCAGAGAATGATGCTCCTGACAGCTCATGGCAGGTTCCATGTTTGTCTGTCTCCTATGAAGCCAAATGTGTCGTCATGTCCTGCCTGCTTCCTGATGATTCCACTCTCACAAACGCTGGTAATGAATAACACTACTGTGCAGTGAATATTAATTAGCCATGTGGCTAGGAACAATAGCGGACTCCTGCAGTGTACTCTGCCCGAGATTTATTAGTGCTGTGAGGTAGACTGTTACATGCTGTTGAAACTTGAGCCTCACTAGCAGCCAGGGGAGGGCCCCAGAATGCTTTGCCGTATCTGTTATTCGGCTTGCGTCCTCCTTAGGAGCCTGGGAATACGGAGCCTTGCTGTCAGCAAACATCTAAAGTAAGAGAGATTTTTAACTGCAGTATTGCCTTTTTGGCTTCCTTCTAAACTGTTTAACACAGGAGAATAGAGGTTTAAATTAGCTTTTGCAGCCTGACAGTTAGGCCACATACACACATCAGACCATAGTCTTTTGAAAATGAAAGATCACAGACCAATCTTACCACCCTTCATGTAGTATGAGAGCCATGCCTACACAGTCTATTCTATGGAGCTGAACTCCCCATCAGAAAAAAAATCTTTGCAAGATGCTGCACACACAGATGCTGTACAGACACAAAAGATCAGTATCTGCAAAAGATCTGTTCCTGCCAAGAATCCATTCCTGCAAATTGCAATGATAGTCTATGAGATCTGCAGATCATCATACACACATGATTTAACTGACATTCATCTGCAGATCAGATCCACCAGGATGGATTTTCAGATCTGCGGATGATTGCTTGATCTGCAGATGAATGTCAGTTAAATCATGTGTGTATGATGATCTGCAGATCTCATAGACTATCATTGCAATTTGCAGGAATGGATTCTTGGCAGGAACAGATCTTTTGCAGATACTGATCTTTTGTGTCTGTACAGCATCTGTGTGTGCAGCATCTTGCAAAGATTTTTTTCTGATGTGGAGTTCAGCTCCATAGAATAGACTGTGTAGGCATGGCTCTCATACTACATGAAGGGTGGTAAGATTGGTCTGTGATCTTTCATTTTCCAAAGACTATAGTCTGATGTGTGTATGAGCCTTTACTCTTTAAGGGGTTTTAAGACTGCAGTCCTTAAGTGGTTAAACATTTTTCCTGCAACTTTTAGAAACTGTTTATAGAAAATCCCTGCAACCTTTAGGTTTCTTTTTTTTTTTATTTCCTTGTTAACCCCTTCTTAAATGCATGTATTTCCTCATAGCATTTGCCTTATGGTATTTCCTTTAAAGTGTTGCAGTGTGCTGTATATGTTACGGCCAGAACCCGAAGTTTGGCCACTTCGCGTTCTGGCTGGCCACTTCGGGTTCTGGCCGGCCAATGTGCGACGTGGTCGCTGCGCTGCGGCCAGTGTTAGAAATGAAATGATTCCTGTTAAGATTCATGTATTTTCCGGCCGTCTCGCTGCAGCCAAATATATGAAAAGTTCGTTAAATTAATGAAATGAAGCCGGCGGCAAATGTAGCAGATGAAGCCGCCGGCTTCAGCTCTCTCTCCTCTCCCTGCCTCTCTCTCTCCTACTGGCAGCCGGCGGGGACACGCGTGTCCCCGAGAGTCATTCGTCGCGGCAGGGGAAGCAGAGCGGGGAGGCTGCAGACATTGCTTCTGCCAGCACCCGCTCTGCAGGAACGGCAGGATTCCCTGCCGCGACTAACGACTCTCCGGGACACGCGTGTCCCCCCCGGCTGCCAGTAGGAGAGAGAGGCAGGGGGAGGAGAGAGAGGCAGAGCGGATCCGGCGGCTTCATTAACTAACTTTTCATACATTTGGCCACAGCGAGACGGCAGCCAGAAAATACATTCAGCTTAACAGGAATCATTCCATTTCTAACATTGGCCGCAGCGCAGCGGTCACTTTGCACATTGACCCGCCAGAACCCGAAGTGGCCGGCCAGAACGCGAAGTGGACAAACTTCAAGTTCTGGCCGTAACATATACACTAAATAACTTCATGCATAATGTGTGCTGCAGGTGTGCCTTTAACCCTTAATATACCAAGCCTAGCTTGTCAATGTTATTTATCAAGCTGGGGTCCTCGAAGGACCCCATAGTATTTTTGTAATTTCTGAACTGGTTTGAGTAAACTACCAGACATAGTTATTTTTTATAATTATAATTGGGTTTCTGAAACTGTAATTTAGTGATTCAGGTATTGCTAGTATTAAATATTTTGTTTATCTATTTAGATAAAACATAGCATGTGACGCAAGTGATGTTATGTGACGTGTCATAGAGCCCATGAATGACTCCACCTTCCAACCATCTCTGTAACGCGGATAACCAGGCACAGCAAAGATGTGTGCCGCACCAGGCATGGCTGCCACATATGTTTACAGGGGTGGTTTGACTGTAAAACAATATGAGGCAACGTGGAAGCAATACTTCAGTGTGTGGCTTGATGAGCCTAAGATAAAGAAAAAACGAATACGGTAAAATTCCTTAATAGTGAACTTCAAAGGACCAGGAAAATTAGAATATATATCAGAAGATTACTACATGAGGATTGTATATTTATACAGACGCATTTGCAGGGACCTGAGGACTGAGTTTACTATAGCCAGAGGTTTACTATATTAGAGTTTTTCCTTAAAATGAGATTCTACTGTACATCATTTGGAACACCTCACTATCCAAAAAGAGGCTTACAACCTCTGGAAAAATCCTATATAATAATACCTAAGTGTCCCTGGGCCAGATTTTTTAAAGCATTACCGACAATTTTTTCTTCTAAAACTGTTCTAACCAGCAGAAGAACAGTTCTGTATGATAGTAAGAAACTTCCCAAAGCCTATGTAATAGCGGCAGTTTAGCGTGGATTTCTAGAGCTACACTACAGTTAAGAAAAGTGCAAATCCATTCCTTAACTGCTGCAGATTAAGAAGTGCTCATTAGCAGTTCTACAGTGTAGGCTAGATGTGATTTGTGAAGGGCTCCTCCCCCCTCACTCAGAGCTTGCTGACAACAGGTGTGTTGGTTACCTCAGCAACAGCAATTCCCCTCACACACTGCACTGTCTGAGAGACCTTCCTAGCTCCTTCTATTCCTTACAGTTTAACCACTTGCCGACCGCGCACTCATACCGCGCGTCGGCAAAGTGGCAGCTGCAGGACCAGCGACGCAGCATTGCGTCGCCAGCTGCAGGCTGATTAATCAGGAAGCAGCCGCTCGGGCGAGCGGCTGCTTCCTGTCAATTCACGGCGGGGGGCTCCGTGAATAGCCTGCGGGCCGCCGATGGCGGCTCGCAGGCTAAATGTAAACACAAGCGGAAATAATCTGCTTTGTTTACATTGTACGGCGCTGCTGCGCAGCAGCGCCGTAAGGCAGATCGGCGATCCCCGGCCAATCAGCGGCCGGGGATCGCCGCCATGTGACAGGGGACGTCCTGTCACTGGCTGCACAGGACGGATAGCGTCCTGTGCAGCCCTGATCTCCGGGGGGGGGGGGGGGAGCAGGTAGGAGAGGGAGGGGGGAATTTCGCCGCGGAGGGGGGCTTTGAGGTGCCCCCCCCCCGCCAGCCACATGCAGGCAGGAGAGATCGGACCCCCCCAGCACATCATCCCCCTAGTGGGGAAAAAAGGGGGGTGATCTGATCTCTCTGCCTGCTACATGATCTGTGCTGGGGGCTGCAGAGCCCACCCAGCACAGATCACTCAACACAGCGCTGGTCCTTAAGGGGGGGTAAAGGGTGGGTCCTCAAGTGGTTAAGAAGGAATCTGCACTATCTAGTGATTTCTTAAGCTGGCCACTAACGGTCCAATTTCTAGCGAAAAATCGTTCGAGCGATCAGAAATTCTGAACGGATGAAAAATCGTTCACTACACCATCAATTAACCAATCATTGCTTCCTATCTATCACGACCACCAAGAAAATCCAAATTTTCGTTCGACGAAAATTCATTCAGGCGACATTTTTTTCACTCGTTCATAATCGATTGTGTCCACCAATGGAGATTATTTACAACCAATCCGATCAGAATTTCTGATCGCTCAAACAATTTTTCACTAGAAATTGGACCGTTAGTGGCCAGCTTTAGGATGTCTGAGACAGTTCTGCACCGATTTCTAAAAACCTACTAATATTTTGTCTCAGACACTCTTGATAAATCTGCCCGTCTGTGTCCTGTCCCTGCTTTCAGATCTGACAGTTTGTTATCTGTGATCCTCATTGCATTGTGGGAAATAACAGCTTTTTCCAACTGCCAAGCAAGCAACATCTCCCTGTGTGCATATACTTTGGACAGCGATTGGGGATGGGCAATTGGGACGCATCTGTGCATGCATTGCGAGGCGAGGGGGGGGCTAGTGGCCGTGGCCTAGCGCCTGTTTTTTAACAGACAGGCCCTTTTACTAGTTCCAAATAAATTATAACTAATTTCTGTGGAAGTAACTCCCTTGCTATGTAGGTGTGTACTAGCGTCTTATAACTCTGGATGTGGTATGTTTGCTGGTCATCACATTGGTATGTACCCCAAAGAAGTGTGACCACATTTTACAGGGGGTGGGGGAAGAACTATGGGGCCCCAAAGCAGCCTCTATAGTTGCCGCTACACCCTTCATATCACATGCTACTGTTCCTACTACTGTAATAATATGCCTTGATGGCTCATTGTGATACTTTTTTTGGCAAATTTTATTCCACACCGAAATGTATGTGAAAATGTTTTATGTAATGTATCATCAGAAAATAAGCATACACTTTGTATGTTCTTCATGTATAATGCATGCTTTAATTAGTTTATTATGGTATTAGGCCTACATTAAGTTGATGTGCATTATTTTTCACCATTTTCAGTGTAATATGCCCTAATTGCTACTCTTAAAAATGTGTTGAATAAAAAGGCAATCTTTTCACAAAAAATACAAAATTACCTGCTTGCAACCTAACAAATAGGCCCCATAGTTCACAAATCCTTTTAGAATGCCCAATCAGCTTGGTGTGACCTTAAACTACTAGTATAGGAGACTAAAAGATACCAAAAAAGCCCTCTTACTAAAAAGGGATATAATAGAAAAGTAGGAGGCGCTATTGATAAACTATAGGTGAATGGTAAATATAGAAGGGAATGTGAGAATTCCACCCTCTATCTCCTGCTGCTATTTCACTATGTTGGAGTACCCCTGTCTCACAACTAAAGTCAAGCAATCTTACTAAAAAGCCAACGCAGGGTGTAGTTTACTTTCTTAAAACAGAAGGTATTTGCGATTTTTCACCTTTAAGTGAATGACTGTGGTTTCCCACAATGCATCACTACTAAATATGCAAATTATTTCTTTATGCCCCTGAAGCCAGGCTTACATCCAGAACGGCTGGTGTATAGCAAGCCTATAGCTTATAAATTTACAGAACCACATCAACCATGGGCAGCGACGGGGGGTGCTTTGGGGTGCTGAAGCACCCCCTAAAATTCCCTGAGCAACCCCAGCTGCTCGATGCCCCGCTCTTGCTCCCTTCTTTAGTGCTACAAGAAAATGGCCGCCGATGTCCACAAATGTGGACATCGGCAGCCATTTTCTTGTAGCACTACGGAGGGAGAGGAGGCAGGGAGACTCAGACGCCTGACGCAGGAGTGGCGCTGGCAGGAACAGCCATAGAGGTTGCGGCCACCAGCTCAGAAGGATGCACGAGCGGTGGCCGCGAGAGGGGAGGGCAGGCTGGGGCAGCATACTACCTACACTGGGGGCAGATCTACTCCCTACACTGGGGCAGCATACTGCCTACGCTGGGGGCAGATCTACTACCTACACTGGGGCAGCATACTACCTATGCTAGGGAAGTTGTACTACCTACACTGGGGCAGCATACTACCTATGCTGGGGGCAGATCTACTACCTACACTTGTGCAACATACTACCTACACTGGGGGCAGATCTACTACCTACACTGGGGCAGCTGTACTACCTACGCTGGGGCAGCATACTACCTACACTGGGGCAGCAGTACTACCTAGACTGGGGCAGCATACTACCTACGCTGGGGCAGCTTTACTACCTATGCTGGGGCACCTTTACTACCTACACTGGGGCAGCTCTACTACCTACGCTGGGGAAGCATACTACCTACACTGGGGCAGCATACTACCTATGCTGGGGGCAGATCTACTACCTACACTGGGACAGCTGTACTACTTACACTGGGACAGCTGTACTACCTACACTGGGGCAGCTATACTACCTACGCTGGGGCAGCTGTGCTACCTACACTGGGACAGCTGTACTACCTACACTGGGGCAGCTATACTACCTACGCTGGGGCAGCTGTGCTACCTACACTGTGACTATCTACACTGGGGCAGCTGTACTACCTACGCTGGAGCAGATGTACTACCTACGCTGGGGCAGCTGTGCTATCTACACTGGGGCAGTTGCACTACCTACACTGGGACTACCTACACTGGGGCAGCTGTACTACCTATGCTGGGGCAGCTATACTACTTATACTGGGGAACTATACTACCTATAATGGGGCAACTGTATTACCTATACATGCCCACTTTCCAGTGCATAGACACGCCCCTTTTGACCACGCCCCGTTTTTAGCCATGCCCCCGATTTCACTTCGCACGCCGCAACTTTGCAGCTACCCCTAGAAAAGATCAAGCACCTGCATAGCACCCCCTAAAAAATGTCCTGGACCCTCCACTGACATCAACCCAACATGCATACAGCCTGTTTTGGACTATTGGTCCTCCCAAGTGCACGGCAGAGTTTGATATGGCTCTATGGCAGCGATGGCGAACCTATAGCACGCGTTCCAGACCCGGCACGCGTAGCCGAATCTGCTGGCACGCCATCGCTGCTGCGCTATGTCCTGCATGAACTGGCCGCGTCGTCTACTAGACGCCGAGCCCGTTCATAGCCGCAGCCCCGCTCCAGCCTCCATAATCTTCCGGCAGGCAGAGCAGGGCTACGGGAAGATGGTGTCCGAAGCCCTGTACTGCAGACTATTTGTATCTCCAGTACAGGGCTTCGGGCGCCATCTTCCCGTAGCCCTGCTCTCTGCCTGTCAGCGCGGGAGACTGCAGGAGGATCGTCCGGGGAGCTGCGCGCCAGAGGCCGGCCGGGAGAGACTTCTGTCAGGTGAGTAAATTTCTTTTTTTGCAGGTGAAATGTGGCCCACTGCGTTTATTTTCTGGTGAAATGTGGCCCACATTGCGTTATTTTCTGGTGAAATGTTGCCCACATTGCGTTATTTTCTGTTGAAATGTGGCCCACATTGCATTATTTTCTGGTGAAATGTGGCTGACTGCATTTATTTTCTGGTGAAATGTGGCCCACTGAGTTTATTTTCTGGTAAAATGTGGCCCACATTGCGTTATTTTCTGGTGAAATGTGGCTGACTGTGTTTATTTTCTGGTGAAATGTGGCCCACATTGCGTTATTTTCTGGTGAAATGTGGCTGACTGCGTTTATTTTCTGGTGAAATGTGGCCCACATTGCGTTATTTTCTGGTGAAATGTGGTTGACTGCATTTATTTTCTGGTGAAATGTGGTCCACATTGCGTTATTTTCTGGTGAAATGTGGTCCACATTGCGTTATTTTCTGGTGAAATGTGGCTGACTGCATTTATTTTCTGGTGAAATGTGGTCCACATTGCGTTATTTTCTGGTAAAATGTGGCTGACTGCATTTATTTTCTGGTGAAATGTGGTCCACATTGCGATATTTTCTGGTGAAATGTGGCCCAAGTTGCGTTTATTTTCTGGTGTCTGGGGTAACTGTTGCTGAATTTATTATTTCATGGTCATAGTTGGCTATATTTGCTGCTTTGGGGTTACGGCGAATATACTAATAAATAGCATCACACAGTTTCTGCACACCCATGATGCGAATCCTCGTTTCACCACATCACGGCAGAAACACTGCTTTCTTATGCCTTGCTGTTACATCATTACGTTAGCTCTGCCCATACAATGTCATGGCCACGCCCATTTGTTGGCGTGGCGCAAACAGTTTTCAAGAACTTTGGCGTCATTCTTGACTTCTAAATATCTTACCTCCTCTGGTATCCATTGCTTGCAGCAAAGATAATTAACCACTAGGGTGTGCTTCATGCTTTCTTTACATCATCTCAATAACTACAGTGCTGCCCATAATTATTCATTCCCTGGCAAATTTTGACTTAAAGTTACTTTTATCAAACCAGCAAGTAATTTTTTGATGGGAAATGACATAGGTGTCTCCCAAAAGATAATAAGACGATGTACACAAGGCATTATTGTCAAAAAAAAACAATATTTCTCAGTTTTTATTTACATTTGAGCAAAAATTGTCCAGTCCAAAATTATTCATACCCTTCACAAACTGTCACAGTCTGTAGGAAAATCCAAAGTTCTCTACCATTCCAAATAGTCCAAGCTGTTCTAAAACATCCTAACTACCCTGATTAATTGGGAACAGCTGTTTTAATCAACTCAACAGGTGAAAACCAGCAGCTCTCTGCAGCTGGTTTGTGGACAGGCATGGCTAAGACGAAGGAGCTCAGTGAGGACCTGCGGCTGCACATTGTGGCTGCTCACAAGTCAGGAAAGGGCTACAACGCCATTTCTAAATGTTTTCAAGTTCCAGTGGCTACAGTGCAAAGTATTATTAAAAAATACAAGATGTTCTGCACTGTGGAAAATCTAAGAGGATGTGCTCGGAAGCCAAGAGTGACACCTGTGCTGGCCAGGAGGATAGTGAGATCGGTGAAAAAGAATCCAAGGATGACCACCAAGGCCATCCTGTTGAATCTTGGGTCTGCTGGTGACAAAGTTTTAAGGCAGATAATCCAGCAGACACTGCAAACTGCTGGGTTCCACGGATGCAGACCAAGGAGGACGCCACTTCTCCAGATAAGGTACACAAAAGCTTGCTTGATCTTTGCAATTGCTCATCTGGACAAAGAAGAAGACTTTTGGTCTTCTCTGTTATGGTCAGATGAAACAAAAATGTAATTGTTAGGTCACAATGATGTTTCCTTCATTTGGCGTAAAAAAGGAGAAGCCTTCAACCCAAAGAACACCATCTGTCAAACATGGTGGTGGGAGCCTAATGCTTTGGGGGTGTTTTTCAGCCAATGGAACAGCGAACCTAATCACAGTAACCGGCACCATGAAAAAAAGAGCAATACATGAGGATTCTCAAGGACAACATCAGGCAGTCTGCAGAGAAACTTGGCCTTGGGCACCAGTGGACATTTCAGCATGACAATGACCCAAAACACACAGCAAAAGTGCTGAAGAAATAATTAGCAGACAACAACATTAACGTTTTGGATTCCTGACTTGAATCCAATTGAGAATCTGTGGAGGGAGCTAAAGATCAGCGTGATGGCAACAAAACCCTCCAACCTGAAAGATTTGGAGCTCAAAGTGGGAACCACATCTATAAGTAATACATTTTGTGTGTGGGGGGCCAGTAAAAAAAGCCTCAGGGGGCCACATTCGGCCCACGGGCCTTAGTTTGAGGACCACTGATCTAAACTTTAGATAAGATATATAGACAAGTTACTTGCTATAGTTTTTCACCTCTGATCTGCTTTAAAAGCAAATTGAACATACGTGGCTCAAATTATAAGCCACCATTAACTGGTTACAAATACCATATAGGTGTCTCACAACGTACAGTATATAGTGACTCAGGCTAATAAGCTCAGTGATTTTAAAATAATTAACAAATAATGCAAATATTAACCACTTCACAACGGAGGGGTTTTACCCCTGAAACACCAGCGCGATTTTTACCTTGCAGCGCTGCTTCCATTCATTTTTTTCTGTCTTATGATTGGTTATTGGGGACTGGGGCCCCAATAACCAATCATTGGACTGCAGAGGGGGGGGGGGTGTGTGCGCGAGCACGGGTCGCTGCACGTTTGTTTACTTTAGGTTGTTATGAATGAAGACTGCTTCTGATTGAAGCAGTCTTCATTCTGTTCGCAATCGGCGAGTCTAATTGGATTTAGGAACGCTTGTTCCTAACGTCCAATTAGTAACGTGCTGGCTGGCTGGAGTGTGCGCGCGAGTTCCCCGCCCACTCCCAGCCAGTAAACAAACAAGTGCGCCTTTCTCCGTCCCTGGGGGTGAAGCGGTGCGCAGAGGGACGGAGAAATTTAGCACTGGGGGGGTGAAGTGGTTAAAGAAGAGCTAGAATAGTATCTGCTCTGTTTAAGAGGGACAGAAGTAACCAGGCTGAGTGCTTGCAGAATGTGACCTCGGTGAAACTGACAGAAAATTTTTAAAGCATAAACTTCCCCTTTTAACTACTTTTGGCAACTGTTTCAAGCCAATGGATGTGCAGGTGTACTGCTGTATAGGTGGACCACCTTAGACACAAGAAGCCCATTGTCTATGTGCGAACATTGTGCATCACAGTCAGTTTGCCTTAACTCTATAGAAACAAATATACACTACAGCTCACATTGCCTCCATTGAAATCCCATGTACAGTACTTGTCTATAATGTGTGTCATCAAAACTGAAACAGTTATGTCTCACATATCACCTGGTTATGGTTCACCTGATCAGGTCAAATTTCTCGTAAGAAAAAAAGCAAGGGTTGCAATCCCACCCTGATGTGGAATCGGTGTTTGCTTTGAATCATATTTTGATTTTATCCTAGACGTGTTTGTTATATGGAAGGTCTGGCAGTTTGCATCTCTTTGCTCATGGTCATCAGTATACACTTGAATACTTACCCTTTTCCTTGAGAAACAAAAGAAAAAAGTGTTGGACCCAAGTATAAGCCCAGGCCGCTATTTTTAACATTTCACATATCAATCAACAGGAATGGCAATAAAATTACGGTAACAGGTCGGGACTCAGAGAAACACAAAAGAGTCCACATTTGGAGGGTAGAGAGGGAAGATGGAAGGGACCTACCTCAGCAAGCATGCATTGTAGCTAGAGTGTACCTTCCCCCTCCCCTGCAGCAAATCTGTATTGTGTGCAATTGTGTACCCCTTCCCCATGTATTTTCCCATCCACCCCTGCAAACATTTACTGTGGCAGCATATACACACCCCCCCCCCCCCCTTACCCTCCGGTCAGCGGACATGCACTGTCATTGTTTAGCCTTCCTGCAAACACCTATCATGCAGTTGTTTACACGTCTACCCCCTCCTTCCACATGGCAGCACCTATTGTGACAATTGAATGGACCTCCTTTAGTAAAGTACTGCTGTATGTACCTCCTTGCTTTCTTATGTAGGATACAGCTGGTCTGTAGGCTAAGTATAACATTACGGATGACACAACAAATCTCAAGTACTTTTGAAATGAATGACTAACTGGAACTTGGAAATGAAATCGATTGTACACATCCAGTATCCAGTTTTTACTGCCCTTGCCTCTGTTTCCAGTGATCCCATTTTGAATCGTGGGACTTTTATGACTCAGTTTAATGATTTGAAATCCAGTACAGATCACCATTCTCCCATTTTTTTCATGATGAGAAAAAAACACGGGAATAACATCAGATCTTTACATCTTCTGTAGGAATTTCCACAGCTGCACCTAGAGAGATGAGGTCTGTCACTTAATTTAGTTGACTTGATCTCTTCTGTGTGGAAGATGGAATTCTGTTCCTGGCAATCTGAGGCAGACATGGAGAATGTCTGCAGACTTAGTGCCCCTGGATTGATCCGATTGCCTTGAGGACAAACAATTTCTGGATCGTGAATGTCTTCCTAATGGTGGCCATACATGGTACAATAAAAACGTTCGATTATCCAGTTTATTCGATCTAAATGATCGAGTCGAATGAAAGTTGAAAATATTTTTTTTTCGATCAAGAAATTAGAATGATTATCCCGTTTTTTCGAGAAAATCTGATCGGACATGCTGGAAAAATCTTTATATTCGATCTAACAGAATAATCGAACTAAATTATCTAATCAAAAAAATGTTTTAAATTGTACCATGTATGGCCACCTTAAGCTGCCTGCTGGAGGAGAATGGCGATTGGACTCCATTATCTCATCAGGTGCCTGGGCAGGAAGGACTCTGGGGCTAAAAATGACAAAAAAAAATATATGCCTATGAAGAAAAAGCAAATGTTCAGCTTCATGTATAGCACTATTTTAATACTTACTACCCTTACCTATTAATATTGCGGTGTTCCCTTTTGAACTATCAAACAGTTAAAATGCAAACATAATAAAACATGTTTTCATAGTAAATTCAAACAGAGCCTTCAATGAATGCTGTACTGTAACTGTATGCTGCTTTAAAACAAATAGCGTCAAGTCCCAATCTTACCTTTTTTTTTTGTGCACTGAGCCTCACACAGCTGGCATCTTTGACGCACACACACAATGTAAAATGGTAAGAGAGGGAGCTTCCTGGCTCTCTTTCACGATGAGAGAGCGTGCTCTCATCCAAAATGGCCACTCCAGACTCTCACAATAGAAGAGACCCTGCAATGCCCCACTCATTGCCCTAGTGGCATCGCTAGGGTGTTTGATCCGGGGCACCGCCCCGAACCTGTTGCCATGGTGCCCCGGATCAATTATGGCCAGAGTGCCCCGTGAGCCGCTCTCCCAGTCCTCAGTCCTCAGATCACGGCGACTCCACCCGCCCTTCACTCCCTCCTTCACCTATACTAAAATCCCCATACCTACCTACATTGAGGACCCCATACCTACCTATACTGAGGGCCCCTATACCTACCTATACTGAAGACCCCTATACCTAGCTATCTATACTGAAGGCATCTATACCTAGGTACCTATCCTGAAGACATCTATACCTAGCTACCTATGCTGAAGCAAAGCCCCCGGGCCCAGCAAAGCAAAGACCCCGAGCCCCAGCCTAGCAAAGCCCCCAGCAAATGTAAAGCCCCTGGGCCCCAGACAAGCAAATCAAAGCCCATAGCCCAAGCTAGCAGAGCCCCAGCAACGCAAACCCCCCGGTCCCAGCAAAGCAAAGCCCCTGGGCCTCAGCCCAGCAAAGCAAAGCCCCCAGCCCAGCAAAGCAAAGCCCCCAGCCCAGCAAAGCACAGCCACCGGCAAAGCAGACCCCTCAGCCTAGCAAAACCCCCAGCAAAGCCTCCTGGCCCCAGCCCAGCAAAGCATACAGCCAAGCAAAGCTCCCAGAAAAGCCTAGTAAAGCCTGCAGCCCAGCAAAGCACCCAAAAATGCCTCACCCCAGTGAAGCCTCCAGCAAATTGCCCAGCCCAGCAAAGTCCCCAGCAAATCACCGAGCAAAGTCCCAGGCCCAGCACCTAGCAAAGCCAGGCCAGCACAGCATCACCACCAGCCAGGCAGCCCAGCATCACCACCAGCAAGCCCAGCATAACCGCCAGCCGAGTACAGCACACAGGCCAGCCAGCCGAAAACAAGACAGACAGAAGCCAGGTGAGGGGCTTATTTATGTGAAATACTACCTATTAAATATATTTAAGTTACACCACTTCTATGTTCATGTACATTTGGCCCCACCTATGACCATGACCATGCCCATTTCTTGCCGCGGCGCCGCACAATCTTTCCCTCTTGGTGCCCAGGGGTGCCCCGTATCTCCCAGGAACCTAGAAACACCCCTGCATTGCCCCACCCAAAGAGGCTGTTGGTAGGACGCTGCGGTCCGAACCCAGAAGTGCACCGAATCGGTCACAAGGAGTATGGCCATAGCACAGCAGAATGGGCTGACACACCCGTCGGGAACTGAGAGGATCTGTGCCGCTTAACCCGGAAGACACCATGGAAGAATCCTGCAGTCCAAACCCAGAAGTGCTCACTGCAGCACGATATGAGCAATGCTCAGTAACCACTGAGGGGCTATAATGCCTGAACCTTTTAGGTAAGGCTATTAATTATCCTAAGAGAACTCAAGAACAGAAGTTTGCCCTCTGAGGGTCATTGAGATACCTGAGGTTCAGGTCATCAGTAAGGGGAGGTTGAAAGCCTGATTGGAGACCACAAAAAAGCACAGAGACAAGGAAAAAAATAAAGGGAAAAAATAGGTACCTCCCGGTGGGAAGGACAAAAAAAGGAATGATGTAGGATGAGTGGAGCACTCTTTTATATATTCAATGGGAGTCCTGTCTGGCAGTTGGAGGCAGACAACTGCCAGCCGTATGCTGCCAAAGATACAAGGAAAAAGCTTTTTTCTTGATGCTATTTTATGTTTTAGCTCGTTTTTTAATGTAAATAAATGTAACGTGCTTTTTAAAATGCATTTGAAAGTGCAAGGCTCACAGCAGTGTAAATGGGGAAGATTGTGTATTATCACATTAGCTAGTCCTTGCCTTTGATTTCCATTTTCCACTACAACGTAATAATATACGGTAATTCATTGACAACTATTTATAAAGTGGATGAGGGTGTGTTGTTTTTATTGATGTTAAGTTTGGGCAACAGTGAGGAAACAGGATGTTCTCTGCATAATGTTATCTGTCTAAGGAGCTGGTCGTGACTCTCATAAAAAGAAGTATTTAGGTAGAAAGGTTTGGTTGCTAAGCACTGGCCGTCTGTGGCATTCCCCTCCCTGCTCCCAGCTTGTAGTGTCCATTATTGAGATAACACCACCTTCACCGAGACTGGTTAGCCTAGCTGTTCCATTCATCTTTACTGCAGAAGACTTTTTTTTTATTATGATGTTAGTGTACGTCACAGGGGTATTCATAGCTTATAGATTTTTTTAATGTAATTTCTGGTTTCAGTGTCACAACCATAGTGTTTATTGATATTTTGTCTCATCCTATTCTCTTCTCATCCGTAAACATGTCAATGCAACCATATGCCATGTTAAAGTCTAACATGAAATAGGCAATGTTATATAAAAAGTCTAGTGCATTGATTTTGTTTATGTTTATGTGAAAAGGAAAAATTCTAAGAAATTAGGCAAGCTGAACAGGAAGGAAAAACAGAACGTCATCTTCATGGAGTATTTTTTTTTCTTTTCTTACAAAAGGAAAGCCCTCAGTTCTGATACTGCCGTGTAGCATAGCTGTAAAGGTCAGCTGTTTGAACCCTTTCACTGCTGAGATTTGCTTCACATTCTGCACCTTATATGGTCATGTCCGTTTTCAGCTACTTTTATGAGCGCACAGGTGAAAGATGAGATCCAGAATTGAGAGTTTACTGAAACTCTGCAAACCATATATTTTCTGATAGCAGAGGACCTGTAAAATTCAAGATAGTATTGTTGATTTTGGATCTCCCTTGATACTCGTACCCCTTTACATGGAATGTATATTTGCAGCAAATATTAATATCATTATTGTTTCTCACAAAATTTTGAACTTCAATGATTTAATGAATAACAAATACATATAGCTTCAAAGCAGACCTAGCTTCAAAAAATTTGGAAAGTATTCTAAACCCCTCAGTACTCAGCCAGCATCTTCAGGTGTCAACTGTGATGGTTGCTTGCCCTCCCCACTCTTGATAATCAGCTCCACAGGCATCCCGCTTACCACTTCGAACCCCATGTGACCACAGCTGGGTCCAGTATTGGTTGCTTGGGCAGTGCCATCACACTAGATGGGTGCTCTTGACACATTCAGTAGGGCATTAACAATTCAGAGATCTGTGGAACAGGTTATCAGGACTGGGGAGGGGGGGGGGGGGCTATCCCAACTGTGAATTATGGGAGTGGGAGCATCTTGTTGTGGGATTTGCTTTAGGAGACAATGTTGCACGTCAGAAAGTAGAAAGCAGCATGAGGAAGGAAAGTCACGTAGATATACTGAAGCAACATCTAAAGTTCAGCAAGGAAGCTGAAACTCGTCACAATTGCATCATCTAAACCAGGGCTGTGGAGTCGGAGTCAGAGTTGGAGCAATTTTGGGTGCCTAGAGTTGGAGTCAGAGTCGGCTGTTTCATACACTGAGGAGTCGGAGTGGGATGATTTTTATACCAAATGCACAGCCCTGGTAAGTTTCAGACTAAGGAGTCGATGTTGAGGAGTCAGAGCTATTTTGGGTACCTGGAGTCGGAGATGGAGTCAGAGGATTTTTGTACCGACTTTCTGGCAAAAGTTGTGGCAAATGGCTTAGCGTGCGTGCACACATCACAATTGTGATTGACCAATTTTACCATTTCGATGTAGCATGAGAGCTTACCTACACAATCTGGATTCAAAATCTGTTTGCCTTCATAATACATGGAAGTGATAAAATTGTCTGATCAGGAGTGTCATGTCTGTACGCACTCTAATCCACTTGTTTAAAGCATATCTGTTAGGATGGGGGGAGGGAAAAACAGATACTTTCCTCGGGAGGGGTAAGCTTCTGGATCCTCAAGAGGCTTCTTCCACCAAGCCTTTCACTAGCAGTGTTCCCTGAAGGGCAGCTGCACCGATCCTGCACAGTAACACAGACATGCGGAAAAAGCCGAGCCCAATTAGGCTACTGCACAGACAAAGTCAGCTTGCACATGCCCAGTAGCACATACCTGGTCAGGCTTTACTTTTCCACTAAAGCATGTGTGGGTCCATGCTACTGCTCATGCGCGAGTCATCGACAAGTGGATTTTCAGAGGGGACAGCGGAAAACGGGAAGGAGGACCAGGACGGCGAAAGCCTCTGGATCATCCAGAGACTTCCCTCTATTGAGTTAAGTACCCAAACTGGGCACTATTTTCCCTACAGATTCCCTTTAAGAACAACAAGGTCAAGTTACTGAAGTGGCCATCACAAAGCCCTGACCTCACTCTGACTGAGAGCATGTGCACGAAAGAAGGCCTATTAACAGGTTCCAGTTACACCAGCTTTGTCTTTGCAGTTGGGCATTTATAGGTGTATAAGTCTTAAAGAGAAATTGTAAGGAAAAAAGTGTTTCTATGTGGTACTTACCTCTGGAGGGCGGATGCCTGTGGTTCTTAATGAGTCTTTGTAACGATCGGTGTAACACAGAGAGGGTCTGATTACCGGTGATCTGCAGTATCACCGAGAATACAGATATATACCCGATTATTGATGATCTGCAGTATCGCCGATAATCAGATATATCTCTAACCTCTGGACACCTGGGTGATAAGAGTGTTTGGTGCAACAGAAATACTTTGAGGACTGCACCTGAGGAGCAGGTGCACAGCAGTAAGGAGTACTGCACAGTAACACGTTCCTTCCGCAAGCCTGAGACTCTCCCGAGGGAGGGGTCAGGCTAGGAGTAGGAAGGACAGAGTGTGAGTGACACCAAGGAAGGGTGTCACCCACAGGTCTGTGAGCTATCTCTAGACTGAGGAGATAGCTCTCGAGGTCGGGCAAGCCGGGTCAGCAACAGACAGACAGATCAAGGACAGAGACAAGAGACAGATGCGGAATCCTAAGACAAGCCGAGTTCGGCAACAGAGTATCAGATATAGTGAAGTACCTAATCAGAGATCAGAAGAGTAGTCAGGAAAGCAGAAGGTCATAACAAATAATCAACAATGCCTAGTCTTGGGTGTGAGCTCCTTGATCATCAACACCCTGGAACTGGTCTGAGTATAACTAGATGGTAAAGCTAATTCCTAGTCTGAGGTGTGAGGTCCCTGGTCAACAACACCTAGGAACTGGTCTAGATAATAACACAGATAATATACAGTTTTCCCTAGACTGAGGTGTGAGGTCCTTGATCATCAACACCTAGGAACTGGCCTAGATAATAACACAGATAATATCACAGAGATACTGACAAGGTCTGAGTGCTACCACGTAGTGATCGCAACGCCAGACACCAGAGAAATGACCAGCACCCAGTATATATACCCACACGCTCTCCAGCGCCTCCCCTAAGTGCTGGACCAATGAAAACTGATAGAATCAGCTAGATCAGCTGACACCCTTCTGACTGCCATAAAGGCTCTGTCTCTCAGCGCGCGCGCGCGTCCTTCTGAACCTGTGTGGACTATCAGTCCCAGCCACACCAGACATGTGTTGTAATGCATCTGTAGGTTTGAACGCGGGGGCCAGCCGCACTGCTGTCAGAGCATGCGGTGGTTTCCCCGCGTTCAGCCGTACTGCTAGTGGTAGGCCCATGTGTGCAAACCGCCGCGTCGGACGCGGAATCCGCCGCCTTGTTTACTGGGCATGCGGCGGTTTCTCCGCGCTCCATCAGGCTAGTGGATGCAGGCCCATGCGCGCCAGCTGTCATGTTCAACGCGGAATCAGCCGCCTTACTCTGAGTACTCGCGGCGGCTTTTCTGCGTTTTCTCACAGTAACCCGCCCCCGAGGAGTGGACTCCGGACAGTTCCTACCCGGTTTCTCAGGATATAAGGCGTGGAACTCCCTTCTTAATTTATCCGCATGCATGCGACACTCAGGTACCCATGTTCTCTCCTCAATACCATACCCTTTCCAGTGAACTAGATACTGCACTGAGTTCTGTACAACACGTGAGTCTAAAATCTTTTCTACTTCGTACTCAGGTTGGTCATCTACCATCACAGGAGGAGGAGGAGTGGAACCCACATGAACTGCTGGCTTAAGCAGGGACACATGAAAGGATCTTACACCACACATGCTGGCAGGGAGATCAATGGCATAAGTAACATTGTTGATCTTCCTGGTCACTGGAAAAGGGCCCACAAATCTGGGTCCTAACTTGGGCGAGGGCTGTTTCAGGGTCAAATGACGTGTGGACACCCAGACCAAGTCTTCTGGCCAGAACTTCCACTCTAAGGAGCGTTTCTTGTCAGCTTGACCTTTCTGACTCTGAAAGGCCTTCTCTAGATTTTCTTTCACAATCCCCCAAATGTTCTTAAAGAGAATCTGTATTGTTAAAATCGCTCAAAAGTAAACATACCAGTGCGTTAGGGGACATCTCCTATTACCCTCTGTCACAATTTCGCCGCTCCTCGCCGCATTAAAAGTGGTTAAAAACAGTTTTAAAAAGCTTGTTTGTAAACAAACAAAATGGCCACCAAAACAGGAAGTAGGTTGATGTACAGTATGTCCACACATAGAAAATACATCCATACACAAGCAGGCTGTATACAGCATTCCTTTTGAATCTCAAGAGATCATTTGTGTGTTTCTTTCCCCCATGCACTGAAGTTTCAGGCTGCTCCTTTTCTTCCTGCAAACAGCTTTGCCCTTGTTTGTAATTCCTCAGTATGTGAAAGCCCAGCCAGCTCAGAGGACGATTTATCCAGCTTGTAAAAGATAAGAGAGAAGAGAGAAGCTGCTCTAATCCTAAATAACACACAGGCAGTGTGCAGAGAGGGGCCTGGAATTGTGAGTTCATAGCAGAACCACAACACTGAAGAACTTGGCAGCCTTCCAGACACAGGCCGACAAGTCTGACAGGGGAAAGATACATTGATTTATTACAGAGACTGTTATAGTAGAAAGTGCTGCAGTTAGCCAGAACACATTAGAATAGCTTTTGGAACTTGTAGGATGATAAAAAACAGGATGCAATTTTTGTTACGGAGTCTCTTTAAATGATTGTTGCCAAGCCTCCAAAGCTGGAAACGGAGTGGAAGTCACTGGCAGTGGGGAGAACTTAGGCAACTTTCCAGTTACCACCTGAAACGGAGAAAATTCAGAGGAAGAGCTTTTCAAATTATTGTGCCCAAATTCTGAAAACGGCAAGAGCTTGACCCAATCATTTTGCGCATCCGCAACATAACACCTTAGAAACTGTTCCAATGACTGATTAATTCTTTCAGTCTGACCATTGGTCTGTGGGTGGTAGCCCGACGAAAATGACAGTTCCATGCCCATTTGATGACAAAATGCCCTCCATAATCTAGAAACAAATTGGACTCCCCGATCTGACACAACGTTTTCCGGAATGCCATGTAGCCGGAAAATGTGGATGATGAAAAGATCGGCCAACTCCTGGGCCGAGGGGAGTCCTTTCAGGGGCACAAAATGGGCCATTTTACTGAAACGGTCGACTACCACCCAATTGACCGACATGCCCTCAGACGCTCACCCACAAAATCCATGGACAAATGGGTCCATGGTTCACTCGGGGTGGGCAAAGGCTGCAACATTCCCACAGGTGCCAGACGGGAGGGTTTGCTTTTTGCACATACTGCACACTCTCTAACATACTCCTTGCAATCAGTTGCCAATGAAGGCCACCAAGCACACCTAGCAACAAGGTCCTGTGTTCTGGTGGCCCCAGGATGTCCAGCATTTTTGTGGGAGTGGAACATCTGCAATATCTGGGGACGAAATGGCAGTGGTACAGACATCACCCCTTCAGGCTTTCCTTCAGGGACATCCTACTGGAAGGGACTTAACGTCTCCATTGATTTTTTCCAGGTCTCTGTGGCTGCCAACACTACTCTCTGTGGGATAATAGTCTCTGGGTCTGAGGGCTGTGCTGTCTCTGGCTCAAAACATCTGGACAAAGCATCCGCTTTAATGTTTTTACTACCCGGAGTGTACGTAATTACAAATCTGAATCTCGAGAAAAACAGTGACCACCGAGCCTGACGGGGACTCAATCTCTTAGCCCCCTCAATGTATTCCAAATTTTTGTGATCAGTGTAAACGGTAATCGTATGTTCTGCTCCTTCTAGCCAATGACGCCATTCTTCGAAGGCCAATTTAATGGCTAGGAGTTCCCTGTTGCCTATATCGTAGTTTTTCTCTGCCGGTGAAAACCTACGAGAGAAATAGGCACACGGGTGTAATCTTCCCTGCAACCCAGAACGCTGAGACAGCACAGCCCCTACCCCGACCTCCAAGGCGTCCACCTCCACAATAAAGGGATAGGAGGTGTCGACGTGTCTCAAAATGGGCGCAGAGCAAAACAATTTTTTCAAAGTGGAGAAAGCAGCCAGAGCTTTGGGTGACCAGTGGTTGGTATCTGCCCCTTTCTTTGTGAGACTGGTGAGGGGTGCTATGACCGTGCAGTACCCCTTTATGAACCTTCTATAGTAATTAGTGAATCCTAAAAATCTCTGGAGAGATTTCAGTCCACTGGCTGAGGCCACTCCAGGACAGCAGAGACTTTGGCAGGATCCATAGAAAGGCCCGAGGTGGAAATTATGTACCCCAGAAAATTGACAGATGTTACCTCAAAAATGCATTTCTCGAATTTAGCATAAAGCATGTTCTGTTTTAACTTGTACAGCACAAATTTGACATGAGCCCTGTGCTCAGAGAGGTTATCTGAAAAGATTAGTATATCATCCAGATATACCAGAACAAATTTACCCAACACCTCCCTGAATACTTCATTAATGAGTTCCTGAAAGACGGCCGGGGCGTTACACAACCCGAAGGGCATCACCAGGTACTCGTAATGCCCATCGGGTGTGTTAAAGGCCGTCTTCCACTCATCGCCCTCTCTGATCCACACCAGGTTGTATGCACCCCGCAAATCCAATTTCGAGAAAATCTTAGCATTGGTGACCTGAGTGTGTAAACCGTCTATCAAAGGCAATGGATAGCGATTTTTTACTGTGATTTTATTCAGGTTCGGTAATCAATGCATGGCCGAAGGCCTCCGTCTTTTTTCTTTACAAAAAAGAAACCTGCTCCGGCAGGCGACCGGGAAGGGCGAATGAAACCCTTAGCTAAGTTTTCACGGATGTACTCTCGCATGGCCACTTTTTCTGGCCCAGACAAATTGTAGAGATGACCTCTAGGGGGCATACAACCAGATCGGAGATCGATGGGGCAATCGAAAGGGCGATGTGGAGGTAGTTTCTCTGCAGCTTTGGGACAAAACACATCTGAAAATTCAGAATATTGTTCTGGTACTCCCTCCACATGGATCCTGGTCTGACCCAAGGTTACCCTCACTAAACAATGATGAAAACAATGGTCTGACCAGCTTGTTAGCTGACCAGTGGCCCAATTAATCTGAGGGGAGTGAAGGTGTAACCAAGGCATGCCAAGGATGATAGTGGAGGTTGTCATGTGTAATACAAAAAAAAACAACTTCTCCCTATGCAGCACCCCTATAGTGACTCCAACCTCTGGTGTCTGAGACAGAGGACGGCTACGTTGCAGGGGGTAATCATCCACTGCCGTAACCTGGATAGGTGGCGTTACCGGGGTGAGCGGAATACCCAATTTCTTAGCAAATTCGTAATCCATAAAATTAGCCGCTGAGCC
Organism: Hyperolius riggenbachi; assembly: GCF_040937935.1. Classification (NCBI taxonomy): domain Eukaryota; kingdom Metazoa; phylum Chordata; class Amphibia; order Anura; family Hyperoliidae; genus Hyperolius; species Hyperolius riggenbachi. The sequence goes on along the minus strand of NC_090653.1, from coordinate 150,109,954 downwards.
CGAATCAACGAAGGCCTCAGTGATTTCAGATTTATCCTCCCATGTTATCGTACAAGGAAGAAGCAACCTTTTATCATCTAGGGGTAAAAGTTGTGCGCCTAGGGTATTACCCCCAACTACTCCTAGGCAATAGCGTTTCCCGATTTCTTAGGGCAATTCTGTACTTTATGACCCCCCTCTGCACAATAAAGACATAACTGCTCTGAAATCCTGCGTCTCCGCTCCACTTGGGACAACTTTGACCAACCAATCTGCATTAGTTCGGGTGGAGGTGAAACGGGAGGAGGTGGAGTCACCAGAGGCGCAGCGTAGGACACCATCCTTACATGGTTTCTACCCCGGGTCTGTCTCTGATAGCGTAGCCTACGGTCGATCCTGATGGCCGATGAAATGGCCTCATCAATGGTCTTAGGTTCAGGCTGACTTAACATAAGATCAGAGACCTCATCTGACAACCCTGATAAAAAACAATCTAACAGGGCAAAGGTGTCCCACCTGGCTGATACTGACCACCTTCTGAATTCAGCAGCGTACTCCTCGACCGGACTCTTGCCTTGAGCTTCCGCTCAGAAGTCGACGCAATGTCTGGATCATCGTAAATTGTTGCCATTGCTTTAAAAAATTCATCTACAGAGGTTAGGGCTAAGTCTCCAGTGGGTAGACTGTACGACAAGGTCTGAGAATCGCCTGGTAACAAAGTCTTAATAAATGTGACCCTTTGGGCCATAGTTCCTGAAGATCTAGGTCTCAACTCAAAGTATGATAACACTCTACTCCTAAAATTTCGGAAATCAAATCTGTGACCAGAAAATTTTTCAGGTACAGGCATGCGTATGTCTGTGCTAGGAGGAGATCACACTTCATCCACAGCCGTCTGGAAGGTTTGTAAAGACCCGGACAAAGCGTCAATTAACGCCCGGTGATTACCCAGCACTTGGTTGATGGTATCCACCGAAGTGGTAAGTGCGCCCAGACGGTCGGTGTGTGCGTCCATTTGCATTTTATGGTCTGGCGTTCTGTAACGATCGGTGTAACACAGAGAGGGTCTGATTACCGGTGATCTGCAGTATCGCCGATAATCAGATATATCTCTAACCTCTGGACACCTGGGTGATAAGAGTGTTTGGTGCAACAGAAATACTTTGAGGACTGCACCTGAGGAGCAGGTGCACAGCAGTAAGGAGTACTGCACAGTAACACGTTCCTTCCGCAAGCCTGAGACTCTCCCGAGGGAGGGGTCAGGCTAGGAGTAGGAAGGACAGAGTGTGAGTGACACCAAGGAAGGGTGTCACCCACAGGTCTGTGAGCTATCTCTAGACTGAGGAGATAGCTCTCGAGGTCGGGCAAGCCGGGTCGGCAACATACAGACAGATCAAGGACAGAGACAAGAGACAGATGCGGAATCCTAAGACAAGCCGAGTTCGGCAACAGAGTATCAGATATAGTGAAGTACCTAATCAGAGATCAGAAGAGTAGTCAGGAAAGCAGAAGGTCATAACATATAATCAACAATGCCTAGTCTTGGGTGTGAGCTCCTTGATCATCAACACCCTGGAACTGGTCTGAGTATAACTAGATGGTAAAGCTAACTCCTAGTCTGAGGTGTGAGGTCCCTGGTCAACAACACCTAGGAACTGGTCTAGATAATAACACAGATAATATAGTTTTCCCTAGACTGAGGTGTGAGGTCCTTGATCATCAACACCTAGGAACTGGTCTAGATAATAACACAGATAATATCACAGATACTGACAAGGTCTGAGTGCTACCACGTAGTGATCGCAACGCCAGACACCAGAGAAATGACCAGCACCCAGTATATACACCCACGCGCTCTCCAGCGCCTCCCCTAAGTGCTGGACCAATGAAAACTGATAGAATTGTCAGTTGATCGGCTAGATCAGCTGACACCCTTCTGACTGCCATAAAGGCTCTGTCTCTCAGCGCGCGCGTCCTTCTGAACCTGTGTGGACTATCAGTCCCAGCCACACCAGACATGTGTTGTAATGCATCTGTAGGTTTGAACGCGGGGCCAGCCGCACCGCTGTCAGAGCATGCGGTGGTTTCCCCACGTTCAGCCGTACTGCTAGTGGTAGGCCCATGCGTGCTCCGTCAGGCTAGTGGATGCAGGCCCATGCGCACCAACTGCCATGTTGAATGCGGAATCAGCCGCCTTACTCTGAGTACTCTCGGCGGCTTTTCTGCGTTTTCTCACAGTCTTCCCCTGTCCTCTTCAGCCTTGGGGAGTAAGCTCTGGCAGCCCCCAAATATCCACCGACAAACTAGGTGGCGCAGGTGCAGTAGATTCTTCAGCGCGCAGCAATGTTTACCTATCCGCGCTCCCGTGCTGGCACAGTAGAGTGGACCCGATCAGGCTTGGTTTTTTCACTGGAGCCCAAGGGGAAGCTTGTACTGCACATGTGCAGGGGCCCAGATAGGTAAATTTTGCCGCATGCTGTCCGGGGGCTGCCAGCACTGCATCCTGAAGGCTGAAGAGGATGGGGGAAGCCTCATTAGGATCCAGAGGCTTCCCCCTCCTGAGGTAAATACCCCCCAGGGGCACTTTTCTCCCCCCACTGCATTTTTGAATAATTAATACAATACAATAACATTTCTATAGCGCTTTTCTCCCATAGGACTCAAAGCGCTTAGGCTCTCTCAAATTCAGTAATTGGTAGTAGGATGAAGTATTCACACAACAAAAGTTATATTTCTGCAAATGCCAAACTGAACAGGTGGGTTTTCAGTCTGGATTTAAACACGTCCAGGGATGGAGCTGTCCTGATCTGTTGAGGTAAGGAGTTCCAAAATGTAGGGGCAGCATGACAGAAGGCTCTGGGACCAAAAGTTTCCAAGTGGACTCTGGGTATGACTAGATTATTAGAACCTGTGGATCTGAGAATGCGGGGATTGCTATGTAGCTGCAACATATCTTTCATGTATCTAGGGCCTAGATTATTCAGGGATTTAAATGTCAGTAGGCCGATCTTGAATAACACCCTCCATTCTATAGGTAGCCAGTGAAGGGAGTGCAGGACTGGCGTTATGTGGCAGTGACGGGGTTGGTTGGTTAGCAGTCTGGCAGCAGTATTCTGAATCAGCTGTAGGCGGTACAAGACCTTTTTTGGAAGGCCGGTGTAGAGAGCATTACAGTAGTCCAGTCGGGATGTGATGAAGGCATGGACTAAGGTTGGCAGATCTTCTGGGGAGATGAGGTGCTTGATTTTTGAAATGTTCTTCAGGTGAAAATAGGATGATTTCACCACAGCAGAGATTTGAGTTCTGAAGTTTAAATACCCATCAATTAGAACTCCCAGGCTACGCACATGATCAGAGCTGCGTAGATCCGTGCCTCCTATTCCCAGTGGGGAAGACTGCAAGTTAAGTTGTTTTGTTATTATGCTCTGCCCTCCAATCAGAAGGACTTCAGTTTTGTCTGCATTTAGTTTCAGCCAGTTGTCATTCATCCATTGCTGTAGTTCACGTAAGCAGGCGTTTATAGTTAGCGTTGGGTCTGTCACACTAGGCTTGAAGGAAAGATATAGTTGGGTGTCGTCTGCATAGCAGTGGTATGTCAGGCCATGTTTTTGGATTAGTTTTCCAAGCGGTAACATGTAAATTGTGAAAAGCAGGGGAGAGAGGATTGAGCCCTGGGGCACCCCATACTTAAGTGATACAGGGGTGGAAAGGAAGGGCCCCATAGACACTTTGTGGGTTCTGCCACTCAAGAAGGATTGAAACCACTGAAGAACTATGCCATCAATGCCGCAGTATTCCTGTAGCCTGTTTATCAAGATGTCATGGTCAACTGTATCAAAGGCTGCAGAAAGGTCTAGCAGTATGAGGATCAAGCACTCTCCTCTGTCTCTTGCCATGAGCAGGTGGTTGCATATTTGGATGAGGGCAGTTTCAGTGCTGTGGTGTTTCCTGAAGCCAGACTGGAATAGGTCATAACTGTTGTTTTGTAGGATTTTGGCTTCTAGCTGGAGGTAAACAGCTTTTTCAATTAGCTTGCCCAGTGCATTTTTGAATAATTGGGGCACTTTTCTCCTCCTACTGCATTTTTGAATAATTATATTGGAATGCATATGATGCAGTGGATTGACAGTTATACAGCGATCAGCTGCACTGGAAAAATGTGCATATGAACAAGACATTTTTTGGCCACACAAGTATACATCTTATTGTGGTGGCTGGTTAGTGTAATGGGTAAGGGCTTTACCTCTGATGACCTGGGTTCAAATCTTGGCTCTTCCTATTCAGTAAGGATTTCTTTGGGCAAGACTCCCTAACACTGCTACTGCCTATTGAGTGCACTCTAGTGGCTGCCTCGCAAGCGCATTGAGTCCGACAGGAGAAAAGCACTATACAAAAAAAAGGAATTATTAATGCAGTCTTTTTTAAATCATTACTTTTAAAATAAACGTAAAAGAATTTTAAGTATCATATTTTGCAGACTATAAGACGCTCCTAGGTTTAGAGGACAAAAACCAGGGGAAGAAACATACTAAACCTGGTGCATCCATAGTGAAGGGGCATCTTGTGGATTATGCCCACTTTGTACATCATGCCCCCTTATACCTCTTGTGTCTCCCTGTGTCCTCCTCTGCCCCCCTTGTGTCCGCCTCTGTCCTCCTTGTTTTCTTCTCTACGACCCTTTGTGTCCCCCTGTGTCTTCCTCTGCATGGGCACAGTACAAGGAGTCCCTGACATTGCGGTGCGCTGGAGGTTCATATTGGCAGGTGTCCACAAGTCAGGAACTCCCTGCATTTGGACTATAAGACACAGTGACTTTTTTTACCCCCACGTTTGGGGGAGAAAAAATGAGTCTTATAGTCCAAAAAATACAGTAATTTCTTATTTGGGGGGGGGGGGGGGTGGGTTGTTTTTTGTTCTTGAAGAAGAAAGTGAGTTAATGGCCTCAATTCACTAAGTTTAACTCCTGTCTTTAAAGGGGTTCTTTCGCGAAAAAAGTAGGCAGTTAAAAAATGTGACAGATGACAGGTTTTGGGCCAGACCATCTTTTTAAGGGGGATTCTCAGGGCTTTCTTTGTTTTCAACAGCATTTCCTGAACAACAGTTGCAAAATCTAACTGACATAATAGTGTGCAAGTGATTAGGGAGGCCGGCTGGTATCTTGCTATTTTGGCAGTTAAACTGCTGTTCAGGAAATGCTGTTGAAAACAAAGAAAGCCCTGAGAACCCCCCTTAAAAAGATGGACTGGACCAAAACCTGTCATCTGTCACATTTTCTAACTGCCTACTTTTTTCGCGAAAGAACCCCTTTAATGACTCTTCTGAGCTGTTTTACAGTTATCACGATTATATCACCATGGTGATAACTGTAAAACAGCTCAGAAGAGTTATTCAAGACAGGAGTTAAAGAAAACCTGAACTGAAAATTAAAAGTCAAAATCAGCATACACAAGTCATACTTACCTTCCATGTAGTCTACTCCTCAGTGTCTTTCTCCTTTCCCGCGTCCTATTTGTTCACTGTGATCAAGGGAATTTTCCGTCCTCCATTTTGAAAATGGCCTTTACCCATAACAGCTTTCTGGTCTGCACACAGTTAAACTGTAACATCGCCCACTTGAGCCACAGGGAAACATGGACATTACCTGGTACATCAGTTTTCCTCTCAGCTATAACTGACAGCAACTGATATTTTACTGACAGCAACTGATATATTTCAGATCTGACAAAATATTGTCAGAACTGGAAGGGATTATTGTCAGAAGAAAATGGTGAGCTTCTGAGAGGAACTGAAGGCAAGGTAACTGTAATATTCATTTGCAGCTACATCATGTGTTTATTTTAAATATTTTTACTCAGTACAGGTTCTCTTTAAGGTTAGTGAATTGAGGCCAAAGTCTCTTCAACTGAAACTCAGATGTTGGTAAAAGTTATGCTTGCCTCATGAAATAGAAAGTTTGGGTTAGAGTAACATTTTAAACTGCTAATCTGTGTTTGGACTTGTTGTTGTTGCAGTTCTATGGTTTTATTAGTCCCTCATACCTGATTAATTGAGTAGATTTGTGCATTACACAGCACAGCTAATGTTTCCTGTATCTCATGTTTATTATTCTCTGAACAAAGCATACTAAGAAATATGAGCCATTCACAACAGAAAATACACATAGGTTCTAAAATAGCTACATCTAATTAGAATCAGAATATATATATATATATAGATACCGTATATAAAAAAGCTTGTTATTAAGACAAAAGCTACCCACTTCTAGTCTTTAACAAGGTAATTCATAAGGAAGTAAACATTTCTAAGCTGGATGGGTTTTGGTCAGAGCAGCTGCAGAGCCTTCCCAGCTGATATGACGGGGACCCCTCCCTGCGACTCCCCGGGGGTGACTCACTAAACAAATACAGTGGTGCAATGGGCAACTTTGTAAATGTGTCCTGGAATACGAGAATTCACTATTGAGTCTTTTGGTGAAGGCGCGGCACTTGCATGCTGAATGTTGTGTGAGGCTGCCAAGCACATGTATTGCCTGAATTCAGGGATGTATTTTAACCCCCTTGCCGGTCCAATTCCCGCGGCAAGGGGCCAGCAGAGCACTTTTATAAAAAAAAATTTTTTAAATCATGTAGCGAGCCCAGGGCTCGCTACATGATAGCCGCTGAGCAGTGGCATCCCCCCACCCACTCCGATCGCCTCCGGCGATCAGAGTAAGCAGGAAACCCCGTTCAGAACGGGATTTCCTGCTGGGCTTCCCCGGTCGCCATGGCGACGGGTCAGGATGACATGTCATGGACATCAGAGGGAATCCCGATCCACCCCTCAGCGCTGCCTGGCACTGATTGGCCAGGCTGCGCAAGGGGTGTGGAGGAGGGGGGGCGGCGCGGCGGGTAGCGGCGAATCGGGCGCGATTGAGAAATGCACGCAGCTAGCAAAGTTAAACACTTCTGCTATTGGGAAAATGTTTTTAAAACATTAATGCAGTATTTTTAATTTTTTTATTAAAACTAAATTATAAAACAACACAAAGAACACAGGGCTGTCAAGTCAGCGTATGTACGTTTAGTATGTAGCCTGTTTACATTACAGCAGTCAATTATAGGATCACTTTAAAGGAGATACACGTTTATGTGTATGCCACATGTAAAAATGATTTGGGATAATCCCTTAGCTTGTCCTTCAGGCCAGTTTTATACTATGCCGGTGCAGTGATCACACGCCAGGGGAGTGTGCCACATTATCACTGCACCACACAAAACCTTCTTCATATGACCCTGCGGCAGAGTGCTCTGACAGGTTCATATGCATAGCGCCGCCGTCTCCCCTCAGTGACATACTCCCTGCTGGGCAGGAAGTATGGCACTGGGATTCATGAAGGGCCGAGCCTCAATGCGATACAAAGTTCTCCATCGTTCACACTTACTGCGTCGCCCATTGACTTTTATAACCGTTAAGCATGGTGCTTGAGGTAACGTGCAGCAGGCTGTGCAGCAGGATGAACACTTTTGCCGCACCGTGACGCGGTAAGTGTAAAAGGTCCCATTGACTTGAATTGCCGTTGCGTTACCCAGCAGTAAAATAGTCACTCTTTTTTTTCATAAAATGTTATACAGTATTCTTCAGTAATTGCACAGGGCACATACAGTACATGGCAGGTGCTTCTCGGAATTATTATACTATGTACCCCTGTATGAAAAATGGTATCTAAGAACCCCCTCTTCTTGGTAACCTCATCTCAAGTACCTTTTGGCACATATGCAGGTGTTAGAAACATGCCATAATTGTGTATGAATGCTTTTTAATCACTACCTTGTGTGTGTTTATTTAGTAAAAAAAAAAAAAAAAATTTTATTTTAAATTCAAATGTTACGATGATGCATAGCTCCCAACTGTCCCTCTTTTGGAGGGACAATCCCTCTTTGGGAGCCTTGTCCCTCTTTCTCCCTCATTTGTCCCTCTTTCAGGACTTTGTACCTCTTTCTATGTAAATATATGTATTTCTGTACTAAAATGTGTTTGACTCTAAACTTTATTCCCATGCTTTAAATGTATATATTTATTTTGAAATGTTAACATGAAGAAAATTGAACCAAGATAGGAAGGCCCAGTTTGGTTTGAGTTATAAAACAACATATTTTTCTTATAAAATCTCTGTGGTATGCATGACTAGACGGCGGTACCTGGGGGACTGAGTAGCGGGGGATCGCGCGCACAAACGTGAGCGCATCCACCGGCATTAGGCTCCGCCCACCCGCCGGCCAATTAGCAGCGCCGGCGGGTTGTTAACCCCCGATCTGCCGCATACAAAGTGTATAATACACTTTGCTAAGCTAACAAAGTGTATTATACAGGCTGCCTCCTGCCCTGGTGGTCCCAGTGATCGAGGGACCACCAGGGCAGGAGGCAGCCCCCCTAGTAAACACACACACACTGATCCTGCCACCTGATTGCCCACAGCACCCTTCAGACCCCCCCCCCCCCCCCCCCCGATCACCCCGTCAGGCCACTGTTTGCACCCAATCACCCCCTAATCACCTATCAATCACTCCCTGTCAACGCTATATTTTAGATTAGGTCCTAAACTGCCCCCCTGGGGGCTCCTGATCAATCACCCCGTCACTGCTACCCATCAGATCAGACCCTAATCTGCCCCTTGCGGGCACCCAAACACCCGCCCACACCCTCAGACCCACCTCTGATCACCTCCCCAGTGCATTATTTACATCTGTTCTCCCCTCTAATCACCCATTAATCACCCCTCACTGCTACCCATCAGATCAGACCCTAATCTGCCCCTTGCGGGAACCCAATTACCCACCCACACCCTCAGACACCCCCCCCCCCCCCCCGATCACCTCACCAGTGCATTGCATGCATCTATTCTCCCCTCTAATCACACCATGATCACCTATCAATCACCCTGTCACCCCATCACTGCTACCCATCAGATCAGACCCTAATCTGCCCCTTGCGGGCACCCAATTACCCGCCCACACCCTCAGACCCCCACCTAATCACCTCGCCAGTGCATTGCTTGCATCTATTCTCCCCTCTAATCACACCCTGATCACCTATCCATCTTCCATCACCCCCTGTCACTGCTATCCATCAGATCAGACCCTAATCTACCCTTGCGGGCACCCAAACACCCGCCCACACCCTCAGACCCCTCCCTGATTAGAATCAGAATCATTTTATTTCGCCAAATACAGCAAGAGCTATAATCGGAATTATTTGTGGTACACATGGCATAGACATAGTATAGGAAGACAAGACCCACAACACAACAATTTAGCACTACAGTAATGGTATAGGTCTGACCTTCACAAGTGACAGACCCGGGTCATCAGATTACTGTTTCTTCCTGCCATGCAGGAACAGTCCAATAATAATAGTAATAATGATGATGATGGTGGCCCCCCCGTACAGACCCTGGGCAGTGAGAACGAGGGCGAGGACGAGAACTGATTGAGAGACCCCGTTAGGGCCTGCCAGTAGGCGGGCCTGACGGGGAGGTTGGAGTTCAGCAGCCGAACTGCTTGGGGGAAGAAGGTGTTCTTCTGTCTGGTGGTTTTGCATGTTATAGTACTGTAGCGGCGGCCCAATGTGAGGAGCTTGAAGTAGCGACTGCCTGGGTGGGAGGGGTCACGGGAGATCGCAGTGGCCCTCTTCATCATCCTAGCAGAGTGGAGGAGATCAAGAGGTGGAAGAGGAGACCCGATGATTCTTTCTGCGTCAGTTATGACTCTCTGCAGTTTGTGTTGATCGCTGGCCATTGCGCCCGTGTACCAGACAATGACTGAGGAGCAGAGGATGGATTTTATAGTGGCAGTATAGAAGCTGGTCAGCAGCTCGCTGGGCATGCCGAATCTCTTCAGTTGGCGCAGGAAGAACAACCTCTGATGAGATTTCTTCTGAATTTTGGTGGTGTTCTGCCACCACTTCAGGTTGTTAGTAAGAGTTGTGCCAAGGAACCGCACAGATGTCACCCTAGAGACTTCGGTACCCCCAATGAGGACTGGTGGGAGGGGGGGGGGGGGAGGATTCCTCCTGAAGTCTACGGCTAGTTCAACAGTCTTTGAGGCGTTGAGTACTAGGTTATTGTCTCTGCACCAGTTGCAGATTTTCTCGACTTCGCTGCCGTACTCATGCTCTCCATTTGTGCCAATTAGGTCGATGATGGTGGTATCGTCTGCAAATTTGATGACTTTCACAGAGTCCGCGGATGATATGCAATTGTTGGTATAGAGCAGGGGTGCCCATTAGGTAGATCGTGATCTACCAGTAGATCGCGAAGGCCTTCATGGTAGATCCCGACCCCACTTAATTTTACATTCTGTATATACAAGTGTGCTCCTACAATTGTACATAGGGAGATCACTTTGACTTGATAATTTTTTAAAGTAGCTCACAAGGCGAAAAAGTGTGGGCACCTCTGGTATAGAGGGAGAACAATAGTGGTGACAGTACACAGCCTTGTGGAGCCCCTGTATTGGTGGTTCTAACGCTGGAATAGCAGTTGCCGAGCTTAACCTGTTGCGTTCTGTTTGTCAGGAAGTCCTTGATCCATGCTCGAAGGGTGGGATCTACTCCGAGCAGCGTCAGATTGGTGAGCAGGATGTCTGGGCAAATGCTGCTGAACGTGCAGTGCATTATTTACATCTGTTCTCTCCTCTAATCACCCATCAATCACCCCATCACTGCTACCCATCAGATCAGACCCTAATCTGCCCCTTGCGGGCACCCAATTACCCGCCCACACCCTCAGACCTCCCCCCCCCCCTGATCATCTCACCAGTGCATTGCTTGCATCTATTCTCCTCTCTAATCACACCCTGATCACCTATCAATCACCCCGTCACCCCCTGTCACTGCTACCCATCAGATCAAGACAAGACAAATATTTATATCACGCTTTTCTCCTGGTGGACTCAAAGCGTCAGAGCTGCAGCCACTAGGACATGCTCTATAGGCAGTAGCAGTGCTAGGGAGACTTGCCTAAGGTCTCCCTACTGAATAGGTGCTGGCTTACTAAACAGGCAGAGCCAAGATTCGAACCCTGGTCTCCTGTGACAGAGGTAGAGCCCTTAACCATTACACTTTCCAGCAACAGACCCTAATCTGCCCTTGCGGGCACCCAAACACCCGCCCACACCTTCAGACCACCCCTGACCACCTCCCCAGTATATTATTTACATTTGTTCTCCCCTCTAATCACCCACTGATCACCCACCAATCACCCCGTCACAACTACCCATCAGATCAGACCCTAATCTGCCCCAGCGGGCACCCAATTACCCGCCCACACCCTCAGACCCCCCCTGATCACCTCGCCAGTGCATTGCTTGCATCTATTCTCCCCTCTAATCACACCCTGATCACCTATCAATCACCCCATCACTGCTACCCATCAGATCAAGACAAGACAAATAATATTTATATCACGCTTTTCTCCTGGCGGACTCAAAGCGTCAGAGCTGCAGCCACTAGGACATGCTCTATAGGCAGTAGCAGTGCTAGGGAGACTTGCCTAAGGTCTCCCTACTGAATAGGTGCTGGCTTACTGAACAGGCAGAGCCAAGATTCGAACCCTGGTCTCCTGTGACAGAGGCAGAGCCCTTAACCATTACACTAGCAGTAGCAGTGCTAGGGAGACTTGCCTAAGGTCTCCCTACTGAATAGGTGCTGGCTTACTGAACAGGCAGAGCCAAGATTCGAACCCTGGTCTCCTGTGACAGAGGCAGAGCCCTTAACCATTACACTATCCAGCAACAGACCCTAATCTGCTCTTGCGGGACCCAAACACCCGCCCACACCCTCAGACCCCCCCTGATCACCTCCCCAGTGCATTATTTACATCTGTTCTCCCCTCTAATCACCCACTCAATCACTCCGTCACCACCAGTTTGTTCTTAAAAATTCAGCTGTTAAATGGAAAATAACATTTTGATTATATTCTGTTCCTAATGTTCTGTTTACCATTTAAACACAATTGTCCAATTTTCAATTCAAGAACCAGTACCTCTTATTTCCACCTGGAAACAACAGAGAACACACACAGCAGCAAAAAAATAGCCAGACAGGTTTGTCCAGCTCTCATGGTTTTGTACTGTGGTGGTGAAAGTGAGTACTCTCCCTGTAGCATTGTATGAAGATAAGGTGGTTTTCCTGCGTAACGATCATGTGTGCACCTCTAATTAGGGAAAACTCGGTTAGGTCACGAGTGTGATCACTAAAATTCCCAACTCCGGCTCCTCTCCCGCTACGTCAGTAAAAGGCGGGGTCAGGGGAGGTGTACAGCTGTGTTATGTCAGCCCATGCTAATCCTGAACTCCCCCCATTGCACATCCCGGTAGAGCAGAGCGCTTTGGACACGGGTCATGTCGCGGTTTGTCGGTCAGCAGCAGGAAGCGATATGGCAACTAATGGTTACGGAACCGGCACAGGACCCCTGTGTCTCGGTGCAAAATCCATTGGCTGCACTGAGGAGCTGTAACGTTTTCTGTGATTGAGCCTCATGTGCGTCTGTCTCTGCTGGGTTCCGCCTCTGCACCGCCTCCTGGCTGCTGTACTGCACGATGCGGAGAGGACTGGGAAGATGGGAGGGTTGTACAATGACAGCTTCCTGTTCCTCCCAGAAGCCGTCCCTGTGTGTGACTGCAGAGAGCAGATCTAGTTTATTGCTGCCTGCCTGGGAGAGGGGATCAGAGAGCAGCACAGCGGCACAGGTGAGTCTACTGCTACCTGTCAGACTATGCTACAGAATCTCTCAATTACATATCAGGAATAGGCAGCCTATTGTGTCCACTGTATTACCAGAGACCCCTTTATAATGTACTCCCTGAATTGCCAAAAATTCCTCTATGATCTACACACTGTATTACCAGAGATCCCTTTATAATGTCCACACTGTATAGCCAGAGATCCCTCTATAATGTACACACTGAATTACCAGAGATCCCTTTATAAGTACTAACTGTATTACCAGAAGTCCCTTTATAATGTACACATTGTGTTACCAGAGATTCCTCTATAATGTACACACTGTATTACCAGAGATCCCTTTATAATGCCCACACTATGTAACTAGCGATCCCTCTATAATCTATGCACTGTATAACCAGAGATTTCTCTATAATGTATGCACTGTATTACCAGAGATCCATCTATAATGTCGTAGACTCTATATAATGTACACACTGTACCACCAGAGATCCCTATATTATGTATACACTGTTCTACCAGTGATCCCTGTATTATGTATACATTGTACTACCAGTGATTCCTCTATAATGTACACACTGTACTACCAGAGATCCATTAGTAATATACTGACTAGCATCAGAGATCTCTTTATTGTACCCACTATATTAACCTGGGATGCCTTTATATTGTACACACAGTATTGCCAGTGATCCCTCTATAATGTCAGAGATCATAACGTACAACGAGCACAAATGGAATGAATAGAGTGGTCGCACAGTAATCCACAAGTGTGCCTCCCACTTGCCCAGCTCTTTTAAAACTTGAGCATCAGCTACACCAGATCTGGGCAAGTTGTGAACGCATAGAAGCCTGGGGGGGGGGGGGGGACACGTGTGGAATGGTTACTTACTGTCCTACCACTCTATCCTAATTGTGCTATTTGTATGTTTGTTGTGAACATATATGGAGAAGTGTGAGTTATACCAATGTCGTTTTTAGCTTGGAATACAGTTTTAGAAGGTGTTATTCTATTGCTTTGGAATCTGCTAGATCGACGAGAGCCCAGTAAGATTTTTTTTTTTTATATATAGACCACAAAAAGCTTACATTGCTTGGCGCTAGTCTAGTTTAAAGGACCACTCCAACAACAAAAAGCAGTTGAAATCTGACCGAACCAACAGGTTTTGGACTAGCCCATCTCTCATGGGGGATTCCCAGGGTTTTTTCTTTATTTACAAAAGCATTTCCTGCACAGTTGCTAAGTGTAACTGACAAAAGAATGTGCAAGTGAACAGGGAGGCTGGCTGGTATCTTACTGTTTTGGCAGTTAAACTGCGGTTCAGGAAATGCGTTTGAAAACTAAAGCTGGCCACTAACGGTCCAATTTCTACCGAAAAATCGTTCGAGCGATCAGAAATTCTGATCGGACGAAAAATCGTTCACTACACCATCAACTAACCAATCTTTGCTTCCTATCTATCACGACCACCAAGAAAATCCAAATTTTCGTTCGACGAAAATTCATTCGGGCGACATTTTTTTCACTCGTTCATAATCGATTGTGTCCACCAATGGAGATTGTTTACAACCAATCCGATCAGAATTTCTGATCGCTCGAACGATTTTTCGCTAGAAATTGGACCATTAGTGGCCAGCTTAACCCTCCTGGCGGTTTGCAAAAAATCCGCCAGGGGGCAGCAAACTCTTTTTTTTTAAATTTTTTTTTTTTCTTTTCATGTAGCGAGACAAAGTCTCGCTACATGATAGCCGCAGCTCAGCGGCATCCCCCCAGCCCCTCCGATCGCCGCCGGCGATCGGAGATCAGGAGATCCCGTTCAAAGAACGGGATCTCCTGGAGGGCTTCCCCCGTCGACATGGCGACGGGCGGCATGACGTCATCGACGTCGTGACGTCATTGGGAGTCCCGGCCTACCCCTTAGCGCTGCCTGGCACTGATTGGCCAGGCAGCGCACGGGGTCTGGGGGGGGGGGGGGCGGCGCGGCGAGCGGAGGCACCTAATCGGTGCGGAGCGGCGGCGATCAGACTGCACACGCAGCTAGCAAAGTGCTAGCTGCGTGTTGCAAAACAAAAAGTGTACAAATCGGCCCAGCAGGGCCTGAGAAATCCCCCTGCGCGGCATAGCCCGTGCTCAGCACGGGCTTACCGCCAGGGAGGTTAAGAAAACCCTGAAAATCCCCATGAAGAGATGGACTAAATCCAAAACCTGTTGGTTCTGTCAGATTTTAACAGTCCTTTTAGGGGTCACAGCAGGAAACCTCATAGGGAGCAGTTCACCAATTACAGCACAAAGCATTGTGATTGGCTAAACAGTCTGGGCGTAGTTTACTACAACCTAATGGAAACCTAGCAGTTGAGAGGGTACCAGTCGCCCAATCACGTTAGCTAAATTTCCCTATTGAGGTTTCCTGCTGGGTCCCCTAAAGATGACTAGCACCCAACCACAAAAAGCTTACATTGCTTGCTATAATATTGTATCATTTTGGGCAGTGTCACAGCTTTACTAATTTTATTTCTCTGATAATCATTATTCCACCTTCAAGTAAAGTGGCTTCTAAAGCGACAAACTTTGTAGGAGGGATGCTACATAGCGCTCCATTGGGGGTGGAGGGGGGGGGGGGATCTAATTACATTACTCTGTTAGAGGAAACGGGAAGAGGCTGGCTCTATATCTAGTCAATAGCAGTATTATTTTTGCTTCAGATTCCTTTTATAGGACCACTATCGTAAAATCCATCCATGTGAATGCACATTTCTCCCAGAGCAAAATGCACCATAAATTACCTTTTTCCTATGTTGCTGTCACTTAAGGTGGCCACTAATGATCCAATCTTTTTCATCCAATTTTACCAAATTTTTGTAGTAGCAGGGTAAATCAAGTGAATATATTGAATGGATAAGTTAGGCAGTTCCCTTATGCTGGGGATACACGGTACGTTTCTGTACCGTGTATCGGCCAGCTGATAATATTCAGCTGACCCGATCAAGCCGCTCGACCTGCGCCCGCTCGATTCCCGCCGGCGGACAATGGCAGGGAATCGAGCGGCTGATAAGGAAGCACCGGCGGGGGTCGATCCGGCGGCTTTTTGGCCGCCGGATCGACCCATGTATGCCCAGCATTATATTACGTAGAAATGGTAAGATTGGATGAAAAATATTGGATCATTAGTGGCCACCATTACAGTAGGTAGGGAAAATCTGACAGATCTGTCAGGTTTTGGACTAGTCCATTTCATCATGGGGGTTCTCAGTTATTTCTTTATTTATAAAAGTGCTTACTGAACTGCAGTTGTTCAATCCAGCTGCCAAAACGGTGTGAGATCAAGTAGAAAAGGCCCCAGTCATCTTTGTATTGATCCTTTCTAGGGATTGCTTTTGTATAAAATAAAGGTAACACTGAGAATCCCCATGAGCTTTTTACTACCTACTGTGAGTGACAGAACATAGAAACAAAATAATTTATAGTGCACTCCACGCTGGGAAAAGTGTGTGTGTGTGTGTGTGTATGTATGTATGTATGTATGTATGTATGTATGTATGTATGTATGTATGTATGTATGTATGTATGTATGTATGTATGTATGTATGTATGTATGTATGTATGTATATATATATATATCTATATATCATATATATATATATATATATATATATATATATATATATATATATATCTTTTTTTCTTTGAAATTCTACACATTGGTTTATTTGAGCGTCTTATCCTGTTTCCAGAAGCTGTTTATCTTTTTTGCTATTCAGTCTGTATGTGAAGAGCTGTGAAAGTTGACAGCACTTAAGCTGTATATACATGCTAGATAAAACTCGGCCAAGAACAAATGCCTCTGCCAAGAATCAAGCATGTGCACAGCAGCCACCAGCCTCCTCGACCAGCGATTAGCATGGCGGCATAGCAACAGAACACGTTGCTAGACTGCAGACTGGCGACAAGTCTGTACAGTCTCGGCCCAGCAATGTAGCCTGTGAGATTAGGTCCCCACTGGGCTGTATGCCTTGTACGAAGCTTTACTCACGGTTTTACCTTGCTCTTCCCTTCTAGAGTAAACCCGTCCCTTTCAGAGGTGCTCAAAGGCACAGATAACCCTTTAGCATCTAAAGTTAATGCCACTTAAAGAGAAACTCCGACCAAGAATTGAACTTTATCCCAATCAGTAGCTGATACCCCCTTTTACATGAGAAAGCTATTCCTTTTCACAAACAGACCATCAGGGGGCACTGAATGACTGATATTGGGGTGAAACCCCTCCCACAAGAAACTTTGAAGACCGTGGTACTCCTGGCAGTTTCCTGCCTGTGAACCTTGTTGCATTGTAGGAAATAGCTGATTACAGCTGTTTCCAACTGCCAAAAAGCAAGCTGCAGCTACATCACCTGCCAACAGTAAAAATGTCACCATGTAATAAATGTCGGAATGTAAATCAGGGATTTAAAAGATTTTACAATGGGCAAACATTGATTAAATCATTAATGCATAATTATTGTAAAAATGAAGCACTTTTTTATTCCATTATTTTCACTGGAGTTCCTCTTTAAACAAGCATATGTTCTTCAGGTAATGTCTTCAGAATCTGGAAAACACAAGGTTGTTGCTCTCAAGAAGCAGGCAGTACATTCTACAGCTGTGTGAAACAAATGTGTTTTAGGTTTCTAGAAGCTGTCAGAGAGGAGATTGCGTAGAGGTAGGTTGCTCTCTTATTTCCTGTCTTTAAAGCTATGTACACACACTAGATTTAATCTTGACTGAGGCAGCTGATAAAGACTGCCTTGGGCGAGAATCATGCATGCATCTGGTGTTTGTACAGCAGCTGGATGACACCGCTTAAAGACCCGGCCTGCCGGATACTTAGCAATGCCTGAAAAGCACCCAAACGCATTTTTCTCACCACTGCCCCACCTGTGGGAAGCCATTCTGTTGTACACAGCTCGTCATCCCTCCATCGCAGCAGATTTGTCACTGGCCTGGGTTTTGTATAGAACTCGGCCACAAACTTTCACCTGAAGGATTGAGCTCCGATACCTGCAGGGTTTCAGGGATTGCAAGTGTGTACGTAGCTTTAGACTACCTGTGCTTATATTAAAGGATAACTGAAGTGAGAGGGATATGGAGGCTGCCATATTTATTTCCATCTAAGCAATGCCAGTTGCCAGGCCCTCCTGCTGATCCTCTGCATCTAATACTATTAGCCATAGCCCCTGAACAAGCATGCAGCAGATCAGGTGTTTCTGACATTAATGTCAGATCTGAAAAGACTAGCTGTGTGCCTGTTTCTGGTGTTATTCAGACACTACTGCAGCCAAATAGATCAGCAGGATGCCAAGCAACTGGTATTGATTAAAATGAAATAAATATGGCAGACTCCATATACCTCTTACTTCAGTTCCCCTTTAATGTCATCAAAGTCCCAGGGGCAGTAAGTGCGGAAAAAGCTCTCGTATGGTACCAGGGATAAGAGGTGAGGGAAGAATCTCCCCAGTGTGGACAGCAATCAAAATACCTTAACACTTTTAGGGCCTTTTTTCCACAGCACAGCTAAATCGCAAATCGCTAGTGATTTTTAAATCGCCAGGGTTGCTACTTTATCATAGAAATCATGAGAAGTATTTTCCACTATAGTGATTCAATTTGCAAATTGCAATTGCTTTCTGGAGCGATTTTAAGAGGGATAATGCAGTGCAAATGAAAAATTGCAATTGCATAACAAAATTAATGAAAATTCGCAATCCCTGGTGTTTGTGATTGCGATTGCCAGTGGAAAAAGGCCCGCAAACATATTTGTACTGTAGTTGGCTTTAAAGAAAACCTGTACTGAAAATAATGTACAGTAATTTAAAAAATTGCTTATTTTAATTTTTTTTAATACTTATAAATGATTTAGCCAGTGTTTACCCATTGTAAAATCTTTCCTGTACCAGATTTACCTTCTGAATTTTATCACAATTGGCGACCTCATTACTGCTGACAGGTGATCTCTGCGGAATGTTTAATTACTGAGAGTTCTAAATGCAGTAGAAAATGTACCTTCTTGTCTCTCAAAATGCTCTCGGGGTGGCGGTGGTGAGGGATTCTGCATATTTAATCAGCCTAGGCCAAGCATCACTGGAAGGGCAGGGCTACATAACAATATACATCAATATATAGCTATAGGAAGTGTCACTGATGCTGAAACCAGGAAAATTGTGGTAAAAGCATCCTGAATAATTTACTGCATTCTACTATATGTCACTACTGTGCCTCTTTAACTGAAAATATGCCTTCCTCTTTGTGTTTTGTGACTGTGTTCAGTAATTGCAGATTCTACCTCGCGTCATTGTAGCTTTTGTATATCACAATCACATAACTCGAGGATGACATCACGGAATATCCAGATTTATCAATTACCTGTTTTGTCATGGTTTCACAAATACTCAACAGATGTAAAGGACAAATTGAAGAGTCCTGTAATTGTACAGAGCGAGGCTTGTGGGTATGCGATAATGGATTGGCAGATGTTATTGCCAAGTGGTTAATGACCAACTTAGAGGGGCCAAAGCTTTGTTCCATTAGCATCTCCTGTAAGACATATCTTGGCGCAAAATGTCAAGGATTTCAATAAGTGGAGTGAAGCTGTGATTCTTTCCAGTAATTGATTCTGATTAAAGGGGCTGGTAGTTATAGTCAGCTGTGTGACGTTTGTTTTTGAGGGCATGAATTTGAGTGAGTGTTTTGTTTTGCTTTTATTTATTTTTGTATTATTTTTTTTACTCAGAGAGGTAAAATGGGAAATTCTCAACTAGTGGTTAAACTGGTTTTTGCTGGGGATTTTGGTTGTTAGGTTTCTCTTCTGTTTTACTGTGGTTGTGCAACAATAATCACCGTTCAGCTATGATATTGTGTGTGAAATGCAGAAAAAATCCAAGTAGATAAATCTTATATAGCTGTTCTAAATCAATTATTCTGTGTTTGGTACTTTTGATAGTACCCATACACGGTACAATAAAAACGTATGATTTTCCTGTTTAATCAACTAAAATAGAGAAAATTGTACCATGTATGGGCACCTTTACTGAGACAGATTTTTCAGATGAGCAGATGTGAGTGTGTTGTGATAAATTTAGCCAGGTAATTAATATTTTCATTTTGCATATCGTGGAAACGGGGTCACTTTGGAGTGCTATAACCACTTCCTATCTGGACAGGAAGTGATGGAAATTCTGATATAAGCAAGATATATTCCAGCCATTTTCCTTACTATCCACAACTAAGATAATTTGACTTTAAAGGGGAACGTCAAGAGGCTTTAAGTGTGTACCCACCTAGTGCAGGGCTGCTGGACAAATCCTAGGAGCCATTGTACCTCATTGAACAGTACTTCAGCCTTAATTGTTTTCACCCTATGCATCCGAGCAATTTTCACCTCCCATTCATTCGCCAATAACTTTATCACTACTTATCACAATGAAATGATCTGTATCTTGTTTTTTCCACCACCTATTATGCTTTCTTTGAGTTGTACATTTTTGCTAAGAATTATTTTATTCAAAATTCATTTTAATGGGAATATTAAGAAAAAAATTGAGAAAATTCATTATTTCTCAGTTTTTGCGCCATTATATCTTTAAAATTCTACATGCTACCATAATTAAAACTGACGTATTTTATTTGCCCGTTTGTCCTGGCCATTACACCATTCAAATTATGTCCCTATGACAATGTATGGCGCCAATATTTTATTTGGAAATAAAGGTGCATTTTTTTCAGTTTTGCATCCATCACTATTTACAAGCTTATAATTTAAAAAATGATAGTAATATACCCTCTTGACATGCATATTCAAAAAGTTCAGACCCTTAGGTAATTATTTTTTGGTGTGTGTGTTTGTGTGTGTTTGTGTGTGTTTGTGTGTGTTTGTGTGTGTGTGTGTTTGTTTTTCCCCCAATTTGTTTTTTATTAATTTTATTTGGGTAATTTTGGGAGAGTGTGGGAGGTAAACAGTTAATTTTAAATATAAGTGTGGGTCTGTTCATTAACCTCCTGAGCGTTACACGGCAGTGTAAATCTAATAGGTTTAGTGGTTTTATTACAAGTTGGCTAGCACTAGGCTAGCTTGTTTAGGTGACCCCACCCCCCCCCCCCCCCGCTCACCCCCTGATTCCCCCCCCCCCCCCCCAATAGAGCCGCTATATACATTACCCAGTCTCTATCCAGCGATCGCGCAGCCTCCCCACACAGCTCCT
The DNA here is from genome assembly GCF_040937935.1 of Hyperolius riggenbachi. Lineage (NCBI taxonomy): Eukaryota > Metazoa > Chordata > Amphibia > Anura > Hyperoliidae > Hyperolius > Hyperolius riggenbachi. The sequence goes on along the minus strand of NC_090653.1, from coordinate 150,089,023 downwards.
TCTCTATGGCGAGGATCGTACATGACGTCATGCGCAGCCCCTATCCTCCCCCTAGAGAAGAGCGGAGCTGTGTGGGGAGGCTGCGGTGATCGCTGGAGCCAGGCTAAGTAATGTATAAGTGGCTGGATCGCGGGCGATAGGGGGAGTGCCGGCCACCTATACTAGCTAGTCTAGTGGCTTTATTACAATGTATCTAGCACTAAACCTATTAGATTTACACTGGGGGACACCTGAGGCCAGCAAAACCTCCGAAGCAGCATGCCCGACACAGTGTCGGGCATACCGCTCAGAGGTTAAACAAAAAAAGTATATAGATGCAGTTTTACTATTCAGCCACAAGATGACCTCAGTCAGCAGCGGGCCAGCAGCCTTTTGGACGTAGCAGCTTTGTCCAAAAGGCTTAAATGGTTAAAGATGCTGCTTCCATTTCTGAATCTAATGCGGCACCCGTGCGGCTGCAAAGCCGCAGCTGAATCGCTATAGCCTTGCCATGCAAGTCTATAGGTATTCGGAGGCGTATGAAAACTGCAGCATGCCATCCAGAATCGCATCGACAAGCCATTTGGATGGCATACTGGTTAGACACCAGTATGCCATCCAAATGGCTTGTCGATGCGATTTAGACAATAGGCAGCATTTCCCCATCTGGCTTGCATGCGGCGAAATACGTATTTGAATTTACTGTTGTGAAATTGACCGTATCACTGCGTTTTTTCTTTTCCCATATTATAGTGCCCTCCCTTGAAGTGGTATTTGTTTTGTTTTTTTCTTGTGTTGGGGCGGTGAGTGTTAATATTGTGTTTGTTTTTTGTTTGTTAGTTTTTCGTTTTGTTTTTTTAAGAAAAGGAAAAGACCCTAAATTTAATTTGCCCAGAGTAGCTGAAAAGCATATACTAGCATTATCCCTAACGCTGTCCTTAGAAATGATTACTAAAGGTAATTTTTGCAAGAATAGTTAAGCATTTGTATCCTGTGCAAAGCTTTACTTGACACAAAGTTTAAGAATTTGTTGTATACAGTCAGATTTTCAGCTACGTTATTGGATTTATAGGCAGGGCTGTGGAGTCGGGACAAAAATCTTCCGACTCCAACTCCGACTCCTCAGTTTATGAAACCACGACTCCAACTCCGATTCCAGGTACCCAAAATGTCTCCGACTCCTTAGCCTAATACTTAACAGGGCCGTGGATTTTGTACAAAAATCATCCGACTCCTCAGTTTATGAAATCGACGACTCCGACTCCACAGCCCTGTTTATAGGTAACAAGACTATTATCTTTATCATTCTCTTCCTAGAATTGTTAACATAGAATTAGCCTGGTACAACATTTTAACAAAAACTTGTGTTCTAGATATGCCACCAGAGTTTATTCCAAAGTAATATCAGTGTTGAATTCACAATTCCCTCTCAGGTGGCAGGGCAGAAAGTGTGGGAGTAGTGATTGCATGTACCCCTGATATTTTTATCTGCAGTGTGCCAAATAACACTTTGCTTGGGATAGTTACATCTCTCAGGTAGTGGTCACGTTTGTCACCAATGGTAATCAATAGGCTAGTTCACACTTGAATATGTTTTTCACATGCAGAAAAACTTCCAGCAATGCAGCACTGTCAGAAAACTCATGCAGAAAAACACACACAGAAAACTGGTAGTCAAGTGACCCCTGCCTCACTTCATACTGTAAGAATCTATACATTGGTTGCTATTGACAACAACTCTACGCCTTTTGCTCCGGCACCAGCAACTCATTAGAGCTGCAACTCACAGGAAGTGTGATAACTTGATTCTCATCACAGCAACAGCATAGGAGATAGAACTTCTTAGGCGTCATCATAGTTTCAAGGAGTTTATTCAGTAAACAGATATACAGATGCTTATTCCTACTCAACGAAGCAATTGTTCTGTAGTAAGTCCTCTTTGCGTTACAGCTCTTGGTTCCATTTTTTACATCTACACTACGTAGCCCGTAGGACTACATACAGCATACAGTTAGATAATATGACAATACATTACAAATAAAAGTAAAAGGGTGGAAGTTATCAGCCAGACATTGGAAGAAGCAACAGTAGTCCGAAGTGGCTCTCTGGAGCCCATCAGCTGCTTTAGTACCTATCACTAAAGAGTTAAATGTGACATCATCTGAGCAGGAGCTCATCGCCTGCTATTGGCTGATAAAACCTTGTGATATGACAGGTACGGTCTTTACTGCGCATGCCCGAACTATCACCTAGTTCTAAGAAATGTTATCCTGTTCTGAAGAGGCCATTTGTTTAATGTTCTTTTAAGAATATTTTCATAACAATGGCTCATATCTGTTGTTCGTCGCCAGCTAGTCTGGCCTCTGTACTGGATATCTCTGATACAGCCTTGGATGTTCCCGTATCACACTGTTCTTCAGTGCTTCTAGAAATCCTCTTTAAAGGCATACTCTGCAAATCAAGTCTTTTAACTAACCTCAGTCATATAATACTTAAATTCTAACACATACATTCAAATAAAATACCTGGATTGTTTGTAAACAGTGTTCTCTGCTGCTGCCACAATCTTCTCCACAGTCAGAAATTAGATGGCTCCAGGGAGAAAGTGAAGTTTTAACCATTTCAGGCACTTTTTTTTTTTTCATAAATAGTCTTTGTTTAGTATTCCTGCTAGTGAGACAGATCTGTTGGAGGAAAATTTTGACTGTAATTCTACTTCAATGTAGCATGTGCAGGACAGCTGGGCAGAAAAGGGGATGTGAGGTACATTTAAGAAAAACATTTTTGAAAAGTATGGGTCACAAATTTTATCATAGTTTTTTACTTTTTTAAAGTTGAACTAACTTTCACTTCCTGTTTAAGATTTCACTTCCTGTTTAATGGAACCCTTGTATCAAACTGGAGAACACATTTTACTGTGGATATTTGTAAGAGAAACAAAAAAAAATTAACTTTTAAGACTATTGTGTGGTTTGTCCTTAACATGACCATGGTTGTTTAGCTCGTAGGTTTGCAGTGTCTGTATAACAAAACGTATTTAATGTTCTTATCCAAAATCTTAACTAGTTTTCATATAGATGTGTTCTTCTGTTTTGTAGGAAGCCATTCTTCCCATCTTCTTCTCAGAGTATACTCCTCAGGGGTTTGGATTCCAGAAATGGAAAGCACCTTGCTTTCGCTTGAAGATGCTGTTAAATCCACATAACTGGTTGTGCTGGAAAAGAAAAAGGGGAGCCTTGTGATCTCTAGTCGTCTGCTAAACGTGATGACTGCCTGGTCCATGGTCAGAAAACTGGAAATGGAAAAGAAGAGGCCGTCCAAAGAAGACAGGGCGGGTGCAAGTGAGATGGAGTACTCACAAGATCTGGGAGACTGCAGTGGGGAATCTGATGAATGGACCAGCTCTGAGAGTGAAGCAGAACACAGGGAGAAAAAAGTGCCATCAGTAGCTATGTCAGCACCCTATTTCAGGGTATGGACATTTCCAACAAGCCACACAGACAGCTCTGCAGATCCCCATGTTTGGACCGTCCCAGCTTTTCTCAGAGCAGCATTCAAGTTCCCGTTGAACATCATCCAAAATTGGAAGACTCTAAAAGCAGCCTAGACAAAGAATACCAAGCAAAAATGGACTTTGCTTTAAAGCTGGGCTACACTGGGGATCAAATCCAGGCTGTCCTCAACAAGCTGGGAGCAGATGCTCTTATTAATGATGTCCTTGCTGAGCTGGTGAGGCTGGGTAATAAGGGTGAATCAGAAGCACAGAGCAGTGGAGGAAGCGCGAGTAGCAACCTTGTACCTAGAGGAGGACCTTGTACCAAAGAGATCTCCAGTCCTGAACTCTCTTTAGAAGATGAAATTCTTGACAATACGGAAAACCTCAGGCCTATAGTTATCGATGGAAGTAATGTTGCAATGAGGTTAGTATACTTGTGCACACAAATCCAACAAGGAAGTAATAATTACACATAGAAAATGCACAGAAGTGTGTTTGTTCTTTATTGAAGATCAGACTGTGCTACTTTAAAGAAATCATATAGATCTACTGTTGGTGGACATTTTGCAGCTTTGTAATGTTAGTGTGGTAGAAATGGACTTGTACACACAGAACTAAAACGTACCATGGATCTAATGTTTAAATCTATTAACCCTTCACACTCTCGCATGCAAATGTTCAAACAAATGCATTCACAGATTCACTCATCTAGGCACAACTGTTATCCCTACAGCTAAGTTAAAAGCCGGGGTTTTAGTTCACAGAAGAATGCATTCTTATGCTTAGTCACCGATACTGCGCAGAAGTACCCAGGTAAACATAGGTGTCCTAACTCTGGCCCTGTAACATGCATAGTGCAGACATGCAAACACATTAATTGCATCAAACCTATCAATGGATTAGGAGCACACATCCTGACGTCCTCTCCTGGGACAGACAGTGCATATTACCAATCGCACAAGGGAGCTAACGTTATGTGTCCATGTGCACCATGCACATACACCAGCATAAGCTGTGTGCATGCTGACAAACACATACAGGGGAAGGAGGGAGTGCACTGAATTAGACCCTAGCCACTATGCATGTTACAGGTATGCACATGGACACAACGTTAGCTCCTTTGTGCGATTGGTAAGATGCACTGTCTGTCCCAGGAGAGGACATCAGGATGTGTGCTCCTAATCCATCGATGGGTTTGATGCAATGAATGTGTTTGCATGTCTGCACTATGCATGTTACAGGGCCAGAGTTAGGACACCTATGTTTACCTGGGTACTTCTGCGCAGTATAGGTGACTAAGCATAAGAATGCATTCTTCTGTGAACTAAAACCCCGGCTTTTAACTTAGCTGTAGGGATAACAGTTGTGCCTGGATGAGTGAATCTGTGAATGCATTTGTTTGAACATTTGCATGCGAGAGTGTGAAGGGTTAATAGATTTTGCTGTTTTCTAGCCACACCCCCTTCAGCACCTCCCTTTCCTTAATAATTGATTTAATGTCCTAACTAGAGGCGATGTGCCTGGATATATGTATTTTTTTCATGGATCCAATGTTTGACTCGAGTCTGCAAATTAAGATAATCTGTGAGATGCAAATAATTCTGGTTTAAATGCAAATTGCATTTAGCATGTAATTGGGCCAATCAGATTCACTTCCTGCTAATTTTGATTGGCCTGGTTCCACCTGAATAAATTTGCATGCAAGCCAGGAATATTAACATGTCATTGACAATCTCGATCTTTGACTTGTGTTAGATCAGACCAGATAGTGAGGTTTGTTATAAGGCTTGTAAAATAATGGTGATGCAGTTGAAGTCGCATGCAGCATCTCAATCATTCCAGGTAGTTCTGAATTTATTGCTAAAGGTTCTCACTGTAGATTGACTCATCTGAAATGCAAATCTTTTGTAATCATTTCAGAACTACCAGGAATGATTGCTTATGAAGTTTACCAAACTCAGTATTTACTGTAATGTGAGCCAAGTAAGGGCTGGTTCTTACAGGACACCTCCAAGGAGCACAAAAAAAATCCACTTACCTGGGGCTTCCTTCAGCCCCTGCCAGCCGTCCGGTGCCCTCGCCTCAACTCTGCTCTCCGCCGGTGGCCCGGGGTCCCCTCCGGCGCAAGATTCCTAATGTGCATGCGCCAGCAGCTCTCATAGTTGAGCTGACATCATCTGGACTGTACTGCGCAGGCGCAATAACTCTGCACCTGCGCAGTACAATCTGGATGACATCAGTGAGCCGCATACTGAAGCTCAAGCAGTTGCCGACCTGGCGAGGTTGGCACCTGCACTGGAGGGGACCGGGAGCCACCGGAGCTGCGGCGAGGGCATATGACGGCTGCCAGGGGCTGGAGGAAGCCCGAGGTAAGTAGATTTTTTTACTTCTATTCTTCCTGAACCTTCCCTTTAAGGTGGCCATACATTGGACGACTTGGTGGTCGACCATCCAATTCGATTATTATAATCGATTTGGATAAAAATCGGTGCCGCCAAGTGCATGCCCCACTGACAATGTGACCAATTTCGGGACGGAAATTGGTTGTATTGTCGATCAGGCATGCCGCAAGATGTCGGGCCGAAGTTGGTTGGTCTGGTGTGCGGCGGTTCGACGGACGATTTCAGTGTGTGCATTTATACCTTACCTGTCCTGTGTCAGCCTCCACGTGATGACCGTCCATCTCGCTGGGTTCTGACATCAGACGCTATGCGCCGTTAGCATGTACGCCGCTGTGTGGCTGCCCGGCAAGATGGTCTGCTACCGAACAGGTAATGTATACATTTACACACTGGGGAGGGGGACAGATTTATACATTGGGGGGCAACGGCGGGCTCAGCCAATTCCCTGAAGATTTCATTCAAATTTATCTCTGAGATTCAATTAGAGATACATTTGTCTCTTTGTTGAATCTGCCCATAATCGTCAGGTCTATGGCCACCTTTACTTGTTGTAAAAACTGACAAATTGTGTCAATTCCACAGAACGCAGGAACAGATGAGTCAACAGACCCTATGTTAGGTATGCGATCTTATCTACATTTGCAATTTTTTAATGGATGCATTCTGAGAATACTCCTCTCTCCTGGGGCTGGCATCTGGGGGTCCCCTTCTTAAATGGGACTCAGATGCCAGGTTTATGAATTTCTCTGAAATTGTTCAGTAAGAATGTTTTACTCACATCTGACCATAGATATTGTAATCAGCACCTGTTATCAGCACCTGTTTCTACTATGATAGTGAATTTTATAAATTAATGTAAAAATTAAACACTTTTTTTCATTACGTTATTTTCACTGTAGTTTCGCTTTAACCTTGGCCCTTTTTTCAGAAAATACATATTCTCCATATGTATTTTCTGAAAAAAGGGCCAAGGTTAAAGCAAAACTACAGTGAAAATAATGTAATGAAAAAAGTGCTTAATTTTTACAATAATTTATAAAATTATTTAGTCAGTGTTTGCCCATTGCAAAATTTCTCGCTAATTTACATTCTGAAATTTATCACATGGCGACATCTTTACTGCTGGCAGGTGATGTCTGTGGAAGGAAATGCTGCTTTTTTGGCAGTTGGAAACAGCTGTTATTTCCCACAATGCAACAAGGCTCCCACAGTGTGATGTCAGTACTGTACCTAGGTGCTGACATAACACCGTGGGAGGGGTTTTACCACAATATCAGCCATACAGAGCCCCCAATTATGCATTTGAGAAAAGGTAAATATTTCTCATGGGAAAGGGGGTATCGGCTGCTGATTGGGATGAATCCTTGATTACAGTTCCTTTTTAAGTTTGGGGGGCCTGTAAAAGTTAAATGACTATTTTCAGATCCCACATAAAGAGGAGGCATCCGATCATGAATGTGTTACCCGTGGAATACTCACCACTTGTTAGATACTAGACAAGTAGGGATGATTAATAAGATGCAAATATTTCTGAGTTCATGCAAATGTATGTACATTTTTATGCAAATATATGCAGCTTGAAAAATGGACCGATTAAGTCCCACCCAGGTTTACATTGATTAGTCCATTTTCAAGCTGCATAGATTTGCATACATATTTACATAAATTTGCATAAATTCAGAAATACTTGCATATAATTGATCATCCTAATAGACAAGCTGAAATGGCGAAAGTCAAAGGGCTTGATTCACAAAGCAGTGCTAACTGTTTAGCACGGGTGTGCTAAACAGTTAGCACGTGAAGTGCCGTTCGCGGACTTTTGCGTGTGCAAAGTGCTGCAAACGGCACTTCACGTGCTAACTGTTTAGCACACCCGTGCTAAACAGTTAGCACGGCTTTGTGAATCAAGCCCAAAGTGTCCACTGGACAGGGTTTTTTTGTCTCCTAAACGGTATATAATCCACAATACCAGTTGTAAAAGAGAGATCTGTTTTAAGCATGTATGTTTGTATGGGTTTAGAAGTAATTAATAGGCTTTCAATGCTGTATATTTCTATGGGTCCTTTAAAAGCTGGAATTGAGAAGATTGCTTTTATTAGGTGATTTTGATAGCAGCCATCACATTTGCGCTGATACTGATCTTCTGTAAATTACTTTGGTTGTTAGTGTTTCCCTCAGCCTTCTTTCCTACTTGAGTCAGTATTATTTTTTTTTCTTGAACCACAGTGTATGTACAGGAACTGCAGTGATGTAACTCAGGCACCAGGTCGCTCAGAATTTTCTTTTGACTTGTGTTTTTTCCCCAGTTTTATTTCCTACCCTGTCTTGGAAGCTCTGTTTACTTTAAAGGAGTACTGTAACCCCTAAAAAATTTTTTTTTAAAAGTTGAACTTACCTGGGGCTTCTACAAAACGATCCTCTGCTGGTTCTGTTCCACTTCTTGCATTTTTAATGTCAAAAACTGCTGCGCCTCCACGGCCCTGGCCACGCGCGTCCTTTCTCCTGCTGATGTCACCGGGAGCAAGGATGCACACATCCGGGGCCGCACAGGCGGAGTATAGCCTGCGACATTAAAGTCACAAAAAGCAGTCGCAGCGGGGACCGGAGGATCGTTTTACATCGGCGCAGGCACAGGACGTCTGCGGGGGACTGGTAGAAGCCCAAGGTAAGTTCAACACTTTTTTGTGGGGGGTTACAACACCTGAAGTGAGAGGAATATGGAATACCAGTTGCCTGGCATCCTGCTGATCTTTCTGTCTTCAGTTGTCTGAATTGCACACTTGAAACAAGAATGTGGCAAATTTAGTCACATTTCAGTTAAATTTAAATTACATTTGCTTGCTTGTTCATGGTCTATGGCTATAAGTATTAATTAGAGGACAGCCAGGCAATTTGCATTGTTCACATGGAAATAAATGTCAGGCTCTATAACCCTCTCAAGTCTGGTGTGCTTTAATGGTACTGATGTGAATTTTGTATTCTGGCAGTGTACAAACTCCAGTTCTGATCCAGCAAATTCTTGCTCACACCCTGTTTTGTCTTGCCCGTGCTAGGACAATCGCTTAGCTCATTTAGCACCAGCTGTGTCAGTAGTGAGTAGTAAAATCAATTGCTCTGAGCTATGCAAGGAGTAGCTTACTTATACACCTAATTATATGACCAGTTGAAAGGAACTGTAATTCTATGTACACACAGTGTTGAGTTATAATCCCAAATGCTAATCCTTTAAGAAATTATTGTTGGTGCTAATAGAGTAGAACTCACACAAATGAATCTTTCTTTTGATTAAATATGAACAAATCCTCATAAGTCGTGGTGTCTCTAGAGGTCAAAAGAAGCATAATTGCTGTTAAACCTAAATTGAAAAGTTAAATTAGTAATACAAGTGGGCAGTGTTGTAATTGATGTATGAATAGATAGTTTTCTATTGCTGCTTCGCTCAACGCACTTTTTTTTCCCTCAAAAAATGGGGAGAAAAAGTCCCTGCACCTTATACCCTCCCCTTCCCCGCCCGTGTCTCCTCTCCCCGGGTGTCACTAGCAGGTTAGCGGCAGTTTCTTGCCTAATCCAGCGGCTCCCAGTGATCACAGACCTGTCTCCTCTTGCGGCTCCCCCTAGTGATGGCTTCTGCTGATGGATGCGATTAGCTGAAGCCATAGCAGAAACCATCACTAGAGGAGCAGGAAGTTCATAATTTGTGCCTACCTTTGATCCTGCGTTTGTGGGTATCCATGCCTATATGCCATGTGGGAACCTAATGATAGACAGTGAGGATGAAGCGGCTTTCTTCATTTTGGCATTACCCTGCACATTGTTTTTCATTAGTCCTCAAATCTTATAGCAAAGAAGACCTTCTTTATTAGAAGCAACATGTTGAAAGATCTGATAATCTAGTTGCCAGGGTTTAATTTTAACATAACTTCAGTTCTTGTACTAAATATGGATATCATGAATACTGTTAACCTAATTGTTGTAGATGTTTCACTGTTTTCATACTGCTGTCTGTTCTTGTGTCCCAGCCATGGCAATAAAGAGGTCTTCTCCTGCCGAGGAATACAACTGGCTGTAGAATGGTTTTTAGAGAAGGGCCACAAAGATATTACTGTATTTGTGCCAGCGTGGAGAAAGGAGCAGTCGCGACCTGATGCCCCGATTACAGGTAAGAGTCCGTATATAATGATTATTAAAATTAACTGGAGCCATATGGAACATTCACTAACTCACGTGGTGAGGTAAATGCCAGAATGTTATGGTTGTCACTAAAGATGATGAATGAAGCAAGTTTGTATGCAAGTGACATGTAGCCTGAAACTGTGCAGCTACTTAGCTCTAGGTTGCTTGATATTTGCAAGCAAACTTTGACTAGCTGAATCTCATTGATGATCTGTAGTCGTCACTAAAGGGGCCCATACACCTAACGATTTTACCGCAGATATACAGCAGATTTGATCACTGTGATCAAATCTGCTGTGAAATTGTCGCGCAAACACTGACAGAACGATTGATTTCCATCCGAAATCAATCATTCCGGTTGATACGTCCGTGCAGAAGATTTTTCTCGATCGCCGGCGGGTCGGGAGTGCGTCGATAGCGGCGTTCGAATGCCCGACCGACGCAATACAGCAGAGATACATTACATGTTCCGGCCAGCGCGACTCCCCCGGTCTCCGCTGTCTTCTTCTCCGCACCAGGCTGCAGCTTCACTGAACTTCCTGTCCCGGCAGAAGCGCCCTCTACTGTTTAAACTTCCCCTGGACAGGAAGTTCAGTGAAGCAAGCCAGCCAGCTGGACCGGAGACCAGCGTGGAGAAGAAGACAGCGGAGACAGGGGGGGTCGCGCCGGCCAGATCAGGTAATGTATAGCAGGCAGCAGCTCCACACATTGTGATCGGTTTCATGCTGAAATCGATTCACAATCTGTTTGCAGTAAAGGCAGCCATACGATCCCTCTCTGATCAGATTCGATCAAAGAGGGATCTATCTGTTGGTCGAATCTGTTGGCAAATCAACCAGTGTATGGCTACCTTAAGGAAGGGTAGGGGATAAATCTCTATGGGATACCTGTTTCGTCACTGTGATGAATGATAAGGATTCCTTTCTCTGGGGATAGATTTCCTTAATGATGACTTTCACTTCCTACTATGCCCAGTGGGTTTTTCAGGGAACAGAGCTGTTCAAAAAAGCTTAGATCTCTATGGATATTACCCGATCTGTGTAGCTCATTATAAAATATTTGAAACTGCATAACTATGAGCCAGTTAGGGGGGTGCCTGTTACCACCTCCCATCGCCCAGGTCTCCGGAGTGGCCAGGGCCCTCCCATGTAAGTAGTGTCTAATCTGAGGCCAATCTGTCCTTGGTCAACCTAAAAATGAAGGGGCATTCATGAATATGCCAAAGTGAATATTATCTAGAATATTTGTCAAAGGGCTGGGGATAGTTGATTATATGGGGTTATATTCCAACCTCACTTTAACCCAATCTAAGAGTAGCTCTCTCTCAACCAAAATGGGAGAGTATCTGATACTGGTCTGTGGTGTCGCTGAGTCCAAAGAAGTGCTTTGGGATGAAGAGGGGATTCAGTCGTTAGCAAAGAAACCCACTGCTTTTGGGAATTGCCATAGAACATGTCTATGATCAGAAGAAGTTGGGCTGCCAAGTGATATCGTTTTAAACAGGGAAGACCCAGACCGCCTTCTTCTTTGGCTCTTATAAGTAGTTTAAAATTGCTACGAGGTTTTATCCCTCCCCACAGAAATCTAGTTAAGGAACTATTAAGTTTAAAAAAGAATTCTCTGGGGACATTAATTGAGAGCTTGAAAAAATGTATAAAAGTCAGGACGAGATGTTCATTTTCAATACATTGGCTATGCCCAACCAAGAAATTCTACGTTTATTCCATCGTTCAAGATCTGCAGTAATTGTAGAAAAGAGAGGGATATAAATTAACCTGTATAGTTCAGAGAGGTCAGTTGGTATGTTTACTTCCAAATATTTTATGTAATCATGTCGCCACTTAAATGGGAAGGAGGATTTCAGAAGGTCAACTTTATGCTGTGGCAAGGGCATGTTTAAAATTTCTGATTTTAGTAAATTGATCTTTGTTACCTAAGTTCCCAATTCAGCTTCCTTCATGAAGTTTGGTAATGTAATATATGGTTCCGTGATAAACAGAAGCAGGTAATCTGCATAAAGTGCTAATTTAGATTTCCGATTGCAAGTACGTACACCTTTTTAATATTGACGTTTTGACGCAGTGCTTCTGCAAAGTGTTCCGTGCATAAGATATATAACAGGGGAGACGGGACATCCCTGTCTTATCCCATTACAGATTGGGAAGGGCCCAGTGGGTTTTCCAATCAGTGTAACACCGTAGCGTTCCCATGGGATGGCTTTGAGTCCCGTCACCCAGCCATTTATCTTGCCATACGCTTGTATATTTTGAGTACGCAATAACAGTATGTGAACTGAGGAAGGTTTTCTTTTGTATATTAATACAGTATTGTTTCTGTGACTGACATCTGGTAGCATGACCCCAACCACCACAAGCACATAGCTTTATGTATCGATTGCAAGCCTCCCCTTTATTCAGTAACAATTAGTGCTGGTACCATTTCCTTTTATATTTTATTTTGTCGAATTCAACCATATGAAAACTTCCTGCAGGGTAGTCAGTCCTTTCCTGATATCATATACTGTCTGCTCTCCATTTCATACAGCATGAGTCATCAGAAAGAAGGGGGTAAGGAGCAATCACATGGCGAGTCAGCAAGTTTAGCTGTCACACTCATTCAGCAGTTGACTTGACTTGCAAGATTTAGAAAATATGGCCAGGTTAAGAAACACATATCCTGGGACAGTAGCGTTTAATAATAGAACTATGGATTAATATGCATGGTCTCGCTACAGAGTCACTTTAAAATCTGAAGTGAAAATAAACATGAGATAATGATTTTGTATGTGCAGTACAGCTAAAGGTGGCCACACACCATACAGTTTTTTAAAATATCTGATCAATTTAAGAATTGCAATAAATTTTTCTGACTGGTCATATATTTGAAATGATACAATGTACCACACACGTATGTTCAATTCTTTTCACCAATTATGATAAAAAATTATTGGATACTGACAAAATTGCTAGGGTGTGTATATTAATAAATTGGCAATCTAACACACCATACAATCTTTAGAAAGATTGAAGAAAAATATCTGGCATTCCGAATCAATAAAAATTGAAGAAAACTGGAAATCCGATCGGATTTTTCAGTCGAATGAAAAAAAAGCTTTCGATTTTTTTTAAAGCGATCCGATTGGTTTTATCGTAAAATCGAATCATTTTATTGTATCGTGTGTGCCCACCTTAAGTGATAGAATCATTAGTAGCACAGATATGAATCTCATTGTTTCCAGTACAGGAAGAGTTAAGAAACTTCAGTGCTTCTCTGACATCTCCAACTAATTAGTCAGAGAGCAATGCCATTTTCTGAAGCACTTATCTCAACCTGTCTCTCACTGTTTCTTGTTTCTTAACGTTTTTCTGCCAGGAAGTTCAAAGGTTCATTAGCTGTGCTCTGTTTTATCATTTAAAATACAGAATGTAATTTGTAAAGTACAAATATTAGAGAATGATGCAGTTATAGAAAAACAGCTTTATAACTAAAAATGACTCTTTTCTTTGCTGCTAATCTTTTAACTATTATGTGTACTACAGATACAATTCATTGTATTATAAGGGTTTTTTTTCGCTTCAGTGTCACTTTAAATGTTAAAGTGGAATATAACCCTGCATTTCAACTTTGCTCTAAAACATTATTTACAGTATATTATATGCAACCAGCATTTTTTTTTTTTTTTTTACTAGACCAGCATTGGAAGGGTTAGGCCCAGTGCACACCAAAACCGCTAGCAGATCCGCAATATGCTAGCGGTTTTGGGAGCTGATTTCAGAGCGATTCTAGGCATGTTTAGAGAGGTTTTCTAAACATACCTAGCGGTTTTGGGTGTGTTTTTGTGTAGCAGATTACACATATTGTTACAGTAAAAGCTTTTACTGAACTCCTCCTGTAACAAAAACGCTTGGCAAACAGCTCTGAAGTAGCGTTTTTCAGAGCGGTTTGCGTTTTTCCTATACTTTACATTGAGGACGAAACGCTTCCGAAAACCGCAAACGTGCAGCAGGAGGCGCGTTTGCGGCTTGTCAAAAACCTCAAACCGCCAGTGTGCACCATCCCATTGCAATACATTAGCCAAGCGTTTTTACAGGCGGATGCGGCTGGCAGATCGCTCCAAAAACCGCTCGGTGTGCACTAGGCCTTACACAGTGCTTTAAAGTTCCTGGAGATTTCTGCAGATGCATCCGAAGCTGACAGAGATACATTTTGTTTACATAAATGTATCTAAGTGTTGCATGTGACTCACTCTCTCTGACTGAGAAGGAGCTGGAGGACAGCCAAAGAGTGTGTAAGATTTCTCAATAGATACATTTAAAGAGTAACTGTTAGCCCCCAAAGTGAAATTTAAAGGGAAATACTATATATCTACGCGTGCGGAATGCGGCAACGCGTATTTTTGTACGCATTGTGGTCTGCAATAGCGCTAATTGCATTGGTGTATGCGTCCAATAATACGCATGGCGGCCGGCGACTGGTGAGTCGTCAAAAACGAAACTAAGTGACAGCGGGGGACCAGAGGATTCCAGAGCGGCGCCGAGGGCACAGGACTGCTGCAGGGGGCTAGTAATAGCCCCAGGTAAGTAAAATTCTTTACCCCCTGTTCAGTTAAGGTTCCCTTTAAATCTCTATAGCAATGTTTTATTTAGTATTTAAGTGAGCCAAAAAGCCAATGCAGAACTTAAAAATCAATCTAATTTTTTTACTATGTAGCCTGTTGCCCAAGCTCCGGACGCAAAGCCGCATATCAGATACTGATGAGCATGCAGAGCATGCCTATGTCTGCCCGACCCCCCTCTCCCCCCCCCCCCCCCCCCCCCCCAGGACCAGGTGCCGATATATTCTCACATCAAACAGCTGACCGCTCTGACACGGAGAGAGAGCGGGAGCACTTCCAGCGCCGCCGCCGTGCATCTCTCTCACATGTGATTCTCTCACATGTGACTCGGCGGCGGCTGCTCTGCGGTGGCGGCGCTGGAAGTGCTCCCGCTCTCTCTCCGTGTCAGAGCGGTCAGCTGTTTGTGAGAATATATCGGCACCTGGTCCTGGGGGGGAGAGGGGGGTCGGGCAGACATAGGCATGCTCTGCATGCTCATCAGTATCTGATATGCGGCTTTGCGTCCGGAGCTTGGGCAAAAGGCTACATAGTAAAAAAATTAGATTGATTTTTAAGTTCTGCATTGGCTTTTTGGCTCACTTAAATACTAAATAAAACATTGCAATAGAGATTTAAATTTCACTTTGGGGGCTAACAGTTACTCTTTAACTAAGTAGAATGTAACAATCTGAACTTCTGCATATCTCTCCACAGAACTTTAAACCCCTGTGTTTAACCCTTCCAATGCTGGTCTAGTAAAAAAAAATGCTTTTTGCATATAATATGCTGTAAATAATGTTTTAGAGCAAAGTTGAAATGCGGGGTTATATTCCGCTTTAACTGCTTAACTAAGGTATTTCTTTTGCGTTAAAAATAATAGACATACCAACCTACCAATAGCAGTAATGGTAGCTTTAAAAATGAAGAGGTAATAAATTGTGCTGTTCCAATACATATGTGAGAGGACGAATCCCATTCACAGGACAGAAGATTAATGGAGAGCTGGTGTAACATCAGTCATACGTGACAGATCTGAATAACATTCATCTAGCAGCGGTGTATGTCACAATGCTGCATGTAGTGTTTCCTCCAATGTGTTCAGCACAGTAACACATTAAGTAATTACACAAAAGAAACACAGTAGGATAACAGCATGAAGAACATGTTCCTGAAGAAATAAGAAGTCATACATTGTAGCTGAAAAAATGGATGAGGAGTAGTAAATTAAGATGAAAATTAAGTATAAAAATAACCTTTGTGGAAATTGTATAGTGTATAATTAATGTAAGTATTACATTATGAAATCTTTCTTGAAACCTTGGCTGCTGTGAATACTGGTAAAAGCAGGATTTTTTTTCATCAGTGCCAGATATAATGCCTGGTACATACCGTGCAATTTCCCCTCGGCAAGGGCAAATAGATAATTTCCGACAGGTCCGATCCGGTTTCCAATCAATTTTCTGATCGATGTTGTACAGAAGTGATTGGAAAATTGATGGACCAGTCAACCTGAGGGTATATTGCATGGTGTGCACCAGGCATAAGAATCTGAGGTAACTGTCTGTATCTTTATTTTACTAGTTAGTGTTTGTAACAATTTCCTTAAAAAGTGACCCCCCTCCCTGTTCTTACCATATAGTAAAGCAAATCTGTATTTTTAAAGAAGGAAAAGGGTGTGTGTGTGTGAGTGTACGTGTATCGAGAGGGTAATTGCCATCATAGTTGGCTTCACAGAAAATTGACATTCAGGGCTGGTTTATACTACAAATCGCTATTGCAAACACAGTGCGATTTCCTTGCATCTTTATTTGTGATTGCATTCTGCGCTGGATTTCAGGAACAAAGGCACACACTCCTCCAAAAATCCAGCAGGACCGACAGATCGCAGTCTGACTGCACTACTATAAAGGTTTCCTACCGTTTCCATTATTTTGCAGATGTCCTTACATTTAGCAGCATGTAAATGATCATAAGCAAAATGCAGCACACCACATGTAGTGTAAAACAGCCTAAGTGTTTGCAGCGACCTAGCAGTGTCTATATCAGGGGTCTCAAACTCGCGGCCCGCGGGCCATTTGCGGCCCTCGATACAATATTTTGTGGCCCTCGCTGGCAAAAGCTTCCTTATAGTTCTCTTCAGTGCTTCCAAGTAATCCGCCGCATCCCCGCCGCTAAACGAGGGCCGCAGAGCCCCCAAATCGCCCGGGGAGCAATCCGCTGGTATTTCCTGGAAGGGGCAGACCTTTCAGCTTCAGCTCTACCCCTCCTGATGTCAATCGCCGCACGGATCGCCGCCTCTCCCCGCCCCTCTCTGTGAAGGTAGAGTGAGAGGGGCGGACAGAGGTGGCAATGCGCCGCGATTGTGAAATTCCTTATGCGGCCCAGCCTCATCCTGACTTTGCCTCATGCGGCCCCCAGGTAAATTGAGTTTGAGACCCCTGGTCTATATGCTTAGATTTTAAAAGAGAGAAAGAAAATTTAAATTTCTCCCTGCATTATCTCATAAGTTTAATAGAGTAAAGGCTATCATGCACTAGTCAACATTTTTTTTTATAGACTGGACATTTGACCATAAAAAATTATTGAATCTAAAAAAAAATAAAAAAAAAATAAATTGTAAAAATCATGGACCAAGCACAGGCACAATATGTCACAGCAGGGAACAGATGTCCAACAGCTTCTTCCTAGTCTGCATCATCACTTTTAAAGTCTTAAACAAAATGCCTTCTCTCAAAACTGTTGTAATATTCTTTAGAGTTAACTTCTCTTTATCTAGTCAGCCGTGTTGATCTCAAATCCTTGATTTCACATCGAGTAGATATAATATTTTGTTTATGGAAGATCTCTGCAAGAACAACCTTGTCTACATATTCATGCTGTGCTTTAGTAGGTCAGCAGAATAGATCATGGACTAGTAATACAGATATTTGATTTTTGTTTCCTTTACTAAGACTCGTAAAGGAAGGTGAAAGGTTGTAGGATTGTGCAACTATTTGTAAGACCATCTCTTCTTCTATCTACAGACCAGGAGGTTCTCAGGAAGCTGGAGAAAGAGAAGATTCTTGTGTTTACTCCATCTCGCAGGGTGCAAGGCCGCCGAGTGGTGTGCTATGATGACCGCTTTATAGTCAAGTTGTCGTTTGATTCTGATGGCATTATTGTATCCAACGATAATTACAGAGACCTCCAGAATGAGAAGCCAGAGTGGAAGAAGTTCATTGAAGAGCGGCTTCTTATGTATTCATTTGTGAATGATAAGTAAGTATGGCGTTTTGCAGTAGGGATTTTGGCTTACAAAATTCAAGTAGAGTATCAAAACACATAAGGATAATCAAGTGTATTTAATGTTCCACACAGCGACTGTATGGTTAGCACTCTTGCTTTCTAACTCTAGAGTCTCAAGCTTAAATCCAAGGCTGAGTTTGTATGTCTTGAATCTGTATGTTCTCCCATGTTTTCTGTGGGTTTAACCTTCCTGGCGGTCTATTAAAACTGCCAGGGGGCAGCGCAGCACTTACATTTTTTTATTTATTTTTTAAATCGCGTAGTTAGCTTAGCGCTAGCTACATGATAGCCGCTGTGCAGCGGCATCCCCCCCACCCCTTCCGATCGCCTCCAGCGATCAGAGCAAACAGGAAATCCTGTTCAGAACGGGATTTCTGGTTTGGCTTCCCCCGTCGCCATGGCGATGATCGGGATGACGTCACCGACGTCGTGACGTCAGAGGGAGTCTCGATCCACCCCTCAGCGCTGCCTGTCTGAGTTATGCACGCAGCTAGCAAAGTGCGAGCTGCGTGCAACAAAAAAAAGTGTGCAAATCGGCCCAACTACAAAAAAATGGCATTTGTTTGACTAGTTTTGTCATCCAAGATCTCTAGATTACAGGTATACAGACGCAATTACATTAGATGCTTATCATTATCCAGCCAACTGGTCCTGATACCAGTGCAATATTTGTATTTTGTCCTGTTGCACATGACCAACAGACAAGGTTGAGAACTTCTGTCTTAAAGTATAACTCTACTTTAGCTAACAACCTTGTATAACATTTACAGTAGAATCCCTTTATAGTAAATGCCAAGGGACCAGGAACAGTAGTTTACTATATCAGAATTGGTCATACATTGTATATTTATACAGACATTTGCTGGGACCTGAGTTTACTATATCCAGAGGTTTACTACTGTATATCAGAGTTTACTATAAACAACTTGTGTTGTTATGTCTTTGGAGATTCTATTGTATAACTGATAAGCAGTTTTGTAATTTAATTCTCTTGTTTAGGCAGATAGATGATACATATGATGCTTCCTTGTATCAGCAGGAAGTAAACCTTTGAAATTCCCATCTCAGTTCATTGGCTTTTGTGCAGTTAATGTTTATTTAGTAATGATAGGAAATATTCTTTTACTGGCCTGTGAAAGATATGCTACACTCCTGTGTTACAACCCTGAGCTCATTTTAAATGGACAATGAATAACCACTGCAACTGAATTTAGTCCCCATTCTTACAACCGAACTGAACAACTGAACAATAACAGCAAAATGTGAAATTACCAGTGAGTACTATACCCTTATCCTAAACTGTTTCAAAGACCCATCAAGAGTCACCTAAAAGATACTGGCGCAATCTCCGTTTTGTCTTGCAAGGAAACTGATTCTGCTAAAATGTGCATATTATGGTTGTGTGCCGCGGCATTGAAAACTGGCTTTGAAGCACAATGGGCACCCTTCACAGGGAATCAAACCGAGTTGGCCACTTTTATGTAGACGTTGCCAGGCATACCCTACTGCCAGCACCGCCGCATGAGAAATTCTACTCTTCGGTGTGTCTTTTTTTAATTGTGGTGACTCCAGTGGAGTGTGTGTGCAGCTCCTTAGCTTGAAAGAATTTGTGATTATTTTGGTGATCACTCATTCATTTAGCATTCATACATAGTATATCCAAACCTTCCCACAAGTACCATTGATTACGGTCTTTTTCACCCCCTGTCCACTCTTGCGCGCTTAATTTGTCTGGTTGTCTCACACCACCTAGTTTCCCAGGGACTTATCAGCCTATTTTGCGCTATTCATCCTTTCACTTTATCTATTGCTGATTAGTTTGGTCCAACACCTTCTCCATTTCTCTATTTGCTTGTCAATGATTGTGTCCTCCGACTCCAATGCCAGAAAGCCAGACATATGGTCCATCAAGTTTGTCAGTTTAGGAGCTGTTGGTTCTTTTCAGTATTTTGCAGTGATGCGTTTTGCAACAATGGCTGCAGGCACTGCCAGGTTACTTGCGTCTCCATCATTATCTATGTCCATAGTACCCAGCAAGGACAGGATGGCGTTAAAGGATGTATTAAAGTTGCGAAATGTTTCTATGTATAACAGGACAGGACCACCACATATAGAATGATCTAGGTACTATATGGCATCTCCAGCATACGTTGTTTTTTCTATCCAATTTAGTCAGCCTAGTTGGAATGAGATACCATCTTGCAAGGACTTTGTAGTTTACCAACCTTAAACCTTAAAAACCTTAAAAAAATTGATTGAATGTTACATTCCAATTCATTTGTACTATCTTGGATGAGGGACCCCTAATTTTGTTTTGTTCATTCTTCTTTTCAAGGTCATCGATTTTACTAAACCGGGAACGTACCTGCTTATTGTGTAGGCTGATGAATCTCAATGTTGTGCTGATTTTCATCGGCACTTGCTTCTAGCGCTTCTATTCTAGTTGTCAAATGGTCAATAGCTTCTTTTATTGGTTTAATCTCCTCCAATACTGCCGTTTTTAGTGGTTTGTATGGCTTCCACCATGACTTCCTGCCATGTACTGAATGTGTCAGTGAACCAGACATTCATTTTTTTTTTTTTTCTCAGCCTTCCTTCGTGATGTAGGTTTCCTTGCCTGCCATTCTACCGCCTTGTGGTTTCGCATTTGTTCCTTTGCAGTACTCTTTTTTTTTTTTTTTTTTTTTTTTTTTTTTTTTTTTATAATTTGAAGCTATAACTGAGCGGTTCAGTGAGCCAACTGCCTTTACTGTCAAAGATGCTTTCTAAGGGGAGTGGCCATGATAGTAGGGTCTTTATTAGTCTTAAGTTTTTGGTTTTTTTTTAATATTTGTAGACATTTTAGCATCTTTTTGTGGTAGAACGCCAAAGCTGGGGGTCAGCTTAGTAACAGCATATTATAGCAGTGCAGTATCAACCTTCAAATAAACTTTCAAGTGAACCTCTCTCAATGGAATCAAAGCAGTGGTCGTCATGATTTTTTCCATAGATTTCCCTCAAAGGACAGAAAGTTAACATGTAGGATAAAAGTAAAAACGTTTACATTACATTTTGTCGGAATCATTAAACATGAATCTGTTATCTTGTAAAGAATGTGATTCAGAGTAGAAAGCACACAGTAGTCCTTTTTGTTGTGACCTTGTCTCCTCTCACTCTGACCTTGTCTCCTCCTAGATTTATGCCTCCGGATGATCCACTAGGGAGGCATGGCCCAAGTCTGGAGAATTTCCTGCGTAAAAAGCCTGTTGTTCCCGAGCATAAGAAGCAGCCATGTCCTTATGGTAAGCAAGTTGCGATGATTGTATCAGTGCTGTCATTTATTGACGTTCTCTTGGGTGTCAGATCGTAGGCTTGGCATTTGGATTTTTTTACTTTGGTATTTTTAGGTCTTCATAAAAAGAAAAAAAGGGTCACTACTGGCAGAAAGACCCTAATGTTAAACCAGGGCAGTATAAACTGAAGATATGCTATAGTACAAGTTGGAGGGCCCTTTTCCACTAGCAATCGCTAGCGTTTGCGATTCAACAAAGACCAAATTTTTCCCAGCAATTGCGATTTTGCTATGTAATGCACTGCATAGCAAAATCGCGGCAAAAATCGATCCGCTGTGCGATCGCGGTAGTGGAAATTACCTACCGTGATTCCTATGTTGTGTAGCAAACCCTAGCGATTTGCAATTTTGCGATTCAGCATTGCAATTGCCTCTAGTGGAAAAGGGCCCTTTACCACCAGCAATCGCTAGTGTTTGCACTAAACGCTAGCAATTGCGATTCAGCAAAGTACCACATTTTCCCGGAGATTGCGATCACGATTTTGCAATGCACTGCATAGCAAAATCAAGGCAAAAATCGCTCTGCAGCGCGATTGCGCTTAAGTAAAAAACAAATTGCAATAGTGCAAATTACCTACCGTGATTCCTATGTTACTAGGCAATCCGTAGCGATTTAAAAATCACTAGCAATTTGCGGTTTTGCGATTCAGCATCGCAATCGCCGCTAGTGGAAAAGGGCCCTTAGGGTTACCTTCAGTGTAAATGGCATGACAAAACAGATTGTACTATTGCTAGGAGTGTCAGTAGGAAGATTCCCTATTAGCTCTTTACGGTGATGGATGGAGCAGTAGGAAAGCTCAGGAGCTCGGCTCTCAATTCCACATTGCCTTATTACTTCTGCTCCAATCTCTGCAATTGATGGACGTTAACACTTGTGGGTTTTACTGGAGGTAACCTCTGTTATGTAGTTTTTCATTACGTGTTATATTTTTATTACATGGGTTTGCTGCAGAGATACTTTAAAGTGAAAGTCCACTTTTGCTGAGGAAATAAAACCATCACATTAGTTCTGTTCTGTATGTTGCAAGAATGTATAACAATCATAGTTTGGAATTGCTACACTTTGTTTTCAAATGCAACAAACTAATCAAAGTATCACTAGATTAACTTCCAAATACTGCTGGATTAGTCCAGACATTGAGTAATGATCACTTTTAATGCTACGTATCCACTAGTGCCTGGTGTCTGTCTCTGAGATGGATGCGGCACTCATGATAATATGAATGAGTCTCCCTGCTGTGCCAATGTAGGGCAATGGGGATTTGGATGCAATGTGTGACAAAATTCAGCGTGTTGTTTCACCGTTACACAAAATACAGCAAATTTTTGCTTTATGTTGTATCATATTTATTTATCCTATAGTGAATTGTGCAAGGGTAAGTTTCTTGCAAGGCATTTGGCGCACTGGCTCGGAGTGACCAGTTTTGGCAATCAGAATGTGGAAATCTTTGCTTTGGTACCATGTCAGTAATTTAAGTTAAAGTAAAAGTTATTGTGCTGCATGATTGTAATATCTATATTTTTGTTTTCTGTAGGGAAGAAATGCACATATGGGCACAAATGTAAATACTACCATCCTGAGAGAGCGAACCAGCCATTGCGCTCAGTGGCCGATGAACTGAGGATAAGTGCAAAACTGTCTGCCGTTAAGACAATGAGCGAAGGTGCATTGGTGAAATGTGGGACTGGGCTCTCTCTTTCCAAGGGAGACGGGTGCATAGAAACAAAACGAATTGCTCCCAAACGACAATCTGATCCAAGTATTCGTTCTGTGGCTTTGGAACCAGAACAGAGGCTTTCAGCAGCCCGCAAATCAGAGGCCAACTCAGTACCATCACTTGTGTCTGCCTTGAGTGTGCCAACCTTGCCACCTCCCAAGAGTCATGCTGTCAGTGCTTTGAACACACGTTCAGCAAGCAGCCCTGTGCCTGGATCATCACAGTTCTCCCACCAGAAATCCTCTTTGGACCACATGACTAGTGTCCACTATCCACCAATACTGGTCACCAACAGCCATGGAAATTCTGTCAGTTACAATGAAGAGTACCCAAAATATGACTCTCTGGGAGACCATGGTTATTATTCCATGCTTAGTGATTTCTCTAATTTGAGTATCAGTAGCATGCACAACTCTGATTACTACGCTTCTGAGCAAGACCGAGCAGCTTTCTCAAGGAATTCCAGCCCATGTCCAGACAGCTGCTTAAGCCGCACAAGCAATGACCCCTACTCTTCTTACAGTGACCTTTATTTGGGTGTCTCTGATCCAGGTTCTGAAGATAATATGAAACCCCAAAGACAACATCCACAGACTAGGCTGCAGCCATTTTCACATGGTTACCATGAAGCATTAACACGAGTTCAAAGCTATGGTCAGGAGGAACCCATGCAAAATTTACGCAAACAGTCCTCTTCACATTTGGCTCTACATATGCAACATCCACTTGTTGGGGCAAGGTCCAGTTGTCCTGGTGATTACCCAGTACCAGAGAATATGCACCCTGCTGCCAATGCTCAGCCTGGTAGAGCACTGGTGATGACTAGAATGGATAGCATATCAGACTCCCGTCTTTATGAAAGCAACCCCATGCGGCAAAGAAGACCTCCACTGTGTCGTGAGCAACATGCTAGCTGGGATCCTTTACCTTGCCCCACTGACACTTATAGTTACCTCTCTTACCCATTGAATAGTCTGATGCAACCTTGCTATGAACCAGTCATGGTGAGAAGTATGCCTGAAAAGATGGAGCAGATTTGGAGGTCTCCTCATTGGCCAACCATGGTCAGTGAACATAGAGAACAGCACATTATTCCAGAGCATCAGTATCAAACTTATAAAAATCTGTGCAACATCTTTCCTCCAGCAGTGGTCCTCTCTGTCATGGAGAAGAACCCACACATGAGTGATGCCCAGCAGCTTGCAGCAGTTATTGTTTCAAAGCTAAGATCGGGTCAGCAGCACTGTTAATTTCAACCTATTATGCCTGGACAATAGTATCTATTGATCAAGTTGCCTGAATCAAACCTGGCAGTGTTTTTCACAGTTAGCTTTCTCCTATGACCTGTTGGTCATTTTTCTTGTTCCTGCCACCACTAAAACTTTATGAACTTCACATACTTTAATTTATTTATTTTTTTTAACTATGAACGTTACAATATTTTAAAAGCATTCCCAGAAGAGTGCAGATTTTATTGTATAGATATATTTATCCCTGCTAACCTGTTTGACAGGTCAAACCTCAGTTTTGTGGAAGGCAAAGTTGCTCATTCCTATTCTTAATAAAGAGAATGGAAGGGCCAGTCAGTCTCTCCAATGCTGGAGATGCCAGCATGTCATCAAAGCACATAGGTTGCTTCTATCATGTTAAGTTCAGCTGTTCACTTAAAAACACCTGTTCATATTGTTAGCAATTATATTGCATGCTTACATGTGTATTTGCGGTTTTAATCAGTACAGCTGTGTATATATAGGTAGTTATTTTTTGTTGTTTAACAAGTTTACTGTCAGTGCTTGAAAGAATGGTTTACATTGCACAAGGACAATGCATCGTTGGACACTTGGATCACTATGTATTTTACAAAGTTCATATATATATATATTACCACGCTGTAGTTCTTAAATGTTCTACAGATCATATTTGCACAAGATAGGAGTTGGTTTAGTTTAGTTTTTTGCACTGTTTTTGACATGTCAGGTCACAGGTCAGTAGTACCTCACTAATGTTCCATAATTGCCATATGCCTCTAAATCTTATCTCTTACTGGTGCCCAGTATACTGAGGAGGCCATTAAGTTTCAAGGTGGGCAAAGTGCATGTGGTAATTTGTGGCAAAGAAAGGCTTTGCGTATTTTCTGACATGGCAGCCTTTTGTTGGCACACATTCCCGGCCACTTCCAGATAAAAAATCCTTTCAAATATGTTGGATGCATTGATATTTATTTGGAGCTGTGGCTACCAGCATGACCCCATTAGACATGAAACTTTGATTTGTGAAAACTTTATTCATTTCACAGTAGGTAAAACGCATGGTGAACACTGACATTTAATGCCATAACCTACGTGGTATAAGATGTAAGAGCTCTTGATAACATTCAAAGATATTTGCAAGCATTGTGAAAGAAAATATGGCATTTGGGTTAATATTTGCTCACTTACAGCAGTTTTTGTTCCAGTAATCACATAGATTAGTAGATTAAAAAAATGTAATAAGCCTTCTGTAGCCTAATAAGGCTGATTATTTAGAACCATAGGCTGCACAACAGTTACATATAATGAGGATTTCTCTAGTTTTTTAAAGATATGGAACCTTTATTCTATTGCTGGATGTTATTTTTAGCTCTTTTACATAAAGTACCTTGTATAGCTAGTTTTACTGATCCTTTTGACTCTGAGGTATGACCGTGTATTAGTGAAAGATTTCTATCATGTGCAGCTGAAAATGGTTCTTTGTGGTATAATCCTGGAAACGGAAACTACACATTTTTTATACAATTTGTTATGCTGATCTTGTTGTAGCCTTGCTAAGTATTATCCTCTCTTCAGTAATTTTATAAATGTCAGAAGTGACTCACCAGAGAGGCATCTAGTTCCATGAGCCCCGTCAGTATATGGCCTTTCTGGTTGCTTGGCATTCAGGCGTGACTACCATTGTTACTCCTCTCCAGCAGGTACTGGATTCGTTTGGAGATGTTAGCTTTATTCTCTGCTACCACTAAGTAATGAAGTTCTTGCACTTCTGCTCAATATGGTTGGTTTATGTATGTAGATGTGTCAGTGGGGCATATGGCAGTTCATTTTGCCAGACTGGGCTTCTTGTTGGTTGTCTTATGCTGTACTCAGGTTGCTGACCCTTAGTACTATATCTCTTATTTAATTTTGTAATAAACCCATTGTATAGTATTTTAAGGTTTTAAAAGTCGACCCCTAGCCAGTGCTTTGGGCTTTAGTCGACTTTGGTTTTTCATGAAAGCGAAGAAGGGCTGAACTGATTGCCCTTTTGTTTCTTCATGAGAAGGTGATAACTGCCTAAATGTTTCTTACTGTGAAACAAACGGAACGTCAGGCTGCCGTCAGGGTTTTCTCTGGCTTTCCGAGAATGTGTGTTCGGCTGCTCCAAGATTGCTTACATATAACTTTAGTCACTTTTTCAAAAAGCATGAGGTACAAGTACTGTTTCTCCAATAAAATAACTGCTTTACCCCTGGCCACCTAGCCTCTCTCTTTCATATTTGTAGTAAACAATAGGAAATTTAAATGGAGAAACTGGTTGCTGCGGGTAACATATCAGACACTTTCAGTCTAGAGACTTAAGTAAAAGCTGTATTGGGGGAACTTTGAATATGCATTCTTGTCCCAAATACTGCAGTTAAATGTAAATAGTACAGAGAGTCCTCAGGAAGGCTATCCCAGCAGAAGTTTCCAACCAGTGCTGGAGACTGGCGTTGTCCTCCAGAAAGCATTTCCAGTGCAAGGACAGAGCAGACCTCGGCAGCATTGCACAAAGAGACATGGTAGACTTGGATGGTATCTGAGAACCGGGCATTGCCAGCCTCCAGCAGTGCCAATCAATTGCCTTCCCTTTTTGTATGTTTAGAAGTCCTTATTGTGAATCATGGCCACAGATGATCACATCAGCAGGTTGCAGCTTGTGCAACTTTACTGAAGTCTTTAGTTGGTGTAGCCCCCTCAGCAAATCTCCTCTGCCAGTTAAGGACACACGTTGTCATTAAGAGGTAGAAATTATTATAGGCAAAGTATTTGCTGCAATAAACAAAGAATCTGAATTCTATTATTCATTTTCTATCTACCCATCCTAACTAGAAGTGATATGTAAATACAGTATGTACACAAGCTGCTGCTCTTTTAATAGTTGTAAAGAGTGGGTGAAATCCTTTGTTTTGAATCAAGGTACCGTAAAGCAAACACCCAGGCTCCATCAAAACTTAATACTGTTGACCACTGATAAACATTTCTTATTTTAAATGTCTCTTGTGGCTCTTAAAGAGCCAAGCACTAATTTCATTGAGATGTATCCAGTGTTTTAACTCACCTGATTCAAACCTCCAGACTTCTGACACCAATACAGATTAATATTTTATGCTAGGTACAAACACAGAACATTTATATTGCACTTTTCTCCTGCAGGACTCATAGCGCCAGAGCTGCAGCCACTAGGACACGCTCCATAGGCAGTAGCAGTGTTAGGGAGACTTGCCCAAGCTCTCCTACTGAATAAGTGCTGGCTTACTGAACAGGCAGAGACGAGATTTGAACCCAGGTCTCCTGTGTCAGAGGCAAAGCCCTTAACCATTACACTATGTACATACCATATAATTTTCTAGCAGATTTACCTGCCAGATCAATTATTTCCAACATGTCCGATCTGAATTTCGACCGATTTTTCGATCGTTTGTTTGGTCCATTTTCATAGAACTGAACGAAAATCGATCTAAAAATGAGTTAAAAAAAATTGGAAAATCAAAAAAAATCGATCGAAATTCAGATCGGACATGTTGGATATATTCGATCTGGCAGGTAAATCTGCCAGAAAATTGTATGGTGTGTACCTAGCATAAGAATGCAATCATTTACTATTAAATTACACATTTGAAGGGAAACATTCAGTTAAACATATGTGTGCATATAGTGTTATTCCTGTTCTTCTCCTTCATTGAACCCAGCACTGTTAACATTGTCATCTTACAAAAACTGATCCAATTCTTCCACTGACTAGAGGGGCTTACAATATAGATAGACTTTGTCCATTTACTGCAATCGAGATGCTGACTGTCCTCTAGTGGCTGGAAGAATAGGGTTTATAAGAGAGTAAAGACCAGTATTACTTAATGTAATGCATGTGAGTCCATTTTTTTCTTTTGACAGACAGGTATGGCACTTTTGTATAAAAGAAAGTGCTCTAGTCTCTTAAAATAAGACATTCAAATATAAAATGAGTTCAAATGTAAGTGTAATCCAGAACCGAAACTGGACAGCCGAAATATCCGTCTCGCAGAGCCAGAATTGACCTTATGTTTGTTGATACAAATTGTATCTTTTTTCTTGATTGTATTAAAAACTGAGGACAATGTACATGTAAATAAATGTATATATTTATCCTTATTTAAAAAAAATATAAATATACACAAACAAAAAAAGTGTAGAATAGTTACAGCAATGCCTTTTCACTGCTATGTTTGTGACACTATGTGTCACGTTGTTGTAGTCCATGGTGTGGAAGCCACTTCACTGCCCTCGAGCCTGCGGAGTTCCAGGACTCGGCTGCAGTGAGGAGGTTAAATAACTCCTTAATGACTTGGCAATGTAGTTTATAAAGAAACAAGACCTTTTCAAATTCACTTTATTATATAAAAATATCTATATATAAATGTATATAGCAATGAGTCAGATAATGTACAGAACGCACAGGTACTCTGTGTATGACATGATGTAACTTGTCTTATATTTATTAAAGTGAACCCATCTCCCTCATATAGTGGAGGCCGCCCTGTTGTGTAAAGAGAGGTTTATATATGAGAATAATTGCAAAGTGCCTGGAATAAATGTTGCCTTAAATTATTTTTTTGTAATTGCTTCAGGCCACAATTTATCCCCTATTGGTGTATAGATGATAAAATTGATCAGACCTGACTACCTTCTGGGGAAGGTAGTACACAATTGACTAGAAAGGCACTATGTAGCCTATTAAAAACATTTGCAGTTAACCGTAACTAATGGAAGGCTAACTTATTTGAAAAGATATATACAGTATTAAAGTACCCTTATTTGTTACACTAGCTAAATATCAGAGTTCTCCTTTAACGTGCAAAGCAGAATATCTGCCTGATGCAGTAACCCACAGCAGCTAGCAATTGGATTTTAGTTTTCCAAAGTCAAATTTAAAAGAAATTGGCTTGGTGATTGTGTTACTTAATCTTGCACTTTATCACATAAGCCCAAAGCGTATTCTCCTATATAGTAGTGCAAGGAACAAAATGGCAGCCTCTACAGGTTACAGGTGACGGGTACACTTTTTATTGACTTTATGTTCCTACGTAGGAATCTTAGTACAGGCACTTGGTGTTTTTGTAGTATTTTGTAACATGTGCACTGCAAAACAAAAAACATTATTAAATACCACTTAAATGCTTCTGTAGCAGTATTTTGCAATTGTTTGTACCGTGAGCCATGCGGTGTGTTATTTTATATTATTTGTTTTATGATTTTGTTGCATGGAATCAACTTAAGTACAGTAAGTTACTGGGTTTTGTGTTAACTCTGCATTGTGTGTTTGCACTGGATCAGTCATTGGCAAACTGGCAGCACAATTCCTGCCATAAGTACATATAATTATTAGGTTAACATTTCACATGTTAAATGTGAGTTATGAATATGGTTTGTTTTCTTGTGATTTCTTGCTTGTGAAGAATTTTAACTTGTACTAGAGTTTTTCTTATGCAGTTGCAGAATATATGTGGACTAACCGATGACTAAGAGCATAAAATGGTGTATATACAGTGTATATACTCCAGTACAAGTCTAGAAATGAAGGTCTGACTCACTTCGTAAAAGTATAGGGGTTGACTTGTACTTGAGTCAACACTGAGCACACTGAGTAATGTGTGTACTATTAGTGACATTCCCATTTGCAGCAATTTACCCTGTGGTAAGTGATACTTTGAGGAAAGGAGTGCTTACCACAACAATTAACACCTCACATGTACACATTTATGGTAATAAGGAGCTCCACTAAATTATTTAAAGTGAAACTCCACTTCAGTTGAAAGAGAAAATGCTGACACATTCCCTTCCTTTCTCCATATGGCCTATGTTCAAATCACTTTTTCTCCTAAGAGATCATTTTTCATCTTCTGTTTAAAATAATTTTTCAGCATTCTGCAACTGAAAAAGTACCAAAAAGGAAGTGAAAAGTACTGTCAAATGATTGAGTATTTTCTTGCTTGCTGGTGTCTTCAAAGGTATTTTATTGATAAGGTGTGACAATATCGCCTAGGAGAAAACCTGAATTGATTAAAGTGCTACTGAAGTGGGAGAAAAACTTATGATGTAATGATTTGTATCTTTAGTACTGATAACAAATAGAACATCAGTAGCAAAGAAAATGGAGTCATATTTAAATTTTTAGATCTACAACTTTATTTAACATTGCATAATTCTGTTATACTTGCAATTACAAGCCAAACTCTCTGTATTTTATACCATTAATAGCTAATGACCCTTGCAACTTCCCTGCAGTAAAAATGTTATCTAAAGTTGTCTCTGACTGTTTCTTTGATGTATAAGTGCTCCAGTAAACAGCAACCGAGTTTGGGTCGGAGAGCTCAGAGAGGCTCTTGCATAGATAACAAATGGAGTTTCTCAACTCTTCCTGTACTGGAAACAATATTAGACTCATCTGTGCTACTAATGTTGCATTTATTAGCCGTACTACACATAGAAATCAATATGTCACGAGTTTATTTTCACTTCATATTGCTTTTAAAGGCCTATGTGTACTTTCCTGTACATACCCAATGTGCACATGTCATAATAAGAGATATGGAGGCAGTTATTACTGATTTCCTTGTGATATTGCTAGTTTCTTGGCAGTTATGCTGACTTTCAGAATACCCCGTCTGGAAAAAATGTGTAGATTTTTGCAGTATACATGTATTGGGTAAGTTATTTAGAAAATATTATAGCTAAGGAATTAGCATTTTCATCTGAGGAGCTAGATAATGACCGTTTCATTGCTCCTTACAGGATGTGTGGTATTTCAGTAACTAAGCTGCACCAGAAAGTCCAGACAGTGCTAAGAAAGAGAGTTGGCCTACTAGAATTACATGACAAAAATGCAACCGCAAAAAGAAAGATCCAGTACAGTCTCCAAAATAAGTAACTATAGCTTTAATTAAAAGTTTCAGCAGGACATCAGTGGATCAAAAATAGACAAGGCTCATCATGATGGATCAAGTGGCGACGTTTCGAGAGGCAGCTCTTCTCTTTTTCAAGCTTGACCAGCCTAATTTTTTTAATTTAAATGTTGTAATTGGTTCATTAGGCTGGTCAGGCTTGAAAAAGAGAGGAGCTGCCTTCCTTTTTGCTGGTGCAGCACCTTTTGGACAGTTTCACTCAAAGTATACTCAAGGTAACACAATGAGATAGATGTGTATGCACAGTACCAAACACATAAATGACTATGCTGTGTTCCTTTTCTTCTTTTTCTGCCTGAAAGAGTTAAACATCAAGTATCCAATTGACAGTTTATCTTAAGTTGGGACCAAGTCAGACTATAGCGTAACCCTCCCTGATAAGGAATACAGCCATAAAACTTTTTTTTATCCTGGCAGAGAATAGCTTCTAAGTACAGAGGATAGATAAAAATGGTTAATGGTTCATATATTTTGGCTTAGAACACTCAGACCATGAGAAGAGCTGTATTATTCAGTTGAGATACCGTACTATTCTTTTAGCTGATATACACATACTAAAACTGTAGGATTATAGAAAAAGTAATTTGTAGGAGGATAGATGCAATTTTTTCTCATCAGTTTATTTTGACCTCTGGTTTCCTGTAAAGTATAAAGGCTCTCAGTAGTAAACCTAGTGTGTGCTTGAGATGTTCCTTCCACTCTGCCCATGGTATTAGAACAAGCTGTGAGTCAATTTCAAAAGCGCCAAGTGAGAATCCTAGACAGTACAGAGCACAGAGAATTGTAATGTCATTTTTTTTTTCTCAACATGTAGTTTCCTTTAACCACCTCAGTATCCACACATCAACAACTGTTGTTGGAATTGAGAAAAGGCTTGTGCTGCTACATGGAATGATCCATATCACACAATTGCATATTATGGAGGTTTATCACAGAATGAACACTGTAGGCAAGGACTAAATAATAACCTTATTGCAGTTCCTTGTAATCTTTGACCATAATGGTGGATACTGTGGTCTGCTCATCAACACACTCACTACATAAAAAAAAACTTTAATGGTAATTTAAAAATCTCTGGTGGAGTACGAATATGTAGCAATTTCATAGAAAGTGGATTTTCATTTTAAGCTTAGAACACTTAAAGCGGAATATAACCCTGCATTTCAACTTTGCTCTAAAACATTATTTACAGTATATTATATGCAACCAGCATTTTTTTTTTACTAGACCAGCATTGGAAAGGTTACACAGGGCTTTAAAGTCCCTGGAGATTTTTGCAGACGCATCCGAACTTGAGTTAGATACTTTTTGTTTACACAAATGTAGGCAATGAGCATGAGGCATGAGGCAATCAGAGGAGCAGGAGACGCACCCCGTATATAAACCCTGCGTATACATCTGCAGTGGTGGCCGGGAGCAGTGTGATTTTTATTTCTCTCCAGGAAATCTTGGCGCACTACAGCAAGGAAAGAACATATTCTGTTACAGAACGATGTGTAGCAGTATGGGTTATGTCATGTGCTTTATCACAAAATAAACATTTTACCTGGAAGTCGCTTGGGCTTGAATTTGATAGTTGAGCAAGGAATCCTCATTTGGGATATGCATAAAATCACCGGCCTACCATAGACTTGTATCAGGAAATATTCAGTGCACATCATATGCTCCCAATGAGCAGTCTTGTTTAGGCCTTGGTCAATGTAGCTTTGCTCAGTGATAATCGCTTATACAAGACATGCAAATTATGTCTCCAATATATTGTATGATTTCTTCATTGCATGGTTTCAGATCAGATTTTGGATGGAGTCTACATTTGTAATCTTCTGTATCTGCAGATGTCTGTTCATTAAAAATCAAATTTTTATGGCTCAATTCATATTTATATGCCTAAGCTCAAGCAGATTTATTTTAAGGGGCACCAATGTGTACATTGAGTACTGGTTTGTAGATCTTATTGTAACTTATGAATTTTCTGCTAGTAAATTTGTACAGCGATTGCTTTTTTTTTTTTTTAAGGGGAGGGGGAGGTGTCCTTTTGCACTCACTAGATGCTTCTGGCCAGCACCACTTCTGCTGACAATATAACTTGTTTATAGCGACCTTTGATCCCCGTGATTTGTTGGGGCGAGAGATCAAACTGGCAGATCATTTAGGCCGAGCTTAGGCCAAGGGCAGAGTTTTTCCACTCGCCCCTACTGCTTCGTTGTGTGCTGTGCTGTTAGTCCTCCTGCATAGCAACAAAACGCATCACTAGCCTGTGGGCTATTGACTGACCTGTACAGAACCGTATGGGGACAGTGCTCCTACTGTTGTACGAGGCCTAAAGAAGGCTATCCTAAGCAAATATTGGGACTGGTTTACTAAAGTTCTGTCCAAATATAAAACATTGGTGATCATTGTAGACTGAGAAATCCTGCATATCTGGCCTAGAAATTGGCTGCAGTTATGTGGTGAGCGTTTGTTCCTACTATAGAAAAGGTAATGAATAATGAATCATTCAGACGCATTAAAATTTACATTACTGTACTTTATAGTGTATTTAAATATGTAATGCCCCTGGGTGTCAATTTCAACTAACCATACTGTATCTCCATTTGGGGGAAAAAGGTTCGGTGCACACAGTTGCAAAAAAAAATAAAATATGAATAATAATAAAAAGAAGCACTTGCTGCGGCCATGTACACCCCTCTGTAGTTTGTCTTTTCAGTAACACATTATTAGCAGTCCAATTTCTGACTTGGGTGAGGATTTGTCACCTAATGGCAAACTTTAGTAAAGCAATAATGAAGTGGCACAAAAAAATGATTGAAATACTTCCCTATAGAGAATAAAGGCTCTGGATAGCATAGAGCCTTCCCGGTCCTCCCTCCATGGCCTCATACCTTTCCTTGTTGGAAAAGTGCAATGGTTGGAAAAGCGCAAATTCCAGTAGCAGCCAATCCACTCTTTCATTTAATATAGATGATTGGCTATTAAAGGCTTGTTATTTCTTCATTGGTCTTTGTATTGTTACAGAAGTCCAGGTAACGTCAAGCCAGTATTAGCTTTTCATCCTTATAAAGCTGAACGTATCTTTTTGTATCTGACTAGGTTAAGTACCTGTATGTTACCTTGTATTGCTCTCCTATAATACTCTGTACATCAGTGAGGGAGGGAGCACTGCACTGTAAGACTGATCCAGTCTGAAGGCCACCATACACTATTTTAACGCCTTGTTCCCACTATACATAACCCAGTCTGGTTTTTGGATTGCATGCAAGCGTGGAATCACTATGACATGCACTTTTTCATAAAAAGCTCATGTTGCTGTTCCCACTAGATTGATGCAATTTTTGCTGAATCACAAGCACTCTGGAGTAATTGCTTTACTCTCCCATTCAGTACAATCTTGGAATGTTTCTCACCCCACACTCAACATGGTAGGGCAGTCTGCTGGCTGTACTGTCTGGATGGACTGCTGGAACAGAAGTACAAGTATACATAGTTTACATAGTCTATGTTGTGTTGTCTGCACAGAGTTCATCTTTGTATTGAAAACTCTTGTGTACAGCCAGCAATTGGCTGATGACACTAAATTTCATCAGAATTTTGGGTTTACTGGAATTCCTGATGGAAGTTAACATGGGGAAATAAGTGAATAACGATCTTATTACATTTTGGACACAAACATATTTTAGTGGTGTCCATCAGGATCTTATACAGATAGACATGGTCAGAAAATGTCCGGAAAGTCTAAAAGTCCATTGTGAAGTAACTCAGTGGTCATGGCATATACAGCATTATTGGCCATTGTATGGCCCCCATCACTGTAGGTCATGAAAGAGACAGGGTTTTGGACAGTTTTGTCCATGTTATATGAAGTGCTGGGGTCTTTGTAAAAGATCTAGAATAGCTGTAGCACAGGAGGAGCATAAATTGCTTTCATTTGAAAGATAGTCCTAGGGTTGATTTGAAACTACATTTGTTCAACCTTAATTTGAGCCTGGTACTTAAAATTACTATTTTGTGATTAAAGGACGGTTAAGGATACTTCTGCATAAATGCCAACAGCAGGGCAGATCGTTAACCATTTTAAAATAGCTGAAATGCATAACAAGCTCAAACTAAGGAGATTTTTGTAACCAAGACGTAAATCTGCTTGTCATTCTATAAACTTAGTTTCATAAATATCATTAAAGTGAACTTGTGACTTTGGGGAAAAAAAAAGTTACATACTCGCCCACTTAGAGGGAAACCTCTTATGGTCCATCTCAACCCCTCTGCCACTGGGCCGGAACCCTTTACTAGTTTGCATCCATTCCCCCATCTATGTACAACTGCCGCCACACTGCGCAGGCACAACTATGGCCTGTGCAATAGCATGGAGCTGCTCGTTCATGGAGGAATAAGCTGTGCATGAGCAGCTCCATGCTACTGTTCAGGGCTGTACTTGGCCTGCGTAGTGTGACTGGCCCGTAGGTTGATGAGATCACGGACGTGAGAACATATTCAACAAGCTCTTGATGAATATTTTCAGAGGGTCCCACCACTGGATCAGTTGGGTGAAGAAAGATGTGGGAATCCCCTGGATTATTTAGAGGCTTCCCACAACTGAGGTAAGTATTCAGTTTTATGAGGTTTTTCTGCTTTCAGGTACACTGTAAATGTGACATGATCTAATATTGAGTGGGGCAAGGTGATAATTGATATCAAGTAAATATTGAGCGTTTACCACATCTTAAAAGTATGTCTGCACTAATAGCTTGTGAAGTTTATTAAAGCAGTTATGCAGTATTTGATAATTATTTGAGTGTATTGTCCTAATATTGTTGTCAGAGGATACCAAATGTTCATCTGTACTACCACTTATGTATTCATTATATTGAGTATCTTTAAATATGATGCTTTGCCTTTTTTATTTTAGTGAACTACTTTGTATTTTTATTGTAATATAATTTTAGAAGTGAATCTCTAAACCCATACCTTTCTGCAAACTGTGAAAGTATGCATTTATAAAAGTATATCAAGTTGAAAGTCACCCTTGCACTTTCTCACATATGAAATAAATTCCCATTTGTGTTTTAAGAGTTTGACTTGCCTGCACTTTTTTATGCCAGACTATGATGTGTTCCCAAATACAGGGATGAAAAAGTAAGCAGCTGTGCTGCTTCTCATAAACTAGAAATATACATTTTCCTCTGCTTTATCCTTTCAAATCTGCTAAACTAATGCAAATAAACCAGTGTTATTACTACCCAAGAGACGGGTCTTTGAACTTTGAATTAAACACTATTTCCTGTGCATTTCTGAGAAGGTAAGATGGGAGCACAGAAAGAAAAGCTCCAGGATCTATACTGCTATCTGGTATCACAGCTGTTCTCTTCTTAACCATACCTGTGATCCTCCAGGAAAGGTGATCACTACTGGTGGCAGTGGGATTCTTTTCCTCAGTTGCAAATCATGGATCACTAAATCTGTAGCCATGAGGGCAAGTCTTGAGAGCCCTAGTTGCCTTTTTGGCATGCAATAAGGTGACTCTGTGGAGCACGCTGGAACCATGATCGGAGTGATAACCCCGCTGAACTTGCCGCCCATCACGTGTGTGTGTGTGTGTGTGTGCGTGCGTGCGTGCGTGCGTGCGTGCGTGCCTCTGTATGAGTGATCCTGGGGTTGGTGCTTTTATAAGTTTTATTGTCATACATGGATTGGCCTCCCTTTTCATGTACATTAACTATTTTATTTTTTTTACATAGGTAAAATATGTAGGTTTATATCAAAATAATGTCAACATGATGTAAAAGAGGACCTAAATACTCAGATCAGGTCACTTTTTTTTATTGCTCCACTATTCTAAAGCACATGCTCCCATTGTAGGTGCTTTTTGTGGTGGACAGGGGTTAGCATGGAACTGGTCTGCTACTACAGTAACTTCTCTGTGGGATTGTCTAGATAAGCTAGTCTTTGCTTCCCATGTACATCAGTGAGTCTTGGCGGCACATAACCCTGTTGCCAATTTAGTGGTTGTACTTCCATCACATCATTCTGATAACACCCCATAAAACCTGCCATTTTGGGTAGATGCTCTTACCTCAGCAATATAGCCATTTTTATTATCCTGCTTGCAACTCCTCTTCAAGAACTGACTGTTCACATGCTGTCTGATAAAGTGGGGTTCTTTTACTTGGTTGCAGATCATAGAGCATTGACATCACCCCTCGAGAGGTGCCATTGCAACAAGTTAATTAATGTTGCTCATCTCATATATTAGTAGTTTGTAGTTTTAATTTTGTGGATAATTGGTGTGAAATGTCCACCAGATTATTTGATAAATCTTTGTAAAAATCTGTTGCTAAAAGTAGCAACTAGTGAAAAGCTATACCAGTTCCTACATGTTAAATATACATAGGTAAGTTCAACTCTTTTTTTCCACCTACACTACTCCTTTAAAAAGAATTCCGTCTTCAATGTAAGCAATAAGGCTTTGTTTCCATTAAATTTGAATTTGTTTTTTTCATGTAGTAAACATCGATGTTTTTTAAGGTTTATTGGCTCTATCACAACTGCTGCATTTTTTGGAACGTGATACTTAATCTATGAATCGCGCATTATAATTCCCAATGACTCTGCATGTGAAATCTGATTTGTTTTACAAAGGTAGCAAACGAGGATGAAATTGTTGTACATGGAAGGCAGAAGCCTCTACAAAAATGCAAGCATGGGAAAGTTCCCCATTTGCTTTCTTTTTCACATGAATTTTCACCTATAAAATGCAAGCCTGTATTGGAAATGAGGCCTTATGTCTTACTGTAAATCAGAAACTGAAAATACTTTTAAACCCTTATTTGCTGGTTTAATCCTACTGTAGCCAGCTCTGATTCCATGTATAGCTCCATCAGGCTCAAAACTCCTTCATGGAGAAGCAAATTAGGTATACTGCAATTCTGAAAGTTTTTTTTGTTTTGCTCGGAGGATACAGATTAATTTTTTTAAAGTTATGAATAAAAGAGGAAAAGAAAGTTTCCTTGTTTGAGATCCACCTCTATTCGTCTGGAGGAAGTTCAAAGTAGAACCTTTTGAGCTCATAAAAGTTTTAAAACCTCAATGTAGAATGCGGTTTCCCTGGTAAACTTTTATTGCAAACCACTTATAAAAGAAGGTATCCTTTTGATATTTAACAAATTAAACTTAGATACTTCCTTAAGCTAATTAAATGAAGTAGGTGAACATACTAAAACATAGCACCATAAGGTGATTGTCTTAAAAGAACTGATCACCACACAGAAAAAGAGTCCCAGTCATGTGCACTGGTGATATATGGAGGATTTCTGACTGTTAGTATCCAAAAACTCTATCCAAGTTCATCAAAAGAGGAAAAATTGCTGCCTGCTGTGAAATAATGTATAATCCAAGGGTATCAGGAGGTATCACATGACTTTCCAACTCATCTCACAATCAACGCTAAAGCTCAAGCTGCAATATCTTGATTACAAAGTCAAAGCAACCACAAACTGGAGGATTGATCAGCCCAGTCAATCTTGTAATGCAGTCACCGCTATTTGGCTAGCTGGGTATCTCAAGGTGACCAATGATCAGAGCACACTATTGCCATCTATACCTCTGGATATGGTGAGACTGTTCCAACTGTGTATTTTACCTGTACATAATTACTGTTGACGGGCCATGTAGTTTACAAAATTGATTGCTTGACCTTGATCAAGGCTGCAGCCGCATCCTTAACCTCTTGAGGACCACAGTGCTAAACCCCCCTAGTGACCAGGCCATTTTTAGTAAAATATTCCACTGCAGCTTTAAGGCCAAGCTGCAGGGCCGCACAACACAGCACGTAAGTGATTTCTCCCCCCCCCCCTTTTCTCCCCACCAACAGAGCTCTCTGTTGGTGGGGTCTGATCACTCCCCCCATGTTTATTTTTATTTATTTTTTTAATAAATATTATTGTTAGTGTTTTTAATAAAAAAAATAAACACTTTCTTTAAATAACTTCACTCCCTCCCTCCCCACAGCCAGCCAATTACGGCGATCGGCTGTCATAGGCTTCTGCCTATGAGAGCCGATAGCTCTCTTGTCCCCCAGGGGGACAGCTGTGTCCCCGATCGCAGCGCTGTACATTTAAATAGACGGCGATGACGCCGTCTAACAGTCTCCCAAGCGGCAATAGCCGCTCGGAGACTGAAGGTGGGGTGGAGCTCCGCCCCCCAAGCAGGAGATGCGTGCACAGCCTGTGCGCGATCTCCTGCAAAACAAAGCCACAGGACTTTACGCCAATCGGCGTTCCTGGGGCTGCCACACCAGCCACGCCCATAGGC
Source organism: Hyperolius riggenbachi (assembly GCF_040937935.1). NCBI lineage: Eukaryota > Metazoa > Chordata > Amphibia > Anura > Hyperoliidae > Hyperolius > Hyperolius riggenbachi. The sequence goes on along the minus strand of NC_090653.1, from coordinate 150,049,529 downwards.
GTGACTCGGTTGGCAAGAGGTTAAAGAGAATCTGTATTTAAAAAATGTAGCATAAAAAAACCATACCTATGTGTTCGGGGACATCTCCTATTACCCTCTGTCATAATTTTGCCGCTTCCTGCCGCATCAAGCATCATTTTATAAACTTTGCTTATAAACAAAAATAATGGCCGCCAAAACCGGAAGTATGTCAGCAGAGCTTCTTTCCCGCTGCAGCTCTAATCCACTGAAGGGTGACAGGCTGTTTGTTTCTTCTGAGCCTGCAGACTCGAGCACTCTACCTGTTACTGGGATTGCTCAGCATGTGACAGTCCAGGCAGCTCATTTCACAGCCTCACAGGATGATTTATCCTGGTTACAGCTTGTTTTTACAAGCTGTAAAAAGCCTGCTCGAGTCTGCAGGCTCAGAAGAAACAACCAGCCTGTCACTCTATATGCAGCTCTCTCCCTGGTCAGCCTCAGAGGCAGCTCTCACTGATATCAGAGAGCAGAGAGGCTGCCTAATCTAAATAACACACATTGGAGTGTGCATAGAGGGGCCTGGAGGGGGGCGTGCATAACAGATCAACAACTAGGGATGGTCGGAATGCCAATTTCCGATTCCGCGAGTTCATAGAAGATTTTATTTTTTGTTACGTTAGTGAAAAATGACACTTTGTGAAAAAAAAACAATAAAAATCAATTTCCGCTAACTTTTGACAAAAAATAAAATCTTCTATGAACTCATCATACACCTAACAGAATACCTTGGGGTGTCTTTTTTTCTAAAATGGGGTCACTTGTAGGGTTCCCATACCGCCCTGGCATTTTACGGGCCCAAAACCGTGAGTAGTCTGGAAACCAGATGTCTCAAAATGACTGTTCAGGGGTATAAGCATCTGCAAATTTTGATGACAGGTGGTCTATGAGGGGGCGAATTTTGTGGAACCGGTCATAAGCAGGGTGGCCTTTTAGATGACAGGTTGTATTGGGCCTGATCTGATGGATAGGAGTGCTAGGGGGGTGACAGGCGGTGATTGATGGGTGTCTCAGGGGGTGGTTAGAGGGAAAAATAGATGCAATCAATGCACTGGGGAGGTGATCGGAAGGGGGTCTGAGGGGGATCTGAGGGTTTGGCCGAGTGATCAGGAGCCCACACGGGGCAAATTAGGGCCTGATTTGATGGGTAGGTGTGCTAGGGGGTGACAGGAGGTGATTGATGGGTGTCTCAAGGTGTGATTAGAGGGGGGAATAGATGCAAGCAATGCACTGGTGAGGTGATCAGGGCTGGGGTCTGAGGGCGTTCTGAGGGTGTGGGCGGGTGATTGAGTGCCCTATGGGCAGATAGGGGTCTAATCTGATGGGTAGCAGTGACAGGGGGTGATTGATGGGTAATTAGTGGGTGTGTAGGGTAGAGAACAGATGTAAACAATGTACTTGGGAGGTGATCTGACGTCGGATCTGCGGGCGATCTATTGGTGTGGGTGGATGATCAGATTGCCCGCAAGGGGCAGGTTAGGGGCTGATTGATGGGTGGCAGTGACAGGGGGTGATTGATGGGTGGCAGTGACGGGATGATTGATGGGTGATTGACAGGTGATCAGTGGGTTATTACAGGGAAGAACAGATGTAAATAATGCACTGGCGAATTGATAAGGGGGGGTCTGAGGGCAATCTGAGCATGTAGGTGGGTGATTGGGTGCCCGCAAGGGGCAGATTAGGGTCTGATCTGATGGGTAACAGTGACAGGGGGTGATTGATGGGTAATTAGTGGGTGTTTAAGGTAGAGAACAGATGTAAACACTGCACTTGGGAGGTGATCTGACGTCGGATCTGCGGACGATCTATTGGTGTGGGTGGGTGATCAGATTGCCCGCAAGGGGCAGGTTAGGGTCTGATTGATGGGTGGCAGTGACGGGGTGATTGATGGGTGATTGACAGGTGATCAGTGGGTTATTACAGGGAAGAACAGATGTAAATAATGCACTGACGAATTGATAAGGGGGGGTCTGAGGGCAATTTGAGCGTGTAGGCGGGGGATTGGGTGCCCGCAAGGGGCAGATTAGGGTCTGATCTGATGGGTAACAGTGACAGGTGGTGATAGGGGGTGATTGATGGGTAATTAGTGGGTGTTTAGGGTAGAGAACAGATGTAAACACCTCACTTGGGAGGTGATCTGACGTCGGATCTACGGGCGATCTATTGGTGTGGGTGGGTGATCAGATTGCCCGCAAGGGGCAGGTTAGGGGCTGATTGATGGGTGGCAGTGACGGGGGCGATTGATGGGTGATTGACAGGTGATCAGGGGGATAGATGCATACAGTACACAGGGGGGGGGTCTGAGGAGAATCTGAGGAGTGGGGGGGTGATCAGGAGGGAGCAGGGGTAGTTTTATTGCATAAAAAAAATAGCGTTTACAGATAGTGACAGGGAGTGATTGATGGGTGATTAGGGGGTGATTAGGTGCAAACAGTGGTCTGGGGGGTGGGCAGCGGGGGGGGGGGGGGTCGGAGGGATGCTGTGGGCGATCAGGGGGCAGGGGGGGGGGGGAAAATCAGTGTGCTTGGGTGCAGACTAGGGTGGCTGCAGCCTGCCCTGGTGGTCCCTCGGACACTGGGACCACCAGGGCAGGAGGCAGCCTGTATAATACACTTTGTATACATTACAAAGTGTATTATACACTTTGTATGCGGCGATCCAGGTGCTAGTAACCCGCCGGCGCTTCTGAACGGCCGGCGGGTTACAGCGCAAGGGGGGCGGAGCCAGTCCCCGGCGGAGGATCGCGTCACGAATGATGCGATCGCTCCACCCATGCCCGTACAAGGACCGCCGCCAATTGTACATGCGGCGGTCCTTGCGGGATCCACTTCCCGGCCGCCATTTGTACATGCGACGCTCGGGAAGTGGATAATTGTCTCAATCCATCCCCGATCACAAAAATACCACACAATAAGCTTGTTTTTCTTGATCGCATCATCATACATGTTCAGTTAAAAGGACTTTCTTTCAAAATCTTGGCAGAACCGAGAATTTATAAAAATAGCACCTTAGTAGCAGTTTATTTTGACACCCCAACAGAACAAAAGCACTTTACTCAGACTGTACTGCTTGTGGAATATATATCTAAAAGGACAACTGAAGGGACATGAAGGCTGCCATATTTATTTCCTTTTAAAGGGACTCCAAGCAGTGCAAAAACTATGGAAAGATGCATATCATCTTAAAGCTCTCTTTCTCCTCTTTCCAATGATATATAAATCGCCACCCTACGCCTTTTAGTTTTCGCTATTTTCACGATTGAAATTGCCGCGGCTGCGATTTCGTCCTGTGTAATACAATGTAACTTTTGAAAGATGGATATCATTTTAAAGCTCTCTTTCTCCTCTTTCTGACGACCCCTAAATCGTCGCCCCACGCCTTTTAGTTTTCTCTATTTTCGCGATCGAAATCGCAGCTGCGGCTCGGAGTCCCTTTAGGCAAAACCAGTTGCCTGGCTGTCCTGCTGATCCTCCGCCTCTAATACTTTTAACTATAGCCCCTGAACAAGCATGCAGCAGATCAGGTGTTTCTGACATTGTCAGATCTAACAAGATTAGCTGCATGCTTGTTTCTGGTGTTCTTCAGACAAATAGATTAGCAGGGCTGCCAGGCAACTGGTATTGTTTAAAAAGGAAATAAATATGGCAGCCTCCATATTCCTCTCACTTCTGTTGTCCTTTAAAGGACTTACGATGTCAAAATATTGAAAAAAGTTAAATACCCCTTGGAGGGGCCGGTATTACAGCGGGGGACAAGATGAAATGAATGGGAGGGCGTGGATGGCTTCCTCTGTAGATCAAGAATCTGGAAAGGTATTTCACTTTTTTTTCACTATTTTGACATTGTAAGTGCTTTAAGTCTTTTCAGATGTGCAGTACTACCATCATCTTGGGATAGATACATGGATGGTGTACTGGTTAAGGGCCCTGCCAATCTTAGCTCTTTCTATTCAGTAAGCCTGCACCTATTCAGTAAGGAGTTCTTGGGCAACATTCCCTAACACGGCTACTGCCTACTGAGTGTGCTCTACTGGCTGCCTTGCAAGCACTTCGAGTCAGACGGGAGCAAAGCACTATCACAGCCGATCGCAGTTCAGTCGCTGAGTTTCTTCCATAATAGAGTCTCCAATGTTGTCTTCAGATCTATGTTGCTCTTTTGACCAAATAACAACTGCTTGATATCACTTTAACTACTTGCCGACTGCTCCACACCAATTGGCGTGAGCAGTGCGGCAGCCTCAGGACCGCTCCACGGCCGTCTATGGGGCTAGCAGGAGATCGCATGTACGCTGCGGAGCCCCGCCACGCCTTTAGTCTCCGAGTGGCAATCGCCGTCTAATTACTTGAAGCCTATCACAGCCGATCGCAGTGATTGGCTGGCCAGGGGAGGGAGGGAGGGATAAGAAAAATTTAAAAAAAGCAAATTTTATAAAAAATTTAATAAAATAAATGTTTAAAAAAAAAAAACCAAACACCTGGGGGGCGATCAGAGAAAGGGGGGGGGGGGGGGAGGAGGAGATCACTCATGTGCTGAGTTGTTCGGCCTTAAAGCTGCAGTGGCCATTTTAGTAATATATGTCCTGGTCACAAGGGGGGGGGGGTGTTTAACACCACGATCCTCAAGTGGTTAAAGACAAACCGTAACCAAGAATTGAACTACATCCCAATCCGTAGCTGATACCCCCTTTCCCATGAGAAATATTTTCCTTTTCACAAACGAATCATCAGGGAGCTCTGTATTGCTGATATTTTGGTGAAACCCTTCCCAGAGTTAAAGACTAACCAGCAAGCTCATGGTGACCCAGAACTCATTGGAGTGTGTAAGGGGCTACAATGGTCCTAAAAGCCCCCTTACTAAAATGCTATGCAAAACAAAAGTTTGTTTTCTTAACCACTTGCCGACCGCGCACTCATAACGCGCGTCGGCAAAGTGGTAGCTGCAGGACCAGCAACGCACATCTGTGTCGCCGGCTGCAGGCTAATTAATCAGGAAACCGCTTCCTGTCAATTCACGGCGGGGGGCTCCGTGAATAGCCTGCGGGCCGCCGATCGCGGCTCGCAGGCTAAATGTCAACACAAGCGGAAATAATCCGCTTTGTTTACATTTTTACAACGCTGCTAACAGTAGCAGCGTTGTACTAGATCAGCGATCGCTGTCACATGAAAGGCAGGAGCCTGTTAGAGGCTGCACAGGACAGATCCGTTCCTGTGCAGCCTTCGATCTCCGGGGCAGGGAGGGAGGAGAGGGAGAGGGGGCATCCTGCGGTGGAGGGGGCTTTGAGGTGCCCCCCGCCACCCACACGCAGGCAGGAGCGATCAACCCCCCCCCCAGCACATCATCCCCCTAGTGGGGAAAAAAGGGGGGCGATCTGGTCGTTCTGCCTGTTGTTTGATCTGTGCTGGGGGCTGCAGAGCCCACCCAGCACAGATCTTCTAAATCAGCGCTGGTCCTTAAGGGGGGGTAAAGGCTGAGTCCTGAAGTGGTTAAAACAGAAAGTATTTGTGATAATTCAGGTTGGAGTGAGCTCTAAAATGTCTCCCAGTGCATCACTGCTGAATATATGCAAATTAACCATTGTTGCCCTTAGAAGCTAAACACAGTTCCAGAACCGCTGGAATGCAATGATGTGTCATCTTGTTCATTTGTGCAGAGCTATAATAATCCAACATGCATACAGACTGTTTCAGATTTTTTTGTTTTTTAAACCTCAGCATAGCCCAAACCCTTCCAACCCCAAAGGGAAGGCGAGCTGAACTTATCCAGTAATTTGATATTATGAATAAACCTGATGTTTTACCAGAATGTCAGCATCATATGTATTTTACCTATTAATAAAAACACAGAGTTTTAGAAACAAAATGAATTAAACATATGAAAACAGATCATACGCATTGTCTCAGCATTAGCATACCACTGAGAATCCTTCGTGAAATACTCTCTCAATCTCTGATGTAACCAACCTGGCATAGTTTTAAACTTCGCAGTTTCCTTGAACCCCACCTTAAACACAATCTGCAAAACATCAGCCTTCCTTTGTGCATATTCCCAGGGCCGGATTTGTGCTTTTTGCCGCCCTAGGCCTACTATCACCAGCCACCCCCCCCCCCTACCCCCACGACCAACAGCACCCCTCACACGCGCACGATTTATATGCATTTTTTCATCAGATTAAATATTTAATAGCCACTATGCCCCTAGATAAAAAATAAGTTGTTATTAAAGTGTACCAGACCTCAGTAAAAGGCAAAAATGTATACATACCTGGGGCTTCCCCCAGCCCTATCCGCTCTGATTGCTCCCACGCCGCCATCCTCAGTCTTCTGCAGCGCTGGTAAAGGGTCCCTGCACTTCCATCAGTCGGAGCCAGTCTGACGTAAGAGAAGTACGCCCCCTATGTATCTCTCTGGCAGCTGCTGGAGCGATACACAAAGAGCACACTTCTCCTGCGTAGACTGGAACCGACAGACGGCAGAGCGGGGTCCCGGTGCCGACACTGCAGAAGACTGAGGACGGCGGTGTGGGAGTGATCCACGTGGATGGGGCTGGAGGAAGCCCCAGGTATGTATACATTTTTGCCTTTTACTGAGCTCTGAGTCCCTTTAAGTAGCCATGGCTACAGAATGATTAGGATGCCCTGACCTGTGTGACAGTGTAGAAAGCTAAAGGCCCGTATCCAATACACAATTTTTCCGACATCTGGTGATTTTTTTTTAGTGATAAGTGATCGTTTCGGTATCACGACATGGGTGCAGGAGCACGATTACATAAAAAACATTTGAGATGCGCAGTGACAATGTCTTAAACAGAGGATCAGATCTTTAAACTTCAACAACTCCTGCGCAAAGTAGAAAGATCTATTGAACTCTTGTTTGCGTTCGTGTGCCATCGTCGCATGTACCAGCCGGCAGGAAGATCAATCGGAGAACGCTTGTTGACGTCTTTGTGATCCATTTTTCTACGTAGTTAGGTGAGTAATCAGTTTAAGACCAGCAGTGGAAGGGTTACAAGACAAGAAGGAGGGATGCTGCTGGTGTGAGCAGAGATAACAGCAGCAGAGATCAAAGCTGGTCAGCGAGAAAATGACAAGTGGAAGCGAGAGGGGAGGAAGAGGGGGCCGTTTACCTGGCATACCACTGGTGTCAGCAGGATGTCACTTGTCCCTGTATTAGCTTGTGCTTCCGAGAGGAAAAGGCAAACTGCAGCTGTTGCTGAGAACCAGAGATGCGAGCCTGGGAGTGAAAGGGTGGTTGGAGCTTCTGCACAGCCCACTACATAATAGACTGTCATGCAGCTAGCTACAGTCTGAATCTGGCGCTGTGGAAAAGGGGGCGGGCACTCACAGAGACAGCACCAGTATTCCCTAATTGTGTGTACATGCACTGAAAATGCTGAATAAATACAGGCACATGTCATCTGGAGGGCTGAGCCATGACTCACCTGATCCCCTTACTCTGTTTGATAGCAGCTTCCCTCGGTATGCTGCCCCACTCGCTGGTGGCTGTCCACTTCCTTCTCTCCCGCATCTTGGTGTATAGGCTGGTGCTATTACTGCCCGCTTACTCCCTGCTTTTACCTCCACTTGTCCGCCTTTTATTGAGATCCAAACTTCCCCTTGCTCGCTGCCCGGGCTTTCCTCTATCAGACCTGCAGCAATCAGCGTAGCCCCCAGTGATGAGTCAGGCGAGTGGTGACCAATGAGGGCGCTGCATACTTCACATAAAGTTAGTATGAAGTATACAGTGCTGTGATTGGTCACCACTCGCCTGACTCATCACTGGGGGCCACGCTGATTGCTGCAGGTCTAATAGCGGCAGCGGAGAAAGGGGTAGTTTGGATCTCACACATAGGCAGACAAGCGGGGTGAAAGAAGGGAGTAAGCAGGCAGTAACAGTACTAGCTAGGTTACATAGCAGGCGCCCCAGCTGCCACTTCCGCCCTAGGCCTTGGCCTAGTCTGACTTCCCACAAATCCGGCCCTGCATATTCCTCAGCTGATAGTGAGTCATACCACTCATCCACAAGATTCACAAAAAAATACAAGTCCCTTGCCGTTGGGTTTGAACCCCACCTATTCATATTTGGACGCCCCTCAACTTTCATCCCTTTTTTAAGCCTTGCTGGACAGTAACACATCAAATACCCCACACTGTTGCAGTTATCACATTTAGCATTCCTCTCAAACTCTCTGGATGCAGCTTTCCTTAGAGGACCCAACAGACTCATAGGTGGTGTTTCATCCTGACTAGAGCCCCCCCCCCAACTTCTCCCGAATCTGGCAAACCTCTCAAAATCTCATAGGGACTTGGGGACAGCAGCACCTCTGGAGCACTCCCCTCCCCCAGCTTTAACTCTTTTGCCACTCCTACAGACTCACTGCGTTGTCTCTCCACTGTCTGCTTCCTCTGTGCAGGCGTAAGCTGACTCTTACCCCCTGCGTCCATCTACCTCCAGCATCACTGGTGTCCATCTCCTCCTCCTTTTTCAGCAGCCCCTCCAATCTCTCCACTTACGTCCCCCAATTTACCTCATCCATACTTTCCTCCTCACTCTCCTCCTCAGAACTGTCACTCTCCACCACTTTCTCCCCTGGACCCTGCAACACCTCAGTCACAACCTTGCTGGAAGAACTACTGGTCCCAGCACGCCGCGCAGATTCCTTCAACAGAGTTTTCCCCCCAGCAGCAGCGCCTCCTTTCTCCACAACATTCACTCCACTGTCACCGCCAGTCACCCCGCTCTTCACAGGCTCTTTCCGCATAGCAGAACCTTCCTTAGCAATCTTTGGGACTGGTGCATGGCCACACCCACTACTCTGCATAGCAGGCCCCTGACCACGCCCTCCGGTGCCTCCATTCGCTTCCTTCTGTTTTCCTGCAGCCGCAGACCCTGCCTCCTTCTTACCAGACTCCACCTTCTCCTTCACAGCAGACACACCTTTCTACTGTCTCTCAACAGTTACTCCACCCGGGACGCTCACCGGCACTTGGCCACGCCCTCCACCTTCTCTGCTCGGCTTTGCAGGGATTTCCATACTCCCCTGTACAGACTTCTTCACAGCGGAAACCTCCACCACATCTGCACCAATCACCTCCCCAGTCACATGTTTTTCCTCCCTCACAACCACCACAGAATCGCTCGGCAAAGTACCCGGCACTTGGCCACGGCCCCCGCCATCTCCAGTCTCCTCCGGCGCCATCTTATCCTCGCCACTTGCAGAAAACAATTCAGTTTCCTTCACCAGTCTCATCACTCACCTCACCAGTCACATCACTCGCTGCACCAGCAGTAACCCCACTCTCCACAGCACTAGCTCCCGACACAGGAGGCTCCGCAGTCAGCTCACCCACACTCTCATCAGCCGCTAGCTCACACGCCTCCATCTCCTCAGTAACTACAGTAGCAGCAGATACAGTATGTTCACCCCACTTGCCAAACCAACTCCCTCCCTCCTCCGCTACAGCAGCATAGGAGAAGGGACTCCTTCCCCTATTCAATGGGCAGTCCTTGGCTAAGTGTTCAGCCGACCCGCAAAGATCACACACATGGGGGGCTGAACACTCGTAAGCCTGATGACCCTTCTGCCTGCAGAACCTGCAAGTAGATTTATTAGGACAATGCTCCCTCATGTGCCCATACATATAACAGTAGCGGCAGTACTTCGGCTGCCCCTGGTAGCTTATGGTGCACTTTTCACCCGCCACAGTAAACACTGCCGGGGGAGGAACAGTGCCATCATAGCCATCCGGATCTGGTTTCAATTTCACCTCAAAATTTAACTTACATCCCATACAAATTAGTCAATTTCACAGTGTTTCCTATCTCTAAGAAAGGGTTAAACAGATGCATTGTCAGATACTTAACCCTCGCAGCAAACAGCAAGTCCACCTCCATCTTCTCCAAAACAGGATACCTCCCCTCAGCTTTCACCATTTTCCAGTTTTCAAAGACAGCCAGACAGTGTTCCTCTGAATAAAAGGAGACAACATATTGACGCATATCTACAAAATCCTGCATCGCATATATATCCATTACCTGGACACCAAGGATCTCCTTCAAAACTTCGACAGCCACAACTCTCATCCCGACCACCTTCAAATGCTCCTTCCCGACCCGAATCCTCAACGGCCTCTTAAAGTCTGCCATTGTTCACAGCACACCAGACCGCCTTCGCCCCTCTGATCTTCCAAGGGGCCCCCAAAAGGAGGCCACATACTAAACCCTCTGGCCAAAACCAAGCAAGTACCAACTCACTTGGTCTTAGCCAAAAGGCCGAGAAGTGATCCACAGACTTTCGGATTGGTTGATCCTCGTCAGTGCATGGCATAGATTAATTTGGCTCTATGGAGTAGGGCTTGAAACACCCAGAGGTAAAGACTAACCAGCAAGCTTATGGTGAACCAGAACTCATTGGAGTGTGTAAGGTGTGTAAAATACTATGGAAAACAAAAGTTTGCTTTCTTAAAACAGAAACAATTTGCAATAATTCAGGTTGGCCTGAGCTCCAACTCCGAGATGTCTCCCAGTGCATCACTGCTGACATCGCACTGTAGGAGCCTTGTTGCATTGTGGTAAATAACAGCTGTTTACAGCTTTTTCCAACTGCCAAAAAAGGAAGCAGCATCTCCTTCCACTGAGATCACCTGCCAGCAGTAAAAATGTCACCATGTGATACATGACAGAATGTAAATCAGGGAGAGGAAAGATTTTACAATGGGCAAACACTGACTTAATAATTTATAACAACATATTTACTGTAAAAATGAAGCACTATTACATTATTTTCACTGAAGTTCCTCTTTAAATCCTTAACCCCTCCTGACCGTCGCGGGTGGCAGACCCAGGACCGCCTAATGCCGAAAGTGTTAAGTCCTGGGGCAGGGTTTTGCAGATGATTGTGCACGCAGATGTGCGCACATCTCCGCATAAGTGACGGAGCGGAGCTCTGTGGATCAGCCTGCTAAGCCGCAATAGCCTCTAGGAGACTGTTAGATGGCGAAACTACCGTCTATTTACATTGTACAGCGCTGCGATCTACGGCAGCTCTGTACTTAGGACAGCTATGTCACTCGGCTGTCCCCTAGAGAGGCTCAGGAGCGATCGGCTCTCACAGGCTGATGCCTATGGCAGCCGATCGCTGTCATTGGCTGGTGGGGGGTAAGAGGAGGAGGGGGGGCAGTACAAAAAAAAAGTTACATTTATTTAAAAAAAAAAGATAAAATTAATAAAATAATAATAATAATAAAAAAAAAGAAATGCCTGCAGCAGCGATCAGAGCTCACCAACAGAAAGTTCTGTTGGTGGGCAGAAAAGGGGACAAGATTAATTAGCGTGTTCAAGTTATTAAAGCTGCAGAGCACCAAATTGTAAAAAAATAACCTGGTCACTAGGGGGGTGTAAGCCTGTGGCAGGGGCGTAGCAATAGGGGCTGCAGAGGTTGCGACCGCATCGGGCCCTTGGGCCAGAGGGGGGAACCAAAGGGCCCTCCCTCAACTTCATTATTCGCTCTGTATTGGTCTTGTGCTCATAATAATCACTTCTATAGAATTTTGAATAGTAGTAATCATTAACAAACTGCTCCCCATCCCCTTCTTGCACCTCTGACATTGTAGTTGCCATTGGCAGGTTTTCGTGTGCATCAATTGTTATGTAAAGAGTGCTTGGGGGGCCCCAATGTAAAACTTGCATCTGGCCCATAGCTTCTTAGCTGCGCCACTGGCCTGTGGTCCTTAAGTGGTTAAAAAGGCCAATTAATTGGTATAAAATAAACAATCTCCTTTGAATAATATTTTTATTAGGGAGGAACTTTGAGAGGGGGTATAGTCATCCTTGCTGCTTCTGGCCACAGTGCTCCACGCTGTGTTCCATAACTCCATTACTTCCTCCTTATACCAAAGCAAAAATTAAATAGAAGGAAGATGTTCCAACAATTGGCAACAATTAGCATTCCTCAGAAGCTAATAATTCTAATCAACGCCACCCTTGCCGGATCGGGAGCTACCATACAGATAGGAGATTGTATGGAGAGTAAATCAAGGTGGTGCACTTTTAGCAGTGGCTGAATTGCAACAAGCGCACAGTTCAGCATAACGTGTGAAAGAGGCCTTAGGAAAAATCTACCCAAATCTGACCCAACTAATAGATTACTGATTTGTATCTGTCTTCCCAAAATAGCAGTACTGAATCCAAAATAAGAACTGACCTTTCTTTTTTTCGAACTCCATCCTTACAACCAGCTTTACCCAGCCCCACCTTCCTTACACCTTACCCTCCTCCTGCCACAGAGCCTTCTAAAAAGACCGGGTCCAAATCCAGCAAAAGAGGGCCTAGGAGCTAAAAGAAACTAAAGGGATTCACTGAGCTTTAAACTGGTAGTTCCCTCTTTCCTACTGTCCTGACCCATTACGTATTTATCTTCCCATTTACTGTCCAGACAACCCTCCCTTCAGACTTCATGCTCTATCATAAAGGTTACACAACTAAGTCAAAGAACTATTTCAGATCTATGTGATGCTAACTCATATTGATTTCAACAGCTGTCACCTTTTTTCTTAGAAAACTACTGTTCTATTTGGTGAATTTAGATGTCTACATAAGACATGCACAGACCTACAAGTATACAACATACAGGCTAGAGTCCACTCTAAGAAATTCAAAAACAGGCATTTCTCCCCAAAAATGATTAGACAAGCTTACATGAAAGCTAGATCCTTAGATTAAAAAGACCTAACCATAGATACACATAAACATGATGATAACCAACCCAGGCAACAAGTTGAGGTTACGGGTGAGAGATGTGCATAGTGATGTAGGCACGCCCTTGTTTCCACTCTGCAGCCGGACCCTGCTTGGCTTGTGTGGAGCACTGGTGTTTGCTAGCACTTCATGGCTGGCGGAACTAGGGAGAAGGGAGCCTCGGCCGCCACTCCGAAGACTCCACAATGATCAGCCGCTGAGTTTTTCACTCCTCCGGGCTTAGCCGGATCAGGGGAAAGGATGGCTGAGAGAAGCTGTGGGGGCCCGGGTTATGAGTACATGCTGCTCTGAGTCTGTCTGCCACTGTAGGTAGTGGCCCTTGCAGCGATGGGCAGACACAGGCTGCCACTGGCAGCTCTGGCCTCGCGGTCGGGAGGGGAGGATGACCGGTGAAAGTAAAAGTTAATTTGCATTTTTGGGGTCTGGGCGAGCAGAGTGGGGGGGCTCCTGTGTCTGTGTGTGATCCACTCCCCTCTAGGCCAAGGAGGTTGGCCATTTTCTGAGGGTTGGGGTTTGCCCTCATAGAGACGTGAAAGCTCACAGTGTCCTGGGAGGGACACAGTGGATCTAATCCACAAAAATTCTGTGTTGGTTGGAATCAACAATAGGAATGTTTTGGATGTTTGGTCGACGTTACAAATAAGGTTTTGTGTGCTGGGTATGGTTGCGTGGGTCGTTCTGGGGAAATGATTGTAGAGATGAGTTATTGTGGTTGTGTGGTCTGTGCCTTTGGACATGAGATGATTTCTGGTGTGCCTCTCCCCCCCCCCCCCCTGTTCCGCCCAGTCTGTTGCACCTAGGGATGCCATGGTTTTTAGATGGTTATTCAATGAACATGAGCCAACTTAAGTTTATTTACCTAAACTCCTGTTCTCTAAACATCCCTGAAAAAAGATCTATGTTATTACATTTTCTTCATCAATTCAGGGTGCAGATAGCATTTATCCAGGAGACATACTTTAAGGGTGACAATCACCCAAAACTTACTAATAAAAAAATGTCCTAATGTTTATTATTGTAATTCACGGGATTCTAAAACTAAGGGGTTAGCAATCTTGATGTCTAAACAGGTTAAGGTTGAAGACATCGAGGTACACTGCGATAGTCAGGGTAGAGTGGTGTTGATTAAGGGTTCTTTCAACTCACAGGAGCTGACCCTAGGCACGGGTTTATGCCCCAAACACTAGCCAGATCTCCTTCATGGAGGGTGTACTGAGGACTCTAGATGAGTTTGCAGAAGGCTCCTGGATGATAGAAGGGATTTTTAATTTTATTCTTGATCCTAGTATTGATTTCTCTTTAGGCAAATCTGGGCAATCTTTAGAGATCATACGTAGAGGTAGCCGTGGGCTTGTTAATCGTCAATTAGTGGACATTTGGCGTCTCCAACACCCCAAAGAAAGGAATTATACGTTTTTCTCACACCCCCATGGCTCTTACTCCCATTTAGATTATTTTCTGGTGTCGCATAACCTATTATCTGAAAAGACAGACTCGAGTATAGGTGTGGCCACGATCTCTGACAATTACCCCCCTGTGAGTTTTCGAGGTGGGGTTTAGGGATAGTTGGAGAATGAATAGTACATGTAAGCTGAATGTTTCCCTGCTAGGGAAGGAGGAATTTGTTAGAACACTAGGCAACAAAATTGAAGAGTATTTTGAAAATAATAGCCTTCCCTCTTTTTCTCCAGTTACAGTTTGGGAGGCTCACAAATGCGTAATACGGGGGTGCTTGATAAAAGAGGGTAACAGAATTAAGAGAGAGCGGGAAAGGGATATTACAGAAAGTTTAGATAAGATTACAATATTAGAAAAGGTTCATAAAAATGTGTCATTGAGCAGAGTGTTGAGGAAATTAATTATTTTTATGAATATGGGAATAAAACCGGAAAAATGTTGGCCAGATCATTAAGGACCCAGCAGACCGCTAATTATATTCCTTGTATCTATGATGCACATGCGGGAAAACATTTCAAAAGTGAATCACAGGCTAGGGTCTTTAGATCTTTCTATGAAAAGTTGTACAATTTGTACAATGGGGATGAAAAGATTACACAGTCGGAAATAGAGAAAATGGAAGCTCTAACTACAGTGGCGGAACTGAGGAGAACTCTGTCTAATATGCTAGGTCAGGGGTCCCCAAATGTTTTGGGTCAAGGTCCGGGTCAACATACTTCAGACTGCTGGGGGGCCGGAGTATACATAAAATGATGTCTTTGCGGGCCAGACAGTGAAGCATACCCAGGTGACAACCTGAAAGCCAATTGGAGAGCAGTGTCACCTGATGTGGAATTTGGTTGGAAATCAGCGAATTACTGCTTTCTGGCTTCCATGTGGATGGGTGGTGCCAGCACTGCTATTCTATATGTGGACCACCAATATTTAAAATGTAGCTGACCGCATCTATAAATGATACATTTTGTGTGTGTGGGGCCAGTAAAAAAAACTCAGGGGGCCACATTCGGCCCGCGGGCCTTAGTTTGAGGACCACTGTGCTAGGTGGTAAAGCACCAGGCCATGATGGATTCGCGATTGAGTATTATAAACAATTTATTCAGGTCCTAGAGCCCCATTGGATTGTCGCTCTGAATGCTTTAGTAGACCCTGGGGGTGAACAGGTGTCGTTTGGTTGGGACTCCCTCGAATCCCACATATTGGTAATTTATAAGCAGGGTAAGGACCCTTCCTCTTGCTCTAGCTATAGACCGTTGTCACTTCTGAATGTGGACCTAAAGGTGTATGTGAAAATATTGGCAGATAGAATTTCCCCTTGGTTGGAAGGGATTATCCATGCTGACCAGGGGGGTTTTGTCCCGAATAGAGAAGCCTGTGACAAACACTAAAAACAGAGCGTCAGCTGGCCCTGTCATGCTGTTGTCAACAGATGCCGAAATAGCCTTTAACCGGGTCAGCTGGACGTTTATGAAAGCTGGTTTGCATCATATAGGCTTGAATGAGATTATGAAAGCATGGATAATAATCTCTATATAGAGGTTTTTCTGCTAAGGTAAAAGTTAATGGAGTATTATCAGAGCCCTTTAAAATTACCAATGGGACCCAATAGGGCTGCCCACTGTCACCTTTATTATTCACTCTCGTTTTGGAACCTTTTTGAGCTCTATAAGAAAAAATCAGGATATATCAGGTGTGAAAGTGGGAACACCGTGTGGCAGCATATGCGGACGATTTGTTGTTTTATTTGGTAAATCCTCATATATCATTACCTAACTTAATGGAAGAGTTTTCTAGATTTGGGGATTTATCAAACTTTAAGATAAATTGGGATAAGTGCGGAGCACTAGGAGTTAAAACCCTTGGGGAAGAAATTGATAATATCAAGAGTAACTTCCCACTTAAGTGGGTAAAAGAAGGCCCGACATATTTGGGCACTAGCTTTCGGGATGCAGGGAATGTTTCGGTAGAACCACTGTTCCTTACTTTCCACACTAATAAAAATCTAGTAAAGTGGAGGAAAATTAAACTCTCTCTGTTTTGACCAGTGGGCAGCATTCCAGGAAGTGACAAGAGTGGTGGGACGCAACGCTGGAACGAAAGAAGGAAGGGGAGTCATCGCCTCCCCGGCCCGCTTAATGATGACTTAAATGCAGGCAAAATGGCTGGAGGGGAACGCGTTCGGTGGAGCCCCGGATGAGGGGGGAGGGGTGTCCGACCCACCTCCCGACCGCTGTGCCCCCTTCCTGGCTACTACCCCCTCCAGGCTAACTATACTGGGGGCACTGTTAATATCTATGGGGGGGGGGGGGCAGCCCTGATTATGTAATGCAGAAGGTTGAATTAAGATGGCGGATGGCTAGACCAAGGTGGGGAAGGAAAGATGGCTGTTTGATATGGGAAAGTAAAATTTGGGGTAGCAGATGAAGGTGGTCGGAGGGTGTAAGGAGGGGAGGGGGTCAGGGAGTGCACCGGTTGTTAATGTGAATGGGATAAGTGATTTGGATGGATGGGCTAATGGATGGGTTCTTGTAAGCTTACTTACTAGTGTACTGGTTAAGGGCTCTGCCTCTGACACAGGAGACCTGGGTTCAAATCTCGGCTCTGCCTGTTTAGTAAGCCAGCACCTATTCAGTAGGAGACCTTGGGCAAGTCTCCGTAACACTGCTACTGCCTATAGAGCGCGCCCTAGTGGCTGCAGCTCTGGAGCTTTGAGTCCGCCAGGAGAAAAGCGCGATATAAATGTTCTGTGTTTGTTTGTTCTTACTTAGCGACATGGGTTTTTAGAGGTATGAAGGTAAATTATGCTTTGCTCTTTGAGGGAAGGGAGAGTGACTGACTATACTATATTAACTGATAAAACCTCAGTTCTTTGTTTTTTCTAGGGCTCTCATATGGGAAGTGCCTTTTTGGAAACGATATTTGTATGGTCACTTTAACTAGATAACTCTGAGGTTCGTTCAATAGAACAAAACAAAATAAAATAAGTGTCTGCTAAATTAGATAGCAGTCGGCTGTTTAGCAAGAATTACTTCCCACTAGGCCTTGGGGTGCCTCATAGAAGATCGGGGGACTCCTCGACTTAGAATGGGTGAAACACACCTCTATATGTTTATTTGAAACACTTTTGATGATGCTATTCCCTATTTTGATAAAGTTGTTTTGTATTGTGGAATATGTGTAACAACATTTTTTTTTTACAATAAATAAAAGAATCTGAAAAAAAACAAAGATAACCAACCCAGCGATCACAGTTTTTTTTTTCCACTAATCACAGGGACTTTTGTAGAACACTGGATAGCTTTTAGGACTACAGAATCCATTCTAAAGAAATTATATTTCTAACAAACCCAAATACACTTCTGGTGAGCGAAATGCCTCAAAAACATCTTGGTGCCAAGCAGACTAGTGGGTTAACTGTAACATGAACACTCAAAGCTGGCGCTTGCAGCAACGCATAGCACACAGCAACAAAAATCACCAAATAAAATGGAGGATCTTAGTGCTTCTATGGCCCTCACAGTTTCCTGCCTGTGTACCTTCTTGCATTGTTGGAAATAACATCTGTTTCCAACTGATAAGCATGCAGTATCTCTCTCTGTGCATAGAACTCTCAGTAAATTAACATTCCACAGAGATCACCTGGCAGGACTAAAGATATCGTCACCAGTGACAGATTTCAAAATGTAAACACTGAGTAAGAAATTATAAAACTATATTGTAAAAAAATAAGCAATTTTATTCATTACATTAATTTCCCTATAATTCCTCTTTAAAAGACATCCGAGGTGACATGTGACATGATGAGATAGACGTGTGTATGTACAGTGTCAAGCACACAGATAACTATGCTGTGTTCCTTTTTTTTTTCTTTCTCTGCCTGAAATAGTTAAAAATCCAGTATACACGTGACAGTTTCTGTCTGGGTTGGGACTGGGTCGGACTATAGTGTAGCCCTCAATGAGAAGGAATTGCAGCCATAAAACACTTTCCTGGCAGTAAATGTCTTTTTAAAAGCAGGAAAGAAACAAAAACGGTTGTTCATAGATTTTAGCTCTGGCATGTTTAAATGAATATGCCATTGAGAAGAGGCCATGAAACAGTAAAAACTTAAAATGTAGATTTAAATTTAAAATAAAACTGTGGGATAACTAAAAAGTCTTTTTAGAAGGAGGAGGATAGATACAATTGTTTATCTCATTCGTTTATCTTTACCTCGGATATCCTTTAAAGAGTAACTGTCAGGCATAAAATAAAAAATTCATTATTTTTATCTAGTAAACAAGTAATAAGGATGCTAACCAGGCAATGCACAAGTTAAAAATCACTATTACTTGTTGATAAATGATCATTTCCCGGTTTGCCTGACTCTTATTTGGTACATTGCAGCACAAAGGAAGTTGTAGGGCATGCTGGGTTGTCTTTTTTTGCTTCCTTACTTTGCCTTCAGACTTTAGGGAAAGGAGAGCTGGTATAACGCTAACGTTTTATACATACCTGGGGCTTCCTCCAGCGCCATGCGCACGGATCGTTCCCACGCGGCCGTCCTCCGTCTTCCCGCAGCTTCGATACCAGTCACTTCAGCCAGTCGGGGCCAGTGTACGCAGGAGAAGTGCACCCTCTACGTATCTCTCCAATGGCTGCTGGAGAGATTCGCAAAGAGCGCACTTTTCCTGCGTCAGACTGGCTCTGACTGACATAAGTGACGGTACCCGGTACTGAAGCTGCAGGAAGGCGGAGGACGGTGGCGTGGGAGCTATCAATGCGTATGGGGCTGTAGAAAGCCTCGGGTGTGTATAAAACGTTAGCTTTATACCAGCTCTGGTACACTTTAACTAAAGCAGCCTGATTGGCTGAAGCCTCTTTCCCTCCTGTTTTCCCCTCCCACGCCTCCATTCCTCTGTGATTGGCCAATATTTCTCATGCTGAGACAATGCACTTTCTATTGCAGAGCTGGGTGGGAGTGCCTGAAGACTGGGAGGAGGGCGGGCACTGCATACACAATCACCCAGAGGAGAGTAAGGGAGGAAATGACATCAGGATTGGCTTCAAGATAGACAGTTGAAATGGAGAATCCTAAAAAAGATTTTTTTTTTAACTATAGAAAAATCACTAAAATCAAAACGTGGACAGTATATTGCATATGTTATGTAAGTAGAGCAAGTACTTATCCACTTATATATGTTTTTTTCTGAGATAATATGGCTCCTTAAAGTGTACCAGAGACCTAATAAAAAAAAAGTTTTATACATACCTGGGCTTCCTCCAGCCCCATCGCTCCCACATCGCCGTCCTCCGCTGCCTACAGTGAGTCCCGTAAGTTCTCTCAGTCGCAGCCAGTCTACGCAAGAATAAGTGCATTTGAATTATTTGTTCTTCAACCTGTGAAGTCAGGTGGAATATTACTAAGTTCCTGTGCAGTTGGTCTGCAGGCCTTTCCTGCTGTTTTTAATACCATTTTAAATAGTCACACATCATTTCAAGATGACTACTGCATCTCTCACATTCCTGCCAGAGGACCTATGGAAAGGCAAACAGAAGGCCTTAGATTGAAAGCTCCACCATGCTCTTACTGTTCCTTTGACTGGAAGTAGTAATGCGATGGGGTAATGAAAAAACACTCTCCATGGGGTCACTCACCAGTCAAGGGCGTTGCTCTCCCCAAAGATCAGTGGCACGTACCCCAAGTAGAGTAGTAGAGGCACCACAGCACCAGACCACACAGTACCCAGCATGCCCCACAGAAGCACCACACAGGGGCGTAGCAATAGGCCCTGCAGCGCCTGCGCCCGCGGGGGGGCCCGGCCCCCCCCTGGGGCCCGCTCGGGGCCGTTTTTTGGGGGCTGGAGGGGTGGCAGCATGAGGGGAAAGCCTTGCCCACAGTCGGCGGGGAGAGGGGAAGTTCCCCCCTCTCCCTCACCTCGGGGCTCTCCCCTCTGCGCTCCCCTCCAGCTAGTGAATGTGTGTGGGCAGCGGGCAGCGGGATACATACCTTCTTCCTTGCGTTCCATCGCCGCCTTCTCGCTCTAGCGGCTGACGTCACTTCCGGAAGCGGAAGTAACGTCAGCCGCTAGAGCGAGAAGGCGGCGATGGAACGCAAGGAAGAAGGTATGTATCCCGCTGCTGCCCGCTGCCCACACACATTGAAATTCTGCAGGGGGATTTTCAGGTGTCTGCTGCCCACATTATGATTTTCAGGTGTCTGCTGCCCACATTACGATTTTCAGGTGCCTGCTGCCCACATTACGATTTTCAGGTGTCTGCTGCCCACATTACGATTTTCAGGTGTCTGCTGCCCACATTACGATTTTCTGGTGCCTGCTGCCCACATTACGATTTTCAGGTGTCTGCTGCCCACATTACGATTTTCAGGTGCCTGCTGCCCACATTACGATTTTCAGGTGTCTGCTGCCCACATTACGATTTTCTGGTCACTGCTGCCCACATTGCGATTTTCTGGTCACTGCTGCCCACATTGCGATTTTCAGGTGTCTGCTGCCCACATTACGATTTTCTGGTCACTGCTGCCCACATTGCGATTTTCTGGTCACTGCTGCCCACATTACGATTTTCAGGTGTCTGCTGCCCACATTGCGATTTTCAGGTGCCTGCTGCCCACATTACGATTTTCTGGTGACTGCTGCCCACATTACGATTTTCAGGTGCCTGCTGCCCACATTACGATTTTCAGGTGTCTGCTGCCCACATTACGATTTTCTGGTCACTGCTGCCCACATTGCGATTTTCTGGTCACTGCTGCCCACATTGCGATTTTCAGGTGTCTGCTGCCCACATTACGATTTTCAGGTATCTGCTGCCCACATTACGATTTTCAGGTGTCTGCTGCCCACATTACGATTTTCTGGTGTCTGCTGCCCACATTACGATTTTCTAGTGTCTGCTGCCCACATTACGATTTTCAGGTGTCTGCTGCCCACATTGCGATTTTCTGGTGTCTGCTGCCCACATTACGATTTTCTGGTGTATGCTGCCCACATTAGGATTTTCTGGTGACTGCTGCCCACATTGCGATTTTCTGGTGACTGTTGCCCACATTGCGATTTTCTGGTGACTGCTGCCCACATTGCGATTTTCTGGTGACTGCTGCCCACATAAGGATTTTCTGGTGTGTGCTGCCCACATTATGATATTCTGGTGACTGACTGCTGCCCACATTAGGATTTTCTGGTGACTGCTGCCCACATTACGATATTCTGGGTGACTGCTGCCCACATTAGGATTTTCTGGTGACTGATGCCCACATTGCGATTTTCTGGTGACTGCTGCCCACATGGCGATTTTCTGGTGACTGCTGCCCACATTGCGATTTTCTGGTGAACTCTGCCCACATTACGATTTTCTGTCCCACATTACGATATTCTGGTGAACGCTGCCCACATTACGATTGTCTGGTGAATGCTGTCCACGTTACAATTTTCTGGTGACTGCTGCTCACGTTACGATTTTCTGGTGAACTCTGCCCACATTATGATTTTCTGGTGAACTCTGCCCACATTATGATTTTCTGGTGAACGCTGCCCACATTACGATTGTCTGGTGAATGCTGTCCACGTTACAATTTTCTGGTGACTGGTGCCCACATTAGGATTGTCTGGTGAATGCTGTCCACGTTACAATTTTCTGGTGACTGCTGCCCACATTAGGATTTTCTGGTGACTGCTGCCCACATTACGATATTCTGGGTGACTGCTGCCCACATTAGGATTTTCTGGTGACTGATGCCCACATTGCGATTTTCTGGTGACTGCTGCCCACATGGCGATTTTCTGGCGACTGCTGCCCACATGGCGATTTTCTGGTGACTGCTGCCCACATTGCGATTTTCTGGTGAACTCTGCCCACATTACGATTTTCTGTCCCACATTACGATATTCTGGTGAACGCTGCCCACATTACGATTGTCTGGTGAATGCTGTCCACGTTACAATTTTCTGGTGACTGCTGCTCACGTTACGATTTTCTGGTGAACTCTGCCCACATTATGATTTTCTGGTGAACTCTGCCCACATTATGATTTTCTGGTGAACGCTGCCCACATTACGATTGTCTGGTGAATGCTGTCCACGTTACAATTTTCTGGTGACTGGTGCCCACATTACGATTTTCTGGTGAACTCTGCCCACATTATGATTTTCTAAAGGCCCACATTACGATTTTCTGGTGAACTCTGCCCACATTACGATTTTCTGGCCCACATTACGATTGTCTGGTAAAATGCTGCCCACTTTACAATTAATTTACAGTGAAACGCTGCCCCATTACGATTATTTGGCACCTATGGGGGGGGGGGGGGCATCCAAATATTCGCAGGGGGGCCCAGTGATTTCTAGTTACGCCCCTGGCACCACAGTAACCAGCATGGCACTACACAGCACCCAATATGGCACCACTGCACCAAGCATGGCATTACAGCATCCAATGTGCCCCATAGAGGCACCATAGCACCCAGCATGGCACCACAGGACACAGCAATAGAGGGCTATGGTGCCTCTACGTGGACATATTGGGTGTTGTGATGCCTTTGTAGGGGCATGCAGGGAGTGTTGTTGTTCTGTGGGGACATGCTGGGAGCTGTGTAGGGGTGGGAGCATAGGAGGGGGTCCACTAGAAAGTCATGGAATGCTATGGGGGGACTGCCAGACAACCTGGCATCAGACCAGCATGCACAGCAGCAAGCAAGACCAGCCAGTACAAAAGCCAGGTAACTCTGCCTAGTTATGTTTAACCACTTGATGACCCACCCTTTACCCCCCCTTAAGGACCAGCGCTGTTTTGAGTGATCTGTGCTGGGTGGGCTGTGCAGCCCCCAGCACAGATCAGGTTGCAGGCAGAGAGATCAGATTGCCCCCCCTTTTTCCCCCCTATGGGGATGATGTGCAGGGGGGGTCTGATCTCTCCTGCCTGCCTGGGTGTTGCGGGGGGGGGGCACCTCAAAGCCCCCCTCCGCGGCAAAATTCCCCCCTCCCTCTCCTACCTGCTCCCCCCCCCCCCCCCCGGCGATCGAGGCTGCACAGGACGCTATCCGTCCTGTGCAGCCAGTGACAGGACGTCCCCTGTCACATGGCGGCGATCCCCGGCCGCTGATTGGCCGGGGATCGCCGATCTGCCTTACGGCGCTGCTGCGCAGCAGCGCCGTACAATGTAAACAAAGCGGATTATTTCCGCCTGTGTTTACATTTAGCCTGCGAGCCGCCATCGGCGGCCCGCAGGCTATTCACGGAGCCCCCCGCCGTGATTTGACAGGAACCAGCCGCTCGCGCGAGCGGCTGCTTCCTGATTAATCAGCCTGCAGCTGGCGACGCAGTACTGCGTCGCTGGTCCTGCAGCTGCCACTTTGCCGACGCACGGCAAGTTTTTTTTATTCCTGTGCATGGCCACACCCATGTTTAGGCTGGAATGTCCAAAAGGGCCCCGGATCTCTTGGATCCTAGCAACAGTGTTGGCTTTTGATCTCAGAAGAAGTTGACTCTGAAATGTGATTTAAAGAGAGTCTGAAGCGAGAATAAATCTCACTTCAGACCTCATAGTCAGCAGGGGCATGTGTGCCCCTGCTAAAACTCTGCTATGCCGCGGCTAAACGGGGGTCCCTTACCCCCCGAAATTCCCTCCAAGCAGCGCATCCCCTCTTCCGGATTAAGGCAGGGCTAACCGCCGCAGCCCTGCCTTACGCGCGTCTGTCAGCGCGTATCTCCGCCTCTCCCCCGCCCCTCTCAGTCTTCCTTCACTGAGAGGGGCGGGGGAGAGGCGGCGATGCGCCGCTGATAGACAGCGCTGAGAGGCAGGGCTGCAGCCGTTAGCCCTGCCTCTAGGAGCAGCAAAATCTACGACCAAGTTGGTCATTGATTTTGCAGGGGGGGGTGTTGGGGGGTCAGGGACCCTCGTTTAGTCGCGGGATAGCGGCGTTTTAGCAGGGGCACACATGCCCCTGCTGACTATGAGACAAGAAGCGAGATTTATTCTCGCTTCACTGTCTCTTTAAAGGGAACCTAAACTGAAAAGGATGTGGATTTTTCCTTTTAAAATAATACCAGTTACCTGACTCTCCTGCTGATCCTGTGTCTCTAATACTTTTAGCCACAGCCCCTCAACAAGCATGCAGATCAGGTGCTCTGACTGAAGTCAAACTGGATTAGCTGCATGCTTGTTTCAGGTGTATGATTCAGCCACTAATGCAGCTAAAGAGATCAGCAGACTGCCAAGCAACTGGTATTGTTTGAAAGGAAACCTCCATATCCCTCTCAGTTAAGGTTCCCTTTGGCCATACACTGGTCGATTTGCCATCAGATTCGACCAACAGATAGATCCCTCTCTGATCGAATCTGATCAGAGAGGGATCGTATGGCCACCTTCTGCAAACAGATTGTGAATCGATTTCAGCCTGAAACCGATCGCAATTTATGGAGCTGCCGCCGCTCCCCCCCCCTGCATACATTACCTGTTCCGGCCGGCCTGAGTCCCCGCTGTCTTCTTCCCCGCTCCGGATACTGAACTTCCTGTCCAGGGAAAGTTTAAACAGTAGAGGGCGCTCTACTGTTTAAACTTCCTGCCAGGACAGGAGGTTCTGTGTAGCTCTGGAGCCCGAAGCGGAGAAGAAACGGTCTGGAGCCCGAAGCGGAGAAGACCAGGGAACTTGCGCCGGCTGGAGCAGGTAATGTATACCCGCTGCATTGCGTCGGTCGTCGGGCATTCGAACGCTGCCAACGACGCACTCCCGGCCCGCTGGAGACCGAGAAAAATCTTCCGCACGGATGGGTCCGCCCGAAATCGATCGTTCTGTCAGCGGTGTGTGCGGCGATTTCACAGCCGTTTCGATCACTGTGATCGAAACGGCTGTATATCGGCGGGAAAATCGTTAGGTGTATGGGCCCCTTTAGTATGAACTTTTGTTGATTCCTGGCAGCAGTGTTTGATGTACAAGGCCACTAGAGTGAAGGCTCCAATGGCATCTTCTGCCCAGAGAGTAGATCTATAACTATGCCCACATTGGAGAAAACAGCATTTTTGGAAGGTTACAGGGAAATTGCATTGTCAACTCTATAGGAACACAGAGATTTTTACATTTTGTGTAATTTTTTACTGGTGTTCAGAAACAAGAAACCTGTCTATAAAGCAGATTGTATTAAATGTAATCATGCAGGGGATTAGATTTGCAAAGTATTGGGTCTTTATTTAGAGAAGCAGCTGTAATTCTGATTTTACTTCCTTGTGTGGTAGTAGCCCTGGCTCACGTACAAGGAAATGAAAACAGCTGTGTAGATAGCAATGACTGTTGTGTCATATGGTACTGTTGCTACACCCACACTTAATGGGAACTGGTATCCAACTTTTGGTCAATGTTAGATAAGCATAGATAATGCTAGAAATGAACTGAGGCGTTTATTTATATTTTCCAGACGTGCAATGGTCTTACATACACACACTTTAATCTTTTCTGAAGTGCCTTGCAAAATACATAATCTGTGACTAATCTGCTACAGATATAGTTGTTCCAAAGCATATGTTCAGAATATGTGCAGACTGCATTATCTCTGCTTATGTTCTGAGATAACAGTTGAACCCTGGTAGCTCACCTAATTCCATCCTATATAATGAAACTCAGTATCTGTAGAAAGCAGGTATGGTATTTGCACCCTCTTTGGGAACAGCTTCAATCACTTCTTGCACCTTTGCATTGCTGTAAACTCCAGTGGTCCCAGGAACAGCGAATTAGGAACTGCAATAAATACATGACAGAGTCTCTAATTCTTCCTGCTCTTCAAAGAAAAAAGTATTTTGTCACGGTATGTCTTTCCTCTTAGAAAGATTCAGGTCTCTTTCCCTGTGTCCTGGTCGGGCAGTTCAGCTACCTATCTGCGGTCTGCTGAATGCCTTCTGGCTGCAATTCAATGCATTTAAATGGCAGTGTTTGTAATACGAACATTGATTTTTTTTTTAAGTAATATGATCACTTTAGAGCAGGAGTGTCAAACTTAAATACAAAGTAGTTCAAAATTGAACACTGGGACCTAGTCGCGGGCCAACCTCAATGTATACTAGTCACCTTCCTCCCTTATAAAGTTCCCTGGTGTCTAATGGTTCCCCTCCAAACCCTATACAGTTCCTCTGTGTCTAGTGGTCCCCCTCCATACCCTATACAGTTCCCTGGTGTCTAGTGGCCCCCACCCTCCCCATAGTTACCTGGACTTTAGTGCTTTCCATCTACCTCCCCATATGGCTTCCCTGGTGTTATAGGGCTTCACCGCCAATACAGCTTCCCTAGTGGTCTAGAGTGGGCCAAACATAATGCAAAGTGGGGAAACCCCTTGGGGGCCAAATTTTATGGCTCTGAGGGCCAGATTTGGCCCATGGGCCAGAGTTTGACATGTATGCTTTAGAGTCTATCTGGATTTGCAGTAAAATAAAATTATTTAGTCTGTATTCATATGATATTAATAATCAGCAGTGTGCAAGTATTTACTGCTACACCCGCTTACTGCTCTGGATAATGCTACTGTTGTGTGTAATGTTTCCAAGCACACAAATGGTAAGTAGTGTCTGCACAATGTCATACCTAGAGATCATGGGGCCCTATAGCAAAACTTTCATGGGGCTCTCAGATGTAGGAACTCTGAAGCAATACCACCCGTCCCTACCCTATGGATATGAGTTATTTGGGCAATTCACATTATCATGCAATCAACACTGCCTAAAGTAAATGAGCACTGAGACAAAGTCAGAGGGTGGAGGAACACAAGAAAGTTATTGGTGAATATATTAAGTACCACCTGGGCCCCCTCTATGCTCCAGGGCCCCATCCCAGCTGCTATAGCTATGCCCCTTTGTCTGCAATTTTGTGCTCTGGTGGCTTCCTTCTTGTCCGTCTGCCTGCGTCACCTCTCTGCTGACTGCACATGGATCTCCCAACATCTGAGGCCACAATCTATACAGCAGCCAATTGAGATTTGGTAAAGCAAGAAGATAGGGGAGGTGTATACATATGATATAGTAATACATTATTATTATTATTATTATTTATTGTATTTATAAAGCGCCAACATCTTACGCAGCGCTGCACAATAGATAAATGGGTTAACATACAGGTAGAACATACGGAAACTCACAACAAAACAAGATCATGCAAATGATTTGATAACAATACAGTGTCATAGGTCAAAATAGAGACTGTTCGAGTCTACAAGAGGGGTGGTTGCGAGTAAGATTGCATAATCAAGCTGGATACGTTAGGGAGGAGGGCCCTGCCGGAGGCTTACAATCTAAACATACAATCACTGTGAACATTAGATGGTAAATTGCCACCACATCTCAAGTCCGTGAGATGCACTGCTAATAACTACAGGTGGCCATATACCATAGAAGGTACTTATCCGTTAGCCGGGCGCATCCTCTAGGTGGCGACAAAACTCCACCAGAGTTACATCTTTCCCTACTATCCATGTCGGCCTGGAGGGGGAATAGTAATTAGCGCCACCTGCCGGATGCGCCCGGCTAACGGATAAGTACCCCATAGAATTTTCATGCAGTTTGACTGTACAATTTTTATACAATCTTACGTACATCCATGTAGTATAACAGCACTTGGTGATTGTACAGCCAGATTGCATGAAAATTGTATGGTGTGTGGCCACCTTAAGACTTGGAGCACACTTTGCAGAATTGCACGTACTCCTGAAATACGCATGCAATTCTGCAAAGTGTGCTCCCAGCCTCACTGAATCCTGCAAAAGTTATACACAATCTAGTTCATAAGCAACAACACAAACAATGTTCAGTTCTGTACATACGCTAGAACAACACGATAGCCTTTAAATGATTTTAGATTATTTACAAAAGTAAAAATAGTACATTGCAAGAGTACAGAAACATATTCTCACTAAAATTAGAAATGCAAAAGTTTGGATGTTTGTTACTCAATCACGCAACAATGGCTGAACGGATTTGAATGAAATTTGGCACATAGTACATTATAGGGATAAAAACTATCCTATATGTTATTCCAGGTAACCAAAAAGGGGTGGAGACAAATAATTTCACTGGGAAAATGTTAAAGGGGAACTGAAGTAAGAGATATATGGAGGCTGCCATATTTCTTTCCTTTTAATCAATACCAGTTGCCTGGCAGCCCTGCTATTCCTCTGCCTCTAATACTATTAGCTATAGCCCCTGAACAAGCATGCAGCAGATCAGGTGTTTCAGATCTGACAAGACTAGCTGCATGCTTGTTTCTGGTGTTATTCAGATACTACTGCAGAGAAATAGACCAGCAGGGCTGCCAGGCAACTGGTATTGATTAAAAGGAAATAAATATGGCAGCCTTCGTATACCTCTTACTTCAGTTCCCCTTTAATTTTAAGAAAAGTGGGTGGAGCCTACAAAAGCCAATCAAAATTCACCTATTGATTTTCAAGGGGAACAATTAATTGCTGCCTTTCTTGCACTGATAATGGGACAAGCCTCAAATCTGGTACAGTTTGTCATTGGACGACTGAGGTTCAAATTCAGAAAAGGGGGTGGAGCCTCACACAGCCAATCAGATTTGTTTCATTTCAATGCAAATTATTGATGCCAAAGACTGCAAAGCTCACAAACTTGGTAATTGAGCAATTGTGTGTAAGGGTCACAAAAAGTGGGCACAGCCAACACCAGCCAAATACATA
Source organism: Hyperolius riggenbachi (assembly GCF_040937935.1). Taxonomy (NCBI): domain Eukaryota; kingdom Metazoa; phylum Chordata; class Amphibia; order Anura; family Hyperoliidae; genus Hyperolius; species Hyperolius riggenbachi. The sequence goes on along the minus strand of NC_090653.1, from coordinate 150,020,632 downwards.
CCCGGGCAATGTCGGGTCATCCGTGGGTGGAGACAAATACAAATTTCACTGGGAAAATGTAAACTACAGCCATTCGTACACCGTTTATGGTAGGGTTCTCAAACTTTGCACAGCTGGTTACTAGTAGGGTGACTGGGATTAATATTCAGAAAAGTGAGCGGAGCCTACAAAAGTCAATTAAAATTCACCTATTGATTTTCAAGGGTAATATTTAATTTCTGCCATTCTTGCACGGTTAATGGCAAAAGCCTCAAATCTGGTACCGTTGGTCATTGGGTGACTGGGGTTTAAAGTCAGAAAAGAGGGTGGGGCCACAGGCAATCAGATTTGATTAATTTCAATGCAAATTATTGATGCAAAAGACCGCAAAGCTTGCAAACTAGATCATTGAGTAATTGTGTGTTAGCGTTAGAAAGAGTGGGTGGAGCCAACACCAGCCAACTACATACCCGGGCAACGCCGGGCCATCAGCTAGTATCTAATAAATGAACATTTTACCCGCAGAAATAATATGGGCATATGCTTCGGTTTTGGATGGCATCTGTTTTATAGTATTTTGTATTATAGCCCTTAAGAAATTAGAATCCACCATAATATGATCTTCCTGATGGACTCCTCTGGTGCTCTTTGTCAATGGTAAAAATGGAGGATAAAGACCATGGCTCATATGCAGTTCACTTTTTCTCCTAAGTGATATTTTCACACCTTGTCATAAAATGCCCTTTAAACCAAAGAAAATACTCAAAATAATTTTGATAGTGCTTTATCTACTTTTGGGAACTTTTTCAATTGAAAAATCCTGAAATTATTTTAAAGAGAATCTGTATTGTTAAAATCGCACAAAAGTAAACATACCAGTGCGTTAGGGGACATCTATTACCCTCTGTCACAATTTCGCCGCTCCTCGCCGCATTAAAAGTGGTTAAAAACAGTTTTAAAAAGTTTGTTTATAAACAAACAAAATGGCCACCAAAACAGGAAGTAGGTTGATGTACAGTATGTCCACACATAGAAAATACATCCATACACAAGCAGGCTGTATACAGCCTTACTTCTGAATCTCAAAAGATCACTTGTGTGTGTTTACCTTCTGTCCCCAGCTTCTCTCATGCACTGAACATTACAGGCTTCCTGCAGACAGCTCTACCTATGTCGTTAATTCCTTAGTATGTGACAGACCAGCTCCTTTCACAGCCTCCAGAGGAGGATTTTGATCCAGCTCTCTTCTATCACTGATAAGATAGCAGAGAAGCTGCTGGCTTATGTAAATAACACACACACTGGAGTGTGCATAGAGGAACAGTTCAACACTGAAGAACTTGGCAGCCTTCCAGACACAGGCCGACAAGTCTGACAGGGAAAAGATACATTGATTTATTACAGAGATGGTTATAGTAGAAAGAGCTGCAGCAAGCCAGATCACATTAGAATAGGTTTAGGAACTTGTAGGATGGTAGAAAAAACGTTGTAATTTTTGTTACAGAGTCACTTTAAAGAGAAGATAAAAAGTATCTCCTAAGAGATGACTCAGGAGAAAAAGTTAATTTTTAAGTTAATAAGCTCAGGTCCTCTGTTTTAAGCATCTGCCCTCTTTTGGGAAAGGTTGAGGCATGAGGAGCCTTCCTAGCCCCTGTGACTTGGGGTGGAATCCCCTCAGACATTCAGAGTGTAATTACACAGTTATGATTATTGGCCATTTCTTTCCTGGCTTGCAAAGTATCAATGTTCTCATAGCAGATTTATAATCTGCTGATCACTCTATACTGGGGGCATGTACACCTGGCAACCTATACTGGGGGCACATATACCTGGCTACCTATACTGAAGAGGGAGGGGGGAGGCCATCCAAAGTTTTGCACGGGGGCAGTGATTTCTAGTTACACCCGATAGCCAGGCATCTGGTATTGTTTAAGGCCTCTTTCACAGTGGGACGGTGCGTTTGATGCAACGTTAACCTCTTGAGGACCGCAGTGCTAAACCCCCCTGGTGACCAGGCCATTTTTAGTAAGATAGCCCACTGCAGCTTTAAGGCTAAGCTGCATGGCCGCACAACACATCACACAAGTGATTGCCCCCCTTTTCTCCCCACCAAAAGAGCTCTCTGTTGGTGGGGTCTGATCGCTTTTTTTGTTTTTTTTTTAAATAAATATTATTGTTAGCTTAAAAAAAAAAAAAAAAAAGCTGTTTCTTTAAAAATGTTCCCTCCCTCCCCAGAGCCAGCCAATTATGGTGATCGCTCTCTTGTCCCCCAGGGGGACAGCCGTGTGACACGGCTGTCCCCAGTACAGCGCTGCAGCCGATCGCAGACAGCACGGTGGTGTAGTGGTTAGCGCTCTGGCCTTGCAGCGCTGGGTCCCTGGTTCGAATCCCAGCCAGGGCACTATCTGCATGGAGTTTGTATATTCTCCCTGTGTCTGCGCGGGTTTCCTCCGGGCACTCCGGTTTCCTCCCACAGCCCAAAAACATACAGATAAGTTAATTGCCTCCACCCCTAAATTGGCCCTAGACTACAATACGTACACTACATGATATTGACATATGACAATGGTAGGGATTAGATTGTGAGCTCCTTGAGGGACAGTTAGTAACAAGACAATATATATATACTGTACAGCGCTGCGTAAGATGTCAGCGCTATATAAATACTAAATAATAATAATAGACGGCGATCACACCGTCTATTAGTCTCCCGAGCGGCAAAGGCAGCCTGCGCGCGATCTCCTGCAAAACAGAGCCCCAGGACTTTACACCAATTGGCGTTAGGCACCCTGGGGCTGCGGCCACGCCCATCAGCGTGACGCGGTCGGCAAGAGGTTAAAGTCACACAATGTGCCCTTAATGCAGCGCATATAGGTTATACAATGGGACGTTATTTTGTACTACATTATGCGTCTCTGGGTGCGCCATTTTCGTCGCATACCGATGGAATGAAAACGGCGCATGTGTTACCTAAAAAAAAACTAAAACATTACTGAGCATGTGCAACACAACGCAGCAAATGTATTGCTAAACGCACAGCATGCAACACTTTCTAAATATTGCTACACGTTACACACAACGCAACGTGTGCACTGTGAATGTTGCACAGACTTTGCATTGCTGTGCGTTAGAACATTTTGTAACGTGCGACTTTAACGTCGCACTGTGAAAGAGGCCTAAAAGCAAATAGATATAGCAGCCTCCATAGAAAGTTAATTTTTAGTTTCAAAGACTTTTATTAAGACGGAAGGCCAAGTTTTCATAGAATAACAAGGATACCCAACAAGGGTTCCATATATCATGCTCAGATAATATAATATACAGAAGAATCTATATTCAAATTGTGGTAGTAACTAATGCCTGGTACACACCATGGGTGGAATAGATAATTTCCGATTGTTTTTCGGATCAATTTTGATGGAAGTGATCAGAAAACGATCGGAAAATCAGATTGGACCTGTTGGAAATTATCTATGCGACCCATCTATTTGAAGAGAAATTGAATGGTGTGTACCAGGCTTTAGGTTTGTATGAAAGTAGTCAACATGCATGGAGGCCTTATTATTGTTATGGAGATTGGGTTAGTTTATCTGCGAGTATAAAGGTAAAATAAAACACACTGGCCCTGATTTTGGGCGAGCACCAGTATCTGAACCCAAATGGCAGGTGTTAGAGGCCCAGTTGTAACTATGAGCTACAGTGCGTGGTTCGGGGGGTTGGCCGTAGAGCTGCGCAGCCGCACTCGCGGCCAGGCGGACTGCGCAGCCGCGGCCAATGGAAGCGGCCATATTGAGAGCGGCACGAGAGCCCGACCCGGCCTGGGGGGGTCGGCGCGGGGGGCGATCTCAGGAAGGGGACCCGGCGGAACTGCACGGAGGGCGCGGACGGCGTCCTCCGTGCATTTAAACAGCTTACAGGTACTTTGCTTTTTTTAGACATTTTGGCCTCGTAAGTCCTTTAAGGTTGCATAACGTGCACCTAACACAACGTATGGTGCTGCAAGATAGGACGGTAGAGTGAGTCGCGTTAGGCGGCTCTATCCCTATAAGGTCTCTCAGAGTGGCGCTGATTGGCCGGCGGGACCACGTGATGCGGAGCGAGACACTCCGCATCACGTGGTCCCGCCGGCCAATCAGCTGCCGCCAGTGCAGTGAATATTAAGTAGCCATGTGCGCGGCTACTGTAGCTGGCTCTCCCCGCCTCCTCTCTGCCCCCCACTGAGCATGTGCAAACAGTCTAACGTGGCTATAGCCGCTCTAATGCCGTAGCATGCTGCACTTTCGGGAGAACGTGCAGCGTTACATGTAACGCAACGTGGGCTGTGTGAACAGCCCACTTGTGTTACATTGCTGTGCGTTGGGGAAGCGTTACAGGCGCACGTTAGTCCCTGTGTGTAAGCAGCCTAAAGGAATCTTTGAAGGATGTCACACTATACAAATTTATGTGAGGGTTTTCTATTATGTTGTGCTCAAAATACTGTATTTTACTAAACTCCGGGAGATTTACATGATACTATAATTAAAGGTTAGGAGACCAGACTGTACAGTTCTCATCTACCAGCTTCTTAACCTTATTTGAGATTCTAATAGTCATATTGGCTACAGATGGCACATCCTGACCTCTGGAAGTAGCATTTGCTAGTGGCTAATAAGAGGTTGAAATATCCCCTTCAACATTAAGAGAATGGTCATTATCTGTGTAACCATCTATGTACAAATAATAGGTAATATAGTACAAAGTGTGGCAAAGCTTTTTACAATCTTTTTACAATCTGTATGCAAAGGGTGTCCATTGTTAAGGTGCATACACACACATCCAATTTTGATTGGCAAATAAACAAACAATTTTACCACTTCCATGTAGTATGAGGGCCAACAGACATTGAATAACATTGAATACTATGAACAGATTGTATAGGTAAGCTCTCACACTACATGGACGTGGAGAAATTTGGCAATCATTGGCCAATCAAAATTGGATGTGTACCAGGCTTAACATTTGGTACACACTTTCAATTATGATTGGCCAATCACTTGGTGGTTGCTATTCCTTGAAGAATTGCATATGTGGCTGAATCTACTGAACCCCCTATAGAGCAAGCCGAAAGCCACGTGACCATGGCACCAGGATTGGGTTATCGCTCAGTGACTATTCTTACACATAGAAAACACAGCAGTCCATATGCCAGTGGGAGGTATTGTGTGCTTACTCCATACTTCCTTCTTCCAAAGCTTTAAGGAGAAAGTATCACAGTCACTTGAAACGGGCCATGAAGCGCAAGTAAGTGAACTCCCTCTGACCCTGTCCACAGATTCAGGTAAATTAATAACAATGTACCTGGTACACACTGCCTGGTCACCATGAGTTCCAGCCCTCTTTATAGGACTTCTGGGAATACCTGTACACAAGCTGGAGTTTAGATGAGCTTGTCCAGGTATTGAAAATGAATGGTAAAGTGTCTTGCTCTACACAGCTATTTACTCATGATGAAAAATTCTTAACAGGTTTCAAAGACTACAGCTGCCAGACTTGCAAAAAAGTTCAGTTTGAGATTACAGTCAGGTTTGGCAATGTATAGCTAGTGTTGTACAAAATGTATAGCTAGTGGCAAAGTAAAACAAATAACATTTTAAGAACAGCACGGTAGCGTAGTGGATAGCTTTCTCGCCTTGCAGCGCTAGGTCCCCAGTTCAAATCCCAGGCAGAGCACTATCTGCACAGAGTTTGTATATTCTCCCTGTGTCTGCGTGGGTTTCTTCTGGACACTCAGGCTTCCTCTCACATCCCAAAAACATACAGATAACTTAATTGGCTTCCCCCTAAAACAAGGATTAGGATACATATACTACATGATATACGTATTTATATAGCACCAACATATTACGCAGCGCTGCACAGAGTATATTGTCTTGTCGCCAACTGTCCCTCAGAGGGGCTCACAATCTAGTCCCTACCATAGTCAAATGTCTATGTATGTATCGTGTAATGCATGAATCATAGTCTAGGGCCAATTTAGGGGGAAGCCAATTAACTTAGCTGTATGCTTTTGGGATGTGGGAGGAAACCGGAGTGCCCTGAGGAAACCCACACAGACACAGGGAGAACATACAAACTCCTTGGATTTGAACCGGGGACCCATCGCTGCAAGGCAAGAGCGCTAACCCAGTGGAGTGAGCAAAGGATTGGGGATTACATTATGCAAGATGGCAGCTGCCAACAGTAAACAATATGGGAGAATTAAAATGTTCACACTGATTACATAACTTTGGATCAAAAGCAGGTTGAATAATTATATAGCCAATAAGGGAGTCTGGGGACAGGTTTTTAATTGTATGTTATACCTGGTCAGGAGCCACTTCCCTGCCCAACAGACTGAAAAGCAGTGGATCTCAGACTGTTGCTCTTTAAAAGTACTGAGTCAGAACAGCGTATCAGGATGACGAGCCAAAGAGAAGCAGCTTTCCCTCTACTGTTACCTCATTCAGCAGTGCTGCTTCAAGCTATTTGAATGCTTTTTTTGTAAAGCAGGAGAATGATAACAGAAAGGTAATAATTGTACACTTGGCTGAGTAAGAAGTCAGATGTTCTGTTCAGACCTCTGCCTTGAATTTTAAAATACCGGTACGTATTAAGAGATTTTTTTTTTTATCAGCTAATGAACCATGCTGCAGTTTTTCTGCCCTGTATATTAACAAATCTTCCCTAATGAAATCATACGATTTATGAAAACAGTGATTCTTTGGCCGACCATGAAGGTGGTGGAAGCATACCTTGTCCAGGTGAATAAATACAAGCACTGATCCAGTTTATACATATTACGCTTTATATTATAATAGGTTTTTGGAGGGAAACAGAAGAACATTTAACATATTAAGAACACGAAAAATATAAAAGGTATCAAATGCCATAATTCAAAAACATTAAAGCAAAACAAAAATCCTTTCTTCCTAACAGTCCAGGTCAGACATTCTTTCTGCTCATGCACAGCCAACACAAACACAGAGGAGTCTCGGTATGTTTCAGACAGGGAGTCCTTGACTTCAGAAGAGTCGCAGTCCAGCTTTGATGTGATTCAATTCACTCTGGCTCCAGAACATGCTCTCAGATGAAGAAGGGTCAGGGGTGGCACTGCAAAAACACAGAGTTTATTTACTTATTCTTTATGCAGCATCAGCAATCTAGTCACTGACTAAATACAGTAGTGCTCATTCTCTGGGTGCTCTGCCTGGTGATATGTTAACAAGCTACAAGCAGCCAACAGCTTTCTGTGCTCTCCCCAATGCAGAAGACAAACAAAATCTGTAATGGGTGCGCTGGGCAAAGGAAGAATGGTACTGACTGGATGTAAGCAGTCTCCTGGCACAAGGAATGAAAATCTGGCAAACTGAAGATTGAGGATTCTAAAGATTTCCAGTAGCTTAATACAAAGACATAAAAATTAACAAACATTTTAGTACATAGGCTGTAACTTACAGACCAGGTAAATTAAACAAAGTTACTTTGGCTAACTGGGCGGGGGGGGGGGGGGGGGGGGAATAAGAGGTTCAAAGGGTGTCAACAGGGCCGGATTTGTTCTTTTTACCGACCAGGGACCACCATTACCAGCTGCCCCCAGACCAACGGTATCCTACAACCTCCCTCCCCCCCCCCCCCCCCCCCCCAAAGCACAGCAGGCATAGGCATTAGATTGTGGGCCCCTCTGAGAAAAGTTAGTGAAGTGATGGCAGGGATTACATTATAAGATCCTCTGAGGACAGTTCGTGACATGATGGCAGCAATTAGATTGTAAGCTCCTTGGCGAACGGCAAATTTGGTGAGTGACAGGCAGCTCAGCGATAACTAAGTCCCTGTTCCCTGCCCCTTCTTCCCCCGAGTGCCAGATCTGGCTGTTGGAAGCTGCCCACCGCTATGTGCAAACTCTGTAGCAGGACGAATGTATGGCAGGCTAACTGCTGCCCAAAGCCCGCCCCTTGCTTTCCTGGTGCCCTAGGCCATGACCTTTGTGGCCTTTGCCTAAAATCTGGCCATGGGTAATCAGGAATGCCCATGTGACTCAGTCTGTATAGTTGCAGGCAGGTAAAGCTTTACATTTAGAAATGCAGTGCTAAAAGTCATAAAGGTGCGCCCTTACTTACAAATATTTTGTAAGTTGGGTCGTGTATTACACAGTGATATTTTACTTTCGGATAACTCTGGATTTGGACATACAGTACACATTTTTTTGCCATTTTGAGTGTACTTTAAAAAACATACAACTCTTAATACAGGGCGGTGCACGAAAGACCGGCCTGTCCCTGTGCGCCTCTAACTCTATCCTTGCTTTGTGTGTCCTCCCCAACATGATGGAAGCCTGTGTTGTCTGCATTTTCTGCTATATTGATAACGCTTTCATAAGGCAGCAAATGCATGCAACACAATGGTCAGGATCCCTCTCATACTGCACTAGAAGAGTAGTCCTTGCTACCCTCACACCCCACTTATTAGACCTTCGTGGATGGTGTTGATGTCTGAATTTATGTTTAGATGGATTTAGACCCAAATTGATTTCCTGCAATGCCAAGTCAGGTTTTCTTTTTAAATTTTGTAAATTTCAGCGGCCGGATAATTAAATTGTGTACATATTAATATACAGGGAATCCTCGCCTTATGAACACCTGACTTACAAACAACCAGTGATATAAATGGTGCGAGAATGTGGTAACACGTGAACCGAGTGGCCCAACCCTTGAGATCAACGGAGCTCAGGAAAAGAAGGGTTTGAGAGGTAATAGAATGAAAGGATTGCAAACTGAGCCCAACGTACAAACTGAGCCAGACATACATGAAAGAACAAGAGACTAGAGAATGACCTGAACTATCAACCATACGATTGATCGGATCGGGTTCCATGAATAGTGCCAATCAACGACAAATGATTGTTCTATCGATCCAAATTTTGGAACAATTCAATTGGTTTATTTTCCCCTCCGTTGGTGGGCCTGAAAGATCATTTCCTATCAATCGCAACAATCGGATCAAATGGTCAACCGTTGGGGAAATTGCCTTGTTAATTGGCACATTAGGTGTTTAATACAATGCAGCATCTTTTTACTTGTCAATGAGCCACTCTTTCATCCCAGGTGGTTGAAACAAAACTTTGGGGGAGACCTTCTCCACTTTGAGAGCCACAGTACATTAGTAAACACATTTTCACATAATGCTCTACAGCAAAGAACAAAGGGCATAGCATTTCTTCAAGTATAATTGGAAACTATACTGGTTTGTTGGAATTTATTTTAATATTACAGCAAATATACCAGAAGCCTTGAAGAAAAGGCGGCTTGTACTAGAGAGACATGCTGGCTGCTTACCACATTGGGATGCTCTGCCCATTCCTCCTGGATGCAGAGCCCTGCTGCTCTAGGTCGGACATCATAGAGTAGCTGTCAATCAGGAGGCAGCTGGGGTCCTCAGTCTGCCCTGGCACTAGCCCTAGAGGGTACTCACTCCACTTCACAACTTCTGGAACAAAAATAGGAAATCACTCACCACAAAGCACTGGATGAAAAAGGAAACCTGCACCGACATGGATAAAGAAGCTGCTACATTCAAAGGTTGATTTTTAAAACAAAAAAAAAATTCAAAAACATACGAAGTGTTAACTTGTCATGCTTATCCTCTGTTTTGTGTTAGTGACTTTAGGGTTGATTCACAAAGCTTACTTATTTTTCACCCTGAACTGTAAAGGTGGCGATACATCTGTAAATCAGGTTTGTACAGGCCGGTCCAGTGATTTCGCCCAAGGGGATCAAGACTCTGATGGGCGACTTCAGTGAAAAGCATCACCTGCAATTAATCTGGTCAGCTGAGCACAGCCAGTCAGCCAATTAGCTTCAAACCTGTGCTTGAAGCTACTAGTACATTTAAAGAAAAAATAAAATTGCATTAAACAGATGTGGACACTTGTTGGAACGGTGAGCCCTGTGCTGTGTGAAGGTAAATTAGCCCTCTAACTAGCACTGTTCTATAGAGAAGGCATTTGCACATTTTTCAGCTCAATGTGAGCAACGGATGACTCCCACAATGTATCGCTGCTGGATATGCAAATGATCTCTTTATGACCCTAAAACACCAAACACACTTTCATATCTGCTAGTTTACAGCATGCCTATAGCTCCTTAATTTTAATCCATGCCTTGAACTGATGACAGCTACTTTAGCCAGACACAGCCATTCACAAGCTGGATTAGTATGACTGTGTAAAATATAGTAGGTATAGAAACCGCGTAAACCAGTGGATCTGGATGACGGTTTGGCTTTACAGGAACATAAAGAAATAAGTGGCTAATTTACTCAGTGATGTATCATGGGATTTCCTTCTAGCCATTATAGACAGCACAGTGGTGCAATGTCTAGCGGTTCAAATCCCAGTCAGGGCACTACCTGCAAGGCGTTTGTATGTTCTCCCTGACCCTGCGTGGGTTTCCTCCGGGCACTCCAGTTTCCTTTGACATCCCAAAAACATACAGATAAGTTAATTGGCTTATCCTAAAAATTGGCCATAGACTATGATGCATGCACTACACGATACACACATAGACATGACTATGGTAGGAATTAGATTGTGAGCACCTCTGAGGGACAGTTCGTGACAAGACAATATACTTTGTACTCTGTACAGCGCTGTGGAAGATGTCAGCGCTATATAAATACTAAATAATAAAATGGTATAAAGCATCCCTTCTGCAAGAGTGACACAAACAGAATTTCCATTTTTTGCCATTGCATTAAGCATATCTGGCCTTTGTGGAGCATAGGCGACTATGCTAGCCTCGTAAAAATAAAAGAGCATGCAGAAAATCTAGCCTCAAAAGAAAAAGGTAATGATGATAATAGTGGCTACGGTTTAGCATCATATGGTTATACCTGAGCTGACGCCCCATGCAGAGCCCTCTAGTGCAGCTCTCCTCTCAGCAGCAGCTTTCATGTTAATCATCTGTATGTATTCTTCCTCGTATGTCTCGGTGATCATCTCCTCATCCTCCATGTGGTCACTCATATCCTGCTCTTCATCCTCAGGTGATGCTCGGTCCCAGTGACCACGAGCATTGCTCTTTGCCTCTTTTTTGAGTTTCCACTGCAAGCTCTCCACTGTGTATATGGGCTGATCACTGTAGTCTGCAGAGACATCTGCATCATCATCCTGAGTGTAGATTGAACACAGGCACAGAAGCTGCTCTTGAGTGCTTAAAGGCAAGCGAGGCTTCATGTAAGAGAAAATTCTGGTAAGAACAAAAACAAACACACACATTAAAGGGAATATGTATGTAAATCACAATCCAGTGCAAAAAAAAAATCAAAAAACAAAACGTACTCTAGAAGAAAAAAATAAACAGCTAACTATTAATATCTGTATGATACAAAATACAGGATAGGAATTAGTGGTAAATAGCAGGTTCAAGTCTAGTACTGAACTCCCTTGCTTGAACATGAAGGCAATTTACAATAATGGATTTTGTTCCAAGTACTAGTAAGAACAACACACACGGATAGCGCATATAATCCATGCATTTTGGGAAAGAACCGCCAGTTCTTCAGAATAAGGGAGTATGGTATAAGCAATGCAGTGAACAGGGCCATTTGGTGAATAAGCATAGTAATATAGTTACATAGTTAGTTTGGTTGAAAAAAAAAAAAAAAACGACATTCGTCCATCAAGTCCAACCAGGAAAAAATAAATAAAATAAACCATCCTGAACCTGCACATATCCCAGTCGATCCAGGGGAAGGCCACAAACCTTACAAGGCCTGGGCCAATTAGCCTTAAAAGAGGAAACCTCCTTCCCAACTCCAGGTGGCAGTCAGATAAATACCTGGATCAACTCTTCCAGGAATCACTTAAAAATTATAGCCAGGGATGCCCTTCAATGCAAGGAAAGCATTCAAGTCCTCTTTAAATGCAGATATATAGTTTGCCATAACTACTTCCTGAGGTAAGATGTTCCAGATTTTAACCACGCTCACTGTGAAGGATCCCTTTCTAAATAGATGGCAAAAACTTTTTTCCTCAACTCGCAAATCATGTCCCCTTGTCCGGCGTACAACCCTAGGGACAAAAAGGCTAATCTGCCAAGCTTTTGTATTGCCCTCTGGTGTACTTATACATGTTAATCAGGTAACCTCTCAGTCGCATTTTTTCCAAGCTAAATAAGCCCAGTTTGTCCAACCTTTCTTGGTAAGTGAGATCTTCCATCTCTCTGATTAATTTAGTTGCCAGTCTTTGTACCGCTTCCAGAAGGTCAATGTCCTTTCTATAGTGTGGTGCCCAAAACTGTATTCCATACTCCAGATGTGGCCTCACAAGTGATTTATACAGAGAGAGTAGTATACTAGCATCTTGAGATATTATTTCTTTTTTTTATGCATCACAGAATTTTATTTGCTTTAGCTAGCGCTGCCTGGCATTGTATACGATTACCTAACTTATTATCGACCAGTATTCCCAAGTCCTTCTCCAAGTCAGATGTTCCCAGCTGTATGCCATTTATTTTATATGATGATCTACCATTAGTACGTCCTAGATGCATGACTTTACATTTATCAACATTAAATTTCATCTGCCACGGGGCCTGCCCACATGGCCATGTTGTCAAGGTCTTGCTGTAATATGTCACCATCAGTCTTCGTGTTGATAATTCTGCATAATATTGTATCATCAGCAAAGATGGCTACACTACTCTATATCCCGTCTACTAGATCATTAATACATTGAAAAGAATAGGACCAAGTACTGACCCCTGTGGTACCCCACTGCTAACAGTTTCCCATTTTGAGCATGCTCGGTTTACCACCACTCTTTGCCTTCTATCCCTTAACTATTTGACATTCCTGGACGTGAAACTCACATCCAGGAAGCCATGTGCGTTCCTGCGCATTTCCGCGGCCGATCGCGCACGTGCACTCGTTAGCCAACGAATCAGTGAATCGGGCCATGGTGCCCGATCACTGATTCCTCTCCCCCGCAGAAAAAGCGACAGCTTCTCTCGGAAGCTGCGCTTTTTCTGCTTCCTACGTCGCTCTAAGCGTACGTGTTACGCTTAGAGTGACGTCACTGTAAACAAACCCATGGCTGCCATCTTGTGGCCAAAAAGTAAACTACATCTAAATGTTAAATGAAAATACACATATAGTTACAAAAAAAAAAAACAATTTCAATCCCACCCTCCCAAAAGACCATCGCAGCATCACACTGACGAAGCCCACGTGATGGTGGGCGTAACGTATGTGGGCGAGGCCTGAGGAGATGGGCTGGAGGAACTACCTGGTACAGAGACGTGATACACGCCCATGAGACGAGTGGAGAGCGTGGTGAACCGGGAGGCATTGCAGCGAGCCGGATCAAGGAGCAGGTACCTGCCACCGCAGGACACCGCAGAGGAGCCTGATGCGGGATTTTGTGGTGCATGAGGACATAGCCAGGTCTTAGTGAGAAGACTGGTAAAGTATGGCACATACAGCCCCCACATGTTTGATACCTAATACCGCTCGGATGTTGCTTCCATGATTTACCTATGCTGACAAACGGACACTGTGTCACCTCCCTTCTATGAATGAACCATATTCCACGCTGAGCAGAAGGTTTATATGAGGACATTAGAATCCACATGGAAAGGGTGCCACTATCCCTGAGTTAAAGTGTTCCACGCTCCCTACTTGTTCAATGTACACCTATCAATAAGGTCGGCCGACCAGTTTGTGTGCGCATGAGTGATGACATGAGGCGTGTGTACGTGTTCCGGGAGTACTCCTGAAATAATGCCCAGATCTTGTTTTTATGGGGGTTCTTTGTTTTAACAGGGTGGTTTCCACGATTTTTCTCTCTATATAATAAAATTTTGTAATTTGCAGTAAATTATCGGTTTGAGTGGCGGTTGTTTTTTCTAAATTGCCTCCCAAAAATACCCACATAAAATGTTTAATTAAAACAAAACAAAACAAAAAAACCATTACAATAAAAAAAAAAAAAAAAAAAAAAAAAAAAAAAAAAAATATTTACCTAAGGATCTAAACTTTTTAAATATCTATGTAAAGATGAAATATTTCAATTTTTTTTTTATTATAAGCTTGTAAATAGTGATGAATGCAAAACGGAAAAAATGCACTTTTATTTCCAAATAAAATATTGTCGCCATACATTGTGATAGGGACATAATTTAAACGGTGTAATAACCGGGACAAATGGGCATATACAATACGTGGGTTTTAATTATGGAGGCATGTATTATTTTAAAACTATAATTGCCGAAAAGTGAGAAATAATGTTTTTTTTCCCGTTTTTTTCTTATTCTTCCTTTTAAAATGCATTTACAGTAAAGTGGCTCTTAGTAAAATGTACCCCCCCAAAGGAAGCCCAATTGGTGGCGGAAAAAACAAGCTATAGATCAGTTTATTGTGATAAGTAGTAATAAAGTTATAGGCTAATGAATGGGAGGTGAACATAGCTCGGATGCATAAAGTGAAAAACGACTGAATGCGAACTGGTTAACCAGTTCTCTATCCACATACACACATGTTCTCCTAGTCCCTGTATCCAGTATCCTAGTCCATGTAATAGCCATATGCAAATCTATTGTAAGGGCAAAACAACCCACAACTTTCATATATGATATTAAAATCACAATATACAGTACTTGCATAGCTTCTATAGCAAGAAATCCATCTAAACATATACCTACATCTATTTCCACATTTGCGTTTCAGAATATAGTTAATATTGCAAGTTCTAATATACAAATCTGCACTCGAGGGCTTGTATTAGCTAAGGTGTTTTTTGCATACTTATCAAGTTAATAGGATATGTAGGTTTTTAACAAAAACGTGCAAGTCATGATTTCTTTTACGTGAATAAATTGTAACACATTTGTAGCAGTACTTGGTGGAAGGACCTCAGTAGAAGATCATCAACTGCATTGAATTGGTTGTGAATGTAATCATCTCATGCTCCACGATTGTGAGCACTAGTCACAAGTCTCTCAATGAGTTACAGAGGTTGGGTGTTAATACTGGTTTATGTGTGGATGACAGTGTAGGATATATTTAATTTTAATGCAATGGCCATTTAAAAGCCAAGACAATTCAGATTTCTCATGATCATTTGGGATAACAATTTAGGAATAATACATTACGGAAATATTCCTCATCTACTTGCTAAGCAAACAGGTTATACAGATCTAGCTCCCCCAGCCCCCCTGCCTTACAGATCTATTTTAATCAATTAATCTATGTAATGTCGAACCTTGTATGGGCAACTTAAAGGGAACCTGAAGTTAAAGAATTATGGAGAATGCCTTATTTAATTCCATTTAGACAATTCCAGTTGCCTGGCTGTCCCGTTGATGCTCTTCCTCTAACACTTTTAGCCACAGACCTTGAACAAGCATGCAGATCAGAGGTTTCTAGGGGGGAAAAAAACAAATCCAAAAAAAGACCAGCCGCACGCTTTTCCAGGTGTGTGATTCAGACACTACTGCAGCCAAGGAGGTCAGCAGGACAGGCAGGTAATGTGGAACATGAGATAAATACAGCAGCCACCATATCCCTCTTACTTCAGGGTTCCCTTTAAGACTGGCTGGTTATCATACATTTCTATCTTTCCTTTCACCAATCAGCTGGGTTTCCCCTTATTGCTGTTTGAAAGCCACAGGAATGGCGCCAGTCACACACTTTATTACAGAGAACTCTGGTCACAGCACTCAGTGAAGCAAATGATGTTTCAATTCATAGTGTAAAAGTGGAAGCAAGGTTTGTCACCTCTGAAAGCACCAAGAAGTTCTGAGGTGCAGAGACCATGTACTACTGAGCAAGCATCTGCCTCATCCAGCCCAGCTGCACTCTGGATATTTAGAGTTTGGAAGGGAAACAGAAAACCAGAAGTGGAACTATATGAAGGAAGAGGAAGTTACAAATGTGATTAAAACACTCAAGAAATATTTTCAGGTACAAAACCAGCTCACTCACAGCTTGAGCAGCCGCGGTGTTGTTCGGCATGGAAATTCCAGGCACTTCTTCATCAACTGTTTCCACTGTAAATGCACCCTGTGGCTAAACAGCTTCCATTTGCTTTTCACAGCTGTCTGGTTGCGGGAAGGAACCATAGCTTTACCATCTGATAAGAGAAAACAAAGGAAGAGAGGAGTCACTTCTATGATAATTCCTGTGCTGACAGATCTTGCTGTACCACTGATTATTTCTTGAAATACTTCCTCATTTGGGGAAGGAGAGGGCGGTGTTGAGGTGACATTACAATTA
Source organism: Hyperolius riggenbachi (assembly GCF_040937935.1). Taxonomy (NCBI): domain Eukaryota; kingdom Metazoa; phylum Chordata; class Amphibia; order Anura; family Hyperoliidae; genus Hyperolius; species Hyperolius riggenbachi. The sequence goes on along the minus strand of NC_090653.1, from coordinate 150,004,366 downwards.
TTCAGATGAATCTGAAAAGCCACCTGACCACTATAACGGTCTACAAAAGAATCTCCAGACTGACATTTTTATTGTACTGTTGATATCCAAATGTAAATGTTTTACGTAAATACTTTTTGGCTTAGTTTTACAAACACTTTTTTGCTATAATAAATATTCTAGATTTTCCAAATTCAGCTAGTGGGTGGAGCCACTGAGCACTAAAGTATAGTCATCCTGGGTCATTGCTTTACAGGGACATTATGAAAGCCATCATTGCTTCTATCCATGCCTGGATATCACGCTGGTCTTCTGCAGTTTCAGTCACACTTAAGCCTGGATCACGCAACCAATTTTGACTGGCAAATAATTGGCCAATTTTGCCACTTCCGTGTAGTATGAGAGCTTACCTACACAATCAGTTCATAGCATTCAAAGTCTGTCGGTCCTCATACTGCATGGAGATGGTAAAATTGGCCAGTGATTGCCCAATCAAAATTGGGTGTGTGTATTCACCCTTAGAAGAAGCTTGCAACTAAAGTCAGCACTGTGATGTCAGAACACCTGCCATTCATCCTCGCTCTGGGTTAGTGACTCAGTCAGGATTGGTGCACCACAAGGGAGGCAGCATTTATTAGGTCAAGATCAAAAGTAGGGATGGTCCATAAGATGCCAGATTATGCAGTTTTGTATGCAAATTTTATCAGATTGAAAAATCGACCAATCCAACTTCAGCTTGGTGGGATTTGATTGGTCCATTTTCAAGCTGCATACATTTGTATAATCCTGCATCAACTCGGAATTATATGCATCTCATTGACCATTACTAATCAGCAGTGACAGGTTTACATATATTTTTATTTTCTTAAGGAGTAAAGATTTCTTCATGCAGCATTATGCCTTGCAGACAGACTAATTTATTCTGACTGCCCTGTGAATACAACGATTATTGTTCCTGTTTCTTCTTTACACATACCTGCCCCTGCCTTGTGATTGGCCGTCAGCAGTTCAGCAATCCAGGAGCTGAGACAGTGGAGTCTGGCTTCTGTGTGATTCTCTTTACAACGACCTATGGCAGCAAACATTCTCTCTAGCAGCTCCTGAGTGAGAGCGTGTGAATGCAAGGCCTTCAGCAGTGGCTGCCAGAAGCGGAGCAATGTGCGGGGCTGGTGTAACTTTCCATCTGGATCTGAAAGGATCGAAAAGAATATTTGATAAACCTTAGCACTGCCAGAATATCACACACAATCATGTATATCTAGTGCACGCTGCTTGGATGACACGTGTGTAGACCTGTGCCCTCTATGATATGTGCTTTCCTTGTTTTTTTTCATATGGATTTATCTGCATTAACAAGCAATTTAAATACATTTTATTTAACCCCGATGTGATGGAAGAAAAAACAACCTCCTCATTGCAAAATCCAATTCTCTGTACGAATATTTCTCAACCTTTCCTCTGCCTTTGACACTGTACATCATTCTCGGTTTCTCAAGACCCTCTCACTCAAGACACTGCATGGCCCTTTACTTTGAAACCCACCCCACCACTCCATATGCTTTTGCTATAGCCCCCATTCTTAGCTCTGGTAGAAACTTTAAGGGTGCATGTTCTGTCCAGCTTAGTGGCCTCTGTGTGCATTCCTACACGGCAGTATGTAGCAACTGGAACCGGAAACTTCCTGGCAAGTGCACCCATTTGGGAGAATGATCCATACGAGTGTCCTAGAAACAAAGCAGTGAACTGGGCCCACATGGTAACATGGAAGGGAGGCCAGGCACAATAAGGGGCCACACAGTGTCTGGGAACCTTACAGGTTATGCAGGTATGTAGAACTATAATTTTATCACCTCAGGTATTGCGACCAATAACTGCCTCGGCAGAAAATGCAGCATATATACAGCAGCCCCCTGAGCCCCTCCACCACTGATTAGCCTGGTGGATCGCTTCAGCCCGAGAGCTTTGTTCTCCCCAATCACTGCTGCTGCGCTGCTCCAACGGGCCTCCGCATAGCACCAGAACATGCCATTAGCCTGTAGGCTAGCAATACCTCTGAACAGCCTTGACCCCGCAATGTTGCCTAATGGAACGGGTTCCGATTCCCACCAGGCAACATGTTGGGTATGTGTGTACGAGGCTTTAGGCAGTGAAAGGAACTGTGCAAAAACAGCAAACAATGGTGAAAAGTGAGGACAGGTGGAGGGGACTCTAAACACTGTTTCAGATTAGCTGTGCTGATTATTGGCAAATGAAAACAGTGGTGATTATTAAGTAATTTTAATAGCTCAATAGCACGAGGATGAAATTTGTTTGCTGCAATAGGTTTTGCCTCCACTTCTTCCGTAACACTACAAAATGCATTACACTCCTGATACCAAGTAACTGGTTTATTCAGGCATTATGGAGGAACCTACAAGTTATTTGGCCTAGTAATGGCCACAGTCATTTGATGGTATTGAGAAGCCAGGTGAGAATAGGTCTCTAGATTTGTAAAGACCTATTCTCACCTGGCTTCTGCATACCATCAAAAATATAAGAGGCTAACATCATTCAGCTGGTTAGCCACACACCACCAGCCCCCAACCAACAATTCCAAATTGCAATGTTCAGTAGCAATTAGCCTTTATATAGTTGCATTCAGCAATACACTACCATCTTGCTCTATCCTCAGTGTCACCAGCTGTTTGGCAGTAGGTACTAGGAAGCCATCTTCCACAAGAATCTCAGCGGCTGTTTGACAGCTGAAATAGAATTCAAAGACATACACTTCAGCATCAGTAAACGTTAAGATGGAGGTACATAACTTAGCTTCATCCTGACATACAATTTCAGCAAATGAACACATTATGAGTCAAGAAAACTGGTCTTCAAATAGAAAAAACAAGTTGGGGGTTCAACAATCAGAGCACTGTAATCCAATTTACTTCTACATGGAAAACAGCACAGCATTTTTCATAAGGCCAATGTTTTGACAAAGACTTTATAAAAAGGATTGATGGCCAAAACATTTCATTCTGCCTGTGGTGCTCCATTTTAGAATACATGGGATATACAAATAATGACAGTTGATGCACAAAGAGATTTATCTACACCAACCACACAATTTATAGTGTACAATGACCTTCCTGACAATAAGAAAAGAAAAAAAAAAAAAAAAGGGTAAATGTATTCTGACAGTTCCCAGAAGGGACGCTGCATGGCTAAGAAAGTGTGTGTGTACGTGCGACTAGTTCAAATATGGGCATTTCGAAAAAAAAAGTCCCCTTCATACACACCCATAGGTTTAAGAGTTTTCCCTGTACTTTCGCCTCTGTGTGCTTCTACGCTCCCATATAATCTAATGAATACTTTTCACATGTGATGGATACAAAGGAAGAAAGATTAAAATAAATAAATAAATTAAAAATAGACAATAAATTAAAAATAGACAAGGCACCTGGCCCGGATGGCATGCATCCTCGGGTCCTAAGGGAATTAAGTTCAGTTATAGATAAACCCCTTTATCTTATCTTTTGTGACTCTCTTGCAACTGGCAGAGTCCCAGTGGATTGGCGTACAGCCCACGTTTTCCCATTATTTAAGAAGGGCAAAAAATCTGATCCAGGAAATTATAGACCTGTAAGTTTAACATCAGTTGTATGCAAACTATTTGAGGGGTTACTAAGAGATACTATACATGACTTCATAGTAGAAAATAATCCTATTTCTCAGCATCAACATGGGTTTACTAAAGACAGGTCCTGTTTGACTAACATGCTCAGCTTTTATGAGGTAGTGAATGCTAATATGGATATTGGGAATGCTGTAGATGTGATATACTTGGACTTTGCAAAGGCCTTCGACACTGTTCCCCACAAAAGTCTGGTGCAAAAGTTGGGGATGCAAGGACTGGGGAAGAGTCTGTGTTCATGGATAGGGAACTGGCTAATGGACAGAAAACAAAGAGTTGTGGTCAATGGATCGTACTCAAAATGGGAGACTGTTAGCAGTGGGGTCCCACAGGGGTCTGTTCTGGGTCCAGTGCTCTTCAATTTATTTATTAATGACCTAGTAGATGCAGTAGTGAGCAATGTTGCTATTTTTGCAGATGATACAAAATTGTGCAGAATCATCAACTCTCAGGAAGATAGTGTCATATTGCAACAGGATCTGGATAGGATGGCTATATGGGCACATACATGGCAGATGAAATTCAATGTTGACAAATGTAAGGTCATGCATTTTGGACGTACTAATGGTCTAGCATCATACAAAATAAATGGGATACAGTTAGGGACATCAAACTTGGAGAAGGACTTAGGAGTACTCATTGACAACAAGTTAAATAATCGTACTGAATGCCAAGCAGCTGCAGCTAAAGCTAACAAAATTTTGGGATGCATTAAAAGGGAAATAAAAACTCGAGATGCTAGCATAATATTGCCCCTGTTTAACTCTCTAGTAAGGCCACATCTGGAATATGGAATTCAGTTCTGGGCACCACATTACAAAAAAGATATTGCAGTTTTAGTTAGAGCAGGTGCAGAGACGAGCAACAAAATTGATGCGTGGGATGGAAGGTCTCACTTATCGAGAAAGGCTAGATAAACTGGGTTTATTTAGTCTAGAGAAAAGATGCCTTAGAGGGGATCTAATTAACATGTATAAATACATCAGAGGGCAATATAATACCTTGGCGGATGAGCTTTTTGTCCCTAGGCCTTCTCAAAGGACTAGAGGACATGATCTGCGCATGGAGGAAAAACGTTTTAACCATTTATTTAGGAAAGGGTTCTTTACAGTAAGAGTGATTAAGATGTGGAATGCATTGCCACAGGAAGTCGTTATGGCAAACTCTATACCTGCATTTAAAGGGGGCTTAGATGCTTTCCTTGCGTTGAAAGACATCCATGGCTACAATTACTAGGTAATGCCTAATGATGTTGATCCAGGGATTTTATCTGATTGCCATCTGGAGTCGGAAAGGAATTTTTCCCTTTAGGGGCTAATTGGACCATGCCTTGTAAGGGTTTTTTTGCCTTCCTCTGGATCAACAGGGATATGTGAGGGAGCAGGCTGGTGTTGTACTTTATACTGGTTGAACTCGATGGACGTATGTCTTTTTTCAACCAAAATAACTATGTAACTATGTAAAATCAGGAAACAAAAATTTTTATGTTATATGCTTCCACATCTCTTATGAAAAATATATATTTAAACACCCACACTTGAGTCTTGTCATTCAGCTAGACAGGTGTGCTACAACAATTTGGTATGAGACACCACCCTTGGTATGAATGGTAGAAAAGTTGGTGTGTTTTAGATACACCGTATTTTTCAGACTATAAGACGCTCCTGACCATAAGAAACATCTAAGTTTAGAGGACAAAAAACAGGAAGTGAACAGCGCCTTTAACATCGAGCCGTTAGTGTACTGAATCCAGTCGTGTTGTGACTTGTCCTTATTAGGAGTGCCCAGAAGGAAGTCAGGCTAGTGGGATGGCTGTTTTGTCTACAGTCATCTAAAATCACAGTTCTTGTTGAACACAATGAAGGATCTACTGGTAGGCAGGACATTTCATCTTTGTATTCAGCAGATTGGAGTCAACATATACAAATGGACCTCTTCATTTGAAATTCATCCTGCACTATTATTATAAAAAAAAGTTTTAGGACTGCTCAACTGTTTGCAGACCTAGAATAAGGCAAGTGCATCATGTGAGGGGGGGGGGGGGGGTGTAGAAAACCATGAAATGTAGTTCAGTATTCATAGTCATTTTCTATATCTATACATTATGATCACAATACTTCTAGATAAAAATGTAATCCCCCAACCTGCTTTGCTGGATCAACTCCTTGATTTGTGCAATAATCCACTCCAGGCTAGCTGTGCAGTTCCAGGATTTGTTTGGTTTGTGATTATTCTGGAGTTCCTGAAATATCTAACCGGGAAAAAAAAGCAAACACTAAACTGAAAATGAATACTAAAACACACACACAAAATACAAAGCACATTTGTAATATGCCCATACAACTAAAGCTATGCACAGTATGTGAATATGTAGCACCTCTCCAAGGAGTCATTAGTCAACCTAGATGTCAAGGCCCAGGTTGTTACATTATTGCACAGGGCAAAGAGAAAGTGTACCCAGTAGTTGGATGTTGGCGAACTCCAGAGAACAGACTAAATGACCCACTATTTCTGGTATGTGCAGCCTAACATTTAATTTCAGCTGTATTTATACACTACATGGTTACTTTTAAAACACACCCATCCCAAACCTGGACAACAAATACAGACCTTATGATAAAATACACAACCAGAAGTTATATTCTGTGGAAATCAAAAATGTCAAAGCACTCAAGCTCAATAATCATACGCCTATTTTTTGCATGTGGGTTTTTGGACTCCAAGCAGATTCATTACGCAAAAATGTATGTGCGATGGGTCCACCATAGGAAAAAGAAGAAAGCATGCGTGGTCTGAATTTGCCCACGGAAGGGAACACGATTGTGCATGCAATGTGAACGACACATTGTTTTACATTGGGTATGCATTGCTTTGCATTTCCCAATGCAGTAAAATGCGTCCAAACTACTGGAGTGTGAACCCTGCCTAATGCTGGGATTACACCATACAATTTTCTGTTAGATTCTTCTGTTAGAATGCATAATTAGATTATTTTCTATTACAAATGAGGAGAAGGAGGTATTATCGGCACTGCAGGTGCTTTATTCCATCTAAGTACTTGGTAAAAACATGCACATACAAATGACGTGTCACAGAAATCACATACCATGGACAAGTAGTGCGGTGGTGCGGTGGGTGCTGGGCAATGTCTGCCTGACGGCCGTTTCGCACTATATATGCGCTTTGACGGAGGCTGCTACGCGGGGCTCCCTCTTGCCGGGCATAAATACACTGTTTACCCGGTGTCCGGCGTGATTGCGCCGATTGGCGCCGCCCCTAGCTTCCCTAATAGGCCAATTGCGTGGTGGAGCGCATATGCACTCCATCACAGCATTCTGGGAGTGATGACATCATCTTCTATGGAAGCCTTTTGCCCAATTCCTCCGACTTCGCCGTAACAACAGGCGCGATTCTGATTTCCTAGATCAGTCGGAGGAGCTGGGGAAGAGGCTTGTGGCGAGAGGCTATCAACCGGACCTAATCCAACAGGCCTTCCAAAAGGCAAAGCGGCAGGACAGACACAGCCTTCTAAGAAACCAGAAGAAGAGGCAAGAATCTGAGAGAAGGGTCCCACTATCCTTTGATCACACAGCCATGTCGAATCCAATCAAGGACATTATCAAGAAGAACTGGAACATCCTTCTAAGTGACCCATTACTTAAGCCTATAGTGGAAGAGGGGCCCTTGTTCTCGTTTAGACGTGCCCCAACGATAGGATCACTGATTAGTAGGAATGAATATCGGAGCCCCCCAAGCGTCAATTGGCTGTCGCGCTCACAGCCGCAGGGAAACCACAGATGCGGCCACTGCATATCGTGTCCCCAGATGCGCACGGGATGCCACTATCAAGTAGGCCATATGCGTCGGAGTATTAAATCCTTCATTACATGCCAAACGGAATGGGTGGTGTACGCGCTGTGGTGTCCCTGCGGCAGATTTTACATAGGGGAAACTACCAGACATCTGACCAGAAGATTCAGGGAACATTACAATTCAGTAAAATCGGGACACGGTTCCCCAAGAGTCATCAACCACATGAGAGAAGCCCATCAGGGCAATCCCAACCTATTATCCTTTGCAGGACTGATCAAGATACTCCCAGGAACCAGAGGAGGAGATAGAGAGAAGAAACTCAAAAGAGAAGAAGCCCTGTTAATCTTACGGACTGAAGCAATGGGCCCATTGGGCCTAAATGACGCTACCGATCTTTCTTGCTTTCTAGATCCATAATAAGAACAATTACACATGAATAGTGGCCTAGGCCACTTGCTGTTTGCCCACTGTTTACGCTTTGCCTCATCATTTATATTTATGGTTGATGTATTGTGGAGGAATTAATTACCAATATAAGCTAAAAATAGCTATAGTGATTACTAATGCACCATCCTGTTGCATACTGGATGGTGACAAAAAGTGGTGTTTCCATAGTCAGTTAAGCCTGCCCTCCCTGCAGAAATCTTTCCAGTTAACAATGATATAAAAACATATATCATTTAAAAAAAAAAAAATCCCTGCCCTCTTTTTTGTATTAAGTCATTAATTTGAGGTATACTTCTAGCACCAAAAAATAATTCCCTATGCAAATATTCAATTGCAATGTTTGAGAGAAATTAATATGGCATAACAAGTGCACTTTTTACTGGATAGACATATCCTCTTATCACATATTTTTACTGTTTGATACTTTTTTCACATTTTTTATATAGGTACAGGAGCAATTTCCACTCACATATTTTATATATTTTTATATATTGATAGATTTTTCACACAATTTTTTACCAATTTTTACATCCATTTACACTTTTTTACCAATGTTCTAGATCAGGGTTTCTCAACATTTTTTTGGTATGTATCCCTTTTAAAACCCTGTACTCACCAAGTACCCCCTAGCATAGTAAACATTATCACAAGTACCCCTTGACAAATATATATTTAATTGCAGTACATGATAATTGGTTCTAAACAATTTCCAAGCATTTATTATTGCTTTTAATTAGCTAAAATACTAGTTTGGTGTTTAAATAAGATTTATCATTTTCTAAAAAAATACTCTAAATTTGTTAATCTTGGTTAAATATCAAGCCTGAGTACCCCCTGGAACCATCAGAAGTACCCCCTGGGGTACGCGTACCACACATTGAGAACCTAGGTTCTAGATGGTAGAAGCCTGCACCATTGCATTTACAGCATTTAGCCTGACATGCCATTTCATTTTTGGCCACTAGATGGCAAACATCTTAGTTTAACGGCAGCAATAGTTTACAATAGTAACAGCAGCCACCTAATAAGTGTGGCTAGCTTAGGCTTCCGTAGAAGATGATGTCATCACTCCCAGAATGCTGTGATGGAGTGCATATGCGCTCCACCACGCAATTGGCCTATTAGGGAAGCTAGGGCGGCGCCAATCGGCGCAATCACGCCGGACACCGGGTAAACAGTGTATTTATGCCCGGCAAGAGGGAGCCCCGCGTAGCAGCCTCCGTCGAAGCGCATATACAGCGCGAAACGGCCCTCAGGCAGACATTGCCCAGCACCCACCGCACTACTTGTCCATGGTATGTGATTTCTGTGACACGTCATTTGTATGTGCATGTTAAATCACACGTCATTTGTATGTGCATGTTTTTACCAAGTACTTAGATGGAATAAAGCACCTGCAGTGCCGATAATACCTCCTTCTCCTCATTTGTATTACAAGTGATCTCAACTATATCAGAGCACGCAGGGCGCATCATAAGAAAAGAAGTGCAAAAATCCTGTCCGCACCGCTCCAGCGTCAGCTGTTTCGTGCTGTAGTGCCAACTATGCTTTTCTCCTTTTGCTGTTAGATTATTTTCTGTAGAGAATGGTCATTATCTCTGGTGCAGTGTCTTCTGGTCATCTCCTGCTGAGTAGAACAATGCCTAATTGCTCGGCAGATAAATGGTAAGATAGATAAATTTCCAACATGTTGAATTTAGAGAATCTAACAGAAAATTGTATGGTGTAATCCCAGCATTAAGCACTCAGAGCTAGAGATTTTCCCCTTTAGATGATAAAACCACTAATTAGACCCTGGACCAGTAGTTGGCTTAGGAATGAAAACAGTTGATACCAAGATCTAATTTGTGTGTTACTCCAAGTGTTTGTATCTCGGTTACCACTGATTATTTGGATAACCGGTTTTCACTGAATGTTACCTCAAATTATGTATACTGTATTTTTTTTTGTATGCTTAGCTTGACTTGTTTGTAACAGGTATAGATGAACACATGAATGGAAATTCACCTATCCCTCTACCTGGCAAAGCCCTGCGCGAATGTAAATGCAAGCACAGTTTGTGCTGAAAATTTAAGAGGAACTGTAAGGAGAGGACATTTCTTTACAAAACAGAGTATGTTATGGGGGGGGGGGGGGTTGAAAGAGTTACCATAAGCAAAAGAGTGGAAAAATATATCTTACCCGGTCAGTGTGGTGTAGAAAAAGTGCCTCATGGGAGGGAACATGAGAACATGATTACTACTGGCACACAGAGCCACAGTTTTTTTTTATTCCTTCACTTGAAAACACGATCAGTT